>NC_054476.1:26129887-28529887 GCF_017639515.1 Carcharodon carcharias
ACAATAACTGGGATTGTACATCACACAATGCAACATTAACTGGGTTTATAAATCAGACACTGGGACAGTAACTGGGATTATACCTTAAACAGTGTGAAAGTAACTGGGATTATACATCACAAACTGGGACTGTAACTGGGATTATACAGCACACGCTGGGTCAGTGACTGGGAGTATACGTCACGCACTGGGATAATAATTGGGAATATACATCACACACTGGGACTGTAACTGAGATTATACAGCACAAACTGGGACAGCAACTGGGATTATAAATCACACACTGGGACAGTAACTGCAATTAAACATGTCAGACTGGGACAGTAACTGGGATTATATATCACACTGGGACAGTAACTGTGATTATACATCACAGATTGGGACAGTAATTGGTATTATACATCACACACTAGGGTAGTAACTGGGATTATGCATTAAACACTGGGACAGTAACTGGGATTATACGTCACACACTGGGACAGTAGCTGGGACTATCCATCACACACTGGGACAGTGATTGGGATTATACTTCACACACTAGGACAGTAATGGTGTTATACGTCACACACTGGGACAATAACTGGGATTATCCATCACACTCTGGGACAGTAACTGGGATTATACATCACATACTGGGACAGTAACTGGGATTATACAGCACAAATTGGGATAGCAACTGTGATTATAAATCACACCCCGGGACAGTAACTGGTTTTATACATCACACACTGGGACTGTAACTGTGATTATATATCGTACACTGGGACAGTAACTGCGATTATACATGACAGACTGGGACAGTAACTGGGATTATACATCACGCCGGGACAGTGACTGGGAGTATACATCACAAACAGGGACAGTAATTGGGATTATACATCACACACTAGGGTAGTAACTGGGATTATGCATTAAACACTGGGACAGTAAATGGGAGTGTACATCACAAACTGGGACAGTGACTGGGTTCATACGTCACACACTGGGATACTAATTGGGATTATACATCACACACTAGGACAGTAACTGGTGTTACACTCACACACTGGGACAATAACTGGGATTATACAACACACACTGGGACAGGATCTGGGAATATGCACCAAAAATTGGGACAGTATGTGGGATTATACATCACACACTGGGACAATAACTGGCATTATCCATCACACACCGGAAGAGTAATTGGGAATATACATCACACAGGGGGAGAGTAATTGGGATTATACATCACACACTGGGACAGTAACTGGGATTAAACATCATGCACTGGGAAAGTAACTGGGATTATCAATCACACACTGGGACAGTGACTGAATTTATACGTCACACATTGGGATACTAATTGGGATTATACATCACACAATGGGACAGTAATTCGGATTGTACATCAAACACTGGCACAGTAACTGGGATCATACATCACACATTGGGATTTTACATCACACACTGGGTCAGTAACTAGGATTGAACATCACACACTGGGACAGTATCTGGGATTAGACGGAACGCGCAGGGATTATAGATCACACACTGGGACAGTAGCTGGGACTGTATATCACACACTGGGACAATAACTGGGATCATACATCAAACATTGGGCTTATATATTACACACTGGGACAGTAATTGGCATTATACGTCACAAACTGTGACAGTAACTGGGATTATACATCACTAACTGGGATTATGAATCACCTACTGGGACAGTAACTGAGATTATACATTACAAACTGGGACAACAACTGGGATTATACATCACACACTGGGACAGTAACTGGGATTATATATCATACACTGGGACAACAACGGGGATTATACATCTCACAGTGGAATATTAATTTGGATTATACATCACACGCTGGGACAGTAAACGGGAGCATACTTCACACACTGGGTTAGATACTGGTATTATATATTACCCACTGGGACAGTAACTGGGATAACATGTCACAAACTGGGACTGTAACTAGGATTGTACATCACTCACTGGGACAGTAACTGGGAACATACATCAGACCTTGGGATTATACATCACACACTGGGACTGTAACTAGGATTGTACGTCACACACTGGGACAGTAACTGGGATTATACATCACACACTGGGATTATACATCACACACTGGGACAGTAACTTGGACTGTACATCACACACTGGGACAGTAACTGGGATCATACATCACACATTGGGCTTATACATTACACATTGGGACAGTAACTGGGATTATACATCACAAATTGGGACAGTAACTGGGATTATACATCACATACTGGGATTATGAATCACACACTGGGGCAGTAACTGGCATTATACATCACACACTGGGACTGTAACTAGGATTGTACACCACACACTGGGACAGTAACTAGGATTGTACATCACACACTGGGACAGTAACTGGGATCATACATCACACATTGGGTTTATACATTACACATTGGGACAGTAACTGGGATTATACATCACAAATTGGGACAGTAACTGGGATTATACATCACATACTGGGATTATGAATCACACACTGGGGCAGTAACTGGCATTATACATCACACACTGGGACTGTAACTAGGATTGTACACCACACACTGGGACAGTAACTAGGATTGTACATCACACACTGGGACAGTAACTGGGATCATACATCACACATTGGGTTTATACATTACACATTGGGAAAGTAACAGGGATTATAAATCACAAATTGGGACAGTAACTGGGATTATACCTCACATACTGGGAATATGAATCACACACTGGGGCAGTAACTGGGATTATACATCACACAATGGGACAGTAACTGGGATTATACATCCCAAATTGGGACTGTAACTGGGTTTATACTTAAAACACTGGGACATTAACTGGGGTTACACAACACACACTGGGACAGTAACTGTGATTATACATCTCAAGCTGTGGCAGTAACTGGGATTATCCATCAGAAAATGGGACAGTAACTAGGGTTGTACATCACACACTGGGACAGTAACTTGGATCATACATCACACATTGGGATTATACATCACACACTGGGACAGTAACTGGGACTGTACATCACACGCTGGGACAGTAACTTGGATCATACACCACACACTGGGATAGTAACTGGGATTATACATCTCACATTGGGACTCTAACTGGTATTACATATACGCACACTGGGACAGTAATTGGGATTATATCTGACACACTACTCAAACTGGGATTACATATCGCACACTGGGACAGTAATTGGGATTATATATGACACACTGGTACAGTAACTGGGATTACACATCACACATTGGGACTGTAACTGGGATTATACATCACAATTTGGGACACTTATTGGAATTATACATCAAACACTGGTACAGTAACTGGGATTATACATCACAAACTGGGACAGTAACTGTGATTATCAATCAAAAAATGGGACAGTAACTAGGATTGTACATCACACACTGGGACCGTAACTGGGATTATATATCATACACTGGGACAGCAACTGGGATTATACATCTCACAGTGGAACATTAATTTGGATTATACATCACACGCTGGGACAGTAAACGGGAGCATACTTCACACCCTGGGTTAGATACTGTTATTATATATTACCCACTGGGACAGTAACTGGGATAGCACGTCACAAACTGGGACTGTAACTAGAATTGTGCATCACACACTGGGACAGTAACTGGGATCATACATCACATATTGGGATTATACATCACACACTGGGACTGTAACTAGGATTGTACATCACACACTGGGACAGTAACTGGGATTATATATCACACACTGGGATTATACATCACACACTGGGACAGTAAATGGGATCATACATCACACATTGGGCTTATACATTACACACTGGGACAGTAACTGGGATTATACATCATAAACTGGGACAGTAACTGGGATTATCCATCAAAAAATGGATCAGTAACTGGGATTATACATCAAAAACTGGGACAGTAACTGGGTTATAAATCACACACTAGGTCAGTAACTGGGATTATATATCACACAGAGGGACTGTAAATGTGATTACATAGCGCACACTGGGACAGTAACTGGGATTATACATTGAACACTGCGACATTAACTGGGGTTAAACATCAAACACTGGGACAGTAACTGTGATTATACATCACAGGCTGAGACAGTAACTTGGATTATACATCACATCTGGGACAGTAACTGGGAATATCCATCAAAAAATGGATCATTAACTGGGATTGTACATCACACACTGGGAGAGTAACTGGGATCATAGATCACAAACTGGGACAGTAACATGGATCATACATCACACATTGGGATTATACATCACACACAGGGACAGTAACTGGGATTATACATCACACACCGGGATATATATCACACACTGGGACAGTAACTGGGACTGTACATCACACGCTGGGACAGTAACTGGGATCATACACCACACACTGAGACAGTAACTGGGATTATACATCTCATATTGGGACGCTAACTGGGATTGCATATCGCACACTGGGACAGTAATTGGGATTATATATGACACACTACTCAAACTGGGATTACATATCGCACACTGGGACAGTAATTGGGATTATATATGACACACTGGTACAGTAACTGGGATTACACATCACACATTGGGACTGTAACTGGGATTATACATCACAATTTGGGACACTTATTGGAATTATACATCAAACACTGGTACAGTAACTGGGATTATACATCACAAACTGGGACAGTAACTGTGATTATCAATCAAAAAATGGGACAGTAACTAGGATTGTACATCACACACTGGGACCGTAACTGGGATGAAATATCATACACTGGGACAGCAACTGGGATTATACATCTCACAGTGGAACATTAATTTGGATTATACATCACACGCTGGGACAGTAAACGGGAGCATACTTCACACCCTGGGTTAGATACTGTTATTATATATTACCCACTGGGACAGTAACTGGGATAGCACGTCACAAACTGGGACTGTAACTAGAATTGTGCATCACACACTGGGACAGTAACTGGGATCATACATCACATATTGGGATTATACATCACACACTGGGACTGTAACTAGGATTGTACATCACACACTGGGACAGTAACTGAGATTATACATCACACACTGGGATTATACATCACACACTGGGACAGTAAATGGGATCATACATCACACATTGGGCTTATACATTACACACTGGGACAGTAATTGGGATTATACATCAAAAACTGGGACAGTAACTGGGATTATACATCACACACTGGGACAATAACTGGGATTGTACATCACACACTGGGACAGCAGCAGGGATTATACATCACACATTGGGACAATAACTGGGATTGTACATCACACAGAGGGACTGTAACTGTGATTACATATCGCACACTGGGACAGTAACTGCAATTATACATGACCGACTAGGACAGTAACTGGGATTATACATCACACACTGGGACAGTAACTGCAATTATACATTAAACAGTGGGACATAAACTGGGTTTATACATTACACACTGGGACTGTAACTGGGATTATAATATCACAAAATGGGACAGTAACTGCGATTATACATCACACACCGGAACAGTAACTGGAATTATACATCACAAAGTGGGCCTGTAACTGGGATTACACATCACAAACTGGGACTGTAGCAGGGATTATACATTAAACACTGCAACATTAACATCAAACACTGGGACAGTAACTGTGATTATCCATCAAAAAATGGGACAGTAACTTGGATTGTACATCACAAACTGGGACAGTAACTGGGATTATCCATCAAAAAATGGGACAGTAACTGGGATTGTACATCACACATTGGGACAGTAACTGGGATCATACATCACAAACTGGGACAGTAACTTGGATCATACATCACACATTGGGATTATACATCACACACTGGGACAGTAACTGGGATTATACATCACACACCGGGACAGTAACTGGGATTATACATCACACACTGTGATTATACATCACAAGCTGGGACTGTGACTGGGATTATCCATCAAAAAATGCGACAGTAACTAGGATTGTACAACACACACTGGGATTATACATCACACACTGGGACAGTAACTAGGATTGTACATCACACACTGGGACAGTAACTGGGATCATACATCACACATTTGGATTATACATCACACACTGGGACAGTAACTAGGATTGTACATCACACACTGGGACAGTAACTGGGATTATAATATCACAAACTGGGACAGTAACTGGGATTATACACCACACACCGGAACAGTAACTGGGATTATACATCACAAAGTGGGACAGTAACTGGGATCATACACCACTCACTGGGACAGTAACTGGGATTATACATCTCACATTTGGACTGTAACTGGGATTATATATCGTACACTGGGACAGTAACTGGGATTAGACATTGAAAAGTGTGACAGTAACTGGGATTATACATCACAAACTGGGACTGTAACAGGGATTATACAGCACACACTGGGTCAGTAACTGGGATTATAAATCACACACTTGGTCAGTAACTGGGATTATACATCACAAATTGGGACCGTAAATGGGATTAAACATCACTAATTGGGACAGAACCTGGGATTTAACATCACATACTGGGATTATGAATCACACACTGGGACAGTAACTGGGATTATACATCAAAAACTGGGACAGTAACTGGGATTATACATCACACACTGGGACAATAACTGGGATTGTACATCACACAGAGGGACTGTAAATGTGATTACATAGCGCACACTGGGACAGTAACTGGGATTATACATCACAAACGGGGACTGTAACTGGGATTATACAGCACACACTGGGACATAAACTGGGATTATACATTACACACTGGGACAGTAACTGGGATTATACATCACAAACCGGAACAGTAACTGGAATTATACATCACAAACTGGGACAGTAACTGGGATTATACACCACTCACTGGGACAGTAACTGGGATTATACATCTCACATTGGGACTGTAACTGGGATTATATACCGCACACTAGGACAGTAACTGGGATTATATATCACACACTGGGACTGTAATTGGGATTATACATTAAACACTGCGACATTAACTGGGGTTAAACATCAAACACTGGGACAGTAACAGTGATTATACATCACAGGTTGAGACAGTAACTTGGATTATACATCACAAACTGGGACAGTAACTGGGATTATCCATCAAAAAATGGGACAATAACTGGGAGTGTACATCACAAACTGGGACAGTAACTGGGATTATCCATCAAAAAATAGGACAGTAACTGGGATTTTGCATCACACACTGGGACAGTAACTGGGGTTATATATCACACACAGGGACTGAAACTGTGATTACCTATCGCACACTGGGACAGTATCTGCAATTATACATGACAGACTGGGACAGTAACTGGGATTATACATCACACACTGGGACAGTAACTGGAATTATACATTAATTACTGGGACATAAACTGCAATTATACATTACACACTGGGACAGTAATTGGGATTATACGTCACAAACCGGAACAGTAACTGGGATTATACATCACAAACTGGGACAGTAACTGGGATTATACACCACTCACTGGGACAGTAACTGGGATTATACATCTCACATTGGGACTGTAACTGGGATTATATATCACACACTAGGACAGTAACTGGGATTATATATCACACACTGGTACAGTAACTGGGATTACACATCACACTCTGGGACTGTAATTGGGATTATACATTAAACACTGCGACATTAACTGGGGTTAAACATCAAACACTGGGACAGTAACTTGGATCATACATCACACATTGGGATTATACATCACACACCAGGATATACATCACACATTGGGACAGTAACTGGGACTGTACATCACACACTGGGACAGTAACTGGGATCATACACCACACACTGAGACTGTAACTGGGATTATACATCTCACATTGGGACTCTAACTGGGATTACATATCGCACACTGGGACAGTAACTGGGATTATATATGACACACTGGCACAGTAACTGGGATTACACACCACACACTGGGACTGTAACTGGGATTATGCATCACAAATTGGGACACCTATTGGAATTATTGATCACACACTGGGACAGTAACTGGGATTATACATTAAAGACTGCGACATTAACTGGGGTTACACATCACATATTGGGACAGTAACTGTCATCATATATCACAAGCTGGGAGATTAACTGGTATTATCCATCAAAAAATGCGACAGTAACTAGGATTGTACATCACACACTGGGACAGTAACTGGGATCATACATCACACATTGTGATTATACATCATACACTGGGACAGTAACTAGGATTGTACATCTCACACTGGGACAGTAACTGGGGTTATACATCACTCACTGGGATTATACATCACACACTGGGACAGTAACTTGGTCTGTACATCACACACTGGGACCGTAACTGGGATTATACATCACACACCAGGATATACATCACACATTGGGACAGTAACTGGGACTGTACATCACACACTGGGACAGTAACTGGGATCATACACCACACACTGAGACTGTAACTGGGATTATACATCTCACATTGGGACTCTAACTGGGATTACATATCGCACACTGGGACAGTAACTGGGATTATATATGACACACTGGCACAGTAACTGGGATTACACACCACACACTGGGACTGTAACTGGGATTATGCATCACAAATTGGGACACCTATTGGTATTATTGATCACACACTGGGACAGTAACTGGGATTATACATTAAAGACTGCGACATTAACTGGGGTTACACATCACATATTGGGACAGTAACTGTCATCATATATCACAAGCTGGGAGATTAACTGGTATTATCCATCAAAAAATGCGACAGTAACTAGGATTGTACATCACACACTGGGACAGTAACTGGGATCATACATCACACATTGTGATTATACATCATACACTGGGACAGTAACTAGGATTGTACATCTCACACTGGGACAGTAACTGGGGTTATACATCACTCACTGGGATTATACATCACACACTGGGACAGTAACTTGGTCTGTACATCACACACTGGGACCGTAACTGGGATTATACATCACACACCAGGATATACATCACACATTGGGACAGTAACTGGGACTGTACATCACACACTGGGACAGTAACTGGGATCATACACCACACACTGAGACTGTAACTGGGATTATACATCTCACATTGGGACTCTAACTGGGATTACATATCGCACACTGGGACAGTAACTGGGATTATATATGACACACTGGCACAGTAACTGGGATTACACACCACACACTGGGACTGTAACTGGGATTATGCATCACAAATTGGGACACCTATTGGAATTATTGATCACACACTGGGACAGTAACTGGGATTATACATTAAACACTGGGACATTAACTGGGGTTACACATCACATATTGGGACAGTAACTGTCATCATACATCACAAGCTGGGACATTAACTGGTATTATCCATCAAAAAATGCGACAGTAACTAGGATTGTACATCACACACTGGGACAGTAACTGGGATTATACATCACACATTGTGATTATACATCATACACTGGGACAGTAACTAGGATTGTACATCTCACACTGGGACAGTAACTGGGGTTATGCATCACTCACTGGGATTATACATCACACACTGGGACAGTAACTTGGTCTGTACATCACACACTGGGACCGTAACTGGGATTATACATCACACACCAGGATATACATCACACATTGGGACAGTAACTGGGACTGTACATCACACACTGGGACAGTAACTGGGATCATACACCACACACTGAGACTGTAACTGGGATTATACATCTCACATTGGGACTCTAACTGGGATTACATATCGCACACTGGGACAGTAACTGGGATTATATATGACACACTGGCACAGTAACTGGGATTACACACCACACACTGGGACTGTAACTGGATTATGCATCACAAATTGGGACACCTATTGGAATTATTGATCACACACTGGGACAGTAACTGGGATTATACATTAAACACTGGGACATTAACTGGGGTTACACATCACATATTGGGACAGTAACTGTCATCATACATCACAAGCTGGGACATTAACTGGTATTATCCATCAAAAAATGCGACAGTAACTAGGATTGTACATCACACACTGGGACAGTAACTGGGATCATACATCACACATTGTGATTATACATCATACACTGGGACAGTAACTAGGATTGTACATCACACACTGGGACAGTAACTGGGGTTATACATCACTCACTGGGATTATACATCACACACTGGGACAGTAACTTGGTCTGTACATCACACACTGGGACCGTAACTGGGATTATACATCACACACCAGGATATACATCACACATTGGGACAGTAACTGGGACTGTACATCACACACTGGGACAGTAACTGGGATCATACACCACACACTGAGACTGTAACTGGGATTATATATGACACACTGGTACAGTAACTGGGATTACACATCACACACTGGGACTGTAACTGGGATTATGCATCACAAATTGGGACACCTATTGGAATTATACATCACACACTGGGACAGTAACTGGGATCATACATCACACATTGTGATTATACATCATACACTGGGACAGTAACTTGGATTGTACATCACACACTGGGACAGTAACTGAGGTTATACATCACACACTGGGATTATACATCACACACTGGGACAGTAACCTTGGCTGTACATCACACACTGGGACAGTAACTGGGATCATATATCACACATTGGGCTTATACATTACACACTGGGACAGTAACTGAGATCATACATCACAAATTGGGACAGTCACTGGGATTATACATCATATACTGGGATTATGTATCACACACTGGGGCAGTAACTGGGATTATACATCAAAAACTGGGACAGTAACTGGGATTATACATCACACACTGGGACATTAACTGGGATTATCGGCGGAGAAGAAAAGAGTTGACGTTTCGAGTCCTCATGACCCTTCGACAGAACTTGAGTGAGTCCAAGAAAGGGGTGAAATATAAACTGGTTTAAGGTGTGTGTGGTGGGGGGGGGGGGGTGGGAGTTGGGTGGGGGGAGGGAGAGAGAAGTGGAGGGGGTTGGTGTGGCTGTAGGGACAAACAAGCAGTAATAGAAGCAGATCATCAAAAGATGTCACAAACAACAGAACGAAAGAACACATAGGTGTTAAAGTTGGTGATGTTATCTAAACGAATGTGCTAATTAAGAATGGATGGCTAGGGCACTCAAGGTATAGCTCTAGTGGGGGTGGGGGGAGCATAAAAGATTTAAAAATATTTAAAAATAATGGAAATAAGTGGGAAAAGAAAATCTATATAATTTATTGGAAAAAACAAAAGGAAGGGGGAAACAGAAAGGGGGAGGGGATGGAGGATGGAGCTCAAGACCTAAAGTTGTTGAATTCAATATTCAGTCCGGAAGGCTGTAAAATGCCTAGCCATCCATTCTTAATTAGCACATTTGTTTAGATAACATCACCAACTTTAACACCTGTGTTCTTTTGTTCTGTTGTTTGTGACATCTTTTGATGATCTGCTTCTATTACTGCTTGTTTGTCCCTACAACCACAGCAACCCCCTCCACTTCTCTCTCTCTCCCCCCACCCAAACCATCCCCCCCCCAACACCCCTCACACACCTTAAACCAGCTTATATTTCACCACTTTCTTGGACTCACTCCAGTTCTGTCGAAGGGTCATGAGGACTCGAATCATCAACTCTTTTTTTCTCCGCCGATGCTGCCAGACCTGCTGAGTTTTTCCAGGTAATTCTGTTTTTGTTTTGGATTTTCAGCATCCGCAGTTCTTTTGTTTTTATTTTTTTGTCATTAACTGGGATTATATATCATACACTGGGACAGCAACAGGGATTATACATCACACACTGGGACAATAACTGGGATTGTACATCACACACTGGGACATTAACTGGGGTTAAACATCACACACTGGGACAGTAACTGTGATTATACATCACAGGCTGAGACAGTAACTTGGATTATACATCACAAACTGGGACAGTAACTGGGATTATCCATCAAAAAATGGGACAGTAACTGGGATTGTACATCACAAAATGGGACAGTAACTGGGATTTACATCACACACTGGAATATATATCACATACTGGGATAGTAACAGGGACTGTACATCACACACTGGGACAGTAAGTGGGATCATACATCACGGGCTGAGACAGTAACTTGGATCATACATCACAAACTGGGACAGTAACTGGGATTATCCATCAAAAAATGGGACAGTAACTGGGATTGTACATCACAAACTGGGACAGTAACTGGGATTTACATCACACACTGGAATATACATCACACACTGGGACAGTAAAAGGAAATGTACATCATACACTGGGACAGTAACTGGGGTCTTACATCACACATTGGGCTTATACATTCCACACTGGGACAGTAACTGGGATTGTACATCACAAACTGGGACAATAATGGGATTATACATCACACACTAGGACAGTAATTGTGTTATACGTCACACACTGGGACAATATCTGGGATTATACATCACACACTGGGAGAGTAACTGGGATTATATATCAAAAAGTGGGACAGTATGTGGGATTATACAACACACACTGGGAGACTAACAGGGATTATACATCACAAACTGGGAAATTAACTGGGATTATACCTCACACACTGGGACAGTGACTGGGACTATACTTCATGCACTAGGATACTAATTGGGATTATACATCACACACTGGGACAGTAACTGGGATTATACATCACACCCTGGGACAGTAACTGTGATTATATATCACAAACTGGGACAGTAAATGGGATTATACATCACTTACCGGAACAGTAAATGGGATTATACATCACACAGTGGAACAGTAATTTGGATTATATATCACACGCTGGGACTGTAAATGGGAGTATACATCACAAACTGGGTTAGTTACTGGCATTATTGATCACGCACTGGGAAAGTTACTGGGATGATACCTCAAATACTGGGACTGGAACTGGGATTATACATCACGCACTTCGACTGTAACTGGGATTATACATCACACACTGGGATTATACATCACACACCTTGACTGTAACTGGGATTATAAATTGCACACTGGGACAGTAACTGGGATTATATATGACACACTGGTACAGTAACTGGGATTAGACATAACACACTGTGGATGTAACTGGGATTATACATTAAACACTGGCACATTAACTGGGGCTATACATCACAGACTGGGACAGTAACGATGATTATACATCACAGGCTGAGACAGTAACTGGGATTATACATCACACACTGGGACAGTAACTGGGATTATCCATCACAAACTAGGATAGTAACTGGGATCATCCAGCAAAAACTGGGACAGTAACTGAGACTGTACATCATGCACTGGGAGAGTAACTGGGATTATATATCACAAACTGGGACCGTTACTGGTATTAAACATCACATACCGGAACAGTAAATGGGATTATACATCAAAAAGTGGGACAGTATGTGGGATTATACATCACACACTGGGAGAGTAACTGGGATTATACATCACAATCTGGGACAGTAACTGGGATTATATATCACACAGTGGGAGAGTAATTGGGATTATACATCACAAACTGGGAAAGTAACTGGGATTATACCTCACACACTGGGACAAGTGACTGGGATTATACTTCATGCACTAGGATACTAATTGGGATTATACATCACACACTGGGACAGTAACTGGGATTATACATCACACCCTGGGACAGTAACTGTGATTATATATCACAAGCTGGGACAGTAAATGGGATTATACATCACTTACCGGAACAATAAATGGGATTATACATCACACAGTGGAACAGTAATTTGGATTATATATCACACGCTGGGACTGTAAATGGGAGTATACATCACAAACTAGGTAAGTTACTGGCATTATTGATCACGCACTGGGACAGTTACTGGGATGATACCTCAAATACTGGGACTGGAACTGGGATTATACATCACGCACTTCGACTGTAACTGGGATTATACATCACACACTGGGATTATACATCACACACTTTGACTGTAACTGGGATTATAAATTGCACACTGGGACAGTAACTGGGATTATCCATCACAAACTCGGACAGTAACTGGGATTCTCCGTCAAAAACTGGGACAGTAACTGGGATTGTACATCATACACTGGGACAGTAACTGCGATTATATATCACAAATTGGGACAGTAAATGGGATTATACATCACATACCGGAACAGTGAATGGGATTATACATCATACACTGGAACAGGAATTTGGATTATACATCACACGCTGGGACAGTAAATGGGAGTATACATAACACAGTGGGTTAGTTACTGGGATTATACGTCACAAACTAGGACAATAACTAGGATTATACATCAAACACTGAGGCAGACGCTGGGGTTATACATCACACATTGGGACAGTAAATGGGATTATGCATCACACACTGGGACAGTAACTGGGATTATACTTCAAAATTGGGAAACTTATTGGAATTATACATCACACATTGGGACAGTAACTATGATTATATATTAAACACTGGGACATTAATTGGGGTTATACATCACACACTGGGACAGTCACTGGGAATAAACATCACGCACTGGGACAGCAACTGGGATTATACAGCACACACTGGGACAGTAACTGTGATTATACAACACACACTGGAATACTAATTGGGATTAAACATCACACCCTAGGACAGTAACTGGGGTTATACATCACACATTGGGACAATAACTGGGATTATACATCAAAACCTGGGACTGTATCTGGGATTATACATCACACCCTTGGACAGTAACTGGGGTTATACATCACACACTGGGACAGTAACTGGCATTATACATCAAAAGGCGGGACTGCATCTGAGATTATACATCACACACTGGAACTGTAACTGGGATTATATATCACACCGGGGGATTATACATCACACACTGGGACAGTAACTAGGATTATACATCAAAACTGGGACAGTAATTGGGATTATACAACACAACTGGGATGGTAACTGGGATTATACATCACACACTGGGATTATACATCACATCCTTGGACAGTAACTGGGGTTATACATCAGACACTGGGACAGTAACTGGCATTATATATCAAAAAGTGGCACTGTATCTGAGATTATACATCACACACTGGAACAGTAACTGGGATTATACATCAAAACTGGGACAGTAATTGGGATTATACATCACAACTGGGATGGTAACTGGGATTATACATCACACACTGGGATTATACATCACACACTTTGACTGTAACTGGGATTATCAATCGCACACTGGGACAGTAACTGGGATTATATATGACACACTGGTACAGTAACTGGGATTAGACATAACACACTCTGGCTGTAACTGGGATTATAAATCGCACACTGGGATGGTAACTGGGATTATATATGACACACTGGTACAGTAACTGGGATTAAACATACACTGTGGATGTAACTGGGATTATACATTAAACACGGGGACATTAACTGGGGCTATACATCACAGACTGGGACAGTAACTGTGATTATACATCACAGGCTGAGACAGTAACTGGGATTATACATCACACACTGGGACAGTAACTGGGATTATCCATCACAAACTAGGATAGTAACTGGGATCATCCAGCAAAAACTGGGACAGTAACTGAGACTGTACATCATGCACTGGGAGAGTAACTGGGATTATATATCACAAACTGGGACCGTTACTGGTATTAACGGAACAGTAAATGGGATTATACATCAAAAAGTGGGACAGTATGTGGGATTATACATCACACACTGGGAGAGTAACTGGGATTATACATCACAAACTGGGACAGTAACTGGGATTAGACATCACACAGTGGGAGAGTAATTAGGATTATACATCACAAACTGGGAAAGTAACTGGGATTATACCTCACACACTGGGACAGTGACTGAGATTATACTTCATGCACTAGGATACTAATTGGGATTATACATCACACACTGGGACAGTAACTGGGATTATACATCACACCCTGGGACAGTAACTGTGATTATATATCACAAACTGGGACAGTAAATGGGATTATACATCACTTACCGGAACAGTAGATGGGATTATACATCACACAGTGGAACAGTAATTTGGATTATATATCACACGCTGGGACTGTAAATGGGAGTATACATCACAAACTAGATTAGTTACTGGCATTATTGATCACGCACTGGGACAGTTACTGGGATGATACCTCAAATACTGGGACTGGAACTGGGATTATACATCATGCACTTCGACTGTAACTGGGATTATACATCACACACTGGGATTATACATCACACACTTTGACTGTAACTGGGATTATAAATCGCACACTGGGACAGTAACTGGGATTATATATGACACACTGGTACAGTAACTGGGATTAGACATAACACACTCTGGCTGTATCTGGGATTATAAATCACACACTGGGATGGTATCTGGGATTATATATGACACACTGGTACAGTAACTGGGATTAAACATAACACACTGTGGATGTAACTGGGATTATACATTAAACACTGGCACATTAACTGGGCTATACATCACAGACTGGGACAGTAACTGGGATTATACATCACAGGCTGAGACAGTAACTGGGATTATACATCACACACTGGGACAGTAACTGGGATTATCCATCACAAACTAGGATAGTAACTGGGATCATCCAGCAAAAACTGGGACAGTAACTGAGACTGTACATCATGCACTGGGAGAGTAACTCGGATTATATATCACAAACTGGGACCGTTACTGGTATTAAACATCACATACCGGAACAGTAAATGGGATTATACATCACAAAGGAGAACAGTTATTTGGATTATTCATCACATGCTGGGACAGTAATTGGGAGTATACATCACACACTCGGTTAGTTACTGTGATTATACGTCATAAACTAGGACAGTAACTAGGATTCTACATAACACACTGTGTGAGATACTGGGATTTTACATCACACACTGGGACAGTAAATGGGATTATACATCACACGCTGGGACAGAAAGTTGGATTATCGATCACGCACTGGGACAGTTACTGGGATTATACCTCAAACATTGGGACAGTAACTGGGATTATACATTAAGTACTGGGACAGTAACTGGGATTATACATCACAAACTGGGACTGTAACTGGGATTATACATCACGCACTTCGACTGTAACTGGGATTATATATCGCACACTGGGGCGGTAATTGGGATTATATATGACACACTGGTACAGTAACTGGGATTACACATCCCACACTGTGACTGTAACTTGGATTATACATCAAATACTGTGACAGTAAATGGGATTAGACATCACACAGTGGGACATTAACTGGGATTTTACAACACAAACTGGGACAGTAAATGGGATTATACATGACAGCCTTGAAAAGTAACTGGGATCATACATCACAGACTGGGACAGTACCTGTGATTATGTATCACAAACTGGGAGATCAACTGGGATTATACATCACATACCGGAACAGTAAATGCGATTATACATCACACAGTGGAACAGTAATTTGGATTATACATCACATGCTGGGACAGTAAATGGGAGCATACATCACACTCTGGGTTAGTTACTAGGATTATACATCACAAACTAGGACTGTCAATGGGATTATACATCAAACAGTGGGCCAGTAACTGGGATTATCAATCACGAACTGGGACAGTTACTGGGATTATACCTCAAACACTGGGACGGTAACTGGGATTATACATTAAACACTGGGACAGTAGCTGGGATCATCAGTCACGCACTGGGACAGTTACTGGGATTATACCTCAAACACTGGGAGAGTAACTGGGATAATACATTAAACACTGGGACAGTAACTGGGATTATACATCACAAACTGGGACTGTAACTGGGATTATATATCACACACTGGGACAGTAACTGGGATTATACATCACAAACTGGGACAGTAACTGGGATTATACATCACAAACTGAGCCAGTAACTTGGATCATACATCACACATTGGGATTATACATCACACACTGGGACAGTAACTGGGATTATATATGATACATTGTTACAGTAACTGGGATTACACATCACACACCGTGGCTGTAACTGGAATTATACATCACAATTTGGGACACTTATTGGAATTATAAATCACACACTGGGACAGTAACTGGGATTATACATTACACACTGGTACATTAACTGGAGTTATACATCACACACTGGGACAGTAACTGTGATTATACATCATAGGCTGAGAAAGTAACTGGGATTATTTACCACAAACTGGGACTGTAACTGGGATTACCCATCATAAACTGGGATGGTAACTGGGATTATCCATCAAAAACCAGGACAGTAAGTGGGATTATACATCACACACTGGGACAGTAACTGGGGCAATACATCACACACTGGTACAGTAACTGGGATTATACGTCAAAGGCTGAGACAGTAACTGGGATTATATATCACACACTGGGACAGTAACTGGGATCATCCATCACAAACTCGGACAGTAACTGGGATTATCCATCAAAAACTGGGACAGTAACTGGGATAATACATTAAACACTGGTACGGTAATTGGGATTATACATCACAAACTGGGACTGTAACTGGGATTATACATCACACGCTGGGACAGTAACTGGGATTATACATCACAAACTGGGACAGTAACTGGGATTATACATCACACACTTTGACTGTAACTGGGATTATAAATTGCACACTGGGACAGTTACTTTGATTATATATGATACACTGTTACAGTAACTGGGATTACACATCACACACTGTGGCTGTAACTGGAATTATACATCACAATTTGGAACACTTATTGGAATTATAAATCACACACTGGGACAGTAACTGGGATTATACATCATAGGCTGAGAAAGTAACTGGGATTATTTACCACACACTGGGAATGTAACTGGGATTACCTATCATAAACTGGGTCAGTAACTGGGATTATCCATCAAAAAGTGGGACAGTAAGTGGGATTATACATCACACACTGGGACAGTAACTGGAGCAATACATCACACACTGGTACAGTAACTGGGATTATATGTCAAAGGCTGAGACAGTAACTGGGATTATATATCACACACTGGGACAGTAACTGGGATTATCCATCACAAACTCGGACAGTAACTGGGATTCTCCATCAAAAACTGGGACAGTAACTGGGATTGTACGTCATACACTGGGACAGTAACTGCGATTATATATCACAAATTGGGACGGTAAATGGGATTATACATCACATACCGGAACAATGAATGGGATTATACATCATACAGTGGAACAGTAATTTGGATTATACATCACACGCTGGGACAGTAAATGGGAGTATACATAACACAGTGGGTTAGTTACTGGGATTATACGTCACAAACTAGGACAGTAACTAGGATTATACATCAAATACTGGGGCAGACGCTGGGGTTATACATCACACATTGGGACAGTAAATGGGATTATGCATCACACACTGGGACAGTAACTGGGATTATACTTCAAAATTGGGACACTTATTGGAATTATAAATCACACACTGGGACAGTAACTATGATTATATATTAAACACTGGGACATTAATTGGGGCTATACATCACACACTGGGACAGTCACTGGGAACAAACATCACGCACTGGGACAGCAACTGGGATTATACATCACACACTGGGACAGTAACTGTGATTATATAACACACACAGGGATACTAATTCGGATTAAATATCACACCCTAGGACAGTAACTGGGGTTATACATCACACATTGGGACAATATTTGGGATTATACATCAAAATCTGGGACTGTATCTGGGATTATACATCACACCCTTGGACAGTAACTGGGGTTATACATCACACACTGGGACAGTAACTGGCATTATACATCAAAAAGTGGGACTGTATCTGAGATTATACATCACACACTGGAACAGTAACTGGGATTATATATCACATCGGGGGATTATACATCACACACTGGGACAGTAACTAGGATTATACATCACAAATGGGACAGTAATTGGGATTATACAACACAACTGGGATGGTAACTGGGATTATACATCACACACTGGGATTATGAATCACACACTGGGACAGGAACTGGGATTATACATCACTAACTGGGAGAATAACTGGGAGTATACAACACACACTGGTTCAGTAACTGGGATTATGCATCAAAAACTGGGAAAGTAACTGGGATTATACATCATACACTGGGACAGTAACTGGGATTATAAATCAAAAACTGGGACAGTATCTGGGATTATACATCACACACTGGGACAATAACTGGCATTAACCATCACACATCGGAACAGTAACTGGGATTATACCTCACACGCTGGGACAGTAAATGGGAGTATACATCACACACTGGGTTAGATACTGGTATTATACGTCACAAAATAGGACAGTAAATAGGATTATACATCACACACTGAGTCAGATACTGGGATTTTACATCACACACTGGGGCAGTAAATGGATTTTACATCACACACTGGGACAGTAACTGGGATTATACATCACAAACTGGGAATGTAACTGGGAATATACATCACACACTGGGACAGTAACTAGGATTATACATCACACACTGGGACAGTAACTGGGATCATAATCACCTACTTCGACTGTAACTGAGATTATATATCATACGCTGGGACAGTAACTGGGATTGTAGATCAAAACTGGGATCGTAACTGGAATTATACATCTCTAACTTGGATTATGATTCACACACTGGGACAGTGACTGGGATTATACATCATACACTAGGACAGGAACTGGGATCATACATCACACACTGGCTCAGTAACTGTGATTATACATCAAAAACTAGGACAGTAATTGGGATTATACATCACACACTGGGACAATAACTGGGAATATCCATCACACATCAGAACAGTAACTGGGATTATACATCACACACTTTGACTGTAACTGGGATTATAAATTGCACACTGGGACAGTTACTTTGATTATATATGATACACTGTTACAGTAACTGGGATTACACATCACACACTGTGGCTGTAACTGGAATTATACATCACAATTTGGGACACTTATTGGAATTATAAATCACACACTGGGACAGTAACTGGGATTATACATCATAGGCTGAGAAAGTAACTGGGATTATTTACCACACACTGGGAATGTAACTGGGATTACCTATCATAAACTGGGTCAGTAACTGGGATTATCCATCAAAAAGTGGGACAGTAAGTGGGATTATACATCACACACTGGGACAGTAACTGGAGCAATACATCACACACTGGTACAGTAACTGGGATTATATGTCAAAGGCTGAGACAGTAACTGGGATTATATATCACACACTGGGACAGTAACTGGGATTATCCATCACAAACTCGGACAGTAACTGGGATTCTCCATCAAAAACTGGGACAGTAACTGGGATTGTACGTCATACACTGGGACAGTAACTGCGATTATATATCACAAATTGGGACGGTAAATGGGATTATACATCACATACCGGAACAATGAATGGGATTATACATCATACAGTGGAACAGTAATTTGGATTATACATCACACACTGGGACAGTAAATGGGAGTATACATAACACAGTGGGTTAGTTACTGGGATTATACGTCACAAACTAGGACAGTAACTAGGATTATACATCAAATACTGGGGCAGACGCTGGGGTTATACATCACACATTGGGACAGTAAATGGGATTATGCATCACACACTGGGACAGTAACTGGGATTATACTTCAAAATTGGGACACTTATTGGAATTATAAATCACACACTGGGACAGTAACTATGATTATATATTAAACACTGGGACATTAATTGGGGCTATACATCACACACTGGGACAGTCACTGGGAATAAACATCACGCACTGGGACAGCAACTGGGATTATACATCACATACTGGGACAGTAACTGTGATTATACAACACACACAGGGATACTAATTGGGATTAAATATAACACCCTAGGACAGTAACTGGGGTTATACATCACACATTGGGACAATATTTGGGATTATACATCAAAATCTGGGACTGTATCTGGGATTATACATCACACCCTTGGACAGTAACTGGGGTTATACATCACACACTGGGACAGTAACTGGCATTATACATCAAAAAGTGGGACTGTATCTGAGATTATACATCACACACTGGGACAGTAACTAGGATTATACATCACAAATGGGACAGTAATTGGGATTATACAACACAACTGGGATGGTAACTGGGATTATACATCACTAACTGGGATTATGAATCACACACTGGGACAGGAACTGGGATTATACATCACTAACTGGGAGAATAACTGGGAGTATACAACACACACTGGTTCAGTAACTGGGATTATGCATCAAAAACTGGGAAAGTAACTGGGATTATACATCATACACTGGGACAGTAACTGGGATTATAAATCAAAAACTGGGACAGTATCTGGGATTATACATAACACACTGGGACAATAACTGGCATTAACCATCACACATCGGAACAGTAACTGGGATTATACCTCACATGCTGGGACAGTAAATGGGAGTATACATCACACACTGGGTTAGATACTGGTATTATACATCACAAAATAGGACAGTAAATAGGATTATACATCACACACTGAGTCAGATACTGGGATTTTACATCACACACTGGGGCAGTAAATGGATTTTACATCACACACTGGGACAGTAACTGGGATTATACATCACAAACTGGGAATGTAACTGGGAATATACATCACACACTGGGACAGTAACTAGGATTATACATCACACACTGGGACAGTAACTGGGATCATACATCACCTACTTCGACTGTAACTGAGATTATATATCACACACTGGGACAGTAAATGGGATTACACTTCAGACACTGTGACTGTAACTGGGATTATATAACAAATACTGGGACCGTAACTGCGATTATAAGTCACACGCTGGGACAGTAACTGGGATTGTAGATCAAAACTGGGATCGTAACTGGAATTATACATCACTAACTTGGATTATGATTCACACACTGGGACAGTGACTGGGATTATACATCATACACTAGGACAGGAACTGGGATCATACATCACACACTGGCTCAGTAACTGTGATTATACATCAAAAACTAGGACAGTAATTGGGATTATACATCACACACTGGGACAATAACTGGGAATATCCATCACACATCAGAACAGTAACTGGGATTATACATCAAACACTGGGACAGTAACTGGGATTATCAATCAAGCACTGGGACAGTTACTGGGATTATACCTCAAACACTGGGACAGTAACTGGGATAATACATTAAACACTGGTACGGTAATTGGGATTATACATCACAAACTGGGACTGTAACTGGGATTATACATCACACGCTGGGACAGTAACTGGGATTATACATCACAAACTGGGACAGTAACTGGGATTATACATCACACACTTTGACTGTAACTGGGATTATAAATTGCACACTGGGACAGTTACTTTGATTATATATGATACACTGTTACAGTAACTGGGATTACACATCACACACTGTGGCTGTAACTGGAATTATACATCACAATTTGGGACACTTATTGGAATTATAAATCACACACTGGGACAGTAACTGGGATTATACATCATAGGCTGAGAAAGTAACTGGGATTATTTACCACACACTGGGAATGTAACTGGGATTACCTATCATAAACTGGGTCAGTAACTGGGATTATCCATCAAAAAGTGGGACAGTAAGTGGGATTATACATCACACACTGGGACAGTAACTGGAGCAATACATCACACACTGG
This sequence comes from Carcharodon carcharias, assembly GCF_017639515.1. Lineage (NCBI taxonomy): Eukaryota > Metazoa > Chordata > Chondrichthyes > Lamniformes > Lamnidae > Carcharodon > Carcharodon carcharias. The sequence continues at coordinate 26,153,845 of NC_054476.1, forward strand.
TACAGTAACTGGGATTATATGTCAAAGGCTGAGACAGTAACTGGGATTATATATCACACACTGGGACAGTAACTGGGATTATCCATCACAAACTCGGACAGTAACTGGGATTCTCCATCAAAAACTGGGACAGTAACTGGGATTGTACGTCATACACTGGGACAGTAACTGCGATTATATATCACAAATTGGGACGGTAAATGGGATTATACATCACATACCGGAACAATGAATGGGATTATACATCATACAGTGGAACAGTAATTTGGATTATACATCACACACTGGGACAGTAAATGGGAGTATACATAACACAGTGGGTTAGTTACTGGGATTATACGTCACAAACTAGGACAGTAACTAGGATTATACATCAAATACTGGGGCAGACGCTGGGGTTATACATCACACATTGGGACAGTAAATGGGATTATGCATCACACACTGGGACAGTAACTGGGATTATACTTCAAAATTGGGACACTTATTGGAATTATAAATCACACACTGGGACAGTAACTATGATTATATATTAAACACTGGGACATTAATTGGGGCTATACATCACACACTGGGACAGTCACTGGGAATAAACATCACGCACTGGGACAGCAACTGGGATTATACATCACATACTGGGACAGTAACTGTGATTATACAACACACACAGGGATACTAATTGGGATTAAATATAACACCCTAGGACAGTAACTGGGGTTATACATCACACATTGGGACAATATTTGGGATTATACATCAAAATCTGGGACTGTATCTGGGATTATACATCACACCCTTGGACAGTAACTGGGGTTATACATCACACACTGGGACAGTAACTGGCATTATACATCAAAAAGTGGGACTGTATCTGAGATTATACATCACACACTGGGACAGTAACTAGGATTATACATCACAAATGGGACAGTAATTGGGATTATACAACACAACTGGGATGGTAACTGGGATTATACATCACTAACTGGGATTATGAATCACACACTGGGACAGGAACTGGGATTATACATCACTAACTGGGAGAATAACTGGGAGTATACAACACACACTGGTTCAGTAACTGGGATTATGCATCAAAAACTGGGAAAGTAACTGGGATTATACATCATACACTGGGACAGTAACTGGGATTATAAATCAAAAACTGGGACAGTATCTGGGATTATACATAACACACTGGGACAATAACTGGCATTAACCATCACACATCGGAACAGTAACTGGGATTATACCTCACATGCTGGGACAGTAAATGGGAGTATACATCACACACTGGGTTAGATACTGGTATTATACATCACAAAATAGGACAGTAAATAGGATTATACATCACACACTGAGTCAGATACTGGGATTTTACATCACACACTGGGGCAGTAAATGGATTTTACATCACACACTGGGACAGTAACTGGGATTATACATCACAAACTGGGAATGTAACTGGGAATATACATCACACACTGGGACAGTAACTAGGATTATACATCACACACTGGGACAGTAACTGGGATCATACATCACCTACTTCGACTGTAACTGAGATTATATATCACACACTGGGACAGTAAATGGGATTACACTTCAGACACTGTGACTGTAACTGGGATTATATAACAAATACTGGGACCGTAACTGCGATTATAAGTCACACGCTGGGACAGTAACTGGGATTGTAGATCAAAACTGGGATCGTAACTGGAATTATACATCACTAACTTGGATTATGATTCACACACTGGGACAGTGACTGGGATTATACATCATACACTAGGACAGGAACTGGGATCATACATCACACACTGGCTCAGTAACTGTGATTATACATCAAAAACTAGGACAGTAATTGGGATTATACATCACACACTGGGACAATAACTGGGAATATCCATCACACATCAGAACAGTAACTGGGATTATACATCAAACACTGGGACAGTAACTGGGATTATCAATCAAGCACTGGGACAGTTACTGGGATTATACCTCAAACACTGGGACAGTAACTGGGATAATACATTAAACACTGGTACGGTAATTGGGATTATACATCACAAACTGGGACTGTAACTGGGATTATACATCACACGCTGGGACAGTAACTGGGATTATACATCACAAACTGGGACAGTAACTGGGATTATACATCACACACTTTGACTGTAACTGGGATTATAAATTGCACACTGGGACAGTTACTTTGATTATATATGATACACTGTTACAGTAACTGGGATTACACATCACACACTGTGGCTGTAACTGGAATTATACATCACAATTTGGGACACTTATTGGAATTATAAATCACACACTGGGACAGTAACTGGGATTATACATCATAGGCTGAGAAAGTAACTGGGATTATTTACCACACACTGGGAATGTAACTGGGATTACCTATCATAAACTGGGTCAGTAACTGGGATTATCCATCAAAAAGTGGGACAGTAAGTGGGATTATACATCACACACTGGGACAGTAACTGGAGCAATACATCACACACTGGTACAGTAACTGGGATTATATGTCAAAGGCTGAGACAGTAACTGGGATTATATATCACACACTGGGACAGTAACTGGGATTATCCATCACAAACTCGGACAGTAACTGGGATTCTCCATCAAAAACTGGGACAGTAACTGGGATTGTACGTCATACACTGGGACAGTAACTGCGATTATATATCACAAATTGGGACGGTAAATGGGATTATACATCACATACCGGAACAATGAATGGGATTATACATCATACAGTGGAACAGTAATTTGGATTATACATCACACACTGGGACAGTAAATGGGAGTATACATAACACAGTGGGTTAGTTACTGGGATTATCCATCAAATACTGGGATAGTAACTGGGATTGCACATCATACACTGGGACAGTAACTGCGATTATATATCACAAACTGGGACAGTAACTGGGATTATACATCAAATACCGGAATAGTACATGCGATTATACGTCACACAGTGGAACAGTAATTTGGATTATACATCACACGCTGGGACAGTAAATGGGTGTATACATAACACACTGGGTTAGTTACTGGGATTATACGTCACAAACTAGGACAGTAACTAGGATTCTACATTACACACTGGGTCAGATACAGGGATTATACATCACATACTGGGACAGTAACTGTGATTATACAACACACACAGGGATACTAATTGGGATTAAATATAACACCCTAGGACAGTAACTGGGGTTATACATCACACATTGGGACAATATTTGGGATTATACATCAAAATCTGGGACTGTATCTGGGATTATACATCACACCCTTGGACAGTAACTGGGGTTATACATCACACACTGGGACAGTAACTGGCATTATACATCAAAAAGTGGGACTGTATCTGAGATTATACATCACACACTGGGACAGTAACTAGGATTATACATCACAAATGGGACAGTAATTGGGATTATACAACACAACTGGGATGGTAACTGGGATTATACATCACTAACTGGGATTATGAATCACACACTGGGACAGGAACTGGGATTATACATCACTAACTGGGAGAATAACTGGGAGTATACAACACACACTGGTTCAGTAACTGGGATTATGCATCAAAAACTGGGAAAGTAACTGGGATTATACATCATACACTGGGACAGTAACTGGGATTATAAATCAAAAACTGGGACAGTATCTGGGATTATACATAACACACTGGGACAATAACTGGCATTAACCATCACACATCGGAACAGTAACTGGGATTATACCTCACATGCTGGGACAGTAAATGGGAGTATACATCACACACTGGGTTAGATACTGGTATTATACATCACAAAATAGGACAGTAAATAGGATTATACATCACACACTGAGTCAGATACTGGGATTTTACATCACACACTGGGGCAGTAAATGGATTTTACATCACACACTGGGACAGTAACTGGGATTATACATCACAAACTGGGAATGTAACTGGGAATATACATCACACACTGGGACAGTAACTAGGATTATACATCACACACTGGGACAGTAACTGGGATCATACATCACCTACTTCGACTGTAACTGAGATTATATATCACACACTGGGACAGTAAATGGGATTACACTTCAGACACTGTGACTGTAACTGGGATTATATAACAAATACTGGGACCGTAACTGCGATTATAAGTCACACGCTGGGACAGTAACTGGGATTGTAGATCAAAACTGGGATCGTAACTGGAATTATACATCACTAACTTGGATTATGATTCACACACTGGGACAGTGACTGGGATTATACATCATACACTAGGACAGGAACTGGGATCATACATCACACACTGGCTCAGTAACTGTGATTATACATCAAAAACTAGGACAGTAATTGGGATTATACATCACACACTGGGACAATAACTGGGAATATCCATCACACATCAGAACAGTAACTGGGATTATACATCAAACACTGGGACAGTAACTGGGATTATCAATCAAGCACTGGGACAGTTACTGGGATTATACCTCAAACACTGGGACAGTAACTGGGATAATACATTAAACACTGGTACGGTAATTGGGATTATACATCACAAACTGGGACTGTAACTGGGATTATACATCACACGCTGGGACAGTAACTGGGATTATACATCACAAACTGGGACAGTAACTGGGATTATACATCACACACTTTGACAGTAACTGGGATTATAAATTGCACACTGGGACAGTTACTTTGATTATATATGATACACTGTTACAGTAACTGGGATTACACATCACACACTGTGGCTGTAACTGGAATTATACATCACAATTTGGGACACTTATTGGAATTATAAATCACACACTGGGACAGTAACTGGGATTATACATCATAGGCTGAGAAAGTAACTGGGATTATTTACCACACACTGGGAATGTAACTGGGATTACCTATCATAAACTGGGTCAGTAACTGGGATTATCCATCAAAAAGTGGGACAGTAAGTGGGATTATACATCACACACTGGGACAGTAACTGGAGCAATACATCACACACTGGTACAGTAACTGGGATTATATGTCAAAGGCTGAGACAGTAACTGGGATTATATATCACACACTGGGACAGTAACTGGGATTATCCATCACAAACTCGGACAGTAACTGGGATTCTCCATCAAAAACTGGGACAGTAACTGGGATTGTACGTCATACACTGGGACAGTAACTGCGATTATATATCACAAATTGGGACAGTAAATGGGATTATACATCACATACCGGAACAATGAATGGGATTATACATCATACAGTGGAACAGTAATTTGGATTATACATCACACGCTGGGACAGTAAATGGGAGTATACATAACACAGTGGGTTAGTTACTGGGATTATACGTCACAAACTAGGACAGTAACTAGGATTATACATCAAACACTGGGGCAGACGCTAGGGTTATACATCACACATTGGGACAGTAAATGGGATTATGCATCACACACTGGGACAGTAACTGGGATTATACTTCAAAATTGGGACACTTATTGGAATTATAAATCACACACTGGGACAGTAACTATGATTATATATTAAACACTGGGACATTAATTGGGGTTATACATCACACACTGGGACAGTCACTGGGAATAAACATCACGCACTGGGACAGCAACTGGGACTATACATCACACACTGGGACAGTAACTGTGATTATACAACACACACAGGGTCCTAATTGGGATTAAACATCACACCCTAGGACAGTAACTGGGGTTATACATCACACATTGGGACAATAACTGGGATTATACATCAAAATCTGGGACTGTATCTGGGATTATACATCACACCCTTGGACAGTAACTGGGGTTATACATCACACACTGGGACAGTAACTGGCATTATACATCAAAAAGTGGGACTGTATCTGAGATTATACATCACACACTGGAACAGTAACTGGGATTATATATCACATCGGGGGATTATACATCACACACTGGGACAGTAACTAGGATTATACATCACAACTGGGACAGTAATTGGGATTATACAACACAACTGGGATGGTAACTAGGATTATACATCACTAACTGGGATTATGAATCACACACTGGGACAGGAACTGGGATTATACATCACACACTGGGACAGTGACTGTAATTGTACATCACACATTAGGACCGTAACTGGGATTATACATCACTAACTGGGAGAATAACTGGGAGTATACAACACACACTGGTTCAGTAACTGGGATTATGCATCAAAAACTGGGACAGTAACTGGGATTATACGTCATACACTGGGACAGTAACTGGGATTATAAATCAAAAACTGGGACAGTATCTGGGATTATACATCACACACTGGGACAATAACTGGCATTAACCATCACACATCGGAACAGTAACTGGGATTATACCTCACACGCTGGGACAGTAAATGGGAGTATACATCACACACTGAGTCAGATACTGGGATTTTACATCACACACTGGGGCAGTAAATGGATTTTACATCACACACTGGCACAGTAACTGGGATTATACATCACAAACTGGGAATGTAACTGGGAATATACATCACACACTGGGACAGTAACTAGGATTATACATCACACACTGGGACAGTAACTGGGATCATACATCACCTACTTCGACTGTAACTGAGATTATATATCGCACACTGGGACAGTAAATGGGATTACACATCAGACACTGTGACTGTAACTGGGATTATATAACAAATACTGGGACCGTAACTGCGATTATAAGTCACACGCTGGGACAGTAACTGGGATTGTAGATCAAAACTGGGATCGTAACTGGAATTATACATCACTAACTTGGATTATGATTCACACGCTGGGACAGTGACTGGGATTATACATCATACACTAGGACAGGAACTGGGATCATACATCACACACTGGCTCAGTAACTGTGATTATACATCAAAAACTAGGACAGTAATTGGGATTATACATCACACACTGGGACAATAACTGGGAATATCCATCACACATCGGAACAGTAACTGGGATTATACATCACACACTGGGACATTAACTGGGATTATACATCACACCGTGGGATTATACATCACACACTGGGACAGTAACAGGGATTATACCGCACTAACTGGGATTATGAATCAAACACTAGGATAGCAACTCGGATTATACATCACACACTGGGACAGTGACTGGGATTATACATCACACACCAGGACAGGAACTGGGATTATACATCACATCTGGGACAATAACTGGGAGTATAAATAACACACTGCGACAGTAACCGGGATTATACATCACTAACTGGGACCGTAACTGGGATTATACAGCACAAACCGGGACAGCAACTGGGATTATAAATCACACACTGGGACAGTAACTGGGTTTATACATGACAGACTGGGACAGTAACTGGGATTATACATCACACTGGGAGAGTAACTGGGATTAACCATCATAACTGGGACAGTAACTGCAATTATGCCTCACACACTGGGACAGCAAATGGGATTATCCATCACAACTGGGACAGTAACTGGGATTATGCATCACAAACGAGGACAGTAACTGGTATTATACATCAAACACTGGGGCAGTAACTGAGATTATACATTAAGCACTGGGACATTAACTCGGATTATACATCACACACTGGGACAGTAACTGGGATTATCCATCACAACTGGGACAGGAACTGGGATTATACATCACAAGGTCAGACAGTAATTGGGATTATCAATCACAACTGGGACAGGAACTGGGATTATACATAACAAAGACGGACAGTAACTGGGATTATCATTCACAACTGGGACAGTAACTGGGAAGATACATCACATGCTGGGACAGTAACTGGGATTATACATCACAAACTGGGACGGTAAATGGGATTATACATCACTCACTGGGACAGTATTTGGGATTATACATCACAAACTGGGACAGTAACTGGGATTATACCATCACACAGTGGATCAGTAATTTGGATTATACATCACACACTGGGACAGTAAATGGGAGTATAAATCACACTCTGGGTTAGTTACTCGGATTATATGTCACAAACTTGGATAGTAAATGGGATTATACACCAAACACTGGGCCAGTAACAGGGATTATCGATCACCCACTTGGACAGTTACTGGGATTATGCCTTAAACTTTGGGACAGTAACTGGGATTATAATTAAACACTGGGACAGTAACAGGGATTAAAAAGCACAAACTGGGACAGTAACTGGGATAATACATCACACACTGGGACAGTAACTGGGATTATACATCACACACTGGGACAGTAACAGGGGCGATACATCACACACTGGGCAAGTAACTGGGATTATACATCACAGGCTGAGACAGTAACTGGGATCATATATCACACACTGCAACAGTAACTGGGATTATACTTCACTAACTGGGACCGTAACTGGGTTTATACAGCATAAACTGGGACAGTAACTGGGATTATACTTCAAGCACTGGGGCAGTAACTGAGATTATACATTAAACACTGGGACATTAACTCAGATTATACATCATACACTGGGACAGTAACTGGGATTTTCCATCACAACTGGGACAGGATCTGGGATTATACATCACAAAGTCGGACAGTAAGTGGGATTATCAATCACAACTGGGACAGAAACTGGGATTATACATAACAAAGTTGGACAGTAACTGAGACTATCAATCACAACTGGGAAAGTAACTGGGATTATACATCACAGGCTGAGACAGTAACTGGGATCATATATCACACACTGCAACAGTAACTGGGATTATACATTACTAACTGGGACCGTAACTGGGTTTATACAGCACAAACTAGGACTGCAACTGGGATTATAAATCACACACTGGGACAGTAACTGGGTTTATACATGACAGACTGGGACAGTAACTGGGATTATACATCACACTGGGATAGTAACTGGGATTATCCATCACAACTGGGACAGTAACTGCAATTATGCCTCACAAACTGGGACAGCAAATGGGATTATCCATCACAACTGGGACAGTAACTGGGATTATACATCACAAACGAGGACAGTAACTGGTATTATACAACACACACTGGGGCAGTAACTGAAATTATACATTAAACACTGGGACATTAACTGGGATTATACATCACACACTGGGACAGTAGCTGGGATTATCCATCACAACTGGGACAGGAACTGGGATTATACATCACAAAGTCGGACAGTAAGTGGTATTATCAATCACAACTGGGACAGAAACTGGGATTATACATAACGAAGTTGGACAGTAACTGAGATTATCAATCACAACTGGGAAAGTAACTGGGTTTATGTATCACAAACTGGGACAGTAACTGGGATTATACATCACACGCTGGGACAGTAACTGGGATTATACATCACAAACTGGGACAGTAACTGGGATTATGCCATCACACAGTGGGCCAGTAATTTGGATTATACGTCACACACTGGGACAGTAAATGGGAGTTTACATCACTCTCTGGGTTAGTTACTCGGATTATATGTCACAAACTTGGATAGTAAATGGGATTATACACCAAACACTGGGGCAGTAACAGGGATTATCGATCACCCACTTGGACAGTTACTGGGATTATACCTTAAACTTTGGGACAGTAACTGGGATTATAATTAAACACTGGGACAGTAACTGGGATTATACATCGCACACTGGGACAGTAACTGGGATTATACATCACACACTGGGACAGTAACTGGGGCTATACATCACACACTGGGAAAGTAACTGGGATTATACATCACAGGCTGAGACAGTAACTGGGATTATATCTCACACACTTGGACAGTAACTGGGATTATACATCACACGCTGGGACAGTATTTGGGATTATACATCACAAACTGGGATAGTAACTGGGATTATACCATCACACAGTGGACCAGTAATTTGGATTACACATCACACACTGGGACAGTAAATGGGAGTATACAGCACACTCTGGGTTAGTAACTGGGATTATATGTCACAAACTTGGACAGTAAAAGGGATTATACATTACCCACTGGGCCAGTAACAGGGATTATCGATCACGCACTGGGACAGTTACTGGGATTATTCCATAATCTTTGGGACAGTAACTGGGATAATAAGTAAACACTTGGACAGTAACTGGGATTAAAGATCACCAACTGGGACTGTAACTGGGATTATACATCACACACTGGGACAGTAACTGCAATTATGCCTCACACACTGGGACAGCAAATGGGATTATCCATCACAACTGGGACAGTAACTGGGATTATGCATCACAATCGAGGACAATAACTGGTATTATACATCAAACACTGGGACAGTAACTGAGATTATACATTAAACACTGGGACATTAACTCGGATTATACATCAAACACTGGGACAGTAACTGGGATTTTCCATCACAACTGAGACAGGAACTGGGATTATACATCACAAAGTCGAAAAGTAAGTGGGATTATCAATCACAACTGGGACAGGAACTGGGATTATACATAACAAAGTTGGACAGTAACTGGGATTATCAATCACAACTGGGAAAGTAACTGGGTTTATGCATCACAAACTGGGACAGTAACTGGGATTATACATCACATGCTAGGACAGTAACTGGGATTATCCATCACAACTGGGACAGGAACTGGGATTATACATAACAAAGTTGGACAGTAACTGGGATTATCAATCACAACTGGGAAAGTAACTGGGTTTATGCATCACAAACTGGGACAGTAACTGGGACTATACATCACACGCTGGGACAGTAAGTGGGATTATACATCACAAACTGGGACAGTAACTGGGATTATACCATCACACAGTGGATCAGTAATTTGGATTATACGTCACACACTGGGACAGTAAATAGGAGTATACATCACACTCTGGGTTAGTTACTCAGATTATATGTCACAAACTTGGATAGTAAATGGGATTATACACCAAACACTGGGCCAGTAACAGGGATTATCGATCACGCACTTGGACAGTTACTGGAATTATACCTTAAACTTTGGGACAGTAACTGGGATTATAATTAAACACTGGGACAGTAACTGGGATTAAAGATCACAAACTGGGACAGTAACTGGGATTATACATCACACACTGTGACAGTAACTGGGTTTATGCATCACAAACTGGGACAGTAACTGGGATTATACATCACAAAGTCGGACAGTAAGTGGGATTATCAATCACAACTGGGAAAGTAACTGGGTTTATGCATCACAAACTGGGACAGTAACTGGGATTATACATCACATGCTGGGACATTAACTGGGATTATCCATCACAACTGGGACAGGAACTGGGATTATACATCACAAAGTCGGACAGTAAGTGGGATCATCAATCACAACTGGGACAGGAATTGGGATTATACATCACAAAATCAGACAGTAACTGGGATTATCAATCACAACTGGGAAAGTAACTGGCTTCATGCATCACCAACTGGGACAGTAACTGGGATTATCCATCACAACTGGGACAGGAACTGGGATTATACATAACAAAGTTGGACAGTAACTGGGATTATCAATCACAACTGGGAAAGTAACTGGGTTTATGCATCACAAACTGGGACAGTAACTGGGACTATACATCACACGCTGGGACAGTAAGTGGGATTATACATCACAAACTGGGACAGTAACTGGGATTATACCATCACACAGTGGATCAGTAATTTGGATTATACGTCACACACTGGGACAGTAAATAGGAGTATACATCACACTCTGGGTTAGTTACTCAGATTATATGTCACAAACTTGGATAGTAAATGGGATTATACACCAAACACTGGGCCAGTAACAGGGATTATCGATCACGCACTTGGACAGTTACTGGAATTATACCTTAAACTTTGGGACAGTAACTGGGATTATAATTAAACACTGGGACAGTAACTGGGATTAAAGATCACAAACTGGGACAGTAACTGGGATTATACATCACACACTGTGACAGTAACTGGGTTTATGCATCACAAACTGGGACAGTAACTGGGATTATACATCACAAAGTCGGACAGTAAGTGGGATTATCAATCACAACTGGGAAAGTAACTGGGTTTATGCATCACAAACTGGGACAGTAACTGGGATTATACATCACATGCTGGGACATTAACTGGGATTATCCATCACAACTGGGACAGGAACTGGGATTATACATCACAAAGTCGGACAGTAAGTGGGATCATCAATCACAACTGGGACAGGAATTGGGATTATACATCACAAAATCAGACAGTAACTGGGATTATCAATCACAACTGGGAAAGTAACTGGCTTCATGCATCACCAACTGGGACAGTAACTGGGATTATACATCACACACTGGGACAGTAACTGGGATTATACATCACACGCTGGGACAGTATTTGGGATTAGATATCACAAACTGGGATAGTAACTGGGATTATACCATCACACAGTGGACCAGTAATTTGGATTACACATCACACACTGGGACAGTAAATGGGAGTATACAGCACACTCTGGGTTAGTAACTGGGATTATATGTCACAAACTTGGACAGTAGAGGGGATTATACATCACCCACTGGACCAGTAACCGGGATTATCGATCACGCACTGGGACAGTTACTGGGATTATACCATAAACTTTGGGACAGTAACTGGGATAACAATTAAACACTTGGACAGTAACTGGGATTAACGATCACCAACTGGGACGCTAACTGGGATTATACATCACACACTGGGACAGTTACTGGGGCTATACGTCACACACTGGGACAGTAACTTGGATTATACATCACAGGCTGAGACAGAAACTGGGATTATATATCACAGTCTGGGACAGTAACTGGGATTATCCATCACACACTGGGACAGTGAATGGGATTGCACATCATACACTGGGACAGTAGCTGTGATTATATATCACAAACTGGGACAGTAACTGGGATTATACATCACATACCGGAATAATAAATAGGATTAAACATCACACAGTGGAACAGTAATTTGGATTACACATCTCACGCTGGGACAGCAAAAGGGAGCATACATAACACAATGGGCTAGTTACTGGGATTATACGTCACAAACTAGGACAGTAACTACGATTATACATCACACACTGGGTCAGATACTGGGATTATACATCACACACTGGGACAGTAACTGGGATTATACATCACATACTTCAACTGTAGCTGGGATTATATATCGCACTCTGGGACCGTAATTGGGATTATATATGACATACTGCTTTAGTAACTGGGATTACACATCACACACACTGTGACTGTAACTCCGATTATACATCACAAATTGGGACACTTATTGGAATTATACATCACACACTGGGACAGTAACTATGATTATACATCACACAGTGGGACAGTAATTGGGATTATACATCACACACTGGGACAGTAAATGGGATTGTACATCACAAACTGGAACAGTAACTGGGATTATACATTACACACTGGATCAATAACTGGGATTATGCATCACACACTGGGACAGTAAATGGGATTATACATCACACACTGGGAATGTAACTGGGATTATACATCACTAACTGGGACTGTAACTGGGACTATACGGCACAAACCGGGAAAGCAACTGGGAATAGAAACCACACACTGGGACAGTAACTGGGTTTATACATGACAGACTGGGACAGTAACTGGGATTATACATCACACTGGGATAGTAACTGGAATTATCCATCACAAATGGGACAGTATCTGGGATTATGCCTACAAACTGGGACAGTAACTGGTATTATCCATCACAACTGGGACAGTAACTGGGATTATACATCACAAACTGGGACAGTAAGTGGGATTATACATCACAAACTGGGACAGTAACTGGGATTATACCGCACTAACTGAGATTATGAATCAAACACTGGGACAGCAACTTGTATTATACATCACACACTGTGTCAGTGACAGGGTTTATACATCACACACTAGGACAGGAAATGGAATTATACATCACACTCTGGGACAATAACTGGGAGTATACATAACACACTGCAACAGTAACTGGGATTATACATCAAAAACTGGGACAGTAACTGGGATTGTACATCACAAAATGGAGCAGTAACTGGGATTATACATCACACACTGGATCAGTAATTCGGTTTATACATCACACACTGGGACAGTAAATGGGATTATACATCACACACTGGGAATGTAACTGGGATTATACATCACTAACTGGGACCGTAACTGGGATTATACAGCACAAACCGGGACAGCAACTGGGCTAATAAATCACACACTGGGACAGTAACTGGGTTTATACATGACGGACTGGGACAGTAACTGGGATTATACATCACACTGGGATAGTAACTGTGATTATGCCTCACATACTGGGACAGCAAATGGGATTATACATCACACAGTGGACCAGTAATTTGGATTATACATCACACACTGGGACAGTAAATGGGAGTATACGTCACACACTGGGTTAGTTACTGGGATTATATGTCACAAACTTGGACAGTAATTGGGATTATACATCACCCACTGGGCCAGTAACAGGGATTATTGATCATGCACTGGGACAGTTCCTAGAATTATACCTTAAACATTGGGACAGTAACTGGGAATATAATTAAACACTGGGACAGTAACTGGAATTATACATCACACACTGGGACAGCAAATGGGATTATCCAACACAACTGGGACAGTAACTGGGATTATGCATCACAAATGAGGACAGTAACTGGTATTATACATCAAACACTGGGGCAGTAACTGAGATTATACATCAAGCACTGGGACATTAACTGGGATTATACATCACACACTGGGACAGTAACTGGTATTATCCATCACAAACTGGGACAGTAAGTGGGATTATACCGCACTAACTGAGATTATGAATCAAACACTGGGACAGCAACTTGGATTATACATCACACACTGTGTCAGTGACAGGGATTATACATCACACACTAGGACAGGAAATGGAATTAGACATCACCCTCTGGGACAATAACTGGGAGTATACATAACACACTGCAACAGTAACTGGGATTATACATCAAAAACTGGGACAGTAACTGGGATTGTACATCACAAACTGGAGCAGTAACTGGGATTATACATCACACACTGGATCAGTAATTCGGTTTATACATCACACACTGGGACAGTAAATGGGATTATACATCACACACTGGGAATGTAACTGGGATTATACATCACTAACTGGGACCGTAACTGGGATTATACAGCACAAACAGGGACAGCAACTGGGCTAATAAATCACACACTGGGACAGTAACTGGGTTTATACATGACGGACTGGGACAGTAACTGGGATTATACATCACACTGGGATAGTAACTGTGATTATGCCTCACATACTGGGACAGCAAATGGGATTATCCATCACACAGTGGACCAGTAATTTGGATTATACATCACACACTGGGACAGTAAATGGGAGTATACGTCACATTCTGGGTTAGTTACTGGGATTATATGTCACAAACCTGGACAGTAAATGGGATTATACATCACCCACTGGGCCAGTAACAGGGATTATACATCACAAATTGGGACACTTATTGGAATTATACATCACACACTGGGACCATAACTGGGATTATACATTAAACACTGGGACAGTAACTGGGGTTACACATCACACACCGGGACAGTAACTGGTATTATACCTCACAGACTGGGACAGTAACGGCTATTATCCATCACAACTGGGCTAGTAACTGGGATTATGCATCACAAAAGAGGACAGTAACTGGTATTATACAACACACACTGGGGCAGTAACTGGGATTATACATTAAACACTGGGACATTAACTGGGATTATACATCACACACTGGGACAGTAACTGGGATTATCCATCACAACCTGGACAGGAACTGGGATTATACATCACAAAGTCGGAAAGTAAGTGGTATTATCAATCACAACTGGGACAGGAATTGGGATTATACATCACAAAATCGGACAGTAACTGGGATTATCAATCACAACTGGGAAAGTAACTGGGTTCATGCATCACCAACTGGGACAGTAACTGGGATTATACATCACACAGTGGGACAGTAACTGGGATTATACATCACACGCTGGAACAGTATTTGGGATTATATATCACAAACTGGGATAGTAACTGGGATTATACCATCACACAGTGGACCAGTAATTTGGATTACACATCACACACTGGGACAGTAAATGGGAGTTTACAGCACACTCTGGGTTAGTAACTGGGATTATACGTCACAAACCTGGACAGTAAAGGGGATTATACATCACCCACTGGGCCAGTAACAGGGATTATCGATCACGCACTGGGACAGTTACTGGGATTATACCATAAACTTTGGGATAGTAACTGGGTTAATAATTAAACACTTGGACAGTAACTGTGATTAAAGATCACCAACTGGGACTGTAACTGGGATTATACATCATACACTGGGACAGTAACTGCAATTATGCCTCACACACTGGGACAGCAAATGGGATTATCCATCACAACTGGGACAGTAACTGGGATTATGCATCACAAACGAGGACAGTAACTGGTATTATACATCAAACACTGGGGCAGTAACTGAGATTATACATTAAGCACTGGGACATTAACTTGGAATATACATCACACACTGGGACAGTAACTGGGATTATCCATCACAACTGAGACAGGAACTGGGATTATACATCACAAAGTCGGACAGTAAGTGGGATTATCAATCACAACTGGGAAAGTAACTGGGTTTATGCATCACAAACTGGGTCAGTAACTGGGATTATACATCACATGCTGGGACAGTAACTGGAATTATACATCACAAACTGGGACGGTAAATGGGATTATACATCACTCACTGGGACAGTATTTGGGATTATACATCACAAACTGGGACAGTGGCTGGGATTATACCATCACACAGTGGACCAGTAATTTGGATTATACGTCACACACTGGGACAGTAAATGGGAGTATACATCACTCTCTGGGTTAGTTACTTGGATTATATGTCACAAACATGGATAGTAAATGGGATTATACACCAAACACTGGGCCAGTAACAGGGATTATCGATCACGCACTGGGACAGTTACTGGGATAATACCATAAACTTTGGGACAGTAACTGGGTTAATAATTAAACACTTGGACAGTAACTGTGATTAAAGATCACCAACTGGGACTGTAACTGGGATTATACATCACACACTGGGACAGTAACTGCAATTATGCCTCACAAACTGGGACAGCAAATGGGATTATCCATCACAACTGGGACAGTAACTGGGATTATGCATCACAAACGAGGACAGTAACTGGTATTATACATCAAACACTGGGGCAGTAACTGAGATTATACATTAAGCACTGGGACATTAACTCGGAATATACATCACACACTGGGACAGTAACTGGGATTATCCATCACAACTGGGACAGGAACTGGGATTATACATCACAAAGTCAGACAGTAAGTGGGATTATCAATCACAACTGGGACAGGAACTGGGATTATACATAATAGAGTCGGACAGTAACTGGGATTATCAATCACAACTGGGACAGTAACTGGGATTATACATCACAAACTGGGACGGTAAATGGGATTATACATCACTCACTGGGACAGTATTTGGGATTATACATCACAAACTGGGACGGTAAATGGGATTATACATCACTCACTGGGACAGTAAATGGGATTATACATCACTCACTGGGACAGTATTTGGGATTATACATCACAAACTGGGACAGTAACTGGGATTATACATCACAAACTGGGATGGTAAATGGGATTATACATCACTCACTGGGACAGTATTTGGGATTATACATCACAAACTGGGACAGTAACTGGGATTATACCATCACACAGTGGATCAGTAATTTGGATTATACGTCACACACTGGGACAGTAAATGGGATTATACATCACATTTTGGGACAATAACTGGGATAATAATTAAACACTTGGACAGTAACTGGGATTAAAGATCACCCACTGGGACGCTAACTGGTATTATACATCACACACTGGGACAGTTACTGGGGCTATACATCACACACTGGGACAGTAACTGGGATTATACATCACAGGCTGAGACAGAAAC
This sequence comes from Carcharodon carcharias, assembly GCF_017639515.1. Lineage (NCBI taxonomy): Eukaryota > Metazoa > Chordata > Chondrichthyes > Lamniformes > Lamnidae > Carcharodon > Carcharodon carcharias. The sequence goes on from NC_054476.1 coordinate 26,172,021, forward strand.
TGGGATTATATATCACAGACTGGGACAGTAACTGGGATTATCCATCACACACTGGGACAGTGAATGGGATTGCACATCATACACTGGGACAGTAGCTGCGATTATATATCACAAACTGGGACAGTAACTGGGAATATACATCACACACTGGGACAGTGAATGGGATTGCACATCATACACTGGGACAGTAGCTGTGATTATATATCACAAACTGGGACAGTAACTGGGAATATACATCACACAGTGGAACAGTAATTTGGATTACACATCACACGCTGGGACAGCAAACGAGAGCATACATAACACACTGGGTTAGTTACTGGGATTATACGTCACAAGCAAGGACAGTAACTACGATTATACATCACACACTGGGTCAGACACTGGGATTATACATCACACACTGGGATAGTAACTGGGATTATACACCACATACTTCAACTGTAACTGGAATTATATATCGCACTCTGGGACCATTATTGGGATTATATATGACACACTGGTATAGTAACTGGGATTACACATCACACACTGTGACTGTAACTCCGATTATACATCACAAATTGGGACACTTATTGGAATTATACATCACACACTGGGACAGTAACTATGATTATACATCACACAGTGGGACAGTAACTATGATTATACATCACACACTGGGACAGTAATTGGGATTATACATCACACACTGGGACAGTAACTGGGATTATACATCACACACTGGATCAATAACTGGGATTATACATCACACACTGGGACAGTAACTGGGATTAAAGAACAAAAACGGGACAGTAACTCGGATTATACATCACAAACTGGGACAGTAACTGGGATTATACATCACACACTGGGACAGTAACTGGTATTATCCATTAGAACTAAGACAGTAACTGGGATTATGCATCACAAACTGAGACAGAAACTGGGATTATACATCACACTGGGATACTAACTGGAATTATCCATCACAACTGGGACAGTAACTGGGATTATGCCTCACAAACTGGGACAGTAACTGATATTATACATCACACACTGGGACAGTAACTGGTATTATCCATCACAACTGGGACAGTAACTGGGAATATACATCACAAACTGGGACAGTAAATGGGATTATACATCACAATCTGGGACAGTAACTGGGATTATACCGCACTAACTGAGATTATGAATCAAACACTGTGACAGCAACTCGGATTATACATCACACACTGTGTCAGTGACAGTGATTATACATCACACACTAAGACAGGAAATGGAATTATACATCACACTCTGGAACAATAACTGGGAGTATACATAACACACTGCAACAGTAACTGGGATTATACATCAAAAACTGGGACAGTAACTGGGATTGTACATCACAAACTGGGAATGTAACTGGGATTATACATCACTAACTGGGACCGTAACTGGGATTATACAGCACAAACCGGGACAGCAACTGGGCTAATAAATCACACACTGGGACAGTAACTGGGTTTATACATGACGGACTGGGACAGTAACTGGGATTATACATCACACTGGGATAGTAACTGTGATTATGCCTCACATACTGGGACAGCAAATGGGATTATCCATCACACAGTGGACCAGTAATTTGGATTATACATCACACACTGGGACAATAAATGGGAGTATACGTCACACTCTGGGTTAGTTACTGGGATTATATGTCACAAACGTGGACAGTAAATGGGATTATACATCACCCACTGGGCCAGTAACAGGGATTATTGATCATGCACTGGGACAGTTCCTAGAATTATACCTTAAACTTTGGGACAGTATCTGGGAATATAATTAAACACTGGGACAGTAACTGGAATTATACATCACACACTGGGACAGCAACTGGGGCTATACATCACACATTGGGACAGTAACTGGGATCATACATCACAGGCTGGGACAGTAACTGGGATTATATAGCGCACACTGGGACAGTAATTGGGATTATATTTGACACACTGGTACAGCAACTGGGATTACACATCACACACTGTGACGGTAACTGCGATTATACATCCAGATTGGGACACTTATTGGAATTATACATCACACACTGGGACAGTAAGTATGATTATACATCACACTGTGGGACAGTAATTGGGATTATACATCACACACTAGGACAGTAACTGGGATTGTACATCACAAACTGGAACAGTAACTGGGATTATACATCACACACTGGGACAGTAACTATGATTATACATCACACACTGGGACAGTAATTGGGATTATATATGACACACTGGTACAGTAACTGGGATTACACATCACACACTTTGACTGTAACTGGGATTATACATCACACAGTGGGACAGTAATTGGGATTATACATCAATACATCACACATTAGGACAGTAACTGGGATTGTACATCACAAACTGGAACAGTAACTGGGATTATACGTCACTCTGGGATAGTAACTGGAATTATCCATCACAACTGGGAGAGTAACTGGGATTATGCCTCACAAACTCGGAAAGTAACTGCTATTATACATCACACACTGGGGCAGTAACTGGGATTATACATTAAACACTGGGACATTAACTGGGATTATACATCACACACTGGGAATGTTACTGGGATTATACATCACTAACTGGGACAGGAACTGGGATTATAGATCACAAAATCAGACAGTAAGTGGGATTATCCTTCACAACTGGGACAGGAATTGGAATTCTACATCACAAAGTCGGACAGTAACTGCGATTATCAATCACAACTGGGAAAGTAACTGGGTTTATGCATCACAAACTGGGACAGTAACTGGGACTATACATCACACGCTGGGAAAGTAACTGGGATTATACCTTAAAATTTGGGACATTAATTGGGATTATACATTAAACACTGGGACAGTAACTGGGATTAAAGTTCACAAATTGGGACTGTAACTGGGATTATACATCACACAATGGGACAGTAACTGGGATTATACATCACAAACTGGGACAATAACTGGAGCTGTACTTCACACACTGGAACTGTAACTGGGATTATACATCACAGGCTGAGACAGTAATTGGGATTATATATCACAAACTGGGATGGTAAATGGGATTATACATCGCACAGTGGGACAGTAATTGGGATTGTACATCACAAACTGGAACAGTAACTGGGATTATACTTCACACACTGGATCAGTAACTGGGATTATACATCACACACTGGGACAGTAAATGAGATTATACATCACACACTGGGAATGTAAAAGGGATTATACATCACTAATTGGGACCGTTATTGGGATTATACAGCACAAACCGGGACAGCAACTGGGATTATAAATCACACACTGGGACCGTAACTGCGATTATACATCACACTGGGATAGTAACTGGAATTATCCATCACAACTGGGACAGTAACTGGGATTATGCCTCACAAACTGGGAAAGAAACTGCTATTATACATCAGACACTGGGGCAGTAACTGGGATTATACATTAAACACTGGGACATTAACAAGGATCATGCATCACACACTGGAACAGTAACTGCGATTATCCAGCACAACTGGGACAGGAACTGGGATTATAGATCACAAACACGGACAGTAAGTGGGATTATCCTTCACAACTGGGACAGGACCTGGGATTCTACATCACAAAGTCGGACAGTAACTGGGATTATCAATCACAACAGGGAAAGTAACTGAATCTATGCATCACAAACTGGGACAGTAACTGGGATTATACATCACACGCTGGGAAAAGTAAATGGGATCATACCTTAAAATTTGGGACAGATTATATATCACTAGCTGGGATGGTAAATGGGATTATACATCACAAGCTGGGACAGTAACTGGGATTATACATCACTAACTGGTATTATGAGTCACGCACTGGGACAGTAACTGGGATTATACGTCAAAAACTGGGACAGTAACTGGGATTATAAATCACATACTGGGACAGTAACTGGGATTATACATCACACAATGGGACAGGAACTGGGATTATACACCACACAGTGGAACAGTAATATGGATTATGCATCACATGCTGGGACAGTAAATGGGAGTGTACATCACACTCTGGGTTAGTTACTGGGATTATACATCACAAACTAGGAAAGTAAATGTTATTATGCATCACCCAATGGGCCAGTAACTGGGATTATCGATCACGCACTGGGACAGTTACTGGGATTATACCTTAAACCTTGGGACAGTAACTCCGATTATACATTAAACACTGGGACAGTAACTGGGATTAAAGATCACAAACTGCGACTGTAACTGGGATTATACATCACACACTGGGACAATAACTGGGATTACACATCACACACTGGGACAGTAACTGGGGCTATACATCACACCCTGGGACAGTAACTGGGATTATTCATCACAGGCTGAGACAGTAACTGGGATTATATATCACACACTGGGACAGTAACTGGGATTATCCATCACAAACTGGGACAGTAACTGGGATTATCCATCAAATACTGGGATAGTAACTGGGATTGCACATCATACACTGGGACAGTAACTGCGATTATATATCACAAACTGGGACAGTAACTGGGATTATACATCAAATACCGGAATAGTACATGCGATTATACGTCACACAGTGGAACAGTAATTTGGATTATACATCACACGCTGGGACAGTAAATGGGTGTATACATAACACACTGGGTTAGTTACTGGGATTATACGTCACAAACTAGGACAGTAACTAGGATTCTACATTACACACTGGGTCAGATACAGGGATTATACATCACACACTGGGACAATAACTGGGATTATCCATCACAAACTGGGACAGTAACTGGGATTATCCATCAAATACTGGGATAGTAACTGGGATTGCACATCATACACTGGGACAGTAACTGCGATTATATATCACAAACTGGGATAGTAACTGGGATTATACATCAAATACCGGAACAGTACATGCGATTATACGTCACACAGTGGAACAGTAATTTGGATTATACATCACACGCTGGGACAGTAAATGGGTGTATACATAACACACTGGGTTAGTTACTGGGATTAAACGTCACAAACTAGGACAGTAACTAGGATTCTACATTACACACTGGGTCAGATACTGGGATTATACATCACACACTGGGACAGTAACTGGGATTATACATCACACACAGGGACATTTACTGGGATTATACCTCAAACACTGGGACAGTAACTGGGGTTATACATTATACACTGGGATAGTACCTGGGATTATACATCACAAACTGTGACTGTAACTGGGATTATACATCACACACTGGGACAGTAACTGGGATTATACATCACGCACTTTGACTGTAATTGGGATTTTATATCGCACACTGGGACAGTAATTGGGATTATATATGACACACCGGTACAGCAACTGGGATTACACATCACACACTGTGACTGTAACTGGGATTATACATCACAAATTGGGACACTCATTGGAAATATGCATCACACATTGGGACAGTAACTATGATTAAGCATCACACAGTGTGATAGTAATTGTGATTATACATCACACACTAGGATAGTAAATGGGATTGTACATCACAAACTGGAACAGTAACTGGGATTATACATCACACACTGGATCAGTAACTGGGATTATACATCACACACTGGGACAGTAAATGGGATTATACATCACACACTGGGAATGTAACTGGGATTATACATCACTAACTGGGACCACAACTAGGATTAATCAGCACAAACCGGGACAGCAACTGGGATTATAAATCACACACTGGGACAGTAACTGTGTTTATACATGACAGACTGGGACCATAACTGGGATTATACATCACACTGGGATAGTAACTAGAATTATCCATCACAACTGGGACAGTAACTGGGATTATGCCTCACAAACTGGGAAAGTAACTGCTATTATACATCACACACTGGGGAAGTAACTGGGATTATACATTAAACATTGGGACATTAACTGGGATTATACATCACACACTGGAACAGTAACTGGATTATCCAGCACAACTGGGACAGGAACTGCGATTATACATCACAAAATCGGTCAGTAAGTGGGATTATCTTTCACAACTGGGACAGGAACTGAGATTCTACATCTCAAAGTCAGAAGGTAACTGGGATTATCAATCACATCTGGGAAAGTAACTGGGTATATGCATCACAAACTGGGACAGTAACTGGGATTATACATCACACGCTGGGACAGTAACTGGGATTGTACCTTAAAATTTGGGACAGTAACTGGGATTATACATTAAACACTGGGACAGTAACTGGGATTAAATTTCACAAACTGGGACTGTAACTGGGATTATACATCACACACTGGGACAGTAACTGGGATTATACATCACAGGCTGAGACAGTAACTGGGATTATATATCACAAACTGGGACGGTAAATGGGATTATACATCGCATACTGGGACAGAATGTGCGATTATACATCAAAAACTGGGACAGCAACTGGGATTATACATCACTAACTGGTATTATGAGTCACACACTGGGACAGTAACTGGGATTATACGTCAAGACCTGGGACAGTAACTGGGGCTATACATCACACCCTGGGACAGTAACTTGGATTATTCATCACAAACTGGGACAGTAACTGGGATTATCCATCAAATACTGGGACAGTAACTGGGATTATATATCACACACTGGGACAGTAACTGGGATTATACATCACACACTGGGACAGGAACTGGGATTATACACCACACAGTGGAACAGTAATTTGGATTATGCATCACATGCTGGGACAGTAAATGGGAGTATACATCACACTCTGGGTTAGTTATTGGGATTATACGCCACAAACTTGGAAAGTAAATGTTATTATACATCACCCAATGGGCCAGCAACTTGGACAGTTACTGGGATTATACCTTAAACTTTGGGACAGTAACTGCGATTATATATCACAAACTGGGACAGCAGCTGGGATTATACATCACATACCGGAACAGTAAATGCGATTATACATCACACAGTGGTACAGTAATTTGGATTATACATCACACGCTGGGACATTAAATGGGTGTATACATAACACACTGGGTTAGTTACAGGGATTATACGTCACAAACTAGGACAGTAACTAGGATTCTACATTACACACTGGGTCAGATACTGGGATTATACATCACACACTGGGACAGTAACTGGGATTATCGATCACACACTGGGACAGTTACTGGGATTATACCTCAAACACTGGGACAGTAACTGGGATTATACATTATACACTGGGACAGTAACTGGGATTATACATCACGCACTTCGACTGTAATTGGGATTTTATATCGCACACTGGGACAGTAATTGGGATTATATATGACACACTGGTACAGCAACTGGGATTACACATCACACTGTGACTGTAACTGGGATTATACATCACAAATTGGGACACTCATTGGAAATATACATCACACATTGGGACAGTAACTATGATTAAACATCACACAGTGGGATAGTAATTGTGATTATACATCACACACTAGGATAGTAAATGGGATTGTACATCACAAACTGGAACAGTAACTGGGATTATACATCACACACTGGATCAGTAACTGGGATTATACATCACACACTGGGACAGTAAATGGGAATATACATCACACACTGGGAATGTAACTGGGATTATATATCACTAACTGGGAACATAACTGGGATTATACAGCATAAACCGGGACAGCAACTGGGATTATAAATCACACACTGGGACAGTAACTGGGATTATACATCACACTGGGATAGTAAATGGAATTATCCATCACAACTGGGACAGTAACTGGGATTATGCCTCACAAACTCGGAAAGTAACTGCTAATATACATTACACACTGGGGAAGTAACTGGGATTATACATTAAACATTGGGACATTAACTGGGATTATACATCACACACTGGAACAGTAACTGGATTATCCAGCACAACTGGGACAGGAACTGCGATTATACATCACAAAATCGGACAGTAAGTGGGATTATCCTTCACAACTGGGACAGGAACAGAGATTCTACATCTCAAAGTCGGACAGTAACTGGGATTATCAATCACAACTGGGAAAGTAACTGGGTTTATGCATCACAAACTGGGACAGTAACTGGGATTATACATCACACGCTGGGACAGTAACTGGGATTATACCTTAAAATTTGGGACAGAAACTGGGATTATACATTAAACACTGGGACAGTAACTGGGATTAAAGTTCACAAACTGGGACAGTAACTGGGATTATACATCACAAACTGGGACAGTAACTGGGGCTATACATCACACACTGGGACAGTAACTGGGATTATATATCACAAACTGGGACGGTAAATGGGATTATACATCGCACACTGGGACAATATTTGGGATTATACATCACAAACTGGGACAGTAACTGGGTTTATACATCACTAATTGTTATTATGAGTCACACACTGGGACAGTAACTGGGATTATACGTCAAGAACGGGGACAGTAACTAGGATTATACATCACACACTGGGACAGTAACTGGGATTATACATCACACACTGGGACAGTAATTTGGATTATGCATCACATGCTGGGACAGCAAATGGGAGTATACATCACACTCTGGGTTAGTTACTGGGATTATACGTCACAAACTAGGAAAATCAATGTTATTATACATCAACCAATGGGCCAGTAACTGGGATTATCGATCACGCACTAGGACAGTTACTGGGATTATACCTTAAACTTTGGGACAGTAATTGGGATTATACATTAAACACTGGGATGGTAACTGGGATTAAAGATCACAAACTGGGACTGTAACTGGGATTATGCATCACACACTGGGACAATAACTGGGATTATACATCACACATTGGTACAGTAACTGGGATTATTCATCACAGGCTGAGACTGTAACTGGGATTGCACATCATACACTGGGACAGTAACTGTGATTATATATCAAAAACTGAGACAGTAACTGGGATTATACATCACATACCAGAGCAGTAATTGCGATTATACACCACACAGTGGAACAGTAATTTGGATTATACATCACACGCTAGGACAGTAAATGGGTGTATACATAACACACTGGTATAGGTACTGGGATTAAACGTCACAAACTAAGACAGTAACTAGGATTATACATCACACACTGGGTCAGATACTGTGATTATATATCACACACTGGGACAGTAACTGGGATTATTGATCACAAACTGGGACAGTAACTGGGATTATCCATCAAAAACTGGGATAGTAACTGGGATTGCACATCATATACTGGGACAGTAACTGCGATTATATATTACAAACTGGGACAGTAACTGGGATTATACATCACGCACTTCGACTGTAACTGGGATTATATATCGCACACTGGGACAGTAATTGGGATTATATATGACACACTGGTACAGTAACTGGGATTACACATCATGCACTGTGACTATAACTGGGATTATCCATCACAAACTGGGACAGTAACTAGGATTATCCATCAAAAACTGGGATTGTAACTGGTATTGCACAGCATACACTGAGACAGTAATTCCGATTATATATCACAAACTGGGACAGTAACTGGGATTATACATCACATACCGGAACAGTAAATGCGATTATACGTCACACAGTGGAACAGTAATTTGGATTATACATCACACGCTGGGACAGTAAATGGGTGTATACATAACACACTGGGTTAGTTACTGGGATTATACGTCACAAAAGAGGACAGTAACCAGGATTATACATCACACGCTGGGTCAGATACTGAGATTATACCTCAAACACTGAGACAGTAACTGGGATTATACATTATACACTGGGACAGTAACTGGGATTATACATCACACACTGGGACAGTAACTGGGATTATATATCACAAACTGGGACAGTAACTGGGATTATACATCACACACTGGGACAGTAACTGGGATTATATATCACACAGTGGGATTATACATCACACACTGGGACAGTAACTGGGATTATATATCACACAGTGGCAATATACATCACACACTGGGATAGTAACTGGGAATATACACCACAAGCTGGGACAGTAACTGGGATTATACATCACTAACTTGGATTATGAATCACACACTGGGACAGTAACTGGGATTATACATTACACACTAGGACAGTATCTGGGATTATACATTACCCACTGGGACAATACCTAGGAATATTCATCATACACTTGAGCAATTACTGGGATTATACATCAAAAACTGGGACAGTAAATGGGATTATACATCACACACTGGGAATGTAACTAGGATTATATATCACTAACTGGGAACATAACTGGGATTATACAGCACAAACCTGGACAGCAACTGGGATTATAAATCACACACTGGGACAGTAACTGGGATTATACATCACATGTGATAGTAAATGGAATTATCCATCACAACTGGGACAGTAACTGGGATTATGCCTCACAAACTGGGAAAGTAACTGCTATTATACATTACACACTGGGGAAGTAACTGGGATTATACATTAAACACTGGGACATTAACTTGGATTATACACTGGATCACACACTGGAACTGGAACTGGATTATCCAGCACAGCTGGGACAGTAACTGGGATTATACATCAGAAAATCGGACGGTAAGTGGGATTATCCTTCACAACTGGTACAGGAACTGAGATTCTACATCTCAAAGTCGGACAGTAACTGGGATTATCAATCACAACTGGGAAAGTAACTGGGTTTATGCGTCACAAACTGGGACAGTAACTGGGATTATACATCACACGCTGGGACAGTAACTGGGATTATACATCACAAACTGGGACAGTAACTGGGGCTATACATCACACGCTGGGACGGTAACTGGGATTATATATCACAAACTGGGACGGTAAATGGGATTATACATCTCACACTGGGACAGTATTTGGGATTATACATCACAAACCGGGACAGTAACTGGGATTATACATCACTAATTGGTATTATGAGTCACACACTGGGACAGTAACTGGGATTATACATCACACACTGGGACAGTAACTGGGATTATACATCACACACTGGGACAGGAACTGTGACTATGTATCACAAACTGGGACAGGAACTGGGAATATACACCATATATGTGGAGCAGTAATTTGGATTATGCATCATATTCTGGGACAGTAAATGGGAGTATACATCACACTCTGTGTTAGTTACTGGGATTATACGTCACAAACTAGGAAAGTAAATGTTATAACACATCACCCAATGGGCCAGTACCTGGGATTATCGATCACGCACTGGGACAGTTACTGGGATTATACCTTAAACTTTGGGACAGTAATTGGGATTATACATTAAACACTGGGATGGTAACTGGGATTAAAGATCACAAACTGGATCAGTAACTGGGATTATACATCACACACTGGGACAATAACTGGGATTATACATCACAACTAGGACAGTAACTGGGATTATATATAACAAATGGGAAAGTAACTGGGATTATACATCACTAACTGGGATTATGAATCACACACTGGGACAGCAACTGAGATTATACATCACACACTGGGATAGTGACTGAGATTATACATCACACACTGGGATAGTGACTGGGATTATACATCACACACTAGGACAGGAACTGGGATTATACATCACATATCGGAACAGTCACTGGGATTATGCATCACACAGTGGGACAGTAATTGGTATTATACATCACACGCTGGGACAGTAACTGTGATTATACATCACAACTGGGACAGTAATTGGGGTTATGCATCACAAACTGGGAAAGTAACTGGCATTACATATCATACACTGGGACTGTAACTGGGATTATACATCACACACTGCGACAGTAACTGGGATAATATATCACACAGTGGGATTATACATCACACACTGGGACAGTAACTGGGATTATACATCACACAATGGGAAAATACATCACACACTGGGATAGTAACTGGGAATATACATCACAAACTGAGACAGTATCTGGGATTATACATCACTAACTCGGATTATGAATAACACACTGGGACAGCAACTGAGATTATACATCACACACTGGGATAGTGACTGGGATTATACATCACACACTAGGACAGGAACTGGGATTATACATCACACACTGGGACAGTAAATGGGATTATAAATCACAAACTGGGACAGTAACTGGGATTATACATCACACACCGGAACTGTCACTGGGATTATGCATCACACAGTGGGACAGTAATTGGTATTATACATCACATGCTGGGACAGTAACTGGGATTATACATCACAACTGGGACAGTAACTGGGATTATGCATCACAAACCTGGAAAGTAACTGGTATTACACATCATACACTGGGACAGTAACTGGGATTATACATCACACTCTGGGACATTAACTGGTATTAGACATCACAATCTGGGACAATAAATGGGATTATACATCACACACTGGGACAGTAACTGGGATAATATATCACACAGTGGGATTATACATTACACACAGGGACAGTAACTGGGATTATATATCACACAGTGGGAAAATACATCACACACTGGGATAGTAACTGGGAATATTCATCACAAACTGAGACAGTATCTGGGATTATACATCACTAACTCGGATTATGAATCACACACTGGGACAGTAACTGGGATTATACATCACACACTAGGGCAGTAAATGGTATTATACATCACGCACTGGGACAGTAGCTGGGATTATCGATCACACACTGGGACAATTACTGGGATTATATCTTAAACTTTGGGACAGTAACTGGGATTATACATTAAACGCTGGGACAGTAACTGGGATTAAAGATCACAAACTGGGACTGTAACTGGGGCTATACATCACACACTGGGACAGTAACTCGGATTATACATCACAGGCTGAGACAGTAAGTGGGATTATATAACACACACTGGGACAGTAACTGGGTTTATATATGACAGACTGGGACAGTAACTGGGATTATACATCACACTGGGATAGTAACTGGGATTATACATCACACACTGGGGCAGTAACTGGTATTATCCATCACACGCTGGGACATTAACTGGGATTATACATCACAAACCGGGACAGTAAATGGGATTATCCATCACAACTGGGATTATGCATCACAAACTGGGACAGTAACTGGTATTATACATCACACACTGGGACAGTAACTTGGATTATACAGCACACACTGGGGCTGTAACTGGGATTATACATTAAACACTGGGACATTAATTGGGATTATACACCACACACTGGGACAGTAAATGGGATTATCCATCACAACTGGGACAGGAACTGGGATTATGCATCACAAAGTCAGACAGTAAGTGGGATTATCCATCACAACAGGGACAGGAACTGGGATTATACATCGCAAAGTCGGACATAAACTGGGATTATCTATCACAACTGGGAAAGTAACTGGGTTTATGCATCACAAACTGGGACAGTAACTGGGATTATCCATCACAAACTGGCTCAGTAACTGGGATTATCCATCAAAAACTGGGACAGTAACTGGGATTGCACATCACACACTGGGACAGTAAGTTGGATTATACATCACACACTGGGGCTGTAACTGGGATTATACATTAAACACTGGGACATTAATTGGGATTATACACCACACACTGGGACAGTAAATGGGATTATCCATCACAACTGGGACAGGAACTGGGATTATACATCACAAAGTCAGACAGTAAGTGGGATTATCCATCACAACAGGGACAGGAACTGGGATTATACATCGCAAAGTCGGACATAAACTGGGATTATCTATCACAACTGGGAAAGTAACTGGGTTTATGCATCACAAACTGGGAGAGTAACTGGGATTATACATCACACGCTGGGACAGTAAGTGGGATTATATATCACACACTGGGACAGTAACTGCGATTATATCTCACAAACTGGGACAGTAACTGGGATTATACATCACATACCGGAACAGTAAATGCGATTATACATCACACAGTGGAACTGTAATTTGGATTAAACATCACACGCTGAGACAGTAAATCGGTGTATACATAACAAACTGGGTTAGTTACTGGGATTATATGTCACAAAGTCAGACAGTAAGTGGGATTATCCATCACAACAGGGACAGGAACTGGGATTATACATCGCAAAGTCTACATAAACTGGGATTATCTATCACAACTGGGAAAGTAACTGGGTTTATGCATCACAAACTGGGACAGTAACTGGGATTATACATCACACGCTGGGACAGTAACTGGGATTATATATCACACGCTGGAACAGTAAGTGGGATTATATATCACACACTGGGACAGTAACTGGGATTATACATCACACGCTGGAACAGTAAGTGGGATTATATATCAAACACTGGGACAGTAACTGGGATTATACATCACACGCTGGAACAGTAAGTGGGATTATATATCACACACTGGGACAGTAACTGGGATTATATATCACACGCTGGAACAGTAAGTTGGATTATATATCACACACTGGGACAGTAACTGGGATTATACATCACACGCTGGAACAGTAAGTGGGATTATATATCACACACTGGGACAGTAACTGGGATTATCCATCAAAAACTGGGACAGTAACTGGGATTATATATCACACGCTGGAACAGTAAGTGGGATTATATATCACACACTGGGACAGTAACTGGGATTATACATCACACGCTGGAACTGTAAGTGGGATTATATATCACACACTGGGACAGTAACTGGGATTATACATCACACGCTGGAACAGTAAGTGGGATTATATATCACAAACTGGGACAGTAACTGGGATTATACATCACACACTGGGACAGTAACTGCGATTATATATCACAAACTGGGACAGTAACTGGGATTATACATCACATACCGGAACAGTAAATGCGATTATACATCACACAGTGGAACAGTAATTTGGATTATACATCACACACTGAGATAGTAAATGGGTGTATACATAACAAACTGGGTTAGTTACTGGGATTATACGTCACAAACTAGGACAGTAACTAGGAATATACATCACACACTGGGTCAGATACTGGGATTAAACATCACACACTGGGACAGTTACATGGGATTATCCTTCAAACACTGGGACAGTAACTGGGATTATACATTATACACTGGGACATTAATTGGGATTATACACCACACACTGGGACAGTAAATGGGATTATCCATCACAACTGGGACAGGAGCTGGAATTATACATCACAAGGTCAGACAGTAAGTGGGATTATCCATCACAACAGGGACAGGAACTGGGATTATACATCGCAAAGTCGGACATAAACTGGGATTATCTATCACAACTGGGAAAGTAACTGGGTTTATGCATCACAAACTGGGAGAGTAACTAGGATTATACATCACACGCTGGGACAGTAAGTGGGATTATATATCACACACTGGGACAGTAACTGCGATTATATATCACAAACTGGGACAGTAACTGGGATTATTCATCACATACCGGAACAGTAAATGCGATTATACATCACACAGTGGAACTGTAATTTGGATTAAACATCACACGCTGAGACAGTAAATCGGTGTATACATAACAAACTGGGTTAGTTACTGGGATTATACGTCACAAAGTCAGACAGTAAGTGGGATTATCCATCACAACAGGGACAGGAACTGGGATTATACATCGCAAAGTCTACATAAACTGGGATTATCTATCACAACTGGGAGAGTAACTGGGTTTATGCATCACAAACTGGGACAGTAACTGGGATTGTACGTCACACGCTGGGACAGTAACTGGGATTATATATCACACGCTGGAACAGTAAGTGGGATTATATATCACACACTGGGACAGTAACTGGGATTATACATCACACGCTGGAACAGTAAGTGGGATTATATATCACACACTGGGACAGTAACTGGGAAATACATCACACGCTGGAACAGTAAGTGGGATTATATATCACACACTGGGACAGTAACTGGGATTATACATCACATGCTGGAACAGTAAGTGGGATTATATATCACACACTGGGACAGTAACTGGGATTATACATCACACACTGGGACAGTAACTGCGATTATATATCACAAACTGGGACAGTAACTGCGATTATACATCACATACCGGAACAGTAAATGCGATTATACATCACACAGTGGAACAGTAATTTGGATTATACATCACACACTGAGACAGTAAATGGGTGTATACATAACAAACTGGGTTAGTTACTGGGATTATACGTCACAAACTAGGACAGTAACTAGGAATATACATCACACACTGGGTCAGATACTGGGATTAAACATCACACACTGGGACAGTTACATGGGATTATCCTTCAAACACTGGGACAGTAACTGGGATTATACATTATACACTGGGACAGTCACTGGGATTATACATCATGCACTTCGACTTTAACTGGGATTATATATCGCACGCTGGGACAGTAATTGGGATTATATATGACACATTGGTACAGTAACTGGGATTACACATCACACATTGTGACTGTAACTGGGATTTTACGTCACAAATTGGGACACTTATTGGAATTATACATCACACCGTGGGACAGTAATTGGGATTATACATCACACTCTAGGACAGTAACTGGGATTGTACATCACAAACTGGAACAGTAACTGGTATTATACATCACTAACTGGATCAGTAACTGGGATTATACATCACACACTGGGACAGTAAATGGGATTATACATCACACACTGAGAATGTAATTAGGATTATACATCATTAACTGGGACCATAACTGGGATTCTACAGCACAAACCGGGACAGCAACTGGGATTATAAATCACACACTGGGACAGTAACTGGGTTTATACATGACAGACTGGGACATTAATTGGGATTATACATCACACTGGGATAGTAACTGGGATTATCCATCACAACTGAGACAGTAAATGGGATTATGCCTCACAAACTGGGACAGGAACTGCTATTATACATCACACACTGGGACAGTAACTGGTATTATCCATCACACGCTGGGACATTAACTGGGATTATACATCACAAACTGGGACAGTAAATGGGATTATCCATCACAACTGGGATAGCAACTGGGATTATGCATCACAACCTGGGACAGTAACTGGTATTATACATCACACATTGGGACAGTAACTTAGATTATACATCACACACTGGGGCTGTAACTGGGATTATACATTAAACACTGGGACATTAACTAGGATTATACACCACACACTGGGACAGTACATGGGATTATCCATCACAACTGGGACAGGAACTGGGATTATACATCACAAAGTCAGACATTAAGTGGGATTATCCATCACAACAGGGACAGGATCTGGGATTATACATCGCAAAGTCGGACATAAACTGGGATTATCTATCACAACTGGGAAAGTAACTGGGTTTATGCATCACAAACTGGGACAGTAACTGGGATTATACATCACACGCTGGGACAGGAACTGGGATTATACATCACAAACTGGGATGGTAAATGGGATTATACATCACACACTGGGACAGTATTTTGGATTATACATCACAAATTGGGCCAGTAACTGTGATTATACATCGCTAACTGGGATTATGAATCATACACTGGGACAGTAACTGGGATTATACATCACACACTGGGACAGTAACTGGGATTATACAACACACACTGGGGCGGGAACGGTGATTATGTATCACAAACTGGGACAGTAACTGGGATTATACATCAAAAACTGGGACAGTATCTGGGATTATGCATCATGCACTGGGACAGTTACTGGGATTATACCTTAAACTTTGGGACAGTAACTGGGATTATACATTAAACACTGGGACAGTAACTGTGATTATACATCACAGGATGAGACAGTTACTGGGATTATACATCACACACTGGGACAGTAACTGGAATTATACATCACAAACTGGGACAGTAACTGGGATTATATATCACACACTGGGACAGTAACTGGAATTATCCATCACAAACTGGGACAGTGACTGGGATTATATATCACGCACTGGGACAGTGTCTCGGATTATACGCCACACACTGGGATACTAATTGGGATTATACATCACACCCTAGGACAGTAACTGGGGTTATACATCTCACATTGGGACAATAGGTAGGATTATACATCAAAACCTGGGACAGTATCTGGGATTATGCATCATACACTGGGACAGTTACTGGGATTACACCTTAAACTTTGGGACAGTAACTGGGATTATACATTAAACACTGGGATAGTAACTGGGATGAAAGATCACAAACTGGGATTATACATCACACACTGGGACTGTAACTGGGATTATACATCACACACTGGGACAGTAACTGGGCGTATACATCACACACTGGGACAGTAACTGGGATTATATATCACAGGCTGAGACAGTAACTGGGATTCTACATCACAGGCTGAGACAGTAACTGGGATTATATATCACACACTGGGATTGTAACTGGGATTATCCATCACAAACTGGGAAAGTAACTGGCATTATCCATCAAAAACTGGGACAGTAACTGGGATTGCACATCATGCACTGGGACAGTAACTGCGATTATATATCACAAACTGGGACAGTAACTGGGATTATACATCACAACTGGGATGGTAAATGGGATTATACATCATTAAATGGCATTATGAATCACACACTGGAACAGCAACTGGGATTATACATCATACACTGGGACAGTGACTGGGATTATACATCACACACTAGGACAGGAACTGGGATTATACATCACAGACTGGGACAGTAAATGGGATTGTACAGCACAAACCGGGACAGCAACTGGGATTATAAATCACACACTGGGACAGTAACTGGGTTTATACATGACAGACTGGGACAGTAACTGGGATTATACATCACACTGGGATAGTAACTGGGATTATCCATCACAGCTGGGACAGAAACTGGGATTATGCCTCACAAACTGGGTCAGTAACTTGGATTATACATCACACACTGGGAAAGCAACAGGTATTATCCATCACACGCTGGGACATTAACTGGGATTATACATAACAAACTGGCACAGTAAATGGGATTATCCATCACAACTGGGATAGCAACTGGGATTATGCATCACAAACTGGGACAGTAACTGGTATTATACATCACACACTGGGACAGTAACTTGGATTATACATCACACACTGGGACTATAACTGGGATTATACATTAAACACTAGGACATTAACTGGGATTATACACCACACACTGGGACAGTAAATGGGATTATCCAGCACAACTGGGACAGGAACAGGGATTATAAATCACACACTGGGACAGTAACTGGGTTTATACATGACAGACCGGGACAGTAACTGGGATTATACATCACACTGGGATAGCAACTGGGATTATCCATCACAACTGGGACAGTAACTGGGATTATGCCTCACAAACTAGGACAGTAACTGCTATTATACATCACACACTGGGACAGTAACTGGTATTATCCATCACAACTGGGACATTTATTGGGATTATACATCACCAACTGGGACAGCAAATGGGATTATCCATCACAACTGGTATAGCAACTGGGATTATGCATCACAAACTGGGACAGTAACTGGTATTATACATCACACACTGGGATAGTAACTTGGATTATACATCACACACTGGGGCTCTAACTGGGATTATACACCACACACTGGGACAGTAAATGGGATTATCCATCACAACTGGGACAGGAACTGGGATTATACATCACAAAGTCAGACAGTAAGTGGGATTATCCATCACAACAGGGACAGGAACTGGGATTATACATCGCAAAGTCGGACATAAACTGGGATTATCTATCACAACTGGGAAAGTAACTGGGATTATACATCACATGCTGGGACAGTAACTGGGATTATACCTCACAAACTAGGATGGTAAATGGGATTATACATCACACACTGGGACAGTATTTTGGATTATACATCACAAACTGGGACAGTAACTAGGATTATACATTAGACACTGGGACAGGAACGGTGATTATGTATCACACACTGGGACAGTAACTGGGATTATCCATCAAAAACTGGCTCAGTAACTGGGATTATCCATCACACACTGGGACAGTAACTGGGATTGCACATCACACACTGGGACAGTAACTGCGATTATATATCAAAAACTGGGACAGTAACTGCGATTATACATCACATACCGGAACAGTAAATGCGATTATACATCACACAGTGGAACAGTAATTTGGATTATACATCACACACTGAGACAGTAAATGGGTGTATACATAACAAACTGGGTTAGTTACTGGGATTATACGTCACAAACTAGGACAGTAACTAGGAATATACATCACACACTGGGTTAGATACTGGGATTAAACATCACACACTGGGACAGTTACATGGGATTATCCTTCAAACACTGGGACAGTAACTGGGATTATACATTATACACTGGGACAGTAACTGGGATTATACATCACAAACTGTGACTGTAACTGGGATTATACATCACACACTGGGACAGTCACTGGGATTATACATCATGCACTTCGACTTTAACTGGGATTATATATCGCACACTGGGACAGTAATTGGGATTATACATGACACATTGGTACAGTAACTGGGATTACACATCACACATTGTGACTGTAACTGGGATTTTACGTCACAAATTGGGACACTTATTGGAATTATACATCACACAGTGGGACAGTAATTGGGATTATACATCACTCTAGGACATTAACTGGGATTGTACATCACAAACTGGAACAGTAACTGGGATTATACATCACAAACTGGAACAGTAACTGGGATTATACATCACACACTGGGACAGTAAATGGGATTATACATCACACACTGGGAATGTAATTAGGATTATACATCATTAACTGGGACCGTAACTGGGATTCTACAGCACAAACCGGGACAGCAACTGGGGTTATAAATCAGACACTGGGACAGTAACTGGGTTTATACATGACAGACTGGGACATTAATTGGGATTATACATCACACTGGGATAGTAACTGGGATTATCCATCACACGCTAGGACATTAACTGGGATTATACATCACAAACTGGGACAGTAAATGGGATTATCCATCACAACTGGGATTATGCATCACAAACTGGGACAGTAACTGGTATTATACATCACACACTGGGACAGTAACTTGGATTATACATCACACACTGGGGCTGTAACTGGGATTATACATTAAACACTGGGACATTAACTGGGATTATACACCACACACTGGGACAGTACATGGGATTATCCATCACAACTGGGACAGGAACTGGGATTATACATCACAAAGTCAGACATTAAGTGGGATTATCCATCACAACAGGGACAGGATCTGGGATTATACATCGCAAAGTCGGACATAAACTGGGATTATCTATCACAACTGGGAAAGTAACTGGGTTTATGCATCACAAACTGGGACAGTAACTGGGATTATACATCACACGCTGGGACAGGAACTGGGATTATACATCACAAACTGGGATGGTAAATGGGATTATACATCACACACTGGGACAGTATTTTGGATTATACATCACAAACTGGGACAGTAACTGTGATTATACATCGCTAACTGGGATTATGAATCACACACTGGGACAGTAACTGGGATTATACAACACACACTGGGGCAGGAACGGTGATTATGTATCACAAACTGGGACAGTAACTGGGATTATACATCAAAAACTGGGACAGTATCTGGGATTATGCATCATGCACTGGGACAGTTACTGGGATTATACCTTAAACTTTGGGACAGTAACTGGGATTATACATTAAACACTGGGATAGTAACTGGGATGAAAGATCACAAACTGGGATTATACATCACACACTGGGACTGTAACTGGGATTATACACCACACACTGGGACATTAACTGGGATTATACATCACACACTGGGACAGTAACTGGAATTATCCATCACAAACTGGGACAGTAACTGGGATTATATATCACACACTGGGACAGTAACTGGAATTATCCATCACAAACTGGGACAGTGACTGGGATTATATATCACGCACTGGGACAGTGTCTCGGATTATACTCCACACACTGGGATACTAATTGGGATTATACATCACACCCTAGGACAGTAACTGGGGTTATACATCTCACATTGGGACAATAGCTGGGATTATACATCAAAAACTGGGACAGTATCTGGGATTATGCATCATACACTGGGACAGTTACTGGGATTATACCTTAAACTTTGGGACAGTAACTGGGATTATACATTAAACACTGGGATAGTAACTGGGATGAAAGATCACAAACTGGGATTATACATCACACACTGGGACTGTAACTGGGATTATACATCACACACTGGGACAGTAACTGAGCGTATACATCACACACTGGGACAGTAACTGGGATTATATATCACAGGCTGAGACAGTAACTGGGATTCTACATCACAGGCTGAGACAGTAACTGGGATTATATATCACACACTGGGATTGTAACTGGGATTATCCATCACAAACTGGGACAGTAACTGGCATTATCCATCAAAAACTGGGACAGTAACTGGGATTGCACATCATGCACTGGGACAGTAACTGCGATTATATATCACAAACTGGGACAGTAACTGGGATTATACATCACAACTGGGAAAGTAACTGGGATTATACATCATTAACTGGGATTATGAATCACACACTGGAACAGCAACTGGGATTATACATCATACACTGGGACAGTGACTGGGATTATACATCACACACTAGGACAGGAACTGGGATTATACATCACAGACTGGGACAGTAAATGGGATTGTACAGCACAAACCGGGACAGCAACTGGGATTATAAATCACACACTGGGACAGTAACTGGGTTTATACATGACAGACTGGGACAGTAACTGGGATTATCCATCACAACTGCGACAGAAACTGGGATTATGCCTCACAAACTGGGTCAGTAACTTGGATTATACATCACACACTGGGAATGTAACTGGGATTATACATTAAACACTGGGACATTAACTGGGATTATACACCACACACTGGGACAGTAAATGGGATTATCCATCACAACTGGGACAGGAACAGGGATTATAAATCACACACTGGGACAGTAACTGGGTTTATACATGACAGACTGGGACAGTAACTGGGATTATACATCACACTGGGACAGTAACTGTGATTATACATCACTAACTGGGATTATGAATAACACACTGGGACAGTAACTGGGATTATAGATCACAAACTGGGACAGTAACTGGGATTATACATCAAAAACTGGGACAGTATCTGGGATTATGCATCATGCACTGGGACAGTTACTGGGATTATTCCTTAAACTTTGGGATAGTAACTGGGTTTATACATTAACACTGGGATAGTAACTGGGACGAAAGATCACAAACTGGGATTATACATCACACACTGGGACTGTAACTGGGATTATACACCACACACTGGGACATTAACTGGGATTATACATCACACACTGGGACAGTAACTGGAATTATCCATCACAAACTGGGACAGTAACTGGGATTATATATCACACACTGGGACAGTAACTGGAATTATCCATCACAAACTGGGACAGTGACTGGGATTATATATCACGCACTGGGACAGTGTCTCGGATTATACTCCACACACTGGGATACTAATTGGGATTATACATCACACCCTAGGACAGTAACTGGGGTTATACATCTCACATTGGGACAATAGCTGGGATTATACATCAAAAACTGGGACAGTATCTGGGATTATGCATCATACACTGGGACAGTTACTGGGATTATACCTTAAACTTTGGGACAGTAACTGGGATTATACATTAAACACTGGGATAGTAACTGGGATGAAAGATCACAAACTGGGATTATACATCACACACTGGGACTGTAACTGGGATTATACATCACACACTGGGACAGTAACTGAGCGTATACATCACACACTGGGACAGTAACTGGGATTATATATCACAGGCTGAGACAGTAACTGGGATTCTACATCACAGGCTGAGACAGTAACTGGGATTATATATCACACACTGGGATTGTAACTGGGATTATCCATCACAAACTGGGACAGTAACTGGCATTATCCATCAAAAACTGGGACAGTAACTGGGATTGCACATCATGCACTGGGACAGTAACTGCGATTATATATCACAAACTGGGACAGTAACTGGGATTATACATCACAACTGGGAAAGTAACTGGGATTATACATCATTAACTGGGATTATGAATCACACACTGGAACAGCAACTGGGATTATACATCATACACTGGGACAGTGACTGGGATTATACATCACACACTAGGACAGGAACTGGGATTATACATCACAGACTGGGACAGTAAATGGGATTGTACAGCACAAACCGGGACAGCAACTGGGATTATAAATCACACACTGGGACAGTAACTGGGTTTATACATGACAGACTGGGACAGTAACTGGGATTATCCATCACAACTTCGACAGAAACTGGGATTATGCCTCACAAACTGGGTCAGTAACTTGGATTATACATCACACACTGGGAATGTAACTGGGATTATACATTAAACACTGGGACATTAACTGGGATTATACACCACACACTGGGACAGTAAATGGGATTATCCATCACAACTGGGACAGGAACAGGGATTATAAATCACACACTGGGACAGTAACTGGGTTTATACATGACAGACTGGGACAGTAACTGGGATTATACATCACACTGGGACAGTAACTGTGATTATACATCACTAACTGGGATTATGAATAACACACTGGGACAGTAACTGGGATTATAGATCACAAACTGGGACAGTAACTGGGATTATACATCAAAAACTGGGACAGTATCTGGGATTATGCATCATGCACTGGGACAGTTACTGGGATTATTCCTTAAACTTTGGGATAGTAACTGGGTTTATACATTAACACTGGGATAGTAACTGGGACGAAAGATCACAAACTGGGATTATACATCACACACTGGGACTGTATCTGGGATTATACATCACACACTGGGACATTAACTGGGGTTATAAATCACAAGCTGAGACAGTAACTGGGATTATACATCACACACTGAGACCATAATTGGAATTATCCATCACAAACTGGGGCAGTAACTGGGATTATATATTACACACTGGGACAGTGTCTCGGATTATACGCCACACACTGGGATACTAATTGGGATTATACATCACACCCTAGGACAGTAACTGGGGTTATACATCACACATTGGGACAATAACTGTGATTATACATCACAGGCTGAGACAGTAACTGGGATTCTACATCACAGGCTGAGACAGTAACTGGGATTATATATCACACACTGGGATTGTAACTGGGATTATCCATCACAAACTGGGACGGTAACTGGGATTATCCATCAAAAACTGGGACAGTAACTGGGATTGCACATCATGCACTGGGACTGGAACTGCGATTATATATCACAAACTGGGACAGTAACTGGGATTATAAATCACAACTGGGAAATTAAGTGGGATTATACATCACTAACTGGGATTATGAATCACACACTGGGACAGCAACTGGGATTCTATATCATACACTGGGACAGTGACTGGGATTATACATCACACACTAGGACAGGAACTGGGATTATACATCACAGACTGGGACAGTAAATGGGATTGTACAGCACAAACCGGGACAGCAACTGGGATTATAAATCACACACTGGGACAGTAACTGGGATTATACATCACAGGCTGGGACAGTAACTGGGATTATACATCACACTGGGATAGTAACTGGTATTATCCATCACAACTGGGACAGTAACTGGGAATATGCCTCACAAACTGGGACATTAACTGGGATTATCCATCACAAACTGGGACAGTAAGTGGGAGTATACATCACAAACTGGGACAGTAAATGGGATTATCCATCACAACTGGGATAGCAACTGGGATTATGCATCACAAACTGGGACAGTAACTGCTATTATACATCACACACTGGGACAGTAACTTGGATTATACATCACACACTGGGGCTGTAACTGGGATTATACATTAAACACTGGGACATTAACTGGGATTATACACCACACACTGGGACAGTAAATGGGATAATCCATCACAACTGGGACAGAAACAGGGTTTATAAATCACACACTGGGACAGTAACTGGGTTTATACATGACAGACTGGGACAGTAACTGGGATTATACATCAAACTGGGATAGTAACTGGGATTATCCATCACAACTGGGACAGTAACTGGGATTATGCCTCACAAACTGGGACAGTAACTGCTATTATACATCACACAGTGGGAAAGTAACTGGTATTATCCATCACAACTGGGACAGTAAATGGGATTATCTATCACAACTGGTAGAGCAACTGGGATTATGAATCACAAACTCGGACAGTAACTGGTATTATACATCACACACTGGGACAGTAACTGGGATTATACACCACTCACTGGGACAGTAAATGGGATTATCCATCACAACTGGGACAGGAACTGGGATTATACATCACAAAGTCAGACAGTAAGTGTGATTATCCATCACAACAGGGACAGGAACTGGGATTATACCTCGCAAAGTTGGACATAAACTGGGATTATCTATCACAACTGGGAAAGTAACTGGGTTTATGCATCACAAACTGGGACAGTAACTGGGATTATACATCACCCGCTGGGACAGTAACTGGGATTATACATCACAAACTGGGATGGTAATTGGGATTATACATCACACACTGGGACAGTATTTTGGATTATGCATCACAAACTGGGACAGTAACTGTGATTATACATCGCTAACTGGGATTATGAATCACACACTGGGACAGTGACTGGGATTATACATCACACACTGGGACAGTAACTGGGATTATGAATAACACACTGGGACAGTAACTGGGATTATAGATCACAAACTGGGACAGTAACTGGGATTATACATCAAAAACTGGGACAGTATCTGGGATTATGCATCATGCACTGGGACAGTTACTGGGATTATTCCTTAAACTTTGGGATAGTAACTGGGTTTATACATTAACACTGGGATAGTAACTGGGACGAAAGATCACAAACTGGGATTATACATCACACACTGGGACTGTAACTGGGATTATACATCACACACTGGGACATTAACTGGGGTTATAAATCACAAGCTGAGACAGTAACTGGGATTATACATCACACACTGAGACCATAATTGGAATTATCCATCACAAACTGGGGCAGTAACTGGGATTATATATTACACACTGGGACAGTAACTGGGATTGAACATCATGCACTGGGACAGTGACTGGGATTATATATCACGCACTGGGACAGTGTCTCGGATTATACGCCACACACTGGGATACTAATTGGGATTATACATCACACCCTAGGACAGTAACTGGGGTTATACATCACACATTGGGACAATAACTGTGATTATACATCACAGGCTGAGACAGTAACTGGGATTCTACATCACAGGCTGAGACAGTAACTGGGATTATATATCACACACTGGGATTGTAACTGGGATTATCCATCACAAACTGGGACGGTAACTGGGATTATCCATCAAAAACTGGGACAGTAACTGGGATTGCACATCATGCACTGGGACTGGAACTGCGATTATATATCACAAACTGGGACAGTAACTGGGATTATAAATCACAACTGGGAAAGTAAGTGGGATTATACATCACTAACTGGGATTATGAATCACACACTGGGACAGCAACTGGGATTCTATATCATACACTGGGACAGTGACTGGGATTATACATCACACACTAGGACAGGAACTGGGATTATACATCACAGACTGGGACAGTAAATGGGATTGTACAGCACAAACCGGGACAGCAACTGGGATTATAAATCACACACTGGGACAGTAACTGGGATTATACATCACAGGCTGGGACAGTAACTGGGATTATACATCACACTGGGATAGTAACTGGTATTATCCATCACAACTGGGACAGTAACTGGGAATATGCCTCACAAACTGGGACATTAACTGGGATTATCCATCACAAACTGGGACAGTAAGTGGGAGTATACATCACAAACTGGGACAGTAAATGGGATTATCCATCACAACTGGGATAGCAACTGGGATTATGCATCACAAACTGGGACAGTAACTGCTATTATACATCACACACTGGGACAGTAACTTGGATTATACATCACACACTGGGGCTGTAACTGGGATTATACATTAAACACTGGGACATTAACTGGGATTATACACCACACACTGGGACAGTAAATGGGATAATCCATCACAACTGGGACGGAAACAGGGTTTATAAATCACACACTGGGACAGTAACTGGGTTTATACATGACAGACTGGGACAGTAACTGGGATTATACATCAAACTGGGATAGTAACTGGGATTATCCATCACAACTGGGACAGTAACTGGGATTATGCCTCACAAACTGGGACAGTAACTGCTATTATACATCACACAGTGGGAAAGTAACTGGTATTATCCATCACAACTGGGACAGTAAATGGGATTATCTATCACAACTGGTAGAGCAACTGGGATTATGAATCACAAACTCGGACAGTAACTGGTATTATACATCACACACTGGGACAGTAACTGGGATTATACACCACTCACTGGGACAGTAAATGGGATTATCCATCACAACTGGGACAGGAACTGGGATTATACATCACAAAGTCAGACAGTAAGTGTGATTATCCATCACAACAGGGACAGGAACTGGGATTATACCTCGCAAAGTTGGACATAAACTGGGATTATCTATCACAACTGGGAAAGTAACTGGGTTTATGCATCACAAACTGGGACAGTAACTGGGATTATACATCACCCGCTGGGACAGTAACTGGGATTATACATCACAAACTGGGATGGTAATTGGGATTATACATCACACACTGGGACAGTATTTTGGATTATGCATCACAAACTGGGACAGTAACTGTGATTATACATCGCTAACTGGGATTATGAATCACACACTGGGACAGTGACTGGGATTATACATCACACACTGGGACAGTAACTGGGATTATACATCACACACTGGGACAGGAACGGTGATTATGTATCACAAACTGGGACAGTAACTGGGATTATACATCAAAAACTGGGACAGTATCTGGGATTATGCATCATGCACTGGGACAGTTACTGGGATTATACCTGAAACTTTGGGACAGAAACTGGGATTATACATTAAACACTGGGATAGTAACTGGGATGAAAGATCACAAACTGGGATTATACATCACACACTGGGACTGTAACTGGGATTATACATCACACACTGGGACAGTAAATGGGATTATACATCACACACTGGGACAGTAACTGGGATTATACATCACAGGCTGAGACAGTAACTGGGATTCTACATCACAGGCTGAGACAGTAACTGGGATTATATATCACACACTGGGATTGTAACTGGGATTATCCATCACAAACTGGGACAGTAACTGGGATTATCCATCAAAAACAGGGACAGTAACTGGTATTGCACGTCATGCACTGGGACAGTAACTGCGATTATATATCACAAACTGGGAAAGTAACTGGGATTATACATCACTAAATGGGATTATGAATCACACACTGGGACAGCAACTGGGATTATACATCATACACTGGGACAGTGACTGGGATTATACATCACACACTAGGACAGGAACTGGGATTATACATCACAGACTGGGACAGTAAATGGGATTGTACAGCACAAACCGGGACAGCAACTGGGATTATAAATCACACACTGGGACAGTAACTGTGTTTATACATGACAGACTGGGACAGTAACTGGGATTATACATCACACTGGGATAGTAACTGGGATTATCCATCACAGCTAGGACAGTAACTGGGATTATGCCTCACAAACAGCGTCAGTAACTTGGATTATACATCACACACTGGGACAATAACTGGTATTATCCATCACACGCTGGGACATTAACTGGGATTATAAATCACAAACTGGGACAGTAAATGGGATTATCCATCACAACTGGGATAGCAACTGGGATTATGCATCACAAACTGGGACAGTAAATGGGATTATACATCACACACTGGGACAGTAACTTGGATTATACATCACAGGCTGAGACAGTAACTGGGAATATATATCACACACTGGGATTGTAACTGGGATTATCCATCACAAACTGGGACAGTAACTGGGATTATCCATCAAAAACTGGGACAGTAACTGGTATTGCACGTCATGCACTGGGACAGTAACTGCGATTATATATCACAAACTGGGACAGTAACTGGGATTATACATCACAACTGGGAAAGTAACTGGGATTATACATCACTAACTGGGATTATGAATCACACACTGGGACAGCAACTGGGATTATACATCATACACTGGGACAGAGACTGGGATTATACATCACACACTAGGACAGGAACTGGGATTATACATCACAGACTGGGACAGTAAATGGGATTGTACAGCACAAACCGGGACAGCAACTGGGATTATAAATCACACACTGGGACAGTAACTGTGTTTATACATGACAGACTGGGACAGTAACTGGGATTATACATCACACTGGGATAGTAACTGGGATTATCCATCACAACTAGGACAGTAACTGGGATTATGCCTCACAAACTGCGTCAGTAACTTGGATTATACATCACACACTGGGACAATAACTGGTATTATCCATCACACGCTGGGACATTAACTGGGATTATAAATCACAAACTGGGACAGTAAATGGGATTATCCATCAAAACTGGGTTAGCAACTGGGATTATGCATCACAAACTGGGACAGTAACTGGTATTATACATCACACACTGGGACAGTAAGTTGGATTATACATCACACACTGGGGCTGTAACTGGGATTATACATTAAACACTGGGACATTAACTGGGATTATAAACCACACACTGGGACAGTAAAAGGGATTATCCGTCACAACTGGGACAGGAACTGGGATTATACATCACAAAGTCAGACAGTAAGTGGGATTATCCATCACAACAGGGACAGGAACTGGGATTATACATCGCAAAGTTGGACATAAACTGGGATTATCTATCACAACTGGGAAAGTAACTGGGTTTATGCATCACAAACTGGGACAGTAACTGGGATTATACATCTCACGCTGGGACAGTAACTGGGATTATACATCACACACTGGGACAGGAACGGTGATTATGTATCACAAACTGGGACAGTAACTGGGATTATACATCAAAAACTGGGACAGTATCTGGGATTATGCATCATGCACTGGGACAGTTACTGGGATTATACCTTAAACTCTGGGACAGTAACTGGGATTATACATTAAACACTGGGATAGTAACTGGGATGAAAGATCACAAACTGGGATTATACATCACACACTGGGACAGTAACTGGGATTATGCTTCAAACACTGGGACAGTAACTGGGATTATACATTATACACTGGGACAGTAACAGCGATTGTACATCACAAACTGTGACTGTAACTGGGATTATACATCACACACTGGGACAGTAACTGGGATTATACATCATGCACTTCGACTGTAACTGGGACAGTAATTGGGATTTTTTATGACACACTGGTACAATAACTGGAATTACACATCACACACTGTGACTGTAACTGGGATTATACGTCACAAATTGGGACACTTATTGGAATTATACATCACACACTGGGACATTAACTATGATTATACATCACACAGTGGGACAGTAATTGGGATTATACATCACACTCTAGGACAGTAACTGGGATTGTACATCACAAACTGGAACAGTAACTGGGATTATACATCACACACTGGGACAGTAAATGGGATTATACATCACACACTGGGAATGTAATTAAGGTTATACATCATTAACTGGGACCGTAACTGGGATTATACAGCACAAACCGGGACAGCAACTGGGATTATAAATCACACACTGGGGCAGTAACTGGGTTTATACATGACAGGCTGGGACAATAACTGGGATTATACATCACACTGTGATAGTAACTGCGATTATCCATCACAACTGGGATAGTAACTGGTATTATGCCTCACAAATTGGGACAGTAACTGCTATTATACATCACACACTGGGACAGTAACTGGTATTATCCATCACAACTGGGACATTAACTGGGATTATATATCACCAACTGGGACAGCAAATGGGATTATCCATCACAACTGGTATAGCAACTGGGATTATGCATCACAAACTGGGACAGTATCTGGTATTATACATCACACACTGGGACAGTAACTTGGATTATACATCACACACTGGGGCTGTAACTGGGATTATACATTAAACACTGGGACATTAACTGGGATTATACACCACACACTGGGACAGTAAATGGGATTATCCATCACAACTGGGACAGGAACTGGGATTATACATCACAAAGTCCGACAGCAAATGGGATTATCCATCACAACAGGGACATTAACTGGGCTTATACATCACACACTGGGACAGTAACTGTGATTATACATCACAGGCTGAGACAGTAACTGGGATTATACATCACACACTGGGACAGTAACTGGAATTATCCATCACAAATTGGGACAGTAACTGGGATTATATATCACACACTGGGACATTAACTGGGATTGAACATCATGAACTGGGACAGTGACTGGGTTTATACAACACGCACTGGGACAGTGTCTCGGATTATACGTCACACACTGGGATACTAATTGGGATTATACATCACACCCTAGGACAGTAACTGGGGTTATACATCTCACATTGGGACAATATTTGGGATTATACATCACACACTGGGACAGTAACTGGGATTATGCATCATGCACTGTGACAGTTACTGGGATTATACCTTAAACTTTGGGACAGTAACTGGGATTATACATTAAACACTGGGATAGTAACTGGGATGAAAGATCACAAACTGGGATTATACATCACACACTGGGACTGTAACTGGGATTATACATCACAGGCTGAGACAGTAACTGGGATTCTACATCACAGGCTGAGACAGTAACTGGGATTATATATCACACACTGGGATTGCAACTGGGATTATCCATCACAAACTGGGACAGTAACTGGGATTATCCATCAAAAACTGGGACAGTAACTGGGATTGCATGTCATGCACTGGGACAGTAACTGCGATTATATATCACAAACTGGGATTATACATCACAACTGGGAAAGTAACTGGGATTACACATCACTAACTGGGATTATGAATCACACACTGGGACAGCAACTGGGATTATACATCATACACTGGGACAGTGACTGGGATTATACATCACACACTAGGACAGGAACTGGGATTATACATCATACACTGGGACAGTAAACGGGATTATATATCACAAACTGGGACAGTAACTGGGATTATACATCACACACTGGGACAGTAAATGGGATTATATATCACAAACCAGAACAGTCACTGGGATCATGCATCACACAGTGGGACAGTAACTGGTATTATACATCACACGCTGGGACAGTAACTGGGATTATACATTACAACTGGGACAGTAACTGGGATTATGCATCACAAACTGGGAAAGTAACTGGTATTATACATCATACACTGGGACAGTAACTGGGATTATACATCATACACTGGGATATTAACTGGGATTAGACATCACAATCTGGGACAGTAAATGGGATTATATATCACAAACCAGAACAGTCACTGGGATCATGCATCACACAGTGGGACAGTAACTGGTATTATACATCACACGCTGGGACAGTAACTGGGATTATGCATTACAACTGGGACAGTAACTGGGATTATGCATCACATACTGGGAAAGTAACTGGTATTATACATCATACACTGGGACAGTAACTGGGATTATACATCACACACTGGGACATTAACTGGGATTATATATCACACAATGGGATTATACATCACACACTGGGACAGTAACTGGGATTATATATC
This sequence comes from Carcharodon carcharias, assembly GCF_017639515.1. Taxonomy (NCBI): domain Eukaryota; kingdom Metazoa; phylum Chordata; class Chondrichthyes; order Lamniformes; family Lamnidae; genus Carcharodon; species Carcharodon carcharias. Next base: position 26,206,081 of record NC_054476.1, read on the forward strand.
ACACAGTGGCATTATACATCACACACTGGGATAGTAACTTGGAATATACATCACAAACTGGGACAGTAACTGGGATTATACATTACACACTAGGACAGTATCTGGGATTATACATTACCCAATGGGACAATAACTAGGAATATGCATCACACACTTGAGCAATAACTGGGATTATACATCAAAAACTGGGACAGTAACTGGTATTATACATTACAGACTGGGACAGTAACTGGGATTATACATCATATACTGGGGCAGTAACTGGGATTATATATCACAAACTGGGACATTAACTGGGATTGTACGTCACAAACTGGGACAGTAAATGGGATTATACATCACACCATCGGATAGTTACTGGGATTATACAAGACACACTGGGACAGTAAATGGGATTATCGATCACGTACCGGGACAGTTACTGGGATTATACATCAGACACTGCGACAGTAACTGGGATTATACATTAATCACTGGGACAGTAACTAGGATTATACATCACACACTGGGACTGTAACTGGGATTATACATCACACACTGGGACAGTAACTGGGGTTATACATCACACACTGGGACAGTAACTGTGATTATACATCACAGGCTGAGACAGTAACTGGGATTACACATCACTAACTGGGATTATGAATCACACACTGGGACAGCAACTGGGATTATACATCATACACTGGGACAGTGACTGGGATTATACATCACACACTGGGACAGTAACTGGGATTATCGATCACACACTGGGACAGTAACTGGGATTATCTCTCAAACACTGGGACATTAACTGGGATTATATATTATATACTGGGACAGTAACTGGGATTATACATCACAAACTGTGACTGTGACTGGGATTATACATCACACACTGGGACAGTAACTGGGATTATACATCATGCACTTCGACTGTAACTGGGATTATATATCGCACACTGGGACAGTAATTGGGATTATATATGACACACTGGTACAGTAACTGGGATTACACATCACACACTGACTGTAACTGGGATTATATATCACACACTGGGACATTAACTGGGATTGAACATCATGCACTGGGACAGTGTCTCGGATTATACGTCACACACTGGGATACTAATTGGGATTATACATCACACCCTAGGACAGTAACTGGGGTTATACATCTCACATTGGGACAATATTTGGGATTATACATCACACACTGGGACAGTAACTGGGATTATGCATCATGCACTGTGACAGTTACTGGGATTATACCTTAAACTTTGGGACAGTAACTGGGATTATACATTAAACACTGGGATAGTAACTGGGATGAAAGATCACAAACTGGGATTATACATCACACACTGGGACTGTAACTGGGATTATACATCACACACTGGGACAGTAACTGGGATTATACATCACACACTGGGACAGTAACTGGGATTATACATCACAGGCTGAGACAGTAACTGGGATTCTACATCACAGGCTGAGACAGTAACTGGGATTATATATCACACACTGGGATTGCAACTGGGATTATCCATCACAAACTGGGACAGTAACTGGGATTATCCATCAAAAACTGGGACAGTAACTGGGATTGCACGTCATGCACTGGGACAGTAACTGCGATTATATATCACAAACTGGGATTATACATCACAACTGGGAAAGTAACTGGGATTACACATCACTAACTGGGATTATGAATCACACACTGGGACAGCAACTGGGATTATACATCATACACTGGGACAGTGACTGGGATTATACATCACACACTAGGACAGGAACTGGGATTATACATCATACACTGGGACAGTAAACGGGATTATATATCACAAACTGGGACAGTAACTGGGATTATACATCACACACTGGGACAGTAAATGGGATTATATATCACAAACCAGAACAGTCACTGGGATCATGCATCACACAGTGGGACAGTAACTGGTATTATACATCACACGCTGGGACAGTAACTGGGATTATATATTACAACTGGGACAGTAACTGGGATTATGCATCACAAACTGGGAAAGTAACTGGTATTATACATCATACACTGGGACAGTAACTGGGATTATACATCATACACTGGGATATTAACTGGGATTAGACATCACAATCTGGGACAGTAAATGGGATTATATATCACAAACCAGAACAGTCACTGGGATCATGCATCACACAGTGGGACAGTAACTGGTATTATACATCACACGCTGGGACAGTAACTGGGATTATACATTACAACTGGGACAGTAACTGGGATTATGCATCACATACTGGGAAAGTAACTGGTATTGTACATCATAGACTGGGACAGTAACTGGGATTATACATCACACACTGGGACATTAACTGGGATTATATATCACACAATGGGATTATACATCACACACTGGGACAGTAACTGGGATTATATATCACACAGTGGCATTATACATCACACACTGGGATAGTAACTTAGAATATACATCACAAACTGGGACAGTAACTGGGATTATACATTACACACTAGGACAGTATCTGGGATTATACATTACCCAATGGGACAATAACTAGGAATATACATCACACACTTGAGAAATAACTGGGATTATACATCAAAAACTGGGACAGTAACTGGTATTATACATTACAGACTGGGACAGTAACTGGGATTATACATCATACACTGGGGCAGTAACTGGGATTATATATCACAAACTGGGACATTAACTGGGATTGTACGTCACAAACTGGGACAGTAAATGGGATTATACATCACACCATCGGATAGTTACTGGGATTATACAAGACACACTGGGACAGTAAATGGGATTATCGATCACGTACCGGGACAGTTACTGGGATTATACATCAGACACTGCGACAGTAACTGGGATTATACATTAATCACTGGGACAGTAACTAGGATTATACATCACACACTGGGACTGTAACTGGGATTATACATCACACACTGGGACAGTAACTGGGGTTATACATCACACACTGGGACAGTAACTGTGATTATACATCACAGGCTGAGACAGTAACTGAGATTACACATCACTAACTGGGATTATGAATCACACACTGGGACAGCAACTGGGATTATACATCATACACTGGGACAGTGACTGGGATTATACATCACACACTGGGACAGTAACTGGGATTATCGATCACACACTGGGACAGTAACTGGGATTATCTCTCAAACACTGGGACATTAACTGGGATTATATATTATATACTGGGACGGTAACTGGGATTATACATCACAAACTGTGACTGTAACTGGGATTATACATCACACACTGGGACAGTAACTGGGATTATACACCATGCACTTCGACTGTAACTGGGATTATATATCGCACACTGGGACAGTAATTGGGATTATATATGACACACTGGTACAGTAACTGGGATTACACATCACACACTGACTGTAACTGGGATTATACGTCACAAATTGGGACACTTATTGGAATTATACATCACACACTGGGACATTAACTATGATTATACATCACACAGTGGGACAGTAACTGGGATTATCCATCACAAACTGGCTCATTAACTGGGATTATCCATCAAAATCTGGGACAGTAACTGGGATTGCACATCACACACTGGGACAGTAACTGCGATTATATGTCACAAACTGGGACAGTAACCGGGATTACACATCACATACCGGAACAGTAAAGGCGATTATACATCACACAGTGGAACAGTAATTTGGATTATACATCACACACTGAGACAGTAAATGGGTGTATACATAACAAACTGGGTTCGTTACTGGGATTATACGTCACAAACTAGGACAGTAACTAGGAATATACATCACACACTGGGTCAGATACTGGGATTATACATCACACACTGGGACAGTAACTGGGATTATCCTTCAAACACTGGGACAGTAACTGGGATTATACATTATACACTGGGACAGTAACAGCGATTGTACATCACAAACTGTGACTGTAACTGGGATTATACATCACACACTGGGACAGTAACTGGGATTATACATCATGCACTTCGACTGTAACTGGGACAGTAATTGGGATTTTTTATGACACACTGGTACAATAACTGGAATTACACATCACACACTGTGACTGTAACTGGGATTATACGTCACAAATTGGGACACTTATTGGAATTATACATCACACACTGGGACATTAACTATGATTATACATCACACAGTGGGACAGTAATTGGGATTATACATCACACTCTAGGACAGTAACTGGGATTGTACATCACAAACTGGAACAGTAACTGGGATTATACATCACACACTGGGACAGTAAATGGGATTATACATCACACACTGGGAATGTAATTAAGGTTATACATCATTAACTGGGACCGTAACTGGGATTATACAGCACAAACCGGGACAGCAACTGGGATTATAAATCACACACTGGGGCAGTAACTGGGTTTATACATGACAGGCTGGGACAATAACTGGGATTATACATCACACTGTGATAGTAACTGCGATTATCCATCACAACTGGGATAGTAACTGGTATTATGCCTCACAAATTGGGACAGTAACTGCTATTATACATCACACACTGGGACAGTAACTGGTATTATCCATCACAACTGGGACATTAACTGGGATTATATATCACCAACTGGGACAGCAAATGGGATTATCCATCACAACTGGTATAGCAACTGGGATTATGCATCACAAACTGGGACAGTATCTGGTATTATACATCACACACTGGGACAGTAACTTGGATTATACATCACACACTGGGGCTGTAACTGGGATTATACATTAAACACTGGGACATTAACTGGGATTATACACCACACACTGGGACAGTAAATGGGATTATCCATCACAACTGGGACAGGAACTGGGATTATACATCACAAAGTCCGACAGCAAATGGGATTATCCATCACAACAGGGACATTAACTGGGCTTATACATCACACACTGGGACAGTAACTGTGATTATACATCACAGGCTGAGACAGTAACTGGGATTATACATCACACACTGGGACAGTAACTGGAATTATCCATCACAAATTGGGACAGTAACTGGGATTATATATCACACACTGGGACATTAACTGGGATTGAACATCATGAACTGGGACAGTGACTGGGTTTATACAACACGCACTGGGACAGTGTCTCGGATTATACGTCACACACTGGGATACTAATTGGGATTATACATCACACCCTAGGACAGTAACTGGGGTTATACATCTCACATTGGGACAATATTTGGGATTATACATCACACACTGGGACAGTAACTGGGATTATGCATCATGCACTGTGACAGTTACTGGGATTATACCTTAAACTTTGGGACAGTAACTGGGATTATACATTAAACACTGGGATAGTAACTGGGATGAAAGATCACAAACTGGGATTATACATCACACACTGGGACTGTAACTGGGATTATACATCACACACTGGGACAGTAACTGGGATTATACATCACACACTGGGACAGTAACTGGGATTATACATCACAGGCTGAGACAGTAACTGGGATTCTACATCACAGGCTGAGACAGTAACTGGGATTATATATCACACACTGGGATTGCAACTGGGATTATCCATCACAAACTGGGACAGTAACTGGGATTATCCATCAAAAACTGGGACAGTAACTGGGATTGCATGTCATGCACTGGGACAGTAACTGCGATTATATATCGCAAACTGGGATTATACATCACAACTGGGAAAGTAACTGGGATTACACATCACTAACTGGGATTATGAATCACACACTGGGACAGCAACTGGGATTATACATCATACACTGGGACAGTGACTGGGGTTATACATCACACACTAGGACAGGAACTGGGATTATACATCATACACTGGGACAGTAAATGGGATTATATATCACAAACTGGGACAGTAACTGGGATTATACATCACACACTGGGACAGTAAATGGGATTATATATCACAAACCAGAACAGTCACTGGGATCATGCATCACACAGTGGGACAGTAACTGGTATTATACATCACACGCTGGGACAGTAACTGGGATTATACATTACAACTGGGACAGTAACTGGGATTATGCATCACAAACTGGGAAAGTAACTGGTATTATACATCATACACTGGGACAGTAACTGGGATTATACATCACACACTGGGATATTAACTGGGATTAGACATCACAGTCTGGGACAATAAATGGGATTATATATCACAAACCAGAACAGTCACTGGGATCATGCATCACACAGTGGGACAGTAACTGGTATCATACATCACATGCTGGGACAGTAACTGGGATTATACATTACAACTGGGACAGTAACTGGATTATTCATCACATACTGGGAAAGTAACTGGTATTATACATCATACACTGGGACAATAACTGGGATTATACATCACACACTGGGACATTAACTGGGATTATATATCACACAGTGGGATTATACATCACATACTGGGACAGTAACTGGGATTATATATCACACAGTGGCATTATACATCACACACTGGGATAGTAACTGGGAATATACATCACAAGCTGGGACAGTAACTGGGATTATACATTACACACTAGGACAGTATCTGGGATTATACATTACCCACTGGGACAATAACTAGGAATATACATCACACACCTGAGCAATAACTGGGATTATACATCAAAAACTGGGACAGTAACTGGTATTATACATTACAGACTGGGACAGTAAATGGGATTATACATCATACACTGGGACAGTAACTGGGATTATATATCACAAACTGGGACATTAACTGGGATTGTACATCACAAACTGGGACAGTAACTGGGATTATACATCACAAACTGGGACAGTAAATGGGATTATACATCACACCATCGGATAGTTACTAGGATTATACAAGACACACTGGGACAGTAAATGGGATTATCGATCACGTACCGGGACAGTTACTGGGATTATACATCAGACACTGCGACAGTAACTGGGATTATACATTAATCACTGTGACAGTAACTAGGATTATACATCACACACTGGGACAGTAACTGGGATTATACATCAGACTCTGGGAGTATAACTGGGATTATATATCGCACACTTGGACAGTAACTGGAATGATACATGACACACTGGGACAGCAACTGGGATTATACATCACACAATGGGACTGTAACTGGCATTATACATCACAAATTGGGACACTAAATGGGATTATACATCACACACTGGACAGTTACTGGAATTATACACTAAACACTGGGACATTACCTGTGATTATACATCACAAACTGGGACAGTAACTGGTAATTTACATCATACAGTGGGACAGTAACTGGGATTATACGTCACACACTGGGACATTAACTGGGATTAGACATCACAATCTGGGACAGTAAATGGGATTATACATCAAACACTGGGACAGTATCTGGGATTATATATCACTTAGTGGGATTATACATCACACACTGTGATTGTAACTGGGATTATACATCACTAACTGGCATTATGCATCACACACTGGGACAGTAACTGGGATTATATATCACACCCTAGGACAGTAACTGGGATTATACATTACACAGTGGGACTATAACTAGGATTATACATCATACACTTGAGCAGTAACTGGGATTATACATAAAAATCTGGGACAGTAACTGGGATTATACAGCGCACACTGGGACCGTAACTGGGATTATACATCATACACTGGGACAGTAACTGGGATTATATATCACAAACTGGGACAGTAACTGGGATTGTACATCACAAACTGGGACAGTAATTGGGATTATACATCACATACTGGGACAGTAAATGGGATTATACATCACATACTGGGACGGTAAATGGGATTATACATCACACCATGGGATATTCACTGGGATTATACAAGACACACTGGGACAATAAATGGGATTATCAATCACGTACCGGTCTGTAACTGGGATTATACATCACACACTGGGACAGTCACTGGGATTATACATCAGACTCTGGGAGTGTAGCTGAGATTATATATCGCACACTGGGACAGTAACTGGGATTACACATGACACACTGGGACAGTAACTGGGATTATACATCACACATTGGGTCTGTAACTGGCATTATACATCACAAATTGGGTCAGAGAATGGGATTATACATCATACACTGGACGGTTACTGGGATTATACATTAAACAATGGGACATTAACTGGGATGATACATCACAAACTGGGGCTGTAACTGGGTGTATACATCTCACACTGGGACTGTAACTGGGATTGCATATATTCTGCAGCACAACAGAATTGAATCTATATCATGCAGTGGGACTGAAACTAGGATTGCACATCACAGAAATTTGGAAAACATCTGTCCATCACAAAGATGTAATTGGACATTACAATGCTGGGAGTTTAAAAACTACACGATCATATGTTAGAACAGATATCTGAACTTTAGAATACATTCCTGGGAAAGTGACAGTGCATTACCCACTGGCACACTAACTGGGAATCTGAACCATACATACTGTGACAGTGATTGTGATTATAGATTACACGTCCTGTGTCAGTAACTATTCATTATATATCATACACCTAAATGCGACCTCACCAATCATAGCTCAACGTATAACACTTGCCCCCAAGTCAGAATATTGTGGGTTTTAACCCTACTCTACTGTCTTGAACGCAAAATTTACGCTGATCCTTCAGGAGGGACAGCTGCACTGTCAGAGGTGCTATCTTTCAGATGAGATGTCAAACTAATGTCCTTTCAAATGGCCATAAAAGATCCTGTAGCACTGTTTCAAAGAGCGGGAGGGTAGTTTTCCCCAGTGTCTTGGCCAATATTTATCCCCAACACAACACCACGGAAACAGATGATCTGGTTTACAGCAACACCAACTTGCATTAATTTAGTGTTTTAATGTAGTTGAATATAGCAAAGCATTTCACAGGAGTATTATCAATAAAATAATGTTGACACTGAGCTACAAAGAGATATATCTCCACAAGTGATCCAAAACTGGGACAAACAGGTAGGTATTAAGAAGCAGCTTAAAGGAGGAGTGAGAGGAAGTGCAGAGGTTTAGGAAGGTAATTGAAAAGTTTGAAGACCCATAGGGCTGGAGGATGTTACAGACATAGGGTGGTGGTGGTGGGGGTTGGGGGGGGTGGCGTCGTTTGGGGTGGGGGGGTGCATGGTGCTGAGGAAATGAAGGAATTTGAAAACAAAAATGCGAATTTTAAAATTGAGATGTTGTAGGACCAGGAGACAGTGAAGATCAGTGAGCACAGGGGCGATGGGTGAATGGGATTTATGCAGGCAGCAGAGTATGGAGGAGCACAAGTTAATGTAGGGTGAAAGCTGGGAGGCTGGTTAGGAGTGTGTTTGAATAGTCGAGATGTAGCCAATGTATGGCAAAAGGGTTTCAGCAGCATTTTGAGCTGAGGCAGGGTGAAATTTGAATTGAAATGCTAACCAGATCATATATCACATTACAACACTAACCAGATTGTATATCTCTGAGATGCTCACCCGACCATATATCACAGTGAACTGCTAACCCTAACATATATCTCACTGAGACAATGACACACTGAGAAAATAACTGGACAATATATCACATTGTGGTAGTCACCTGACCATGTATCACACTGACACAGTCACTGGAATGTGAGAAATACACAGATAGTCACCAAACTAATTATCAGGCTGAGACACTCAATGCACAGTGTATCAAACTGAGACACTCATCAGACACCAAGACAACAACCGGAACATTTATCACACTGAGATACTAACTGGTGAGTGTATCACACTGCAATAATAACAGTACCATATATAACACTGAGATGCTAATCGACAGTATATCTCACAGAGACACTAATTATTAGTATGTCACACTGCAACAATAACAATACCATATATCACACTGAGACACTAATTGGTCAGTATATCAACCTGTGACAATAACTGTACTGTGATTCACACTGAGACACTAACTGGTCAGTATATCACACTGAAAGTAACTCTACCATATTAGATACAGAGACACTATCTGGTCAGTTTATCATACTGAGACACTAACTCATCAGTAGATCACACTGAGATAATAACTGTACCGTGTTTCACAATCATACACTTACTGGTCAGTATATCACACTGTGACAATAACTATAATGTGTATCATACTGAAACACGAACTGATCAGTATATCACACTGCAACAAATACTGTACCATGAATCACACTGAGACCACAATATATCACATTGTGACCATAACTGTACCATACATCACACTTAGACACTAACTGGTCAGTGTATCATACTAGGACAATAACTGTACCATGTAGTACACTGCAAACTGTCAGTAAAACATGCTGTGACAGGAACTGTACCATGTATCACACTGAGACATGAACTGCTGAGCATATCACACTGTGACAATAACTGTACTATATATCACACTGAGACAGTAACTGGTCAGTATATCACACTGTGACAATAAATGTACTGTATGTCACACTGAGACCCTAACTAGTCAATACATCACACTGCAACAATAACTGTACCGTGTATCACACTGAGACACTAGCTGGTCAGTATATCACACTGCAACAATAAATGCACCATGTAAAAGACTGAGACATGTACTGATCAGTGTATCACACTGTGACAATAACTGTACTATATATAAAACTGACGCAATAACTGGTCAGTATATCACACTGCGATAATAACTGTACCATGTATCACACTGGGATACTAGCAGATCAGTATATCACACTGTGACAATAACTACTGAAAATCACACAGAGACTATAATTGGTCAGTATCTCACACTGCGACAATAACTATACTGTTTATCACACTGAGACACTAAAGGATCAGTATATCACACTGCGACAATATCTACCGTATATCATACTAAGACACTAACTGGTTAGTATATTTCGCTGTGACAAAAACTATAACATGTATCACACTGAGACACTAACTGGTCAGTATACAACACTGAAACAATAACTGTACCATATATCAAACTGACGCAATAACTGGTCAGTATATCACACTGTAATAATAACTGTACCATGTATCACACTGGGACACTAACTGACAAGTATATCACACTGTGATAAAAACTATAACGTGTATCACACTGAGACACTAACTGGTCAGTATATCACACTGTGACAATAACTGTTTCGTATGTCACACTGAGATACTAACTGGTCAATATATCATGCTGGAATTATAACTGTACCGTGTAACACACTGAGATGCTAACTGGTCAGTATACCACACTGTGACAATAACTGTACTATTTATCGCACTTAGGCATGAACTGGTCATTATTGCACACTGTGGCAATAACTGGAATGTATATCACACTGACACTAATTGGTCATTATATCACACTGTGGCAATAACTACAGTATATCTAACTGAGACAGTAACTAATCAATATATCCCACTGTGACAATAACTGCACCATATATCACACTGAGACACTAACTGGTCATTATATCACAGTGTGGCAGTAATGACCATATATCACATTGAGACACTAATTGATCAGTGTATCCCACTGTGACAATAACTGCACCATATATCACACTGAGACACTAACTGGTCATTATATCTAACTGTGGCAGTAACGACCATATCTCACACTGAGACATTAGTTGGTCAGTCTATCACACTGCGACAATAGCTACCATGTATCACACTGAGACACTGACTGGTCAGTATAACACACTGTGACAATAACTGTGTCATATGTCACACTGAGATACTAACTGGTCACTATATCGCGCTGGAACAATAACTATACTGTGGAACACATTGAGACTCTAACTCATCAGTACACCACACTGTGACAATAACTACCATATGTAACACTGAGATGTTAACAGGTCAGTATATCACACTTTGATAATAACTACTGTACATCACACTGAAACACTAACTGGTCAGTATATCCACTGTGGCAATAACTGTACTATGAATCGTACTTAGACATCAGCTGGTCATTATATCATACTGTGCCAGTCTAGTATATCACATTAAGCCACTAACTGTACCATACATGACAGCGAGACACTAACTGGTCAGTATATCATGCTGCGACAATAACTACAACATGTATCACACTGAGACACTAACTGGTCAGTATATCACACTGTAGCAATAACTACCATGTATCACACTGAGAGTGTAACTGAACTGTACATCACACGTTGACAGTAACTACCATATATCACACTGGGACACTAACTGGTCAGTTTATCACACTGAGATACTACCTGTACCATTTATCACACTGAGACACTAACTGATCAGGATATCATACTATGACAATAACTGTACTGTATGCACGGAGACAATAGCTTGTCAGTGTGTCACAGTGTGACAATAACTGCACCATATATCACAGTGAGACACTAACAGTCTAGTATATCACATTAAGCCACTAACTGTACCTTACATGACAGCGAGACACTAACTGGTCAGTATATCATGCTGCGACAATAACTACAACATGTATCACACTGAGACACTAACTGGTCAGTATATCACACTGTAGCAATAACTACCATGTATCACACTGAGAGTGTAACTGAACAGTACATCACACGTTGACAGTAACTACCATATAGCACACTGGGACACTAACTGGTCAGTTTATCACACTGAGATACTACCTGTACCATTTATCACACTGAGACACTAACTGATCAGGATATCATACTATGACAATAACTGTACTGTATGCACGGAGACAATAGCTTGTCAGTGTGTCACAGTGTGACAATAACTGCACCATATATCACAGTGAGACACTAACAGTCTAGTATATCACATTAAGCCACTAACTGTACCTTACATGACAGCGAGACACTAACTGGTCAGTATATCATGCTGCGACAATAACTACAACATGTATCACACTGAGACACTAACTGGTCAGTATATCACACTGTAGCAATAACTACCATATATCACACTGAGACACTAACTGGTCAGTATAACACATGGTGACAATAACTCTATCGTGTATCACACTGAGGCACTAACTGATCAATATATCACACTGCAACAATAACTGCCATGTATCACACTGAGACACCAACTGGTCATGATAACACGCTGAGACACTAACTGGTCAGTATATCACACTGTCACAATAACTGTGTCATATGTCACACTGAGATACTAACTGGTCACTATATCATGCTGGAATAATAACTGTACTGTATAACACACTGTGACTCTAACTCATCAGTATACCACACTGTGACAATAACTGTACTACTTATCGCACTGAGACACGAACTGGTCATTATTTCACACTGTGGCAATATCTGTATCGTATATCTCACTGTGACACTAATTGATCAGTATATCCCACTGTGGCAATAACTACAGTATATCTAACTGAGACAGTAACTAATCAATATATCCCACTGTGACAATAACTGCACCATGTATCACACTGAGACACTAACTGGCCATTATATCACACTGTGACAATAACTACCATATATCACATTGAGACACTAATTGATCAGTATATCCCACTGTGACAATAACTGCACCATATATCACACTGAGACACTAACTGGCCATTATATCACACTGTGACAATAACTACCATATATCACATTGAGACACTAATTGATCAGTATATCCCACTGTGACAATAACTGCACCATATATCACACTGAGACACGAACTGGTCATTATATCACAGTGTGGCAGTAACGAACATATATCACACTGAGACACAAATTGATCAGCATATCACACTGTGACAATAACTGTGCTGTATATCACATGTAGGGAATACTGGTCAATGTATCACATTCTGGCAACAATTGTACTATTTATCACACTGAAACATTAATTGATCAGGATATCATACTGTGATAATAACTGAACTGTATATCACAGGAAGACAATAACTGGTCAGTATATCACACTGCGACAATAGCTACCATGTATCACACCGAGACACTGACTGGTCAGTATAACACACTGAGACACTAACTGTACAGTATAACACACTGAGACACTAATTGGTCAGTATATCACACTGTGACAATAACTGTGTCATATGTCACACTGAGATACTAACTGATCATTAAATCGCGCTGGAACAATAACTATACTGTGGAACACACTGAGACTCTAACTCTAACTCAACAGTACATCACACTGTGACAATAACTACCATATGTAACACTAAGACGTTAACAGGTCAGTATATAACTCTTTGACAATAACTACTGTACATCACACTGAAACACTAACTGGTCAGTATATCCACTGTGGCAATAACTGTACTGTGTATCACACTGAGACACTGGCTGTTCTGTATATCACATTGCAACAATAACTGTACTGTATATCACACTGAGACACTAACTGGTCAGTTTATCACACTGCGACAATAACTACCATGTATCACACTGAGACATTACTTGGAGCCTATATCACACTGTGACAACAATTATAAGGTGTAGCACACTAAGACACTAGCCGGTCAATATATCACACGGTGGCAATAACTACTGTATATCACACTGAGACACTAACCAGTTAGTATATCACACTGTGACAATAACTGTACCGTGCAGCACACTTAAACACTAACTGGTCAATGTATCATACTGTGACAATAACTGTACTGTATATCACGCTGAGACACTAACAGTTCAGTATATTACACTGCGACAATAACTACCATGTATCACACTGAGACATTACTTGGTCCCTATATCACACTGTGACAACAATTATAAGGTGTAGCACACTGAGACACTAACTGGTCAGTATATCACACTGTGACAATAACTGTACCGTGCAGCACACTTAGACACTAACTGGTCATTATATCATACTGTGACAATTACTGTACCATGTTTCACTCTGAGACACTAACTGATCAGTATATCACACCATGATAATAGCTGTACCGTTTATCACACTGAGACATTAACTGGTCAGTGTATCATATTGTGGCAATAAAACTACCATATATCACATGGACACATTAAGAGATCAATATGTCACACTGTGAAAATAACTATACCGTATATCACACTGAGATACTAACTGTACCGTATATCACACTGTGACAATCCTGTACTGTATATCACATGGACAAAACAACTGGTCGGTATATCATACTGCAGCAATAACTGTGTGATGTATCACATTGAGTCACTAACTAGTCAGTATATCACACAGTGACAATAAAATTACTCTATATCACACTGTGATGTTAACTGGTCTGTATATAACACTGCAACAATAACAGTACCTTTATCACACTGAGACACGAACTGGTCTTTATAACACACTGTCATAATAGCTGTACTGTAAGTCACACTGAGACCCTAATTGGTCAGTATATCACAATGTGACAATCACTGTGCTGTATATCACAATGAGACATTAACCGGTCAGCATATCACATTGCAACAATAACTGTACCATGCAGCACACTGAAACACTAACTGGTCAGTATATCACACTGCAACAATAACTGTACCGTAACTCATAGGGAGACACTAATTGGTCAGTATATCATACTGCAACAAATACTGTACCGTGCATCACACTGAGACACTAACTGGTCAGTGTGTCACAGTGTGACAATAAATGTACTGTATATCACACGGAGACAGTAACTGGTCAGTATATCACACTGAGACACTAACTATGCTGTGTATCATATGGACACACTAACAGATCAGTATATCACCTGTGACAATAATTGTACCGTATATCATATTGAGACACTAACTGGTCAGTATATCACACTGAGAGACTAACTGTACGATATATCACACTGAAACACTAAATGATGATTAAATCACACTTTGGCAATAATTGTACTGTATATCACATGGACAAAATAACTGGTCAGTATATCACAATGCAGCAATAACTGTATGGTGTATCACACTGAGACATTAATTGATGAGTAGATCACACTGTGGCAACAACTATAACGTGTATCACAGCAAGACCCTACCTGGTGACAATAACTGTATTCTGTATCACACTGTGCTACTAACTGGTCAGTATATAACACTGCAACAATAACAGTACCTATATCACACTGAGACACAAACTGGTCTATATATCACACTGTCACAATAATTACCGTAAATCACATTGAGACACTAATTGGTCAGTATATCACGCTGTGACAATAACTGTACCATATACCACACTGACACACTAAATGGTTAGTATATCGCACGATGACAATAACTGTACAGAATAATACACAGAGACAATAGCTGGTCATAGAATCACATAGTGCAGAAGAGGCCCTTCAGCCCATTGAGTCTGCACTGACACGTGAGAAACACCTGACCTACCTACCTAATCCCATTTACCAGCACTTGGTGCATAGCCTTGAATGTTATGATGTGCTAAGTGCTCATCCAGGTACTTTTTAAAGGATGTTAGGCAACCCACCTCTACCACTCTCCCAGGCAGTGCATTCCAGACCATCACCACCCTCTGGGTAAAAATGTTTTTCCTCACATCCCCCTTAAACCTCCTGCCCCTCACCTTGAACTTTGTCCCCTCGTGACTGACCCTTCAACTAAGGGGAACAGCTGCTTCCTATCCATCCTGTCCATGCCCCTCATAATCTTGTATACCTTGATCAGGTCGCCCCTCAGTCTTCTCTGCTACAATGAAAACAACCCAAATCTATACAACCTCTCTTCATAACTTAAATGTTTCATCCCAGGCAACATCCTGGTGAATCTCCTCTGCACTGGTCAGTATATCACACTGTGGCAATAAGTGTACCGTCTATCACACTGAGACACTTACAGTTAAGTATATCACACTCCACAATAGCTACCTATATCAAACTGCAACAGTAACTGGTCCAAATATCACTCTGACAATAACTGTACCATATATCACACTGAGACGATAGCTGGTCAATATATCACACCGTGGCAATAACTGTATTGTACGTCACACAGAGACACTAACTGATCAGTATGTCACACTGAGACATTAACTGCATCATATATAACACTGAGACACTACCACACTGTGACAATAATTGTATGATATATCACACTGAGATACTAACAGCTCACTCAATCACCCTGGAACAATAACTGTGCTGTGTAACACACTGATACACTAACTGGTTAGTATATCACACTTCGATAATAACTATTGTATAGCACAATGATACGCTCACTGGTCAGTATATCACACTGTAGAAATAACTGTATCTTATATCACAGTGAGGCACTAACTGGTCAGTATATCAGACTGCGAAAATAATTATTGTACATCACACCGAGACACTAACTAATCAATATATCACACTGTGACAATAACTGTTCCATATATCACACTGAAAGAATAGCTGTCAGGGTGTTGCACTGTGACAATAACTGCACCAAATGTCACAATGAGACACTAACTGGTCAGTATATCACACTGTGACAATAACTACTGTGCAGCTGGTATTCGATCATCAGAAATGCATCCTGTAGTTATGAGCACGGTTTCCAGGGAGTGTGAGGCTAGACCATCACTGTGGTCTGAAGGTTGCACAGAGCACAGAGAAGAGGCCCCGGACTGAGACACCTGCGTTTATCTTGTGCAGAAAGGTTTCACATCTGAGTGACAAGAACACTGCTCATCAGAACATGGAGCGCTAAGACACTGAGACACCAACTGCTCAGTATATCTCACTACAACAATAACTACCATACATCACACTGAGACACAGTATGTCACACTATTACAATAACTGTACCATACATCACACTGATAAACTAACTGGCCAGTGTATCACACTGTGGCAAAAACTGTACCGTTTATCACATTGACATACTAACTGGTCAGTATATCACACTGCAACAATTACTACTGTATATCGTACTGAGACACTAACTGATCAGAATATCACACTATGATAATAACTGTACCCTATATCAGACTGAGACAATAACTACTCAGTATATCACAATGTGGCAATAACTGTACAATATATCACACAGAGTCAATAACTGGTCAGTATATCACACTGAGACACCAACTGTACCATATATCACATTGAGACACTAACTGTTAATTATATCTACACTGTGACAATAACTGTACCGTACATCACACTGAATCACGACAGTATCAGTATACCACAATGCAGCAATAACTGTACCATTTATCACACTGAGACACTAACTGGTCAGTATGTCACACTGCAACAATAACTCTACTGTATATCAGACAGAGATTCTAACTGGTAAGTATATCACACCGTGACATAATTGTAACGTGTATCACACTGAGGCACTAACTGGTCTGTATATCATACTGTGACAATAACTGCACCATATTTCACATTCATACACTAACTGTTCAATACATTACACTGTGACACTAACGGTACCGTGTAACACACTGTGACACTATCTGGTCAGTAAATGACACTGTGACAATAGCCATAACGTGTATCACACTGTAATTGGTCAGAATATCACACTGCGACAATAACTGTACCGTACATTACACTGAGACACTAACTGGTCAGTATCTCACTCAGCGATAATAACTATACCATGTGTCACATTGAGACATAAATGGTCAGTATATCACACTGGAACAATAAATGTACCATGCAACACACTGAGACGCTAGCTGGTCCATATATCACACTGTGACAATAACTGTATCATGTGTCACACTGAGACACTAACTGGTGAGTACATTATATTGCATCAATAACTATACTGTGTTACACACTGAGATACTAACTGATCAGTATATCACACTGTGAAAATAACTTTACCCTATATCACACTGACACACTAACTGGTCAGTATATCACAGTGAGACACTAACTGGTCATTATATCACACTGTGGCAAAAGCTGTATCATATATCACTCTGAGACACTAACTGATCAGTATGTCACACTGTGACAATAACTTTACCCTATATCAGACTGAGACAATGACCGGTTAGTATATCACACAGAGACACTAACTGTACCATATTTCACACTAAGATACTAACGAGTCAGTATATCACACTGTGACAATAACTGTGCCATAAATCACACTGAGACACTAACAGGTCAGTATATAAAACCTCAGTGATAACTACCGTATACCACATTGAGACACTAACTGATCATTATATCACACTGTGACAATAAGTTACCATGTGTCACACTGAGACATAAATGGTCTGTTGATCACACTGGAACAATAAGTGTACCATGTAACACACTGAGGCACTAACTAGTCAGTGTACCACACTGGGAGAATAATTACCATATATCACACTGAGACACTAACTGTTCAGTATATCACACTGTGACAATAACTATACCGTATATCAGACTGAGACACTAACTGGTCACATATCACACTGTGACAATAACCATAAAATATATCACACTGAGTCAATAACTGGTCAGTATATCACAATTCAACAATAACTATACACATACCACGCTGAGACATTAACTGGTCAAAATATCACACTAGGTCAATAACTGTACCGTGTTACACTCTGAAACACTAACTGGTCAGTATATCACACTGTGACAATAACTGTACCCTATATCAGACTGAGACAATAACTGGTCAGTATAGCACAGTGTGACAATATCTGTACCATATATCACACTGAGCCTCTAAGTAGCTCATATATCAAAACTGGGACAATAACACACTGAGACAATAATCAGATCGTATACAGACTGAGAGACTCACCAGATTATTTTTCACATTGCAACGCTAGCCTGAAAGTATATCACACTGAGACACCCATCAGAATTTGTATTAAATTGTGGCAATAACTGGATAGTATATCACACTAAGACAATAGTCAGAACATACATTACACTGCAACAATAACAGGACTAATAGTCAGACACTCACCAGACCATATATCACACTGAGTGAATAACTGGACAATATGTCACACTGAGTGAATAACTGGACAATATGTCACACTGAGTGAATAACTGGACAATATGTCACACTGAAGCACTCACCAGGCTAATATATCAGGTTGAGATGCTAACCAGACCGTATATCACACTGAGACACTCACTGGAATGTACAATACACTGGGACAATAACTGAATGGTATTTCACACTGAAAAAAAAAACTGTATATGACAGTCTATATATCACACTGAAAAATAACTGGACTGTGGAGCACACTGAGACAAAACACAGAGACAATAACCCACTGATACCATAACACACTGAGACCATAACACTCTGAGATGCTTACTGGATTGTATATCACACTGAGATGCTGCCAAACTGTATATCACACTGGATGCTAGCCAAAATGT
Source organism: Carcharodon carcharias (assembly GCF_017639515.1). NCBI lineage: Eukaryota > Metazoa > Chordata > Chondrichthyes > Lamniformes > Lamnidae > Carcharodon > Carcharodon carcharias. Next base: position 26,226,461 of record NC_054476.1, read on the forward strand.
ATATTACACTGGGACAATAATTATACCATATATCACACTGAGACACTAAACAGATCATTTATCACAATGAAACTCTAACTAGAACCTATATCGCACTGAGGCAGTAACTAGACTGTATAACTTAACAGACAAAATAAATGGACCATATATCACAAGGAGACAATAACTTGACCCAATAGCACATTGAGACAATAACACACTGAGACACTCACTGGACCATATATCACACTGAGATGGTCACCTGACCCTATATCACGCTGAGACACTCACCGGACCATATATAGCACTGTGCAGTCACTGGACCAGTTATCACACTGAGATAATAACTGACCATATCTGACACTGAGAAGCTAACCAGACTGTGTAGCATACTGAGACGCTCATTGGAATATATATCCTACTGAAACATTTATTGGATTGTTTATCACTTTGAGACACTCTCTGGACTATATATCACACTCTTACACTCACCTGATATCACCCTATATCACACTGAGATAGTAACAACACCATACATCTGAGTAAATAATTGGGCCATATATCACAAAGACTATAACTGAATTTAAAATCAAACTAAGACAGTAAGTAGATAAGACAGTAATTGAGACATGATATCACAAGTACTAGTAGTGTAATAGAGGGATGTACATTATACACACTGGGTGGTAACCTAACTGTGCCTCACTCAACAGGATAATAATTGAATTTTAAATCCCTGAGTCAGTAATAAAACTGTATGTCACTCAGACGGTGAGAACTAACATCACCGTAACAGGAGGTTTACAGTACAACTGGGGTTGTAACCTAGATTGTTCTTTATACAATGGGGTGGTGTGTGACAATATACATTACACATACAGTTACGGAAAACAGACTGTGGATCTCACAGGCACCAGGAAGCAACTGAAGCTATATGCTACACAGCGGGTCAGCAATGAGCATTCTCTGTTAAAACTGGGCATTAATAGGACTATACACAACACACTGGGATAGTGATGTATCTGTACATAATGCACAAGGAAAGAAATGGGAATGGAAATTACCAGCATTGTTTCAGTATCTGGGTAAATACTCGCACATGAGTTTGGTAACTATGACAGAATGTGACACAGTGGATCAGTAACTGGGATCACACAATACACTGAGACAGTGACCGAAACACTCCACCAGAGATTGGGACAAAAAGCTTGACTGGATGCCTCACAAGATAGAAATAAGAATAACTTGTATTTATATGTCACCTTTAACATAATAACACCCCCCACCGCCTCCAAGAAGCGTTATGAAGCAACATTTAGCGCTGAGCCACATTAGGCAATATGAGGGCAGACGGCCAAAAGCTTTGTCATCTGCCCACATATTGCCTTATGTGGCTCCATGCCTAGCCAGGGGAGACATCTTCCTTGCATCTATCTTGTCAAACCCTGTAAGAGTTTTGTATGTTTCAATGAGATCACCTCTCATTCTTCTAAATTCTAGAGAATATAGGTCCATTCTCCTCATTCTCTTCTCACAAGACGATCCCACCATCACAGGAATTAGTCTGGTAAACCTTCATGGCACCCCTCTATGGCAAGTATATCCTTCCTTAGGGAAGGAAACCCAAACTGCACAGAGTCCTTCAGGTGCGGACTCACCAAGGCTCTAAACAAGAGATCTTTACTCCTGTACTTTGGTTCAATAATCTCCTGTGCAGGACCTTATTGAAAGCCTTCTGGAAATCCAACTATACCACATCCACTGCCTCCCCCTTATCCATTCTGCTAGTTAGATCCTCAAAAAACTCCCACAGTTTTGATCAACATGATTTCCCTCTCATAAATGTCTGAACCAAAGCTGTAATGAGGTCTGAAGATGGGTCATATGGACTCGAAACGTTAACTCTGTTTCTCTCTCCACAGATGCTGTCAGGCCTGCTGAGTTTTTCCAGCACTTTCTGTTTTTGTTTAAGATTTCCAGCATCCGCAGTATTTTGCTTTTATATACTGTTTTGAGGTCACTCAGCTTCTGATCTCATTACAACCTTGGTTCAAACATTGACAAAAGAGGTGAACCCCAGAGGTGAGGTGAAAGTGACTGCCCTTGACATCAAGGCCACGTTTGACTGAGTGTGGCATCAAGGAGCCCTAGCAAAACTGCAGTCAATGAGAATCGGGGGAAAACTCTCCACTGGTTGGAGTCATACCGAGCAAAAAGGAAGATGGTTGTGTGAGATGACTGAGGTCAGTCATCTCAGCTCCAGGGCATCAGTGCAGGAGTCCTTGGCCCAACCACCTACAGCTGCTCCATCATAAGGTCAGAAGTGAGGATGTTCGCTGATGATTGCACAATTTTCAGCACCATTTGTGACTCCTCAGATACTGAAACAGTCCATATCCAAATGCAACAAGACCTGGACAATATCCAGGCTTGGGCTGACAAGTGGCAAGTAACATTCACGTCACACAAATGCCAGGCAATGACAATCTCCAACAAGAGAGAATCTAATCATCGTCTCTTGACATTTAATGGCTTTACCATCACTGAAGCCCCCACTATCAACATCCTGGGGATTACCATTGACCAGAAACTGAATTGGACTAATCATATAAATACCGTGGCTTCAAGAGCAGGTCAGAGGCTAGGAATAATGCAATGAGTAACTCACCTCCTGACTCCCCAAAGCCTGTCCACCATCTACAAGGCACAAGTCAGGAGTGTGATGGAATACTCCCCACTTGCCTGGATGATTGCAGGTCCAACAACACTGAGGAAGCTTGACACCATCCAGGACAACGCAGCCCACTTGAGTGGCACCAGATCCACAAACATTCACTCCCTCTACCATTGACGCACAGTAGCAGCAGTGTGTACCATCTACAAGATGCACTGCAGGGATTCACCAAGGCTCCTTAGGCAGCACATTCCAAACCCACGACTGCTACCATCTAGAAGGACAAGAGCAGCAAATAGATGGGAACATCATCACCTGCAAGTTGCCCTCCAAGTCACTCACCATCCTGACTTGGAAATATATTGCTGTTGTTTCACTGTTGCTGGGTCAAAATCCTGGAACTCCCTCCCTAACAGCACTGTGGATGTGCCTACACCACATGCACTGTAGCAATTTAAGAAGGCAGCTCACCACCACCTTCTCAATGGCAACTAAGGATGGGCAAGAAATGCTGGCTTAGCCAGCAATACCCACATCTCGTAAAAAATCCATGCTGACCTTGCCATATCCTATCACTATTTTCTAAGTGCCCATTTATCACATTCTTTATAATAGATTCTAGCATTTTCCCTACTACTAACACCAGGCTAACCAGTCTGTAGTTTCCCATTTTCTCTCTCCCTCCTTTCTTAACCATTTGCCACCTTCGGATCTGCAGGAATAATTCCAAATCTATAGAATTTGGAAAGGTGACTGCCAATGCATCCACTATCTTGACAGCCACTTCTTTCAACATTCTGGGTGTAGATCATTAGGTCCCATGGACGTATCAAATTTCAATCGCATTAATTTCCCCAGTACTACTTTTTACTAATACTAATTTCTTTTGATTCCTCATTCCTGCTAGTCGCTTAGTTTTTTGGTATTTCTGGGAGGTTTTTTGTATCTTCCTTTGTGAAGATAGGCGGAAAGTACTTGTTTAGTTTCTCTGCCATTTCCTTAATCCCAGATATATATTCTCCTGTCTCTACCAGTAACCAGCCCATATGTGTCTCTGCTAAGCTTTTCCATTTTACATACCTCTGGAAGTTTTTACAATCCGTTTTATGTTTCTAGCTAGTTTATTCTTATATTCTATTTCCTCTTTGTCAATTTGTTGGTCCTCCTTTGTAGAATTCTAAAAAGTTCCCAATCGTTAGGCTGACTCCTTTTTTTGGCAATGTTATAACACCCTTCCTTTGATCTAAATAGATGGTATTGGTAATGTGTAGTCAAAAGCGCAACCTGGAGTGAAATGTAACACAAAGTTCGAAGCATTTAGGAGCTCAAATCTGGGCATCTGTGAACTGCTTTGGATGGTCACATACTGGAGCAGTAACTGAACTGTTTGTTCCACACTAGGACAGTAACTGGGCCTACTTGTTCACATATTGGAAAAGTAACTGGACTGTTAAGTCTCCACATGCCAGGATGGTAACTGGGCTCCGTCACATCAGTTCTGATGATGCCACTTTCAAAAACAGTTCCTCTGACATGTCTTTCTTCTTCCTTAACCGAGGTTTTCCACCCACGGTGTTTGACAAGGCCCTCAACCGTATCCGGCCCATCTCCGGTGCATCTGCTCTCACACCTTCCTCTCCCTCCCAGAACAATGATAGGGTCCCCTACGTCCTCACTTATCGCATTCCACCAGCCTCCGCATTCAAAGGATCATCCTCCACCATTTTGGCCAACTCCAGCATGATGCTACCACCAAACACATCTTCCCTTCACCACCCCCCCACCCCCCCCCCCCCCCCCCCCCCCCACCCGGCGGCATTCCGTAGAGATCGTTATCTCTGGGACACCCTGGTCCACTCCTCCATCACTCCCTACACCTCAACCCCCTCCCACGGCACCTTCCCATGCAACCGCAGAAGGTGCAACACCTGCCCCTTTACTTCCCCTCTCCTCACCGTCCAACGGCCCAAGCCCAAACACTCCTTTCAAGTGAAGCAGCATTTCATTTGCACTTCCCTCAATTTAGTCCACTGCATTCGCTGCTCCCAATGTGGTTTCCTCTACATTGGAGAGACCAAATGCAGTCTGGGTGACCACTTTGCGGAACACCTTCGGTCTGTCCGCAAGCATGACCCACACCTCCCTGTTGCTTGCTATTTCAACACCCCACCCTGCCCTCATGCCCACATGTCCGTCCTTGGCCTGCTGCATTGTTCCAGTGAAGCTCAACGCAAACTGGAGGAACAGCACCTCATCTTCTGACTAGGTACTTTACAGCCTTCCGGACTGAATATTGAGTTCAACAATCTTAGATCATGAACTCTCTCCTCCATCTCCACCCTCTTTCCGATCCCCCTTTTTTCCAATAATTTATATAGATTTTTCTTTTCCCACCTGTTTCCATTGTTTTTAAATGTATTTCCATCCATTGTTTTATCTCTACCTTTTAGACTATTTCGATCCCTTCCCCTACCCCACCCGCACTAGGGCTATCTGTACCTTGCTCGTCCTGCTTTCTGCCCTTAATGTCACCTATTAGCACATTCCTTAGATACTATCACCACCTTCAACACCTCTTTGTTCATTTGTCTATGACATCTTTTGGTTATCTCTACCTATCACTGGCCCTCTCTCCAGCTCTACCTGTCTCCCCCACCCTCCCCCCCCCCCCCCCCCCCCACCCCCGAACCAGCTTATATTTCACCTCCTTTCTATTTTTCCTTTGTTCTGTTGAAGAGTCATACTGACTCGAAACGTTAACTATGTTCCTCTCTGCAGATGCTGTCAGACCTGCTGAGTTTTTCCAGGTATTTTTATTTATGTTTTGGATTTCCAGCATCTGCAGATTTTTGCTTTTATATTATGGTAACTGGGCTGTTTGGTTTTCACACATTGGGACAGTGACTGGACAGTCTTGTTCGCACACTGCGACAGGAACTGGACTGTTTGGTTTTCTAACACTGGGGTAGTAACTGGACTGTTTGGTTTTCACACACTGGGACAGTAACTGGACTGTTTGGTTTTCACACACAGGGACAGTAACTGCACTCTTTGGTTTTCACACACTGGGACAGTAACTGCACTCTTTGGTTTTCACACACAGGGACAGTAACTGCACTCTTTGGTTTTCACACACAGGGACAGTAACTGCACTCTTTGGTTTTCACACACAGGGACAGTAACTGGACTGTTTGGTTTTCACACACTGGGACAGTAACTGCACTCTTTGGTTTTCACACACTGGGACAGTAACTGCACTCTTTGGTTTTCACACACTGGGACAGTGACTGGACTGTTTGGTTTTCACACACTGGGATAGTAACTGGACTGTTTGGTTTTCACACACAGGGACAGTAACTGCACTCTTTGGTCTTCACACACTGGGACAGTAACTGGACTGTTTGGTTTTCAAACACTGGGATAGTAACTGGACTGTACAGTTTTCACACACTGGAACAGTAACTGGACTCTTTGGTTTTCTAACACTGGGGCAGTAACTGGACTGTTTGGTTTTCACACACTGGGACAGTAACTGGACTGTTCGGTTTTCACACACAGGGACAGTAACTGCCCTCTTTGGTTTTCACACACAGGGACAGTAACTGGACTGTTTGGTTTTCACACACAGGGATAGTAACTGGACTGTTTGGTTTTCACACACAGGAACAGTAACTGGACTGTTTGGTTTTCACACACTGGGACAGTAACTGCACTCTTTGGTTTTCACACACAGGGACAGTAACTGCACTCTTTGGTTTTCACACACTGGGACAGTAACTGGACTGTTTGGTTTTCACAGACTGGGACAGTAACTGCACTCTTTGGTTTTCACACGCTGGGACAGTAACTGCACTCTTTGGTTTTCACACACTGGGACAGTAACTGGACTGTTTGGTTTTCAAACACTGGGATAGTAACTGGACTGTACAGTTTTCACACACTGGAACAGTAACTGGACTGTTTGGTTTTCTAACACTGGGGCAGTAACTGGACTGTTTGGTTTTCAAACACTGGGGTAGTAACTGGACTGTTTGGTTTTCACACACAGGGACAGTAACTGGACTGTTTGGTTTTCACACACAGGGACAGTAACTGGACTGTTTGGTTTTCACACACAGGGACAGTAACTGGACTGTTTGGTTTTCACACACAGGGACAGTAACTGCACTCTTTGGTTTTCACACACAGGGACAGTAACTGGACTGTTTGGTTTTCACACACAGGGACAGTAACTGGACTGTTTGGTTTTCACACACTGGGACAGTAACTGGACTGTTTGGTTTTCACACATTGGGACAGTAACTGCACTCTTTGGTTTTCACACACAGGGACAGTAACTGGACTGTTTAGTTTTCACACACTGGGACAGCAACTGGACTGTTTGGTTTTCACACACTGGGACAGCAACTGGACAGTTTGTTTTCACACACTGGGACAGTAACTGGACTGTTTGTTTTCACACACTGGGGCAGTAACTGGACTGTTTGGTTTTCACACACTGGGACAGTGACTGGACTGGTTTTCACACACTGGCACAGTAGCACACTGTTTTCACACACTGGCAAAGAAACACACTTTTTTCACACTGGGACAGTAACTGGACTGTGGTTTTCAAACACTGGGACAGTATCTAGACTGTACAGTTTTCACACACTGGGACAGTGACTGGCCTGTTTAGATTGAACACAATGGATCAGTAACAGGGCTGTTTTTACACTGTGACACTGACTGTGCTGTTTGCCTTTCACAGACTGGGACAGTGACTGGGCTGTTTAGTTTTCATACATTGGGACAGTGACTGGACTGTTTGGTTTTCACATACTGGGACAATGACTGAACTGTTTGGTTTTCACACACTGGCAAAGAAACACACTTTTTCACACACTTGTACAGTAACTGGACTGTTTGGTTTGACACACTAGGACAGTGAGTGGACTGTTCGGTTTTTCACACACTGGAGACTGACTGGACTGTTTGGTTTTCACACACTGGGACAGCAACTAAACTGTACAGTTTTCACACACTGGGACAGTAACTGGACTGCTTAGTTTTCACACACTGGAGACTGACTGGACTGTTTGGTTTTCACACACTGGAACAGCAACTAAACTGTACAGTTTTCACACACTGGGACAGTAACTGGACTGTTTGTTTTTCACACACTGGATCAGTAACTGGACTGTTTTTACAATGTGACAGTGACTGGACTGTTTATTTTTCACACACTGGGACGTTAAGTGGGCTGTTCAGTGTTCACACGGTTTGGAGTGAACACAATGGATCAGTAACTGGATTGTTTTTACACTGTGACAGTGACTGTGCTGTTTGCCTTTCATACACTGGGAGAGTAAGTGGAATGTTTGGTTTTCACACACTGGGACAGTAACTGGAATGTATTTTATCACACAATGGTCTGATAAGGAAATTCTACAATGGACAGTTTCACTTTCAATCATTCTCCCACTGTGTTATTTAAGTGTTTTCCCTTGAACTGCCTTTTATCTGAATTGTTTACTGAAAACTGTTCCTGCTCCATCAGTTAAACCTCATACTGCCCTGTGTGCCAGCAGTGTGAAAAAGTCATCATGCCCCTCGTTCGCTGAGGTGCAAAGTGGTTGGACCAAAAATTATCCAAGTTCAGCCAGTACAAAGTTACTGATCAAGACTTTACCAATGACTCTAGAATCATTTTAGTCCAATCTCGGAATTTGACTTTTTCCAATGCCAGGTTTAAACAGAATGGGGTCTGAGAGTTTTTTTTTTACACTGTAGTTACCAGCAACAGACAGAAATGGACTGTTCCTCTTGCTGTGCTGGAGGGCTCCACAGGCAGGTTTGGCTGCCCAGACACTGCGTGTTCCTCGCAAAGCCGGATCTCTGCAGATAACATTCTAAAGCAGTACATTTCCAAGCTGCAGATAATATCTTGCTATAAAGAATATTCACTGCCCCACGTTAAAATGAAAGTTAATTACTACAACTGCACAATTTGTAGCAATGCTGCAAATTCAGACTAAAAGTAATTGATGGTTATAAATGAACATTTTTTTTGCCACACTTAGCTGGGTGTAATGCCTACAGCGTTACACAAGCAGTCTGAGTGAGACAACAAGGAGAGAGTACCCCTCTGGGTGAAGCAAGACACTGGGGGAACCTGTTGGGAGATCAGCGTTAACCACAGAATTGAAAACTCTGTTTAATTATTTAATTATTGCTAATGTGTTGGAGAAGTTTTAGAATTGAGCATGATTTAATACATGCAAATAATTGCATTCCTTGCAATGAACTTGACTGGCTGACTCGGAATGATTATATAAACGATATAAACGATATTTCAAGTAAAATCATTCCCCCGCCCCCAAAGAAAAACTACATCGGAAAGTAAGTACAGGAGTTTTAAATGCAGGTTAAACAGCGCCTGGGAAATATTCTTTAAAACACCCTCCTAGTTTAATTATTTTAGGAGAAAATATTCCATGAGAAAGAACAATGTTGGCTGTCTGGAGTAAATATTCCACACATTTCTCACCAGCTCCCGTGTGTCTCGGTATATCGTGACCACAATTTAAAGCTGTTCGCCTTTTAATGGGGGTACATTGACTTGTCCATTAGATTAAACCCATGCTCTCCATGCTGCTCCGCTAAGGTGTTGAGTGGTCTGGAAGCTGCTGTATTTTCGTTCACTAATTGAAGGGATGGTGAGGCAGGAGCTGAACCGCCCTCTAGCGAGCCTGATATTCCGAGCCTTACTTGCTAACACATACTGGGAGCGAAGTCAGATATGAACAGCATATACTTTATATATATCCTATTTTACCAGAGCATAATTAAACTTGTTGGGGATAGTTGAAGCAGGTTTGCCATGATGTGGATTCGAGCCACTTCCATCCGATTGCTGCGTCTGTTCTTATCTATGTATCTGTCTGCTTCCTTTATCTATCTCTCTATTCTCTCTATCTCTCTCTCTCTCTCTCTCACACACGCATCTACTCAAACACACAGTTGAGCTGCGTTGATCGAATTGATAATCCGGCCACTAATGGACCAATTTTGCTACTTCTTTTAGATCCCGGTACAGTCACTCCGGGATCCCAGTGTGCTTAGTTTGGATCCCGGTGCAGTCAGTGCGGATCCCGGTGCAGACAGTCCGGATCCTGTTGCAGTCAATTCTGATCCCGATAATCCGGTGTAATCAATCCGGATCTCGTTGCAGTCAATCCTAATCCCGATGCCGTCACTCAGGGATCCCGGCGCAGTCAGTCCCAGTAATCCGGTGCAGTCAGTCCGGATCACGGTGCAGGCAGTCCCGGTAATCCGGTACCGTCAGTCCGGATCTGGTGCAGACAGTCCGGACTCTGTACAGTCAGTCCCGATAACCCGGTGCAGTCAATCCCGGCAATCCGGTGCAGTCAATCAATGCAATCCGGTACAATGAGTCCTGGTAATCCCGGTGTAGTCAATCCGGATCCCTGTGCAGTCAGTCCGGATCCCAGTGTAGTCAGTCCCAGTAATCCGGTGCAGTCAATCCGGATCCCGGTGTAGTCAGTCCCGGTAATAGGGTGTAGTCAGTCCGGATCCCGGTGCAAGCAGTCCGGATTCCGGTGCAGTCAGTTCCGGTAATCCGGTGTAGTCAGTCCGGATTCCGGTGCCCTCAGTCCGGATTCCGGTGCCGTCAGTCCGGATCCCGGTGCCGCCACTCGCGGAATCCCGGTGCAGTCAGTCAGTCTCGGTAATCCGGTGCAGTCAGTCTGGGTTCCTGTGAATGATATTTAAAGCCACAGTTTCCAAAGTAGAAGTTACATTTGGTGCTGAACGGGGAGCTCGGGACTGGGGGAACGGTTCGCAGCCCCAGTCCCAGACCCTGGTCCTCAGGTCTGATTGCAGCCGGTGCCTGGTCTGAGTGATGCTGTGTGGGGGTGTCCTCACCCCAAAACTATCGCTCCAGAGCCCTACCAGCCGTCACTTCCATCTCAATCCAAACCCGGAACACACCCTGGAACTCGGCTAAACCTCATTTCCACTAGTTTAAGCAGCAGCTCCTCTACTCCCGCTAACACTTTACAACACACAATCCCCTCTCACCTTCCCGGTGCTTGCACACACAGCATCCTATCGAACAAGGAGGGCGTCTTTCCTGATGCATCTCTCTCGTTGTAAATGTTTGCAGTCCTCTTTGGCCGATCCTCTCTCGGTGCCGGGTGACCTGACGAGTACAGAAGACGCAAACGGATTCCATGTGACAGTGATGCTGAGAGGGCTGTGTTGGAGCCCGCGCCTTACTGACTGTGTATGGGAGAGAGTGGAGGGATTAACAACGTGGACATCTTCACCCAACCACCACCACCGCCCCCCCACCTCTCCCCCACGCGCGCACACACACACACACACACACACAAACGCAGACTCACACAATGATTCACAATCATATATATACACATATATATATTTATATATATATACACAAACATAGACTCACAATGACACACACACCGTTAGATACACACATATTCACTTGCATACATGCATACTCAGACACAGACACATATATGCAGGGAACACATACATACAGACACTGTCACACATATGGAGAGATATATACAGAGGTACACACTGTCACACACTTGTAGATATACATACATAGATACATTCACACAGACACTGATTCAGACACATATATAGATCCATAGACACAGACACACACACTCAAACACACCAACACACACACACATACACAGGCTTCTGCCTTCGATGTGGGAGACTAAAGTTCTTGCAGTTACTTTATGAGATCTGGTAAGGTTGCTTTCCTACAGACAAAATTTGCATTTTTATAGCACCTTTCATGACCACTGGACACCTCCAGTGCTTTACAGCCAATGAAGTACTTTTGAAGTGTAGTCACTGTTGTAATGTAGCAAATATTTGTCACTTTGATCATGCATTACTTTCAAATGTGTGGGAGGGCTTTGGATACAAATATCTTCTTACATCTTACTCTTTGATTTAGTTCCAAAGGGAGAGGGAGAGGAAAATGTGATTTATTCATTTAAAACAAGTTTAGAAAAAAGAAACAGGAAAAAAATCTTACTTTCCAACTCAGGAAGGGAATTCAGAAGGAAGGGGTTTGGGAGAATTGTTAGAGAATATCCTTGGGATGTCCCAACGTGCTTCACAGTCAATGAATTATGGAGGAAGTAACAGAGAGTTCTTGTGAATGAGCATCTATGAAGTAACCAGGTTCACACTAACTATATCTATTGGGACATGGTGAGTGTTTGAATTCAAGAACTAGTCATGTCCATCTCTCTATCTTCCTACAGTACATAAAATGTTTCATACACAATGCACACTGTGACATGTTTCCTCTAGTATTTAATCAGATTCAAATTTATTATGATTATCCCAATTTTTTTGCTCCAACCTAAATACATTTATTTTACATACTTTTTTATTAGCTGACTGCAACTGAGGATTGCCTACCTGCTATGGCTCTGCCTGGGCTTCCTGGATCCAATAGACTTGTCCCTGGCCTTTGTAAAACAGCCTGGGAACATTGCTACAGCTTATTTTAATCACATATATATTAATTATTCATTGTTAACAGTAAAGAAAGAAGTCGCTTTGTCTCAGGATTTGTCCCCTTTCCCCTCACCTTCCCATCTTGACTTTCTCTGAAAAGAAGAGCGGTTTCCAAGACTAGGGATCGGATCTTCAGATTAGCAGCCTGAGAGGCAGCTTTTCCATCTCCAAGATTTCTACACGCCAATACTTTTAAGCCTTCAATGCAATATTATTTCTCTCGCTCTGCTTTGCTGGCTCTTGGACTTCTCTCTTCCTCAGGAATCTGCTCCAATCAAACCGCATCCTTGGTCTTTTATTTTCATTTCTCACTTCAACAGCAATGACAACTTATGCATTTATGCAGCACATTTAGCACAGTAAGCCGTTCCAGGCCAATTCACTGGAGCATTATTAAACAGAATTAGACACTGAGCTACAGAAGGAGATATTAGGGCTGGCAGCCAATAGCTTGGTCAATCAGGTAGGTTTTAAGTAGTTTCTTAAAGGAGGGGAGAGAGGTAGAGTGTGGAATTTTAAAATGGTGGTGCCTGGCAAAACAATGGGATCTGCAGTGGGTAAGGAATCTAATAGCAGTTGGAGCAGACATGCTGTAGCTCTTTAAGGAGCAGTGGCATTGGTAAACTGTGTTTCCTGACCAATCAGAGAGATCGGGCAGGATGGCATGCTGAATCTGTCAAAGGAAGGGCTTCTAATTAAGGGACCACAGACCAGGCCAGAATGGCTCAACTGGATATGAGTTCCTGAAGATATAGCAACTGGAATGGCAAGGAGTTCTTGGGAAGACTGCTCCCCGAGACTTACACTCTTACCAGTGTGGCATCTGAGGGACTACAAAAACAACAGCATATATTTATATAGTATCTTTAACATAATAAAACATCCTAAGTTGCTTCATAGAAAAATTGTAAAACAAAATATGGCACTGAGCTTTATAAGGTGATATTAGATCAGGCAGCTAAAAGCTTGGCCAAAGAGGTAAGTTTTAAGGAGCATCTTAAGGGAGGAAAGTGAGGTAGAGTGATGGTGCACATATGAAAACTACCACTGTCGGATGATGTCAGGAAGAGACATCAGATAGATGAACGGTAGGAGGAGGCCAAGGATTGATCTTTGGGGGGCATCAGAAGTGTTGGAGCAGGAAGGGAAGTCATTGTTTTGATATTCTGGCTACGATTAGATAGATAATATGGAACCACGTGAGAGCATTCCCACCCAGCTGGACGACAGTGGAGAGGCTTTGGAGGAAGTTGGTGTGGTCAACTGTGTCAAGTGCTGTGGGGTGATCTTTCCCATCAACAGGAGGAAGACCAAGCATGCCTGGATCAGTTTGGCTGTGGAAGTCAGCAGCTTGAGCATTCCCCTCTAACCTGGTGAAAGTGCACCACACAGATCCAGGCTCTCAGGAGCCAAGTCCCATATTCTGCCTTTACTAGCAGTCTCCTGCACAGCACACCTCAGAAAAACCATCATGCATGAGAAGCGTACACACATCTTTGGTGAGAGGCAGAGGTCTGGGTGTGGAGGGTCTGAGCGGGCGGTGAGGGGGCTAATGCGGCTGGGCTTTCCTCCTATGACAGCCAACTTGATGGCCATTGGTAATGCATGTCCAACTACTCTGGAGGTTGTATCCCAGGAGACTGCAGATGCCAGCAATGACCTGCCGTTAAAGCCTGAAATTCCTGATGCACTGGCGCTTACAGAAAGTCTTGTCTCCTTCCTGTTGGATTTCTACATCCATCCTGTTACGGACAGATGGGTGTTTAATTTAAACAGTTCTGATTTCTCCTTTTGCCACCCATCCATAAACAGAAAAGTGTTCTTGGCTTTTTATTTCCCCGTTGTAAGCGGTGGTGTTTTTCCAATCCCTCAGTTTTGGTGGGATCCAGTTTCTATTAATAACCTCACAGCAAACTCAAGACAGGGTGAACTAAAAGGGCTAGTTTATTTCACACACACTCAAAATTCAGGAGGGGGGTATCGCTATGTAGCCCTTGGTGCATTCATACAATAAAAGAGGGATAAGAGAAAGAAGTAGTTACAGGGCAAAGACCACTGAGAAGATAAGAATCCAGAGTCCAGAATCAAAGTCCAATGGGATATCTTTTCAAAGTTGGCAGGTTGAAGACTGATGCTGGATAATTCACTTTTCCAGTGGAGATGACTTCCACAATGAGATGGGCCCATTGAGACGAATTAGTCTTGTTGGTGCTGGTGTAGAAGTTCAGAAGTTCTCGTAGAAATAGTGTAGATGAGGGCCAGGTAATTGAAACCTGGGCAGACCTCTGGTTCTGCTGCTGTTTAGTTGATGGAAGATGGCAGACTGCCTTTTTTGAGCTCCCATACTATAGGTTCTAGCAGACGGCGGGGCGGGGGTGGGGGGGCAGGGTGGGGTGGGGGGGGGTGGGTGGCGGTGGGGGGTCTGCGGATCGTGCGACATGACTCCCAACCTCTCCACCTGGATTTGGACAAAGGATGTATATTCCTTGTCTGGGATCTTGACAGTGTTAAATACCCATTAATAAGTTTAACAGAGGTTTCATGGTCCTTTTGTCCTCACAGACGGATCATCTCCATTGATGAGTGGGTTGGCTTTAGAAATGTCAAGGGGCTTTGTAAAAGTCCTGGGGATTTGATCACTGCAGTCACAGGACTGGAGAGGTGCAGAGAAAATTTACAGGAATGATACCAGAAATGCATGGGTATACATATCAGGAAAGGAGGCCTTGTGGTGCTGTGGGTAGCACCTCTGCCTCCAAGTCAGAAGCTCCAGGTTTTAGTCCCATTCAGGGCTTGAGGGCCAAGGAAGGTGCATTCTTAACTCAGCCAAACAGATCGATTATCAATCTGCAAATCCCTCCAACACACATCAATGGCAGGCAGTAAGAGGGGGAGAGATTCCTGGTCAGCTATGTGATGGAAAGAAAGTTGGGAGTGTCTACCATCTCTACTAGCTCCAGACTACAACATGCATTTAAAAGTGCATGTTGCCACAGGAACTTGGACTCCCTGAGTGAACTGTAGCACACCACCATACAGATCAGGAAAGGATTGAAAGGTTGGTCTCTTTTCTCTTGAAGAAAGAAGGCTGAGCGGTAACCCAATAGAAAGGTTTTTTTGTTAGAGTGGATAGAGAGGGAAGGTTTCCTCTTGTGGGGAAGAGCATAACTGGAGGGCGTCAATATAAGATAGTCACCAAGAAATCCAATCGGGAATTCAGAAGAAACTTCTTTACTCAAACGGTGGCAAAAATGCAGAACTCGCTGCCAAAGAGCGTGGTTGGAGCAAATAGTACAGATGCATTTATGGGGAAGCTAAACAAGCATATAAGGGAGAAGGGAACTGAGGATTACAGTGATAGATTTAGATGAGGGAAGATGGGAGGAGGATCGAGTGAAGTAATAATATGGAGACCAGGACTGCATGGTGCACTCTCCATGTGGTCTAACCAAGGTTCAACACAAATTTGGCATGATTTCTGTACTTTTCAATTCTATCCCTCTAGAAATAAAACCTAGTGCTTAGTTTGCTTTTTTATAGCCTTGCTAACCTGTGGCTCAAGTTTTAGTGATTGGTGTTTATGTACTCCGAGATTCCTTTGTTCCTCTACCCCACCTAGACTTGCATTTTTCTGTAAAAAGTGACATTCTTAATCTTCCTACAAAAATGTACAACATAACATTTATGTGTTGAACTTCATTTGTCAGTTATTTGCTTATTCTGCAAGCTTATTAATGTCCTCCTGTAATTTGTTGCAGTCCTCCTCAGTATTGACTAACACCACCACCGGACTCCACCATTTAGTATTACTTGCAAATTAAGAAATTGGCCAGAATTTTCCAGCCCTGATAGCATCAGGCATCATGGCGGGCAGAGGAAGACAATATGGTGCGAAGGCCAAAAATTGGTTTCACACTGTCGTGAAACCGGTTTGTGATCATCTGCTCCACCCGTCAATGGCAGGCCATGTTTCCCACTGCCGCACGTCAGGAACCTAATTTCAATACTTTAGCGTCTCGTTATAAACCCTGCTCACCGAAATCATCTTTCCACGCTGAATCATCGGAGTACGTCGGCGTGATTCACAGCTGTTCATAAGCGACGTGCACCTGCATTTTGCTCGGGATTTTGAGCTTTGTTTGCCTACCTTGCTTTGGGCAGCACTCAGAGCCATCAGCTCCAGGCTTCACTGGCAGCACCGCATCACTTTTAGGGGGGCTCACAGGCAAGTCTCTACCTACCAGACCAGCAGTAAGGCAGGGGTAGCTTTTCAATAGCTGCAGGGCTGGGGCTAATCTGGGGAAGGGGGACAAGTGGCCTCAGGCAAGGGAAGTGGCTGCAGGGTAAGGGCTGTATTGAGGAAGTTGGGGGGTGGTATCCCAGGGTGTGTGGGGATGGGGCACATGTTGACCTGTGCAAGTGGCCTCAAGATAGTGAGGGCTGAGGAGGTAGTCCCCAGAGGAGATGAGGCCAGATGGTGATGTGAGGGTGTGTGAGAGAGTGAGTGGTGATGTACCTTGAGCTGGCAGAGAGTGAGATGCCAGTAAATGTGTGATGGTCTTGTGAGTGTGTGAGTTTAGAGTGATAAGATGGTTGCCTTACTCTGGCAGCATGGATGAGATCATTCCTCCTCTTTCTGCACTTGATGGCTGACCTCTTGTGTGCAGCATTGGCACTGACCATCTCTGCCACTGCCTCCCAAGCCAGAGTGGTGAGACTGGTGGACCTCCTGCGGCAAGAGCTGGGGTAGAGGACATCGCGACAGGACTCCATGGCATCCAAAAGGCGTCCCAGGGATGTGTCACTGAATTGGGGTCTGCAGTCTTCTTGGCTCTTGGCTTTTGGGCCCAAGTCTTCACTGGAGCAGCCCTGGGCTGCAAGCATTGAGAAGTATGCGTGCGGCTGCAGTTTAAATATGGTGCCCTGCGTGAGGAAGCAGCCAGGTAACAGCGTGGTGGGAAAATCAGAGGCTGCCCGCCAACGAGGTGGCGTGTTTCCTGTGGGTGAATTAATTGATGCGGAAATGGGACAATACTGAGCGAAAACCCGCCATTGGGGCCGACGGATGAAATGACTTTTTCCTCACTCACTACCACAGTTTGTGTAAATCTGTGATGAATCCATCCTGTGTTTTTGATTTCAAAGTCCAAATAGTTAATGTAAATATTGAACAGCAGTGGTCCCAGCAGTGATCCTTGTGGAACACTACTTCCAGCATTCTGCCCCTCTGAATAACTACTCTTTACTCACACTCTCTGCTCTTTGTCTTGAAGTCAGCTAGAAATCCATTCTGCTACTTGTCCTCTGACTCCACATTCTCTGATCTTATTCATTACTCTATTATGAGCAACTTACTGCAGTCCTTTTCAATGTCTAGATAAATTACTTCTACTACACGACCATTGTTTACTCTCACTGTTGCCTCCTCAAAAAAATTTAAGAATGTTGATCAAGCAAGATATTCTATTTTGAAATCCATGCTCGCTTTTCATTATGGTGTTTTTGTTTCTGGATGTGCTTCTATTTTATTATATTTCCCATCACTGATGTTAAACTGACTGGTTTATAATTCTCTGGGCATATCCTGTCCGCCTTCTTAAATATGGGAATTACATTAGCTATCTGCCAGTCTTCTGTCACTATACATTTTTCTAATGAATTATTAAATACGTGTAGTAATGCTTCTGCTATCTCTTCCCCAGATTCTTTTAAAATACATAGATGCAATCCATCCGGACTGGGTCTTTATCTTCTTTCAGTTTGATTAATTTATTCGATACATCCCCCTTTTTATTTTAAATGCATTTATCACATTGTTCATCTCATCATTCAGTGTCATATGTACCACTTCTTTCTTCCTGTAAATATTGAAGTGAAATAATTAATATTTCTGCTACCTCCCTATCATTACCTGTGGTATTATTTTATCTCTATCTCTTAAAGGTCCCATTCCAATCACAGCCTTCCTTTTTTATTGATGTGTCGAAAATATTTTACTATTTTGTTTTATGATCCTTGATTTTGTAATTTCATAGATCCTCTTTGCCTACATAATTACTTTTTTGGGCTTCTCTCATAATGTCTTCATATTCTCCCTTATCATAATTTCCTTTGCTGTCTGTGTACTTAATGGATGCCCCTTTCCTGACCCTTTTGTCTTTAATCATCCATGGAATCTATTGTGTTTAGTTTGTTTTTCCTTTTTGTAGAATGCATTTTTCCTGTACTTTGTTGAGCACCATTTTATAAGTTTCTCAGTGCTGTTCTATATCATTTTTGCTAATATTGTTACCCATTTTATTTCCCAAACTCTATTGTCAACCCCTCAAAATTAGCTTTTCTCCAACTTGGTTTCATCATACTTATGTACTTTTCTATCATCAATTTAAAGCATATTATATTATGATCACTAATGCCTAGGTATTTGTCTACTTTTACTCGTCTTATCTGCTCTGGTTCATTCTCCAATTACAAGCACCAACAGTGAATATTCCTTTGTTGGGCTTTTAACATATTGGGTTGGAAATGATCCTGTATGCATTGTAGGAAATCTATTCCTTATTCCCTTTACCTATATCATCTGTCCAATTAATATCAGGGAAGTTGAAATCACCCATGGCTGTTATACTATGTGTTTTACTCAATTCCCTAATTTGTCTGCATATTTCCCCCTCTACCTCCCTTCCACCATTAGGTGGTTAGTAGATGACATTGATTAGTATGATTGATCCTTCATTATCTTTTATCTGTATCTGTATGTATTCTAGCTTTGTCTTTATGATTGCTGCTTCCTTTTTTTCTGCTGACATCATGCTATCCCTATTAAGAACAGCTACTCCACCTCCCCATTTGCTTCTGCTGCTGCTAGTCCTGTTGATGTTGGTGTTGCTGCTCTTCTTGTTCCACATCCAAGGTCCAAGGTCTAGCTGCATAAGTTGTTCCCATGCTGTGGTGAAACCTGGTGGCAGGAAAGTGCAGCTCAAGGTGAGTGAAGACAGACGAACTGAATTCCAAGAAGTTGGCAAGCAGTGAAAGTATACTCTCAGGACAAGTGCTCCGATCAGCAGCCTCTCACCTGCATAGCTGAAACTCTTCAGTTTTACATGGTGGGAACGTGGAGAGACAATATAAAATAAAGGATACAACTTTAGAGGGGATGGAGGAGCAGAGGAACCTGGGTCTTTATGTGCATATATCACTGAAGGTGGCTGGACAGGTTGACACAGTTGTTAATAAAGTTTATAGTATCCTGGACATCATTAGTAGGGGCATAGAATACAAGAGCAAGGAGATTACGGTTGAACTTGTATAAGTAAATAGTTCAGCCTCAGCTAGAGTATTGTGTCCAGTTCTGGACATTGTGCTTTAGGAAGAATATGAAGGCATTAGAGAAGCTGCAGAAGAGATTCACCAGAATGGTTCCAGGGGTAAGGAACTTCAGTTATGCAGATAGATTGGAGAATTTGGGACTGTTTTCCTTAGCGAAAAGAAGGCTAAGGGGAGATTTTATAGAGGTACTCAAAATCATGAGGCATCTGGAAAGAGTAGATAGGCAGAAACTGTTGCCACTCATGAAAGGATTGAGAATGAGGGGGCACAGATTCAAAGTCATTAGTAAAAGAAGCAAAAGTGATATGAGGAAAAGCTTCTTCATATAGTGAATAGTTAAACTGTGGAATGTTTTGCCTGAGGGTATGGTGGAGGCAGGTCCAATTAAAACATCCAAGAGGGAATTAGATTACTACCTGAAAAAGAAGAATGTGCAGGGTTACAGGGAGAAGGTGGGGGAAGGGTACCAAGTGAGTTGCTCATTTAGAAGGCCGATGCAGACACGATGGGCCAAATGGCCTCCTTCTGCACTGTAACAATTCTGCGATTCTATGATTCAATATTGAAAACCTTCCCAGCTTCTCGGTTTCACTGAGGAAACACTCTCCCTTGTGCACTCACCTCTTTCAACCTGGCAAGTTCCTGAGAGACTTTAAAAGAGGTACATTGGATGTTAAAGCCATAATGTTTGGTTAAAATGATGCTTAATAACCTACTTGCATATGACAGTTTTTTTTCCAGAGAAATCCAAAAGGGGTTCCCTAGTCACCTACCAAGCTGAGGCAGGATGATGTCCCAACCCACTGTCACTCACTGCATGCAGCCAAATCCACCACCTCTTGGTAGATAAAATTCTACACAGAGAGGTGGAGATGTTTAGGGTGGGAATTCCTGAGTTTAGAGCCTAGGGAGCTAAAGACACAGCTGCCAATGGTGACGGGATTAAAATCAGGGATGTTCATGATGCTGGATTTGAACGAGCACAGAAATCCCAGAGGGTTATGGGACTTCTGGAACTTCCAAAGATAGGGAGACGTGGGACCATAGAGGATTTTGAAAACAAGGGTAACAGTTTTAAAATCAAGCCATCTCCATTCTCTTTATTTGTTCTTTTTCAGTTGCTCTCTCAACTCCCACATTTCTTCAAGCAGTCTACTCAAACCCATTTCAACCACTTTGCCGGCTTGTTACCAACCAATTGATATTCTCCAACCAATTCTACTTCGGCACACTCTTGAAGGACACTAATGATTATGGTTTTTTCTTCTCACTTGCCCCTTTTCTCAACACTTTCCCACTCACCTCTGTTCTTTCTGCCAACCAATATACATATATATATTCTGTTACAGACGGTGAGAGGTGGTGGGATAGTATGGCAGCAGTGTGTACCATCCACAAGCTGCCCTTCAAAAATTCACCAAAGCTCCTTAGACAGCACCTTCCAAACCCACAATTGCTACCATCTAGAAGGATAAGGGTAGCAGACACATGGGAACACCATTACCTGGAAGTTCCCCTCCAGGCCCCTCGCAATCCTGAATTGGAAATATATCAGGGTTCTTTCACTGTCGCTGGGTCAAAATCCTGGAACTCCCTTCCTAACAGCACTGGGGATGCACCTACACTACAGGAACTGCAGCAGTTCAAGAAGGCAGTTCAACACTACCTTCTGAAGGGCAGTTAGGGGTGGGCAATAAGTGCTTGCCTAGCCAGCGATGCCCACATCCCATGAATGAATTAAAGAAACTCTCTGATTGCCCATCAGTGATGCAATGTAGGGTCCACTTGTCATCATCGCTGGCTGTCCCTCAATTCTAGGATGATGTCCACTCAGGGTTGCAAGTTTCTGTCATGGGCCCTCATGTGACTGAACAGGCTGATTCTCGACCAGCAGATCTTTGGGCACGTGGGCTAGGATCTCCCATGAGGTAATGGGATCCAGAGTGCAGGATTTGCTTCCTTTTCTTGCCTTCTCAGCCGCTGCTGTGCCTCATCATTAAGACGTTGTGACTCAAAACGTGATGCAGCTTGATGGGCAAGTTGGCACCATTTTGAGCAATTGGTAGTGAGCTCCTCCCAGTCCTTAATGTCAATGCTCCAGCGTTAGGAGAGCTTCAGAGTGTTTTTGAAGCGTTTTCTTTGTCCTCCCCTGGACCATTGGCCATTGTTCAGAAAACAGGGCCTGGCAGGAGAAGACATATCTCAGGCACCCGGACACAGCATCCAGCCCATTGAAGTTGATTTTGCAGGAGTTTTGCCTGATACTTGTGAAGCTGGCTTCAAGAAGGATCAAGAAGGGTAAACTAGTAAAATATTAAAAGCACTGCAGGCAACTTCAGCTTTTGGCAGTAGTGTTAAACATGCAATGCCATCTGCATGTCTTGTTCTCCTTTCATCTGTAACTACCTTGTGGGCATGGCAGCAAAGTGGTTCTGTTAATAGACCAGTAATTCAAAGGCCAGGCTAATAATCTGGAGTTGTGAATTCAAATCCCCCCATGATGGTTTGTGAATTGGAAACTCTCAAGAACATCTTTCCCATTCTGCTTGAGGTTTTGCTTAAAATTTCTCCATGTCTGCTATTTTTTATAGAAGCTGAAATTTAGTTCCATCCAACTTGCCCAAATCCTAAATTATTTATTTCTCTGCTCTCTCGGAACCCCTGCTGCTGCTATTATCTCTCCCACTCTTTGATCTCCAATGCTGCTTCATTTATTTATTTATTAATTTCCCTGTCGCTATTTTCACGCTCCACTCCAGTTCTATTTTGGGATGAGCCTCCCATTTTTTCTCTACACCCCCAACATTACCCCATTTCCCTAATGTTGGTCCTGGCCTCCACCATCTAGAAGCACAAGGGCAAGTTCATGGAACACCACCACGTCCAATATAATAAAATCAAAATTCTTCGGATGCTGGAAATCTGAAACAAAAACAGAAAATGCTGGAAAAACTCAGCAGGTCTAACAGCATCTGTGAAGAGAGAAACACAGTTAACTTTGAGTCCATACGACCTTTCTTCAGAGCTGAAGAGAGGTGGAAATGTGATGAAATTTATACTGTTTAAGGGGGGTGGAACAGGTGAAGCTGGATAGGCAGCCAGTGATAGGTGGAGACAAAAGAGAGATTAACAAAGATGTCATGAACAAAAGGACAAAGGGAGTGTTAATGGTGGTGGTAAGGGCTAAAAAAGGTGCTGACTGTGTTGTAGAGGTAAGAAAGCAGAATGTGATAGAAACATAGAAACACAGAAACTAGGAGCAGCAGTAGGCCATTCAACCCTTCGAGCCTGCTCCGCCATTCAATATGATCATGGCTGATCCTCTATCTCAATGCCATATTCCCATTTTCTCTCCATGCCCCTTGATGCCCCTAATATCCAAAAAATTATCAATTTCTTTCTTGAATATACTCAGTGATCCGACCTCCACAGCCTTCTGTGGTAGAGAATTCCACAGGTTGACTCTGAGTGAAGAAACTTTTCCTCATCTCAGTCATAAATGGCCTGCCCCGTATCCTGAGACTGTGGCCCCTGGTCCTTGACTCCTCAACCAAGGGGGGAAACATCCTCCCTGCATCTAGCCTGTCTAGCCCTGTTAGAATTTTATACCTTTCAGTCAGATCCCTTCTCATTCTTCTAAACTCTAGTGAATACAGGTCCAGTCAAACCAATCTCTCCTTATATGACAGTCCTGCCATTCCCAGTATCAGCCTAGTGAACCTTCACTGTACTCCCTCTATGGCAAGTATATCCTTTCTTAGGTAGGGAGACCAAAACTG
Organism: Carcharodon carcharias; assembly: GCF_017639515.1. NCBI lineage: Eukaryota > Metazoa > Chordata > Chondrichthyes > Lamniformes > Lamnidae > Carcharodon > Carcharodon carcharias. Next base: position 26,249,798 of record NC_054476.1, read on the forward strand.
CACAAAGTACTCCAGGGGGAGAATTTTCTTCCCGTTGTTGCGGGCTGGGTGGGACTGGGCCCGGGCGAGGGCGGGTGCGCAGCCAAACTCCGCCTCCGATCAGCTGCGCGCCGCCATTTTACGTGGATGGGCCAATTGAGGCCCGCCCAGCATGATGTGCACTCGGAAGTGCTCAGCACTCCCCGTGCGGGAGGGGTGAGGAGGGAGAGTCGGGGCCTGAACTCTTTCACACATGCTTGCAAAAGAGCGCAGAAATCTCCCTGAAGCATGGAGCTGCCCCCGGGAGATTAACTTGATTGTGAAAAACTGGAAAAAAGGTTTTAAGAAATTATTCGGACATGTCCCCTCATGTAACAGTGTCACATGAGCTGGGACATGTCTATGAATTTTATTTAAAAATGTTATTAAAGTTATAAACCTTTCATGAAACCTGATCACGCCTGTGGATGAGGTTTCATGAGAAATGCAAAGGCCGCCTGGGCTCTTGGGCAGCCTAGACAATCAGCTCAATTCGTTTTTAAATGGCCTTAATAGGCCTTTGACAGTTTGGTAGGTGCGAACTGGAGTCCGCTGTGCGCCCGCCGACCTGAAGATCGGAATGACTTGCCGTGATGTCGGGGCGCACGCATGACATCACCGCGCATCATTTTATGCATTGGCGAGCGGGACCCGCCCCTGCATGCCGACCAGAAGATTCAGACCCAGGTGTGGTCTCACCAAGGCCTTGTATAACTGCAGTAAGACATCCCTACTTCTGAACTCAAATCCTCCTCTTACCATTTGCCTTCCTAATTGCTTGCTGCACCTGCCTGTTTACTTTCATTGGAAGCATCGGCAGAGTTAACTCTTTTCTTCTCCGCCGATGCTGCCAGACCTGCTGAGTTTTTCCAGGTAATTCTGTTTTTGTTTTGGATTTCCAGCATCCGCAGTTTTTTTGTTTTTATCTCTGTGTTTACTTTCATTGACTGGTGTACAAGGACACCCAGATCCCTTTGTACTTCCACAATTCCCAATATATCACCATTTAAATAATACTACGCATTTCTGTTTTTCACGCCAAAGCGTAGAACTTCACATTTATCCATGTTATACAGCATTTGCTATGTGTTTGCCCACGCATACAACTTACCTAAATTGCTCTGAAGCCTCCTTGCATCCTCCTCACAACTTAACCCCACCCAGTTTTGTGTCGTCAGCAAACTTGGAAACATTGCAATTGGTTTCCTCATCCAAGTTATTTATACATATCGTGAATATCTGGGGCCCAAGCACTGATCCCTGCGTTACACCACTATTCACTGCCTGCCATCTGGAAAAAGACCCATTTATTCCCACTCTCTGTTTCCAGTCTGTCAACTAATTCTCAATCCATGCCAGTGTATTACCTCCTATCTCATGTGCTTTAATTTTGCCCCATAGCTTCTTATGTGGGACCTTATCAAAAGCCTTCCTGAAATCCAAATACAACACATCCACTGGTTCTCCCTTATCTATTCTACTAGTTACATTCTCAAAAAAACTCCAGTTGATTAGTTAAGCATGATTTCCCTTTCATAAACCCACGCTAACTTTGTCTAATCCTGTTAATGCTTTCCAAGTGTTCTGTTACCACATCTTTTATAACAGACTCCAGCATTTTTCCCACTATTGATGTTAGGCTAACTGGTCCGTAGTTCATTTTTTCCTCTCCCTCCTTTTTTAAATAGTAGGGTTACATTTTCCACCCTCCAATCTGTAGAAACTGCTCCAGAATCTACAGAATTTTGGAAGATGATCACCAATGCATCCAATATTTCCAGGACCATTTCCTTTAGTACTCTGGGATATAGGATATCAGGCCCTGGGGATTTTTCAACCTTTAACCCCATTAATTTCTATGGGTCTACTTTTTTACTAATACTGATTTTCTTCAATTCTTCCCTCTCATTAGACCCTTGGTTCCCTAACATTTCTAGAAAATTATTTGTGTCCTCTTTTGTGAAAGCAGATTCAAAGTATGTGTTCAATTCTTCAGCCATTTCTTTGCTCCCCATTATAATTTCCCCCGTCTCTGATTGTAAGGGATCTACATTTGTCTTTGCTAATCTTTTTTATCTTCACATATTTATAGAAGCTTTTACAGTCAGTTTTTATGTTCCCTGCAAGTTTACTCTCATATTCCATTTTCCCCTTCTTAGTCAATCTTTTTGTCCATTTTTGCTAAATTCTAAACTGCTCCCAATCCTCAGGCTTGCTGCTTTTTCTGGCAATTTTATATATCTCCTGTTTGAATCTAAAACTATCCCTAATTTCTTTTGAGCCACCTTTCCTGTTTTATTTTTGCACCAGACAGGAATGAATAATTGTAATTCATACATAAGTTCCTTAAATATTAGCCATTACCTATCCACTGTCAACCCTTTTAGTAAAGCTCCCCAATCCATCATTGCCAACTTGCAACTCATACCCTCATAGTTCCCTTTATTTAGATTCAGGACCCAAGTTTTGGATTCAACTTCTTCACTCTAAGTCTTAATGGACAATTCTCTCATCTTATAGCTGCTCTTCCCCAAGGGACCCTGCTCAAGATTGTTAATTAACCCTTTCTTATTGCACAATACCCAGTCTAGGATAGCCTGCTCTCTAGTTGGTTCCTCAATGTATTGGGCTAAAAAACATCACGTACACACTCCAGGAAATCCTCCTCCACAGTTTTATTGCTAGTTTGGTTTGTCCAATCTATATGTAGATTAAAGTCACCCATGATTACTGTTGTACCCTTATTGTATCTATCTCTAATTTCCTGTTTAATGCCTTCCCTTACATTTCCATTACTGTTTGAGGGCCTATAGACAACCCCCACCAATGTTTTCTGCCCCTTGGTGTTTCTTATCTCAACCCAAACAGATTCCACATCATGATTTTCCAAGCCAATATTCACTGTTGCATTGATTTACTCCTTTACTAACAGTGCTACCCCACCTCCTTTCCCTATTTGTCTGTCCTTCATACATATTGAATACCCTGGATGTTCAGTTCCCATCCTTGATAACCCTGCAGCCATGTCTCCATAATTGCAACTATATCATAACCGTTTATATCTATTTGCGCTGTTAGTTCATCTACCTCATTGCGAATGCTCCACGCATTAAGATACAGTGCCTTTAGACTTGTCTTTTTAACATTGTTAGTAATCTTCTTCCTCCCCTCTTGTGCAGCAGAGCCACCCGTGATGCCATGGACTTGGGCTCCTGCTGTTTTCCCCTGAGAAGTCGTCTGCCCCAACAGAATCCAAAATAGTATATCTGTTAGAGATAGGGATGGCTATAGGGGACTTCTGCACTACCTGCCTTCCTCTACTCTGCCTGATAGTCACCCATCCCCTTTCTGCCTGTTCAATCTTTACCTGCGGTGTGACCACCTCACTAAATGTGTCCACGGCAATCTTAGCATAGTGGATGAATTCACCCACAGCTCCAGCTCCGAAATGCAGTTAGCCAGTAGCTAAAGCTGGACACACTTACTGCACACACGGTCACCAGGGACACTGGAAATGTTCATGACTTCCCACATAGCGCAGGAGGAGCATAACACTGGTGTGAGATCTGCTGTCATGACTTACCTTTAGATTAAGCTCGTTGGTATTCCTTTTAAAGAATACTAACTATGCTAGGGACCTTATTCCACTCCAAACACTCCTACTACTGTCCAAATTCCTCACCTTATTTTGTTTAACCTAATAGACTGCAGCAGTATAATTAGTAGAAAAAGTAGAAGCAGAAGCACTCACCTGCCCCTACTTACCAATCAGCTGCCTCCCCTGCAACCCGTCTCATTTGGAATTGTGACGTCACATCCAATTCCACCGCCTGAAGATCCTGAGGGTACGCCTCTCCTCTCCAGTCTCGGCCTCTGATTCTCGTGCCATTTTATACCGTTCTCGCCAGCCTCTCCTCTCTGGTCTCGGTCTCTGTTTCTTGTGCTGTTTTACACCATTCTCACCAACCTCTCCTCTCTGGTCTCGGCCTCTGGTTTTCACACTGTTTTATACCGTTCTCACCGGCCTCTCCTCTTCAGTCTAAGACCCACCTTCTTCCAACCCTAACAGCAACTTTTAGTTAGTTGCTAAATTAAAGAAAGGCTAGACTTTAGATAGAATTTAACCCTTAAGTTAACCCTTAAACTCCCTCAGTCACCAATCTCCAACTGAAGCTCTCTACTACAGCCAAACACAACGCTTCAGTGCAGGCAAAGTCAGCACTATAAGATAGCCTACTTTTATATTCTCTGAACCTAGCCTCTGAAAACCCGATTAAGCCAGTTATCTAATTAACTAGTTACGGTTGCAAGCAGAGCCTGTATGAGCCCTGTTGTAAGACTGGACTAAAACTCACCTTCCAACCCTAACAGCAATGTTTAGTTAATTGCTAAATTAAAGAAAAGCTAGACTTTAGCTAGAATTTAATCCTTAATTTAACCATTAATCTTCCTCAGTCACCAATCTCCAACTGAAGCGCTCTACTGCAGCCAAACACAGCACTCTGAGCAGAAGAAGGGTAGCATTGTATGAAAGAACAACATGGAACAAGTAACAGATGGCCCTGTTTGGGAATTGGGGGGTGGGGGGGGGGGGGTGGTGGTGCAGTGGTGGGGGGAGAAAAGCACCTCCAAGTTCCTCTCCAGGTTGCACACCATCTGGACTTGTGCACATGTTGCCTTTCCTTCATTGACACTGGACCAAAATCCTGGACTTCCCTACCTGACAGCATTGTGGGAGTCCTTCACTATACACACTCCACTAGTTCAAGAATAAGGCCCACCACCACATTCTGAGGATAACTGGACACAGACAATAAATTCTGGCCTCGATAGTGACATCCACATCCTGCAAATTAATATAAAAAGAAATCCCCACCCCCACCAAAATAAATGTAGAACCAACATATTCATTTATAAAGAAAATCCAAACTGTCTCCTTTGAGATCCAGAGGCTTCTTCTGCCATACCTGTGTTACGCAAATCTCAGCAACCAAACTCTCCTCATCCACCTGCCCTATAAGCAGCTACCAATGCCTCACAGACCTCTTCCCACTATCCAGCATAAACTAATCACTTCATGTCCTCAAGCAAAATCAAAGCTTTCCTCTGCTAATTCTCCAACTTTTTCATTTAGAAATTTGAACTAAGCTGCATGTTCAGGAGTGATGTCAGGAAGCAGTTTTTTACACAATGCAAATCTGAAACTCTTGGTCTCCTCGTAAAGCTGCGGACCAATTGAAAAGTTCAAAACTCAAGCCAAAAGATTTTTATTGGCTAAGGGCATCAAAGAGGTGGAGAAAAGACATGTAAATGGAGATGAGGTACAGGTCAACCACACTCAGACTGAATGGTGCAACAGACTCAAGGGGCTGAATGGCCTAATCTTCTGAATGGTTCTCTTCCATTTCTCCTCTGTTGATTAATCACTCACTACAAAAGCTGCCCGGACATTCTGCCTTCCTCCCCCAATAAAAAATATACCCAACAATTGCATCCTCCATCATTCCAAGTAAAACGTTAACTCATCAGGCACCTTTCCTACAAGATGATATATTAAACTGCGGCCAGTTTAACTCATTTCACAGAGTCAGAATGATCCTACGGCACAATTTCAAAGTAGACTCTGTCCATCAGATAGTCACTGTTGTAATGAAGAAAACACACAGTCCATTTGTGTACAACAAGGCCCCACAGCCAGTAATGTGATAATGGTCAGATAATCTGAGTTATGTGAAGTTAATTGAGGGATATTTTATGCCCAACTGAGTGGTCAGATGGGGCCTGATTTAATATCTTACTTGAAAGGTGGCACCTCCAACAACGCAGCACACCTTTAGTAATGCACTGAAGCGTCAACCTAGATCTTATCACAGCCGCACTGTGAAGATGCCTCCATAAAGTATTTTAAGTCTGCTACTTGTCTTGAGACATGATCAACTTTTGACAATGGTGATTCATAATCAGCATTCCCCATTGCAGTCATAAATAGCAGTCAACAGAGTTTTAAAAACTCCCTGTATATTTAACTATTGGCCTCCAAACCAATTATCCCTTTCCCATTATACAATAAGTGATTGATGAACATGACTAACTCGCTAGGTAAAAAGGAGATGAAGACAAAAGAATAGCTCAAGATAACTTGGACTTGGCCCAGCTTTCTAAATTACCAGACACTAAATGGCTCCAGCTATTTCCCAGTTAATGGTGGCCTTCGGATGAAAACTTTTACAAGGTCAGTCTCAATTCCTACTCCAGGCAGCTTACAGTGACCTCGCAGAAGAGCTGGCTTTTTCTAATACAATAATTGGCAGAAGAGGAGAATGCAGCCATTAGATGGATGATTCTCCTTGTCAATGCAATTGCTAGATTTCCATGGGCTTGGGGGAACCAGCAAGTTTGGCTGGCAGCTATCATCTAACTAAAATCACTGAATGAAGGAATGTGTGCACGTGCATGCAGAGAATGCATGTGTGAATGTATCTATTTTTACATCTGTGTACACATATTGCATGTATATCTTTGTATGTATCTGAATGCATTAATTGCATGTGTTTGTGTGTATTTATGTATGCATGCATTTCTGTATGTGTGTGCTTATTGGTGCCTATGCACATATGTGTACATGCCTGTCTGTGTTTGTGTGCTTGAGGCATGTGTGTTTGCTTGTGTGCTTTCGTGTGTTTGTGTGTATGTGTGTTTGTGTGTGTGTGTGTGTGTTGTGTGTCTGTTTTTGTATGCAGGGGAGGTTTGCTAATGCTGTTGGGGTGGATTTAAACTAAATTGGCATGGGGATGGGATCCTGAAAAGCAGTTCAGAGGGGAGAGAAGCTGAGATGGAATTAGAAGTGAAAACCCTAGCAAGTGAATCTGGAAGGCAGAGGAAACATAGGCTAGAGAAGGCTAAGAGGGGAGTTGAGGAGAAATGTTTTTACCCAGAGGGTGGTGGGAGTCTGGAACTCACTGCCTGAAAGCCTGGTTGAGTCTGAAACTCTCACAACATTCAAGAAGTATTTAGATATTCACCTGAGTTGCCATAGCCTCTAGGGCTATTGGCCAAGTGCTGGAAAATGGGATTAGTGTAGCCAGAGCTTTGTTGACCGGCGCAGCCACGATGGGCTGAATGACCTCCTTCTGTGCTGTAAATATCTATGAGTCTATGAGCACGTGTGTGTGTGTGTGTGTGTGTGTGTGTGTGTGTATACCAATTGATTGCTTAGGTGTACAGAGAGGTGACAAATGGAATTCAATCTGGAGAGGTTTGAGGTCATAAAGGAAAGACAAATAAGGCAAGAAAGGTAAGATACTGAGAGGAACAGAGGGGCCTTAAAATGTGTGTTCATAAATCCTGAAGGTTGCAGGACTGGTATATAAGCCAGTTAAAAAGACACTTTCCCTTATTATCCAAGGCCGAGAGTATGAAAACAGAAGTCTTTGATTGAACTCTATGAAACACTAGTTAGACCACTAGTTAGCTAGGGTACTAGTATAGTTCAGGTCCCCAAATAATAGGAAGGATGTGGTTTCATGAGAGAGAGAAGGAACAGAGGAGGTTTAAGAGGATGTTCCTAGGAATGGGGATTTTAACTATGAGGAAGGATTGAATAGGCTGGAGTTGTTTTCTTTGGAACAGAGGAGACTGAGGGGAGATTTAATTGAGGTGTAAAAAATTACGAGGGGTCCAAATGGAGCTGATGAGAAGGGCCGATTTCCCCTTGCAGAGAGGTCAATGCCAGAGGGCATAGATTTAAAGTAATACGTAGAAAGATTAGAGGGGAATGGAGGAAAAGATTTTCTCGCTCAGAGAGAAGGTGGAGGTTTGGAGCTCACTGTGCATAAGGATTTTTCACTGACTGGGCGGGCGCACACCCGACCCGTTCAAGTGTAAAAGGACGCGCGATGATGTCGGGCAAGCGTCCTGATGTCAATGTGCAGTCGCGCGATATTTCGGTGGCGCACCCGCCGATAATTAAAAGGCCTATTAAGGCCATTAACGATCCCATTGACTCAAACTTTTTGCTGCCCGTCCAACCTTACGGTTAGTGGGCAGGCGAAAAGGCCAGGCGGCCTTTGCATTTTTTGCGCAACCTCATCCATGGGCAGGGTGAGTTTTCGGCCCATCGTAAAAAAAGTTTTTTTAAATTTCATCCTAATTTCTAACGTGCCCCTGCATGAGGGGACATGTGATTTTGCACCTTAAAATTCTTTATTTTTTATTTTGAAAACTGTTCATCGCCCTGAGGCAGGTCTGTGCCTCAGGGAGCTTTTCCAGTGAAGTTCTCGCTTGCCCTCCTCCCCTCCCCCACCCGCCAACACAGGCAGAGCTAAGATGAGATGAGGAGAAATTTCTTCCCCCAGAGTGTAGTGAGCCTGTGGAATTCAGGCAGAGGTAGAAACCCTCATCACATTTAAAATGTATTTGGATATGCTCTTGAAATTGCATAACCTACAGGTGTATGGACTAAGACCTGGAAGTGGGGGGGTTAGGCTGGATAGCTCTTTCTGGCATAGATGCAATGGGCTGAATGGCCTCTCTCTGTGCCAGACACATAAATTTTCTATATTTCTATATTTTTGTGTGCTTGAGTTTTTATTTTTGCATGCGTGAGTTAATATTTGGATTTTGTATGTGTGTGACTAATCGTTCCACCATAGCTCAGGCCAGAAATAACTGAGCAGATGTTCGAAGATTGGCTTTTGTTACAATACTTTCCTTTTGGGAACAATAGTAGTTTATAAAATAATGGGCAGAATTTTGCCCTCGTCGGGCGGGCTTGGCCAATTAAGGCCAGCCCGGCGTGAATCGCGTGCTGCAGCGCTTAGAAACATAGAAACTAGGAGCAGGAGTAGGCCATTCAGCCCTTCGAGGCTGCTCCGTCATTCATTATGATCATGGCTGATCATCCAATTCAATAGCCTGCTCCTGCTTTCTCCCCACATCCTTTGATCTCTTTCGCCCCAAGAGCTATATCTAACTCCTTCTTGAAAACATACAATGTTTTGGCCTCAATTATTTTCTGTGGTAGCGAATTCCATAGCCTCACCACACTCTGGGTAAAGAAATTTCTCCTCATCTCATCTTAGCTCTGCCTGTGTTGGCGGGTGCGGGGGGGGGGAGGAGGGCGAGCGAGAACTTCACTGGAAAAGCTCCCTGAGACACAGATCTGCCTCAGGGCATTGAACAGTTTTCAAAATAAAAAATAAAGAATTTTAAGGTGCAAAAACACATGTCCCCTCATGCAGGGGCATGTTAGAAATTAGGATGAAATTTAAAAAACATTTTTTACGATGGGCCGAAAACTCACCCTGCCCATGGATGAGGTTGCGCAAAAACTGCAAAGGCCGCCTGGCCTTTTCGCCTGCCCACTAACCGTAAGGTTGGATGGGCAGCAAAAAGTTTGAGTCAATGGGATCGTTAATGGCCTTAATAGGCCTTTTAATTATCAGCGGGTGCGCCACCAAAATATCGCGCGACTGCACATTGACATCAGGACGCTTGCCCGACATCATCGCGCGTCCTTTTACACTTGAACGGGTCGGGTGTGCGCCCGCCCAGTCAGTGAAAAATCCTGGCCCATGTTAGGCACTGTTGAAGCCTCAATAGCTGTATAGCAAATTATTCAAAATGTCTCCGGATTGACAAACAGATTAGGCTCAGTAATGTCCATGAGAATGCAGTCAGAATCCACTGACCTATACCTGGGATGATGGAGCCACAGTGAGTGGGAGTTAGTGTTGGGCAGTGTTGACTGTGTACTGCTGTGGAAATGGCAGAATGATGGAAATGCCCCACGCTAATCTGACCCTCAAAGCCATAAATTCAAGACGTTGTGAGTCTTACCTTCAGGATTACTGGGAACATCTCAATAGAATATATTTTTATTACTTTGAGGGAATAGAAACTCGCAGCAACTGTCTCCTTAAGATTAGCTATCAGAGGTGATGATGGGGAAAAGGGAGCTCTGTGCACAAGCCCAAGTACACAGGTTCATAGTGTAACTCCAGTCTGCTGGTTACATATCACAGTCAGACTGTTAGGTGCAGTATTAACTACACACTTGGAGGAGAGTGCGACAGGAGGACCCCGAGCCAGGCAGTCAGCAGCACCTAGAGGATAGTGGAGTGGGAGCGGGGCGGCTGTATAAAGAGCGGGAGTTTACCTGTGAGGGAGGGGAGTGGCTGCATAAAGAGTGGGAGTGGAGTTTGCCTGTGAGGGAGCTGGTTCTCACCCAGACACTCGGTGGCACTGGAATTCGAAAGGAGTGATGTCAAGACAAGGGAGAGAGCTGATTGGTAGGTAGTGGCTAAGCGTTTATTTTTCAATTTAAAGCAACATTACAGAAGGTAAGAGTCTTTGCATTTGTCTTTTTTAAAGAAAAACTAAATAGTTTTCTACTTGGCTTAAATTTAAGGAAATAATCATTTAATTAAAAACAAACAAAAAGTATGGCAAGGGAGCTCAGTCCCATGTGTTTTACAGCCTGCAGCATGTGGGAATTCTTAGACACTCCTTGCAGTCTGGATGACCACACGTGCAGGAAGTGCCACCGACTTGACCAGCTTGAGTAATGGGTTTCGGAGCTTGAGCATCAGCTGGAGACACAGCGGCACTTTCGTGAGGCTGAGGGTTAAGTGGATAGCACGTTTTTAGATGTGGTCACTCCGCAGCTTAAGGAAGTGCAGTCAGAGAGGGAATGGGTGACCACCGGTTAGAAGAAGTGAGGCAGGAAAGCCCCTCTTGGTCTGGCTGAGTCTGTTAAACCATTTTCTTTCAACAGTGAGAATGTGTTTCTGTAACCATGAGGATTGGTTGTTATGAATAGCAGAGGTGCATTTTAAGGGGAAGCTGGATAAACCCATAAGGGTTAAAGCAATAGAAGGTTATGCAGTCAGGGTGAGCTGAAGTAGAGTACAGGGAGCCTTCTGTGGAACATGAACACCAGCACAGTCCAGTTGAGCTGAATAGCCTGTTTTGTGCTGTAATTACTATGTAACAGTGAGATCTCATGACATTAATGGAGGAGTTATTTTGGAAGGATTACTGAGCCAGGCTGTTTGAAGAGGTGAATTAGCATCAATGGAGACATTGCAAAACAAAAGAACTTACATTTACATGGAGTCTTTCCCATCCCTGGGGGCATGAAAAAGTGCTACACAGCCAGTGAACCAAAGTTGTTCCGTAGGCAGTTTGCATGCAACTAGATCCCACGAAGTTACCAGATAAATGACCAGTTAGTCTGTGCTAAAGGAAAGAAAGATGCTGTTAGTACACAGGACAAGCTTCCTGCTCTTCTGTAACTAGTGCCAAGGGAGCTTTTGCATCTACCTGAATGAATGGGCAGATGCGATAATGTCTTATCCAAAAAGGTAGAGTTGCCTGTTGGTACTGCCCTGGAGTGTCAACCTGTGCTCAAAGCACCTGGAGCAGGGCTTGAATGTATAAATTGCTGATGTAGAGGTGAGAGTGCTATTACCTGGTTACAGTCACACAGTTGATAATGTGACTGGCTGCTTCATGCATTCATCTTGGCCTTCTCTGTTCCCTATTTTAACAGAGGTTACCAATGAATTAGCAAATGGAGGACTATTATCCAAGTATATTATGGTTCACCCACTAATATTACCATGGGATGTGGCTAACGTATAGGTATTAAAGAAAGGAAGCACTTGAATTTATGTATCTCAATCATTTCTCTTATTATTTAGATTACATTTATGATTGTAAAACAGTTGGAACAATGTTTAATTTCTCCCTCAACAAAGTAACAAAAAATAAAAGTGTTACAGGCTGAAACCTCAGAATAATTCTTTAATTCAATTGCAATTTATTCACAAGATATTTATTCTGATGATTAGTAAAACCTTCTGATGTTACCGATTGCCAAAATTCAGGCTTCATGTCCTCATCCAGCTCATCTTTAACCAATGGAGAAATAAATCTGGCAGTGACAGGTAGTGATATTCGCAAAAAATTACTATTGGTGAAAGATTTAAATTGGAGACCTGATTTATATCACTGTCATATCTCTCCCCACTACACCCCTCCCTTCTGCTCCAGACTTCTCCATGTAATATCGTCAGTGATTGTTCAGATCAGATTTGTTTGATCTGTAATCACGACGAAGTAAATTCCCTATTAGATTAAATGATCTGCTACACATTGATAAAGGGACAGTGTCACTAATGGACAAGGCTTGCAGTGTGATTATTTGTCTTGTTTTATGATCAGGTTTAATTCTCAGTCGCCAATTATAAAAAAAAAAGTTCTCTAGATAATCATAAGTTACTTGTATGCGTTGAAAGCAATCCTGGAATGGAGGGGCTTTTTGATTAGGATGACTTCCGTAAGTGTCTGCCATTACTGCTATGAGCTTGTGACAGGTACTGAAAAATAACAGAGGCTGCCACTGATTTCCAAAACGTGTGGGGCAGGATTTTACATCCCGCAGGTGGGGCGCATGCCCAACCTGATCCGGTGTAAAATAGCGCACAAGGACTTCGGGTGGGCATCCCGAAGTCATCGTGTGATATTTCGGTCGACAGGTGTGAGCAGGTGCCAGAGCCACACCCGCCATTAATTAACAGGCCACTTAAGGCCATTAAAAAGCCAATTGATGGCGATTTTTTGATTCCCATGCGATTTTGCACTCGTCGCACGGGTACAACATGCAAGCGGCCAGCCGACAATTTCAAAAACCTCATCCATGGGCGGTATAAAAGGGGTGAACAGCATTGCCAGCGTCAGCAGTGGGGAGTTTCGTACATAGTTTGCTGCTGGTGACTTATTGGTACTTGGCAGCTTCATCTTTGTTCGGGGCTTCATCCTTACCATTTCCAGGCTTCATTACAGCTCTCCTTGGTGTCTCCAAGGCCCCCTGAGGATTCAGACCATATGGACCTTTCCAGATATCAGCTAGCCTTCCGTTACCCTGGTAATGAGGATTGTGGTCTCCACTGGTGGCACCTCCTATAAGGAGGAAGAGAGGGACAGAGGGAGAGGAGGCTAGGTGTCCCAATGCAACTTCCAGGGGAGGGACCTGTGGGAGGAGAGGTGCAGACACAAGGGGTGCAGGGCCAGCAGGTAGACCAAGGCGGAAGGGGCTGCAGAAGATGCCATTATCCTGCTGGCAGTGTTTACACGTGGCGATGCAGCTACCTCATTATGTCGAGGTGCAATGCTGTAGGAAGGCTCCACCTCTCTAGGGAGAGCGTGACCTCATTTGCCAGATGATTGGGCTTGAGATCAGCTCCGACTGTGTGGGTGGACACCCCATACAAGTGGCTCTGAAGGTCACACTGGCCCTCAACTTCTATGCCTCCGGCTCTTTCCAGGGTTCAGTGGGGGATCTGTTTGGAGTCTCACAATGAGCTATCCATAGTTGCATCAAGCTGGTGACAGAAGCTCTGTTCAGGTGGATACTGACCTTTATTCTTTACCGTATGGACGAGGCCAGCCAGGCTGAGCGAGCCAGAGGCTTTGCAGCGATTGTTGGGTTCCCCGACATCCAGGCTGCAATTGACTGCACACATGTGGCCATCAAGGCGCCAGTGGGTCAGCCCGGTGCCTTTGTCAACAGGAAAGGCTTCCACTCCATGAACGTTCAGATAATGTGTGACCACAGGACGCAGATTCTGCAAGTCTGTGCAAGGTACCCTGGCAGCTCCCATGATGCTTACATACTCAGACACTCCCAGGTGCAAAGGTTCTTCAGTGTTCCATCCCGACTGGATGGATGGCTGCTGGGTGACAAGGACTGTACGTTGAAGAGGTGGCTCGTGATGCCTCTCTGCCACCCAAGAACAGAGGCAGAGAAGCTTTACAATACGAGTCATGCCTCCACAAGTTCGGTGATAGAGAGAACCATAGGTCTTCTCAAGATGCGTTTCTGATGCCTGGACCATTCAGGGGGTGCACTACAATACCCGCTTAGAGTGGGTGTCACTGATAGTGATTACATCTGTGCTCTCTACAATCTGGCACTGGCAAGGGGGGCACCCACTGGAGGAAGAGGATCTTGAGGCAGCTCCACAGGCCACAGGTGAGGTGTCCAATAGTGAGTCAGAAGAGGAGCATGATGAGAAGAACACCGAGGGCATGAAGCCAGATCTCAGTAACCTGCAGGGAGGCAGGGACACCAGGGATGCCTTGATCCAACGCTCCTTCAGTTAGGCTGCCAAAGATCAGCTTCAACCGCATGCCAGAGCTGCTACCTCCATCCCAGATATCTGGAATGATCCTTTCATTTGAACCCAAAGTCCACTCAGTGCATGTGCAATAAAGTTCAGAGCCACTCACGTTCAGCATTACACACTGGCATTCCCCGCACCAAAAAAATAAAAAGATGAAGCATACTCAGGCCATTATGACACAAACAAAATTGATCTCATTTTGACAATCCAAAACAATTTACATTACCTTCTCTGGTTTTCATGCCCAGACCAGTAAAGTTAAACCAAATATAAATGAACAGAAAATCACATGTGAACTGTCCCTCTGGTACTCATGGTGCCTTTAACTTACATTTGTGAGTGCTGCATCTTGGTGACCACCCGCTCCCACCACCCCCCCTGCCGCCCCTCCTCCCCCCACCCCGAAAGCTGGCACCAGCATTGGAGACAGCTGCTGACTCTACTGTCTTGTTGGCCTTGATGACCTTGGCGGTCATCCTCTGGCCAGTGGAGCCTGTGCTGGCCCCGCCTGGGAGGGAGTGACCAGTGCTATGGCTGGCATCTCCCCAGCTATCACAGCTTCATCAGATGCCATGGTCACTGGCAGAGGGACGGAGGAGTTGTTGCCGTCATCCAGAGTGCCCTGAGAGGAACCCACAGAGACAACAAGCAGCTCGTGCGCCAATGTGAGGTTGCTCTGGACCTCCCTGCTCACCCTTGATGGATGGGCATCTGGCTGGGATACTGGGTGCCCAATCCATCTCCCACACTGGCACTGACCACCTGAGGGTTTGCATATAACAAGATCACAACTTTCTGATTTATAATCGAGCTCCTTTGTATCACCCATATTATAGAATCATAGAATGATACAGTACCATAAAGGAGTCCATTCAGCCCATTGTGACTTTGCTGGCTTTTTTAAAAGTGTTATCCATTTTGTCCCACTGCCTTGATCTTTTCCCATAGTCTTGTAATTTATTTTCCCCCCTTCAGATTTTTATCAAATTACCTTTTGAAAGTTAATATTGAATCTGTTTCTACCATCATTTTAAACAGTCCATTCTATATCTCAAAACTCACCGCATAAAAAAAGATACTCCTCACCTTCCCTCTGGCTCTTTTGCCAATCACCTTAAATCTGTATGTTTTGGTTACTGACATTTTTGCCACTGGAAACAGTTTTATCTTATATACTCTAGCATAACGCTTCAACATTTTGAACACCTCTGTTAAATCTCCCATTAATGCTCCCAGCTCTAAGGAAAACCATAGAACCATAGAAAAGTTACAAAACAGAAGGAGGCCATTTGACCCATCTTGTCCATGCCGGGTGCTTTGGTGGGTACTTGCAGTTCTGTATCTTCAACTCTTACAGGAACATCAGACATGTCAATCCTGGGTTGAGTATTCCCAACAGGAAACGCAGACCCGGTCACTGGTGGAACCAAATCTTAGTGATTTGCCTTTCTCTTCCTTAAATGGTCCACATGTTTACAGATGATCCGGCCTTCCACCTCCATGTGGTAAGATAGAGGTGCAGTCACCGCACTTATTTCACCCGGTAACCACTTTGGTCCTTCCCCGAAGTTCTTCACATATACTGTCTCGCCCACGGTAAATTTTGTCTCGTGACTATGCCAGTCATGTCTAGTTTACTGGCTTCTCGGACTCCTTTCTACCTTCCCTTCTAAATGTGGCATTATTAAGCTCAATAACGTCCTGAGAGGACGTTTCAACAATATCTCTGCAGGTCTAACCCTGTTGTTGTGTGAGGGGTAGTAGTGTAATGAGAAAGGAAGTGTGCTAGCTTGGTTGCAAAGTAATCACCAGTTAGCTTTCTCATGCCTGCCTTGAACATTTGAACCACCCTTTTGGCCAGTCCATTTGAGGAAGGGTGGTACGGTGCAGTTTTCACGGGTGACACAGTTGAGGCTGATAAGCCGTTGAAACTCAGCAATCATAAAGGCCATGCCGTTATTGGAAACAACTACTTCTGTTGTCTGTGAATGTCAAAACTCTGACGTAGTTTCTCAATTGTAGCGGCCAACTTTGGTGACTTCACTTCATACACGTCTAACCATTTTTAATGGGCATCGACAATGAGCACAAACATTGTTCCCAGGAAAGGTCCAACGTGGTTAATGTGTAACCGCACTCAGGGCTGACCTGGCCGCTCCCATGGGTGTAACAGAGCTGTCACTGGCAACTTTTGCAGTTGCTGACATTGCACATGGTGCTTTACTAAACTCTCTATTTTGCCATCCATCCCAGGCCACCATAGATAGCTGTATGCTACGGTCTTCATTCAGGAAATTCCTGGATGGGCACTTTGTAGTTCAATTAAAAGTGGTTCCCTTCCCTTTGGGGGAACTATCACTTGTGCTCCCCACAATAAGATGCCATCCTGGCTGGTTATTTCATGTCTCCCATTGAAGTACAGTTTAATTTCGTCAGATACCGTATCTGTGACCAGCCATATAGCACTTGTTCTAGTACCTGAGATAGGATTAGGTCCCAACTTGTCCAGTCTCTGATCTATCGAGCCCATACCTAAGAGAAATCCAAGAAATTTACCAGTAAAACAAGTTCCTGTGGAACTGAGATGTGCTCATCAATTTCTTGTAAAGGCAAACGACTAAGGGCATCGGTGTTTGCAATTTCCAGGCCTATGTATGAAAGTGTGTTCATATGCTTTCAGGATTAAAGCCCATTGTTGTATTCTTGCTGAGGCTATGGGTGGTATAACCATATCCTCACTAAACAGTCCTAGCAATGGTTTGTGCTCTGAAACGAATGTAAAATGATGGCCATGTGCGTACTGGTAAAATTTCTTGACGCGAAAGATGATGGACAGGCCTTTTTCTATCTGTGAGTATCCCTTTTCTGCTGTGGTGAGCGTTCTTGATACATAACCTATTGGCCGTTCCGTGCCGCTGTCCATCCGATGAGAGAGCGTTGCTCCCACTCTGTGGGGAAATGCGTCACATGTCAGCACCAATTCTTTTGCCTGGTCATAATGCATTAATAGATTGGCTGAGTGCAACAATTGTTTCACCTTTATGAAAGCTTCTTTCTGAGGTGCTTCCCAAGACCAGTGTTGGATCTTTTTGAGTAGAGAATGCAGGGGGCAAGCACTGTAGTCAAATTGGGAAAGAAACGCCCATAATGGTTAATTATTTCTAGGAATGATTTGAGCTCTGAGGCATTCTTTAGCGCTGGTGCCTCTCTTATGGCTCTCACTTTCTCCTCAACTGGGTGGAGGGCCTGGGAATCTACCCGGTGACCCAAATAGATTACCTCCCTCGCTTGGAATGTGCACTTTTCTTTATTTAAATGCACTCCAGCTTGCAAGAAATGTTTTAAGACTTCGTCTAAGTTTGCCAGATGCATTGAAATGCAGGTTAGATTCTCACTCATAAATCAATCAGAAATTTAGTAATTCACTAAGCCACTCTCAAGCTACATGCTTTCTTTATGGCGTTAATTAGTTCCCTTATTATCTGTGGAGGAACTGCCAGAGCTAAGAGTGCAATCATTCGTATAGGAGGTCAATGAAGGGACTTTTACAGAAACCATGAACATTTCATACACCAAAACTATATTAATGAAAAGCTCTAACTTCAGGTACAGGCTTAATTTAATTAACTAATAATTTTACCGGCTGTCTGTAAGGCATGTTGGGAGGTCCAGAGGTTGTGAAAGGTGTTGCCCATTCTGAGAAGTGAATAGGTTGTATAACGCCCAGTTTCTCTAGCCTGTTCAGTTCAATGTGGACTTTTTCTCACAGGGCGTATGGTACTGGTCTCACCTTCATGAAGCGAGGAGTTGCTTCTGGATCCACATGAATCTTTGCCTGCAGGCCCTGGATTTTCCCCAGTTTGTCCTTGAAGATGGTGGCATACTTTCTAAGTAGCTCTGGTAGCCCACTTAGTCTCAACTGGAAAATTTCAGCCCATTCTAACTTAATCTCATTTAACCAGTTTCGCCCCTGGAGGCTTGGCCCCTTCACCTGCTACCACCATCAAGAGTAGCTTTGCTGTTTGGCTCCCATAATGGACAGTTACTCTGCTGATGCCTTTTACTTGAATGCCTTCACCTGTATATGTTTTTAGCTTTTTAGCCCTCCCCCTTCCTTTTGTTTTTTCCAATAATTTATATAGATTTTTCTTTTCCCACCAATTTCCATTATTTTTAAATCTATACCTTTTATGCCCTGTTAGTCTTTCCACCCCACCCCCACTGGAGCTGTACCTTGTGTGTCCTGCCATCCATTCTTAATTAGCACATTTGTTTAGATAATATCACCACCTTCAATACCTCTTTGTTCTTTTGTCTGTGACATCTTTTGAATATCTGCTCTTATCACTGCTTGCTTGTCCCTACAACACCCCCCCCCCACCTTAAACCAGCTTATATTTCACCCCTCTCCTAATATTACTCAGTTCTGCTTAAGGATCATGAGGACTCGAAATGTCAACTCTTTTCTTCTCCGCCGATGCTGCCAGACCTGCTGAGTTTTTCCAGGTAATTCTGTTTTTGTTTATGCTTTTAGCTTGGCAGCTGTTTCTTGTAAACTTAATTGACGTTCACCATTATTCAAATATCTGAAGATATGTTCCCCCAATTACTGGATTGGAAGCCCTTGTGTTCACTTCCATTCTAATAGGTTTGCCATTTACTTTCACTGTGACAAATATTGGTTTGGTCTTTCCAAATTTCAGATTAAACAACGAGTAAATGTCTGAATTTGTTGTTTCAGGCTCTTCTACATTGTAGATTCCATTGGGCTTCCTCTTTTGTTTACAAGCTTGCTTGAATCTTTCCTTGCATTGTCTCATTATATATCCATTTATATGACAATAGTAGCATTCGATTTTTTTAAACTGCTAAACGCTAAAAGACAGATTGTTTCCACCTCTATTAAAATTATTATTTGGTTTCGCTGCTAAGTTATTTTTCTTTATTCTTTGGTTGTTTCCCGCTTCTCGGCAGAGTCTTGCTTTTTCGTGCCTATTTCGGCTGAGGTTTCCCGCCTGATTTGGAGGACGGCACCATTTTGCGCACCCTGTATGGCTTTTGAACCTCTTACTGCGCTTTCTATGGCCAGCGCTATCTCTAGTGCCTTCTTGAAATTCAGATTCACTTCGGACAGTAATCTTTTCTGAACAGTGTCCTCCTTCAAGCCACACACTAAATGATCTCTGGGCATGTCGTTCAGAGTCATACTGAATTCACACTGGTCTGTTAACTGCTTTTAAATTTGCCACGTAGCATGCAATTGTCTCACCTGGGGCTCTATTTTGCAAATTAAACCTAAACCTCTGCAACATGACTGAGGGCTTTGGTTGAAAATGGCCTTTCATGAGATCCACCGGTTCATTGAAATTCTTCAAACCCTGGGGCACTGGACACCATTAGACTGTAGGTTTTGCACCCACAAGTACTCAAGAGGATCACTCGCCTCTTCTGTTCCCCATAACCTTGTTTGCTTCAAAAAAGAACGTGAGGCATTCTATATCTTCTGTGGCAGGTTCAAAAGGATTAATTCTCCCAAATTGTGGCATTTTGAGAGGGGATAACTTGTTCAATCCTAATGGATCTTGCTACTTACAATCACTGGGCGAGGTACAGTGCCGATTTCTTTCTAACTTGATTTCTTCTGTTCAATCCTGTTTTATCCGAGGTGTACTTTTAATGATAGAGTTGATCTGCAGACACTTGTTGGGTGGAAACATTAAGTTTAACTACAATGTACTCAGCAGCAATTACATGTGTGCTTTCAACTCCAACTCTATCTCTACACTGAATCTTGAGATAGCCCACGCTACTCCCCTATTGGTTACTACAGATCATGTGATCTTCCTTAACAAGTATCATTCTGAAAGGTACATTACACACTAAATAAAACCATAATTACTACACCTGTATATCAAAATTCTCATCCTCGTTTTTACATCCCTCCATGGCATCATCCCTCCCTATCTCTGTAATCCCCATGCAACTTCACAAACTTCTGAGATACCCATGTTCTTAAAATTCTGGCTTCTTGCAGATCCATGATTTCTTTTCATCAATAATGTCTTCAGCTGGCCACGTCCTAAGTTCTGGAATTCCCTCGCTAGACCTCTCCACATCTCTCTTCTAGTTTAAGACATTCTTTAAAATGTATCTCTTTAACTAAATTGCCTTATATGGCCTGGTATCGAATTTTAATTGATAATGGTCCTGTGAAATGCCTTGGGTTGTTCTATTACATCGAAGGGGCTATATAAATGGAAGTTGTTGCTGCTGCTGGATAAGCCTAAAGTGTTATGTGGATGAACTTGCTCATGAAAATTAGAATTAAAAGCGAATCAATGAGCAAATTTGTTTCTGCAAGTGCAACCAGCTTTTAAAGACTGTGTCAGATTCAAAGAACAAATGTGAAGTGGTCAGCAGTGTGGTGGAGAGTTATCATATGACATGCTTTTGAGATAAGAAGTTTCCTTGGCAGCAGCTTGGAGATCCGTTCTCAATAACACATGTTTCAATTGTGAGTAGTGAAAATTAACTCAGTTGACTGGGCACAGTATCACGGGACCAAACAGGTAAGCAGTGATGAACAAGGCAACATTGTCCTTTGGAAATGAGAAATAGTATTTCTAACTCCTGTTCTGAGCCACCCCCCAAATTATTCCTTTGTTCCTGCAGGGAAAAGATATGTGCATGGCACTGTAATGCAGATTAAGTTCTCACTCATAAATTAGTTGGAAATTTAGTAATTCACTAAACCACTCTCAAGCTACATGCTTTCTTTATGATGTTAATTAGTACCCTTATTACCTGTGGAGGAACTGCCAGAGCTAAGTGCAATCATTCGTATAGGAGTCAATGAAGGGACTTTTGCAGAAACCATGAACATATCATACACCAAAGCAAATCATCTAAAAATATATTAATGAAAAGCTATAACTTCAGGTACAGGCTAAATTTAATTAATTAATAATTTTACTGGGTGTCTGTAAGGCATCTTGGGAGGTCCAGAGGCTGTGAAAGGCTTTATATGAATTCAAAACAGAAACAGAATTACCTGGAAAAACTCAGCAGGTCTGGCAGTATCGGCGGAGAAGAAAAGAGTTGATGTTTCGAGTCCTCATGACCCTTCAACAGAAGTGAGCGAATATAAGGAGAGGGGTGAAATATAAGCTGGTTTAAGGTGGGGGTGGTGGGGGGGTGGGGGGCGGAGAGAGAAGTTGGGGTGGGGGGTGGTGTGGTTGTAGGGACAAGCAAGCAGTGATAGGAGCAGATAATCAAAAGATGTCACAGACAAAAGAACAAAAGAACACAGAGGTGTGTAGATAGTGATATTATCTAAACGAATGTGCTAATTAAGAATGGGTGGTAGGGCACTCAAGGTACAGCTCTAATGGGGGTGGGGTAGAAAGACTAGTGGGGCATAAAAGATTTAAAAATAATGGAAATAGGTGGGAAAACAAAAATCTATATAAATTATTGGAAAAAACAAAAGGAAGGGGGAAGAAACAGAAAGGGGATGGGGATGGAGGAGGGAGCTCAAGACCTAAAGTTGTTGAATTCAATATTCAGTCTGGAAGGCTGTAAAGTGCCTAGTCGGAAGATGAGGTGCTGTTCCTCCAGCTTGCGTTGGGCTTCACTGGAACAATGCAACAAGCCACGGACAGACATGTGGGCAAGAGAGCAGGGTGGAGTGTTAAAATGGCAAGCGACAGGGAGGTTTGGGTCATTCTTGTGGACAGACCGCAGGTGTTCTGCAAAGCAGTCGCCCAGTTTACGTTTGGTCTCTCCAATGTAGAGGAGACCGCATTGGGATCAATGAATGCAGTAAACTAGGTTGGGGGAAATGCAAGTGAAATGCTGCTTCACTTGAAAGGAGTGAATATATGAATTCAAGTTCTTTCTTTCTAACTGAGACTTATCCAGCCCGAGGTTTTCCTTTATAGACTTTTAGAGGTAGAAATTGGTCATTGGCTTGCTTTTTGTCAGAACACAATGGCAAAATTTACTGACTCCAAGGAGACCCCAGGAATGTTCTATGTCATATTGGTTTTGGGCACTTCTCAGGCTTCCTGGGGAGACACGAAAAGTCACTAGGTAACTCTTAAGCTTAATATGCTAATACTATGCTAATGAGGAGCCCAAAGTCTATTTTAGTACCCCTTAGGTAAATCAGGCTGCCCTGGGCAAATTAAATGCTGGCCCTTGTTCTAATTAGGTGTTACAGTCAGCGGTGTGGTCTGAGCAAGTGCCCACCACCAAAAAGGTAAGTTTAGTTTTTATTTTCATATTTGCACGGAGCCAGCAGAGGGCGTGGCATTCATGATGCTCCTGCCAGACACTGCTGATAATGATCAGCCCCACCACCACCTACTGCATTCTGCTGACCTGCAGCAACCCCACCACCAACTCTCCAAAAACCACCCTTCACCTCCCATTCCCACTCCCGCTCTGGGCTTAACTAATGGCTCCTTTGATGGGGAATGCTGGGCAAACCAGGTGGGGAAAATGGCTATCCAAGGTGCCACTGCCCCCTACCACCCACAACCCCACACCCCCACCCCAGATCTTCCCCTGTTAGTTGTCTATACTTCAAGTGAGAAATGAATGGCTGGAAGTTGAAAACTCCCCTTTGATGCCTGGTGCCTAAAGTGTAATAAATACATTCTCAAACCATGTATACCCAACTGCCAGATCCCCTGTGTCATTGGATGGGATTTTCCACCCCCGCCAGGATCGTCCAGTCCCGCTGAAAGTCAATGGACTTTTGGCTGGGCTGCCGAATCTCCCAGGGCGGGTCCAGACACAATGGGGCTGGAAAATCCCGACCATTGTTTACAGCAATG
Source organism: Carcharodon carcharias (assembly GCF_017639515.1). NCBI lineage: Eukaryota > Metazoa > Chordata > Chondrichthyes > Lamniformes > Lamnidae > Carcharodon > Carcharodon carcharias. The sequence goes on from NC_054476.1 coordinate 26,272,842, forward strand.
TCCTGGCTTAATTTGAAAAGGAAGAGGTAGCGAAAGAGGTTAAATTGAAAAGGAAGAGGTTATTTGTACTGAAAGTTGACAAGGCACTGGGACCAGATGAGATGCACCCAAGTGATTAGTGAAAGAAGCAAAAGTAATATGAGAAAAAGCATTTTCACTTACTGAGTGGTTAGGGTCTGGAACGCGCTGCCTGCGAGTGTAATGAGGGCAGGTTCAATTGAAGCATCCAAAAAGGAATTAGACTGTTATCTGAAAAGGAAGAATGTGCAGGGTTATGGGAAGAAGGCAGGAGAATGGCACTAGATGAATTGTTCATTCAGAGAGCTAGTGCAGACACAATGGGCTTCCTTCTGCACTGTAACGATTCTGTGATTCTGTGAAATTGGGTGGTATAACTATTTTATAAAGACACGAGCAAATATACAATTCTATTGTTAATATCTCTCTGCATGTAATATTCCTGTTCCATGAAGGCCATAATAGAAAGTAAGTGGTTGTACAGATAACAATTGGCCCGTCTAAATTCCCAAAAGGTTTCGGTTGCCTGAGGAGATTGGAGAGGAATTTTTCACAATACATTTTCCCTGAGTTTTCCTCTGTGTTATTAAGCTTCCTCCAGGAGATTACAGGGCTGCACATCAGGGGCTGGTGGGGTATGAAGTAAAGGGTAGGTGGGTGGGAGGGAAGTCTATTTTTATGGCGCTCCTGTCATCAGAAGGCATGGGCAGGTTTTATAGACCGGCTGCTTTTTTTTTCCCTGACCATCAAGTTTAATTGTTCCTTTAATTTCTCATTGCTGCAAATAGGGATATCCTGAGATTCATTCTGACAATTTGAAGTGTGATGTCTGGCCGATAAAGAACGCAAAACTTCAATATACAATAGATAATCATATCTTTGTTCTTTTCCTCTCTGATAGTGAATAAATTGTTAGCTTTACAGATCATTGTGTATCCCACAGATACTTAACAAAACATCCTCAAGGCTGTATCATTTCCATTCTGTAACAGTATGTGGGTTAATACATTTCTTTAGCAGTTGGAAATAAACAAAGATGTGGGTCAGATTGATATCTAGAACACCACACCTGCAATGTTGTAGCTACTGAATTCCTTCCACATCATTGTTATCTTGTCCCTTCAAGGGTACCTGTGCTTCTATTTATTCTAGTTTGGACTGAACAATGGAAAAACAGGGGAAAACTTGCTGAGATGCACTCCCTAAGCCTGACACTGATGGAGTCCTTGGAGTTGCCAGTGGGCTGCAACATTTAAGGTAAAGTTAACCATGCATTGGAATGTGGAGAAAGATTTGATTTACAAGATTGGGGTGTAGCTATTTTGGTCCTTAAATAGAATGCTGAGACATCAGTATTTACTTGGGGTAATAATTAAAGTCTCCGCTAACGCTGTAATTTGGGACAAGCTGTCGTAATACTGTGAAAGAGCTTAAATGAGGATAATATTCATGGCAAAATCCAGAGAAGCCGGTTTACAGCAGGGCTGCTAAGGGATAAAGTTCACATGTATGCTTGGAACCCAGGACCTCCAGAGGTACATCCTAACCTGCATCAATGAGAAATTTCCAGTGTCCACATTTGTCTGTCTGAGTGAGGTTGCACATTAATTGTCACCTCGTGTTGAAACATGGCCAGGTGAGATCTTTTTATCCACAGCAAAGGGGATCCTGAAGGCCCAAACTTATATCAGCCCTGGATGCTGGCAATCAACAGACTGAAGAACCTTCACTCAGTCCCTGCTGGTTCAAATCTAGGTGAAGCACCACACCTTTAGTGAAGGTAGGCACTATTAAAAACACTAACCTTCAGGTTGTTGGTTACTTTATGCAAGCTTGCGAACACTGCTTCCTTTCTATTCATTTCATTTCCATTTAAATTGCAAAGCTTCAATTCCGATTTGATAACTTGGAGATGGTCCTAAACCCCGGCGCGATTCCCTGCAGTAGTTTTAATCGCCTGAGTGGCTCAGAGAGCAATTTTCCAGATTTTTCTCTGCCTTTTCCACTCTTTTTCTTTCCAGGCTTTCCGCCTCTCAACAACCGCAAATGATATTTATATACAGCCTTCTCAGCAACAATGTGAAACAAAATATGACACTGAGTCACATAAGGAGATATTAGGCCAGATGACCAAAATTGTGGGTCAGGTGGTAGGTTTTGAAGGAGTGTCTTGAAGGAGGTAGAGAGACAGAGATATTTAGGAAGGGAATTCCAGAGGTTATAACCTTGGCAACTGAAAGCACAGCCATCAATCTTGCAGGAGATTACATGGCCACAGGGACTTTGGTTGCAGACAGGAGGAAGAAATGTCTCGTTATGAAGCTCCAGCTGTGGAACAGGCTACTTTGTCTTTCCTGCCCATCAATTTTGCATGTTTTTGTGCATCCAAAGCTGCTAAATTAGCTTTTCTGGCAATCTTAATTTGGTGCAGAAGATAAACACTCAATAAGCTGCTCTGCAGCAGGTTCTGCTAAGATTCAAGCCGTCACAGAGCTTTGTACAGAGGGTTGTTAGGATATAAAATATGTCACCCAGAGGAAGAGTGGAGGCAAAATCCATAACAAGTTTGAAAATGGAAATTGCTAAATGCAGAGAAGAAAATTAGGAAAGGGATGAAAGCTCCTTCAGTGAGCTGTTACAAGACCAACTCCATCCTTTTATGCTGCAGAATTCCGTTTTACTACAGCCATTAGACTGCATTTAATAATGTAGTCCAGGGAGAATGCTATCAACAATTAAAATCCAGAAAATGGCCTTTTTTATTGTCAGCAGAATGAAGAAAAGTTTGCAAAAGCAAAATTAAAATTTGACATTTCCAAACTTTGGAATTGCCTTATTTATCATCAAGTTGATGTTTCCAGCCATTAGAGAATGTATCTTTTCTATGTTGCCTGGTAATCTAAACTTGCCCATCTGCAAACAAATCTCATTAGTTGTGTTCATGTAGGTAGAAAATAGGTAGCATTTCAAATATCTGGGTTACTAAGGTGTGATGAAGACCTCCTTTAAAAATGGGTGAAACACAAGCTAATGAGAATATAAGATGAAGAATGGGCTTATCGCGTCTCACTTATCCCTTTATATACATTGGGATTTTCAACATCTTATTCTCAGGCACTAGCCATTTTCCAATCTTTCATGCGCTGTGTTTAGATTCTAAGGGCAGAAGTTGCCGGGCCTGCTGGCAGCAGGAAGTTGAGTGGGCAGAGGAATTTGGTGTGAGGCCAGAAATCAGTTTCCCTGCAGCGGAATGAACTTTTGGAATTAAGTTCTAGGGACTTTAAAGGCTGGTTGAGATTCCCAATGAACAATGTCGAGAAGCCCTTGTACATGTGTTAGCATGTCTTGCATGCTCATTAAAAGGCCACCTCACTGGAATAAAGTCACCTTCCAAATTAAGTTCCTTGCCAGACAGAAATTAAAACGTTCACATTTATGTAATTACATCGACTGTATGTAAATGGTGTGCACCTGGCGAGCTTGGCTTCTTCCACGGCTTTGAATTCTGTCAGCACTGCTTTGGCCTTCTTGGGCGCCAAGTCTCATTATCTCACAAATCTTAGCCTCTTGACTCGTCTCCAGTGGTGGTAGGACAAGCTGCGCAAAGGCTGGACATAGCAGGCAGGCTAAGGGTGGAAGTGAAGGATTCTTCAGTGCAGTCAAGATCATTTATTGCTCAAGGACCTACCCCACTGAGAGCTAAGAATGGAGTGGTGCTCATCAAGGACAGAGAGGCAGTCAGCACTTTGAGGATCTCCTCAACTGAGTGCCCTCATCCACACCCCATAGCATGTTACCCACCACCACTTCAGAACAATTCCAGCCCAACATGATGTTGAAAAGGCCATCCGACAGCTAAGAACCAATAAGGCCACTGGCGCAGGCAGAATCCTTGCTGAAATATTAAAAAACAGCAGAAAAGTACCCTTGATGTTAATGCATGACCTCATCTGGAAGGAGGAGAGCATGCCAGGGGATGTCTGAGGGGCCATCTTCAAAAAAGGAGACAAGATCGACTGAGGGGTAACTCTGCTGTCTGCCACAGGGAGAGTCATTGCAAGAGTCTCAATTCTCTTCTCCCCATAGAGTCAGTGTTGGTTCCGTCCATTGAGAGGCACAGTGGACATGATCTTCACAGTGAGACAAGTTCAAGAAAAATGGAGAGAGCAGCAGCAACCTCTATTCATGGCCTTTTCTGACCCCACAAAGGCTCTATCAATCAGGAGAGATTGGGGTGCCTCCTCAAATTTGGCTGTCCGCAGAAATTTGTCACCATCCTCTGCCTACTGCACAATGACATACAAGCCATGGTCCTTACCAACGGATCTGCCACTGACCCAATACGAGTGCAAACTGAGGTCAAGCAAGGTTGTCTCATCGCACCAACGCTCTTTTCCATCTTCCTCCCGGCAATACTCCACCCCATCTCTGTGAAGATCCCCACCACAGTAGAGTTACTGTACAGGATGAATGGGAACCTATTCAACCTACACCACCTTCCATCCAAAGCCAAGATCACCCCAACTTCTGTTTTCGAGCTGCAGTACACCGACAAATCTTGTACATGCACACACTCAGAAGTTGAACTCCAAACTATCGTCGATGCGTATGAAAGAATGGGCCTTAGGCTTAACATCCAGAAGACAAAGGTCCCCTGCCACCCTGTGCAACACTACCCCCTGACTATCAAGATCCACAGTGGACCATTGGACAATGTGGATCATTTCTCATACTTTAGGAGCCTCCTGTCATCAAGGGCAAACATCGATGATGAAACTCAACATTACCTCCAGTGTGTCAATGCAGCCTTTGGCTGTCTGAAGAAAAGAGCGTTTGATGACAAAGACCTCAAACCTGGCACCAAGCTCATGGTCTACAGGGCTGCAGTGCTACTTGCCCTCCTGTATGCGTCGGAGATATGGACAATGTGCAGCAGACACTTTAAATTCCTGGAGAAATATCGCAAGCGATGCCTCTGCAAAATCTTGCATATTCAGTGGCAGCTTAGACGTTCCAATATCAGTGTCCTCTCCCAGGCCAACATCCCCAGCTTCGAGGTACTGGTTATAGTTGATCAGCTTCATTGGACAGGCCACGCCTTCCGCATGCCTGATACAAGATTCCCAAAACAAGCTCTCTATTTTGAGCAACGGCAAGCGGTTATCAGAGGGCAGAGGGACGCCCTCAAAACCTCCCTGAAAAAATGCAACTTCCCTGGCAATTTGTGGGAACTTCCTGCTCAAGGCCACCCAAACTGGAGAAGAAGTGTGCACGAAATAGTGCCGACCATTTTGAACGTCTCTGAAAGGCCCAGGTGGAGGCCGGGCACAACCGGTGGAATGAGTGTACCAAAATCTGAGGATCTCACCCATTCGCCTCATCAAACTTAACCTGCCCCACCAGTGGAGATCCAGGATTGGACTTTTTAGTCACCTCAGGACCTACAACCCCAGCGTGGAAGAGAGTCATCCTCAGTGCCGAGGGAATTCCTAAGAAGAAGAAGGAGAAGGAAGCCGGGGGTTGGGGGTGGGGGCGTGGGTGCGTAGAGTGAAGTGAAGGCTGGATGTGGGAGGCAGGAGAAGGGAGGAAGTGGGGTGGGGTGGAAGGGCAGAGCGAAGGCTGTCTGGGGAAGGAAGACAGACTGCCCAAGATGGGCAGGGAGGCAGCGAGAGAATGCAAAGGTGCAGCAATGTGGGATGGAGGGAAAAGCCTCTCTTATTGGGTCTTGGTGTCCTGTGGCTGGGTGGGGGTGAGTGGGGGCGAGGGTTTCAGGCAGGGATGGTGGTAGAGAGATGGTCCCAGAAGGCAGGTTTGGTGCTGTCGACGGTGGGACCTGGGGGTTGAACTGGGGATACTGGGCAGTAGAGGGAGAAGTCACAGTGAAAGGGGAGAGTGGGTAGGGTGGCAGGTCCAGGGTAATAGGCGGGTAGGTGAAAGTTTCATAGGGGGTGGCGGATGGGAGTGGTCACAGAAACAGACAGAACAGGTGGCTTGGATAACAGGAGGGGTCAGGGTCAGGGTGTGTGTGGGGATGGGAACGGGAGTGCGCTCAGAGGGAAGGGAAGGCGTGTGGAGGATGATGGTTATAGGTGCAAAGGTAACAGGGAGAGATGCAGGGGTGACAGAGGGGAGAGGAAAGGTCACATTGGGTGGGTCAAGGGTGATGGAGGGGTGGTTGGTGCGTGACAGGGGGAGGGTAGAAGGTTGTGGAGTGAGCCTCAAATGGTATGCACACCATCTTGATGGTTTCACATCTGCAACTCATTCTCAGTAAAACTGTGATACCTCAAAGTGGGAGGAGGGTCTTTTCAGATGGGTAGAGTTCAAGGCCAGCACAATTTGCCAACTAAATGGATACCCTAACATTCATGAAGCAACCGAATGAGAACCATGTTCAGTTGTGTTCTCCTCTCTATGGTTAAACTTGCATTGCAGCAGGTTTGTTCCCGACTCATGGGTCTCTTAACATCGAGATCCCTATAAGGTGTGGAGCTGCCGTTCATTCTGTGTGATTTGCCATCTGCTGCTCTCAGAGGCAGGGAGGGAGGGAGGGAGGGAGGGAGGGTGGTGGCTACCTCCAAGGGGCAAGGCTGGTGGACGACAGCAAACTCCCAACTCCAAACCTGCATCCTCCTGGGTGAATGGTCATGGCTGACAAGACTCAATGATGCCAAGACAATGGTCTCTCTACAGAGTCTCAAGGTATTGGAGGAAAGCCATCTTTTCAAAGGCACCGAACTTTGTGCGTTTCACCTGGGATGGGGAAACCCAGGAACCAAAAGTGCTCGGATTTGCGCAGATCTCCGGTTTTCCACAGGTGCAGGGTGCCATTGACTGCACTCATGTGGCACTTAGATCTCTGTGGCAACAAGCATTCAACTATGCCAACCGCAAGGGCTTCCACCCACTGAATGTCCAGTTGGTGTGCGGCCACCACAAATGCATCCTACAGGTCTGTGCACAATTCCCAGGGAACATCCATGAATCCTACACCCTTAATAGGTCTCAGATCCCTGACATCTTCCAGGGTCCACAGAGGCTGCAGGGTTGGCTCCTTGGGAACAAGGTCTACCCGCAGAGGACCTGGCTGATGACGCCCGTGCTGCTGCCTCAGACTTCAGCAGAGCGATGGTATAACGAGGCTGATGCCGCGACCTGGACTTTGGTGGATCAAACAATAGGCGTTTTGAAAATGGGATTCCGGTGTCTTGACGGGCCCAGTGGATCACTGCAAAATAGTCCCTAGAGAGTATTGCACATCATCGTAGCTTGCTGCACGCTCCACAATCTGGCACTTCAACAGGAGAGGACCTGACTGAGGAGGAGCTGCACGTATCCTCCGATGAGGAGGACGTCGAAGGATGATGATGATGAGGTCCTTGAAGGTGAGGATGCCGACGATGAGGTCATCACACTGGCCAGATGAGGCAGGTGTGCCTAGAAGGGCCTCATAGCTGCAAGATTCGTGGAGAATGATGACGGGATGCAGTGAGGACAGTCCTGACATCCTTAACTTGCATCTATGACTTTTTGGCTCCTGCGTGGCTGATAGCAGCGGACATACCCTCAGTGCTCAGGCTCATGTCATGGAGATACAGCGGAGGCCCTAATAGTCACTAGATTCCAGGAGGATGATGATGACATGCAGTGAGGACACTCCATGGAACTTCACATAGCCTCTGTGAATCTCTGACTCCTGTCTGGCTGAGGGTAGCTTACCTGCGCTCTGTGATCAGGGTCATATCACGGAGACGCAACCGTGAAACTTTAAAAGCACCTGATCCCTTGTCGGCCTTCAGCATCTGACCCCTTCAGGAGCACAGCGCCACTGGTCACAGATGCTGAAGAGATGGAGGCCAGCCCCACCTTAAAGGTGCTGAGAGCACACAGAGAGAATGATGGAACTCTGAGATGCTTGCACGTAACGTTCTGGCAGCAATGACAAGCGCCAAAGCATCACTGAGGTACAGGAATCATTAAAGTGTCCAGTGAGTGTTAAGCTGAATTATCACTTTGGTCTGAAGGTTACACACTGCACAAGGAAGAGGCCCTGGACTGCTTTATCCTGTGCAGGAACCAAGGTTTCACATCTGAATGACACAAGCACTGCTCATCATAACAAGAAACCAAAGGCAAGGAGACATTCTTGGGAGTTTATTTATAATAGTGAACATTATGTACAAAAAAATAACACACATGCCCAGGCTGTTCAACGGGCACCTGGTGCAGAGAGGGGCAGGGAGGGAGGAGGACCTCCTCATGAACATGGTCCTGGGCCTGGCCATAAACAGGTCCAGGGAGCGGGTGACTGATGGGGTCTCCGACCCAACTGTCTGCCCCTTTTCCCCTGCTATGTTCGTGGCCAGGTGTCCCTGGAGAGGGAGCAGGTGGTGTCTGCCGACATTGTTGAGGCCTTCCATGCTCGGTGGGTGCTGTGGGGATTGAGTTGTTTTATTGACCCTTAATCACATTTTGGCTAATGTTTGTAAGTTTTCTTTAAATTTTGTCTTTGTTTTTGCAGTTTCCCTTTAAGGGACTGCTTTTTTAATTTGTCCCTAATTTTGTTAATTTAGTTTATTTGGTTGACTCAAAAGAGTTACATCTTTTTAACCTTCCTAACCCTGCCACTCTGTCTTGATGCTCCCCAGACATCCACAGTGGAGGTGGAGGCAGTCTGCTGACTGCTGCGCCCTGCCTGTGATGAATTTGGCGGGCGTCCTCTGGAGAGCCAAGACCTGGAGGGCCCTGGTCTGCTTTCAGGGCCTGGCTATGTGGCAGTAACACACGCCTCGGCCTGTGGAGCTGAAGCTGCTGGGTCACAGGAAGAGGGGATTCGGATGGGCTGGACATTCCTGGAGTCACCTGGGTGGATGGTCCTGAAGAGTGCACCGGGTGATCCTCCTCAATCTTGGTGCCTGAGGGCCCTTGGCTGACTCCCTGTCTAGTACTCCAGATACCCAGGGTAATGCCCTGGGGACCTGGGTTCAAATCCCACCACGGCAGATGGTGAATTTGAATTCAATAAAAAATCTGGAATTAAAAGTTTAATGTTGACTATGAAACCATTGTCAATTGTCATAAAAACCTATCTGGTTCACTAATGCCCTTTAGGGAAGGAAATCTGCCATCCTTACCTGGTCTGGCCTACGTGTGACTCCAGACCCACAGCAATCTGGTTGACTCTTAAATGCACTCTGAAATGGCCTAGCAAGCCAGTCAGTTCTCAATAAATGCTGGCCCAACCAGTGATGCCCATAACCCATGAACGAATAAAGAAAAGGGAAGCCGGAGTGAGATCGAACTGTCCCGCACCCCTCTCACATTTTCACTTTTGGAGCCAACTATGGCGTCAGTCAGCGATGGAGTTCAGCCCAAGCAGCAGTGCAGGGCCGTTGTCCTGGATCGAGGTCTCCATGGAGGCTGCCATCCATCAGTGCATTGGCATGCCTGAGCCATCACCTCAGCCTGAAGGCAGATGGACTCCTTAATTTTGCCTTGCAATCTGAGGAGTGCAGCGGACATCCCTTCCTGATGTTCCCTAAGTTGTATTTGCAGTTCCAGTAACTGAAGTATGACTGAATCCAGCGGCACCTCATCTGAACTCAGCAGTTTTCAGGCCTCCTGCAGTCCTCTGAGTGCAGGAAACCTGGGAAGCCCCTGCTGTGGATCAGACAGTGGGATGTGCTCACCAGATTGCGACCCCAAGGCTGCTCTAAAGCTAGTTCTCACCCTGGTGTGTGTCTCTGTACTGGTGGAGGGTGTGGGTGAGCGCTGTGATGGGTGATCAATTAGGGTGTCATTAGATTCATCTTCCAGGCTGTCTTCAGGGCTTGAGTTGAAGACCTGGCTCGTGGACTCCCTTGGCTGTTTCCCAGATGCGCCTGTGAAAGCAAGGAGAGATAATTAGTGCATGGCAGGGGACTGTGGAACAGGGGAACTCACTCACAGCTTGGTTGTCTGATGGATGTTGCACTTCTGGGTCCTCACTTGGTTGAGCGCCGTCAACTTCACCATCACCACAGGAATGGTCCAGGTCCTTGCTGGCCTGTTGGATGACTCTATTTTCAAAGCCTGTGAGGACTTTGATGTCAGGCATTCCTCCACCGGTCTGCGGCCTTTCTCTTTTGTTGTTCGCCAACTTGTCCTGCATGAATACAGATGGAGAGGGTGTAAGCAGGACGCCTGACAGGCCAGATGATAAAGGTGCCTGGCATGTGTCAGTGGTGAGTGGTGCCATTGATGGGATGAGGACACGATCCTCAGGACAGATGAAGGTGTGTGTGAAAGAGAGTGAATGGTGATGTTCTTTGGAACTGGCAGTGAGTGAGATCCATGTGGATGTGTGATGGGTTTGTGAGTGTGTGAGTTGAGAGTGATGAGAAGAGTGACTTACCCAGGTGGAACGGAGGAGACCGTTCATCCTCTTTCGGCACTGGGTGGCTGTCCTCTTTTGCAGGCTGTTGGCACTGACCACTGCTGCCACCACCCTCCATGCTGGATTGGTGACTTGCTTGCTGGCCTTCACCCAGAGCAGGGGTGCAGGACATTGCGGTGGGCCTCCACTGCATCCAGTAGATGCCTGAGGGAGGTGTCGCTAAATTTGGGGATAGCATGTTTCCTCCCTTTGGCAGCCATGACTTTGCAGCAGCTCCCGATCCTTTAGAGAGAGCCAGCTCTGTGCAGATGTGCCCTTTAAATATGGTGCCTGAATTACTGAAGGCCCGAAATGATGGTGGGGCAGGCAAAGCTGAGTCGGCCCACCAGCGATCCGGCATGTTCCTGGTGGATGCATTATTAACGAGACGGGATGCGCTGGGAATGGGACGATATGGTGTGAAAAGCCACCATTGCAGCTGACGGGTAAAATGTCCTTATTTCCGCCCGCTACCACGCTTGGTGCAAATCTGGGACAATCCTACCCTGGTGGGCTGAAAAAATATTACTTTTCATTTTGTAAGTTTTTTCCCCCTCAACAATTTGCATTTCACCCTGGATATCATGTAAAAAACCAAACTAGTGCCCAGAATGGCCCGTTCCCTCGATACTTCAGGACTTGAATTAAGTTTCTCCAATCATCTTTCTCTCCGAGGATGGCATTTGGAGTTCTTTCATTTTAACCTCATTACACAGAGCCAGCCAAAGCTTCTCTGTAATCTTTCTAAAGGATCCGATATCTTTTCTGCAAATTCGGTAACTAGAACTGGCTGCAACTTTCAATGTAGTGTATTGTCTAAGCAGAATGTTAAAGAGGGTGAACTTCAATGTTATACTCTGTATCTGATTATAGGTGCTAATGTTTTGAGTTAGCTTGTTAATTGCTGTCCTACATCATGCAAGTGGTTCCAACAAATGACACTCAATTTCTGTCAAATTATGTTTTGATTGTTGCATGGCTGCAGTTGATGTTTTTGGGGATCTGTATCAAATACAATTTGCCAAGTGCTAAAGCTTCCTAAATCCCTCTGGATAACCTCTACCTTTTCTGCAACAGAAAGTTATTCCATACATTTTTGCATCCTCAGCGAACCCGCTGACAACAGTTTCATCCAGGTTGTCGCTGAATATTCTATAAACGAAAGTGAACAAGAAATGATCCTTGAGGAACTTCACAGAGAAATACGCTTGTTTACTTCACCTGGCCAATTTTATCTCTAACTTAAGAAAATAACGAACACAAGTTTAAGATAATTGATAAAAAAAAAATCCAAGTGGTGGTGGTGGAGGGGGTGGGGGGAGGATTGAGTGAAGAGAAATTCTTTCACATCAGCGAGTTATTATGATCTGGAATGCGCTGCCTGAAAGGGTGCTGGAAACAGATTTAATAGTGACTGTCAAAAGATAGTAAGATATCACTTGAGAAAGGGAACTGTTTGTAGAGTCAGGAGTAAAAGGCAGCAGGAGTGAGACTAATTGGACAGCTCTTTCAAAGTGCCGGGGCAGACTTGATGGGCCAAGTGGCCTCCTTTTGTGCTGTGTGATCTTGACTGTAAAAAGCCTGTTGAGCTCGCTCACTTTTTCCATTTGAACCCTGAAGGCTGTGACCTCCCTCACGAGCACCTTGTAGGGGCACTTTAACAAATGTCTTCTGAAAGTTCAGTGCAAAAAAAATATCAATTACAACCTATTTGAGGCTGCTTGCTGGCATAACCCTGAGCACAGCTGGCAGCTCATAGATCACATCTGCAGTTCCTCACACACAGGAAAGGCAGCCTTGGTTGTACTGGAAAATGGAAGGCTGTGGGGAAGCTCCCCCTACCTCCGCCACCACATTAGGGTTTGCCAAACCACCAGGGGGCAGAGTTTTCCCGTTGGTGTGCGGGAGCGGGCCCCTCACACACGGGCGTAAAATGACACGCGGTGATGTCGGGCGAGCGTTCTGGAGTCACCGCGCGCCATCACAATATTTCGTTGGGCGGGCGCACTATGATGTCCGAAGTGCACCCGCCGTTAGCTAACGGGCCACTTAAAACCCATGAGGTGCCAGTCGACGGCGGCTTTTCAGTGCCCGTGCGATCTTCGGGTCGGAGCACGGGCACAACGGGCAGGCGGGTAGGACACGTTTGTATAAACCTCATCCACGGGCTCAGTGGGGTCGTGAGCGTGCCCTGTCAAATATTGATATTCAAAGTTACTGATACTTGCCTGTGTGATCTGCAATACTTCAAAACACACACCAGCTGCTTGTTCTGGACTCACAACCTTCAGGTCAGCACTCTGCAGTGAGGAATCTTTTTTCTGGGCCTGCAGGTTTCGGGATGCCTTCCCTTAGCCTGGGAATGGGAGCTGAACTCTCCACTGGAGGCACCTCCTCTGAGGAGGAAGGGTGGGATAGAATAAGGAGGAGGCCAGGAGCGCACATTCAGCCTGCAGGGGAGCCACCTTTGGGAGGCAAGGAGCAGGCACAAGGGGTGCAGGGCCAAGAGGTTGTCCAAGGCGGAAGGGGCTGCAGAAGGTGCCACTCTCCTGCTGCCAGGATATACAGGCGGCGAAGCAGCTACCTCAATATGTCTGAGGTGCAGTGCCAAAGGAGGCTCCGTCTCTCAAGGGAGACATGCAACTATATCTGTCAGATGATAGGGCCTGAGATCTCCCCTAACTGTGTGGGTAGATAACCCATGCCAGCGGCTCTGAAGGTCACAGCTGCCCTCAACTTCTACACCTCTGGCTCCTTCCAGGGCTTGGTGGGTGATCTTTGCGATGTCTCCCAATCAGCTGCCCACACTTGTGTCAAGCAGGTTACAGACGCTTTATTCAGACAGACTTGACCTTCATCCACTTCCACTGTGACCAGGCAAGTCAGGCACAGCGAGCCAGAGGCTTTGCGGCCATTACTGGCTTCCCCCATGTCCAGGGTGCAATAGACTGTACACATGTGGTCATCAAGGCGCCAGCAGGTAAGCCCGGTGCTTTCATCAACAGGAGGGGCTTCCACTCCATGAACGTGCAGATAGTGTGTGATCACAGGATGCTGATTCTGCAAGTTTGTGCAAGGTACCCAGGCAGCTCCCATGACGCCTACATCCTCAGACACTCCCAGGTTCCAGGGCTCTTCAGTGCTCCAGCCCGGCTTGATGGATGACTGCTGGGTGACAAGGGCTAACACCTCAGAAGGTGTCTCATGACGCCTCTCCACCATCCAGGAACAGAAGCTGAGCAGCGGTACAATAGGAGCTACACCTCCACAAGGGCTGTGGTGGAGAGAGACATCGGTCCTCTCAAGATGCACTTCTGATGCCTGGACTGCTCAGGGGGCGCACTCCCCAGATCGTGTGTCGCTGATAGTGGTTGCATGCTGTGCTGTCCACAATCTTGTGCTGGAAAGGGGGGTTGCAGTGGATGATGAAGACATAGATGCAGTGGCTGCGGCTGCACACAATGAGTCCAGCAGTGAGTCCCAGGATGACCAGGCACAGGGAAATGCTGAGGGGGTAGACGCTGACCCGGGCATACTCCAGGGAGGCAGGGACACCTGGGAGGCTTTAATCCAACAAACCCTCAGCTAGCCCACCACAGATGGGCCTCCAGGACAAGCCTGGGCTGTATGCTCCATATTCGAGACTCAAGTGCAAAATCTGCCCGGTTAGGAACATTAACTAAGGTCCTTGTTAATAAAGCTGAATGTCCCACTAAACACTCATTATGTTATTGGAAACCATCCACCTGCAGAAGAAAAGAGGCCATGGTGACACGTCTGAATTTAATATTACAACCAAAGAAACTTAATGAAACAAAATGAAAAAGTTGTTAAAAATTACACCAACTCATAAAGACCTCATTGCGGGTCAACACAAAAACACCAGTGATAAACCCGTGGTGTGCCTAAGGTGCCTTATGTTTATGGTTACGGGTGCTATGTCTTGGTGCTGACCCCTCGCTGGGAGTGGCATCTGAGACAGCCTGCTTTCTCTGCTGTCCTGTTGGCCTCGATTAACTTGGCAGCCGTCCTCTGGCCTGTGGTGCCTGTGCTGGCCCTGCCTGGGAGGGAGCTGCCAGTTCCATAGCTGGCATCTCACCAGATGCAACGTTCACTGGCAGAGGGGCGGAGGAGCTGCCGCCCTCATCCAGAGTGTCCTGAGATGTGCCCGCAGAGACGACAGGCAGCTGCTGCGCTGACTTGAGGTCGCTTCAGACCTCCCTGCTCACCATTGATGGATGGGCACCCAGTTGGGAAACTTGGTGCCCAGACCATCTCCCACACTGGCACTGACTAGTTGAGGTCAATGCTGATGTGGGGGCTTGCTGGTCCGAGTGCATCCCCAGGAAGCCCTGATTGGTCTCCTGGAGGAGCCTCTCCAAGAGAGTCACCACTCTCTCCATGGAGGATGCATAGCGCTCGGGCATGTGGCTCATTGCTTCGGCGATAGTCCTCCACCACGGGCACCAAGCCAAGCATAGCCTCATGTATCTTCCCCAGCTGCTCCTGCACACCTGGCCACATTTCCAGCACTTGCTGCTTCACGGACGACTCCAGAGGAACATCATCAGGCAACGATTGAGCATGTGCCTGGTTCCCTGCAGTCCTCTGACTGCTGGCACCATGGGCACTCCCTGTCTCTGCCAGCTCCTCCAGCAGCTGTGAAGCACCCTTACTGCTGTGCCCTGGGCCACTAGCCAATGTTCTAACTCCTACTGAGGTGCTAGTATCTGTGCTGGTGCCTGCCTGGCAGAAATGGTGTAACGCTGGTGAGACTTCAGGCCCCTCAGGTGTGAGAGGGGGTCTCTGCTGCTTCTCCTCCCGGCCCTGCTCCGATGGTGCTGAAAGGAAGGACAAGGACGTTTGATTAGTTAACGTGGACACAATGTCAATGTGCATCCCTGTGCCCTGGATTATTATGTTCTCATCCTTCCATATGCAATGGTCAAGCCATGTTGCAAACTTCAATCACTGAACATTCAGCACTGCCATGGCTGCTGGGAGAACAATGGTGACCTCAGTGATGGGCACACATACCTGCCTGTGGCACCTCAGCCTCACCGACACCAATGGACTTGGGTGCATGGCGCCTCTCCAAATCTAGGGCCCCCTGCTCAAAGCAGCTGAGAATCACTAACTGGGCCAGCCCTCCGCCAGCCCTCACCTGCTTGGTGGCATTATGTGCATTCTTCTCCTGAAAAGGAGAGAAGAGCATTGATTAGTGCTATTTGTACCTGGATTCTCTTCACAGATGGCCCATCCCAATCAGAGTGGGACATTGCTCCAGTGCCTCCTCACCCTGCTGCTGCCGAATACTCACACAAAGATGCTAGGCCTGTTCCCCCGCAACCCCCACCCCCACCCTCTTGGCCAAATGCTGCCCACATCACATTAGGCACCACATGGTCTAACCCTCCATAGCAAGGAGGTGCAAGCATGCGGAGCGCAGAGGACAGCAGATCAATCGGTGCCACACTAACTTGAAGCTCCCCTCCCAGCATGTCATCCCCCTGACTTTGACATGTCATGGAGTTCCAGCACTGCGCCAGAGTACAGCTCCTCCAGGTTGCCCCCAAAACAGTCATGTGGGTGTCACTGTACCACATGCTGCGGGTAGAGAACCAATCTCATCACCACCCTCTCAGGGTGACCTCGGCATGGGCAACATCTACTGGCCCACCCAGTGAAGGACACATGTCATCAATGATTCAATGCAGTCACTACACTCAGACTTTGATGGGGGGAGCACCAGGGGGAAAGCCGACCAGCTGGATTAAGTGACCAATGCCAACATGGTACTCATCCATCCCGAGCGTAACAGAGTGTTGAAGCTCTTGTGGCACTGGATCCAGGTGCGCTGCACCACATCACAGGAGCTCACCACCTCTGCCATCTCCTCCCGGGCACGTTTGGTCATTGGGGGGGGGGGGGATCCTCCTCCTCCTGTCCCTGAGAACAAGGACCTCCCGCCGTGCTGCCACCTCCTGGAGGAGGGCAGCAAGGCAATCATTGGAAAAACGAGGGGCACACTGGCCCCACTGCCCTATCCTCCTGCCTGGCCTGTTCGCCACTGGACCCGGCAGTCATAGCAGTCCCACCGCCGCCAGCCCACTCCCGCTGCCCTCGGGAGCCCCGATTCACGCTGGCCCGACCATAATCGGTCCTCCCACGTAAAATTGCAGCGCGGACCCAATCGTGGGTGGCAATCAGGTCCACGCCCGCTCCTGGTCCGCCCTCCCCCTCTGAAAATTCTTCCCCAGGTTTGTCCTAGAGCCTCTGGGCAGAATCGTCCGCTCCCGTTGGCATTGGGTGTCATTGTGAGTGCGGGTGGACAATGTGGCTGGAAGGCCAAAAATCTGTTTCGCACCGTCGCAAAACCAGTTTGCGATCGTCCGTTCCACCTGTCATTGGCCGGCAGCATTTCCCACTGCCAGACGTCAGAAAGGTCACTTTAACACACGTGCATATCATTATAAGCCCTGCTCGCCAGAATCATCCCCCACACTGGATCATCTGGGCACGTCAGTGTGATTGCACTGGCGGGCTGTACTTCACTCAGGACTTCAAGATTTGTTTGCCCACCTTGCTTCGGGTCAGCACTCGCAGCCATCAGCGCCAGGCTTCACAGGCAACACCACGGTGGGGGGCTCACGGGCAGGTCTCTACCTACCAGACCAGCCATAAGGCGGGGGTGGCTTTTCAATGGCTGCAGGGCTAGGGCTTGCTTGGGGAAGGAGGACAAGTGGCTTCAGGCAAGGGAAGAGGCTGCAGGGTGAGGGCTGCACTGGGGAAGGGAGGGTATCTCAGGGCGTGTGTTTGGGGGCACAAGTTGATCTTTGCAAGTGGCCTCAAGGTGGTGAGGGCTGAGGAGGCAGTCTCCAGAGGAGATGAGGCCAGATGGAGATGTGAGGGTGTGTATGTGAGAGACTGAGTGGTGATGTCCCTTGAGATGGCAGTGAGTGAGATTCCAGTGAATGTGTGATGGCCTTGTGAGTGTGAATGTTTAGAATGATGAGATGGGTGCCCTACCCTGGTGGCACAGATGAGATCATTCATCTGTTTTCTGCACTGGATGGCCGACTTCTTGTGTGCAGCATTGGCACTGACCACCTCTGCCACCGACTCCCAAGCCAGAGTGCTGAGACTGATGTGCCTCCTGCAGCCAGAGTGGGGGTAGAGGACATCGCGGTGGGCCTCCACGGCATCTAGAAGGTGTCCCAGGGATGTGTCAGTAAATTGGGGGCTGCACTCTTCTTGGCTTCTGAAGCTATGTCTTTACCGGTGCCCTCCTGGGCTGTAAGCATTGAGAAGTGTGCAAGTGGTTGCAGTTTAAATATGGCGCCCTATGCAAGGAAGTGGTGAGGTAACGGCGTGGCCGGCAAATCGGAGGCCGCCCGCCAGCGAGATGACGTGTTTCCTGTGGCTGCATAATTAATGAGGCGGGAATGGGACTTTACGGTGGGAGGAGCTGCCATTGCGGCTGGTGGGTAAAACGCCCTTTTTCCCGCCCGCTACCCAGAATTAGTGCAAATCTGGGATGATTCCCCCCTCTGGCGATTAAAGCATAATCTCCAGGACACTGCTGGGAGCAATGGCTAGGAGAAAAGTCATAGAGGCATCAAAGAAAATGAGTGTTACATTCATTTCCTTTGGTCAGTGTTGCTTCAAAGTAACCGAAAACACTGGAGATGGGGCCAGTTGCTGTTTGACTGTGTGATGAGGCGGGAGGCAGGAGGTCATGTGATCAAAACGTCAGGAGTAGGTCCAACCAGAGGGGGCAACCCTGGCCCATCCTCCTCTCCCTCCTCCCCACAGAGGGAAAGAGAGGGAATCAGCCCAGGTCGACTTCTTCCACAATCTCATGGTTCATTCACAGCATCGTGTCGCTGGATGTGGAGCAGGTGATTCGGTCACTCACTCAGCTGAAGACGGTGCCATCTGTGACACCCCGGACAAAGGCAGAAGGCTCAACGTCTTAAAAATAGGGAGGGAGATTCACCATCAGATAAAACTCCACTGGCCTCATTGCAGAAGGTTTTGTAAGCAAAGCACACAGATTTAAAGTAATTGAAAAAAGATCCAGAGGGAAGATGAGGAGAAAAATTATTTCGCACAGCAGGTTATTGATCTGGAATGCACTGCCTGAAAGGGTCATGGAAGTAGGTCCAATGGTAACTTTGAAAAGGGAATGGGATATATTTGAAAAGGAAAGTTAGGAAGACTCTGTGGCAGGCGAGGGGAATGCAGAGAACCAAATGGCCTCCTTCTGTAATACGAACATACAAATTAGGAGCAGGAGTCAGCCACTCAGCCCCTCGGGCCTGCTGCAACATTCAATAAGTTCATGGCTGATCCGACTGTAACCTCAACTCCACATTCCTGCCTACCCCCGATAACCTTTCACCCCTTGTGAATCAAGAATCTATCCACCTCTGCCTTAAAAATATTCGAAGACTCTGCTTCCACCGCCTTTTGAGGAGGAGAGTTCCAAAGACTCGCGACCCTCTGAGAGAAAAAAGATCTCCTCATCTCTGCCTTAAATGGGCGACCCCTTATTTTTAAACAGTGACCCCTAGTTCCAGATTCTTCCACAAGAGGAAACATCCTCTCCATATCCACCTTGTCAAGTCCCCTCAGGACCTTATGTGTTTCAATGCATGGTTCTAGGAGGACATGCTCTTATTCCCAAATCCACAATGTTTTCCAGGATTCCAAGTAAATTCACGAGACTTGAGTTTCATTTACTAAAAGCAGCTTGGCTTTTTTCTTTGTTTAGTTCAAGGTTTAGAACTGTTTCTATAACATCCCCATTGTAATGATCTGCAGAAAGAATTTCACCGGTTTCCAGGTAATTTCATGACCCCATTTTTCTATAACAGCAGAGCATTGTTATTTCTGACTAAGTTCTGTGATGATATATTTCATAAATTTATGCACTGCTTCATTTTTTGAGATCAAATTTTTTTTAATAATAGTTAACAAGGGCCACAAGCAGTGGCTTTAACCAACAAAATTATTTCCCTCAGCCTAATGTTTCTGGGTCAAACATAGGGTTAATATTAAATAAAAACAGGAAATGCTGGAAATACTCAGCACCTGTGAAGAGAGAAACAGAACTTTACCGGACAATGACCTTTTCCCTCTTGTGCATCCCCACTCCCTTTGTCCCTACATTAGCGATCGTTAGCCTTCAATCACCTAGGCCCTAAGCTCTGGAATTCCCTGCTTAATAATAGGGCTGCCAACCCTCCAGGATTGGCTTGGAGTCTCCAGAAATTGAAGGTCACTCACCAGGACACTGCTGTGTACAACCCTGGAGAAAAATCAACGGGGCATTAAAAAAGGTTGTTTCTTTTGTCATTTTCTTTGAACATTTCTCTTTACCAGGTATAAAGATATTGAAAATGGGAAAAGAAAGGCTGGATGGCGTCATCTAATTGGGTAATGAGTCTTTTTGCTTTCCTATTGGCATAGGAAGGCAGTGCGTCACAAGGATCGATGTGTTGGCTGACTACTGGCTGGAGAATAGGGGCAAGTCATGTGAGTAAATCTCCAAGAATAGTTTTAATCACAGTTGGCAACCCCACTTAATAATTATACATTGGTTGGAAGGTTAAATAAATGAAAGTAGTGTCATAGATAAGGTAAGTTGAAAGCTGTACCATTAACTTTACATCTTTGATCAATAAATCTCGGATTTCAGGCTAATTAATTCTACACATAAGGGTCGTAATTTTCCAGCCTCCCCCCATGGTGGGTTTCCTCATGGCGGGGTTGGCGAACCATTGAAATCCCCTTTCACATCAGCGGGACCGGGATGACCCCACCAGCGGGAAGGGCTGGAACATTCCGGCCAAGATCTTTGGGTGGGCAGCACCTTCTCACATTTAAATGCATCTTGTATAAGTAGTGTTACCAAAGCTGGCACACCATGTGTCCACAAAACGACTTGTGGATCCCCATTGCTATAAAATGGGAGATCAACAGTAACTCGCACTGACATTACAAAGGCAGGGAGGAGACCTTAAACTGGTATGCGTCTGATTAGTGCATGAAAAGTGTGCTGACGTCCTGGTGGGGGACTTGTGGGTTAATTTTCCTGTCTGATTCACCTTTCAGGTTCACATTTAGATGGATGTCCAGTACTCCTGCTCAAAGCTGGAGGGAGGCTGCTCACGTGTTGGAGTCCTAAGCCTATTGTAGGGCCCTGATTTGAAATGTGTAAAGAGAAGTAGGTAAAGCTTAAATAGCGCTTGACAAACCTCTTTCTCCATGCTTTAGAGAAGCCTAATTGGAAGTCCTAAAAAAGGATTTGCATTTATATAGCACCTCCAGACATTCATATGAAGTACGTTTTGAAGTGTAGCCGCTGTTGTAATGTGGCATTGTGACAGGAAACTCCCACAAACATCAATGTCATAAAGGCCAGATGATAGTCTGTTTTATAGTTGGTTGAGGAATAAATATCGATAGTCACGCTTGGGAGAAGTCCCCTGCTCTTCAAAATTGTGCCATGGGATCTTTTACATCATGAGAGCGGGAAATTGTGAATATGTTATTTAATTTATTTATGAGGCTGTTCTGATTAATATGTTGTTTGCATTATCGATGGAGAGGTTCTGAATTGTAATACTATTTGATGGTACTGTTTGCAGTTATGAGGAAGCTAAAGGGTTAATGGTAAAGGAAAGCAGTGCACTTGCCACAGAAAGCTGCTTTGTTGTTTTGGCGGCAAAAATTTCCGTGTCACATGGACGACAAAATGCCGCCAATGAGTCCGGGGTTAAATGGCCAGGTCACACATTGACAAGGGGCTAGGTAGTCAGGCTGCATGTAGGCTGGGGACCATGTGCAAAAATGCCTGTAGGCAGACCTGAGGAGAGTATAAAAGTAGAGATCTCGAAGACCTCAGCACACAGGAGGAGGAGTCAGAGAAGAGAAGATATTGGAGAGAGTCGAAGACAACACCTACTGTCCCGGCAGCTTTGAGGAGCAAGGATTGAAAGCAGCTTGTCTACTATCGCCTATTGTTAAGTATTTTTGTTCAATCATTTACTTAATAAAACCCTGTTAAATTGTTGCACCAAAATCATTGACTGTTGCCTTTTAGTCTTGTTGCAAGAATTCAATTAAGGTCAGGAGACTTTACAAGGACTTTGGTTTTTACATTTGATCTGGAAGATAGCACCTCCAACACTTCTTTTCGAACATGTTTGTGCTTGCCCTGGCCTGACAAAAACCTTCCTCCTGCTGCCAGCCCTGGCCTTCTTGCCTCCCCCTGACCCCCTTCCCCACCCATACAACAGGCCTTACTGATTACATGCCACAGTGGCTGATTTTGTGCAATAGGAAATCAGAGAGCAAAGGCTGATGGCCTGCAGGTTTCCAAGAAAGACCTTAGAGATGCATAAACTGAACGTGGTTCCCTGATTTCCAAAGTCACCTATGACGCACCTGCTCAGCAAAAAACCAAAAGTCTCTTTCACCCCCCCGCCCCCCCACCCCACCGACCCGCCCCAGCTACCTGCAATGTCCCATGGTTCCCCAACAAAGCCAGCTGCCATTCCAACATTCAAACATCTGTGGCCTTTGTTAACAAACCTGTTCTACTGTTAAAAAGTAAGAAAAATGTCAAATATGTATCAAAGTAAATTAACTAAACATTTGCCCTTTGGCAAAAAAAAACAAAGTGCATATTGCCTTGGAGATTTTTTTGCAAAATAGTCAACAGAATATGTTTTAAACAGCGTTCCTGTCCTTAGGCTTACAGAAGTAAGAAGGGATTCTTTTTCATCTCACCAAAATACCTTACTAACCACGTCACGTTTTAATTTACAATTTCTGACAAATGGATTTCTTGAGGTGAGTCAATAGCACAGTTTAACTTGTCCTTATTCACTTCCTTTAATGATTTGAGATACGTGCAATCAGAATCTGATGCTCTCTCCATTTTCCAGTCCTCAATCTTTTAATAACCACCCACGTGCTAATCTTTATTTTCATTATGTACTCTGTTGATACTTTCTGAAATGTCATGGCTGCTTCTGTTGTATTGCCATATATTTCTCTGGGGAATAGGTAGCAAGAGGAAATCATTTTGAGGCTTTATCAAACTCCTCTTTTAACCACAGTGCCTACTTTCTCTTTTAGTGCATTTGTTTTATGCCCTATCTGTTGCAAATATGACAGACTACAATAAGTAACTCTATTGCAATTGGCAGTGCTCTTGCTTTAGTTTAAACTCCACATTACATATTCTTGGCTGCTGCTCCAGTGCAGCTCTGCATTGTCAGAGTGCTGGTATTTCACTGAACTGCAAAACTGACTCCTTTTTTAATTCGTTCCTGGGATATGAGTGCCACTGGCTGGGTCAAAACTTAATGCCTATCCCTAATTGCCCTTGAGAACTGTTGCAGTTCAGGTGGTGTACATACATCCATAGTGCTGTTAGGGAGGGTGTTCCAGGTATTTGACCCACTGACCATGAAGGAATGGTGATAAGTTTCCAAGGCAGGATGGTGTGTGATGTAGAGGGGAACTTGCAGGTGATTCCCATGCATCTGCTGCCCTTCTCCTTCTAAGTGGTGGATAAGGGTAATTACAATGGAATGAGGGCAGAGTTGGCTGGAGTGGACTGGGAAAGGAGTTTAGCAGAAAAGACGGTTGATGAACAATGGCAGATGTTTAAGAAAATAGTTCATGACTGTCAACAAATATATATCCCAGCGAGGAAGAAGGATTCAAGAAAGGGGATAAACCAACCATGGTTAACCAAGGAAGATAAGGACAGCATCAAACTGAAAGAAAATACATACAATGTGGCAAAGATTAGTGGTAAGCCAGAGGTTTGGGAAAATTTTAAAAACCAACAAAAGCTGAGCAAAAATAATAAAGAGGAAGAAAATAAACTTTAAGGGCAAACTAGCAAGTAATATATAAGTCAACACCAAGAGCTTCTTTAAATATGTAAGAAGGGAGAGAGAGGCCAAAGTGAACATAGGCCCCTTAGAAAATGAGGCTGGGGAAATAATAATGGAGAACCAGGAAATGGCAGAGGAGTTGAATAAATATTTTGCTTCAGTCCTCACGGTAGAAGATGCTAATAGCATTCCAAAAGTACTAAATAATCAAGGAGCAAAAGGCAGTGGAGGTTGGGGGAGGGGGAAATAAATGCAATAACTATCACTAGAGAAAAATTACTAGGGAAACCGATGGGGCTAAAGGCCGATAAGTCCCCTGCATCTGATGGGTTGCATCCTAGGATATTAAAGGAAGTAGCTACAGAGATAGTGGATGCACTGGTAGTAATCTTCCAAGAATCCTTAGATTCTGGAAATGTTCCAGAGCATTGGAGAGCAGCCAATGTAACACCCTTATTCAAAAAGGGAGGGAAACAAAAAACAGGTAACTATAGGCCAAGTAGCTTAACATCTGTCTTTGGGAATACGTTGGAGTCTGTAATAAATGAAGTAATAGCAGAGCATTTAGGAATATATAATCTAATCAAACAGAGTCAGCATGGTATCATGAAGGGGAAATTATGCCTAACAAATTTATTAGAATTCTTTGAGGAGGAAACAAGCAGGATAGATAAAAGGGAACCAGTCGACGTAATATATTTGGACTTCCAAAAGGTGTTTGGATACTACATATATGGCTAATTAATAAGACAAGAGCCCATGGTGTTGGGGATAGTATGTTAGCATGGATAGAGGATTGGCTAACTAATAGAAGACAGAGTTGAGATAAGGGGGACATTTTCAGGAGGTAGCCTGTAACTATTGGAGTGCCACAGGAATCAGTGTTGGGGCCTCAATTATTTACAATATATATTAATGATTTAGATGAGGGAAGTGAATGTACTATCGCCAAGTTTGTAGATGAAACAAAAATAGGTGGGAAGGCAAGTGGTGAGGATGACACAAAGAGTTTACAGAGGGATATAGACAGGTTAAGTGAGGGGCAAAAACTTGGCAGGTGGAATATAATGTGGGAAAATGTGAGGTTATGCACTTTGGCAGGAAGAATAGAGGAGCTGAATATTATTTAAATGGAGAATTAAATGCAGAAAGCTGCAGCACAAAGGGATTTGGGAGTCCTTGTGCATGAATCCCAAAAAAATTAACATACAAGTTCAACAGGTAATAGGGAAGGGAAATGGAATGTTGGCCATTATTTCAAAGGGAATGGAGTATAAAAATAGGGAAGTCTTGCTAAAACTATACAAGGCACTAGTTAGACCACACCTAGAATACTGTGAACAATTTTGGTTCCCTTATCTAAGGTAAGATATACTGGTATTGGAGGCAGTCCAGAGAAGGTTCACTAGGTTGATCCCAAGTATGGAGGGATTTGCTTATGAGGAGCGGTTGAGTAGGTTGGGCCTGTACTCATTGGAATTTAGAAGAAGGAGAGGCGACCTTATTGAAACATAAGATTCTTAGAGGGCTTGACAGGGTAGATGCTGAGAGGTTGTTTCCCCTTTTGGGAGAGCCTAGGACCAGAGGGCATAACCTCAGAATAAGGGGGCACCCATTTAAATCAGAGATTCTCTTAGAGGGTAGTGAATCTGTGGAATTCTTTACTGCAGAGGCCTGTAGAGACTGGGTCGATAAGCATCTTCAAGGCTGAGATAGACAGATTTTTAATCAATAAGGGAATCAAGGGTTATGGGGAAAAGACAGGAAAGTGGAGTTGAGGATTATCAGATCAGCCATGATCTCACTGAATGGCGGAGCAGACTCGATGGGCCGAATGGCCTACTTCTGCTCCTACGTCTTATGGTCTTATGGGTATTATGGGTTTGGAATGTGCTGTCGAAGGAGCCTTGGTGAGTTGCTGCAGTGCATCTTGTAGATGCACACTTTGCTGCTATGGTGCATTGGTGGTGGATAGAGTGAATGTTTTAAGTGATGGGTAGGTTTGTTTAAGGGTGTGATGAAACCTGCAGTCTGCAGTAAGAGGTTGTTTTCCAGTAGAATGAGACCAAACAAGACAAAATCCCCAAAATTCCACTTCTTGGAAATCAGTGTGAACTTTCTCCCCACTGTGGAATTTATCCCCTGCACTGAATCAGAATCAGGCTGTGTCTAAATCCTTCTCAGGTTTCTCCTGTTCTAATCCGACCAGTGTTTTTTTCCCCTGGATTTAACTGTCTTGCCACCCACTTCACACATGTGCTCTTGCAGCACATGGGGCCAGTGAAATGGTATAAAGAACAGGGCACTTTCACAGGCCTGGGGCAGTGTGGGTGTTACGTTCCTCCTGTCAGGTCACTTTGCTTAGCGAACACAGTTGCATGCCCATTTACTGGCAGGTGAGTTGGTAAACAAGACACTGCAGATGCAGACACCAATGTAAGGTGAAGCACATGTTGTTTGTTAACACATGTAATAGCACTAACACATGTGTGCTTCTCAAACCAGACCCTATTCTAAACTACCGATTAACATTGTGGCCCGTGCTACACCACAATTGGGTAATACAATCACGTGGTCAATCTGCTCACATTCTCTTAAAGGTGTATTGCACCTCAGATTACCACATCCCTCCCCCTTTACTCGAAAGTACAATTTATAATCTTTACAATATATCAACTATTTACAAATAAACTATTTACAAATTCAGCCTTTCTGGAGGCTTCTTCAAATGTGCCGAACGTGTAGTTTTACGACTTCAGATTGTTTATCCGAGGCCTTCCTCTCAGGGGTCATCTGTCCACTAGTCTCTCCAGTAAGAACTTGTAAGTTTGTGTCTTCGACTTTCTTAGGTTGAACAGGTCCTACAGGCACTTCTAAACCAAGTGGAGTTTCTTCCACGTGGGGTGTAGACTCCAACGGGAATGCTTTCATCCTCTTTTGGGCCCAATCGCGTGCATTCCTGCTGCCCGTCCCCTCTAAGTTTGACAATATGAAGGCCAACTGCCAGGAAGGTTCTCAAAGTCAGGATGTTGAGCAAGGCTAAATTCAACATGGTATGATCAGCTTCCTGCTGTGTAAAAATAAAAAATAAAAATTCGGAGCCTTGTTAGTAATTCTGCTTTTTCTTTCTACATGTCTTCTTTTGATGGGTTTTCTTCTTGGCAGCGCTGATGTTAATCTCGGCCTTCTTTTCTATTTCCCTATTGGCCAGACTAGGCTCAGGTATAAGATCAGCTTGAGTGAACCCGGTGGCCGAGTCTTCCAGCATTTTCTCATCTGTCAGCTCCTTTGAAAACTCAGGGGGTCTCTATTTTTAAAGCTTCTTGGCTTTCACGTAGCTGATTCTTCAGCTGTTCCATTTCTGTTTTATATTTGTTAGTTGTTTCCTGGAGAATTAAGCATTATTGTGTTTTCTCGGCTAATTCCTTCTTCATCTCGGCCAGAGATTTGCTGAATTCTTTCAGTTCTTCCTCATACCATTTCAGTGGTACAAATTGGGATCTGGGGGAATCTTGCAATATGTGAAAGTCCTTCAGTAGGTTTTCTTTTTCTTTTTGGAAGTTACTGATTTCACCTTAAACTCTGTTCTGAAGCGTCACCTCTACAAGTTCCTTTTGTTGAGTCTTTACATGTTCCTTATTCCCAAACAGTAACATTTCCTGCTTCTGACTGAGGTCTCAGTAATCGCTCAAGATTGATCTCTCTTAACCAGTTTCTTCCGGGGAGACTCAGTCCTTTGCCTGCTATCACTATTAGGGGTAGGTTAACAGATTGATTTCCACACAGTACTGGAACCTTGCGTATATCTCTTACTAATATGTCCTTACCAGCATATGTCTTTAATTTAGCATCTGAATTTTCCAGATTTAATGAGTGGTCTCCTCCATTCATGTATTTGAACGTATGTTCCCATAGAACTGTCATCGATGCCCCTCTATCCACCTCCGTTCAGGTGGGTTTTCCGTTGACTTTCACTGTTACGTAGATTGGCTCTGTTCTATCCATTTTTAGGTTGTTTAGTGAGTAAATATCTGGTTCTTCTATTATGCAGATTTCACAATTTCTACCTTTTTGCTTAAAGTTTTGTCTTTACAATATTGCATAATGTGCCATTATGATGGCAGTAGAAACACTCGATTCTTTTACATTGTCATTCGCTTGCAGGCTGTCTGGCTCCATTTCGGCTGTTATTATTGCAGGCTTTCTCTGTTAAACTATTGATTTTTGCTGGTCTGTTAATGGTTCCGTGGTGCCCAGCGCTTCTGCACCACTTCTAACCGGTGCTTCCCTCCTGACGTGAAGGATGGCGCCATTCTGTGCTCCCTCAATTGCTTCTGAATCCCTGACTGCGTCTCCATTGTGAGCGCCAACTCCAGCGCCTTGCTGAAGTCCAAATTCGCTTCTGACAACAATCCTTTTTGAATGGCATCTTCATTAATCCCACATACTAATCGGTCTCTAAACATGTTGTTAATCGACATTTTAAGGCAGCTGCATAGGGATGCGACACCTCAAATTGAATTTAAAATGCTGCATTGCTGCTGAGGGTTTCGGCTGAAAATGGCTTTTCACAAGATTTACCAACTCATCATGGCTCTTGGAATAAGGGGCGTTGGGTGCCATTAGACTACAAATTAAGCCTTATGTTTTACTGCCATGTATCGATAAGGGGATCGCTCGCCTTTTCTCCTCCCCCAGTATTTCATTGTCCAAAAAAAAGAATGCGAGACGTTCAATATAATGTGCCATAGGTGGTCTGATCAAACAGTTCAATATGGCCAAACTGTGGCATACTGGAGGGAGATAACTCCGGCACCTATGATGAAGGCTCTACTTACAATCGCCTTGCAAGGTACGGCTGATTTACTTCTACTTAGTTTTTGCAGCTTTCTTTAGTGTCATCAACTGGTCATGTTTTGCCTCGTTGCCAGTTATGTTCCTTCTATCAGGTCGTTTTGCTCAGCGAACACAATTGGTAAACAAGATACTGCAGGTGCAGAGACCAATGTAAGATGAAGCACGTGCTGTTTATTAACACAAGTAACAGAGCACTAACACATGCGTGCTTCTCAAACCAGACCTCATTCTAAACTACCGATTAACATTGTAGCCCACGCTACAACGCATTTGGGTAATATAATCATGTGGTCAATCTGCTCACACTCTCTTAAAGGTGTATTGCACCTCAGATTACCACAGTGGGGTAAAACCTTTGCCATTACTGTAGGCTGGCATGAAGCAAAATGTCCGCAATTTATCAAATTTAATGAGCATATGTCTAGTGGGCAGATGTTGTCCAGGTAAAGTGCCTCTACCAAAATCTTGTATAAGTTGGAAAGTAGATTAGCTGCTGAGTCGTGCTGATGGTACAAATTCTACCTACGGCAGAATGGCTAGTGAGGTAGCAATAGAGGGTAAGAGATAGTGAGATAGTACTCTATGGGATGGTGGGGTAGTGTTGGGGGCCATGCTGTTAGTGGTAGCCGGTAGAATGGCGTTGGTGGTGGGGTTGCAGTGTTTGGGCTGGCAGGTGGCTGTTTTGGGCTGGCTGGTGAGGTAGTAGTGGTGTTGAGTTGGCTGCCTGTTGCAGGCCTCTGTTCCTACTTTGCTGCTTCCCTTTGCCCTCTCCTTCTCATTAGGAACCTTAAGTTTACAGTTCAATCGCTGCTCTCTAAACTTCTGTTGCTTTAAAAATCTGAAAGTTGCTGCTGTTATGCTTTTTTTTAGAAATACAAATGATATGTGGAATGATTGTTAATGTGTCATGCTTGCATTCTCTTGCTGCAGAGAATGACTTTGAGGGCTTAGGGCTACTAATCTCTTATCATTCACTTTGCTAGAAAAAACAATTGTATTTCCAATTTGAATCTTTCTTCCCTTATTCTTAGCAACAACTTGCATTTATATAGTGCCTTTGACATAGTTAAGCACCTCAAGGTGCTTCATAGGAGTGATACTCAGCCAAAAATTAACATCATGCCAAAGAAGGAGCCATTAGGACAGGCATCCAAAACCTTAGTCAAAGAGGTAAGTTTTAAGTACTATCTTAAAGAAGGGGAGAGACTGAGAAGTTTAGTGAGGGAATTCCAGAGCCAAGTGCTTAGACAGCTGAAGGCATGGCCGCCAATAGTGAAGGAAGTGAGGGATGTCAACCTCTGACTTGGCAAGTATATTAAAAATATCAAAAGGGTTCCAATTGGGTAGAGGCACCTAAGAGTGGAACACACTGTATGGAGACAAGTCATGTTTTATGGCACTTTCTGTAATTTTCAAGCTGATATATTTTGTAATGTTCTTTTACAAATTTTCTGAAAAAAGTATATTTTTGGGAAAAAAAGTGAGGGATGCCAACATGATAATCACGTATTTGCTTTCAAATGTGAGTAATGAAAAAAAAACAAGAAAGTGAAGGGGTACAAGGGAAATGAGCCAGTGACTATCCCTTTCTCACCATTATTGCAATGCACTTTGTGTTCTCGTGGTCTCTTCAAATCACCAGTGGTCTTAATTAATTTAACCGTTCACTTGCAATTTTACCATCTTGGAATGTGTCCTGGTTCGGCATTAGTGCAGGTGCTCAATGCACAGTGATGTCGGATCAATAATCCTCACATCACTAGCTCAAGATCATTGAGGATAGCTTTCATTTGATTGACTGGAAAATAAGTAGTCCATAGATATTTCACACAGCAGTACATATATATTTATCAGATCATAAATTAATTCTTCATACTTGTTATCTATGTGGAAAGTGAAGGATTAAATTATTTATAGAATTCCTATACAAAACCCTACACTGCGACAGAAATAAATACATTCTGTGCTGAGCAGAGCTCATAATCTAATAGCTCAATACCAGACGTGATTACATCTGATTTATATTGGTTTGGCTTTTCAAACAGTGGTGAGATGTCCAAGTTTTCAGACGTGCCATCTGCTGGGGATTGATGGTCTTTGTTTAGCATGTAACTCCTCCAGCAATTTATTTTAATGTGTGAATGGGTCAGGCTGGTTTAACGGGAAAGCAAAGCAGAATTGTCTGCCTTTAACACCATGGATGAATAAGATTGTTTTGGTCAAAATGCGAATAAGTAAGCAGTAAAGTCACCCTCGCAATTATGTTTTATCTTGTCAGTACAGCTCCCCAGCTGCAACCTCCATCACCTGGAAGGACAAGTGCAACAGATGCCTGGGAACACGACCACCTGCATGTTCCCGTTCAAGTCACACACTATGCTGAGTTGGAAATATGTCGCAGTTTCTTCATCGGTGCTGGATCAAAATTCTGGCATTCCATCCCTAACAGCATTGTTGGTGTACCGATACCATAAAGACTGCAATGGTTCAAGAAGGCGGCTGAACACTATTTTCTCAAGGGCAACAAGGGATAGGCAATAAATGCCGGCCTTGCCAGCAATAGTCACGCCCCCAGAATTAATTGTTTAAAAAAGTGCTATCTGCTGTACAAAAACCCCTCACAATATAAAGTATGAACTTGGTGTTTGCATATATGTGTGTACACTGGCTATAGAGGGTCAGTTGGCTAGAGTGTGGTGCAGAATGATGCCAACAGTGTGGGTTCAATCCCCATATGGGCTGTGGTAGTTTATAGAGGCCTGCCTTCTTGCCTTGACCCATGCTTGATGTGGAGTTTTGCCCCCTCAAGCTCTTTCACCAATTGTCTCTCTATAATAGAGCGAGATGTCTATGGTCCCTTGTGGACTATGGTTAATTACCTACCTATGTACACTATCACAAGTTTATAGCCTAGCCAAGGTCAAGTTAAGAGTTGGAAACTAAATTCTCTCATGGATATGTTTCTCCATACTTCACTTCAGGACTTATTGTTTCGTATTTAGAGATATATATGTACAAATAGTTTTCAATGGGTAATCTGTAGTGGAAATGAAAAACTTGAAATATGAAGTGTTTGTTCCTATTAATTACATGTTGGTTATATTAATGTATTCAGGGCATGTTTTAACTGCATACATGGTACAGCTCAGATAAATACCTAGGGATCACCTGCAACAAAGAAGGTAAGTAGCTCACCTGAGTGGATTTAGGAAGAGCAAGGTATTCCTCCGGACCTCTTGTTAAAGGGACCTGACCACCACTGCTGCATAACACAGCCACCGCCCTGCATCCGCCACATCAGTATTGCTCTCAAACCCCAACCAAATGCTCTCAAACTTAATTAGCCCTAATCATTGCAATCCTGGAACAGTGTTTCTTCACCTCTCCCAACTGCCACGTTTTGCTTTTTTAAATTCTTTCATGGGGCATGAGATCACTGGCAATGCCAGCCTGTTTGGCCTATCTCTAATGGCTCTTGAACTTGAACTGAGTAGCTTGCTAAATCATTTCAGAGGGCGATTAAGAGTCAACCACATTGCTGTGGGCTTCATGTTACATGTAGACCAGACTAGGTAATGACAGCAGATTTCCATCCCTACATGAAGATCAGAGAACCAGGTGGGCTTTTACAATAATCAATTATGGTTTTATCATCACCATTACTGAGACTACTTTTCAATTCCAGATTTATTAATTGAATTTAAAATCACCAGCTGCTATGGGATTTGAACCTATGGGTGCAAAGCATCCACCTGGGCCTCTGGAATACAAGTCTAATGGCATTACCACTACACCATTGTCTTCCCACCCTGAGCTCCCAATCTTTCACCTGACATGAGCCCAACTCCTCTCCCGCTTCCCTGAGAGTCCCTGGAACACTAAGCACTAGCCTTGGTACTAACTTTAATTAGAAGCAAAATTGCAATTTGCTCTGAATGTAAAAAAATATAATTACTCCTGCTTTGGATAGATGGTGGCACATTTCAGACACCGTATTTCCTCCTTTTGGAGATCCTCCATTTGTGCTAAACCCTCCTTTTTGAGTAAACAAAAACAAGAATTACAGCAGACTGGCCTGATAGAAGCAAGATATCTCCAGAAAAATTCAGTGAATGGGGGATAGTTGCATAATACATATTGGACTGAATCTTTCACGTAGGTAGGTGAGGCAAGCTTAAAAAGTCAGTTGCGAACCAACCGACTTTAGAAAAGACTGGCCCACAGCAATATTATGCTGTGAGTGGCCTTAACAAACTGAGAGCGGGACTTCTGCCCATCAGTGAAAGGAAGTCCCACCCTCGAGAGCTTTTGGTCAATCGGATTAACCGGCAGCTCTATAAGATATCACAAATATGATCATCTTTGTGAGACAGAGGGTACTCAAACCTGTCTCACTCAGGGTTCTTGACCAATTCTGACCTACAAGGTACGGACTCCCTTTCTTTGATCAAGTCAGAGATTTGTTTCAATATTACGAAAGAAAACAAAGTTATGCTTAACAAGGGCAATAGATATACAATGAGGCTGGGCTCCGACAATTCCTGCTTCCGAGTTCTCTGGGGCACAGTCTTCTTTCTATGTTCTGTTGAATGTAGTCTGTATTCTTCCTCAATATGTGCACCAATGATGTCTTGTAGCTCCTTTCTTTTATCCCCATCCTATGCCAAATTAATCATAGTTTGTCCTGGCCAATATGATTCGATCAAGTTGAGGTCAT
Organism: Carcharodon carcharias; assembly: GCF_017639515.1. Taxonomy (NCBI): domain Eukaryota; kingdom Metazoa; phylum Chordata; class Chondrichthyes; order Lamniformes; family Lamnidae; genus Carcharodon; species Carcharodon carcharias. The sequence goes on from NC_054476.1 coordinate 26,305,768, forward strand.
TGATAGGACACTTAGACCCTTCCATGCCTTTCCTGTTTTATCAAAGGTTCTAAGATTCACATTTCCATTAACAGCTCAACTTCTGCAATTCTGCAGTTTCACATTCATTTTATTCTGCCTCTCTGCTAAGGTCTCCATCTTCTCTCTCCCACTGTTCTTAATACAAAAGAGTATAGTCTTGAAAAACGATTTCATAATAATGCAAGCATTAACTCAAATAGACCTCAATATATTGGTGCACATAACAAATTAGTTCTCTTTGTTTAACAAGCATGAAGTATGTTATAGTCTGTTGCCCGTGCAATGATCCATTTGAGTTGGTGTGTGAGCCTCCTTCCAGCTGTATAATTTCCCCTTTTTCAGCCTAAGCTATACACAAGCTCATATTCCAACACTGACAAATTGACAGTTTTCAATGAAGCTGATCATCATGCTTTGCAGCCCAATCTTGACACTACAGTTTCTTAAGAAGAATATAATGAACAGTTCCACAAAGAAGACATCATGGACCCCAGAGTGAGGTGAGTCTAAACTTTTTGGGCAGGTAGGCATCCTAGGGAAGGTGAAGGGAGTTTGGGTCACAGGTTTTGGAGGTCAGGCAGGGAGGCACTAACTGGGGCGGTGTGCTCTTGGGCTGTTGGGAATTGCTCCTGATGCCCATATGCCAGCCCCAGAGGATGTCTTCCCACCCTTTCACCAACTTTCCCACTCTCGCCCGCCTTCTACTGCCCAGCGTATTATAGTAGTGGAGGCAGAGTGGGGTCCTTAAGTGGCCATTAATTGGCCACTTAAGGGCTCAGTAAACCTAAGGATGAACTCGTGGGTGCTTTGCCTACCTCACCCCAACCCCGCCTACCCCCATATTATGTGGACCAAGTCGTGGGTGGGCAGGATGGTGGTGGGCATATTTTGCATGCCCCCCCCCCACCCCCCACTGCCATAAACATGCCAACTGAAATCAGTGTGGTCTCCAGGCATGATTGATGGGGGCAATTACCCAATCATTTCTATCTGGGCAAAAACTTGTGACAATAATATATGCAGACTTCACTTTCTTCATCAAATTATGAACTTGCTGTGTAGATTTGAAACAAAATCCATTGTGTAGAAAAAATGGAGGATCAATTCATGTGTTCTTGCCCGCACCCCTACACCCTTTTCTCACATCCTGGGAACAAGGAAGGGGAAAAAGAGAAGAGAAGGAGATTTGATTTACCAGAGGTAACTCCAGTTAAGGACCTAGCATTGAGAGAAACCAAATAGTCTCATTCCTTGCTATAACTTCTGTGAAAATGAACATTTGCAATTAAAAGCAACCCAAAAAAGAAATAAAAATTGAAAATGCTCAGCAGGTCAGGCAGCATCTGTAGAGAGAGAAACAGAGAGTTAATGTTTCAGGTTGATGGCTTTTCATCAGAACTATAAAAATAAATAATTGCTACTGGAGCAAGTCAGTGAAGTTATGAGATTTTCATAAGCCTAAAGTTTTAGTTAATGTTCATTTCAAGTCAGTGTGATTTGATATTTAATACGGAACTTGGATTTGCTGTCCGATGGAGGTTGGTGGAAGCAACAGTCTCAGTTTACTCCTGAGCAGGTGAAGAAGGGATTATGCTGTATCACCCCCTCACTAATTAAAATGGAGAGTAGAATTCTAATGAGAACCCAGTTTGCATATCAAAAGATGCAGTTGTTAACAATATAATCCCTTGAGAATCTCTACATGCCTGAAATTGAAACATTCCCAGCTCGCGCATCTACCAACATGAAGAAAAAAGGAAATTTTAAAGAGTGACTGTATAGCAATTTGTGGTCCCGTGTGCAGATATAGTGCTTCCTGTGAAAGGGTATTATCAGAAGCCTGAGAGAGATGAGTGTCAATCTTACTGGAAATTAAAATACATTTGATGCCTGAAGTTTCCATTTAAACTTTATTTAGTTTAATGCTTGTGGAGAAGTATTTGTCATTGGGATTAAGTATTCCTAATATGTTTCTTGGCAATGTGTCCTAATGGCACTTTTCTAATCCAAATATCAGAAATTGGACTCAGACAGAACAGATGGGCCATTTCCATTTTAAAAGCAATGAGAAATTATAGCCTTGTCTGGGCATTGCACTCCTGGAAGGATATAATGACCTTGGGGCAGGGTGAGCACAGATTCACCAGAATGATACCTGGACTAAAAGTGTTACATTTTGAGAATGAACTAAGTTTGTATTTCCGTTGAGTGTAGAAGATTAAGGGGCGATTTAATTGAGGTGCTTAAGATGGTGAAAGGGTAGAAACTCTCCACCCTGGTGGGGGAAGCGCAGAACAATGGGACACAATCTTAAAATTAGGGCCCCCACAGCATCCCAATTGCCAAACACTTTGTAAAACACCCTTACGAGATTTGCAATTCAGCCCATAGCAACCCATATCCAGGTTGGATATTTCTGGAACAAAAACAGAAAATGCTAGAAAAACTCATCAGCAACTGTGGAGAGAGAAACAGAGTTAACGTTCCGAGTCTGTATGACTCTTCTTCAGAGGATATTTGGATATTCCTGGCTGGCCAGACATTTACAGCTGTCAGTTCCAGTCTTGCAAGACAGATGTTGACACCAGGTCACCAGAATGTTAGGAATCTTGGATAATCTGGATGTAAACATTTAACTTAGACTCAGAACTAGAAGGCATGTATACAGAACCAGAACACTTCAATTGAGTCTAGAGATGAGAAGAATCCTTTTATCCACATGGAGGAGAGCTAGCAATAAAGTTGAAAAAAATCCCTCCATACCATCAGATGCAGTAGATATAAACAATTTATTGTGAGATTGGGTGTCATCATTTAAACAGGAATTTCTTTAGGGCCAAAAATAAAAATATGAGCCGGAGAAATTAATAATATTTAAATGGTTAAAAAGCTGGAAATAGCCTCATAGAGTATGGGGCCCTGCTGAAAATGAAAGCTCCTGTAGTTTGCTTTTTGCTTCCCAGCTGGTGCATATTCCTAATGTGGAGTAAGGTAAACTGGATTAAGCCAGCTTAATTGTGGATGCAGTGCAAAGCCTCACCATGAAGGAACATGTTGCGTTTCCATGCTCTGATTGTGAATGTCAACTTCCCAATGCAGGATTGCTATTTGCAATGATCTGCCCTGATGGCTGTGAGTCAAGTGAATGAAATTAGTGACAAAACAAGTTCTAACTTGTTGGAACTAGAAAGATCAACAACCTCCGATGTCAAACTCTCATCATGGCGCCAAGCACTCAAGTGGCTACGCTCCTCAAGGGTTTTGTGTAACCATTAGCGGGGGACACATATCAACACTCATTTTCTCACCGAGACGCTCACATCCTCACCACCCCATCTGTCATGTTGTTCACACTCCATCCTCTGGCCCTTCTGGGGAGGGATCACCACACACAGGGGACATGCATCTCACCCAACCTCTGCTCTCTCTCTTCTTATCATATGCCTTTATTTCATCTTCATACAAGCCAAGCTGGTGCATAACAGGTGCAAGAGAGTGCAGACCGGGGGAAGGGACGGCAGACATCATCATCCTCACTGAGTTTGAGGGAGTTGCAGCTGAGCTGGCTGCAGAGGATAGGGATTGCTGCTGTGGGGAAGGGGAGATCAACCTCTCCCACCAACCCTGATCACAGCTCTAACACCTCATCAAATCCTGACATTCACATTGAGTCATGTGCAGTCTTATCTAGCTCATGCTCATTAGCTGAAACTCTTATTTTCTATTTTCTAGGCACCAGCAGATCGGGGCCCCCAAGCCAGTTCAGCACCAGTGCAAGCCCCTGGACCTCATCCGAGAATGAAACTCTGGAAGAACCATTGCGGCACTCATATACACCCTCCACCAGCTCAGAGACACACACGTTGGTGGGGCACAGATGTAGATTAGGCACAGGCTCACATTCTGGGGAACACCTCACTAACACTTCCCTGCAGCAGTCAAAAGCAGGGACAGCCCAGGTCTTTGGCACTTGAAGGGCTACTGGAGACCAACCACCCGCTCGGTCCGAGTCAGATGATGAGTTTCTGGAAGCAGCCGCCAAATCTATGTTGGAGATGCAACGATAGGTGGCAGAACATCAGGCAGAGATTCATCTGTCACTCAGCAGCTACAGCGAATGATGGAGGAGTCTGTCCACGTTCTGTCTGATGTCATGAGTTCGACATGCGAGCGCCTTGAGGTCACCATGAGAAGGCTGGCAACCACCATGGAGACCTTGATCCAGCAGGTCCTGCTAGATTTGCGCTCGGCCCTGCACTCCATGGCCACACACCCTGGTGGGCACCATCAGGATAAAGGCAACATGGGGATGAGGCACCATGACCTCCCTCCAGGTGCAGCATCTCCTGCAGGAGTCAGGGTGGGGCCCTCGGGCACCCACAAGAAGGATGAGCATCAGCTAGACACACCAGGAGCCTCCTCTCTGGATACTCCTAGGGTGTACAGCCACTCACAGACCCCTCTGCATTTGACCCCATCCATTCCAGCTTCTCAGGCTGCCAAGGGCACTTCCGCCCCTGAGCAGGTGACCCTTATCAGGCCGGAGCCCTCCAGACCACGGGCCACCAGAGGGCCAAGGTCATCACAGACATCGGGACATAGCAGTCAGCAGGCTGCATCCACCTCCGCTGCCAATGTTGGGGCTGCACCCAGGCATAGCGGTAGAGTTAGGAAAGTTAAGAAAAATTGATGTCACTTTTGGGTCATGGGTGTGCTAGACATGTAACTAAATTGTACTTTTGTTAATACATTTGATGGTTATGTGTATGTTCCTGTCAGCTGAAGGCGTTGTGATTTTGTACTTTGGAATCCCCTTATTTCAATGCTTAGCCTTCCTCCCACTCAGTGATCGTGCCCCACTGTGAGATTCATTCCTGTGATGTCAACCTCAGTTGAACTAGTCTCCACACCCTTGTGCCAGGGAGATGTGTTTACATCTTTATTGGAAGTGTATGGTGTTAGCTTTTTCTTACCCTTCTTCCTCAAAGAACACCACTGAGCAAGGACAGCTCATCAGCATTGATATTCTAGTGGCATGTGTAGTGGCAGATAAAAAGACATGCATGGGAGGAGGAGATCCCTAGGCATGTCCAGAACTCAGTCGGAGCAGTGTCTACAACATTAGATGACAGTGAAGGCTTCAAGTCTTCTCTTGCATTGATCTTCTTCCTAAGTAGGCTCTCAGTTCCCAGACTGAGTTCACTCTCAGGGCTCCACAGACCAAAGCAAAGATCATGGCCTGGCATTCATGAGGTAAGTGTGAATGCAGGACTTGTTCTCACTGCAAGTGGGTGGACAGCCCCTGAGTTGAAAGAAGATGGCATTAAGGGTTAGGAGAGATGTGGCCATATTCCCTCACTTAACTTTACTCTTCCTGGAACCTGTCAGCAATTAACATATCGCGGACACATCTCTGTCACGTCACAGCCAGATTGTGAAAGGCGCCACATGCTGCGATGATGAGAGAAACCCTTGTCGGGTGTGTATTGGAGTGAGCCACCTGAGCAGTCCAAGCATCTGAAATGCATCATCAGAAGCCCTATGGTCTGTTCTATAAGGGACTGTGTGGAGCTGTGAGTAGCGTTGTACCTCTCATTGGAACGTCTCTGAGGGGGAAGCACCAGTGTCATCAGCCAGCACTTCAGTTGCTACCCCTTATCCCCAAGCAGCCATCCCTGCAGATGTAATGGCTTCGTGAAAATCTCAGGCATCTGGGAGTGACTCAGGGTGTAGGAGTCATGACAATTCCCAGGGTACCGTGCACAAATGTGCAGTATGTGCTTCTGGTGATACACACCAGTTGTACGTTGATGGAATGATAGCCCTTGGGGTTTATAAACATTAGGGCTTGCTGCCATGAAGCCTGTATAGCCACATGTGTGCAGTCTATTGCGCCCTGCACTCTTGGGAAGACTGAGATAGCAGCAAAACTGGTGAATCTCACAGCCTGGCTATCGTCATCCAAAGCAAACCTGACATAATGATGTGCCTTCATTTAATGGGCATCTATGACCTACTTTATGCATCAATGTGTTGTGGATTGAGTGATGCCACACGGGTCCCCTGTTAATCCTTGGAAAGAACCAGATGCCAGGAAATTAAGTGCTGCGGTCACTTTCAAAGCCGCTGGCAGGGGATACCCTCCAACTCCATGTGGCGTCAGGTCTTCACGAAGGATGTAGCACATGTGATGTACCAGAGCTCGGGACAAGTACAGATGTGCACGGCATCGCCTCTGGCTCATTTGTAAATAGGAGACTCTTGGCCATTAACCCTAGGTCTGGCGAGTCAGCCCCATCGTCTGGGTCTCTCCTCCTGACACCCCCTGTTCATGCTGTGGCTTCATGTCCCTCCTGCTGGAGCTGTGCCCAGAGTCGCTTCTCTCTCCTTCACCTCCTTCAATGCGTTAGGACCCTGAAAAAGGCAGCATTCAGACCTGGATCCATATCTGCTTTTGCCTTCTCTCTGAAGGGAAACATTGAAGGCATTAATTCAAGAGGCAAGAAAGTGAAGCTCAGAGGATGACACATTTGGAGACTGTAAGGGTCCATAGCTTTTCCTGCCCTACTTGCATGGTGGCCGATGCCACCTTGTCCCTGAGACACGAGCACACACATCGAGGTGACCAAGATGGCATCACAGATATGTAACATCTTGAGCGCTGCGTGGGATGTTAAAGTTTAAGTGAGATGATTGACCCAACCCAGCTCAGTGCTCCAATCTCTGATGTGGCATATTAATGACCAATCAGCTGCTCATGGTCAATGAGTGGATGCCCTTTGGCCCGTTAGGAGTGTCACATCTGGTAAACATGTGACAGGCCTTCATTGATGGAATATCATATATGATACAGCTGTGCCTCCTTCACTATCGCTGCATTCCCAAATTCTACATTCCTATGTGTCAATTTTGAGATGCAGTGACTGTGATGTGAAACCACTGGGTCCTGAGACACCCTTTAACAATGCTAATGAGGCCACTGGCTTTCAGTGGCTTTCATTGCAAGGAGGTCTTCGTGTTTTCTTTCTAAGTAGACTTCTGCTCATTATGGTGGGAAAAAAGGTTAGAGGGCGACCCCAGAAAAGCCCCCTCTCATGTTCGCCCTTCCCCCTGACTGCCATTCCACAGCCTTCCATCCCCGTTGCCCCCCTCATGTTCGTCCTTCCCGCTGACTGCTACTCCACAGCCTTCCCTCCTAGTTGACCCCCTCGTGTTTGTCAGCCACACACTCCTGGTTGAAGTGCTAGTCTCTGAAAGTGGAGGCCTGCGTGAGTATCACAGCACAGTGGTGTTCCTCGGGACGATGAAAGCAATGAGAAGGAACAGTCCAACCCTATAACCCCATCAGAGTGGTATTCATCGCAACAAGCCTGACGCAGCACTATGGCTGGTATGTTCCACTCACCTTGAAGTTACCAGCACACTGAGCCCAACTTGTGTACCCCACTCTTTTTCAAAAGGGTTTGATGCTGACGTTATATGCCACTGGCGGCGTCGAAGATTTGAAGGCGTGGCAAGCAGCTGTTTTAATGAGCATTCATGACATGCTAATGAATGCAAATGACAATCGGCTACTAGTCGGCAGGCTAACTGACCCCCCATCCCACCCCATGATTTGAGACCTGTTTTTACGACAGCGGGTTTTTGACTTTTTGCCTCCCGCTGGATTCTCCACTCCCACCCACCACGGAACCCACTGCAGGCAAGGTTAGAGAAATCCGCCCTTTATTTCTCTCTCCATACCTGATTCAACATAGAATTAGATATTCTAACTTCCTGGTTTATATTCTACATGGTTTAGTAAGGATTCTTCAAACTGATTGCCCTCTTCACACAGGTCCAAGATCCCCTGTATGGACACTGCATTGTTTTGCCTCTGCAGTCATTGCAAATTCTTGTGCAGAAGCCCACAGAGAGTCTGTGGGCAAGTGCAACTGTAATGAATGGCGAGCTGCTTTCATTTGTCCCTGAACGCAAATCTGGGGCATTTTGTTTCTCATTTAGTGAAGCTGCATATTAGTTTAAAATAGCTTATGCATTTTTAAGTGGCACTGGAAACCATATTATCTCATTTACCTTATTTGCATTATTAGAAGAATTGTCAAACTTCAGTGAAATTTAATACAATGGTCATGGTTTCTGAGTTTTCCAAATAAAGGTGTCACATAGGAATTTATATATGTCATAAATATATTGTTAAAATATTCCATAAATATATAGTATATTATATAAATGAATAATATAGTATACATATAATATATATTCATATATTAACAGAAATTTATGATGCAGGAGATCATTTGGCCCATCATGCTTGTGGCAGCCAAAAAAGAGTTATCCTGTCTCATTCCACTTTCCAACTCCTGGTCCGTTGCCCTGCAGATTATAGCACTTCCAGTCCATATTTAAGTATTTTTTAAATGCAGTGAGGATTTCTGCCTCTGCCACCCTTACAGGCAGTGAGTTCCAGACCCCCATCATCCTTTGTGTGAAGAAAATTTCTCCTCAACTCCCTTGTAATCCTTCTACCAATTATTTTAAATCTCATATCGGCCCCTCTGCTATGGGAAATAGGTCCTTCCTATCCGCTCTATCTCAGCCCATCAGAATTTTATACACCTCAATTAAATTTCCCCTCAGCCTATTCAATCTTTCCTCATAACTATAAACCTCTGTTCCTTGTTCCTGGTAAGTCCCTGTGCCATCTTCAGTGCAATCATAGCCTTCCTGTAACACAGTGACCAGAAGTGTATGCAATGCCTTAGATGTAGCCTAGATGGTATTTTATGCAGTTCTAGTATCGCCTCCTTATGACTAAGATTTCCAGCCCTGCCTGGGATTGTCTGGTCCTGCCAAAGGTCAGTGGGCTTTTGGCTGGGTTGCCGAACCTCCTGAGGCAGGTCCCACCACGATAGGGCCAGAAAATCCTGGCCTATGTCTCGGCAAATGAAGAAAATTACCCCATATGTCTTCTTAACCACGATATTTTTTAATGCTACCTTCAGGGGCCTGTGGACATGTACTTTAAGCTCCCTCTATCCCTCTATACTCCCATTCCCTTGCACTCTTCGCCCTCCTCAAATGCGGCACCTCACACTTCTCCAGATTGAATTCCATTTACTACTTTTCTGCCCATCTGACCAGTCCCTTGACACCCTTCTGTGGTCTACAGCATTTTCCCTCACTATCAACCACACAGCCAATTTTTGTGTCATCGGCAAACTTCTTAACCATGCCTGAGTTTTTTATTTATTAATGAAAATATAAGAAACTTTGTCACACAGTGGATAATAGTGCTTTGTCCTACACCTTACTGTTACATAGAGGAAAATGGACAACACTGAGGTCATGCAGTAAATGAGACTCCCATGTAATGACACTAAAGCTAGTAAAGGTTAATGGATATTTGAAAACTGTCCACTGCAATAAATTGTGATGTTTATTTTAAATTAACTTCTGCTTTTGTTCTCTTGAACTTAACCATTTTTCCTTTTAGACTCTGTGGTGAATGTGGCCGGAAATTCAGAGATATTTTCAAATGAAATTCTCTGGTAAAATTGAATAATCTGAGCCAATAGTCAAAAGTTTCATGCCTTTAATAATGAAACACGTAGAATAGGTGAAAGAAAAGAAATCTGTCTGGTGAGACTAGAATGACAGATTGTAATTAAAATACATTGAGAGCTAGTTCTGAAAGTAGGGGAAATTAAAGTTCAGTCATAATACAATTACTGCTGTCATGGAGACTGTAGGGCTTTGTGATTGTTATTGTTGGCATCTTTTGATCCTTCTTGATTTGCAAAGGATCGTTCGAAATACTGAATTGTCAGAAATTCAGCTTAGAGTCACTTTTTGCCTTTAGTACCTGGGTGATTTGCATTTTCCAGGGTAGTGTGGGAGGGCTCTGATGGATTTACAGCTTCTGTACAGGATGTGTGATCGTCTCTGTTAGAGTTTCTTACAGTGTTCTGCCCAAGCAATGCTGAAAGCTCAGTTGGTGAAGACCAAGATTGATTGCATCTATTTTCATCTGTTTTGATGTTTCTAGACAGTGTAATTACAGGTGCTAGCTGTGACTCAGTTGGTAGCATTTTCACTTTGGAATCAAGTCAAGCAAACAGGAAAAAAATGGCTGTATAAGGATTTCTTCCTATGAGGGAAATTCATCAAAGGGGCATCCAAGAAGGAGGTTTGTAGGGTTTAAGACATTTGCCAAATCCTTGAGCACTTAATCTCTTATTTTGGATTTGAATATAATGTAAAATTAATGGTGCTGAAATCAAGGGTCTCCAACCAATGATATAAATTAGCATCAGACCACCATGTTGAACAATTAACTAGACCTTTTACTAGACACAGGACAACATGGAGTTAGGGCCAGGTTTCGTGGGTTGGGTAACCGGGAATTAGAAATAAATGACCACTGAGCAGCGAAGGCAAAAGTCGCACCTCCATTTCTGTCTCTGACTATTTTAAGTGGCACGGAAAAGGTCAAGAACCACAACATGTTCCTCTTTAGAAGTTGTCGGCACCATTGTCGAAGTGGGCATTTCAGAGCTTCTGAAGTTTTCAGTGAGGCAGCTGTGTTTTGTAAGACTTCCCAAATGGCACCTGCAGAGTGGAGGCATGAACCATGGATTGGAGGTGAGAAGAGTATAAAAGGTGAGTAAAAATGATGTTCCCTCCTTAACAGTTCAGAGTGAAATGCTGTAGCCGGAGTTATATCCATGGTTACTAAAGTGAGTGATTGGAAGAGGTAAGTGATCATGACCAGATGTTTACTAGGTTGTTACGTCTGACAAGTGACAAGCTGTCAAGTGAAAGAACAGCACTGTAAAAGTGGAAAGGTCTTCAGATACATTAGAATATATTATTTATTGGATAAAGTGCTATTCTGCATTGTATAACATTGAAAGACTATCCCAGTGTAAGACCCAAAGCTAATTGTTCAAACTCTCCTCATTGCTATTCTTTGTAGAGAAGCTCAGCCATCTGTTTGGCTGAATAAATGTTTTGACAGATGTATGAGCTCTTGACTGCCTTCATAAGCATTAATGGATTCTGTTCTGCGGAGTTCCTTTACACAGTTGGCCTGAAGAATATGAATTTCATTATTTTGACATGTTTATGAGCTTATGAAGAAGATAATGATTTTATGTGCCTATTTAAGTGGTGTTTGTTTTGACACAATTCTGAAATTTTCAATGACTTCCAAATGGTATTATGGGGTTTGTGATTTGGTTTATAAAGTGGATACTGGGTGAGTCGTTTTAGTCGATGTGAGCAGGCTGGGGAGGTAAGGGGTAGGGCATAAGAGTGAGGGGTGAGGGGGTAGGGGGTGAGGAGGCATGTCGGAAGGCGAAAGGGTAGGGGAATAAAGAGGTGAGGGGGGTCTTTACACTGATCTGATGAACTAGGCCGTTGTCTCCAAGAACAGAGGCGGGCCTTTTAGCCTAACACCTTGGCATTGGCCCACATCTGTCTTTACCTTGAACCTGTAGCCAGAGGCGGTAGGCCAAACCCTAGGTTGTCACACCCTCCAGGGGATGAAAAACCTGCCATTTTCCCGGACTGTGTGGTAAAGTGGTCTATGGCCTGATAAGCTGTGTCAGTGGAGGCTGAAGTGGCACTGCAGACAGGAGGCCTGGTTATCTGAAACCTTTTTCAGGAGTCCAGAAGACCCTGAGAAGGTAATAAATAGACCCATCTTGGTAACAGCCCAGCAAGCTGGCCCACTGTTAAAAAAAATAGCTCGGACTGCACACACTGAAACTGAGGCAGAAGCAGTCCCTGAACGCTACAGCATTAAAAATGAGGTGCTGATGAGGAAATAGAGACCCCCTGCAAACAAGGAGTGGACAGTGATCCACCAGGTCGTGGTGCAGCCAAGGTAGCATAGGGAAACATTAAGGATAGCTCACGAAATTCTGATGGCTGGGAATGTCGGTATATGCAAAACCCAAGCCTGAATCAGCCCGCATTTTTACTGGCCACACCTCCACAGGGATGTAGTAAGGTTTTTCAGAACCTGCCACACCTGTCACCTTGTGGGAAAAGCCCAATCTGCAATAAGACCTGCACCTATGATTCCCATGCCGGCTTTTGGGGAACCAGACAGCAGGGTGTGTGGGGGTCCCTGCCCAAGATAAAAAGGGGGCCACCAGTACATCCTGACCATCATGGATGAGGCCACCCGCTTCCCAGAGGCTGTTCCCCCGAGAACCACATCTGCCAAAACTGTCATGAGAGAATTGACCCAATTCATTACCAGGTATGGTTGCCCACTGAGATCCAGTCAGATCAGGGCTCAAATTTCATGTCCAAAATATTCCAGGAAGTCATGGGCATCACCCAGCTGAAGTCTTCAACGTATCACCCACAGTCACAGTGGGTGCGAGAATGGTACCAACAGACCCTGGAAACAATAATCAAGGCATACTGTCGCTAGTACCCCATGACTGGGATAAAGGACTAGGTTTTCTTCTGTTCGCTACCAGGGACTCACAATGAGTCCACCGGTTTTACTCCACTTGCATTAGCTTACAGGCGCCAAGTGCGAGGGACTCTGAAACTAATCAAGGAGAGGTTTTTTGAACAGAAGGAGGAAGTCTCCATGTTATACTATGTGCTCCTGGAGTGACTCATAACAGCCTATGATGTGGCCTGAGAACACTTGAAAATCTCCCAGACAGCTATGAAGAAACAGGCAGACAAACATGCCAGGGCCCAAACCTTTCAGCCAGGAGACTATGTGTTAGTGCTCCTACCAATACCAGGTAAACCCTTAAAAGCCCAGTTCAGTGGCCCATACAGAAAAGCAAAGAAGCTCGGAGAAGTAAACTATCTAATTGACACCCCAGATAGGGGAAAAAAGCAAAAGCCGCGTCATGTCAACATGATAAAGTGACATCACAGCCGAGAAGGAGATAAGCAGGTAACGGGCTGTCCCATTGCTGCTGACCTTGAGGATGAGGATAGCAGTTGGGATGAATTGGAGGGAGACATGGCGAAGGCTCACATTGAACCCCCTATTCTCTGGCTAACCAACACAGAGATACTAACGAATTTAGACTTATTCACCCACCTAAGTGCAGAACAACGAGCAGACTTCACAAGGCTGCTCACTGCATTAAAGGCTTATGAAGAGACAAGCTAGGCTGCACCATACCAGCTCTACATGATGTGGATGTGGGTTAGGCCCCTCCCATGAGCCAACATCCCTATTGTCTAGGCCCAGAAAAGCTGGCCCAGGTCCGGGAGGAGATTAGCAATATGCTGCAGCACCAACTAGTAGAGTCTAGCAGCAGTAGCTGGAGCTCCCCAGTTGTGCTTGTGCCCAAGCTGGACGGCTCCACAAGGTTCTTCATTGACAACTGCAAAATTAATGCAGTGACCAGAGCCGACTCCTACTCAATATCCAGCCTGGGAGAGGACATAGATAGGGCAGGTAAGGCAGAGTACATTACAAAGATAGATTTACTCAAGGGATACTGGCAAGTTCTCTTGACTGCCCACGCAAAGGAAATCTCCGCCTTTGTAACTCTGGATGGGTTAAACCAGTGTCGAGTCATGCCATTTGGGCTCCAAAATGCCCCAGTCACTTTCAAAGGCTGATGAACCAGATAGTGGCAGGCTTAGCCAATTGTGTAGTATACCTAGACAACCTCCTGGTGTACAGCGACACCTGGGAAACTCACTTAGAGCAACTGGAAGCCCTCTCCCAGAAAGAGCAGTCAGCTGACCTAGTGGTCAATTTTGCAAAGAGCAAGTTCGCTAAGGCTCAAGTCATCTATCTAGAACACATAGTGGGCCAAGGACAAGTACTGCCCAGGGCTGCAAAGGTACAAGCAGTAGCACAATTCCCCATTCCCGCAACAAAACAGGAAATCATGAGGTTGTTGGGATGTGTGGATTCTACCGCAAATTCATCTAAAACTCTAGCACAGTAGCCGCCCCGCTGACAGACCTACTACCGAAAAAAGCAAAGGTAGTATAGACTGAGAAATGCCAGGTGGCTTTTGAAAATGGAAAGCCGTTTTAATTGGCGAGCCTGCGCTTGTAGCTCCGAACTTTAACTAAGCATTTAAAGTAGCCGTTGATGCGAGTGACCTTGGGGTAGGGGCTGTCCTCCTCCAGAAAGATGAATCAGGGATAGAGAGATCAATCGGGTATTTCTCCAAAAAACTAAACATGCATCAGAAATAGTTCTCCACAGTAGAGAAGGAAATCCTTGGTTTATTACTGGTCTCAAATACATTGAGATATATGTCTGAAATGGATACAGAGGGACCGTAGTCTATACTGACCACAACGCTTTAATCTTTGTGGAAAAGTTTGAGACACAGAATGACAGGTTATTCTGTTGGAGTTTGTTTCTCCACCTAAACATTACCCACATTGCGGGGAAATCAAATGTGATTGTAGGCTCCCTGTCCAGACCTTAAAGACACCCAGTTAGAGCTGAAGGGATAATATTGACCAAGGCTAGGAGAATGAGAGAGAGAGAGAGGGAGTGTGTGTGTGTGTGTATGTGCTGCAGGGGAAGTGTCATGAAAAGCTGATTACTGCCACAAATTAGTTACTTTTTAAGGAAGACTTGAGCGCTTCTAAAGAAATACAAGCAAGGGCATTGAGCAAAAGATGGCTGATAACGTAAAGTGACCACTTTCTGGAAAATTCCTATGTGGATTATACTAACAGACCTGTCCAAAGAGAACATGGAATGTCACACCTGAAAAGATGCCAGGGCCTCCGTCAAGCAGAGACACTTGAAAGGGAGGTAGGAAAGATGCAAGAGACTGAACTTTAATCTCCTCTGGCAGTGGAGGCAAAAGACTGATTTGCATATCTCAGCTGTCACCCTAAAATCCATCTCCTGTTGATTTATATCTCAGAGAGCAGAAATATTCGTCCTGCGGGTGACACGCGCCCGACACGTACGGGAGTGAAATAGTGCGCGATGATGTCGGGCGAGCGTCCTACGTCACCATGCACTCTCGCGATCTTTCAATTGGCAGTGAGTAAGAGGCCTATTAAGGCCCTTAAGTAATTAATCAAATCGCATTTTTTGCTGCCCACTCAATCGCTCAGTTGCCGGGCAGGAAAATAGGTCAGGCAGTCTGTGTGTTTTTAATGAAACCTCATCCACGGGCGGGATGAGGTTTCCAACGGTTTCCGAAAAGAAATCAAAATTTTTTAACCTTCTTTTTTACATGCGCCTCTTCATGTGACTGAGTCACATGTGGGGGCGTGTTTATATAGTATGCAAAAAGTTTATTTTTCATTTTAAAATCCTCCAGCTCCCTGAGGCAGCTGTGCCTTCAGGGAGCTGTCAGTGCGCACTCCCCCACGCACGCCCACACTTCCATGCTCGAGCTCCTCCTGCCCCCCCACCCCGGCGGTACCGAGGCTCTTAGCGCGCGTTTCACACTGGCTGGCCGTTAATTGGCCGGCCGGTGTGAAATTGTAACCGGAGCCCAATCGTGGGTGGCGGTCGATCTCGTGGCCATTCCTGGGACAGCCTGCAGCACCCGCCCGACGAGTGGAAAATCCTGCCCAGGATGTGTAAAATGGTCAGAGGTGAAAGAAGGCAGACCCTGGGTGCAAGACGTGGGCCAGGGCTTTCTGTGCCTGCCAGCGTCAGTCGTGGTCGGTGGCGTGAGCAGCCAATATGGCGCAGTCGGTTCCATGATGGCATGCAACAAGTTCACAATCGGTGCCAGGCAACGTTCTCCACCATTGGATATCGAGAACCTCATTGTAATACATCAGAATATCATTTTAGACCTGCACCCCCTCCGCCCGCCAGGATCGTCCGCCCATGTTGAGGGCAAAACCCACCAGTGTAGAACACGTCTTGACAAGTATGATGTGCAGAAGTTGGGACTTACCTGCCTGGGCCTTGCTCACATCATGGACGTCCGAGGTGCAAAAGATGCTGGAGCCTGACAGCAATGGGACCCTGGAGGAACGTCCATGGCACGCTGGGTGGATTCTCATAGACATGGCTCTGCTTTGAAACAGCCCATGGATAGTCACCGTTGATACTCACAATGGATGATGGTTGGTTGGGTGGGAGAGGGTCTCAGAATGGGTGGGAGAGGAAGAATAGTTGGGTTGGTAAGGTTGGGAGGGGCGAGTGAAGGTGTCGGGGGGGAAGGTTGCTGGGGAGGGATAGAGGTTGGGGATGGATAGGACGGAGAACAGGGGAAGGAGGGGGTAACGGGAGAGAAGATGGCAGCTGGGAAGGTAGGTGTAAGGGGGCTGGAAGGTGTAAGGGAAAGAGTGCAGAAAGGGGAAGGAGTGCGAAGTGGGGAAGGAGTGCTAAGAGGTGAGGGTGCCCAGATGGAGGAAGGGGTGCGGAGAGGGGAGGGTGTTCAGCGAGGAGGAGGGCATGCAAAGAGGGGAGGGAGTAAGGGTGGAGTAAGAAGTAGGAGTGGAGGAAAGAGTCAGGAAGGGGGGAGTCAGGCTGGAGGAAGGAGTCGAGAAGGGGGAGGGACATTCAAGTGACACATCATTAATCCTGGGGCTGCTGTCTTCTTGCCTTTCCTGGACATCTTCCCTGCAGTAGTCATGGGCTGGAAGCGATGAGATGTGTGCTCGCGGCTGGACTTTAAATGTGGCGCCCGGCATGATGAAGTGGCAAGGTGATGGCGTGGTGGGCAAATGAGAGCCTGCCCGCCATGGAAACAGCGTCTTTCCTGGGAATACCTATGCAATGCAGTGGATTTGGGAGGATATGGCGTCAAAACCCACCATCGCGGCTGATGGGTAAGACGTTGTTTTACCCACCCGCTACCACAATTAGTGCAAATCTGGGATGATTCCGCCCATAGTTTTTCTTTCCCCTTACAGGGATACACAGGGAAAATGGTTAAAAAACCAGCTTCAGAGCAGTGCAGCGTGTGTTGGTGTGTGTGCAGCATGAGGAGACCAACTAGTCATCCCTGCAGTTGCAGGTGAAGTCTCTCTCTCTCTCTCTCTCTCACTCTCTCTCCCTCTCTCTCCCTCTGTTGCTGGAGGCATTGCTCATCAGAAGCCACAATCAAAAAGGAAATAGGACAGCCTCTTCAGCTACCCTGCAGAACCAAGTGTCTCCAAACCAACTGTGAAACAGCCAAAGTCAGCTCTACTGGAATTGCCTAACTTAACGGCCACAACGTACCGCCATCTATGCCTCACGGACAAGCCAAAGGCTGATTCGTATATTTTGAAATCTTTTATTTGGATCTTTAACTTCTCATTTCTGATCTGTGTGTATGTGTGTTGCATTTCTATTATTTTTCTCAGGCTTTAGTAACTAATAAACTTACAATTTCTTTGCCCAAGAAAGCCTGGTTGAATTGGCTCCTTCCAAAAATAAGTACATTTAGACTGGGTAAATATAAAGGGAAGGGATCCCTTTTAAATTAACCTTTTTGCAACCAACTGAAGGGGATGAATAAAGAAGGGGAGCCAGCTCATTCCTCCTCACCTGGGAGCATAATAAAATTGATGCCCTGTTTGGAAAGTTAACAAATTGGGGGACTTTGCCTGGGGGCTGGTCGTAATACTATGTTATTACAATAAAAAACTCTGTTCTTTCACTTGGCTGCCATGCTGAACATAGACTTAGTAACACTGAAAAAAAATCAGTTCTGAGCATTGTCCAGCCCCAGAGAAGAGTCTGGTGAGCTGCTGAAACTGGGTTTGCTATTCCCTCAGTGACATAGATGCCAGTTGATTGTACATTAATCATGTCTTATTGTGAAGCCAATACAAGGCGTTTCCCACTTGGCTTCACTTCAATATCTTCAGTAATAGCTTGGTGAATCTCATTAAAAGTAATATCATTCTTTCTGCTTTTTCTTATACGTGTTATGTATAAAATTCTTAGACAACTTGCAAGAGTAGATTCGGAGAGGCCATTTCCTTTGGCTAGAGAGCCTAGAATTAGGAGCCATAGCTTCATGCTGAGGGATGAGCGTCTTAGGACTGAAATGGAAAATTTCTTCATTCAGAGCACAGTGAAACTCTGGAATTCTCTATACCCCAGAGAGCTGTGGATGCTCAGTTGTTGAGTATATTCATGGCTGAGATTGATAGATTTTTGGACATTAAAGGAAACAAGATATATGGAGACAAGGCCAGGAAAGTGTTGAGCTTGATGATCAGCTATGATGCTATTGATTGGAGCAGGCTGGTGGAGCTGAATGGCCTACTCTTGCTCCATTATTTATGTCTTTATATTACAACTAGTGAACTCCCTGTGTCTCTTTTTGTTTTGTTCTTGGGATGTGGATGTTGTTGGCAAGGCCAACATCTTTTGCCCATCCATAGTCACCCTTGAGAAGGTGGTGGTGAGCCACCTCCTTGAACTGCTGCAGCCCATGTGGTGTAGGTGCACCCACAGTGTGGTTAGGAAGGGAGTTCCAGGATTTTGAGTCAGCAATGGTGATGGAGCAGAAGTATTTCTAAGTCAGGATGGTGTGTGATTTAGAGGGGAACTTGCACATGGTGGTGTTCCCATACATCTGCTGCCCTTGTCCTTCTAGATTGTAGTGGCCGTGGGTTTGGAAGGTGCTGTCGAAGGAGACT
Organism: Carcharodon carcharias; assembly: GCF_017639515.1. Classification (NCBI taxonomy): domain Eukaryota; kingdom Metazoa; phylum Chordata; class Chondrichthyes; order Lamniformes; family Lamnidae; genus Carcharodon; species Carcharodon carcharias. Next base: position 26,324,365 of record NC_054476.1, read on the forward strand.
TGGTGAGTTGTGAAAGACTTAAGTAAGTTTCACCTGACTTGCCTATGTGACAATTCCGAGATCAAAGCCTTTTTGCAAATTCTGTTCTTAGTGTTCAGAACTAACAAACCCCTGGGCAGATTGCAGAGAACAGAAATGAATGTCGGATCATTTTTGTGGCTATTTGAGCTGCTCCACTCAATTTTTCTGCTTTGCACTCCGCCTTGGTGAATCTTTATGTCTATGGGTTACAAGAAGGAAATCTGTCATCATATCTTTCCAGGTTCTGCACATTTGGTTCCAGTGCAGACTATGTGATGGTGAGCTTAACGAACAGGAAGGGCAGAATTGTCCCGGATTTGCACTAAGTGCAGTAGCGGATGGATGTTTTACCCGTTGGCCATGATGGTGGATTTTCACGCTGTATCATCCCAAATCCATCGCATTACTTATGCATTCCTGGGAAATACGCCACTTCCACGGCAGGTGGGGCTCCAATTCACCTGCCATGCCGTCACCTCGCTGCTTCATCACACCAGGCACCACATTTAAAGTACAGCCATACTCATTGCTTCCAGCCCAGGACTGCAGCAAAGAGGACACGGTCCCGAAAGGCAAGAAGACTGCAGCCTTCGAGTGCGTTTTGGATGCTGTGGAGGCCCGCTGTAATGTCCTCTATCCCTGCTCTGGCTGCTGGAGAAGCAGTAACATTACCACTCCGGCTTGGTAGGTGATGGCTGTGGTGATCAGCGCCAATGCTGCACAGAAGAGGTTGGCCATCCAATATAGATAGAAGATGAATGATCTCATCTGAGCAGCCAGGATAAGGTAACCATCTCATCACTCTTAACTCACACGCTCAAGCCCATCACACGTTCACTGGCATCTCACTCACTGCCAGCTCGAAGGACATCACCACCCATTCTCAGACACATGCCTATCTGGCCTCATCTCCTCTGGAGACCGTCTCCTCAGCCCTCACCATCTTGAGGCCACTTGCACAGACCAACATGTGCCCCACACACACCCTGGGATACCCTCCTTCCCCAGTACAGCCCTCGTCCTGCAGCCTCTTCCCCTGCCTGAGGCGACTGCTCCTCTTTCTCCAAACAAGAGTTTGCCCTGCAACATTGAAAAGCCAACCACATATGGCTGACCTGGTAGGTAGAGACCTATATGTGAACCCCCTAAAAGTGATGTGCTTCTGTCTGTGAAGCCTGGTGCTGATGACTGCGAGTGCTGACCGAAGCGAGGTAGGCAAGCAAACCTCGAAGTCCTGAGCGAAGTGCAGCCCACCAATTGCCTGCCTTATATATGCTGTTGTGAAACATGTCGGCGTGTCCTCCCGCCGATGTGGGCGGATGATCCAACGGGGGTGGGAGTGAGTCCGGCGGGCTGGCCTAACAATGATATGCTGATGTATTACAATGAGGTTCCCAACGTCCAATGGTGGGGAACATATGCAGCCATCAGCGGGTGGAGCAGGCGATCGCAAACTTGTTTCACGATGTCGTGAAGCCAATTTTTGGCCTTCCCGCCATATTGTCTGCTCACGCCGCCAAACGGGCCCGACGCCGGCAGGCACAGAAAATCCCGGCCGAAGATTTTTAAGTTTTAGCACAGGAATGAATGGGATCAGCCTGGATTGTGAAGGCTGGATCAGGTGGTGTTGAGAGCCAGTGAGAAGACTAAAATACAAAAGGCTAAGTTTAGGGAAAAAACACAGGGAGAATGGGGAGGTGGGAAAAGATGAGCAGGAAGCATCACAGAACAGCTAAAAGAGACAGTTTGAAGCATTATGGCATGAGGTTGTGGTGGGTTCTACGTCACAGCTGTGACAACTTTTTAAAAATTAGTTCATCGGCTGTGAAGTGCCTTCTTTTCTTTCTTTTTCTCGTTCGTTCATTGTTTTTTTACACCCATTCACCCATCCCTCCTTCCATCCACTTATCCTTCGATTCATCCTTCCAACCCTCCATTCACCTCGCCATTCATATCCACTATACAGTAGTTTTTAGGAGCAGCAGGTAAGATAAAAGGATGGATTTCCCTGGGTTTCCACTCAGGTTGGATTGCCTGGGCACAACAAGTATTGGAAAGGAACCATCTCAATTTTCCTCCGTTTAGGGTGGACAGAAGGAAAATGGGTTGGATCCCTTTACACGAGTTTGCCTCCAGCCTCAATATTCACTGTGCCAAAGTGAATTTATCTGCGCAGCCCTCAGAAGGTCTTCCTTGTAAAGGATGGGGGATTGCTGCAGATGGCAGCAGTGCAGTTGTTGGCCATGATCTTACTGAATGGCAGAGCAGGTTGAGGGGCTGTATGACCTACTCCTGCTCCCATTCATCATGTCGAGGAAGATTGGACACATCTTGACTTTCTGCGACTGTGCAAACCTGGAATCGACAATCCATGTCTCCTGATTTTTGATTCCATTCAAGTGATGACTGCCAATTCATTATCACCTATTTTCTGTTATTGCAGAAAATTCCAAATTACCCTCAAACAGTGATGATATACTGGACATCAATGAACTGTATAGTTTGGAAATTGCTTTTGGCAATCAATAGCAACTGAACACTCACTGTCCTCTATTTAATGCTGGGTCAAGTGGGCCAATTCTCCAATTAAACGTGGAGAGAAGAATATCATACAAAAGTATTCAGTATTCACCTGCTGAGATAGCCAAGCCATCTCTGACTTTTTTTTAATAAACTAAGTGTTTCATTTACATTTGTTGAATTATAACCAGGAGGATTGATCTAATTTTTCGCATATAATATTATTGGGCTGTAAGTGATGAAGCTCTATGATCTGCTCAGGAGCTTTCTACAATTGGGTGTCAGCACTTACTGAAATAGCTAGCTAATCTTCATAAGAGAGTTGACTGTAGAGTACTCTCCAGGGTTGTGTTGGGAGGTTGCACAGTAAATTTGAGTGCTGAAAATCCCCAGAAAGCTATAGTACTAGCCAGGAGACTGTTCTTTAAATTCTCAATCTCCATTTTTTTTGGTATCCTTTTCAAAATGAAAAAGCAAGTTTTATTTGCAAAATGCTCGAGTTAAATAGCATGGGTCTTTCTTTTTACCAATTGTTTCACAGTTTTATCACTTGTTATAAGACTTTTACCGTTAAGGTTTTATCATACCTATCAACCAGCCAGCTAAAACATTGGTAAGTCTGATTCAAGTCTCTAATACAAAGACAATTGGTGCTAGTTGGATCTGGATATGCTAACACCCTGGTTTCTGACCCTGAGATCTCTTCCATCGCTGTTGATGATGAATATGCCACCCAAAACTACAGAATAATGTCTCAACTGTCCTAACAGTTTTATCTACAATGTGCCACTTGACTGTTAGAAAGAAAGACGCGTTTAGAAAGCAGTTTTTGCAACCTTTGGATACCCCAAAGCAGTGTAGTCACAGTTGTAATGTAGGAAAAACAACAGTGAATTCATGCACAACAAGCTCCAACAAACAACAATGATAAATGACCAGGTAATCTTTTTTACTGATGTCGGTTAAGGGATAAATAAAAGCCGGGACATCAGGGAGAATTCCCCTGCTCTCCTTTGGAATAATGCCAAAGGATCTCTTACATCCAGCTGAGGGCTGAGGGGACTGATCTGATGGCACCTCAGTTGAAAGTCTCATTGAAGGAAGGCACCTCCAAGAGTGCAGTTAAAATGCTTTATTTTGTTATTTCATGTGTCACCTGCAACACTGGCAGAGAAAGGGACTAACAGCAGCTTAGTTAATGGGTTAGAAATTATTGTCATCTTAAAATCAAAAAGCATAGTTTATTGCTGAGATATATAAATAATAAAACTTGCATTAATACAATGTTGCGCATGTCTTCAAAGCACCTTGCTTCCAATATAGCTATTGTTTTTATGTCAGCAAACGTAGGTGTCAATCTGCACACAACAAATAGCGAATGACCAGATCTTCCTACAATATAAAAAATTCACAACACGGAAACACACCATGGGAAGAATTTTCTCCCCGTCAGGGGGAAGTTCAGGAGCGGGCGCGTACAGGCGCACATCTGATCGGTGCCCCCGATTGGGGGCGCGCCACCATTTTTCGTGGGCGGGCCAATTAAGGCCCACCCAGCGTGATTTCCACCAGAAAATGCTACGTGCTCCCTGTGCGGGCAGGTGGGGGTAGGGGGATTCCCTCAGCAGAGAGTGTGCTCTTTTGCGCATGCGCACAAAACAGTGCATTCAAGTCCCTGAGGCTAAGTGCTGCCTCAGGGAGATTGGCACAAATTTAAAAATGGTCATGTCCCCTCATGTGACACTGTCACATGAATTGGGACATGTCCATCACTTTTAATTAAGCTTTTAATTTTTTATAACCCTCATCCCACCCGTGGATGAGGTTTCATGTTTTTTCTAATTCCCGCTGATTCGGCTGCGCCCCCGCCGACCTGAAAATTGGAATGATGCGGTGTGACATCAGGAATTCCGCCAGATTCATCCCGTGTCATTCTACGTGTAGGCGAGTGGGCTCGCTCCCCGCTCGCCAACCTCCATATCCTGCCCCATATGTCCCAACTGGTCCATGCCAGTGAGTATATGCTTCACATGAGCCTCTTCCCATTCTACTTCATCTACTCTTATCAGCATAGTCTTCTATTCCTTTCTCCCTTGTGTACATATCTAACTTCTTCTTAAATGCACCTACACTCACTGACTCAACCACGCCTAGCGGTAGCTAGTTCCATATCCTTACCCTACTGGGTAAATATATGTCCTCTGATTTCCGTATTGGGTTTCTTAGTGACGACATTATATTCATGACCCCTAGTTCTGTTCCCCTCTACAAGTAGAAGCAACTTCTCCATCCGTACCCAGCCCTTTCATAATCTTAAAATCTCTATCCATCTTCTAAAGGAGTAGTTGAGGTGACTATCATAGATGCATTTAAAGAGAAGCAAAATAAATATAACGAGGGGGACAGGAATAGAAGGATTGTTAATCGGGTTAGATGAATTAGTGGGGAGGAGGTTGGTGTGGAGCACAAAGACCTGTTGGACTGAATGACCTGTTTCTGTGCTGTAAGTTCCAGGTAAGAACATAGGAACCTGGCAACGTAGGAAACAGGAGCAGGAGAAGACCACATGGCCCTACGAGCCTGCCCTGCCATTCCATATGATCACAGCTGACCTTCAGCCTCAACTCCACTTTCCCGCCTGCTCCCCATTTCTTCCTGAAGAGATGAAAAACCTGCCTGTATCAGGCTTAAATTCACAACCCCCTGAGGCAAAGGACCCATTTGAATGAAGGAAAATCTCTTCTTCTCAGTCCGTATCCTGCAATCGTGCACCCTTGTTCTAGGTTCCCCAACCGGGGATACCATGGGCCAGAGCTCCCATGGAGTGCCAATCACAGTTGGGTTGTCACTCTGCTCCTTTTTACCTTACACTGAAATGCAGCTGCACATTTCTCACCTGACCTGCTGACTTGGGAAGTGTGAGAAAATTGCAGTGCAATGAGTTCCCAAGGCCGTGTGTTGAGGACAGCAGAGTCAGGGGAGGGAAGCCATGTCACCTTTATTATGGCACAGCTGCCATAAAGCAAGTAAGTTTAAAAGCCCAGACACTTTGAGAAGTGAGGGGCGGGTGGTTATTCAGAGGCATCGGGTGGGTAGTTGGAGTGGTGGGGGCTTGTAGTCAGGTAGGCAGGGTGGTAGGGTATTCAATGTGGTCAAGGGAGCAGTTGGGCTTGGGAGTGCAGATGTATTTGGGAAGTTGGGAGTTGTTGGGGGGTTTGGGGGCTTCGGGGTTAGTTGGGTGAGTGGGGTGTTGTTGGTCGGGGGTGGTGGGGTAGTCGGGGGTTTGGGGGAATGAGGGAGTTGGGCAGTGAGGGGCTCCTTGGGGAATTGGAAGAGTAGTTGGGCATCTAGAGGGTAGTCAGAAAGGTGGGGGTTAGTTGGGGATTGGGAAGGTTCACTGGGTGTTCGGAAGGGCAGTCAGGGGATTGGGGAGGGGTGATAGTTAGGAGGTTGGGAAGGTCCAGTGGGGGAGGGGGCTGCTGGGAGGGAAGTCAGGGGTTGGGAGGGTAGTAAGGTGGCACTGTGTGTGTCTAGGCGTTGGGGGATGGGATTTTAGTTCTATAGTTACCCAGGGGTTAGAAGTGGTTTAATCCTTTCAACTGATTCTGGGTAACTATTACTATAAGACAAAAACAGAATTACTTGGAAAACTCAGCAGGTCTGGCAGCATCGGCGGAGAAGAAAAGATTTGATGTTTCGAGTCCTCATGACCCTTCAACAGAACTGAGCGAATATTAGAAGAGGGGTGAAATATAAGCTGGTTTAAGGTGGGTGGAGGTGGGGGGTAGGGAGAGAAGTTGGGGGGGTGGGGGGTGGTGGTGTGGTTATAGGGACAAGCAAGCAGTGAAAGGAGCAGATAATCAAAAGATGTCACAGACAAAGGAACAAAGAAGTGTTGAAGGCGGTGATATTATCTAAACGAATGTGCTAATTAAGAATGGATGGCAGCACACTCAAGGTACAGCTCTAGTTGGGGTGCGGTGGAAAGACTAGCAGGGCATACAAGATTTAAAAATAATGGAAATAGGTGGGAAAAGAAAAATCTATATAAATTATTGGAAAAATCAAAAGGAAGGGGGAAGAAACGGAAAGGGGGTGGGAATGGAAGAGAGACCTCCACTGACCTCTACCTCTCGGAGGCTGAGCGTCAACTCGCAGACACTTCCTCCTACCTCTCCCTGGACCATGACCCCACCACTGAACATCAAGCCATTGTTTCCAGGACTGTCACTGACCTCATCTCCTCTGGGGATCTTCCTCCCACAACTTCCAACCTGATAGTCGCCCAACCTCAGATAGCCCGCTTCTACCTCCTACCCAAAATCCACAAACAGAACTGTCCCGGTAGACCGATCGTGTCAGCCTGTTCCTGCCCCACGGAACTCATTTCTCGTTATCTTGACTCCCTTCTCTCTCCCCTTGTCCAGTCCCTTCCCACCTACATCCGTGATTCCTCTGACACCTTACGTCACATCAACAATTTCCAGTTCCCTGGCCCCAACCGCTTCTTCTTCACCATGGACGTCCAATCCCTCTACACCTCCATCCCCCACCAGGATGGTCTGAGGGCCCTTAGCTTCTTCCTTGAACAGAGGCCCAAACAATCCCCATCCACCACTACTCTCCTCCATCTGGCTGAACTTGTTCTCACACTGAACAATTTCTCCTTTAACTCCTCCCACTTCCTCCAAATAAAAGGTGTGGCTATGGGTACCCGCATGGGCCCCAGTTATGCCTGTCTCTTTATGGGTTATGTGGAACATTCCTTGTTCCAGTCCTACTCCAGCCCCCTCCCACTCTTTCTCCATTATGTGGATGATTACTTCGGTGCTGCTTCATGCTCTCATCGGGACTTGGAAAAATTTATTAATTTTGCTTCCAATTTCCAACCCTCCATCATTTTCACATGGTCTATCTCTGACACTTCCCTTCCCTTCCTTGACCTCTCTGTCTCAATTTCTGGTGATAGACTGTCCACCAATATCTATTACAAGCCTACCAACTCCCACAGCTACCTCGACTACAGGTCCTCAAACCCCGCTTCCTGTAAGGACTCCATCCCATTCTCTCAGTTCCTTCACCTCCGTCGCATCTGTTCTGATGATGCTACCTTCAAAAACAGTTCCTCTGACATGTCCTCCTTCTTCCTTAACCGAGGTTTTCCACCCACGGTCGTTGACAGGGCCCTCAACCGTGTCCAACCCATCTCCCACACATCCGCCCTCACGCCTTCTGCTCCCTCCCAGAAACATGATAGGGTCCCCCTTGTCCTCACTTATCACCCCACCAGCCTCCGCATTCAAAGGATCATCCTCTGCCATTTCCACCAACTCCAGCATGATGCCACCACCAAACACATCTTCCCTTCACACCCCCGGCGGCATTCCGTAAGCATTGTTCCCTCCGGGACACCCTGGTCCACTCCTCCTTCACCCCCTACTCCTCAACCCCTACCTATGTCACCTCCCCATGCCCACGCAAAAGATGCAACAACTGCCCCTTCACTTCCTCTCTCCTCACCGTCCAAGGGCCCAAACACTCCTTTCAAGTGAAGCAGCATTTCACTTGCATTTCCTCCAACTTAGTCTACTGCACTCGTTGCTCCCAATGTGGTCTCCTCTACATTGGAGAGACCAAATTAAACTGGGCGACTGCTTTGCAGAACACCTGCGGTCTGTCCGCAAGAAAGACCCAAACCTCCCTGTTGCTTACCATTTTAACAATCCACCCTGCTCTCTTGCCCACATGTCTGTCCTTGGCTTGTTGCATTGTTCCAGTGAAGCCCAATGAAAACTGGAGGAACAGCACCTCATCTTCTGACTAGAAACTTTCCAGCCTTCCGGACTGAATATTGAATTCAACAACTTTAGATTTTGAACTCCTTCCTCCATCCCCACCCCCTTTCTGTTTCTTCCCCTTTCCATTTGTTTTTTCCAATAATTTTTAAAGATTTTTCTTTTCCCACCTATTTCCATTATTTTTAAATCTTGTATGCCCTGCTAGTCTTTCCACCCCACCCCCACTAGAGCTGTACCTTGAGTGTGCTGCCATCCGTTCTTAATTAGCACATTCGTTTAGATAATACCACCACCTTCAACACTTCTTTGTTGCTTTGTCTGTGACATCTTTTGATTATCTGCTCCTATCACTGCTTGCTTGTCCCTACAACCACACCACCCCCACACCCCCACTTCTCTCCCCCCAACCCCTCCCCCCCCCCACCTTAAACCAGCTTATATTTCACCCCTCTTCTAATATTCACCCAGTTTTGTTGAAGGGTCGTGAGGACTCGAAACGTCAAATCTTTTCTTCTCCGCCGATGCTGCCTGACCTGCTGAGTTTTTCCAGGTATTTCTGTTTTTGTTTTGGATTTCCAGCATCCGCAGTTTTTTGTTTCTATTACTGTAAGGCAGCTGGAATCATCTGAAGCCAGCAATTTAAATCGAGTATCGGATGGTTCCCAGTGCAGGGTAATTGCCCAATGGATGTTTGAACTTCCCGGGCAATTGTCGTGCAATCCTTATCTGGGGACTTCCAGGGAAGTGAGGGGTCTCTACCAACGCATCTGCTGGGGTAAACTCCTGGGTATGATGCCGCAGAGGTCTGAAGTTCTGGGCCAATGTCTCAGTAGCTACCTTGTCGAGTCCCTTCATAATCTTGAATGTTTAAATGATATCATGGGCAGAATCTTGTTGAGTCCTTGGGTGTCTCGCCTGGCAGCTGGAGAGCCAGCGAGGGACCCGCGCAGCCTCATTTCCAGAAGGCCCACTGAACCACATGCCAATCTGGCAGTGGTGAGGCCAGCGGTGGCTCTTCTTCTGGAACCAGGTCCCCAGGGGCGGATGTCTTGCTCATCAAGAGGTGGCGGTCAGTCAGAGGCCGGCCGCTCTTGCGCTCAGCAATGCCACAGTGGAGGCTTTGGCTGCTGCCAGAAGAACACTCTCCGGACTCCCAGGATCGTGGGGCGATGTGGGGATGGCATTGAGGGGGTGGGGGGCAGTTGTGGGGCGATGTTGACTGTTTTCCTGTGTGGGGGCCACAGGGAAAGGGGTGCAAGGAAGCAAGGACAGGGGGTGGCTCTCAGCAGGCCCCCTCTTTTCTGATGCCCAGTCCCTCAATCAGGCAACGAGCGCCTTTGATTGAAAGACCCTCCCTCCTCATGACCCCAGCGAGGTGACAAGCTGCCTGCAAGGTAATAGCAGTTGTGAGCGCCTTGTGGCCACAGGCCTGATGGCAGCTGTGTTAAACCCAGTGGCGGAAGGATGAGTCCCTTAGGTTCTTCTTAATTGGCCACTTAAGGGCCTCAGTTGGCAGCAGGTCAGGAAGGTCGACCATGGGCATTCCTGCCCAGAACTTAATTCGTGGAGGAGGGAAGGCAGCAGGATTCAGTTACGCCACCATCCCGCCTAAGCATGTGCCCTTCCCACTTCCAAACTCGCCACCAGCCTGAGCACAAGATTCCGCCCCACCTCTCGTTCTTCTAAACTCCAGAGAGGTTAGACACAATTTACTCAGCCTCTCAGCACCAGACAACACTCTCATCCCAGGGACCAATCTAGTGAACCTTCACTGTACGGCCTCAAATGCAATTATATCTTCCCTTAAATATGGAGACCAAAACTGCAGATATGGTCTCACCAAAGCCCCACCCAATTGCAGCAAGACCTCTCTATTCTTGTACTCGAACCTGATTCCACCACAAGGATTTCCCATGCCACATGATCAGGAATGAGCATTTGTAATTGGCTGGTCCAGGCCACGCTGAACTGCAGGAAATCTATGGATTATATTTTGAAATTGGACAGCACTCATGTTAGAAATCAATGGGCACACCACCAAGTGATGTAAAGGAAAATCACCAGCTACGTCAAAGCAGTTCAAAGTGAGCTATCAACTTTAACCGAAGAACTCCGCCCTTGAGCAATAAAACTGTTCTTGGATATGACACTGACTAATAAAATGGCTGTCACTGCACATTCTTGGAGCTATTGGAAGCCTCTGATTGGAAACTGGCCACAGAAAACTTGCTTGAGTGTTTGGATACTCATAGATATGAGGATATATTTGCAAGACAATATAGTTGTATTTGTCAGTGAGCAGTGTTAGGGGGAAGAGCTAGAGTTTGCCTGGCCCTTTGATGTAATTGTTCAGGAATCACATTGTCTCAGTATGTGGACTGAAATTGAAATTGGAGGCATCAGTGATGTGGCAAATTAATTAAAGAATTTTCACACATTGATGGATAAACTATATAACCTGTACTTGCATTCCCTGGCCAACCTAACAACAGAAGTGAGATAAAAATAGAAAATGCTGGTAACACCCAACAGATCTGGCAGCACCTGCAGAGAGGGAAAACAGAGTTAATGTTTTGAGTCTGTATGACTCCTCTTCAGAGCTAAACAGAAGTGAGATGCGCTGAAGACATAGATGCACAACAAAATAAAATCAGGAAGATACTGGGACTGGATGGGTTCCAAGTCCATGTAATATGGTACATGATTTATTTATTCCTTCTTGGGATGTGGGCATCGCTGGCATTTATTGCCCATCCAAGCCCTCCATTCACCAGGTGCCCATCCACCACCTTCCAAATCTGCAACCTCTACCACCAAGAAGGACAAGGCAACAAATGCAGGGGAACAACACCACCTGCAAGACCCCCCTCCAAGCTACACACCACCCTGACTTGGAAATATATCACCACTCCTTCGCTATGACAGGCTCAATATCCTGGAGCTCCATTCCTAACAGCACTGTGGGTGTTCCTATAACACATAGACTGCAGCGGTTCAAGAAGACGGTTCACCGCCACCTTCTCAAAGGCAATTAGGGATGGGCAATAAATGCTAGTCTGGCCAACAACACCCACACCCCATGAATGAATAAATAAAAACAAAACCCTAATTTTACACTCTATGCCTGAACACAAATGCCTTTGAATCACAGAAACTTACAGCACGGAGGAAGCCTTTCACCCCATTGTGCCTCTGCTGGCTTCTTGAAGGAGCAGTCGCTCTTAATCCTACATTCCCTGCTTTTTGTCCATAACTCTGCAAGTTCTTCATCCTCAATCACTGTCTAACTCCCTTTGAAAATTATTGTGGACTCAGCTTCCACCACCTTTTCAGGTAGACCATTCCAGATCCCAACAACTCCCTGAATGCAAAGTATTTCCTCATCACCACCCTGAGATGGTCACAAAGAGCAGTTGTAAAAGGAGTGCAGCGTGGAGTGTAAAAGCTGAAAATTGTGAGAGTGGGAATTTGGCTGCAGATGGAGGATTGGGTGCTGCCATTTACATCCAATATTGGTAATGGTTCTTATAAACTTGAGGCAGTAACATTTACATTTTTTGCCCAGTAGTTTTAGAGCTTAATGCATGTTAGTAAAAGAAAATAAAACTGGCAACAAACTAAAAATTATGTATAAATAGAAATGATATGGACTAAGATATGATTTGTGTCTGGTATGCAGTATGTGGGAGTTTGAGCTCAGTAAGACTGTCCTGAGCAAACATATCTATAGTAGATATCTCCGTCTCAAATCTCTCTAACTCAGATTCATTGAGCTGGGGTGCGAGTTGGAGACACTCTGACACATCAGGGAAGGTGAGGAGTATCTAGGCAATTTGTTCTAGATTTCAGTCACAACACTTAGAGAGGTGAAGCTTCAGAATGGGGCTGGTGTGACCGTTAATGTGTAGAGTGAAGGGAAACCAAGTGAGATAGAGAATGAGAACCAACAGGAACTGATCCTATTCAATGGGTACAATTTCATTGCTACCTGTGAGGAGAAGGAGAAAGGTTGTTGGGAGGGCAACCAGAATGCTGACGGTGGCAATTTGGACCAGGAGGCTGCCCAAAGGGTGAGGAAGAGGAAGGGAATTGTAACATGACAGTTGTAGTGGATTCAATAACTAAGGGTGGAATGGGAATGGGGGCATTTCAGTGGCAAGTAGCATCAATTATAAACTGGATGGAGAGGCCTACATGACCTGTTTCCTACCTGTACCTGGCTGAGAGACATTTTGAACCGGCTCGAAAAGATATTGGAGAAGGAGGGGGAGGATCCAGTTGTTGTGACTCACGTTGGGACCAACAATATAGGGAAGAGCAGGCAAGAAGTCCTGCTTGGAAAGTACCAGGAGCCATGAGCTAAGTTAAAGGATAGGACCTCAAGGGTTATAATCCATGGATTATTACCTGAGCTCCATGCAAATTTGTGATAAACAAATTAGGGAGGTGGACATGTGGTTGAAGAAGTGACTTGGGAAAGAGAGGTTGCATTCTGTGGGATACTGGCACCAGTACAGGGACAGGAAACAACTGTACCATTGGGCTGGGACCAGGGTCCTAGTGGAAAAGAGAAATAGGTGGTCAGTGGTGGGGGGGTGGACTCAGGGGTGAGCTCAGCTGGAAAGGGCAGTATAAATAATAGTTCAAAAACAAATGCAAGGATAACAGTTAGAAATTGTGCTTTAGGCAGGACAGATAAAGAGAAAATTGAAAGATTTAAAGTAATTAATCATGAAGACAGAAATAAGAAATGTGGATAATGCATTGCAGCAGAAGGACAGGTTAGGGTTAAGCATTCATTATACAAACAATAGAGTATAAGGAACAAACTGAATGAATTGCAGGTACGAATTGAACCTGGAGGGTATGGCATGGTCGCCAATTTAAGAAAGAATCATAGAATCACAGAATTGTTACATCGCAGAAGGAGGTCACTTGGCCCATCGTGCCTGCATTGGCTCTCCAATTGAGCAACACGCCTAGTTCCATTCTCCTGCTTTCTCTCCATAACCCTGAACATTCTTCCTTTTCAGATAACAGTCTAAATTCTCTTTTGAATGCTTCAATTGAACCAGCCTCCACCACACTCAGGCAGTGCACTCCAGGCCCTAACCACCCACTGCATGAAAAATGTTTACCTTCATATCACTTCTGCTTCTTTTACTAATCACTTTAAATCTATGCTCTCTTGTTCTCAATCCTTTTACGAGAGGGAACAGTTTCTCTCCATCTTCTCTGTCCGGACCCTTCATGATTTTGAATACCTCAATCAAACCTCCTCTCAATCTTCTTTTCTCCAAAGAAAACAGTCCTAACTTCTCCAAACTATCTTCATAAGTGAAGTTCCTCACACCTGGAACCATTCTTGTGAATCTTTTCTGTACTCGCTCTAATGCCCTCACACCCTTCCCAAAGAGATGTCTCCAAATAGACCAGGTTAGAAAGGCCTACAGGAAACAAAGGGATAAAAGCAAAAACCTGCAGATGCTGGAAATCCAAAACAAAAACAAAAATACCTGGAAAAACTCAGCAGGTCTGGCAACAGCTGCTGAGAGGAACACATTTAACATTTCAAGTCCGAATGACCCTTCAACAGAACTAAGTAAAAATAGAAAAGAGGTGAAGTATAAGCTGGTTTGGGGTGGGGGGTTAGAGCTGGATAGAGGGCCAGTGGTAGGTGGAGATAACCAAAAGATGTCACAGACAAAAGGACAAAGAGGTGTTGAAGGTGGTGATATTATCTGAGGAATGTGCTAATTAAGGGTAGAAAGCAGGACAAGCAAAGTACAGATAGCCCTAGTGGGGGTGGGGTGGGGTGAAGGAATCAAAAAAGGCTAAAAGGTAGGCATAAAACAATGGGAAATACATTTAAAAATAATGGAAATAGGTGGGAAAAGAAAAATCTATATAAATTATTAGAAAAAAAGGTGGGGGGGGGGGGTGAAATCGGAAAGCGGGTGGGGATGGAGGAGAAAGTTCATGATCTAAAATTGTTGAACTCAATATTCAGTCCGGAAGGCTGTAAAGTGCCTAGTCGGAAGATGAGGTGCTGTTCCTCCAGTTTGCGTTGAGCTTCACTGGAACAATGCAGCAAGCCAAGGACAGACATGTGGGCATGAGAGCAGGGTGGAGTGTTGAAATGGCAAGCGACAGGGAGGTCTGGGTAATGCTTGCAGACAGACGGAAGGTGTTCTGCAAAGTGGTCACCCAGTCTGCGTTTGGTCTCTCCAATGTAGAGGAAACCACATTGGGAGCAACGAATGCAGTAGACTAAATTGAGGGAAGTGCAAGTGAAATGCTGCTTCACTTGACAGGAGTGTTTGGGCCCTTGAACGGTGAGGAGAAGCGAAGTAAAGGGGCAGGTGTTGCACCTTCTGCGGTTGTATGGGAAGGTGCCGTGGGAGGGGGTTGAGGTGTAGTGGGTGATGGAGGAGTGGACCAGGGTGTATCAGAGGGAATGATCCCTGTAGAATGCCTCCAGGTGGGGTGAAGGGAAGATGTGTTTGGTGGTGGCATCATGCTGGAGTAGGCGGAAATGACGGAGGATGATCCTTTGAATGTGGAGGCTGGTGGGGTGATAAATGAGGACAAGGGCGACCCTATTATGTTTCTGGGAGGGAGCAGAAGGCATGAGGGTGGATGCGCAGGTGATGGGCCGGACATGGTTGAGGGCGCCCTGTCAACGACCATGGGTGGAAAACCTTGGTTAAGGAAGAAGGAGGACATGTCAGAGGAACTGTTTTTGAAAGTGGCATCATCAGAACAGATGTGATGGAGGTGAAGGAACTGAGAGAATAGAATGGAGTCCTTATAGGAAGTGGGGTGTGAGGAGCTGTGGTCGAGGCAGCTGTGGAACTTGGTAGGCTTGTAATGGATATTGGTGGACAGTCTATCACCAGAGATTGAGACAGAGAGGTCAAGGAAGGGAAGGGAAGTGTCAGAGATGGACCATGTGAAAATGATGGAGGGTTGGAAATTGGAAGCAAAATTAATAAATTTTTCCAGGTCCAGATCAGAGCATGAAGCAGCACCGAAGTAATCATCGATGTACCGGAGGAAGAGTTGTGGGCTGGGACCGGAGTAGGGCCCAAACACTCCTTTCAAGTGAAGCAGCATTTCACTTGCACTTCCCTCAATTTAGTCTACTGCATTCGTTGCTCCCAATGCGGTTTCCTGTACATTGGAGAGACCGAACGCAGACTGGGTGACCACTTTGCAGAACACCTTCGGTCTGTCTGTAAGCATGACCCAGACCTCCCTGTCGCTTGCCATTTCAACACTCCACCTGCTCTCATGCCCACATGTCCGTCCTTGGCTTGCTGCATTGTTCCAGTGAAGCTCAACGCAAACTGGAGGAACAGCACCTCATCTTCCGACTAGGCACTTTACAGCCTTCCGGACTGAATATTGAGTTCAACAATTTTAGATCATGAACTTTCTCCTCCATCCCCATCCCCTTTCCGATTCCCCCCCCCTTTTTTCCAATAATTTATATAGATTTTTCTTTTCCCAGCTATTTCCATTATTTTTTAAATGTATTTCCATCAAGTGTTTTATGTCTACTTTTTAGCCTTTTTTGATTCCTTCACCCCACCCCCACTAGGGCTATCTGCACCTTGCTTGTCCTGCTTTCTACCCTTAATTAGCACATTCCTTTAGATAATATCACCACCGTCAACACCTCTTTGTCCTTTTGTCTGTGCCATCTTTTGGTTATCTCCACTGGCTCTCTATCCAGCTCTACCCCGCCCGCCCCCCCACCCACCTTAAACCAGCTTATATTTCACCTCTTTTCTAGTTTTACTTAGTTCTGTTGAAGGGTCATTCGGACTCGAAACGTTAAGTGTTCCTCTCAGCAGATGCTGTCAGACCTGCTGAGTTTTTCCAGGAAACAAAGGGAGTTTGGTAATGGGAGAAGCGTAGCCATTGCGATTAAGGCGATATTCATAAAAGACATAACATGTGGCATGCAGCCGCTGGAGACTCCATGGGTAAAATTAAGAAATGGAGAAGGATCTAGGACTGAAGCGGCAGTTGCGTATAGGGAACATCTTGCCTGATGCGTGGTTCCCAAAAAATAGGCACCGATTCACCATAAATTCTGACCCCCGATATGTGATGGGCTCTGGAAATTGGCTCTGATTTCAAAGAAACAGTCAGAGAAGTGAGGTGCCACATTGTCAAATAGGCCGGACACGGTCGGGAGCTTTTGTTGTTTGGCTGTCAATACTCATATCGGCTTCTTTGGCTGCCCAGGCTCCTGTGAACTGACTCGGGACATTGTGCGGCATTATTTATAGCTGCCATATGATTGCAAACTGTTGGTGGTGAGGCAGTGGAGCCCGTTACGCGGCGAGCTCGGTTTTCCCGAGTGTCGCCCGGGATGGATGACAGGGGCCAAGCAGGTCCAATTCCTTTTCACCTCGGCCGGAATTAAGATAGCCGCAACTCACGGCAGGGTAAAGGGCTGCACAGGGACAGAGGTTGGCCAAATCACAGAGCGCAGGACGAGTCAGCAGAAAAGAGCCCCCCCCGCCGCCCCCTTCAGCTTTTCACGGGAAAAAGCACATTCGACCACCAGCGGTTCCCACTTCAGATTTAACAAATCGCTGGAGAGAGCGCAATTTATCAGCCACTGTATCATTAGGGATGACAGTGGGTGGGTGGCTAGGGTCTGGAATGCGCTGCCTGAGCTTGTGGTGGAGACAGCCGCTGGTCACAGCGAATATCGACTAGAATCCAGCTCTCTCTCTCTCTTTGCTGAGATTACGGCATCACCTCCGGATTAGTGGGCAGCAGAGATGGTGAAGGGCAGGCGGAAACCCTGTTTTAAACTCGCCCCAGGAAATTGCCGGTGTCGCCGACTGCAATTTCCCCAGAGGAACGTCACGCAGCTAAGAAAGCGTGCAGAGGTGATAGCCCGCATGGCGGACGAGTGATGAGTGCCACAATGTTCTTTATTTAGCCATCCAAACGTTACTATCACCCCCATACGATCTGTGCTGCTAATCAGGCATGTGCCCTCCCCTGATGTTTATCAAAATTCATTGGCTTCCTGCCCCCACTTGGGATCCAGATCCAGATGTGTAAACAAACAAAAAAAAAACTGGCTTCAATCTCGGGTCTGCAGCCGCTACCAGAATCCACCATGCAGAATAATTTTCTCGTAATTTTGTGTGCTATTACATAATGTGCTACCATGTATTGTAAAATCAATGTATTGCTGTTTATTTGGGATTGTTTTGTTGTTCTCTGTATGGCTCAGTGATCAGTGTGCAGTTCTTCTGTGTGTCAAAAAAAAATGATCCTATGGTTCCAATGTTGTCACTATCCTATCAGATATCACTGGCTCTTAAGATAGTTCCATGAGCTGTCGCTTCGCATCTGTCAGATGCTTTGCAGGCCCGCGGAGTAATTACAAAGGAATAGGCTGAATTTGGGTTCGAGAAGGCTGTGTAATGTAGGCTGCGCTTTAACACGAGCTTGCGGAACATCATAAAGATAGATTTTACTCTGAAAAAAAAAGGCTGTTTAATCAAGGTGTGATACTTATGGCACTAAACGGAGAATGCATTCATATAGCGCCTTTCAGGACCTCCCGAAGTGCTTTTCAGCCAATGGAGTACTTTGTGAAGTCACTAGGGAACCCAGCAACCAATTCGTGCACAGCAAGCTCCGACAGAAATTATGACCATATAATCTGCTTTTAAGGATGTCGGTTGAGGGATAAATAAAATTGACTGAGGTAATCCTTTGAAACGTGTTTGCACAGCACAATTGCCAGGCAATGACCATCTCCAACAAGAGAGAATTAACCACCTCCACTTGACGTTCAATGCATTATCATCACTGAATCCCTCACTATCAAGCCTGTGGGTTGCCATTGACCAGAAACTGAACTGGACCGGCCATATAAATAATGTGGCTAAAAAAAAGGTCAGAGGCCAGGGATTCTGAGGCAAGTAACTCATGTCCTGACTCCTAAAGCCTGTCCACCATCTACAAGGCACAAGCCAGGAGTGTGATAGAATGCTCCCCAGTTGCCTGGATGAATGCAGCTCCCACAACACTCAAAAAGCTTGACACCATCCAAGACAAAGCAGTGCACTCAATCAACACTCTATCCTCCAACTTAAATATTAACTGCTATCACTGGTGCACAGCAGCAGCTGTGTGAACAATCTACAAGAAGCACTGCAACAACTCACCAAGGCACTTATGGCAGCACCTTCCAAACCTGTGGCCTCTACCACCTACAGATAGATGGGAACACCACCGCCTGCAAGTTCCCCTCCAAGCCACTCACCATCCTGACTTGGAAATATATCACTGCTCCCTCACTTTTACTGGGTCAAAATCCTGGAACTCCCTTCCTAACAGCACTGTGGGTGTACCTACAGCACATGGGCTGCAGCAGTCAAGAAGGCAGCTTCCCACCGCCTTCTCAAGGGCAATTAGGGATGGGTAATAAATGCTGGCCCAGCCAGCGATGCCCACATCCCATGAAAGAATTTTAAAAATGGGCCAGAGAGAAAAGAAGATTGTCAGAAGAGGGGGTATTAGAATAAGTACTTCAGAATTCAAAAAGGCTTAATTAACTAGCCTTAACCTCAAAATCTGTGATGTAGCGAATATGCCGGTAATTCATTTCATTACAAGTATATACGCAATTTTTATTAATAATAATTATTATTGTATATTTTCATAATGGAAGTCAATAAATCTCAATTATTTTGTGGAATAACATAAAATTCTAAGTAAGAGCATTCATTTCCTAACAGTACGAGCCAAGCTGACAATTATCCCCAGTTTCTCTGCACAAACAACTGCAGATCAATAGAACCCAGTTCTCATACTTAAAACAGCTTGAGTTAAAACCTAGAAAATGAATGTCTTATCTGCCTGAGCCTCTTCTTTCAAACCTTACTATCATATTGATCCATACAAATCTTCATTAAATTGCAAAAAAAAAAAATAGTTCTTGGAATTCCTGTGGGGAAAAAGAGCAATGGATTAGTGTTCATAAAATATCTGCCCAAATAGAACACTGGTATTTTATTGCTTAGTATCAGGCTTTTAGTCTTGAGCGGCCCAGCTTTGATGTACATGTCAATGGTCTAATCAATCATCCAAATGTGTTTGGCTCATGTTAAAAGCCGGATTTTGCTCTGATCAGGAAAAGCAACTGCAAAATAACTAGCACAGAGGAGAAATCCTATTAATGCTGGAAGTCTGCAATAAATATAGAAAATGCAAGGAATACTTACCAGGTCAGGCAGCATCGGTGGAGACTGTGAAAAACAGAGAGATAACGTTTCAAGTTGGTCACCTTTCATCAGAACTAGTGACAGTGAATCAGCAAACATCTTACACATTGCCCGATTTCACATTTCCATTGATTGAGGTCATCGACCTGAAATATTAGCTCTCTTTATCTCTCTCTCCACAGATGTTGCCAGACTTGCTGAGTGTTTTCCAGCATCTTCTGTTTTTTGCTCCAAATAATTAAATCTGTAAGTAAATATTTCAAGCGATTCTAACAGTGGTGCAAACTCCCAACCTGCTGGTGGATTGGTACAGGCACTTGATTCCCTGTCAACTTTTATGAAAATTGGAAACCTGCCATAATTGCCTTGGTGCTGTGTCTAATTTTGACCCACTAATTCTGAAGTTGGGTGTCAGATTTGCAAACGTTAGGAACGTTTCTGTTCAGTCCACAAACATGACCATGAGCTCCGGCCCCGTCATTTTATTTCCCTACCTTGTTCCCACTCTGACCTTTCGTCCTCAGCCTCCCAAACTTTTCCAATGAAGCTAAATGTAAGCTCAAAGAACACAACCTCATCTTTACCTGAAGTTCTTTACAGCCCTCTGAACCACCACCATGTTCAAAAATTTCAGATTATAATGTCTGCACCCATTTTGTTTGCTTTTTCTTTGCTGGTTTTGGTGTCTTTCTCTTGCTTCTGTCTGTTTCATTTCCTTTTTGCTATCAGATGGCAGTTGTTCATTATTCTGCCATTCACACCTTATCCATTGTTTTGTTTTGCTTGTCCTATTGCCATCTCGTTTGGCCTTGTACCATGAAACACTGGTGAGGCCACAACTGGAGTACTGTGTGCAGTTCTGGTCACCACATTACAGGAAGGACGTAATAGCTCTGGAGAGAGTGCAGAGGAGGTTTACAAGAATGTTGCCAGGGTTAGAAAAGTGTAGATATGAGGAGAGATTGGATAGGTTGGGGTTATTTTCCTTAGAACAAAGAAGGCTGAGAGATGACTTGATTGAGGTGTAGAAAACTTTGAGGGAAAAAGATAGAGTGGACAGGATAAAATTGTTTCCCTTGATGGAGAATTTTAGAACCAGGGGACATAAATTCAAGGTAGGTGGCAGAAGGTGTAGGGGGGACATGAGGTAGAACTTTTTTACGCAGAGGGTAGTGGGTGTCTGGAATTCGTTGCCCAAGTTGGTGGTGGAGGCAGAAACTCTAAACTCTTTTAAAAAGTATCTGGATCTGCACCTTAAGTGTTGTAAGCTGCAAGGCTATGGGCTGGGTGCAGGAAGGTGGGACTAGAAAGGGCACCTGGGTGTCCTCGGGCTGGCATGGACAAGACGGGCCAAATGGCCTCCTTCTGTGCTGTAACTTTTCTATGGTTCTATGGTTCTATGAACCCTTGTTATTTAATCTGTCCTCTCTTCCACCTTATCTCAGTTCCCTTTTGTTCTTTTTTCCAATCCTCCCCTCTTTCAATTCCTTCAAACCTATTACAGGTCTCACTTTTCCCAGTTCTGATAAAAGGTCATCGAGCTGAAACATTCAAGGGGTCTCTCTCTCTCTCTCTTCACAGGTGCTGCCAGACCCGCTAAACATTCCCAGCGTTTATTTCAGATTTCCAATATACGCAGTATTTTGCTTTTGTAATTCTGCAGTTGGATGGCTGTGGATTCTGACCGCTCATTGAATGTTATGTGCCTTGAGGTGTAACTTGTGGTGTCTGCAGACTTATGCTCTCTCTCTGTCTACTTTCAACACACAAGAGGTTCAGTGACAAGGACAGAGAGAGTGCTCATCACTTCCCGATACTGTTGCCAGGGTCAAAGATTTATCATTAAACAATTGCAGGATTGTAGAAGGGCCCACTTAACTCAGTTGGCTAGAGCATGGTGCTTAATAACATGGGTTCAGTTCCCATACTGTATGAAGTAGCTCTCAGGGCCTGCCTTTTCTGTTTGCCCCATTTTGATATTATAGATATGTGTGGAGAACCATGATTAACAACACTCAGACAATGAGGACATTACATGGAGAGAGAATCATGGAAGCAAGAATCTTGAGCTGCAAGAGCAACTCAGTGAGTCCCACTCCCTTGAATCTGTCTCCACCACACTCTCAGGCAGTGAATCCCACATCCTAACCACTCGCTGCATAAAATCTGTTTTCTCATGTCACCATTGGCTCTTTTGTCAATCACCTTAAATCCATGTCCACTGGCTCTTCACCTTTCCACCAATGGGAACAGTTTCTCTCTATATATTCTGTTCAGACCTCTCATGATTTGAACACCTCTATCTCCTCTCAGCCTTCTCTTCTGTAAGGAGAACAGCCCCAACTCTACCATCACAGCTGAGCTCTTTCATTCCTGAAACCTTTCATGTAAATCTTTCCTGCACCACCACTCATGTCTTCATATGCTTCCTAAAGTGTGGTTCCTTTAAACTGGCAGAATGCTTCACCAAGGTTAATAATAACTAGTTTGCTTTTGTACTCTATGCATCTATTTGTAAAGCCCAGGATCCCGTATGCATTATTACCCACTTTCTCAACTTGCCTACCACCTTCAATGGTTTGTGCACGACCGGGTCCCTCTGCTTCTGCATCCCCATTAGAATTGCAAGCTTTACTTTGTATTGTCTTCCCACATTCTTCCTACCAAAGAGTAGAGAAAGCGCAGTTCAGGGCTTCAACAGATGGAATTTCAAACACAGGCAAAATGTTCTTTCATGCTTTGAAATGTTTATATTTATTTTGCATGTCCCGCACATTCATTGCAAACTTTAGAATAAACTTGATCAAAGATCGTGGTTCTTTTGATTTCCTTTGTGTGAAATCTTCTGGCAGCTTTGTCTAATCTTCAGAATTGCCAATTAATGGCTGACCTGAGAAGAATTGTGTTGAAAGTCTCTTGTAAAGAACAAAGGGTTCTCTAAATACTTGTTACACTCTCAGAATCCTCACAGGTACCTCATGCTGTTTCCTTGTTATGTAAATACATCAAAATCTACAATGTATTATATGCTGAAAGGGGAAGAAAATAGCCTTGCATTTCTATCCTGCCTTTCCAGACCTCAGTTCATCCCAAAGTGCTTAACAGCCAATGAAAAATTATTGAAGTGCAATCACCATTGTAGTATAAGAAGCGTGGGGACCAAATTGCACACAGCAAGCTCCCACAAACAGAAACGTGATAAAAACCAGATAATCATGAGGGGTCTAGAGAGACTAAATGGAAACTGTTCCCATCAGCTGAAGGGTCGAGAACCAGAGGGCACCGATTTAAGGTGATTGGTAAAAGAACTAAGTACACATAAGTAAAACAAAAGCAAAATACTGTGGATGCTGGAAATCTGAAATAAAAACAGAAAGTGCTGGAAAAGCTCAGCAAGCCAGGCGGCATCTAAGGAGAGAAACAGGGTTAATGTTTCAGGTCGAATTACCTATCATCAATATGAAACTTTAACTCCGTTTCTCTCCAAAGATGCTGCCTGCCCTGCTGAGCACATAAGGAAAACCTTTTTCACACAGTGGCTGGAATTTTCCAGCCACCCCTGCACCACTCCCAACACCCCACCACCACCACCACCCCGCCACTCCCCCCCCTCCCACCCCCCACCCCCCCCCCCCCTCCCTCCCCAACACCCTGGGTTTCCCTGTGGCAAGGCCAACGAGCCATTGAAATATGGAAAATTCCGACCAGTGGGTGGTGACAACATGGAATACATTATTTTAGCGTGTAGTGGAGGCAGATTCAATCATGGTTTTCAAAGGTGAACTGGTTAAGAACCTGAAGAGAAAGTTCCTTATAGCAGGGCTATAAGGAAAGGATAGGGAGTGGGTCTAGCTAAATTGCTCTTGGAGAGAACTGGCACAGACACCATAAGCTGAATGCTGTAACCATTCAATCAGTTTATGATGATTCCATGATAACATGTTTTTAGCAATATTGATTAAGGGATAAATATTGACCAGGACATGAAAGTTAAGTCCCCTCCTCATCAATACATATCACATGGTGCTCTCCTGTGCTGTTGCTCCCAAATAAATATAAATGTATGCATTTTTTTTTGCAACAACCTTTTCTAGTTCCCATTTTCTATTTCTTTTTATATGCCTTTTTGTTTGTTTGCTTCTGCCTCAGTATGCCTCTCACACAGTTTTCTCATTGCAGTGCCTGTTTGGCTATTTTCTCTAGGATAGTTCTTTTCACTGTTTAACCCTGATTTTATCTCTGGTTGTGTGGCAAGTACAAGGTAGATGAGGTGACTGATGTGAGGACCCAACTGTTTTAACTCCCGAATTGCACTTAAATGGGCTAGGTTTGATTCTGTTGTGAAAGCAGCATCAGTGACGACCGATTGGTGCAGAATTTGCTGCCAAAATAGCAAGTTCAATAGTGCTTGCAATTATTTATGTGTAACCTGTCAAACAACTCATAACACTCCCTGTGACTTGTAAAAACTGAAACTCGCCCTCAACCTCCCAGTGAGTTTCCCGTTGTTACTGCCTTTGTGTCCAATTGCCCTTTAAACTTACAGAAAAAAGGTAGGGCTAGTACTTAAAAGTGTAAATGCTTGTTTGACTGACCAGATTTATGTTGCTGCAATGTCAGTCAAACTCTCTAGCCCAGAAAGGGAACAATTTAAACTGTGGAGTCTCATTCCTGCAGGTAGTAAAGTATTATTCGAGATTTCTAAAGTTTAAAATTAAATATCAAATTCTTATTTTTCTTTTCTATCTCTGTTTTACCTTCTAACCCGATCTTCCTTTCCCTCCCTCTGTTTTTCTTTCTGTACCGGACTTGATTAATTTATGCAACTTCCTTCTCCATTGTTCCTCTATTTCTTTCTCAATCCTCGTGCTTCATTGGTTAAGGAGATAGAAGTCCCATTGCCCACTAAATTCCAGACGTCCAATTACCCTTGCCGAATTGTTATCTGATCACACTAACAGGGCAAGAAAAGCATTTTCGAGGTGTATGGTGTGGGTTAAAGTCGAACTAGTGGAGAAAAGAGAGATCGCTCCAAATTGCAAATTTTGGAACCATATCTATCTTTCATATTGGCACACAGTCACAAAGTACAACACCAGGGTTAACAAAATTTGCTACAAAGAGAAACAAAGGTTTAAAGATTTTAAAAAAACATTAAGGGCAGAGTTTCCGGTTGATTATGTTGATCTTAAAGGACTAATTTTGCATGAAATTGGTGTCAGCCAGACAAGCGTTTGTGGAATTTTAAGCTCAAGTTACTTAACCCGCATATTGAGTTTTCACAACCTTTTGAACGAATTTAGAAAAAATTGCATTAGAAGCTGCTCCTTCTCATAAAATGGCCTCATCTCCAGGATAGATTAATCACCATTAGGATATTCCACCAATTGTGTTCGTTTGGAGGCCTTCAGAGAGTCTCTACAAATTAGGTGGGTTCTTTTAGTGATAAGCATGATTTAAAACAAATTTGAATGTAATTTATGCTTTAGTTTACTAAGAAACTAACCACTGAACCCCAATATTGTTAGCATATGATTCTCTATACTTTTAAACTCATTTTCAGTCACTTAAAAGCAGGTTACTCACAGGAGGTGGGGTTGATATCGAGATTTGAAATGCTTTGATAAACCCCTTTTCACCTGTATTAATCAAACTGCAGCAAGCTACCATTCTTGACTATATAACTATAGCAAGGAATATTTTGCAAAACAAAATTATATATTTTTTTTAAGCTATGTTTTAAAACTTTGCCTAATTGTGCTGGTTCATGGCAGGATTTGTGTCCGATGAATGTGAATAATTTTAAGTGGCAACTCGAGGAAAAAATATCTTAAAACTGGTGCAATTGTGGGTGCAATTTGCGCCTGGAATCCTTTAAAAACTTTAACCTTGTTAAAGTGAAAGCCTTTAATATTCTGAAGAGAATTTGCACAACACTACCAGAAAAGCCTGTTTACCAGCAAATTGTTGTAATTGATCAGTTTAAAAATCATAGAAAAAACGTTGAGTATGTTGCAGTGTTTATGTAGCATTGGTTGTTGGGTTGGTTAAAGGATAAATTCAGCAACTCTGCACTCTGAGTGGAAAGCCATGCTGAAGGGGAGCATGTGTCAGGATGGTGCTGTAGCATTGTAGCCCCAACTCATAGCCAAGGTCCATTGAAGCATGACTCATTGTTGGAAATAAAGGACTGGTGAAGAAATAGAATTTACATCACTGAGGCTGGTCGTTTAGCTCAAATGGTGCTTGTTCAAATGGTGAGCCTCCTCCACCATCCGCCATTTATGTATCCCCCATTAACATTTCCTTCTACTCATTTCCCCTCTCATATGTTTAGCTAGCTTCCCTATAAATGCTAGTCACCTCAGCTGCTACTTGTGGTACCAAGTTCCACATTCTGATTATTGTCTGGGCAAAGGAGTTTCTCCTGAGTTCCTTGTTGGATTTATTAATGGCAATGATCTTATATTTAGAGTGAAGTGGGAACGAGGGGGCTCATACTAGTAGGGTTAATATTAAAATGCTTTGCTAACCCTAAAATAAGCACTGTAGTTATGAAGGTTCCTTTCCTAGGCATGATGGGATGTTTGAGCAAAGGTGGTCAAGCTGCTGGCTTAATAGTTAGCAATTACTGTCTTAACAGCCTGTATAAACAGACTATTCCTTATTGTACAGAAGAAGGGAACAAGGGGGAACTGAAGGCCATACCCAAGGCTGAAGGTTAAGATAATGAGAACATCTGCTGATGGGATAGTATGGTTAGTTAAGAAATGACTATCAAGAAACATTGTACTGAAAAGTAGGATGATATTTACAATAAATATGTGCTGTAAATCTTGCTGCATTGAAAGAGGTTCTTTGGGTTGCCAAGACTTTCTCTCCCTTGCATGTGCTTGAAATAGGCTCTTTGCCTGGTTGAATCTCACAGACTCGAGGGTTGTTATTTTTACCACAACATGAGGAAAGAGACCCAGTCTGTTCATCCTTTCTTGATAGATGTAATTTTTCATTCTTGCAAATCCTTGTTGATGCTTCTCCAGTGGCTCTACAATCTTTTGGAATATGGAGACCAGAACTGTACACAGACTGATCACCCTGGGATTCCTGTGGAACTGAGTGAAACTCTGGTTGCTGCACCTGTGGGTTTTGTCATAAGTAAATAGAATGAGTGAGCTGTGAATGAGAACATTATAGACTTGCCTACCAGTTTGGAATAGGTTAAATAATATACTAAAAAAACCTCTGTAGCAGAATCTAAGTACTAAGTCTTACTTGAGACTATGTTACAATGAAATACAAGACAATACTTTTATTGTATTTTATGGTATGTTGGTCAGTTGTCAGTCACCATAATGAGATACTCAAGCTTAATTTCTTTATACAACATTTTCCCTTAAGCTCTTTGGTTCTGTGGTAAAGCATGAAATAACTCTTGAAATAAATCCCATCTTAATTACCTTACTGAATTAATAAGAATTTCTCCACTTATCTTGCATTTTTCCCTGGGTATAGCATATTTGATCTTCACCATATGCCAATTCGCTGGATATTTCTCACTTCACAAATCTTATAATTTAAATGGCTCTAGGCCTCTCACATTTAAAATGATAACTTAGGTGTAATGAAAAATACAGTGACAAAAATTACATTTTTGATTTATAGCGTGTCTTTCACAAATTATTTACAATCAATATTAAGCTGTTGCTCGTCAGTTGTTGCATTAAAAATAGATACTTGGAATCCATAAATTCAAGAAGGAGATAAGTAAACACTCAATATACCAGGATGTTAGCACCACTTGTTATCAAGAATATGATTGCGCCATCTGATATCAAGTATGTAATACTCCCCCTCCTTGGAGTGCCCTTGGGTTGCAAAGCATGACTTATGTCATGATATTGCTATGGGACAAGGTGAGAAGGCTGGCCCCAAGAACTACATAAGCTGGTAGGGGGATTAAACCAACGTGGTTGGCGTGATTTGATACCACACTCTAGCCATCTGAGCTAGCTGGCCTTGCTGTGATACGATGATCAGTTGATATTGAGTATTTGATATCAAGGGCACTACTACCAGTGGGATGTAACACATGCAAGAAAAAGGCTTCCATGGATATAGCTCTTTTCAGGGCCGCTGGGCAGCTCAAAGTGCTTTACAGCCAATGCAGTACTTTTTGAAGTGTAATCACTGTTGTAATGTAGGAAATGCGGCAGTCAATATGCAGATAGCAAACTCCCAAGAACAGCCATGCAATAATGAACAGATAATCTGTTTTATTTTGTGATGTTGATTGAGGGATAAATATTGATCAGGACATCTGAGATAACTTGTCTGCTTTTCTTTGAAATAGTGGCAAGATATCTTTTACACCCACCCGAGCAGGCAGATGAGGCCTTATTTTAACACCTCATCCAAAAGATAGCACTTCTGACAGTGCAGCACTCCCTCTACTGCACTGGAGTGGGAGCCTTGAGTTAGCCATTTAATATCATGGGTGATGTATTCTCATCAGTTATGAAACATTAGTAGCTGTGTGTTATAAAGTGGGAGTTACATGTTAAGTGAAACAATGGTCTTGTACATTATGCCTCAACCAGCTGAACCATTTTGAACATAACACCAAAACTGGCATCGTACATATATCTTTGAAGATGGCAGGACAAATTGATAAAGTTATCAAAGAAATATACAAGATCCAGGATTTAATAGATAAATGCATGGAGAAGAAACTAAGTAAGTTATTCTAAACCATTTTGAAACACTGGGTGGCAATTGTATGGCACGAATGTTACTTGCCACTTATCAGCCCATGCCTGAATGTTGTCCAGGTCTTGCTGCAGCTGGACACAGGCTTCTTCTGTATCTGAGGAGTTGTAAATGGAACTGAATAGTGTGCATCATCAGTGAACATCCCCACTTCTGGCTGAAGTGTCATCGAAAAAGGTTCCAGGGTGTGTTTAACATAGGTTACTGGAAGCGAGGCCTCTAGGAACTTTCAAACATTTATAATTAAATACAACAATGTACAGGGATAGATAAGCATGAGGTTCCTTCCAGAACAATCCCTCTCTGAGCCCTGTCCACATGTGATCTGACATCACTGATGATGTATATTAGCTATTAGCATAACACAGGCTTGTCCAAGACCCAGACCATGGGCCAGATGTGACCTCCGAGGCATTTTCATCCAGCCCATTATGTCGTTGGAGTCAGCCGTCTGAGACTTCCCGGACAGAATTTTGAAAAATGCTCAGAGCCTGCTCATCCAATCACAGGCTGTTTTCTCCATGCATTAGCTGCTGATAAGCTCACCAGTGGCTGCCTATCAGCAGCCAAGGTAGGGTGGAACCAACAGCCAGTGTAGGGTGGAATCAGCCTCGGGAGACCTGAACCTTGTGAGGCCTTGGGTGGCCTCAATTTTAGCTTTGACTAGGTGTTTGGAGCTGGCGGGTTTGGGGTCTGGAAGGGGGGAGTGTGATGCTTGGAGCTGGTCGGTTTGGGTAGGCGGTGGAGGTAGATGTTTGGAGCTGACAGATTGAGGGATAGTGGGTGCTCGGAGGTAGCTGACTAGGGGGTGGCCTTAGCCTTGACCTCGACGGCTCCGGTCCTCGGGGGGTGTCAATTTTGATTTTCAGTGGATGGGATGGGTGCTCGGAGCAGGCAGGCCAGTTTGGAGGGTAGGGGCGAAAAGTGGGTGTGAACCTTGGGAGCTCCATAACTCGACCTCAGGAGACCCGGGCAGCCTGAGTTTTAATTGTTACCCGGTAGGGGGAGCAAGGGGCGCAGGTTAAGGTGTTAAGTTAATCTTTTCATCTGCAGCTTGATTATATTGATGCAGATTTGTGCTGTTTGGAGTAACAGTGAGGTAAAGTTCCATTCCTTTGAGCCTGTTTCCTTTTCTTCCCAAAAGTTGCGCCTTGACCCACCAAGTGTGAGAAAATCTGAAACGTGGCCCACCAAGTGAAAAGGTTGGACAACCCTGGCATAATAGCTGTTAACCCTTTATACCACATCTCCCCTCAAGTCCTTCATTCTGCTCATTGGTCAGGATTTCCCGGTTGGTGAGCGGCGGGGGTGAGGCCCGCTTGCCGACGCGTAAAATGACACGTGATGACGTCAGGCAGAGTCTCGACATCACCCCGCCCAATTTCAATTTTCAGGTTGGCGGGGGCTCAGCCAAATCAGCTAGGTGCCTGCCAGCCTGTCAATGGCCTATTGAGGCCAATGACAAAGTAAGCAATGTAATCAGTGGACCTGCTGCCAAGGTTGGTGGGCAGGCCAGGAGCCCTGGCGGGCATTGGAAAAAGCGTGAAACCTCATCCATGGGTGGAATGAGGTTTCGTGTAGGTTTATAAATTTTTAATAAAAGTGAAACTGGAAGTGATGGACATGTCCCAACGCTTGTGACAGTGTCACATGAGGGGGCATGTCAGAGAAATTTTTTTTCTCTGTTTTCAATATTTTCAAATGTGTAGCCGGTCCCCCTGAGACAGCACCTAGCTTCTGCGAAAGAGCACACTCTCGGCTTGGGAAACCCCCTCCTGCCTGCAAATGGTGGTGCACCCCCAATCGGGGGTGCTGATTGGAGGTGTGCCCCCATGAGCCCGCTCTTGAACTTCCCCCCCGCCCCCGATGGGGGGAAAGTTCTGCCCATTAAATATTTACACATCCTACCTTTGCTCCCACCTCCCCAAAGTCACTGTTACCACTCATGAGTCATAGGGAAAAACATAGGAGCATACAAAGTAGGAGATAAAGTAGGCCATTTAGCCCCTCAAATCTGCTCCGCCATTCAATAAACTCATGACTGATCTGCTTGTATTTCGAATTCCACATTCTCATCTACCTCCAATAAACTTTGATTCCCTTGCCTAACAAGAACCTATCTACCTCCACCTTAAAAATATTCAATGGCCCCACCTCCACCATCTTTAGAGACAGAGTTTCAAAACCGTACAATTCTCTGAAAGAAAAATATTTCCTCATCTCTGTCCTAAAATGGTAACCCCTAATTTTAAAACAGTGCCCTCTAGTTCTGGATTGACCCACAAAAGGAAACATCCTTCATGCCCATCTTGTCAATAATGTTCAGGATCTTTTATACTTCACTCAAGTCACCCTTCACTCTTCTAAACTGCTGTGGGAACAAGCCCAATCTGTCTAACGTTTCCTCATAAGACAAATGCTCATTCCAGGTATTAACCCAATAAGCCACCTCTGAACTACCTCTAATGCATTTACATCCTTCCTTAAATATGGAGACCAAAACTGCATATAATATTCGATATATAGTGTCACCAATGCCCTGTATAACTGAAGCATAACATCCTTACTTGTATGTTACATTCCCCTTGTAAAAAGGATAGCATTTCATTAGCCTTCTTAATTACTTTCTGTACCTGCATACTAACGTTTTGTAACTTATGCGCTAGAACACCTAGATTCCTCTACATCTCAGTATTCTGCAAGCCGTTCCCCATTTACCTAACACTCTGCTTTTTTATTCTTCCTGCGAAAGTGAACAACTTCACATTTTCCTACATTACACTCCATCTGCCAGATTTTTGTCCACTCACTCAACCTACCTATATCTGTCTGCAACCTTCTTATGTCCTCTTCAGAACATACTTTCCTACTTATCTTTGTGTCATCTGCAAACTTAGCTGCCATGTCTTCACTCCCCTCATCTAAGTCATTGATATAAATTGTAAATAGTTGAAGCCCCATTCAGACCCTTGCTGGACTCCACTCATCAATCTATGTTTTCTACCAGCCAGCCAATCTTCTATCCATGCTAATAGATGCATGAGCTTTTATTTTTTGCAATAATCTTTGATGTGGCACCTTATTAAATGCCTTCAGGAAATCCAAGAATAGCACGTCAACTGGCTCGCTTTATCTAAAGTGCATGTTACTCCCTCAAAGAACTCCAATAAGTTGGTTAAGCATGATTTCCCTTTCATAAAACCATGCTAACTCTTCCTGATTACCTTTAGTCTCTCTAGGTTTCCCAGCTATAACCTCCTTAATGATCGATTCTAACACTTTCCCCATGGCAGACATCAAGCTAACTGACCAATAGTTTCTTATTTTCTGCCTCCCTCCCTCCTTGAATAGAAGGGTTATATTTGCTACTTTCCAGTCTGATCGAACCTTTCCAGAACTTAGGCCAGAATCTTTGGGTGTGCGTCCCAACTTCGCCGCGTGACATTCCGATTTTCAATTCGGCGGGCACGCACCGAAGTTGGCTGCGCGCCCACCAAACTGTGAAAGGCCTGTTAAGGCTATTTAAATATCAGTTGAAATAATTAATGGAGCTGCCCATCCAACCCTAAGGTTGGCGGGCAGGTGAAGAGCCCAGGTGGCCTTCGCACTTCCCATGAAACCTCATCCACGGGCAGGATGAGGTTTCATGATGTGTTTATAAATTGAATAAAACATTTTTATTAAAGTTCATTGACATGTTCCAGCTCATGTGGCACTGTCACATGAGGGGACGTCTTAAAATTTTTTATTTTCTTTATTAAAGTTTAAAAAAATCAAACTAATCTCGTGGGAGCCCTGTGTCTCAGGAAGATTTCTGTGCTCTTTTGCATGCGTGCGCCAAAGAGCGCAGGCCCCAACTCAGCTTACTCCCCTCACCTGCACAGGTGGCGATCAGTGCTTCTTGGTGTGCATCATGTTGGGCGGGGCTTATTTGGCCCACCCACATAAAATGGTGGTGTGCAGCTGACCGCAGGTGGTGATCAGCTGCGCGCTCACCCATGCCTGCTCCCGCCCAACCCCCCCTGACAGGGAGGAAATTCTCCCCCTAGCAAATTTTGGAAAATTAATACCAACACATCTACTACCTCATTAGCCACCTAGGATGAAGTCCATCAGGACCCGAAGACCTGTCAGCCCGCAGCTCCATCAGTTTGCTCAGTACCGCTTCCTTAGTGATTGTAATTTCGCCAAGTTCCCCTCTCCCTTCCATCTCCTGATTTACACCTATTACTGGAATGTTGTATCCTTTATAGTGAAGGCAAACAAAATATTTGTTCATTTCATCTGCTATTTCCTTATTATCTATTATTAACTTCCCATTCTCACTCCCTAGAGGACCAACAATTCAATTTACTTACACTTTTCCTTTTTAAATACTTGTAGAAACTCTTGCTATCCATTTTTACATTTCTAGCTAGCTTCCTCTCATTTGCTAATTTCTTTCTCCTGATTAACCTTTTCATCATTCTCTGCCATTCTATATGCTCTGGCCAATCATCTGACCTGCTATTCATCTTTGACCAGTTATATACTTTTTCCTTAAGTTTGCTGCTTTCCTGAACTACTTTAGTTAACCACAGATGGGGGTCCTCCCCTTAGAATTTTTCTTCATAGCAGGAATATATTTATTCTGAGAATTCTGAAATATCCCCTTAAGTCTATGTCACTGCTTCTCTATCGATCTATACCCTAGCCTAGTATCCCTGTTCACTTCAGCTAGCTCAACTTTCATGTCCACATAGTTGTCCTTATTTAAGTTTAAAATACTATTCTTAGGCCCACTCTTCTCCCCTTCAAATTGGATGTAAAATTTAATCATATTGTGGTCGCTGCTACCTAGGGGTGCCTTCACTCTGAGGTCATGAATTAATCTTGTCACATTACACAATACCAAGTCTGATATAGCCTGCTCTCTGGTTGGTTCCAGGTATACCTGGTGTAACTGTTGAAGAATGCCTAGCCTGGTGACCCTGGGAATGACAATTCAGTCACTATGGACTAATAAATCTTCTAGAGAACTAAGGTTTATGACGCTGGTCAAGGCACTGCTTCAGAATACAACTGCTTGGAATCTATTCAGTCCATCCAGAAACACAGTACTCTCATATCTGTGCACATTAGGCATCAAGTTTTCTGGGCTGCTTGAATTTTTTCTAGTTTCTGGGTGGTCATGTACTCAAAAATATGCACATTGTTCTGTGCTGGCATCCCCACAGGAATGTGGGACAAAGCATCAGCTGTGGTTTGGTGATAACCACGGACGTGTTCTGTAGTGGTGTTAAACTTCATGTGCCATAATCAAGACTTTTGAATTCTGAGTGGTATCTTCACTAATTGCTTATTGTTAAGCAGGGTGATGAATGGCTTGTGATCCGTCCAGATAGTAAACTTGGCGTAATCAAAAAACATTTGCAAGCCCAGGTGATGGCCAGGGCCTTTCCTTCACTGACAGCATACTGCTGCTCTGATTCTGTCAGTGCCCTGGAGACATAACAGGCTGATCTGAGAGAGCTGTCTCACTGAATTTGGAACAATACTGCCCCTAGGCCAATGGATGATACATCAGCTGTGACTATGGCGGGGAGGTCTGGGTTGTAATGAGCCAGTGTTTAAATGGAAATCAGGATATCTTTCATTGTGTCAAACATCCTCTGCTGGTGTTCATCCCAAAATCCAGCTTCAGGGATTGGTCATAGAGGTTCACTGATGTGTGCAAGATTGGGCAGGAGCTTACCCAACTGATTAACCATGCCCATAAAATATTGTAACATTAAGGGGTGGTGGGAAATCCTTGAGGCTTGCAGTTTTCTAGGGATCTGCTTGGATGCCAGATGTGTGAATAATATGGACTAAAAAGTTGTTAGTGGGTTTAGAGAACTCACATTCAAGATTGAGTATAAGGCTCACGGCCTCTAAGCACTGTAACATAGTTCACAGCCTGGTGTCATGCTCTAAAATGGTGGATCCACGAATGTGAATTTTTAAAAAATTTGTTAATGAGATATGGGTGTTGTTGGCGAGGCCAGTATTTATTGCCCATCCCTAACTGCCCTTGTTCAGAGGCCACTTAAGAGTCAACCACATTGCTGTGGGTCTGGAGCCACATGTAAGACCATAAGACCATAAGACACAGGAGCAGAAATTAGGCCATTCGGCCCATCAAGTCTGCTCCACCATTCAATCATGGCTGATAAGTTTCTCAACCCCATTCTTCCGTCTTCTCCCTGTAACCTTTGACCTCCTTACCAATCAAGAACCTATCTATCTCAGTCTTAAATACACTCAATGACCTGGCCTCCACAGCCTGCTGTGGCAATGAATTCTGTAGATTCGCCACTCTCTGGCTAAAGAAGTTTCTCCTCATCTCTGTTCTAAAAGGTCTTCCCTTTACTCTGAGGTTGTGCCCTCGGGTCCTAGTCTCTCCTACTAATGGAAACATCTTCCCCACCTCCACTCTATCCAGGCTATTCAGTATTCTGTAAGTTTCAATCAGATCCCCCCTCAACCTTCTAAACTCCGAGTATAGATCCAGAATCCTCAAACGTTCCTCATACGTTAAGCCTTTCATTCCTGGGATCGTTCTTGTGAACCTCCTCTGGACCCTCTTCAGGGCCAGAACATCCTTCCTGAGCTATGGGGCCCAAAATTGCTCACAAATTCTAAATGTGGTCTGACCAGAGCCTTATAAAGCCTCAGCAGCACATCCCTGCTTTTATATTCTAGTCCTCTCGAAATAAATGCCGACATTGCATTTGCCTTCACAAGGATTTGTAAGGCCAGGTAAGGATGACAGATTTCCTTCCCTAAAAGACATTAGTGAACCAGATGGGATTTTTATGACAATTGGCAATGGTTTCATGGTCTTCATCAGACTTTTAATTCCAGATTTTTATTGTATTCAAATTTCACCATCTGCCATGGTGGGATTCCAACCCAAGTGCCCAGACCATTACCCTGGGTCTCTGGATTAGCAGTTCAGTAGCAATACCACTACGCCACCACCTCCCCAAGAATGTCATCCATATGACAGATGACACCTTCCAGACCTTCCAAAATGCCAGTCATGGTAAGTTGAAAGATCTTGGGCACTGAGGCAATTCTAAATGGTAGGCAATTGAAATAATACTTCCCAGAGGGTGTGATGAATGTTGTTAGCAGCTTGGATTCCCTGCTAATGGGAGCTGCCAGAAGTCACTCTTTGCATCCAGATAGAGAAAACCAAGCTCCTCGCAGGCTTTGCCAAGCTTCATTTGCCACATATCATAGGGTGGACCTCCCTTTCAGACACCTTGTTCAACCATGTGAGTCATTAGGCTTGGGTACAGTCATCAAGCCTGAGCACCAAGAAGTTGGTTGTGTTACCGGCGATACCGTCCCTTGGTGTATCATGGAGTGAAACTCTTGTCTCACCTTTTCCAAGTATGGGATGGGACCTTTCTTAGGGTAAACAAACACACTGTCTTGGAATTTGACTTCAAGGTTATTTGTTAAGCCCTCTGGAGCTTTCCCAGACCTGTGAATAGTTTTGGAAATTTCATCTTGAGTTTATCCAGTTTGACCTGGTTGTTCAGTTCCTCCATTTTGTAAATAAGTTGTAAATCTGAGCAGGTGTGGACAATGTTAGATCCTCCCTGGATTTCAGAAAATTGGATAAGGCTTCATTAAGTACTCCCAGCACAATGTGGCCTTGGATGAGTTTATCCTTTAGAGCTCCATACTTGCAACTGTCAACCAAATGATACAGATCATTAATGACAATGTCAATAATTTCTCCAGGTTCTTGAGTGCACCTGTTAAACCCCACCCAGTCTATAATAATGTTCCTCTAAAGACTGAAATATGAATCGAGGGCCTTAATAATCTATGCACAGGTTGCTGTGGCCTCATTAATATCCTGTCTTATTAAAGTGTTATCTGCACTGCTACCAATGAAATAGAGGAGTGTGCTGATTTGTTAAAGCTTCTGTGCTAATGCCAAAGTAGGATAACTCCTTCAAAAACCCAGCACAGGCAATGATGGGCCAAATGGCCTCCTCGTGTGCTGTAAGATTTTATGATTCTTTGGAACTGGCTAAGCATTCATAATTCACAGTTTCTTTATGTACAAGTAATAAGATTCCTTTCAAAGAGGAAAAATTTGTGGTTAAAACCTTTTCCTCATCGATATGGTCGGTGGATAATGCAAAAGTGTTACTGTAAGAGTTTTGCCTGATCTTGCATTGTGCTACAAATTCCAGTTTGGCTATTAATGTGCATCAGAATACCTTAGACCACAATCAAACTTAAGCAGCATCAATAGAAACTAAAAAATAAAAACAAAAAACTGCGGATGCTGGAAATCCAAAACAGAAACAGAATTACCTGGAAAAACGCAGCAGGTCTGGCAGCATCGGCGGAGAAGAAAAGAGTTGACGTTTCGAGTCCTCATGACCCTTCCACAGAACTGATTTTTCTTTACAAGGAGAGGGGTGAAGTATAAGCTGGTTTAAGGTGGTTTAAGGTGGGGGGTGGAGAGAAGTGGAGGGGGGGTGTTGTTGTAGGGACAAGCAAGCAGTGATAGGAGCAGATCATCGAAAGATGTCACAGACAAAAGAACAAAAGAACACAGAGGTGTTGAAGTTGGTGATATTATCTAAACGAATGTGCTAATTAAGAATGGATGGTAGGGCACTCAAGGTACAGCTTTAGTGGGGGTGGGGGGTCATAAAAGATTTAAAAATAATGGAAATAGGTGGGAAAAGAAAAATATATATATATTATTGGAAAAAAACAAAAGGAAGGGGGAAGAAACAGAAAGGGGGTGGGGATGGAGGAGGGAGCTCAAGACCTAAAGTTGTTGAATTCAATATTCAGTCCGGAAGACTGTAAAGTGCCTAGTCGGAAGATGAGGTGCTGTTCTTCCAGTTTGCGTTGGGTTTCACTGGAACAATGCAACAGGCCAAGGACAGACATGTGGGCAAGAGAGCAGGGTGGAGTGTTAAAATGGCAAGCGACAGGGAGGTTTGGGTCATTCTTGCGGACAGACCATAGGTGTTCTGCAAAGCGGTCGCTCAGTTTACGTTTGGTCTCTCCAATGTAGAGGAGACCACATTGGAAGCAACGAATACAGTAGACTAAGGTGGGGAAAATGCAAGTGAAATGCTGCTTCACTTGAAAAATAGAAACTTCAATAGAAACTATATTTTTTGAATAAAATAATGGTATATTTTTACTTTGTACCGCACACCCTAAAAATTTGTTACTTTCCAAATAAGATATGTAAGGCAGTATTGTCATCCTCTGGGTTAATACATTAATATTAATTAATATAAATCTTAAAGTTGTTTATATACATCACTTTCATCTAAGCTGTTTGAGATGGCTAATGAAAACAACTGAAGATCTTAATAAAGCTGTTGACATTCCCAAGAAAGATGCTCTGATCATGAAGACATGGCTATCATGATCAGGCCACATGGCCTGTTGAACTAATATTGAAGAAGAGTTTTATTGGCACGTTGACAATAGGGGAGCAAAATAATTGTGAAGACTGCTGGCAGGTGACTCTAAAACAGTGCAA
Organism: Carcharodon carcharias; assembly: GCF_017639515.1. Lineage (NCBI taxonomy): Eukaryota > Metazoa > Chordata > Chondrichthyes > Lamniformes > Lamnidae > Carcharodon > Carcharodon carcharias. The sequence goes on from NC_054476.1 coordinate 26,362,296, forward strand.
AGTGGATCGTGTACAGGTGAGAACAACTCCGTAGGATGATACAGTACATTACAGCCCATCATGCCTGTGCCAGCATTTTGAAAAAGCTATTCAATTAGTCCCATTATTACCCCGCAACCAATGCCCCCCACTCCTGTCCCACACCATAGCACTGCATTTACTTACCTTTCAAGTATTTATCCAATTCCTTTTTGAAAGCTAACTTTTAGATTCTGTTTCCAGTGCTCCCCCCTCCCCCCACCCCCGACACTTTCAGGCTGTGTATTCCACATCATTACAACTCACTGTGTGAAAAAATTCTCACCTTCCCTCTGGTTCTTCTGTCAATTTTCCTAAATCTGTGTTCTCAGGTTACCATCCTGCCAGAGGAAGAATTTTCTCTTTATTTTATTCTCTACCATCATCATTTTGAACGCTTTAATGAAATTATCTCTGAGCTTTCTAGTTTCTAAAAATGCTCCCAGCTCCTCTGGCCTTTCACCTAAATGCTCAAAATAAGAAAGCCATCCAACTATGAAGCCCATTGTATCACTGAGGCTGGATGCAAATGCAAGCTGAGGAGGTTTTACCTGAAAAGTCAAGAGTCCCAGCCCTGTATAATAATAAAAAAAATAAAACCAGAAAATGCTGGAAATACTCAGCAGGCCTGCCGGTATCTGTGGAGAGAGAAACAGTTAACGTTTCAGGTCTGTGACTTTTCATCAGACCCGTTCTGGTGAAAGTCACAAACCTTAAAGATTGACTCTGTTTCTCCCTTCACAGACGCTACCAGATCTGCTGAGTATTTTCAGCATTTTCTGTTTTTATTTCAGATTTGCAGCATCCGCAATATTTTGCTTTTGTATTCCCGTGCCCAGCAGTCGGCCAATTCAAAGCAAAAATAGATTTCGTCAGTGAACTGACTGCAAGACGAAAGAAAAGAGGTGATATTCGGACTGTCTGTTGTGATATCGAAGGGCGAATGAGGACTTATTGTTTGTAATGCAAAATTATTTTCTTTTAAAGGGATTGTTCTCTGCATAAGTAGCAGGGATCATTGTAGGGCAAACAGTGCTGCGTCTGAGACAAAAAGAAATGGCAGCATTGCGAGTGGCACCTTGAAATTTCAGTTGAACGGCAACAATAAAATATTTCACAAGGGAAAAGGGATGCTTTCTGTGAATCAGCGAAATAAAACGTAAAAGTGGCTGCAGGTAATTACTATTCAGGCTAAATTCCCTTTGTGCACTGAACAAAAGTCCAAACCTGCTTTGTTGCTACAGAGAAATGACAGCAGCTCCTCAACTGCTCAAAGAGTATGCTGTTATAGCAAAACCCCACTTAAAACAATGTCTTGGCAGTCAACTGACAGGATCCTGCATGTGTGGCAAGAATAACAATCTGGCTTGGAACATGCTCATTGCTCCCCTGTGCATTTATATTTCAAAGCCCAGTTTTGCCTAGTTCTAAAGACTGAATATTGTATAACTAGGATTGCCATTCATGGGTTATAACCTGTAATTACACAGGTTAATAAAGCAGTAATAAAAGGCTAACAAAGAGCTGGGGTTCATATCTAGAGAGATGGGATTGAAAATCAGAGGTTTTGTTAAACTTGTATCAAACCTTGTTTAGACCAAACTTGGAATACTGTGAACAGCTCTGGTCTCCATGTAGTAAAAAGGATATAAAAGTACTGAATGAGGTGCAAAGATGATTTATTACAATGATCTCTAACTGAAAGATTATATCTATCAGGAAAGTGGAACAGGCTGAGGCTGTTTTTCTCTAGAAAGAAAAGGCTGATATAGGTCTTTAAGATTATGAAAGGGTTTGATAGAGAAAGCACAGAGGAGATGGCCCAGATCTTCCAACCTCCGGATGGTTGGGGACAGGATGTACTCTGGAATTTGTGCTACAGGACCCCTTGGAAGTCCCAACGCAAGGACTCTGTGGGAATTACCCAGGAAGTTTGAACTTCCAATGGGCAATTCCCCTACTCCCCAGGACCCTCCAAAAATGTCTCCAACTCTGAGTTAGAGTCAGGGACTTCAGAGGGTTACAACTTACTTACCTGGATAATTACCCAGGAAAAGACAGAAAAAACACTTAGTCTAACTTCTGGGTAACTATGCTACTGACCCCTCAATCACTCGCACCTACCACCCTCTGACACTCCCTCGATCCCATCACTTCTCCTGACCGAACCTGATTAACCCCCAAACTGACCTGACTAGGCTCCACCATCTAACCACCCCCCCGACCCGATCTCACCTGACTGTCCCTCTGATCGCCCCCAACCCGACCTGACTAGCTCGCGATCTGAAAGCCCCACCCGATCCACATACCCAACTGTCATTCTACCCTCCTGCAACTCTACCCAACTACCACTCTATCCAGCTGCCACCCTACCCACCTATCACCTCATCCACCTGCTACTCCACCACCTTACCACTTACCATCCTACCCAGCTTCCACCCTGCCATCCTACTCATTTACCTACCCACCCTACACGTTTACCCACTTAGCTTACCCACCCTACCCACTCATTCATCTGACCCCATTGTTCACACTACTCTCTGCCTCCATGGCAAGATTCAGCCCTGTGTGTACATAATTGGCAGGCATTGGACGAGAAACCAACATGGGCGGGCTTTGGGCGTGATTGGTTTCCTAATTGTGAATGAAATTTTCTTTGCGAGATAATGAAATGTGTTTAAGTGCTTTCTGATTGGTTCAAATTTGCTTCAAGAAAACAACCAATTAGCATACTTTGTGCTAAATGAAAACCCAGAGCTGTTGGTCACTGTTCCAGGTTGGACTACCTTGAAAGCACTGGGCTGATACAGAACATTTAAATTGATGAATATTTAATGGATGGTAAGGATTTGAAAAGCACAAATTCATACCACATCCTTAAACTCCCTCTGGGGTCTTCTTGGCAAGTAATAAAATAAGAATTTGGTTCAAGGCCAATTGCAGCAAAGCATCTGGATGGAAAGGGCTGGCACACTGGGGTAGATCTTGACTTCATAAAATATGTGATAGCGAGTCTGCAGCTTATTTTACATCTGTCCAGCTTTTTTTATTTTCATAGAAGTAAATGGAAATGAAAATAAAGAAGAGATGTAAAAGGGGCTGCTAATTCGCTGTTGCTCATTTTTATTCTATCACTCAAAAGTCTAGATGTACCTAACTTGTCTTTTCACTTTCCAATGAGGGTTTCAGTTTACTCCAGACCGAAAAGATGACTCAAATGAGTTTGGAGTCTCTACCTAGTTTCTGGCTTCCATACTGTTATTTCTGAGCAGAGAGGCCAAAAGGAGGGACCAAATATAAGGGGTGATTCTGCAACCCAGAGCTCCCAGCATTCCTAAAGACCACATCTCAGAAGCTCTCAGGTTAAAGAAAGGCTTTCATTTATATAACGCCTTTCATGACTCAGGGCATCCCAAGGTGCTTCAGAACCAAGAAAGTACTTTTTGAAATGCAGTCACTGTTGTAATGTAGAAAACACAGCAGCTAACTTGTGCATTGAAAACTCCAATAAACAGCAAAGATAATGACCAAATAATCTGGGTTTTTTTTAGCATTGTTTATTAAAGAATAGATATTGGCCAGGACACCAGGAATACCTCCCCTGCTCTTCTTCAAAATAGCACTGTAGAGGACTTGGTTTAATGTCTCATTAAAAAGATAGCACCTCAATCAATGTAGCATCTCCCCCGAGCTTTTTGTGCTCAAGCCTCCAGCTCCCACCTTAAAAAGTACAAGCGCTATCAACTGAGCCACGGTACATAACCTCAAAATACCCCTCCCATTATCCCCATAATTGTGGAGATGGAAAACAAGCCTTTTATTCCTGTTCTGACAAAAGGTCATCAGTCTGAAATGTTCTCTCCACATATGCTGCCTGACTTGCTGAGCATTTCCAGCATTTTCTGCCTTTATTATCTCCTACTGTAGTTGTGTTTTGCTCAGATTTGAATTTGTTTTAGACAGCCTCTGGTCAGTGCTCTACCTGAAGCCTTTAGCTTTTTAACTCCAAATGTACAGCATGATCTACACTTGACGGAATAAGAGGTAATCCAAACTCTGCAAATTTTAACATCTTCAGGCATTCCAATTTGCACAATGTTGACACATATATATTCTATCTAGGCCATTATACAGAAAGACAGATGCAGTGGCAGGTATTTCCTTTAAAACATGTTTCGAGCAATACAGGAAACCAGATTATGTTGAAAATATAGAGAAACATCACTGGTGTGCTAGATAATGCAGCAACTGGAGTACAGGAGACCTGAGATTGGGATCTGGGCCAAACAAATCCAAATACGTAGGAGGAGGTAGAAGCCTTAGCATCCCAGGTGTCTTTCTGCAGCAGGGCTGAAAAAACAATTAAGGTGTGCTGATTGCGAATATTGCACATGCTCATTTTATAAAATGGGTGGGAGACTGCCTCTTGGCAAAGATACACTGAAGAAGGTCACATGTCTTTTGGCCACACCCACAATTAATGCCACCCCAGTTGATCAAGCTCACTTTATACCTCCAGTGGATCAACATCATTTTCATCATTCTTGGACATACATAATCCCATCAGCAAGCAAACAGCCAACATAAAGCTACTTCTAGCTAAGGAATGCACAGCACAGTGACAGCTTCAACATGAAACACTGAATAATTAAGTGGCTGAAGTTGCTTGTTGTGGATAAAACTCACACATTTATGAGGAGCTATTGCCTTTTGAACATAAAACCAGAACCATACAGCAAGACCGAATAAATGTCTGACCCTCACTTTAGTTCTCTGTAGGTATAATATTTAATCAGACTGCCCACCATCTACAAACTTATAAAGGACATGCTTTTATTTTTGACTGAGCTTCAGTCAGCATTATAGATATGGTTACTTGTACAATCCTAGTCAATCTTTACTATGTTTTTTATTATTCATTCATGGGATGTGGGTGTCACCGGCTAGGCCAGCATTTATTGCCCATCCCTAATTGCCCTTGTTTGGAGGGCATTTAAGAGTCAACTACATTGTGATCTGGAGTCACATATAGGCCAGACCAGGTAAGGATGGCAAACTTATTTCCCTAAAGGACATTAGTGAAGGGGATGGGTTTTTACAACAATCAGCCATGTTTTCATGGTCATCATCAGACTTTTCATTCCAGATTTTTATTGCCATGTCAGGATTCATTACCCTGGTCAGTGACAATACCACTATGCCATCACCTCCCCACATTAACATAAAGCAGAACATACAAAACAAACAATAGTAAATCAATGATCTTATTTAGTTGAATACTGTTATTAATAATACAAATTTTATGTCTCTTCACCACATGAGTCATTTCCCCTTATGCTAAAAATGACCACATTTTTGGAATAACTTTGTTGCTCAGAAACATCTGGCAGCTTGCTGTAGAACTGTATGCTTCACAAATGAATACAGTGTGTATATAATCAATGTGGTTATGGAAAAGCTTTGGAGGTCTTTTGGGGAGGCTGAATTAATATGAGCAAAATGAAAAATCTCAGTTAAAATTATACCATATGATATGATTGTATTGGCTTTTACAGAATTATAGAATGATACAGCACAGAAGAAGGCGATTTGGCCCTTTGTTCCTGTACTGTCTCTTTGAAAGAGCTGCCAGTTGGTTCCACTTCCCCTGCTTGTACTCCATAGTTCTGAAAAAATTTCCCCTTCAAATACTATTTTTTAATAAACCTTAACTTCCCTTCGGTTTACTACTTAGTGGTTTCAGTAATCGCCTTAACGTTTAATGATGTTCATTATGGCTTGCTATTACTGGAGGACTGGGTCATGTTCGTTTATTGTTCCTACAACGTGAGGTTAGTAAACACAGGATAGAATAGAGAAAACAATTACTCAAAGATCTTTTTATTCTTGCGCTCTGTTGTTTTCTTTTGCCATTGCATAGGTGTGGAGTTGAGTGACCTGAGTTCATGGGCTGAATTTAAATCAGTCGTGAGTTTGATCTGCCCAAGGCTGCAAAGTAACTGCCTGGGTGTTTTTTTTTTCACACTTAGGGTTGACATGCTATGACTGACAGTTTTAAAGGTTAATCATTTCCCAAGACTGGCAGACTTGTGGGATTTTCTGCTGATGATGGACAAGCTGCATGTAAAATTACTTTCCACCCAGAGACTCGAGCAATTTTACAATTCAGCCTGTTAAGTCCAGTGACACCAAGAACAGATGAGTGGATCAGAGCAGAAAGGATTGCATTATGCTGGAAACCCATGACAAATATGGAACTATTATTGATGGGCAGAGACAATTTACACAGAGTTAGTATAATTTGTATGCTTTTTATTTTTCCTTAGCAATCTGATTTTTCTAATGTTATGTTTGTAGCAAGTGCTCAAAAGGCAACTAGACACCAGAGTGAAATTATCCCTGTTATTTAGTTTTGGTTCCCCTATTTAAACGCAGTGGCTTTTAAAAAAAATCTATTTCTAATTCCTTTAGTCAGAGCACTCTGTGTTCACTTATTTAAGTAACAGAATTGTTATGGTGTCTGGAAGGGATTCATGTAAAAATGTGATTATATCATTTTGATTGCAACTCTAATTTTATTTTAAAAAATAGTTGAGGTCAGATAAAAACTTCTCCTGCCTGAATAATCCACCAAACCATCAGGGGAATCCAACATGACAGAGTTCTTTTTCCATTTGGCAATCCGTTGTTGCTTCTCGCTTGAGCACAGCTAAATTCATCAGACCAAGATTCCTCAGAATAACCTACACTAGGGGTCAAAAACTGTTCTACCTTCTTAGAGCATGAGGTGAATTGTTAAACGATACAAAATGAATCTACTTCTGCAGGACCACATCTGTATTGTATTGAGAGGGTACTGCATTGTTTTTTGGATGAGATGTTAAATCAAGATCTCATGGCACCATTCAAAAAAAAAGCAGGAGAGTTATCCCAATCTCCTAGCCGGCCATTATCCCTTGACCCATACCACCAAACAGATAATTGGGCCATTATCTCCATTGCTGCTAGTGGGGCCTTGTTGTGTACAAATTTCCCATTGAGCTTGCCTGCATAATAACAGTGCCTACACTTTAAAGTAACTTACTGTGAGATTTTTTTTATTGCCTGTCTGGATTCATCACGTGAACAGAACAGCAGTGGATTCCAGGCAGAGCCCACTGAGCTCAACTGTGCAGAGGTATGGTAGTGATAAGGTAAGATAACCAGATCTGGGATGTTTAGCAATAAGCGTGGAGCACACATCCTAGGAGAAGATAACATGAACACATGAAAGTACGAAACAAAAACAGAATTACCTGGAAAAACTCAGCAGGTCTGGCAGCATCGGCGGAGAAGAAAAGAGTTGACGTTTCGAGTCCTCATGACCCTTCGACAGAACTTGAGTTCGAGTCCAAGAAAGAGTTGAAATATAAGCTGGTTTAAGGTGTGTAGGGGGGGTGGGGGCGGAGAGAGAGAGAGAGAGAGAGAAGTGGAGGGGGGGGTGTGGTTGTAGGGACAAACAAGCAGTGATAGAAGCAGATCATCAAAAGATGTCAACAACAATAGAACAAAAGAACACATAAGTGTTAAAGTTGGTGATATTATCTAAACGAATGTGCTAATTAAGAATGGATGGTAGGGCACTCAAGGTATAGCTCTCGTGGGGGTGGAGGGAGCATAAAAGATTTTAAAATATTTAAAAATAATGGAAATAGGTGGTAAAAGAAAAATCTATATAATTTATTGGAAAAAAAAGTTTCCCCCTTCCTTTCTTTTCCAATAAATTATATAGATTTTTATTTTCCCACCTATTTCCATTATTTTTAAATATTTTAAAATCTTTTATGCTCCCTCCACCCCCACTAGAGCTATACCTTGAGTGCCCTACCATCCATTCTTAATTGGCACATTCGTTTAGATAATATCACCAACTTTAACACTTATGTGTTCTTTTGTTCTATTGTTGTTGACATTTTTTGATGATCTGCTTCTATCACTGCTTGTTTGTCCCTACAACCACACCCCCCCTCCACTTCTCTCTCTCTCTCTCCGCACCCCCCCCCCCCCCCCCACCGCCCCCCCCCCCCCCCCCCCCCACACACACACACACACACACACACACACACTTTAAACCAGCTTATATTTCAACTCTTTCTTGGACTCAAACTCAAGTTCTGTCGAAGGGTCATGAAGTCTCAAAACGTCAACTCTTTTCTTCTCCGCCGATGCTGCCAGACCTGCTGAGTTTTTCCAAGCAATTCTGTTTTTGTTTTGGATTTCCAGCATCCGCAGTTTTTTTGTTTTTATACATGAACGTATGAAATAGGAGCAGAAGTAGGCCATTTGACCTCAAGCCTGCTCCGCCATTCAACAAGACCATGGCTGATCTGTTTGTGTTTTAAATTCCACATTTCTATTTACTTTCAACAACCTTTGATTCCCTTTCCTAACAAGAATCTATCCCTCCACCTTAAAAAATATTCAATGACCCTGCCACCTCTACCTTTGGAGGCAAAGAGTTCCAAAGTTGGACAACCCTCTGAGAGAAAAAAACACCTCCTCATCTCTGACCCAAAAAAGTGACACCTAATTTTAAAACAGTACCCCCTAGTTCTGGACTCACCCACAAGAGGAAACATCCTATCCACATATCCATTTTGTCGAGACGGTTCAGGATCTTGTGTACTTCAATCAAGCTACCCCCGACTCTTCGAAACTCCAGCCCAGGCTGTCCAATATTTCCTTATAAGGCAACTTGCTCGTTCCAGGTATCAATCTAGTAAACCTCCTCTGAACCGCCTCTAATGCATTTACATCCCTCCTTAAATAAGAAGACCAAAACTGCGCACAATATTTAAGATGCGGTCTCACCAATGCCTTGTATAATTGAAGAATTACATCCTTAGTTTTATGTTCAATTCCTTGTTTTAATTGTTACCCGGTAGGGGGAGCGAGGGCCGCGGGTTAAGGTGATAAGTTAGTCTTCTCATCTGCACAGCTTGATTATAATGATAAAAACAAAAAAACTGCGGATGCTGGAAATCCAAAACAAAAACAAAAACAGAATTACCTGGAAAAACTCAGCAGCTCTGGCAGCATCGGCGGAGAAGAAAAGAGTGACGTTTCGAGTCCTCGGTCATTAGGACTCGAAACGTCAACTCTTGATTATAATGATGCAGATTTGTGCTGTTTGGAGTAACAGTGAGATAAATTTCCATTCCTCTGAGCCTGTTTCCTTTTCTTCCCAAAAGTTGCACTTTGGCCCACCAAGCGAGAGAAAATCTGAAACGTGGCCCACCGAGTGAAAAGATTGGACAAGCCTGGCATAATAGCTATTAACCCTTTATACTACATCTCCCCTCAAGTCCTTCATTCTACTCATTAAATATTTACACATCCTACATCTGCCCCCACCTCCTCAAAGTCACTGTTACCATTCATGAGTCACAGGGGAAGACATAGGAACATACAAAGTAGGAGATAAAGTAAGACATTCAGCCCCTTGGAGCCCGCTCCACCATTCAATAAGATTATGACTGATCTGTTTGGATTTCGAATTCCAAGTTCTCTTCTACCTCCCATAAGCTTTGATTCCCTTCCCTAACTCTATCTACTTCCACCTTAAAAATATTCCTTTGGAGACAGAGTTCCAAAGCCACACAATCCTCTGAAAGAAAAAAAAATTCTGCATCTCTGTCCTAAAATGGTAACCCCCAATTTTAAAACAGTGCCCCCTAATTCAGGATTTACCCGCAAAAGGAAACATCCTTCACACCCATCTTGTCAATACCATTCAGGACCTTATATACTTCAATCAAGTCACCCCTCACTCTTCTAAACTCCAGTGGAAACAAGCCCAGTCTGTCTAACCTTTCTTCATAAAACAACTGCTCATTCCAGGTATTAATCCAGTAAACCACTTCTGAACTACATCCAAAACACTTAGATCCTTCTTTAAATAAGGAGATTAAAACTGGATACAATATTCGATATGTGGTGTCACCAATGCCCTGTATAACTGAAGCATAACATCTTTATTTGTATGTTCAATTCCCCTTGTAATAAAGGATAGCATTTCATTAGCCTTCTTAATTACTTTCTGTACCTGCATACTAATGTTTTGTGACTCATGCACTAGAACACCTAGATTCCTCTGCACCTCGGAATTCTGCAGTTGTTCTTCATTTATAATACAAGGTGCTGGCATGGCCAAGCCTGAAATACTGTCTGCAAACCTAATTGCTGTAGTATGGTCATTGGAGGCAGTGCAGAAAGCACCAATCAAGCTGCTATTAGCTTAGGGCATCTCAGCTATGAGAGAAGGAGGAGGCTGGTTTTGTTTAATCTGGAGAAGAAAAGCTTCAGGGGAGATATTATTGAAGAACTCAAGATTGTTAAGGGAATAGGCAAATTGAAACTCAATGATATGTTTGAGATTGCTGCAAATTCTAGAGGCAGGGGACACAAGAAAAGAACAGAGACAGCTTCAATTTAATTACTTTATGCAGAGGTGAATGTGGAATGAACAGCACATGGAAGCAGATAATGTGAGAAATATTTAAAGGGAATTGAACAGATCGTGGAGGGAGTAGGTGATTGATAGGTACGAGTTTTCGGGGAAGTCACATGGGCTGCAGAATCTTTTTGTGCATTTTCTTTTCCTGCTCTTGACGGCTGACTCAAGCAGTATAACATTTGATCCTCTTCCTCCCTCTCACACTGACCTCTTTGCCTTTGATGTCCTATGCTTAATGAAGCCCAATGTAAGCTCAAGAAACAGTATCTTACCTTTCAGTTAGACACCTTACAGCCTTCCAGACTCAACATCAAATTCAATAATTTCAGATCATTACCAACAGTTCCCATGTATTTCGGACAGCAGATGCTAGTAATGATTCTGCTGTTGCTGTTTACACCTCCTCTAGACCCACATTTTCTTTCTTTATTGTCCCATTACTATTGTGCTTTATCTTGCACCATCACCCCTTTTGTTATTTAATCACTTTTGCTTTCCACTCTATCACAGACGCTCAATACCTTTTGTTCTAACCTTCCATCAGCATAAACCTTTTTTTTTGGTTCTGAACTTGCTTATACTGTTACACCTCTATCTTCTTCCAGTTCTGTGGAAAGTCAAAGACCTGAAGCATTAACTCTGTTTCCCTCTCCATAGATGCTGCCAGAACACTGAGTGTTCTCAGCATTTTCTGTTTTAATTTAAACAACTCCTCTTGGAATTCAGCATCATCCTGGAGGCCAAGGGCAAACAGAAACTGCTTTTCACCATCAGAAGGCGACTCCTTCTATCTGCCACTCTGCCCTCCTCCATCTTCAGCTTTGATGTTCATTGTGGAGTCATGTATTTCTGCAATCAGAAAACGGAAGATATCCATTCCACTTTTACTGCCTCCTCCTACCTCATAGGCTCTTCTGTCTGACCCCAACCCTTCCCAGACACATATACTTCAGCCCCAAGCAAAAATGTAGCTTCTTTCCATCTGCTCTGACACCCCATTGAACTCATTTCTGCCAGGTTACCCAACTATTCCTCCTAACTATTCATCTGCCTCTCCTTTGCTGAGAGTTACCTAATTTCATTAACTTTTCACTTACCTCAGGCATTGTTCCCCATCCTTTTAAAAGTTACTATCAGCCCCTTCCATAGTAACCCTATCAATAACTCTTCCATCTTCTCGAAGTTGTCCAATTTCTCCATTCTCTCAAAGTTACTTTAATGTGCCATTGCCCCCGAGTCCACAACCTTGTCTCTCTCCTATGAATCAGATTTCAACCTGATTTCCATCTTAGCTATACCATTGAGATTGTCCTGCTCAAAGCTACCAATAGTGTCCTATGTGACTGCTATGCTAGCCCTCTTCATTCCCACTTCAGCTTTTGAAATGTTATTGATACTCTCCTCCTTTCCGAACACTCACACTGACCAACTCATTAGCATCATTCTACTATGGCTGAATCCTATCTGTCCCACCATAATCAGCACATCTCCTCTAACAGCCTCTCCTTCAGTGCCTGCACCATTGCCTTCAGCATGCCCAAGTCTCCCTCCTTGGCTTCAGTTATTCTCATCACTATGCTCTCCCTCTGTGATAGCACCTGCAAGCACATGGTCAGCATCTAGATGCATGCCAATGGCACTAAGCAATGGTACTTTGACAATCACCTTGTCTCCATGAATTTTGCTATGCTGTTCAACTGCCTGTTTGACATCAAGAGATCAAGCCAGAATTTTCTTCAGCTGAACATCACCAAGAAGCACAGCTGTAAGAAATTATTACGGGAAATGAAAAGCAGACTGTGACAGTGTTATAGAGTTGACCTTCAGGCAACTTTTCTTAGTGGAAACATTTAACTTTATTTATAAATCAGCAGCAGCAATTACACGTGTGCATCAAACTCCATAATTAAAGAAGAACTTGCTTGTAGAGGTTTCCTACACAATTAACACATTGGTTTACACCAATCATGTGATCTTACAACAGAGGATTATTCTTAAAGCTACAGTGCTACATTTCCCAAAACTAAAATTACTACAAACAGGAAGGGATAGAGAGTACAAATCTAACAGTAAATCAACAGAAGAGGCCTGAGGCTATAAAAAGAATAAAATTAAAGGTTCTGGATCTGAATGCACAAAGCATTCAAAACAAAACAGATGAACTGAGAGAGCATATAGAAATAAATAAGTACAATCTGATAGCCATGAGACATTGCTGCAGGAGGACATGGATTGGGACCTGAATATTAAAGGTTATAGGACATGTAAGAAGGACAGGAAGCGAGGAAAGGTGGAGGGGTGGCTCTGTTAATTAATGATGGTATTGGCACATTAGAGAGGGATGACCTAAGTTCAGCAAACCATGATGTGGAAACAGTTTGGGTAGAGATGAGAAATGGTAAAGGCAAGAAGTCCATTGTGGGAGTTGTGTACTGGCCCCCTAATAGTAACCACATAGTGGAATGGAGCATAATGGGAGAAATAATGGGAGCTTGTCAGAAACACATAGTGATAATCATGAGAGATTTTAATCTACGTATAGACTGGAAAAGTCAGATGAGCAAAGGTAGCCTAGATGAGGAGTTCATACAATGTTTCTAGAACAGTTTCTTAGAACAGCATGTTCTGGAGCCAGCCAGAGAGCATGCTATACTAGACCTGGTATTGTGCAACAAGATGAGCTTAATTAATGATCTCATAGTGATGGTGCCCCTAGGTAGCAATGACAAAAGTCTGATTAAATTTTACATTCAGTATGAGGCAGAGAGGAGTGGGTCTGAGACTATGTTTTTAAACTTAAATAAGAGCAATTATGAGGGCATGAAAGCAAGTGCTGGCTAAAGTGAATTGGCAAATTAGGTTAAGGGATAGGTCAAAACAGTGGCAAACATTTAATGGGACATTTCAGAATACACAAAATAGATACATTCCAATGAGTAAGAAAAAGTTCAAGGAATGGCACACCATCTGTGGTTAACTAAAAAGTTTAAAGATAGTATCAAGCTTAAAGAAAAAATATATATTGTGCAAAGATAGGTGGAAGGCCAGAAGATTGGACAGAATGTAAAGAGCAGCAAAGGATGACTAATAGGTTAATAAGGAGGGGAAAATTAGAGTATGAGAGAAAGATGCCAGAAATATAAAAACAGATAGTAAGAGTTTTGATAAATATTTTAAAAAGAAACAAGTTAACAAAGTGAGCAGTGGTCCTATAGAAAGTGAGTCTGGAGAATTTATAATGGAAAACAAGGAAATGACAGATGAATTGGATGGCTATTTTGCATCGGTCTTCACTATAGAGGGTACAAATAACACCCTAGAAGCAGCTATAAATCAGGAAATGGAAAGGAGGGTGGAACTCTGGAAAATTACAATCACCAGAGAAGTGGCACTGAGTAAATCTTTGGAGTTACGGGCTGACAAATGCCAGGGCCCTGATGGACTTCATCCTAGGGTCTTAAAAGAAGTGGTTAGTGAGATAGTTGATGAATTGGTTTTGACTTTCCAAAACTCCCTAGATTCGGGGAAGGTCCCATTAGATTAGAAGATAGCAAATGTAGCTGCATTATTCAAAAAGGGAGGGAGGCAGGAAACAGGAAACTACGGGCCAGTTAGCTTAACATCTCTCATAGGGAAAATGTTAGAAGCTATTATTAAAGGAGCTGTAGCAGGGCACTTGGATAAATTCAAGGTAATCAGGCAGAGTCAACGTGGTTTTGTGAAAGGGAAATCATGTTTAACCAACGTATTGGAGTTCTTTGAGGGAGTCACATGTGCTGTGGATAAAGGGTGTTATGACACATCAGTTGGTAAAGCTGAGTTATTTAAAAATCCCAGAGGGAAACTTTAAACAACTGTCATAACCTATATTTCCAAGTGGTATGTTTGAGAGGCAGCTCTAAATTCAGGAATCAGACCACCAGTTCTCGAGAGGTTTTTATATCAAATTACATGAGACAATTGTTAATTTACACAAGTTAAACATATACACATGGCTACAAATTACTACTATCATAAATTATAACAAATTCCCTAACTAATCTCCATTAAGGTAAAAGCAACCCATAGACTTCAAGCAGTTACCAGGCAAAGCATTTTTCACCTTAGAAATTCAAAATGAGGTTCCTTTCACTTTGGTTCCTTTGCAGACACAGTGGTAGGCTTACAGGCTTTGATCTTACATTGCATCTGCCCAGCACCCACAAAAATGTTATAAGTTATACCCAGCACATCTCATTGAATGTAAATTCTCATTGTATCATCTGCTCCTTTGAACTCCACCTCTTCTAATAATAAAACCCCTTTCATGGCACCACATTTATTAGTAATATAAACATTGTTTGGTCTCTGTTAGCTAGGTGCCATATTTCACTCCCCTTCTTGAATGCCCCATTCAACTAAAATGCAACTGCATTCTACCTCTTTTACATCTCAAAACTAGTATACATCAAAGCACCCAGACTAGCTAGCTTTAATCCAGTTAAGGCACACTCACAGACTAACCCACTGTTTTTAAAAAATAATTGCCAATAACATTATAAACATTAATAGCTTCATGATAAGGGGAACAGGTGGATATACTGTACTTAGATTTCCAGAAGGCATTTGATAAAGTGCCACATCAAAGAATATTGCGGGAAATAAAAGCTCATGGTGTAGGGAGTAACATTTGGCATGGATAGAAGATTGGCTGGCTAACAGGAAGCAGAGAGTCTTTTTCAGGTTGGCAAGATGTAACGAGTGGTGCGCCACAGGGATTGTGCTGGGACCTCAACTGTTTACAATTTATATAAATGACTTGGATGAAGGGATGGATGGGATGGTTGCCAAATTTGCTGATGACACAAAGATAGGTAGGAAAGTAATTTGTGAAGAGGACATAAGGAGGCTACAAAAAGATATAGATAGGTTAGGTGAGTGGGCAAAGAACTGGCAAATGGAGTATAATGTGGGAAAATGTGAAATTGTCCATTTTGGCAGGAAGAATAAAAGAGAAACATATTATCTAAATGGCAAGAGATTGCAGAGTTCTGAGATGCAAAGGGATTTGGGTGTCTTAGTGCATGAATCGCAAAAGGCTAGTATGCAGGTACAACAGGTAATTAGGAAAGCTAATAGAATGTTATCATTTATCGTGAGGGGAATTGAATACAAAAGTAGGGAGGATATGCTTCAGTTGTGCAGGGCACTAGTGAGACCACATCTGGAGTACTATGTACAGTACTGGTCACCTTATTTAAGGAAGGAGGTAAATGAATTGGAAGCAGTTCAGAGAAGGTTTACCAGATTAATACATGAAATAGGTGGGTTATCTTATGAGGAAAGGTTAGGCAGGTTAGGCTTGTATCCGCTGGAGATTAGAAGAGTTGACTTGATTGAAACATATAAGATCCTGAGGGGTCTTGACAGGGTGGATGTGGAGAGGATGTTTCCTCTTGTGGGAGAATCTAGAACTAGGGGGTCACTGTTTAAAAATAAGTGACCACCCATTTAAAATTAAGATGAGGCAAAAATTTTTTTCTCAGAGGGTCGTGAATCTTTGGAACTCGCTTCCTGAAAGCAGTTGGAAGCAGTCTTTGAATATTTTTAAAGCAGCGGTGGATAGATTCTTGGTAAGCAAGGGGATGATTGGTTGTTGGGGGTAGGCAGGATGTAGATTTGAGGTTACTATCAGATCAGCCATGATCTTATTAAATGGCAGAGCAGGCTCGAGGGACCAAATGGCCTACCCCTGCTCCTTGTTCGTACGTTCGTATATCCTGTCAGGCTCCCGACAAAACCTTCATGCCTTAGTCACTGATAGCATTCTTCCTCCTATCTACTGGTAATACAGAACCTTCCTGCCCCGAGCTGAGCCTCAAATTCAAGATCTAGTCCATCATCAAGACTCTCCGGAGCATCTCGCCAACATTCCTATGTTACTGTCTTTGTTTTTTTGGTTTTTGCTACCCATGGTGTGTACTGCTTAGACACTATTAAGCAGCCTTGTACAAGTTACCAAGAAGTCTTTATTAACATTACTGAACTATGTACACATTTATAATAGAGGGTACAGGTGTGGAGAGGACTCCATCGCATGTCCTTACGTATTGTGACTTGGTTCTACACTACTGACCGAAGCACCAGGTCAGGTGCCTTCTTACATCACCATTGGTCAATACAGCATTCAGTTCCAGGTTAACGCTGAATTTACTAAATCCTTCTACCACACCTTGTTATGACCACAGCAGACGTTAATTGCTAAGCAAACCAAATTCCAGAGGGAAACTTGGCTTACGGGCCATACCCTTTTGTTTGTATTCTGAAAACCAGAAGTAAATGTGCTGATCTCAGCAGCAAGAAGTCCAGTAACACTCCTGGGATTTTAAAAATTAAAGGTAAAAGTTTTGTTAACAAGAAGAAAAGAAACATTAAGTACACAAGACCACAGTTACACAGTTAAAATTAGTCTTACAAAACATTGCTCCAAAAGACCCCCTACTTGGTCAGGTCCACAAGTAAACACCTACCAGGCAACACTCCCATAGAGATGTTTAGCTATAAAAATCCAATAATATTATCCAAGGATGTGCAGTAGCTTTAATAAAGACATACCACATGACCTCTTAAACTCTCTTCCACACTGTTGTGGAAATCCAAGACTTCAGAACAAGACAGCTTTTTGCAGCTGATGGCTTTTCTGGCTTGATTCAAACTGCATCTTCTCCCAGCCTAGATCCAGGAGATCTTCCTTACACAGCCAACCACCAATAACTAAAACTCACAACTAAGCTCTCCACAGTAACTCTAAAATACCTTTCCCCCCATTTCATCTCAAGTCCCATTGTGCTCATACCTCTTTGAAACTCAAATCCTTCCAAATATCTAATCTTCCATGTTTCTATTTTATCTCTGCTTTTGGGTCAATAAAATGTAATATACCCTCTTCTATTTACCCATGGAGCTTCTGTAAGATGCAAAAAATGTTTCTTGTTACCTCTGAGTTCCCTTTGATATTCAAACACATTCTCAACTTATTTAAAAATGCAAATATTAGATCCAACCTACTTACTTGTACATCAAACCACAATAATATCTCATTAAACATTACACCTCTACCCTTTCATGTCTCAAACCTCCCAGACAACCTGTCTCATGTAATCTTTTCCCAGCTTAATTTAATCATTTACACACTTGCAACACGCACACAGCTATCTTCACAGAATAACACCATGGGCTGGATTTTGCCCTTGACAGGCGGGCAGCCCCGACTGACTCGGTGGCGTGTGGGTAGCCGATCGCCGCCAGCGAAATGGGCTCTGCTGCCATTTTAAGTGGGCGGGCCAATTAAGGTCCACCCACCGTGACACCCGACAGGAAGCGCTATGCACTTCCTGTGTGGGTGGGGGGGATTTCCCAAATGCGAGAGTGCGCTCTTTTGCCCTTGTGCACGGAAGAGCACACATCTCCCTGAGGCTAAGTGCTACCTCAGGGAGATCGCTGAAAGTTTTTCAAAGTTTAAAAATAGAAAAATTAAAATATCATTAACATGTCCCCCTCATGTGACAATGTCACACGAGATGGGACATGTTAATGAAGTGCACAAAAATTTTATTAAATTTTTAAAAAACTGACATGAAACCTGATCCCGCCAGTGGATGAGGTTTCATGTTTTTTCTATTCCCCGCCGGGACTCCTGGCCTGGCCGCCAACCTTAAGGTTGGATGGGCAGGTCCTTTAATTGTTTTAATTATCTTGTCAATGGCCTCAGTTGGCCATTGACAGGTCAGTGGGTGGACAGCTGATCACGCTGTGCCCCCACCTTCCTGAATATTTAAATGGGGCAGGATGATGTCAGGAGCTCCCCCTGATGTCATTCCGCCCCCTTATCGCTGATGGAAAATTTCAGCCCCATATTCTCCGAAAATATATTTTAAAAATCCAATCTCACCGCCTCCCCCCCAAGTCTTTATCCCCTGGATATAGACTGACAATAGCTACTTACAGTTTGATTCAAGTCTTGTGTTGTCAAAGGCTTGTGTACTCAACTTCAGTGTTGCAACTATAACTACTCTAACTCTAAACAACTCTGTGATTAGCATTACAACATTAACAGCATTAACAGAGTTCGTACTAGCCCATCTCCCTCCTTCAAGTCTTTGAAACCAGGGTTTAAGGTGCTCCAGAGGCCTTGTACTCCTGTCATGTCTCATTTGCTGTCTGGTTGGGAAAGTTGTAGAATCTTGGGGCTGTTGCTGTTCATCTTGGTGGTGGATCATTGGTTTGAGCCAGGTGCAGGCATGGCTTGCACCAGGCCTGGTCGGTCAGTTTGCTGCAGCGGCGGTTTGGCACTGTGAGTGGTTGTTGTTTCTTTCTGGGAGGATGGGAGTGGTATCTGCCCAGCTATCGGTTGTATCCCTTCTTCTTCTTCCACTTTTTCCAGCGTCTGGAAGCCTTCTGGGTTTGAGGGGGAACCGACCTGTGGATTGAAGAACAGTGTGGAGGCAGCTCACCTTTGTTGAGTAGTGTTTGCGTTGGGCTACCGCCTGGTTCCAGTGGACTCTGTGGTTTCATCACACTGGCTGATAGTTTCTGGTCGTCGTCACAAACAACTGTACCGTGGTCGCTGTTGGAGGCAGAGGCTCTGCTAGAAGTTGCCCTGGCTCTGGCATCACCTCCACCAGAGAGCAGACTAGAAAGAACACCCTGGAACCAGTCTACATGGAGGTAACAGCACCATGCATGATAGTAACTTGGGATCCGTAAATAGTTAAAGGTTAACAATAAAGAGCTCATGTTTACATATACAAGTCTGAAGATCTCATCATTGAGGCATCTAAAGAACCCATGGTACAACACGATTGGCTGTGGTGGTCATTCTCAAGATATCACATCAGAGATAGTACATTCGACATGGTGATCTGCAGTGCTATGAAAGGTAGCAGCTAAATGTATGATCCCAGAACAGCATCCCAACATATGAAAAACTACAAGTATCTGAAACTGAGCTGGAAAAAACTTGAAGAAAAAGTTGAAGAAGCTTCACTAAAGACTTGGAAGTGAGGAATCCACCAGAGTGAGTGAAAGTCCGTTACAGCAAGAACCTGGCTAACATAGTTCATGTGATGGTGAGCAAAAATACAAAAAAGTAGCTGTACTTGCATTTTAGAATAGGTGGTGGTCTCAGGGGCTCAGCATCCAGAGGCAGCTGAAAGACGGCTGCAAGTAAAATACAAAGGTTTAAAAAGAGCCAGTCAAAATTAGCTAGTCAAATGTTTAAGAAGAGCTCGCAGAGTTTGAATAAAAAGAGACCTGCAGAATTTAAGAAAGAAATGCTGTCCCTTTAAGTGCTGCCCCTAATTGGACCATGACCCTTCCGGGTCTCCCATTGTGCCAGATGTTCACAGGGAAAGAGAGGAGAGCTGCAGAGTTTAAAGGCAACGATTGGTGCAGTGGCTTTCTTTAAAAAAGAAAGAAAAGTTTTAAGAGTTTAGAAAACTTTTTAAAACAAGAGCATGGGGAAAAATCAAAAACAAGAAACTGACAGGCTGCAGACAGACCCTAAAGTTCAAAACAAACAGGACCTGGAGAAAAGAGAAGAATTTGCTGCTGTGCTTTCTTTTTGAAAAGAAAGAAGTTTTAAAAAATAAAAATAAAGCAATCACAATCGCTAGGGAGCCCATCAAAAGCACAAAGGTACAGCAAACCCACAACAAAGAAAGCCAGTAGCTGCAGAAAGAGTGTAAAAAAAAAGTTACTGCACTCACAGTCTTAAGGAGGTAACACAATTTAAAGCCATAACTACAGGAAAAGAAAACAGCCATGGACAGAAAACTAGAAGAGACCCCAGAGAGAAGACAACTCCACCAAGGGCTGCATAAGACCCCAGAGAGAGGGCAATTTTGCTGAAAGCAACATAAGACCCCAGAGAGAGGGCAACTCCTCTGAGGGTAACAAGAAACCACAGAGAGAGGACAACTCCCAATAAAGTGCCAAGGTCAACAAAAGACCCCAGAGAGAGGGCAACAAAAGACCCCAGAGAGAGGGCAACATTGCTGAAAGCAACATAAGACCCCAGGGATAGGGCAACTCCTCTGAGGGTAACAAGAGACCACAGAGAGAGGACAACTCCCAATAAAGTGCCAAGGTCAACAAAAGACCCCAGAGAGAGGGTGACAAAAGACCGCAGAGAGAGAAAGACTAAAGATCTCAGAGAGAAGGCAACAAAAGACCCCAGATCAAGGGCAACAAAAAACTCCATAGTGAGGGTGATAGAAAACCCCAGAAAGAGGGAGCCAAAAGACCTCAGAGCGAGGGAGATAGATGGCAATTGAGTGAGCAGATCGCTGTGAATGAAGGAAAGCTATCTGAGGTAACTCAAAAGAAGCAAAATGTGCGAAAAGTAAATGAAGCTATTCTACAAGAAAATGTTCACATCAGAGCAGAACTGGAAGATTTGAAGGATAAGATTCAAACTGAGCTTACACCTTTGAAAATATATGATAAGCTGAAGCCTTCACTGAACCAAGCTGTTCAAGATCTGAACAAACAAATTTCAGGGACAGCACAAAGGTACCAGGAGGAAATAGTGACCCTCAGTTCCACAGTTAGCAAATCAAAGCAGGAGTTGCAAAAACTCAACTAGATGTACAGCCAGGTAATCCAGCAGTCAGGAGAGGCACACAAAGAAATTGCAATCCTGAAAGACTCCTTGCAGAATTGATATGTCACTAGGGAAAGATATGAGGAGCTGCGGAGGATGTTGGAATATTGCTTCAATAAAAGCTGCATTGGAATTATTAGTAGCAATAAAATGGTGCATTGAAGCACAGAGTGAGGTGGCAAGAGGCAACAAGAAATAAACGGTAAAAGGACAGTTGATTATCCTTCAAGATCAAATGCAAAGGAATGTATAACCACTCAGCAGCACAAAGAAATGAAAACTTTTTTAAGCAGCAGAGTGGAGGCACAGCAGAATAAACTCAAGGAGACTCTATTGAATTATAGGAAAGCTCAAATTGAAGCAAGTGAGCTTTGCAAAGAAAAGGAATATCCATTGAAAGGCCTTTACATGTTACAAGAATCCCTCAGGACAAAATTTATTCTTCTGGAAAATTACAGAGAGAAGCAAAATGAATGTAACGTAACTCTGAACAAACTGATAAACCAGTTGGCAGAGACGACTCAGCAATGTTGTATATTCCAGGAGGAAGCCAAAAGCTACAAGGAACAGACTAAAGAGCTGAATAAGCTGCTGAAGAAAAGAGGAGGCATTGAAAAGAAAAGCTATTGAACTTTTCAAGCTGCAAACAGATAATGAAGCCATGGATTGCACAATTGCAGAACTGAAACAAATTAAAACTATACAGGAGACAGACCTGACTGACTGAAACCAAAATGAATGACAAGCACAAAGTTCTGTTGCAGACAGAGAAAGAAAAGACAGAAATAATATTGGAAAATGTAAATCCAACACTAAAGTGCAAGGAAATAGATGAAGAAAGAGCACTGGATGCCAAGCAAATGTTTGGCTGAAATTTTGAAAGAGTGGAAATGAAGGTTCTATTTATGAAACATATACACCTAGCAAGAACGTGGCGGACACTATGGAAAACGAAAATTCGAGTCCACTCTATGAATGAACAGAGTGCACATTCCCTGTGGAAGGAACAGGACAAACCCATAGCGTCTGAAAAAGCAGATGAGTTGTTAATAAAGAGAAAGGCGACTCAAAGGAGTGCAAAAAGTGAATCAAATGGAGATAGCCAACTACCAGGCACGGAGAGTACGGTTACTATTCCTCCAAACTTGACAGACCGAGGTGTGGAAGAACTGTCAAGCATCAAGATCGTCTGAATTTATAACGTCTTGAGATGGAGGAGCAGGGATAGCAAGTAAAGATTGTATTACAAATAGTTATATTGCGTTGGGAAGGAATGTTTTCTTTGTAGAAGAAAGGAGAATGTTGTATGATGTGCCTGCATGCCATTGTAATATAAAAGTACACAGTAGAATTCGGATTAATGTGGGACTGGAGAATAGCACCTTCCATGGTATGATGTATAGAGTCACATGGTAGTAAACTGCGAGAACAGTCTAGAAAGAACACTCTGGAACCAGCCTGCAAGGAGGTAAGAGCACCATGCTTGACAATAACCTAGGGTCTCTAAATAGTAAAAGTTTAACAAAGGGTTCATGTTTAAGTATGCAAGTCTCAAGGTCACATCACTGAGACATCTAAAGAACCCATTTTACACCAGGGAGGGCAGAAGTCTTGTTGTCTGGGAGGCTGAAAATTTTGCGAGGGACTCGGGCTTTTGTGTAAACAGGGGTTTCTGCGTGTTCAATAGTTTTTCTTTTTTTTTGTTATGCTCTGGACTCAGGCGTCACATGGTAGGGGTGCTGAATCAAAGGCTGGGCTAGCGATGAACAGAATTTTCTGCCTGACTGATTCTTGAAAGGAATAGATCACAGGATTGGAATCCCTGGAACGTTACAAAGGTTGTGTCTCAACCTGCAGATTTTTAGCTGCTAGCATTGCTTTGTTGAAGCTTCTTCTGCAGGGATCCAGTGGAGAATTTAGCTTGAGCTTAACTTCTGCCTTTTTTTCTGCTGCCAGGATCTTCTGTCTCTGGAGATTTTCAGGTGAGTTTTCTCAGCATCTTGAGTGAGGTTTTTTCAGAGCACAAATTCAGTGCTGGTGTCCTTTTCTTGATTTCCTCAGTCTTTTTATAGAGCACGTGGATTTTGATCTCCAGCTGCCACCATATTTTGTTGGATTGTCACTACCCGTGATGTATACTGCTTAGTGACCATTAAAGCAGTCTTGTAAAAATTACCAAGCAGTCTTTTTTAACATTACTGAGCTATACAAATGTTTATAATAGGGAGTAGAAGTATGAACAGGACTCCATGGCATATCCTTAAGTGATGTTGCCTAGCTCTACACAGCTGATCTAAGTGCAAGGTCAGCTGCCTTCTTACATCACTGGTGGGTGGTACTGTACTCAGTTCCAGGTGAACCCTTAGTGTACTAGATCCCTCTACTACTGCCATCAAGACCCTAATCCATGGATGGAATCGTCCCAGATTTGTATTGTGCAGTAGCGGATGGGTAAAACGACATTTTACCTGCCAGCCATAATGGCGGCTTTTCACATCGTATTGTCCTAAGCCTGCCACATTGACTATGCATTCCCGAGAGACATGCTGTTTGATGCTTCATCATGCCGGGCGCCAAACCTAAAGTGCACTCCTTGCAGTGCTTCCAACCCACAGCTACTGCAAGGAAGACATGGTCCTGAAAGGCAAAGACTGCAGCCCCCAGCTTCAATGACATGTCTCTTGAGTGCCTTTTGGATGAAGTGGATGTGTGCCGTGATGTCCTCTACACCCACTCTGGCTGCAGGATGGGCAGCAACCACACTAATCTGGCTTTGGAGGCAGTGGCAGCAGTGGTCAGCACCAATGCCCTGAAAATGAGGACAGCCACCTAGTGACACAAGAACATGAATGATCTCCTCTGTTCCACCAGGGTAAGTCACTCTCCTCATCACTCTCAACTCACACACTCACAAACCCATCACACATCCACGGGGCCCTAGCTCACTGCCGGTTCTAGGGACATCAACATTCATTCTCTCAAACACACCTTCATTGTCCTCGTCCCACTCATGGGACCACTCACCAGCCACACATGCCAGGCATACTTATCATCTGGCCTGGCAGGCGTCCTGCTTACGCTCTCCCCATCTCTATTCATGCAGGACAAGCTCGCACACAACAAGAAAGGGAGGTTGCAGACTGGTGGAGGAATGCCTGAAATCAAGGTCCTCACGGACTTTGAAATCAGAGCCATCCAGATCTTGGCCACAAGGATCTGGACTGGTCTTGTGCTGAGGGTGAGGTTGGCCCTGCTCTACCAAGTGAGGATCCAGCAGTGCAACATCCATCAGAAAACCATGCTATGAGTGATATGTCCTCTTTCACAGGCCACTGCTATGCACTAATTATCTCCCCTTGCTTTCACAGGCACATCTGCCAGACAGTTGATGGAGTCCACAACCAGGGGCCTTCAATCAAGCCCCAAAGGAACCTCTGAAGAGAAATCTGAAGGTAACCACTTTGAAGTCCGATCACAGCACTCACCCACACCCTCCACCAGCGCAGAGACATACCTCAGTGGAACCTAGCTTTACAGTAGCCTTGGAATCACAATTTAGTGAGCACATCGCACTGTCTGATCTACAACAGGCAGCGTCAGGGACTCCCCAGTTCCCCGGCACTCAGAGGACTGCTGGAGGCCAGAAATTTTCTGAATCTGAGTCAGATGACGAGCCTCTGGACTCGGTGATGTCACAGTTGCTGGAGCTGCATAGGCAGGCTCGGGAACATCAGGAACGGATGTCAGCTGCACTTCTCAGGTTGCAAGGCACGTTGGAGGAATCTGTCTGCCTTCAGGCTGAGCTGACAGCATTGGCATTCCCACGCATCGAGGTCAACACTGGTTGGATGGCAGCCGCTATGGAGATCTTGGTCCAGGACATCGCTCCTGCACTGCTGCACTGGCTGAACTCCATCACTGATGCCATAGTTGGCCTCTAACATTATGTAAGCGAAAGGGGCGAGGGGCAGCCTGATCTCACTCCAGCTTCCCCTTCTCCTCAATGAGTCAGCCAGGGGCCCTCAACCACCAATAGGGAGGAGGATCAGCAGGTGTGCTCCCCGGGGCCATCCATCCAGGTGACTCTGGGAGTACCCAGCCCATCTTCCTGTGACCTCAACAGCTCCAGTTCCACAGGCCGAGGAGGGTGCCACTGCCACACAGCAGAACCGCAAAAGCAGGCCGGGGGCCTCTAGGTCTCAGCCGCCAAGAGGACGCCTGCCAAGATCATCACAGATAGGGCCTCAGTTGCTGTCTTCTCCATTGTCTTTTGGTCTGTAAGCCATGAGTCATACAGTTAGTCCACCAGGCTCCAAGATCCTCATGTACTCCTCCTGCAGGATGAAAGAGAGAGATGCGTGGGTTAGCTTGGGAATACTGTGAAACTCTCCTGGTTAAGCCTGAAGGCCCTTTAACACATCCTGGAAAGCGCTGGTCACCACTTGGATGGCCAGAGATTAGTGTGCTGAATGTCTGCTTGAACCACCACCCATCTCCACCCCACTCCACCCGACCGATTGGCAGCAGCTTTGCCCACTGGACTGCATTCTGTGCTCTCAGTTCAGGCGCAGGCATTCTCCTAACCCACACTGCAAGGCTGCGCTGTTAGCTTGAACCATAAGGGAGGCTGGTCCAAACCGGGATGCTGACATTGCATGGGGCTGTGAGTGCCTCCACCAGCGGCTGCTCTATGGCCAGCTTTAGCAAGAAGATTGTATAATGTACCCAGTCATCCAACTGTTCTGCAGTCCATTAAAATGCTCATTTGCAGTCTGTGCCCAAGGGGTGAAAAGCTCCGGAGCACTTGGCGGAACTTTGATGCCTCTGCATTGCTTGAGTGGGCAGAGAAGCTAGAGATCCAACTCCAAGCACGTCAATGTGGCTGCACCTGAACTGTCTCAGCTGCAGAGGAATGGTCACTTTAAACAAGGTTTCCCTAATGCGTGGCCGCTTCCCTCGCCCCACACGTGTTTGTGCGCTACCTTCAACCACAAGGCAGCATTTACTCCCCTCACAGGTCACCTCAACTGCAGGGCAGCCTTTGTCCCCGACCCCACTGACCCCAACCCCTCAGTTGCCTCAACCCTAGGGCAGCCTTTGCAACCACCCCACCCAACACACCTCAAGCTTGAAGTCCAACAGGCGTGCCTCGCGAACACTCTGCAATGTTACTGTGCACTCACCTATGAGTTCCCCTCAAATTGTAGCCCGCCAAGTGCACGCCTCTTATATGCTGTTCTGAAACACATTGGCGTGCAATCTCTCTGACGCGGGTGGACGATCCAGCAGGGTGGATGAGTTCAGCGGACTAGCCTTATAATGATATGCAGATGTATTACATTGAGGTTCCAGACATCTGATGGTGGGAAACGCAGCCCACCATCGACAGGCTGAGTGGGTGATTGCAAACTGGTTTCACGACACCGTGAAACCAATTTTTGGCTTTCTCGCCATATTGTCTGCCCATATTGTCTGCCGCTGAACATGCCTGACACCAGTGGGCACGGACAATTCCACCCCATGTCTATGTTATCTCTAGGCTTCTTTTACTGGCATCCTGAGTTTTATGCCCACATCACTGAAACACACCCAGATCTCTGTTGTTCATAGCCTAAACCATAATAATTCCCACAAACCTCTCATTGCTGTCCTCGATCACCTCTAGTGGTTCTTCAGCCCACTTGCATATTGACTTTAAAATCCTCATCTTCCTCTTTAAATTCTTCCATTTGTTAGTCTTCACTCTTCCTTTGCAACTTTCACCAGCCCTATATTCCACCACGTACCCTGAGTTTGTGAAATTGTTTAATGCTATATTTCCACCTTCTCCCTGTGCTCAAGCAAGCCCCCTTCATTCCTCACCCCCCACCACCCACCCATCATAATGGCATTAAGTAAAATAACCTTCAGGTACCACACTGTTACCCTTTCAGATTCCCTCCCTAAACCACTGCACCTTGATAACTCTCTGCCTACCTTCCCGAGTTTTTACAAAATCTACCTCTGTTCCGGCACCTTCAGGTACCTCTCTTGGTCTAGTGTCCTCAGATCACCTTGGGATTGTTCGTTCAGTGAAAGGTGACGTATGAGTACAAGCTGTAGCTGATGGCATTCTTAGCTTCAAGAGCATTTTTATCACACCCATATCTGAATACTATGCAATTCCTGATGGTTGCTATAGCTTCCAGTGTACAGTGTTAGGCTTGTTTGATGAACAGATGCCTTTGCTTTGTAAAATATTGAGTTCCACTCTTTCTATCTATTCTTGTGTGCTCTGTTCTAGAACATGCTCATCTTTTATTATGTTAGATATTTTTCAGCATGGCTTTGCTGATTTGCTCTTATTTCACCTCTTGTTTTTCCTCAGTTTTCCACACTGAAGGTTGGCATTCAGAAGTGGTAACCTTGTAAACAAGATTCTTCTTTTTTTATTCATTCATGGGGTATGGGCATCGCTGGCTAGGCCAACATTTATTGTCCATCCCTAAGTGCCCTTGAGAAGGTGGTGGTGAGCTGCCTTCTTGAACCGCTGCAGTCCCTGTGCTTTAGGTACACCCACAGTTCTGTTGGGGAGGAAGTTCCAGAATTTTGACCCAATAACAGTGAAGGAATATTTCCAAGTCAGGATGGTGAATGACTTGGAGGAGAACTTCCAGGTGGTGGTGTTCCCATCTCTCTGCTACCCTTGTCCTTCTAGATAGTACTGGTCATGGGTTTGGAAGGTGCTGTTTGAGGAGCCTTGGTGAGTTCCTGCAGTGCACCTTGTAGATGGGACACACTGCTGCTACTATGTGTCAGTGATGGAGGGAGTGAACATTTGTGGATGTGGTGCCAATCAAGCGGGCTGCTTTGTCCTGGACAGTGTCAATTTCTTGAGTGTTGTTGGAGCTGTGCTCATCCAGGCAAGTGGCAAGTATTCCATCACAATCCTGACTCGTTTTTCTTTATTCTTTCATGGGATATAGGTATCACTGGCAAGGCCAGCATTTGTTGCCCATCTCTAATTGTCCTTGAGCTAGCCTTTCTAGGCCATTTCAGAGGACAGTTAAGAGTCAGTGGCGTCTGGAGTCACATGTAGGCCAGACCAGGTAAGGATGGCAGATCTCCTTCCCTAAAGGACATTAGTGAACCAGAGGGTCTTTACCACAATCAATGATAGTTTCATGGTCCACATCACTGGGGCTAGTTTTATATTTCAGACTTATTAACCGAAAACAAATTCCAGCAGCTGGCGTTGTGGGATTTGAGCCCATGTCCCCAGAGCATTAGCCTGGGTTTCTGGATTACTAGCCCAGCAACATTACCACTAAGCCACCTTCTCCCCACAAGACTTGTGCTTGTCGAGGAGTCAGGAGATGAGTTACTCACTGCAGGATCCCTAGCCTCTGACTTGCTCTTGTAGTCACATTGCTTATATGGCTAGTCCAGTTCACTTTCTGGTCAATGGCACCCCTCATGTGTTGATAATGGGGGATTCAGTGACGGTAATGTCATTGAAGACCAAGGGGCGATGGTTACATTCTCTCTTGTTGGAGACGGTCATTGCCTGGCCCTTGTGTGGTGCGAATGTTGCCACTTGTCAGCCCCAGCCTGGATATTGTCCAGGTCTTGCTGCATTTGTGCATGAACTGCTTCAGTACCTGAGGAGTTGCAAATTGTGCTGAACATTGTGCAATCATCAGCGAACATCCCGCTTCTGATGTTATGATAGAAGGAAGGTCATTGATAAATAAAATTGGCTGAAGACTGGCACCAGTGATGCTGGGGCCTTCAGAGGAGGCTGAGATGGATCATCCACTCAGCATTTCTAGCTGAAGATTGTAGCAAATGCTTCAGCCTTATGTTTTGCACTGATGTACTGGGTGCCCCCATCATTGTGGATGGGGATATTTGTGGAGCCTCCTCCTCCAGTGAGTTGTTTGATTGTATGCCACCATTCACAACTGGATGTGGCAAGGCTACAGAGCTTAGATCTGGTTCATTTGTTGTGGTATTGCTTAGCTCTGTCTATCTCTTACTGCTATGCTGTTTGGCATGCGAGCAGTCCTGAGTTATAGCTTCATCACCTTATTTTTAGCTTGCCTGGTGCTGCTCTTGGTATGCCCTCCTGCACTCTTCATCAAATCAGGATTGATCCTAGTCCTGGTAGCATGGGCCATATGCTAGACCATGAGGTTACAGATTGTGTTTGAGTACAGCTGTTCTGCTGCTGATGGTCCACAGCACCTCATGGATGCTAGTTGCTAACTCTGTTTGAAATCTACCCCATTTAGCATGGTGGTAGTGCCACACAACACGATGGAGGGTATCCTCAATGTGAATATGGCACTCTGTCTCCACAAGGACTGTGCAGTGGTCATTCCTACCAATACTGTCATGGAAAGATGCAGCTGCGACAGGTAGATCGGTGAGGATGAGGTCAAGTATGTTTTTCCGTCTTGCTGGTTCCCTCAACATCTGCTGCAGAGCCAGTCCAGCAGTTATGTCCTTTAGGACTTGGCCAGCCTGGTCAATAGTGATGCTACCAAGCCACTCTTGGTGATGGATATTGAAGTCCCCCACCAAGAACACATTCTGCACTCTTGCCACTCTCAGCGTTTCCTCCAAATGGTGTTCAACATGGAGGAATACTGATTAGCTGATGGGGGGAGGAGGGAATGGTGGTGTTGGGTAGTGGTACTTGGTAATCAGCAGGAGGTTTCCTCCCCTATGCTTGACCTTATGCAGGAGGCTTCATGGGATCTGGAGTTGATGTTGAGGACTCCAAGGGCCACTCCCTCCCGACTGTATACTGTTGTGCTGCCACCTCTGCTGGGTCTGTCCTCCCTCTGGGACAGGGCATACCCAGAAATCTCGATGGTGGTGTCTGGGACATTGTCTGCAAGGTATGGTTCCGTGACTATAACTATGGCTGTCTGTTGCTTGACTAGACTGTGAGACAGGTCTCCCAATTTTGGCACAAGCCCCCAGATGTTAGTAAGGAGGACTTTGCAGGTTCGACAGGGCTGGGTTTGTCATTGTCAGTGTCTAAGTCGATGCTGGGTGGTCCATCCGGTTTTATTCCTTATAGACTTTCTGGTGGCAAGATACAACTCAATGGCTTATTAGGCCATTTCAGCATTTTAGACGGCACATTGCTATGGGGTATTGAGTCACATGTGGGCCAGACAGGGTAAAGACAGCAGATTTCCTTCCCTTAAGGGCATTAGTGAACCAGATGGGTTTTTACAACAATGATTTCATGGTCATCATTATACTTTTAATTCCAGATTTTTATTGGATTCAAATTCCAGTGGTGGGATTCCAACATGTTTCCCAGAGCATTACCCTGGATTACTAGTCCAGTGAGGATACCACTACATCACCACCTTCCTGCTGATGAAGCAGGTACAGTAGTACAGTGCTCATCTTTCAGGAATGGCAATCCAAAGACCTGAATTGATAATCCTGTAGAACGTGCGTTCAATTCCCACAATGTGAGTTTAGGTAAAAATATGAGGAAGAAAGGAATAGGTGGTTAAGCAGATAGAGCTAGATAAATAAGGATGGGAGGAGACTCAAGCATAGCATAAATGCCAGCATGGTCTGGCTGGGTTGAATGGCCTGTGTCTGTGCCACATATTTTATGTAACAGTACAGATATGAGCGCAAAGTCTATACTATGTTACGGCACAGCTGACAGTAAATGCTGAGTTGTTCAAATTCCAAAGGGAAACTCGAAACAACTGCCACAACTTGTTTAACAATTTGTATAAATTTCAAGATGCGTCTCTTGAATTCAGTTGTAATAAGACCACCAAGTCTTATAAGTTTTTATAAAACTAGATTAATATTTATTAATAAGAGAAATAATTTTAAACACATTCATAGATCAACAAATTTCTACTATGGTAAAGTTTCAATCCCCTACTTAACCTGACTCCTTGTTACACTTTCGTTAAGGCAACAGTAGGACACATACCTTTAAAAGACCCAGGCAAAGAAACATGATACCCTGAACCAGCTGAATTCAAAGTGAGTTTTCTTAACTTCAGTCTTTTGAAAACAGCAGCTTGAGCCATAGATGCTGAAGGTTCTTCACACTTGTTAGATCTTAAAAATGCCTACCCTTACACAGAGCCTTCACTTCTTTATACATATTTTTTCCTTTCAATGCAAATTTCCATTGTTTCACTCTGTATTTGGACTTTATCCTTCTGATAATAAAAATCTCTCATTGCACTAAGTTTTACCAGTAATCCTTGGGAAAATAAATACACTGGGCAGAATTTTACGGCCCCGTTTCGGTGGGGATGGGGCTGTAAAATGCGGTGAGACATTCTAAACTTCACTGGCTTCAGCGGGAACCTAAAATCCCGCTGCCGTAAAATTCTGCCCACTGTTTCTAAACTTCACCTGGCTAGGTGACATATTTCACTTCCTCTTTTGAAAACAATCTAATCTGGTTTATTTAAAATGCAAATGTTCCCTTTACCTCTATGTTTGCCTACTTAACATTTCAACCCTAGCTTCTCTTCAAAAACATCAAAGCCTTCAGACCAGCTGCCTTTAATCCAATTAAATCTCTCACACACACAGAGACAAAAAGACGCTGATACCACTATTTTGCAATAAATTCCAATAACATGATGAAAATTATTATATCTTCCTGACATCTGACACTCAGTGCACTACTGAGGGTACACTGCACTGTTGGAAGTATTGTCTTTCAGATAAGCTGAAGCCCTGTCTGTCCTCTGTAAAACATACTGTGATAACTATTTTGAAAAGAGCAGGGGATTTCTTCTGGTATCCTGGTCAATATTTTTCTCTTGACCATCACTACAAACAGATGATCTGCCTAGTTATTATAATGTTTTTTGTGAGAGCTTCCTGTGCGCAAGTTGGCTGCTGCATTTCCCATATCATAACAGTGGTATGAGACTTAAGAGACTTAATTGGATTAAATTACTTTAAAAGTAATTTACTGTCTGAGATTGTGGAGGACATTATATAAAAGCCAGTTCCTTTATTATTTTCAGTGAAACCACTACAGAAATTTCACTCAATGAGCAGGATGCAGAGGTCCAATGTGGCAAAACTGATTCTGATGCTGGAAAATTGAAAGTTTTGAATATCAGACATATTTTTCTCAGTGCCAGGTTCCTGGTAAGAGGCTTTAAACTATCGACCTGAAACACTGGAACAAACCTTTCCAGTTTTTCCAATGGATATGAAATGAGCAGTAAGCAGAACTGCCAACATTCTTGAAACAATTTCTTCCTTAGGAACATAGGAACAGGAGCAGGCCATTCAGCCCCTCGAGTCTGTTCACCTCAATTAGATTATGGCTTATGTGTATATTGACTCCCATCTTGATTCTGTTATCCGAAATACCCTTGCAGATAGTCTCAATATCTCCTTTTATCCTCCCTCCAGTTTCTTCTAAAGTCTTTTTGAATATCATTTCATTTTGGATGCTAGCTTTCTCTTATTCTTTCAGCTGCTCAACTCCTCTGGCTTCTTTACATAGCTATCAATAGTTTACATCCTATTCGTGTTGATTAAAGGTTTATAATAACCGACACATCATAGCTGGTTTAATCCGGAACTGGTACATTAAGTTTGCAAAGCTTTGAGTTTTAAAAAAATGTGGCGCCAACTCTGAGCTGTGGGAACAACATAAGCACATTTTTTAAATAACCTGATTCGAAAGTCAATATTATTTAAATGTGCCCTACTTTTCCCTGAAAACCTGAGGCTTACTGGTGATTGAAAAAAAAATGCCTCCCACTTAACCTTCCCATCTTTTGTCAGTGGCTATGAACAATAATATCAAAATTCCCTGACCTTATATACTTCTCACATGGGTTAGTCTCGAGCTTGATGTTCCTCTTTGTATCACCCCCAAATTGGATGAGAAATTGGCGGAAATAAAGTAAGATTTGCATTTATATAGCACCTTTCATAAGCCCAGGATATCCCAAAGGGCATTTTCTGCCAATGAAGTACTTTTTTGAAGGTTATCACTGTTGTAATGTAGGAAATGTGTCAGCCAATCTCCACACAGTAAGCACCCACAATGTAATAATGATCATATAATCTAATTTTAGATCTTAGTTGAAGGATTAATATTGACCAGGAGACCAGGGACAACTCCCCTGATCTTCTTGGAAATAGTGCCATGGAATCTTTTATTTCTACATGAGAGGACAGGCAGGGGCCTTGGTTTAACATCTCATCCAAAGGATGTTACTGTCAATATCACAGCATTCTCTCAGCACACAGGAATTGTCAGCCTAGATTGTGTGCTCAAGTCAGAAAATGAGGCCTGATACCACCTCCTTAGCCTGAAGCCTAATCCCAACCTGATTGCCACCTCCACTCTTACCCCATCCCCACCAGCATATGTAAATGTTGTTTCCCTCCCTAACTATCTACATTTCATAAGCCAGGTCTGGCCACTGGAGTCTACTAATCTGCTAGGAAAAAGCACCCTGCAACCTCCCTTTCAAATTCTTAACGGTTGGAACTTTAACAATCTCAGGAACCCAGACAAAGGAATGTACGCCCTTCCTCAAGGCCAGAGTTGAGAAGTGGGAGTCATGTGACAGGACACCACCGCCCCCCCCCCCTAACCTCCCACCTGGGAGAGCTAGTTATACTGTCTTGCTGTACCGCAAATCAGCCTGCCATCTTCCATCTACTAAGCAGCGGTCCAGAAAAGGGGCCCTGTCCAGGTTTGAATGCCTGGCCCCATCTACACTGTTTGCACTGGAATTTCTGAGCTTCTATACAGTTTCCCACAAGACTAATTCACCTCTGTGTGCTTATCTTATCGTGGAAGTCATCTCTACTGGAAAAGTGAATTATCCAGCATCAGACTTGGAACATTGTAAATAATTCTGGCTGCCAAATATAAAAAGGATTTGGAGGCACTGGAGAAGATTCAAAAAAAGATTCACTTGTAGGATGCCAGAACTGAGAGGTTATACCTATCAGGAAAAATTGAACCAGCTGGGGCTCTTTTCTGGCAATATGAAAAGTTGAATGGTGGCCTGACAATATTACAGCAATAGTAGTGAAGAATTAGGCTCCAGAACCTGCCGTGCCCCTAGCCAATGTGTTCCAGTACAGCTACAACAGTGGCATCTACCTGGCTATGTGGAAAATTGCCCAGCTCTGTCCTGTACACATAAAGCAGGACAAATCCAACCCAGCCAGTTATCACCCCATCAGTCTACTCTCCATCATCAGTAAAGTAATGGAAGGGGTCATCAATAGTGCTATCAAGCGGCACTTGCTCGTCAATAATCTGCTCACTGACTCCCAGTTTGGGTTCTGTCAGGGCCACTCAGCTCCTGACCTCATTACAGCCTTGGTTCAAATGTGGACAAAAGAGTGAACGCCCAAGGTGAGGTGAGAGTGACTGCCCTTAACATCAAGGCAGCATTTGACTGAGTGTGGCATCAAGGAGCCTTAGCAAAACTGGAGTCATTCTGAATCAGTGAGAAAATTCTCTGCTGGTGGGAGTCATACCTGGCACAAAGAAAGATGATTGTGGTTGTTGGCGGTAGTCATCTCAGCTCCAGGACATTACTGCAGAAGTTTCTCAGGGTAGTGTCCTAGGCCCAACCATCTTCAGCTGCTTTATCAATGACCTTCCTTCCATCATAATGTCAGAAGTGGGGATGTTTACTGGCAATTGCACAATATTCAGCATCATTCACACGTCAGATACTGAAGCAGTCTATATCCAACTGCAGCAAGACCTGGACAATATCCAGGCTTGGGCTGACAAGTGGAAAATAGCATTCACACCACACAAGTGTCAGACAATGACCATCTCCAACAACAGAGAATCCAACCATCACTCCTTGATGTTCAATGGCATTATCATCACTGAATCCCCCACTATCAACAGCCTGGGGGTTACCATTGACCAGAAACTGAACTGGACTAGCCATATACGTACTGTGGCTACAAGAGCAGGCCAGAGGCTAGGAATCAT
This sequence comes from Carcharodon carcharias, assembly GCF_017639515.1. Lineage (NCBI taxonomy): Eukaryota > Metazoa > Chordata > Chondrichthyes > Lamniformes > Lamnidae > Carcharodon > Carcharodon carcharias. The sequence goes on from NC_054476.1 coordinate 26,397,441, forward strand.
ATGACGAGTAACCCACCTCCTGACTCCCCAAAGCCTGTCCACTGTCTATAAGGCACAAGCCTGGAGTGTGATGGAATACTCATACTAACCTGGATGAGTGCAGCTCAAACAACTCTCAAGAAGCTTGACATCAACCAGCAGAAAGCAGCCAGTTTGATTGGCACCACATCCACAAACATTCACTCCCTCCATCATCGACTCACAATAGCAGCAGTGTGTACCATCTACAAGACGCACTGCAGGAATTCACTAAAGCTCTACTGGAATCACCCAACTTAACATCCGCAACATTTCACCATCTACTCCTCACGGACAAGCCAAAGACTGATTCGTATACCTTTTAACTTTGGTTTTGTACTCACTTCTCATTTTTGATCTGTATTTATGTGTGTTGTGTTTTTTTTTGCATTTTAGTAACTAATAAACTCACTCTTTGAGCCTGGTTAAATTGGCTCCTTTTAAAACTTAAATACATTTGGACTTGGAAAAGGTATCCACGATGGAAAGGGTCCTTTTTAAATGAATCTTGTTGTGACCAACCAAGGGGGTTGAATAAAGAAGAGGAGCCAGTTCATCCTCCTTCACCTGGAAGCATAACAATTTGGGGTATCTCGCCTGGGATCATAACAAATTGGGGAACTGGTCATAACACCCCCGTGGTGGTTGGAAAGGAATATAACCTTCATAGCCACAGGCAAATGGTAATAGTGCAAGTTGTCATTGGAGCATTGGAGCAGGAGAAGGCCAATCAACCCAAGCTCGTTCTACCGCTCAGTTAGATCATGGCTGATCCGTAACCTAACCCGATCGACCTGCCTTGATTCTATTACACTTAAAACCTTGTTTAAAAAAAAATCAATCCCAACAGTGAAATTTTTAATTGACTCCCCCCCATCCGCCCAGCCTCAACAGATTTTGGGGGGTGGAGGGAAGGTGTTATGGAGGACGAGGGGAAAGAGTTCTAAATTTCCACTACTATTTGAGTGAAGAAGTGCTTCCTGACATCACGCCTAAATGGGCCTGGCTCTGGCTCTTTAAGGTTCTGTCTCCCTGTTCTGGACTCTCTCACCAGAGGAAATAGTTTCTCTCTATTAACCATATAAAATCCTTTAATCATTGAAAAAAACACCCTAATTAGATCACTCCATAATTTTCTATGCTCAATGGAATGCAAATCGTGTCTATTCAACCCGTCTCATTTTTTAAACTTTTAATCCCAATGGAACAAGTCATGGGACTGATGCATCATATCCTGTTGGTGTGGGTGGTGATTGACAGTAGTTTAAGATATGCTACCTTAAAGGTATATGCACATCATATCACAGCAATGCGTCTGGATCTGGCCCAAGAAGATGGCATAAGTTGGCAACTACCCTTCCTTCTGAAATATGGGCTGTAACAACAGGTCTTCTCCGACATGCCCTGTTGATTGTGTCTCAGTTTGTAGAGACAGCTCATGGAGTAAGTCAGGTGTGTGTATAACATCCCAGGTGTATCTGCACCTGTTTTCCTTGCCTCATGAACTCCTCGTTCTCATCTAAATGTGTCCACAACACTGGGATTCCTGTGTTCGTAACCGAATGGGTGTTTTGCTTGCTGACAGTAACACTGCTGTGTGAAAAGCAGGTACAGAAAACTGTGTTGGAATGAAACTGACATCAAATCAAATAGAATTATACAGGTTATGTGGCATAAGAACTGGCCATTCGGCCCAACCAGTCCATGCTGGTACTTATGCTGCACTCAGGTGTCCTCCTATCTTTCCTCATTTAAATTCATCATTGTAGCCCTCTGTTCCCTTCTCCCTCATTTGCCTGTCCAGCTTCCCCATAAATACATCTATACTATTCACCTCAATCACACCCTGTGATAATGGCCTGAATGTTGTGTCCATCGGGCATGTGTGATCGGTGGGCCTGCAAGCGGACGTGAAATGTGCTTCTGTCTGCGATTGGCCACCGATTCCAATCTTATGCTGGCTGGCCAGTTAACTGCCAGCCAGTGTGAAATGCGCCTGGAGGAAGGCTCAGCACTGCCGGTGGGGGTGGAAAGAGGGCCGACGCTGATATCACCACGGGCGAGGGTGAGCGCTTCCACTGAGTTCCCTGAAGGCAGACAAAGGGAGCTGCAGACCTCTGAATAAAAAAAGAAAACCTAAAAATGCTGCAAAACATGTCCATGCAGCACAATCAAGCACCAGAAAGCAGATCTCACAAAAAAAAATCCCCCAGGTATTTATTTTAGATTTTAAATCCTAACAGAGTTTTCATCCCTCCCTTGGATGAGGTTTCATCAAAAATGTAAAGGCCACCCGGCTGATTGGCCTGTATGCCAACTGTAAGGTTGGACAGACCATGAAAAATCACCTACAATTAGCCCATTAATAGGCTTATTTGTCCTCTTAAATGTCGGCGAGCATTCTTCCGACTTCTGCGTGTGCCGGCCGAGTGAAATATCGCGTGAGTGCGCGATGATGTTGGGACACCCGCCTGATGTCATCTTGCGCGATTTCACACCCCTTCGGGTCGCCCACAGGACATTTAAACTCTGGCCAGTGAGTTCCACATTCTCACCATTCTCTGAGTAAAGAAGTTTCTTCTAAATTCCCTTTTAAATTTCTTGATGACCATCTAATATTGACAGCCTTTAGCTATGCTGTTTCCAACAAGAGGAAACATCCTCTCTGTATCCACTGCTAAAAAAAAAATCATAATTTTAAAGACCTTATTAGGTCGTTCCTCAGATTTTCTTTTCCAAGAGAATAGAGACCCAGTTTTTCAGTCATTTCCTGATGAGGACAACCATACATTTCTAATATAACTCTTGTAAATTTCTTGCATCCTTTCCTGTGCCTATATTCTTTTTATGATATGGTGACCAGAACTGGATGCAGTACTCTTAATTGTAGCCCAACCAAGAGTTAGCATAACATGTTTAGCATACTTTTCAATTTTATTCCCCTACGAATAAAACCTAGTGCTTGGTTTGCTTTTCTTATGACTTTGTTAACCTATGGCTCAGCTTTTAGTGATTAGTATATTTGTGCTCCCAGGTCCCTTTGTTCCTCTATTCCATCTAGACTCACACCTTCCAAGTAATAAATGACCCCGCTATTCTTCCTACCAAATTGTACTACCTCACATTTAACCTCACATTTATGTGTTGAGCTTCATTTGTTAATTATTTGCCCATTCTACAAGTTTATAATGTCCTCCTGTAATTTGTAATTTCTCTTCGGTATTGAGAAGGACTGTAACAAATTACAGGAGGACATTCCCCCAATTTGTTGTTATTCCCAAATTTAGAAACTATATTTTTGATTCCAGAGTCCAAACTGTTAATGTAAATTGTGAACAGCAGTGGTCCCAGCACTGATCCTTGTGGAATATCACTTCCTACCTTCTGCCACTCTGAATAACTAGACCTTACTCCTATTCTGCTCTCTGTCTTGAAACCAGCTAGCAATCCATTCTGCCACTTGTGCCCTAACTCCATGTTCTCTTGTTAGCAGTAAGAATGACTGCAATAAGGTAAAGGCAGAGAAAGTGAACGAATGGATGAAGAAGGTTGTACAGATTTTCAAGATACCATCAAAAAGCTTGTTCTCAAAGGCTACAGGATCAAATCTGCAATGAAGCCATTTCAACTAGCATTCAACATTAGAGCACAGACCTTTCCAAACCAAAGTTGGCCTGACTCTTATTATAACTTATTTACATAAATTTACATTTAATAAGGAACTGTTTTCATTTGCTCTTCACGCTTCCTTAAGAAATTTAATTTTAAGCAGGGTGGATTGTGCATAGGGATTCGGATACCAGGCACTCTGAGGTACAATTCCATCAAGTGAGACTTCAAGCTGCCTCACAAAATCAACTACATAATCACAGAATCACAGTGCAGAAGAGGCCCTTCGGCCCATCGAGTCTGCATCGTCACGTGAGAAACACCTGACCTACCTACCTAATCCCATTTACCAGCACTTGGCCCATAGCCTTGAATGCTATGATCTGCCAAGTGCTCATCCAGGTACTTTTTAAAGGATGTGAGGCAACCCGCCTCCACCACCCTCCCAGGCAGCGCATTCCAAACCATCACCACTCTCTGGGTACAATTTTTTTCCTCACATCCCCCCTAAATCTCCTGCCCCTCACCTTGAACTTATGCCCCCCTTGGGACTGACCCTTCAACTAAAGGGAACAGCTGCTCCCTATCCACCCTGTCCATGCCCCTCATAATCTTGTACACCTCGATCAGGTCGCCTCCCCCCCCCTCAACCTTCTCTGCCCCAATGAAAACAACCCAAGTCTATCCAACCTCTCTTCATAACTTAAATTTTCATCCCAGGCAACATCCTGGTGAATCTCCTTTGCACCCCCTCCAGTGCAATCACATCTTTCCTATAATGTGGTGACCAAAACTGCACACAGTACTCTAGCTGTGGCCTCACCAGCGTTCTGTACAATTCTGTATAATTTGGCACATTAACATGGCGAGGATAGCGTGATGCAATCCAAGGTTGGCAACCCTCCAGGTGTGCCCTGGAGTCCCCAGGAATTGGGGACTAACTTCCAGGACACTGATGTGAATAAACCCAGGAGAAAAATCATAAGGGGTATTAAAAGCCCATGCCTTCTTTTTTGTCCATTTCTTCAATTTCCCTCCTTTATTGGTTATAAAAATATTGAAGACGAGGAACAGATGAGGATGATGAGGCTATTTTGACCGGCAATCAAGAATCATCCAATTCTATTTTGATTGGCACAGACAGGCATTGTGTGGATGGGGCTGTTGAGCTACCAATGGCAGCATGCGGGGGAAGGGCAGTTAAAGGAAGGAGGCCACATAGAATCATAGAATGGTTACAGCACAGAAGGAGGCCAGTTGGCTTGTTGTAGCCATGCTGGCTCTCTGCAACTCAGCTAGTCCCACTCTCCAATTCTTCCCAATATAGCTCTGCAAATATTTTCTTTTTAGGTAATTATCTAATTCTCTTTTGAAGGCCTCGATTGAATCTATCACTACTATACTCTCAGGCAGAGCATTCCTGATCCTAACCACTCTCGGCCTGATAAAAGCTTTCCTCATGTCACTGTTACTTCTTTTCCCAATCATCTTAGATCAGTACTCTCTGGTTCACAATCCTTCCACTAATGGGAACAGATTCTCCCTATCTACTCTGTCCAAATGCCTCATGATTTTGAGCACCTCTGTCAAATCTCCTCCCAACCTTTTCTTTTCCAAGCAGAACATTCCCAGCTCACCCCTGGAATCATTTTCACGAACCTTTTCTTCACCCTTTCTAATGCCTTCGAATCCTTCCTAAAATGTGGTACCCAGATATGCCCGCAATACTCCAGCTGAAGCTGAACCAGCATGTTATACAGGTTTATCATAATCTCCTTGCTTTTGTGCTCTATGGCCCTATTTATAAAGTCCAGGATTCTGTATGCTTTATGAGCCCCTTTCTTAACCCTTAATGCAAGAAGGTATGCTTACTTTAGACTTCTTTGATGAATCAAAGAACATTAAATTCAAAATCAGCAAACCTCGAAACTTGGCTGGGCATGACGAACAAAGATGCCACAGTGTTCCATAGATGAAAAATAGACTTGCAGCAAAAGCAGTTAGTTGCATGTTGATTAACTCCCATAACAAAGAAGCAGATAAATGTTCAAAATGGGAGTGAAGAATAGATGGACCAGGGTAGACACAGACAACCAATGTTAAATGCCTGTTGTCTCAATTAGCCAATTATGCATGGAAGGAGAGTACCAGAAAGGGAGGGAGGCAGAGGATTGGTAGGGTAAATTAGGGAGTGGGATCCAGAGGATTGGTGTGGCAATATCACGCCACGTGCTGAATGCAATAGCCTAGACTTTGGTGCACCCAAAGATGAGTAGCATGTGAAATAATTTGGGCTGTAAAATATGTATTAATGTGCTGGAGCTTTACCCTGGGCAGGGGAGCAGAAATTTTACAAAGCTTTACCCTTCTGTGTGGGGGCCGGGGGAGGGAGTGGGTGGGGGTGGTGGGGTGGGGGCGGGGGGCGGGGGGTGTCATTTCCTCCCTCAGAGGATTAAGAGCAGTGGATTGAATTCATGACAGGGAAGACTATAACTGGCACTATATAAACCAAGGGTAGAATTTTACGCTGATCGGGCGAGTGCGTGCCCGACCTGATCGTGTGTGAAATCGCGCGAGATGACGTCAGGCTGTGCGATATTTCAGTCGGCAGGCCCGCACAAAAGTGGGAAGCGTGCCCGCCGACAATTAAGAGCACAATTAAGCCCATTAACAGGGCAATTGACTCCGATTTTACATGGTCCGTCCAACCTTCTGGTTGGCGGACGGACGAATCAGCCAGGGGGCCTTTACATTCATTAAACCTTATCCAAGGGCGGTATGAGGTTTCCTTTATGAAATAAAATAAGGGTAAAAATCTGTGGGTAGCACTTTTATCATTTATATTTTCAGGCGCCTGATTCTGATGCTTGGACGTTTTTTCCGGCTTTTTGAAACTTTATTTGATGGTTTTCGGGTCTGCAGCTCCCTGAGACAGCCCTCTGCCTTCAGGGAGCTTCCTCTCAGTGCTCTCCCGTCATTAATTGGACAGCCAGCACGAAATCGCAATCGGGGGCCTATCGCAGCCGACAGTTTGTTTACCGACCAATCCCGGGCCCGCCGATCGCGACTGCTCGCCAGGCTAAAAATTCAGGACCCAGGGTAGAAATAAACCTGGGTCTGTGGTAAGGCATCTCCTCATACCCCGCTTAAAAAACTGGCAGTGGCCTAGGTCCATGTTACATGCCTGTTGTCTCAATTAGCCAATTATGCATGGAAGGAGAGTACCAGAAAGGGAAGGAGGCAGAGGATTGGGAAGGTGGATTAGGGAGTGGGATCCAGAAGATTGGCGTGGCAAATCACGCCACTGGCTGAAAACCAGGAGTGAGGTAAATATGTCAGGCTGCCCTCAGTGCCTTGCTCCGACAAAGACAAGCTCCCAGGCTGGCACCGCAACTTTGTACAATCTGCTTTCACTATATGGGAGATTAACTTTCCATTTTCTCTTGCAGTTACAAAATGAGCAGTAAGCAGAATTGCCAATCCTCAAAGCTGTAAACAAACAATCCCCGCACTTCCTTGGTTAACGGGCTGGATTTTATCATTGTGGCAGTGACCTGCTCGAAAGCACTTGCCTTAGCTGTCTGAGGGATCCCACGGCTGAACTTTTAGTGGGTCAGGCAACTAATTCATTGCTGTCGAGGATGCCATCCTTGTAAAGGGTGCCTGCCTGCCCCCAGGAGTTGCCAGCCAATCAGAGAGCTGACACAGCTTAGCAGACTCAGCAGCACCTTGTGAGTGGTGGTCACTGCTGGGACTCTGCCTGGGAGATGAGAATGCCGTGGAAGCACAATGACCTCCCAACCAGGTACGAGGGGACTAGGGGTGCCGGGGACAGCCAGGCAGGTTCCTGCAAGTAATGCTAAGCTGGTTGGTAAGGGTAGAAGTGGGGTTGCTGCAGGGACAGCCATTATAGGTGTGGCCCCTCCATTGGCCATAGTATGCCTGATTTTGGAGGAACCCGCAGGGGGGCTACCAGGATTACCTGCTGGTTTCCCTACATGGCGAAGGACCCAGCCACCACTGGTAACACGCCAGAGGTGGCAGAAAGAGGCCCTTACTTGACCACTTAAGTGGCTCAGTTGGCTTTGGGGCAGAAAAAATGCCCTCCACCTTCCTGTCCCTGGTACAATGACATGACTGGCAAGTAAAAGACTGGCACTGCACCCTACTCTTCCCTCATCATTTTATAGCCCACCCCCGTCACCACTTCCCAGCCTATCCCTCGAGGGCTGGTAAAATGCAGCTCAGTATTTCCCCATTCCTCCCTCATTTGTTATGAAGTCTTTTTGAATGTCTTTTAAGTTTGGATGCTGACTTTCTCCTCCCTGTACTGCTGGAAGGTTTTTAACAGCTGGCATATCAAAGATGCAGCAAGCACCTACGTTGAACTTGGTGTTGCTGTGTTGCCAGTCCATCTGCATTGTAGAATTTCCTTTGTGTTAATTTGATTGTGGGGGTGGAGGGGAGAGCGCTGATTGGCTGGGTATTTTGCACTGAGGGCGATTTGTCCCAGCTTCCTGGAAGCGACTGCAGTGACCCAGTAGGATGGGACAACCTAATCTTTCAATTATCAGTTTAAAGAAAAAAAAATTGTATTTATACAGCATCTTTCATCATATCTGGACTTTTCAAAGTGTTTTAAACCAATGAAGTACGTTTTGATGTGTAGGCACTGTTGTTATAAGAGAAACACGGCAGCCAATTTTCACATAGCAAGTCCCAAAACCAGCATTGTGATAATGACCAGGTCATCTGTTTTACTGATGTTGGTTGAGGGATTAACATTGCCCAAGACATCATAGAATAGAGAATGGTTACAGCACAGAAGGAGGCTATTTGGCCAGTCGAGTCTGTGCTGACTGTCTGCAAGAGCAATTTAGCTAGTTTCACCCCACTGCTCTTTCCCTCAGCCCTGCAATTATTTTCTCTTCAGCTGCTTATCCATTTTCCTTTTGAAAGCTACGATTGAATCTGCCTCCACCACTTTCTCAGGCAGTTCATCCCGAACCACAAGTTGAGTAAAAAAATCTTCCTCATGTTGCCTTTGACATCGGAGATAGTTACCTTGCTCTACTTACAATAGTACAATAAATATTTACAACCACCTGAGAAGGGTCTCAAATTAATGACTCATTCAAAAGACAGTACCTCCAGCAGTACAGCACTCCCTCAGTACTTCACTGCAGTGTCAGCCTAGAACATGGGCTGAACTCTCTGAAATGGGACTTGAACCTGCAACCTTCTGCCTGAGGCAAGAGCAGTACCATAGAACCACGACTGACACTGTTTTTGGCACTCATCAACTGGATATGAGTTCATATTTCATTAATTGTGTAATTATTATTTAAAATATTGAAGTTATTTTTAGAAAGATAAAATACACAAACTTGCGCAATGCAATGTTTATTAAAATATATTAGTCATTGATCTTGTCAATGCATTCCAATTAGATTTTCATAAGCTGAGACTATCATTAATTATTCTTGACAATATGTTCCAGACTGCCTCTTTTCCAATAAACTTGTGATATAGGTTTAGAATATTAACTGATTTATATTCCATTTACTTCAGAGTGGAGTACTTATATTTTTTTTACATCAGCAGTGAATAGGTCGATCTTTAGAAATCCAGCTGCAAAAATTCCACAAGCTTGTCGCCTCCACCACTTCAATCGAAACGGAGTATGAATCCTAGCCATGCTTGGAAAATTGCAGCTGACCTCCAAGTAAGTGAATGTCTGGGATCCTTTCCCCAGCCACATGCATTTTTAGCCACTGTTAGTTTATCACAACAGTGGATGTAAAGTTGAATTATTAGTCTCTGTGTTATTATCACCATTTTGCATTTTGCTGTTGCTTTAAAAATTGTGCAATTACTCTTAAACAATTTAACTTTTTGCAGCAACCAGTTTGTGCTAAGATTTTCTCAAACATGACTTCTCAAATGTTATGTGCTTAAGTAGAGTCATCCTTGGACTTATACCTTAAATGGTTATCAGCTCAAACAGATCCTTATATAAATTGACACTCAGTTGGATTTTAGTATAACTGCGTGGAGTATTTGATACTCATCCCAGAGACCTGAGCTCAAAATCTAGGCTGACTCTCCTGTGCAGTGCTGAGGGAGTGCTGCACTTTCTGAAATGCCGTCTTTCAGGTGAGAGGTAAAACTGAACTCCCGTTTGCTCTTGTGGGAGGAGGTGAGAGATCCCTTGGCAATATTTCAAGAAGAGCAGGAGAGTTCTCCCCAGGGTCCTGGCCAACATTTATCCTTCAAGCAACATCATAAAAACAGATTATCTAGCCATTGTCACATTGCTTTTTGTGGGAATTCGCTGTGCACAAATTAGCTGCCACATTTCCTACATTACAACAGTGACTACACTTCAAAAGTTTTTCATTGGCTGTGATATGCTTTGTCCTGAGGTCATGAAAGGCGCTATATAAATGTAAATATTTCTTTCTTTCTGCCATCCAGTTAGGTAACGGCTGTTCGTATCAAAACTCTGTCAACCCCTATCATCACTCACGAATGACACCGCCCCACCCCCCCATCCCACAGGAGTCAACATATCAACAGAAATCATTGAATGTTCCCATTGGTTGCATAAGCACCAAGCCTCCAATAGACATTAATGATTAAAGCTTAAGCCTGAAAAGATTCTAAATATTTTAAGAATGTTCACTTCCCAGCTCTCTTGATAAATGCTTCTGAAATCATGAACTGCTCCACCTCTTTTTCACAGCAAGCGTCCTGATATAATCAGTATCAGTAGCTGCTGTTTAGGAGGAGTAAGACCAATGTATTACGATGTCATTGTGCATGACCATAAATGACATGATGGATGAGCATAATGGGAAGGCTCAATCATTTAGTAAACTGTGAATAATCTAGCCCGTTAATAGAACTGAAGCTAACACTGAACAAGTTCCGCAACCTAATCTATATTCTGTGTCCTGGGCTACGGTGGGGAGAATATAACTTGGTAAATTTTTAGCAATTTAGCAATAAGTATATGCTGCAGTTCCCATCAATTATCTTGCATTAAGTTAAACATAACCAATATATGTAAAAGAAATTCTGGCAATACATCCATTCTGCTGCATGGTTACAATATTGTCAATTGTTCTTTCTATGGAAAGAAGTTATATGTGTGCAGTGTATAAACTTGCAATTATACAGCTCCTTTTTTCAACCTCAGGATGTCCCAGAGCCTTTACAGCCAATGAAGTACTTTTGAAGTCTCTGTTGTAATATAGGAAACTTTCCTGTGACACTGGTTGAGGATAGGACACAGGGGAGAACTTTTTCTGAAAGAGTACAACGGGACCTTTAGGACACCCTGTGGTTGTGAAAGGCATCAGATAAATGCAAGCCTTTGTTTTGTTCTGCCATTCAATCAGATTATGGCTGATGCGTATCACAACCTTACCTACCAATTTGCGCTCCACCCCCTCCCCGCCACTCCACACAAGGAAATAAGTGTATCAACAGTAAACCATCCACCTGGGAGGGCATACAGAAAACTCTAGGTGTTAAAGGACCTGCTCCTGTTTCCACGTTTCATGGATTTATAGGGTCATTTAATTAAATAATGAGGAAATTAATGATAATGGTTTATTCATCAGGTTGGATGCTTCTTACTGAGCAGAAGTACCAACAGTCTTCTTGCCCATGCCTAATTGCCCTTGAGAAGGTGGTGGTGAGCCGACTTCTTTAAATACTGCAGTCCATGTGGTGTAAACACGCCCATAGGGCTGTTAGGAAGGGAATTCCAGGATTTTGACCCAGCGACAGTGAAGGAACGGTGATATAGTTCCAAGTCAGGGTGGAGTGTGGCTTTGAGGGGAACTTGTAGCTGGTCCCATGCATCTGCTGTTATTGTCCTCCTAGGTGGTAGAGGTCAAGGGTTTGGAAGGTGTCATTGAAGGAACCTTGGTGAGTTATGTCCAAACATTTGAACATACGAACAAGGAGCAGAAGGAGGCTATTTGACCCCTTGAGCCTGCTCCGCCATTCAATGGCTGATCTGTTTGTGTTTTGAGGTTCACATTCCCGTCTATTCCTGATAACCTTTGATTCCCTTGCCTAATAAGAATCTAGCTACCTCTGTTTTAAAAATGTTCAGTAACCCCGCCTCCACCGCCTCCTGAGCCAGAGTTCCAAAGTTGCACAGCCCGCTGAGAGAAAAACTTTCTCCTCATCTCTGTCCTATAAGGGTGACCCCTAATTTTAAAACAGTGCCCCCTAGGTCTGGACTCACCCACAAGAGGAAACCTCCTTTCCAGGTCCATCTTATCAAGGCTGTTCAGGATCTTGTATACTTCAATCAAATCACCCCTCACTCTTCTAAGATCCAATGGAAACAAGCCCAGTCTGTCCAACATAATCTCACAAGACAACCCACTCATTCCAGGTATCAATCTAGTAAACCTCCTCTGAACTGCTTGGAACACATTTACATCCTTCCTTAAATAAGGAGACCAAAACTGCACACAATATTCAAGATGCGGTCTCACCAATACCCTGTATAACTGAAGCATAATGTCCTTACTTTTAAGTTCAATTCCTCTCATAGTAAAGGATAGCATTCCATTAGCCCCATTAATTTAATGCTGCAAAATTGCTTTTTGTGACTCATGCACGAGAACACCCAGATCCCTCTGCAACTCAGAATTCTCCCTGTTTAAGTAATACTCTAATTTTTTATTCTTCCTGCCAAAGTGATCAACTTCACATTTTCCCACATTATATTCCATCTGCCAGATTTTTGCCCACTCACTCAACTTATCTCTATCCATCTGCAAACTTCTTAAGCCCTCTGCACAACATACTTTCCTAACTATCTTTGTGTTGTCTGAAAATTTAGCTACCGTGCCTTTGCTCCCCTCATCTAAGTCATTGATGTAAATTGTAAAAAGTTGAGGCCCCAGCACAGACCCATACGGGGACTCCACTCGTCACACCCTGCCAATCAGACAAAGACCCATTTATGTACACTCTCTGCTTTCTGCCACCCAACCAATCTTCTTTCCATGCAAATATGTTACCCCCGATACCATGAGCTTTTATTTTCTGCAATAACCTTTGATGTGGCACCTTATCAAATGCCTTCTGGAAATCCAAGTACAGTACGTCTACAGGCTCCCCTCTACCTGCCGTGCATGTTATTCCTTCAAAGAACTCTAATAAATTGGATAAACATCATTTCCCTTTCATAAAACCTTGCTGACTCTTCCCGATTCCCTTGAGCTTTTCTAAGTGCCCAGATCTAACCTCTTTAATGATCGACTCTAACATCTTCCCCATGACAGACGTCAAGCTAACTGGCCTATAGTTTCCTGTTTTCTGCCTCCCTCCCTTCTTGAATAGAGGGGTTATACTTGCTGCTTTCCAGTCTGATGAAAAGCTTCCAGAATCTAGGGAATATTGGAAAATTAACACCAGCGCATCTACTACCTCAGTGACCACCTCTTTTAAGACTCTTGGATGAAATCCATTCGGACCTGGAGACTTGTCAGCACACAGCTCCATCAGTTCTTTCATTGCATCTTGTTGATGATACACACTGCTGCCACTGTGTGTCGATGGTGGAGGGAGTGAATGTTTAAGGGGTGTGTTCCTCGAGCAGGCTGCATATTTCTGGATGGTGTTGAGTTTGTTGAGCGCTTTTGGAGCTGCGCTCATCCAGGCAAGTGGAGAGTGTTCCATCACATTCCTGACTTGAGACTTGGAGATGGTGGACAGGCTTTGGGGAGTCAGAAGGTGAGTTAATCGCTGCAGGATTCCCAGCCCCTGACCTACTCTTGTAGTCACAGTATTTATACGGCTATTCTAGTTAGGTTTCTGGTCAAAGGTAACCACGAGAATGTTGATAGTGGGGGATTCAGTGATAGTGATGCCATTGAGTGCCAATGGGAGATGGTTAGATTCTCCCTTGTCGGAGTTACGTGGCATGAATGTTACTTGCTACATATCAGCACAAGCCTGGATATTGCCCAGGTCTTGCTGCATTTGAACATAGATTGTTTCAGTATCTGAGGAGTTGTGAATGGTGTGGAACATTGTGTAATCATCAGCAAACATCCCCACTTCTGATCTTATGATGGAAGGAAGGTCATTGATGAAGCAACTGAAGATGGCTAGGCCTAGGACACTATCCGGAGGAACTCCTGCAGTGATGTCCTGGGACTGGGATGATTGGTCTCCAACAACCACAACCATCTTCCTTTGTGCTAGATATGACTCCAACCAGCAGAGAGTTTCCCCCCTGATTCCCATTGACTCCAGTTTTGCTAGGGCTCCTTGATGCCACACTCAGTCAAATGTTGCCTTTATGCCAGTGGCAGTCACTGCCACCTCACTTCTTGAGTTCAGCTCTTTTGTCCATGTTTGGACCACAGCTATAACTATAGACAGTGGAGATATATGGAGGTAATAGCTCAGACAAAGGAGATGACTTCCTCAGAGTAATGTCTAAGAAGTCGTGGAGGACTGGAGGACATATGCTGCATGGTGTAACGCTCATGTGTGACTTTAACTGTTCTAATTTAAAAGCAATTTTACTATGTCATGAGCAGAAACAGAAAACCTGCATCTAACCCATCTCAGTGTCTAGTTGCATCCATGCTACCTTGAAATTTGAGTTCATTTGAAAGTATTACCTCGATGAAAATCCTGCCCTCATTAATATCTCATTGCAGCTTGTGTGCAACTGAAACTCCCACCTCAATACACTTGTAGTGGTGGAGCATGGCCACAGGAAAATCAAAGCCTCAGGAAATTCAGGGTTACAGGACATTCTAGACTACATGAAATTCAGGGCTACAATAAATTCAGGGTCACAGGAAATTCAGGGCCACAGGAGGTTCATTGTCATAGGAAGTTCAGAGTCACAGGAAGTTCAGGGCCACAGGAATTTCAGGGCCACAGGAATTTCAGGGCTACAGATAATTCAGGGCCACAGGAAATTCAGGGCTACAGGAATTTCAGGGCAATAGAAAGTTCAGGGCCACAGGAAATTCAGGGCTACAGGAATTTCAGGGCTACAGGTAATTCAGGGCAATGCAAAGCTCAGGACTACAGAAAGTTCAGGGCCACAGGAAATTCAGGGTGTAGCAATTATGGTTTTATTTAGTGTGTAATGTATCTTTAAGAATAGTACTTAGGAAGGAAGGTCACATGATCTTTCGTAACTAATAAGAGAGTAGTGCAGGCTACATCTGTAGTTAATAGTTAGTCGTGTAGAGATGGGTTTGAAGTGAGAGGATACATGTAGTTGCTGCTGAGTATCTTTGTTAATAAACATAAAGTTCCACCTAAGAAATGTCTGCTGATCAACTCTATCAATACTACCAACTCAGCCACCTCTCACAACAAAACATGGGATTCAACAAATTGGTGAAGAGGGTAAAATGAAGATAAAATGAGAATAAAACAAAGATAAAATAAGGAAACAACAAGATTAAACAGAAGAAATCAATTTGAAACAAAACCAGTGCTGTGACTAGCCAAGTAATTGTAAGTAGAAGCCCCATTCGAATCGATGAAGTAATTCCCTCTCAGAATTCCACAATTCAGAAGAATCGATCCTTTTGATCCAGCCAAGGACATTTGGTCTCTTTATGTTGAACACCTGGTGTTCTTTTTCCAAGCGATCGAGATCACGAGGGAAGAGGAGGCGGATGAACCTGTTAAGTACATGTGGGAATAAAGCCCATGGCTTAATTCATCATTTGATGGCACCCAGTGCCCCAGACTCAAAAAATTTTGATGAATTGGTGGACCTCGTGAAGGATCAATATCAGCCAATGGCCTCGGTAACGATGCAAACGTTCAAGTTTAATTCGAGAAATTGAGCCCCGGGTGAGACAGTTGCTTGCTATGTGGCAAGTTTGAAGCAGTTAGTGGAACATTGTGAGTTTGGTATATCTCTAAACGACATGCTCAGGGATCGTTTAGTGTGCGGTGTGAATGAGGACACGATTCAGAAGAGATTATTGGCTGAAGCGAATTTGGAATTTAAAAAAGCACTAGAGGTTGCACTGGCCATGGAAAGCACAGGAAGGGATTCGAAAGCCATATAGGGTGTGCAAAATGGCGCCATCCTCCACATCGGGCAGGAAGTCTCAGCCGAAAAGGGTGTGAAAATGCAAGACTCTGCCGAGAAGCA
The DNA here is from genome assembly GCF_017639515.1 of Carcharodon carcharias. Classification (NCBI taxonomy): domain Eukaryota; kingdom Metazoa; phylum Chordata; class Chondrichthyes; order Lamniformes; family Lamnidae; genus Carcharodon; species Carcharodon carcharias. Next base: position 26,413,240 of record NC_054476.1, read on the forward strand.
GCCCCAGCTGGAAAATGAAAAGGAATGACTTAGCAGCGAAAACAAAGAATAATTTCAGTAGAGCTGGAAACAAGCAGCCTTATAACAATTGGCAGTTTAAAAAAATTGAATGCTATTATTGTCACAGAAGTGGACATATAATGAGACAAGTGCAAGAAAAGTTTCAAGCAGGCTTTTAAACAAAAGAAAAAAACCCAGTGAGATCTACAATGTAGCGGAGCCTGAAACAACAAATACAGATATTTACTCGTTTAACCTAAAGGTTGGAAAGGGAGAAACAATATTTGTAACAGTGAAAGTAGATGGCAAACCTGTTAGAATGGAAGTGGACACAAGAACTTCCACTTTAGTAATTGGGGAACATACCTTCAGATATCTGAATAATGGGGAACATCAATTAAGTTTAGAACAAATAAACAACTGCCCCATTGAAAACATACATGGGTGAAGACATTCATGTCAAAGGCATAACTGTCCATTACAGAAACCAATCAGCAAAGCTCCCAGTGTTGGTATAGAGAGGCAGAGCACCAAGCCTTCCAGGACAAAACTGGCTAAGGGAAATCGACCTTGAGTGGCCACTAAGATTCTGAAAGGAAGCTGAAAATGTTCCTGTTTTGGAAAAGGAGTGTGTAAGAATTCAACAGCCTGTAAAAAAACATCAGCTGTCTTAAGCCAAAACATGGTAGAACAGCAAAAGGAACTCGAAGAGAGCCTGTTTGATGATAGAGTTCGAGACGCGGTGAGCAACCTTCGAAAGAAAAAGGTAAACCTGTTGAAAGACCTTCACACACTAGAAAATTCCCCCAGGTTGGTACCTCTGGGAAAAGTACGAAGGGAAACAGAAAGAATTCACCACTCTCTGAACGAACTGAAGAATGAGTTGGCAGAGAAGACACAACAATGCTCAAATACACAACAAATACAAAGAAGAGATGGAAGGGCTAAAGAATCAACTACATGTAGTCAAAGAAACTTTGGAGACATAAGTGGGAGAATCTTCAAAGAAGCAGAAAGACGATGACATTTTGGGAGACTCAGCCACTGAGCTCACTCAAGTCGAGCTTGCACCTAAGAGTAGTCTGGCCAATATTGGAGTCAAAAAGAAGGCCGAGATTAAAGTTAGCACCAGGAAGAAGAAGGCACTTAGAAAGAAGGCACAGAAACACAAATTAGACTTTGATCCTGACAACATATGAGTACACTTTCCTACATAGGCCTGGAAGTCAAATCGCAAATGCTGATGCACTTAGTTGTATGGATTTTCAAGAAAATAATGAGGACATTCCAGTTCTTAAATTTCTTAAATTTCTGACTGGCGTGTGCTCAATAGATCAGAGACTGGACAAGTCGGGACCCAGTCCAATCTCAAGTACAAGAACAAGTACTTTGTGGTTGGTCACAGGAGCCCGTATCTAATGAAATGAAACTGTACTTCAACAGAAGACATGAAATAACCAGCCAGGATGGTATCTTATTGTGGGAAGCACAAGTGATAGTACCTCCAAAGGGAAGAAAACCACTATTAATTGAACTACACAGGACTCATCCCAGGAATATCCTGAATGAATAGCTCGCAGCTACTTATGGTGGCCTGGGATGGCTGGTGAAATAGAGTTTAGTGAAAAATTGTGTGCAATGTCAGCAACTGCAGAAATTACCTTCAACAGCTCTGTTACACCTTTGGGTGTGGCCAGGAAGACCATGGGTGCGGTCACACATTGATTATATGGGACCTTTCATGGGAACAATGTTTGTGCTCATTGTTGATGCCCACTCAAAATGGATGGACATATATGAGGTGAAGTCACCAACATCTTCTGCTACAATTGAGAAGCAATGTCAAAGTTTTGCCATTAATGGACTACCAGAAGTGGTTGTATCTGATAACTGCATGGCATTTAATAATGTTATCACTCATGTAAAAACTTCACCATACCACCCTCCCTCAAATGGACTGGCTGAAAGACCAGTTCAAATATTCGATACAGGCATGAAAAAGCTAACTGGAGACTCCTTAGCAACCAAGCTAGCACACTTCCTTTTCCATTATAGGACTACCCCTCACACAACAACAGGTGTCACACCTGCGGAGTTATTGATGAAACGCCATCTCAGGATGAGATTGAACTTAATGCTGAATTTAGAGGGCAAGGTGGAAAGGAGTCAGGGAAGTCAGAAAACAAGACACAACTTGCATAGTAATGAGAGGAAAGTTACCGTGGGAGAGAGGGTATATGCAAAGAATTTTAGAGAAGGACCAAAGTGGTTACCTGGTGAAATAACTGCAGTGACTGGACCTCTATCTTACCAAGTGGAGGTGGAAAGTTGAGTCATACAGAGGCATGTGGATCCATCTAAGGAACAGAGAAACAAATCACCAAGAATTGATTCCACCAGTGCTCACGACTGGGTCAGCATTTCGTGTTGAGGATACTCAACCCAGTACAGACGTGTCTCTGTTCCTGTAAAAGTTGAAGATAAGGAGCTGCAGGTGCCCACCCAAGTGCTTGATGTTCAGGCAACTCCAGAAAAGCCGGTTCCTGACAAAGCATCTGGAGTTGTAGAGCTGAGACGTTCTACATGCCTAAGGAAACATCCAGAAAGACTGAACTTATAAATTCCTTACCCAGTGTAAATATTTTGCTGTCTTGAGAAAATTGTATTTGTAAATATAAATTGTACTTCCGAGTAAAGGGGGAGCGATGCAGTAATTATGGTTTTATTTAGTGTGTAATATGCCTAGAAGATTAATGCTTGTGAAGGAAGATCGCATGATCTTTAGTAGCCAATAGGAGAGTAGCACGGGCTACCTCTGCAGTTAATGTTTAGCAGTGTAGAGATAGGGTTTGAAGTGAAAGGACACATATAGTTGCTGCTGAGTACCTTTGTTAATAAACATAAAGTTACACCTAAGAAGTGTCTGCTGATCCAATCTATCAATAGAACCAACTAGGCCACCACTCACAACATAGAAGCTACAGAAATTTCAGGGCTACAGGTAATTAAGGGACACAGGAAGTTCAGGGCTACAGGATATTCAGGTCTACAGGGATTTCAGGGCTACAGGAAATTTGGGCTGCAGGTAGTTCGGGGCCAACAGGAAGTTCAGGGCTAAAGGAAATTCAGGGCCATGCGAATTTCAGGACCACAGGAAATTCAGGGCTACAGGAATTTCAGGGCAATAGAACATTCAGGGCCACAGGAAATTCAGGGCTACAGGAATTTCAAGGCTACAGGTAATTCAGGGCCATGCAAAGTTCAGGACCACAGGCATTTCAGGGCTACAGGAAATTTAGAACTATAGGAATTTCAGGGCTACAGGTAATTCATGGCCAAATGAAATTCAGGGCCAGAGGAAATTCATAGCCAGAGGAAATTCAGGGCTACAGGGAATCTGGGGGCACTGGATAGTCACAGCTGCAGGAAATTCACTGTTCCCATTTTGCCATTTTAGCACCACAGGATTCTCATCAGTAACATAATTATCCCCTTACATTAATTCTTGGAATTAAAACAATGAGACCGTGTCCCTTAATGATCCAATAATGCATTTTTCAAAGGTGTCTCAGGTACTCCCTGTAGCTGTGTACTGATTTCTGTAGTTCAGGCATCCCAATGATATGTGCTTGTTACACAAAACGACTCAACATCAAATCTTTGAGATGAGTGACGAGATCCCAGAAAGCTAATTTAGTTTGGTGTGATTGGACTGACCCAAAGAGTACATTTGCACTGAGAGGTGAGCATCTGTGCAAAGCAATTCCAACTTTGCAGCAATATTAAACAGGCAGTACAATTCTGGTGTCAGGGCCCGGTTTGACTTTGGGAGGAAGTAGAATGAGCCTTCCTGAAGAGCTAGCATCAGACCATTCTGAACTGCCACTGCTTCGGGTCTGGTATAATAGAATCATATAGTGCAGGAGGAGACTGTTCGGCCCATCATGCCTGTGCTGGCCCTTTGAAAGTGCTATCCAATTAGTTCCACTCCTTGCTCTTTTCCTGTAGTTTTTCCTTTCTCAAGTATATGACCTGTTCCCATTTGAAGTTAGTATTGACCTCGTTTTTCTGTGAAGTTTGATCTCTAGCTCCTGATGAATGAGTATTGGGAAGAAATACCGTTGGTGACACCTGAGTATCAGAGTCTCCACCTCAGTCTTTTCCAAATGTTTATTCTCCTCTTCATAATGTCAGAATAAAGCTTGTCTCATTGGCAAATCCAGGTTTTCGAGCAGAGCTGACTAAAATTAGGAGCAAAAGCCAGGCCTTAACCCACAAAGTAGAAAAAGGATTCCTGTGCAGGCAAATAAATGCCAAGCTTCAGTAACAGCACACAGAATGACCTCCTCAATGTGGGTCCCAGAAATACTTACAGCAGCTCCAGCTGTTCGTCGACACTTGGGACAGGTTTTTGGCTGAAAATAGAGGGAATGAGGGGGTAGGGAGTGAGGTGCAGTAGCTAGCTTTGTATCAATCAGCTAAAAAGTCTAAAAGGAATGGAATGGTATGGACCATCTGGCATCGACCTAGGCACCAGAAACAACAACGGCAAACTCAGCCCTGTCGACCCTGCAAAGTTCCCCTTACTAACATCTGGGAGCTAGTGCCAAAATTGGGAGAGCTGTCCCACAGACGAGTCAGCAACAGCCTGACATAGTCATACTAATGGAAGCGTACCTTACGGTTAGCGGCCTGAGTTTTTCTGGCAGCATCGGCGGAGAAGAAAAGAGTTGACATTTCGAGTCCTCATGACCCTTCAGTAGAACTGGGTGAATCCAAGGAGAGGGGTGAAATATAAGCTGGTTTAAGGTTGGGGGGCGTTGGGTGGGGGAGAAAAGTGGAGGGTGTGGTTGTAGGGACAAGCAAGCAGTGCTAGGAGCAGAAAATCAAAAGATGTCAAAGACAAAAGAACAAAAGAACACAGAGGTGTTGAAGTTGGTGATATTATCTAAACGAATGTGCTAATTAAGAATGGATGGTAGGGCACTCAAGATATAGCTTGAGTGGGGGTGGGAAAAGAAAAATCTATATAAATTATTGGAAAAAACAAAAGGAAGGGGAAGAAATAGAAAGGGGGTGGGGATGGAGGAGGGAATTCAAGATCTATAGTTGTTGAATTCAATATTCAGTCCGGAAGGCTGTAAAGTGCCTAGTCGGAAGATGAGGTGTTGCTCCTCCAGTTTGCGTGGGCTTCACTGGAACAATGCAGCAAGCCAAGGACAGACATGTGGGCAAGAGAGCAGGGTGGAGTGTTGAAATGGCAAGCGACAGGGAGGTTTGGGTCATTCTTGCGGACATACCATAGGTGTTCTGCAAAGCGGTCGCCCAGTTTACGTTTGGTCTCTCCAATGTAGAGGAGACCACATTGGGAGCAACGAATGCAGTAGACTAAGTTGGGGGAAATGCAAGTGAAATGCTGCTTCACTTGAAAGGAGTGTTTGGGCCCTTGGATGGTGAGGAGAGAGGAAGTGAAGGGGCAGGTGTTGCATCCTTTGCTTGGGCATGGGGAGGTGCCATAGGTGGGGGTTGAGGGGTAGGGAGTGATGGAGGAGTGGACCAGGGTGTCGCAGAGGGTATGATCCCTATGGAATGCCGCCGGGGGGGTGAAAGGAAGATGTGTTTGGTGGTGGCATCATGCTGGAGTTGGCGGAAATGGCGGAGGATGATCCTTTGAATGCGGAGGCTGGTGGGGTGATAAGTGAGGACAAGGGGGAGGGAGGAGAAGGCGTGAGGGCGGATGCGTGGGAGATGGGCTGGACACGGTTGAGGGCCCTGTCAGTGACCGTGGGTGGAAAACCTCAGTTAAGGAAGAAGGAGGACATGTCAGAGGAAATGTTTTTGAAGGTAGCATCATCGGAACAGATGCAACGGAGGTGAAGGAACTGAGAGAATGGGATGGAATCCTTACAGGAAGCGGGGTGTGAGGAGCTGTAGTCGAGGTAGCTGTGGGAGTCGGTAGGCTTGTAATGGATATTGGTGGACAGTCTATCACCAGAAATTGAGACAGAGAGGTCAAGGAAGGGAAGGGATATGTCAGAGATGGACCATGTGTAAATGATGGAGGGGTGGAGATTGGAAGCAAAATTAATACATTTTTCCAAGTCCCGACGAGAGCATGAAGCAGCACCGAAGTAATCATCGATGTACCGGAGAAAGAATTGTGGAAGGGGGCTGGAGTAGGACTGGAACAAGGAATGTTCCACATACCCCATAAAGAGACAGGCATAGCTGGGGCCCATGCGGGTACCCATAGCCACACCTTTTATTTGGAGGAAGTGAGAGGAGTTGAAGGAGTAATTGTTCAGTGTGAGAACAAGTTCAGCCAGACGGAGGAGAATAGTGGTGGATGGGGATTGTTCGGGCACATGTCCTCCTTCTTCCTTAACCGAGGTTTTCCACCCACGGTCATCGACAGGGCCCTCAACCGTGCCCGGCCCATCTCCTGCGCATCAGCCCTCACGCCTTCTCCTCCCTCCCAGAAACATGATAGGGTCCCCCTTGTCCTCACTTATCACCCCACCAGCTTCCGCATTCAAAGGATCATCCTCCGCCATTTCCGCCAACTCCAGCATGATGCCACTACCAAACTCATATTCCCTTCACCCCCACCCCGGCGGCATTCCGTAGGGATCATACCCTCCGGGAGACCCTGGTCCACTCCTCATCATCCCCTACTCCTCAACCCCCACCTTTGGCACCTCCCCATGCCCACGCAAAAGATGCAACACCTGCCCCTTCACTTCCTCTCTCCCCACCATCCAAGGGCCCAAACACTCCTTTCAAGTGAAGCAGCTTTGCACTTGCATTTCCCCCAACTTAGTCTACTGCATTTGTTTCTCCCAATGTGGTCTCCTTTACACTGGAGAGACCAAACGTAAACTGGGCGACCGCTTTGCAGAACACCTGCAGTCTGCACGCAAGAATGACCCAAACCGCCCTGTAGCTTGCCATTTCAACACTCCACCCTACTCTCTTGCCCACATGTCTGTCCTTGGCTTGCTGCATTGTTCCAGTGAAGCTCAACGCAAACTGGAGGAGTAGCACATTATCTTCTGACTAGGCACTTTACAGCCTTCCGGACTGAATAATGAATTCAACAACTTTAGATCTTGAGCTCCCTCCTCCATCCCCACCCCCTTTCTGTTTCTTCCCCCTTCCTTTTGTTTGTTTTTTTTTCCCAATAATTTATATAGATTTTTCTTTTCCCACCTATTTCCATTATTTTAAAATCTTTTATGCCCCCCACCCCCACTTGAGCTGTACTTTGAGTGCCCTACCATCCATTCTTAATTAGCACATTCGTTTAGATAAAATCACCAACTTCAACACCTCTGTGTTCTTTTGTTCTTTTGTCTGTGACATCTTTTGTTTATCTGCTCCTATCACTGCTTGCTTGTCCCTACAACCCCACCCCCTCCAACCTCTCTCCCCCACCCAACCACCCCGTCCTCCCCCACCACCTCTCCCCCCCCCACAACCTTAAACCAGCTTATATTTCACCCCTCTCCTTGGATTCACCCAGTTCTACTGAAGGGTCATGAGGACTTGAAATGTCAACTCTTTTCTTCTCCGCCGATGCTGCCAGACCTGCTGAGTTTTTCCAGGTAATTCTGTGTTTGTTTTGGATTTCCAGCATCTGCAGTTTTTTTACAGGCCTGAGGCTTTAGGTTGGCGAATGGGCGCGTTTGGCAGGCCCGGGATTGGCTGGGGTAAAGACCACCAAACACCATCGGCCCCCGACCGCGATTTCCCGCTAGCTGGCCAATTCATGGCCAGCCAGCAAGAACTGCACACTGAAAAGTTCAGCACTGTCAGTGTTGGGGGCAGGAAGAGGCTAGGTGCTGATGTCAACACGGGCGTGGGCCAGCGCTGAGGGAAAGCCCCCTGAAGGCAGAGAGCTGCCTCCAGGGAGCTAAAGACCTGAAAAATCAAAAATGAAGGCTTCAGAAGCTGAAAGAAAGTGTCCATGCATCACAATAAATCGCCTGAAATATTAGCTACTGAAAATGTTGTTCACAGAAATTTATTTATGTTTTATTTCATCAAGGAAAACTCATCCCACCCGTGGATGAGGTTTGATGAAAAATGTAAAGGCCGCCTGGCCAATTCGCCTGTCTGCCAACCGTAAGGTTGTCCGGGCAGCAAAAAAAATTGCAGACAATTGCGGAGTTAATGGGCTCAACTATCCTCTTAATTGTCGGTGGGCCGCTTCTGACTTTTGTGCGTGTCCACTAACCGAAATATCGCGTGACCATGGGGTGACATCGCGACGATCGCCCGCCATCATCTTGTGCGATGTCACGCCAGATCAGGTCAGGCATGCGCTCGCCCGCCGAGCTAAAAACTTTGCCCAATGTCCCAGACACCACCATCACCACCCCTGGGTATGTCCTGTCCTACTGGCAGGACAGACTCAACAGAAGTGGCAGCACAGTGGTGTGCAGTCGGGAACAGTTGCCTGGGAGTCCTCAACATTGACTCCAAACCCCATGACGTCTCATGGCATCAGGTCAAACATGGGCAAGGAAACCTCCTGATAACCGTGTAATGTGCTGCTGAAGCAGTACTGCTCCATGTTGAACGCTACTTGGAGGGAAGCATGGGTGGCAAGGGCGCAGAATGTTACCTGGATGGGGAACTTCAATGTCCATCACCAAGAGTGGAACAGTGGCACTACTTTTGGCCGAGCTGGTCAAGTAATAAAGGACATAGCTGCTCGGCTGCATCTGCAGCAGGTGGTGAGCGTACCAACAAGATGGAAAAATATACTTGACCTCATCCTCTCCAACCTGCCTTCCGCAGATGCATTGGTCCATGACAGTATCGGTAGGAGTGACCACCGGCTAGTCCTTGTGGAGATGAAGCCCTGTCTTCACATTGAAGATACCCTCCATCGTGTTGTGTGGCACTACTACAATGCTAAATGGGATAGATTTTGAATAGATCTTACAATTCAAGACTGGACATCCATAAGGAGCTATGGGCCATCAGCAGCAGCAGAATTTGACTCAACCACAACCTGTAACCTCATGGCCCAGCATATCCCCCACTCTACCATTACCACCAAGCCAGGGATCAACCCTGGTTCAATGAAGAGTCCAGGAGCAGCACCAGGCATACCTAAAAATGAGGTGTCAACCTGGTGAAGTTTTAATACCATATAAGCCAAATGGCATAAGCAGCAAGTGATAGACAGAGCTAAGCTACTCCACAACCAATGGATCAGGTCTAAGCTCTGAAGTCATGCCACATCCAGCTGTGAATGGTGGTGGATAATTAAACAGTTCACTGGTGGAAGAGGCTCCACAAGTATCCTCACCCTCAATGATGGGGGAGCCCAGCACATCAATGCAAAAGATAAGGCTGAAGTACTTGCAACAATCTTCAACCAGAAGTATCAAGCGGATGATCCATCTCAGCCTCATCTGGAGGCCCTCAGTATCACACATGCCAATCTTCAGCCAATTTGATTCACTCCATGCGATATCAATAAATGGCTGAAGGCACTGGAAACTGCAAAGGCTATGGGACCTGACAATATTCCGACAATAGTACTGAAGACTTGTGCTCCAGAACTTGTCGCGCCCCAGCCAAGCTGTTCCAGTACAGCTACAACACTGGCATCTACCCAGCTATATGGAAAATTGCCCAGGTATGTCCTATAAACATAAAGTAGGACAAATCCAACCCAGCCAATTACCGTCCCATCAGTCTACTCTCAATCATCAGTAAAGTGATGGAAGGGGTCATCAACAATGCTATCAAGTGGCATTTGCTTAGCAATAACCTGCTCACTGACACTCAGTTTGGGTTCCACCAAGGCCATTCAGCTCCTGACCTCATTACAGCCTTGGTTCTAACATGAACAAAAGTACTGAACTCCAGAGGTGAGATGAGAGTGGCTGCCCTTGACATCAAGGCAGCATTTGACCAAGTGTGGCATCAAGGAGCCCTAGCAAAACTGGAGTCAATGGGATTTAGAGGGGATTCTCTCCACTGGTTGGAGTCATACCTAGCACAAAGGAAGATAGTTGTGGTTGCTGGAGGTCAGTCATCTCAGTTCCAGGACATTATTGCAGGAGTTCCTCAGGGTAGTGTCCTCGGCCCAACCATCTTCAGCTGCTTCACCATTGACCTTCCTTCCATCATAAGATCAGAAGTGGGAATGTTTGCTGATGATTGCACAATGTTCAGCACCATTTGTGACTCCTCAGATTCTGAAGCAGTCCATGTCCAAATGCAGCAGGTCCTGGACAATATCAAGGCTTAGGCTGACAATTGGCAAGTAACATTCACACCACACAAGTACCAGACAATGACCATCTCCAACAAGAGAGAATCTAACCATCACCCCTTACTAGTCAATGGCATTGGCATTGCTGAATCCCCCACTAACAACATCCTGGGGGTTACCATTCACCAGAAATTGAACTGGACTAGCCATATAAATACTGTGGCTACAAGAGCAGGTTAGAGGCTAGGAGTTGTGCGATCAGTAACTCACCTCCTGACTCTGCAAAGCCTGTCCACCATCTAAAAGGCACAAGTCAGGAGTGTGATGGAATACTCCCTACTTGCCTGTATGAGTGTAGCTCCCACAACACTCAAGAAGCTTGACATCATCCAGGACAAAGCAGCCCACTTTATTTGCACCACATCCACAAACATTCACTCCCTCCACCACCATCGAGCAGTGGCAGCAATGTGTACCATCTAAAAGATGCATTGCAGGAACTTACCAAGCCTCCTTAAACAGCACTTTCCAAACCCACAACTGCTACCATCTAGAAGGACAAGTGCAGCAGATACATGGAAACACCACCACCTGGAAGTTCCCATCCAAGTCACTCATCATTCTGACTTGGAAATATATCGCCGTTCCTTCACTGTCACTGGGTCAAAATCCTGGAACTCCCTCCCTTACAGCACTGTGGATGTACCTACACTACATGGACTGTAGCTCACCACCACCTTTTCAAAGGCAGTTAGGGATAGGCAATAAATGCTGGCTTAACCAGTGATGCCCACATGCCGTCAATGAATAAAAAAATACCTCTCATGACCCTATTTAAGCGTGGCAGGAAAAGCTTGTGAGAGAACTTTGGGGAACAGGCTAGGCTGAGTTTGGGGTTCGCCAGGGGGTGTAGAGGGTGGGGGTGATGGTACTATCAGGCCCTCTCCTGTCCCTATTTCTGAAATCTCCTCCAGCCCCAAACCCTCCAAAATCTCTGCTCCCATCTAATTCTGGCCTCCGGAGCATCCCCAATTTTAATCGCTCCAACATTGGTGATTGTGCCTTCAGTTGCCTAGGCCCCAGGCTCTGGAATTTCCTCCCTATGTTTCTCCTCCTTGTTTTCCTCCTTCAAGACACTCCTCAAAACCCAATGACCAAACTTCTGGCCATGGGCTTCAACACCAGCACTGGGACTAAATGCTGGAAGCCAGTCTGGGAGAGCTACTTTCCTCAGGGGTGGAGCTCCCAATTGGCTGCGTCTGAGTTTACCATCCGCTTCAGGATGGCATGCAGGTTTCTGATGCCGCTGGCCCATTCATTGGGCCAGCAGCTCTGGAAATCTGGAAGCCCCACCAAGAGAGGTGAGCACTGCTGAGGCAGGTCAGAGATCAAGAGGGTGCCTGAGAGGTAAGTTTGCAATAAAACTTCAGAGGGGCCAATTAGGCAGGTCCCTCTGATCGGAGAGCAGATCCCTCCAGATGGCCCATAGGGACCATGGGGACTGCTTTTCCTGTCTGTGGCTCCCTCTTTGTGACATGGAGCCTCTGGATCCCTTGGAGCTCCTGCCTCTTCCTCCACCTCCCCCCCACTCGTCCCTGCGGCAGGGTGGCCACCTCGTTGGGATTGGTGGCCTCCCCATGTGGCAGCCGGCCGTTCTGCCACTGGCAAAATGCCGACTGGTCACCTAAATTTCAATGGAAATTGGCGGTCACCTCTGTTCAGAGGGCAGCTAATCTGAGTCCTTGCCCACTCCGACACAGCTCCCTCCTAATTCCCCTCCCCAAAACCCCATGTACCCTCGCAGTTCCATTCCTACCACCCCTGGGCCCAATACCTCCTAATGTGGCTCAGTGTCATATTTTGTTCTACGGTTCTCTTGTGAAGCTCTGTGGGATGTTTTATTAAGTGAAAGGCAGTGTATAAATAAAGTTGCTGCTGTGGAGTTCAGATACAGTCATCCTTGTGGCAGATGTGAGGCAGCAGCCTTCGCAAACACACCTCCCTCTGTTTACCACCCCAAGCCCACCTCAAAATGAGCAGCAACTCAGGGGAGAATCCAGATACCCAAGTACTGCACAACTGGAGACAAATACTTGAGGCAGTCTCATTTTATGTGCAAGACGTACTTTTTGGCTGTGTGTTAACATCTGAACACTATTTTATTGGAAGTAAATTAAATTCCATAAATATCTCAGTCAGTAATTTCACACTCCTACAAGTCACTACAGTCTGTCTAACCCCTTCCTTCCAACATTGCCATCAACTACTAGGCCAAGATAGATGATCATTCGATTCCATTTGCAAAATGAGTTTTACTTTAATTAACATTTCCATGCAACTTTCCACTCCAATTACAAGCAGTAATGTCTGGAGGTATTAGGTTATTGCTGGTAATGGCATTGCTGCAGCATCAAATGGATGGATGGTGATCAATCACTTGTCCTGTGGAAATAAAAGATAACTGAGCTTATACTGCCGTGTGTTCAAATGAAGAGAAAAGGAGAGAGGGAAGAGTGAAGGGGAAATTGGGAAGAGGAGAGAGGAGAGAGGGAAGAGGAAAGAGGGATGTGGAGAGAGGGAAGAGGAATGAGTGAAGAGGAGAATGGAAAGGTAAGGGAAGGAAGAAGAAAGAGGAAAGAAGAGAGGGAAGAGGCAAGAATAGAGTGGGAAGAGGTGAGAGGGGAGGAGTGAGGAAAGAGAAAAGAAGGAAGAGTGAAGAGAACAGTGGGAAGACGAGACAGGAAAGATAAGAGAAGGAAGATCCTGAAACCCTGCTAACCCTGAAAAGTGTGAGGTGATACACTTTGGAAGGAGTAATTTGACAAGGATGTGTTCAATGAACGGCATGACACTAGGAAGTTCTGAGGAACAAAAGGACCTTGGTGTGTGCGTCCATAGATCTCTGGAGGTGGAGGAGCATTAGTGGGGTGGTGAAAAAGGCATTTGGGACACTTGCCTTTATCAATCGAAGCATAGAGTACAAAAGTAGGGAGGTCATGTTGGAGTTGTATAGAACATTGGTGAGGCCACAGCTGGAGCAGTGTGTGCGCAGTTCTGGTCGCCACATTATAAGAAGGATGTGATTGCACTGGAGGGGGTGCAGAGGAGATTCACCAGATGTTGCCTGGGATGAAACATTTAAGTTATGAAGAGAGGTTGGATAGACTTGGGTTATTTTCATTGGAGCAGAGAAGACTAAGGGGTGACCTGATCGAGGTGTACAAGATTATGAGGAACATGGACAGGGTGGATAGGGAGCAGCTGTTCCCCTTAGTTGAAGGGTCAGTCACGAGGGGACACAAGTTCAAGGTGAGGGGCAGGAGGTTTAGGGGGGATGTGAGAAAAAACGTTTTTACCAGAGGGTGGTGATGGTCTGGAATGCGCTGCCTGGGAGAATGGTGGAGGCGGGTTGCCTCACATTCTTGAAAAGCATGTCATAATATTCAAAGCTCTGGGTCAAGTGCTGGTAAATGGGATTAGGTAGGTAGGTAGGTCAGGTGTTTTTCACGTATCGGTGCAGAATCGATGGGCCGGATCCTGCCTTATTTTACTAAAATCTGCTCTCCCCCAATCCAAAAGATTTTTTTTCAACTTGTCTATTTCTTTGTCCATAGCAAGCTTGAGTAACTGAAAATAAACCTAGCAGCCATGCGTAGCTGCCCTGACACTACCTTACAACAAGCTTTCAAGCCCTGAACTTCTCGACAACAACTAAAGACTAGATTGCTTGCTGGCTGGTGTGGCAGGTGCTGATTCCCTGTATGCCTTCGAGAGGGAGCTGGACTGGTTCTTGACTGGGGCAGAGACCATATTGCATTGGGTTAAAGTGTCTTTGCAAGTAAGACATGATCCACATTATCTCCTGGATAGGTTCCAATCGTATGAGAGGGTGGAAGAGGAAGCTTCCAGAGTATTTTTCCTTTATTGGCTCTGGGATTTTCTCTGCTCTTTTGCCTATCCCAGGAGATTACAGGGCTGTGGATGGTGGTTTGCTGGCTATGAGAGGGAGGGGAGGTGTGGGTGGGCTGGGAAGTGTTTAGCTTTTAGTGCTCCACCCATAATGGTCTGTAGGGTAAGCTTGATGAAAAAGCTTGCCTTGTAGAGGTCATTAATTTTGTGTGCTCATGTTCGGTCCTTCCCCAAGTGGGCAGCTGACTTTGATACTAGAATTTCAAGGTGAGTAATACCTGCAGTGAATTGCTGACTCCTGAGACACACCCCTGAGCAATTTTTTTCTTTAATGGTCAGCTTAGGGAAGGTTCACTCAGAAGACACAGAGGAAAATAACTAAATGCAAAACACTCCAGGTGCTGCAAGTCTGAGAGAAGCGCAGAAAATATTGAAATGGACTCAGCAGGTCAGACAGGATCTGTGCAGGAGGTAGGGGGGAAACAGAGTTAATGGGCAGGATTTTCAGGCCCTGCCGAGGTCGGGAACATGGGTGGATGACACCTGGAAACACCGGATTCAGCTGCTGTGCTGGTTTTCCTATTCCATTCCCAGTGTCGGCCCTTCTGGATCCGGGGCAGGCGAGGTTGCCCTCTCCCACGAGGCAGGAAATTAGGCATCATTCCTGGCACCTGCCCACCTGCTCCTGTGATTTTACATGTGACAGGGGAGGCATTGGGCAGCCTGCCCGCCCTTGGGCCAGTTGAGGGCCCAAATTGAACAAAGGCCACTTATGAGCATCTACCCAACACCTCCCCCCCGTCCCCCTGCAATTGCTCTCTGATGGGCAAAGGCCAGTGCCAAGCTTGAAGCTCGGCAGCTTTCACTGCTCCAGCTGGAAATGGGGTTGTACCTCTTTTCTGGTCCCCTGGGCCCATCAAAGGTCTTCCCACCTCATTTCCCCTAACCTTCGGCCTGTCCACCCTGACACCCCCACGCCATCCTCTTCACACGCCCCTTGCTGGGGCCTGCACCAGCCTGGTCCTCGCGAAACCCATACACTTCCTTGCCACCAAACCACCCCCCCACCTCCACCTCCACCCTCCAACTTACCTCTGTGTCTGGCTCCAGTGACAATCTCTTTTGAGGACTAGGTGTTGACCCATTGGTGGCCGCCATTTACAATCGATTGGCCAGCAGCTCTCAGAGGTGGGACCTCCTCCTCAGATGGGAATGAAAGCCTTGCCTTGAGCCACATACCAGCAGTTAACTGTTAAGTGGCTGCAGGACAAGCTGCCAGAGTGGGAGCGCGCTTGCCCCCAATATTTATGCCAGGATGGGGCTGTGGGACCCCAGTCAAGCATAAAATTCCACCTGTTAACGCTGTTTCTCTCTCCATGGATATTGAGGCCTGAATTTTTGCTCCCGGGTCAGGAGTGCAGAGTTAGCAGAATTTCCGGCTCAGCGAACCCACCACATGAAAAGTTACCCAGGAAGTTCCAATCTTCGTTCATGGAGTGGAGAGCAGGGTTTTATGTGAGCTGGGTTCACAACTCACAGAAATAGTTCAAAGGCAACACGGGGGGTGTTGCTGGATGCAGAGGCAGGCTAGACGAAAGGCCAGCCTCAGTGCTCTGGTACTTTGAGCTGTGAAAAAAGCAATAAAACTGAAAACAGCCCTCTACCCCTCACACTTGCCATACTCTCTCCATGTAAACCCAGGTCACTTAATGACCCCCTCTAACTTACCACCATGGCCCCTGATACTCCAATACCAATCTATGCTTCTCTACACACCCCCATATATAGCCCCTATACCAAACCCTGCCACCTACCAACCCCCATAACCCTTAATAGCCCCCATGTCAACTTAGTGCCAACTCATGCCAACCCATGACCCTCTTTGCCCTTACACTCTCTATGTCAACTCATGCAGTACTCATCATGGGCAGACCTCAGGACCCATGCTGAGAAGAAATTAAGTAAAGTTCCAGGTATCTATTGATTAATTACCTTTTTAAAAACAACAGTCTCATTGATAAAAAATTTCCATTCACTACATTTAAATTCCTTCAATTACTTAATCCCTGTTAACAACATTCATTTGTGTTCACGGCCCCACATCAAAGATTTTATAAGCAGTTAGAGGTGTCAATAAGATTGTGAAGTGACAGACACCCCACTATGATAATAATAGGTTGTGAAATCCATCATGCAGTACAAATCCTATAATGATAACCCTCAGGCTTATGTTAACAAACAAAGGCACTGATTTGTTTTCAATCTGCAGACTGCTTTTTTGTTATAAATATAACAGCCAGGAGATTTATATCTCTTGTCAGCTTGACAGTTCTATTGACAGCTCCAATTAATAGTTCCAATAAGCTTGTCAATTCCACTGAGTTTATCCATGGTCTATGCACATATCTACTTTTAAAAATTCCAAAGGGCAGCTTACCTCTCCTAAAGGGCACCTTACCTCTCCCAAAGATGTGCCTGGACCTGTATAAAATGGTACCCTACCTCTCCAAAGAACTCCGCTAACTTTAGACTTTCTCCTCATATGTCCAAAGTGCAACAGTCGCGTATTAGACGATCCACTGGTCCAAATTGGATCAGACTGAAGGCTGCTGCACTTTAACATGTGCAGCTTCCTCCGTGAACCGCAGATGTGCTAAGTGCAGTCTACCCCCATTTAACCCCCACCCCACAAAAATGGTGGGGGTCAGGTTCAGGGGTGGGACTTGCAGATTTGGGCCTCCGGCATCATTTTCGCTACAAGAGAGAGCCTATTTATCAGGGCAAAATTTCAGACCTGAGTCTTTTTCCGCATTTTCTGGTTTCATTTGAGAGGGGAGAATGAACATGTTAGGTAAATAAACACTTGCTACAAGAGTTTACAGCAGTGGGCATTTCCCTTTAAGAAAGAACTTGCATTATAGTATCACCTTTCCTAATGTCAGGCTGTCTCAAGGTGGAGAATGCTACACACTTAATCAAAAAAAGGGTGTAATGATAAACCTGGCAATTTCAAAGCCGCTATGTAATAATGACCAGGTAATCTGTTTTAGTCCTGTTTATTGAGAGATAAAATTCCCAGGACACCAGGGATAACTCCCCTGTTCTTCTTCAAAGTAAGGTCGTGGAATCTTTTACATTCACTTAAGGAGGCCTCAGTTCAACATGACATTTGAAAAATGGCACCTCAGACAGTGTAGCACTCCCTCAGTACTGTACTGAGAGTGTCAAACAAGATTTTTGCACTAAAGTATCTGAAGTGGAGTTTCAGAGGCGAGAGTGTTGTCCACTGAGTCAAAAAAATAGTTAACAGAGGAAATAGTGATGGTAAAATTATTTCATTTTTGTATCTAACAAAAACACAGTTTATAATTGCAAATTGTAAAACATAACTTAATTCGTCTCCTCTTTTTCTTACTATTTAAACCCTGAAAGGGTTGTTCCGCATGGATATTGATGGCCTGAGAATGCTTTGTGCTTTTGAAAATCACACTATTTGCTTTTGGGAGATTAGCGATGAAGAGGCACTTTCAATAAAGCAGAAAATGAGATTGAATCAAAAATGTTGGATGCATCACGGTTTATAAATAGGGAAAACTCAAAGTGAATACTAAAGGTAAAATACTGCTAGTGGATGCTGGAAATCTGAAATATAAATTGCTGCAACACTCAGCAGACCAGGAAGCATCTGTGAAGAGAGAAAATAAAATGGAAAAATTTAGGATCAAGAAAATTAAAACGTAAAAAGGAAGAAATCTATGGAGAGAGAAAATATAAAAGAATTGTGTGTGCTTTTTGTTAGCTGCACAGAAATGACCTAGTTTAGTGTTGGGTTCTTTATATATGATAGGATTTAGGATTGATTTGCTTAAATTAGTTATAACGAGTTGTCACTGGTTGTAGGGAGAAGAGGCAGTTGAAATGGTTACCATAGTGATACCTGTGTGAGTCCACTGAAGCATTTCAAAGGTAGAATTTTCACACAGGGTCGTCAGCAGGATGATTGCACATTTGAAACTCTTCAGACACTTCTTTTCAGCTGTGTGTTTTTCTGGCTTCTGATGATGTCTGTACTTTAAACCTTGGCCCCTTCACCTCCCTTTCTTAATTTAAAAAAAATTGTTGCTGAACCAATCATTGTGGAAACTGTAATTAACCATTTCTTACAGATGAATGGAGTTGTGTTCCATAACTGATTGGTAGTTGACTAATACTTTGATTCAACTTTTGTAACACTGCAAAAGCAAAACGTGTATGACAAAAGATAAGCCTGGACCAGCACTCGTAGAATGATAGAAAGACAGTACAGAAGGATGCCATTCAGTCCATCATGCTGTGTCAGCTCTTTGAAAGAACTAGCCAATTAGTCCCACTCTCTGTAATTCTTTTTCTCTTTCAAGTATTTATCCAACTTCATTTTAAAGGTTATTATGTAATCTGCTTTCACCACCATTTCTGCCAGTGAATTCCAGATCATAACAACTTGCTGTGTAAAAAACCTTCTCCTCATCTCCCCCTCTGATTCTTTTACCTGTTATCTAAAATCTGTGTCTGCTGGTTACTGAACTTTCTGCCACATGGAAACAGTTTCACCTTATTTAATCTAACATAGCCCTCCAGGTTTAGGAACACCTTTATCAAATCTCCCCTTAACCTAAACAAAAACAGAATTACCTGGAAAAACTCAGCAGGTCTGGCAGCATCGGCGGAGAAGAAAAGAGTTGACGTTTCGAGTCCTCATGACTCTTCTGTCAAACTTTCTGTCGAAGGGTCATGAGGACTCGAAACGTCAACTCTTTTCTTCTCCGCCGATGCTGCCAGACCTGCTGAGTTTTTCCAGGTAATTCTGTTTTTGTTTTGGATTTCCAGCATCCGCAGTTTTTTGTTTTTATCTCCCTTTAACCTAGTCTCTCTAATCCCCTCACATAACTGAAGTCCCTCATCCCTGGAACTGTCTAAGTAAATTTGTTCTACACTCTCTTTAAGACCATAACATCCTTCCAAAAGTGTGGAGACAGAATTGGACACAACATATTACTTGGAGCCAAGAATGCGCTCTACAAAGGTTTGGCATAACTTCCTTGTTTTGTATTCAGTGCCTCTATTTATAAAGCCAAAGATCCCACATGCTTTTTAACAGCTTTCTCAAGCTATCCTGCCACCTTCAAAGATTTGTGTATGTAATAAACTTGGAATGCAGGGCTGGTTTCTTGTAAGAAAC
This sequence comes from Carcharodon carcharias, assembly GCF_017639515.1. Lineage (NCBI taxonomy): Eukaryota > Metazoa > Chordata > Chondrichthyes > Lamniformes > Lamnidae > Carcharodon > Carcharodon carcharias. Next base: position 26,432,601 of record NC_054476.1, read on the forward strand.
AGTAGGCTTTATTTATAGACTCCTGATGAGGCTACATGCTTGCTCCAAGACCATGGCTAAACAATCCCACTGCTAAGATCCCCGCCATGCTTAGGGCTGATTCGTCTATATGGTCACATGATCCTCATAACAAGTAAAAAATGGTTTAACTTACAATTACAACCACCCCCAGATCTTCCTATTCCTGCATCCTTTTTAAAGTTGGACCATTTATATTGCCTCCCCTCATTCTTCCCATCAATATGTATCATTTTATACTTCTCTGCATTAAATTTAATCTGTTATTTGCCTGCCCATTTCACCAGTCTATCTATGCATTCCTGAAGATTCTTCATTCCTCCTCACTGTTTACTGCATTTCCAAGTTTTGAGTCATTTGAAATTTTTTAAACTATGCCCTCTATGCCCAAGACCAGGCCATTAATACATTAAAAAATAATTGTACATATTTTTATATATATATACATATCAAGAGCAGAAGTTGTCTGGAGCACCACTCTATACTTGCATCTAGCCTGATAAGCAATTGTTCATCACTGCTCTCTGCTTTCTGTTCTTTAGCCAATTTTATACCCATGTTGCCACTGCTTCTTTAATCCCATGTGTTTCAGTTTTGTCACACGACCTTATGAGCTAATCATTGGCAAGATGGGTGAAGTAATACAATGTAGCCACAGCCTGGCCACCATTTCTGAACCAGTGTTCAATACAACAGCAATGAATGCCTGTTACATAGAGCAAGGGTCAAGGAAGCTAGGATCAGCCATGCTGAGGGGAGGGGGGTCTATTCAATAAAAGTAAATTTTATTCAATAATAGCAACATTCCATAAAGAACAAGGAGACCCTAAACATAAAGGATTATTTTAATTTAACCAGTCTGGCAGAAATCTAATGAAATATGATCAGCCACCTATTTCACGAGCCAGACTCACACGCCTGTCCCACTCCCCTGTACCACTCCCCTGTACCACTCCTCTGACACACGCCTGTCCCACTCCCCTGTACCACTCCCCTGACACACGCCTGTCCCACTCCCCTGTACCACTCCACTGACACACGCCTGTCCCACACGCCTGTCCCACACGCACACCTGTCCCACTCCCCTGTACCACTCCCCTGACACACGCCTGTCCCACACGCCTGTCCCACTCCCCTGTACCACTCCCCTGACACACGCCTGTCCCACATGCCTGTCCCACACGCACGCCTGTCCCACTCCCCTGTACCACTCCCCTGACACACGCCTGTCCCACACGCCTGTCCCACACGCACGCCTGTCCCACTCCCCTGTACCACTCCCCTGACACACGCCTGTCCCACACGCCTGTCCCACACGCACGCCTGTCCCACTCCCCTGTACCACTCCCCTGACACACGCCTGTCCCACACGCCTGTCCCACTCCCCTGTACCACTCCCCTGACACACGCCTGTCCCACACGCCTGTCCCACTCCCCTGTACCACTTCCCTGTACCACTGCCCTGACACACGCCTGTCCCACTCCCCTGTACCACTCCCCTGACACACGCCTGTCCCACACACCTGTCCCACTCCCCTGTACCACTCCCCTGACACACGCCTGTCCCACACGCCTGTCCCACACGCCTGTCCCACTCCCCTGTACCACTCCCCTGACACACGCCTGTCCCACACGCCTGTCCCACTCCCCTGTACCACTCCCCTGACACACGCCTGTCCCACACGCCTGTCCCACTCCCCTGTACCACTCCCCTGACACACGCCTGTCCCACACGCCTGTCCCACTCCCCTGTACCACTCCCCTGTACCACTCCCCTGTACCACTCCCCTGACACACGCCTGTCCCACACGCCTGTCCCACTCCCCTGTACCACTCCCCTGACACACGCCTGTCCCACACGCCTGTCCCACACGCCTGTCCCACTCCCTTGTACCACTCCCCTGACACACGCCTGTCCCACACGCCTGTCCCACATGCCTGTCCCACTCCCCTGTACCACTCCCCTGACACACGCCTGTCCCACACGCCTGTCCCACACGCCTGTCCCACACGCCTGTCCCACTCCCCTGTACCACTCCCCTGACACATGCCTGTCCCACACGCCTGTCCCACACGCCTGTCCCACACGCCTGTCCCACTCCCCTGACACACGCCTGTCCCACACGCCTGTCCCACACGCCTGTCCCACATGCACGCCTGTCCCACTCCACTGTCTCACACCCCTGACTCACACCCCTCTCTCACACGCCTGTCCCACACGCCTGTCCCACACGCACGCCTGTCCCACTCCACTGTCTCACACCCCTGACTCACACCCCTGACTCACACCCCTCTCTCACATGCCTGTCCCACACACCTGTCCCACTTAACTGTCCCTCTTCCTTGTCCCACACCCGTCTCGTACTGCTGTCTTACTCCCCTGTCTCACACCTATGTTTCACACTTTTCCCTGTCTTAGTCCCCTCTTTCACATTCACCTCTTTCTCACTCCCCTGTCTCACTTACCAGACTCAATCGCCTCTTTCTCAGTCCAAATCTTACTTCCCTGCCTCACTTCCTCATCTCACTCCCCTCTTTCTTGCTTCCCTGCCTCACACACGTTTCCCAAAAGCCTCTATTACACAATCTTTCACACTCCCCCTCTGTTTCACTCTCCTGTTTCAATCTGCTGCTGCACTCCCCCCTTTCGCACTCCCCCCTTTCGCACTCCCCCCTTTCGTACCCCTGTGTTTCAATCCTCAGTTTTGCCCTCCCGTGTTTCAATCTTCAGTTTTGCAGTCCCCTGCTTCACTCCCCTGCCTCAGTCCCCTGCCTCACTCCCCTGCCTCACTCCCCTGCCTTTCCCTTGCCTCACTCCTCTGCCTCACTCCCCTGCCTCACTCCCCTGCCTCACTTCACTATTCCATTCTCCTTTCACTCCCTTGTTTCAATCTTCAGTTCTTCACTCACCTGTTTCACTCCCCTGTTTCACCTCCCCTGTTTCTCTCCCTTGTTTCACTCTACTGTTTCACTGCCTTGTTTCACTCCCTTGTTTCACTCTACTGTTTCACTCTACTGTTTCACTCTACTGTTTCACTGCCTTGTTTCACTCCCTTGTTTCACTCTACTGTTTCACTCTACTGTTTCACTGCCTTGTTTCACTCCCTTGTTTCACTCTACTGTTTCACTCTACTGTTTCACTCACTTGTTTCACTCTACTGTTTCTCTCCCTTGTTTCACTCTACTGTTTCTCGCCCTTGTTTCACTCTACTGTTTCTCTCCCTTGTTTCACTGCCATGTTTCAATCTTGAGTTTCACACTTTGTTCAATTCCACTTTTTAACTCTCCTGTTTCAACCTCCTGTTTCAACTTCCTGTTTCAACCTCTTGTTTCAAAATTCTGTTTCAACCTCCTGTTTCAACCTCCTCTTTCAACCTCCTCTTTCAACCTCTCCCCCTGATTCACTCACTTGTTTCACTTCCCAGTTCTGTTCTCCTGTTTCACTCGCCTGTTCTCATTTGCCTGTTCTCACTCGCCTGTTCTCACTGCCCTGTTCTCACTGCCCTGTTCTCAGTCTCCTGTTTCAATCTTCAGTTTTGCAGTTCCCTGTTTCACTCCCGTTTCACTCCCCTGTTTCACTCCCCTGTTTCTCTCACCTGTTTCTCTCCCCTGTTTCACTCACCTGTTTCACTCCCCTGCTTCAATCTTCAGTTTTGCATTTCCCTGTTTAACTCCCATGTTTCACTCCCCTGTTTCACTCGCTTGTTTCACTTGCTTGTTACACTTGCTTGTTTCACTCCCCTGTTTAACTCCCCTGTTTCACTCCCCTGTTTCACTCTCCTATTTCACTCTCCTGTTTCACTCCCTTGTTTCACTCCCATGTTTCACTCCCCTGTTTCACTCCGCTGCTCCACTCCTTTGTTTCACTCCTTTGTTTCACTCCTTTGTTTCACTCCCCTGTTTAACTCCCCTGTTTCACTCCCCTGTTTCACTCTCCTGTTTCACTCTCCTGTTTCACTCCCTTGTTTCACTCCCTTGTTTCACTCCCTGTTTCACTCCCCTGTTTCACTCCCCTGTTTCACTCCCCTGCTTCAATCTTCAGTATTGCATTTCCCCGTTTAACTCACATGTTTCACTCCCCTGTTTTACACCTCTCTTTCATTCCCCTGACTCACTCTCATGTTTTGCTCCCCTGTTTCGCTCCACTTTCAAACCCGTGTTTCACTCTCCTGTTTCACTCTCCTGTTTCACTCTCCTGTTTCCTTCCCCTGCTCCACTCCCCTGTTTCATTCCCTTGTTTCAATTACCTGTTTTACACCTCTCTTTCATTCCCCTGACTCACTCTCATGTTTCACTCCCCTGTTTATCACCCCCGTTTCGCTCTCCTGTTTCGCTCTCCTGTTTCGCTCTCCTGTTTCGCTCTGCTGTTTCCCTCCCCTGTTTCACTCTCTCCTTTTTAAATCCACTTTTTCACTCTCCAGTTTCAATCCCCTGTTTCACTCTCATGTATCTCTCCCCTTTTTCACTCCCCTGTTTATCTCCCCTGTTTCTCTTACTTGTTTCACTCTCATGTTTACTCCCTGTTTCTCTCACCTGTTTCTCACACCTGTTTCACTCACTTGTTTCACTCCCCTGTTTCACTCCCCTGTTTGGTATACCCCTGTTTCACTCCCCTGCTTCAAACTTCAATTTTGCATTTCCCTGTTTAACTCCCCTGTTTCACTCCCCTTGTTTCACTCCCCTGTTTCACTCTCCTGTTTCACTCTCCTGTTTCACTCCCTTGTTTCACTCCCTTGTTTCACTCCCTGTTTCACTCCCCTGTTTCACTCCCCTGTTTCACTCCCCTGCTTCAATCTTCAGTATTGCATTTCCCTGTTTAACTCACATGTTTCAGACGCCTGTTTTACACCTCTCTTTCATTCCCCTGAATCACTCTCATGTTTTGCTCCCCTGTTTCGCTCCACTTTCAATCCCGTGTTTCACTCTCCTGTTTCACTCTCCTGTTTCACTCTCCTGTTTCCTTCCCCTGCTCCTCTCCCCTGTTTCATTCCCTTGTTTCAATTACATGTTTTACACATCTCTTTCATTCCCCTGACTCACTCTCATGTTTCACTCCCCTGTTTATCACCCCCGTTTCGCTCTCCTGTTTCGCTCTCCTGTTTCGCTCCCCTCTTTTGCTCTGCTGTATCCCTCCCCTGTTTCACTCTCTCCTATTTAAATCCACTTTTTCACTCTCCAGTTTCAATCCCCTGTTTCACTCTCATGTATCTCTCCCCTTTTTCACTCCCCTGTTTATCTCCCCTGTTTCTCTTACTTGTTTCACTCTCATGTTTACTCTCTGTTTCTCTCAGCTGTTTCTCACACCTGTTTCACTCACTTGTTTCACTCCCCTGTTTCACTCCCCTGTTTCACTCCCCTGTTTGGTATACCCCTGTTTCACTCCCCTGCTTCAAACTTCAATTTTGCATTTCCCTGTTTAACTCCCCTGTTTCACTCCCCTTGTTTCACTCCCCTGTTTCACTACGCTGTTTCACTCCCCTGTTTCACTACGCTGTTTCACTCCCTTGTTTCACTCCCTTGTTTAACTCCCTTGTCTCACTCCCCTGTTTCACTCCACTGCTTCAATCTTCAGTTTTGCATTTCCCTGTTTAACTTCCATGTTTCACTCACTTGTTTCACTCCCTTGCTTCACTCCCCTTTTTTGCTCCACTTTCAATTCCCTGTTTCACTCTCCTGTTTCACTCTCCTGTTTCACTCTCCTGTTAGACCCTCCTGTTTCACTGCCCTGTTTCACTCCACTTTCAATCCCGTTTCACTCTCTTGTTTCACTCTCCTGTTTCACTTTCCTGTTTCACTCTCCTGTTTCACTCTCCTGTTTCACTCTCCTGTTTCACTCCCCTGTTTCACTCCCCGGTTTCTTTCCCCTGCTCCTTTCCACTGTTTCACTTCCCTGTTTCAATTACCTGTTTTACACCTCTCTTACATTCCCTTGACTCGCTCTCATGTTTCACTCCCCTGTTTATCACCCACGTTTCACTCTCCTGTTTCACTGTCCTGTTTCACTCTCCTGTTTCTCTCCCCTTTTTCTCTCCCCTGTTTTGCTCCATTGTTTCCCTCCCCTGTTTCACTCTCCTATTTAAATTCACTTTTTCAATCTCCAATTTCAATCCCCTGTATCAATCTCATGTTTTTCTCCCCTTTTTCACTCCCCTTGTTTATCTCACCTGTTTCTCTTCCTTGTTTCACTCTCATGTTTACTCTATGTTTCTCTCACCTGTTTCACTCACCTGTTTCACTCACCTGTTTCACTCACTTGTTTCACTCCCCTGTTTCACTCCCCTGTTTCACTCCCCTGTTTCACTACCCTGTTTGGTATACCCCTATTTCACTCCCCTGCTTCAATCTTCAGTTATGCATTTCCCTGTTTAACTCCCCTGTTTCACTCCCCTGTTTCACTCTCCTGTTTCACTCTCCTGTTTCACTCTCCTGTTCCATGCCCCTGGTTCACTCCCCTGGTTCACTCCCCTGGTTCACTCCCCTGGTTCACTCCCCTGTTTCACTCTCCTGTTTCACTTTCCTGTTTCACTCACGTGTTCCATGCCCCTGGTTCACTCCCCTGGTTCACTCCCCTCTTTCACTCTCCTTTTTCACTCTCCTCTTTCAATCCCCTCTTTCACTCTCCTGTTTCTCTCCCCTGTTTCCGTCCCCTGTTTCACTCTCCTATTTAAATCCACTTTTCACTCTCCAGTTTCAATCCCCTGTTTCACTCTCCTGTCTCACTCTCCTGTCTCACTCTCCTGTCTCACTCTCCTGTCTCACTCTCCTGTCTCACTCTCCTGTCTCACTCTCCTGTTTCACTCCCCTCTTTCACTCCCCTGTTTCTCTCCCCTGTTTCCGTCTCCTGTTTTACTCTCCTATTTAAATCCACTTTTCACTCTCCAGTTTCAATCCACTGTCTCACTCACCTGTCTCACTCTCTTGTTTCACTCCCCTGTTTCACTCCCCTGTTTCACTCCCCTGTTTCTTTCCCCTGCTCCTCTCCACTGTTTCACTTCCTTCTTTCAATTACCTGTTTTACACCTCTCTTTCATTCCCTTGATTCACTGTCATGTTTCACTCCCCTGTTTATCACCCCCGTTCAATCTCCTGTTTCACTCTCCTGTTTCACTCTCCTGTTTCTCTCCCCTGTTTCACTCTCCTGTTTCACTCTCCTGTTTCACTCTCCTGTTTCACTCTCCTGTTTCACTCCCCTGTTTCACTCTCCTGTTTCACTCTCTCCTCTTTCACTCTCTCCTGTTTCACTCTCTCCTCTTTCACTCTCGCCTCTTTCACTCTCTCCTCTTTCACTCTCTCCTGTTTCACTCTCTCCTGTTTCAATCTCCTGTTTCACTCACCTGCTTCGTACTTCCATTTCACTCCCCTGTTCATTCTCTTGCTTCAATCCCTTGTTTATCTCTCCAGTTTCGCACTCTTCTTTTACATTCTCATGTTGCACTTCCCCTGTTTCACTCCCTTGTTACGCACGTCTCTGTTTCACTACTTGTTTCACTTCGCTGTTCCATTCTCCTGTTTCAATAACTGTTTCAATCCCATGTTACATTCCCCTCTTTCTCTCCCCTGTTTCTCTCCCCTGTTTCACTCCCCTGTTTCACTCTCCTGTTTCACTCTCCTGTTTCACTCTACTGTTCCTTGCCCCTGGTTCACTCCCCTGGTTCACTCCCCTTGTTTACTCCCCTGGTTCACTCCCCTGTTTCACTCTCCTGTTTCACTTTCCTGTTTCACTCAGCTGTTCCATGCCCCTGGTTCACTCCCCTGGTTCACTCCACTGGTTCACTCCCCTGGTTCACTCTCCTCTTTCACTCTCCTCTTTCACCCTCTTGTTTCTCTCCCGTGTTTCCCTCCCCTGTTTCACTCTCCTATTTAAATCCACCTTTCGCTCTCCAGTTTCAATCCCCTGTTTCAATCCCCTGTTTCACTCTCCTGTCTCACTCTCCTGTCTCACTCTCCTGTCTCACTCTCTTGTCTCACTCTCTTGTTTCACACCCCTGTTTCACTCCCCTGTTTCACTCCCCTGTTTCACTCCCGTTTCACTCCCCTGTTTCTCTCCACTGTTTCACTTCCCTGTTTCACTTCCCTGTTTCACTTCCCTGTTTCAATTACCTGTTTTACACCTCTCTTTCATTCCCTTGATTCACTCTCCTGTTTCACTCTCCTGTTCCATGCCTCTGGTTCACTCCCCTGGTTCACTCCCCTTGTTCACTCCCCTCTTTCACTCTCCTTTTTCACTCTCCTCTTTCACTCCCCTGTTTCTCTCCCCTGTTTCCGTCCCCAGTTTCACTCTCCTATTTAAATCCACTTTTCACTCTCCAGTTTCAATCCGCTGTTTCACTCTCCTGTTTCACTCTCCTGTCTCACTCCACTGTCTCACGCTCCTGTCTCACTCTCCTGTCTCACTCTCCTGTATCACTCTCCTGTCTCACTGTCCTGTCTCACTCTCCTGTCTCACTTTCCTGTCTCACTCTCCTGTCTCACTCTCCTGTCTCACTGTCCTGTCTCACTCCCCTGTTTCACTCCCCTGTTTCACTCCCCTGTTTCTTTCCCCTGCTCCTCTCCACTGTTTCACTTCCCTGTTTCAATTACCTGTTTTACACCTCTCTTTCATTCCCTTGATTCACTGTCATGTTTCACTCCCCTGTTTATCACCCCCATTTCAATCTCCTGTTTCACTCTCCTGTTTCACTCTCCTGTTTCACTCTCCTGTTTCACTCTCCTGTTTCACTCTCCTGTTTCACATTCCTGTTTCACTCTCCTGTTACACTCTCCTGTTTCACTCTCCTGTTTCAATCTCCTGTTTCACTCTCCTGTTTCACTCTCCTGTTTCACTCTCCTGTTTCAATCTCCTATTTCACTCTCCTGTTTCACTTTCCTGTTTCATTCTTCTGTTTCACTCTCCTGTTTCACTCTCCTGTTTCACTCTCCTGTTTCACTCTCCTGTTTCAATCTCCTGTTTCACTCTCCTGTTTCACTTTCCTGTTTCATTCTTCTGTTTCACTCTCCTGTTTCACTCTCCTGTTTCACTCGCCGTTTCACTCCCCTGTTTCACTTTCCAGTTTCACTCTCTCCTGTTTCACTCTCTCCTCTTTCACTCTCTCCTGTTTCACTCTCTCTTCTTTCACTCTCTCCTCTTTCACTCTCTCCTCTTTCACTCTCTCCTGTTTCACTCTCTCCTGTTTTAATCCCCTGTTTCACTCACCTGCTTCGTACTTCCGTTTCACTCCCCTGTTCATTCTCTTGCTTCAATCCCCTGTTTGTCTCTCCAGTTTCGCACTCTCCTTTTACATTCTCATGTTCCACTTCCCCTGTTTCACACCCTTGTTTTACACGTCTCTGTTTCACTACTTGTTTCACTTCGCTGTTCCATTCTCCTGTTTCAATAACTGTTTCAATCCCATGTTACATTCCCCTCTTTCTCTCCCCTGTTTCTCTCCCCTGTTTCACTCCCCTGTTTCGCTCTCCTGTTTCACTCTCCTGTTTCACTCTCCTGTTCCATGCCCCTGGTTCACTCCCCTGGTTCACTCCCCTGGTTCACTCCCCTGGTTCACTCCCCTGTTTCACTCTCCTGTTTCACTTTCCTGTTTCACTCACCTGTTCCATGCCCCTGGTTCACTCCCCTGGTTCACTCCCCTGGTTCACTCTCCTCTTTCACTCTGCTCTTTCACCCTCTTGTTTCTCTCCCGTGTTTCCCTCCCCTGTTTCACTCTCCTATTTAAATCCACCTTTCGCTCTCCAGTTTCAATCCCCTGTTTCAATCCCCTGTTTCACTCTCCTGTTTTACTCTCCTGTTTTATTCTCCTGTTTCACTCTTCTGTTTCACTCTCCTGTCTCACTCTCCTGTCTCACTCTCCTGTCTCACTCTCTTGTTTCACTCCCCTGTTTCACTCTCCTGTTTCACTCTCCTGTTTCACTCTCCTGTTTCACTTTCCTGTTTCAATCCCCGTTTCACTCCCCTGTTTTACTCCCAAGTTTCACTCTCTCCTGTTTCACTCTCTCCACTTTCACTCTCGCCTCTTTCACTCTCTGCTCTTTCACTCTCTCCTGTTTCACTCTCTCCTGTTTCAATCCCCTGTTTCACTCACCTGCTTCGTACTTCCGTTTAACTCCCCTGTTCATTCCCTTGCTTCAATCCCCTGTTTGTCTCTCCAGTTTCACACTCTCCTTTTACATTCTCATGTTCCACTTCCCCTGTTTCACTCCCTTGTTTCGCACGTCTCTGTTTCACTACTTGTTTCACTTCGCTGTTCCATTCTCCTGTTTCAATAACTGTTTCACTCCCATGTTACATTCCCCTGTTTCTCTCCCCTGGTTCGCTCCCCTGTTTCACTCCCCTGTTTCACTCCTCTGCTTCAATCTTCAGTTTTGCATTTCCCTGTTAAACTCCCATGTTTCACTGCCCTGTTTTACACCTCTCTTTCATTACCCTGACTCACTCTCATGTTTTGCTCCCCTGTTTCGCTCTACTTTCAATCCCGTGTTTCACTCTCTTGTTTCACTCTCCTGTTTCACTCTCCTGTTTCATTCTCATGTTTCACTCTCCTGTTTCACTCTCCTCTTTCACTCTCCTCTTTCACTCTCCTCTTTCACTATCCTGTTTCACTCTCCTGTTTCACTCCCATGTTTCTTTCCCCTGCTCCTGTACCCTGTTTCACTTACCTTTTTTACACCTCTCTTTCATTCCCCTGACTCACTCTCATGTTTCACTCCCCTGTTTATCACCCCGTTTCGCTCTTCTGTTTCACTCTCCTGTTTCGCTCTCCTGTTTCGCTCTCCTGTTTCGCTCTCCTGTTTCGCTCTCCTGTTTCGCTCTCCTGTTTCTCTCCCCTGTTTCACTCTCCTGTTTCACTCTCCTGTTTCACTCCCTTGTTTCACTCCCTTGTTTCACTGTACTGTTTCACTCTACTGTTTCACTCACTTGTTTCACTCTACTGTTTCTCTCCCTTGTTTCACTGCCATGTTTCAATCTCGAGTTTCACACTTTGTTCAATTCCCCTTTTTAACTCTCCTGTTTCAACCTCCTGTTTCAACTTCCTGTTTCAACCTCCTGTTTCAACCTTCTGTTTCAACCTCCTGTTTCAACCTCCTCTTTCAACCTCCTCTTTCAACTTCTCCCCCTGATTCACTCACTTGTTTCACTTCCCTGTTCTGTTCTCCTGTTTCTCACTCGCCTTTTCTCACTCGCCCGTTCTCACTCGACTGTTCTCACTGCCCTGTTCTCACTGTCCTGTTCTCACTCTCCTGTTTCAATCTTCAGTTTTGCAGTTCCCTGTTTCACTGCCGTTTCACTCCCATGTTTCACTCCCCTGTTTCTCTCACCTGTTTCTCTCCCCTGTTTCACTCACCTGTTTCACTCCCCTGCTTCAATCTTCAGTTTTGCATTTCCCTCTTTAACTCCCATGTTTCACTCCCCTGTTTCACTCCCCTGTTTCACTCCACTGTTTCACTCCCCTGTTTCACTCCCCTGTTTCACTCCTTTGTTTCACTCCCTTGTTTCACTCCCCTGTTTAACTCCCCTGTTTCACTCCCCTGTTTCACTCCCCTGTTTCAATCTTCAGTATTGCATTTCCCTGTTTAACTCCCATGTTTCACTCCCCTGTTTTACAGCTCTCTTTCATTCCCCTGACTCACTCTCATGTTTTGCTCCCCTGTTTCGCTCCACTTTCAATCCCTTGTTTCACTCTCCTGTTTCACTCTCCTGTTTCACTCTCCTGTTTCCTTCCCCTGCTCCTCTCCCCTGTTTCATACCCTTGTTTCAATTACCTGTTTTACACCTCTCTTTCATTCCCCTGACTCACTCTCATGTTTATCACCCCTGTTTCACTCTGCTGTTTCGCTCTCCTGTTTCGCTCTCCTGTTTCGCTCTCCTGTTTCGCTCCCCTGTTTTGCTCCCCTGTTTCGCTCCTCTGTTTTGCTCTGCTGTTTCCCTCCCCTGTTTCACTCTCTCCTATTTAAATCCACTTTTTCACTCTCCAGTTTCAATCCCCTGTTTCACTCTCATGTATCTCTCCCCTTTTTCACTCCCCTGTTTATCTCCCCTGTTTCTCTTACTTGTTTCACTCTCATGTTTACTCCCTGTTTCTCTCACCTGTTTCTCACACCTGTTTCACTCACCTGTTTCAATCACCTGTTTCACTCACCTGTTTCACTCCACTGTTTCACTCCCCTGTTTGGTATACTCCTGTTTCAATCCCCTATTTCACTCCCCTGTTTCACTCCCCTGTTTCACTCCCCTGTTTCACTCCACTGCTTCAATCTTCAGTTTTGCATTTCCCTGTTTAACTTCCATGTTTCACTCACTTGTTTCACTCCCTTGCTTCTCTCCCCTTTTTTGCTCCACTTTCAATTCCCTGTTTCACTCTCCTGTTTCACTCTCCTGTTTCACTCTCCTTTTTCATTCTCATGTTTCACTCTCCTCTTTCACTCTCCTCTTTCACTCTCCTCTTTCACTCTCCTCTTTCACTCTCCTGTTTCACTCTCCTGTTTCACTCTCCTGTTTCACCCCCATGTTTCTTTCCCCTGCTCCTGTCCCCTGTTTCACTTACCTGTTTTACAACTCTCTTTCAATCCCCTGACTCACTCTCATGTTTCACTCCCCTGTTTATCACCCCGTTTCGCTCTCCTGTTTCGCTCTCCTGTTTCACTCTCCTGTTTCGCTCTCCTGTTTCGCTCTCCTGTTTCGCTCTCCTGTTTTGCTCTCCTGTTTCGCTCTCCTGTTTCTCTCCCCTGTTTCACTCTCCTGTTTCACTCTCCTGTTTCACTCCCTTGTTTCACTCCCTTGTTTCACTGTACTGTTTCACTCAACTGTTTCACTCACTTGTTTCACTCTACTGTTTCTCTCCCTTGTTTCACTGCCATGTTTCAATCTCGAGTTTCACACTTTGTTCAATTCCCCTTTTTAACTCTCCTGTTTCAACCTCCTGTTTCAACCTCCTGTTTCAACCTCCTGTTTCAACCTCCTCTTTCAACCTCCTCTTTCAACCTCTCCCCCTGATTCACTCACTTGTTTCACTTCCCTGTTCTGTTCTCCTGTTTTTCACTCGCCTGTTCTCACTAGCCTGTTCTCACTCGACTGTTCTCACTGCCCTGTTCTCACTCTCCTGTTTCAATCTTCAGTTTTGCAGTTCCCTGTTTCACTCCCGTTTCACTCCCATGTTTCACTCCCCTGTTTCTCTCACCTGTTTCTCTCCCCTGTTTCACTCACCTGTTTCACTTCCCTGCTTCAATCTTCAGTTTTGCATTTCCCTGTTTAACTCCCATGTTTCACTCCCCTGTTTCACTCCCCTGTTTCACTCCTTTGTTTCACTCCCTTGTTTCACTCCCCTGTTTAACTCCCCTGTTTCACTCCCCTGTTTCACTCTCCTGTTTCACTCCTTTGTTTCACTCCTTTGTTTCACTCCCTTGTTTCACTCCCCTGTTTAACTCCCCTGTTTCACTCCCCTGTTTCACTCTCCTGTTTCACTCTCCTGTTTCACTCCCTTGTTTCACTCCCTGTTTCACTCCCCTGTTTCACTCCCCTGTTTCACTCCCCTGCTTCAATCTTCAGTATTGCATTTCCCTGTTTAACTCCCATGTTTCACTCCCCTGTTTTACACCTCTCTTTCATTCCCCTGACTCACTCTCATGTTTTGCTCCCCTGTTTCGCTCCACTTTCAATCCCTTGTTTCACTCTCCTGTTTCACTCTCCAGTTTCACTCTCCTGTTTCCTTCCCCTGCTCCTCTCCCCTGTTTCATACCCTTGTTTCAATTACCTGTTTTACACCTCTCTTTCATTCCCCTGACTCACTCTCAATTTTATCACCCCCGTTTCGCTCTCCTGTTTTGCTCCCCTGTTTTGCTCCCCTGTTTCGCTCCCCTGTTTTGCTCTGCTGTTTCCCGCCCCTGCTTCACTCTCTCCTATTTAAGTCCACTTTTACACTCTCCAGTTTCAATCCCCTGTTTCACTCTCATGTATCTCTCCCCTTTTTCACTCCCCTGTTTATCTCCCCTGTTTCTCTTAATTGTTTCACTCTCATGTTTACTCCCTGTTTCTCTCACCTGTTTCTCACACCTGTTTCACTCACCTGTTTCAATCACCTGTTTCACTCAACTGTTTCACTCAACTGTTTCACTCCCCTGTTTCACTCCCATGTTTCACTCCCCTGTTTCACTCCCTTGTTTCACTCCCCTGTTTCACTCCACTGCTTCAATCTTCAGTTTTGCATTTCCCTGTTTAACTTCCATGTTTCACTCACTTGTTTCACTCCCTTGCTTCACTCCCCTTTTTTGCTCCACTTTCAATTCCCTGTTTCACTCTCCTGTTTCACTCTCCTGTTTCACTCTCCTGTTACACCCTCCTGTTGCACTGTCCTGTTTCACTCCACTTTCAATCCCGTTTCACTCTCTTGTTTCACTCTCCTATTTCACTTTCCTGTTTCACTCTCCTGTTTCACTCTCCTGTTTCACTCTCCTGTTTCACTCTCCTGTTTCACTCCCCGGTTTCTTTCCCCTGCTCCTTTCCACTGTTTCACTTCCCTGTTTCAATTACCTGTTTTACACCTCTCTTACATTCCCTTGACTCGCTCTCATGTTTCACTCCCCTGTTTATCACCCACGTTTCACTCTCCTGTTTCACTCTCCTGTTTCACTCTCCTGTTTCACTCTCCTGTTTCTCTCCACTGTTTCTCTCCCCTGTTTTGCTCCGTTGTTTCCCTCCCCTGTTTCTCTCTCCTATTTAAATTCACTTTTTCAATCTCCAATTTCAATCCCCTGTATCACTCTCATGTTTTTCTCCCCTTTTTCACTCCCCTTGTTTATCTCACCTGTTTCTCTTCCTTGTTTCACTCTCATGTTTACTCTATGTTTCTCTCACCTGTTTCACTCACCTGTTTCACTCACTTGTTTCACTCCCCTGTTTCACTCCCCTGTTTCACTCCCCTGTTTCACTACCCTGTTTGGAATACCCCTATTTCACTCCCCTGCTTCAATCTTCAGTTATGCATTTCCCTGTTTAACTCCCCTGTTTCACTCCCCTGTTTCACTCTCCTGTTTCACTCTCCTGTTTCACTCCCCTGTTTCACTCTCCTGTTTCACTCTCCTGTTTCACTCTCCTGTTCCATGCCCCTGGTTCACTCCCCTGGTTTACTCCCCTGGTTCACTCCCCTGGTTCACTCCCCTCTTTCACTCTCCTTTTTCACTCTCCTCTTTCACTCTCCTCTTTCACTCCCCTGTTTCTCTCCCCTGTTTCCGTCCACTGTTTCACTCTCCTATTTAAATCCACTTTTCATTCTCCAGTTTCAATCCCCTGTCTCACTCTCCTGTCTCACTCTCCTGTCTCACTCTCCTGTCTCACTCTCCTGTCTCACTCTCCTGTCTCACTCTCCTGTCTCACTCTCCTGTCTCACTCTCTTGTTTCACTCTCTTGTTTCACTCCCCTGTTTCACTCCCCTGTTTCTTTCCCCTGCTCCTCTACACTGTTTCACTTCCCTGTTTCAATTACCTGTTTTACACCTCTCTTTCATTCCCTTGATTCACTGTCATGCTTCACTCCCCTGTTTATCACCCCCGTTTCAATCTCCTGTTTCACTCTCCTGTTTCACTCTCCTGTTTCACTCTCCCGTTTCACTCTCCTGTTTCACTCCCCGGTTTCACTACCCTGTTTCAATCTCTCCTCTTTCACTCTCTCCTGTTTCACTCTCCTGTTTCACTCTCCCGTTTCACTCTCCGTTTCACTCCCCTGTTTCACTCCCCAGTTTCACTCTCTCCTGTTTCACTCTCCTGTTTCACTCTCCTGTTTCACTCTCCTGTTTCACTCTCCTGTTTCACTCTCCTGTTTCACTCTCCTGTTTCACTCCCCTGTTCCATGCCCCTGGTTCACTCCCCTGGTTCACTCCCCTGGTTCACTCCCCTCTTTCACTCTCCTTTTTCACTCTCCTCTTTCACTCCTCTCTTTCACTCTCCTGTTTCTCTCCCCTGTTTCCGTCCCCTATTTTACTCTCCTATTTAAATCCACTTTTCACTCTCCAGTTTCAATCCCCTGTTTCACTCTCCTGTTTCACTCTCCTGTCTCACTCAACTGTCTCACTCTCCTGTCTCACTCTCCTGTCTCACTCTCTTGTTTCCCTCCCCTGTTTCACTCCCCTGTTTGACTCCCCTGTTTCTTTCCCCTGCTCCTCTCCACTGTTTCACTTCCTTCTTTCAATTACCTGTTTTACACCTCTCTTCCATTCCCTTGATTCACTGTCATGTTTCACTCCCCTGTTTATTACCCCCGTTCAATCTCCTGTTTCACTCTCCTGTTTCACTCTCCTGTTTCACTCTCCTGTTTCACTCCCCTGTTTCACTCTCTCCTCTTTCACTCTCTCCTGTTTCACTCTCTCCTCTTTCACTCTCGCCTCTTTCACTCTCTCCTCTTTCACTCTCTCCTGTTTCACTCTCTCCTGTTTCAATCCCCTGGTTCACTCCCCTGTTTCACTCTCCTGTTTCACTTTACTGTTTCACTCACCTGCTCCATGCCCCTGGTTCTCTCCCCTGGTTCACTCCCCTGGTTCACTCCCCTGGTTCACTCCCCTGTTTCACTCTCCTGTTTCACTTTCCTGTTTCACTCACCTGTTCCATGCCCCTGGTTCACTCCCCTGGTTCACTCCCCTGGTTCACTCTCCTATTTCACTCTCCTCTTTCACCCTCTTGTTTCTCTCCCGTGTTTCCCTCCCCTGTTTCACTCTCCTATTTAAATCCACCTTTCGCTCTCCAGTTTCAATCCCCTGTTTCAATCCCCTGTTTCACTCTCCTGTTTTACTCTCAAGTTTCACTTTCCTGTTTTAATCCCCGTTTCACTCCCCTGTTTTACTCTCAAGTTTCACTCTCTCCTGTTTCACTCTCTCCTCTTTCACTCTCTCCTGTTTCACTCTCTCTTCTTTCACTCTCGCCTCTTTCACTCTCTCCTCTTTCACTCTCTCCTTTTTCACTCTCTCCTGTTTCAATCCCCTGTTTCACTCACCTGCTTCGTACTTCCATTTCACTCCCCTGTTCATTCTCTTGCTTCAATCCCCTGTTTGTCTCTCCAGTTTCGCACTCTCCTTTTACATTCTCATGTTCCACTTCCCCTGTTTCAAACCCTTGTTTCACACGTCTCTGTTTCACTACTTGTTTCACTTCGCTGTTCCATTCTCCTGTTTCAATAACTGTTTCAATCCCATGTTACATTCCCCTCTTTCTCTCCCCTGTTTCTCTCCCCTGTTTCACTCCCCTGTTTCACTCTCCTGTTTCACTCTCCTGTTTCACTCTCCTGTTCCATGCCCCTGGTTCACTCCCCTGGTTCACTCCCCTGGTTCACTCCCCTGGTTCACTCCCCTGTTTCACTCTCCTGTTTCACTTTCCTGTTTCACTCAGCTGTTCCATGCCCTTGGTTCACTCCCCTGGTTCACTCCCCTGGTTCACTCTCCTCTTTCACTCTCCTCTTTCACCCTCTTGTTTCTCTCCCGTGTTTCCCTCCCCTGTTTCACTCTCCTATTCAAATCCACCTTTCGCTCTCCAGTTTCAATCCCCTGTTTCAATCCACTGTTTTACTCTCCTGTTTCACTCTCCTGTTTCACTCTCCTGTTTCACTCTCCTGTTTCACTTTCCTTTTTCACTCTACTCTTTCACTCCCCTGTTTCTCTCCCCTGTTTCCGTCCCCTGTTTCACTCTCCTATTTAAATCCACTTTTCACTCTCAGGTTTCAATCCCCTGTTTCAATCCACTGTTTCACTCTCCTGTTTCACTCTCCTGTTTCACTCTCCTTTTTCACTCTACTCTTTCACTCCCCTGTTTCTCTCCCCTGTTTCCGTCCCCTGTTTCACTCTCCTATTTAAATCCACTTTTCACTCTCAGGTTTCAATCCCCTGTTTCACTCTCCTGTTTCACTCTCCTGTCTCACTCTCCTGTCTCACTCTCCTGTCTCACTCTCCTGTCTCACTCTCCTGTCTCACTCTCCTGTCTCACTCTCCTGTCTCACTCTCCTGTCTCACTCTCTTGTCTCACTCTCATGTTTCACTCCCCTGTTTCACTCCCCTGTTTCTTCCAACTGCTCCTCTCCACTGTTACACTTCCCTGTTTCAATTACCTGTTTTACACCTCTATTCCATTCCCTTGATTCACTGTCATGTTTCACTCCCCTGTTTCTTTCCCCTGCTCCTCTCCACTGTTTTACTTCCCTGTTTCAATTACCTGTTTTACAGCTGTCTGTCATTCCCTTGATTCACTGTCATGTTTCACTCCCCTGTTTAGCACCGCCGTTTCAATCTCCTGTTTCACTCTCCTGTTT
This sequence comes from Carcharodon carcharias, assembly GCF_017639515.1. Lineage (NCBI taxonomy): Eukaryota > Metazoa > Chordata > Chondrichthyes > Lamniformes > Lamnidae > Carcharodon > Carcharodon carcharias. Next base: position 26,450,893 of record NC_054476.1, read on the forward strand.
CACTCTCCTGTTTCACTCTCCTGTTTCACACTCCTGTTTCACTCTCCTGTTTCACTCTCCTGTTTCACTCTCTCATCTTTCACTCTCTCCTATTTCACTCTCTCTTCTTTCACTCTCGCCTCTTTCACTCTCTCCTCTTTCACTCTCTCCTGTTGCACTCTCTCCTGTTTCAATCCCCTGTTTCACTCACCTGCTTCGTACATCCATTTCACTCCCCTGTTCATTCTCTTGCTTCAATCCCCTGTTTTTCTCTCCAGTTTCGCACTCTCCTTTTACATTCTCATGTTCCACTTCCCCTGTTTCACACCCTTGTTTCACACGTCTCTGTTTCACTACTTGTTTCAATTCGCTGTTCCATTCTCCTGTTTCAATAACTGTTTCAATCCCATGTTACATTCCCCTCTTTCTCTCCCCTGTTTCTCTCCCCTGTTTCACTCCCCTGTTTCACTCTCCTGTTTCACTCTCCTGTTTCACTCTCCTGTTCCATGCCCCTGGTTCACTTCCCCGGTTCACTCCCCTGGTTCACTCCCCTGGTTCACTCCCCTGTTTCACTCTCCTGTTTCACTTTCCTGTTTCACTCAGCTGTTCCATGCCCTTGGTTCACTCCCCTGGTTCACTCCCCTGGTTCACTCTCCTCTTTCACTCTCCTCTTTCACCCTCTTGTTTCTCTCCCGTGTTTCCCTCCCCTGTTTCACTCTCCTATTCAAATCCACCTTTCGCGCTCCAGTTTCAATCCCCTGTTTCAATCCCCTGTTTCAATCTCCTGTTTCACTCTCCTGTCTCACTCTCCTGTTTCACTCTCCTGTTTCACTCTCCTGTTTCACTTTCCTGTTTCAATCCCCATTTCACTCCCCTGTTTTACTCTCAAGTTTCACTCTCTCCTGTTTCACTCTCTCCTCTTTCACTCTCTCCTGTTTCACTCTCTCTTCTTTCACTCTCGCCTCTTTCACTCTCTCCTCTTTCACTCTCTCCTGTTTCACTCTCTCCTGTTTCAATCCCCTGTTTCACTCACCTGCTTCGTACTTCCATTTCACTCCACTGTTCATTCTCTTGCTTCAATCCCCTGTTTGTCTCTCCAGTTTCGCACTCTCCTTTTACATTCTCATGTTCCACTTCCCCTGTTTCAAACCCTTGTTTCACTCGTCTCTGTTTCACTACTTGTTTCACTTCGCTTTTCCATTCTCCTGTTTCAATAACTGTTTCAATCCCATGTTACATTCTCCTCTTTCTCTCCCCTGTTTCTCTCCCCTGTTTCACTCCCCTGTTTCACTCTCCTGTTTCACTCTCCTGTTTCACTCTCCTGTTCCATGCCCATGGTTCACTCCCCTGGTTCACTCCCCTGGTTCACTCTCCTCTTTCACTCTCCTCTTTCACCCTCTTGTTTCTCTCCCGTGTTTCCCTCCCCTGTTTCACTCTCCTATTCAAATCCACCTTTCGCACTCCAGTTTCAATCCGCTGTTTCAATCCCCTGTTTCACTCTCCTGTTTCACTCTCCTGTTTCATTCTCCTGTTTCACTCTTCTGTTTCACTCTCCTGTCTTACTCTCCTGTCTCACTCTCCTCTCTCACTCTCTTGTTTCACTCCCCTGTTTCACTCTCCTGTTTCACTCTCCTGTTTCACTTTCCTGTTTCAATCCCCGTTTCACTCCCCTGTTTTACTCTCAAGTTTCACTCTCTCCTGTTTCACTCTCTCCTCTTTCACTCTCGCCTCTTTCACTCTCTGCTCTTTCACTCTCTCCTGATTCAATCTCTCCTGTTTCAATCCCCTGTTTCACTCACCTGCTTCGTACTTCCGTTTCACTCCCCTGTTCATTCTCTTGCTTCAATCCCCTGTTTGTCTCTCCAGTTTCGCACTCTCCTTTTACATTCTCATGTTCCACTTCCCCTGTTTCAAACCCTTGTTTCACTCGTCTCTGTTTCACTACTTGTTTCACTTCGCTGTTCCATTCTCCTGTTTCAATAACTGTTTCAATCCCATGTTACATTCCCCTCTTTCTCTCCCCTGTTTCTCTCCCCTGTTTCACTCCCCTGTTTCACTCTCCTGTTTCACTCTCCTGTTTCACTCTCCTGTTCCATGCCCATGGTTCACTCCCCTGGTTCACTCCCCTGGTTCACTCCCCTGGTTCACTCTCCTCTTTCACTCTCCTCTTTCACCCTCTTGTTTCTCTCCCGTGTTTCCCTCCCCTGTTTCACTCTCCTATTCAAATCCACCTTTCGCTCTCCAGTTTCAATCCCCTGTTTCAATCCCCTGTTTCACTCTCCTGTTTCACTCTCCTGTTTCATTCTCCTGTTTCACTCTTCTGTTTCACTCTCCTGTCTTACTCTCCTGTCTCACTCTCCTCTCTCACTCTCTTGTTTCACTCCCCTGTTTCACTCTCCTGTTTCACTCTCCTGTTTCACTTTCCTGTTTCAATCCCCGTTTCACTCCCCTGTTTTACTCTCAAGTTTCACTCTCTCCTGTTTCACTCTCTCCTCTTTCACTCTCGCCTCTTTCACTCTCTGCTCTTTCACTCTCTCCTGTTTCAATCTCTCCTGTTTCAATCCCCTGTTTCACTCACCTGCTTCGTACTTCCATTTCACTCCCCTGTTCATTCTCTTGCTTCAATCCCCTGTTTGTCTCTCCTGTTTCACACTCTCCTTTTACATTCTCATGTTCCACTTCCCCTGTTTCACTCCCTTGTTTTGCACATCTCTGTTTCACTACTTGTTTCACTTCGCTGTTCCATTCACCTGTTTCAATAACTGTTTCAATCCCATGTTACATTCCCCTCTTTCTCTCCCCTTTTTCTCTCCCCTGTTTCACTCCCCTGTTTCACTCTCCTGTTTCACTCTCCTGTTTCACTCTCCTGTTCCATGCCCCTGGTTCACTCACCTGGTTCACTCCCCTGGTTCACTCCCCTGGTTCACTCCCCTGTTTCACTCTCCTGTTTCACTTTCCTGTTTCACTCAGCTGTTCCATGCCCTTGGTTCACTCCCCTGGTTCACTCCCCTGGTTCACTCTCCTCTTTCACTCTCCTCTTTCACCCTCTTGTTTCTCTCCCGTGTTTCCCTCCCCTGTTTCACTCTCCTATTCAAATCCACCTTTCGCTCTCCAGTTTCAATCCCCTGTTTCAATCCACTTTTTTACTCTCCTGTTTCACTCTCCTGTTTCACTCTCCTGTTTCACTTTCCGGTTTCAATCCCCGTTTCACTCCCCTGTTTTACTCTCAAGTTTCACTCTCTCCTGTTTCACTCTCTCCTCTTTCACTCTCTCCTGTTTCACTCTTTCTTCTTTCACTCTCGCCTCTTTCACTCTCTCCTCTTTCACTCTCTCCTGTTTCACTCTCTCCTGTTTCAATCCCCTGTTTCACTCACCTGCTTCGTACTTCCATTTCACTCCACTGTTCATTCTCTTGCTTCAATCCCCTGTTTGTCTCTCCAGTTTCGCACTCTCCTTTTACATTCTCATGTTCCACTTCCCCTGTTTCACACCCTTGTTTCACACGTCTCTGTTTCACTACTTGTTTCACTTCGCTGTTCCATTCTCCTGTTTCAATAACTGTTTCAATCTCATGTTACATTCCCCTCTTTCTATCCCCTGTTTCTCTCCCCTGTTTCACTCCCCTGTTTCACTCTCCTGTTTCACTCTCCTGTTTCACTCTCCTGTTCCATGCCCCTGGTTCAAACCCCTGGTTCACTCCCCTGGTTCACTCCCCTGGTTCACTCTCCTGTTTCACTTTCCTGTTTCACTCACCTGTTCCATGCCTCTGGTTCACTCCCCTGGTTCACTCCCCTGGTTCACTCTCCTCTTTCACTCTCCTCTTTCAACCTCTTGTTTCTCTCCCGTGTTTCCCTCCCCTGTTTCACTCTCCTATTCAAATCCACCTTTCGCTCTCCAGTTTCAATCCCCTGTTTCAATCCCCTGTTTCACTCTCCTGTTTCACTCTCCTGTTTCATTCTCCTGTTTCACTCTTCTGTTTCACTCTCCTGTCTTACTCTCCTGTCTCACTCTCCTCTCTCACTCTGTTGTTTCACTCCCCTGTTTCACCCTCCTGTTTCACTCTCCTGTTTCACTTTCCTGTTTCAATCCCCGTTTCACTCCCCTGTTTTACTCACAAGTTTCACTCTCTCCTGTTTCACTCTCTCCTCTTTCACTCTCGCCTCTTTCACTCTCTGCTCTTTCACTCTCTCCTGTTTCACTCTCTCCTGTTTCAATCCCCTGTTTCACTCACCTGCTTTGTACTTCCGTTTCACTCCCCTGTTCATTCTCTTGCTTCAATCCCCTGTTTGTCTCTCCAGTTTCACACTCTCCTTTTACATTCTCATGTTCCACTTCCCCTGTTTCACTCCCTTGTTTTGCACATCTCTGTTTCACTACTTGTTTCACTTCGCTGTTCCATTCACCTGTTTCAATAACTGTTTCAATCCCATGTTACATTCCCCTCTTTCTCTCCCCTTTTTCTCTCCCCTGTTTCACTCCCCTGGTTCACTCCCCTTGTTCACTCCCCTCTTTCACTCTACTTTTTCACTCTCCTCTTTCACTCCCCTGTTTCTCTCCCCTGTTTCCGTCCCCAGTTTCACTCTCCTATTTAAATCCACTTTTCACTCTCCAGTTTCAATCCCCTGTTTCACTCTCCTGTTTCACTCTCCTGTCTCACTCTCCTGTCTCACTCTCCTGTTCCATGCCCCTGGTTCACTCCTCTGGTTCCATGCCCCTGGTTCACTCCCCTGGTTCACTCCCCTGTTTCACTCTCCTGTTTCACTTTCCTGTTTCACTCAGCTGTTCCATGCCCCTGGTTCACTCCCCTGGTTCACTCCCCTGGTTCACTCTCCTCTTTCACTCTCCTCTTTCACCCTCTTGTTTCTCTCCCGTGTTTCCCTCTCCTGTTTCACTCTCCTATTTAAATCCACTTTTCACTCTCCAGTTTCAATCCCCTGTTTCACTCTCCGGTTTCACTCTCCTGTTTCATGCCCCTGGTTCACTCCCCTGGTTCACTCCCCTTGTTCACTCCCCTCTTTCACTCTACTTTTTCAGTCTCCTCTTTCACTCCCCTGTTTCTCTCCCCTGTTTCCGTCCCCAGTTTCACTCTCCTATTTAAATCCACTTTTCACTCTCCAGTTTCAATCCCCTGTTTCACTCTCCTGTTTCACTCTCCTGTCTCACTCTCCTGTCTCACTCTCCTGTCTCACTCTCCTCTTCCATGCCCCTGGTTCACTCCCCTGGTTCCATGCCCCTGGTTCACTCCCCTGGTTCACTCCCCTGTTTCACTCTCCTGTTTCACATTCCTGTTTCACTCAGCTGTTCCATGCCCCTGGTTCACTCCCCTGGTTCACTCCCCTGGTTCACTCTCCTCTTTCACTCTCCTCTTTCACCCTCTTGTTTCTCTCCCGTGTTTCCCTCTCCTGTTTCACTCTCCTATTTAAATCCACTTTTCACTCTCCAGTTTCAATCCCCTGTTTCACTCTACTGTTTCACTCTCCTGTCTCACTCTCCTGTCTCACTCTCCTGTCTCACTCTCTTGTCTCACTCTCTTGTTTCACTCCCCTGTTTCACTCCCCTGTTTCTTTCCCCTGCTCCTCTCCACTGTTTCACTTCCCTGTTTCAATTACCTGTTTTACACCTCTATTCCATTCCCTTGATTCACTGTCATGTTTCACTCCCCTGTTTATCACCCCCGTTTCAATCTCCTGTTTCACTCTCCTGTTTCACTCTCCTGTTTCACTCTCCTGTTTCACTCTCCTGTTTCACTTTCCTGTTTCAATCCCCGTTTCACTCCCCTGCTTTACTCCCAAGTTTCACTTTCTCCTGTTTCAGTCTCTCCTCTTTCACTCTCTCCTGTTTCACTCTCTCTTCTTTCACTCTCGCCTCTTTCACTCTCTGCTCTTTCACTCTCCCCTGTTTCACTCTCTCCTGTTTCAATCCCCTGTTTTACTCACCTGCTTCGTACTTCCGTTTCACTCCCCTGTTCATTCTCTTGCTTCAATCCCCTGTTTGTCTCTCCAGTTTCGCACTCTCCTTTTACATTCTCATGTTCCACTTCCCCTGTTTCACACCCTTGTTTCACACGTCTCTGTTTCACTACTTGTTTCACTTCGCTGTTCCATTCTCCTGTTTCAATAACTGTTTCAATCCCATGTTACATTCCCCTCTTTCTATCCCCTGTTTCTCTCACCTGTTTCACTCCCCTGTTTCACTCTCCTGTTTCACTCTCCTGTTTCACTCTCCTGTTCCATGCCCCTGGTTCACTCCCCTGGTTCACTCCCCTGGTTCACTCCCCTGGTTCAATCCCCTGTTTCACTCTCCTGTTTCACTTTCCTGCTTCACTCACCTGTTCCATGCCCCTGGTTCACTCCCCTGGTTCACTCCCCTGGTTCACTCTCCTCTTTCACTCTCCTCTTTCACCCTCTTGTTTCTCTCCCGTGTTTCCCTCCCCTGTTTCAATCTCCTATTGAAATCCACCTTTCGCTCTCCAGTTTCAATCCCCTGTTTCAATCCCCTGTTTCACTCTCCTGTTGCACTCTCCTGCTTCATTCTCCTGTTTCACTCTTCTGTTTCACTCTCCTGTCTCACTCTCCTGTCTCACTCTCTTGATTCACTCCCCTGTTTCACTCTCCTGTTTCACTCTCCTGTTTCACTTTCCTGTTTCAATCCCCGTTTCACTCCCCTGTTTTACTCCCAAGTTTCACTCTCTCCTGTTTCACTCTCTCCTCTTTCACTCTCGTCTCTTTCACTCTCTGCTCTTTCACTCTCTCCTGTTTCACTCTCTCCTGTTTCAATCCCTGTTTCACTCACCTGCTTCTTACTTCCGTTTCACTCCCCTGTTCATTCTCTTGCTTCAATCCCCTGTTTGTCTCTCCAGTTTCACACTCTCCTTTTACATTCTCATGTTCCGCTTCCCCTGTTTCACTCCCTTGTTTCGCACATCTCTGTTTCACTACTTGTTTCACTTCGCTGTTCCATTCTCCTGTTTCAATAACTGTTTCAATCCCATGTTACATTCCCCTCTTTCTCTCCCCTGCTTCTCTCACCTGTTTCACTCCCCTGTTTCACTCTCCTGTTTCACTCTCCTGTTTCACTCTCCTGTTCCATGCCTTTGGTTCACTCCCCTGGTTCACTCCCCTGGTTCACTCTCCTGTTTCACTCTCCTGTTTCACTTTCCTGTTTCACTCAGCTGTTCCATGCCCTTGGTTCACTCCCCTGGTTCACTCCCCTGGTTCAATCTCCTCTTTCACTCGCCTCTTTCACCCTCTTGTTTCTCTCCCGTGTTTCCCTCCCCTGTTTCACTCTCCTATTTAAATCCACCTTTAGTTCTCCACTTTCAATCCCCTGTTTCAATCCCCTGTTTTCTTCTCCTGTTTCACTCTCCTGTTTCATTCTCCTGTTTCACTCTTCTGTCTCACTCTCCTGTCTCACTCTCCTGTCTCACTCTCCTGTCTCACTCTCCTGTCTCTCTCTCCTGTCTCACTCTCCTGTCTCACACTCCTGTCTCACTCTCTTGTTTCACTCCCCTGTTTCACTCCCATTTCACTCCCCTGTTTCTTTCCCCTGCTCCTCTCCATTGTTTCACTTCCCTGTTTCAATTACCTGTTTTACACCTCTATTCCATTCCCTTGATTCACTGTCATGTTTTACTCCCCTGTTTATCACCCCCGTTTCAATCTCCTGTTTCACTCTCCTGTTTCACTCTCCTGTTTCACTCTCCTGTTTCACTCTCCTGTTCCATGCCCCTGGTTCACTCCCCTGGTTCACTCCCCTTGTTCACTCCCCTCTTTCACTCTACTTTTTCACTCTCCTCTTTCACTCCCCTGTTTCACTCCCCTTTTTCACTCTCTCCTGTTTCACTCTCTCCTGTTTCACTCTCTCCTGTTTCAATCTCCTGTTTCACTCACCTGCTTCGTACTCCCGTTTCACTCCCCTGTTCATTCTCTTGCTTCAATCCCCTGTTTGTCTCTCCAGTTTTGCACTCCCCTTTTACATTCTCATGTTCCACTTCCCCTGTTTCACTCCCTTGTTTCACACGTCTATGTTTCACTACTTGTTTCACTTCAATATTCCATTCTCCTGTTTCAATAACTGTTTCACTCCCATGTTACATTCCCCTGTTTCTCTCCCCTGGTTCGCTCCCCTGTTTCACTCCCCTGTTTCACTCCTCTGCTTCAATCTTCAGTTTTGCATTTCCCTGTTAGACTCCCACGTTTCACTGCCCTGTTTTACACCTCTCTTTCATTACCCTGACTCACTCTCATGTTTTGCTCCCCTGTTTCGCTCTACTTTCAATCCCGTGTTTCACTCTCTTGTTTCACTCTCCTGTTTCACTCTCCTGTTTCATTCTCATGTTTCATTCTCCTGTTTCACTCTCCTGTTTCACTCTCCTCTTTCACTCTCCTCTTTAACTATCCTGTTTCACTCTCCTGTTTCACCCCCATGTTTCTTTCCCCTGCTCCGCTCCCCTGTTTCACTTACCTGTTTTACACCTCTCTTTCATTCCCCTGACTCACTCTCATGTTTCACTCCCCTGTTTATCACCCCGTTTCGCTCTTCTGTTTCGCTCTCCTGTTTCGCTCTCCTGTTTCACTCTCCTGTTTCGCTCTCCTGTTTCGCTCTCCTGTTTCTCTCCCCTGTTTCACTCTCCTGTTTCACTCCCTTGTTTCACTCCCTTGTTTCACTCTACTATTTCACTCTACTGTTTCACTCACTTGTTTCACTCTACTGTTTCTCTCCCTTGTTTCACTGCCATGTTTCAATCTCGAGTTTCACACTTTGTTCAATTCCCCTTTTTAACTCTCCTGTTTCAACCTCCTGTTTCAACCTCCTGTTTCAACCTCCTGTTTCAACCTTCTGTTTCAACCTCCTGTTTCAACCTCCTCTTTCAACCTCCTCTTTCAACTTCTCCCCCTGATTCATTCACTTGTTTCACTTCCCTGTTCTGTTCTCCTGTTTCTCACTCGCCTGTTCTCACTATCCTGTTCTCACTCGACTGTTCTCACTGCCCTGTTCTCACTGCCCTGTTCTCACTCTCCTGTTTCAATCTTCAGTTTTGCAGTTCCCTGTTTCACTCCCGTTTCACTCCCATGTTTCACTCCCCTGTTTCTCTCACCTGTTTCTCTACCCTGTTTCACTCACCTGTTTCACTCCCCTGCTTCAATCTTCAGTTTTGCATTTCCCTCTTTAACTCCCATGTTTCACTCCCCTGTTTCACTCCCCTGTTTCACTCCTTTGTTTCACTCCCCTGTTTCACTCCCCTGTTTCACTCCTTTGTTTCACTCCCTTGTTTCACTCCCCTGTTTAACTCCCCTGTTTCACTCCCCTGTTTCACTCCCCTGCTTCAATCTTCAGTATTGCATTTCCCTGTTTAACTCCCATGTTTCACTGCCCTGTTTTACACCTCTTTTTCATTCCCCTGACTCACTCTCATGTTTTGCTCCCCTGTTTCGCTCCACTTTCAATCCCTTGTTTCACTCTCCTGTTTCACTCTCCTGTTTCACTCTCCTGTTTCCTTCCCCTGCTCCTCTCCCCTGTTTCATACCCTTGTTTCAATTACCTGTTTTACACCTCTCTTTCATTCCCCTGACTCACTCTTATGTTTATCACGCCAGTTTCGCTCTCCTGTTTCGCTCTCCTGTTTCGCTCTCCTGTTTCGCTCTCCTGTTTCGCTCCCCTGTTTTGCTCCCCTGTTTCGCTCCCCTGTTTTGCTCTGCTGTTTCCCTCCCCTGTTTCACTCTCTCCTATTTAAATCCACTTTTTCACTCTCCAGTTTCAATCCCCTGTTTCACTCTCATGTATCTCTCCCCCTTTTCACTCCCCTGTTTATCTCCCCTGTTTCTCTTACTTGTTTCACTCTCATGTTTACTCCCTGTTTCTCTCACCTGTTTCTCACACCTGTTTCACTCACCTGTTTCAATCACCTGTTTCACTCACCTGTTTCACTCCACTGTTTCACTCCCCTGTTTCACTCCACTGCTTCAATCTTCAGTTTTGCATTTCCCTGTTTAACTTCCATGTTTCACTCACTTGTTTCACTCCCTTGCTTCACTCCCCTTTTTTGCTCCACTTTCAATTCCCTGTTTCACTCTCCTGTTTCACTCTCCTGTTTCACTCTCCTGTTTCTCTCTCCTTTTTCATTCTCATGTTTCACTCTCCTCTTTCACTCTCCTCTTTCACTCTCCTGTTTCACTCTCCTGTTTCACTCTCCTGTTTCACTCTCCTGTTTCACCCCCATGTTTCTTTCCCCTGCTCCTGTCCCCTGTTTCACTTACCTGTTTTACACCTCTCTTTCAATCCCCTGACTCACTCTCATGTTTCACTCCCCTGTTTATCACCCCGTTTCGCTCTCCTGTTTCGCTCTCCTGTTTCGCTCTCCTGTTTCGCTCTCCTGTTTCGCTCTCCTGTTTCGCTCTCCTGTTTCGCTCTCCTGTTTTGCTCTCCTGCTTCGCTCTCCTGTTTCTCTCCCCTGTTTCACTCTCTCCTGTTTCACTCTCCTGTTTCACTCCCTTGTTTCACTCCCTTGTTTCACTGTACTGTTTCACTCAACTGTTTCACTCACTTGTTTCACTCTACTGTTTCTCTCCCTTGTTTCACTACCATGTTTCAATCTCGAGTTTCACACTTTGTTCAATTCCCCTTTTTAACTCTCCTGTTTCAACCTCCCATTTCAAAATCCTGTTTCAACCTCCTGTTTCAACCTCCTCTTTCAACCTCTCCCCCTGATTCACTCACTTGTTTCACTTCCCTGTTCTGTTCTCCTGTTTCTCACTCGCCTGTTCTCACTCGCCTGTTCTCACTCGACTGTTCTCACTGCCCTGTTCTCACTGCCCTGTTCTCACTCTCCTGTTTCAATCTTCAGTTTTGCAGTTCCCTGTTTCACTGCCGTTTCACACCCATGTTTCACTCCCCTGTTTCTCTCACCTGTTTCTCTCCCCTGTTTCACTCACCTGTTTCACTCCCCTGCTTCAATCTTCAGTTTTGCATTTCTCTGTTTAACTCCCATGTTTCCCTCCCCTGTTTCACTCCCCCGTTTCATTCCCCTGTTTCACTCCCCTGTTTCACTCCTTTGTTTCACTCCCTTGTTTCACTCCCCTGTTTAACTCCCCTGTTTCACTCCCCTGTTTCACTCCCCTGTTTCACTCCTTTGTTTCACTCCTTTGTTTCACTCCCTTGTTTCACTCCCCTGTTTAACTTCCCTGTTTCACTCCCCTGTTTCACTCTCCTGTTTCACTCTCCTGTTTCACTCTCTTGTTTCACTCCCTGTTTCACTCCCCTGTTTCACTCCCCTGTTTCACTCCCCTGCTTCAATCTTCAGTATTGCATTTCCCTGTTTAACTCCCATGTTTCACTCCCCTGTTTTACACCACTCTTTCATTCCCCTGACTCACTCTCATGTTTTGCTCCCCTGTTTCGCTCCACTTTCAATCCCGTGTTTCACTCTCCTGTTTCACTCTCCTGTTTCCTTCCCCTGCTCCTCTCCCCTGTTTCATGCCCTTGTTTCAATTACCTGTTTTACACCTCTCTTTCATTCCCCTGACTCACTCTCAATTTTATCACCCCTGTTTCGCTCTCCTGTTTCGCTCTCCTGTTTCGCTCTCCTTTTTCGCTCTCCTGTTTCACTCCCCTGTTTCGCTCCCCTGTTTCGCTCTCCTGTTTTGCTCTGCTGTTTCCCTCCCCTGGTTCACTCTCTCCTATTTAAGTCCACTTTTACACTCTCCAGTTTCAATCCCCTGTTTCACTCTCATGTATCTCTCCCCTTTTTCACTCCCCTGTTTATTTCCCCTGTTTCTCTTACTTGTTTCACTCTCATGTTTACTCCCTGTTTCTCTCACCTGTTTCTCACACCTGTTTCACTCACCTGTTTCAATCACCTGTTTCACTCAACTGTTTCACTCAACTGTTACACTCCCCTGTTTCACTCCCATGTTTCACTCCCCTGTTTCACTCCCTTGTTTCACTCCCCTGTTTCACTCCACTGCTTCAATCTTCAGTTTTGCATTTCCCTGTTTAACTTCCATGTTTCACTCACTTGTTTCACTCCCTTGCTTCACTCCCCTTTTTTGCTCCACTTTCATTTCCCTGTTTCACTCTCCTGTTTCACTCTCCTGTTTCACTCTCCTGTTTCACTCTCCTGTTTCACTCTCCTGTTTCACTCCACTTTCAATCCCGTTTCTCTCTCCTGTTTCACTCTCCTGTTTCACTCTCCTGTTTCACTCTCCTGTTTCACTCCCCTGTTTCACTCCCCGGTTTCGTTCCCCTCCTTCTCTCCACTGTTTCACTTCCCTGTTTCAATTACCTGTTTTACACCTCTCTTACATTCCCTTGACTCACTCTCATGTTTCACTCCCCTGTTTATCATCCCCGTTTCACTCTCCTGTTTCACTCTCCTGTTTCACTCTACTGTTTCACTCTCCTGTTTCTCTCCCCTGTTTCTCTCCCCTGTTTTGCTCCTTTGTTTCCCTCCCCCGTTTCACTCTCCTATTTAAATTCACTTTTTCAATCTCCAATTTCAATCCCCTGTATCACTCTCATGTTTTTCTCTCCTTTTTCACTCCCCTTGTTTATCTCCCCTGTTTCTCTTCCTTGTTTCACTCTCATGTTTACTCTATGTTTCTCTCACCTGTTTCACTCACCTGTTTCACTCACCTGTTTCACTCACTTGTTTCACTCCCCTGTTTCACTCCCCGTTTCACTACCCTGTTTGGTATACCCCGACTTCAATCCCCTGTTTCACTCCACTGTTTCACTCCACTGTTTCACTCCCCTGCTTCAATCTTCAGTTTTGAATTTCCCTGTTTAACTCCCCTGTTTCACTCTCCTGTTTCACTCTCCTGTTCCATGCCCCTGGTTCAATCCCCTGGTTCACTCCCCTGGTTCACTCCACGGGTTCACTCCCCTGGTTCACTCTCCTCTTTCATTCTCCTCTTTCACTCTCCTTTTTCTCTCCCCTGTTTCCCTCCCCTGTTTCACTCTCCTATTTAAATCCACCTTTCACTCTCCAGTTTCAATCCCCTGTTTCAATCCACTGTTTCACTCTCCTGTCTCACTCTCCTGTCTCACTCTCCTGTCTCACTCTCTTGTCTCACTCTCCTGTCTCACTCTCCTGTCTCACTCTCCTGTCTCACTCTCCTGTCTCACTCTCTTGTTTCACTACCCTGTTTCACTCCCCTGTTTCTTTCCCCTGCTCCTCTCCACTGTTTCACTTCCCTGTTTCAATTACCTGTTGTACATCTCTTTCATTCCCTTGATTCAATGTCATGTTTCACTCCCCTGTTTATCACCCCCGTTTCAATCTCCTGTTTCACTTTCCTGTTTCATTCTCCTGTTTCACTCTCCTGTTTCACTCTCCTGTTTCACTCCTCGTTTAGCTCCCCTGTTTCACTCCCCAGTTTCACTCTCTCCTGTTTCACTCTCTCCTCTTTCACTCTCTCCTCTTTCACTCTCTCCTCTTTCACTCTCTCCAGTGTCACTCTCTCCTGTATCACTCTCTCCTGTTTCACTCTCTCCTGTTTCAATCCCCTGTTTCACTCAACTGCTTCGTACTCCCGTTTCACTCCCCTCTTCATTCTCTTGCTTCAATCCCCTGTTTGTCTCTCCAGTTTCGCACTCCCCTTTTACATTCTCATGTTCCAATTCCCCTGTTTCACTCCCTTGTTTCACACCTCTCTGTTTCACTACTTGTTTCACTTCGCTGTTCCATTCTCCTGTTTCAATAACTGTTTCACACCCATGTTACATTCAGCTGTTTCTCTCCCCTGTTTCTCTCCCCTGTTTCACTCCCCTGTTTCACTCTCCTGTTTCACTCTCCTATTCCATGCCCCTGGTTCACTCCCCTGGTTTACTCCCCTGGTTCACTCTCCTCTTTCACTCTCCTCTTTCACTCTCCTGTTTCTCTCCCGTGTTTCCCTCCCCTGTTTCACTCTCCTATTTAAATGCACCTTTCGCTCTCCAGTTTCAATCCCCTTTTTCAATCCCCTGCCTCACTCTCTTGTTTTACTCCCCTGTTTCACTCCCGTTTCACTCCTCTGTTTCTTTCCCCTGCTCCTCTCCACTGTTTCACTTCCCTGTTTCAATTACCTGTTTTACAGCTGTCTTTCATTCCCTTGATTCACTGTCATGTTTCACTCCCCTGTTTATCACCCCTGTTTCAATCTCCTGTTTCACTCTACTGTTTCACTCTCCTGTTTCACTCTGCTGTTTCACTCCCCTGTTTCACTCCCCAGTTTCACTCCCCTGTTTCACTCTCTCCTGTTTGAGTCTCTCCTGTTTCACTCACTCCTCTTTCACTCTCGCCTCTCGCACTATCTCCTCTTTCACACTCTCCTGTTTCACTCTCTCCTGTTTCACTCTCTCCTGTTTCACTCTCGCCTCTTTCAGTCTCGCCTCTTTCACTCTCTCCTCTTTCACACTCTCCTGTTTCACTCTCTCCTGTTTCAATCCCCTGTTTCACTCATCTGCTTCATACTTCCGTTTCACTCCCCTGTTCATTCTCTTGCTTCAATCCCCTGTTTGTCTCTCCAGTTTCGCACTCCCCTTTTACATTCTCATTTTCCACTTCCCCTGTTTCACTCCTTTGTTTCGCACGTCTCTGTTTCACTACTTGTTTCACTTCGCTGTTCCATTCTCCTGTTTCAATAACTGTTTCAATCCCATGTTTCACTCTCCTGTTTCATCTCCTGTTCCATGCCCCTTTTTCACTCCCCTGGTTCACTCCCCTGATTCACTCCTTTGGTTCACTCCCCTGTTTCACTCTCCTGTTTCACTCCACTTTCAATCCCGTTTCTCTCTCTTGTTTCACTCTCCTGTTTCACTCTCCTATTTCACTCTCCTGTTTCACTCTCCTGTTTCACTCTCCTGTTTCACTCTCCTGTTTCACTCCCCTGTTTCACTCCCCGGTTTCGTTCCCCTGCTCCTCTCCACTGTTTCACTTCCCTGTTTCAATTACATGTTTTACACCTCTCTTACATTCCCTTGACTCACTCTCATGTTTCACTCCCCTGTTTATCATCCCCGTTTCACTCTCCTGTTTCACTCTCCTGTTTCACTCTACTGTTTCACTCTCCTGTTTCTCTCCCCTGTTTCTCTCCCCTGTTTTGCTCCTTTGTTTCCCTCCCCCGTTTCACTCTCCTATTTAAATTCACTTTTTCAATCTCCAATTTCAATCCCCTGTATCACTCTCATGTTTTTCTCTCCTTTTTCACTCCCCTTGTTTATCTCCCCTGTTTCTCTTCCTTGTTTCACTCTCATGTTTACTCTATGTTTCTCTCACCTGTTTCACTCACCTGTTTCACTCACCTGTTTCACTCACTTGTTTCACTCCCCTGTTTCACTCCCCTGTTTCACTACCCTGTTTGGTATACCCCGACTTCAATCCCCTGTTTCACTCCACTGTTTCACTCCACTGTTTCACTCCCCTGCTTCAATCTTCAGTTTTGAATTTCCCTGTTTAACTCCCCTGTTTCACTCTCCTGTTTCACTCTCCTGTTCCATGCCCCTGGTTCAATCCCCTGGTTCACTCCCCTGGTTCACTCCACGGGTTCACTCCCCTGGTTCACTCTCCTCTTTCATTCTCCTCTTTCACTCTCCTTTTTCTCTCCCCTGTTTCCCTCCCCTGTTTCACTCTCCTATTTAAATCCACCTTTCACTCTCCAGTATCAATCCCCTGTTTCAATCCACTGTTTCACTCTCCTGTCTCACTCTCCTGTCTCACTCTCCTGTCTCACTCTCTTGTCTCACTCTCCTGTCTCACTCTCCTGTCTCACTCTCCTGTCTCACTCCCCTGTTTCACTCTCCTGTTTCACTTTCCTGTTTCACTCACCTGTTCCATGCCCCTGGTTCACTCCCCTGGTCCACTCCCCTGGTTCACTCTCCTCTTTCACTCTCCTGTTTCACCCTCTTGTTTCTCTCCCGTGTTTCCCTCCCCTGTTTCACTCTCCTATTTAAATCCACCTTTCGCTCTCCAGTTTCAATCCCCTTTTCAATCCCCTGTTTCACTCTCCTGTTTCACTCTCCTGTTTCATTCTCCTGTTTCACTCTTCTGTTTCACTCTCCTGTCTCACTCTCCTGTCTCACACTCCTGTCTCACTCTCTTGCTTCACTCCCCTGTTTCTTTGCCCTGCTCCTCTCCACTGTTTCACTTCCCTGTTTCAATTACCTGTTTTACACCTCTCTTTCATTCCCTTGATTCACTGTCATGTTTCACTCCCCTGTTTATCACCCCCGTTTCAATCTCCTGTTTCACTCTCCTGTTTCACTCTGCTGTTTCACTCTCCTGTGTCACTCTCCCGTTTCACTCCCCGGTTTCACTCCCCGGTTTTGCTCTCTCCTGTTTCACTCTCTCCTGTTTCACTCTCTCCTCTTTCACTCTCGCCTCTTTCACTATCTCCTCTTTCACTCTCTCCTGTTTTACTCTCTCCTGTTTCACTCTCTCCTGTTTCAATCTCCTGTTTCACTCAACTGCTTTGTACTCCCGTTTCACTCCCCTGTTCATTCTCTTGCTTCAATCCCCTGTTTGTCTCTCCAGTTTTGCACTCCCCTTTTACATTCTCATGTTCCACTTCCCCTGTTTCACTCCCTTGTTTCACACGTCTCTGTTTCACGACTTGTTTCACTTGCATGTGCCATTCTCCTTTTTCAATAACTGTTTAACTCGCATGTTACATTCCCCTGTTTCTCTCACCTGGTTCGCTCCCCTGTTTCGCTCCCCTGCTTCAGTTTTGCATTTCCCTGTTTAACTCCCATGTTTGACTGCCCTGTTTTACACCTCTCTTTCATTACCGTGACTCACTCTCATGTTTTGCTCCCCTGTTTCGCTCCACTTTCAATCCCGTGTTTCACTCTCTTGTTTCACTCTCCTGTTTCACTCTCCTGTTTCACTCTCCTGTTTCACTCTCCTGTTTCACGCTCCTGTTTCACTCTCCTGTTTCACTCTCCTGTTTCACTCCCCTGTTTCACTCCCCTGTTTCACTCCTTTTTTCACTCCCTTGTTTCACTCCCCTGTTTAACTCCCCTGTTTCACTCCCCTGTTTCACTCTCCTGTTTCACTCTCTTGTTTCACTCTCCTGTTTCACTCCCTTGTTTCAGTCCCTGTTTCACACCCCTGTTTCACTCTCCTGTTTCACTCTCCTGTTTCACTCCCTTGTTTCACTCCCTTGTTTCACTCCCTGTTTCACTCCCCTGTTTCACTCCCCTGTTTCACTCCCCTGCTTCAATCTTCAGTATTGCATTTCCCTGTTTAACTCCCATGTTTCACTGCCCAGTTTTACACCTCTCTTTCATTCCCCTGACTCACTCTCATGTTTTGCTCCCCCGTTTCGCTCCACTTTCAATCCCGTGTTTCACTCTCCTGTTTCACTCTCCTGTTTCACTCTCCTGTTTCCTTCCCCTGCTCCTCTCCCCTGTTTCATTCCCTTGTTTCAATTACCTGTTTTACACCTCTCTTTCATTCCCCTGACTCACTCTCATGTTTATCACCCCCGTTTCGCTCTCCTGTTTCGCTCTCCTGTTTCGCTCTCTTTTTTCGCTCTCCTCTGTCACTCCCCTGTTTCTCTCCCCTGTTTTGCTCTGCTGTTTCCCTCCCCTGTTTCACTCTCTCCTATTTAAATCCACTTTTTCACTCTCCAGTTTCAATCCCCTTATTCACTCTCATGTATCTCTCCTCTTTTTCACTCCCCTGTTTATCTCCCCTGTTTCTCTTACTTGTTTCTTTCGCATGTTTACTCCCTGTTTCTCTCACCTGTTTCTCACACCTGCTTCACTCACCTGTTTCAATCACCTGTTTCACTCAACTGTTTCACTCCCCTGTTTCACTCTCCTGTTTGGTATACCCCTGTTTCACTCCTCTGCTTCAATCTTCAATTTTGCATGTCCCTGATTAACTCCCCTGTTTCACTCCCCTGTTTCACTCACCTGTTTCACTCTCCTGTTTCACTCTTCTGTTTCACTCACCTGTTTCACTCTCCTGTTTCACTCTTCTGTTTCACTCTCCTGTTTCACGCTCCTGTTACACTCTCCTGTTTCACTCTCCTGTTTCACTCTCCTGTTTCACTCCACTTTCAATCCCGTTTCAGTCTCTTGTTTCACTCTCCTGTTTCACTCTCCTGTTTCACTCTCCTGTTTCACTCCCCGGTATCTTTCCCCTTCTCCTCTCCACTGTTTCACTTCCCTGTTTCAATTACCTGTTTTACACCTCTCTTACATTCCCTTGACTCACTCTCATGTTGCACTCCCCTGTTTATCACCCCCGTTTCACTCTCCTGTTTCACTCTCCTGTTTCACTCTCCTGTTTCACTCTACTTTTTCACTCGCTTGTTTCACTCTACTGTTTCTCTCCCTTGTTTCACTGCCATGTTTCAATCTCGAGTTTCACACTTTGTTCAGTTCCCCTTTTTAACTCTCCTGTTTCAACCTCCCATTTCAACCTCCTGTTTCAACCTCCTGTTTCAACCTTCTGTTTCAACCTCCTCTTTCAACCTCCTCTTTCAACCTCTCCCCCTGATTCACTCACTTGTTTCACTTCCCTGTTCTGTTCTCCTGTTTCTCACTTGCCTGTTCTCACTCCCTTGTTCTCACTTGACTGTTCTCACTGCCCTGTTCTCACTCTCCTGTTTCAATCTTCAGTTTTGCAGTTCCCTGTTTCACTCCCGTTTCACTCCCATGTTTCACTCCCCTGTTTCTCTCACCTGTTTCTCTCCCCTGTTTCGCTCACCTGTTTCACTCCCCTGCTTCAATCTTCAGTTTTGCATTTCCCTGTTTAACTCCCATGTTTCACTCCCCTGTTTCACTCCCCTGTTTCACTCCCCTGTTTCACTCCCCTGTTTCACTCCCTTGTTTCACTCCCTTGTTTCACTCCCCTTTTTAACTCCCCTGTTTCACTCTCCTGTTTCACTCTCCTGTTTCACTCCCTTGTTTCACTCCCTGTTTCACTCCCCTGTTTCACTCCCCTACTTCAATCTTCAGCATTGCATTTCCCTGTTTAACTCCCATGTTTCACTCCCCTGTTTTACACCTCTCTTTCATTCCCCTGACTCACTCTCATGTTTTGCTCCCCTGTTTCGCTCCACTTTCAATCCTGTGTTTCACTCTCCTGTTTCACTCTCCTGTTTCACTCTCCTGTTTCCTTCCCCTGCTCCTCTCCCCTGTTTTATTCCCTTGTTTCAATTATCTGTTTTACACCTCTCTTTCATTCCCCTGACTCACTCTCATGTTTATCACCCCTGTTTCGCTCTCCTTTTTCGCTCTCCTGTTTCGCTCTCCTATTTCGCTCTCCTGTTTCGCTCTCCTGTTTCGCTCCCCTGTTTGGCTCCCCTTTTTCTTTCCCCTGTTTTGCTCTGCTGTTTCCCTCCCCTGTTTCACTCTCTCCTATTTAAATCCACTTTTTCACTCTCCAGTTTCAATCCCCTGTTTCACTCTCATGTATCTCTCCCCTTTTTCACTCCCCTGTTTATCTCGCCTGTTTCTCTTACTTGTTTCACTCTCATGTTTCTCTCCCCTGTTTCCCTCCCCTGTTTCACTCTCCCATTTAAATCCACTTTTCACTCTCCAGTTTCAATCCCCTTTTTCACTCTCCTTTTTTCACTCTCCTGTCTCACTCACCTGTCTCACTCTCCTGTCTCACTCCCCTGTCTCACTCTCCTGTCTCACTCTCCTGTCTCACTCTCTTGTTTCACTCCCCTGTTTCACTCCCCTGTTTCTTTCCCCTGCTCCTCTCCACTGTTTCACTTCCCTGTTTCAATTACCTGTTTTACACCTCTCTTTCATTCCCTTGATTCACTGTCATGTTTCACTCCCCTGTTTATCACCCCCGTTTCAATCTCCTGTTTCACTCTCGTGTTTCACTCCGCTGTTTGACTCCCCTGTTTTACTCTCCTGTTTCACTCTCCTGTTTCGCTCTCCTGTTTCGCTCTCCTGTTTTGCTCTCCTGTTTCGCTCTCCTGTTTCTCTCCCCTGTTTCACACTCTCCTGTTTTACTCCCTTGATTCACTCCCTTGTTTCACTCCCTTGTTTCACTCCCTTGTTTCACTCTCCTGTTTCACTCTACTTTTTCACTCGCTTGTTTCACTCTACTGTTTCTCTCCCTTGTTTCACTGCCATGTTTCAATCTCGAGTTTCACACTTTGTTCAATTCCCCTTTTTAACTCTCCAGTTTCAACCTCCCATTTCAACTTCCTGTTTCAACCTCCTGTTTCAACCTCCTGTTTCAACCTTCTGTTTCAACCTCCTCTTTCAACCTCCTCTTTTAACCTCTCCCCCTGATTCACTCACTTGTTTCACTTCCCTGTTCTGTTCTCCTGTTTCTCACTCGCCTGTTCTCACTCGCTTGTTCTCACTCGACTGTTCTCACTGCCCTGTTCTCACTGCCCTGTTCTCACTGCCCTGTTCTCAGTCTCCTGTTTCAATCTTCCGTTTTGCAGTTCCCTGGTTCACTCCCGTTTCTCTCCCATGTTTCACTCACCTGTTTCACTCACCTGTTTCACTCCCCTGCTTCAATCTTCAGTTTTGCATTTCCCTGTTTAACTCCCATGTTTCACTCCCCTGTTTCACTCCCCTGTTTCACTCCCCTGTTTCACTCCCTTGTTTCACTCCCTTGTTTCACTCCTCTGTTTAACTCCCCTGTTTCACTCTCCTGTTTCACTCTCCTGTTTCACTCCCTTGTTTCAGTCCCTGTTTCACTCCCCTGTTTCACTCCCCTGTTTCACTCCCCTACTTCAATCTTCAGCATTGCATTTCCCTGTTTAACTCCCATGTTTCACTCCCCTGTTTTACACCTCTCTTTCATTCCCCTGACTCACTCTCATGTTTATCACCCCAGTTTCGCTCTACTGTTTTGCTCTCCTGTTTCGCTCCCCTGTTTCGCTCCCCTGTTTTGCTCCACTGTTTCCCTCCCCTGTTTCACTCCCTGCTATTTAAATCCACTTTATCACTCTCCAGTTTCAATCCCCTGTTTCACTCTCATGTATCTCTCCCCTTTTTCACTCCCCTGTTTATCTCCCCTGTTTCTCTTACTTGTTTCACTCTCATGTTTCTCTCCCCTGTTTCCCTCCCCTGTTTCACTCTCCTATTTAAATCCACTTTTCACTCTCCAGTTTCAATCCCCTGTTTCACTCTCCTGTTTCACTCTCCTGTCTCACTCTCCTGTCTCACTCTCCTGTCTCACTCTCCTGTCTCACTCTCCTGTCTCACTCTCCTGTCTCACTCTCCTGTCTCACTCTCCTTTCTCACTCTCTTGTTTCACTCCCCTGTTTCACTCCCCTGTTTCTTTCCCCTGCTCCTCTCCAATGTTTCACTTCCCTGTTTCAATTACCTGTTTTACACCTCTCTTTCATTCCCTTGATTCACACTAATGTTTCACTCCCCTGTTTATCACCCCGTTTCGCTCTCCTGTTTCGCTCTCCTGTTTCGCTCTCCTGTTTCGCTCTCCTGTTTCACACTCTCCTGTTTCACTCTCTTGTTTCACTCCCTTGTTTCACTCCCTTTTTTCACTCCCTTGTTTCACTCTACTGTTTCACTCTACTGTTTCACTCTACTTTTTCACTCGCTTGTTTCACTCTACTGTTTCTCTCCCTTGTTTCACTGCCATGTTTCAATCTCGAGTTTCACACTTTGTTCAATTCCCCTTTTTAACTCTCCTGTTTCAACCTCCCATTTTCAACCTCCTGTTTCAACCTCCTGTTTCAACCTTCTGTTTCAACCTCCTCTTTCAACATCTCCCCCTGATTCACTCACTTGTTTCACTTCCCTGTTCTGTTCTCCTGTTTCTCACTCGCCTGTTCTCACTCGCCTGTTCTCACTCGACTGTTCTCACTGCCCTGTTCTCACTGCCCTGTTCTCACTGCCCTGTTCTCAGTCTCCTGTTTCAATCTTCAGTTTTGCAGTTCCCTGGTTCACTCCCGTTTCACACCCATGTTTCACTCCCCTGTTTCTCTCACCTGTTTCTTTCACCTGTTTCACTCACCTGTTTCACTCCCCTGCTTCAATCTTCAGTTTTGCATTTCCCTGTTTAACTCCCATGTTTCACTCCCCTGTTTCACTCCTCTGTTTCACTCCCCTGTTTCACTCCTTTGTTTCACTCCCTAGTTTCACTCCCTTGTTTAACTCCCCTGTTTCACTCCCCTGTTTCACTCCCCTGTTTCACTCCCCTGTTTCACTCTCCTGTTTCACTCCCTTGTTTCACTCCCTTGTTTCACTCCCTTGTTTCACTCCCTTGTTTCACTCCCTGTTTCACTCCCCTGTTTCACTCCCCTGTTTCACTCACCTACTTCAATCTTCAGTATTGCATTTCCCTGTTTAACTCCCATGTTTCACTCCCCTGTTTTACACCTCTCTTTCATTCCCCTGACTCACTCTCATGTTTTGCTCCCCTGTTTTGCTCCACTTTCAATCCCGTGTTTCACTCTCCTGTTTCACTCTCCCGTTTCACTCTCCTGTTTCCTTCCCCTGCTCCTCTCCCCTGTTTCATTCCCTTGTTTCAATTACCTGTTTTACACCTCTCTTTCACTCCCCTGACTCACTCTCATGTTTATCACCCCCGTTTCGCTCTCCTGTTTCACTCTTCTGTTTCGTTCGCCTGTTTCGCTCTCCTGTTTCACTCCCCTGTTTCGCTCCCTTGTTTTGCTCCCCTGTTTTGCTCTGCTGTTTCACTCCCTTGTTTCACTCTCTCCTATTTAAATCCACTTTTTCACTCTCTAGTTTCAATCCCCTGTTTCACTTTCATGTATCTCTCCCCTTTTTCACACCCCGGTTTATCTCCCCTGTTTCTCTTACTTGTTTCACTCTCATGTTTCTCTCCCCTGTTTCCCTCCCCTGTTTCACTCTCCTATTTAAATCCACTTTTCACTCTCCAGTTTCAATCCCCTGTTTCACTCTCCTGTTTCACTCTCCTGTCTCACTCACCTGTCTCACTCTCCTGTCTCACTCTCCTGTCTCACTCTCCTGTCTCACTCTCTTGTTTCACTCCCCCGTTTCACTCCCCTGTTTCTTTCCCCTGCTCCTCTCCACTGTTTCACTTCCCTGTTTCAATTACCTGTTTTACACCTCTCTTTCATTCCCTTGATTCACTGTCATGTTTCACTCCCCTGTTTATCACCCCCGTTTCAATCTCCTGTTTCACTCTCCTGCTTCACTCTCCTGTTTCACTCTCCTGTTTCACTCCCCGTTTCACTCCCCTGTTTCACTCCCCAGTTTCACTCTCTCCGGTTTCATTCTCTCCTCTTTCACTCTCTCCTGTTTCACTCTCTCCTGTTTCACTCTCTCCTCTTTTACTCTCGCCTCTTTCACTCTCTCCTCTTTCTCTCTCTCCTGTATAACTCTCTCCTGTATCACTCTCTCCTGTTTCACTCTCTCCTGTTTCACTCTCTCCTCTTTTACTCTCGCCTCTTTCACTCTCTCCTCTTTCTCTCTCTCCTGTATAACTCTCTCCTGTATCACTCTCTCCTGATTCACTCTCTCCTGTTTCAATCCCCTGTTTCACTCAACTGCTTCGTACTCCCGTTTCACTCCCCTGTTCATTCTCTTGCTTCAATCCCCTGTTTGTCTCTCCAGTTTCGCACTCCCCTTTTACATTCTCATGTTCCACTTCCCCTGTTTCACTCCCTTGTTTCACACGTCTCTGTTTCACTACTTGTTTCACTTCGCTGTTCCATTCTCCTGTTTCAATAACTGTTTCACTCCCATGTTACATTCCCTTGTTTCTCTCCCCTGTTTCACTCCCCTGTTTCACTCCCCTGTTTCAATCTCCTGTTTCACTCTCCTGTTCCATGCCCCTGTTTCACTCCCCTGTTTCACTCTCCTCTTTCACTCTCCTGTTTCTCTCCCGTGTTTCCCTCCCCTGTTTCACTCTCCTTTTTAAATCCACCTTTCGCTCTCCAGTTTCAAACCCCTTTTTCACTCACCTGTTTCACTCTACTGTTTCATTCTCCTGTTTCACTCTTCTGTTTCACTCTCCAGTCTCACTCTCCTGTCTCACACTCCTGTCTCACACTCCTGTCTCATTCTCTTGTTTCACTCCCCTGTTTCACTCCCGTTTCACTCCCCTGTTTCTTTCCCCTGCTCCTCTCCAATGTTTCGCTTCCCTGTTTCAATTACCTGTTTTACACCACTCTTTCATTCCCTTGATTCACTGTCATTTTTCACTCCCCTGTTTATCACCCCCGTTTCAATCTCCTGTTTCACTCTCCTGTTTCACTCTCCCGTTTCACTCCCCGGTTTCACTCCCCTGTTTCACTCTCTCCTCTTTCACTCTCTCCTCTTTCACTCTCTCCTCTTTCACTATCTCCTCTTTCAATCTCTCCTGTTTCACTCTCTCACGTTTCACTCCCCTGTTTCACTCCCCGGTTTCACTCCCCTGTTTCACTCTCTCCTCTTTCACTCTCTCCTCTTTCACTCTCTCCTCTTTCACAATCTCCTCTTTCACTCTCTCCTGTTTCTCTCTCCCCTGTTTCACTCTCTCCTGTTTCAATCCCCTGTTTCACTCAACTGCTTCGTACTCCTGTTTCACTCCCCTGTTCATTCTCTTGCTTCAATCCCCTGTTTGTCTCTCCAGTTTTGCACTCTCCTTTTACATTCTCATGTTCCACTTCCCCTGTTTCACTCCCTTGTTTCACACCTCTCTGTTTCACTACTTGTTTCACTTCCATGTTCCATTCTCCTGTTTCAATAACTGTTTCACTCCCATATTACATTCACCTGTTTCTCTCCCGTGTTTCCCTCCCCTGTTTCACTCTCCTATTTAAATCCACCTTTCGCTCTCCAGTTTCAATCCCCTGTTTCACTCTCCTGTCTCACTCTCCTGTCTCACTCTCTTGTCTCACTCTCCTGTCTCACTATCTTGTTTCACTCCCCTGTTTCACTCCCGTTTCACTCCCCTGTTTCTTTCCCCTGCTCCTCTCCATGGTTTCACTTCCCTGTTTCACTTACCTGTTTTCCACACCTCTTTCATTCCCTTGATTCACTGTCATGTTTCACTCCCCTGTTTATCACCCCCGTTTCAATCTCCTGTTTCACTCTCCTGTTTCACTCTCCTGTTTCACTCCCTGGTTTCACTCCCTTGTTTCACTCTCTCCTCTTTCACTCTCTCCTGTTTCACTCTCTCCTCTTTCACTCTCTCCTGTTTCACTCTCTCCTCTTTCACTCTCTCCTGTTTCACTATCTCCTCTTTCACTATCTCCTCTTTCACTCTCTCCTGTTTCACTCTCTCCTGTTTCAATCTCCTGTTTCACTCACCTGCTTCGTACTCCCGTTTCACTCCCCTGTTCATTCTCTTGCTTCAATCCCCTGTTTGTCTCTCCAGTTTCGCACTCCCCTTTTACATTCTCATGTTCCACTTCCCCTGTTTCACTCCCTTGTTTCACACGTCTCTGTTTCACTACTTGTTTCACTTCCATGTTCCATTCTCCTGTTTCAATAACTGTTTCACTCCCATGTTACATTCCCCTGTTTCTCTCCCCTGGTTCGCTCCCCTGTTTCACTCCCCTGTTTAACTCCCCTGTTTCACTCCCCTGTTTCACAGACCCTGTTTCACTCCCTTGTTTCACTCCCCTCTTTCACTCCCCTGCTTCACTCCCGTTTCCCTCCCGTTTCACTCCCCTGCTTCAATATTCAGTTTTCCATTTCCCTGTTTAACTCCCATGTTTCACTCCCCTGTTTTACACCTCTCTTTGATTCCCCTGACTCACTCTCATGTTTTGCTCGCCTGTTACGCTCCACTTTCAATCCCGTGTTTCACTCTCTTGTTTCACTCTCCTGTTTCACTTCCTGTTTCACTCTCCTGTTTCCCTCTCCTGTTTCCCTCTCATGTTTCACTCTCCTGTTTCACTCTCCTCTTTCACTCTCCTCTTTCACTCTCCTCTTTCACTCTCCTCTTTCACTCTCCTCTTTCACTCTCCTGTTTCCCTCTCCTGTTTCACTCTCCTGTTTCACCCCCATGTTTCTTTCCCCTGCTCCTCTCCACTGTTTCACTCCCCTGTTTTACTTACCTGTTTTACACCTTTCTTTCATTCCCCTGACTCACTCTCATGTTTCACTCCCCTGTTTATCACCCCGTTTCACTCTCCTGTTTCGCTCTCCTGTTTCGCTCTCCTGTTTCACTCTCCTGTTCACTCCCCTGTTTTGCTCCCCTGTTTTGCTTCCCTGTTTTGCTACCCTGTTTCACTCTTGCCTGTTTCATTCTCGTCTGTTTCACTCTCGCCTGTTTCACTCTTGCCTGTTTCAATCTCTCCTGTTTCAATATCTCCTGTTTCACTCTCTCCTGTTTCACTCTCTCCTGTTTCACTCACCTGCTTCATACTCCTGTTTCACTCCACTGTTCATTCTCTTGCTTCAATGTCCTGTTTGTCTCTCCAGTTTCGTACTCCCCTTTTGCATTCTCATGTTCCACTTCCCCTGTTTCACTCCCTTGTTTCACATGCCTCTTTTTCACTACCTTGGTTCACTTCCCTGTTCCATTCTCCTGTTTCAATAACTGTTTCACTCCCATGTTACATTACCCTGTTTAACTCCCCTGTTTCACTCCTCTGTTTCACTCCCCTGTTTCATTCCCCTGTTTCACGCACCTGTTTCACTCCCCTCTTTCACTACCATGTTTCACACCCTTGTTTCACTCCCTTGTTTCACTCCCCTGTTTCAATTCCCCGTTTCACTCCAGTTTCACTCCCCTGCTTCAATATTCAGTTTTCCATTTCCCTGTTTAACTCCCATGTTTCACTCCCCTATTTTACACCTCTCTTTCATTCCCCTGACTCACTCTCATGTTTTGCTCACCTGTTTCACTCCACTTTCAATCCTGTGTTTCACTCTTTTGTTTCACTCTCTTGTTTCACTCTCTTGTTTCACTCTCCTCTTTCACTCTCCTCTTTCACTCTCCGGTTTCTCTCCCCTGTTTCCCTCCCCTGTTTCACTCTCCTATTTAAATCCACCTTTAACTCTCCAGTTTCAATCCCCTGTCTCACTCACCTGTCTCACTCTCCTGTCTCACTATCCTTTCTCACTCTCCTGTCTCACTCTCCTGTCTCACTCTCCTGTCTCACTCTCTTGTATCACTCCCCAGTTTCACTCCCCTGTTTCTTTCCCCTGCTCCTCTCCACTGTTTCACTTCCCTGTTTCAATTACGTGTTTTATACCTCTCTTTCATTCCCTTGATTCACTGTCATGTTTCACTCCCCTGTTTATCACCCCCATTTCAATCTCCTGTTTCACTCTCCTGTTTCACTTTCCTGTTTCATTCTCCTGTTTCACTCTCCTATTTCACTCCCCTGTTTCACTCCCTGTTTCACTCCCCTGTTTCACTCCCCTGTTTCACTCCCCTGTTTCACTACCCTGTTTCACTCCCTTGTTTCACTCCCTTGTTTCACTCCCTTCTTTCACTCCCTTGTTTCACTCCCCTGTTTCACTCCACTGCTTCAATCTTCAGTTTTGCAATTCCCTGTTTAATTTCCATGTTTCACTCTCCTGCTTCACTACCTTGTTTCACTCCCCTTTTTCACTCCCCTGTTTCACTCCAATGCTTCAATCTTCAGTTTTGCATTTCCCTGTTTAACTCCCCTGTTTCACTCCCCTGTTTCACTCACCTGTTTCACTCTCCTGTTTCACTCTCCTCTTTCACTCTCCTGTTCCGTGCCCCTGGTTCAATCCCCTGGTTCACTCCCTTGGTTCACTCCACTGGTTCACTCTCCTCTTTCAATCTCCTTTTTCACTCTCCTCTTTCACTCTCCTGTTTCTCTCCCCTGTTTCCCTCCCCTGTTTCACTCTCCTATTTAAATCCACTTTTCAATCTCCAGTTTCAATCCCCTGTTTCACTCTCCTGTCTCACTCACCTGTCTCACTCTCCTGTCTCACTCTCTTGTTGCACTCCCCTGTTTCACTCCCCTGTTTCTTTCCCCTGCTCCTCTCCACTGTTTCACTTCCCTGTTTCAATTACCTCTTTTACACCTCTCTTTCATTCCCTTGATTCACTGTCATGTTTCACTCCCCTGTTTATCACCCCCGTTTCAATCTCCTGTTTCACTCTCCTGTGTCACTCTCCTGCTTCATTCTTCTGTTTCACTCTCCTGTTTCACTCTCCTGTTTCACTCGCCGTTTCACTCCCCTGTTTCACTTTCCAGTTTCAATCTCTCCTGTTTCACTCTCTCCTCTTTCACTCTCTCCTGTTTCACTCTCTCCTCTTTCAGTCTCGCCTCTTTCACTCTCTCCTCTTTCACTCTCTCCTGTATCACTCTCTCCTGTTTCACTCTCTCCTGTTTCAATCTCCTGTTTCACTCAACTGCTTCGTACTCCCGTTTCACTCCCCTGTTCATTCTCTTGCTTCAATCCCCTGTTTTTCTCTCCAGTTTCGCACGCCCTTTTACATTCTCATGTTCCACTTACCCTGTTTCACTCCCTTGTTTCACACGTCTCTGTTTCACTACTTGTTTCACTTCGCTGTTCCATTCTCCTGTTTCAATAACTGTTTCACTCCCATGTTACATTCACGTGTTTCTCTCCCCTGATTCACTCCCCTGTTTCACTCTCCTGTTTCACTCTCCTATTTCACTCTCCTGTTCCATGCTCTTGGTTCACTCCCCTGGTTCACTCCCCTGGTTCACTCTCCTCTTTCACTCTCCTGTTTCTCTCCCGTGTT
The DNA here is from genome assembly GCF_017639515.1 of Carcharodon carcharias. NCBI lineage: Eukaryota > Metazoa > Chordata > Chondrichthyes > Lamniformes > Lamnidae > Carcharodon > Carcharodon carcharias. The sequence goes on from NC_054476.1 coordinate 26,479,466, forward strand.
TCCCTCCCCGTTTCACTCTCGTATTGAAATCCACCTTTCGCTCTCCAGTTTCAATCCCCTGTTTCAATCCCCTGTTTCACTCTCCTGTTTCACTCTCCTGTTTCATTCTCCTGTCTCACTCATCTGTTTCACTCTTCGGTTTCACTCTCCTGTCTCACTCTCCTGTCTCACTCTCCTGTCTCACTCTCCTGTCTCACTCTCTTGTTTCACTCCCCTGTTTCACTCCCGTTTCACTCCCCTGTTTCTTTCCCCTGCTCCTCTCCACTGTTTCACTTCCCTGTTTCAATTACCTGTTTTACACCTCTCTTTCATTCCCTTGATTCACTGTCATGTTTCACTCCCCTGTTTATCACCCCCGTTTCAATCTCCTGTTTCACTCTCGTGTTTCACTCCGCTGTTTCACTCTATCCTCTTTCACTCTCTCCTCTTTTACTATCTCCTCTTTCACTCTCTCCTGTTTCACTCTCTCCTGTTTCAATCTCCTGTTTCACTCAACTGCTTCGTACTCCCGTTTCACTCCCCTGTTCATTCTCCTGCTTCAATCCCCTGTTTGTCTCTCCAGTTTTGCACTCCCCTTTTACATTCTCATGTTCCACTTGCCCTGTTTCACTCCCTTGTTTCACACGTCTCTGTTTCACAACTTGTTTCACTTCCATGTACCATTCTCCTGTTTCAATAACTGTTTCACTCCCATATTACATTCACCTGTTTCTCTCCCGTGTTTCCCTCCCCTGTTTCACTCTCCTATTTAAATCCACCTTTCGTTCTCCAGTTTCAATCCCCTGTTTCACTCCCCTGTTTCACTCCCCTCTTTCACTCCCCTGTTTCACTCCCCTGTTTCACTCCCCAGTTTCACTCCCCTGCTTCACTCCTGTTTCACTCCCGTTTCACTCCCCTGCTTCAATATTCAGTTTTCCATTTCCCTGTTTAACTCCCATGTTTCACTCCCCTGTTTTACACCTCTCTTTCATTCCCCTGACTCACTCTCATGTTTTGCTCGCCTTTTTCGCTCCACTTTCAATCCCGTGTTTCACTCTCTTGTGTCACTCTCCTGTTTCACTTCCTGTTTCACTGTCCTGTTTCCCTCTCATGTTTCCCTCTCCTGTTTCACTCTCCTGTTTCACCCCCATGTTTCTTTCCCCTGCTCCTCTCCACTGTTTCTCTCCCCTGTTTCACTCTCTCCTGTTTCACTCGCCTGCCTCGTACTCCCGTTACACTCCACTGTTCATTCTCTTGCTTCAATGTCCTGTTTGTCTCTCCAGTTTCGTACTCCCCTTTTACATTATCATGATCCACTTCCCCTGTTTCACATGCCTCTTTTTCACTACCTTGGTTCACTTCCCTGTTCCATTCTCCTGTTTCAATAACTGTTTCACTCCCATGTTACATTACCCTGTTTAACTCCCCTGTTTAACTCCCCTGTTTCACTCCCCTGTTTCACTACCATGTTTCACTCCCTTATTTCACTCCCTTGTTTCACTCCCCTGTTTCACGCCCCTGTTTCACTCCACTGCTTCAAACTTCAGTTTTGCATTTCCCTGTTTAACTTCCATGTTTCACTCCCTTGTTTCACTCCCCTGTTTTGCTCCACTTTCAATCCCCTGTTTCACTCTCCTGTTTCACTCTCCGGTTTCACTCTCCTGTTTCACTCTCCTGTTTCACTCTCCTGTTTCACTCTCCTGTTCACTCCCCTGTTTGGCTCCCCTGTTTTGCTCCCCTGTTTTGCTACCCTATTTCACTCTTGCCTGTTTCATTCTCGCCTGTTTCACTCTCGCCTGTTTCACTCTTGCCTGTTTCAATCTCTCCTGTTTCAATCTCTCCTGTTTCACTCTGTCCTGTTTCACTCCCTCCTGTTTCACTCACCTGCTTTGTACTCCCGTTTCACTCCACTTTTCATTCTCTTGCTTCAATGTCCTGTTTGTCTCTCCAGTTTCGTACTCCCCTTTTACATTCTCATGTTCCACTTCCCCTGTTTCACTCCCTTGTTTCACATGCCTCTTTTTCACTATCTTGGTTCACTTCCCTGTTCCATTCTCCTGTTTCAATAACTGTTTCACTCCCATATTACATTACCCAGTTTAACTCCCCTGTTTCACTCCCCTGTTTCACTCCCCTGTTTCACTCCCCTGTTTCATTCCCCTGTTTCACTCCCCTGTTTCACTCCCCTGTTTCACTCCCCTGTTTCACTCCCTTGTTTCACTCCCTTGTTTCACTCCCCTGTTTCAATCCCCTGTTTCACTCCCCTGTTTCACTCCCTTGTTTCACTCCCCTGTTTCACTCCACTGCTTCAATCTTCAGTTTTGCAATTCCCTGTTTAATTTCCATGTTTCACTCCCTTGTTTCACTCCCCTGTTTTGCTCCACTTTCAATCCCCTGTTTCACTCTCCTGCTTCACTCTCCTGCTTCACTACCTTGTTTCACTCCCCTTTTTCACTCCCCTGTTTCACTCCAATGCTTCAATCTTCAGTTTTGCATTTCCCTGTTTAACTCCCCTGTTTCACTCCCCTGTTTCACTCACCTGTTTCACTCTCCTGTTTCACTCTCCTCTTTCACTCTCCTGTTCCGTGCCCCTGGTTCAATCCCCTGGTTCACTCCCTTGGTTCACTCCACTGGTTAACTCTCCTCTTTCACTCTCCTTTTTCACTCTCCTCTTTCACTCTCCTGTTTCTCTCCCCTGTTTCCCTCCCCTGTTTCACTCTCCTATTTAAATCCACTTTTCAATCTCCAGTTTCAATCCCCTGTTTCACTCTCCTGTCTCACTCACCTGTCTCACTCTCCTGTCTCACTCTCTTGTTGCACTCCCCTGTTTCACTCCCCTGTTTCTTTCCCCTGCTCCTCTCCACTGTTTCACTTCCCTGTTTCAATTACCTCTTTTACACCACTCTTTCATTCCATTGATTCAATGTCATGTTTCACTCCCCTGTTTATCACCCCCGTTTCAATCTCCTGTTTCACTCTCCTGTTTCACTTTCCTGTTTCATTCTTCTGTTTCACTCTCCTGTTTCACTCTCCTGTTTCACTCGCCGTTTCACTCCCCTGTTTCACTTTCCAGTTTCACTCTCTCCTGTTTCACTCTCTCCTCTTTCACTCTCTCCTGTTTCACTCTCTCCTCTTTCAGTCTCGCCTCTTTCACTCTCTCCTCTTTCACTCTCTCCTGTATCACTCTCTCCTGTTTCACTCTCTCCTGTTTCAATCCCCTGTTTCACTCATCTGCTTCATACTTCCGTTTCACTCCCCTGTTCATTCTCTTGCTTCAATCCCCTGTTTGTCTCTCCAGTTTCGCACTCCCCTTTTACATTCTCATTTTCCACTTCCCCTGTTTCACTCCCTTGTTTCGCACGTCTCTGTTTCACTACTTGTTTCACTTCGCTGTTCCATTCTCCTGTTTCAATAACTGTTTCAATCCCATGTTTCACTCTCCTGTTTCATCTCCTGTTCCATGCCCCTTTTTCACTCCCCTGGTTCACTCCCCTGATTCACTCCTTTGGTTCACTCCCCTGTTTCACTCTCCTGTTTCACTCCACTTTCAATCCCGTTTCTCTCTCTTGTTTCACTCTCCTGTTTCACTCTCCTATTTCACTCTCCTGTTTCACTCTCCTGTTTCACTCTCCTGTTTCACTCTCCTGTTTCACTCCCCTGTTTCACTCCCCGGTTTCGTTCCCCTGCTCCTCTCCACTGTTTCACTTCCCTGTTTCAATTACATGTTTTACACCTCTCTTACATTCCCTTGACTCACTCTCATGTTTCACTCCCCTGTTTATCATCCCCGTTTCACTCTCCTGTTTCACTCTCCTGTTTCACTCTACTGTTTCACTCTCCTGTTTCTCTCCCCTGTTTCTCTCCCCTGTTTTGCTCCTTTGTTTCCCTCCCCCGTTTCACTCTCCTATTTAAATTCACTTTTTCAATCTCCAATTTCAATCCCCTGTATCACTCTCATGTTTTTCTCTCCTTTTTCACTCCCCTTGTTTATCTCCCCTGTTTCTCTTCCTTGTTTCACTCTCATGTTTACTCTATGTTTCTCTCACCTGTTTCACTCACCTGTTTCACTCACCTGTTTCACTCACTTGTTTCACTCCCCTGTTTCACTCCCCTGTTTCACTACCCTGTTTGGTATACCCCGACTTCAATCCCCTGTTTCACTCCACTGTTTCACTCCACTGTTTCACTCCCCTGCTTCAATCTTCAGTTTTGAATTTCCCTGTTTAACTCCCCTGTTTCACTCTCCTGTTTCACTCTCCTGTTCCATGCCCCTGGTTCAATCCCCTGGTTCACTCCCCTGGTTCACTCCACGGGTTCACTCCCCTGGTTCACTCTCCTCTTTCATTCTCCTCTTTCACTCTCCTTTTTCTCTCCCCTGTTTCCCTCCCCTGTTTCACTCTCCTATTTAAATCCACCTTTCACTCTCCAGTATCAATCCCCTGTTTCAATCCACTGTTTCACTCTCCTGTCTCACTCTCCTGTCTCACTCTCCTGTCTCACTCTCTTGTCTCACTCTCCTGTCTCACTCTCCTGTCTCACTCTCCTGTCTCACTCCCCTGTTTCACTCTCCTGTTTCACTTTCCTGTTTCACTCACCTGTTCCATGCCCCTGGTTCACTCCCCTGGTCCACTCCCCTGGTTCACTCTCCTCTTTCACTCTCCTGTTTCACCCTCTTGTTTCTCTCCCGTGTTTCCCTCCCCTGTTTCACTCTCCTATTTAAATCCACCTTTCGCTCTCCAGTTTCAATCCCCTTTTCAATCCCCTGTTTCACTCTCCTGTTTCACTCTCCTGTTTCATTCTCCTGTTTCACTCTTCTGTTTCACTCTCCTGTCTCACTCTCCTGTCTCACACTCCTGTCTCACTCTCTTGCTTCACTCCCCTGTTTCTTTGCCCTGCTCCTCTCCACTGTTTCACTTCCCTGTTTCAATTACCTGTTTTACACCTCTCTTTCATTCCCTTGATTCACTGTCATGTTTCACTCCCCTGTTTATCACCCCCGTTTCAATCTCCTGTTTCACTCTCCTGTTTCACTCTGCTGTTTCACTCTCCTGTGTCACTCTCCCGTTTCACTCCCCGGTTTCACTCCCCGGTTTTGCTCTCTCCTGTTTCACTCTCTCCTGTTTCACTCTCTCCTCTTTCACTCTCGCCTCTTTCACTATCTCCTCTTTCACTCTCTCCTGTTTTACTCTCTCCTGTTTCACTCTCTCCTGTTTCAATCTCCTGTTTCACTCAACTGCTTTGTACTCCCGTTTCACTCCCCTGTTCATTCTCTTGCTTCAATCCCCTGTTTGTCTCTCCAGTTTTGCACTCCCCTTTTACATTCTCATGTTCCACTTCCCCTGTTTCACTCCCTTGTTTCACACGTCTCTGTTTCACGACTTGTTTCACTTGCATGTGCCATTCTCCTTTTTCAATAACTGTTTAACTCGCATGTTACATTCCCCTGTTTCTCTCACCTGGTTCGCTCCCCTGTTTCGCTCCCCTGCTTCAGTTTTGCATTTCCCTGTTTAACTCCCATGTTTGACTGCCCTGTTTTACACCTCTCTTTCATTACCGTGACTCACTCTCATGTTTTGCTCCCCTGTTTCGCTCCACTTTCAATCCCGTGTTTCACTCTCTTGTTTCACTCTCCTGTTTCACTCTCCTGTTTCACTCTCCTGTTTCACTCTCCTGTTTCACGCTCCTGTTTCACTCTCCTGTTTCACTCTCCTGTTTCACTCCCCTGTTTCACTCCCCTGTTTCACTCCTTTTTTCACTCCCTTGTTTCACTCCCCTGTTTAACTCCCCTGTTTCACTCCCCTGTTTCACTCTCCTGTTTCACTCTCTTGTTTCACTCTCCTGTTTCACTCCCTTGTTTCAGTCCCTGTTTCACACCCCTGTTTCACTCTCCTGTTTCACTCTCCTGTTTCACTCCCTTGTTTCACTCCCTTGTTTCACTCCCTGTTTCACTCCCCTGTTTCACTCCCCTGTTTCACTCCCCTGCTTCAATCTTCAGTATTGCATTTCCCTGTTTAACTCCCATGTTTCACTGCCCAGTTTTACACCTCTCTTTCATTCCCCTGACTCACTCTCATGTTTTGCTCCCCCGTTTCGCTCCACTTTCAATCCCGTGTTTCACTCTCCTGTTTCACTCTCCTGTTTCACTCTCCTGTTTCCTTCCCCTGCTCCTCTCCCCTGTTTCATTCCCTTGTTTCAATTACCTGTTTTACACCTCTCTTTCATTCCCCTGACTCACTCTCATGTTTATCACCCCCGTTTCGCTCTCCTGTTTCGCTCTCCTGTTTCGCTCTCTTTTTTCGCTCTCCTCTGTCACTCCCCTGTTTCTCTCCCCTGTTTTGCTCTGCTGTTTCCCTCCCCTGTTTCACTCTCTCCTATTTAAATCCACTTTTTCACTCTCCAGTTTCAATCCCCTTATTCACTCTCATGTATCTCTCCTCTTTTTCACTCCCCTGTTTATCTCCCCTGTTTCTCTTACTTGTTTCTTTCGCATGTTTACTCCCTGTTTCTCTCACCTGTTTCTCACACCTGCTTCACTCACCTGTTTCAATCACCTGTTTCACTCAACTGTTTCACTCCCCTGTTTCACTCTCCTGTTTGGTATACCCCTGTTTCACTCCTCTGCTTCAATCTTCAATTTTGCATGTCCCTGATTAACTCCCCTGTTTCACTCCCCTGTTTCACTCACCTGTTTCACTCTCCTGTTTCACTCTTCTGTTTCACTCACCTGTTTCACTCTCCTGTTTCACTCTTCTGTTTCACTCTCCTGTTTCACGCTCCTGTTACACTCTCCTGTTTCACTCTCCTGTTTCACTCTCCTGTTTCACTCCACTTTCAATCCCGTTTCAGTCTCTTGTTTCACTCTCCTGTTTCACTCTCCTGTTTCACTCTCCTGTTTCACTCCCCGGTATCTTTCCCCTTCTCCTCTCCACTGTTTCACTTCCCTGTTTCAATTACCTGTTTTACACCTCTCTTACATTCCCTTGACTCACTCTCATGTTGCACTCCCCTGTTTATCACCCCCGTTTCACTCTCCTGTTTCACTCTCCTGTTTCACTCTCCTGTTTCACTCTCCTGTTTCACTCTACTTTTTCACTCGCTTGTTTCACTCTACTGTTTCTCTCCCTTGTTTCACTGCCATGTTTCAATCTCGAGTTTCACACTTTGTTCAGTTCCCCTTTTTAACTCTCCTGTTTCAACCTCCCATTTCAACCTCCTGTTTCAACCTCCTGTTTCAACCTTCTGTTTCAACCTCCTCTTTCAACCTCCTCTTTCAACCTCTCCCCCTGATTCACTCACTTGTTTCACTTCCCTGTTCTGTTCTCCTGTTTCTCACTTGCCTGTTCTCACTCCCTTGTTCTCACTTGACTGTTCTCACTGCCCTGTTCTCACTCTCCTGTTTCAATCTTCAGTTTTGCAGTTCCCTGTTTCACTCCCGTTTCACTCCCATGTTTCACTCCCCTGTTTCTCTCACCTGTTTCTCTCCCCTGTTTCGCTCACCTGTTTCACTCCCCTGCTTCAATCTTCAGTTTTGCATTTCCCTGTTTAACTCCCATGTTTCACTCCCCTGTTTCACTCCCCTGTTTCACTCCCCTGTTTCACTCCCCTGTTTCACTCCCTTGTTTCACTCCCTTGTTTCACTCCCCTTTTTAACTCCCCTGTTTCACTCTCCTGTTTCACTCTCCTGTTTCACTCCCTTGTTTCACTCCCTGTTTCACTCCCCTGTTTCACTCCCCTACTTCAATCTTCAGCATTGCATTTCCCTGTTTAACTCCCATGTTTCACTCCCCTGTTTTACACCTCTCTTTCATTCCCCTGACTCACTCTCATGTTTTGCTCCCCTGTTTCGCTCCACTTTCAATCCTGTGTTTCACTCTCCTGTTTCACTCTCCTGTTTCACTCTCCTGTTTCCTTCCCCTGCTCCTCTCCCCTGTTTTATTCCCTTGTTTCAATTATCTGTTTTACACCTCTCTTTCATTCCCCTGACTCACTCTCATGTTTATCACCCCTGTTTCGCTCTCCTTTTTCGCTCTCCTGTTTCGCTCTCCTATTTCGCTCTCCTGTTTCGCTCTCCTGTTTCGCTCCCCTGTTTGGCTCCCCTTTTTCTTTCCCCTGTTTTGCTCTGCTGTTTCCCTCCCCTGTTTCACTCTCTCCTATTTAAATCCACTTTTTCACTCTCCAGTTTCAATCCCCTGTTTCACTCTCATGTATCTCTCCCCTTTTTCACTCCCCTGTTTATCTCGCCTGTTTCTCTTACTTGTTTCACTCTCATGTTTCTCTCCCCTGTTTCCCTCCCCTGTTTCACTCTCCCATTTAAATCCACTTTTCACTCTCCAGTTTCAATCCCCTTTTTCACTCTCCTTTTTTCACTCTCCTGTCTCACTCACCTGTCTCACTCTCCTGTCTCACTCCCCTGTCTCACTCTCCTGTCTCACTCTCCTGTCTCACTCTCTTGTTTCACTCCCCTGTTTCACTCCCCTGTTTCTTTCCCCTGCTCCTCTCCACTGTTTCACTTCCCTGTTTCAATTACCTGTTTTACACCTCTCTTTCATTCCCTTGATTCACTGTCATGTTTCACTCCCCTGTTTATCACCCCCGTTTCAATCTCCTGTTTCACTCTCGTGTTTCACTCCGCTGTTTGACTCCCCTGTTTTACTCTCCTGTTTCACTCTCCTGTTTCGCTCTCCTGTTTCGCTCTCCTGTTTTGCTCTCCTGTTTCGCTCTCCTGTTTCTCTCCCCTGTTTCACACTCTCCTGTTTTACTCCCTTGATTCACTCCCTTGTTTCACTCCCTTGTTTCACTCCCTTGTTTCACTCTCCTGTTTCACTCTACTTTTTCACTCGCTTGTTTCACTCTACTGTTTCTCTCCCTTGTTTCACTGCCATGTTTCAATCTCGAGTTTCACACTTTGTTCAATTCCCCTTTTTAACTCTCCAGTTTCAACCTCCCATTTCAACTTCCTGTTTCAACCTCCTGTTTCAACCTCCTGTTTCAACCTTCTGTTTCAACCTCCTCTTTCAACCTCCTCTTTTAACCTCTCCCCCTGATTCACTCACTTGTTTCACTTCCCTGTTCTGTTCTCCTGTTTCTCACTCGCCTGTTCTCACTCGCTTGTTCTCACTCGACTGTTCTCACTGCCCTGTTCTCACTGCCCTGTTCTCACTGCCCTGTTCTCAGTCTCCTGTTTCAATCTTCCGTTTTGCAGTTCCCTGGTTCACTCCCGTTTCTCTCCCATGTTTCACTCACCTGTTTCACTCACCTGTTTCACTCCCCTGCTTCAATCTTCAGTTTTGCATTTCCCTGTTTAACTCCCATGTTTCACTCCCCTGTTTCACTCCCCTGTTTCACTCCCCTGTTTCACTCCCTTGTTTCACTCCCTTGTTTCACTCCTCTGTTTAACTCCCCTGTTTCACTCTCCTGTTTCACTCTCCTGTTTCACTCCCTTGTTTCAGTCCCTGTTTCACTCCCCTGTTTCACTCCCCTGTTTCACTCCCCTACTTCAATCTTCAGCATTGCATTTCCCTGTTTAACTCCCATGTTTCACTCCCCTGTTTTACACCTCTCTTTCATTCCCCTGACTCACTCTCATGTTTATGACCCCAGTTTCGCTCTACTGTTTTGCTCTCCTGTTTCGCTCCCCTGTTTCGCTCCCCTGTTTTGCTCCACTGTTTCCCTCCCCTGTTTCACTCCCTGCTATTTAAATCCACTTTATCACTCTCCAGTTTCAATCCCCTGTTTCACTCTCATGTATCTCTCCCCTTTTTCACTCCCCTGTTTATCTCCCCTGTTTCTCTTACTTGTTTCACTCTCATGTTTCTCTCCCCTGTTTCCCTCCCCTGTTTCACTCTCCTATTTAAATCCACTTTTCACTCTCCAGTTTCAATCCCCTGTTTCACTCTCCTGTTTCACTCTCCTGTCTCACTCTCCTGTCTCACTCTCCTGTCTCACTCTCCTGTCTCACTCTCCTGTCTCACTCTCCTGTCTCACTCTCCTGTCTCACTCTCCTTTCTCACTCTCTTGTTTCACTCCCCTGTTTCACTCCCCTGTTTCTTTCCCCTGCTCCTCTCCAATGTTTCACTTCCCTGTTTCAATTACCTGTTTTACACCTCTCTTTCATTCCCTTGATTCACACTAATGTTTCACTCCCCTGTTTATCACCCCGTTTCGCTCTCCTGTTTCGCTCTCCTGTTTCGCTCTCCTGTTTCACACTCTCCTGTTTCACTCTCTTGTTTCACTCCCTTGTTTCACTCCCTTTTTTCACTCCCTTGTTTCACTCTACTGTTTCACTCTACTGTTTCACTCTACTTTTTCACTCGCTTGTTTCACTCTACTGTTTCTCTCCCTTGTTTCACTGCCATGTTTCAATCTCGAGTTTCACACTTTGTTCAATTCCCCTTTTTAACTCTCCTGTTTCAACCTCCCATTTTCAACCTCCTGTTTCAACCTCCTGTTTCAACCTTCTGTTTCAACCTCCTCTTTCAACATCTCCCCCTGATTCACTCACTTGTTTCACTTCCCTGTTCTGTTCTCCTGTTTCTCACTCGCCTGTTCTCACTCGCCTGTTCTCACTCGACTGTTCTCACTGCCCTGTTCTCACTGCCCTGTTCTCACTGCCCTGTTCTCAGTCTCCTGTTTCAATCTTCAGTTTTGCAGTTCCCTGGTTCACTCCCGTTTCACACCCATGTTTCACTCCCCTGTTTCTCTCACCTGTTTCTTTCACCTGTTTCACTCACCTGTTTCACTCCCCTGCTTCAATCTTCAGTTTTGCATTTCCCTGTTTAACTCCCATGTTTCACTCCCCTGTTTCACTCCTCTGTTTCACTCCCCTGTTTCACTCCTTTGTTTCACTCCCTAGTTTCACTCCCTTGTTTAACTCCCCTGTTTCACTCCCCTGTTTCACTCCCCTGTTTCACTCCCCTGTTTCACTCTCCTGTTTCACTCCCTTGTTTCACTCCCTTGTTTCACTCCCTTGTTTCACTCCCTTGTTTCACTCCCTGTTTCACTCCCCTGTTTCACTCCCCTGTTTCACTCACCTACTTCAATCTTCAGTATTGCATTTCCCTGTTTAACTCCCATGTTTCACTCCCCTGTTTTACACCTCTCTTTCATTCCCCTGACTCACTCTCATGTTTTGCTCCCCTGTTTTGCTCCACTTTCAATCCCGTGTTTCACTCTCCTGTTTCACTCTCCCGTTTCACTCTCCTGTTTCCTTCCCCTGCTCCTCTCCCCTGTTTCATTCCCTTGTTTCAATTACCTGTTTTACACCTCTCTTTCACTCCCCTGACTCACTCTCATGTTTATCACCCCCGTTTCGCTCTCCTGTTTCACTCTTCTGTTTCGTTCGCCTGTTTCGCTCTCCTGTTTCACTCCCCTGTTTCGCTCCCTTGTTTTGCTCCCCTGTTTTGCTCTGCTGTTTCACTCCCTTGTTTCACTCTCTCCTATTTAAATCCACTTTTTCACTCTCTAGTTTCAATCCCCTGTTTCACTTTCATGTATCTCTCCCCTTTTTCACACCCCGGTTTATCTCCCCTGTTTCTCTTACTTGTTTCACTCTCATGTTTCTCTCCCCTGTTTCCCTCCCCTGTTTCACTCTCCTATTTAAATCCACTTTTCACTCTCCAGTTTCAATCCCCTGTTTCACTCTCCTGTTTCACTCTCCTGTCTCACTCACCTGTCTCACTCTCCTGTCTCACTCTCCTGTCTCACTCTCCTGTCTCACTCTCTTGTTTCACTCCCCCGTTTCACTCCCCTGTTTCTTTCCCCTGCTCCTCTCCACTGTTTCACTTCCCTGTTTCAATTACCTGTTTTACACCTCTCTTTCATTCCCTTGATTCACTGTCATGTTTCACTCCCCTGTTTATCACCCCCGTTTCAATCTCCTGTTTCACTCTCCTGCTTCACTCTCCTGTTTCACTCTCCTGTTTCACTCCCCGTTTCACTCCCCTGTTTCACTCCCCAGTTTCACTCTCTCCGGTTTCATTCTCTCCTCTTTCACTCTCTCCTGTTTCACTCTCTCCTGTTTCACTCTCTCCTCTTTTACTCTCGCCTCTTTCACTCTCTCCTCTTTCTCTCTCTCCTGTATAACTCTCTCCTGTATCACTCTCTCCTGTTTCACTCTCTCCTGTTTCACTCTCTCCTCTTTTACTCTCGCCTCTTTCACTCTCTCCTCTTTCTCTCTCTCCTGTATAACTCTCTCCTGTATCACTCTCTCCTGATTCACTCTCTCCTGTTTCAATCCCCTGTTTCACTCAACTGCTTCGTACTCCCGTTTCACTCCCCTGTTCATTCTCTTGCTTCAATCCCCTGTTTGTCTCTCCAGTTTCGCACTCCCCTTTTACATTCTCATGTTCCACTTCCCCTGTTTCACTCCCTTGTTTCACACGTCTCTGTTTCACTACTTGTTTCACTTCGCTGTTCCATTCTCCTGTTTCAATAACTGTTTCACTCCCATGTTACATTCCCTTGTTTCTCTCCCCTGTTTCACTCCCCTGTTTCACTCCCCTGTTTCAATCTCCTGTTTCACTCTCCTGTTCCATGCCCCTGTTTCACTCCCCTGTTTCACTCTCCTCTTTCACTCTCCTGTTTCTCTCCCGTGTTTCCCTCCCCTGTTTCACTCTCCTTTTTAAATCCACCTTTCGCTCTCCAGTTTCAAACCCCTTTTTCACTCACCTGTTTCACTCTACTGTTTCATTCTCCTGTTTCACTCTTCTGTTTCACTCTCCAGTCTCACTCTCCTGTCTCACACTCCTGTCTCACACTCCTGTCTCATTCTCTTGTTTCACTCCCCTGTTTCACTCCCGTTTCACTCCCCTGTTTCTTTCCCCTGCTCCTCTCCAATGTTTCGCTTCCCTGTTTCAATTACCTGTTTTACACCACTCTTTCATTCCCTTGATTCACTGTCATTTTTCACTCCCCTGTTTATCACCCCCGTTTCAATCTCCTGTTTCACTCTCCTGTTTCACTCTCCCGTTTCACTCCCCGGTTTCACTCCCCTGTTTCACTCTCTCCTCTTTCACTCTCTCCTCTTTCACTCTCTCCTCTTTCACTATCTCCTCTTTCAATCTCTCCTGTTTCACTCTCTCACGTTTCACTCCCCTGTTTCACTCCCCGGTTTCACTCCCCTGTTTCACTCTCTCCTCTTTCACTCTCTCCTCTTTCACTCTCTCCTCTTTCACAATCTCCTCTTTCACTCTCTCCTGTTTCTCTCTCCCCTGTTTCACTCTCTCCTGTTTCAATCCCCTGTTTCACTCAACTGCTTCGTACTCCTGTTTCACTCCCCTGTTCATTCTCTTGCTTCAATCCCCTGTTTGTCTCTCCAGTTTTGCACTCTCCTTTTACATTCTCATGTTCCACTTCCCCTGTTTCACTCCCTTGTTTCACACCTCTCTGTTTCACTACTTGTTTCACTTCCATGTTCCATTCTCCTGTTTCAATAACTGTTTCACTCCCATATTACATTCACCTGTTTCTCTCCCGTGTTTCCCTCCCCTGTTTCACTCTCCTATTTAAATCCACCTTTCGCTCTCCAGTTTCAATCCCCTGTTTCACTCTCCTGTCTCACTCTCCTGTCTCACTCTCTTGTCTCACTCTCCTGTCTCACTATCTTGTTTCACTCCCCTGTTTCACTCCCGTTTCACTCCCCTGTTTCTTTCCCCTGCTCCTCTCCATGGTTTCACTTCCCTGTTTCACTTACCTGTTTTCCACACCTCTTTCATTCCCTTGATTCACTGTCATGTTTCACTCCCCTGTTTATCACCCCCGTTTCAATCTCCTGTTTCACTCTCCTGTTTCACTCCCTGGTTTCACTCCCTTGTTTCACTCTCTCCTCTTTCACTCTCTCCTGTTTCACTCTCTCCTCTTTCACTCTCTCCTGTTTCACTCTCTCCTCTTTCACTCTCTCCTGTTTCACTATCTCCTCTTTCACTATCTCCTCTTTCACTCTCTCCTGTTTCACTCTCTCCTGTTTCAATCTCCTGTTTCACTCACCTGCTTCGTACTCCCGTTTCACTCCCCTGTTCATTCTCTTGCTTCAATCCCCTGTTTGTCTCTCCAGTTTCGCACTCCCCTTTTACATTCTCATGTTCCACTTCCCCTGTTTCACTCCCTTGTTTCACACGTCTCTGTTTCACTACTTGTTTCACTTCCATGTTCCATTCTCCTGTTTCAATAACTGTTTCACTCCCATGTTACATTCCCCTGTTTCTCTCCCCTGGTTCGCTCCCCTGTTTCACTCCCCTGTTTAACTCCCCTGTTTCACTCCCCTGTTTCACAGACCCTGTTTCACTCCCTTGTTTCACTCCCCTCTTTCACTCCCCTGCTTCACTCCCGTTTCCCTCCCGTTTCACTCCCCTGCTTCAATATTCAGTTTTCCATTTCCCTGTTTAACTCCCATGTTTCACTCCCCTGTTTTACACCTCTCTTTGATTCCCCTGACTCACTCTCATGTTTTGCTCGCCTGTTACGCTCCACTTTCAATCCCGTGTTTCACTCTCTTGTTTCACTCTCCTGTTTCACTTCCTGTTTCACTCTCCTGTTTCCCTCTCCTGTTTCCCTCTCATGTTTCACTCTCCTGTTTCACTCTCCTCTTTCACTCTCCTCTTTCACTCTCCTGTTTCCCTCTCCTGTTTCACTCTCCTGTTTCACCCCCATGTTTCTTTCCCCTGCTCCTCTCCACTGTTTCACTCCCCTGTTTTACTTACCTGTTTTACACCTTTCTTTCATTCCCCTGACTCACTCTCATGTTTCACTCCCCTGTTTATCACCCCGTTTCACTCTCCTGTTTCGCTCTCCTGTTTCGCTCTCCTGTTTCACTCTCCTGTTCACTCCCCTGTTTTGCTCCCCTGTTTTGCTTCCCTGTTTTGCTACCCTGTTTCACTCTTGCCTGTTTCATTCTCGTCTGTTTCACTCTCGCCTGTTTCACTCTTGCCTGTTTCAATCTCTCCTGTTTCAATATCTCCTGTTTCACTCTCTCCTGTTTCACTCTCTCCTGTTTCACTCACCTGCTTCATACTCCTGTTTCACTCCACTGTTCATTCTCTTGCTTCAATGTCCTGTTTGTCTCTCCAGTTTCGTACTCCCCTTTTGCATTCTCATGTTCCACTTCCCCTGTTTCACTCCCTTGTTTCACATGCCTCTTTTTCACTACCTTGGTTCACTTCCCTGTTCCATTCTCCTGTTTCAATAACTGTTTCACTCCCATGTTACATTACCCTGTTTAACTCCCCTGTTTCACTCCTCTGTTTCACTCCCCTGTTTCATTCCCCTGTTTCACGCACCTGTTTCACTCCCCTCTTTCACTACCATGTTTCACACCCTTGTTTCACTCCCTTGTTTCACTCCCCTGTTTCAATCCCCCGTTTCACTCCAGTTTCACTCCCCTGCTTCAATATTCAGTTTTCCATTTCCCTGTTTAACTCCCATGTTTCACTCCCCTATTTTACACCTCTCTTTCATTCCCCTGACTCACTCTCATGTTTTGCTCACCTGTTTCACTCCACTTTCAATCCTGTGTTTCACTCTTTTGTTTCACTCTCTTGTTTCACTCTCTTGTTTCACTCTCCTCTTTCACTCTCCTCTTTCACTCTCCGGTTTCTCTCCCCTGTTTCCCTCCCCTGTTTCACTCTCCTATTTAAATCCACCTTTAACTCTCCAGTTTCAATCCCCTGTTTCACTCTCCTGTCTCACTCTCCTGTCTCACTCACCTGTCTCACTCTCCTGTCTCACTCTCCTGTCTCACTCTCCTGTCTCACTCTCTTGTATCACTCCCCAGTTTCACTCCCCTGTTTCTTTCCCCTGCTCCTCTCCACTGTTTCACTTCCCTGTTTCAATTACGTGTTTTATACCTCTCTTTCATTCCCTTGATTCACTGTCATGTTTCACTCCCCTGTTTATCACCCCCATTTCAATCTCCTGTTTCACTCTCCTGTTTCACTTTCCTGTTTCATTCTCCTGTTTCACTCTCCTATTTCACTCCCCTGTTTCACTCCCTGTTTCACTCCCCTGTTTCACTCCCCTGTTTCACTCCCCTGTTTCACTACCCTGTTTCACTCCCTTGTTTCACTCCCTTGTTTCACTCCCTTCTTTCACTCCCTTGTTTCACTCCCCTGTTTCACTCCACTGCTTCAATCTTCAGTTTTGCAATTCCCTGTTTAATTTCCATGTTTCACTCTCCTGCTTCACTACCTTGTTTCACTCCCCTTTTTCACTCCCCTGTTTCACTCCAATGCTTCAATCTTCAGTTTTGCATTTCCCTGTTTAACTCCCCTGTTTCACTCCCCTGTTTCACTCACCTGTTTCACTCTCCTGTTTCACTCTCCTCTTTCACTCTCCTGTTCCGTGCCCCTGGTTCAATCCCCTGGTTCACTCCCTTGGTTCACTCCACTGGTTCACTCTCCTCTTTCAATCTCCTTTTTCACTCTCCTCTTTCACTCTCCTGTTTCTCTCCCCTGTTTCCCTCCCCTGTTTCACTCTCCTATTTAAATCCACTTTTCAATCTCCAGTTTCAATCCCCTGTTTCACTCTCCTGTCTCACTCACCTGTCTCACTCTCCTGTCTCACTCTCTTGTTGCACTCCCCTGTTTCACTCCCCTGTTTCTTTCCCCTGCTCCTCTCCACTGTTTCACTTCCCTGTTTCAATTACCTCTTTTACACCTCTCTTTCATTCCCTTGATTCACTGTCATGTTTCACTCCCCTGTTTATCACCCCCGTTTCAATCTCCTGTTTCACTCTCCTGTGTCACTCTCCTGCTTCATTCTTCTGTTTCACTCTCCTGTTTCACTCTCCTGTTTCACTCGCCGTTTCACTCCCCTGTTTCACTTTCCAGTTTCAATCTCTCCTGTTTCACTCTCTCCTCTTTCACTCTCTCCTGTTTCACTCTCTCCTCTTTCAGTCTCGCCTCTTTCACTCTCTCCTCTTTCACTCTCTCCTGTATCACTCTCTCCTGTTTCACTCTCTCCTGTTTCAATCTCCTGTTTCACTCAACTGCTTCGTACTCCCGTTTCACTCCCCTGTTCATTCTCTTGCTTCAATCCCCTGTTTTTCTCTCCAGTTTCGCACGCCCTTTTACATTCTCATGTTCCACTTACCCTGTTTCACTCCCTTGTTTCACACGTCTCTGTTTCACTACTTGTTTCACTTCGCTGTTCCATTCTCCTGTTTCAATAACTGTTTCACTCCCATGTTACATTCACGTGTTTCTCTCCCCTGTTTCACTCCCCTGTTTCACTCTCCTGTTTCACTCTCCTATTTCACTCTCCTGTTCCATGCTCTTGGTTCACTCCCCTGGTTCACTCCCCTGGTTCACTCTCCTCTTTCACTCTCCTGTTTCTCTCCCGTGTTTCCCTCCCCGTTTCACTCTCGTATTGAAATCCACCTTTCGCTCTCCAGTTTCAATCCCCTGTTTCAATCCCCTGTTTCACTCTCCTGTTTCACTCTCCTGTTTCATTCTCCTGTCTCACTCATCTGTTTCACTCTTCGGTTTCACTCTCCTGTCTCACTCTCCTGTCTCACTCTCCTGTCTCACTCTCCTGTCTCACTCTCTTGTTTCACTCCCCTGTTTCACTCCCGTTTCACTCCCCTGTTTCTTTCCCCTGCTCCTCTCCACTGTTTCACTTCCCTGTTTCAATTACCTGTTTTACACCTCTCTTTCATTCCCTTGATTCACTGTCATGTTTCACTCCCCTGTTTATCACCCCCGTTTCAATCTCCTGTTTCACTCTCGTGTTTCACTCCGCTGTTTCACTCTATCCTCTTTCACTCTCTCCTCTTTTACTATCTCCTCTTTCACTCTCTCCTGTTTCACTCTCTCCTGTTTCAATCTCCTGTTTCACTCAACTGCTTCGTACTCCCGTTTCACTCCCCTGTTCATTCTCCTGCTTCAATCCCCTGTTTGTCTCTCCAGTTTTGCACTCCCCTTTTACATTCTCATGTTCCACTTGCCCTGTTTCACTCCCTTGTTTCACACGTCTCTGTTTCACAACTTGTTTCACTTCCATGTACCATTCTCCTGTTTCAATAACTGTTTCACTCCCATATTACATTCACCTGTTTCCCTCCCGTGTTTCCCTCCCCTGTTTCACTCTCCTATTTAAATCCACCTTTCGTTCTCCAGTTTCAATCCCCTGTTTCAATCCCCTGTTTCACTCTCCTGTTTCACTCTCCCGTTTCACTCCCCTGTTTCACTCCCCGGTTTCACTCCCCTGTTTCACTCCCCTCTTTCACTCCCCTGTTTCACTCCCCTGTTTCACTCCCCAGTTTCACTCCCCTGCTTCACTCCTGTTTCACTCCCGTTTCACTCCCCTGCTTCAATATTCAGTTTTCCATTTCCCTGTTTAACTCCCATGTTTCACTCCCCTGTTTTACACCTCTCTTTCATTCCCCTGACTCACTCTCATGTTTTGCTCGCCTTTTTCGCTCCACTTTCAATCCCGTGTTTCACTCTCTTGTGTCACTCTCCTGTTTCACTTCCTGTTTCACTGTCCTGTTTCCCTCTCATGTTTCCCTCTCCTGTTTCACTCTCCTGTTTCACCCCCATGTTTATTTCCCCTGCTCCTCTCCACTGTTTCTCTCCCCTGTTTCACTCTCTCCTGTTTCACTCGCCTGCCTCGTACTCCCGTTACACTCCACTGTTCATTCTCTTGCTTCAATGTCCTGTTTGTCTCTCCAGTTTCGTACTCCCCTTTTACATTATCATGATCCACTTCCCCTGTTTCACATGCCTCTTTTTCACTACCTTGGTTCACTTCCCTGTTCCATTCTCCTGTTTCAATAACTGTTTCACTCCCATGTTACATTACCCTGTTTAACTCCCCTGTTTAACTCCCCTGTTTCACTCCCCTGTTTCACTACCATGTTTCACTCCCTTATTTCACTCCCTTGTTTCACTCCCCTGTTTCACGCCCCTGTTTCACTCCACTGCTTCAAACTTCAGTTTTGCATTTCCCTGTTTAACTTCCATGTTTCACTCCCTTGTTTCACTCCCCTGTTTTGCTCCACTTTCAATCCCCTGTTTCACTCTCCTGTTTCACTCTCCGGTTTCACTCTCCTGTTTCACTCTCCTGTTTCACTCTCCTGTTTCACTCTCCTGTTCACTCCCCTGTTTGGCTCCCCTGTTTTGCTCCCCTGTTTTGCTACCCTATTTCACTCTTGCCTGTTTCATTCTCGCCTGTTTCACTCTCGCCTGTTTCACTCTTGCCTGTTTCAATCTCTCCTGTTTCAATCTCTCCTGTTTCACTCTGTCCTGTTTCACTCCCTCCTGTTTCACTCACCTGCTTTGTACTCCCGTTTCACTCCACTTTTCATTCTCTTGCTTCAATGTCCTGTTTGTCTCTCCAGTTTCGTACTCCCCTTTTACATTCTCATGTTCCACTTCCCCTGTTTCACTCCCTTGTTTCACATGCCTCTTTTTCACTATCTTGGTTCACTTCCCTGTTCCATTCTCCTGTTTCAATAACTGTTTCACTCCCATATTACATTACCCAGTTTAACTCCCCTGTTTCACTCCCCTGTTTCACTCCCCTGTTTCACTCCCCTGTTTCATTCCCCTGTTTCACTCCCCTGTTTCACTCCCCTGTTTCACTCCCCTGTTTCACTCCCTTGTTTCACTCCCTTGTTTCACTCCCCTGTTTCAATCCCCTGTTTCACTCCCCTGTTTCACTCCCTTGTTTCACTCCCCTGTTTCACTCCACTGCTTCAATCTTCAGTTTTGCAATTCCCTGTTTAATTTCCATGTTTCACTCCCTTGTTTCACTCCCCTGTTTTGCTCCACTTTCAATCCCCTGTTTCACTCTCCTGCTTCACTCTCCTGCTTCACTACCTTGTTTCACTCCCCTTTTTCACTCCCCTGTTTCACTCCAATGCTTCAATCTTCAGTTTTGCATTTCCCTGTTTAACTCCCCTGTTTCACTCCCCTGTTTCACTCACCTGTTTCACTCTCCTGTTTCACTCTCCTCTTTCACTCTCCTGTTCCGTGCCCCTGGTTCAATCCCCTGGTTCACTCCCTTGGTTCACTCCACTGGTTAACTCTCCTCTTTCACTCTCCTTTTTCACTCTCCTCTTTCACTCTCCTGTTTCTCTCCCCTGTTTCCCTCCCCTGTTTCACTCTCCTATTTAAATCCACTTTTCAATCTCCAGTTTCAATCCCCTGTTTCACTCTCCTGTCTCACTCACCTGTCTCACTCTCCTGTCTCACTCTCTTGTTGCACTCCCCTGTTTCACTCCCCTGTTTCTTTCCCCTGCTCCTCTCCACTGTTTCACTTCCCTGTTTCAATTACCTCTTTTACACCACTCTTTCATTCCATTGATTCAATGTCATGTTTCACTCCCCTGTTTATCACCCCCGTTTCAATCTCCTGTTTCACTCTCCTGTTTCACTTTCCTGTTTCATTCTTCTGTTTCACTCTCCTGTTTCACTCTCCTGTTTCACTCGCCGTTTCACTCCCCTGTTTCACTTTCCAGTTTCACTCTCTCCTGTTTCACTCTCTCCTCTTTCACTCTCTCCTGTTTCACTCTCTCCTCTTTCAGTCTCGCCTCTTTCACTCTCTCCTCTTTCACTCTCTCCTGTATCACTCTCTCCTGTTTCACTCTCTCCTGTTTCAATCTCCTGTTTCACTCAACTGCTTCGTACTCCCGTTTCACTCCCCTGTTCATTCTCTTGCTTCAATCCCCTGTTTTTCTCTCCAGTTTCGCACGCCCTTTTACATTCTCATGTTCCACTTACCCTGTTTCACTCCCTTGTTTCACACGTCTCTGTTTCACTACTTGTTTCACTTCGCTGTTCCATTCTCCTGTTTCAATAACTGTTTCACTCCCATGTTACATTCACATGTTTCTCTCCCCTGTTTCACTCCCCTGTTTCACTCTCCTGTTTCACTCTCCTATTTCACTCTCCTGTTCCATGCTCTTGGTTCACTCCCCTGGTTCACTCTCCTCTTTCACTCTCCTGTTTCTCTCCCGTGTTTCCCTCCCCGTTTCACTCTCGTATTGAAATCCACCTTTCGCTCTCCAGTTTCAATCTCCTGTTTCAATCCCCTGTTTCACTCTCCTGTTTCACTCTCCTGTTTCATTCTCCTGTCTCACTCATCTGTTTCACTCTTCGGTTTCACTCTCCTGTCTCACTCTCCTGTCTCACTCTCCTGTCTCACTCTCCTGTCTCACTCTCTTGTTTCACTCCCCTGTTTCACTCCCGTTTCACTCCCCTGTTTCTTTCCCCTGCTCCTCTCCACTGTTTCACTTCCCTGTTTCAATTACCTGTTTTACACCACTCTTTCATTCCCTTGATTCACTGCCATGTTTCACTCCCCTGTTTATCACCCCCGTTTCAATATCCTGTTTCACTCTCCTGCTTCACTCCCCTGTTTCACTCTATCCTCTTTCACTCTCTCCTCTTTTACTATCTCCTCTTTCACTCTCTCCTGTTTCACTCTCTCCTGTTTCAATCTCCTGTTTCACTCAACTGCTTCGTACTCCCGTTTCACTCCCCTGTTCATTCTCCTGCTTCAATCCCCTGTTTGTCTCTCCAGTTTTGCACTCCCCTTTTACATTCTCATGTTCCACTTGCCCTGTTTCACTCCCTTGTTTCACACGTCTCTGTTTCACAACTTGTTTCACTTCCATGTTCCATTCTCCTGTTTCAATAACTGTTTCACTCCCATGTTGCATTCCCCTGTTTCTCTCCCCTGGTTCGCTCCCCTGTTTCACTCCCCTGTGTAATTCCCCTGTTTCACTCCCCTGTTTCACAGACCCTGTTTCACTCCCCTCTTTCACTCCCCTGTTTCACTCCCCTGTTTCACTCCCCAGTTTCACTCCCCTGCTTCACTCCTGTTTCACTCCCGTTTCACTCCCCTGCTTCAATATTCAGTTTTCCATTTCCCTGTTTAACTCCCATGTTTCACTCCCCTGTTTTACACCTCTCTTTCATTCCCCTGACTCACTCTCATGTTTTGCTCGCCTTTTTCGCTCCACTTTCAATCCCGTGTTTCACTCTCTTGTGTCACTCTCCTGTTTCACTTCCTGTTTCACTCTCCTGTTTCCCTCTCATGTTTCCCTCTCCTGTTTCACTCTCCTGTTTCACCCCCATGTTTCTTTCCCCTGCTCCTCTCCACTGTTTCACTCCCCTGTTTCACTCTCTCCTGTTTCACTCGCCTGCCTCGTACTCCCGTTACACTCCACTGTTCATTCTCTTGCTTCAATGTCCTGTTTGTCTCTCCAGTTTCGTACTCCCCTTTTACATTATCATGATCCACTTCCCCTGTTTCACATGCCTCTTTTTCACTACCTTGGTTCACTTCCCTGTTCCATTCTCCTGTTTCAATAACTGTTTCACTCCCATGTTACATTACCCTGTTTAACTCCCCTGTTTAACTCCCCTGTTTTACTCCCTGTTTCACTCCCCTGTTTCACTCCCCTGTTTCACTACCATGTTTCACTCCCTTATTTCACTCCCTTGTTTCACTCCCCTGTTTCACGCCCCTGTTTCACTCCACTGCTTCAAACTTCAGTTTTGCATTTCCCTGTTTAACTTCCATGTTTCACTCCCTTGTTTCACTCCCCTGTTTTGCACCACTTTCAATCCCCTGTTTCACTCTCCTGTTTCACTCTCCGGTTTCACTCTCCTGTTTCACTCTCCTGTTTCACTCTCCTGTTTCACTCTCCTGTTTCACTCTCCTGTTCGCTCCCCTGTTTGGCTCCCCTGTTTTGCTCCCCTGTTTTGCTACCCTGTTTCACTCTTGCCTGTTTCATTCTCGCCTGTTTCACTCTCGCCTGTTTCACTCTTGCCTGTTTCAATCTCTCCTGTTTCAATCTCTCCTGTTTCACTCTCTCCTGTTTCACTCCCTCCTGTTTCACTCACCTGCTTCGTACTCCCGTTTCACTCCACTTTTCATTCTCTTGCTTCAATGTCCTGTTTGTCTCTCCAGTTTCGTACTCCCCTTTTACATTCTCATGTTCCACTTCCCCTGTTTCACTCCCTTGTTTCACACGTCTCTGTTTCACTACTTGTTTCACTTCGCTGTTCCATTCTCCTGTTTCAATAACTGTTTCACTCCCATGTTACATTCACGTGTTTCTCTCCCCTGTTTCACTCCCCTGTTTCACTCTCCTGTTTCACTCTCCTATTTCACTCTCCTGTTCCATGCTCTTGGTTCACTCCCCTGGTTCACTCCCCTGGTTCACTCTCCTCTTTCACTCTCCTGTTTCTCTCCCGTGTTTCCCTCCCCGTTTCACTCTCGTATTGAAATCCACCTTTCGCTCTCCAGTTTCAATCCCCTGTTTCAATCCCCTGTTTCACTCTCCTGTTTCACTCTCCTGTTTCATTCTCCTGTCTCACTCATCTGTTTCACTCTTCGGTTTCACTCTCCTGTCTCACTCTCCTGTCTCACTCTCCTGTCTCACTCTCCTGTCTCACTCTCTTGTTTCACTCCCCTGTTTCACTCCCGTTTCACTCCCCTGTTTCTTTCCCCTTCTCCTCTCCACTGTTTCACTTCCCTGTTTCAATTACCTGTTTTCCACCACTCTTTCATTCCCTTGATTCACTGTCATGTTTCACTCCCCTGTTTATCACCCCCGTTTCAATCCCCTGTTTCACTCCCCGGTTTCACTCCCCTGTTTCACTCTATCCTCTTTCACTCTCTCCTCTTTTACTATCTCCTCTTTCACTCTCTCCTGTTTCACTCTCTCCTGTTTCAATCTCCTGTTTCACTCAACTGCTTCGTACTCCCGTTTCACTCCCCTGTTCATTCTCTTGCTTCAATCCCCTGTTTGTCTCTCCAGTTTTGCACTCCCCTTTTACATTCTCATGTTCCACTTCCCCTGTTTCACTCCCTTGTTTCACACGTCTCTGTTTCACAACTTGTTTCACTTCCATGTTCCATTCTCCTGTTTCAATAACTGTTTCACTCCCATGTTACATTCCCCTGTTTCTCTCCCCTGGTTCGCTCCCCTGTTTCACTCCCCTGTGTAATTCCCCTGTTTCACTCCCCTGTTTCACAGACCCTGTTTCACTCCCCTCTTTCACTCCCCTGTTTCACTCCCCTGTTTCACTCCCCAGTTTCACTCCCCTGCTTCACTCCTGTTTCACTCCCGTTTCACTCCCCTGCTTCAATATTCAGTTTTCCATTTCCCTGTTTAACTCCCATGTTTCACTCCCCTGTTTTACACCTCTCTTTCATTCCCCTGACTCACTCTCATGTTTTGCTCGCCTTTTTCGCTCCACTTTCAATCCCGTGTTTCACTCT
Organism: Carcharodon carcharias; assembly: GCF_017639515.1. NCBI lineage: Eukaryota > Metazoa > Chordata > Chondrichthyes > Lamniformes > Lamnidae > Carcharodon > Carcharodon carcharias. Next base: position 26,503,673 of record NC_054476.1, read on the forward strand.
CTTGTGTCACTCTCCTGTTTCACTTCCTGTTTCACTCTCCTGTTTCCCTCTCATGTTTCCCTCTCCTGTTTCACTCTCCTGTTTCACCCCCATGTTTCTTTCCCCTGCTCCTCTCCACTGTTTCACTCCCCTGTTTCACTCTCTCCTGTTTCACTCGCCTGCCTCGTACTCCCGTTACACTCCACTGTTCATTCTCTTGCTTCAATGTCCTGTTTGTCTCTCCAGTTTCGTACTCCCCTTTTACATTATCATGATCCACTTCCCCTGTTTCACATGCCTCTTTTTCACTACCTTGGTTCACTTCCCTGTTCCATTCTCCTGTTTCAATAACTGTTTCACTCCCATGTTACATTACCCTGTTTAACTCCCCTGTTTAACTCCCCTGTTTTACTCCCTGTTTCACTCCCCTGTTTCACTCCCCTGTTTCACTACCATGTTTCACTCCCTTATTTCACTCCCTTGTTTCACTCCCCTGTTTCACGCCCCTGTTTCACTCCACTGCTTCAAACTTCAGTTTTGCATTTCCCTGTTTAACTTCCATGTTTCACTCCCTTGTTTCACTCCCCTGTTTTGCTCCACTTTCAATCCCCTGTTTCACTCTCCTGTTTCACTCTCCGGTTTCACTCTCCTGTTTCACTCTCCTGTTTCACTCTCCTGTTTCACTCTCCTGTTCACTCCCCTGTTTGGCTCCCCTGTTTTGCTCCCCTGTTTTGCTACCCTATTTCACTCTTGCCTGTTTCATTCTCGCCTGTTTCACTCTCGCCTGTTTCACTCTTGCCTGTTTCAATCTCTCCTGTTTCAATCTCTCCTGTTTCACTCTGTCCTGTTTCACTCCCTCCTGTTTCACTCACCTGCTTTGTACTCCCGTTTCACTCCACTTTTCATTCTCTTGCTTCAATGTCCTGTTTGTCTCTCCAGTTTCGTACTCCCCTTTTACATTCTCATGTTCCACTTCCCCTGTTTCACTCCCTTGTTTCACATGCCTCTTTTTCACTATCTTGGTTCACTTCCCTGTTCCATTCTCCTGTTTCAATAACTGTTTCACTCCCATATTACATTACCCAGTTTAACTCCCCTGTTTCACTCCCCTGTTTCACTCCCCTGTTTCACTCCCCTGTTTCACTCCCCTGTTTCACTACCATGTTTCACTCCCTTATTTCACTCCCTTGTTTCACTCCCCTGTTTCACGCCCCTGTTTCACTCCACTGCTTCAAACTTCAGTTTTGCATGTCCCTGTTTAACTTCCATGTTTCACTCCCTTGTTTCACTCCCCTATTTTGCTCCACTTTCAATCCCCTGTTTCACTCTCCTGTTTCACTCTCCGGTTTCACTCTCCTGTTTCACTCTCCTGTTCACTCCCCTGTTTGGCTCCCCTGTTTTGCTCCCCTGTTTTGCTACCCTGTTTCACTCTTGCCTGTTTCATTCTCGCCTGTTTCACTCTCGCCTGTTTCACTCTTGCCTGTTTCAATCTCTCCTGTTTCAATCTCTCCTGTTTCACTCTCTCCTGTTTCACTCCCTCCTGTTTCACTCACCTGCTTCGTACTCCCGTTTCACTCCACTTTTCATTCTCTTGCTTCAATGTCCTGTTTGTCTCTCCAGTTTCGTACTCCCCTTTTACATTCTCATGTTCCACTTCCCCTGTTTCACTCCCTTGTTTCACATGCCTCTTTTTCACTATCTTGGTTCACTTCCCTGTTCCATTCTCCTGTTTCAATAACTGTTTCACTCCCATATTACATTACCCAGTTTAACTCCCCTGTTTCACTCCCCTGTTTCACTCCCCTGTTTCACTCCCCTGTTTCATTCCCCTGTTTCACTCCCCTGTTTCACTCCCCTGTTTCACTCCCTTGTTTCACTCCCTTGTTTCACTCCCCTGTTTCAATCCCCTGTTTCACTCCCCTGTTTCACTCCCCTGTTTCACTCCCCTGCTTCAATATTCAGTTTTGCATTTCCCTGTTTAACTTCCATGTTTCACTCCCTTGTTTCACTCCCCTGTTTTGCTCCACTTTCAATCCCCTGTTTCACTCTCCTGTTTCACTCTCCTGCTTCACTCTCCTGTTTCACTCTCCTGTTTCACTCCCTTGCTTCACTCCCCTGTTTCACTCCCCTGTTTCACTCCAATGCTTCAATCTTCAGTTTTGCATTTCCCTGTTTAACTCCCCTGTTTCACTCCCCTGTTTCACTCTCCTGTTTCACTCTCCTGTCTCACTCTCCTGTTTCACTCTCCTGTTCCATGCCCCTGGTTCAATCCCCTGGTTCGATCCCCTGGTTCACTCCCCTGGTTCACTCTCCTCTTTCACTCTCCTTTTTCACTCTCCTCTTTCACTCTCCTCTTTCACTCTCCCGTTTCTCTCCCCTGTTTCCCTCCCCTGTTTCACTCTCCTATTTAAATCCACCTTTCACTCTCCTTTTTCAATCCCCTGTTTAACTCTCCTGTTTTACTCTCCTGTCTCACTCTCCTGTCTCACTCTCCTGTCTCACTCTCCTGTCCTTCTCTCCTTTCTCACTCTCCTGTCTCACTCTCTTGTTTCACTCTCCCGTTTCACTCCCCTGTTTCTTTCCCCTGCTCCTCTCCACTGTTTCACTTCCCTGTTTCAATTACCTGTTTTACACCTCTCTTTCATTCCCTTGATTCACTGTCATGTTTCACTCCCCTGTTTATCACCCCCGTTTCAATCTCCCGTTTCAATCTCCTGTTTCACTCTCCTGTTTCACTCCCCTGTGCTATGCCCCTGGTTCAATCCCCTGGTTCAATCCCCTGGTTCACTCTCCTCTTTCACTCTCCTTTTTCACTCTCCTCTTTCACTCTCCTCTTTCACTCCCATGTTTCCCTCCCCTGTTTTACACCTCTCTTTCATTCCCCTGACTCACTCTGATGTTTTGCTCGCCTGTTGCGCTCCGCTTTCATCCCTTGTTTCACTCTCTTGTTTCACTCTCCTGTTTCACTTCCTGTTTCACTCTCCTGTTTCCCTCTCCTGTTTCCCTCTCCTTTTTCCCTCTCCTGTTTCACTCTCCTGTTTCACTCTCCTGTTTCACTCTCCTCTTTCACTCTCCTCTTTCACTCTCCTGTTTCCCTCTCATGTTTCACTCTCCTGTTTCACCCCCATGTTTCTTTCCCCAGCTCCTCTCCACTGTTTCACTCCCCTGTTTCACTTACCTGTTTTACACCTTTCTTTCATTCCCCTGACTCACTCGCATGTTTCACTCCCCTGTTTATTACCCCGTTTCACTCTCCTGTTTCGCTCTCCCGTTTCGCTCTCCTGTTTCACTCTCCTGTTCACTCCCCTGTTTTGCTCCCGTTTCACTCCCCTGTTTCACTCCCCTGTTTCACTCCCCTGTTTCATTCCCCTGTTTCACTCCCCTGTTTCACTCCCCTGTTTCACTCCCCTGTTTCAATCCCCTGTTTCACTCCCCTGTTTCACTCCCCTGTTTCACTCCCCTGTTTCACTCCCTTGCTTCACTCCCCTGTTTCACTCCCCTGTTTCACTCCAATGCTTCAATCTTCAGTTTTGCATTTCCCTGTTTAACTCCCCTGTTTCACTCCCCTGTTTCGCTCTCCTGTTTCACTCTCCTGTTTCACTCTCCTGTTTCACTCTCCTGTTCCATGCCCCTGGTTCAATCCCCCGGTTCGATCCCCTGGTTCGATCCCCTGGTTCACTCTCCTCTTTCACTCTCCTCTTTCACTCTCCTCTTTCACTCTCCTCGTTCACTCTCCTGTTTCTCTCCCCTGTTTCCCTCCCCTGTTTCACTCTCCTATTTAAATCCACCTTTTGCTCTCCAGTTTCAATCCCCTGTTTCAATCCCCTGTTTGACTCTCCTGTTTCACTCTCCTGTTTCATTCTCCTGTCTCACTCATCTGTTTCACTCTTCGGTTTCACTCTCCTGTCTCACTCTCCTGTCTCACTCTCCTGTCTCACTCTCCTGTCTCACTCTCTTGTTTCACTCCCCTGTTTCACTCCCGTTTCACTCCCCTGTTTCACTCTCCTGTTTCACTCTCCTGTCTCACTCTCCTGTCTCACTCCCCTGTTTCACTCCCCTGTTTCTTTCCCCTGCTCCTCTCCACTGTTTCACTTCCCTGTTTCAATTACCTGTTTTACACCACGCTTTCATTCCCTTGATTCACTGTCATGTTTCACTCCCCTGTTTATCACCCCCGTTTCAATCTCCTGTTTCACTCTCCTGTTTCACTTTCCTGTTTCACTCTCCTGTTTCAATCCCGTGTTTCACTCCCCGGTTTCACTCCCCTGTTTCACTCTCTCCTCTTTCACTCTCTCCTCTTTTACTATCTCCTCTTTCACTCTCTCCTGTTTCACTCTCTCCTGTTTCAATCTCCTGTTTCACTCAACTGCTTCGTACTTCCGTTTCACTCCCCTGTTCATTCTCCGGCTTCAATCCCCTGTTTGTCTCTCCAGTTTTGCAATCCCCTTTTACATTCTCATGTTCCACTTGCCCTGTTTCACTCCCTTGTTTCACACGTCTCTGTTTCACAACTTGTTTCACTTCCATGTTCCATTCTCCTGTTTCAATAACTGTTTCACTCCCATATTACATTCACCTGTTTCTCTCCCGTGTTTCCCTCCCCTGTTTCACTCTCCTATTTAAATCCACCTTTCGCTCTCCAGTTTCAATCCCCTGTTTCAATCCCCTGTTTCACTCTCCTGTCTCACTCTCCTGTCTCACTCTCTTGTCTCACTTTCCTGTCTCACTCTCTTGTTTCACTGCCCTGTTTCACTCCCGTTTCACTCCCCGGTTTCTTTCCCCTTCTCCTCTCCATGGTTTCAATTCCCTGTTTCAATTACCTGTTTTCCACACCTCTTTCATTCCCTTGATTCACTGTCATGTTTCACTCCCCTGTTTATCACCCCCGTTTCAATATCCTGTTTCACTCTCCTGTTTCACTCCCCGGTTTCACTCCCCTGTTTCACTCTCTCCTCTTTCACTCTCTCCTGTTTCACTCTCTCCTTTTTCACTCTCTCCTCTTTCACTCTCTCCTCTTTCACTCTCTCCTGTTTCACTCTCTCCTGTTTCACTCTCTCCTGTTTCAATCTCCTGTTTCACTCAACTGCTTCGTACTCCCGTTTCACTCCCCTGTTCATTCTCTTGCTTCAATCCCCTGTTTGTCTCTCCAGTTTTGCACTCCCCTTTTACATTCTCATGTTCCACTTCCCCTGTTTCACTCCCTTGTTTCACACGTCTCTGTTTCACTACTTGTTTCACTTCCATGTTCCATTCTCCTGTTTCAATAACTGTTTCACTCCCATGTTACATTCCCCTGTTTCTCTCCCCTGGTTCGCTCCCCTGTTTCACTCCCTTGTTTAATTCCCCTGTTTCACTCCCCTGTTTCACAGACCCTGTTTCACTCCCCTCTTTCACTCCCCTCTTTCACTCCCCTGTTTCACTCCCCAGTTTCACTCCCCAGTTTCACTCCCCTGCTTCACTCCTGTTTCACTCCCGTTTCACTCCCCTGCTTCAATATTCAGTTTTCCATTTCCCTGTTTAACTCCCATGTTTCACTCCCTTGTTTTACACCTCTCTTTCATTCCCCTGACTCACTCTCATGTTTTGCTCGCCTTTTTCGCTCCACTTTCAATCCCGTGTTTCACTCTCTTGTGTCACTCTCCTGTTTCACTTCCTGTTTCACTCTCCTGTTTCCCTCTCATGTTTCCCTCTCCTGTTTCACTCTCCTGTTTCACCCCCATGTTTCTTTCCCCTGCTCCTCTCCACTGTTTCACTCCCCTGTTTCACTTACCTGTTTTACACCTTTCTTTCATTCCCCTGACTCACTCTCATGTTTCACTCCCCTGTTTATCACCCCTTTTCGCTCTCCTGTTTCGCTCTCCTGTTTCGCTCTCCTGTTTCACTCTCCTGTTCACTCCCCTGTTTGGCTCCCCTGTTTTGCTCCCCTGTTTTGCTACCCTGTTTCACTCTTGCCTGTTTCATTCTCGCCTGTTTCACTCTCGCCTGTTTCACTCTTGCCTGTTTCAATCTCTCCTGTTTCAATCTCTCCTGTTTCACTCTCTCCTGCTTCACTCCCTCCTGTTTCACTCACCTGCTTCGTACTCCCGTTTCACTCCACTTTTCATTCTCTTGCTTCAATGTCCTGTTTGTCTCTCCAGTTTCGTACTCCCCTTTTACATTCTCATGTTCCACTTCCCCTGTTTCACTCTCTTGTTTCACATGCCTCTTTTTCACTATCTTGGTTCACTTCCCTGTTCCATTCTCCTGTTTCAATAACTGTTTCACTCCCATATTACATTACCCAGTTTAACTCCCCTGTTTCACTCCCCTGTTTCACTCCCCTGTTTCATTCCCCTGTTTCACTCCCCTGTTTCACTCCCCTGTTTCACTACTATGTTTCACTCCCTTGTTTCACTCCCTTGTTTCACTCCCCTGTTTCAATCCCCTGTTTCACTCCCCTGTTTCACTCCCCTGGTTCACTCCCCTGCGTCAATCTTCAGTTTTGCATTTCCCTGTTTAACTTCCATGTTTCACTCCCTTGTTTCACTCCCCTGTTTTGCTCCAATTTCAATCCCCTGTTTCACTCTCCTGTTTCACTCTCCTGCTTCACTCTCCTGTTTCACTCTCCTGTTTCACTCCCTTGCTTCACTCCCCTGTTTCACTCCCCTGTTTCACTCCAATGCTTCAATCTTCAGTTTTGCATTTCCCTGTTTAACTCCCCTGTTTCACTCCCCTGTTTCACTCTCCTGTTTTACTCTCCTGTTTCACTCTCCTGTTTCACTCTCCTGTTCCATGCCCCTGGTTCAATCCCCTGGTTCGATCCCCTGGTTCACTCCCCTGGTTCACTCTCCTCTTTCACTCTCCTTTTTCACTCTCCTCTTTCACTCTCCTCTTTCACTCTCCTGTTTCTCTCCCCTGTTTCCCTCCCCTGTTTCACTCTCCTATTTAAATCCACCTTTCACTCTCCTTTTTCAATCCCCTGTTTAACTCACCTGTTTTACTCTCCTGTCTCACTCTCCTGTCTCACTCTCCTGTCTCACTCTCCTGTCCTTCTCTCCTTTCTCACTCTCCTGTCTCACTCTCTTGTTTCACTCTCCTGTTTCACTCCCCTGTTTCTTTCCCCTGCTCCTCTCCACTGTTTCACTTCCCTGTTTCAAATACCTGTTTTACACCTCTCTTTCATTCCCTTGATTCACTGTCATGTTTCAATCCCCTGTTTATCACCCCCGTTTCAATCTCCTGTTTCACTCTCCTGTTTCACTTTCCTGTTACATTCTCCTGTTTCACTCTCCTGTTCCATGCCCCTGGTTCAAACCCCTGGTTCAATCCCCTGGTTCACTCCCCTGGTTCACTCTCCTCTTTCACTCTCCTTTTTCACTCTCCTCTTTCACTCTCCTCTTTCACTCCCATGTTTCCCTCCCCTGTTTTACACCTCTCTTTCATTCCCCTGACTCACTCTGATGTTTTGCTCGCCTGTTGCGCTCCGCTTTCATCCCTTGTTTCACTCTCTTGTTTCACTCTCGTCTTTCACTCTCCTGTTTCACTCTCCTGTTTCCCTCTCCTGTTTCACTCTCCTGTTTCACCCCCATGTTTCTTTCCCCAGCTCCTCTCCACTGTTTCACTCCCCTGTTTCACTTACCTGTTTTACACCTTTCTTTCATTCCCCTGACTCACTCGCATGTTTCACTCCCCTGTTTATTACCCCGTTTCACTCTCCTGTTTCGCTCTCCCGTTTCGCTCTCCTGTTTCACTCTCCTGTTCACTCCCCTGTTTTGCTCCCGTTTCACTCCCCTGTTTCACTCCCCTGTTTCACTCCCCGTTTCATTCCCCTGTTTCACTCCCCTGTTTCACTCCCCTGTTTCACTACTATGTTTCACTCCCTTGTTTCACTCCCTTGTTTCACTCCCCTGATTCAATCCCCTGTTTCACTCCCCTGTTTCACTCCCCTGTTTCACTCCCCTGCTTCAATCTTCAGTTTTGAATTTCCCTGTTTAACTTCCATGTTTCACTCCCTTGTTTCACTCCCCTGTTTTGCTCCACTTTCAATCCCCTGTTTCACTCGCCTGTTTCACTCTCCTGCTTCACTCTCCTGTTTCACTCTCCTGTTTCACTCCCTTGCTTCACTCCCCTGTTTCACTCCCCTGTTTCACTCCAATGCTTCAATCTTCAGTTTTGCATTTCCCTGTTTAACTCCCCTGTTTCACTCCCCTGTTTCACTCTCCTGTTTCACTCTCCTGTTTCACTCTCCTGTTCCATGCCCCTGGTTCAATCCCCTGGTTCGATCCCCTGGTTCGATCCCCTGGTTCACTCTCCTCTTTCACTCTCCTCTTTCACTCTCCTCTTTCACTCTCCTCTTTCACTCTTCTGTTTCTCTCCCCTGTTTCCCTCCCCTGTTTCACTCTCCTATTTAAATCCACCTTTCACTCTCCTTTTTCAATCCCCTGTTTAACTCTCCTGTTTCACTCTCCTGTCTCACTCACCTGTCTCACTCTCCTGTCTCACTCTCCTGTCTCACTCTCCTGTCCTTCTCTCCTTTCTCACTCTCCTGTCTCACTCTCTTGTTTCACTCTCCTGTTTCACTCCCCTGTTTCTTTCCCCTGCTCCTCTCCACTGTTTCACTTCCCTGTTTCAATTACCTGTTTTACACCTCTCTTTCATTCCCTTGATTCACTGTCATGTTTCAATCCCCTGTTTATCACCCCCGTTTCAATCTCCTGTTTCACTCTCCTGTTTCACTTTCCTGTTACATTCTCCTGTTTCACTCTCCTGTTCCATGCCCCTGGTTCAATCCCCTGGTTCAATCCCCTGGTTCACTCCCCTTGTTCACTCTCCTCTTTCACTCTCCTGGTTCACTCTCCTCTTTCACTCTCCTCTTTCACTCCCATGTTTCCCTCCCCTGTTTTACACCTCTCTTTCATTCCCCTGACTCACTCTCATGTTTTGCTCGCCTGTTTCGCTCCACCTTCATCCCTTGTTTCACTCTCTTGTTTCACTCTCCTGTTTCACTTCCTGTTTCACTCTCCTGTTTCCCTCTCCTGTTTCCCTCTCCTGTTTCACTCTCCTGTTTCACTCTCCTGTTTCACTCTCCTCTTTCACTCTCCTCTTTCACTCTCCTGTTTCCCTCTCCTGTTTCACTCTCCTGTTTCACCCCCATGTTTCTTTCCCCAGCTCCTCTCCACTGTTTCACTCCCCTGTTTCACTTACCTGTTTTACACCTTTCTTTCATTCCCCTGACTCACTCGCATGTTTCACTCCCCTGTTTATTACCCCGTTTCACTCTCCTGTTTCGCTCTCCCGTTTCGCTCTCCTGTTTCACTCTCCTGTTCACTCCCCTGTTTTGCTCCCCTGTTTCGCTACCCTGTTTCACTCTCGCCTGTTTCATTCTCCCCTGTTTCACTCTCGTCTGTTTCACTCTTGCCTGTTTCAATCTCTCCTGTTTCTCTCTCTCCTGTTTCACTCTCTCCTGTTTCACTCACCTGCTTCGTACTCCCGTTTCACTCCATTGTTCATTCTCTTGCTTCAATGTCCTGTTTGTCTCTCCAGTTTCGTACTCCCCTTTTACATTCTCATGTGCCACTTCCCCTGTTTCACTCCCTTGTTTCACATGCCTCTTTTTCACTACCTTGTTTCACTTCCCTGTTCCATTCTCCTGTTTCAATAACTGTTTCACTCCCATGTTATATTACCCTGTTTAGCTCCCCTGTTTCACTCCCCTGTTTCACTACGCTGTTTCACTACCATGTTTCACTCCCCTGTTTCACTCCCCTGTTTCACTCCCCTGTTTCACTCCAATGCTTCAAACTTCAGTTTTGCATTTCCATGTTTAACTTCCATGTTTATTCCCTTTTTTCACTCCCCTGTTTTGCTCCACTTTCAATTCCCTGTTTCACTCTCCTGTTTCACTCTCCTGCTTCACTCTCCTGTTTCACTCTCCTGTTTCACTATCCTGTTCCATACCCCTGGTTCAATCCCCTGGTTCACTCCCCTGGTTCACTCCCCTGGTTCACTCTCCTTTTTCACTCTCCTTTTTCACTCTCCTCTTTCACTCTCCTCTTTCACTCTCATGTTTCTCTCCACTGTTTCCCTCCCCTGTTTCACTCTCCTATTTAAATCCACTTTTCACTCTCCAGTTTCAATCCCCTCGTTCAATCCCCTGTTTCACTCTCCTGTTTCACTCTCCTGTTTCATTCTCCTGTTTCACTCTTCTGTTTCACTCTCCTGTCTCAGTCTCCTGTCTCACTCTCCTGTTTCACTCTCCTGTCTCACTCTCCTGTCTCACTCTCCTGTCTCACTCTCCTGTCTCACTCACTTGTTTCACTCCCCTGTTTCACTCCCCTGTTTCTTTCCCCTGCTTCTCTCCACTGTTTCACTTCCCTGTTTCAATTACCTCTTTTACACCTCTCTTTCATTCCCTTGATTCAATGTCATGTTTCACTCCCCTGTTTATCACCCCCATTTCAATCTCTTGTTTCACTCTCTTGTTTCACTTTCCTGTTTCATTCTCCTGTTTCACTCTCCTGTTTCACTCTCCTGCTTCATTCTCCTGTTTAAATCCACTTTTCACTCTCCAGTTTCAATCCCCTGTTTCACTCCCCTGTTTCACTCTCCTGTTTCACTCTCCTGTCTCACTCTCCTGTCTCACTCTCCTGTTTCACTCTCCTGTCTCACTCTCCTGTCTCACTCTCCTGTCTCATTCTCTTGTTTCACTCCCCTGTTTCACTCCCCTGTTTCTTTCCCCTGCTCCTCTCCACTGTTTCACTTCCCTGTTTCAATTTCCTGTTTTACACCTCTCTTTCATTCCCTTGATTCAATGTCACGTTTCACTCCCCTGTTTATCACCCCCGTTTCAATCTCCTGTTTCACTCTCCTGTTTCACTTTCCTGTTTCATTCTCCTGTTTCACTCTCCTGTTTCACTCTCCTGTTTCACTCTCCTGTTCCACTCTGCTGTTTCACTCCCCGTTTCACTCCCCTGTTTCACTCCCCAGTTTCAGTTTCTCCTGTTTCACTCTCTCCTCTTTCACTCTCGCCTCTTTCACTATCTCCTCTTTCACTCTCTCCTGTTTCACTCTCTCCTGTTTCACTCTCTCTTGTTTCAATCTCCTGTTTCACTCGACTGCTTCGTACTCACGTTTCACTCCCCTGTTCATTCTCTTGCTTCAATCCCCTGTTTGTCTCTCCAGTTTTGCACTCCCCTTTTACATTCTCATGTTCCACTTCCCATGTTTCACTCCCTTGTTTCACACGTCTCTGTTTCACTACTTGTTTCACTTCCATGTTCCATTCTACTGTTTCAATAACTGTTTCACTCCCATTTTACATTCCCCTGTTTCTCTCCCTGATGCGCTCCCCTGTTTCACTCCCCTGATTCACACCCCTGTTTCACTCCCCTGTTTCACAGACCCTGTTTCAGTCCCCAGTTTCACACCCCAGGTTCACTCCCCTGCTTCACTCCCGTTTCACTCCCCTGCTTCAATATTCAGTTTTGCATTTCCCTGTTTAACTCCCATGTTTCACTCCCCTGTTTTACACCTCTCTTTCATTCCCCTGACTCACTCTCATGTTTTGCTCGCCTGTTTCGCTCTACTTTCAATCCCGTGTTTCACTCTCTTGTTTCACTGTCCTGTTTCACTTCCTGTTTCACTCTCCTGTTTCCCTCTCCTGTTTCCCTCTCCTTTTTCCCACTCCTGTTTCCCTCTCCTGCTTCACTCTCCTGTTTCGCTCTCCTCTTTCACTCTCCTGTTTCACTCTCCTCTTTCACTCTCCTGTTTCACTCTCCTCTTTCACTCTCCTCTTTCACTCTCCTCTTTCACTCTCCTCTTTCACTCTCCTGTTTCCCTCTCCTGTTTCACTCTCCTGTTTCACCCTCATGTTTCTTTCCCCTGCTCCTCTCCACTGTTTCACTCCCCTGTTTCACTTACCTGTTTTACACCTTTCTTTCATTCCCTTGACTCACTCTCATGTTTCACTCCCCTGTTTATTACCCCGTTTCGCTCTCCTGTTTCGCTCTCCCGTTTCGCTCTACTGTTTCACTCTCCTGTTCACTCCCCTGTTTTGCTCCCCTGTTTTGCTCCCCTGTTTCGCTACCCTGTTTCACTCTCGCCTGTTTCATTCTCCCCTGTTTCACATGCCTCTTTTTCACTACCTTGTTTCACTTCCCTGTTCCATTCTCCTGTTTCAATAACTGTTTCACTCCCATATTACATTACCCTGTTTAACATCCCTGTTTCACTCCCCTGTTTCTCTCCCCTGTTTCACTCCCCTGTTTCACTACCCTGTTTCACTACCATGTTTCACTCCCCTGTTTCACTCCCCTGTTTCACTCCAATGCTTCAAACTTCAGTTTTGCATTTCCATGTTTAACTTCCATGTTTCACTCCCTTGTTTCACTCCCCTGTTTTGCTCCACTTTCAATCCCCTGTTTCACTCTCCTTTTTCACTCTCCTGTTTCACTCCTCTTTCAATCCCGTTTCACTCTCTTGTTTCACTCTCCTGTTTCACTCTCCTGTTTCACTCTCCTGTTTCCATCTCCTTTTTCACTCCCCTGTTTCACTCCTCTGTTTCACTCCCATGTTTCTTTCCCCTGCTCCTCACCACTGTTTCACTTCCCTGTTTCAATTACCTGTTTTACACCTCTCTTACATTCCCTTGACTCACTCTCTTTTTTCACTCCCTTATCTATCACCCCCGTTTCCCTCTCCTGTTTCAATCTTCAGTTCTTCACTCACCTGTTTCACTCTCCTGTTTCACCTCCCCTGTTTCTCTCCCTTGTTTCACTCTACTGTTTCACTCTACTGTTTCAATGCCTTGTTTCACTCCCTTGTTTCACTCTAGTGTTTCACTCTACTGTTTCACTCTACTGTTTCACTCTACTGTTTCATTCACTTGTTTCACTCTACTGTTTCTCTCTACTGTTTCACTCTACTGTTTCACTCACTTGTTTCACTCTACTGTTTCTCTCCCTTGTTTCACTGCCATGTTTCAATCTCGAATTTCACACTTTGTTCAATTCCCCTTTTTAACTCTCCTGTTTCAACCTCCTGTTTCAACCTCCTGTTTCAACCACTTGTTTCAACCTTCTGTTTCAACCTCCTGTTTCAACCTCCTCTTTCAACCTCCTCTTTCAACCTCTCCCCCTGATTCACTCACTTGTTTCACTTCCCTGTTCTGTTCTCCTGTCTCTCACTCGCCTGTTCTCACTCGCCTGTTCTCACTCGCCTGTTCTCACTGCCCTGTTCTCACTGCCCTGTTCTCACTGCCCTGTTCTCAGTCTCCTGTTTCAATCTTCAGTTTTGCAGTTCCCTGTTTCACTCCCGTTTCACTCCCCTGTTTCACTCCCCTGTTTCTCTCACCTGTTTCTCTCACCTGTTTCACTCACCTGTTTCACTCACCTGTTTCACTCCTTTGTTTCACTCCCCTGCTTCAATCTTCAGTTTTGCATTTCCCTGTTTAACTCCCATGTTTCACTCCCCTGTTTCATGCCCCTGTTTCACTCCTTTGTTTCACTCCATTGTTTCACTCCCCTGTTAAACTCTCCTGTTTCACTCCCTTTTTTCACTCCCTTGTTTCACTCCCTTGTTTCACTCTACTGTTTCACTCTACTGTTTCACTCTACTGTTTCCCTCACTTGTTTCACTCTACTGTTTCTCTCCCTTGTTTCACTGCCATGTTTCAATCTTGAGTTTCACACTTTGTTCAATTCCCCTTTTTAACTCTCCTGTTTCAACCTCCTGTTTCAACCTCCTGTTTCAACCTCCTGTTTCAACCTTCTGTTTCAACCTCCTGATTCAACCTCCTCTTTCAACCTCTCCCCCGATTCACTCACTTGTTTCACTTCCCTGTTCTGTTCTCCTGTTTCTCACTCGCCTGTTCTCACTCGCCTGTTCTCACTCACCTGTTCTCACTCGCCTGTTCTCACTGCCCTGATCTCACTGCCTGTTCTCACTCCCTGTTTCAACCTTCAGTTTTGCAGTTCCCTGTTTCACTCGCGTTTCACTCCCCTGTTTCACTCCCCTGTTTCACTCCCCTGTTTCTCTCACCTGTTTCTCTCACGTGTTTCTCTCACCTGTTTCTCTCACCTGTTTGACTCAACTGTTTCACTCCCCTGCTTCAATCTTCAGTTTTGCATTTCCCTGTTTAACTCTCATGTTTCACTCCCCTGTTTCACTCCCCTGTTTCACTCCACTGTTTCACTCTCCTCTTTCACTCTCCTCTTTCACTCTTCTGTTTCTCTCCCCTGTTTCCCTCCCCTGTTTCACTCTCCTATTTAAATCCACCTTTCACTCTCCTTTTTCAATCCCCTGTTTAACTCTCCTGTTTCACTCTCCTGTCTCACTCACCTGTCTCACTCTCCTGTCTCACTCTCCTGTCTCACTCTCCTGTCCTTCTCTCCTTTCTCACTCTCCTGTCTCACTCTCTTGTTTCACTCTCCTGTTTCACTCCCCTGTTTCTTTCCCCTGCTCCTCTCCACTGTTTCACTTCCCTGTTTCAATTACCTGTTTTACACCTCTCTTTCATTCCCTTGATTCACTGTCATGTTTCAATCCCCTGTTTATCACCCCCGTTTCAATCTCCTGTTTCACTCTCCTGTTTCACTTTCCTGTTACATTCTCCTGTTTCACTCTCCTGTTCCATGCCCCTGGTTCAATCCCCTGGTTCAATCCCCTGGTTCACTCCCCTTGTTCACTCTCCTCTTTCACTCTCCTTTTTCACTCTCCTCTTTCACTCTCCTCTTTCACTCCCATGTTTCCCTCCCCTGTTTTACACCTCTCTTTCATTCCCCTGACTCACTCTCATGTTTTGCTCGCCTGTTTCGCTCCACTTTCATCCCTTGTTTCACTCTCTTGTTTCACTCTCCTGTTTCACTTCCTGTTTCACTCTCCTGTTTCCCTCTCCTGTTTCCCTCTCCTGTTTCACTCTCCTGTTTCACTCTCCTGTTTCACTCTCCTGTTTCACTCTCCTCTTTCACTCTCCTCTTTCACTCTCCTGTTTCCCTCTCCTGTTTCACTCTCCTGTTTCACCCCCATGTTTCTTTCCCCAGCTCCTCTCCACTGTTTCACTCCCCTGTTTCACTTACCTGTTTTACACCTTTCTTTCATTCCCCTGACTCACTCGCATGTTTCACTCCCCTGTTTATTACCCCGTTTCACTCTCCTGTTTCGCTCTCCCGTTTCGCTCTCCTGTTTCACTCTCCTGTTCACTCCCCTGTTTTGCTCCCCTGTTTCGCTACCCTGTTTCACTCTCGCCTGTTTCATTCTCCCCTGTTTCACTCTCGTCTGTTTCACTCTTGCCTGTTTCAATCTCTCCTGTTTCTCTCTCTCCTGTTTCACTCTCTCCTGTTTCACTCACCTGCTTCGTACTCCCGTTTCACTCCATTGTTCATTCTCTTGCTTCAATGTCCTGTTTGTCTCTCCAGTTTCGTACTCCCCTTTTACATTCTCATGTGCCACTTCCCCTGTTTCACTCCCTTGTTTCACATGCCTCTTTTTCACTACCTTGTTTCACTTCCCTGTTCCATTCTCCTGTTTCAATAACTGTTTCACTCCCATGTTATATTACCCTGTTTAGCTCCCCTGTTTCACTCCCCTGTTTCACTCCCCTGTTTCACTCCCCTGTTTCTCTCACCTGTTTCTCTCACGTGTTTCTCTCACCTGTTTCTCTCACCTGTTTGACTCAACTGTTTCACTCCCCTGCTTCAATCTTCAGTTTTGCATTTCCCTGTTTAACTCTCATGTTTCACTCCCCTGTTTCACTCCCCTGTTTCACTCCACTGTTTCACTCTCCTCTTTCACTCTCCTCTTTCACTCTTCTGTTTCTCTCCCCTGTTTCCCTCCCCTGTTTCACTCTCCTATTTAAATCCACCTTTCACTCTCCTTTTTCAATCCCCTGTTTAACTCTCCTGTTTCACTCTCCTGTCTCACTCACCTGTCTCACTCTCCTGTCTCACTCTCCTGTCTCACTCTCCTGTCCTTCTCTCCTTTCTCACTCTCCTGTCTCACTCTCTTGTTTCACTCTCCTGTTTCACTCCCCTGTTTCTTTCCCCTGCTCCTCTCCACTGTTTCACTTCCCTGTTTCAATTACCTGTTTTACACCTCTCTTTCATTCCCTTGATTCACTGTCATGTTTCAATCCCCTGTTTATCACCCCCGTTTCAATCTCCTGTTTCACTCTCCTGTTTCACTTTCCTGTTACATTCTCCTGTTTCACTCTCCTGTTCCATGCCCCTGGTTCAATCCCCTGGTTCAATCCCCTGGTTCACTCCCCTTGTTCACTCTCCTCTTTCACTCTCCTTTTTCACTCTCCTCTTTCACTCTCCTCTTTCACTCCCATGTTTCCCTCCCCTGTTTTACACCTCTCTTTCATTCCCCTGACTCACTCTCATGTTTTGCTCGCCTGTTTCGCTCCACTTTCATCCCTTGTTTCACTCTCTTGTTTCACTCTCCTGTTTCACTTCCTGTTTCACTCTCCTGTTTCCCTCTCCTGTTTCCCTCTCCTGTTTCACTCTCCTGTTTCACTCTCCTGTTTCACTCTCCTGTTTCACTCTCCTCTTTCACTCTCCTCTTTCACTCTCCTGTTTCCCTCTCCTGTTTCACTCTCCTGTTTCACCCCCATGTTTCTTTCCCCAGCTCCTCTCCACTGTTTCACTCCCCTGTTTCACTTACCTGTTTTACACCTTTCTTTCATTCCCCTGACTCACTCGCATGTTTCACTCCCCTGTTTATTACCCCGTTTCACTCTCCTGTTTCGCTCTCCCGTTTCGCTCTCCTGTTTCACTCTCCTGTTCACTCCCCTGTTTTGCTCCCCTGTTTCGCTACCCTGTTTCACTCTCGCCTGTTTCATTCTCCCCTGTTTCACTCTCGTCTGTTTCACTCTTGCCTGTTTCAATCTCTCCTGTTTCTCTCTCTCCTGTTTCACTCTCTCCTGTTTCACTCACCTGCTTCATACTCCCGTTTCACTCCATTGTTCATTCTCTTGCTTCAATGTCCTGTTTGTCTCTCCAGTTTCGTACTCCCCTTTTACATTCTCATGTGCCACTTCCCCTGTTTCACTCCCTTGTTTCACATGCCTCTTTTTCACTACCTTGTTTCACTTCCCTGTTCCATTCTCCTGTTTCAATAACTGTTTCACTCCCGTGTTATATTACCCTGTTTAGCTCCCCTGTTTCACTCCCCTGTTTCACTACGCTGTTTCACTACCATGTTTCACTCCCCTGTTTCACTCCCCTGTTTCACTCCCCTGTTTCACTCCAATGCTTCAAACTTCAGTTTTGCATTTCCATGTTTAACTTCCATGTTTATTCCCTTTTTTCACTCCCCTGTTTTGCTCCACTTTCAATTCCCTGTTTCACTCTCCTGTTTCACTCTCCTGTTTCACTCTCCTGTTTCACTATCCTGTTCCATACCCCTGGTTCAATCCCCTGGTTCACTCCCCTGGTTCACTCCCCTGGTTCACTCTCCTTTTTCACTCTCCTTTTTCACTCTCCTCTTTCACTCTCCTCTTTCACTCTCATGTTTCTCTCCACTGTTTCCCTCCCCTGTTTCACTCTCCTATTTAAATCCACTTTTCACTCTCCAGTTTCAATCCCCTCGTTCAATCCCCTGTTTCACTCTCCTGTTTCACTCTCCTGTTTCATTCTCCTGTTTCACTCTTCTGTTTCACTCTCCTGTCTCAGTCTCCTGTCTCACTCTCCTGTTTCACTCTCCTGTCTCACTCTCCTGTCTCACTCTCCTGTCTCACTCTCCTGTCTCACTCACTTGTTTCACTCCCCTGTTTCACTCCCCTGTTTCTTTCCCCTGCTTCTCTCCACTGTTTCACTTCCCTGTTTCAATTACCTCTTTTACACCTCTCTTTCATTCCCTTGATTCAATGTCATGTTTCACTCCCCTGTTTATCACCCCCATTTCAATCTCTTGTTTCACTCTCTTGTTTCACTTTCCTGTTTCATTCTCCTGTTTCACTCTCCTGTTTCACTCTCCTGCTTCATTCTCCTGTTTAAATCCACTTTTCACTCTCCAGTTTCAATCCCCTGTTTCACTCCCCTGTTTCACTCTCCTGTTTCACTCTCCTGTCTCACTCTCCTGTCTCACTCTCCTGTTTCACTCTCCTGTCTCACTCTCCTGTCTCACTCTCCTGTCTCATTCTCTTGTTTCACTCCCCTGTTTCACTCCCCTGTTTCTTTCCCCTGCTCCTCTCCACTGTTTCACTTCCCTGTTTCAATTTCCTGTTTTACACCTCTCTTTCATTCCCTTGATTCAATGTCACGTTTCACTCCCCTGTTTATCACCCCCGTTTCAATCTCCTGTTTCACTCTCCTGTTTCACTTTCCTGTTTCATTCTCCTGTTTCACTCTCCTGTTTCACTCTCCTGTTTCACTCTCCTGTTCCACTCTGCTGTTTCACTCCCCGTTTCACTCCCCTGTTTCACTCCCCAGTTTCAGTTTCTCCTGTTTCACTCTCTCCTCTTTCACTCTCGCCTCTTTCACTATCTCCTCTTTCACTCTCTCCTGTTTCACTCTCTCCTGTTTCACTCTCTCTTGTTTCAATCTCCTGTTTCACTCGACTGCTTTGTACTCACGTTTCACTCCCCTGTTCATTCTCTTGCTTCAATCCCCTGTTTGTCTCTCCAGTTTTGCACTCCCCTTTTACATTCTCATGTTCCACTTCCCGTGTTTCACTCCCTTGTTTCACACGTCTCTGTTTCACTACTTGTTTCACTTCCATGTTCCATTCTACTGTTTCAATAACTGTTTCACTCCCATTTTACATTCCCCTGTTTCTCTCCCCGATGCGCTCCCCTGTTTCACTCCCCTGATTCACACCCCTGTTTCACTCCCCTGTTTCACAGACCCTGTTTCAGTCCCCAGTTTCACACCCCAGGTTCACTCCCCTGCTTCACTCCCGTTTCACTCCCCTGCTTCAATATTCAGTTTTGCATTTCCCTGTTTAACTCCCATGTTTCACTCCTTTGTTTTACACCTCTCTTTCATTCCCCTGACTCACTCTCATGTTTTGCTCGCCTGTTTCGCTCTACTTTCAATCCCGTGTTTCACTCTCTTGTTTCACTCTCCTGTTTCACTTCCTGTTTCACTCTCCTGTTTCCCTCTCCTGTTTCCCACTCCTGTTTCCCTCTCCTGCTTCACTCTCCTGTTTCGCTCTCCTCTTTCACTCTCCTGTTTCACTCTCCTCTTTCACTCTCCTGTTTCACTCTCCTCTTTCACTCTCCTCTTTCACTCTCCTCTTTCACTCTCCTCTTTCACTCTCCTGTTTCCCTCTCCTGTTTCACTCTCCTGTTTCACCCCCATGTTTCTTTCCCCTGCTCCTCTCCACTATTTCACTCCCCTGTTTCACTTACCTGTTTTACACCTTTCTTTCATTCCCTTGACTCACTCTCATGTTTCACTCCCCTGTTTATTACCCCGTTTCGCTCTCCTGTTTCGCTCTCCCGTTTCGCTCTACTGTTTCACTCTCCTGTTCACTCCCCTGTTTTGCTCCCCTGTTTTGCTCCCCTGTTTCGCTACCCTGTTTCACTCTCGCCTGTTTCATTCTCCCCTGTTTCACATGCCTCTTTTTCACTACCTTGTTTCACTTCCCTGTTCCATTCTCCTGTTTCAATAACTGTTTCACTCCCATATTACATTACCCTGTTTAACTCCCCTGTTTCACTCCACTGTTTCTCTCCCCTGTTTCACTCCCCTGTTTCACTACCCTGTTTCACTACCATGTTTCACTCCCCTGTTTCACTCCCCTGTTTCACTCCAATGCTTCAAACTTCAGTTTTGCATTTCCATGTTTAACTTCCATGTCTCACTCCCTTGTTTCACTCCCCTGTTTTGCTCCACTTTCAATCCCCTGTTTCACTCTCCTTTTTCACTCTCCTGTTTCACTCCTCTTTCAATCCCGTTTCACTCTCTTGTTTCACTCTCCTGTTTCACTCTCCTGTTTCACTCTCCTGTTTCAATCTCCTTTTTCACTCCCCTGTTTCACTCCTCTGTTTCACTCCCATGTTTCTTTCCCCTGCTCCTCACCACTGTTTCACTTCCCTGTTTCAATTACCTGTTTTACACCTCTCTTACATTCCCTTGACTCACTCTCTTTTTTCACTCCCTTATCTATCACCCCCTTTTCCCTCTCCTGTTTCAATCTTCAGTTCTTCACTCACCTGTTTCACTCTCCTGTTTCACCTCCCCTGTTTCTCTCCCTTGTTTCACTCTACTGTTTCACTCTACTGTTTCAATGCCTTGTTTCACTCCCTTGTTTCACTCTAGTGTTTCACTCTACTGTTTCACTCTACTGTTTCACTCTACTGTTTCATTCACTTGTTTCACTCTACTGTTTCTCTCTACTGTTTCACTCTACTGTTTCACTCACTTGTTTCACTCTACTGTTTCTCTCCCTTGTTTCACTGCCATGTTTCAATCTCGAATTTCACACTTTGTTCAATTCCCCTTTTTAACTCTCCTGTTTCAACCTCCTGTTTCAACCTCCTGTTTCAACCACTTGTTTCAACCTTCTGTTTCAACCTCCTGTTTCAACCTCCTCTTTCAACCTCCTCTTTCAACCTCTCCCCCTGATTCACTCACTTGTTTCACTTCCCTGTTCTGTTCTCCTGTCTCTCACTCGCCTGTTCTCACTCGCCTGTTCTCACTCGCCTGTTCTCACTGCCCTGTTCTCACTGCCCTGTTCTCACTGCCCTGTTCTCAGTCTCCTGTTTCAATCTTCAGTTTTGCAGTTCCCTGTTTCACTCCCGTTTCACTCCCCTGTTTCACTCCCCTGTTTCTCTCACCTGTTTCTCTCACCTGTTTCACTCACCTGTTTCACTCACCTGTTTCACTCCTTTGTTTCACTCCCCTGCTTCAATCTTCAGTTTTGCATTTCCCTGTTTAACTCCCATGTTTCACTCCCCTGTTTCATGCCCCTGTTTCACTCCTTTGTTTCACTCCATTGTTTCACTCCCCTGTTAAACTCTCCTGTTTCACTCCCTTTTTTCACTCCCTTGTTTCACTCCCTTGTTTCACTCTACTGTTTCACTCTACTGTTTCACTCTACTGTTTCCCTCACTTGTTTCACTCTACTGTTTCTCTCCCTTGTTTCACTGCCATGTTTCAATCTTGAGTTTCACACTTTGTTCAATTCCCCTTTTTAACTCTCCTGTTTCAACCTCCTGTTTCAACCTCCTGTTTCAACCTCCTGTTTCAACCTTCTGTTTCAACCTCCTGATTCAACCTCCTGTTTCAACCTCTCCCCCGATTCACTCTCTTGTTTCACTTCCCTGTTCTGTTCTCCTGTTTCTCACTCGCCTGTTCTCACTCGCCTGTTCTCACTCACCTGTTCTCACTCGCCTGTTCTCACTGCCCTGATCTCACTGCCTGTTCTCACTCCCTGTTTCAACCTTCAGTTTTGCAGTTCCCTGTTTCACTCCCGTTTCACTCCCCTGTTTCACTCCCCTGTTTCACTCCCCTGTTTCTCTCACCTGTTTCTCTCACGTGTTTCTCTCACCTGTTTCTCTCACCTGTTTGACTCAACTGTTTCACTCCCCTGCTTCAATCTTCAGTTTTGCATTTCCCTGTTTAACTCTCATGTTTCACTCCCCTGTTTCACTCCCCTGTTTCACTCCCCTGTTTCACTCTCCTGTTTCGCTCTCCTGTTTCACTCCCTTGTTTCGCTCCCTTGTTTTGCTCCCCTGTTTTGCTCTGCTGTTTCCCTCCCCTGTTTCTCTCTCTCCTATTTAAATCCACTTTTTCACTCTCCAGTTTCAATCCCCTGTTTCACTCTCATGTATCTCTCCCCTTTTTCACTCCCCGGTTTATCTCTCCTGTTTCTCTTACCTGTTTCACTCTCATGTTTCTCTCCCCTGTTTCCCTCCCCTGTTTCACTCTCCTATTTAAATCCACTTTTCAATCTCCAGTTTCAATCCCCTGTTTTACTCTCCTGTTTCACTCTCCTGTCTCACTCACCTGTTTCACTCTCCTGTCTCACTCTCCTGTCTCACTCTCCTGTCTCACTCTCCTGTCTCACTCTCCTGTCTCACTCTCCTGTCCCACTCTCTTGTTTCACTCCCCCGTTTCACTCCCCTGTTTCTTTCCCCTGCTCCTCTCCACTGTTTCACTTCCCTGTTTCAATTAAGTGTTTTACACCTCTCTTTCATTCCCATGATTCAATGTCATGTTTCACTCCTCTGTTTATCACCCCCGTTTCAATCTCCTGTTTCACTCTCCTGTTTCACTTTCCTGTTTCATTCTTCTGTTTCACTCTCCTGTTTCACTCTCCTGTTTCACTCTCCTGTTTCACTCCCCGTTTCACTCCCCTGTTTCACTCCCCAGTTTCACTCTCTCCGGTTTCACTCTCTCCTGTTTCACTCTCTCCTCTTTTACTCTGGCCTCTTTCACTCTCTCCTCTTTCTCTCTCTCCTGTATAACTCTCTCCTGTATCACTGTCTCCTGATTCACTCTCTCCTGTTTCAATCCCCTGATCACTCAACTGCTTCGTACACCCGTTTCAATCCCCTGTTCATTCTCTTGCTTCAATCCCCTGTTTGTCTCTCCAGTTTCGCACTCCCCTTTTACATTCTCATGTTCCACTTCCCCTGTTTCACTCCCTTGTTTCACACGTCTCTGTTTCACTACTTGTTTCACTTCGCTGTTCCATTCTCCTGTTTCAATAACTGTTTCACTCACATGTTACATTCCCTTGTTTCTCTCCCCTGTTTCACTCCCCTGTTTGACTCCCCTGTTTCACTCTCCTGTTTCACTCTCCTGTTTCACTCTCCTGTTCCATGCCCCTGTTTCACTCCCCTGTTTCACTCTCCTCTTTCACTCTCCTGTTTCTCTCCCATGTTTCCCTCCCCTGTTTCACTCTCCTATTTAAATCCACCTTTCGCTCTCCAGTTTCAATCCCCTGTTTCAATCCCCTGTTTCACTCTCCTGTCTCACTCTCCTGTCTCACTCTCCTGTCTCACTCTCCTGTCTCACTCTCTTGTCTCACTCTCCTATCTCACTCTCTTGTTTCACTCCCCTGATTCACTCCCGTTTCACTCCCCTGTTTCTTTCCCCTGCTCCTCTCCATGGTTTCACTTCCCTGTTTCAATTACCTGTTTTCCACACCTCTTTCATTCCCTTGATTCACTGTCATGTTTCACTCCCCTGTTTATCACCCCCGTTTCACTCTCCCGTTTCTCTCCCCTGTTTCACTCCCCGGTTTCACTCCACTGTTTCACTCTCTCCTCTTTCACTCTCTCCTCTTTCACTCTCTCCTCTTTCACTCTCTCCTCTTTCACTCTCTCCTGTTTCACTCTCTCCTGTTTCAATCTCCTGTTTCACTCAACTGCTTCATACTCCCGTTTCACTCCCCTGTTCATTCTCTTGCTTCAATCCCCTGTTTGTCTCTCCAGTTTTGCACTCCCCTTTTACATTCTCATGTTCCACTTCCCCTGTTTCACTCCCTTGTTTCACACGTCTCTGTTTCACTACTTGTTTCACTTCCATGTTCCATTCTCCTCTTTCAATAACTGTTTCACTCCCATATTACATTCACCTGTTTCTCTCCCGTGTTTCCCTCCCCTGTTTCACTCTCCTATTTAAATCCACCTTTCGCTCTCCAGTTTCAATCCCCTGTTTCAATCCCCTGTTTCAATCCCCTGTTTCACTCTCCTGTCTCACTCTCCTGTCTCACTCTCCTCTCTCACTCTCTTGTCTCACTCTCCTGTCTCACTCTCTTGTTTCACTCCCCTCTTTCACTCCCGTTTCACTCCCCTGTTTCTTTCCCCTGCTCCTCTCCATGGTTTCACTTCCCTGTTTCAATTACCTGTTTTCCACCACTCTTTCATTCCCTTGATTCACTGTCATGTTTCACTCCCCTGTTTATCACCCCCGTTTCAATCTCCTGTTTCACTCTCCTGTTTCACTCTCCCGTTTCACTCTCCCGTTTCACTCTCCTGTTTCACTCCCTTTTTTCACTCCCTTGTTTCACTCCCTTGTTTCACTCTACTGTTTCACTCTACTGTTTCACTCTACTGTTTCCCTCACTTGTTTCACTCTACTGTTTCTCTCCCTTGTTTCACTGCCATGTTTCAATCTTGAGTTTCACACTTTGTTCAATTCCCCTTTTTAACTCTCCTGTTTCAACCTCCTGTTTCAACCTCCTGTTTCAACCTCCTGTTTCAACCTTCTGTTTCAACCTCCTGATTCAACCTCCTGTTTCAACCTCTCCCCCGATTCACTCTCTTGTTTCACTTCCCTGTTCTGTTCTCCTGTTTCTCACTCGCCTGTTCTCACTCGCCTGTTCTCACTCACCTGTTCTCACTCGCCTGTTCTCACTGCCCTGATCTCACTGCCTGTTCTCACTCCCTGTTTCAACCTTCAGTTTTGCAGTTCCCTGTTTCACTCCCGTTTCACTCCCCTGTTTCACTCCCCTGTTTCACTCCCCTGTTTCTCTCACCTGTTTCTCTCACGTGTTTCTCTCACCTGTTTCTCTCACCTGTTTGACTCAACTGTTTCACTCCCCTGCTTCAATCTTCAGTTTTGCATTTCCCTGTTTAACTCTCATGTTTTACTCCCCTGTTTCACTCCCCTGTTTCACTCCCCTGTTTCACTCTCCTGTTTCGCTCTCCTGTTTCACTCCCTTGTTTCGCTCCCTTGTTTTGCTCCCCTGTTTTGCTCTGCTGTTTCCCTCCCCTGTTTCTCTCTCTCCTATTTAAATCCACTTTTTCACTCTCCAGTTTCAATCCCCTGTTTCACTCTCATGTATCTCTCCCCTTTTTCACTCCCCGGTTTATCTCTCCTGTTTCTCTTACCTGTTTCACTCTCATGTTTCTCTCCCCTGTTTCCCTCCCCTGTTTCACTCTCCTATTTAAATCCACTTTTCAATCTCCAGTTTCAATCCCCTGTTTTACTCTCCTGTTTCACTCTCCTGTCTCACTCACCTGTTTCACTCTCCTGTCTCACTCTCCTGTCTCACTCTCCTGTCTCACTCTCCTGTCTCACTCTCCTGTCTCACTCTCCTGTCCCACTCTCTTGTTTCACTCCCCCGTTTCACTCCCCTGTTTCTTTCCCCTGCTCCTCTCCACTGTTTCACTTCCCTGTTTCAATTAACTGTTTTACACCTCTCTTTCATTCCCATGATTCAATGTCATGTTTCACTCCTCTGTTTATCACCCCCGTTTCAATCTCCTGTTTCACTCTCCTGTTTCACTTTCCTGTTTCATTCTTCTGTTTCACTCTCCTGTTTCACTCTCCTGTTTCACTCTCCTGTTTCACTCCCCGTTTCACTCCCCTGTTTCACTCCCCAGTTTCACTCTCTCCGGTTTCACTCTCTCCTGTTTCACTCTCTCCTCTTTTACTCTGGCCTCTTTCACTCTCTCCTCTTTCTCTCTCTCCTGTATAACTCTCTCCTGTATCACTGTCTCCTGATTCACTCTCTCCTGTTTCAATCCCCTGATCACTCAACTGCTTCGTACTCCCGTTTCAATCCCCTGTTCATTCTCTTGCTTCAATCCCCTGTTTGTCTCTCCAGTTTCGCACTCCCCTTTTACATTCTCATGTTCCACTTCCCCTGTTTCACTCCCTTGTTTCACACGTCTCTGTTTCACTACTTGTTTCACTTCGCTGTTCCATTCTCCTGTTTCAATAACTGTTTCACTCACATGTTACATTCCCTTGTTTCTCTCCCCTGTTTCACTCCCCTGTTTGACTCCCCTGTTTCACTCTCCTGTTTCACTCTCCTGTTTCACTCTCCTGTTCCATGCCCCTGTTTCACTCCCCTGTTTCACTCTCCTCTTTCACTCTCCTGTTTCTCTCCCATGTTTCCCTCCCCTGTTTCACTCTCCTATTTAAATCCACCTTTCGCTCTCCAGTTTCAATCCCCTGTTTCAATCCCCTGTTTCACTCTCCTGTCTCACTCTCCTGTCTCACTCTCCTGTCTCACTCTCCTGTCTCACTCTCTTGTCTCACTCTCCTATCTCACTCTCTTGTTTCACTCCCCTGATTCACTCCCGTTTCACTCCCCTGTTTCTTTCCCCTGCTCCTCTCCATGGTTTCACTTCCCTGTTTCAATTACCTGTTTTCCACACCTCTTTCATTCCCTTGATTCACTGTCATGTTTCACTCCCCTGTTTATCACCCCCGTTTCACTCTCCCGTTTCTCTCCCCTGTTTCACTCCCCGGTTTCACTCCACTGTTTCACTCTCTCCTCTTTCACTCTCTCCTCTTTCACTCTCTCCTCTTTCACTCTCTCCTCTTTCACTCTCTCCTGTTTCACTCTCTCCTGTTTCAATCTCCTGTTTCACTCAACTGCTTCATACTCCCGTTTCACTCCCCTGTTCATTCTCTTGCTTCAATCCCCTGTTTGTCTCTCCAGTTTTGCACTCCCCTTTTACATTCTCATGTTCCACTTCCCCTGTTTCACTCCCTTGTTTCACACGTCTCTGTTTCACTACTTGTTTCACTTCCATGTTCCATTCTCCTCTTTCAATAACTGTTTCACTCCCATATTACATTCACCTGTTTCTCTCCCGTGTTTCCCTCCCCTGTTTCACTCTCCTATTTAAATCCACCTTTCGCTCTCCAGTTTCAATCCCCTGTTTCAATCCCCTGTTTCAATCCCCTGTTTCACTCTCCTGTCTCACTCTCCTGTCTCACTCTCCTCTCTCACTCTCTTGTCTCACTCTCCTGTCTCACTCTCTTGTTTCACTCCCCTCTTTCACTCCCGTTTCACTCCCCTGTTTCTTTCCCCTGCTCCTCTCCATGGTTTCACTTCCCTGTTTCAATTACCTGTTTTCCACCACTCTTTCATTCCCTTGATTCACTGTCATGTTTCACTCCCCTGTTTATCACCCCCGTTTCAATCTCCTGTTTCACTCTCCTGTTTCACTCTCCCGTTTCACTCTCCCGTTTCACTCTCCTGTTTCACTCCCCGGTTTCACTACCCTGTTTCAATCTCTCCTCTTTCACTCTCTCCTGTTTCACTCTCTCCTCTTTCACTCTCGCCTCTTTCACTCTCTCCTCTTTCACTCTCTCCTGTTTCACTCTATCCTGTTTCACCCTCTCCTGTTTCAATCTCCTGTTTCACTCAACTGCTTTGTACTCCCGTTTCACTCCCCTGTTCATTCTCTTGCTTCAATCCCCTGTTTGTCTCTCCAGTTTTGCACTCCCCTTTTACATTCTCATGTTCCACTTCCCCTGTTTCACTCCCTTGTTTCACACGTCTCTGTTTCACTACTTGTTTCACTTCCATGTTACATTCTCCTGTTTCAATAACTGTTTCACTCCCATGTTACATTCCCCTGTTTCTCTCCCCTGGTTCGCTCCCCTGTTTCACTCCCCTGTTTAACTCCCCTGTTTCACTGACCCTGTTTCACTCCCTCGTTTCACTCCCCTCTTTCACTCCCCTGTTTCACTCCCCTGTTTCACTCCCCTGTTTCACTCCCCAGTTTCACTCCCCAGTTTCACTCCCCTGCTTCACTCTCGTTTCACTCCCCTGCTTCAATATTCAGTTTTCCATTTCCCTGTTTAACTCCCATGTTTCACTCCCCTGTTTTACACCTCTCTTTGATTCCCCTGACTCACTCTCATGTTTTGCTCGCCTGTTTCGCTCCACTTTCAATCCCGTGTTTCACTCTCTTGTTTCACTCTCCTGTTTCACTTCCTGTTTCACTCTCCTGTTTCCCTCTCCTGTTTCCCTCTCATGTTTCACTCTCCTGTTTCACTCTCCTCTTTCACTCTCCTCTTTCACTCTCCTCTTTCACTCTCCTCTTTCACTCTCCTCTTTCACTCTCCTGTTTCCCTCTCCTGTTTCACTCTCCTGTTTCACCCCCATGTTTCCTTCCCCTGCTTCTCTCCACTGTTTCACTCCCCTGTTTCACTTACCTGTTTTAC
This sequence comes from Carcharodon carcharias, assembly GCF_017639515.1. Taxonomy (NCBI): domain Eukaryota; kingdom Metazoa; phylum Chordata; class Chondrichthyes; order Lamniformes; family Lamnidae; genus Carcharodon; species Carcharodon carcharias. The sequence goes on from NC_054476.1 coordinate 26,531,494, forward strand.
ACCTTTCTTTCATTCCCCTGACTCACTCTCATGTTTCACTCCCCTGTTTATCACCCCGTTTCGCTCTCCTGTTTCGCTCTCCTGTTTCGCTCTCCTGTTTCACTCTCCTGTTCACTCCCCTGTTTGGCTACCCTGTTTCGCTTCCCTGTTTCGCTACCGTGTTTCACTCTCGCCTGTTTCATTCTCGTCTGTTTCACTCTCGCCTGTTTCACTCTTGCCTGTTTCAATCTCTCCTGTTTCAATCTCTCCTTTTTCACTCTCTCCTGTTTCACTCTCTCCTGTTTCACTCACCTGCTTCATACTCCTGTTTCACTCCACTGTTCATTCTCTTGCTTCAATGTCCTGTTTGTCTCTCCAGTTTCGTACTCCCCTTTTACATTCTCATGTTCCACTTCCCCTGTTTCACTCCCTTGTTTCACATGCCTCTTTTTCACTACCTTGTTTCACTTCCCTGTTCCATTCTCCTGTTTCAATAACTGTTTCACTCCCATATTACATTACCCTGTTTAACTCCCCTGTTTCACTCCCCTGTTTCACTCCCCTGTTTCACTCCCCTGTTTCATTCCCCTGTTTCACGCACCTGTTTCACTCCCCTGTTTCACTACCATGTTTCACTCCCTTGTTTCACTCCCTTGTTTCACTCCCCTGCTTCAATATTCAGTTTTCCATTTCCCTGTTTAACTCCCATGTTTCACTCCCCTGTTTTACACCTCTCTTTCATTCCCCTGACTCACTCTCATGTTTTGCTCACCTGTTTCACTCCACTTTCAATCCCGTGTTTCACTCTCTTGTTTCACTCTCTTGTTTCACTCTCCTCTTTCACTGTCCTCTTTCACTCTCCGGTTTCTCTCCCCTGTTTCCCTCCCCTGTTTCACTCTCCTATTTAAATCCACCTTTAACTCTCCAGTTTCAATCCCCTGTTTCACTCTCCTGTCTCACTCTCCTGTCTCACTCACCTGTCTCACTCTCCTGTCTCACTATCCTGTCTCACTCTCCTGTCTCACTCTCCTGTCTCACTCTGTTGTATCACTCCCCAGTTTCACTCCCCTGTTTCTTTCCCCTGCTCCTCTCCACTGTTTCACTTCCCTGTTTCAATTACGTGTTTTACACCTCTCTTTCATTCCCTTGATTCACTGTCATGTTTCACTCCCCTGTTTATCACCCCCGTTTCAATCTCCTGTTTCACTCTCCTGTTTCACATTCCTGTTTCATTCTCCTGTTTCACTCTCCTATTTCACTCCCCTGTTTCACTCCCTGTTTCACTCCCCTGTTTCACTCCCCTGTTTAACTCCCCTGTTTCACTCCCCTGTTTCACTACCCTGTTTCACTCCGTTGTTTCACTCCCTTGTTTCACTCCCTTCTTTCACTCCCTTATTTCACTCCCCTGTTTCACTCCACTGCTTCAATCTTCAGTTTTGCATTTCCCTGTTTAATTTCCATGATTCACTCCCTTGTTTCACTCCCCTGTTTTGCTCCACTTTCAATCCCCTGTTTCACTCTCCTCTTTCAATCTCCTGTTTCACTCTCCTGCTTCACTCTCCTGCTTCACTACCTTGTTTCACTCCTCTTTTTCACTCCCCTGTTTCACTCCAATGCTTCAATCTTCAGTTTTGCATTTCCCTGTTTAACTCCCCTGTTTCACTCCCCTGTTTCACTCTCCTGTTTCACTCTCCTGTTTCACTCTCCTGTTCCATGCCCCTGGTTCAATCCCCTGGTTCACTCCCTTGGTTCACTCCACTGGTTCACTCTCCTCTTTCACTCTCCTTTTTCACTCTCCTCTTCCACTCTCCTCTTTCACTCTCATGTTTCTCTCCCCTGTTTCCCTCCCCTGTTTCACTCTCCTATTTAAATCCACTTTTCACTCTCCAGTTTCAATACCCTGTTTCACTCTCCTGTTTCACTCTCCTGTCTCACTCACCTGTCTCACTCTCCTGTCTCACTCTCTTGTTGCACTCCCCTGTTTCACTCCCCTGTTTCTTTCCCCTGCTCCTCTCCACTGGTTCACTTCCCTGTTTCAATTACCTGTTTTACACCACTCTTTCATTCCCTGGATTCAATGTCATGTTTCACTCCCCTGTTTATCACCCCCGTTTCAATCTCCTGTTTCACTCTCCTGTTTCACTTTCCTGTTTCATTCTTCTGTTTCATTCTCCTGTTTCACTCTCCTGTTTCACTTTCCTGTTTCATTCTTCTGTTTCATTCTCCTGTTTCACTCTCCTGTTTCACTCGCCGTTTCACTCCCCTGTTTCACTTTCCAGTTTCACTCTCTCCTGTTTTACTCTCTCCTCTTTCACACTCTCCTGATTCACTCTCTCCTCTTTCAGTCTCGCCTTTTTCACTCTCTCCTCTTTCACTCTCTCCTGTATCACTCTCTCCTGTTTCACTCTCTCCTGTTTCAATCTCCTGTTTCACTCAACTGCTTCGTACTCCCGTTTCACTCCCCTGTTTCACTCCCCTGTTTCACTCTCCTGTTTCACTCTCCTATTTCACTCTCCTGTTCCATGCTCTTGGTTCACTCCCCTGGTTCACTCCCCTGTTTCACTCTCCTCTTTCACTCTCCTGTTTCTCTCCCGTGTTTCCCTCCCCGTTTCACTCTCCTATTGAAATCCACCTTTCGCTCTCCAGTTTGAATCCCCTGTTTCAATCCCCTGTTTCACTCTCCTGTTTCACTCTCCTGTTTCATTCTCCTGTCTCACTCATCTGTTTCACTCTTCGGTTTCACTCTCCTGTCTCACTCTCCTGTCTCACTCTCCTGTCTCACTCTCCTGTCTCACTCTCCTGTCTCACTCTCTTGTTTCACCCCCCTGTTTCACTCCCGTTTCACTCCCCTGTTTCACTCCCCGTTTCTTTCCCATGCTCCTCTCCACTGTTTCACTTCCCTGTTTCAATTACCTGTTTTACACCTCTCTTTCATTCCCTTGATTCACTGTCATGTTTCACTCCCCTGTTTATCACCCCCGTTTCAATCTCCTGTTTCACTCTCCTGTTTCACTTTCCTGTTTCATTCTCCTGTTTCACTCTCCTGTTTCACTCTCCTGTTCCACTCTGCTGTTTCACTCCCCGTTTCACTCCCCTGTTTCACTCCCCAGTTTCAGTTTCTCCTGTTTCACTCTCTCCTCTTTCACTCTCGCCTCTTTCACTATCTCCTCTTTCACTCTCTCCTGTTTCACTCTCTCCTGTTTCACTCTCTCTTGTTTCAATCTCCTGTTTCACTCGACTGCTTCGTACTCACGTTTCACTCCCCTGTTCATTCTCTTGCTTCAATCCCCTGTTTGTCTCTCCAGTTTTGCACTCCCCTTTTACATTCTCATGTTCCACTTCCCCTGTTTCACTCCCTTGTTTCACACGTCTCTGTTTCACTACTTGTTTCACTTCCATGTTCCATTCTACTGTTTCAATAACTGTTTCACTCCCATTTTACATTCCCCTGTTTCTCTCCCCTCGTGCGCTCCCCTGTTTCACTCCCCTGATTCACACCCCTGTTTCACTCCCCTGTTTCACAGACCCTGTTTCAGTCCCCAGTTTCACTCCCCAGTTTCACACCCCTGCTTCACTCCCCTGTTTCACTCCCCTGCTTCAATATTCAATTTTGCATTTCCCTGTTTAACTCCCATGTTTCACTGCTTTGTTTTACACCTCTCTTTCATTCCCCTGACTCACTCTCATGTTTTGCTCGCCTGTTTCGCTCCACTTTCAATCCCGTGTTTCACTCTCTTGTTTCACTCTCCTGTTACACTTCCTGTTTCACTCTCCTGTTTCCCTCTCCTGTTTCCCGCTCCTGTTTCCCTCCCCTGTTTCACTCTCCTGCTTCACTCTCCTGTTTCACTCTCCTGCTTCACTCTCCTGTTTCACTCTCCTCTTTCACTCTCCTGTTTCACTCTCCTCTTTCACTCTCCTCTTTCACTCTCCTCTTTCACTCTCCTCTTTCACTCTCCTGTTTCCCTCTCCTGTTTCACTCTCCTGTTTCACTCCCATGTTTCTTTCCCCTGCTCCTCTCCACTGTTTCACTCCCCTGTTTCACTTACCTGTTTTACACCATTCTTTCATTCACCTGACTCACTCTCATGTTTCACTCCCCTGTTTATTACCCTGTTTCGCTCTCCTGTTTAGCTCTCCTGTTTCGCTCTCCTGTTTCACTCTCCTGTTCACTCCCCTGTTTTGCTCCCCTGTTTTGCTCCCCTGTTTCTCTACCCTGTTTCACTCTCGCCTGTTCTATTCTTGCCTGTTTCACTCTCGTCTGTTTCACTCTTGCCTGTTTTAATCTCTCCTGTTTCACTCTCTCCTGTTTCACTCACCTGCTTCGTACTCCCGTTTCACTCCATTGTTCATTCTCTTGCTTCAATGTCCTGTTTGTCCCTCCAGTTTCGTACTCCCCTTTTACATTCTCATGTGCCACTTCCCCTGTTTCACTCCCTTGTTTCACATGCCTCTTTTTCACTACCTTGTTTCACTTCCCTGTTCCATTCTCCTGTTTCAATAACTGTTTCACTCCCATGTTACATTACCCTGTTTAACTCCCCTGTTTCACTCCCCTGTTTCACTCCCCTGTTTCACTCCCTTGTTTCACTACCCTGTTTCACTACCATGTTTCACTCCCCTGTTTCACTCCCCTGTTTCACTCCAATGCTTCAAACTTCAGTTTTGCATTTCCATGTTTAACTTCCATGTTTCACTCCCTTGTTTCACTCCCCTGTTTTGCTCCACTTTCAATCCCCTGTTTCACTCTCCTTTTTCACTCTCCTGTTTCACTCTCCTGTTTCACTCTCCTGTTTCACTCCTCTTTCAATCCCGTTTCACTCTCTTGTTTCACTCTCCTGTTTCACTCTCCTGTTTCACTCTCCTGTTTCAATCTCCTTTTTCACTCCCCTGTTTCACTCCTCTGTTTCACTCCCATGTTTCTTTCCCCTGCTCCTCACCACTGTTTCACTTCCCTGTTTCAATTACCTGTTTTACACCTCTCTTACATTCCCTTGACTCACTCTCTTTTTTCACTCCCTTATTTATCACCCCCGTTTCCCTCTCCTGTTTCAATCTTCAGTTCTTCACTCACCTGTTTCACTCTCCTGTTTCACCTCCCCTGTTTCTCTCCCTTGTTTCACTCTACTGTTTCACTCTACTGTTTCAATGCCTTGTTTCACTCCCTTGTTTCACTCTAGTGTTTCACTCTACTGTTTCACTCTACTGTTTCATTCTACTGTTTCACTCACTTGTTTCACTCTACTGTTTCTCTCTACTGTTTCACTCTACTGTTTCACTCACTTGTTTCACTCTACTGTTTCTCTCCCTTGTTTCACTGCCATGTTTCAATCTCGAATTTCACACTTTGTTCAATTCCCCTTTTTAACTCTCCTGTTTCAACCTCCTGTTTCAACCTCCTGTTTCAACCACTTGTTTCAACCTTCTGTTTCAACCTCCTGTTTCAACCTCCTCTTTCAACCTCCTCTTTCAACCTCTCCCCCTGATTCACTCACTTGTTTCACTTCCCTGTTCTGTTCTCCTGTTTCTCACTCGCCTGTTCTCACTCGCCTGTTCTCACTCGCCTGTTCTCACTGCCCTGTTCTCACTGCCCTGTTCTCACTGCCCTGTTCTCAGTCTCCTGTTTCAATCTTCAGTTTTGCAGTTCCCTGTTTCACTCCCGTTTCACTCCCCTGTTTCACTCCCCTGTTTCTCTCACCTGTTTCTCTCACCTGTTTCACTCACCTGTTTCACTCACCTGTTTCACTCCCCTGCTTCAATCTTCAGTTTTGCATTTCCCTGTTTAACTCCCATGTTTCACTCCCCTGTTTCATGCCCCTGTTTCACTCCTTTGTTTCACTCCATTGTTTCACTCCCCTGTTTAACTCTCCTGTTTCACTCCCTTTTTTCACTCCCTTGTTTCACTCCCTTGTTTCACTCTACTGTTTCACTCTACTGTTTCACTCTACTGTTTCCCTCACTGTTTCACTCTACTGTTTCTCTCGCTTGTTTCACTGCCATGTTTTAATCTTGAGTTTCACACTTTGTTCAATTCCCCTTTTTAACTCTCCTGTTTCAACCTCCTGTTTCAACCTCCTGTTTCAACCTCCTGTTTCAACCTTCTGTTTCAACCTCCTGTTTCAACATCCTTGTTTCAACCTCTCCCCCGATTCACTCACTTGTTTCACTTCCCTGTTCTGTTCTCCTGTTTCTCACTCGCCTGTTCTCACTCGCCTGTTCTCACTCGCCTGTTCTCACTCGCCTGTTCTCACTGCCCTGTTCTCACTGCCCTGTTCTCACTCCCTGTTTCAATCTTCAGTTTTGCAGTTCCCTGTTTCACTCCCGTTTCACTCCCCTGTTTCACTCCCCTGTTTCTCTCACCTGTTTCTCTCACGTGTTTCTCTCACCTGTTTCTCTCACCTGTTTGACTCAACTGTTTCACTCCCCTGCTTCAATCTTCAGTTTTGCATTTCCCTGTTTAACTCTCATGTTTCACTCCCCTGTTTCACACCCCTGTTTCACTCCCCTGTTTCACTCCCCTGTTTCACTCCCCTGTTTCACTCTCCTGTTTCGCTCTCCTGTTTCACTCCCTTGTTTCACTCCCTTGTTTCACTGCCTGTTTCACTCCCCTGTTTCACTCCCCTGCTTCAATCTTCATCAGTATCGCATTTCCCTGTTTAACTCCCATGTTTCACTCCCCTGTTTTACACCTCTCTTTCATTCCCCTGTCTCACTCTCATGTTTTGCTCCCCTGTTTCGCTCCACTTTCAATCCTGTGTTTCACTCGCCTTTTCCACTCTCCTGTTTCCTTCCCCTGCTCCTCTCCCCTGTTTCTTTCCCTTGTTTCAATTACCTGTTTTACACCTCTCTTTCATTCCCCTGTCTCACTCTCATGTTTCACTCCCCTGTTTATCACCCCCGTTTCGCTCTCCTGTTTCACTCTCCTGTTTCGCTCCCCTGTTTTGCTCTGCTGTTTCCCTCCCCTGTTTCACTCTCTCCTATTTAAATCCACTTTTTCACTCTCCAGTTTCAATCCCCTGTTTCACGCTCATGTATCTCTCCCCTTTTTCGCTCCCCTGTTTATCTCCCCTGTTTCTCTTACTTGTTTCACTCTCATGTTAACTCCCTGTTTCTCTTATCTGTTTCTCACACCTGTTTCACTCACCTGTTTCAATCACCTGTTTCACTCAAAGGTTTCACTCCCCTGTTTCACTCCCCTGTTTGGTATACCCCTGTTTCACTCCCCTGCTTCAATCTTCAATTTTGCATTTCGCTTTTAACTCCCCTGTTTCACTCCCCTGTGTCACGCCCCTGTTTCACTCCCTTGTTTCACTCCACTGCTTCAATCTTCAGTTTTGCATTTCCCTGTTTAACTTCCATGTTTCACTCACTTGTTTCACTCCACTGCTTCACTCCCCTTCTTTGCTTCACTTTCAATCCCCTGTTTCACTCTCCTGTTTCACTCTCCTGTTTCACTCTCCTGGTACACTCTCCTGTTTCACTCTCCTGTTTCACTCTCCTTTTACACTCTGCTGTTTCACTCTCCTGTTTTACTCCACTTTCAATCCCGTTTCACTCTCTTGTTTCACTCTCCTGTTTCACTCTCCTGTTTCACTCTCCTGTTTCACTCCCTGGTTTCTTTCCCCTGCTCGTCACCACTGTTTCACTTCCCTGTTTCAATTACCTGTTTTACACCTCTCTTACTTTCCCTTGACTCACTCTTATGTTTCACTCCTCCGTTTATCACCCCCGTTGAACTCTCCTGTTTCACTCTCCTGTTTCACTCTCCTGTTTCACTCTCCTGTTTCTCTCCCCTGTTTCTCTCCCCTGTTTTGCTCCGTTGTTTCCCTCCCCCGTTTCACTCTCCTACTTAAATTCACTTTTTCAATCTCCAATTTCAATCCGCTGTATCACTCTCCTGTTTTTCTCCCCTTTTTCACTCCTCTTGTTTATCTCCCCTCTTTCTCGTCCTTGTTTCACTCTCAGGTTCACTCTCTCACCTGTTTCACTCACCTGTTTCACTCACCTTTTTCACTCACTTGTTTCACTCACATGTTTCACTCTCCTGTTTCACTCCCCTGTTTCACTACCCTGTTTGGTATACCCCTATTTCACTCCCCTGTTTCACTCCAATGTTTCACTCCACTGTTTCACTCCCCTGCTTCAATCTTCAGTTTTGCATTTCCCTGTTTAACTCCCCTGTTTCACTCCCCTGTTTCACTCTCCTGTTTCACTCACCTGTTTCACTCCCCTGTTCCATGCCCCTGGTTCAGTCCCCTGGTTCACTCCCCTGGTTCACTCTCCTTTTTCACTCTCCTCTTTCACTCTCCTCTTTCACTCTCATGTTTCTCTCCCCTGTTTCCCTCCCCTGTTTCACTCTCCTATTTAAATCCACTTTTCACTCTCCAGTTTCAATCCCCTGTTTCACTCTCCTGTTTCACTCTCCAGTCTCACTCTCCTGTCTCACTCTCCTGTCTCACTCTCCTGTCTCACTCTCCTGTCTCACTCTCCTGTCTCACTCTCCTGTCCCACTCTCTTGTTTCACTCCCCTGTTTCACTCCACTGTTTCTTTCCCCTGCTCCTCTCCACTGTTTCACTTCCCTGTTTCAATTACCAGTTTTACACCTCTCTTTCATTCCCTTGATTCACTGTCATCTTTCACTCCCCTGTTTATCACCCCCATTTCAATCACCTGTTTCACTCTCCTGCTTCACTCTCCTGTTTCATTCTGCTGTTTCACTCTCCTGTTTCACTCTCCTGTTTGACTCTCCTGTTTCACTCCCCGTTTCACTCCCCTGTTTCACTCCCCAGTTTCACTCTCTCCTGTTTCACTCTCTCCTCTTTTACTCTCTCCTGTTTCAGTCTCTCCTCTTTCACTCTCGCCTCTTTCACTCTCTCCTCTTTCACTCTCTCCTCTTTCACTCTCTAGTGTTTCACTGTCTCCTGTTTCAATCCCCTGTTTCACGCACCTGCTTCGTACTCCCGTTTCACTCCCCTGATCATTCTCTTGCTTCAATCCCCTCTTTGTCTCTCCAGTTTCGCACTCCCCTTTTACATTCTCATGTTCCACTTCACATTTTTCACTCCCTTGTTTCACACGTCTCTGTTTCACTACTTGTTTCACTTCGCTGTTCCATTCTCCTTTTTCAATAACTTTTTCACTCCCATGTTACATTCCCCTGTTTCTCTCCCCTCTTTCTCTCCCCTGTTTCTCTCCCCTGTATGACTCCCCTGTTTCACTCTCCTGTTTCACTCTCCTGTTCAATGCCCCTGGTTAACTCCCCTGGTTCACTCCCTTGGTTCACTCCCCTGGTTCACTCTCTTCTTTCACTCTCCTCTTTCACTCTCCGGTTTCTCTCTCGTGTTTCCCTCACGTGTTTCACTCTCCTATTTAAATCTACTTTTCACTCTCCAGTTTCAATCCACTGTTTCACTCTCCTGTCTCACTCTCCTATCTCACTCTCCTGTCTCACCCTCCTGTCTCACCCAAGTCTCACCCTCCTGTCTCACTCTCCTGTCTCACTCTCCTGTCTCACTTTCCTGTCTCACCCTCCTGTCTCACTCTCCTGTCTCACTCTCCTGTCTCACTTTCCTGTCTCACTCTCCTGTCTCACTCTCCTGTCTCACTCTCCTGTCTCACTCTCCTGTTTCACTCTCCTGTCTCACTCCCCTGTCTCACTCTCCTGTCTCACTCTCCTGTCTCACTCCCCTGTTTCACTCCCCTGTTTCTTTCCCCTGCTCCTCTCCACTGTTTCACCTCCCTGTTTCAATTACCTGTTTTACACCTCTCTTTCATTCCCTTGATTCACTGTCATGTTTTACTCCCCTGTTTATCACCCCCGTTTCAATCTCCTGTTTCACTCTCCTGTTTCACTCTCCTGCTTCATTCTCCTGTTTCACTCTCCTGTTTCACTCTCCGTTTCACTCCCCTGTTTCACTCCCCAGTTTCACTCTCTCCTGTTTCACTCTCTCCTCTTTCACTCTCGCCTCTTTCACTCTTTCCTCTTTCACTCTCTCCTGTATCACTCTCTCCTGTTTCACTTTCTCCTGTTTCAATCCCCTGTTTCACTCATCTGCTTCGTACTCCCGTTTCACTCCCCTGTTCATTCACTTGCTTCAATCCCCTCTTTGTCTCTCCAGTTGCGCACTCCCCTTTTACATTCTCATGTTCCACTTCCCCTGTTTCACTCCCTTGTTTCAAACGTCTCTGTTTCACTACTTGTTTCACTTCGCTGTTCCATTCTCCTGTTTCAATAAATTTTTCACTCCCATGTTACATTCCCCTGTTTCTCTCCCCTGTTTCTCTCCCCTGTTTGACTCCCCTGTTTCAGTCTCCTGTTTCACTCTCCTGTTCCATGCCCCTGGTTAACTCCCCTGGTTCACTCCCCTGGTTCACTCCCATGGTTCACTCTCTGCTTTCACTCTCCTCTTTCACTCTCCGGTTTCTCTCTTATGTTTCCCTCACGTGTTTCACTCTCCTATTTAAATCCACTTTTCACTCTCCAGTTTCAATCCCCTGTTTCACTCTCCTGTCTCACTCTCCTATCTCACTCTCCTGTCTCACGCTCCTGTCTCACCCTCCTGTCTCACCCTCCTGTCTCACTCTCCTGTCTCACTCTCCTGTCTCACTCTCCTGTCTCACTCTCCTGTCTCACTCTCCTGTTTCACTCTCCTGTCTCACTCTCCTGTCTCACTCCCCTGTTTCACTCCCCTGTTTCTTTCCCCTGCTCCTCTCCACTGTTTCACCTCCCTGTTTCAATTACCTGTTTTACACCTCTCTTTCATTCCCTTGATTCACTGTCATGTTTCACTCCCCTGTTTATCACCCCCGTTTCAATCTCCTGTTTCACTCCCCTGTTTCACTCTCGTGTTTCACTCTCCTGTTTCACTCTCCTGTCTCACTCTCCTGTCTCACTCTCCTGTCTCACTCTCCTGTCTCACTCTCCTGTCTCACTCTCCTGTCTCACTCTCCTGTTTCACTCCCCTGTTTCACTCCCCTGTTTCTTTCCCCTGCTCCTCTCCACTGTTTCACTTCCCTGTTTCAATTACCTGTTTTACACCTCTCTTCCATTCCCTTGATTCACTGTCATGTTTCACTCCCCTTTTTATCACCCCCGTTTCAATCTCCTGTTTCACTCTCCTGTTTCACTCTCCTGTTTCACTCTCCTGTTACACTCTCCTGTTACACTGTCCTGTTTCACTCTCCTGTTTCACTCTCCTTTTTCACTCTCCTGTTTCACTCTCCTGTTTCACTCCCCTGTTTCACTCCCCTGTTTCACTCTCCTGTTTCACCTTCCTCTTTCACTCTCCTGTTTCACTCTCCTGTTTCCCTGTCCTGTTTCACTCTCCTGTTTCACCCCCCTGTTTCTTTCCCCTACTCCTCTCCACTGTTTCATTCCCCTGTTTCACTTAGCTGTTTTACAACTCTCCTTCATTCCCCTGACTCACTCTCATGTTTCACTCCCCTGTTTATCACCCCGTTTCACTCCCCTGTTTCACTCCCCAGTTTCACTCTCTCCTGTTTCACTCTCTCCTCTTTTACTCTCTCCTGTTTCAGTCTCTCCTCTTTCACTCTTTCCTCTTTCACTCTCTCCTCTTTCACTCTCTCCTCTTTCACTCTCTCCTGTTTCACTCTCTCCTGTTTCAATCCCCTGTTTCACTCACCTGCTTCGTACTCCCGTTTCACTCCCCTGTTCATTCTCTTGCTTCAATCCCCTCTTTGTCTCTCCAGTTTCGCACTCCCCTTTTACATTCTCATGTTCCACTTCCCCTGTTTCACTCCCTTGTTTGACACGTCTCTGGTTCACTACTTGTTTCACTTCGCTGTTCCATTCTCCTGTTTCAATAACTTTTTCACTCCCATGTTACATTCCCCTGTTTCTCTCCCCTGTTTCTCTCCCCTGTTTCACTCCCCTGTTTCACTCCCCTGTTTCACTCTCCTGTTTCACTCTCCTGTTCCATGCCCCTGGTTCACTCCCCTGGTTCACTCCCCTGGTTCACACCCCTGGTTCACACTCTTCTTTCACTCTCCTCTTTCACTCTCCGGTTTCTCTCCCGTGTTTCCCTCACGTGTTTCACTCTCCTATTTAAATCCAACTTTCGCTTTCCAGTTTCAATACCCTGCTTCAATGCCCTGTTTCACTCTTCTGTTTCACTCTCCTTTCTCACTCTCCTGTCTCACTCTCCTGTCTCACTCTCCTGTCTCACACTCCTGTCTGACTCTTTTGTCTCACTCCCCTGTTTCACTCCCCTGTTTCTTTCCCCTGCTCCTCTCCACTGTTTCACCTCCCTGTTTCAATTACCTGTTTTACACCTCTCTTTCATTCCCTTGATTCACTGTCATTTTTCACTCCCCTGTTTATCACCCCCGTTTCAATGTCCTGTTTCACTCTCCTGTGTCACTCTCCTGCTTCATTCTGCTGTTTCACTCTCCTGTTTCACTCTCCTGTTTCACTCTCCTGTTTCACTCTCCTGTCTCACACTCCTGTCTGACTCTTTTGTTTCACTCCCCTGTTTCACTCCCGTTTCACTCCCCTGTTTCTTTCCCCTGCTCCTCTCCACTATTTCACTTCCCTGTTTCAATTACCTGTTTTACAGCTCTCTTTCATTCCCTTGATTCACTGTCATTTTTCACTCCCCTCTTTATCACCCCCGTTTCAATCTCCTGTTTCACTCTGCTGTTTCACTCTCCTGTTTCACTCTCCTGTTCCATGCCCCTGGTTAACTCCCCTGGTTCACTCCCCTGGTTCAATCCCCTGGTTCACTCTCTTCTTTCACTCTCCTCTTTCACTCTCCGGTTTCTCTCTCGTGTTTCCCTCACGTGTTTCACTCTCCTATTTAAATCCACTTTTCAGTCTCCAGTTTCAATCCCCTGTTTCACTCTCCTGTCTCACTCTCCTATCTCACTCTCCTGCCTCACGCTCCTGTCTCACCCTCCTGTCTCAACCTCCTGTCTCACTCTCCTGTCTCACTCTCCTGTCTCACTCTCCTGTCTCACTCTCCTGTCTCACTCTCCTGTCTCACTCTCCTGTCTCACTCTCCTGTCCCACTCTCTTGTTTCACTCCCCTGTTTCACTCCACTGTTTCTTTCCCCTGCTCCTCTCCACTGTTTCACTTCCCTGTTTCAATTACCAGTTTTACACCTCTCTTTCATTCCCTTGATTCACTGTCATCTTTCACTCCCCTGTTTATCACCCCCATTTCAATCACCTGTTTCACTCTCCTGCTTCACTCTCCTGTTTCATTCTGCTGTTTCACTCTCCTGTTTCACTCTCCTGTTTGACTCTCCTGTTTCACTCCCCGTTTCACTCCCCTGTTTCACTCCCCAGTTTCACTCTCTCCTGTTTCACTCTCTCCTCTTTTACTCTCTCCTGTTTCAGTCTCTCCTCTTTCACTCTCGCCTCTTTCACTCTCTCCTCTTTCACTCTCTCCTCTTTCACTCTCTAGTGTTTCACTGTCTCCTGTTTCAATCCCCTGTTTCACGCACCTGCTTCGTACTCCCGTTTCACTCCCCTGATCATTCTCTTGCTTCAATCCCCTCTTTGTCTCTCCAGTTTCGCACTCCCCTTTTACATTCTCATGTTCCACTTCACATTTTTCACTCCCTTGTTTCACACGTCTCTGTTTCACTACTTGTTTCACTTCGCTGTTCCATTCTCCTTTTTCAATAACTTTTTCACTCCCATGTTACATTCCCCTGTTTCTCTCCCCTCTTTCTCTCCCCTGTTTCTCTCCCCTGTATGACTCCCCTGTTTCACTCTCCTGTTTCACTCTCCTGTTCAATGCCCCTGGTTAACTCCCCTGGTTCACTCCCTTGGTTCACTCCCCTGGTTCACTCTCTTCTTTCACTCTCCTCTTTCACTCTCCAGTTTCTCTCTCGTGTTTCCCTCACGTGTTTCACTCTCCTATTTAAATCTACTTTTCACTCTCCAGTTTCAATCCCCTGTCTCACTCTCCTATCTCACTCTCCTGTCTCACCCTCCTGTCTCACCCAAGTCTCACCCTCCTGTCTCACTCTCCTGTCTCACTCTCCTGTCTCACTTTCCTGTCTCACCCTCCTGTCTCACTCTCCTGTCTCACTCTCCTGTCTCACTTTCCTGTCTCACTCTCCTGTCTCACTCTCCTGTCTCACTCTCCTGTCTCACTCTCCTGTTTCACTCTCCTGTCTCACTCCCCTGTCTCACTCTCCTGTCTCACTCTCCTGTCTCACTCCCCTGTTTCACTCCCCTGTTTCTTTCCCCTGCTCCTCTCCACTGTTTCACCTCCCTGTTTCAATTACCTGTTTTACACCTCTCTTTCATTCCCTTGATTCACTGTCATGTTTTACTCCCCTGTTTATCACCCCCGTTTCAATCTCCTGTTTCACTCTCCTGTTTCACTCTCCTGCTTCATTCTCCTGTTTCACTCTCCTGTTTCACTCTCCGTTTCACTCCCCTGTTTCACTCCCCAGTTTCACTCTCTCCTGTTTCACTCTCTCCTCTTTCACTCTCGCCTCTTTCACTCTTTCCTCTTTCACTCTCTCCTGTATCACTCTCTCCTGTTTCACTCTCTCCTGTTTCAATCCCCTGTTTCACTCATCTGCTTCGTACTCCCGTTTCACTCCCCTATTCATTCACTTGCTTCAATCCCCTCTTTGTCTCTCCAGTTTCGCACTCCCCTTTTACATTCTCATGTTCCACTTCCCCTGTTTCACTCCCTTGTTTCAAACGTCTCTGTTTCACTACTTGTTTCACTTCGCTGTTCCATTCTCCTGTTTCAATAAATTTTTCACTCCCATGTTACATTCCCCTGTTTCTCTCCCCTGTTTCTCTCCCCTGTTTGACTCCCCTGTTTCAGTCTCCTGTTTCACTCTCCTGTTCCATGCCCCTGGTTAACTCCCCTGGTTCACTCCCCTGGTTCACTCCCATGGTTCACTCTCTGCTTTCACTCTCCTCTTTCACTCTCCGGTTTCTCTCTTATGTTTCCCTCACGTGTTTCACTCTCCTATTTAAATCCACTTTTCACTCTCCAGTTTCAATCCCCTGTTTCACTCTCCTGTCTCACTCTCCTATCTCACTCTCCTGTCTCACGCTCCTGTCTCACCCTCCTGTCTCACCCTCCTGTCTCACTCTCCTGTCTCACTCTCCTGTCTCACTCTCCTGTCTCACTCTCCTGTCTCACTCTCCTGTTTCACTCTCCTGTCTCACTCTCCTGTCTCACTCCCCTGTTTCACTCCCCTGTTTCTTTCCCCTGCTCCTCTCCACTGTTTCACCTCCCTGTTTCAATTACCTGTTTTACACCTCTCTTTCATTCCCTTGATTCACTGTCATGTTTCACTCCCCTGTTTATCACCCCCGTTTCAATCTCCTGTTTCACTCTCCTGTTTCACACTCCTGTTTCACTCTCCTGTTTCACTCTCCCGTTTCACTCCCCTGTTTCTTTCCCCTGCTCCTCTCCACTGTTTCACTTCCCTGTTTCAATAACATGTTTTACACCTCTCTTCCATTCCCTTGATTCACTGTCATGTTTCACTCCCCTTTTTATCACCCCCGTTTCAATCTCCTGTTTCACTCTCCTGTTACACTCTCCTGTTTCACTCTCCTGTTACACTGTCCTGTTTCACTCTCCTGTTTCACTCTCCTTTTTCACTCTCCTGTTTCACTCTCCTGTTTCACTCCCCTGTTTCACTCCCCTGTTTCACTCTCCTGTTTCACCTTCCTCTTTCACTCTCCTGTTTCACTCTCCTGTTTCCCTGTCCTGTTTCAATCTCCTGTTTCACCCCCCTGTTTCTTTCCCCTACTCCTCTCCACTGTTTCACTCCCCTGTTTCACTTAGCTGTTTTACAACTCTCCTTCATTCCCTTGACTCACTCTCATGTTTCACTCCCCTGTTTATCACCCCGTTTCACTCCCCTGTTTCACTCCCCAGTTTCACTCTCTCCTGTTTCACTCTCTCGTCTTTTACTCTCTCCTTTTTCAGTCTCTCCTCTTTCACTCTTTCCTCTTTCACTATCTCCTCTTTCACTCTCTCCTCTTTCACTCTCTCCTGTTTCACTCTCTCCTGTTTCAATCCCCTGTTTCACTCACCTGCTTCGTACTCCCGTTTCACTCCCCTGTTCATTCTCTTGCTTCAATCCCCTCTTTGTCTCTCAAGTCTCGCACTCGCCTTTTACATTCTCATGTTCCACTTCCCCTGTTTCACTCCCTTGTTTGACACGTCTCTGTTTCACTACTTGTTTCACTTCGCTGTTCCATTCTCCTGTTTCAATAACTTTTTCACTCCCATGTTACATTCCCCTGTTTCTCTCCCCTGTTTCTCTCCCCTGTTTCACTCCCCTGTTTCACTCCCCTGTTTCACTCCCCTGTTTCACTCTCCTGTTTTACTCCCTTGTTTCACTCCCCTGTTTCACTCCCCTGTTTCACTCCCCAGTTTCACTCCCCTGCTTCACTCCCGTTTCACTCCCCTGCTTCAATCTACAGTTTTGCATTTCCCTGTTTAACTCCCATGTTTCACTCCCCTGTTTTACACCTCTCTTTCATTCCCCTGACTCACTCTCTTGTTTTGCTCCCCTGTTTCGCTCCACTTTCAATCCCGTGTTTCATTCTCTTGTTTCACTCTCCTGTTTCACTCTCCTGTTTCCCTCCCCTGTTTCACTTTCCTGTTTCACCTTCCTCTTTCACTCTCCTGTTCCACTCTCCTGTTTCCTTGTCCTGTTTCACTCTCCTGTTTCACCCCCTGTTTCTTTCCCCTACTCCTCTCCACTGTTTCACTCCCCTGTTTCACTCTTCTGTTTCACTCTCCTTTCTCACTCTCCTGTCTCACTCTCCTGTCTCACTCTCCTGTCTCACACTCCTGTCTGACTCTTTTGTCTCACTCCCCTGTTTCACTCCCCTGTTTCTTTCCCCTGCTCCTCTCCACTGTTTCACCTCCCTGTTTCAATTACCTGTTTTACACCTCTCTTTCATTCCCTTGATTCACTGTCATTTTTCACTCCCCTGTTTATCACCCCCGTTTCAATGTCCTGTTTCACTCTCCTGTGTCACTCTCCTGCTTCATTCTGCTGTTTCACTCTCCTGTTTCACTCTCCTGTTTCACTCTCCTGTCTCACTCTCCTGTCTCACTCTCCTGTCTCACTCTCCTGTCTCACTCTCCTGTCTCACTCTCCTGTTTCACTCCCGTTTCACTCCCCTGTTTCTTTCCCCTGCTCCTCTCCACTATTTCACTTCCCTGTTTCAATTACCTGTTTTACAGCTCTCTTTCATTCCCTTGATTCACTGTCATTTTTCACTCCCCTCTTTATCACCCCCGTTTCAATCTCCTGTTTCACTCTGCTGTTTCACTCTCCTGTTTCACTCTCCTGTTTCACTCTCCTGTTTCACTCCCCTGTTTCACTCCCCGGTTTCACTCTCTCCTGTTTCACTCTCTCCTGTTCCACTTTCTCCTGTTTCACTCTCTCCCGTTTCAATCTCCCGTTTCACTCACCTGTTCATTCTCTTGCTTCAATCCCCTGTTTGTCTCTCCAGTTTTGCACTCCCCTTTTACATTCTCATGTTCCACTTCCCCTGTTTCACTCCCTTTATTCACACGTCTCTGTTTCACTACTTGTTTCACTTCCATGTTCCATTCTGCTGTTGGAATAACTTTCACTGCCATGTTACATTCCCCTGTTTCTCTCCCCTGTTTCACTCCCCTGTTTCACTCCCCTGTTTCACTCTCCTGTTTTACTCCCTTGTTTCACTCCCCTGTTTCACTCCCCTGTTTCACTCCCCAGTTTCACTCCCCTGCTTCACTCCCGTTTCACTCCCCTGCTTCAATCTACAGTTTTGCATTTCCCTGTTTAACTCCCATGTTTCACTCCCCTGTTTTACACCTCTCTTTCATTCCCCTGACTCACTCTCTTGTTTTGCTCCCCTGTTTCGCTCCACTTTCAATCCCGTGTTTCATTCTCTTGTTTCACTCTCCTGTTTCACTCTCCTGTTTCCCTCCCCTGTTTCACTTTCCTGTTTCACCTTCCTCTTTCACTCTCCTGTTCCACTCTCCTGTTTCCTTGTCCTGTTTCACTCTCCTGTTTCACCCCCTGTTTCTTTCCCCTACTCCTCTCCACTGTTTCACTCCCCTGTTTCACTTAGCTGTTTTACACCTCTCCTTCATTCCCCTGACTCACTCTCATGTTTCACTCCCCTGTTTATCACCCCGTTTCACTCCCCTGTTTCACCCCCCAGTTTCACTGTCTCCTGTTTCACTCTCTCCTCTTTTACTCTCTCCTGTTTCAGTCTCTCCTGTTTCACTCTCGCCTCTTTCATTCTCTCCTCTTTCACTCTCTCCTCTTTCACTCTCTCCTGTTTCACTCTCTCCTGTTTCAATCCCCTGTTTCACTCACCTGCTTCGTACTCCCGTTTCACTCCCCTGTTCATTCTCTTGCTTCAATCCCCTCTTTATCTCTCCAGTTTCGCACTCCCCTTTTACAAATTCATGTTCCACTTCCCCTGTTTCACTCCCTTGTTTCACATGTCTCTGTTTCACTACTTGTTTCACTTCGCTGTTCCATTCTCCTGTTTCAATAACTTTTTCACTCCCATGTTACATTCCCCTGTTTCTCTCCCCTGTTTCTCTCCCCTGTTTGACTCCCCGTTTCACTCTCCTGTTTCACTCTCCTGTTCCATGCCCCTGGTTAACTCCCCTGGTTCACTCCCCTGGTTCACTCCCCTGGTTCACTCTCTTCTTTCACTCTCCTCTTTCACTCTCCGGTTTCTCTCTCGTGTTTCCCTCACGTGTTTCACTCTCCTATTTAAATCCACTTTTCAGTCTCCAGTTTCAATCCCCTGTTTCACTCTCCTGTCTCACTCTCCTATCTCACTCTCCTGCCTCACGCTCCTGTCTCACCCTCCTGTCTCAACCTCCTGTCTCACTCTCCTGTCTCACTCTCCTGACTCACTCTCCTGTCTCACTCTCCTGTCTCACTCTCCTGTCTCACTCTCCTCTCTCACTCTCCTGTCTCACTCCCCTGTTTCACTCCCCTGTTTCTTTCCCCTGCTCCTCTCCACTGTTTCACCTCCCTTTTTCAATTACCTGTTTTACACCTCTCTTTCATTCCCTTGATTCACTGTCATGTTTCACTCCCCTGTTTATCACCCCCGTTTCAATCTCCTGTTTCACTCTCCTGTTTCACTCTCCTGCTTCATTCTGCTGTTTCACTCTCCTGTTTCACTCTCCTGTTTCACTCTCCTGTTTCACTCCCCGTTTCACTCCCCTGTTTCACTCCCCAGATTCACTCTCTCCTGTTTCACTCTCTCCTCTTTCACTCTCGCCTCTTTCACTCTTTCCTCTTTCACACTCTCCTGTGTCACTCTCTCCTGTTTCACTCTCTCCTGTTTCAATCCCCTGTTTCACTCACCTGCTTCGTACTCCCGTTTCACTCCCCTGTTCATTCTCTTGCTTCAATCCCCTGTTTGTCTCTCCAGTTTCGCACTCCCCTTTTACATTCTCATGTTCCACTTCCCCTGTTTCACTCCCTTGTTTGACACGTCTCTGTTTCACTACTTGTTTCACTTCGCTGTTCCATTCTCCTGTTTCAATAACTTTTTCACTCCCATGTTACATTCCCCTGTTTCTCTCCCCTGTTTCTCTCCCCTGTTTCACTCCCCTGTTTCACTCCCCTGTTTCTCTCTCCTGTTTCACTCTCCTGTTCCATGCCCCTGGTTCACTCCCCTGGTTCACTCCCCTGGTTCACACCCCTGGTTCACACTCTTCTTTCACTCTCCTCTTTCACTCTCCGGTTTCTCTCCCGTGTTTCCCTCACGTGTTTCACTCTCCTATTTAAATCCAACTTTCGCTTTCCAGTTTCAATACCCTGTTTCAATGCCCTGTTTCACTCTTCTGTTTCACTCTCCTTTCTCACTCTCCTGTCTCACTCTCCTGTCTCACTCTCCTGTCTCACACTCCTGTCTGACTCTTTTGTCTCACTCCCCTGTTTCACTCCCCTGTTTCTTTCCCCTGCTCCTCTCCACTGTTTCACCTCCCTGTTTCAATTACTTGTTTTACACCTCTCTTTCATTCCCTTGATTCACTGCCATGTTTCACTCCCCTGTTTATCACCCCCGTTTCAATCTCCTGTTTCACTCTCCTGTGTCACTCTCCTGCTTCATTCTGCTGTTTCACTCTCCTGTTTCACTCTCCTGTTTCACTCTCCTGTCTCACACTCCTGTCTGACTCTTTTGTTTCACTCCCCTGTTTCACTCCCGTTTCACTCCCCTGTTTCTTTCCCCTGCTCCTCTCCACTGTTTCACTTCCCTCTTTCAATTACGTGTTTTACACCTCTCTTTCATTCCCTTGATTCACTGTCATTTTTCACTCCCCTGTTTATCACCCCCGTTTCAATCTCCTGTTTCACTCTGCTGTTTCACTCTCCTGTTTCACTCTCCTGTTTCACTCTGCTGTTTCACTCTCCTGTTTCACTCTCCTGTTTCACTCTCCTGTTTCACTCTCCTGTTTCACTCCCCTGTTTCACTCCCCGGTTTCACTCTCTCCTGTTTCAGTCTCTCCTGTTTCACTCTCTCCTCTTGCACTCTCGCCTCTTTCACTATCTACTATTTCACTCTCTCCTGTTCCAATTTCTCCTGTTTCACTCTCTCCCGTTTCCATCTCCTCTTTCACTCAACTGCTTCGTACTCCCGTTTCACTCACCTGTTCATTCTCTTGCTTCAATCCCCTGTTTGTCTCTCCAATTTTGCACTCCCCTTTTACATTCTCATGTTCCACTTCCCCTGTTTCACTCCCTTTTTTCACACGTCTCTGTTTCACTACTTGTTTCACTTCCATGTTCCATTCTGCTGTTTGAAAACTTTCACTGCCATGTTACATTGCCTAGATTCTCTCCCCTGGTTCGCTCCCCTGTTTCACTCCCCTGTTTCACTCCCCTGTTTCACTCCCCTGTTTCACACCCTTGTTTCACTCCCCTGTTTCACTCCCTTTTTTCACACGTCTCTGTTTCACTACTTGTTTCACCTCCATGTTCCATTCTCCTGTTTGAATAACTGTTTCACTGCCATGTTACATTGCCTAGATTCTCTCCCCTGGTTCGCTCCCCTGTTTCACTCCCCTGTTTCACTCCCCTGTTTCACTCCCCTGTTTTACTCCCTTGTTTCACTCCCCTGTTTCACTCCCCTGTTTCACTCCCCAGTTTCACTCCCCTGCTTCACTCCCGTTTCACTCCCCTGCTTCAATCTACAGTTTTGCATTTCCCTGTTTAACTCCCATGTTTCACTCCCCTGTTTTACACCTCTCTTTAATTCCCCTGACTCACTCTCTTGTTTTGCTCCCCTGTTTCGCTCCACTTTCAATCCCGTGTTTCACTCTCTTGTTTCACTCTCCTGTTTCACTCTCCTGTTTCCCTCCCCTGTTTCACTCTCCTGTTTCACCTTCCTCTTTCACTCTCCTGTTCCACTCTCCTGTTTCCTTGTCCTGTTTCACTCTCCTGTTTCACCCCCTGTTTCTTTCCCCTACTCCTCTCCACTGTTTCACTCCCCTGTTTCACTTAGCTGTTTTACACCTCTCCTTCATTCCCCTGACTCACTCTCATGTTTCATTCCCCTGTTTATCACCCCGTTTCACTCCCCTGTTTCACCCCCCAGTTTCACTGTCTCCTGTTTCACTCTCTCCTCTTTCACTCTCTCCTCTTTCACTCTCTCCTGTTTCACTCTCCTTTCTCACTCTCCTGTCTCACTCTCCTGTCTCACACTCCTGTCTGACTCTTTTGTTTCACTCCCCTGTTTCACTCCAGTTTCACTCCCCTGTTTCTTTCCCCTGCTCCTCTCCACTGTTTCACTTCCCTGTTTCAATTATGTGTTTTACACCTCTCTTTCATTCCCTTGATTCACTGTCATTTTTCACTCCCCTGTTTATCACCCCCGTTTCAATCTCCTGTTTCACTCTGCTGTTTCACTCTCCTGTTTCACTCTCCTGTTTCACTCTCCT
This sequence comes from Carcharodon carcharias, assembly GCF_017639515.1. Taxonomy (NCBI): domain Eukaryota; kingdom Metazoa; phylum Chordata; class Chondrichthyes; order Lamniformes; family Lamnidae; genus Carcharodon; species Carcharodon carcharias. The sequence goes on from NC_054476.1 coordinate 26,553,400, forward strand.
GTTTCACTCTCCTGTTTCACTCTCCTGTTACACTCTCCTGTTACACACTCCTGTTTCACTCTCCTGTTTCACTCTCCTGTTTCACTCTCCTGTTTCACTCCACTGTTTCACTCCCCTGTTTCACTCCCCAGTTTCACTCTCTCCTGTTTCAGTCTCTCCTCTTTCACTCTCTCCACTTGCACTCTCGCCTCTTTCACTATCTCCTATTTCACTCTCTCCTGTTCCACTCTCTCCTGTTTCACTCTCTCCTGTTTCAATCTCCTGTTTCCGTCAACTGCTTCGTACTCCCGTTTCACTCACCTGTTCATTCTCTTGCTTCAATCCCCTGTTTGTCTCTCCAGTTTCGCACTCCCCTTTTACATTCTCATGTTCCACTTCCCCTGTTTCACTTCCTTTTTCACACGTCTCTGTTTCACTACTTGTTTCACTTCCATGTTCCATTCTCCTGTTTGAATAACTGATTCACTGCCATGTTACATTGCCCAGTTTCTCTCCCCTGGTTCGCTCCCCTGTTTCACTCCCCTGTTTCACTCCCCTGTTTCACTCCCCTGTTTCACTCCCTTGTTTCACTCCCCTGTTTCACTCCCCTGTTTCACTCCCCAGTTTCACTCCCCTGCTTCACTCCCGTTTCACTCCCCTGCTTCATACTTCAGTTTTGCATTTCCCTGTTTAACTCCCATGTTTCACTCCCCTGTTTTACACCTCTCTTTCATTCCCCTGACTCACTCTCATATTTTGCTCCCCTGTTTCGCTCCAATTTCAATCCCGTGTTTCACTCTCTTGTTTCACTCTCCTGTTTCACTCTCCTGTTTCCCTCTCCTGTTTCCCTCTCCTGTTTCACCTTCCTCTTTCACTCTCCTGTTCCACTCTCCTGTTTCCTTGTCCTGTTTCACTCTCCTGTTTCACCCCCTGTTTCTTTCTCCTGCTACTCTCCACTGTTTCAGTCCTCTGTTTCACTTACCTGTTTTACACCTCTCTTTCATTCCCCTGACACACTCTCATGTTTCATTCCCCTGTTTATCACCCCGTTTCACTCCCCTGTTTCACCCCCCAGTTTCACTGTCTCCTGTTTCACTCTCTCCTCTTTCACTCTCTCCTCTTTCACTCTCTCCTGTTTCACTCTCCTTTCTCACTCTCCTGTCTCACTCTCCTGTCTCACACTCCTGTCTGACTCTTTTGTTTCACTCCCCTGTTTCACTCCAGTTTCACTCCCCTGTTTCTTTCCCCTGCTCCTCTCCACTGTTTCACTTCCCTGTTTCAATTATGTGTTTTACACCTCTCTTTCATTCCCTTGATTCACTGTCATTTTTCACTCCCCTGTTTATCACCCCCGTTTCAATCTCCTGTTTCACTCTGCTGTTTCACTCTCCTGTTTCACTCTCCTGTTTCACTCTCCTGTTTCACTCTCCTGTTTCACTCTCCTGTTACACTCTCCTGTTACACACTCCTGTTTCACTCTCCTGTTTCACTCTCCTGTTTCACTCTCCTGTTTCACTCCACTGTTTCACTCCCCTGTTTCACTCCCCAGTTTCACTCTCTCCTGTTTCAGTCTCTCCTCTTTCACTCTCTCCACTTGCACTCTCGCCTCTTTCACTATCTCCTATTTCACTCTCTCCTGTTCCACTCTCTCCTGTTTCACTCTCTCCTGTTTCAATCTCCTGTTTCCCTCAACTGCTTCGTACTCCCGTTTCACTCACCTGTTCATTCTCTTGCTTCAATCCCCTGTTTGTCTCTCCAGTTTCGCACTCCCCTTTTACATTCTCATGTTCCACTTCCCCTGTTTCACTTCCTTTTTCACACGTCTCTGTTTCACTACTTGTTTCACTTCCATGTTCCATTCTCCTGTTTGAATAACTGATTCACTGCCATGTTACATTGCCCAGTTTCTCTCCCCTGGTTCGCTCCCCTGTTTCACTCCCCTGTTTCACTCCCCTGTTTCACTCCCCTGTTTCACTCCCTTGTTTCACTCCCCTGTTTCACTCCCCTGTTTCACTCCCCAGTTTCACTCCCCTGCTTCACTCCCGTTTCACTCCCCTGCTTCAGTCTACAGTTTTGCATTTCCCTGTTTAACTCCCATGTTTCACTCCCCTGTTTTACACCTCTCTTTCATTCCCCTGACTCACTCTCTTGTTTTGCGCCCCTGTTTCGCTCCACTTTCAATCCCGTGTTTCACTCTCTTGTTTCACTCTCCTGTTTCACTCTCCTGTTTCCCTCCCCTGTTTCACTCTCCTGTTTCACCTTCCTCTTTCACTCTCCTGTTTCACTCTCCTGTTTCCCTGTCCTGTTTCACTCTCCTGTTTCACCCCCCTGTTTCTTTCCCCTACTCCTCTCCTCTGTTTCACTCCCCTGTTTCACTTAGCTGTTTTACACCTCTCCTTCATTCCCCTGACTCACTCTCATGTTTTACTCCCCTGTTTATCACCCCGTTTCGCTCTCCTGTTTTGCTCTCCTGTTTCGCTCTCTTGTTTCGCTCTCCTGTTTTGCTCTACTGTTCACTCCCCTGTTTCGCTCCCCCATTTTTCTCCCCTGTTTCGCTTCCCTGCTTCACTCTCGCCTGTTTCATTCTCGCCTGTTTCACTCTCTCCTGTTTCACGCTTGGCTGTTTCAAGCTCTCCTGTTTCACTCTCTCCTGTTTCACTCACCTGCTTCATACTCCCGTTTCACTCCATTGTTCATTCTCTTGCTTCAATCTCCTGTTTGTCTCTCCAGTTTCGTTTTCCCCTTTTACATTCTCAAGTTCCACTTCCCCTGTTTCACTCCCTTGTTTCACATGCCTCTTTTTCACTACCTTGTTTCACTTCCCTGTTCCATTCTCCTGTTTCAATAACTGTTTCATTCCCATGTTACATTACCAGTTTAACTCCCCTGTTTCACTCCCTGTTTCACTCCCCTGTTTCACTTCACTGTTTCCCTCCCCTGTTTTACTCCCCTGTTTCACTACCCTGTTTAACTACCATGTTTCACTCCCTTGTTTCACTCCCTTGTTTCACTCCCCTGTTTCACTCCCCTGTTTCACTCCAATGCTTCAATCTTCAGTTTTGCATTTCAATTTTTAAGTTCCATGTTTCACTCCCTTGTTTCACTCCCCTGTTTTGCTCCACTTTCAATCCCCTGTTTCACTCTCCTGTTTCCCTCTTCTGTTTCACTCTGCGGTTTCATTCTCCTGTTTCACTCTCCTGTTTCACTCCTCTTTCAATCCCGTTTCACTCTCTTGTTTCACTCTCTTGTTTCACTCTCCTGTTTCACTCTCCTGTTTCACTCTCCTGTTTCACTCAAATGTTTCACTCTCCTGTTTCACTCTCCTGTTTCACTCTCCTGTTTCACTCCACTGTTTCACTCCCATGTTTCTTTCCCCTGCTCCTCACCACTGTTTCACTTCCCTGTTTCAAAAACCTGTTTTACACCTCTCTTTCATTCCCTTAATTCACTGTCATGTTTCACTACCCTGTTTATCACCCCCGTTTCAATCTCCTGTTTCACTCTCCTGTTTCACTCTCCTGTTTCCCTCTCCTGTTTCACTCTCCTGTTTCACTCACCTCTTTCACTCTCCCGTTTCACTCTCCCGTTTCACTCCCCTGTTTCACTCCCTGGTTTCACTCTCTCCTGTTTCACTCTCTCCTGTTTCACTCTCTCCTGTTTCACTCTTCTGTTTCAATCTCCTGTCTCACTCTCCTGTCTCACTCTCCTGTCTCACTCTCCTGTCTCACACTCCTGTCTCACTCTCTTGTTTCACTCCCCTGTTTCACTCCCGTTTTTCTCCCCTGTTTCTTTCCCCTGCTCCTTTCCACTGTTTCACTTCCCTCTTTCAATTACCTGTTTTACACCTCTCTTTCATTCCCTTGATTCACTGTCATGTTTCAATCCCTGTTAATCACCCCCGCTTCACTCTCCCATTTCACTCCCCTGTTTCACTCCCCTGTTTCACTCCCCGGTTTCACTCTCTCCTGTTTATGTCTCTCCTGTTTCACTCTCTCCTCTTTCACTCTCGCCTCTTTCACTATCTCCTCTTTCACTCTCTCCTGTTTCACTCTCTCCTGTTTCACTCTCTCCTGTTTCAACCTCCTGTTTCACTCAACTGCTTCGTACTCCCATTTCACTCCCCTCTTCATTGTCTTGCTTCAATCCCCTGTTTGTCTCTCCAGCTTTGCAATCCCCTTTTACATTCTCATGTTCCACTTCCCCTGTTTCACTCCCTTGTGTCACACGTCTCTGTTTCACTACCTGTTTCACGTCCATGTTCCATTCTCCTGTTTCAATAACTGTTTCACTCCCATGTTACATTCCCCTGTTTCTCTCCCCTGGTTTGCTCCCCTGATTCACTCCCCTGTTTCACTCCCCTGCTTCAATCTTCAGTTTTGCATTTCCCTGTTTAACTCCATTGTTTCACTCCCCAGTTTTATACCTCTCTTTCATTCCCCTGACTCACTCTCATGTTTTCCTCCCCTGTTTCGCTCCACTTTCAAACCCGTGTTTCACTCTCTTGTTTCACTCTCTTGTTTCACTCTCCTGTTTCACTCTCCAGTTTCACTATTTTGTTTCACTCTCCTGTTTCACTCTCCTGTTTCACTCTCCTGTTTCCCTCTCCTGTATCACTCTCCTGTTTCACCCCCCTGTTTCTTTACCCTGCTCCTCACCACTGTTTCACTCCCCTGTTTCACTTACCTGTTTTACACCGCTCTTTTATTCCCCTGACTCACTCTCATGTTTCACTCGCCTGTTTATCACCCCGTTTCACTCTCCTGTTTCGCTCTCCTGTTTCGCTCTCCTGTTCACTCCCCTGTTTCGCTCCCCAATTTTGCTCCCCTGTTTCGCTACCCTGTTTCACTCTCACCTGTTTCATTCTCGCCTGTTTCACTCTCGCCTGTTTCACTCTTGCCTGTTTCAATCTCTCCTGTTTCACTCTCTCCTGTTTCACTCTCTCCTGTTTCACTCACCTGCATCGTACTCCCGTTTCACTCCACTGTTCATTCTCTTGCTTCAATGTCCTGTTTGTCTCTCCAGTTTCGTACTCCCCTTTTACATTCTCATGTTCCACTTCCCCTGTTTCACTCCCTTGTTTCACATGCCTCTTTTGCACTACCTTGGTTCACTTCCCTGTTCCATTCTCCTGTTTCAATAACTGTTTCACTCCCATGTTACATTACCCTGTTTAACTCCCCTGTTTCACTCCCAGTTTCACTCCCCTGTTTCATTCCCCTGTTTCACTAATCTGTTTCACTCCCCTGTTTCACTCCCCTGTTTCATGCCCGTGTTTCACTCCACTTCTCAATCTTCAGTTTTGCATTTCTCTGTTTACATTCCATGTTTCACTCCCTTGTTTCACTCCCCTGTTTTGCTCCACTTTCAATCCCCTGTTTCACTCTCCTGTTTCACTCTCCTGTTTCACTCTCCTGTCTCACTCCCTTTTTTCACTCCCCTGTTTCACTCTACTGTTTCACTCCAATGCTTCAATCTTCAGTTTTGCATTTCCATGTTTAACTTCCATGTTTCAATCCCCTGTTTCACTCCCCTGTATTGCTCCACTTTCAATCCCCTGTTTCACTCTCCTGTTTCACTCTCCTGTTTTAATCCCGTTTCACTCTCTTGTTTCACTCTCCTGTTTCATTCTCCTGTTTCACTCTCCTGTTTCACTCTCCTGTTTCACTCCCCTGTTTCACTCCCCTGTTTCCTTCCCCTGCTCCTCACCACTGTTTCACTTCTCTGTTTCAATTACCTGTTTTACACCTCTCTTACATTCCCTTGACTCACTCCCATCTTTCACTCCCCTATTTATCACCCTCGTTTCACTCTCCTGTTTCACTCTCCTGTTTCTCTGCCCTGTTTCTCTCCCCTGTTTTGCTCCGTTGTTTTCCTCCCCCGTTTCACTCTCCTATTTAAATTCACTTTTTCAATCTCCATTTTCAATCCCCTGTTTCACTCTCATGTTTTTTCTCCCCTTTTTCATTTCCCTTGTTTATCTCCCCTGTTTCTCTTCCTTGTTTCACTCTCATGTTTACTCCCTATTTCTCTCACCTGTTTCACTCACCTGTTTCACTCCCCTGTTTCACTCACCTGTTTCACTCACCTGTTTCAACCCCTGTTTGTTATACCCCTATTTCAGTCCCCTGTTTCACTCCACTGTTTCACTCCCCTGCTTCACACTTCAGTTTTGCATTGCCCTGTTTAAATCCCCTGTTTCACTCCACTGTTTCACACCCCTGTTTGACTCTCCTGTTTCACTCTCCAGATCTATGCCCCTGGTTCTCTCCCTTGGTTCACTCCCCTGGTTCACTCTCCTCTTTCACTCTCCTGTTTCTCTCCTCTGTTGTCCCTCCCCTGTTTCCCTCCCCTGTTTCACTCTCCTATTTAAATCCAATTTTCACTCTCCAGTTTCAATCCCCTGTTTCACTCCACTGTTTCACTCTCCTGTTTCACTCTCCTGTCTCACTCTCCTGTCTCACTCTCCTGTCTCACTCTCCTGTCTCACTCTCTTGTTTCACTCCCCAGTTTCACTCCCGTTTCACTCTCTCCTGTTTCAGTCTCTCCTCTTTCACTCTCTCCACTTGCACTCTCGCCTCTTTCACTATCTCCTATTTCACTCTCTCCTGTTCCACTCTCTCCTGTTTCACTCTCTCCTGTTTCAATCTCCTGTTTCCGTCAACTGCTTCGTACTCCCGTTTCACTCACCTGTTCATTCTCTTGCTTCAATCCCCTGTTTGTCTCTCCAGTTTCGCACTCCCCTTTTACATTCTCATGTTCCACTTCCCCTGTTTCACTTCCTTTTTCACACGTCTCTGTTTCACTACTTGTTTCACTTCCATGTTCCATTCTCCTGTTTGAATAACTGATTCACTGCCATGTTACATTGCCCAGTTTCTCTCCCCTGGTTCGCTCCCCTGTTTCACTCCCCTGTTTCACTCCCCTGTTTCACTCCCCTGTTTCACTCCCCTGTTTCACTCCCCAGTTTCACTCCCCTGCTTCACTCCCGTTTCACTCCCCTGCTTCAATCTACAGTTTTGCATTTCCCTGTTTAACTCCCATGTTTCACTCCCCTGTTTTACACCTCTCTTTCATTCCCCTGACTCACTCTCTTGTTTTGCTCCCCTGTTTCGCTCCACTTTCAATCCCGTGTTTCACTCTCTTGTTTCACTCTCCTGTTTCACTCTCCTGTTTCCCTCCCCTGTTTCACTCTCCTGTTTCACCTTCCTCTTTCACTCTCCTGTTCCACTCTCCTGTTTCCTTGTCCTGTTTCACTCTCCTGTTTCACCCCCTGTTTCTTTCCCCTACTCCTCTCCACTGTTTCACTCCCCTGTTTCACTTAGCTGTTTTACACCTCTCCTTCATTCCCCTGACTCACTCTCATGTTTCATTCCCCTGTTTATCACCCCGTTTCACTCCCCTGTTTCACCCCCCAGTTTCACTGTCTCCTGTTTCACTCTCTCCTCTTTCACTCTCTCCTCTTTCACTCTCTCCTGTTTCACTCTCCTTTCTCACTCTCCTGTCTCACTCTCCTGTCTCACACTCCTGTCTGACTCTTTTGTTTCACTCCCCTGTTTCACTCCAGTTTCACTCCCCTGTTTCTTTCCCCTGCTCCTCTCCACTGTTTCACTTCCCTGTTTCAATTATGTGTTTTACACCTCTCTTTCATTCCCTTGATTCACTGTCATTTTTCACTCCCCTGTTTATCACCCCCGTTTCAATCTCCTGTTTCACTCTGCTGTTTCACTCTCCTGTTTCACTCTCCTGTTTCACTCTCCTGTTTCACTCTCCTGTTTCACTCTCCTGTTACACTCTCCTGTTACACACTCCTGTTTCACTCTCCTGTTTCACTCTCCTGTTTCACTCTCCTGTTTCACTCCACTGTTTCACTCCCCTGTTTCACTCCCCAGTTTCACTCTCTCCTGTTTCAGTCTCTCCTCTTTCACTCTCTCCACTTGCACTCTCGCCTCTTTCACTATCTCCTATTTCACTCTCTCCTGTTCCACTCTCTCCTGTTTCACTCTCTCCTGTTTCAATCTCCTGTTTCCCTCAACTGCTTCGTACTCCCGTTTCACTCACCTGTTCATTCTCTTGCTTCAATCCCCTGTTTGTCTCTCCAGTTTCGCACTCCCCTTTTACATTCTCATGTTCCACTTCCCCTGTTTCACTTCCTTTTTCACACGTCTCTGTTTCACTACTTGTTTCACTTCCATGTTCCATTCTCCTGTTTGAATAACTGATTCACTGCCATGTTACATTGCCCAGTTTCTCTCCCCTGGTTCGCTCCCCTGTTTCACTCCCCTGTTTCACTCCCCTGTTTCACTCCCCTGTTTCACTCCCTTGTTTCACTCCCCTGTTTCACTCCCCTGTTTCACTCCCCAGTTTCACTCCCCTGCTTCACTCCCGTTTCACTCCCCTGCTTCAGTCTACAGTTTTGCATTTCCCTGTTTAACTCCCATGTTTCACTCCCCTGTTTTACACCTCTCTTTCATTCCCCTGACTCACTCTCTTGTTTTGCGCCCCTGTTTCGCTCCACTTTCAATCCCGTGTTTCACTCTCTTGTTTCACTCTCCTGTTTCACTCTCCTGTTTCCCTCCCCTGTTTCACTCTCCTGTTTCACCTTCCTCTTTCACTCTCCTGTTTCACTCTCCTGTTTCCCTGTCCTGTTTCACTCTCCTGTTTCACCCCCCTGTTTCTTTCCCCTACTCCTCTCCTCTGTTTCACTCCCCTGTTTCACTTAGCTGTTTTACACCTCTCCTTCATTCCCCTGACTCACTCTCATGTTTTACTCCCCTGTTTATCACCCCGTTTCGCTCTCCTGTTTTGCTCTCCTGTTTCGCTCTCTTGTTTCGCTCTCCTGTTTTGCTCTACTGTTCACTCCCCTGTTTCGCTCCCCCATTTTTCTCCCCTGTTTCGCTTCCCTGCTTCACTCTCGCCTGTTTCATTCTCGCCTGTTTCACTCTCTCCTGTTTCACGCTTGGCTGTTTCAAGCTCTCCTGTTTCACTCTCTCCTGTTTCACTCACCTGCTTCATACTCCCGTTTCACTCCATTGTTCATTCTCTTGCTTCAATCTCCTGTTTGTCTCTCCAGTTTCGTTTTCCCCTTTTACATTCTCAAGTTCCACTTCCCCTGTTTCACTCCCTTGTTTCACATGCCTCTTTTTCACTACCTTGTTTCACTTCCCTGTTCCATTCTCCTGTTTCAATAACTGTTTCATTCCCATGTTACATTACCAGTTTAACTCCCCTGTTTCACTCCCTGTTTCACTCCCCTGTTTCACTTCACTGTTTCCCTCCCCTGTTTTACTCCCCTGTTTCACTACCCTGTTTAACTACCATGTTTCACTCCCTTGTTTCACTCCCTTGTTTCACTCCCCTGTTTCACTCCCCTGTTTCACTCCAATGCTTCAATCTTCAGTTTTGCATTTCAATTTTTAAGTTCCATGTTTCACTCCCTTGTTTCACTCCCCTGTTTTGCTCCACTTTCAATCCCCTGTTTCACTCTCCTGTTTCCCTCTTCTGTTTCACTCTGCGGTTTCATTCTCCTGTTTCACTCTCCTGTTTCACTCCTCTTTCAATCCCGTTTCACTCTCTTGTTTCACTCTCTTGTTTCACTCTCCTGTTTCACTCTCCTGTTTCACTCAAATGTTTCACTCTCCTGTTTCACTCTCATGTTTCACTCTCCTGTTTCACTCCCCTGGTTCACTCCCATGTTTCTTTCCCCTGCTCCTCACCACTGTTTCACTTCCCTGTTTCAATTACCTGTTTTACACCTCTCTTTCATTCCCTTAATTCACTGTCATGTTTCACTCCCCTGTTTATCACCCCCGTTTCAATCTCCTGTTTCACTCTCCTGTTTCACTCTCCTGTTTCACTCTCCTGTTTCACTCTGCTGTTTCACTCACCTCTTTCACTCTCCCGTTTCACTCTCCCGTTTCACTCCCCTGTTTCACTCCCTGGTTTCACTCTCTCCTGTTTCACTCTCTCCTGTTTCACTCTCTCCTGTTTCACTCTTCTGTTTCAATCTCCTGTCTCACTCTCCTGTCTCACTCTCCTGTCTCACTCTCCTGTCTCACACTCCTGTCTCACTCTCTTGTTTCACTCCCCTGTTTCACTCCCGTTTTTCTCCCCTGTTTCTTTCCCCTGCTCCTTTCCACTGTTTCACTTCCCTCTTTCAATTACCTGTTTTACACCTCTCTTTCATTCCCTTGATTCACTGTCATGTTTCAATCCCTGTTAATCACCCCCGCTTCACTCTCCCATTTCACTCCCCTGTTTCACTCCCCTGTTTCACTCCCCGGTTTCACTCTCTCCTGTTTATGTCTCTCCTGTTTCACTCTCTCCTCTTTCACTCTCGCCTCTTTCACTATCTCCTCTTTCACTCTCTCCTGTTTCACTCTCTCCTGTTTCACTCTCTCCTGTTTCAACCTCCTGTTTCACTCAACTGCTTCGTACTCCCATTTCACTCCCCTCTTCATTCTCTTGCTTCAATCCCCTGTTTGTCTCTCCAGCTTTGCAATCCCCTTTTACATTCTCATGTTCCACTTCCCCTGTTTCACTCCCTTGTGTCACACGTCTCTGTTTCACTACCTGTTTCACGTCCATGTTCCATTCTCCTGTTTCAATAACTGTTTCACTCCCATGTTACATTCCCCTGTTTCTCTCCCCTGGTTTGCTCCCCTGATTCACTCCCCTGTTTCACTCCCCTGCTTCAATCTTCAGTTTTGCATTTCCCTGTTTAACTCCATTGTTTCACTCCCCAGTTTTATACCTCTCTTTCATTCCCCTGACTCACTCTCATGTTTTCCTCCCCTGTTTCGCTCCACTTTCAAACCCGTGTTTCACTCTCTTGTTTCACTCTCTTGTTTCACTCTCCTGTTTCACTCTCCAGTTTCACTATTTTGTTTCACTCTCCTGTTTCACTCTCCTGTTTCACTCTCCTGTTTCCCTCTCCTGTATCACTCTCCTGTTTCACCCCCCTGTTTCTTTACCCTGCTCCTCACCACTGTTTCACTCCCCTGTTTCACTTACCTGTTTTACACCGCTCTTTCATTCCCCTGACTCACTCTCATGTTTCACTCGCCTGTTTATCACCCCGTTTCACTCTCCTGTTTCGCTCTCCTGTTTCGCTCTCCTGTTCACTCCCCTGTTTCGCTCCCCAATTTTGCTCCCCTGTTTCGCTACCCTGTTTCACTCTCACCTGTTTCATTCTCGCCTGTTTCACTCTCGCCTGTTTCACTCTTGCCTGTTTCAATCTCTCCTGTTTCACTCTCTCCTGTTTCACTCTCTCCTGTTTCACTCACCTGCATCGTACTCCCGTTTCACTCCACTGTTCATTCTCTTGCTTCAATGTCCTGTTTGTCTCTCCAGTTTCGTACTCCCCTTTTACATTCTCATGTTCCACTTCCCCTGTTTCACTCCCTTGTTTCACATGCCTCTTTTGCACTACCTTGGTTCACTTCCCTGTTCCATTCTCCTGTTTCAATAACTGTTTCACTCCCATGTTACATTACCCTGTTTAACTCCCCTGTTTCACTCCCAGTTTCACTCCCCTGTTTCATTCCCCTGTTTCACTAATCTGTTTCACTCCCCTGTTTCACTCCCCTGTTTCATGCCCGTGTTTCACTCCACTTCTCAATCTTCAGTTTTGCATTTCTCTGTTTACATTCCATGTTTCACTCCCTTGTTTCACTCCCCTGTTTTGCTCCACTTTCAATCCCCTGTTTCACTCTCCTGTTTCACTCTCCTGTTTCACTCTCCTGTCTCACTCCCTTTTTTCACTCCCCTGTTTCACTCTACTGTTTCACTCCAATGCTTCAATCTTCAGTTTTGCATTTCCATGTTTAACTTCCATGTTTCAATCCCCTGTTTCACTCCCCTGTATTGCTCCACTTTCAATCCCCTGTTTCACTCTCCTGTTTCACTCTCCTGTTTCACTCTCCTGTTTTAATCCCGTTTCACTCTCTTGTTTCACTCTCCTGTTTCATTCTCCTGTTTCACTCTCCTGTTTCACTCTCCTGTTTCACTCCCCTGTTTCACTCCCCTGTTTCCTTCCCCTGCTCCTCACCACTGTTTCACTTCTCTGTTTCAATTACCTGTTTTACACCTCTCTTACATTCCCTTGACTCACTCCCATCTTTCACTCCCCTAGTTATCACCCTCGTTTCACTCTCCTGTTTCACTCTCCTGTTTCTCTGCCCTGTTTCTCTCCCCTGTTTTGCTCCGTTGTTTTCCTCCCCCGTTTCACTCTCCTATTTAAATTCACTTTTTCAATCTCCATTTTCAATCCCCTGTTTCACTCTCATGTTTTTTCTCCCCTTTTTCATTTCCCTTGTTTATCTCCCCTGTTTCTCTTCCTTGTTTCACTCTCATGTTTACTCCCTATTTCTCTCACCTGTTTCACTCACCTGTTTCACTCCCCTGTTTCACTCACCTGTTTCACTCACCTGTTTCAACCCCTGTTTGTTATACCCCTATTTCAGTCCCCTGTTTCACTCCACTGTTTCACTCCCCTGCTTCACACTTCAGTTTTGCATTGCCCTGTTTAAATCCCCTGTTTCACTCCACTGTTTCACACCCCTGTTTGACTCTCCTGTTTCACTCTCCAGTTCTATGCCCCTGGTTCTCTCCCTTGGTTCACTCCCCTGGTTCACTCTCCTCTTTCACTCTCCTGTTTCTCTCCTCTGTTGTCCCTCCCCTGTTTCCCTCCCCTGTTTCACTCTCCTATTTAAATCCAATTTTCACTCTCCAGTTTCAATCCCCTGTTTCACTCCACTGTTTCACTCTCCTGTTTCACTCTCCTGTCTCACTCTCCTGTCTCACTCTCCTGTCTCACTCTCCTGTCTCACTCTCTTGTTTCACTCCCCAGTTTCACTCCCGTTTCACTCCGCTGTTTCTTTCCCCTGCTGCTCTCCATTGTTTCACTTCCCTGTTTCAATTACCTGTTTTACACCTCTCTTTCATTCCCTTGATTCATTATCATGTTTCACTCCCCTGTTTATCACCCCCGTTTCAATCTCCTGTTTCACTCTCCTGTTTCACTCTCCTGTTTCCCTCTCCTCTTTCACTCACCTGTTTCACTCTCCCGTTTAACTCCCTTGTTTCACTCCCCGGTTTCACTTCCCGGTTTCACTCTCTCCTGTTTCACTCTCTCCTGTTTCATTCTCTCCTGTTTCACTCTCTCCTCTTTCACTCTCTCCTCTTTCACTCTCTCCTGTTTCAATCTCTCCTGTATCACTCTCTCCTGTTTCAATCCCCTGTTTCACTCACCTGCTTCGTACTCCAGTTTCACTCCCCTGTTCATTTTCTTGCTTCAATCCCCTGTTTGTCTCTCCAGTTTCGCACTCCCCTTTTACATTCTCATGTTCCACTTCCCCTGTTTCACTCCCTTGTTTCACGCATCTCTGTTTCACTACCTTGCTTCACTTCCCTGTTCCATTCTCCTGTTTCAATAACTGTTTCACTCCCATGTTACATTTCCCTGTTTCTCTCCCCTGTTTCTCTCCCCTGGTTCACTCCCCTTTTTGACTCCTCTGTTTCACTCCCCTGTTTCTCTCCCCTGTTTCACTCCCTTGTTTCACTCCCCAGTTTCACTCCCCTGCTTCACTCCCATGTTTCACTCCCCTGCTTCGATCTACAGTTTTGCATTTCCCTGTTTAACTCCCATGTTTCACTCCCCTGTTTTACACCTCTCTTTCATTCCCCTGACTCACTCTCATGTTTTGCTCCCCGTTTCGCTCCAATTTCAATCCCGTGTTTCAGTCTCTTGTTTCCCACTCCTGTTTCACTCTCCTGTTTCCCTCTCCTGTTTCACTCCCCTGTTTCACTCCCCTGTTTCTTTCCCCTGCTCCTCTCCACTGTTTCACTCCCCTGTTTCACTTACCTGTTTTACACTTCTCTTTCATTCCCCTGACTCACTCTCATGTTTCACTCCCCTGTTTATCACCCCGTTTCGCTCTCCTGTTTCGCTCTCCTGTTCGCTCCTCTGTTTTGCTCCCCTGTTTTGCTCCCCTGTTTCGCTACCCTGTTTCACTCTCGTCTGTTTCATTCTCGCCTGTTTCACTCTCGCCTGTTTCACTCTTGCCTGTTTCAATCTCACCTGTTTCACTCTCTCCTGTTTCACTCTCTCCTGTTTCACTCACCTGCTTCGTACTCCTGTTTCACTCCACTGTTCATTCTCTTGCTTCAATGTCCTGTTTGTTTCTCCAGTTTCGTACTCCCCTTTTACATTCTCATGTTCCACTTCTCCTGTTTCACTCTCTTGTTTCACATGCCTCTTTTTCACTACCTTGGTTCACTTCCCTGTTCCATTCTCCTGTTTCAATAACTGTTTCACTCCCATGTTACATTACCCTGTTTAAGTCCCCTGTTTAACTCCCCTGTTTCAATCCCTGTTTAACTCCCGGGTTTCATTCCCCTGTTTCACTCCCCTGTTTCACTCTCCTGTTTCACTACCATGTTTCACTCCCTTGTTTCACTCCCTTGTTTCACTCCCTTGATTCACTCCCCTGTTTCACGCCCCTGTTTCACTCCACTGCTTCAATCTTCAGTTTTGCATTTCCCTGTTTAACTTTCATTTTCACTCCTTTGTTTCACTCCCCTGTTTTGCTCCACTTTCAATCCCCTGTTTCACTCTCCTGTTTCACTCTCCTGTTTCACTCCCTTGTTTCACTCCCCTGTTTCACTCTACTGTTTCACTCCAATGCTTCAATTTCAGTTTTGCATTTCCATGTTTAACTTCCATGTTTCAATCCCCTGTTTCACTCCCCTGTATTGCTCCACTTTCAATCCCCTGTTTCACTCTCCTGTTTCACTCTCCTGTTTCACTCTCCTGTTTTAATCCCGTTTCACTCTCTTGTTTCACTCTCCTGTTTCATTCTCCTGTTTCACTCTCCTGTTTCACTCTCCTGTTTCACTCCCCTGTTTCACTCCCCTGTTTCCTTCCCCTGCTCCTCACCACTGTTTCACTTCTCTGTTTCAATTACCTGTTTTACACCTCTCTTACATTCCCTTGACTCACTCCCATCTTTCACTCCCCTATTTATCACCCTCGTTTCACTCTCCTGTTTCACTCTCCTGTTTCTCTGCCCTGTTTCTCTCCCCTGTTTTGCTCCGTTGTTTTCCTCCCCCGTTTCACTCTCCTATTTAAATTCACTTTTTCAATCTCCATTTTCAATCCCCTGTTTCACTCTCATGTTTTTTCTCCCCTTTTTCATTTCCCTTGTTTATCTCCCCTGTTTCTCTTCCTTGTTTCACTCTCATGTTTACTCCCTATTTCTCTCACCTGTTTCACTCACCTGTTTCACTCCCCTGTTTCACTCACCTGTTTCACTCACCTGTTTCAACCCCTGTTTGTTATACCCCTATTTCAGTCCCCTGTTTCACTCCACTGTTTCACTCCCCTGCTTCACACTTCAGTTTTGCATTGCCCTGTTTAAATCCCCTGTTTCACTCCACTGTTTCACACCCCTGTTTGACTCTCCTGTTTCACTCTCCAGTTCTATGCCCCTGGTTCTCTCCCTTGGTTCACTCCCCTGGTTCACTCTCCTCTTTCACTCTCCTGTTTCTCTCCTCTGTTGTCCCTCCCCTGTTTCCCTCCCCTGTTTCACTCTCCTATTTAAATCCAATTTTCACTCTCCAGTTTCAATCCCCTGTTTCACTCCACTGTTTCACTCTCCTGTTTCACTCTCCTGTCTCACTCTCCTGTCTCACTCTCCTGTCTCACTCTCCTGTCTCACTCTCTTGTTTCACTCCCCAGTTTCACTCCCGTTTCACTCCGCTGTTTCTTTCCCCTGCTGCTCTCCATTGTTTCACTTCCCTGTTTCAATTACCTGTTTTACACCTCTCTTTCATTCCCTTGATTCATTATCATGTTTCACTCCCCTGTTTATCACCCCCGTTTCAATCTCCTGTTTCACTCTCCTGTTTCACTCTCCTGTTTCCCTCTCCTCTTTCACTCACCTGTTTCACTCTCCCGTTTAACTCCCTTGTTTCACTCCCCGGTTTCACTTCCCGGTTTCACTCTCTCCTGTTTCACTCTCTCCTGTTTCATTCTCTCCTGTTTCACTCTCTCCTCTTTCACTCTCTCCTCTTTCACTCTCTCCTGTTTCAATCTCTCCTGTATCACTCTCTCCTGTTTCAATCCCGTTTCACTCACCTGCTTCGTACTCCAGTTTCACTCCCCTGTTCATTTTCTTGCTTCAATCCCCTGTTTGTCTCTCCAGTTTCGCACTCCCCTTTTACATTCTCATGTTCCACTTCCCCTGTTTCACTCCCTTGTTTCACGCATCTCTGTTTCACTACCTTGCTTCACTTCCCTGTTCCATTCTCCTGTTTCAATAACTGTTTCACTCCCATGTTACATTTCCCTGTTTCTCTCCCCTGTTTCTCTCCCCTGGTTCACTCCCCTTTTTGACTCCTCTGTTTCACTCCCCTGTTTCTCTCCCCTGTTTCACTCCCTTGTTTCACTCCCCAGTTTCACTCCCCTGTTTCACTCCCATGTTTCACTCCCCTGCTTCGATCTACAGTTTTGCATTTCCCTGTTTAACTCCCATGTTTCACTCCCCTGTTTTACACCTCTCTTTCATTCCCCTGACTCACTCTCATGTTTTGCTCCCCGTTTCGCTCCAATTTCAATCCCGTGTTTCAGTCTCTTGTTTCCCACTCCTGTTTCACTCTCCTGTTTCCCTCTCCTGTTTCACTCCCCTGTTTCACTCCCCTGTTTCTTTCCCCTGCTCCTCTCCACTGTTTCACTCCCCTGTTTCACTTACCTGTTTTACACTTCTCTTTCATTCCCCTGACTCACTCTCATGTTTCACTCCCCTGTTTATCACCCCGTTTCGCTCTCCTGTTTCGCTCTCCTGTTCGCTCCTCTGTTTTGCTCCCCTGTTTTGCTCCCCTGTTTCGCTACCCTGTTTCACTCTCGTCTGTTTCATTCTCGCCTGTTTCACTCTCGCCTGTTTCACTCTTGCCTGTTTCAATCTCACCTGTTTCACTCTCTCCTGTTTCACTCTCTCCTGTTTCACTCACCTGCTTCGTACTCCTGTTTCACTCCACTGTTCATTCTCTTGCTTCAATGTCCTGTTTGTTTCTCCAGTTTCGTACTCCCCTTTTACATTCTCATGTTCCACTTCTCCTGTTTCACTCTCTTGTTTCACATGCCTCTTTTTCACTACCTTGGTTCACTTCCCTGTTCCATTCTCCTGTTTCAATAACTGTTTCACTCCCATGTTACATTACCCTGTTTAAGTCCCCTGTTTAACTCCCCTGTTTCAATCCCTGTTTAACTCCCGGGTTTCATTCCCCTGTTTCACTCCCCTGTTTCACTCTCCTGTTTCACTACCATGTTTCACTCCCTTGTTTCACTCCCTTGTTTCACTCCCTTGATTCACTCCCCTGTTTCACGCCCCTGTTTCACTCCACTGCTTCAATCTTCAGTTTTGCATTTCCCTGTTTAACTTTCATTTTCACTCCTTTGTTTCACTCCCCTGTTTTGCTCCACTTTCAATCCCCTGTTTCACTCTCCTGTTTCACTCTCCTGTTTCACTCCCTTGTTTCACTCCCCTGTTTCACTCTACTGTTTCACTCCAATGCTTCAATTTCAGTTTTGCATTTCCATGTTTAACTTCCATGTTTCAATCCCCTGTTTCACTCCCCTGTATTGCTCCACTTTCAATCCCCTGTTTCACTCTCCTGTTTCACTCTCCTGTTTCACTCTCCTGTTTTAATCCCGTTTCACTCTCTTGTTTCACTCTCCTGTTTCATTCTCCTGTTTCACTCTCCTGTTTCACTCTCCTGTTTCACTCCCCTGTTTCACTCCCCTGTTTCCTTCCCCTGCTCCTCACCACTGTTTCACTTCTCTGTTTCAATTACCTGTTTTACACCTCTCTTACATTCCCTTGACTCACTCCCATCTTTCACTCCCCTATTTATCACCCTCGTTTCACTCTCCTGTTTCACTCTCCTGTTTCTCTGCCCTGTTTCTCTCCCCTGTTTTGCTCCGTTGTTTTCCTCCCCCGTTTCACTCTCCTATTTAAATTCACTTTTTCAATCTCCATTTTCAATCCCCTGTTTCACTCTCATGTTTTTTCTCCCCTTTTTCATTTCCCTTGTTTATCTCCCCTGTTTCTCTTCCTTGTTTCACTCTCATGTTTACTCCCTATTTCTCTCACCTGTTTCACTCACCTGTTTCACTCCCCTGTTTCACTCACCTGTTTCACTCACCTGTTTCAACCCCTGTTTGTTATACCCCTATTTCAGTCCCCTGTTTCACTCCACTGTTTCACTCCCCTGCTTCACACTTCAGTTTTGCATTGCCCTGTTTAAATCCCCTGTTTCACTCCACTGTTTCACACCCCTGTTTGACTCTCCTGTTTCACTCTCCAGTTCTATGCCCCTGGTTCTCTCCCTTGGTTCACTCCCCTGGTTCACTCTCCTCTTTCACTCTCCTGTTTCTCTCCTCTGTTGTCCCTCCCCTGTTTCCCTCCCCTGTTTCACTCTCCTATTTAAATCCAATTTTCACTCTCCAGTTTCAATCCCCTGTTTCACTCCACTGTTTCACTCTCCTGTTTCACTCTCCTGTCTCACTCTCCTGTCTCACTCTCCTGTCTCACTCTCCTGTCTCACTCTCTTGTTTCACTCCCCAGTTTCACTCCCGTTTCACTCCGCTGTTTCTTTCCCCTGCTGCTCTCCATTGTTTCACTTCCCTGTTTCAATTACCTGTTTTACACCTCTCTTTCATTCCCTTGATTCATTATCATGTTTCACTCCCCTGTTTATCACCCCCGTTTCAATCTCCTGTTTCACTCTCCTGTTTCACTCTCCTGTTTCCCTCTCCTCTTTCACTCACCTGTTTCACTCTCCCGTTTAACTCCCTTGTTTCACTCCCCGGTTTCACTTCCCGGTTTCACTCTCTCCTGTTTCACTCTCTCCTGTTTCATTCTCTCCTGTTTCACTCTCTCCTCTTTCACTCTCTCCTCTTTCACTCTCTCCTGTTTCAATCTCTCCTGTATCACTCTCTCCTGTTTCAATCCCCTGTTTCACTCACCTGCTTCGTACTCCAGTTTCACTCCCCTGTTCATTTTCTTGCTTCAATCCCCTGTTTGTCTCTCCAGTTTCGCACTCCCCTTTTACATTCTCATGTTCCACTTCCCCTGTTTCACTCCCTTGTTTCACGCATCTCTGTTTCACTACCTTGCTTCACTTCCCTGTTCCATTCTCCTGTTTCAATAACTGTTTCACTCCCATGTTACATTTCCCTGTTTCTCTCCCCTGTTTCTCTCCCCTGGTTCACTCCCCTTTTTGACTCCTCTGTTTCACTCCCCTGTTTCTCTCCCCTGTTTCACTCCCTTGTTTCACTCCCCAGTTTCACTCCCCTGTTTCACTCCCATGTTTCACTCCCCTGCTTCGATCTACAGTTTTGCATTTCCCTGTTTAACTCCCATGTTTCACTCCCCTGTTTTACACCTCTCTTTCATTCCCCTGACTCACTCTCATGTTTTGCTCCCCGTTTCGCTCCAATTTCAATCCCGTGTTTCAGTCTCTTGTTTCCCACTCCTGTTTCACTCTCCTGTTTCCCTCTCCTGTTTCACTCCCCTGTTTCACTCCCCTGTTTCTTTCCCCTGCTCCTCTCCACTGTTTCACTCCCCTGTTTCACTTACCTGTTTTACACTTCTCTTTCATTCCCCTGACTCACTCTCATGTTTCACTCCCCTGTTTATCACCCCGTTTCGCTCTCCTGTTTCGCTCTCCTGTTCGCTCCTCTGTTTTGCTCCCCTGTTTTGCTCCCCTGTTTCGCTACCCTGTTTCACTCTCGCCTGTTTCATTCTCACCTGTTTCACTCTCGCCTGTTTCACTCTTGCCTGTTTCAATCTCACCTGTTTCACTCTCTCCTGTTTCACTCTCTCCTGTTTCACTCACCTGCTTCGTACTCCTGTTTCACTCCACTGTTCATTCTCTTGCTTCAATGTCCTGTTTGTTTCTCCAGTTTCGTACTCCCCTTTTACATTCTCATGTTCCACTTCTCCTGTTTCACTCTCTTGTTTCACATGCCTCTTTTTCACTACCTTGGTTCACTTCCCTGTTCCATTCTCCTGTTTCAATAACTGTTTCACTCCCATGTTACATTACCCTGTTTAAGTCCCCTGTTTAACTCCCCTGTTTCAATCCCTGTTTAACTCCCGGGTTTCATTCCCCTGTTTCACTCCCCTGTTTCACTCTCCTGTTTCACTACCATGTTTCACTCCCTTGTTTCACTCCCTTGTTTCACTCCCTTGATTCACTCCCCTGTTTCACGCCCCTGTTTCACTCCACTGCTTCAATCTTCAGTTTTGCATTTCCCTGTTTAACTTTCATTTTCACTCCCTTGTTTCACTCCCCTGTTTTGCTCCACTTTCAATCCCCTGTTTCACTCTCCTGTTTCACTCTCCTGTTTCACTCCCTTGTTTCACTCCCCTGTTTCACTCTACTGTTTCACTCCAATGCTTCAATTTCAGTTTTGCATTTCCATGTTTAACTTCCATGTTTCAATCCCCTGTTTCACTCCCCTGTATTGCTCCACTTTCAATCCCCTGTTTCACTCTCCTGTTTCACTCCCCGGTTTCACTCTCCTGTTTCAATCCCGTTTCACTCTCCTGTTTCACTCTCCTGTTTCCAACTCCTGTTTCACTCCCATGTTTCTTTCCCCTGCTCCTCACCACTGTTTCACTTCCCTGTTTCAATTACCTGTTTTACACCTCTCTTACATTCCCTTGACTCACTCCCATCTTTC
The DNA here is from genome assembly GCF_017639515.1 of Carcharodon carcharias. Taxonomy (NCBI): domain Eukaryota; kingdom Metazoa; phylum Chordata; class Chondrichthyes; order Lamniformes; family Lamnidae; genus Carcharodon; species Carcharodon carcharias. Next base: position 26,574,125 of record NC_054476.1, read on the forward strand.
ACTCACCTATTTATCAGCCCCGTTTCACTCTCCTGTTTCACTCTCCTGTTTCTCTGCCCTGTTTCTCTCCCCTGTTTTGCTCCGTTGTTTCCCTCCCCCGTTTCACTCTCCTATTTAAATTCACTTTTTCAATCTCCAATTTCAATCCCCTGTTTCACTCTCATGTTTTTTCTATGCTTTTTCACTCCCCTTGTTTATCTCCCCTGTTTCTCTTCCTTGTTTCACTCTCATGTTTACTCCCTTTTTCTCTCACCTGTTTCACTCCCCTGTTTCACTCCCTTGTTTCACACGTCTCTGTTTCACTACTTGTTTCACTTCGCTGTTCCATTCTCCTGTTTCAATAACTGTTTCACTCCCATGTTACATTCCCCTGTTTCTCTCCCCTGTTTCTCTCCCCTGTTTCACTCCCCTGTTTCACTCTACTGTTTCACTCTCCTGTTCCATGCCCCTGGTTCACTCCCCTGGTTCACTCCCCTGGTTCACACCCCTGGTTCACTCTCCTCTTTCACTCTCCTGTTTCTCTCCCGTGTTTCCCTCCCCTGTTTCACTCTCCTATTTAAATCCACCTTTCGCTCTCCAGTTTCAATCCCCTCTTTCAATCCCCTGTTTCACTCTGCTGTTTCACCCTCCTGTTTCACTCTCCTGTTTCCCTCTCCTCTTTCACTCACCTGTTTCACTCTCCCGTTTCACTCCCTTGTTTCACTCCCCGGTTTCACTCCCCGGTTTCACTCTCTCCTGTTTCACTCTCTCCTCTTTCAATCTCTCCTGTTTCAATCTCTCCTGTTCACTCTCTCCTATTTCAATCCCCTGTTTCACTCACCTGCTTCGTACTCCCGTTTCACTCCCCTGTTCATTCTCTTGCTTCAATCCCCTGTTTGTCTCTCCAGTTTCACTCTCCTTTTACATTCTCATGTTCCACTTCCCCTGTTTCACTCCCTTGTTTCACGCATCTCTGTTTCACGACCTTGCTTCACTTCCCTGTTCCATTCTCCTGTTTGAGTAACTGTTTCACTCCCATGTTACATTTCCCTGTTTCTCTCCCCTGTTTCTCTCCCCTGGTTCACTCCCCTGTTTCACTCCCCTGTTTCACTCCCCTGTTTCTCTCCCCTGGTTCATTCCCCTGTTTCACGCCCCTGTTTCACACCCTTGTTTCACTCCCTTGTTTCACTCCCCTGCTTCAATCTTAGGTTTTGCATTTCCCTGTTTAACTACCATGTTTCACTCCCCTGTTTTACACCTCTCTTTCATTCCCCTGACTCACTCTCATGTTTTGCTCCCCTGTTTCGCTCCAATTTCAATCCCGTGTTTCACTCTCTTGTTTCACACTCCTGTTTCCCTCTCCTGTTTCCCTCTCCTGTTTCCCTCTCCTTTTTCACTCCCCTGTTTCACTTACCTGTTTTACACCTCTCTTTCATTCCCCTGACTCACTCTCGTGTTTCACTCCCCTGTTTTTCACCCCGTGTCGCTCTCCTGTTTCGCTCTCCTACTTCGCTCTCCTGTTCGCTCCCCTGTTTCGCTCCCCTGTTTTGCTCCCCTGTTTCGCTACCCTGTTTCACTCTCGCCTGTTTCATTCTCGCCTGTTTCACTCTCGCCTGTTTCACTCTTGCCTGTTTCAATCTCTCCTGTTTCACTCTCTCCTGTTTCACTCACCTGCTTCGTACTCCCGTTTCACTCCACTGTTCATTCTCTTGCTTCAATGTCCTGTTTGTCTCTCCAGTTTCGTACTCCCCTTTTACATTCTCATGTTCCACTTCCGCTGTTTCACTCCCTTGTTTCACATGCCTCTTTTTCACTACCTTGGTTCACTTCCCTGTTCCATTCTCCTGTTTCAATAACTGTTTCACTCCCATGTTACATTACCCTGTTTAACTCCACTGTTTAACTGCCCTGTTTCGCTCCCAGTTTCACGCCCCTGTTTCATTCCCCTGTTTCACTCCCCTGTTTCACTCCCCTGTTTCACTACCTTGTTTCACTACCATGTTTCACTACCATGTTTCACTCCCTTGTTTCACTCCCTTGTTTCACTCCCCTGTTTCACGCCCCTGTTTCACTCCACTGCTTCAATCTTCAGTTTTGCATTTCCCTGTTTAACTTGCATGTTTCACTCCCTTGTTTCACTCCACTGTTTTGCTCCACTTTCAATCCCCTGTTTCACTCTCCTGTTTCACTCTCCTGTTTCACTCTCCTGTTTCACTCTCCTGTTTTACTCCCTTGTTTCACTCCCCTGTTTCACACTACTGTTTCACTCCAATGCTTCAATCTTCAGTTTTGCATTTCCATGTTTAACTTCCATGTTTCAATCCCCTGTTTCACACACTTGTATTGCTGCACTTTCAATCCCCTGTTTCACTCTCCTGTTTCACGCTCCTGTTTCACTCTCCTGTTTTAATCCCGTTTCACTCTCCTGTTTCACTCTCCTGTTTCACTCTCCTGTTTCACTCTCCTGTTTCACTCCCCTGTTTCACTCCCCTGTTTCTTTCCCCTGCTCCTCACCACTGTTTCACTTCTCTGTTTCAATTACCTGTTTTACACCTCTCTTACATTCCCTTGACTCACTCCCATCTTTCATCCCCTATTTATCACCCTCGTTTCACTCTCCTGTTTCACTCTCCTGTTTCTCTGCCCTGTTTCTCTCCCCTGTTTTGCTCATTGTTTCCCTCCCCCGTTTCACTCTCCTATTTAAATTCACTTTTTCAATCTCCAATTTCAATCCCCTGTTTCATTTTCATGTTTTTTCTCCCCTTTTTCATTTCCCTTGTTTATCTCCCCTGTTTCTCTTCCTTGTTTCACTCTCATGTTTACTCCCTATTTCTCTCACCTGTTTCACTCACCTGTTTCACTCACCTGTTTCAACCCCTGTTTGGTATACCCCTATTTCAGTCCCCTGTTTCAATCCACTGTTTCACTCCCCTGCTTCAAACTTCAGTTTTGCATTTCCCTGTTTAAATCCCCTGTTTCACTCCCCTGTTACACTCCCCTGGTTCACTCTCCTCTTTCACTCTCCTCTTTCACTCTCCTCTTTCACTCTCCTCTTTCAATCTCCTCTTTCTCTCCCCTGTTTCCCTCCCGTGTTTCACTCTCCTATTTAAATCCAATTTTCACTCTCCAGTTTCAATCCCCTGTTTCACTCCCCTGTTTCACTCTCCTGTTTCACTCTCCTGTCTCACTCTCCTGTCTCACTCTCCTGTCTCACTCTCCTGTCTCACTCTCCTGTCTCACTCTCTTGTTTCACTCCCCGGTTTCACTCCCGTTTCACTCCCCTGTTTCTTTCCCCTGCTGCTCTCGACTGTTTCACTTCCCTGTTTCAATTACCTGTTTAACACCTCTCTTTCATTCACTTGAATCACTGTCATGTTTCACTCCCCTGTTTATCACACCCGTTTCAATCTCCTGTTTCACTCTCCTATTTCACTCTCCTGTTTCCCTCTCCTCTTTCACTCACCTGTTTCACTCTCCTGTTTCACTCTCCTGTTTCACTCTCCTGTTTTACTCCCTTGTTTCAATCCCCTGTTTCACTCTACTGTTTCACTCCAATGCTTCAATCTTCAGTTTTGCATTTCCATGTTTAACTTCCATGTTTCAATCCCCTGTTTCACTCCCTTGTATTGCTGCACTTTCAATCCCCTGTTTCACTCTCCTGTTTCATGCTCCTGTTTCACTCTCCTGTTTTAATCCCGTTTCACTCTCTTGTTTCACTCTCCTGTTTCACTCTCCTGTTTCACTCTCCTGTTTCACTCTCCTGTTTCACTCCCCTGTTTCACTCCCCTGTTTCTTTCCCCTGCTCCTCACCACTGTTTCACTTCCCTGTTTCAATTATCTGTTTTACACCTCTCTTACATTCCCTTGACTCACTCCCATCTTTCATCCCCTATTTATCACCCCCGTTTCACTCTCCTGTTTCACTCTCCTGTTTCACTCTCCTGTTTCTCTGCCCTGTTTCTCTCCCCTGTTTTGCTCCGTTGTTTCCCTCCCCCGTTTCACTCTCCTATTTAAATTCACTTTTTCAGTCTCCAATTTCAATCCCCTGTTTCACTCTCATGTTTTTTCTCCCCCTTTTCATTTCCCTTGTTTATCTCCCCTGTTTCTCTTCCTTGTTTCACTCTCATGTTTACTCCTATTTCTCTCACCTGTTTCACTCACCTGTTTCACTCACCTGTTTCACTCACCTGTTTCACTCACCTGCTTCAACCCCTGTTTGGTATACCCCTATTTCAGTCCCCTGTTTCACTCCACTGTTTCACTCCCCTGCTTCAAACTTCAGTTTTGCTTTTCCCTGTTTAAATCCCCTGTTTCACTCCACTGTTTCACTCCCCTGTTTGACTCTCCTGTTTCACTCTCCAGTTCTATGCCCCTGGTTCACTCCCTTGGTTCACTCCCCTGGTTCAGTCTGCTCTTTCACTCTCCTCTTTCACTCTCCTCTTTCACTCTCCTCTTTCAAATTCCTCTTTCTCTCCCCTGTTTCCCTCCCCTGTTTCACTCTCCTATTTAAATCCAATTTTCACTCTCCAGTTTCAATCCCCTGTTTCACTCCCCTGTTTCACTCTCCTGTTTCACGCTCCTGTTTCACTCTCCTGTTTTAATCCCGTTTCACTCTCTTGTGTCACTCTCCTGTTTCACTCTCCTGTTTCACTCTCCTGTTTCACTCTCCTGTTTCACTCCCCTGTTTCACTCCCCTGTTTCTTTCCCCTGCTCCTCACCACTGTTTCACTTCCCTGTTTCAATTACCTGTTTTACACCTCTCTTACATTCCCTTGACTCACTCCCATCTTTCATCCCCTATTTATCACCCCCGTTTCACTCTCCTGTTTCACTCTCCTGTTTCACTCTCCTGTTTCTCTGCCCTGTTTCTCTCCCCTGTTTTGCTCCGTTGTTTCCCTCCCCCGTTTCACTCTCCTATTTAAATTCACTTTTTCAGTCTCCAATTTCAATCCCCTGTTTCACTCTCATGTTTTTTCTCCCCTTTTTCATTTCCCTTGTTTATCTCCCCTGTTTCTCTTCCTTGTTTCACTCTCATGTTTACTCCTATTTCTCTCACCTGTTTCACTCACCTGTTTCACTCACCTGCTTCAACCCCTGTTTGGTATACCCCTATTTCAGTCCCCTGTTTCACTCCACTGTTTCACTCCCCTGCTTCAAACTTCAGTTTTGCATTTCCCTGTTTAAATCCCCTGTTTCACTCCACTGTTTCACTCCCCTGTTTGACTCTCCTGTTTCACTCTCCAGTTCTATGCCCCTGGTTCACTCCCTTGGTTCACTCCCCTGGTTCAGTCTCCTCTTTCACTCTCCTCTTTCACTCTCCTCTTTCACCCTCCTCTTTCAATCTCCTCTTTCTCTCCCCTGTTTCCCTCCCCTGTTTCACTCTCCTATTTAAATCCAATTTTCACTCTCCAGTTTCAATCCCCTGTTTCACTCCCCTGTTTCACTCTTCTGTTTCACTCTCCTGTCTCACTCTCCTGTCTCACTCTCCTGTCTCACACTCCTGTCTCACTCTCCTGTCTCACTCTCCTGTCTCACTCTCTTGTTTCACTCCCCGGTTTCACTCCCGTTTCACTCCCCTGTTTCTTTCCCCTGCTGCTCTCCACTGTTTCACTTCCCTGTTTCAATTACCTGTTTAACACCTCTCTTTCATTCACTTGATTCACTGTCATTTTTCACTCCCCTGTTTATCACATCCGTTTCAATCTCCTGTTTCACTCTCCTGTTTCACTTCCTGTTTCCCTCTCCTCTTTCACTCACCTGTTTCACTCTCCCGTTTCACTCCCTTGTTTCACTCCCCAGTTTCACTCTCTCCTGTTTCACTCTCTCCTGTTTCACTCTCTCCTCTTTCACTCTCTCCTCTTTCACTCTCTCCTCTTTCACTCTCTCCTGTTTCAATCCCCTGTTTCACTCCCCTGTTTCACTCCACTGTTTCAGTCCCCTGTTTCTGTCCCCGCTTTCAGTGGCCTGTTCGGTCCCCTGTTTCAGTCCTCTGTTTCAGTCTCCTGGTTTAGGCCCCTGGTTCAGTACCCTTTTTCTCTCCCCTAATTCTCTCCACTGTTTCCCTCCCCTGTTTCTGTCCTCTGTTTCTCTCCCCAGTTTCTCTCCCCTGCTTCTCTCCCCTGTTTCACTCCTTGTTTCACGCTCCTGTTTCTCTCCCCTGTTTCTCTCCCCTTTTCTCTCCCGTGTTTCACTTTCCTTTTTTCATCCCCTGTTTCTTTTACCATTCTGATCCCATGTTTAAGTCCCCTGTTTCAGTCCCCTGTTTCAGTCCCGTTTCACCCTTCTGCTCCGATCTCCTGTTTCGCTCTCCTGTTTCACTCTCCTGTTTCAAACACCTGTTTCACTCACCTGTTTCACTATCTCCTGTTTCGCTCTCTCCTGTTTCGCTCTCTCCTGTTTCGCTCTCTCCTGTTTCAATCCCCTGTTTCACTCACCTGCTTCGTACTCCCATTTCACTACACTGTTCATTCTCTTGCTTCAATCCCCTGTTTGTCTCTGCAGTTTCGCACTCCCCTTTTACATTCTCATGTTCCACTTCACCTGTTTCATTTCCTTGTTTCACAGGCCTCTGTTTCACTACATTGTTTCACTTCCCTGTTCCATTCTCCTGTTTCAATAACTGTTTCGCTCCCATGTTACGTTCCCCGTTTCTCTCCCCTGGTTCACTCCCCTGGTTCACTCCCCTGGTTCACTCCCCTGGTTCACTTCCCTGGTTCACTCCCCTGGTTCACTCCCCTGGTTCACTCTCCTCTTTCACTCTCCTCTTTCACTCTCCTGTTTCTCTCCCCTGTTTCTCTTCCCTGTTTCTCTCCCCTGTTTTGCTCCATTGTTTCCCTCCCCTGTTTCACTCTCCTACTTAAATCCACTTTTTCACTCTCCAGTTTCAATCCCCTGTTTCACTCTCATATTTCTCTCCCCCTTTTCACTCCCCTGTTCATCTCCCCTATTTCTCTTCCTTGTTTTACTCTCATGTTTACTCCCTGTTTCTCTCACCTGTTTCTCTCACCTGTTTCACTCCCCTGTTTCGCTCCCCTGTTTCTATCATCTGTTTCACTCCCCTGTTTTACACCTCTCTTTCATTCCCCTGACTCACTCATATTTTTCACCCCCCTTTTTCACTCTTCAGTTTTGAATTTCCCTGTTTCACTCCCATTTTTCACTCCCCTGTCATAGTCTCCTGTTTCACTCCCCTGATTCAATCTCCAGTTTCACTCCCTTGTTTTACTCCCTTGTTTCACTTCAGTATGCCATTCTCCTGTTTCACCCCCTTGTTTCACTCCATTGTGTCAATCATCAGTTTTTCACTCCCCTTTTTCACTCCACTGTTTCACTCCCCTGTTTCACTCTCCTGTTTCACTCTGCTGTTTCACCCTCCTGTTTCACCCCACCCCTGTTTCACCCTCATATTTCACTCTACTGTTTCAATAACTGGTTCAATCCCATGTTACATAATCCTGTTTTGCACACCTCTGATACAATCTGATGTTTAACTCCTTTGTTTCACCTCCCCGTTTCAGTCTCCTGTTTCAGTCCCCTGTTTCACTCCCATGCTTCAATCTCCAGTTTCGCACTCCCCTGTTTCACTTCCTTATTTCACTTCCCTGTTCTATTCTCCTGTTTCGCTCTCCCCTGTTTCACTCACACGTTTCTCTCCCTTTTCACATTCTCCTCTTTCGCTCTACCCTGTTTCTCTCACATGTTCCACTCCCCTGTCACATTCTCCTGTTTCACTCTGATGCATCACTCCCATGTTCCATTCCCCTGTTTTAATCTCCTCTATCAATCTCCTGTTTTACTCTCCTGTTTTACTCTTCTGTTTTACTCTCCTGTTTTACTCTCCTGTTCATTCTCCTGATTCAACCTCCTGATTCAACCTGCTGTTTCAACCTCCTGTTTCACTTCCCTGTTTCAGTCCCCTGTTTCACACGACTGTTTCAGACCCCTGTTTCACTCCCCTGTTTCACTCCCCTGTTCTACTCCCCTGTTTCACTCCGTTGTTTCAATTCACTAATCCATTCTCCTGTTTCACTCCCCTGTTTCACTCCCCTGTTTCACTCCACTGTTTCAGTCCCTTATTTCAGTCCCCTGTTTCAGTCCCCTGTTTCAGTCGCCCTTTTCAGTCCCCTGTTTCAGTCCTCTGTTTCAGTTCCTTGGTTTAGGCCCCTGGTTCAGTCCCATTTTTCGCTCCCCTAATTCTCTCCACTGTTTCCTTCCCCTGTTTCTGTCTGCTGTTTCTCTCCCCTGTTTCTGTCCCCTGTTTCTCTCCCCTGTTTCACTTCCTGTTTCTCTCCCCTTTTCTCTGCCTTGTTTCACTTTCCTGTTTCCATCCCCTGTTTCACATACCTTTCCGATCCTGTGTTTAAGTCCCCTGTTTCAGTCCCCTGTTTCGGTCCCCTGTTTCAGTCCCATTTCACCCGTCCGCTCCGCTCTCCTGTTTCGCTCTCTCCTGTTTTGCTCTCTCCAGTTTCAATCCCCTGTTTCCCTCACCTGCTTCGTACTCCCGTTTCACTACCCTGTGCATTCTCTTGCTTCAATCCCCTGTTTTCCTCTCCATTTTCACACTCCCCTTTTACATTCTCATGTTCCACTTCACCTGTTTCATTTCCTTGTTTCACACGCAGCTGTTTCACTACATTGTTTCACTTCCCTGTTCCATTCTCCTGTTTCAATAACTGTTTAACTCCCATGTTACATTCCCCTGTTTCTCTCCCCTGGTTCACTCCCCTGGTTTACTCCCCTGGTTTACTCCCCTGGTTCACTCCCCCGGTTCACTCCTCTGGTTCACTCCCCTGGTTCACTCCCCGAGTTCACTCCCCTGGTTCACTCTCCTCTTTCACTCTCCTCTTTCACTCTCCTGTTTCTCTCCCCTGTTTCACTTCCCTGTTTCTCTCCCCTGTTTTGCTCCATTGTTTTCCTCCCCTGTTTCACTCTCCTATTTAAATCCACTTTTTCACTCTCCAGTTTCAATCCCCTGTTTCACTCTCATATTTCTCTCCCCCTTTTCACTCCCCTGTTTATCTCCCCTATTTCTCTTCCTTGTTTCACTCTCATGTTTACTCCCTGTTTCTCTCACCTGTTTCTCTCACCTGTTTCACTCCCCTGTTTCGCTCCCCTGTTTCTATCATCTGTTTCACTCCCCTGTTTTACACCTCTCTCTCATTCCCCTGACTCACACATATTTTTCACTCCCCTTTTTCACTCTTCAGTTTTGAATTTCCCTGTTTGACTCCCATTTTTCACTCCCCTGTCATAGTCTCCTGTTTCACTCCCCTGATTCAATCTCCAGTTTCACTCCCTTGTTGTACTCCCTTGTTTCACGTCACTATTCCATTCTCCTGTTTCACCCCCTTGTTTTACTCCATTGTGTCAATCTTCAGTTTTTCACTCCCCTTTTTCACTCCACTGTTTCACTCCCCTGTTTCACTCCCCTGTTTGACTGTCCTGTTTCGCTCTCCTGTTTCACTCTCCTGTTTCACTCTCCTGTTTCACTCTCCTGCTTCACCCTCCTGTTTCACCCCACCCCTGTTTCACCCTCATATTTCACTCTCCTGCTTCAATAACTGGTTCAATCCCATGTTACTTAATCCTGTTTTGCACACCTCTGTTTCAATCTGATGTTTAACTCCCTTGTTTCACCTCCCCATTTCAGTCTCTTGTTTCAGTCCCCTGTTTCACTCCCATTTTTCAATCTCCAGTTTCGCACTCCCCTGTTTCACTCCCTTATTTCACTTCCCTGTTCGATTCTCCTGTTTCGCTCTCCCCTGTTTCACACACATTTTTCACTACCCTGAAACATTCTCCCCTTTCGCTCTCCCCTGTTTCACTCACACGTTTCTCTCCCTTGTCACATTCTCCTGTTTCGCTCTACCCTGTTTCACTCACATGTTTCACTCCCCTGTCACATTCTCCTGTTTCATTCTGATGCATCACTCCCATTTACCATTCCCCTGTTTAAATCTCCTCTATCAATCTCCTGTTTTACTCTTCTGTTTTACTCTCCTGTTTTACTCTCCTGTTTCAATCTCCTGATTCAACCTCCTGATTCAACCTGCTGTTTCAACCTGCTGTTTCAACCTCCTGTTTCACTTCCCTGTTTCAATGCCATGCTTCACTCCCCTGTTTCACTCTCCTGTTTCACTCCCCTGTTTCACTCCCTTGTTTCACTTCACTATTCCATTCTCCTGTTTCACTCCCCTGTTTCACTCCCCTGTTTCTCTCCACTGTTTCACTCCCCTGTTTCAGTCCTCGGTTTCAGTGCCTGTTTCAGTCCCCTGTTTCAGTCCTCTGTTTCAGTCCCCTGGTTTAGGCCCCTGGTTCAGTCCCCTTTTTCTCTCCCCTAATTCTCTCCACTGTTTCCCTCCCCTGATTCTGTCCCCTGTTTCTCTCCCCAGTTTCTCTCACCTGTTTCTCTCACCTGTTTCACTCCCCTGTTTCGCTCCCCTGTTTCTATCATCTGTTTCACTCCCCTGTTTTACACCTCTCTTTCATTCCCCTGACTCACTCATATTTTTCACCCCCCTTTTTCACTCTTCAGTTTTGAATTTCCCTGTTTCACTCCCATTTTTCACTCCCCTGTCATAGTCTCCTGTTTCACTCCCCTGATTCAATCTCCAGTTTCACTCCCTTGTTTTACTCCCTTGTTTCACTTCAGTATGCCATTCTCCTGTTTCACCCCCTTGTTTCACTCCATTGTGTCAATCATCAGTTTTTCACTCCCCTTTTTCACTCCACTGTTTCACTCCCCTGTTTCACTCTCCTGTTTCACTCTGCTGTTTCACCCTCCTGTTTCACCCCACCCCTGTTTCACCCTCATATTTCACTCTACTGTTTCAATAACTGGTTCAATCCCATGTTACATAATCCTGTTTTGCACACCTCTGATACAATCTGATGTTTAACTCCTTTGTTTCACCTCCCCGTTTCAGTCTCCTGTTTCAGTCCCCTGTTTCACTCCCATGCTTCATTCTCCAGTTTCGCACTCCCCTGTTTCACTTCCTTATTTCACTTCCCTGTTCTATTCTCCTGTTTCGCTCTCCCCTGTTTCACTCACACGTTTCTCTCCCTTTTCACATTCTCCTCTTTCGCTCTACCCTGTTTCACTCACATGTTCCACTCCCCTGTCACATTCTCCTGTTTCACTCTGATGCATCACTCCCATGTTCCATTCCCCTGTTTTAATCTCCTCTATCAATCTCCTGTTTTACTCTCCTGTTTTACTCTTCTGTTTTACTCTCCTGTTTTACTCTCCTGTTCATTCTCCTGATTCAACCTCCTGATTCAACCTGCTGTTTCAACCTGCTGTTTCAACCTCCTGTTTCACTTCCCTGTTTCAGTCCCCTGTTTCACACGACTGTTTCAGACCCCTGGTTCACTCCCCTGTTTCACTCCCCTGTTCTACTCCCCTGTTTCACTCCGTTGTTTCAATTCACTAATCCATTCTCCTGTTTCACTCCCCTGTTTCACTCCCCTGTTTCACTCCACTGTTTCAGTCCCCTATTTCAGTCCCCTGTTTCAGTCCCCTGTTTCAGTCGCCCTTTTCAGTCCCCTGTTTCAGTCCTCTGTTTCAGTTCCTTGGTTTAGGCCCCTGGTTCAGTCCCATTTTTCGCTCCCCTAATTCTCTCCACTGTTTCCTTCCCCTGTTTCTGTCCGCTGTTTCTCTCCCCTGTTTCTGTCCCCTGTTTCTCTCCCCTGTTTCACTTCCTGTTTCTCTCCCCTTTTCTCTGCCTTGTTTCACTTTCCTGTTTCCATCCCCTGTTTCACATACCTTTCCGATCCTGTGTTTAAGTCCCCTGTTTCAGTCCCCTGTTTCGGTCCCCTGTTTCAGTCCCATTTCACCCGTCCGCTCCGCTCTCCTGTTTCGCTCTCTCCTGTTTTGCTCTCTCCAGTTTCAATCCCCTGTTTCCCTCACCTGCTTCGTACTCCCGTTTCACTACCCTGTGCATTCTCTTGCTTCAATCCCCTGTTTTCCTCTCCATTTTCACACTCCCCTTTTACATTCTCATGTTCCACTTCACCTGTTTCATTTCCTTGTTTCACACGCAGCTGTTTCACTACATTGTTTCACTTCCCTGTTCCATTCTCCTGTTTCAATAACTGTTTAACTCCCATGATACATTCCCCTGTTTCTCTCCCCTGGTTCACTCCCCTGGTTTACTCCCCTGGTTTACTCCCCTGGTTCACTCCCCTGGTTCACTCCTCTGGTTCACTCCCCTGGTTCACTCCCCGAGTTCACTCCCCTGGTTCACTCTCCTCTTTCACTCTCCTCTTTCACTCTCCTGTTTCTCTCCCCTGTTTCACTTCCCTGTTTCTCTCCCCTGTTTTGCTCCATTGTTTTCCTCCCCTGTTTCACTCTCCTATTTAAATCCACTTTTTCACTCTCCAGTTTCAATCCCCTGTTTCACTCTCAACTTTCTCTCCCCCTTTTCACTCCCCTGTTTATCTCCCCTATTTCTCTTCCTTGTTTCACTCTCATGTTTACTCCCTGTTTCTCTCACCTGTTTCTCTCACCTGTTTCACTCCCCTGTTTCGCTCCCCTGTTTCTATCATCTGTTTCACTCCCCTGTTTTACACCTCTCTCTCATTCCCCTGACTCACACATATTTTTCACTCCCCTTTTTCACTCTTCAGTTTTGAATTTCCCTGTTTGACTCCCATTTTTCACTCCCCTGTCATAGTCTCCTGTTTCACTCCCCTGATTCAATCTCCAGTTTCACTCCCTTGTTGTACTCCCTTGTTTCACGTCACTATTCCATTCTCCTGTTTCACCCCCTTGTTTTACTCCATTGTGTCAATCTTCAGTTTTTCACTCCCCTTTTTCACTCCACTGTTTCACTCCCCTGTTTCACTCCCCTGTTTGACTGTCCTGTTTCGCTCTCCTGTTTCACTCTCCTGTTTCACTCTCCTGTTTCACTCTCCTGCTTCACCCTCCTGTTTCACCCCACCCCTGTTTCACCCTCATATTTCACTCTCATGCTTCAATAACTGGTTCAATCCCATGTTACTTAATCCTGTTTTGCACACCTCTGTTTCAATCTGATGTTTAACTCCCTTGTTTCACCTCCCCATTTCAGTCTCTTGTTTCAGTCCCCTGTTTCACTCCCATGTTTCAATCTCCAGTTTCGCACTCCCCTGTTTCACTCCCTTATTTCACTTCCCTGTTCTATTCTCCTGTTTCGCTCTCCCCTGTTTCACACACATTTTTCACTACCCTGAAACATTCTCCCCTTTCGCTCTCCCCTGTTTCACTCACACGTTTCTCTCCCTTGTCACATTCTCCTGTTTCGCTCTACCCTGTTTCACTCACATGTTTCACTCCCCTGTCACATTCTCCTGTTTCATTCTGATGCATCACTCCCATTTACCATTCCCCTGTTTAAATCTCCTCTATCAATCTCCTGTTTTACTCTTCTGTTTTACTCTCCTGTTTTACTCTCCTGTTTCAATCTCCTGATTCAACCTCCTGATTCAACCTGCTGTTTCAACCTGCTGTTTCAACCTCCTGTTTCACTTCCCTGTTTCAATGCCATGCTTCACTCCCCTGTTTCACTCTCCTGTTTCACTCCCCTGTTTCACTCCCTTGTTTCACTTCACTATTCCATTCTTCTGTTTCACTCCCCTGTTTCTCTCCACTGTTTCACTCCCCTGTTTCAGTCCTCGGTTTCAGTGCCTGTTTCAGTCCCCTGTTTCAGTCCTCTGTTTCAGTCCCCTGGTTTAGGCCCCTGGTTCAGTCCCCTTTTTCTCTCCCCTAATTCTCTCCACTGTTTCCCTCCCCTGATTCTGTCCCCTGTTTCTCTCCCCAGTTTCTCTCACCTGTTTCTCACCCCTGTTTCACTCCCCTGTTTCACTCCCCTATTTCTCTCCCCTGTTTCATTCCCCTGTTTCTCTCCCCTGTTTCACTCCCTGTTTCACGCCCCTGTTTCTCTCCCCTGTTTCCCTCTCCTTTTCTCTCCCCTGTTTCACTTTCCTATTTCCATCCCCTGTTTCTTTTACCATTACGATCCCGTGTTTAAGTCCCCTGTTTCAGTCCCCTGTTTCAGTCCCCTGTTTCAGTCCCATTTCACCTGTCCGCTCTGCTCTCCTGTTTCGCTCTCCTGTTTCACTCTCCTGTTTCACTCTCCTGTTTCGCTCACCTGTTTCGCTATCTCCTGTTTTGCCCCCTCCTGTTTCGCTCTCTCCTGTTTCGCTCTCTCCTGTTTCAATCCCCTGTTACACTCACATGCTTCGTACTCCCGTTTCACTACCCTGTTCATTCTCTTGCTTCAATTCCCTGTTTGTCTCTGCAGTTTCGCACTCCCCTTTTACATTCTCATGTTCCACTTCACCTGTTTCATTTCCTTGTTTCACAGGCATCTGTTTCACTACTTTGTTTCACTTCCCTGTTCCATTCTCCTGTTTCAATAACTGTTTCACTCCCATGTTACGTTCCCCTGCTTCTCTCCCCTGTTTCACTCCTTGTTTCACGCTCCTGTTTCTCTCCCCTGTTTCTCTCCCCTTTTCTCTCCCGTGTTTCACTTTCCTTTTTTCATCCCCTGTTTCTTTTACCATTCTGATCCCATGTTTAAGTCCCCTGTTTCAGTCCCCTGTTTCAGTCCCGTTTCACCCTTCTGCTCCGATCTCCTGTTTCGCTCTCCTGTTTCACTCTCCTGTTTCAAACACCTGTTTCACTCACCTGTTTCACTATCTCCTGTTTCGCTCTCTCCTGTTTCGCTCTCTCCTGTTTCGCTCTCTCCTGTTTCAATCCCCTGTTTCACTCACCTGCTTCGTACTCCCATTTCACTACACTGTTCATTCTCTTGCTTCAATCCCCTGTTTGTCTCTGCAGTTTCGCACTCCCCTTTTACATTCTCATGTTCCACTTCACCTGTTTCATTTCCTTGTTTCACAGGCCTCTGTTTCACTACATTGTTTCACTTCCCTGTTCCATTCTCCTGTTTCAATAACTGTTTCGCTCCCATGTTACGTTCCCCGTTTCTCTCCCCTGGTTCACTCCCCTGGTTCACTCCCCTGGTTCACTCCCCTGGTTCACTTCCCTGGTTCACTCCCCTGGTTCACTCCCCTGGTTCACTCTCCTCTTTCACTCTCCTCTTTCACTCTCCTGTTTCTCTCCCCTGTTTCTCTTCCCTGTTTCTCTCCCCTGTTTTGCTCCATTGTTTCCCTCCCCTGTTTCACTCTCCTACTTAAATCCACTTTTTCACTCTCCAGTTTCAATCCCCTGTTTCACTCTCATATTTCTCTCCCCCTTTTCACTCCCCTGTTCATCTCCCCTATTTCTCTTCCTTGTTTTACTCTCATGTTTACTCCCTGTTTCTCTCACCTATTTCTCTCACCTGTTTCACTCCCCTGTTTCGCTCCCCTGTTTCTATCATCTGTTTCACTCCCCTGTTTTACACCTCTCTTTCATTCCCCTGACTCACTCATATTTTTCACCCCCCTTTTTCACTCTTCAGTTTTGAATTTCCCTGTTTCACTCCCATTTTTCACTCCCCTGTCATAGTCTCCTGTTTCACTCCCCTGATTCAATCTCCAGTTTCACTCCCTTGTTTTACTCCCTTGTTTCACTTCAGTATGCCATTCTCCTGTTTCACCCCCTTGTTTCACTCCATTGTGTCAATCATCAGTTTTTCACTCCCCTTTTTCACTCCACTGTTTCACTCCCCTGTTTCACTCTCCTGTTTCACTCTGCTGTTTCACCCTCCTGTTTCACCCCACCCCTGTTTCACCCTCATATTTCACTCTACTGTTTCAATAACTGGTTCAATCCCATGTTACATAATCCTGTTTTGCACACCTCTGATACAATCTGATGTTTAACTCCTTTGTTTCACCTCCCCGTTTCAGTCTCCTGTTTCAGTCCCCTGTTTCACTCCCATGCTTCATTCTCCAGTTTCGCACTCCCCTGTTTCACTTCCTTATTTCACTTCCCTGTTCTATTCTCCTGTTTCGCTCTCCCCTGTTTCACTCACACGTTTCTCTCCCTTTTCACATTCTCCTCTTTCGCTCTACCCTGTTTCACTCACATGTTCCACTCCCCTGTCACATTCTCCTGTTTCACTCTGATGCATCACTCCCATGTTCCATTCCCCTGTTTTAATCTCCTCTATCAATCTCCTGTTTTACTCTCCTGTTTTACTCTTCTGTTTTACTCTCCTGTTTTACTCTCCTGTTCATTCTCCTGATTCAACCTCCTGATTCAACCTGCTGTTTCAACCTGCTGTTTCAACCTCCTGTTTCACTTCCCTGTTTCAGTCCCCTGTTTCACACGACTGTTTCAGACCCCTGTTTCACTCCCCTGTTTCACTCCCCTGTTCTACTCCCCTGTTTCGCTCCGTTGTTTCAATTCACTAATCCATTCTCCTGTTTCACTCCCCTGTTTCACTCCCCTGTTTCACTCCACTGTTTCAGTCCCCTATTTCAGTCCCCTGTTTCAGTCCCCTGTTTCAGTCGCCCTTTTCAGTCCCCTGTTTCAGTCCTCTGTTTCAGTTCCTTGGTTTAGGCCCCTGGTTCAGTCCCATTTTTCGCTCCCCTAATTCTCTCCACTGTTTCCTTCCCCTGTTTCTGTCCGCTGTTTCTCTCCCCTGTTTCTGTCCCCTGTTTCTCTCCCCTGTTTCACTTCCTGTTTCTCTCCCCTTTTCTCTGCCTTGTTTCACTTTCCTGTTTCCATCCCCTGTTTCACATACCTTTCCGATCCTGTGTTTAAGTCCCCTGTTTCAGTCCCCTGTTTCGGTCCCCTGTTTCAGTCCCATTTCACCCGTCCGCTCCGCTCTCCTGTTTCGCTCTCTCCTGTTTTGCTCTCTCCAGTTTCAATCCCCTGTTTCCCTCACCTGCTTCGTACTCCCGTTTCACTACCCTGTGCATTCTCTTGCTTCAATCCCCTGTTTTCCTCTCCATTTTCACACTCCCCTTTTACATTCTCATGTTCCACTTCACCTGTTTCATTTCCTTGTTTCACACGCAGCTGTTTCACTACATTGTTTCACTTCCCTGTTCCATTCTCCTGTTTCAATAACTGTTTAACTCCCATGTTACATTCCCCTGTTTCTCTCCCCTGGTTCACTCCCCTGGTTTACTCCCCTGGTTTACTCCCCTGGTTCACTCCCCTGGTTCACTCCTCTGGTTCACTCCCCTGGTTCACTCCCCAAGTTCACTCCCCTGGTTCACTCTCCTCTTTCACTCTCCTCTTTCACTCTCCTGTTTCTCTCCCCTGTTTCACTTCCCTGTTTCTCTCCCCTGTTTTGCTCCATTGTTTTCCTCCCCTGTTTCACTCTCCTATTTAAATCCACTTTTTCACTCTCCAGTTTCAATCCCCTGTTTCACTCTCATATTTCTCTCCCCCTTTTCACTCCCCTGTTTATCTCCCCTATTTCTCTTCCTTGTTTCACTCTCATGTTTACTCCCTGTTTCTCTCACCTGTTTCTCTCACCTGTTTCACTCCCCTGTTTCGCTCCCCTGTTTCTATCATCTGTTTCACTCCCCTGTTTTACACCTCTCTCTCATTCCCCTGACTCACACATATTTTTCACTCCCCTTTTTCACTCTTCAGTTTTGAATTTCCCTGTTTGACTCCCATTTTTCACTCCCCTGTCATAGTCTCCTGTTTCACTCCCCTGATTCAATCTCCAGTTTCACTCCCTTGTTGTACTCCCTTGTTTCACGTCACTATTCCATTCTCCTGTTTCACCCCCTTGTTTTACTCCATTGTGTCAATCTTCAGTTTTTCACTCCCCTTTTTCACTCCACTGTTTCACTCCCCTGTTTCACTCCCCTGTTTGACTGTCCTGTTTCGCTCTCCTGTTTCACTCTCCTGTTTCACTCTCCTGTTTCACTCTCCTGCTTCACCCTCCTGTTTCACCCCACCCCTGTTTCACCCTCATATTTCACTCTCCTGCTTCAATAACTGGTTCAATCCCATGTTACTTAATCCTGTTTTGCACACCTCTGTTTCAATCTGATGTTTAACTCCCTTGTTTCACCTCCCCATTTCAGTCTCTTGTTTCAATCCCCTGTTTCACTCCCATTTTTCAATCTCCAGTTTCGCACTCCCCTGTTTCACTCCCTTATTTCACTTCCCTGTTCGATTCTCCTGTTTCGCTCTCCCCTGTTTCACACACATTTTTCACTACCCTGAAACATTCTCCCCTTTCGCTCTCCCCTGTTTCACTCACACGTTTCTCTCCCTTGTCACATTCTCCTGTTTCGCTCTACCCTGTTTCACTCACATGTTTCACTCCCCTGTCACATTCTCCTGTTTCATTCTGATGCATCACTCCCATTTACCATTCCCCTGTTTAAATCTCCTCTATCAATCTCCTGTTTTACTCTTCTGTTTTACTCTCCTGTTTTACTCTCCTGTTTCAATCTCCTGATTCAACCTCCTGATTCAACCTGCTGTTTCAACCTGCTGTTTCAACCTCCTGTTTCACTTCCCTGTTTCAATGCCATGCTTCACTCCCCTGTTTCACTCTCCTGTTTCACTCCCCTGTTTCACTCCCTTGTTTCACTTCACTATTCCATTCTCCTGTTTCACTCCCCTGTTTCTCTCCACTGTTTCACTCCCCTGTTTCAGTCCTCGGTTTCAGTGCCTGTTTCAGTCCCCTGTTTCAGTCCTCTGTTTCAGTCCCCTGGTTTAGGCCCCTGGTTCAGTCCCCTTTTTCTCTCCCCTAATTCTCTCCACTGTTTCCCTCCCCTGATTCTGTCCCCTGTTTCTCTCCCCAGTTTCTCTCACCTGTTTCTCTCACCTGTTTCACTCCCCTGTTTCGCTCCCCTGTTTCTATCATCTGTTTCACTCCCCTGTTTTACACCTCTCTTTCATTCCCCTGACTCACTCATATTTTTCACCCCCCTTTTTCACTCTTCAGTTTTGAATTTCCCTGTTTCACTCCCATTTTTCACTCCCCTGTCATAGTCTCCTGTTTCACTCCCCTGATTCAATCTCCAGTTTCACTCCCTTGTTTTACTCCCTTGTTTCACTTCAGTATGCCATTCTCCTGTTTCACCCCCTTGTTTCACTCCATTGTGTCAATCATCAGTTTTTCACTCCCCTTTTTCACTCCACTGTTTCACTCCCCTGTTTCACTCTCCTGTTTCACTCTGCTGTTTCACCCTCCTGTTTCACCCCACCCCTGTTTCACCCTCATATTTCACTCTACTGTTTCAATAACTGGTTCAATCCCATGTTACATAATCCTGTTTTGCACACCTCTGATACAATCTGATGTTTAACTCCTTTGTTTCACCTCCCCGTTTCAGTCTCCTGTTTCAGTCCCCTGTTTCACTCCCATGCCTCAATCTCCAGTTTCGCACTCCCCTGTTTCACTTCCTTATTTCACTTCCCTGTTCTATTCTCCTGTTTCGCTCTCCCCTGTTTCACTCACACGTTTCTCTCCCTTTTCACATTCTCCTCTTTCGCTCTACCCTGTTTCACTCACATGTTCCACTCCCCTGTCACATTCTCCTGTTTCACTCTGATGCATCACTCCCATGTTCCATTCCCC
This sequence comes from Carcharodon carcharias, assembly GCF_017639515.1. Lineage (NCBI taxonomy): Eukaryota > Metazoa > Chordata > Chondrichthyes > Lamniformes > Lamnidae > Carcharodon > Carcharodon carcharias. Next base: position 26,593,594 of record NC_054476.1, read on the forward strand.
TGTTTTAATCTCCTCTATCAATCTCCTGTTTTACTCTCCTGTTTTACTCTTCTGTTTTACTCTCCTGTTTTACTCTCCTGTTCATTCTCCTGATTCAACCTCCTGATTCAACCTGCTGTTTCAACCTGCTGTTTCAACCTCCTGTTTCACTTCCCTGTTTCAGTCCCCTGTTTCACACGACTGTTTCAGACCCCTGTTTCACTCCCCTGTTTCACTCCCCTGTTCTACTCCCCTGTTTCACTCCGTTGTTTCAATTCACTAATCCATTCTCCTGTTTCACTCCCCTGTTTCACTCCCCTGTTTCACTCCACTGTTTCAGTCCCCTATTTCAGTCCCCTGTTTCAGTCCCCTGTTTCAGTCGCCCTTTTCAGTCCCCTGTTTCAGTCCTCTGTTTCAGTTCCTTGGTTTAGGCCCCTGGTTCAGTCCCATTTTTCGCTCCCCTAATTCTCTCCACTGTTTCCTTCCCCTGTTTCTGTCCGCTGTTTCTCTCCCCTGTTTCTGTCCCCTGTTTCTCTCCCCTGTTTCACTTCCTGTTTCTCTCCCCTTTTCTCTGCCTTGTTTCACTTTCCTGTTTCCATCCCCTGTTTCACATACCTTTCCGATCCTGTGTTTAAGTCCCCTGTTTCAGTCCCCTGTTTCGGTCCCCTGTTTCAGTCCCATTTCACCCGTCCGCTCCGCTCTCCTGTTTCGCTCTCTCCTGTTTTGCTCTCTCCAGTTTCAATCCCCTGTTTCCCTCACCTGCTTCGTACTCCCGTTTCACTACCCTGTGCATTCTCTTGCTTCAATCCCCTGTTTTCCTCTCCATTTTCACACTCCCCTTTTACATTCTCATGTTCCACTTCACCTGTTTCATTTCCTTGTTTCACACGCAGCTGTTTCACTACATTGTTTCACTTCCCTGTTCCATTCTCCTGTTTCAATAACTGTTTAACTCCCATGTTACATTCCCCTGTTTCTCTCCCCTGGTTCACTCCCCTGGTTTACTCCCCTGGTTTACTCCCCTGGTTCACTCCCCTGGTTCACTCCTCTGGTTCACTCCCCTGGTTCACTCCCCGAGTTCACTCCCCTGGTTCACTCTCCTCTTTCACTCTCCTCTTTCACTCTCCTGTTTCTCTCCCCTGTTTTGCTCCATTGTTTTCCTCCCCTGTTTCACTCTCCTATTTAAATCCACTTTTTCACTCTCCAGTTTCAATCCCCTGTTTCACTCTCATATTTCTCTCCCCCTTTTCACTCCCAGTTTATCTCCCCTATTTCTCTTCCTTGTTTCACTATCATGTTTACTCCCTGTTTCTCTCACCTGTTTCTCTCACCTGTTTCACTCCCCTGTTTCGCTCCCCTGTTTCTATCATCTGTTTCACTCCCCTGTTTTACACCTCTCTCTCATTCCCCTGACTCACACATATTTTTCACTCCCCTTTTTCACTCTTCAGTTTTGAATTTCCCTGTTTGACTCCCATTTTTCACTCCCCTGTCATAGTCTCCTGTTTCACTCCCCTGATTCAATCTCCAGTTTCACTCCCTTGTTGTACTCCCTTGTTTCACGTCACTATTCCATTCTCCTGTTTCACCCCCTTGTTTTACTCCATTGTGTCAATCTTCAGTTTTTCACTCCCCTTTTTCACTCCACTGTTTCACTCCCCTGTTTCACTCCCCTGTTTGACTGTCCTGTTTCGCTCTCCTGTTTCACTCTCCTGTTTCACTCTCCTGTTTCACTCTCCTGCTTCACCCTCCTGTTTCACCCCACCCCTGTTTCACCCTCATATTTCACTCTCCTGCTTCAATAACTGGTTCAATCCCATGTTACTTAATCCTGTTTTGCACACCTCTGTTTCAATCTGATGTTTAACTCCCTTGTTTCACCTCCCCATTTCAGTCTCTTGTTTCAGTCCCCTGTTTCACTCCCATGTTTCAATCTCCAGTTTCGCACTCCCCTGTTTCACTCCCTTATTTCACTTCCTTGTTCTATTCTCCTGTTTCGCTCTCCCCTGTTTCACACACATTTTTCACTACCCTGAAACATTCTCCCCTTTCGCTCTCCCCTGTTTCACTCACACGTTTCTCTCCCTTGTCACATTCTCCTGTTTCGCTCTACCCTGTTTCACTCACATGTTTCACTCCCCTGTCACATTCTCCTGTTTCATTCTGATGCATCACTCCCATTTACCATTCCCCTGTTTAAATCTCCTCTATCAATCTCCTGTTTTACTCTTCTGTTTTACTCTCCTGTTTTACTCTCCTGTTTCAATCTCCTGATTCAACCTCCTGATTCAACCTGCTGTTTCAACCTGCTGTTTCAACCTCCTGTTTCACTTCCCTGTTTCAATGCCATGCTTCACTCCCCTGTTTCACTCTCCTGTTTCACTCCCCTGTTTCACTCCCTTGTTTCACTTCACTATTCCATTCTCCTGTTTCACTCCCCTGTTTCACTCCCCTGTTTCTCTCCACTGTTTCACTCCCCTGTTTCAGTCCTCGGTTTCAGTGCCTGTTTCAGTCCCCTGTTTCAGTCCTCTGTTTCAGTCCCCTGGTTTAGGCCCCTGGTTCAGTCCCCTTTTTCTCTCCCCTAATTCTCTCCACTGTTTCCCTCCCCTGATTCTGTCCCCTGTTTCTCTCCCCAGTTTCTCTCACCTGTTTCTCTCACCTGTTTCACTCCCCTGTTTCGCTCCCCTGTTTCTATCATCTGTTTCACTCCCCTGTTTTACACCTCTCTTTCATTCCCCTGACTCACTCATATTTTTCACCCCCCTTTTTCACTCTTCAGTTTTGAATTTCCCTGTTTCACTCCCATTTTTCACTCCCCTGTCATAGTCTCCTGTTTCACTCCCCTGATTCAATCTCCAGTTTCACTCCCTTGTTTTACTCCCTTGTTTCACTTCAGTATGCCATTCTCCTGTTTCACCCCCTTGTTTCACTCCATTGTGTCAATCATCAGTTTTTCACTCCCCTTTTTCACTCCACTGTTTCACTCCCCTGTTTCACTCTCCTGTTTCACTCTGCTGTTTCACCCTCCTGTTTCACCCCACCCCTGTTTCACCCTCATATTTCACTCTACTGTTTCAATAACTGGTTCAATCCCATGTTACATAATCCTGTTTTGCACACCTCTGATACAATCTGATGTTTAACTCCTTTGTTTCACCTCCCCGTTTCAGTCTCCTGTTTCAGTCCCCTGTTTCACTCCCATGCTTCATTCTCCAGTTTCGCACTCCCCTGTTTCACTTCCTTATTTCACTTCCCTGTTCTATTCTCCTGTTTCGCTCTCCCCTGTTTCACTCACACGTTTCTCTCCCTTTTCACATTCTCCTCTTTCGCTCTACCCTGTTTCACTCACATGTTCCACTCCCCTGTCACATTCTCCTGTTTCACTCTGATGCATCACTCCCATGTTCCATTCCCCTGTTTTAATCTCCTCTATCAATCTCCTGTTTTACTCTCCTGTTTTACTCTTCTGTTTTACTCTCCTGTTTTACTCTCCTGTTCATTCTCCTGATTCAACCTCCTGATTCAACCTGCTGTTTCAACCTGCTGTTTCAACCTCCTGTTTCACTTCCCTGTTTCAGTCCCCTGTTTCACACGACTGTTTCAGACCCCTGTTTCACTCCCCTGTTTCACTCCCCTGTTCTACTCCCCTGTTTCGCTCCGTTGTTTCAATTCACTAATCCATTCTCCTGTTTCACTCCCCTGTTTCACTCCCCTGTTTCACTCCACTGTTTCAGTCCCCTATTTCAGTCCCCTGTTTCAGTCCCCTGTTTCAGTCGCCCTTTTCAGTCCCCTGTTTCAGTCCTCTGTTTCAGTTCCTTGGTTTAGGCCCCTGGTTCAGTCCCATTTTTCGCTCCCCTAATTCTCTCCACTGTTTCCTTCCCCTGTTTCTGTCCGCTGTTTCTCTCCCCTGTTTCTGTCCCCTGTTTCTCTCCCCTGTTTCACTTCCTGTTTCTCTCCCCTTTTCTCTGCCTTGTTTCACTTTCCTGTTTCCATCCCCTGTTTCACATACCTTTCCGATCCTGTGTTTAAGTCCCCTGTTTCAGTCCCCTGTTTCGGTCCCCTGTTTCAGTCCCATTTCACCCGTCCGCTCCGCTCTCCTGTTTCGCTCTCTCCTGTTTTGCTCTCTCCAGTTTCAATCCCCTGTTTCCCTCACCTGCTTCGTACTCCCGTTTCACTACCCTGTGCATTCTCTTGCTTCAATCCCCTGTTTTCCTCTCCATTTTCACACTCCCCTTTTACATTCTCATGTTCCACTTCACCTGTTTCATTTCCTTGTTTCACACGCAGCTGTTTCACTACATTGTTTCACTTCCCTGTTCCATTCTCCTGTTTCAATAACTGTTTAACTCCCATGTTACATTCCCCTGTTTCTCTCCCCTGGTTCACTCCCCTGGTTTACTCCCCTGGTTTACTCCCCTGGTTCACTCCCCTGGTTCACTCCTCTGGTTCACTCCCCTGGTTCACTCCCCGAGTTCACTCCCCTGGTTCACTCTCCTCTTTCACTCTCCTCTTTCACTCTCCTGTTTCTCTCCCCTGTTTCACTTCCCTGTTTCTCTCCCCTGTTTTGCTCCATTGTTTTCCTCCCCTGTTTCACTCTCCTATTTAAATCCACTTTTTCACTCTCCAGTTTCAACCCCCTGTTTCACTCTCAAATTTCTCTCCCCCTTTTCACTCCCCTGTTCATCTCCCCTATTTCTCTTCCTTGTTTCACTCTCATGTTTACTCCCTGTTTCTCTCACCTGTTTCTCTCACCTGTTTCACTCCCCTGTTTCGCTCCCCTGTTTCTATCATCTGTTTCACTCCCCTGTTTTACACCTCTCTCTCATTCCCCTGACTCACACATATTTTTCACTCCCCTTTTTCACTCTTCAGTTTTGAATTTCCCTGTTTGACTCCCATTTTTCACTCCCCTGTCATAGTCTCCTGTTTCACTCCCCTGATTCAATCTCCAGTTTCACTCCCTTGTTGTACTCCCTTGTTTCACGTCACTATTCCATTCTCCTGTTTCACCCCCTTGTTTTACTCCATTGTGTCAATCTTCAGTTTTTCACTCCCCTTTTTCACTCCACTGTTTCACTCCCCTGTTTCACTCCCCTGTTTGACTGTCCTGTTTCGCTCTCCTGTTTCACTCTCCTGTTTCACTCTCCTGTTTCACTCTCCTGCTTCACCCTCCTGTTTCACCCCACCCCTGTTTCACCCTCATATTTCACTCTCCTGCTTCAATAACTGGTTCAATCCCATGTTACTTAATCCTGTTTTGCACACCTCTGTTTCAATCTGATGTTTAACTCCCTTGTTTCACCTCCCCATTTCAGTCTCTTGTTTCAGTCCCCTGTTTCACTCCCATGTTTCAATCTCCAGTTTCGCACTCCCCTGTTTCACTCCCTTATTTCACTTCCCTGTTCGATTCTCCTGTTTCGCTCTCCCCTGTTTCACACACATTTTTCACTACCCTGAAACATTCTCCCCTTTCGCTCTCCCCTGTTTCACTCACACGTTTCTCTCCCTTGTCACATTCTCCTGTTTCGCTCTACCCTGTTTCACTCACATGTTTCACTCCCCTGTCACATTCTCCTGTTTCATTCTGATGCATCACTCCCATTTACCATTCCCCTGTTTAAATCTCCTCTATCAATCTCCTGTTTTACTCTTCTGTTTTACTCTCCTGTTTTACTCTCCTGTTTCAATCTCCTGATTCAACCTCCTGATTCAACCTGCTGTTTCAACCTGCTGTTTCAACCTCCTGTTTCACTTCCCTGTTTCAATGCCATGCTTCACTCCCCTGTTTCACTCTCCTGTTTCACTCCCCTGTTTCACTCCCTTGTTTCACTTCACTATTCCATTCTTCTGTTTCACTCCCCTGTTTCTCTCCACTGTTTCACTCCCCTGTTTCAGTCCTCGGTTTCAGTGCCTGTTTCAGTCCCCTGTTTCAGTCCTCTGTTTCAGTCCCCTGGTTTAGGCCCCTGGTTCAGTCCCTTTTTTCTCTCCCCTAATTCTCTCCACTGTTTCCCTCCCCTGATTCTGTCCCCTGTTTCTCTCCCCAGTTTCTCTCACCTGTTTCTCTCACCTGTTTCACTCCCCTGTTTCGCTCCCCTGTTTCTATCATCTGTTTCACTCCCCTGTTTTACACCTCTCTTTCATTCCCCTGACTCACTCATATTTTTCACCCCCCTTTTTCACTCTTCAGTTTTGAATTTCCCTGTTTCACTCCCATTTTTCACTCCCCTGTCATAGTCTCCTGTTTCACTCCCCTGATTCAATCTCCAGTTTCACTCCCTTGTTTTACTCCCTTGTTTCACTTCAGTATGCCATTCTCCTGTTTCACCCCCTTGTTTCACTCCATTGTGTCAATCATCAGTTTTTCACTCCCCTTTTTCACTCCACTGTTTCACTCCCCTGTTTCACTCTCCTGTTTCACTCTGCTGTTTCACCCTCCTGTTTCACCCCACCCCTGTTTCACCCTCATATTTCACTCTACTGTTTCAATAACTGGTTCAATCCCATGTTACATAATCCTGTTTTGCACACCTCTGATACAATCTGATGTTTAACTCCTTTGTTTCACCTCCCCGTTTCAGTCTCCTGTTTCAGTCCCCTGTTTCACTCCCATGCTTCATTCTCCAGTTTCGCACTCCCCTGTTTCACTTCCTTATTTCACTTCCCTGTTCTATTCTCCTGTTTCGCTCTCCCCTGTTTCACTCACACGTTTCTCTCCCTTTTCACATTCTCCTCTTTCGCTCTACCCTGTTTCACTCACATGTTCCACTCCCCTGTCACATTCTCCTGTTTCACTCTGATGCATCACTCCCATGTTCCATTCCCCTGTTTTAATCTCCTCTATCAATCTCCTGTTTTACTCTCCTGTTTTACTCTTCTGTTTTACTCTCCTGTTTTACTCTCCTGTTCATTCTCCTGATTCAACCTCCTGATTCAACCTGCTGTTTCAACCTGCTGTTTCAACCTCCTGTTTCACTTCCCTGTTTCAGTCCCCTGTTTCACACGACTGTTTCAGACCCCTGTTTCACTCCCCTGTTTCACTCCCCTGTTCTACTCCCCTGTTTCGCTCCGTTGTTTCAATTCACTAATCCATTCTCCTGTTTCACTCCCCTGTTTCACTCCCCTGTTTCACTCCACTGTTTCAGTCCCCTATTTCAGTCCCCTGTTTCAGTCCCCTGTTTCAGTCGCCCTTTTCAGTCCCCTGTTTCAGTCCTCTGTTTCAGTTCCTTGGTTTAGGCCCCTGGTTCAGTCCCATTTTTCGCTCCCCTAATTCTCTCCACTGTTTCCTTCCCCTGTTTCTGTCCGCTGTTTCTCTCCCCTGTTTCTGTCCCCTGTTTCTCTCCCCTGTTTCACTTCCTGTTTCTCTCCCCTTTTCTCTGCCTTGTTTCACTTTCCTGTTTCCATCCCCTGTTTCACATACCTTTCCGATCCTGTGTTTAAGTCCCCTGTTTCAGTCCCCTGTTTCGGTCCCCTGTTTCAGTCCCATTTCACCCGTCCGCTCCGCTCTCCTGTTTCGCTCTCTCCTGTTTTGCTCTCTCCAGTTTCAATCCCCTGTTTCCCTCACCTGCTTCGTACTCCCGTTTCACTACCCTGTGCATTCTCTTGCTTCAATCCCCTGTTTTCCTCTCCATTTTCACACTCCCCTTTTACATTCTCATGTTCCACTTCACCTGTTTCATTTCCTTGTTTCACACGCAGCTGTTTCACTACATTGTTTCACTTCCCTGTTCCATTCTCCTGTTTCAATAACTGTTTAACTCCCATGTTACATTCCCCTGTTTCTCTCCCCTGGTTCACTCCCCTGGTTTACTCCCCTGGTTTACTCCCCTGGTTCACTCCCCTGGTTCACTCCTCTGGTTCACTCCCCTGGTTCACTCCCCGAGTTCACTCCCCTGGTTCACTCTCCTCTTTCACTCTCCTCTTTCACTCTCCTGTTTCTCTCCCCTGTTTCACTTCCCTGTTTCTCTCCCCTGTTTTGCTCCATTGTTTTCCTCCCCTGTTTCACTCTCCTATTTAAATCCACTTTTTCACTCTCCAGTTTCAACCCCCTGTTTCACTCTCAAATTTCTCTCCCCCTTTTCACTCCCCTGTTCATCTCCCCTATTTCTCTTCCTTGTTTCACTCTCATGTTTACTCCCTGTTTCTCTCACCTGTTTCTCTCACCTGTTTCACTCCCCTGTTTCGCTCCCCTGTTTCTATCATCTGTTTCACTCCCCTGTTTTACACCTCTCTCTCATTCCCCTGACTCACACATATTTTTCACTCCCCTTTTTCACTCTTCAGTTTTGAATTTCCCTGTTTGACTCCCATTTTTCACTCCCCTGTCATAGTCTCCTGTTTCACTCCCCTGATTCAATCTCCAGTTTCACTCCCTTGTTGTACTCCCTTGTTTCACGTCACTATTCCATTCTCCTGTTTCACCCCCTTGTTTTACTCCATTGTGTCAATCTTCAGTTTTTCACTCCCCTTTTTCACTCCACTGTTTCACTCCCCTGTTTCACTCCCCTGTTTGACTGTCCTGTTTCGCTCTCCTGTTTCACTCTCCTGTTTCACTCTCCTGTTTCACTCTCCTGCTTCACCCTCCTGTTTCACCCCACCCCTGTTTCACCCTCATATTTCACTCTCCTGCTTCAATAACTGGTTCAATCCCATGTTACTTAATCCTGTTTTGCACACCTCTGTTTCAATCTGATGTTTAACTCCCTTGTTTCACCTCCCCATTTCAGTCTCTTGTTTCAGTCCCCTGTTTCACTCCCATGTTTCAATCTCCAGTTTCGCACTCCCCTGTTTCACTCCCTTATTTCACTTCCCTGTTCGATTCTCCTGTTTCGCTCTCCCCTGTTTCACACACATTTTTCACTACCCTGAAACATTCTCCCCTTTCGCTCTCCCCTGTTTCACTCACACGTTTCTCTCCCTTGTCACATTCTCCTGTTTCGCTCTACCCTGTTTCACTCACATGTTTCACTCCCCTGTCACATTCTCCTGTTTCATTCTGATGCATCACTCCCATTTACCATTCCCCTGTTTAAATCTCCTCTATCAATCTCCTGTTTTACTCTTCTGTTTTACTCTCCTGTTTTACTCTCCTGTTTCAATCTCCTGATTCAACCTCCTGATTCAACCTGCTGTTTCAACCTGCTGTTTCAACCTCCTGTTTCACTTCCCTGTTTCAATGCCATGCTTCACTCCCCTGTTTCACTCTCCTGTTTCACTCCCCTGTTTCACTCCCTTGTTTCACTTCACTATTCCATTCTCCTGTTTCACTCCCCTGTTTCTCTCCACTGTTTCACTCCCCTGTTTCAGTCCTCGGTTTCAGTGTCTGTTTCAGTCCCCTGTTTCAGTCCTCTGTTTCAGTCCCCTGGTTTAGGCCCCTGGTTCAGTCCCCTTTTTCTCTCCCCTAATTCTCTCCACTGTTTCCCTCCCCTGATTCTGTCCCCTGTTTCTCTCCCCAGTTTCTCTCCCCTGTTTCTCACCCCTGTTTCACTCCCCTGTTTCACTCCCCTATTTCTCTCCCCTGTTTCATTCCCCTGTTTCTCTCCCCTGTTTCACTCCCTGTTTCATGCCCCTGTTTCTCTCCCCTGTTTCCCTCTCCTTTTCTCTCCCCTGTTTCACTTTCCTATTTCCATCCCCTGTTTCTTTTACCATTACGATCCTGTGTTTAAGTCCCCTGTTTCAGTCCCCTGTTTCAGTCCCCTGTTTCAGTCCCATTTCACCTGTCCGCTCTGCTCTCCTGTTTCGCTCTCCTGTTTCACTCTCCTGTTTCACTCTCCTGTTTCGCTCACCTGTTTCGCTATCTCCTGTTTTTCCCCCTCCTGTTTCGCTCTCTCCTGTTTCGCTCTCTCCTGTTTCAATCCCCTGTTACACTCACATGCTTCGTACTCCCGTTTCACTACCCTGTTCATTCTCTTGCTTCAATTCCCTGTTTGTCTCTGCAGTTTCGCACTCCCCTTTTATATTCTCATGTTCCACTTCACCTGTTTCATTTCCTTGTTTCACAGGCATCTGTTTCACTACGTTGTTTCACTTCCCTGTTCCATTCTCCTGTTTCAATAACTGTTTCACTCACATGTTACGTTCCCCTGTTTCTCTCCCCTGGTTCACTCCCCTGGTTTACTCCCCTGGTTCACTCCCCTGGTTCACTCCCCTGGTTCACTCCCCTGGTTCACTCCCCTGGTTCACTCTCCTCTTTCACTCTCCTCTTTCACTCTCCAGTTTCTCTCCCCTGTTTCACTTCCCTGTTTCTCTCCCCTGTTTTGCTCCATTGTTTCCCTCCCCTGTTTCACTCTCCTACTAAATCCACTTTTTCACTCTCCAGTTTCAATCCCCTGTTTCACTCTCATATTTCACTCCCCCTTTTCACTCCCCTGTTCATCTCCCCTATTTCACTTCCTTGTTTCACTCTCATGTTTACTCCCTGTTTCTCTCACCTGTTTCTCTCACCTGTTTCACTCCCCTGTTTCGCTCCCCTGTTTCTATCATCTGTTTCACTCCCCTGTTTTACACCTCTCTTTCATTCCCCTGACTCACTCATATGTTTCACTCCCCTTTTTCAATCTTCAGTTTTGAATTTCCCTGTTTCACTCCCATTTTTCACTCCCCTGTCATAGTCTCCTGTTTCACTCCCCTGATTCAATCTCCAGTTTCACTCCCTTGTTGTACTCCCTTGTTTCACGTCACTATTCCATTCTCCTGTTTCACCCCCTTGTTTTACTCCATTGTGTCAATCTTCAGTTTTTCACTCCCCTTTTTCACTCCACTGTTTCACTCCCCTGTTTCACTCCCCTGTTTGACTGTCCTGTTTCGCTCTCCTGTTTCACTCTCCTGTTTCACTCTCCTGTTTCACTCTCCTGCTTCACCCTCCTGTTTCACCCCACCCCTGTTTCACCCTCATATTTCACTCTCCTGCTTCAATAACTGGTTCAATCCCATGTTACATAATCCTGTTTTGCACACCTCTGCTTCAATCTGATGTTTAACTCCCTTGTTTCAAATCCCCATTTCAGTCTCTTGTTTCAGTCCCCTGTTTCACTCCCATGTTTCAATCTCCAGTTTCGCACTCCCCTGTTTCACTCCCTTATTTCACTTCCCTGTTCTATTCTGCTGTTTCGCTCTCCCCTGTTTCACACACATTTTTCACTACCCTGAAACATTCTCCCCTTTCGCTCTCCCCTGTTTCACTCACACGTTTCTCTTCCTTGTCACATTCTGCTGTTTCGCTCTACCCTGTTTCACTCACATGTTTCACTCCCCTGTCACATTCTCCTGTTTCATTCTGATGCATCACTCCCATTTACCATTCCCCTGTTTTAATCTCCTCTATCAATCTCCTGTTTTACTCTCCTGTTTTACTCTCCTGTTTTACTCTCCTGTTTCAATCTCCTGATTCAACCTCCTGATTCAACCTGCTGTTTCAACCTGCTGTTTCAACCTCCAGTTTCACTTCCCTGTTTCAATGCCATGCTTCACTCCCCTGTTTCACTCTCCTGTTTCACTCCCCTGTTTCACTCCGTTGTTTCACTTCACTATTCCATTCTCCTGTTTCACTCCCCTGTTTCACTCCCCTGTTTCTCTCCACTGTTTCAGTCCCCTGTTTCAGTCCTCTGTTTCAGTCCCCTGGTTTAGGCCCCTGGTTCAGTCCCCTTTTTCTCTCACCTAATTCTCTCCACTGTTTCCCTCCCCTGTTTCTGTCCCCTGTTTCTCTCCCCAGTTTCTCTCCCCTGTTTCTCACCCCTTTTTCACTCCCCTGTTTCACTCCCCTGTTTCTCTCCCCTGTTTCAATCCCCTTTTTCTCTCCCCTGTTTCACTCCCTGTTTCACGCCCCTGTTTCTCTCCCCTGTTTCCCTCTCCTTTTCTCTCCCCTGTTTCACTTTCCTATTTCCATCCCCTGTTTCTTTTACCATTACGATCCCGTGTTTAAGTCCCCTGTTTCAGTCCCCTGTTTCAGTCCCCTGTTTTAGTCCCATTTCACCCGTCCGCTCTGCTCTCCTGTTTCGCTCTCCTGTTTCACTCTCCTGTTTCACTCTCCTGTTTCGCTCACCTGTTTCGCTATCTCCTGTTTTGCTCTCTCCTGTTTCGCTCTCTCCTGTTTCGCTCTCTCCTGTTTCAATCCCCTGTTTCACTCACCTGCTTCGTACTCCCGTTTCACTACCCTGTTCATTCTCTTGCTTCAATCCCCTGTTTGTCTCTGCAGTTTTGCACTCCCCTTTTACATTCTCATGTTCCACTTCACCTGTTTCATTTCCTTGTTTCACAGGCATCTGTTTCACTACGTTGTTTCACTTCCCTGTTCCATTCTCCTGTTTCAATAACTGTTTCACTCCCATGTTACGTTCCCCTGTTTCTCTCCCCTGGTTCACTCCCCTGGTTTACTGCTCTGGTTCACTCCACTGGTTCACTCCCCTGCTTCACTCCCCTGGTTCACTCCCCTGGTTCACTCTCCTCTTTCACTCTCCTCTTTCACTCTCCTGTTTCTCTCCCCTGTTTCACTTCCCTGTTTCTCTCCCCTGTTTTGCTCCATTGTTTCCCTCCCCTGTTTCACTCTCCTACTTAAATCCACTTTTTCACTCTCCAGTTTCAATCCCCTGTTTCACTGTCATATTTCACTCCCCCTTTTCACTCCCCTGTTCACCTCCCCTATTTCTCTTCCTTGTTTCACTCTCATGTTTACTCCCTGTTTCTCTCACCTGTTTCTCTCACCTGTTTCACTCCCCTGTTTCGCTCCCCTGTTTCTATCATCTGTTTCACTCCCCTGTTTTACACCTCTCTTTCATTCCCCTGACTCACTCATATGTTTCACTCCCCTTTTTCAATCTTCAGTTTTGAATTTCCTTGTTTCACTCCCATTTTTTCACTCCCCTGTCATAGTCTCCTGTTTCACTCCCCTGATTCAATCTCCAGTTTCACTCCCTTGTTTTACTCCCTTGTTTCACTTCAGTATTCCATTCTCCTGTTTCACCCCCTTGTTTCACTCCATTGTGTCAATCTTCAGTTTTTCACTCCCCTTTTTCACTCCACTGTTTCACTCCCCTGTTTCACTCCCCTGTTTGACTGTCCTGTTTCGCTCTCCTGTTTCACTCTCCTGTTTCACTCTCCTGTTTCAACCCACCCCTGTTTCACCCTCATATTTCACTCTTCTGTTTCAATAACTCGTTCAATCGCATGTTACATAATCCTGTTTCAATCTGATGTTTAACTCCCTTGTTTCACCTCCCCATTTCAATCTCCTATTTCAGTCCCCTGTTTCACTCCCATGTTTCAATCTCCAGTTTTGCACTCCCCTGTTTCACTCCCTTATTTCACTTCCCTGTTCTATTCTCCTGTTTCGCTCCCCCCTGTTTCACACATATTTTTCACTCCCCTGTCACATTCTCCCCTTTCGCTCTCCCCTGTTTCACTCACACGTTTCTCTCCCTTGTCACATTCTCCTGTTTCGCTCTACCCTGTTTCACTCACATGTTTCACTCCCCTGTCACATTCTCCTGTTTCATTCCCCTGTTTCACTCCCTTGTTTCACTCCACTGTTTCAGTCCCCTATTTCAGTCCCCTGTTTCAGTCCCCTGTTTCAGTCGCCTGTTTCAGTCCCCTGTTTCAGTCTTCTGTTTCAGTTCCTTGGTTTAGGCCCCTGGTTCAGTCCCATTTTTCTCTCCCCTAATTCTCTCCACTGTTTCCTTCCCCTGTTTCTGTCCGCTGTTTCTCTCCCCTGTTTCTGTCCCCTGTTTCTCTCCCCTGTTTCTCTCCCCTGTTTCACTTCCTGTTTCTCTCCCCTTTTCTCTGCCTTGTTTCACTTTCCTGTTTCCATCCCCTGTTTCACATACCATTCCGATCCTGTGTTTAAGTTCCCTGTTTCAGTCCCCTGTTTCGGTCCCCTGTTTCAGTCCCATTTCACCCGTCCACTCCGCTCTCCTGTTCGCTCTCTCCTGTTTTGCTCTCTCCTGTTTCAATCCCCTGTTTCACTCACCTGCTTCGTACTCCCGTTTCACTACACTGTGCATTCTCTTGCTTCAATCCCCTGTTTTCCTCTCCATTTTCGCACTCCCCTTTTACATTCTCATGTTCCACTTCACCTGTTTCATATCCTTGTTTCACACGCATCTCTTTCACTACATTGTTTCACTTCCCTGTTCCATTCTCCTGTTTCAATAACTGTTTAACTCCCATGTTACATTCCCCTGTTTCTCTCCCCTGGTTCACTCCCCTGGTTTACTCCCCTGGTTCACTCCCCTGGTTCACTCCCCTGTTTCACTCCCCTGGTTCACTCCCCTGGTTCACTCCCCGAGTTCACTCCCCTGGTTCACTCTCCTCTTTCACTCTCCTCTTTCACTCTCCTGTTTCTCTCCCCTGTTACACTTCCCTGTTTCTCTCCCCTGTTTTGCTCCATTGTTTTCCTCCCCTGTTTCACTCTCCTATTTAAATCCACTTTTTCACTCTCCAGTTTCAATCCCCTGTTTCACTCTCATATTTCTCTCCCCCTTTTCACTCCCCTGTTCATCTCCCCTATTTCTCTTCCTTGTTTCACTCTCATGTTTACTCCCTGTTTCTCTCACCTGTTTCTCTCACCTGCTTCACTCCCCTGTTTTTCTCCCCTGTTTCTATCATCTGTTTCACTCCCCTGTTTTACACCTCTCTTTCATTCCCCTGACTCACTCATATGTTTCACTCCCCTTTTTCACTCTTCAGTTTTGAATTTCCCTGTTTCACTCCCATTTTTCACTCCCCTGTCATAGTCTCCTGTTTCACTCCCCTGATTCAATCTCCAGTTTCACTCCCTTGTTGTACTCCCTTGTTTCACGTCACTATTCCATTCTCCTGTTTCACCCCCTTGTTTTACTCCATTGTGTCAATCTTCAGTTTTTCACTCCCCTTTTTCACTCCACTGTTTCACTCCCCTGTTTCACTCCCCTGTTTGACTGTCCTGTTTCGCTCTCCTGTTTCACTCTCCTGTTTCACTCTCCTGTTTCACTCTCCTGTTTCAATCTCCTGATTCAACCTCCTGATTCAACCTGCTGTTTCAACCTGCTGTTTCAACCTCCTGTTTCACTTCGGTGTTTCAATCCCATGCTTCACTCCCCTGTTTCACTCTCCTGTTTCAATCCCCTGTTTAACTCCCTTGTTCACTTCACTATTCCATTCTCCTGTTTCACTCCCCTGTATCACTCCCCTGTTCCACTCCCCTGTTTCACTCCCCTGTTTCACTCCCCTGTTTCACTTTACTGTTTCCATCCACTGTTTCACTTACCATTCCGATCCCTTGTTTCAGTTCGCTGTTTCAGTCCCCTGCTTCACTCCACTGTTTCAGTCTCCTGTTTCAGTCCCCTGTTTCAGTCCCCTGTTTCAGTCCCCTGTTTCACACCCCTGTTTCAGACCCATGTTTCACTCCCCTGTTTCTCTCCCCTGTTTCACTCCCCTGTTTCACTCCCCTGTTTCACTCCCCTGTTCCTCTCCCCTGTTTCACTCCCCTGTTTCAGTCCCCTGTTTCACTTTTCTGTTTCCATCCCCTGTTTCACTTAAGATTCCGATCTCTTGTTTCAGTTCGCTGTTTCAGTCCCCTGTTTCAGTTCGCTGTTTCAGTCCCCTGTTTCAGTCCCCTGCTTCACTCCCATGTTTCAATCTCCAGTTTCGCCCTCCCCTGTTTCACTCCCTTATTTCACATCCCTGTTCTATTCTCCTGTATCGCTCTCCTCTGTTGCACTCACATTTTTCACTCCCCTGTCACATTATCCTCTTTCGCTCTCCCCTGCTTCACTCACACGTTTCTCTCCCTTGTCACATTCTCCTGTTTCGCTCTACCATGTTTCACTCACATGTTTCACTCCCCTGTCACATTCTCCTGTTTCACTCTGATAAATCACTCCCATGTTCCATTCCCCTGTTTTAATCTCCTTTATCAATCTCCTGTTTTACTCTCCTGTTTTACTCTCCTGTTTTACTCTCCCGTTTTAATCTCCTGTTTCAATCTCCTGATTCAACCTCCTGATTCACCCTGCTGTTTCAACCTGCTGTTTCATCCTCCTGTTTCACTTCCCTGTTTCAATCCCATGCTTCACTCCCCTGTTTCACTCTCCTGTTTCACTCCCCTGTTTTACTCAGTTGTTTCACTTCACTATTCCATTCTCCTGTTTTACTCCCCTTTTTTTTTCTCCCCTTTTTCACTCCACTGTTTCAGTCTCCTGTTTCAGTCCCGTATTTCAGACCCCTGTTTCAGTCCCCTGTTTCACTCCCTTGTTTCACTTCACTATTCCATTCTCCTGTTTCACTCCCTTTTTCACTCCCCTGTTTCACTCCCCTGTTTCACTCCCCTGTTTCACTCCCCTGTTTCAGTCCCCTGTTTCACTTTCCTGTTTCCATCCACTGTTTCACTTACCATTCCGATCCCTTGTTTCAGTTCGCTGTTTCAGTCCCCTGTTTCACTCCACTGTTTCAGTCCCCTGTTTCAGTCCCCTGTTTCAGTCCCCAGTTCCACCCCCCTGTTTCACTCCCTTGTTTCAGTCCCCAGTTTCACTTTACTTTTTCCATCCCCTGTTTCACTTAAGATTCCGATCTCTTGTTTCAGTTCGCTGTTTCAGTCCCCTGTTTCAGTCGCCTTTTTCAGTCCCCTGTTTCAGTCCCCTGTTTCAGTCCCCTGCTTCACTCCCATGTTTCAATCTCCAGTTTCGCCCACCCCTGTTTCACTCCCTTATTTCACTTCCCTGTTCTATTCTCCTGTTTTGCTCTCCTCTGTTTCACTCACATTTTTCACTCCCCTGTCACATTCTCCTCTTTCGCTCTCCCCTGTTTCACTCACACGTTTCTCTCCCTTTTCACATTCTCCTCTTTCGCTCTACCCTGTTTCACTCACATGTTCCACTCCCCTGTCACATTCTCCTGTTTCACTCTGATGCATCACTCCCATGTTCCATTCCCCTGTTTTAATCTCCTCTATCAATCTCCTGTTTTACTCTCCTGTTTTACTCTTCTGTTTTACTCTCCTGTTTTACTCTCCTGTTCATTCTCCTGATTCAACCTCCTGACTCAACCTGCTGTTTCAACCTCCTGTTTCAACCTCCTGTTTCACTTCCCTGTTTCAATCCCATGCTTCACTTCCCTGTTTCACTCTCCTGTTTCACTCCCCTGTTTCACTCCCTTGTTTCACTTCACTATTCCATTCTCCTGTTTCACTCCCCTGTTTCACTCTGCTGTTTCACTCCCCTGTTTCAGTCCCCTGTTTCAGTCCCCTGTTTCACTTTACTGCTTCCATCCACTGTTTCACTTACCTTTCCGATCCCTTGTTTCAGTTCGCTGTTTCAGTCCCCTGCTTCACTCCACTGTTTCAGTCCCCTGTTTCAGTCCCCTGTTTCAGTCCCCTGATTCACTCCCTTGTTTCACTTCACTATTCCATTCTCCTGTTTTACTCCATTTTTCACTCCCCTGTTTCACTCCGCTGTTTCACTCCCCTGTTTCACTCCCCTGTTTCACTCCCCTGTTTCAGTCCCCTGTTTCACTTTACTGTTTCTATCCACTGTTTCACTTACCATTCCGATCCCTTGTTTCAGTTCGCTGTTTCAGTCCCCTGTTTCACTCCACTGTTTCAGTCCCCTGTGTCAGTCCCCTGTTTCAGTCCCCTATTTCAGTCCCCTGTTTCACAACCCTGTTTCAGACCCATATTTCACTCTCCTGTTTCACTCCCCTGTTTCACTCCCCTGTTTCACTCCCCTGTTCCACTCCCCTGTTTCAGTCCCCTGTTTCAGTCCCCTGTTTCAGTCGCCTGTTTCAGTCCCCTGTTTCAGTCCCCTGCTTCACTCCCATGTTTCAATCTCCAGTTTCGCCCTCCCCTGTTTCACTCCCTTATTTCACTTCCCTGTTCTATTCTCCTGTTTCGCTCTCCCCTGTTTCACTCACACGTTTCTCTCCCTTGTCACATTCTCCTGTTTCGCTCTACCATGTTTCACTCACATGTTTCACTCCCCTGTCACATTCTCCTATTTCACTCTGATGCATCACTCCCATGTTCCATTCCCCTGTTTTAATCTCCTCTATCAATCTCCTGTTTTACTCTCCTGTTTTACTCTCCTGTTTTACTCTCCTGTTTTCATCTCCTGTTTCAATCTCCTGATTCAACCTCCTGATTCAGCCTGCTGTTTCAACCTGCTGTTTCAACCTCCTGTTTCACTTCCCTGTTTCAATCCCATGCTTCACTCCCCTGTTTCACTCTCCTGTTTCACTCGCCTGTTTCACTCCCTTGTTTCACTTCACTATTCCATTCTCCTGTTTCACTCCCCTGTTTCACTCCAATGTTTCAGTCCCCAGTTTCAGTCCCCTGTTTCAGTCCCCTGTTTCAGTCCCCTGTTTCACACCTCTGTTTCAGACCCATGTTTCACTCCCCTGTTTCAGTCCCCTTTTTCAGTCCCCTGTTTCACTCCCCTGTTTCAGTCCCCTGTTTCAGTCCCCTGTTTCAGTCCCCTGTTTCACTATACTGTTTCCATCCCCTGTTTCACTTATGATTCCGATCCCTTGTTTCAGTTCGCTGTTTCATTCCCCTGTTTCAGTCCCCTGCTTCACTCCCATGATTCAATTTCCTGTTTCGCACTCCCCTGTTTCACTCCCTTATTTTACTTCCCTGTTCTATTCTCCTGTTTCGCTCTCCCCTGTTTCACTCACATTTTTCACTCTCCTGTCACATTCTCCTCTTTTGCTCTCCCCTGTTTCACTCAAACGTTTCTCTCCCTTGTCACATTCTCCTGTTTCGCTCTACCATGTTTCACTCACATGTTTCACTCCCCTGTCACATTCTCCTGTTTCATTCTGATAAATCACTCCCATGTTCCATTCCCCTGTTTTAATCTCCTTTATCAATCTCCTGTTTTACTCTCCTGTTTTACTCTCCCGTTTTAATCTCCTGTTTCAATCTCCTGATTCAACCTCCTGATTCACCCTGCTGTTTCAACCTGCTGTTTCATTCTCCTGTTTCACTTCCCTGTTTCCATCCCATGCTTCACTCCCCTGTTTCACTCTCCTGTTTCATTCCCCTGTTTCTCTCCCTTGTTTCACTTCACTATTCCATTCTCCTGTTTCACTCCCCTGTATCACTCCCCTGTTCCAATCCCCTGTTTCACTCCCCTGTTTCACTCCCCTGTTTCACTCCCCTGTTTCACTCCCCTGTTTCACTTTACTGCTTCCATCCACTGTTTCACTTACCATTCCGATCCCTTGTTTCAGTTCGCTGTTTCAGTCCCCTGCTTCACTCCACTGTTTCAGTCTCCTGTTTCAGTCCCCTGTTTCAGTCCCCTGTTTCAGTCCCCTGTTTCACACCCCTGTTTCAGACCCATGTTTCACTCCCCTGTTTCTCTCCCCTGTTTCACTCCCCTGTTTCACTCCCCTGTTTCACTCCCCTGTTTCAGTCCCCTGTTTCACTTTTCTGTTTCCATCCCCTGTTTCACTTAAGATTCCGATCTCTTGTTTCAGTTCGCTGTTTCAGTCCCCTGTTTCAGTCCCCTGTTTCAGTCCCCTGTTTCAGTCCCCTGCTTCACTCCCATGTTTCAATCTCCAGTTTCGCCCTCCCCTGTTTCACTCCCTTATTTCACTTCCCTGTTCTATTCTCCTGTTTTGCTCTCCTCTGTTTCACTCACATTTTTCACTCCCCTGTCACATTATCCTCTTTCGCTCTCCCCTGTTTCACTCACACGTTTCTCTCCCTTGTCACATTCTCCTGTTTCGCTCTACCATGTTTCACTCACATGTTTCACTCCCCTGTCACATTCTCCTATTTCACTCTGATGCATCACTCCCATGTTCCATTCCCCTGTTTTACTCTCCTCTATCAATCTCCTGTTTTACTCTCCTGTTTTACTCTTCTGTTTTACTCTCCTGTTTTAATCTCCTGTTTCAATCTCCTGATTCAACCTCCTGATTCAACCTGCTGTTTCAACCTGCTGTTTCAACCTCCTGTTTCACTTCCCTGTTTCAATCCCATGCTTCACTCCCCTGTTTCACTCTGCTGTTTCATTCCCCTGTTTCACTCCGTTGTTTCACTTCACTATTCCATTCTCCTGTTTCACTCCCCTGTTTCACTCCCCTGTTTCACTCCCCTGTTTCAGTCCCCTGTTTCAGTCCCCTGTTTCAGTCCCCTGATTCACTCCCTTGTTTCACTTCACTATTCCATTCTCCTGTTTTACTCCATTTTTCACTCCCCTGTTTCACTCCGCTGTTTCACTCCCCTGTTTCACTCCCCTGTTTCACTCCCCTGTTTCAGTCCCCTGTTTCACTTTACTGTTTCTATCCACTGTTTCACTTACCATTCCGATCCCTTGTTTCAGTTCGCTGTTTCAGTCCCCTGTTTCACTCCACTGTTTCAGTCCCCTGTTTCAGTCCCCTGTTTCAGTCCCCTATTTCAGTCCCCTGTTTCACACCCCTGTTTCAGACCCATGTTTCACTCTCCTGTTTCACTCCCCTGTTTCACTCCCCTGTTTCACTCCCCTGTTCCACTCCCCTGTTTCACTCCCCTGTTTCAGTCCCCTGTTTCAGTCGCCTGTTTCAGTCCCCTGTTTCAGTCCCCTGCTTCACTCCCATGTTTCAATCTCCAGTTTCGCCCTCCCCTGTTTCACCCCCTTATTTCACTTCCCTGTTCTATTCTCCTGTTTCGCTCTCCCCTGTTTCACTCACATTTTTCACTCCCCTGTCACATTATCCTCTTTCGCTCTCCCCTGTTTCACTCACACGTTTCTCTCCCTTGTCACATTCTCCTGTTTCGCTCTACCATGTTTCACTCACATGTTTCACTCCCCTGTCACATTCTCCTATTTCACTCTGATGCATCACTCCCATGTTCCATTCCCCTGTTTTAATCTCCTCTATCAATCTCCTGTTTTACTCTCCTGTTTTACTCTCCTGTTTTACTCTCCTGTTTTAATCTCCTGTTTCAATCTCCTGATTCAACCTCCTGATTCAACCTGCTGTTTCAACCTGCTGTTTCAACCTCCTGTTTCACTTCCCTGTTTCAATCCCATGCTTCACTCCCCTGTTTCACTCTCCTGTTTCACTCCCCTGTTTCACTACGTTGTTTCACTTCACTATTCCATTCTCCTGTTTCACTCCCCTGTTTCACTCCCCTGTTTCACTCCAGTGTTTCAGTCCCCAGTTTCAGTCCCCTGTTTCAGTCCCCTGTTTCAGTCCCCTGTTTAACTCCCCTGTTTCACTCCCTTGTTTCACTTCACTATTCCATTCTCCTGTTTCACTCCCCTGTTTCACTCCCCTGTTTCACTCCACTGTTTCAGTCCCCTGTTTCAGTCCCCTGTTTTAGTCCCCTGTTTCAGACCCCTGTTTCACTCCCCTGTTTCACTCCCCTGTTTCACTCCCCTGTTCCACTCCCCTGTTTCACTCCCCTGTTTGACTTCACTATTCCATTCTCCTGTTTCATTCCCCTGTTTCACACCCCTGTTTCACGCCCCTGTTTCACTCCCCTGTTTCACTTTAGTGTTTCCATCCCCTGTTTCACTTACCATTCCAATCCCTTGTTTCAGTTCGCTGTTTCAGTCCCCTTTTTCAGTCGCCTGTTTCAGCCCCATGTTTCAGTCCTCTGTTTCAGTCCCCTGGTTTAGGCCCCTGGTTCAGTCCCCTTTTTCTCTCCCCTAATTCTCTCCACTGTTTCCCTCCTCTTTTTCTGTCCCCTGTTTCTCTCCCCAGTTTCTTTCCCCTGTTTCTCTCCTCTGTTTCACTCCCCTGTTTCACTCCCCTGTTTCACTCCCCTGTTTCTCTCCCCTGTTTCACGCCCCTGTTTCTCTCCCCTGTTTCTCTCCCCTGTTGCTCTCCCCTTTTTTCTCCCCTGTTTCACTTTCCTATTTCCATCCCCTGTTCCACTTACCATTCCATCCCGTTTTAAAGTCCCCTGTTTCAGTCCCGTTTCACCAGTCCGCTCTGCTCTCCTGTTTTGCTCTCCTGCTTTGCTCTCCTGTTTCGCTCTCTCCTGTTTCGCTCTCTCCTGTTTCGCTCTCTCGTGTTTCAATCCCCTGTTTCACTCACCTGCTTCATACTCCCGTTTCACTACCCTGTTCATTCCCTTGTTTCAATCCCCTGTTTGTCTCTCCAGTTTCGAACTCCCCTTTTACATTCTCCTATTCCACTTCACCTGTTTCATTTCCTTGTTTCACACGCATCTGTTTCACTACATTGTTTCACTTCCCTGTTCCATTCTCCTGTTTCAATAACTGTTTCACTCCCATGTTACGTTCCCCTGTTTCTCTCCCCTGGTTCACTCCCCTGGTTCACTCCCCTGGTTCACTCCCCAGGTTCACTCTCCTCTTTCACTCTCCTCTTTCACTCTCCTCTTTCACTCTCCTGTTTCCCTCCCCTGTTTCTCTTCCCTGTTTCTCTCCCCTTTTTTGCTCCATTGTTTTCCTCCCCTTTTTCACTCTCCTCTTTATATCCACTTTTTCACTCTGCAGTTTCAATCCCCTATTTCACTCTCATATTTCTCTCCCCTTTTTCACTCCCCTGTTTATCTCCCCTATTTCTCTTCCTTGTTTTACTCTCATGTTTACTCCCTGTTTCTCCAACATGTTTCTCTCACCTGTTTCACTCCCCTGTTTCGCTCCCCTGTTTCTATCATCTGTTTCACTCCTCTGTTTTACACCTCTCTTTCATTCCCCTGACTCACTCATATGTTTCACTCCCCTTTTTCACTCTTCAGTTTTGAATTTCCCTGTTTCACTCCCATTTTTTGCTCCCCTGTCATAGTCTCCTGTTTCACTCCCCTGATTCAATCTCCAGTTTCACTCCCTTGTTTTACTCCCTTGTTACACTTCACTATTCCATTCTCCTGTTTCACTCGCTTGTTTCACTCCATTGCGTCAATCTTCAGTTTTTCACTCCCCTTTTTCACTCCACTGTTTCACTCCCCTGTTTCACTCCCCTGTTTGACTGTCCTGTTTCGCTCTCCTGTTTCACTCTCCTGTTTCACTCTCCTGTTTCACCCTCCTGTTTCAGCCCACCCCTGTTTCACCCTCATATTTCACTCTCCTGCTTCAATAAGTGGTTCAATCCCATGTTAAATAATCCTGTTTTGCACACCTCTGTTTCAATCTGATGTTTAACTCCCTTGTTTCACCTCCCCGTTTATTTCCCCTGTTTCAGTCCTCTGTTTCACTCCCATGTTTCAATCTCCAGTTTCGCACTCCCCTGTTTCCCATGCTTCACTCCCCTTTTTCACTCTCCTGTTTCACTCGCCTGTTTCACTCCCTTGTTTCACTTCACTATTCCATTCTCCTGTTTCACTCCCCTGTTTCACTCCCCTGTTTCACTCCAATGTTTCAGTCCCCAGTTTCAGTCCCCTGTTTCAGTCCCCTGTTTCAGTCCCCTGTTTCACACCTCTGTTTCAGACCCATGTTTCACTCCCCTGTTTCAGTCCCCTGTTTCAGTCCCCTGTTTCAGTCCCCTGTTTCACTATACTGTTTCCATCCCCTGTTTCACTTAAGATTCCGATCCCTTGTTTCAGTTCGCTGTTTCATTCCCATGTTTCAGTCGCCTGTTTCAGCCCCCTGTTTCAGTCCCCTGCTTCACTCCCATGTTTCAATTTCCTGTTTCGCACTCCCCTGTTTCACACCCTTATTTCACTTCCCTGTTCTATTCTCCTGTTTCGCTCTCCCCTGTTTCACTCACATTTTTCACTCCCCTGTCACATTCTCCTCTTTTGCTCTCCCCTGTTTCACTCACATGTTTCTCTCCCTTGTCACATTCTCCTGTTTCGCTCTACCATGTTTCACTCACATGTTTCACTCCCCTGTCACATTCTCCTGTTTCATTCTTATAAATCACTCCCATGTTCCATTCCCCTGTTTTAATCTCCTTTATCAATCTCCTGTTTTACTCTCCAGTTTTACTCTCCCGTTTTAATCTCCTGATTCAATCTCCTGATTCAACCTCCTGATTCACCCTGCTGTTTCAACCTGCTGTTTCATTCTCCTGTTTCACTTCCCTGTTTCCATCCCATGCTTCACTCCCCTGTTTCACTCTCCTGTTTCACTCCCCTGTTTCTCTCCCTTGTTTCACTTCACTATTCCATTCTCCTGTTTCACTCCCCTGTATCACTCCCCTGTATCACTCCCCTGTTTCAGCCCCCTGTTTCAGTCCCCACTGTTTCAGTCCCCTGTTTCAGTCCCCTGTTTCAGTCCCCTGTTTCACACCCCTGTTTCAGACCCCTGTTTCACTCTCCTGTTTCACTCCCGTTTCACCCCACTCTTTCAGTCCCCTGTTTCAGTCCCCTGTTTCTGTCCCCTGTTTCAGTCCCCTGTTTCACACCTCTGTTTCAGACCCCTGTTTCAGACCCCTGTTTCACTCCCCTGTTCCACTCCCCTGTTTCACTCCCCTGTTTCACTTCACTATTTCATTCTCCTGCTTCACTGACCTCTTTCACATTCCTGTTTCTCTCCCCTGTTTCACTCCCCTGTTTCACTTTAGTGTTTCCATCCCCTGTTTCACTTACCATTCCAATCCCTTGTTTCAGTTCGCTGTTTCAGTCCCCTGTTTCAGTCCCATGTTTCAGTCCTCTGTTTCACTCTCCTGGTTTAGGCCCTTGGTTCAGTCCCCTTTTTCTCTCCCCTAATTCTCTCCACTGTTTCCCTCCCCTGTTTCTGTCCCCTGTTTCTCTCCCCAGTTTCTCTACCCTGTTTCTCTCCCCTGTTTCTCTCCCCTGTTTCACTCCCCTGTTTCTCTCCCCTGTTTCACTCCCCTGTTTCTCTCCCCTGTTTCACTCCCTGTTTCACACCCCTGTTTCTCTCCCCTGTTTCTCTCCCCTTTTCTCTCCCCTGTTTCACTTTCCCATTTCCATCCCCTGTTTCACTTACCATTCTGATCCCGTTTTTACATCCGCTGTTTCAGTTGCCTGTTTCAGTCCGCTGTTTCAGTCTCGTTTCACCCGTCCGCTCCGCTCTCCTATTTCGCTCTCCTGTTTCACTCTCCTGTTTCCCTCCCCTGTTTCTTTCCCCTGTTTTGCTCCGTTGTTTCCCTCCCCTGTTTCACGCTCCTATTAAAATTCACTTTTTCACTCTCCAGTTTCATTCCCCTGTTTCACGCTCATATTTCTCTGCCCTTTTTCACTGCCCTGTTTATCTCCCCTATATCTCTTCCTTGTTTCACTCTCATGTTTACTCCCTGTTTCGCTCACCAGTTTCACTCACCTGTTTCACTCACCTGTTTCTCTCCCCTGTTTCTCTCCCCTGTTTCTCTCCCCTGATTCACTTTCCTATTTGCATCTCCTGTTTCACTTACGATTCCAATCCCGTGTTTAAGTCCCCAGTTTCAGTCCCCTGTTTCAGTCCCCTGTTTCAGTCCCCTGTTTCACCCGTCCACTCCTCTCTCCTGTTTCGCTCTCCTGTTTCGCTCTCCTGTTTCGCTCTCCTGTTTCGCTCTCTCCTGTTTCGCTCTCTCCTGCTTCACTCTCTTCTGTTTTGTTCTCTCCTGTTTCGCACTCTCCTGTTTCACTCACCTGCTTCGTACTCCCGTTTCACTACCCTGTTCATTCTCTTGCTTCAATCCCCTGTTTGCCTCTCCAGTTTCGCACTCCCCTTTTACATTCTCATCTTGCACTTCACCTGTTTCATTCCCTTGTTTCACACGCATCTGTTTCACTACATTGTTTCACTTCCCTGTTCCATTCTCCTGTTTCAATAACTGTTTCACTCCCATGTTACGTTCCCCTGTTTCTCTCCCCTGGTTCACTCCCCTGGTTCACTCCCCTGGTTCACTCCCCTGGTTCACTCCCCTGCTTCACTCTCCTCTTTCACTCTCCTCTTTCACTCTCCTCTTTCACTCTCCTCTTTCACTCTCCTCTTTCACTCTCCCTTTTCTCATCCCTGTTTCTCTCACCTGCTTCACTCCCCTGTTTCGCTCCCCTGTTTCTATCATCTGTTTCACTCGCCAGTTTTACATCTCTCTTTCATTCCCCTGACTCACTCATATGCTTCACTCCCCTTTTTCACTCTTCAGTTTTGCATTTCCCTGTTTCACTCCCATTTTTCACTCCCCTGTCATAGTCTCCTGTTTCACTCCCCTGATTCAATCTCCAGTTTCACTCCCTTGTTTTACTCCCTTGTTTCACTTCACTATTCCATTCTCCTGTTTCACTCCCTTGTTTCACTCCATTGTGTCAATCTTCAGTTTTTCACTCCCCTTTTTCACTCCACTGTTTCACGCCACTGTTTCACTCCCCTGTTTGACTGTCCTGTTTTGCTCTCCTGTTTCACTCTCCTGTTTCACCCTCCTTTTTCACCCCAACCCTGTTTCACCCTCCTATTTCACTCTCCTGTTTCAATAAGTGGTTCAATCCCATGTTACATAATCCTGTTTTGCACACCTCTGTTTCAATCTGATGTTTAACTCCCTTGTTTCACCTCCCCGTTTCAGTCTCCTGTTTTAGTCCCCTGTTTCACTCCCATGTTTCAATCTCCAGTTTCGCACTCCCCTGTTTCACTCCCTTATTTCACTTCCCTGTTCTATTCTCCCTTTTCGCTCTCCCCGTTTCACTCCCATTTTTCACTCCCCTGTCATAGTCTCCTGTTTCACTCCCCTTATTCAATGTCCAGTTTCACTCCCTTGTTTTACTCCCTTGTTTCACTTCACTATTCCATTCTCCTGTTTCACTCCCTTGTTTCACTCCATTGTGTCAATCTTCAGTTTTTCACTCCCCTTTTTCACTCCACTGTTTCACTCCACTGTTTCACTCCCCTGTTTCACTCCCCTGTTTGACTGTCCTGTTTTGCTATCCTGTTTCACTCTCCTGTTTCACTCTCCTGTTTCACCCTCCTTTTTCACCCCACCCCTGTTTCACCCTCCTATTTCACTCTCCTGTTTCAATAAGTGGTTCAATCCCATGTTACATAATCCTTTTCTGCACATCTCTGTTTCAAACTGATGTTTAACTCCCTTGTTTCACCTCCCCGTTTCAGTCTCCTGTTTCAGTCCCCTGTTTCACTCCCATGTTTCAATCTCCAGTTTCGCACTCCCCTGTTTCACTCCCTTATTTCGCTTCCCTGTTCTATTCTCCTGTTTCGCTCTCCCCTGTTTCACTCACATTTTTCACTCCCCTGTCATTTTCTCCTCTTTCGCTCTCCCCTGTTTCACTCACATGTTTCTCTCCCTTGTCACATTCTGCTGTTTCGCTCTACCCTGTTTCACTCACATGTTTCACTCCCCTGTCACATTCTCCTGTTTCACTCTGATGCATCACTCCCATGTTCCATTCCCCTGTTTTACTCTCCTCTATCAATCTCCTGTTTTACTCTCCTGTTTTACTCTCCTGTTTTACTCTCCTGTTTTACTCTCCTCTTTCAACCTCCTGATTCAACCTCTTGATTCAACCTGCTGTTTCAACCTGCTGTTTCAACCTCCTGTTTCACTTCCCTGTTTCAATCCCATGCTTCACTCCCCTGTTTCACTCTCCTGTTTCACTTCCCTGTTTCACTCCCGTGTTTCACTTCACTATTCCATTCTCCTGTTTCACTCCCCTGTTTCACTCCCCTGTTTTAGTCCCCTGTTTCAGTCCCCTGTTTCAGACCCCTGTTTCAGACCCCTGTTTCACTCCCCTGTTTCACTCCCCTGTTTCAGTCCCCTGTTTCAGTCCCCTGTTTCACTTTATTGTTTCTATCCGCTGTTTCACTAACCATTCCAATCCCTTGTTTCAATCGCTGTTTCAGTCCCCTGTTTCAGTCGCCTGTTTCAGTCAACTGTTTCAGTCCCCTGTTTCAGTCCTCTGTTTCAGTCCCCTGGTGTAGGCCCCTGGTTCAGTCCCCTTTTTCTCTCCCCTAATTCTCTCCACTGTTTCCCTCCCCTGTTTCTCTCCCCTGTTTCACTCCTTGTTTCACGCCCCTGTTTCTCTCCCCTTTTCTCTCCCCTTTTTAACTTTCCTATTTCCATCCCCTGTTTCACTTACCATTCCGATCCCGCGTTTTAGTCCCCTGTTTCAGTCCCCTGTTTCAGTCCCCTGTTTCAGTCCCGTTTCACCCGTCCGCTCCACTCTCCTGTTTCACTCTCCTGTTTCACTCTCCTGTTTCGCTCTCCTGTTTCGTTCTCCTGTTTCGCTCTCTCCTGTTTCGCTCTCTCCTGTTTCGCTCCCTGCTGTTTCGCTCTCTCCTGTTTCGCTCTGTCCTCTTTCAATCCCCTGTTTCACTCACCTGCTTCGTACTCCCGTTTCACTACCCTGTTCATTCTCTTGCTTCAATCCCCTGTTTCTCTCTCCAGTTTCGCACTCCCCTTTTACATTCTCATGTTCCACTGTACCTCTTTCATTTCCTTGTTTCACATGCATCTGTTTAAATTCCTTGTTTCACTTCCCTGTTCCATTCTCCTGTTTCAATAACTGTTTCACTCCCATGTTACATTCCCCTGTTTCTCTCCCCTGGTTCACTCACCTGGTTCACTCCCCTGGTTCACTCCCCTGGTTCACTCCTCTGGTTCACTCTCCTCTTTCACTCTCCTCTTTCACTCTCCTCTTTCAATCTCCTGTTTCCCTCCCCTGTTTCTCTCCCCTGTTTTGCTCCATTGTTTCCCTCCCCTGTTTCACGCTCCTATTTAAATCCACCTTTTCACTCTCCAGTTTCAATCCCCTGTTTCACTCTCATATTCCTCTGCCCTTTTTCACTGCCCTCTTTATCTCCCCTATTTCTCTTCCTTGTTTCGCTCTCATTTTTACTCCCTGTTTCTATCACCAGTTTCACTCACCTGTTTCACTCACCTGTTTCTCTCCCCTGTTTCTCTCCCCTGTTTCTCTCCCCTGATTCACTTCCTTATTTGCATCTCCTGTTTCACTTACGATTCCAATCCCGTGTTTAAGTCCCCAGTTTCAGTCCCCTGTTTCAGTCCCCTGTTTCAGTCCGCTGTTTCACCCGTCCACTCCTCTCTCCTGTTTCGCTCTCCTGTTTCGCTCTCCTGTTTCGCTCTCTCCTGTTTCGCTCTCTCCTGTTTCACTCTCTCCTGTTTTGTTCTCTCCTGTTTCGCACTCTCCTGTTTCACTCACCTGCTTCGTACTCCCGTTTCACTACCCTGTTCATTCTCTTGCTTCAGTCCCCTGTTTGCCTCTCCAGTTTCGCACTCCCCTTTTACATTCTCATGTTCCACTTCACCTGTTTCATTTCCTTGTTTCACACGCATCTGTTTCACTACCTTGTTTCACTTCCCTGTTCCATTCTCCTGTTTCAAGAACTGTTTCACTCCCATGTTACATTCCCCTGTTTCTCTCCCCTGGTTCACTCACCTGGTTCACTCCCCTGGTTCTATTGTCTGGTTCTATCGTCTGGTTCACTCTCCTCTTTCACTCTCCTCTTTCACTCTCCTCTTTCACTCTCTTCTTTCACTCTCCTGTTTTCCTCCCCTGTTTCTCTCCCCTGCTTTGCTCCGTTGTTTCCCTCCCCTGTTTCACTCTCCTATTTAAATCCACTTTTTTACTCTCCAGTTTCAATCCCCTGTTTCACTCTCATATTTCTCTGCCCTCTTTATCTCCCCTATTTCTCTTCCTTGTTTCACTCTCATGTTTACTCCCTGTTTCTCTCACCTGTTTCACTCACCTGTTTCACTCACCTGTTTCTCTCCCCTGTTTCTCTCCCCTGTTTCTCTCCACTGTTTCACTTTCTTATTTGCATCCCCTGTTTCACTTACGAATCCGTTCCCGTGTTTAAGTCCCCAGTTTCAGTCCCCTGTTTCAGTTCCCTTTTTCACCTGTCCAGTCCTCTTTCCTCTTTCGCTCTCACCTGCTTCGCTCTCACCTGCTTCGCTCTCTCCTGTTTCGCTCTCTCCTGTTTTGTTCTCTCCTGTTTTGCTCTTTCCTGTTTCACTCACCTGCTTCGTACTCCCGTTTCACTACCCTGTTCATTCTCTTGCTTCAATCCCCTGTTTGCCTCTCCAGTTTCGCACTCCCCTTTTACATTCTCATGTTCCACTTCATCTGTTTCATTCCCTTGTTTCACACGCATCTGATTCACTACATTGTTTCACTTCCCTGTTCCATTCTCCTGTTTCAATAACTGTTTCACTACCATGTTATGTTCCCCTGTTTCTCTCCCCTGGTTCACTCCCCTGGTTTACTCCCCTGGTTCCCTCTGCTGTTTCAATCCCCTGGTTCACTCCCCTGCTTCACTCTCCACTTTCACTCTCCTCTTTCACTCTCCTCTTTCACTCTCCTCTTTCACTCTCCTGTTTCTCTCCCCTGTTTCTCTCCCCTGTTTCACTCCCCTGTTTCACTTTCCTGTTTCCATCCCCTGTGACACTTGCCATTTCGGTCCCCTGTTTCTCTCTCCAATTTCTCTCCCCTGTTTCTCTCCCCTGTTTCACTCCCTGTTGCTCTCCCCTGTTGCTCTCCCTTGTTTCTCTCCGATGTTTCTCTCCCCCATTATCTCCCCCGTTTCTCTCCCCCGTTTCTCTCCCATGTTTCTCTCCCATGTTTCTTTCCCATGTTTCCCTCCCCTGTTTCTCTCCCCTGTTTCTCTCCCCTGTTTCTCTCCCCTGTTTCTCTACCCTGTTTCACTTTCCAGTTTCACGCTTCTGTTTCCATCCCCTGTTTCATTAACGATTTCGATCTCCTGTTTCAGTCCCCTGTTTCAGTCCCCTGTTTCTCTCCCCTGTTTCACTCCCCATTGCTCTCCCCTGTTGCTCTCCAATGTTTCTCTCCCATGTTTCTCTCCCCCATTTCTCTCCCGCATTTCTCTCCCCCATTTCTCTCCCCCGTTTCTCTCCCATGTTTCTCTCCCATGTTTCCATCGCCTGTTTCACTTATCATTTAGATCCACTGTTTCAGTCCCTTGTTTCGGTCCCCTGTTTCTCTCCCCTGTTTCACTCCCCATTGCTCTCCCCTGTTGCTCTCCAATGTTTCTCTCCCATGTTTCTCTCCCCCATTTCTCTCCCGCATTTCTCTCCCCCATTTCTCTCCCCCGTTTCTCTCCCATGTTTCTCTCCCATGTTTCTCCCCCATGTTTCTCTCCCCTGCTTCCCTCCCCTGTTTCCCTCCCCTGTTTCTCTACCCTTTTTCTCTACCCTGTTTCACTTTCCAGTTTCACTTTCCTGTTTCCATTCCCTGTTTCACTTACCATTTCGATCTCCTGTTTCAGTCCCCTGTTTCAGTCCTCTGTTTTAGTCCCCTGTTTCTCTCCCCTGTTTCTCTCCCCTGTTTCTCTCCCCTCTTTCTCTCCCCTCTTTCTCTCCCCTCTTTCTCTCCCCTGTTTCTCCCCCTGTTTCCATCCCCTGTTTCACTTATCATTTTGATCCACTGTTTCAGTCCCCTGTTTAAGTCCCCTGTTTTGGTCCCCTGTTTCTCTCCCTTGTTTCTCTCCCCTGTTTCTCTCCCCTGTTTCTCTCCACTGTTTCTCTCCCTTGTTTCTCTCCCCTCTTTGTCTCCCCTCTTTCTCTCCCTTCTTTCTCTCCCCTCTTTCACTGCTCTGTTTCTCTCCCCGGTTTCCATCCCCTGTTTAAATTATCATTTTGATCCACTGTTTCAGTCCCCTGTTTCTGTCCCTTTTCTCAGTCCCCTGTTTCTCTCCCCTGTTTCTCTCCCCTGTTTCTCTCCCCTGTTTCTCTCCCCTGTTTCTGTCCCCTGTTTCTCTCCCCTCTTTCTCTCCCCTGTTTCTCTCTGCTGTTTCTCTCCACTGTTTCTCTCCTGTTTCACTCCCCAGATTTTCTCCCCTGTTTCACTCCCCTGTTTCACTCCCCTGTTTCGCTACCCTTTTTCTCTACCCTGTTTCACTTTCCAGTTTCACTTTCCTGTTTCCATCCCCTGTTTCACTTACCATTTCTCTCCCCTGTTTCTCTCCCCTGTTTCTCTCCCCTGTTTCTCTCCCCTGTTTCTCTCCCCTCTTTCTCTCCCCTGTTTCTCTCTGCTGTTTCTCTCCACTGTTTCTCTCCCGTTTCACTCCCCTGATTTTCTCCCCTGTTTCACTCCCCTGTTTCACTCCCCTGTTTCTCTACCCTTTTTCTCTACCCTGTTTCACTTTCCAGTTTCACTTTCCTGTTTCCATCCCCTGTTTCACTTACCATTTCGATCTCCTGTTTCAGTCTCCTGTTTCAGTCCCCTGTTTCAGTCCCCGGGTTCAGTCCCCTGTTTCTCTCCCTTGTTTCTCTCCCCTGTTTCTCTCCCCTGTTTCTCTCCCCTGTTTCTCTCCCCTCTTTCTCTCCCCTCTTTCTCTCCCCTCTTTCTCACCCCTCTTTCTCTCCCCTCTTTCTCTTCCCTCTTTCTCTCCCCTGTTTCTATCCCCTGTTTCACTTACCATTTTGATTCACTGTTTCAGTCCACTGTTTCAGTCCCTTGTTTCAGTCCCCTGTTTCTCTCCCGTGTTTTTCTCCCCTGTTTCTCTCCCCTGTTTCTCTGCCCTGTTTCTCTCCACTGATTCTCTCCACTGTTTCTCTCCCCTCTTTCTCTCCCCTCTTTCTCTCCCCTCTTTCTCTCCTCTGTTTCCATACCCTGTTTCACTTACCATTTTGATCCACTGTTTCAGTCCCCTGTTTCAGTCCCTTGTTTCTCTCCCCTCTTTCTCTCCCCTGTTTCCATCCCCTGTTTCACTTACCATTTTGATCCACCGTTTCAGTCCGCTGTTTCAGTACCTTTTTTCAGTCCCCTGTTTCTCTCCCCTGCGTCTCTCCCCTGTTTCTCTCCCCTGTTTCTCTCCCCTGTTTCTCTCCCCTGTTTGTATCCCCTGTTTCTCTCACCTGATTCACTCCCCTTTTCACTCCCCTGTTTCACTCTCCTGTTTCACAGTCCTGTTTCCCTCCCCTGTTTCTGTCTTCAGTTTTGCACTCCCCTGTTTATCTCCCCTCTTTATCTCCCCTGTTTCAATCTCCTGTTTGAATCTCCTGTTTCACTCCCCTGCTTCACTCCCCTGTTTCATTGTCCTTTTTAAATCCCCAGTTTCACTCCCCTATTTCACTCCCCTGTTTCACTCCCCTGTTTCACTCCCCTGTTTCCATCCCCTGTTTCACTTAGCATTTTGATCCGCTGTTTCTCTATTCTATTTCTATCCCCGTTCCTCTCCCCTGTTTTTCTCCTCTGTTTCTCTACCCTGTTTCACTTTCCAGTTTCGCTTTCCTGTTTCCATCCCCTGTTTCACTTACCATTTCGATCTCCTGTTTCAGTCCCCTGTTTCAGTCCCCTGTTTCAGTCCCCTGTTTCAGTCCCCTATTTCAGTCCCGTATTTCACTCCCCTGTTTCTCTACCCTGTTTCACTTTCCAGTTTCACTTTCCTGTTTCCATCCCCTGTTTCAATTACCATTTCGATCTCCTGTTTCAGTCCCCTGTTTCAGTCCCCTATTTCAGTCCCCTGTTTCAATCCCCTGTTTCTCTCCCCTGTTTCTCTCCGCTGTTTCTCTCCCCTCTTTCTCTCCCCTCTTTCTCTCCCCTGTTTCACTCCCCTCTGTCTCCCCGCTCTTTCTCTCCCCTGTTTCCATCCCCTGTTTCACTGACCATTTTGATCCATTGTTTCAGTCCCCTGTTTCTGTGCCTTGTTTCAGTCCCCCGTTTCTCTCCCTTGTTTCTCTCTCCTGTTTCTCTACCCTGTTTCACTTTCCAGTTTCACTTTACTGTTTCCATCCCCTGTTTCACTTACTATTTCGTTGTGCTGCTTCAGTCCCCTGTTTCAGTCCCCTGTTTCAGTCCCCTGTTTCTCTCCCCTCTTTCTCTCCCCTCTTTCTCTCCCCTCTTTCTCTCCCCTGTTTCTCTCCCCTCTTTCTCTCCCCTGTTTCTCTCCCCTGTTTCAATCCCCTGTTTCAATTACCATTTTGATCCACTGTTTCAGTCCCTTGTTTCAGTCCCTTCTTTCTCTCCCCTGTTTCTCTCCCCTCTTTCTCTCCCCTGCTTCTCTCCCCTGTTTCCATCCCCTGTTTCACTTACCATTTTGATCCACTGTTTCAGTCCACCGTACTCTCCTCTGTTTCTCTCCCCTCTTTCTCTCCCCTCTTTCTCTCCCATGTTTCACTCCCCTGTTTCTCTCCCCTGTTTCTCTCCCCTGTTTCTCTCCCCTGTTTGTCTCCCCTGTTTCTCTCCGCTGTTTCTCTCCATTGTTTCTCTCCCCTGTTTCACTCCCCTGTTTCACTCCCCTGTTTTACTCCCCTGTTTCACTCTCCTGTTTCACTCTCCTGTTTCACTCCCCTGTTTCAGTCTTCAGTTTTGCACTCTCCTGTTTTTCTCCCCTGTTTATCTCCCCTGTTTCAATCTCCTGTTTCAGTCCCCTGTTTCAGTCCCCTGCTTCACTCCCCTGCTTTAGTCTCCTGTTTCACTCCCCTGCTTCTGTCCCCTGTTTCCATCCCCTGTTTCACTTACCATTTTGATCCACTGTTTCAGTCCACCGTTCTCTCCTCTGTTTCTCTCCCCTCTTTCTCTCCCCTCTTTCTCTCCCCTGTTTCACTCCCCTTTTTCTCTCCCCTGTTTCTCTCCCCTGTTTCTCTCCAATGTTTCTATCCCCTGTTTCTCTCCCCTGTTTCTCTCCCCTGTTTCACTCCCCTGTTTCACTCCGCTGTTTCACTCCCCTGTTTCATTCTCCTGTTTCACTCTCCTGTTTCACTCACCTGTTTCAGTCTTCAGTTTTGCACTCCTCTTTTTATCTCCCCTGTTTATCTCCCCTGTTTCAATCTCCTGTTTCAATCTCCTGTTTCAATCTCCTGTTTCACTCCCCTGCTTCACTCCCCTGTTTCACTCCCCTGTTTCACTCCACTGTTTCAATCCCCTGTTTCACTATACTATTCCATTCTCCTGTTTTACTCCCCTGTTTCACTCCCCTTTATCACTCCCCTGTTCCTCTACGCTGTTTCTCTACCCTGTTTCTCTACCCTGTTTCTCTACCTTGTTTCTCTCCCATGTTCCTCTCATCTGTTTCACTCCCCTGTTTCACTCTACTGTTTCACTCCCCTGTTTCACTCCCCTGTTTCACTTCCCTGTTTCACTCTCCTGTTTCACTCCCCTGTTTCACTTACCATTTCGATCCCCTGTTTCACTTACCATTTCGATCTCGTGTTTCAGTCCCCTGTTTCAGTTCCCTGTTTCAATCCCCTGTTTCAGTCCCCTGTTTCACTCCCATGTTTCAGTCCCCTCTTTCACTCCCGTGTTTCACTCCCCGTTTCAATCCCTTGTTTCACTTTACTATTCCATTCTCCTGTTTCACTCCCCTGTTTCACTCCCATGTTGCTCTCCCCTGTTGCTCTCCCCTGTTGCTCTCCCGTGTTTCTCTCCCCTGTTTCTCTCCCCGTTTTCTCTCCCATGTTTCTTTCCCATTTTTCTCTCCACTATTTCTCTCCACTGCTTCTCTCTACTGCTTCTCTCCAGTGCTTCCGTGCAGTGTTTCTCTGCCGTTTCTTTCCCCTGTTCTCTACCCTGTTTCTCTACCACGTTTCTCTACCCTGTTTCACTTTCCTGTTTCCATCCCCTGTTTCATTTACCATTTTGATCTCCTGTTTCAGTGTCCTGTTTCAGCGTCCTGTTTCAGTGCCCTGTTTCAGTGCCCTGTTTCAGTGCCCTGTTTCAGTCCCCTGTTTCGGTCCCCTGATTCTCTCCCCTGTTTCTCTCCCCTGTTTCTCTCCCCTGTTTCTCTCCCATTTCTCTACCCGCTTTCTCTCCCTTGTTTCACTCTCCTGTTTCACTCCCATTTCACACCCCTGTTTCATTCCCTGTTTCACTTCCCTATTTCCATCCCCTGTTACACATCCCATTTCGATCCCCTGTTTTCTATCCTATTTCTCTCCCCTATTTCTCTACCCGTTGCTCTCCCCTGTTGCTCTCCCTTGTTTCTCTCCCATGTTTCTCTCCCCCATTTCTCTCCCCCTTTTCTCTCCCCCGTTTCTCTCCCATGTTTCTCTCCCATGTTTGCCTCCCCTGTGTCTCTCCCCTGTTTCTCTCCACTGTTTCTCTCCACTGTTACTCTACCCTGTTTCAATTTCCTGTTTCACTTTCCTGTTTCACTTGCCATTTCGATCTCCTGTTTCAGTCACCTGTTTCAGTCCCCTGTTTCAGTCCCCTGTTTCTCTCCCTTGATTCTCTCCCCTGTTTCTCTCCCCTGTTTCTCTCCCATGTTTCTCTCCCCTGTTTCTCTCCCCTGTTTATCTCCCCTGTTTCTCTCCCCATTTCCCTCCACTCTTTCTCTCCATTGTTTCTCTCCCCTGTTTCACTCCCCTGTTTCACTCCCCTGTTTCACTCCCCTGTTTCACTCCCCTGTTTCACTCTCCTGTTTCACTCTCCTGTTTCACTCCCCTGTTTCAGTCTTCAGTTTTGCACTCCCCTGTTTATCTCCCCTGTTTATCACCCCTGTTTCAATCTGCTGTTTCTGTCCCCTGTTTCAGTCCCCTGCTTCAATCCCCTGCTTCACTCTCCTGGTTCACTCCCCTGTTTCAATCCCTTGTTTCCCTTTACTATTCCGTTCTCCTGTTTCACTCCCCTGTTTCACTCCCCTTTTTCTCTCCCCTGTTTCTCTCCCCTGTTTCTCTCCACTGTTTCTCTCCACTGTTTCTCTCCACTGTTTCTATCCCCTGTTTCTCTCCCCTGTTTCTCTCCCCTGTTTCTATCCCGTTTCTCTCCCGTGTTTCACTCCCCTGTTTCACTCCCCTGTTCCACTCCCCTGTTTCACTCCCCTGTTTCACTCTCCTGTTTCACTCTCCTGTTTCACTCACCTGTTTTAGTCTTCAGTTTTGCACTCCCCTTTTTATCTCCCATGTTTATCTCCCCTGTTTCAATCTCCTGTTTCAATCCCCTGTTTCACTCCCATGCTTCACTCCCCTGTTTCATTGTCCTTTTTAAAACCCCTGTTTCGCTCCCCTATTTCACTCCCTTGTTTCACTCCCCTCTTTCACTCCCCTGTTTCACTCCCCTGTTTCAATCCCCTGTTTCACTATACTATTCCATTCTCCTGTTTTAGTCCCCTGTTTCACTCCCCTTTTTCACTCCCCTGTTCCTCTACGCTGTTTCTCTACCCTGTTTCTCTACCTTGTTTCACTCCCATGTTCCTCTCATCTGTTTCACTCCCCTGTTTCACTCTACTGTTTCACTCTCCTGTTTCACTCCCCTGTTTCAATTACCATTTCGATCCCTTGTTTCACTTACCATTTCGATCTCGTGTTTCAGTCCCCTGTTTCAGTCCCCTGTTTCAATCCCCGGTTTCAGTCACCTGTTTCACTCCCATGTTTCAGTCCCCTCTTTCACTCCCGTGTTTCACTCCCCTGTTTCACTCCCCGGTTTCACTCCACTATTCCATCCTCCTGTTTCACTCCACTATTTCACTCCCCTGCTTCACTCCACTGTTTCACTCCCTTGTTTCACTCTCCTGTTTCACTCCCCTATGTCACTTCCCTGTTTCACTCCCCGTTTCACTCTCATCTTTCAGTCCTCTCTTTCACTCCCCTCTTTCAATCCCCTCTTTCAATACCCTCTTTCAATCTCCTCTTTCAATCTCCTCTTTCTATCCCCTGTTTCACTTCCCTGTTTCACTCTCCTGTTTCACTCCCCTGTTTCACTTACCATTTCGATCCCCTGTTTCACTTACCATTTCGATCTCGTGTTTCAGTCCCCTGTTTCAGTCCCCTGTTTCAATCTCCTGTTTCAGTCCCCTGTTTCACTCCCATGTTTCAGTCCCCTCTTTCACTCCCGTGTTTCACTCCCCGTTTCAATCCCTTGTTTCACTTTACTATTCCATTCTCCTGTTTCACTCCCCTGTTTCACTCCCATGTTGCTCTCCCCTGTTGCTCTCCCCTGTTGCTCACCCGTGTTTCTCTCCCCTGTTTCTCTCCCCGTTTTCTCTCCCATGTTTCTCTCCTTTGTTTCTCTCCACTATTTCTCTCCACTGCTTCTCTCCACTGCTTCTCTCCAGTGCTTCCGTGCAGTGTTTCTCTGCCGTTTCTTTCCCCTGTTCTCTACTCTGTTTCTCTACCATGTTTCTCTACCCTGTTTCACTTTCCTGTTTCCATCCCCTGTTTCATTTACCATTTTGATCTCCTGTTTCAGTGTCCTCTTTCCGTGTCCTGTTTCAGTGCCCTGTTTCAGTGCCCTGTTTCAGTCCCCTGTTTCGGTCCCCTGATTCTCTCCCCTGTTTCTCTCCCCTGTTTCTCTCCCCTGTTTCTCTCCCATTTCTCTACCCGCTTTCTCTCCCTTGTTTCACTCTCCTGTTTCACTCCCATTTCACACCCCTGTTTCACTTCCCTGTTTCCATCCCCTGTTACACTTCCCATTTCGATCCCCTGTTTTCTCTCCTATTTCTCTCCCCTATTTCTCTACCCGTTGCTCTCCCCTGTTGCTCTCCCTTGTTTCTCTCCCATGTAACTCTCCCCCATTTCTCTCCCCCGTTTCTCTCCCATGTTTCTCTCCCATGTTGGCCTCCCCTGTGTCTCTCCCCTGTTTCTCTCCACTGTTTCTCTCCACTGTTTCTCTACCCTGTTTCAATTTCCTGTTTCACTTTCCTGTTTCACTTGCCATTTCGATCTCCTGTTTCAGTCACCTGTTTCAGTCCCCTGTTTCAGTCGCCTATTTCAGTCCCCTGTTTCTCTCCCCTGTTTCTCTCCCTTGATTCTCTCCCCTGTTTCTCTCCCCTGTTTCTCTCCCATGTTTCTCTCCCCTGTTTCTCTCCCCTGTTTCTCTCCCCTGTTTATCTCCCCTGTTTCTCTCCCCATTTCCCTCCGCTCTTTCTCTCCATTGTTTCTCTCCCCTGTTTCACGCCCCTGTTTCACTCCCCTGTTTCACTCCCCTGTTTCACTCCCCTGTTTCACTCCCCTGTTTCACTCTCCTGTTTCACTCTCCTGTTTCACTCCCCTGTTTCAGTCTTCAGTTTTGCACTCCCCTGTTTATCTCGCCTGTTTATCACCCCTGTTTCAATCTGCTGTTTCAGTCCTCTGTTTCAGTCCCCTGCTTCACTCCCCTGCTTCACTCTCCTGGTTCACTCCCCTGTTTCAATCCCTTGTTTCCCTTTACTATTCCATTCTCCTGTTTCTCTCCCCTGTTTCTCTCCCCTTTTTCTCTCCACTGTTTCTCTCCACTGTTTCTCTCCACTGTTTCTATCCCCTGTTTCTCTCCCCTGTTTCTCTCCCCTGTTTCTATCCCCTGTTTCTCTCCCGTGTTTCACTCCCCTCTTTCACTCCCCTGTTTCACTCCCCTGTTTCACTCTCCTGTTTCACTCTCCTGTTTCACTCACCTGTTTCAGTCTTCAGTTTTGCATTCCCCTTTTTATCTCCCATGTTTATCTCCCCTGTTTCAATCTCCTGTTTCAATCTCCTGTTTCACTCCCATGCTTCGCTCCCCTGTTTCATTGTCCTTTTTAAAACCGCTGTTTCGCTCCCCTATTTCACTCCCTTGTTTCACTCCCCTCTTTCACTCCCCTGTTTCACTCCCCTGTTTCAATCCCCTGTTTCACTATACTATTCCATTCTCCTGTTTTAGTCCCCTGTTTCACTCCCCTTTTTCACTCCCCTGTTCCTCTACGCTGTTTCTCTACCCTGTTTCTCTACCTTGTTTCTCTCCCATGTTCCTCTCATCTGTTTCACTCCCCTGTTTCACTCTCCTGTTTCACTCCCCTGTTTCACTCTACTGTTTCACTCTCCTGTTTCACTCCCCTGTTTCAATTACCATTTCGATCCCCTGTTTCACTTACCATTTCGATCTCGTGTTTCAGTCCCCTGTTTCAGTCCCCTGTTTCAATCCCCGGTTTCAGTCACCTGTTTCACTCCCATGTTTCAGTCCCCTCTTTCACTCCCGTGTTTCACTCCCCTGTTTCACTCCCCGGTTTCACTCCACTATTTCATCCTCCTGTTTCACTCCACTATTTCACTCCCCTGCTTCACTCCACTGTTTCACTCCCTTGTTTCACTCTCCTGTTTCACTCCCCTATGTCACTTCCCTGTTTCACTCCCCGTTTCACTCTCATCTTTCAGTCCTCTCTTTCACTCCCCTCTTTCAATCCCCTCTTTCAATACCCTCTTTCAATCTCCTCTTTCAATCTCCTCTTTCTCTCCCCTGTTTCACTTCCCGTTTCACTTTCCTGTTACACTTTCCTGTTTCCATCCCCTGTTTCACTTACCATTTCGATCCCCTGTTTCTCTCTCCTATTTCTGTCACCTGTTTCTCTCCCCTGTTTCTCTACCCTTTTTCACTTTCCAGTTTCACTTTCCTGTTTCCACCCCCTGTTTCACTTAGCATTTCGATCTCCTGTTTCAGTCCCCTGTTTCAGTCCCCTGTTTCTCTCCCCTGTGTCTCTCCCCTGTTTCATCCCCTGTTTCAATTCCCTGTTTCCATCCCCTGTTACACTTCCCATTTCGATCCCCTTTTTCTCTCCCCTATTTCTCTCCCCTGTTTCACTCCCCGTTGCTCTCCCCTGTTGCTCGCCCTTGTTTCTCTCCCCCGTTTCTCTCCCCCGTGTCTCTCCCCCGTTTCTCTCCCATGTTTCTCTCCCATGTTTCTCTCCCCTGTTTCTCTTCCCTCTTTCTCTCCCCTGTTTCTCTCCACTGTTTCTCTACCCTGTTTCACTTTCCTGTTTCACTTTCCTGTTTCACTTTCCTGTTTCACTTACCATTTCGATCTACTGTTTCAGTCACCTGTTTCAGTCCCCTGTTTCAGTCCCCTATTTCAGTCCCCTGTTTCTCTGCCCTGTTTCTCTGCCCTGTTTCTCTCCCCTGTTTCTCTCCCCTGTTTCTCCCTGCTGTTTCTATCCGCTGTTTCTCTCCCCTGTTTCTATCCCCTGATTCTCTCCTCTGTTTCTCTCCCCTGTTCCACTCCCCTGTTGCACTCCCCTCTCTCACTCCCCTCTTTTACTCCCCTCTTTCACATCCTTGTTTCACTCTCCTGTTTCACTCACCTGTTTCAGTCTTCAGTTTTGCACTCCCCTGTTTATCTCTCCTCTTTTTCTCCGCTGTTTCAATCTCCTGTTTCAATCTGCTGTTTCACTCCTCTGCTTTACTCCCCTCTTTGATTGTCCTTTTTAAAACCTGTTTCACTCCCCTGTTTGTCTACCCTGTTTGCCTACCCTGTTTCTCTACCCTTTTTCTCTGCCCTGTTTCTCTATCCTGTTTCTCTCCCATGTATCTCTCATGTGTTTCACTCTCCTGTTTCACTCCCCTGTTTCAGTCTTCAGTTTTGCACTCCCCTGTTTATCTCCCCTGTTTATCACCCCTGTTTCAATCTGCTGTTTCAGTCCCCTGTTTCAGTCCCCTGCTTCACTCCCCTGCTTCACTCTCCTGGTTCACTCCCCTGTTTCAATCCCTTGTTTCCCTTTACTATTCCATTCTCCTGTTTCACTCCCCTTTTTCTCTCCCCTGTTTCTCTCCCCTGTTTCTCTCCACTGTTTCTCTCCAATGTTTCTATCCCCTCTTTCTCTCCCCTCTTTCTCTCCCCTGTTTCTCTCCCGTGTTTCACTCCCCTGTTTCACTCCCCTGTTTCACTCCCCTGTTTCACTCCCCTGTTTCACTCTCCTGTTTCACTCTCCTGTTTCACTCACCTGTTTCAGTCTTCAGTTTTGCACTCCCCTTTTTATCTCCCATGTGTATCTCCCCTGTTTCAATCTCCTGTTTCAATCTCCTGTTTCACTCCCATGCTTCACTCCCCTGTTTCACTGTCCTTTTTAAAACCCCTGTTTCACTCCCCTATTTCACTCCCCTGTTTCACTCCCTTCTTTCACTCCCCTTTTTCACTCCCCTGTTTCAATCCCCTGTTTCACTATACTATTCCATTCTCCTGTTTTGGTCCCCTGTTTCACAACCCTTTTTCACTCCCCTGTTCCTCTATGCTGTTTCTCTACCCTGTTTCTCTACCTTGTTTCTCTCCCATGTTCCTCTCATCTGTTTCACTCCCCTGTTTCTCTCTACTGTTTCACTCCCCTGTTTCACTCCCCTGTTTCACTTCCCTGTTTCACTCCCCTGTTTCACTTCCCTGTTTCACTCTCCTGTTTCACTCCCCTGTTTCAATTACCATTTCGATCCCCTGTTTCACTTACCATTTCGATCTCGTGTTTCAGTCCCCTGTTTCAGTCCCCTGTTTCAATCCCCGGTTTCAGTCACCTGTTTCACTCCCATGTTTCAGTCCCCTCTTTCACTCCCGTGTTTCACTCCCCTGTTTCACTCCCCGGTTTCACTCCACTATTCCATCCTCCTGTTTCACTCCACTATTTCACTCCCCTGCTTCACTCCACTGTTTCACTCCCTTGTTTCACTCTCCTGTTTCACTCCCCTATGTCACTTCCTTGTTTCACTCCCCGTTTCACTCTCATCTTTCAGTCCTCTCTTTCACTCCCCTCTTTCAATCCCCTCTTTCAATACCCTCTTTCAATCTCCTCTTTCAATCTCCTCTTTCTATCCCCTGTTTCACTTGCCGTTTCCCTTTCCTGTTACACTTTCCTGTTTCCATCCCCTGTTTCACTTACCATTTCGATCCCCTGTTTCTCTCTCCTATTTCTGTCACCTGATTCTCTCCCCCGTTTCTCTACCTTTTTCACTTTCCAGTTTCACTTTCCTGTTTCCATCCCCTGTTTCACTTAGCATTTCCATCCCCTGTTACACTTCCCATTTCAATCCCCTTTTTCTCTCCCCTATTTCTCTCCCCTATTTCTCTCCCCTGTTTCACTCCCCGTTGCTCTCCCCTGTTGCTCGCCTTTCTTTCTCTCCCCCATTTCTACCCCCCGTTTCTCTCCCCCGTTTCTCTCCCATGTTTCTCTCCCATGTTTCTCTCCCCTGTTTCTCTCCCCTGTTTCTCTTCCCTCTTTCTCTCCCCTGTTTCTCTCCACTGTTTCTCTACCCTGTTTCACTTTCCTGTTTCACTTTCCTGTTTCACTTTCCTGTTTCACTTACCATTTCAATCTCCTGTTTCAGTCACCTGTTTCAGTCCCCTGT
The DNA here is from genome assembly GCF_017639515.1 of Carcharodon carcharias. Classification (NCBI taxonomy): domain Eukaryota; kingdom Metazoa; phylum Chordata; class Chondrichthyes; order Lamniformes; family Lamnidae; genus Carcharodon; species Carcharodon carcharias. Next base: position 26,636,353 of record NC_054476.1, read on the forward strand.
TTCAGTCCCCTATTTCAGCCCCCTGTTTCTCTGCCCTGTTTCTCTGCCCTGTTTCTCTCCCCTGTTTCTCTGCCCTGTTTCTCTCCCCTCTTTTTCTCCCCTCTTTTTCTCCCCTCTTTCTCTCCCCTCTTTCTCTCCCCTCTTTGTCTCCCTTGTTTCTCTCCCCTGTTTCCATCCCCTGTTTCACTTACCATTTTGATCTACTGTTTCAGTCCCCTGTTTCTGCCCTTGTTTCAGTCCCCTGTTTCTCTCCCCTCTTTCTCTCCCCTCTTCTCTCTCCTGTTTCCATCCACTGTTTCACTTAACATTTTGATCCACTGTTTCAGTCCACTGTTTCAGTCCCTTGTTTCAGTCCACTGTTTCTCTCCCATGTTTCTCTCCCCTGTTTCTCTCCCCTGTTTCTCCCTGCTGTTTCTATCCGCTGTTTCTCTCCCCTGTTTCTATCCCCTGTTTCTCTCCTCTGTTTCACTCCCCTGTTCCACTCCCCTGTTTCACTCCCCTGTTTCACTCCCCTCTTTCACTCCCCTCTTTCACTCCCCTGTTTCACTCCCTTGTTTCATTCTCCTGTTTCACTCCCCTGTTTCAGTCTTCAGTTTTGCACTCCCCTGTTTATCTCTCCTCTTTATCTCCGCTGTTTCAGTCTCCTGTTTCAATCTGCTGTTTCACTCCCCTGCTTCACTCCCCTCTTTGATTGTCCTTTTTAAAACCTGTTTCACTCCCCTATTTCACTCCCCTGTTTCACTCCCCTGTTTCACTCCCCTGTCTCAATCCCCTGTTTCACTTTACTATTCCATTCTCCTGTTTCACCCCCCTGTTTCACCCCCCTGTTTCACCCCCACTGTTTGTCTACCCTGTTTCTCTACCCTGTTTCTCTACCCTTTTTCTCTGCCCTGTTTCTCTATCCTGTTTCTCTCCCATGTATCTCTCATCTGTTTCACTCCCCTGTTTCACTCTGCTGTTTCACTCCCCTGTTTCACTTCCCTGTTTCACTCTCCTTTTCGCTCCCCTGTTTCACTTACCATTTCGATCCGCTGGTTCACTTACCATTTCGATCCCCTGTTTCTGTCCCCTCTTTCAGGCCCTGTTTAAATCCATTGTTTCACTCCCCTGTTTCACTCCACTATTCCATCCTCCTGTTTCACTCCCCTGTTTCACTCCTCTGTTTCACTCTACCGTTTCACTCCCCTGTTTCACTTCCCTGTTTCACTCTCCTGTTTCACTCCCCTGTTTCACTCCCCTTTTTCACTCCCCTGTTTCACTCCACTATTCCATCCTCCTGTTTCACTCCCCTGTTTCCCTCCCATGTTTCACTCCACTGTTTCACTCCCTTGTTTCACTCTCCTGTTTCACTCCCCTATGTCACTTCCCTGTCACTCCCCGTTTCACTCTCCACTTTCAGTCCTCTCTTTCACTCCCCTCTTTCAATCCCCTCTTTCAATCCCCTTTTTCAATCTCTTCTTTCAATCTCCTCTTTCTATCCCCTGTTTCACTTCCCGTTTCACTTTCCTGTTATACTTTCCTGTTTCCATCCCCTGTTTCACTTACCATTTCGATCCCCTGTTTCTCTCTCCTATTTCTGTCACCTGTTTCTCTCCCCTGTTTCTCTACCCTGTTTCACTTTCCAGTTTCACTCTCCTGTTACCATCCCCTGTTTCACTTAATATTTCGATCTTCGGTTTCAGTCCCCTGCTCAGTCCCCTGTTTATCTCCCCTGTTTCTCTCCCCTGTTTCTCTCTCCGTTTCTCTCCGCTGTTTCTCTCCTCTGTTTCTCTCCCCTGTTTCACTCTCCTGTTTCTCTCCCCTGTTTCTCTCCCCGGTTTCTCTCCGCTGTTTCTCTCCTCTGTTTCTCTCCCCTGTTTCACTCTCCTGTTTCTCTCCCCTGTTTCTCTCCCCTGTTTCTCTCCGCTGTTTCTCTCCTCTGTTTCTCTCCCCTGTTTCACTCTCCTGTTTCACTCTCATGTTTCACTGCCCTGTTTTAGTCTTCAGCTTTGCACTCCCCTGTTTATCTCCCCTGTTTCACTCCCCTGTTTCAATCCCCTGTTTCACTTTACTATTCCATTCTACTGATTCACGCCCCTGTTTCACACCCCTGTTTTTCTCCCCTGTTTCTCTCCCCTGTTTCTCTCCGCTGTTTCTCTCCCCTCTTTCTCTCCCCTCTTTCTCTCCCCTGTTTCCATCCCCTGTTTCACTTAGCATTTTGATCCACTTTTTCAGTCCACTGTTTCAGTCCAATGTTTCAGTCCCTTGTTTCAGTCCCCTGTTTCTCTCCTCTGTTTCTTTCCCCTGTTTCTCTCCCATTTTTCTCTCCCCTGTTTCTCTCCCCGTTTCTCTCCCCTGTTTCTCTCCCCTGTTTCTCTCTGCTGTTTCTCTCCGCTGTTTCTCTCCGCTGTTTCTCTCCACTGTTTCTCTCCCCTGTTTCACTCCCCTGTTTCCATCCGTTGTTTCACTCCCCTGTTTCACTCTCCTGGTTCACTCTCCTGTTTCACTCCCCTGTTTCAGTCTTCAGTTTTGCATTCTCCTGTTTTTCTCCCCTGTTTATCTCCCCGTTTCAATCTCCTGTTTCAGTCCCTGTTTCATTCCCCTGCTTCACTCTCCTGTTTCACTCCCCTGTTTCACTCCCCTGTTTCAATCCCTTGTTTCACTTTATTATTCCATTCTCCTGTTTCACTCCCCTGTTTCACTCCCATGTTGCTCTCCCCTGTTGCTCTCCCCTGTTTCTCTCCCCTGTTTCTCTCCCCCTTTTCTCTCCCATGTTTCGCTCCCATGTTTCTCTCCACTGTTTCTCTCCACTGCTTCTCTCCTCTTCTTCTCTCCACTGCGTCTCTCCATTGCTTTTCTGCACTGTTTCTCTGCCGTTTCTTTCCCCTGTTCTCTACCCTGTTTCTCTACCATGTTTCTCTACCCTGTTTCACTTTCCTGTTTCCATCCCCTGTTTAATTTACCATTTTGATCCCCTGTTTCAGTGTCCTGTTTCATTGTCCTGTTTCAGTGCCCTGTTGCAGTCCACTGTTTCAGTGCCCTGTTTCAGTGCTCTGTTTCAGTCCCCTGTTTCAGTGCCCTGTTTCAGTCCGCTGTTTCAGTCCCCTGTTTCAGTCCCCTGTTTCAGTCCCCTGCTTCACTCCCCTGCCTCACTCTCCTGGTTCACTCCCCTGTTTCAATCCCTTTTTTCACTTTAGTATTCCATTCTCCTGTTTCTCTCCCCTGTTTCTCTCCACTGTTTCTCTCCACTGTTTCTATCCCCTGTTTCTCTCCCGTGTTTCACTCCCCTGTTTCACTCCCTGGTTTCACTCCCCTGTTTCACTCCCCTGTTTCACTCCCCTGTTTCACTCCCCTGTTTCACTCTCCTGTTTCACTCACCTGTTTCAGTCTTCTGTATTGCACTCCCCTTTTTATCTCCCTGTTTATCTCCCCTGTTTCAATCTCCTGTTTCATTCTCCTGTTTCACTCCCCTGCTTCACTCCCCTGTTTCATTGTCCTTTTTAAAACCCCTGTTTCACTCCCCTATTTCACTCCCCTGTTTCACTCCCCTCTTTCACTCCCCTGTTTCACTCCCCTGTTTCAATCCCCTGTTTCACTATACTATTCCATTCTCCTGTTTTGGTCCCCTGTTTCACAACCCTTTTTCACTCCCCTGTTCCTCTACGCTGTTTCTCTACCCTGTTTCTCTACCCTGTTTCTCTACCTTGTTTCTCTCCCATGTTCCTCTCATCTGTTTCACTCCCCTGTTTCTCTCTACTGTTTCACTCCCCTGTTTCACTCCCCTGTTTCACTTCCCTGTTTCACTCTCCTGTTTCACTCCCCTGTTTCAATTACCATTTCGATCCCCTGTTTCACTTACCATTTCGATCTCGTGTTTCAGTCCCCTGTTTCAGTCCCCTGTTTCACTCCCCGGTTTCACTCCACTATTCCATCCTCCTGTTTCACTCCCCTCTTTCACTCCCCTCTTTCACTCCCCTGTTTCACTCCCTTGTTTCACTCTCCTGTTTCACTCCCCTGTTTCATTCTTCAGTTTTGCACTCCCCTGTTTATCTCTCCTCTTTATCTCCGCTGTTTCAATCTCCTGTTTCAATATGCTGTTTCACTCCTCTGCTTTACTCCCCTCTTTGATTGTCCTTTTTAAAACCTGTTTCACTCCCCTATTTCACTCCCCTGTTTCACTCCCCTGTTTCACTCCCCTGTCTCAATCCCCTGTTTCACTTTACTATTCCATTCTCCTGTTTCACCCCCCTGTTTCACCCCCCTGTTTCACCCCCCTGTTTGTCTACCCTGTTTGTCTACCCTGTTTCTCTACCCTTTTTCTCTGCCCTGTTTCTCTATCCTGTTTCTCTCCCGTGTATCTCTCATCTGTTTCACTCCCCTGTTTCACTCTACTGTTTCACTCCCCTGTTTCACTTCCCTGTTTCACTCTCCTTTTCGCTCCCCTGTTTCACTTACCATTTCGATCCGCTGGTTCACTTACCATTTCGATCCCCTGTTTCTGTCCCCTCTTTCAGGCCCTGTTTAAATCCATTGTTTCACTCCCCTGTTTCACTCCCCTGTTTCACTCCACTATTCCATCCTCCTGTTTCACTCCCCTGTTTCACTCCTCTGTTTCACTCTACTGTTTCACTCCCCTGTTTCACTTCCCTGTTTCACTCTCCTGTTTCACTCCCCTGTTTCACTCCCCTTTTTCACTCCCCTGTTTCACTCCACTATTCCATCCTCCTGTTTCACTCCCCTGTTTCCCTCCCGTGTTTCACTCCACTGTTTCACTCCCTTGTTTCACTCTCCTGTTTCACTCCCCTATGTCACTTCCCTGTCACTCCCCGTTTCACTCTCCTGTTTCAGTCCTCTCTTTCACTCCCCTCTTTCAATCCCCTCTTTCAATCCCCTTTTTCAATCTCTTCTTTCAATCTCCTCTTTCTATCCCCTGTTTCACTTCCCGTTTCACTTTCCTGTTATACGTTCCTGTTTCCATCCCCTGTTTCACTTACCATTTCGATCCCCTGTTTCTCTCTCCTATTTCTGTCAGCTGTTTCTCTCCCCTGTTTCTCTACCCTGTTTCACTTTCCAGTTTCACTTTCCTGTTTCCATCCCCTGTTTCACTTAATATTTCGATCTCCGGTTTCAGTCCCCTGTTCAGTCCCATGTTTATCTCCCCTGTTTCTCTCCCCTGTTTCTCTCCCCTGTTTCGCTCCCCTGTTTCTCTCCGCTGTTTCTCTCCTCTGTTTCTCTCCCCTGTTTCACTCTCCTGTTTCCCTCCCCTTTTTCTCTCCCCTGTTTCTCTCCGCTCTTTCTCTCCTCTGTTTCTCTCCCCTGTTTCACTCTCCTGTTTCTCTCCCCTGTTTCTCTCCCCTGTTTCTCTCCGCTGTTTCTCTCCTCTGTTTCTCTCCCCTGTTTCACTCTCTTGTTTCACTCTCATGTTTCACTCCCCTGTTTTAGTCTTCAGCTTTGCACTCCCCTGTTTATCTCCCCTGTTTCACTCCCCTGTTTCAATCCCCTGTTTCACTTTACTATTCCATTCTACTGTTTCACGCCCCTGTTTCACACCCCTGTTTTTCTCCCCTGTTTCTCTCCCCTGTTTCTCTCCGCTGTTTCTCTCCCCTCTTTCTCTCCCCTCTTTCTCGCCCCTCTTTCTCTCCCCTCTTTCTCTCCCCTGTTTCCATCCCCTGTTTCACTTAGCATTTTGATCCACTTTTTCAGTCCACTGTTTCAGTCCAATGTTTCAGTCCCTTGTTTCAGTCCCCTGTTTCTCTCCTCTGTTTCTTTCCCCTGTTTCTCTCCCATTTTTCTCTCCCCTGTTTCTCTCCCCATTTCTCTCCCCTGTTTCTCTCCCCTGTTTCTCTCCGCTGTTTCTCTCCGCTGTTTCTCTCCGCTGTTTCTCTCCACTGTTTCTCTCCCCTGTTTCACTCCCCTGTTTCCATCCGTTGTTTCACTCCCCTGTTTCACTCTCCTGGTTCACTCTCCTGTTTCACTCCCCTGTTTCAGTCTTCAGTTTTGCACTCTCCTGTTTTTCTCCCCTGTTTATCTCCCCTGTTTCAATCTCCTGTTTCAGTCCCTGTTTCATTCCCCTGCTTCACTCTCCTGTTTCACTCCCCTGTTTCACTCCCCTGTTTCAATCCCTTGTTTCACTTTACTTTTCCATTCTCCTGTTTCACTCCCCTGTTTCACTCCCATGTTGCTCTCCCCTATTGCTCTCCCCTGTTTCTCTCCCCTGTTTCTCTCCCCCTTTTCTCTCCCATGTTTCGCTCCCATGTTTCTCTCCACTGTTTCTCTCCACTGCTTCTCTCCTCTTCTTCTCTCCACTGCTTCTCTCCAGTGCTTTTCTGCACTGTTTCTCTGCCGTATCTTTCCCCTGTTCTCTACCCTGTTTCTCTACCATGTTTTTCTACCCTGTTTCACTTTCCTGTTTCCATCCCCTGTTTAATTTACCATTTTGATCCCCTGTTTCAGTGTCCTGTTTCAGCGTCCTGTTTCAGTGCCCTGTTGCAGTCCACTGTTTCAGTGCCCTGTTTCAGTGCTCTGTTTCAGTCCCCTGTTTCAGTGCCCTGTTTCAGTCCCCTGTTACAGTCCCCTGTTTCAGTCCCCTGTTTCAGTCCCCTGCTTCACTCCCCTGCCTCACTCTCCTGGTTCACTCCCCTGTTTCAATCCCTTTTTTCATTTTAGTATTCCATTCTCCTGTTTCTCTCCCCTGTTTCTCTCCACTGTTTCTCTCCACTGTTTCTATCCCCTGTTTCTCTCCCGTGTTTCACTCCCCTGTTTCACTCCCTTGTTTCACTCACCTGTTTCACTCCCCTGTGTCACTCCCCTGTTTCACTCTCCTGTTTCACTCACCTGTTTCAGTCTTCAGTATTGCACTCCCCTTTTTATCTCCCCTGTTTATCTCCCCTGTTTCAATCTCCTGTTTCAATCTCCTGTTTCACTCCCCTGCTTCACTCCCCTGTTTCATTGTCCTTTTTAAAACCCCTGTTTCACTCCCCTATTTCACTCCCCTGTTTCACTCCCCTCTTTCACTCCCCTGTTTCAGTCCCCTGTTTCACTATACTATTCCATTCTCCTGTTTTACTCCCGTGTTTCACTCCCCTTTTTCACTCCCCTGTTCCTCTACGCTGTTTCTCTACCCTGTTTCTCTACCCTGTTTGTCTACCTTGTTTCTTTCCCATGTTTCTCTCATCTGTTTCACTCCCGTTTCACTCTACTGTTTCACTCCCCTGTTTCACTCCCCTGTTTCACTTCCCTGTTTCACTCTCCTGTTTCATTCCCCTGTTTCACTTACCATTTCGATCCCCTGTTTCACTTACCATTTCGATCTCGTGTTTCAGTCCCCTGTTTCAGTCCCCTGTTTCAATCCCCTGTTTCAGTCCCCTGTTTCACTTTACTATTCCATTCTCCTGTTTCACTCCCCTGTTTCACTCCCATGTTGCTCTCCACTGTTGCTCTCCCCTGTTGCTCTCCCGTGTTTCTCTCCCCTGTTTCTCTCCCCCTTTTCTCTCCCATGTTTCTCTCCCATGTTTCTCTCCACAGTTTCTCTCCACTGCTTCTCTCCATTGCTTCTCTCCAGTGCTTCTCTGCACTGTTTCTCTGCCGTTTCTTTCCCCTGTTCTCTACCCTGTTTCTCTACCCTGTTTCACTTTCCTGTTTCGATCCCCTGTTTCATTTGCCATTTTAATCCCCTGTTTCAGTGTCCTGTTTCAGTGTCCTGTTTCAGTGCCCTTTTTCAGTCCCCTGTTTCAGTGCCCTGTTTTAGTGCCCTGTTTCAGTCCCCTGTTTCAGTCCCCTGTTTCACTCCCCTGTTTCACTCCCCTGTTTCACTCCCCTGTTTCACTCTACTGTTTCACTCTCCTGTTTCACTCACCTGTTTCAGTCTTCAGTTTTGCACTCCCCTTTTTGTCTCCCATGTGTATCTCCCCTGTTTCAATCTCCTGTTTCACTCCCATGCTTCACTCCCCTGTTTCACTGTCCTTTTTAAAACCCCTGTTTCACTCCCCTATTTCACTCCCCTGTTTCACTCCCCTCTTTCACTCCCCTGTTTCACTCCCCTGTTTCAATCCCCTGTTTCACTATACTATTCCATTCTCCTGTTTTGGTCCCCTGTTTCACAACCCTTTTTCACTCCCCTGTTCCTCTACGCTGTTTCTCTACCCTGTTTCTCTACCCTGTTTCTCTACCTTGTTTCTCTCCCATGTTCCTCTCATCTGTTTCACTCCCCTGTTTCTCTCTACTGTTTCACTCCCCTGTTTCACTCCCCTGTTTCACTTCCCTGTTTCACTCTCCTGTTTCACTCCCCTGTTTCACTTACCATTTCGATCTCGTGTTTCAGTCCCCTGTTTCAGTCCCCTGTTTCAATCCCCGGTTTCAGTCACCTGTTTCACTCCCATGTTTCAGTCCCCTCTTTCACTCCCGTGTTTCACTCCCCTGTTTCACTTCCCGGTTTCACTCCACTATTCCATCCTCCTGTTTCACTCCCCTCTTTCACTCCCCTCTTTCACTCCCCTGTTTCACTCCCTTGTTTCACTCTCCTGTTTCACTCCCCTGTTTCATTCTTCAGTTTTGCACTCCCCTGTTTATCTCTCCTCTTTATCTCCGCTGTTTCAATCTCCTGTTTCAATCTGCTGTTTCACTCCTCTGCTTTACTCCCCTCTTTGATTGTCCTTTTAAAAACCTGTTTCACTCCCCTATTTCACTCCCCTGTTTCACTCCCCTGTTTCACCCCCCTGTTTCACCCCCCTGTTTGTCTACCCTGTTTCTCTACGCTGTTTCTCTACCCTTTTTCTCTGCCCTGTTTCTCTATCCTGTTTCTCTCCCATGTATCTCTCATCTGTTTCACTCCCCTGTTTCACTCTACTGTTTCACTTCCCTGTTTCACTTCCCTGTTTCACTCTCCTTTTCGCTCCCCTGTTTCACTTACCATTTCGATCCGCTGGTTCACTTACCATTTCGATCCCCTGTTTCTGTCCCCTCTTTCAGGCCCTGTTTAAATCCATTGTTTCACTCCCCTGTTTCACTCCCCTGTTTCACTCCACTATTCCATCCTCCTGTTTCACTCCCCTGTTTCACTCCTCTGTTTCACTCTACTGTTTCACTCCCCTGTTTCACTTCCCTGTTTCACTCTCCTGTTTCACTCCCCTGTTTCACTCCCCTTTTTCACTCCCCTGTTTCACTCCACTATTCCATCCTCCTGTTTCACTCCCCTGTTTCCCTCCCGTGTTTCACTCCACTGTTTCACTCGCTTGTTTCACTCTCCTGTTTCACTCCCCTATGTCACTTCCCTGTCACTGCCCGTTTCACTCTCCTCTTTCAGTCCTCTCTTTCACTCCCCTCTTTCAATCCCCTCTTTCAATCCCCTTTTTCAATCTCTTCTTTCAATCTCCTCTTTCTATCCCCTGTTTCACTTCCCGTTTCACTTTCCTGTTATACTTTCCTGTTTCCATCCCCTGTTTCTCTCTCCTATTTCTGTCACCTGTTTCTCTCCCATGTTTCTCTACCCTGTTTCACTTTCCAGTTTCACTTTCCTGTTTCCATCCCCTGTTTCACTTAACATTTCGATCTCCGGTTTCAGTCCCCTGTTTCAGTCCCCTGTTTCTCTCCCCTGTTTCTCTCCCCTGTTTCTCTCCCCTGTTTCTCTCTGCTCTTTCTCTCCTCTGTTTCTCTCCCCTGTTTCACTCTCCTGTTTCTCTCCCCTGTTTCTCTCCCCTGTTTCTCTCCGCTGTTTCTCTCCTCTGTTTCTCTCCCCTGTTTCACTCTCCTGTTTCACTCTCATGTTTCACTCCCCTGTTTTAGTCTTCAGCTTTGCACTCCCCTGTTTATTTTCCCTGTTTCACTCCCCTGTTTCAATCCCCTGTTTCACTTTACTATTCCATTCTACTGTTTCACGCCCCTGTTTCACACCCCTGTTTTTCTCCCCTTTTTCTCTCCCCTGTTTCTCTCCGCTGTTTCTCTCCCCTCTTTCTCTCCCCTCTTTCTCGCCCCTCTTTCTCTCCCCTCTTTCTCTCCACTGTTTCCATCCCCTGTTTCACTTAGCATTTTGATCCACTTTTTCAGTCCACTGTTTCAGTCCAATGTTTCAGTCCCTTGTTTCAGTCCCCTGTTTCCCTCCTCTGTTTCTTTCCCCTGTTTCTCTCCCATTTTTCTCTCCCCTGTTTCTCTCCCCGTTTCTCTCCCCTGTTTCTCTCCCCTGTTTCTCTCCGCTGTTTCTCTCCGCTGTTTCTCTCCGCTGTTTCTCTCCACTGTTTCTCTCCCCTGTTTCACTCCCCTGTTTCCATCCGTTGTTTCACTCCCCTGTTTCACTCTCCTGGTTCACTCTCCTGTTTCACTCCCCTGTTTCAGTCTTCAGTTTTGCACTCTCCTGTTTTTCTCCCCTGTTTATCTCCCCTGTTTCAATCTCCTGTTTCAGTCCCTGTTTCATTCCCCTGCTTCACTCTCCTGTTTCACTCCCCTGTTTCACTCCCCTGTTTCAATCCCTTGTTTCACTTTACTTTTCCATTCTCCTGTTTCACTCCCCTGTTTCACTCCCATGTTGCTCTCCCCTATTGCTCTCCCCTGTTTCTCTCCCCTGTTTCTCTCCCCCTTTTCTCTCCCATGTTTCGCTCCCATGTTTCTCTCCACTGTTTCTCTCCACTGCTTCTCTCCTCTTCTTCTCTCCACTGCTTCTCTCCAGTGCTTTTCTGCACTGTTTCTCTGCCGTTTCTTTCCCCTGTTCTCTACCCTGTTTCTCTACCATGTTTCTCTACCCTGTTTCACTTTCCTGTTTCCATCCCCTGTTTAATTTACCATTTTGATCCCCTGTTTCAGTGTCCTGTTTCAGCGTCCTGTTTCAGTGCCCTGTTGCAGTCCACTGTTTCAGTGCCCTGTTTCAGTGCTCTGTTTCAGTCCCGTGTTTCAGTGCCCTGTTTCAGTCCGCTGTTTCAGTCCCCTGTTTCAGTCCCCTGTTTCAGTCCCCTGCTTCACTCCCCTGCCTCACTCTCCTGGTTCACTCGCCTGTTTCAATCCCTTTTTTCACTTTAGTATTCCATTCTCCTGTTTCTCTCCCCTGTTTCTCTCCACTGTTTCTCTCCACTGTTTCTATCCCCTGTTTCTCTCCCCTGTTTCACTCCCCTGTTTCACTCCCCTGTTTCACTCCCTTGTTTCACTCCCCTGTTTCACTCCCCTGTTTCACTCCCCTGTTTCACTCCCCTCTTTCAATCCCCTGTTTCGATCCCCTGTTTCATTTGCCATTTTAATCCCCTGTTTCAGTGTCCTGTTTCAGTGCCCTGTTTTAGTGCCCTGTTTCATTCCCCTGTTTCAGTCCCCTGTTTCTCTCCCCTGTTTCTCTCCCCTGTTTCTCTCCCCTGTTTCTCTCCCATTTCTCTACACGCTTGCACTCCCTTGTTTCATTCTCCTGTTTCACTCCCATTTCGCACCCCTGTTTCATTCCCTGTTTGACTTCCCTGTTTCCATCTCCTGTTACACTTCCCATTTCGATCCCCTGTTTATCTCCCCTGTTTCAATCTCCTTTTTCAATCCCCTTTTTCACTCCCCTGCTTCACTCCCCTGTTTCACTGTCCTTTTAAAAACACCTGTTTCACTCCCCTATTTCAATCCCCTGTTTCACTCCTCTGTTTCACTTCCCTGCTTCAATCCCCTGTTTCACTATAATATTCCATTCTCCTGTTTTACTCCCCTGTTTCACTCCCCTTTTTCACTTGCCTGTTCCAGTACGCTGCTTCTCTACCCTGTTTCTCTACCCTGTTTCTCTACCTTGATTCTCTCCCATGTTTCTGTCACCTGTTTCACTCCCCTGTTTCACCCTACTGTTTCACTCCCCTGTTTCACTCCCCTGTTACACTTCCCTGTTTCACTCTCCTGTTTCACTCCCCTGTTTCACTTATCATTTCGATCCCGTGTTTCACTTACCATTTCGATCTCGTGTTTCAGTCCCCTGTTTCAGTCCCCTGTTTCAATCCCCTGTTTCAGGCCCCTGTTTCACTCCCTTGTTTCAGTCCCCTCTTTCACTCCCCTGTTTCACTCCGCTGTTTGACTCCCCTGTTTCACTCCACTATTCCATCCTCCTATTTCACTCCCCTGTTTCACTCCCCTGTTTCACTCCACTGTTTCACTATCCTGTTTCAATCCCCTATGTCACTTCCCTGTTTCACTCCCCGTTTCGCTCTCATCTTTCAGTCGTCTCTTTCACTGCCCTCTTTCAATCTCCTCTTTCAATCTCCTCTTTCTATCCCCTGTTTCACTTCTGGTTTCACTTTCTTGTTACACTTTCCTGTTTCCATCCCCTGTTTCAGTTACCATTTCGATCTCCTGTTTCAGTCCCCTGTTTCAGTCCCCTGTTTCTCTCCCCTGTGTCTCTCCCATGTTTCATTCTCAGTTTCACATCAATGTTTCCATCCCCTGTTACACTTCCCATCTCGATCCCCTTTTTCTCTCTGATATTTCTCTCTCTATTTCTCTCCCCTGTTTCACTCCCTGCGTTTCTCTCCCATGTTTCTCTCCCCTGTTTCTCTCCCCTGTTTCTCTCCCCTGTTTCTCTTCCCTGTTTCTCTTCCCTGTTTCTCTCCCCTGTTTCTCTCCACTGTTTCTCTACCCTGCTTCACTTTCCTGTTTCACTTTCCTGTTTCACTTACTATTTCGATCTCCTGTTTCAGTCACCTGTTTCAGTCCCCTGTTTCAGTCCCCTATTTCAGTACCCTGTTTCTCTGCCCTGTTTCTCTCCCCTGTTTCTCTCCCCTATCTCTCTCCCCTGTTTCTCTCCCCTCTTGCTCTCCCTACTTTGTCTCCCCTGTTTCTCTCCACTGTTTCCATCGCCCGTTTCACTTACCATTTTGATCCACTGTTTCAGTCCCCTGTTTCTGTCCCTTGTTTCTCTCCCCTGTTTATCTCCCCTCTTTCTCTCCCCTCTTTCTCTCTCCTCTTTCTCTCCCCTCTCTCTCTCCCCTGTATCCATCGACTGTTTCACTTAACATTTTGATCCAATGTTTCAGTCCCCTGTTTCAGTCCCTTGTTTCAGTCCCCTGTTTCTCTCCCCTGTTTCTCTCCCCTGTTTCTCTCCTCTGTTTCTCTCCCCTGTTCCACTCCCCTGTTTCACTCCCCTGTTTCACTCCGCTGTTTCACTCCCCTGTTTCACTCCCTTGTTTCACTCTCCTGTTTTACTCCCCTGTTTCAGTCTTCAGTTTTGCACTCCCCTCTTTATCTCCCCTCTTTATCTCCGCTGTTTCAATCTCCTATTTCAATCTCCTGTTTCACTCCCCTGCTTCACTCCCCTCTTTGATTGTCCTTTTTAAAACCTGTTCCACTCCCCTATTTCACTCCCCGATTCACTCCCCTGTTTCACTCTCATGTTTCACTCCCCTGTTTCACACCCTTGTTTCACTCTCCTGTTTCACTCCCCTGTTTCAGTCTTCAGTTTTGCATTCCCCTGTCTATCTCCCCTCTTTATCTCCCCTGTTTTAATCTCCTGTTTCAGTCTCCTGTTTCACTCAGCTGCTTCGCTCCCCTCTTTGATTGTCCTTTTAAAAACCTATTTCACTCCGCTATTTCACTCCCCTGTTTCACTCCCCTGTCTCAATCATCTGTTTCACTTTACTATTCCATTCTCCTGTTTTACTCCCCTGTTTCACTCCCCTGTTTCACTCCCCTGTTTCTCTACCCTGTTTCTCTACCCTGTTTCTCAATCCTGTTTCTCTCTCATGTTTCTCTCATCTGTTTCACTCCCCTGTTTCACTCTACTGTTTCACTCCCCTTTTTCACTTCCCTGTTTCATTCTCATTTTCACTCCCCTGTTTCAATTACCATTTCGATCTCCTGTTTCACTTACCATTTCGATCCCCTGTTTCTGTCCCCTGTTTCAGGCCCTGTTTCAATCCATTGTTTCACTCTCCTTTTTCACTCCCTGTTTCACTCTCCTGTTTCACTCCCCTGTTTCACTCCCCTGTTTCACTCCACTATTCCATCCTCCTGTTTCACTCCCCTGTTTCACTCTTCTGTTTCACTGCCCTGTTTCACTCCCCTGTTTCACTCCCTTGTTTCACTGTCCTGTTTCACTCCCCTATGTCACTTCCCTGTTTCACTCCCCTGTTTCACTCTCCTCTTTCAATCCCCTCTTTCAATCCCCTCTTTCAATCTCCTCTTTCAATCTCCTCTTTCTATCCCCTGTTTCACTTCCCGTTTCACTTTCCTGTTCCCATACCCTGTTTCTCTTACCATTTCGATCCCCTGTTTCTGTTTCCAATTTCTCTCCCCCCTTTCTCTCCCCCATTTCTCTCCCATGTTTCGCTCCCATGTTTCACTCCCATGTTTCTCTCCACTGTTTCACTCCCCTGTTTCTCTCCCGTTTCTCTCCCCTGTTTCTCTCCCCTGTTTCTCTACCCTGTTTCACTTTCCAGATTCACTTTGCTGTTTTCCTCCCCTGTTTCCCTTACCATTTCGATCTCCTGTTTCAGTCCCCTGTTTCAGTCCCCTGTTCAGTCCCCTGTTTCTCTCCCCTGTTTCTCTCCCCTGTTTCACTCCCCTGTTTCTCTCCGCTGTTTCTCTCCCCTGTTTCTCTTCCCTGTTTCTCTCCCCTGTTTCTCTCCACTGTTTCTCTACCCTCTTTCACTCCCCTGTTTTACTCCCCTGTTTGACTCCCCTGTTTCACTCCACTATTCCATCCTCCTGTTTCACTCCCCTGTTTCACTCCCCTGTTTCACTCCACTGTTTCACTCTCATGTTTCACTCCCCTATGTCACTTCCCTGTTTCACTCCCCGTTTCGCTATCATCTTTCAGTCCTCTCTTTCACTCCCCTCTTTCAATTCCCTCTTTCAATCTCCTCTTTCAATCTCCTCTTTCTATCCCCTGTTTCACTTCCGGTTTCACTTTCCTGTTACACTTTCCTGTTTCCATCCCCTGTTTCACTTAACATTTCGATCTCCTGTTTCAGTCCCCTGTTTCAGTCCCCTGTTTCTCTCCCCTGTTTCTCTCCCCTGTTTCTCTCCTCTGTTTCTCTCCCCTGTTCCACTCCCCTGTTTCACTCCCCCGTTTCACTCCCCTATTTCACTCCCCTGTTTCACTCCCCTGTCTCAATCCCCTGTTTCACTTAACTATTCCATTTTCCTGTTTCACTCCCCTGTTTCACTCCCCTGTTTCTCTACCCTGTTTCTCTACCCTGTTTCTCTACCCTGTTTCTCTATCCTGTTTCTCTCTCATGTTTCTCTCATCTGTTTCACTCCCCTGTTTCACTCTACTGTTTCACTCCCCTGTTTCACTTCCCTGTTTCATTCTCATTTTCACTCCCCTGTTTCAATTACCATTTCGATCTCCTGTTTCACTTACCATTTCGATCCCCTGTTTCTGTCCCCTGTTTCAGGCCCTGTTTCAATCCATTGTTTCACTCCCCTGTTCCACTCCCCTGTTTCACTCCACTATTCCATCCTCCTGTTTCACTCCCCTGTTTCACTCTTCTGTTTCACTGCCCTGTTTCACTCCCCTGTTTCACTCCCTTGTTTCACTGTCCTGTTTCACTCCCCTATGTCACTTCCCTGTTTCACTCCCCTGTTTCACTCTCCTCTTTCAATTCCCTCTTTCAATCCCCTCTTTCAATCTCCTCTTTCAATCTCCTCTTTCTATCCCCTGTTTCACTTCCCGTTTCACTTTCCTGTTACACTTTCCTGTTCCCATACCCTGTTTCTCTTACCATTTCGATCCCCTGTTTCTGTTTCCAATTTCTCTCCCCCCTTTCTCTCCCCCATTTCTCTCCCATGTTTCGCTCCCATGTTTCACTCCCATGATTCTCTCCCCTGTTTCACTCCCCTGTTTCTCTCCCGTTTCTCTCCCCTGTTTCTCTCCCCTGTTTCTCTACCCTGTTTCAATTTCCAGATTCACTTTGCTGTTTTCATCTCCTGTTTCCCTTACCATTTCGATCTCCTGTTTCAGTCCCCTGTTTCAGTCCCCTGTTCAGTCCCCTGTTTCTCTCCCCTGTTTCTCTCCCCTGTTTCACTCCCCTGTTTCTCTCCCCTGTTTCTCTCCACTGTTTCTCTACCCTCTTTCACTCCCCTGTTTTACTCCCCTGTTTGACTCCCCTGTTTCACTCCACTATTCCATCCTCCTGTTTCACTCCCCTGTTTCACTCCACTGTTTCACTCCACGGTTTCACTCTCATGTTTCACTCCCCTATGTCACTTCCCTGTTTCACTCCCCGTTTCGCTCTCATCTTTCAGTCCTCTCTTTCACTCCCCTCTTTCAATTCCCTCTTTCAATCTCCTCTTTCAATCTCCTCTTTCTATCCCCTGTTTCACTTCCGGTTTCACTTTCCTGTTTCAATCCCCTGTTTCACTTAACATTTCGATCTCCTGTTTCAGTCCCCTGTTTCAGTCCCCTGTTTCTCTCCCCTGTTTCTCTCCCCTGTTTCTCTCCTCTGTTTCTCTCCCCTGTTCCACTCCCCTGTTTCACTCCCCTGTTTCACTCCCCTGTTTCACTCCCCTGTTTCACTCCCTTGTTTCACTCTCCTGTTTTACTCCCCTGTTTCAGTCTTCAGTTTTGCACTCCCCTGTTTATCTCCCCTCTTTATCTCCGCTGTTTCAATCTCCTGTTTCAATCTCCTGTTTCACTCCCCTGCTTCACTCCCCTCTTTGATTGTCCTTTTTAAAACCTGTTTCACTCCCCTATTTCACTCCCCCGATTCACTCCCCTGTTTCACTCTCCTGTTTCACTCCCCTGTTTCACTCCCTTGTTTCACTCTCCTGTTTCACTCCCCTGTTTCAGTCTTCAGTTTTGCATTCCCCTGTCTATCTCCCCTCTTTATCTCCCCTGTTTCAATCTCCTGTTTCAATCTCCTGTTTCACTCAGCTGCCTCGCTCCCCTCTTGTCCTTTTAAAAACCTATTTCACTCCGCTATTTCACTCCCTGTTTCACTCCCCTGTCTCAATCATCTGTTTCACTTTACTATTCCATTCTCCTGTTTCACTCCCCTGTTTCACTCCCCTGTTTCTCTACCCTGTTTCTCTACCCTGTTTCTCTACCCTGTTTCTCAATCCTGTTTCTCTCTCATGTTTCTCTCATCTGTTTCACTCCCCTGTTTCACTCTACTGTTTCACTCCCCTTTTTCACTTCCCTGTTTCATTCTCATTTTCACTCCCCTGTTTCAATTACCATTTCGATCTCCTGTTTCACTTACCATTTCGATCCCCTGTTTCTGTCTCCTGTTTCAGGCCCTGTTTCAATCCATTGTTTCACTCCCCTGTTTCACTCCCCTGTTTCACTCCACTATTCCATCCTCCTGTTTCACTCCCCTGTTTCACTCTTCTGTTTCACTGCCCTGTTTCACTCCCCTGTTTCACTCCCTTGTTTCACTGTCCTGTTTCACTCCCCTATGTCACTTCCCTGCTTCACTCCCCTGTTTCACTCTCCTCTTTCAATCCCCTCTTTCAATCCCCTCTTTCAATCTCCTCTTTCAATCTCCTCTTTCTATCCCCTGTTTCACTTCCCGTTTCACTTTCCTGTTACACTTTCCTGTTCCCATACCCTGTTTCTCTTACCATTTCGATCCCCTGTTTCTGTTTCCAATTTCTCTCCTCCCTTTCTCTCCCCCATTTCTCTCCCATGTTTTGCTCCCATGTTTCACTCCCATGTTTCTCTCCCCTGTTTCACTCCCCTGTTTCTCTCCCCTATTTCTCTCCCTTGTTTCTCTACCCTGTTTCACTTTCCAGATTCACTTTGCTGTTTTCATCCCCTGTTTCCCTTACCATTTCGATCTCCTGTTTCAGTCCCCTGTTTCAGTCCCCTGTTCAGTCCCCTGTTTCTCTCCCCTGTTTCTCTCCCCTGTTTCACTCCCCTGTTTCTCTCTTCTGTTTCTCTCCCCTGTTTCTCTTCCCTGTTTCTCTCCCCTGTTTCTCTCCACTGTTTCTCTACCCTCTTTCACTCCCCTGTTTTACTCCACTGTTTGACTCCCCTGTTTCACTCCACTATTCCATCCTCCTGTTTCACTCCCCTGTTTCACTCCACTGTTTCACTCTCATGTTTCACTCCCCTATGTCACTTCCCTGTTTCACTCCCCGTTTCGCTTTCATCTTTCAGTCCTCTCTTTCTCTCCCCTCTTTCAATTCCCTCTTTCAATCTCCTCTTTCAATCTCCTCTTTCTATCCCCTGTTTCACTTCCCGTTTCACTTTCCTGTTACACTTTCCTGTTTCCATCCCCTGTTTCACTTACCATTTCGATCTCCTGTTTCAGTCCCCTGTTCCAGTCCCCTGCTTCTCTCCCCTGTGTCTCTCCCATGTTTCATTCTCAGTTTCACTTCCATGTTTCCATCCCCTGTTACACTTCCCATTTCGATCCCCTTTTTCTCTCTCGTATTTCTCTCCCTATTTCTCTCCCCTGTTTCACTCCCTGCGTTTCTCTCCCATGTTTCTCTCCCCTGTTTCTCTCCCATGTTTCTCTCCCATGTTTCTCTCCCCTGTTTCTCTCCCCTGTTTCTCTCCCCTGTTTCTCTCCACTGTTTCTCTACCCTGTTTCTCTCCATTGTTTCTCTACCCTGTTTCACTTTCATGTTTCACTTTCATGTTTCACTTACCATTTCGATCTCCTGTTTCAGTCACCTGTTTCAGTCCCCTGTTTCAGTCCCCTATTTCAGTCCCCTGCTTCTCTGCCCTGTTTCTCTCCCCTGTTTATCTCCCCTGTTTCCATTCCCCGTTTCACTTACCATTTTGATCCACTGTTTCAGTCCCCTGTTTCTGTCCCTTGTTTCTCTCCCCTGTTTGTCTCCCCTGTTTCTCTCCCATCTTTCTCTCCCCTCTCTCTCTCCCCTGTTTCCATCCACTCTTTCACTTAACATTTTGATCCACTGTTTCAGTCCCCTGTTTCAGTCCCTTGTTTCAGTCCCCTGTTTCTCTCCTCTGTTTCTCTCCCCTGTTTCACTCCCCTGTTTCACTCCCCTGTTTCACTCCCCTGTTTCACTCCCCTGTTTCACTCCCTTGTTTCTCTCTCCTGTTTTACTCCCCTGTTTCAGTCTTCAGTTTTGCACTCCCCTGTTTATCACCCCTCTTTATCTCCGCTGTTTCAATCTCCTGTTTCAATCTCCTGTTTCACTCCCCTGCTTCACTCCCCTCTTTGATTGTCCTTTTTAAAACCTGTTTCACTCCCCTATTTCACTCCCCCGTTTCACTCCCCTGTTTCACTCTCCTGTTTCACTCCCCTGTTTCACTCCCTTTTTCACTTTCCAGTTTCACTTTCCTGTTTCCATCCCCTGTTTCACTTAACATTTCGATCTCCGGTTTCATTCCCCTGTTTCAGTCCCCTGTTTCTCTCCCCTGTTTCTCTCCCCTGTTTCTCTCCCCTGTTTCTCTCCCCTGTTTCTCTCCGCTCTTTCTCTCCTCTGTTTCTCTCCCCTGTTTCACTCTCCTGTTTCTCTCCCCTGTTTCTCTCCCCTGTTTCTCTCCGCTGTTTCTCTCCTCTGTTTCTCTCCCCTGTTTCACTCTCCTGTTTCACTCTCATGTTTCACTCCCCTGTTTTATTCTTCAGCTTTGCACTCCCCTGTTTATCTCCCCTGTTTCACTCCCCTGTTTCAATCCCCTGTTTCACTTTTCTATTCCATTCTACTGTTTCACGCCCTTGTTTCACACCCCTGTTTTTCTCCCCTGTTTCTCTCCCCTGTTTCTCTCCGCTGTTTCTCTTCCCTCTTTCTCTCCCCTCTTTCTCGCCCCTCTTTCTCTCCCCTCTTTCTCTCCCCTGTTTCCATCCCCTGTTTCACTTAGCATTTTGATCCACTTTTTCCGTGCACTGTTTCAGTCCAATGTTTCAGTCCCTTGTTTCAGTCCCCTGTTTCTCTCCTCTGTTTCTTTCCCCTGTTTCTCTCCCATTTTTCTCTCCCCTGTTTCTCTCCCCGTTTCTCTCCCCTGTTTCTCTCCCCTGTTTCTCTCCGCTGTTTCTCTCTGCTGTTTCTCTCCGCTGTTTCTCTCCACTGTTTCTCTCCCCTGTTTCACTCCCCTGTTTCCATCCGTTGTTTCACTCCCCTGTTTCACTCTCCTGGTTCACTCTCCTGTTTCACTCCCCTGTTTCAGTCTTCAGTTTTGCACTCTCCTGTTTTTCTCCCCTGTTTATCTCCCCTGTTTCAATCTCCTGTTTCAGTCCCTGTTTCATTCCCCTGCTTCACTCTCCTGTTTCACTCCCCTGTTTCACTCCCCTGTTTCAATCCCTTGTTTCACTTTACTATTCCATTCTCCTGTTTCACTCCCCTGTTTCACTCCCATGTTGCTCTCCCCTGTTGCTCTCCCCTGTTTCTCTCCCCTGTTTCTCTCCCCTGTTTCTCTCCCATGTTTCGCTCCCATGTTTCTCTCCACTGTTTCTCTCCACTGCTTCTCTCCTCTTCTTCTCTCCACTGCTTCTCTCCAGTGCTTTTCTGCACTGTTTCTCTGCCGTTTCTTTCCCCTGTTCTCTACCCTGTTTCTCTACCATGTTTCTCTACCCTGTTTCACTTTCCTGTTTCCATCCCCTGTTTAATTTACCATTTTGATCCCCTGTTTCAGTGCCCTGTTGCAGTCCACTGTTTCAGTGCCCTGTTTCAGTGCTCTGTTTCAGTCCCCTGTTTCAGTGCCCTGTTTCAGTCCGCTGTTTCAGTCCCCTGTTTCAGTCCCCTGTTTCAGTCCCCTGCTTCACTCCCCTGCCTCACTCTCCTGGTTCACTCGCCTGTTTCAATCCCTTTTTTCACTTTAGTATTCCATTCTCCTGTTTCTCTCCCCTGTTTCTCTCCACTGTTTCACTCCCCTGTTTCACTCCCCTGTTTCACTCCCCTGTTTCACTCTCCTGTTTCACTCCCCTGTTTCAGTCTTCAGTATTGCACTCCCCTTTTTATCTCCCCTGTTTATCTCCCCTCTTTCAATCTCCTGTTTCAATCTCCTGTTTCACTCCCCTGCTTCACTCCCCTGTTTCATTGTCCTTTTTAAAACCCCTGTTTCACTCCCCTATTTCACTCCCCTGTTTCACTCCCCTCTTTCACTCCCCTGTTTCAATCCCCTGTTTCACTATACTATTCCATTCTCCTGTTTTACTCCCCTGTTTCACTCCCCTTTTTCACTCCCCTGTTCCTCTACGCTGTTTCTCTACCCTGTTTCTCTACCCTGTTTGTCTACCTTGTTTCTTTCCCATGTTTCTCTCATCTGTTTCACTCCCCTGTTTCACTCTACTGTTTCACTCCCCTGTTTCATTTCCCTGTTTCACTCCCCTGTTTCACTTCCCTGTTTCACTCTCCTGTTTCACTCCCCTGTTTCACTTACCATTTCGATCCCCTGTTTCACTTACCATTTCGATCTCGTGTTTCAGTCCCCTGTTTCAGTCCCCTGTTTCAATCCCCTTTGTCAGTCCCCTGTTTCACCTTACTATTCCATTCTCCTGTTTCACTCCCCTGTTTCACTCCCATGTTGCTCTCCACTGTTGCTCTCCCCTGTTGCTCTCCCGTGTTTCTGTCCCCTGTTTCTTTCCCCCTTTTCTCTCCCATGTTTCTCTCCCATGTTTCTCTCCACTATTTCTCTCCACTTCTTCTCTCCATTGCTTCTCTCCAGTGCTTCTCTGCACTGTTTCTCTGCCGTTTCTTTCCCCTGTTCTCTACCCTGTTTCTCTACCCTGTTTCACTTTCCTGTTTCGATCCCCTGTTTCATTTGCCATTTTAATCCCCTGTTTCAGTGTCCTGTTTCAGTGTCCTGTTTCAGTGCCCTTTTTCAGTCCCCTGTTTCAGTGCCCTGTTTTAGTGCCCTGTTTCAGTCTCCTGTTTCAGTCCCCTGTTTCTCTCCCCTGTTTCTCTCCCCTGTTTCTCTCCCCTGTTTCTCTCCCCCTTTTCTCTCCCATGTTTCTCTCCACAGTTTCTCTCCACTGCTTCTCTCCATTGCTTCTCTCCAGTGCTTCTCTGCACTGTTTCTCTGCCGTTTCTTTCCCCTGTTCTCTACCCTGTTTCTCTACCATGTTTCTCTACCCTGTTTCACTTTCCTGTTTCGATCCCCTGTTTCATTTGCCATTTTAATCCCCTGTTTCAGTGTCCTGTTTCAGTGTCCTGTTTCAGTGCCCCTTTTCAGTCCCCTGTTTCAGTGCCCTGTTTTAGTGCCCTGTTTCAGTCCCCTGTTTCAGTCCCCTGTTTCTCTCCCCTGTTTCTCTCCCCTGTTTCTCTCCCCTGTTTCTCTCCCCCTTTTCTCTCCCATGTTTCGCTCCCATGTTTCTCTCCACTGTTTCTCTCCACTGCTTCTCTCCTCTTCTTCTCTCCACTGCTTCTCTCCAGTGCTTTTCTGCACTGTTTCTCTGCCGTTTCTTTCCCCTGTTCTCTACCCTGTTTCTCTACCATGTTTCTCTACCCTGTTTCACTTTCCTGTTTCCATCCCCTGTTTAATTTACCATTTTGATCCCCTGTTTCAGTGTCCTGTTTCAGCGTCCTGTTTCAGTGCCCTGTTTCAGTCCACTGTTTCAGTGCCCTGTTTCAGTGCTCTGTTTCAGTCCCCTGTTTCAGTGCCCTGTTTCAGTGCTCTGTTTCAGACCCCTGCCTCACTCTCCTGGTTCACTCCCCTGTTTCAATCCCTTTTTTCACTTTAGTATTCCATTCTCCTGTTTCTCTCCCCTATTTCTCTCCCCTATTTCTCTCCACTGTTTCTATCCCCTTTTTCTCTCCCCTGTTTCACTCCCCTGTTTCACTCCCCTGTTTCACTCCCCTGTTTCACTCCCCTGTTTCACTCCCCTGTTTCACTCCCCTGTTTCTCTCCCATGTTTCTCTCCCCTGTTTCTCTCCCCTGTTTCTCTCCCCTGTTTCTCTCCATTGTTTCTCTCCCCTGTTTCTCTCCATTGTTTCTCTACCCTGTTTCACTTTCCTGTTTCACTTTCCTGTTTCACTTACCATTTCGATCTCCTGTTTCAGTCACCTGTTTCAGTCCCCTGTTTCAGTCCCCTATTTCAGTCCCCTGTTTCTCTGCCCTGTTTCTCTCCCCTGTTTCTCTCCCCTGTTTCTCTCCCCTATCTCTCTCCCCTGTTTCTCTCCCCTCTTTCTCTCCCCTCTTTGTCTCCCCTGTTTCTCTCCACTGTTTCCATCCCCCGTTTCACTTACCATTTTGATCCACTGTTTCAGTCCCCTGTTTCTGTCCCTTGTTTCCACCCCTGTTTATCTCCCCTCTTTCTCTCCCCTCTTTCTCTCCCCTCTTTCTCTCCCCTCTCTCTCTCCCCTGTATCCATCCACCGTTTCACTTAACACTTTGATCCACTGTTTCAGTCCCCTGTTTCAGTCCCTTGTTTCAGTCCCCTGTTTCTCTCCCCTGTTTCTCTCCCCTGTTTCTCTCCTCTGTTTCTCTCCCCGTTCCACTCCCCTGTTTCACTCCCCTGTTTCACTCCCCAGTTTCACTCCCCTGTTTCACTCCCTTGTTTCACTCCCCTGTTTTACTCACCTGTTTCAGTCTTCAGTTTTGCACTCCCCTGTTTATCTCCCCTCTTTATCTACGCTCTTTCAATCTCCTGTTTCAATCTCCTGTTTCACTCCCCTGCTTCACTCCCCTCTTTGATTGTCCTTTTTAAAACCTGTTTCACTCCCCTATTTCACTCCCCC
Source organism: Carcharodon carcharias (assembly GCF_017639515.1). Lineage (NCBI taxonomy): Eukaryota > Metazoa > Chordata > Chondrichthyes > Lamniformes > Lamnidae > Carcharodon > Carcharodon carcharias. The sequence goes on from NC_054476.1 coordinate 26,659,858, forward strand.
GATTCACTCCCCTGTTTCACTCTCCTGTTTCACTCCCCTGTTTCACTCCCTTGTTTCACTCTCCTGTTTCACTCCCCTGTTTCAGTCTTCAGTTTTGCATTCCCCTGTCTATCTCCCCTCTTTATCTTCCTGTTTCAATCTCTTGTTTCAATCTCCTGTTTCACTCACCTGCTTCGCTACCCTCTTTGATTGTCCTTTTAAAAACCTGTTTCACTCCCCTATTTCACTCCCCTGTTTCACTCCCCTGTCTCAATCCCCTGTTTCACTTTACTATTCCATTCTCCTGTTTCACTCCCCTGTTTCACTCCCCTGTTTCTCTACCCTGTTTCTCTACCCTATTTCTCTACCCTGTTTCTCTATCCTGTTTCTCTCTCATGTTTCTCTCATCTGTTTCACTCCCCTGTTTCACTTCCCTGTTTCATTCTCATTTTCACTCCCCTGTTTCAATTACCATTTCGATATCCTGTTTCACTTACCATTTCGATCCCCTGTTTCTGTCCCCTGTTTCAGGCCCTATTTCAATCCATTGTTTCACTCCCCTGTTTCACTCCCCTGTTTCACTCCACTATTCCATCCTCCTGTTTCACTCCCCTGTTTCACTCTTCTGTTTCACTGCCCTGTTTCACTCCCCTGTTTCACTCCCTTGTTTCACTGTCCTGTTTCACTCCCCTATGTCACTTCCCTGTTTCACTCCCCTTTTCACTCTCCTCTTTCAATCCCCTCTTTCAATCACCTCTTTCAATCTCCTCTTTCAATCTCCTCTTTCTATCCCCTGTTTCACTTCCCGTTTCACTTTCCTGTTACACTTTCCTGTTCCCATACCCTGTTTCTCTTACCATTTCGATCCCCTGTTTCTGTTTCCAATTTCTCTCCCCCCTTTCTCTCCCCCATTTCTCTCCCATGTTTCGCTCCCATGTTTCACTCCCAAGTTTCTCTCCCCTGTTTCACTCCCCTGTTTCTCTCCCCTGTTTCTCTCCCCTGTTTCTCTCCCTTGTTTCTCTACCCTGTTTCACTTTCCAGATTCACTTTGCTGTTTTCATCCCCTGTTTCCCTTACCATTTCGTTCTCCTGTTTCAGTCCCCTGTTTCAGTCCCCTGTTCAGTCCCCTGTTTCTCTCCCCTGTTTCTCTCCCCTGTTTCACTCCCCTGTTTCTCTCCCCTGTTTCTCTCCCCTGTTTCTCTTCCCTGTTTCTCTCCCCTGTTTCTCTCCACTGTTTCTCTACCCTCTTTCACACCCCTGTTTTACTCCACTGTTTGACTCCCCTGTTTCACTCCACTATTCCATCCTCCTGTTTCACTCCCCTGTTTCACTCCCCTGTTTCACTCCACTGTTTCACTCTCAAGTTTCACTCCCCTATGTCACTTCCCTGTTTCACTCCCCGTTTCGCTCTCATCTTTCAGTCCTCTCTTTCACTCCCCTCTTTCAATTCCCTCTTTCAATCTCCTGTTTCTCTCCCCTGTTTCACTTCCCGTTTCACTTTCCTGTTACACTTTCCTGTTTCCATCCCCTGTTTCACTTACCATTTCGATCTCCTGTTTCAGTCCCCTGTTTCAGTCCCCTGCTTCTCTCCCCTGTGTCTCTCCCATGTTTCATTCTCAGTTTCACTTCCATGTTTCCATCCCCTGTTACACTTCCCATTTCGATCCCCTTTTTCTCTCTCGTATTTCTCTGCCTATTTCTCTCCCCTGTTTCACTCCCTGCGTTTCTCTCCCATGTTTCTCTCCCCTGTTTCTCTCCCATGTTTCTCTCCCCTGTTTCTCTCCCCTGTTTCTCTCCCCTGTTTCTCTCCCCTGTTTCTCTTCCCTGTTTCTCTCCCCTGTTTCTCTCCATTGTTTCTCTACCCTGTTTCACTTTCCTGTTTCACTTTCCTCTTTCATTTTTCGATCTCCTGTTTCAGTCACCTGTTTCAGTCCCCTGTTTCAGTCCCCTATTTCATTCCTCTGTTTCTATGCCCTGTTTCTCTCCCCTGTTTCTCTCCCCTCTTTCTCTCCCCTGTTTCTCTCCCCTGTTTCTCTCCCCTCTTTCTCTCCCCTCTCTCTCTCCCCTGTTTCCATCCACTCTTTCAATTAACATTTTGATCCACTGTTTCAGTCCCCTGTTTCAGTCCCTTGTTTCAGTCCCCTGTTTCTCTCCCCTGTTTCTCTCCCCTGTTTCTCTCCTCTGTTTCTCTCCCCTGTTTCACTCCCCTGTTTCACTCCCGTTTCACTCCCTTGTTTCACTCTCCTGTTTTACTCCCCTGTTTCAGTCTTCAGTTTTGCACTCCCCTGTTTATCTCCCCTCTTTATCTCCCCTGTTTCAATCTCCTGTTTCAATCTCCTGTTTCACTCCCCTGCTTCACTCCCCTCTTTGATTGTCCTTTTTAAAACCTGTTTCACTCCCCTATTTCACTCCCCCGATTCACTCCCCTGTTTCACTCTCATGTTTCACTCCCCTGTTTCACTCCCTTGTTTCACTCTCCTGTTTCACTCCCCTGTTTCAGTCTTCAGTTTTGCATTCCCCTGCTTATCTCCCCTCTTTATCTCCCTTGTTTCAATCTCCTGTTTCAATCTCCTGTGTCATTCACGTGCTTCACTCCCCTCTTTGATTGTCCTTTTAAAAACCTGTTTCACACACCTATTTCACTCCCCTGTTTCACTCCCCTGTTTCACTCCCCTGTCTCAATCCCCTGTTTCACTTTACTATTCCATTCTACTGTTTCACTCCCCTGTTTCACTCCCCTGTTTCTCTACCCTGTTTCTCTACCCTGTTTCTCTACCCTGTTTCTCTATCCTGTTTCTCTCCCATGTTTCTCTCATCTGTTTCACTCTCCTGTTTCACTCTACTGTTTCACTCCCCTGTTTCACTTCCCTGTTTCACTCTCCTTTTCAGTCCCCTGTTTCATTTACCATTTCGATCCCCGGGTTCACTTACCATTTCGATCCCCTGTTTCTGTCCCCTGTTTCAGGCCCTGTTTCAATCCATTGTTTCACTCCCCTGTTTCACTCCCCTGTTTCACTCCACTATTCCATCCTCCTGTTTCACTCCCCTGTTTCACTCTTCTGTTTCATTGGCCTGTTTCACTCCCCTGTTTCACTCCAATATTCCATCCTCCTGTTTCACTCCCCTGTTTCACTCTTCTGTTTCACTGCCCTGTTTCACTCCCCTGTTTCACTCCCCTGTTTCACTCCCTTGTTTCACTGTCCTGTTTCACTCCCCTATGTCATTTCCCTGTTTCACTCCCCTGTTTCACTATCCTCTTTCAGTCCCCTCTTTCACTCCCCTCTTTCAATCCCCTCTTTCAAGCCCCTCTTTCAATCTCCTCTTTCAATCTACTCTTTCTATCCCCTGTTTCACTTCCCGTTTCACTTTCCTGTTACAATTTCCTGTTCCCATACCCTGTTTCTCTTACCATTTCGATCCCCTGTTTCTGTTTCCAATTTCTCTTCCCCCTTTCTCTCCCCCATTTCTCTCCCATGTTTCGCTCCCATGTTTCACTCCCATGTTTCTATCCCCTGTTTCACTCCCCTGTTTCTCTCCCCTGTTTCTCTCCCCTGTTTCTCTCCCCTGTTTCTCTACCCTGTTTCACTTTCCAGATTCACTTTGCTGTTTTCATCCCCTGTTTCCCTTACCATTTCGATCTCCTGTTTCAGTCCCCTGTTTCAGTCCCCTGTTCAGTCCCCTGTTTCTCTCCCCTGTTTCTCTCCCCTGTTTCACTCCCCTGTTTCTCTCCCCTGTTTCTCTCCCCTGTTTCTCTTCCCTGTTTCTCTCCCCTGTTTCTCTCCACTGTTTCTCTACCCTCTTTCACTCCCCTGTTTCACTCCCCTGTTTGACTCCCCTGTTTCACTCCACTATTCCATCCTCCTGTTTCACTCCCCTGTTTCACTCTCCTTTTCACTCCCCTATGTCACTTCCCTGTTTCACTCCCCGTTTTGCTCTCATCTTTCAGTCCTCTCTTTCACTCCCCTCTTTCAATCCCCTCTTTCAATCCCCTCTTTCAATCTCCTCTTTGAATCTCCTCTTTCTATCCCCTGTTTCACTTCCGGTTTCACTTTCCTGTTACACTTTCCTGTTTCCATCCCCTGTTTCACTTACCATTTCGATCTCCTGTTTCAGTCCCCTGTTTCAGTCCCCTGTTTCTCTCCCCTGTGTCTCTTCCATGTTTCATTCTCAGTTTCACTTCCATGTTTCCATCCCCTGTTACACTTCCCATTTCGATCCCCTTTTTCTCTCTCATATTTCTCTCCCTATTTCTCTCCCCTCTTTCACTCCCTGCATTTCTCTCCCATGTTTCTCTCCCATTTTTCTCTCCCATGTTTCTCTCCCCTGTTTCTCTCCCCTGTTTTTCTCCCCTGTTTCTCTCCCCTGTTTCTCTTCCCTGTTTCTCTCCCCGTTTCTCTCCATTGTTTCTCTACCCTGTTTCGCTTTCCTGTTTCACTTTCCTGTTTCACTTACCATTTCGATCTCCTGTTTCAGTCACCTGTTTCAGTCCCCTGTTTCAGTCCCCTATTTCCGTCCCCTGTTTCTCTGCCCTGTTTCTCTCCCCTGTTTCTCTCCCCTCTTTCTCTCCCCTCTTTCTCTCCCCTCTTTGTCTCCCCTGTTTCTCTCCCCTGTTTCCATTCCCCGTTTCACTTACCATTTTGATCCACTGTTTCAGTCCCCTGTTTCTGTCCCTTGTTTCTCTCCCCTGTTTATCTCCCCTGTTTCTCTCCCCTGTTTCTCTCCCCTCTTTCTCTCCCCTCTCTCTCTCCCCTGTTTCCATCCACTGTTTCACTTAACATTTTGATCCACTGTTTCAGTCCCCTGTTTCAGTCCCTTGTTTCAGTCCCTTGTTTCTCTCCCCTGATTCTCTCCCCTGTTTCTCTCCTCTGTTTCTCTCCCCTGTTCCACTCCCCTGTTTCACTCCCCTGTTTCACTCCCCTGTTTCACTCCCTTGTTTCACTCGCCTGTTTTACTCCCCTGTTTCAGTCTTCAGTTTTGCACTCCCTCTTTATCTCCCCTCTTTATCTCCGCTGTTTCAATCTCCTGTTTCAATCTCCTGTTTCACTCCCCTGCTTCACTCCCCTCTTTGATTGTCCTTTTTAATACCTGTTTCACTCCCCTATTTCACTCCCCCTTTTCACTCCCCTGTTTCACTCCCTTGTTTCACTCTCCTGTTTCACTCCCCTGTTGCAGTCTTCAGTTTTGCATTCCCCATTTATCTCCGCTCTTTATCTCCCTTGCTTCAATCTCCTGTTTCAATCTCCTGTTTCACTCACCTGCTTCACTCCCCTCTTTGATTGTCCTTTTAAAAACCTTTTTCACACCCCTATTTCACTCCCCTGTTTCACTCCCCTGTTTCACTCCCCTGTCTCAATCCCCTGTTTCACTGTACTATTCCATTCTCCTGTTTCACTCCCCTGTTTCACTCCCCTGTTTTTCTACCCTGTTTTTCTACCCTGTTTCTCTACCCTGCTTCTCTATCCCTTTTCTCTCCCATGTTTCTCTCATCTGTTTCACTCCCCTGTTTCACTCTACGGTTTCACTCCCCTGTTTCATTTCCCTGTTTCACTCTCCTTTTCAGTCCCCTGTTTCACTTACCATTTCGATCCCCTGGTTCACTTACCATTTCGATCCCCTGTTTCTGTCCCCTGTTTCAGGCCCTGTTTCAATCCTTTGTTTCACTCACCTGTTTCACTCCACTGTTTCAATCCCCTGTTTCACTCCAGTATTCCATCCTCCTGTTTCACTCCCCTGTTTCACTCTTCTGTTTCACTGCTCTGTTTCACTCCCCTGTTTCACTCCCCTGTTTCACTCCCTTGTTTCAATGTACTGTTTCACTCCCCTACGTCACTTCCCTGTTTCACTACCCTGTTTCACACTCCTCTTTCAGTCCCCTCTTTCACTCCCCTCTTTCAATCCCCTCTTTCAATCCCCTCTTTCAATCTCCTCTTTCAATCTCCTCTTTCTATCCCTTGTTTCACATCCCGTTTCACTTTCCTGTTACACTTTCCTGTTCCCATACCCTGTTTCTCTTACCATTTCGATCCACTGTTTCCGTTTCCTATTTCTCTCCCCCCTTTCTCTCCCCCATTTCTCTCCCATGTTTCGCTCCCATGTTTCTCTCCCCTGTTTCTCTCCCCTGTTTCTCTACCCTGTTTCACTTTCCAGATTCACTCTCCTGTTTTCATCCCCTGTTTCCCTTACCATTTCGATCTCCTGTTTCAGTCCCCTGTTTCAGTCCCCTGTTTCAGTCCCCTGTTCAGTCCCCTGTTTCTCTCCCCTGTTTCTCTCCCCTGTTTCACTCCCCTGTTTCTCTCCCCTCTTTCTCTCCCCTCTTTCTCTCCCCTCTTTCACTCCCATGTTTCCATCCCCTGTTTCATTAACCATTTTGATCCATTGTTTCAGTCCCCTATTTCACTCCCTTGTTTCATTCCCCTTTTCTCTCCACTGTTTCTCTCCCCTCTTTCTCTCCCCTGTTTCTCTCCCCTGTTTCACACACCTGTTTCATCCCCTGTTTCACTCTCCTGTTTCACTCCCCTATGTCACTTCCCTGTTTCACTCCCCTGTTTCACTCTCCTCTTTCAGTCCCCTCTTTCACTCCCCTCTTTCAATCCCCTCTTTCAATCCCCTCTTTCAATCTCCTCTTTCAATCTCCTCTTTCTATCCCCTGTTTCACTTCCCGTTTCACTTTCCTGTTACACTTTCCTGTTCCCATACCCTGTTTCTCTTACCATTTCGATCCACTGTTTCTGTTTCCAATTTCTCTCCCCCCTTTCTCTCCCCCATTTCTCTCCCATGTTTCGCTCCCATGTTTCACTCCCATGTTTCTCTCCCCTGTTTCACTCCCCTATTTCTCTCCCCTGTTTCTCTCCCCTGTTTCTCTCCCCTGTTTCTCTACCCTGTTTCACTTTCCAGATTCACTTTGCTGTTTTCATCCCCTGTTTCCCTTACCATTTCGATCTCCTGTTTCAGTCCCCTGTTTCAGTCCCCTGTTCAGTCCCCTGTTTCTCTCCCCTTTTTCACTCCCCTGTTTCTCTCCCCTGTTTCTCTCCCTTGTTTCTATTCCCTGTTCCTCTCCCCTGTTTCTCTCCCCTGTTTCTCTCCCCTGTTTCTCTTCCCTGTTTCTCTCCCCTGTTTGACTCCCCTGTTTCAATCCACTATTCCATCCTCCTGTTTCACTCCCCTGTTTCACTCCCCTGTTTCACTCCACTGTTTCACTCTCCTGTTTCACTCCCCTATGTCACTTCACTGTTTCACTCCCCGTTTCGCTCTCATCTTTCAGTCCTCTCTTTCACTCCCCTCTTTCAATCCCCTCTTTCAATCCCCTCTTTCAATCTCCTCTTTCTATCCCCTGTTTCACTTCCGGTTTCACTTTCCTGTTACACTTTCCTGTTTCCATCCCCTGTTTCACTTACCATTTCGATCTCCTTTTTCAGTCCCCTGTTTCAGTCCCCTGTTTCTCTCCCCTGTGTCTCTCCCATGTTTCATTCTCAGTTTCACTTCCATGTTTCCATCCCCTGTTACACTTCCCATTTCGATCCCCTTTTTCTCTCTCGTATTTCTCTCCCTATTTCTCTCCGCTGTTTCACTCCCTGCGTTTCTCTCCCATGTTTCTCTCCAATGTTTCTCTCCCCTGTTTCTCTCCCCTGTTTCTCTTCCCTGTTTCTCTCCCCTGTTTCTCTCCATTGTTTCTCTACCCTGTTTCACTTTCCTGTTTCACTTACCATTTCGATCTCCTGTTTCAGTCACCTGTTTCAGTCCCCTGTTTCAGTCCCCTATTTCAGTCCCCTGTTTCTCTGCCCTGTTTCTCTCCCCGGTTTCTCTCCCCTCTTTCTCTCCCCTCTTTCTCTCCCCTCTTAGTCTCCCCTGTTTCTCTCCCCTGTTTCCATTCCCCGTTTCAATTACCATTTTGATCCACTGTTTCAGTCCCCTGTTTCTGTCCCTTGTTTCTCTCCCCTGTTTCTCTCCCCTGTTTCTCTCCCCTGTTACTCTCCCCTGTTTCTCTCCCCTCTTTCTCTCCCCTCTCTCTCTCCCCTGTTTCCATCCACTCTTTCACTTAACATTTTGATCCACTGTTTCAGTCCCCTGTTTCAGTCCCTTGTTTCAGTCCCCTGTTTCTCTCCCCTGTTTCTCTCCCCTGTTTCTCTCCTCTGTTTCTCTCCCCTGTTCCACTCCCCTGTTTCACTCCACTGTTTCACTCCCCTGTTTCGCTCCCTTGTTTCACTCTCCTGTTTTACTCCCCTGTTTCAGTCTTCAGTTTTGCACTCCCCTCTTTATCTCCCCTCGTTATCTCCCCTGTTTCAATCTCCTTTTTCAATCTCCTGTTTCACTCCCCTCCTTCACTCCCCTCTTTGATTGTCCTTTTTAAAACCTGTTTCACTCCCCTATTTCGCTCCCCCCGATTCACTCCCCTGTTTCACTCTCCTGTTTCACTCCCCTGTTTCACTCCCTTGTTTCACTCTCCTGTTTCACTCCCCTGTTGCAGTCTTCAGTTTTGCATTCCCCTCTTTATCTCCCCTCTTTATCTCCCTTGTTTCAATCTCCTGTTTCAATCTCCTGTTTCACTCACCTGCTTCACTCCCCTCTTTGATTGTCCTTTTAAAAACCTGTTTCACACCCCTATTTCACTCCCCTATTTCACTCCCCTGTTTCACTCCCCTGTCTCAATCCCCTGTTTCACTTTACTATTCCATTCTCCTGTTTCACTCCCCTGTTTCACTCCCCTGTTTCTCTACCCTGTTTCTCTACCCTGTTTCTCTACCCTGCTTCTCTATCCTGTTTCTCTCCCATGTTTCTCTCATCTGTTTCACTCCCCTGTTTCACTCTACTGTTTCACTCCCCTGTTTCACTTCCCTGTTTCACTCTCCTTTTCAGTCCCCTGTTTCACTTACCATTTCGATCCCCTGGTTCACTTACCATTTCGATTCCCTGTTTCTGTCCCCTGTTTCAGTCCCTTGTTTCAGTCCCCTGTTTCTCTCCCCTGTTTCTCTCCCCTGTTTCTCTCCTCTGTTTCTCTCCCCTGTTCCACTCCCCTGTTTCACTCCCTTGTTTCACTCCCCTGTTTCGCTCCCTTGTTTCACTCTCCTGTTTTACTCCCCTGTTTCAGTCTTCAGTTTTGCACTCCCCTCTTTATCTCCCCTCTTTATCTCCCCTGTTTCAATCTCCTTTTTCAATCTCCTGTTTCACTCCCCTGCTTCACTCCCCTCTTTGATTGTCCTTTTTAAAACCTGTTTCACTCCCCAATTTCACTCCCCCGATTCACTCCCCGTTTCACTCTCCTGTTTCACTCCCCTGTTTCACTCCCTTGTTTCACTCTCCTGTTTCACTCCCCTGTTGCAGTCTTCAGTTTTGCATTCCCCTCTTTATCTCCCCTCTTTATCTCCCTTGTTTCAATCTCCTGTTTCAATCTCGTGTTTCACTCACCTGCTTCACTCCCCTCTTTGATTGTCCTTTTAAAAACCTGTTTCACACCGCTATTTCACTCCCCTGTTTCACTCCCCTGTTTCACTCCCCTGTCTCAATCCCCTGTTTCACTTTACTATTCCATTCTCCTGTTTCACTCCCCTGTTTCACTCCCCTGTTTCTCTACCCTGTTTCTCTACCCTGTTTCTCTACCCTGCTTCTCTATCCTGTTTCTCTCCCATGTTTCTCTCATCTGTTTCACTCCCCTGTTTCACTCTACTGTTTCACTCCCCTGTTTCACTTCCCTGTTTCACTCTCCTTTTCAGTCCCCTGTTTCACTTACCATTTCGATCCCCTGGTTCACTTACCATTTCGTTCCCCTGTTTCTGTCCCCTGTTTCAGGCCCTGTTTCAATCCATTGTTTCACTCCCCTGTTTCAATCCCTGTTTCAATCCCCTGTTTCACTCCACTATTCCATCCTCCTGTTTCACTCCCCTGTTTCACTCTTCTGTTTCACTCCCCTGTTTCACTCCCCTGTTTCACACCCTTGTTTCACTGTCCTGTTTCACTCCCCTATGTCACTTCCCTGTTTCACTCCCCTGTTTCACTCTCCTCTTTCAGTCCCCTCTTTCACTCCCCTCTTTCAATCCCCTCTTTCAATCCCCTCTTTCAATCTCCTCTTTTAATCTCCTCTTTCTATCCCCTGTTTCACTTCCCGTTTCACTTTCCTGTTACACTTTCCTGTTCCCATACCCTGTTTCTCTTACCATTTCGATCCCCTGTTTCTGTTTCCTATTTCTCTCCCCCTTTCTCTCCCCCATTTCTCTCCAATGTTTCTCTCCCCTGTTTCTCTCCCCTGTTTCTCTCCCCTGTTTCTCTTCCCTGTTTCTCTCCCCTGTTTCTCTCCATTGTTTCTCTACCCTGTTTCACTTTCCTGTTTCACTTACCATTTCGATCTCCTGTTTCAGTCACCTGTTTCAGTCCCCTGTTTCAGTCCCCTATTTCAGTCCCCTGTTTCTCTGCCCTGTTTCTCTCCCCGGATTCTCTCCCCTCTTTCTCTCCCCTCTTTCTCTCCCCTCTTTGTCTCCCCTGTTTCTCTCCCCTGTTTCCATTCCCCGTTTCAATTACCATTTTGATCCACTGTTTCAGTCCCCTGTTTCTGTCCCTTGTTTCTCTCCCCTGTTACTCTCCCCTGTTTCTCTCCCCTCTTTCTCTCCCCTCTCTCTCTCCCCTGTTTCCATCCACTCTTTCACTTAACATTTTGATCCACTGTTTCAGTCCCCTGTTTCAGTCCCTTGTTTCAGTCCCCTGTTTCTCTCCCCTGTTTCTCTCCCCTGTTTCTCTCCTCTGTTTCTCTCCCCTGTTCCACTCCCCTGTTTCACTCCACTGTTTCACTCCCCTGTTTCGCTCCCTTGTTTCACTCTCCTGTTTTACTCCCCTGTTTCAGTCTTCAGTTTTGCACTCCCCTCTTTATCTCCCCTCGTTATCTCCCCTGTTTCAATCTCCTTTTTCAATCTCCTGTTTCACTCCCCTGCTTCACTCCCCTCTTTGATTGTCCTTTTTAAAACCTGTTTCACTCCCCTATTTCGCTCCCCCGATTCACTCCCCTGTTTCACTCTCCTGTTTCACTCCCCTGTTTCACTCCCTTGTTTCACTCTCCTGTTTCACTCCCCTGTTGCAGTCTTCAGTTTTGCATTCCCCTCTTTATCTCCCCTCTTTATCTCCCTTGTTTCAATCTCCTGTTTCAATCTCCTGTTTCACTCACCTGCTTCACTCCCCTCTTTGATTGTCCTTTTAAAAACCTGTTTCACACCCCTATTTCACTCCCCTATTTCACTCCCCTGTTTCACTCCCCTGTCTCAATCCCTGTTTCACTTTACTATTCCATTCTCCCGTTTCACTCCCCTGTTTCACTCCCCTGTTTCTCTACCCTGTTTCTCTACCCTGTTTCTCTACCCTGCTTCTCTATCCTGTTTCTCTCCCATGTTTCTCTCATCTGTTTCACTCCCCTGTTTCACTCTACTGTTTCACTCCCCTGTTTCACTTCCCTGTTTCACTCTCCTTTTCAGTCCCCTGTTTCACTTACCATTTCGATCCCCTGGTTCACTTACCAATTCGATTCCCTGTTTCTGTCCCCTGTTTCAGTCCCTTGTTTCAGTCCCCTGTTTCTCTCCCCTGTTTCTCTCCCCTGTTTCTCTCCTCTGTTTCTCTCCCCTGTTCCACTCCCCTGTTTCACTCCCTTGTTTCACTCCCCTGTTTCGCTCCCTTGTTTCACTCTCCTGTTTTACTCCCCTGTTTCAGTCTTCAGTTTTGCACTCCCCTCTTTATCTCCCCTCTTTATCTCCCCTGTTTCAATCTCCTTTTTCAATCTCCTGTTTCACTCCCCTGCTTCAGTCCCCTCTTTGATTGTCCTTTTTAAAACCTGTTTCAATCCCCAATTTCACTCCCCCGATTCACTCCCCGTTTCACTCTCCTGTTTCACTCCCCTGTTTCACTCCCTTGTTTCACTCTCCTGTTTCACTCCCCTGTTGCAGTCTTCAGTTTTGCATTCCCCTCTTTATCTCCCCTCTTTATCTCCCTTGTTTCAATCTCCTGTTTCAATCTCGTGTTTCACTCACCTGCTTCACTCCCCTCTTTGATTGTCCTTTTAAAAACCTGTTTCACACCGCTATTTCACTCCCCTGTTTCACTCCCCTGTTTCACTCCCCTGTCTCAATCCCCTGTTTCACTTTACTATTCCATTCTCCTGTTTCACTCCCCTGTTTCACTCCCCTGTTTCTCTACCCTGTTTCTCTACCCTGTTTCTCTACCCTGCTTCTCTATCCTGTTTCTCTCCCATGTTTCTCTCATCTGTTTCACTCCCCTGTTTCACTCTACTGTTTCACTCCCCTGTTTCACTTCCCTATTTCACTCTCCTTTTCAGTCCCCTGTTTCACTTACCATTTCGATCCCCTGGTTCACTTACCATTTCGATCCCCTGTTTCTGTCCCCTGTTTCAGGCCCTGTTTCAATCCATTGTTTCACTCCCCTGTTTCAATCCCCTGTTTCAATCCCCTGTTTCACTCCACTATTCCATCCTCCTGTTTCACTCCCCTGTTTCACTCTTCTGTTTCACTCCCCTGTTTCACTCCCCTGTTTCACTCTCCTCTTTCAGTCCCCTCTTTCACTCCCCTCTTTCAATCCCCTCTTTCAATCCCCTCTTTCAATCTCCTCTTTCAATCTCCTCTTTCTATCCCCTGTTTCACTTCCCGTTTCACTTTCCTGTTACACTTTCCTGTTCCCATACCCTGTTTCTCTTACCATTTCGATCCCCTGTTTCTGTTTCCTATTTCTCTCCCCCTTTCTCTCCCCCATTTCTCTCCAATGTTTCTCTCCCCTGTTTCTCTCCCCTGTTTCTCTCCCCTGTTTCTCTTCCCTGTTTCTCTCCCCTGTTTCTCTCCATTGTTTCTCTACCCTGTTTCACTTTCCTGCTTCACTTACCATTTCGATCTCCTGTTTCAGTCACCTGTTTCAGTCCCCTGTTTCAGTCCCCTATTTCAGTCCCCTGTTTCTCTGCCCTGTTTCTCTCCCCGGTTTCTCTCCCCTCTTTCTCTCCCCTCTTTCTCTCCCCTCTTTGTCTCCCCTGTTTCTCTCCCCTGTTTCCATTCCCCGTTTCAATTACCATTTTGATCCACTGTTTCAGTCCCCTGTTTCTGTCCCTTGTTTCTCTCCCCTGTTTCTCTCCCCTGTTTCTCTCCCCTGTTACTCTCCCCTGTTTCTCTCCCCTCTTTCTCTCCCCTCTCTTTCTCCCCTGTTTCCATCCATTCTTTCACTTAACATTTTGATCCACTGTTTCAGTCCCCTGTTTCAGTCCCTTGTTTCAGTCCCCTGTTTCTCTCCCCTGTTTCTCTCCCCTGTTTCTCTCCTCTGTTTCTCTCCCCTGTTCCACTCCCCTGTTTCTCTCCACTGTTTCACTCCCCTGTTTCGCTCCCTTGTTTCACTCTCCTGTTTTACTCCCCTGTTTCAGTCTTCAGTTTTGCACTCCCCTCTTTATCTCCCCTCGTTATCTCCCCTGTTTCAATCTCCTTTTTCAATCTCCTGTTTCACTCCCCTGCTTCACTCCCCTCTTTGATTGTCCTTTTTAAAACCTGTTTCACTCCCCTATTTCGCTCCCCCGATTCACTCCCCTGTTTCACTCTCCTGTTTCACTCCCCTGTTTCACTCCCTTGTTTCACTCTCCTGTTTCACTCCCCTGTTGCAGTCTTCAGTTTTGCATTCCCCTCTTTATCTCCCCTCTTTATCTCCCTTGTTTCAATCTCCTGTTTCAATCTCCTGTTTCACTCACCTGCTTCACTCCCCTCTTTGATTGTCCTTTTAAAAACCTGTTTCACACCCCTATTTCACTCCCCTATTTCACTCCCCTGTTTCACTCCCCTGTCTCAATCCCCTGTTTCACTTTACTATTCCATTCTCCTGTTTCACTCCCCTGTTTCACTCCCCTGTTTCTCTACCCTGTTTCTCTACCCTGTTTCTCTACCCTGCTTCTCTATCCTGTTTCTCTCCCATGTTTCTCTCATCTGTTTCACTCCCCTGTTTCACTCTACTGTTTCACTCCCCTGTTTCACTTCCCTGTTTCACTCTCCTTTTCAGTCCCCTGTTTCACTTACCATTTCGATCCCCTGGTTCACTTACCATTTCGATTCCCTGTTTCTGTCCCCTGTTTCAGTCCCTTGTTTCAGTCCCCTGTTTCTCTCCCCTGTTTCTCTCCCCTGTTTCTCTCCTCTGTTTCTCTCCCCTGTTCCACTCCCCTGTTTCACTCCCTTGTTTCACTCCCCTGTTTCGCTCCCTTGTTTCACTCTCCTGTTTTACTCCCCTGTTTCAGTCTTCAGTTTTGCACTCCCCTCTTTATCTCCCCTCTTTATCTCCCCTGTTTCAATCTCCTTTTTCAATCTCCTGTTTCACTCCCCTGCTTCACTCCCCTCTTTGATTGTCCTTTTTAAAACCTGTTTCACTCCCCAATTTCACTCCCCCGATTCACTCCCCGTTTCACTCTCCTGTTTCACTCCCCTGTTTCACTCCCTTGTTTCACTCTCCTGTTTCACTCCCCTGTTGCAGTCTTCAGTTTTGCATTCCCCTCTTTATCTCCCCTCTTTATCTCCCTTGTTTCAATCTCCTGTTTCAATCTCGTGTTTCACTCACCTGCTTCACTCCCCTCTTTGATTGTCCTTTTAAAAACCTGTTTCACACCGCTATTTCACTCCCCTGTTTCACTCCCCTGTTTCACTCCCCTGTCTCAATCCCCTGTTTCACTTTACTATTCCATTCTCCTGTTTCACTCCCCTGTTTCACTCCCCTGTTTCTCTACCCTGTTTCTCTACCCTGTTTCTCTACCCTGCTTCTCTATCCTGTTTCTCTCCCATGTTTCTCTCATCTGTTTCACTCCCCTGTTTCACTCTACTGTTTCACTCCCCTGTTTCACTTCCCTGTTTCACTCTCCTTTTCAGTCCCCTGTTTCACTTACCATTTCGATCCCCTGGTTCACTTACCATTTCGATCCCCTGTTTCTGTCCCCTGTTTCAGGCCCTGTTTCAATCCATTGTTTCACTCCCCTGTTTCAATCCCTGTTTCAATCCCCTGTTTCACTCCACTATTCCATCCTCCTGTTTCACTCCCCTGTTTCACTCTTCTGTTTCACTCCCCTGTTTCACTCCCCTGTTTCACTCCCTTGTTTCACTGTCCTGTTTCACTCCCCTATGTCACTTCCCTGTTTCACTCCCCTGTTTCACTCTCCTCTTTCAGTCCCCTCTTTCACTCCCCTCTTTCAATCCCCTCTTTCAATCCCCTCTTTCAATCTCCTCTTTCAATCTCCTCTTTCTATCCCCTGTTTCACTTCCCGTTTCACTTTCCTGTTACACTTTCCTGTTCCCATACCCTGTTTCTCTTACCATTTCGATCCCCTGTTTCTGTTTCCTATTTCTCTCCCCCTTTCTCTCCCCCATTTCTCTCCAATGTTTCTCTCCCCTGTTTCTCTCCCCTGTTTCTCTCCCCTGTTTCTCTTCCCTGTTTCTCTCCCCTGTTTCTCTCCATTGTTTCTCTACCCTGTTTCACTTTCCTGTTTCACTTACCATTTCGATCTCCTGTTTCAGTCACCTGTTTCAGTCCCCTGTTTCAGTCCCCTATTTCAGTCCCCTGTTTCTCTGCCCTGTTTCTCTCCCCGGTTTCTCTCCCCTCTTTCTCTCCCCTCTTTCTCTCCCCTCTTTGTCTCCCCTGTTTCTCTCCCCTGTTTCCATTCCCCGTTTCAATTACCATTTTGATCCACTGTTTCAGTCCCCTGTTTCTGTCCCTTGTTTCTCTCCCCTGTTTCTCTCCCCTGTTTCTCTCCCCTGTTACTCTCCCCTGTTTCTCTCCCCTCTTTCTCTCCCCTCTCTCTCTCCCCTGTTTCCATCCACTCTTTCACTTAACATTTTGATCCACTGTTTCAGTCCCCTGTTTCAGTCCCTTGTTTCAGTCCCCTGTTTCTCTCCCCTGTTTCTCTCCCCTGTTTCTCTCCTCTGTTTCTCTCCCCTGTTCCACTCCCCTGTTTCACTCCCCTGTTTCACTCCCCTGTTTCTCTACCCTGTTTCTCTACCCTGTTTCACTTTCCAGATTCACTTTTCCGTTTTCATCCCCTGCTTCCCTTACCATTTCGATCTCCTGTTTCAGTCCCCTGTTTCAGTCCCCTGTTTCAGTCCCCTGTTCAGTCACCTGTTTCACTCCCCTGTTTCTCTCCCCTGTTTCACTCCCCTGTTTCTCTCCCCCCTTTCTCTCCCCTCTTTCTCTCCCCTCTTTCACTCCCATATTTCCATCCCCTGATTCATTTACCATTTTGATCCATTGTTTCAGTCCCCTATTTCACTCCCTTGTTTCAGTCCCCTTTTCTCTCAACTGTTTCTCTCCCCTCTTTCTCTCCCCTGTTTCTCTCCCCTGTTTCACACACCTGTTTCGCTCCCCTGTTTCACTCTCCTGTTTCACTCCCCTATGTCACCCCCCTGTTTCACTCCCCTGTTTCGCTCTCCTCTTTCACTCCCCTCTTTCACTCCCCTCTTTCAATCCCCTTTTTCACTCCCCTCTTTCAATCTCCTCTTTCAGTCTCCTCTTTCACTCCCCGTTTCACTATCCTGTCAACCTTTCCTGTTTCCATCCCCTGTTTCACTTACCATTTCGATCCCCTTTTTCAGTCCCCTGTTTCACTCCCCTGTTTCACTCCCCTGTTTCACTCTCCTCTTTCACTCCCCTCTTTCACTCCCCTCTTTCAATCACCTCTTTCACTCCCCTCTTTCAATATTCTCTTTCAGTCTCCTCTTTCACTCCCCATTTCACTATCTTGTTAACCTTTCCTGTTTCCATCCCCTGTTTCACTTACCTTTTCGACCCCCTTTTTCAGTCCGATGTTTCACTCCCCTGTTTCGCTCCCCTGTTTCACTCTCCTCTTTCACTCCCCTCTTTCATTCCCCTCTTTCAATCCCCTCCTTCAATCCCCTCTTTCAATCTCCTCTTTCAATCTCCTCTTTCACTCTCTGTTTCACTTTCCTGTTACCCTTTCCTGTTTCCATTCCTTGTTTCACTTACCATTTCGATCTCCTGTTTCTCTCCCCTGTTTCTCTCCCCTGTTTCTCTCCCCTGATTCTCTCCCCTGTTTGTCTCCCACGTTTCTCTCCCCTGTTTCTCTCCCCTGTTTCTCCCCCTGTTTCTCTCCCCTATTTCTCTCCGCTGTTTCTCTCCACTGTTTCTCTCCCCTGTTTCACTCCCTTGTTTAACTCTCCTGTTTCACTCTATTGTTTCACTCCCCTGTTTCAGTCTTCAGTTTTGCACTCCCCTGTTTATCTCCCCTGTTTATCTCCCCTGTTTCAATCTCCTGTTTCAGTCCTTTGTTTCAGTCCCCTGCTTCACTCCCCTGCTTCACTCTCCTTTTTCACTCCCCTGTTTCAATCCCATGTTTCACTTTACTATTCCATTCTCCTGTTTCACTCCCCTGTTTCACTCCCTTTATTCTCTCCCCTGTTTCTCTCCACTGTTTCTCTCCCCTGTTTCTCACCACTGTTTATCTCCACTGTTTCTATCCCCTGTTTCGCTCCCCTGTTTCTCTCCCCTGTTTCACTCCCCTGTTTCACTCCCCTGTTTCACTCTCCTGTTTCACTCCCCTGTTTCACCCTTCAGTTTTGCACTCCCCTGTTTATCTTCCCTTTTTCAATCTCCTGTTTCAATCTCCTGTTTCACTCACCTGCTTCACTCCCCTCTTTGATTGTCCTTCTAAAAACCTCTTTCACTCCCCTATTTCACTCCCCTGTTTCACTCCCCTGTCTCAGTCCCCTGTTTCACTTTACTATTCCATTCTCCTGTTTCACTCCCCTGTTTCACTCCCCTGTTTCACTCCCCTGTTTCACTCTTCAGTTTTGCACTCCTCTGTTTATCTCCCCTTTTTCAATCTCCTGTTTCAATCTCCTGTTTCACTCACCTGCTTCACTCCCCTCTTTGATTGTCCTTTTAAAAACCTGTTTCACTCCCCTATTTCACTCCCCTGTTTCACTCCCCTGTCTCAATCCCCTGTTTCACTTTACTATTCCATTCTCCTGTTTCACTCCCCTGTTTCACTCCCCTGTTTCTCTACCCTGTTTCTCTACCCTGTTTCTCTACCCTGCTTCTCTATCCTGTTTCTCTCCCATGTTTCTCTCATCTGTTTCACTCCCCTGTTTCACTCTACTGTTTCACTCCCCTGTTTCACTTCCCTGTTTCACTCTCCTTTTCAGTCCCCTGTTTCACTTACCATTTCGATCCCCTGGTTCACTTACCATTTCGATTCCCTGTTTCTGTCCAATGTTTCAGTCCCTTGTTTCAGTCCCCTGTTTCTCTCCCCTGTTTCTCTCCCCTGTTTCTCTCCTCTGTTTCTCTCCCCTGTTCCACTCCCCTGTTTCACTCCCTTGTTTCACTCCCCTGTTTCGCTCCCTTGTTTCACTCTCCTGTTTTACTCCCCTGTTTCAGTCTTCAGTTTTGCACTCCCCTCTTTATCTCCCCTCTTTATCTCCCCTGTTTCAATCTCCTTTTTCAATCTCCTGTTTCACTCCCCTGCTTCACTCCCCTCTTTGATTGTCCTTTTTAAAACCTGTTTCACTCCCCAATTTCACTCCCCCGATTCACTCCCCGTTTCACTCTCCTGTTTCACTCCCCTGTTTCACTGCCTTGTTTCACTCTCCTGTTTCACTCCCCTGTTGCAGTCTTCAGTTTTGCATTCCCCTCTTTATCTCCCCTCTTTATCTCCCTTGTTTCAATCTCCTGTTTCAATCTCGTGTTTCACTCACCTGCTTCACTCCCCTCTTTGATTGTCCTTTTAAAAACCTGTTTCACACCGCTATTTCACTCCCCTGTTTCACTCCCCTGTTTCACTCACCTGTCTCAATCCCCTGTTTCACTTTACTATTCCATTCTCCTGTTTCACTCCCCTGTTTCACTCCCCTGTTTCTCTACCCTGTTTCTCTACCCTGTTTCTCTACCCTGCTTCTCTATCCTGTTTCTCTCCCATGTTTCTCTCATCTGTTTCACTCCCCTGTTTCACTCTACTGTTTCACTCCCCTGTTTCACTTCCCTGTTTCACTCTCCTTTTCAGTCCCCTGTTTCACTTACCATTTCGATCCCCTGGTTCACTTACCATTTCGATCCCCTGTTTCTGTCCCCTGTTTCAGGCCCTGTTTCAATCCATTGTTTCACTCCCCTGTTTCAATCCCTGTTTCAATCCCCTGTTTCACTCCACTATTCCATCCTCCTGTTTCACTCCCCTGTTTCACTCTTCTGTTTCACTCCCCTGTTTCACTTCCCTGTTTCACTCCCTTGTTTCACTGTCCTGTTTCACTCCCCTGTTTCACTCTCCTCTTTCAGTCCCCTCTTTCACTCCCCTCTTTCAATCCCCTCTTTCAATCCCCTCTTTCAATCTCCTCTTTCAATCTCCTCTTTCTATCCCCTGTTTCACTTCCCGTTTCACTTTCCTGTTACACTTTCCTGTTCCCATACCCTGTTTCTCTTACCATTTCGATCCCCTGTTTCTGTTTCCTATTTCTCTCCCCCTTTCTCTCCCCCATTTCTCTCCAATGTTTCTCTCCCCTGTTTCTCTCCCCTGTTTCTCTCCCCTGTTTCTCTTCCCTGTTTCTCTCCCCTGTTTCTCTCCATTGTTTCTCTACCCTGTTTCACTTTCCTGTTTCACTTACCATTTCGATCTCCTGTTTCAGTCACCTGTTTCAGTCCCCTGTTTCAGTCCCCTATTTCAGTCCCCTGTTTCTCTGCCCTGTTTCTCTCCCCGGTTTCTCTCCCCTCTTTCTCTCCCCTCTTTCTCTCCCCCCTTTGTCTCCCCTGTTTCTCTCCCCTGTTTCCATTCCCCGTTTCACTTACCATTTTGATCCACTGTTTCAGTCCCCTGTTTCTGTCCCTTGTTTCTCTCCCCTGTTTCTCTCCCCTGTTTCTCTCCCCTGTTACTCTCCCCTGTTTCTCTCCCCTCTCTCTCTCCCCTGTTTCCATCCACTCTTTCACTTAACATTTTGATCCACTGTTTCAGTCCCCTGTTTCAGTCCCTTGTTTCAGTCCCCTGTTTCTCTCCCCTGTTTCTCTCCCCTGTTTCTCTCCTCTGTTTCTCTCCCCTGTTCCACTCCCCTGTTTCACTCCCCTGTTTCACTCCCCTGTTTCTCTACCCTGTTTCTCTACCCTGTTTCACTTTCCAGATTCACTTTTCCGTTTTCATCCCCTGTTTCCCTTACCATTTCGATCTCCTGTTTCAGTCCCCTGTTTCAGTCCCCTGTTTCAGTCCCCTGTTCAGTCACCTGTTTCACTCCCCTGTTTCTCTCCCCTGTTTCACTCCCCTGTTTCTCTCCCCCCTTTCTCTCCCCTCTTTCTCTCCCCTCTTTCACTCCCATATTTCCATCCCCTGATTCATTTACCATTTTGATCCATTGTTTCAGTCCCCTATTTCACTCCCTTGTTTCAGTCCCCTTTTCTCTCAACTGTTTCTCTCCCCTCTTTCTCTCCCCTGTTTCTCTCCCCTGTTTCACACACCTGTTTCGCTCCCCTGTTTCACTCTCCTGTTTCACTCCCCTATGTCACCCCCCTGTTTCACTCCCCTGTTTCGCTCTCCTCTTTCACTCCCCTCTGTCACTCCCCTCTTTCAATCCCCTTTTTCACTCCCCTCTTTCAATCTCCTCTTTCAGTCTCCTCTTTCACTCCCCGTTTCACTATCCTGTCAACCTTTCCTGTTTCCATCCCCTGTTTCACTTACCATTTCGATCTCCTTTTTCAATCCCCTGTTTCACTCCCCTGTTTCACTCCCCTGTTTCACTCTCCTCTTTCACTCCCCTCTTTCACTCCCCTCTTTCAATCACCTCTTTCACTCCCCTCTTTCAATATTCTCTTTCAGTCTCCTCTTTCACTCCCCATTTCACTATCTTGTTAACCTTTCCTGTTTCCATCCCCTGTTTCACTTACCTTTTCGACCCCCTTTTTCAGTCCCCTGTTTCACTCCCCTGTTTCGCTCCCCTGTTTCACTCTCCTCTTTCACTCCCCTCTTTCATTCCCCTCCTTCAATCCCCTCTTTCAATCCCCTCTTTCAATCTCCTCTTTCAATCTCCTCTTTCACTCTCTGTTTCACTTTCCTGTTACCCTTTCCTGTTTCCATTCCTTGTTTCACTTACCATTTCGATCTCCTGTTTCTCTCCCCTGTTTCTCTCCCCGTTTCTCTCCCCTGATTCTCTCCCCTGTTTGTCTCCCACGTTTCTCTCCCCTGTTTCTCTCCCCTGTTTCTCCCCCTGTTTCTCTCCCCTATTTCTCTCCGCTGTTTCTCTCCACTGTTTCTCTCCCCTGTTTCACTCCCCTCTTTCACTCCCCTGTTTCACTCCCTTGTTTAACTCTCCTGTTTCACTCTATTGTTTCACTCCCCTGTTTCAGTCTTCAGTTTTGCACTCCCCTGTTTATCTCCCCTGTTTATCTCCCCTGTTTCAATCTCCTGTTTCAGTCCTTTGTTTCAGTCCCCTGCTTCACTCCCCTGCTTCACTCTCCTTTTTCACTCCCCTGTTTCAATCCCATGTTTCACTTTACTATTCCATTCTCCTGTTTCACTCCCCTGTTTCACTCCCTTTATTCTCTCCCCTGTTTCTCTCCACTGTTTCTCTCCCCTGTTTCTCACCACTGTTTATCTCCACTGTTTCTATCCCCTGTTTCGCTCCCCTGTTTCTCTCCCCTGTTTCACTCCCCTGTTTCACTCCCCTGTTTCACTCTCCTGTTTCACTCTTTGATTGTCCTTCTAAAAACCTCTTTCACTCCCCTATTTCACTCCCCTGTTTCACTCCCCTGTCTCAGTCCCCTGTTTCACTTTACTATTCCATTCTCCTGTTTCACTCCCCTGTTTCACTCCCCTGTTTCACTCCCCTGTTTCACTCTTCAGTTTTGCACTCCTCTGTTTATCTCCCCTTTTTCAATCTCCTGTTTCAATCTCCTGTTTCACTCACCTGCTTCACTCCCCTCTTTGATTGTCCTTTTAAAAACCTGTTTCACTCCCCTATTTCACTCCCCTGTTTCACTCCCCTGTCTCAATCCCCTGTTTCACTTTACTATTCCATTCTCCTGTTTCACTCCCCTGTTTCACTCCCCTGTTTCTCTACCCTGTTTCTCTACCCTGTTTCTCTACCCTGCTTCTCTATCCTGTTTCTCTCCCATGTTTCTCTCATCTGTTTCACTCCCCTGTTTCACTCTACTGTTTCACTCCCCTGTTTCACTTCCCTGTTTCACTCTCCTTTTCAGTCCCCTGTTTCACTTACCATTTCGATCCCCTGGTTCACTTACCATTTCGATTCCCTGTTTCTGTCCCCTGTTTCAGTCCCTTGTTTCAGTCCCCTGTTTCTCTCCCCTGTTTCTCTCCCCTGTTTCTCTCCTCTGTTTCTCTCCCCTGTTCCACTCCCCTGTTTCACTCCCTTGTTTCACTCCCCTGTTTCGCTCCCTTGTTTCACTCTCCTGTTTTACTCCCCTGTTTCAGTCTTCAGTTTTGCACTCCCCTCTTTATCTCCCCTCTTTATCTCCCCTGTTTCAATCTCCTTTTTCAATCTCCTGTTTCACTCCCCTGCTTCACTCCCCTCTTTGATTGTCCTTTTTAAAACCTGTTTCACTCCCCAATTTCACTCCCCCGATTCACTCCCCGTTTCACTCTCCTGTTTCACTCCCCTGTTTCACTCCCTTGTTTCACTCTCCTGTTTCACTCCCCTGTTGCAGTCTTCAGTTTTGCATTCCCCTGTCTATCTCCCCTCTTTATCTCCCCTGTTTTAATGTCCTGTTTCAGTCTCCTGTTTCACTCACCTGCTTCACTCCCCTCTTTGATTGTCCTTTTAAAAACCTGTTTCACTCCCCTATTTCACTCCCCTGTTTCACTCCCCTGTCTCAATCCCCTGTTTCACTTTACTATTCCATTCTCCTGTTTCACTCCCCTGTTTCACTCCCCTGTTTCTCTACCCTGTTTCTCTACCCTGTTTCTCTACCCTGTTTCTCTATCCTGTTTCTCTCTCATGTTTCTCTCATCTGTTTCACTCCCCTGTTTCACTCTACTGTTTCACTTCCCTGTTTCATTCTCATTTTCACTCCCCTGTTTCAATTACCATTTCGATCTCCTGTTTCACTTACCATTTCGATCCCCTGTTTCTGTTTCCAATTTCTCTCCCCCCTTTCTCTCCCCCATTTCTCTCCCATGTTTCGCTCCCATGTTTCACTCCCATGTTTCTCTCCCCTGTTTCACTCCCCTGTTTCTCTCCCGTTTCTCTCCCCTGTTTCTCTCCCCTGTTTCTCTATCCTGTTTCACTTTCCAGATTCACTTTGCTGTTTTCCTCCCCTGTTTCCCTTACCATTTCGATCTCCTGTTTCAGTCCCCTGTTTCAGTCCCCTGTTCAGTCCCCTGTTTCTCTCCCCTGTTTCTCTCCCCTGTTTCACTCCCCTGTTTCTCTCCCCTGTTTCTCTCCCCTGTTTCTCTTCCCTGTTTCTTTCCCCTGTTTCTCTCCCCTGTTTCTCTCCACTGTTTCTCTACCCTCTTTCACTCCCCTGTTTTACTCCCCTGTTTGACTCCCCTGTTTCACTCCACTATTCCATCCTCCTGTTTCACTCCCCTGTTTCACTCCCCTGTTTCACTCCACTGTTTCACTCTCATGTTTCACTCCCCTATGTCACTTCTCTGTTTCACTCCCCGTTTCGCTCTCATCTTTCAGTCCTCTCTTTCACTCCCCTCTTTCAATTCCCTCTTTCAATCTCCTCTTTCAACCTCTCTTTCTATCCCCTGTTTCACTTCCGGTTTCACTTTCTTGTTACACTTTCCTTTTCCATCCCCTGTTTCACTTACCATTTCGATCTCCTGTTTCAGTCCCCTGTTTCAGTCCCCTGTTTCTCTCCCCTGTTTCTCTCCCCTGTTTCTCTCCCCTGTTTCTCTCCCCCTTTTCTCTCCCATGTTTCGCTCCCATGTTTCTCTCCACTGTTTCTCTCCACTGCTTCTCTCCTCTTCTTCTCTCCACTGCTTCTCTCCAGTGCTTTTCTGCACTGTTTCTCTGCTGTTTCTTTCCCCTGTTCTCTACCCTGTTTCTCTACCATGTTTCTCTACCCTGTTTCACTTTCCTGTTTCCATCCCCTGTTTAATTTACCATTTTGATCCCCTGTTTCAGTGCCCTGTTGCAGTCCACTGTTTCAGTGCCCTGTTTCAGTGCTCTGTTTCAGTCCCCTGTTTCAGTGCCCTGTTTCAGTCCGCTGTTTCAGTCCCCTGTTTCAGTCCCCTGTTTCAGTCCCCTGCTTCACTCCCCTGCCTCACTCTCCTGGTTCACTCCCCTGTTTCAATCCCTTTTTTCACTTTAGTATTCCATTCTCCTGTTTCTCTCCCCTGTTTCTCTCCACTGTTTCACTCCCCTGTTTCACTCCCCTGTTTCACTCCCCTGTTTCACTCTCCTGTTTCACTCCCCTGTTTCAGTCTTCAGTATTGCACTCCCCTTTTTATCTCCCCTGTTTATCTCCCCTCTTTCAATCTCCTGTTTCAATCTCCTGTTTCACTCCCCTGCTTCACTCCCCTGTTTCATTGTCCTTTTTAAAACGCCTGTTTCACTCCCCTATTTCACTCCCCTGTTTCACTCCCCTCTTTCACTCCCCTGTTTCAATCCCCTGTTTCACTATACTATTCCATTCTCCTGTTTTACTCCCCTGTTTCACTCCCCTTTTTCACTCCCCTGTTCCTCTACGCTGTTTCTCTACCCTGTTTCTCTACCCTGTTTGTCTACCTTGTTTCTTTCCCATGTTTCTCTCATCTGTTTCACTCCCCTGTTTCACTCTACTGTTTCACTCCCCTGTTTCACTCCCCTGTTTCACTCCCCTGTTTCACTTCCCTGTTTCACTCTCCTGTTTCACTCCCCTGTTTCACTTACCATTTCGATCCCCTGTTTCACTTACCATTTCGATCTCGTGTTTCAGTCCCCTGTTTCAGTCCCCTGTTTCAATCCCCTTTGTCAGTCCCCTGTTTCACTTTACTATTCCATTCTCCTGTTTCACTCCCCTGTTTCACTCCCATGTTGCTCTCCACTGTTGCTCTCCCCTGTTGCTCTCCCGTGTTTCTGTCCCCTGTTTCTTTCCCCCTTTTCTCTCCCATGTTTCTCTCCCATGTTTCTCTCCACTATTTCTCTCCACTTCTTCTCTCCATTGCTTCTCTCCAGTGCTTCTCTGCACTGTTTCTCTGCCGTTTCTTTCCCCTGTTCTCTACCCTGTTTCTCTACCCTGTTTCACTTTCCTGTTTCGATCCCCTGTTTCATTTGCCATTTTAATCCCCTGTTTCAGTGTCCTGTTTCAGTGCCCTTTTTCAGTCCCCTGTTTCAGTGCCCTGTTTTAGTGCCCTGTTTCAGTCCCCTGTTTCAGTCCCCTGTTTCTCTCCCCTGTTTCTCTCCCCTGTTTCTCTCCCCTGTTTCTCTCCCCCTTTTCTCTCCCATGTTTCTCTCCACAGTTTCTCTCCACTGCTTCTCTCCATTGCTTCTCTCCAGTGCTTCTCTGCACTGTTTCTCTGCCGTTTCTTTCCCCTGTTCTCTACCCTGTTTCTCTACCATGTTTCTCTACCCTGTTTCACTTTCCTGTTTCGATCCCCTGTTTCATTTGCCATTTTAATCCCCTGTTTCAGTGTCCTGTTTCAGTGTCCTGTTTCAGTGCCCTTTTTCAGTCCCCTGTTTCAGTGCCCTGTTTTAGTGCCCTGTTTCAGTCCCCTGTTTCAGTCCCCTGTTTCTCTCCCCTGTTTCTCTCCTCTGTTTCTCTCCCCTGTTTCTCTCCCCCTTTTCTCTCCCATGTTTCGCTCCCATGTTTCTCTCCACTGTTTCTCTCCACTGCTTCTCTCCTCTTCTTCTCTCCACTGCTTCTCTCCAGTGCTTTTCTGCACTGTTTCTCTGCCGTTTCTTTCCCCTGTTCTCTACCCTGTTTCTCTACCATGTTTCTCTACCCTGTTTCACTTTCCTGTTTCCATCCCCTGTTTAATTTACCATTTTGATCCCCTGTTTCAGTGTCCTGTTTCAGCGTCCTGTTTCAGTGCCCTGTTTCAGTCCACTGTTTCATTGCCCTGTTTCAGTGCTCTGTTTCAGTCCCCTGTTTCAGTGCCCTGTTTCAGTGCTCTGTTTCAGACCCCTGCCTCACTCTCCTGGTTCACTCCCCTGTTTCAATCCCTTTTTTCACTTTAGTATTCCATTCTCCTGTTTCTCTCCCCTGTTTCTCTCCCCTATTTCTCTCCACTGTTTCTATCCCCTTTTTCTCTCCCCTGTTTCACTCCCCTGTTTCACTCCCCTGTTTCACTCCCCTGTTTCACTCCCCTGTTTCACTCCCCTGTTTCACTCCCCTGTTTCTCTCCCATGTTTCTCTCCCCTGTTTCTCTCCCCTGTTTCTCTCCCCTGTTTCTCTCCATTGTTTCTCTCCCCTGTTTCTCTCCATTGTTTCTCTACCCTGTTTCACTTTCCTATTTCACTTTCCTGTTTCACTTACCATTTCGATCTCCTGTTTCAGTCACCTGTTTCAGTCCCCTGTTTCAGTCCCCTATTTCAGTCCCCTGTTTCTCTGCCCTGTTTCTCTCCCCTGTTTCTCTCCCCTGTTTCTCTCCCCTATCTCTCTCCCCTGTTTCTCTCCCCTCTTTCTCTCCCCTCTTTGTCTCCCCTGTTTCTCTCCACTGTTTCCATCCCCCGTTTCACTTACCATTTTGATCCACTGTTTCAGTCCCCTGTTTCTGTCCCTTGTTTCCCACCCCTGTTTATCTCCCCTCTTTCTCTCCCCTCTTTCTCTCCCCTCTTTCTCTCCCCTCTCTCTCTCCCCTGTATCCATCCACCGTTTCACTTAACAATTTGATCCACTGTTTCAGTCCCCTGTTTCAGTCCCTTGTTTCAGTCCCCTGTTTCTCTCCCCTGTTTCTCTCCACTGTTTCTCTCCATTGTTTCTATCCCCTGTTTCTCTCCCCTGTTTCACTCCCCTGTTTCACTCCCTTGTTTCACTCCCCTGTTTCACTCCCCTGTTTCACTCCCCTGTTTTACTCCCCTATTTCACTCCCCTGTTTCACTCCCCTCTTTCAATCCCCTGTTTCGATCCCCTGTTTCATTTGCCATTTTAATCCCCTGTTTCAGTGTCCTGTTTCAGTGCCCTGTTTTAGTGCCCTGTTTCAGTCCCCTGTTTCAGTCCCCTGTTTCTCTCCCCTGTTTCTCTCCCCTGTTTCTCTCCCCTGTTTCTCTCCCATTTCTCTACACGCTTTCACTCCCTTGTTTCACTCTCCTGTTTCACTCCCATTTCACACCCCTGTTTCATTCCCTGTTTCACTTCCCTGTTTCCATCTCCTGTTACACTTCCCATTTCGATCCCCTGTTTATCTCCCCTCTTTCAATCTCCTTTTTCAATCTCCTTTTTCACTCCCCTGCTTCACTCCCCTGTTTCACTGTCCTTTTTAAAACACCTGTTTCACTCCGCTATTTCAATCCCCTGTTTCACTCCTCTGTTTCACTCCCCTGCTTCAATCCCCTGTTTCACTATAATATTCCATTCTCCTGTTTTACTCCCCTGTTTCACTCCCCTTTTTCACTTGCCTGTTCCTGTACGCTGCTTCTCTACCCTGTTTCTCTACACTGTTTCTCTACCTTGTTTCTCTCCCATGTTTCTGTCACCTGTTTCACTCCCCTGTTTCACCCTACTGTTTCACTCCCCTGTTTCACTCCCCTGTTTCACTCCCCTGTTTCACTCTCCTGTTTCACTCCCCTGTTTCACTTATCATTTCGATCCCGTGTTTCACTTACCATTTCGATCTCGTGTTTCAGTCCTCTGTTTCAGTCCCCTGTTTCAATCCCCTGTTTCAGTCCCCTGTTTCACTCCCATGTTTCAGTCCCCTCTTTCACTCCGCTGTTTCACTCCGCTGTTTGACTCCCCTGTTTCACTCCCCTATTCCATCCTCCTATTTCACTCCCCTGTTTCACTCCCCTGTTTCACTCCACTGTTTCAGTCTCCTGTTTCAATCCCCTATGTCACTTCCCTGTTTCACTCACCGTTTCGCTCTCATCTTTCAGTCGTCTCTTTCACTGCCCTCTTTTAATCTCCTCTTTCTATCCCCTGTTTCACTTCCGGTTCACTTTCCTGTTACACTTTCCTGTTTCCATCCCCTGTTTCAGTTACCATTTCGATCTCCTGTTTCAGTCACCTGTTTCAGTCCCCTGTTTCTCTCCCCTGTGTCTCTCCCATGTTTCATTCTCAGTTTCACATCCATGTTTCCATCCCCTGTTACACTTCCCATTTCGATCCCCTTTTTCTCTCTCATATTTCTCTCTCTATTTCTCTCCCCTGTTTCACTCCCTACGTTTCTCTCCCATGTTTCTCTCCCCTGTTTCTCTCCTCTGTTTCTCTCCCCTGTTTCTCTCCCCTGTTTCTCTTCCCTGTTTCTCTCCCCTGTTTCTCTCCACTGTTTCTCTACCCGGTTTCACTTTCCTGTTTCACTTTCCTGTTTCACTTACTATTTCGATCTCCTGTTTCAGTCACCTGTTTCAGTCCCCTGTTTCAGTCCCCTATTTCAGTCCCCTGTTTCTCTGCCCTGTTTCTCTCCCCTGTTTCTCGCCCCTGTTTCTCTCCCCTATCTCTCTCCCCTGTTTCTCTCCCCTCTTGCTCTCCCCACTTTGTCTCCCCTGTTTCTCTCCTCTGTTTCTCTCCCCTGTTCCACTCCCCTGTTTCACTCCCCTGTTTCACTCCCCTGTTTCACTCCCCTGTTTCACTCTCATGTTTCACTCTCCTGCTTCACTCCCCTGCTTCACTCCCCTCTTTGATTGTCCTTTTTAAAACCTGTTCCACTCCCCTATTTCTCTCCCCCGATTCACTCCCCTGTTTCACTCTCATGTTTCACTCCCCTGTTTCACACCCTTGTTTCACTCTCCTGTTTCACTCCCCTGTTTCAGTCTTCAGTTTTGCATTCCCCTGTCTATCTCCCCTCTTTATCTCCCCTGTTTTAATCTCCTGTTTCAGTCTCCTGTTTCACTCACCTGCTTCGCTCCCCTCTTTGATTGTCCTTTTAAAAACCTGTTTCACTCCCCTATTTCACTCCCCTGATTCACTCCCCTGTCTCAATCCCCTGTTTCACTTTACTATTCCATTCTCCTGTTTCACTCCCCTGTTTCTCTACCCTGTTTCTCTACCCTGTTTCTCTACCCTGTTTCTCTATCCTGTTTCTCTCTCATGTTTCTCTCATCTGTTTCACTCCCCTGTTTCACTCTACTGTTTCACTTCCCTGTTTCATTCTCATTTTCACTCCCCTGTTTCAATTACCATTTCGATCTCCTGTTTCACTTACCATTTCGATCCCCTCTTTCTGTCCCCTGTTCAGGCCCTGTTTCAATCCATTGTTTCACTACCCTGTTTCACGCCCCTGTTTCACTCCACTATTCCATCCTCCTGTTTCACTCCCCTGTTTCACTCTTCTGTTTCACTGCCCTGTTTCACTCCCCTGTTTCACTCCCTTGTTTCACTGTCCTGTTTCACTCCCCTATGTCACTTCCCTGTTTCACTCCCCTGTTTCACTCTCCTCTTTCAATCCCCTATTTCAATCCCCTCTTTCAATCTCCTCTTTCAATCTCCTCTTTCTATCCCCTGTTTCACTTCCTGTTTCACTTTCCTGTTACACTTTCCTGTTCCCATACCCTGTTTCTCTTACCATTTCGATCCCCTGTTTCTGTTTCCAATTTCTCTCCCCCCTTTCTCTCCCCCATTTCTCTCCCATGTTTTGCTCCCGTGTTTCACTCCCCTGTTTCTCTCCCGTTTCTCTCCCCTGTTTCTCTCCCCTGTTTCTCTATCCTGTTTCACTTTCCAGATTCACTTTGCTGTTTTCCTCCCCTGTTTCCCTTACCATTTCGATCTCCTGTTTCAGTCCCCTGTTTCAGTCCCCTGTTCAGTCCCCTGTTTCTCTCGCCTGTTTCTCTCCCCTGTTTCACTCCCCTGTTTCTCTCCCCTGTTTCTCTCCCCGTTTCTCTTCCCTGTTTCTTTCCCCTGTTTCTCTCCCCTCTTTCTCTCCACTGTTTCTCTACTCTCTTTCACTCCCCTGTTTTACTCCCCTGTTTGACTCCCCTGTTTCACTCCACTATTCCATCCTCCTGTTTCACTCCCCTGTTTCACTCCACTGATTCACTCCATTGTTTCACTCTCATGTTTCACTCCCCTATGTCACTTCTCTGTTTCACTCCCCGTTTCGCTCTCATCTTTCAGTTCTCTCTTTCACTCCCCTCTTTCAATTCCCTCTTTCAATCTCCTCTTTCTATCCCCTGTTTCACTTCCGGTTTCACTTTCCTGTTACACTTTCCTGTTTCCCTCCCCTGTTTCACTTACCATTTCGATCTCCTGTTTCAGTCCCCTGTTTCAGTCCCCTGTTTCTCTCCCCTGTTTCTCTCCCCTGTTTCTCTCCACTGTTTCTCTCCCCTGTTCCACTCCCCTGTTTCACTCCCCCGTTTCACTCCCCTGTTTCACTCCCCTGTTTCACTCCCCTGTTTCACTCCCTTGTTTCACTCTCCTGTTTTACTCCCCTGTTTCAGTCTTCAGTTTTGCACTCCCCTGTTTATCTCCCCTATTTATCTCCGCTGTTTCAATCTCCTGTTTCAATCTCTTGTTTCACTCCCCTGCTTCACTGCCCTCTTTGATTGTCCTTTTTAAAACCTGTTTCACTCCCCTATTTCACTCCCCCGATTCACTCCCCTGTTTCACTCTCCTGTTTCACTCCCCTGTTTCACTCCCTTGTTTCACTCTCCTGTTTCACTCCCCTGTTTCAGTCTTCAGTTTTGCATTCCCCTGTCTATCTCCCCTCTTTATCTCCCCTGTTTCAATCTCCTGTTTCAATCTCCTGTTTCACTCACCTGCTTCGCTCCCCTCTTTGATTGTCCTTTTAAAAACCTGTTTCACTCCCCTATTTCACTCCCCTGTTTCACTTCCCTGTCTCAATCCCCTGTTTCACTTTACTATTCCATTCTCCTGTTTCACTCCCCTGTTTCACTCCGCTGTTTCACTCCCCTGTTTCACTTCCCTGTTTCATTCTCATTTTCACTCCCCTTTTCACTCTCCTCTTTCAATCCCCTCTTTCAATCCCCTCTTTCAATCTCCTCTTTCAATCTCCTCTTTCTATCCCCTGTTTCTCTTCCCGTTTCACTTTCCTGTTACACTTTCCTGTTCCCATACCCTGTTTCTCTTACCATTTCGATCCCCTGTTTCTGTTTCCAATTTCTCTCCCCCCTTTCTCTCCCCCATTTCTCTCCCATGTTTCGCTCCCATGTTTCACTCCCATGTTTCTCTCCCCTGTTTCACTCCCCTGTTTCTCTCCCCTGTTTCTCTCCCTTGTTTCTCTACCCTGTTTCACTTTCCAGATTCACTTTGCTGTTTTCATCCCCTGTTTCCCTTACCATTTCGATCTCCTGTTTCAGTCCCCTGTTTCAGTCCCCTGTTCAGTCCCCTGTTTCTCTCCCCTGTTTCTCTCCCCTGTTTCACTCCCCTGTTTCTCTCCCCTGTTTCTCTCCCCTGTTTCTCTTCCCTGTTTCTCTCCCCTCTTTCTCTCCACTGTTTCTCTACCCTCTTTCACTCCCCTGTTTTACTCCACTGTTTGACTCCCCTGTTTCACTCCACTATTCCATCCTCCTGTTTCACTCCCCTGTTTCACTGCCCTGTTTCACTCCACTGTTTCACTCTCATGTTTCACTCCCCTATGTCACTTCCCTGTTTCACTCCCCGTTTCGCTCTCATCTTTCAGTCCTCTCTTTCCCTCCCCTCTTTCAATTCCCTCTTTCAATCTCCTCTTTCAGTCTCCTCTTTCTATCCCGTTTCACTTCCCGTTTCACTTTCCTGTTACACTTTCCTGTTTCCATCCCCTGTTTCACTTACCATTTCGATCTCCTGTTTCAGTCCCCTGTTTCAGTCCCCTGCTTCTCTCCCCTGTGTCTCTCCCATGTTTCATTCTCAGTTTCACTTCCATGTTTCCATCCCCTGTTGCACTTCCCATTTCGATCCCCTTTCTCTCTCTCGTATTTCTCTCCCTATTTCTCTCCCCTGTTTCACTCCCTGCGTTTCTCTCCCATGTTTCTCTCCCCTGTTTCTCTCCCATGTTTCTCTCCCATGTTTCTCTCCCCTGTTTCTCTCCCCTGTTTCTCTCCCCTGTTTCTCTCCATTGTTTCTCTCCCCTGTTTCTCTCCATTGTTTCTCTACCCTGTTTCACTTTCCTGTTTCACTTTCCTGTTTCACTTACCATTTCGATCTCCTGTTTTAGTCACCTGTTTCAGTCCCCTGTTTCAGTCCCCTATTTCAGTCCCCTGTTTCAGTCCCCTATTTCAGTCCCCTGTTTCTCACCCTCTTTCTCTCCCGTCTTTCTCTCCCCTCTTTGTCTCCCCTGTTTCTCTCCCTTGTTTCCATTCCCCGTTTCACTTACCATTTTGATCCACTGTTTCAGTCCCCTGTTTCTGTCCCTTGTTTCTCTCCCCTGTTTCTCTCCCCTGTTTCTCTCCCATCTTTCTCTCCCCTCTCTCTCTCCCCTGTTTCCATCCACTGTTTCACTTAACATTTTGATCCACTGTTTCAGTCCCCTGTTTCAGTCCCTTGTTTCAGTCCCCTGTTTCTCTCCCCTGTTTCTCTCCCCTCTTTCTCTCCTCTGTTTCTCTCCCCGTTCCACTCCCCTGTTTCACTCCCCTGTTTCACTCCCCTGTTTCACTCCCCTGTTACACTCCCTTGTTTCACTCTCCTGTTTTACTCCCCTGTTTCAGTCTTCAGTTTTGCACTCCCCTGTTTATCCCCGCTCTTTATCTCCGCTGTTTCAATCTCCTGTTTCACTCCCCTGTTTCACTCCCTTTTTCACTTTCCAGTTTCACTTTCCTTTTTCCATCCCCTGTTTCACTTAACATTTCGATCTCCGGTTTCAGTCCCCTGTTTCAGTCCCCTGTTTCTCTCCCCTGTTTCTCTCCCCTGTTTCTCTCCTCTGTTTCTCTTCTCTGCTTCTCTCCCATGTTTCACTCTCCTGTTTGACTCTCATGTTTCACTCCCCTGTTTTAGTCTTCAGCTTTGCACTCCCCTGTTTATCACCCCTGTTTCACTCCCCTGTTTCAATCTCCTGTTTCACTTTACTATTCCATTCTACTGTTTCACGCCCCTGTTTCACACCCCTGTTTTTCTCCCCTGTTTCTCTCCCCTGTTTCTCTCCGCTGTTTCTCTCCCCTCTTTCTCTCCCCTCTTTCTCGCCCCTCTTTCTCTCCCCTCTTTCTCTCCCCTGTTTCCATCCCCTGTTTCACTTAGCATTTTGATCCACTTTTTCAGTCCACTGTTTCATTCCAATGTTTCAGTCCCTTGTTTCAGTCCCCTGTTTCTCTCCTCTGTTTCTTTCCCCTGTTTCTTTCCCATTTTTCTCTCCCCTGTTTCTCTCCCCGTTTCTGTCCCCTGTTTCTCTCCCCGTTTCTCTCCGCTGTTTCTCTCCGCTGTTTCTCTCCGCTGTTTCTCTCCACTGTTTCTCTCCCCTGTTTCACTCCCCTGTTTCCATCCGTTGTTTCACTCCCCTGTTTCACTCTCCTGGTTCACTCTCCTGTTTCACTCCCCTGTTTCAGTCTTCAGTTTTGCATTCTCCTGTTTTTCTCCCCTGTTTATCTCCCCTGTTTCAATCTCCTGTTTCAGTCCCTGTTTCATTCCCCTGCTTCACTCTCCTGTTTCACTCCCCTGTTTCACTCCCCTGTTTCAATCCCTTGTTTCACTTTACTATTCCATTCTCCTGTTTCACTCCCCTGTTTCACTCCCATGTTGCTCTCCCCTGTTGCTCTCCCCTGTTTCTCTCCCCTGTTTCTCTCCCCCTTTTCTCTCCCATGTTTCGCTCCCATGTTTCTCTCCACTGTTTCTCTCCACTGCTTCTCTCCTCTTCTTCTCTCCACTGCTTCTCTCCAGTGCTTTTCTGCACTGTTTCTCTGCTGTTTCTTTCCCCTGTTCTCTACCCTGTTTCTCTACCATGTTTCTCTACCCTGTTTCACTTTCCTGTTTCCATCCCCTGTTTAATTTACCATTTTGATCCCCTGTTTCAGTGTCCTGTTTCAGCGTCCTGTTTCAGTGCCCTGTTGCAGTCCACTGTTTCAGTGCCCTGTTTCAGTGCTCTGTTTCAGTCCCCTGTTTCAGTGCCCTGTTTCAGTCCGCTGTTTCAGTCCCCTGTTTCAGTCCCCTGTTTCAGTCCCCTGCTTCACTCCCCTGCCTCACTCTCCTGGTTCACTCCCCTGTTTCAATCCCTTTTTTCACTTTAGTATTCCATTCTCCTGTTTCTCTCCCCTGTTTCTCTCCACTGTTTCTCTCCACTGTTTCTATCCCCTGTTTCTCTCCCCTGTTTCACTCCCCTGTTTCATTCCCTTGTTTCACTCCCCTGTTTCACTCCCCTGTTTCACTCCCCTGTTTCACTCTCCTGTTTCACTCACCTGTTTCAGTCTTCAGTATTGCACTCCCCTTTTTATCTCCCCTGTTTATCTCCCCTGTTTCAATCTCCTGTTTCAATCTCCTGTTTCACTCCCCTGCTTCACTCCCCTGTTTCAATCCCCTGTTTCACTATACTATTCCATTCTCCTGTTTTACTCCCCTGTTTCACTCCCCTTTTTCACTCCCCTGTTCCTCTACGTTGTTTCTCTACCCTGTTTCTCTACCCTGTTTGTCTACCTTGTTTCTTTCCCATGTTTCTCTCATCTGTTTCACTCCCCTGTTTCACTCTACTGTTTCACTCCCCTGTTTCACTCTCCTGTTTCACTCTCCTGTTTCACTCCCCTGTTTCACTTACCATTTCGATCCCCTGTTTCACTTACCATTTCGATCTCGTGTTTCAGTCCCCTGTTTCAGTCCCCTGTTTCAATCCCCTGTTTCAGTCCCCTGTTTCACTTTACTATTCCATTCTCCTGTTTCACTCCCCTGTTTCACTCCCATGTTGCTCTCCACTGTTGCTCTCCCCTGTTGCTCTCCCGTGTTTCTCTCCCCTGTTTCTCTCCCCCTTTTTTCTCCCATGTTTCTCTCCCATGTTTCTCTCCACTATTTCTCTCCACTTCTTCTCTCCATTGCTTCTCTCCAGTGCTTCTCTGCACTGTTTCTCTGCCGTTTCTTTCCCCTGTTCTCTACCCTGTTTCTCTACCCTGTTTCTCTACCCTGTTTCACTTTCCTGTTTCGATCCCCTGTTTCATTTGCCATTTTAATCCCCTGTTTCAGTGTCCTGTTTCAGTGTCCTGTTTCAGTGCCCTTTTTCAGTCCCCTGTTTCAGTGCCCTGTTTTAGTGCCCTGTTTCAGTCCCCTGTTTCAGTCCCCTGTTTCTCTCCCCTGTTTCTCTCCCCTGTTTCTCTCCCCTGTTTCTCTCCCCCTTTTCTCTCCCATGTTTCTCTCCACAGTTTCTCTCCACTGCTTCTCTCCATTGCTTCTCTCCAGTGCTTCTCTGCACTGTTTCTCTGCCGTTTCTTTCCCCTGTTCTCTACCCTGTTTCTCTACCATGTTTCTCTACCCTGTTTCACTTTCCTGTTTCGATCCCCTGTTTCATTTGCCATTTTAATCCCCTGTTTCAGTGTCCTGTTTCAGTGTCCTGTTTCAGTGCCCTTTTTCAGTCCCCTGTTTCAGTGCCCTGTTTTAGTGCCCTGTTTCAGTCCCCTGTTTCAGTCCCCTGTTTCTCTCCCCTGTTTCTCTCCCCTGTTTCTCTCCCCTGTTTCTCTTCCCTGTTTCTCTCCCCTGTTTCTCTCCACTGTTTCTCTACCCTGTTTCACTTTCCTGTTTCACTTTCCTGTTTCACTTACCATTTCGATCTCGTGTTTCAGTCACCTGTTTCAGTCCCCTGTTTCAGTCCCCTATTTCAGTCCCCTGTTTCTCTGCCCTGTTTCTATCCCCTGTTTCTCTCCCCTGTTTCTCTCCCCTATCTCTCTCCCCTATTTCTCTCCCATCTTTCTCTCCCCTCTTTGTCTCCCCTGTTTCTTTCCACTGTTTCCATCCCCCGTTTCACTTACCATTTTGATCCACTGTTTCAGTCCCCTGTTTCTGTCCCTTGTTTCTCTCCCCTGTTTATCTCTCCTCTTTCTCTCCCCTCTTTCTCTCCCCTCTTTCTCTCGCCTCTCTCTCTCTCCTGTATCCATCCACTGTTTCACTTAACATTTTGATCCACTGTTTCAGTCCCCTGTTTCAGTCCCTTGTTTCAGTCCCCTGTTTCTCTCCCCTGTTTCTCTCCCCTGTTTCTCTCCTCTGTTTCTCTCCCCTGTTCCACTCCCCTGTTTCACTCCCCTGTTTCACTCCCCTGTTTCACTCCCCTGTTTCACTCTCCTGTTTCACTCACCTGTTTCAGTCTTCAGTATTGCACTCCCCTTTTTATCTCCCCTGTTTATCTCCCCTGTTTCAATCTCCTGTTTCAATCTGCTGTTTCACTCCCCTGCTTCATTCCCCTCTTTGATTGTCCTTTTTAAAACCCCTGTTTCACACCTCTATTTCACTCCCCTGTTTCACTCCCCTCTTCTACTCCCCTGTTTCGATCCCCTGTTTCATTTGCCATTTTAATCCCCTGTTTCAGTGTCCTGTTTCAGTGCCCTGTTTTAGTGCCCTGTGTCAGTCCCCTGTTTCAGTCCCCTGTTTCTCTCCCCTGTTTCTCTCCCCTGCTTCTCTCCCCTGTTTCTCTCCCATTTCTCTACACGCTTTCACTCCCTTGTTTCACTCTCCTGTTTCACTCCCATTTCACACCCCTGTTTCATTCCCTGTTTCACTTCCCTGTTTCCATCTCCTGTTACACTTTCCATTTCGATCCCCTGTTTATCTCCCCTGTTTCAATCTCCTTTTTCAATCTCCTTTTTCACTCCCCTATTTCACTCCCCTGTTTCACTCCTCTGTTTCACTCCCCTGTTTCAATCCCCTGTTTCACTATAATATTCCATTCTCCTGTTTTATTCCCCTGTTTCACTCCCCTTTTTCACTTGCCTGTTCCTGTAAGCTGCTTCTCTACCCTGTTTCTCTACCCTGTTTCTCTATCTTGATTCTCTCCCATGTTTCTGTCACCTGTTTCACTCCCCTGTTTCACCCTACTGTTTCACTCCCCTGTTTCACTCCCCTGTTTCACTTCCCTGTTTCACTCTCCTGTTTCACTCCCCTGATTCACTTATCATTTCGATCCCCTGTTTCACTTACCATTTTGATCTCGTGTTTCAGTCCCCTGTTTCAGTCACCTGTTTCAATCCCCTGTTTCAGTCCCCTGTTTCACTCCCATGTTTCAGTCCCCTCTTTCACTCCCCTGTTTCACTCCGCTGTTTGACTCCCCTGTTTCACTCCACTATTCCATCCTCCTATTTCACTCCCCTGTTTCACTCCCATGTTTCAGTCCCCTCTTTCACTCCCCTGTTTCACTCCCCTGTTTCACTCCACTGTTTCACTCTCCTGTTTCAATCCCCTATGTCACTTCCCTGTTTCACTCCCCGTTTCGCTCTCATCTTTCAGTCGTCTCTTTCACTGCCCTCTTTCAATCTCCTCTTTCTATCCCCTGTTTCACTTCCGGTTTCACTTTCCTGTTACACTTTCCTGTTTCCATCCCCTGTTTCAGTTACCATTTCGATCTCCTGTTTCAGTCCCCTGTTTCAGTCCCCTGTTTCTCTCCCCTGTGTCTCTCCCATGTTTCATTCTCAGTTTCACTTCCACGTTTCCATCCCCTGTTACACTTCCCATTTCGATCCCCCTTTTTTCTCTCATATTTCTCTCTCTATTTCTCTCCCCTGTTTCACTCCCTGCGTTTCTCTCCCATGTTTCTCTCCCCTGTTTCTCTCCGCTGTTTCTTTCCCATGTTTCTCTCCCCTGTTTCTCTTCCCTGTTCCTCTCCCCTCTTTCTCTCCACTGTTTCTCTACCCTGTTTCACTTTCCTGTTTCACTTTCCTGTTTCACTTACCATTTCGATCTCCTGTTTCAGTCACCTGTTTCAGTCCCCTGTTTCAGTCCCCTATTTCAGTCCCCTGTTTCTCTGCCCTGTTTCTCTCCCCTGTTTCTCTCCCCTGTTTCTCTCCCCTATCTCTCTCCCCTGTTTCTCTCCCCTCTTGCTC
This sequence comes from Carcharodon carcharias, assembly GCF_017639515.1. NCBI lineage: Eukaryota > Metazoa > Chordata > Chondrichthyes > Lamniformes > Lamnidae > Carcharodon > Carcharodon carcharias. The sequence goes on from NC_054476.1 coordinate 26,697,780, forward strand.
TCCCCTCTTTGTCTCCCCTGTTTCTCTCCACTGTTTCCATCCCCCGTTTCACTTACCATTTTGATCCACTGTTTCAGTCCCCTGTTTCTGTCCCTTGTTTCTCTCCCCTGTTTATCTCCCCTGTTTCTCTCCCCTCTTTCTCTCCCCTCTTTCTCTCCCCTCTCTCTCTCCCCTGTATCCATCGACTGTTTCACTTAACATTTTGATCCAATGTTTCAGTCCCCTGTTTCAGTCCCTTGTTTCAGTCCCCTGTTTCTCTCCCCTGTTTCTCTCCCCTGTTTCTCTCCTCTGTTTCTCTCCCCTGTTCCACTCCCCTGTTTCACTCCCCTGTTTCACTCCCCTGTTTCACTCCCCTGTTTCACTCCCTTGTTTCACTCTCCTGTTTTACTCCCCTGTTTCAGTCTTCAGTTTTGCACTCCCCTGTTTATCTCCCCTCTTTATCTCCGCTGTTTCAATCTCCTGTTTCAATCTCCTGTTTCACTCCCCTGCTTCACTCCCCTCTTTGATTGTCCTTTTTAAAACCTGTTCCACTCCCCTATTTCACTCCCCCGATTCACTCCCCTGTTTCACTCTCATGTTTCACTCCCCTGTTTCACACCCTTGTTTCACTCTCCTGTTTCACTCCCCTGTTTCAGTCTTCAGTTTTGCATTCCCCTGTCTATCTCCCCTCTTTATCTCCCCTGTTTTAATCTCCTGTTTCAGTCTCCTGTTTCACTCACCTGCTTCGCTCCCCTCTTTGATTGTCCTTTTAAAAACCTGTTTCACTCCCCTATTTCACTCCCCTGTTTCACTCCCCTGTCTCAATCCCCTGTTTCACTTTACTATTCCATTCTCCTGTTTCACTCCCCTGTTTCACTCCCCTGTTTCTCTACCCTGTTTCTCTACCCTGTTTCTCTACCCTGTTTCTCTATCCTGTTTCTCTCTCATGTTTCTCTCATCTGTTTCACTCCCCTGTTTCACTCTACTGTTTCACTTCCCTGTTTCATTCTCATTTTCACTCCCCTGTTTCAATTACCATTTCGATCTCCTGTTTCACTTACCATTTCGATCCCCTGTTTCTGTCCCCTGTTCAGGCCCTGTTTCAATCCATTGTTTCACTCCCCTGTTTCACGCCCCTGTTTCACTCCACTATTCCATTCTCCTGTTTCACTCCCCTGTTTCACTCTTCTGTTTCACTGCCCTGTTTCACTCCCCTGTTTCACTCCCTTGTTTCACTGTCCTGTTTCACTCCCCTATGTCACTTCCCTGTTTCACTCCCCTGTTTCACTCTCCTCTTTCAATCCCCTATTTCAATCCCCTCTTTCAATCTCCTCTTTCAATCTCCTCTTTCTATCCCCTGTTTCACTTCCCGTTTCACTTTCCTGTTACACTTTCCTGTTCCCATACCCTGTTTCTCTTACCATTTCGATCCCCTGTTTCTGTTTCCAATTTCTCTCCCCCCTTTCTCTCCCCCATTTCTCTCCCATGTTTCGCTCCCATGTTTCACTCCCATGTTTCTCTCCCCTGTTTCATTCCCCTGTTTCTCTCCCGTTTCTCTCCCCTGTTTCTCTCCCCTGTTTCTCTATCCTGTTTCACTTTCCAGATTCACTTTGCTGTTTTCCTCCCCTGTTTCCCTTACCATTTCGATCTCCTGTTTCAGTCCCCTGTTTCAGTCCCCTGTTCAGTCCCCTGTTTCTCTACCCTGTTTCTCTACCCTGTTTCTCTACCCTGTTTCACTTTCCTGTTTCGATCCCCTGTTTCATTTGCCATTTTAATCCCCTGTTTCAGTGTCCTGTTTCAGTGTCCTGTTTCAGTGCCCTTTTTCAGTCCCCTGTTTCAGTGCCCTGTTTTAGTGCCCTGTTTCAGTCCCCTGTTTCAGTCCCCTGTTTCTCTCCCCTGTTTCTCTCCCCTGTTTCTCTCCCCTGTTTCTCTCCCCCTTTTCTCTCCCATGTTTCTCTCCACAGTTTCTCTCCACTGCTTCTCTCCATTGCTTCTCTCCAGTGCTTCTCTGCACTGTTTCTCTGCCGTTTCTTTCCCCTGTTCTCTACCCTGTTTCTCTACCATGTTTCTCTACCCTGTTTCACTTTCCTGTTTCGATCCCCTGTTTCATTTGCCATTTTAATCCCCTGTTTCAGTGTCCTGTTTCAGTGTCCTGTTTCAGTGCCCTTTTTCAGTCCCCTGTTTCAGTGCCCTGTTTTAGTGCCCTGTTTCAGTCCCCTGTTTCAGTCCCCTGTTTCTCTCCCCTGTTTCTCTCCCCTGTTTCTCTCCCCTGTTTCTCTCCCCTGTTTCTCTTCCCTGTTTCTCTCCCCTGTTTCTCTCCACTGTTTCTCTACCCTGTTTCACTTTCCTGTTTCACTTTCCTGTTTCACTTACCATTTCGATCTCCTGTTTCAGTCACCTGTTTCAGTCCCCTGTTTCAGTCCCCTATTTCAGTCCCCTGTTTCTCTGCCCTGTTTCTCTCCCCTGTTTCTCTCCCCTGTTTTTCTCCCCTATCTCTCTCCCCTATTTCTCTCCCCTCTTTCTCTCCCCTCTTTGTCTCCCCTGTTTCTTTCCACTGTTTCCATCCCCCGTTTCACTTACCATTTTGATCCACTGTTTCAGTCCCCTGTTTCTGTCCCTTGTTTCTCTCCCCTGTTTATCTCTCCTCTTTCTCTCCCCTCTTTCTCTCCCCTCTTTCTCTCGCCTCTCTCTCTCCTGTATCCATCCACTGTTTCACTTAACATTTTGATCCACTGTTTCAGTCCCCTGTTTCAGTCCCTTGTTTCAGTCCCCTGTTTCTCTCCCCTGTTTCTCTCCCCTGTTTCTCTCCTCTGTTTTTCTCCCCTGTTCCACTCCCCTGTTTCACTCCCCTGTTTCACTCCCCTGTTTCACTCCCCTGTTTCACTCTCCTGTTTCACTCACCTGTTTCAGTCTTGAGTATTGCACTCCCCTTTTTATCTCCCCTTTTTATCTCCCCTGTTTCAATCTCCTGTTTCAATCTGCTGTTTCACTCCCCTGCTTCATTCCCCTCTTTGATTGTCCTTTTTAAAACCCCTGTTTCACACCGCTATTTCACTCCCCTGTTTCACTCCCCTCTTCTACTCCCCTGTTTCGATCCCCTGTTTCATTTGCCATTTTAATCCCCTGTTTCAGTGTCCTGTTTCAGTGCCCTGTTTTAGTGCCCTGTGTCAGTCCCCTGTTTCAGTCCCCTGTTTCTCTCCCCTGTTTCTCTCCCCTGCTTCTCTCCCCTGTTTCTCTCCCATTTCTCTACACGCTTTCACTCCCTTGTTTCACTCTCCTGTTTCACTCCCATTTCACACCCCTGTTTCATTCCCTGTTTCACTTCCCTGTTTCCATCTCCTGTTACACTTTCCATTTCGATCCCCTGTTTATCTCCCCTGTTTCAATCTCCTTTTTCAATCTCCTTTTTCACTCCCCTGTTTCACTCTACTGTTTCACTGTCCTTTTTAAAATACCTGTTTCACTCCCCTATTTCACTCCCCTGTTTCACTCCTCTGTTTCACTCCCCTGTTTCAATCCCCTGTTTCACTATAATATTCCATTCTCCTGTTTTATTCCCCTGTTTCACTCCCCTTTTTCACTTGCCTGTTCCTGTAAGCTGCTTCTCTACCCTGTTTCTCTACCCTGTTTCTCTATCTTGATTCTCTCCCATGTTTCTGTCACCTGTTTCACTCCCCTGTTTCACCCTACTGTTTCACTCCCCTGTTTCACTCCCCTGTTTCACTTCCCTGTTTCACTCTCCTGTTTCACTCCCCTGATTCACTTATCATTTCGATCCCCTGTTTCACTTAGCATTTTGATCTCGTGTTTCAGTCCCCTGTTTCAGTCACCTGTTTCAATCCCCTGTTTCAGTCCTCTGTTTCACTCCCATGTTTCAGTCCCCTCTTTCACTCCCCTGTTTCACTCCGCTGTTTGACTCCCCTGTTTCACTCCACTATTCCATCCTCCTATTTCACTCCCCTGTTTCACTCCCATGTTTCAGTCCCCTCTTTCACTCCCCTGTTTCACTCCCCTGTTTCACTCCACTGTTTCACTCTCCTGTTTCAATCCCCTATGTCACTTCCCTGTTTCACTACCCGTTTCGCTCTCATCTTTCAGTCGTCTCTTTCACTGCCCTCTTTCAATCTCCTCTTTCTATCCCCTGTTTCACTTCCGGTTTCACTTTCCTGTTACACCTTCCTGTTTCCATCCCCTGTTTCAGTTACCATTTCGATCTCCTGTTTCAGTCCCCTGTTTCAGTCCCCTGTTTCTCTCCCCTGTGTCTCTCCCATGTTTCATTCTCAGTTTCACTTCCATGTTTCCATCCCCTGTTACCCTTCCCATTTCGATCCCCTTTTTCTCTCTCATATTTCTCTCTCTATTTCTCTCCCCTGTTTCACTCCCTACGTTTCTCTCCCATGTTTCTCTCCCCTGTTTCTCTTCCCTGTTTCTCTCCCCTGTTTCTCTCCCCTGTTTCTCTTCCCTGTTTCTCTCCCCTGTTTCTCTCCACTGTTTCTCTACCCTGTTTCACTTTCCTGTTTCACTTTCCTGTTTCACTTACTATTTCGATCTCCTGTTTCAGTCACCTGTTTCAGTCCCCTGTTTCAGTCCCCTATTTCAGTCCCCTGTTTCTCTGCCCTGTTTCTCTCCCCAGTTTCTCTCCCCTGTTTCTCTCCCCTATCTCTCTCCCCTGTTTCTCTCCCCTCTTGCTCTCCCCACTTTGTCTCCCCTGTTTCTCTCCACTGTTTCCATCCCCCGTTTCACTTACCATTTTGATCCACTGTTTCAGTCCCCTGTTTCTGTCCCTTGTTTCTCTCCCCTGTTTATCTCCCCTGTTTCTCTCCCCTCTTTCTCTCCCCTCTTTCTCTCCCCTCTCTCTCTCCCCTGTATCCATCGACTGTTTCACTTAACATTTTGATCCAATGTTTCAGTCCCCTGTTTCAGTCCCTTGTTTCAGTCCCCTGTTTCTCTCCCCTGTTTCTCTCCCCTGTTTCTCTCCTCTGTTTCTCTCCCCTGTTCCACTCCCCTGTTTCACTCCCCTGTTTCACTCCCCTGTTTCACTCCCTTGTTTCACTCTCCTGTTTTACTCCCCTGTTTCAGTCTTCAGTTTTGCACTCCCCTGTTTATCTCCCCTCTTTATCTCCGCTGTTTCAATCTCCTGTTTCAATCTCCTGTTTCAGTCCCCTGCTTCACTCCCCTCTTTGATTGTCCTTTTTAAAACCTGTTCCACTCCCCTATTTCACTCCCCCGATTCACTCCCCTGTTTCACTCTCATGTTTCACTCCCCTGTTTCACACCCTTGTTTCACTCTCCTGTTTCACTCCCCTGTTTCAGTCTTCAGTTTTGCATTCCCCTGTCTATCTCCCCTCTTTATCTCCCCTGTTTTAATCTCCTGTTTCAGTCTCCTGTTTCACTCACCTGCTTCGCTCCCCTCTTTGATTGTCCTTTTAAAAACCTGTTTCACTCCCCTATTTCACTCCCCTGTTTCACTCCCCTGTCTCAATCCCCTGTTTCACTTTACTATTCCATTCTCCTGTTTCACTCCCCTGTTTCACTCCCCTGTTTCTCTACCCTGTTTCTCTACCCTGTTTGTCTACCCTGTTTCTCTATCCTGTTTCTCTCTCATGTTTCTCTCATCTGTTTCACTCCCCTGTTTCACTCTACTGTTTCACTTCCCTGTTTCATTCTCATTTTCACTCCCCTGTTTCAATTACCATTTCGATCTCCTGTTTCACTTACCATTTCGATCCCCTGTTTCTGTTTCCAATTTCTCTCCCCCCTTTCTCTCCCCCATTTCTCTCCCATGTTTCGCTCCCATGTTTCACTCCCATGTTTCTCTCCCCTGTTTCACTCCCCTGTTTCTCTCCCGTTTCTCTCCCCTGTTTCTCTCCCCTGTTTCTCTATCCTGTTTCACTTTCCAGATTCACTTTGCTGTTTTCCTCCCCTGTTTCCCTTACCATTTCGATCTCCTGTTTCAGTCCCCTGTTTCAGTCCCCTGTTCAGTCCCCTGTTTCTCTCCCCTGTTTCTCTCCCCTGTTTCACTCCCCTGTTTCTCTCCCCTGTTTCTCTCCCCTGTTTCTCTTCCCTGTTTCTTTCCCCTGTTTCTCTCCCCTGTTTCTCTCTACTGTTTCTCTACCCTCTTTCACTCCCCTGTTTTACTCCCCTGTTTGACTCCCCTGTTTCACTCCACTATTCCATCCTCCTGTTTCACTCCCCTGTTTCACTCCCCTGTTTCACTCCACTGTTTCACTCTCATGTTTCACTCCCCTATGTCACTTCTCTGTTTCACTCCCCGTTTCGTTCTCATCTTTCAGTCCTCTCTTTCACTCCCCTCTTTCAATTCCCTCTTTCAATCTCCTCTTTCAACCTCTCTTTCTATCCCCTGTTTCACTTCCGGTTTCACTTTCTTGTTACACTTTCCTTTTCCATCCCCTGTTTCACTTACCATTTCGATCTCCTGTTTCAGTCCCCTGTTTCAGTCCCCTGTTTCTCTCCCCTGTTTCTCTCCCCTGTTTCTCTCCTTTGGTTCTCTCCCCTGTTCCACTCCCCTGTTTCACTCCCCCGTTTCACTCCCCTGTTTCACTCCCCTGTTTCACTCCCCTGTTTCACTCCCTTGTTTCACTCTCCTGTTTTACTCCCCTGTTTCAGTCTTCAGTTTTGCACTCCCCTGTTTATCTCCCCTCTTTTTCTCCGCTGTTTCAATCTCCTGTTTCAATCTCTTGTTTCACTCCCCTGCTTCACTCCCCTCTTTGATTGTCCTTTTTAAAACCTGTTTCACTCCCCTATTTCACTCCCCCGATTCACTCCCCTGTTTCACTCTCCTGTTTCACTCCCCTGTTTCACTCCCTTGTTTCACTCTCCTGTTTCACTCCCCTGTTTCAGTCTTCAGTTTTGCATTCCCCTGTCTATCTCCCCTCTTTATCTCCCCTGTTTCAATCTCCTGTTTCAATCTCCTGTTTCACTCACCTGCTTCGCTCCCCTCTTTGATTGTCCTTTTAAAAACCTGTTTCACTCCGCTATTTCACTCCCCTGTTTCACTCCCCTGTCTCAATCCCCTGTTTCACTTTACTATTCCATTCTCCTGTTTCACTCCCCTGTTTCACTCCCCTGTTTCTCTACCCTGTTTCTCTACCCTGTTTCTCTACCCTGTTTCTCTATCCTGTTTCTCTCTCATGTTTCTCTCATCTGTTTCACTCCCCTGTTTCACTCTACTGTTTCACTCCCCTGTTTCACTTCCCTGTTTCATTCTCATTTTCACTCCCCTGTTTCAATTACCATTTCGATCTCCTGTTTCACTTACCATTTCCATCCCCTGTTTCTGTCCCCTGTTTCAGGCCCTGTTTCAATCCGCTGTTTCACTCCCCTGTTTCACTCCCCTGTTTCACTCCCCTGTTTCACTCCACTATTCCATCCTCCTGTTTCACTCCCCTGTTTCACTCTTCTGTTTCACTGCCCTGTTTCACTCCCCTGTTTCACTCCCTTGTTTCACTGTCCTGTTTCACTCTCCTATGTCACTTCCCTGTTTCACTCCCCTGTTTCACTCTCCTCTTTCAATCCCCTCTTTCAATCCCCTCTTTCAATCTCCTCTTTCAATCTCCTCTTTCTATCCCCTGTTTCTCTTCCCGTTTCACTTTCCTGTTACACTTTCCTGTTCCCATACCCTGTTTCTCTTACCATTTCGATCCCCTGTTTCTGTTTCAAATTTCTCTCCCCCTTTTCTCTCCCCCATTTCTCTCCCATGTTTTGCTCCCATGTTTCACTCACATGTTTCTCTCCCCTGTTTCACTCCCCTGTTTCTCTCCCCTGTTTCTCTCCCCTGCTTCTCTCCCCTGTTTCTCTCCAATTTCTCTACACGCTTTCACTCCCTTGTTTCACTCTCCTGTTTCACTCCCATTTCACACCCCTGTTTCATTCCCTGTTTCACTTCCCTGTTTCCATCTCCTGTTACACTTCCCATTTTGATCCCCTGTTTATCTCCCCTGTTTCAATCTCCTTTTTCAATCTCCTTTTTCACTCCCCTGTTTCACTCTACCGTTTCACTGTCCTTTTTAAAATACCTGTTTCACTCCCCTATTTCACTCCCCTGTTTCACTCCTCTGTTTCACTCCCCTGTTTCAATCCCCTGTTTCACTATAATATTCCATTCTCCTGTTTTACTCCCCTGTTTCACTCCCCTTTTTCACTTGCCTGTTCCTGTACGCTGCTTCTCTACCCTGTTTCTCTACCCTGTTTCTCTATCTTGATTCTCTCCCATGTTTCTGTCACCTGTTTCACTCCCCTGTTTCACCCTACTGTTTCACTCCCCTGTTTCACTCCCCTGTTTCACTTCCCTGTTTCACTCTCCTGTTTCACTCCCCTGATTCACTTATCATTTCGATCCCCTGTTTCACTTAGCATTTTGATCTCGTGTTTCAGTCCCCTGTTTCAGTCACCTGTTTCAATCCCCTGTTTCAGTCCTCTGTTTCACTCCCATGTTTCTGTCCCCTCTTTCACTCCCCTGTTTCACTCCGCTGTTTGACTCCCCTGTTTCACTCCACTATTCCATCCTCCTATTTCACTCCCCTGTTTCACTCCCATGTTTCATTCCCCTCTTTCACTCCCCTGTTTCACTCCCCTGTTTCACTCCACTGTTTCACTCTCCTGTTTCAATCCCCTATGTCACTTCCCTGTTTCACTACCCGTTTCGCTCTCATCTTTCAGTCGTCTCTTTCACTGCCCTCTTTCAATCTCCTCTTTCTATCCCCTGTTTCACTTCCGGTTTCACTTTCCTGTTACACCTTCCTGTTTCCATCCCCTGTTTCAGTTACCATTTCGATCTCCTGTTTCAGTCCCCTGTTTCAGTCCCCTGTTTCTCTCCCCTGTGTCTCTCCCATGTTTCATTCTCAGTTTCACTTCCATGTTTCCATCCCCTGTTACACTTCCCATTTCGATCCCCTTTTTCTCTCTCATATTTCTCTCTCTATTTCTCTCCCCTGTTTCACTCCCTGCGTTTCTCTCCCATGTTTCTCTCCCCTGTTTCTAACCCCTGTTTCTCTCCCCTGTTTCTCTCCCCTGTTTCTCTTCCCTGTTTCTCTCCCCTGTTTCTCTCCACTGTTTCTCTACCCTGTTTCACTTTCCTGTTTCACTTACTATTTCGATCTCCTGTTTCAGTCACCTGTTTCAGTCCCCTGTTTCAGTCCCCTATTTCAGTCCCCAGTTTCTCTCCCCTGTTTCTCTCCCCTATCTCTCTCCCCTGTTTCTCTCCCCTCTTGCTCTCCCCACTTTGTCTCCCCTGTTTCTCTCCACTGTTTCCATCCCCCGTTTCACTTACCATTTTGATCCACTGTTTCAGTCCCCTGTTTCTGTCCCTTGTTTCTCTCCCCTGTTTATCTCCCCTGTTTCTCTCCCCTCTTTCTCTCCCCTCTTTCTCTCCCCTCTCTCTCTCCCCTGTATCCATCGACTGTTTCACTTAACATTTTGATCCAATGTTTCAGTCCCCTGTTTCAGTCCCTTGTTTCAGTCCCCTGTTTCTCTCCCCTGTTTCTCTCCCCTGTTTCTCTCCTCTGTTTCTCTCCCCTGTTCCACTCCCCTGTTTCACTCCCCTGTTTCACTCCCCTGTTTCACTCCCCTGTTTCACTCCCTTGTTTCACTCTCCTGTTTTACTCCCCTGTTTCAGTCTTCAGTTTTGCACTCCCCTGTTTATCTCCCCTCTTTATCTCCGCTGTTTCAATCTCCTGTTTCAATCTCCTGTTTCACTCCCCTGCTTCACTCCCCTCTTTGATTGTCCTTTTTAAAACCTGTTCCACTCCCCTATTTCACTCCCCCGATTCACTCCCCTGTTTCACTCTCATGTTTCACTCCCCTGTTTCACACCCTTGTTTCACTCTCCTGTTTCACTCCCCTGTTTCAGTCTTCAGTTTTGCATTCCCCTGTCTATCTCCCCTCTTTATCTCCCCTGTTTTAATCTCCTGTTTCAGTCTCCTGTTTCACTCACCTGCTTCGCTCCCCTCTTTGATTGTCCTTTTAAAAACCTGTTTCACTCCCCTATTTCACTCCCCTGTTTCACTCCCCTGTCTCAATCCCCTGTTTCACTTTACTATTCCATTCTCCTGTTTCACTCCTCTGTTTCACTCCCCTGTTTCTCTACCCTGTTTCTCTACCCTGTTTCTCTACCCTGTTTCTCAATCCTGTTTCTCTCTCATGTTTCTCTCATCTGTTTCACTCCCCTGTTTCACTCTACTGTTTCACTTCCCTGTTTCATTCTCATTTTCACTCCCCTGTTTCAATTACCATTTCGATCTCTTGTTTCACTTACCATTTCGATCCCCTGTTTCTGTCCCCTGTTCAGGCCCTGTTTCAATCCATTGTTTCACTCCCCTGTTTCACGCCCCTGTTTCACTCCACTATTCCATCCTCCTGTTTCACTCCCCTGTTTCACTCTTCTGTTTCACTGCCCTGTTTCACTCCCCTGTTTCACTCCCTTGTTTCACTGTCCTGTTTCACTCCCCTATGTCACTTCCCTGTTTCACTCCCCTGTTTCACTCTCCTCTTTCAATCCCCTATTTCAATCCCCTCTTTCAATCTCCTCTTTCTATCCCCTGTTTCACTTCCCGTTTCACTTTCCTGTTACACTTTCCTGTTCCCATACCCTGTTTCTCTTACCATTTCGATCCCCTGTTTCTGTTTCCAATTTCTCTCCCCCCTTTCTCTCCCCCATTTCTGTCCCATGTTTCGCTCCCATGTTTCACTCCCATGTTTCTCTCCCCTGTTTCACTCCCCTGTTTCTCTCCCGTTTCTCTCCCCTGTTTCTCTCCCCTGTTTCTCTATCCTGTTTCACTTTCCAGATTCACTTTGCTGTTTTCCTCCCCTGTTTCCCTTACCATTTCGATCTCCTGTTTCAGTCCCCTGTTTCAGTCCCCTGTTCAGTCCCCTGTTTCTCTCCCCTGTTTCTCTCCCCTGTTTCACTCCCCTGTTTCTCTCCCCTGTTTCTCTCCCCTGTTTCTCTTCCCTGTTTCTTTCCCCTGTTTCTCTCCCCTGTTTCTCTCTACTGTTTCTCTACCCTCTTTCACTCCCCTGTTTTACTCCCCTGTTTGACTCCCCTGTTTCACTCCACTATTCCATCCTCCTGTTTCACTCCCCTGTTTCACTCCCCTGTTTCACTCCACTGTTTCACTCTCATGTTTCACTCCCCTATGTCACTTCTCTGTTTCACTCCCCGTTTCGCTCTCATCTTTCAGTCCTCTCTTTCACTCCCCTCTTTCAATTCCCTCTTTCAATCTCCTCTTTCTATCCCCTGTTTCACTTCCGGTTTCACTTTCCTGTTACACTTTCCTTTTCCATCCCCTGTTTCACTTACCATTTCGATCTCCTGTTTCAGTCCCCTGTTTCAGCCCCTGTTTCTCTCCCCTGTTTCTCTCCCCTGTTTCTCTCCTCTGTTTCTCTCCCCTGTTCCACTCCCCTGTTTCACTCCCCCGTTTCACTCCCCTGTTTCACTCCCCTGTTTCACTCCTCTGTTTCACTCCCTTGTTTCACTCTCCTGTTTTACTCCCCTGTTTCAGTCTTCAGTTTTGCACTCCCCTGTTTATCTCCCCTCTTTATCTCCGCTGTTTCAATCTCCTGTTTCAATCTCTTGTTTCACTCCCCTGCTTCACTCCCCTCTTTGATTGTCCTTTTTAAAACCTGTTTCACTCCCCTATTTCACTCCCCCGATTCACTCCCCTGTTTCACTCTCCTGTTTCACTCCCCTGTTTCACTCCCTTGTTTCACTCTCCTGTTTCACTCCCCTGTTTCAGTCTTCAGTTTTGCATTCCCCTGTCTATCTCCCCTCTTTATCTCCGCTGTTTCAATCTCCTGTTTCAATCTCTTGTTTCACTCCCCTGCTTCACTCCCCTCTTTGATTGTCCTTTTTAAAACCTGTTTCACTCCCCTATTTCACTCCCCCGATTCACTCCCCTGTTTCACTCTCCTGTTTCACTCCCCTGTTTCACTCCCTTGTTTCACTCTCCTGTTTCACTCCCCTGTTTCAGTCTTCAGTTTTGCATTCCCCTGTCTATCTCCCCTCTTTATCTCCCCTGTTTCAATCTCCTGTTTCAATCTCCTGTTTCACTCACCTGCTTCGCTCCCCTCTTTGATTGTCCTTTTAAAAACCTGTTTCACTCCGCTATTTCACTCCCCTGTTTCACTCCCCTGTCTCAATCCCCTGTTTCACTTTACTATTCCATTCTCCTGTTTCACTCCCCTGTTTCACTCCCCTGTTTCTCTACCCTGTTTCTCTACCCTGTTTCTCTACCCTATTTCTCTATCCTGTTTCTCTCTCATGTTTCTCTCATCTGTTTCACTCCCCTGTTTCACTCTACTGTTTCACTCCCCTGTTTCACTTCCCTGTTTCATTCTCATTTTCACTCCCCTGTTTCAATTACCATTTCGATCTCCTGTTTCACTTACCATTTCGATCCCCTGTTTCTGTCCCCTCTTTCAGGCCCTGTTTCAATCCGTTGTTTCACTCCCCTGTTTCACTCCCCTGTTTCACTCCCCTGTTTCACTCCACTATTCCATCCTCCTGTTTCACTCCCCTGTTTCACTCCCTTGTTTCACTGTCCTGTTTCACTCCCCTATGTCACTTCCCTGTTTCACTCCCCTGTTTCACTCTCCTCTTTCAATCCCCTCTTTCAATCCCCTCTTTCAATCTCCTCTTTCAATCTCCTCTTTCTATCCCCTGTTTCTCTTCCCGTTTCACTTTCCTGTTACACTTTCTTGTTCCCATACCCTGTTTCTCTTACCATTTCGATCCCCTGTTTCTGTTTCCAATTTCTCTCCCCCTTTCTCTCCCCCCATTTCTCTCCCATGTTTTGCTCCCATGTTTCACTCCCATGTTTCTCTCCCCTGTTTCACTCCCCTGTTTCTCTCCCCTGTTTCTCTCCCTTGTTTCTCTACCCTGTTTCACTTTCCAGATTCACTTTGCTGTTTTCATCCCCTGTTTCCCTTACCATTTCGATCTCCTGTTTCAGTCCCCTGTTTCAGTCCCCTGTTCAGTCCCCTGTTTCTCTCCCCTGTTTCTCTCCCCTGTTTCACTCCCCTGTTTCTCTCCCCTGTTTCTCTCCCCTGTTTCTCTTCCCTGTTTCTCTCCCCTGTTTCTCTCCACTGTTTCTCTACCCTCTTTCACTCCCCTGTTTTACTCCACTGTTTGACTCCCCTGTTTCACTCCACTATTCCATCCTCCTGTTTCACTCCCCTGTTTCACTCCCCTGTTTCACTCCACTGTTTCACTCTCATGTTTCACTCCCCTATGTCACTTCCCTGTTTCACTCCCCGTTTCGCTCTCATCTTTCAGTCCTCTCTTTCACTCCCCTCTTTCAATTCCCTCTTTCAATCTCCTCTTTCAGTCTCCTCTTTCTATCCCCTGTTTCACTTCCCGTTTCACTTTCCTGTTACACTTTCCTGTTTCCATCCCCTGTTTCACTTACCATTTCGATCTCCTGTTTCAGTCCCCTGTTTCAGTCCCCTGCTTCTCTCCCCTGTGTCTCTCCCATGTTTCATTCTCAGTTTCACTTCCATGTTTCCATCCCCTGTTGCACTTCCCATTTCGATCCCCTTTCTCTCTCTCGTATTTCTCTCCCTATTTCTCTCCCCTGTTTCACTCCCTGCGTTTCTCTCCCATGTTTCTCTCCCCTGTTTCTCTCCCATGTTTCTCTCCCATGTTTCTCTCCCCTGTTTCTCTCCCCTGTTTCTCTCCACTGTTTCTCTCCACTGTTTCTCTCCCCTGTTTCTCTCCATTGTTTCTCTACCCTGTTTCACTTTCCTGTTTCACTTTCCTGTTTCACTTACCATTTCGATCTCGTGTTTCAGTCACCTGTTTCAGTCCCCTGTTTCAGTCCCCTATTTCAGTCCCCTGTTTCTCTGCCCTGTTTCTCTCCCCTGTTTCTCTCCCCTCTTTCTCTCCCGTCTTTCTCTCCCATCTTTGTCTCCCCTGTTTCTCTCCCTTGTTTCCATTCCCCGTTTCACTTACCATTTTGATCCACTGTTTCAGTCCCCTGTTTCTGTCCCTTGTTTCTCTCCCCTGTTTCTCTCCCCTGTTTCACTCCCATCTTTCTCTCCCCTCTCTCTCTCCCCTGTTTCCATCCACTGTTTCACTTAACATTTTGATCCACTGTTTCAGTCCCTTGTTTCAGTCCGTTGTTTCAGTCCCCTGTTTCTCTCCCCTGTTTCTCTCCCCTCTTTCTCTCCTCTGTTTCTCTCCCCGATCCACTCCCCTGTTTCACTCCCCTGTTTCACTCCCTTGTTTCACTCTCCTGTTTTACTCCCCTGTTTCAGTCTTCAGTTTTGCACTCCCCTGTTTATCTCCCCTCTTTATCTCCGCTGTTTCAATCTCCTGTTTCAATCTCCTGTTTCACTCCCCTGCTTCACTCCCCTCTTTGATTGTCCTTTTTAAAACCTGTTCCACTCCCCTATTTCACTCCCCCGATTCACTCCCCTGTTTCACTCTCATGTTTCACTCCCCTGTTTCACACCCTTGTTTCACTCTCCTGTTTCACTCCCCTGTTTCAGTCTTCAGTTTTGCATTCCCCTGTCTATCTCCCCTCTTTATCTCCCCTGTTTTAATCTCCTGTTTCAGTCTCCTGTTTCACTCACCTGCTTCGCTCCCCTCTTTGATTGTCCTTTTAAAAACCTGTTTCACTCCGCTATTTCACTCCCCTGTTTCACTCCCCTGTCTCAATCCCCTGTTTCACTTTACTATTCCATTCTCCTGTTTCACTCCCCTGTTTCACTCCCCTGTTTCTCTACCCTGTTTCACTATCCTGTTTCTCTCTCATGTTTCTCTCATCTGTTTCACTCCCCTGTTTCACTCTACTGTTTCACTTCCCTGTTTCATTCTCATTTTCACTCCCCTGTTTCAATTACCATTTCGATCTCCTGTTTCACTTACCATTTCGATCCCCTGTTTCTGTCCCCTGTTCAGGCCCTGTTTCAATCCATTGTTTCACTCCCCTGTTTCACGCCCCTGTTTCACTCTTCTGTTTCACTGCCCTGTTTCACTCCCCTGTTTCACTCCCTTGTTTCACTGTCCTGTTTCACTCCCCTATGTCACTTCCCTGTTTCACTCCCCTGTTTCACTCTCCTCTTTCAATCCCCTATTTCAATCTCCTCTTTCAATCTCCTCTTTCAATCTCCTCTTTCTATCCCCTGTTTCACTTCCCGTTTCACTTTCCTGTTACACTTTCCTGTTCCCATACCCTGTTTCTCTTACCATTTCGATCCCCTGTTTCTGTTTCCAATTTCTCTCCCCCCTTTCTCTCCCCCATTTCTCTCCCATGTTTCGCTCCCATGTTTCACTCCCATGTTTCTCTCCCCTGTTTCACTCCCCTGTTTCTCTCCCGTTTCTCTCCCCTGTTTCTCTCCCCTGTTTCTCTATCCTGTTTCACTTTCCAGTTTCACTTTGCTGTTTTCCTCCCCTGTTTCCCTTACCATTTCGATCTCCTGTTTCAGTCCCCTGTTTCAGTCCCCTGTTCAGTCCCCTGTTTCTCTCCCCTGTTTCTCTCCCCTGTTTCACTCCCCTGTTTCTCTCCCCTGTTTCTCTCCCCTGTTTCTCTTCCCTGTTTCTCTCCCCTGTTTCACTCCCCTGTTTCTCTCCCCTGTTTCTCTCCCCTGTTTCTCTTCCCTGTTTCTTTCCCCTGTTTCTCTCCCCTGTTTCTCTCTACTGTTTCTCTACCCTCTTTCACTCCCCTGTTTTACTCCCCTGTTTGACTCCCCTGTTTCACTCCACTATTCCATCCTCCTGTTTCACTCCGCTGTTTCACTCCCCTGTTTCACTCCATTGTTTCACTCCCCTATGTCACTTCTCTGTTTCACTCCCCGTTTCGCTCTCATCTTTCAGTCCTCTCTTTCACTCCCCTCTTTCAATGCCCTCTTTCAATCTCCTCTTTCAATCTCCTCTTTCTATCCCCTGTTTCACTTCCGGTTTCACTTTCCTGTTACACTTTCCTTTTCCATCCCCTGTTTCACTTACCACTTCGATCTCCTGTTTCAGTCCCCTGTTTCAGTCCCCTGTTTCTCTCCCCTGTTTCTCTCCCCTGTTTCTCTCCTCTGTTTCTCTCCCCTGTTCCACTCCCCTGTTTCACTCCCCCGTTTCACTCCCCTGTTTCACTCCCCTGTTTCACTCCCCTGTTTCACTGTCCTGTTTCACTCCCCTATGTCACTTCCCTGTTTCACTCCCCTGTTTCACTCTCCTCTTTCAATCCCCTCTTTCAATCCCCTCTTTCAATCTCCTCTTTCAATCTCCTCTTTCTATCCCCTGTTTCTCTTCCCGTTTCACTTTCCTGTTACACTTTCCTGTTCCCATACCCTGTTTCTCTTACCATTTCGATCCCCTGTTTCTGTTTCAAATTTCTCTCCCCCCTTTCTCTCCCCCATTTCTCTCCCATGTTTTGCTCCCATGTTTCACTCCCATGTTTCTCTCCCCTGTTTCAGTCCCCTGTTTTTCTCCCCTGTTTCTCTCCCTTGTTTCTCTACCCTGTTTCACTTTCCAGATTCACTTTGCTGTTTTCATCCCCTGTTTCCCTTACCATTTCGATCTCCTGTTGCAGTCCCCTGTTTCAGTCCCCTGTTCAGTCCCCTGTTTCTCTCCCCTGTTTCTCTCCACTGTTTCTCTACCCTCTTTCACTCCCCTGTTTTACTCCACTGTTTGACTCCCCTGTTTCACTCCACTATTCCATCCTCCTGTTTCACTCCCCTGTTTCACTGCCCTGTTTCACTCCACTGTTTCACTCTCATGTTTCACTCCCCTATGTCACTTCCCTGTTTCACTCCCCGTTTCGTTCTCATCTTTCAGTCCTCTCTTTCACTCCCCTCTTTCAATTCCCTCTTTCAATCTCCTCTTTCAGTCTCCTCTTTCTATCCCCTGTTTCACTTCCCGTTTCACTTTCCTGTTACACTTTCCTGTTTCCATCCCTTGTTTCACTTACCATTTCGATCTCCTGTTTCAGTCCCCTGTTTCAGTCCCCTGCTTCTCTCCCCTGTGTCTCTCCCATGTTTCATTCTCAGTTTCACTTCCATGTTTCCATCCCCTGTTGCACTTCCCATTTCGATCCCCTTTCTCTCTCTCGTATTTCTCTCCCTATTTCTCTCCCCTGTTTCACTCCCTGTGTTTCTCTCCCATGTTTCTCTCCCCTGTTTCTCTCCCATGTTTCTCTCCCATGTTTCTCTCCCCTGTTTCTCTCCCCTGTTTCTCTCCACTGTTTCTCTCCACTGTTTCTCTTACCTGTTTCTCTCCATTGTTTCTCTACCCTGTTTCACTTTCCTGTTTCACTTTCCTGTTTCACTTACCATTTCGATCTCGTGTTTCAGTCACCTGTTTCAGTCCCCTGTTTCAGTCCCCTATTTCAGTCCCCTGTTTCTCTGCCCTGTTTCTCTCCCCTGTTTCTCTCCCCTCTTTCTCTCCCGTCTTTCTCTCCCATCTTTGTCTCCCCTGTTTCTCTCCCTTGTTTCCATTCCCCGTTTCACTTACCATTTTGATCCACTGTTTCAGTCCCCTGTTTCTGCCCCTTGTTTCTCTCCCCTGTTTGTCTCCCCTGTTTCTCTCCCATCTTTCTCTCCCCTCTCTCTCTCCCCTGTTTCCATCCACTGTTTCACTTAACATTTTGATCCACTGTTTCAGTCCCCTGTTTCAGTCCCTTGTTTCAGTCCCCTGTTTCTCTCCCCTGTTTCTCTCCCCTCTTTCTCTCCTCTGTTTCTCTCCCCGTTCCACTCCCCTGTTTCACTCCCCTGTTTCACTCCCCTGTTTCACTCCCCTGTTTCACTCACTTGTTTCACTCTCCTGTTTTACTCCCCTGTTTCAGTCTTCAGTTTTGCACTCCCCTGTTTATCACCCCTCTTTATCTCCGCTGTTTCAATCTCCTGTTTCACTCCCCTGCTTCACTCCCCTCTTTGATTGTCCTTTTTAAAACCTGTCTCACTCCCCTATTTCACTCCCCCGATTCACTCCCCTGTTTCACTCTCCTGTTTCACTCCCCTGTTTCACTCCCTTTTTCACTTTCCAGTTTCACTTTCCTTTTTCCATCCCCTGTTTCACTTAACATTTCGATCTCCGGTTTCAGTCCCCTGTTTCAGTCCCCTGTTTCTCTCCCCTGTTTCTCTCCCCTGTTTATCTCCCCTCTTTCTCTCCCCTCTTTCTCTCCCCTCTTTCTCTCCCCTCTCTCTCTCCCCTGTATCCATCGACTGTTTCACTTAACATTTTGATCCAATGTTTCAGTCCCCTGTTTCAGTCCCTTGTTTCAGTCCCCTGTTTCTCTCCCCTGTTTCTCTCCCCTGTTTCTCTCCTCTGTTTCTCTCCCCTGTTCCACTCCCCTGATTCACTCCCCTGTTTCACTCTCATGTTTCACTCCCCTGTTTCACTCCCTTGTTTCACTCTCCTGTTTCACTCCCCTGTTTCAGTCTTCAGTTTTGCATTCCCCTGTCTATCTCCCCTCTTTATCTCCCCTGTTTCAATCTCCTGTTTCAATCTCCTGTTTCACTCACCTGCTTCGCTCCCCTCTTTGATTGTCCTTTTAAAAACCTGTTTCACTCCGCTATTTCACTCCCCTGTTTCACTCCCCTGTTTCACTCCCCTGTTTCACTCCACTATTCCATCCTCCTGTTTCACTCCCCTGTTTCACTCTTCTGTTTCACTGCCCTGTTTCACTCCCCTGTTTCACTCCCTTGTTTCACTGTCCTGTTTCACTCCCCTATGTCACTTCCCTGTTTCACTCCCCTGTTTCACTCTCCTCTTTCAATCCCCTCTTTCAATCCCCTCTTTCAATCTCCTCTTTCAATCTCCTCTTTCTATCCCCTGTTTCTCTTCCCGTTTCACTTTCCTGTTACACTTTCCTGTTCCCATACCCTGTTTCTCTTACCATTTCGATCCCCTGTTTCTGTTTCCAATTTCTCTCCCCCCTTTCTCTCCCCCATTTCTCTCCCATGTTTTGCTCCCATGTTTCACTCCCATGTTTCTCTCCCCTGTTTCACTCCCCTGTTTCTCTCCCCTGTTTCTCTCCCTTGTTTCTCTACCCTGTTTCACTTTCCAGATTCACTTTGCTGTTTTCATCCCCTGTTTCCCTTACCATTTCGATCTCCTGTTTCAGTCCCCTGTTTCAGTTCCCTGTTCAGTCCCCTGTTTCTCTCCTGTTTCTCTCCCCTGTTTCACTCCCCTGTTTCTCTCCCCTGTTTCTCTCCCCTGTTTCTCTTCCCTGTTTCTCTCCCCTGTTTCTCTCCATTGTTTCTCTACCCTCTTTCACTCCCCTGTTTTACTCCACTGTTTGACTCCCCTGTTTCATTCCACTATTCCATCCTCCTGTTTCACTCCCCTGTTTCACTGCCCTGTTTCACTCCACTGTTTCACTCTCATGTTTCACTCCCCTATGTCACTTCCCTGTTTCACTCCCCGTTTCGCTCTCATCTTTCAGTCCTCTCTTTCCCTCCCCTCTTTCAATTCCCTCTTTCAATCTCCTCTTTCAGTCTCCTCTTTCTATCCCCTGTTTCACTTCCCGTTTCACTTTCCTGTTACACTTTTCTGTTTCCATCCCCTGTTTCACTTACCATTTCGATCTCCTGTTTCAGTCCCCTGTTTCAGTCCCCTGCTTCTCTCCCCTGTGTCTCTCCCATGTTTCATTCTCAGTTTCACTTCCATGTTTCCATCCCCTGTTGCACTTCCCATTTCGATCCCCTTTCTCTCTCTCGTATTTCTCTCCCTATTTCTCTCCCCTGTTTCACTCCCTGCGTTTCTCTCCCATGTTTCTCTCCCCTGTTTCTCTCCCATGTTTCTCTCCCATGTTTCTCTCCCCTGTTTCTCTCCCCTGTTTCTCTCCACTGTTTCTCTCCACTGTTTCTCTCCCCTGTTTCTCTCCATTGTTTCTCTACCCTGTTTCACTTTCCTGTTTCACTTTCCTGTTTCACTTACCATTTCGATCTCCTGTTTCAGTCACCTGTTTCAGTCCCCTGTTTCAGTCCCCTATTTCAGTCCCCTGTTTCTCTGCCCTGTTTCTCTCCCCTGTTTCTCTCCCCTCTTTCTCTCCCGTCTTTCTCTCCCGTCTTTCTCTCCCATCTTTGTCTCCCCTGTTTCTCTCCCTTGTTTCCATTCCCCGTTTCACTTACCATTTTGATCCACTGTTTCAGTCCCCTGTTTCTGTCCCTTGTTTCTCTCCCCTGTTTGTCTCCCCTGTTTCTCTCCCATCTTTCTCTCCCCTCTCTCTCTCCCTTGTTTCCATCCACTGTTTCACTTAACATTTTGATCCACTGTTTCAGTCCCCTGTTTCAGTCCCTTGTTTCAGTCCCCTGTTTCTCTCCCCTGTTTCTCTCCCCTCTTTCTCTCCTCTGTTTCTCTCCCCGTTCCACTCCCCTGTTTCACTCCCCTGTTTCACTCCCCTGTTTCACTCCCCTGTTTCACTCCCTTGTTTCACTCTCCTGTTTTACTCCCCTGTTTCAGTCTTCAGTTTTGCACTCCCCTGTTTATCACCCCTCTTTATCTCCGCTGTTTCAATCTCCTGTTTCAAACTCCTGTTTCACTCCCCTGCTTCACTCCCCTCTTTGATTGTCCTTTTTAAAACCT
Organism: Carcharodon carcharias; assembly: GCF_017639515.1. Lineage (NCBI taxonomy): Eukaryota > Metazoa > Chordata > Chondrichthyes > Lamniformes > Lamnidae > Carcharodon > Carcharodon carcharias. Next base: position 26,718,292 of record NC_054476.1, read on the forward strand.
GTCTCACTCCCCTATTTCACTCCCCCGATTCACTCCCCTGTTTCACTCTCCTGTTTCCCTCCCCTGTTTCACTCCCTTTTTCACTTTCCAGTTTCACTTTCCTTTTTCCATCCCCTGTTTCACTTAACATTTCGATCTCCGGTTTCAGTCCCCTGTTTCAGTCCCCTGTTTCTCTCCCCTGTTTCTCTCCCCTGTTTATCTCCCCTCTTTCTCTCCCCTCTTTCTCTCCCCTCTTTCTCTCCCCTCTCTCTCTCCCCTGTATCCATCGACTGTTTCACTTAACATTTTGATCCAATGTTTCAGTCCCCTGTTTCAGTCCCTTGTTTCAGTCCCCTGTTTCTCTCCCCTGTTTCTCTCCCCTGTTTCTCTCCTCTGTTTCTGTCCCCTGTTCCACTCCCCTGTTTCACTCCCCTGTTTCACTCCCCTGTTTCACTCCCCTGTTTCACTCCCTTGATTCACTCTCCTGTTTTACTCCCCTGTTTCAGTCTTCAGTTTTGCACTCCCCTGTTTATCTCCCCTCTTTATCTCCGCTGTTTCAATCTCCTGTTTCAATCTCCTGTTTCACTCCCCTGCTTCACTGCCCTCTTTGATTGTCCTTTTTAAAACCTGTTCCACTCCCCTATTTCACTCCCCTGATTCACTCCCCTGTTTCACTCTCATGTTTCACTCCCCTGTTTCACTCCCTTGTTTCACTCTCCTGTTTCACTCCCCTGTTTCAGTCTTCAGTTTTGCATTCCCCTGTCTATCTCCCCTCTTTATCTCCCCTGTTTCAATCTCCTGTTTCAATCTCCTGTTTCACTCACCTGCTTCGCTCCCCTCTTTGATTGTCCTTTTAAAAACCTGTTTCACTCCGCTATTTCACTCCCCTGTTTCACTCCCCTGTCTCAATCCCCTGTTTCACTTTACTATTCCATTCTCCTGTTTCACTCCCCTGTTTCACTCCCCTGTTTCTCTACCCTGTTTCTCTACCCTGTTTCTCTACCCTGTTTCTCTATCCTGTTTCTCTCTCATGTTTCTCTCATCTGTTTCACTCCCCTGTTTCACTCTACTGTTTCACTCCCCTGTTTCACTTCCCTGTTTCATTCTCATTTTCACTCCCCTGTTTCAATTACCATTTCGATCTCCTGTTTCACTTACCATTTCGATCCCCTGTTTCTGTCCCCTGTTTCAGGCCCTGTTTCAATCCGTTGTTTCACTCCCCTGTTTCACTCCCCTGTTTCACTCCCCTGTTTCACTCCACTATTCCATCCTCCTGTTTCACTCCCCTGTTTCACTCTTCTGTTTCACTGCCCTGTTTCACTCCCCTGTTTCACTCCCTTGTTTCACTGTCCTGTTTCACTCCCCTATGTCACTTCCCTGTTTCACTCCCCTGTTTCACTCTCCTCTTTCAATCCCCTCTTTCAATCCCCTCTTTCAATCTCCTCTTTCAATCTCCTCTTTCTATCCCCTGTTTCTCTTCCCGTTTCACTTTCCTGTTACACTTTCCTGTTCCCATACCCTGTTTCTCTTACCATTTCGATCCCCTGTTTCTGTTTCAAATTTCTCTCCCCCCTTTCTCTCCCCCATTTCTCTCCCATGTTTTGCTCCCATGTTTCACTCCCATGTTTCTCTCCCCTGTTTCACTCCCCTGTTTCTCTCCCCTGTTTCTCTCCCTTGTTTCTCTACCCTGTTTCACTTTCCAGATTCACTTTGCTGTTTTCATCCCCTGTTTCCCTTACCATTTCGATCTCCTGTTTCAGTCCCCTGTTTCAGTCCCCTGTTCAGTCCCCTGTTTCTCTCCTCTGTTTCTCTCCCCTGTTTCACTCCCCTGTTTCTCTCCCCTGTTTCTCTGCCCTGTTTCTCTTCCCTGTTTCTCTCCCCTGTTTCTCTCCACTGTTTCTCTACCCTCTTTCACTCCCCTGTTTTACTCCACTGTTTGACTCCCCTGTTTCACTCCACTATTCCATCCTCCTGTTTCACTCCCCTGTTTCACTGCCCTGTTTCACTCCACTGTTTCACTCTCATGTTTCACTCCCCTATGTCACTTCCCTGTTTCACTCCCCGTTTCGCTCTCATCTTTCAGTCCTCTCTTTCACTCCCCTCTTTCAATTCCCTCTTTCAATCTCCTCTTTCAGTCTCCTCTTTCTATCCCCTGTTTCACTTCCCGTTTCACTTTCCTGTTACACTTTCCTGTTTCCATCCCCTGTTTCACTTACCATTTCGATCTCCTGTTTCAGTCCCCTGTTTCAGTCCCCTGCTTCTCTCCCCTGTGTCTCTCCCATGTTTCATTCTCAGTTTCACTTCCATGTTTCCATCCCCTGTTGCACTTCCCATTTCGATCCCCTTTCTCTCTCTCGTATTTCTCTCCCTATTTCTCTCCCCTGTTTCACTCCCTGCGTTTCTCTCCCATGTTTCTCTCCCCTGTTTCTCTCCCCTGTTTCTCTCCCATGTTTCTCTCCCCTGTTTCTCTCCCCTGTTTCTCTCCACTGTTTCTCTCCACTGTTTCTCTCCCCTGTTTCTCTCCATTGTTTCTCTACCCTGTTTCACTTTCCTGTTTCACTTTCCTGTTTCACTTACCATTTCGATCTCCTGTTTCAGTCACCTGTTTCAGTCCCCTGCTTCAGTCCCCTATTTCAGTCCCCTGTTTCTCTGCCCTGTTTCTCTCCCCTCTTTCTCTCCCGTCTTTCTCTCCTATCTTTGTCTCCCCTGTTTCTCTCCCTTGTTTCCATTCCCCGTTTCACTTACCATTTTGATCCACTGTTTCAGTCCCCTGTTTCTGTCCCTTGTTTCTCTCCCCTGTTTGTCTCCCCTGTTTCTCTCCCATCTTTCTCTCCCCTCTCTCTCTCCCCTGTTTCCATCCACTGTTTCACTTAACATTTTGATCCACTGTTTCAGTCCCCTGTTTCAGTCCCTTGTTTCAGTCCCCTGTTTCTCTCCCCTGTTTCTCTCCCCTGTTTCTCTCCTCTGTTTCTCTCCCCTGTTTCTCTCCTCTGTTTCTCTCCCCGTTCCACTCCCCTGTTTCACTCCCCTGTTTCACTCCCCTGTTTCACTCCCTTGTTTCACTCTCCTGTTTTACTCCCCTGTTTCAGTCTTCAGTTTTGCACTCCCCTGTTTATCACCACTCTTTATCTCCGCTGTTTCAATCTCCTGTTTCAATCTCCTGTTTCACTCCCCTGCTTCACTCCCCTCTTTGATTGTCCTTTTTAAAACCTGTCTCACTCCCCTATTTCACTCCGCTGTTTCACTCCCCTATTTCACTCCCCCGATTCACTCCCCTGTTTCACTCTCCTGTTTCACTCCCCTGTTTCACTCCCTTTTTCACTTTCCAGTTTCACTTTCCTTTTTCCATCCCCTGTTTCACTTAACATTTCGATCTCCGGTTTCAGTCCCCTGTTTCAGTCCCCTGTTTCTCTCCCCTGTTTCTCTCCCCTGTTTATCTCCCCTCTTTCTCTCCCCTCTTTCTCTCCCCTCTTTCTCTCCCCTCTCTCTCTCCCCTGTATCCATCGACTGTTTCACTTAACATTTTGATCCAATGTTTCAGTCCCCTGTTTCAGACCCTTGTTTCAGTCCCCTGTTTCTCTCCCCTGTTTCTCTCCCCTGTTTCTCTCCTCTGTTTCTCTCCCCTGTTCCACTCCCCTGTTTCACTCCCCTGTTTCACTCCCCTGTTTCACTCCCCTGTTTCACTCCCTTGTTTCACTCTCCTGTTTTACTCCCCTGTTTCAGTCTTCAGTTTTGCACTCCCCTGTTTATCTCCCCTCTTTATCTCCGCTGTTTCAATCTCCTGTTTCAATCTCCTGTTTCACTCCCCTGCTTCACTCCCCTCTTTGATTGTCCTTTTTAAAACCTGTTCCACTCCCCTATTTCACTCCCCCGATTCACTCCCCTGTTTCACTCTCATGTTTCACTCCCCTGTTTCACTCCCTTGTTTCACTCTCCTGTTTCACTCCCCTGTTTCAGTCTTCAGTTTTGCATTCCCCTGTCTATCTCCCCTCTTTATCTCCCTTGTTTCAATCTCCTGTTTCAATCTCCTGTTTCACTCAGCTGCTTCGCTCCCCTCTTTGATTGTCCTTTTAAAAACCTGTTTCACTCCGCTATTTCACTCCCCTGTTTCACTCCCCTGTCTCAATCCCCTGTTTCACTTTACTATTCCATTCTCCTGTTTCACTCCCCTGTTTCACTCCCCTGTTTCTCTACCCTGTTTCTCTACCCTGTTTCTCTACCCTGTTTCTCTATCCTGTTTCTCTCTCATGTTTCTCTCATCTGTTTCACTCCCCTGTTTCACTCTACTGTTTCACTCCCCTGTTTCACTTCCCTGTTTCATTCTCATTTTCACTCCCCTGTTTCAATTACCATTTCAATCTCCTGTTTCACTTACCATTTCCATCCCCTGTTTCTGTCCCCTGTTTCAGGCCCTGTTTCAATCCGTTGTTTCACTCCCCTGTTTCACTCCCCTGTTTCACTCCCCTCTTTCACTCCACTATTCCATCCTCCTGTTTCACTCCCCTGTTTCACTCTTCTGTTTCACTGCCCTGTTTCACTCCCCTGTTTCACTCCCTTGTTTCACTGTCCTGTTTCACTCCCCTATGTCACTTCCCTGTTTCACTCCCCTGTTTCACTCTCCTCTTTCAATCCCCTCTTTCAATCCCCTCTTTCAATCTCCTCTTTCAATCTCCTCTTTCTATCCCCTGTTTCTCTTCCCGTTTCACTTTCCTGTTACACTTTCCTGTTCCCATACCCTGTTTCTCTTACCATTTCGATCCCCTGTTTCTGTTTCAAATTTCTCTCCCCCCTTTCTCTCCCCCATTTCTCTCCCATGTTTTGCTCCCATGTTTCACTCCCATGTTTCTCTCCCCTGTTTCACTCCCCTGTTTCTCTCCCCTGTTTCTCTCCCTTGTTTCTCTACCCTGTTTCACTTTCCAGATTCACTTTGCTGTTTTCATCCCCTGTTTCCCTTACCATTTCGATCTCCTGTTTCAGTCCCCTGTTTCAGTCCCCTGTTCAGTCCCCTGTTTCTCTCCTCTGTTTCTCTCCCCTGTTTCACTCCCCTGTTTCTCTCCCCTGTTTCTCTCCCCTGTTTCTCTTCCCTGTTTCTCTCCCCTGTTTCTCTCCACTGTTTCTCTACCCTCTTTCACTCCCCTGTTTTACTCCACTGTTTGACTCCCCTGTTTCACTCCACTATTCCATCCTCCTGTTTCACTCCCCTGTTTCACTGCCCTGTTTCACTCCACTGTTTCACTCTCATGTTTCACTCCCCTATGTCACTTCCCTGTTTCACTCCCCGTTTCGCTCTCATCTTTCAGTCCTCTCTTTCACTCCCCTCTTTCAATTCCCTCTTTCAATCTCCTCTTTCAATCTCCTCTTTCTATCCCCTGTTTCACTTCCCATTTCACTTTCCTGTTACTCTTTCCTGTTTCCATCCCCTGTTTCACTTATCATTTCGATCTCCTGTTTCAGTCCCCTGTTTCAGTCCCCTGCTTCTCTCCCCTGTGTCTCTCCCATGTTTCATTCTCAGTTTCACTTCCATGTTTCCATCCCCTGTTACACTTCCCATTTTGATCCCCTTTTTCTCTCTCGTATTTCTCTCCCAATTTCTCTCCCCTGTTTCACTCCCTGCGTTTCTCTCCAATGTTTCTCTCCCATGTTTCTCTCCCATGTTTCTCTTCCCTGTTTCTCTCCCCTGTTTCTCTCCATTGTTTCTCTACCCTGTTTCACTTTCCTGTTTCACTTTCCTGTTTCACTTACCATTTCGATCTCCTGTTTCAGTCCCCTATTTCAGTCCCCTGTTTCTCTGCCCTGTTTCTCTCCCCTGTTTCTCTCCCCTGTTTCTCTCCCCTCTTTCTCTCCCCTCTTTCTCTCCCGTCTTTCTCTCCACTCTTTGTCTGCCCTGTTTCTCTCCCTTGTTTCCATTCCCCGTTTCACTTACCATTTTGATCCACTGTTTCAGTCCCCTGTTTCTGTCCCTTGTTTCTCTCCCCTGTTTCTCTCCCCTGTTTCTCTCCCATCATTCTCTCCCCTCTCTCTCTCCCCTGTTTCCATCCACTGTTTCACTTAACATTTTGATCCACTGTTTCAGTCCCCTGTTTCAGTCCCTTGTTTCAGTCCCCTGTTTCTCTCCCCTGTTTCTCTCCCCTCTTTCTCTCCTCTGTTTCTCTCCCCGTTCCACTCCCCTGTTTCACTCCCCTGTTTCACTCCCCTGTTTCACTCCCTTGTTTCACTCTCCTGTTTTACTCCACTGTTTCAGTCTTCAGTTTTGCACTCCCCTGTTTATCACCCCTCTTTATCTCCGCTGTTTCAATCTCCTGTTTCAATCTCCTGTTTCACTCCCCTGCTTCACTCCCCTCTTTGATTGTCCTTTTTAAAACCTGTTTCACTCCCCTATTTCACTCCCCCGATTCACTCCCCTGTTTCACTCTCCTGTTTCACTCCCCTGTTTCACTCCCTTGTTTCACTCTCCTGTTTCACTCCCCTGTTTCAGTCTTCAGTTTTGCATTCCCCTGTTTATCTCCCCTCTTTATCTCCCTTGTTTCAATCTCCTGTTTCAATCTCCTGTGTCACTCACGTGCTTCACTCCCCTCTTTGATTGTCCTTTTAAAAACCTGTTTCAAACCCCTATTTCACTCCCCTGTTTCACTCCCCTGTATCAATCCCCTGTTTCACTTTACTATTCCATTCTCCTGTTTCACTCCCCTGTTTCACTCCCCTGTTTCTCTACCCTGTTTCTCTACCCTGCTTCTCTATCCTGTTTCTCTCCCCTGTTTCTCTCATCTGTTTCACTCCCCTGTTTCACTCTACTGTTTCACTCCCCTGTTTCACTTCCCTGTTTCACTCTCCGTTTCAGTCCCCTGTTTCATTTACCATTTCGATCCACTGGTTCACTTACCATTTCGATCCCCTGTTTCTGTCCCCTGTTTCAGGCCCTGTTTCAATCCATTGTTTAACTCCCCTGTTTCACTCCCCTGTTTCACTCCCCTGTTTCACTCCACTATTCCATCCTCCTGTTTCACTCCCCTGTTTCACTCTTCTGTTTCACTGCCCTGTTTCACTCCCCTGTTTCACTCCCCTGTTTCACTCCCTTGTTTCACTGTCCTGTTTCACTCCCCTATGTCACTTCCCTGTTTCACTCCCCTGTTTCACTCTCCTCTTTCAGTCCCCTCTTTCACTCCCCTCTTTCAATCCCCTCTTTCAATCCCCTCTTTCAATCTCCTCTTTCAATCTCCTCTTTCTATCCCCTGTTTCACTTCCCGTTTCACTTTCCTGTTACACTTTCCTGTTCCCATACCCTGTTTCTCTTACCATTTCGATCCCCTGTTTCTGTTTCCAATTTCTCTTCCCCCTTTCTCTCCCCCATTTCTCTCCCATGTTTCGCTCCCATGTTTCACTCCCATGTTTCTATCCCCTGTTTCACTCCCCTGTTTCTCTCCCCTGTTTCTCTCCCCTGTTTCTCTCCCCTGTTTATCTACCCTGTTTCACTTTCCAGATTCACTTTGCTGTTTTCATCCCCTGTTTCCCTTACCATTTCGATCTCCTGTTTCAGTCCCCTGTTTCAGTCCCCTGTTCAGTCCCCTGTTTCTCTCCCCTGTTTCACTCCGCTGTTTCTCTCCCCTGTTTCTCTCCCCTGTTTCTCTTCCCTGTTTCTCTCCCCTGTTTCTCTCCACTGTTTCTCTACCCTCTTTCACTCCCCTGTTTCACTCCTCTGTTTGACTCCCCTGTTTCACTCCACTATTCCATCCTCCTGTTTCACTCCCGTTTCACTCCCCTCTTTCACTCCACTGTTTCACTCTCCTGTTTCACTCCCCTATGTCACTTCCCTGTTTCACTCCCCGTTTCGCTCTCATCTTTCAGTCCTCTCTTTCACTCCCCTCTTTCCATCCCCTCTTTCAATCCCCTCTTTCAATCTCCTCTTTGAATCTCCTCTTTCTATCCCCTTTTTCAGTTACCATTTCAATCTCCTGTTTCAGTCCCCTGTTTCAGTCCCCTGTTTCTCTCCCCTGTGTCTCTCCCATGTTTCATTCTCAGTTTCAATTCCATGTTTCCATCCCCTGTTACACTTCCCATTTCGATCCCCTTTTTCTCTCTCATATTTCTCTCCCTATTTCTCTCCCCTGTTTCACTCCATGCATTTCTCTCCCATGTTTCTCTCCCATGTTTCTCTCCCATGTTTCTCTCCCCTGTTTCTCTCCCCTGTTTCTCTCCCCTGTTTCTCTCCCCCGTTTCTCTTCCCTGTTTCTCTCCCCGTTTCTCTCCATTGTTTCTCTACCCTGTTTCACTTTCATGTTTCACTTTCCTGTTTCACTTACCATTTCGATCTCCTGTTTCAGTCACCTGTTTCAGTCCCCTGTTTCAGTCCCCTATTTCAGTCCCCTGTTTCTCTGCCCTGTTTCTCTCCCCTGTTTCTCTCCCCTCTTTCTCTCCCCTCTTTCTCTCCCCTCTTTGTCTCCCCTGTTTCTCTCCCCTGTTTCCATCCACTGTTTCACTTAACATTTTGATCCACTGTTTCAGTCCCCTGTTTCAGTCCCTTGTTTCAGTCACTTGTTTCTCTCCCTTGTTTCTCTCCCCTGTTTCTCTCCTCTGTTTCTCTCCCCTGTTCCACTCCCCTGTTTCACACCCCTGTTTCACTCCCCTGTTTCACTCCCTTGTTTCACTCTCCTGTTTTACTCCCCTGTTTCACACCCCTGTTTCACTCCCCTGTTTCACTCCCTTGTTTCACTCTCCTATTTTACTCCCCTGTTTCAGTCTTCAGTTTTGCACTCCCCTGTTTATCTCCCCTCTTTATCTCCGCTGTTTCAATCTCCTGTTTCAATCTCCTGTTTCACTCCCCTGCTTCACTCCCCTCTTTGATTGTCCTTTTTAAAACCTGTTTCACTCCCCTATTTCACTCCCCCGATTCACTCCCCTGTTTCACTCTCCTGTTTCACTCCCCTGTTTCACTCCCTTGTTTCACTCTCCTGTTTCACTCCCCTGTTTCAATCTTCAGTTTTGCATTCCCCTGTTTATCTCCGCTCTTTATCTCCCTTGCTTCAATCTCCTGTTTCAATCTCCTGTTTCACTCACCTGCTTCACTTCCCTCTTTGATTGTCCTTTTAAAAACCTTTTTCACACCTGTATTTCACTCCCCTGTTTCACTCCCGTGTTTCGCTCCCCTGTCTCAATCCCCTGTTTCACTTTACTATTCCATTCTCCTGTTTCACTCCCCTGTTTCACTCCCCTGTTTCTCTACCCTGTTTCTCTACCCTGTTTCTCTACCCTGCTTCTCTATCCTGTTTCTCTCCCCTGTTTCTCTCATCTGTTTCACTCCCCTGTTTCACTCTACTTTTCACTCCCCTGTTTCACTTCCCTGTTTCACTCTCCTTTTCAGTCCCCTGTTTCACTTACCATTTCGATCCCCTGGTTCACTTACCATTTCGATCCCCTGTTTCTGTCCCCTGTTTCAGGCCCTGTTCCAATGCATTGTTTCACTCCCCTGTTTCACACCACTGTTTCAATCCCCTGTTTCACTCCACTATTCCATCCTCCTGTTTCACTCCCCTGATTCAATCTTCTGTTTCACTGCCCTGTTTCACTCCCCTGTTTCACTCCCTTGTTTCAATGTACTGTTTCACTCCCCTATGTCACTTCCCTGTTTCACTCCCCTGTTAAACTCTCCTCTTTCAGTCCCCTCTTTCACTCCCCTCTTTCAATCCCCTCTTTCAATCCCCTCTTTCAATCTCCTCTTTCAATCTCCTCTTTCTATCCCTTGTTTCACATCCCGTTTCACTTTCCTGTTACACTTTCCTGTTCCCATATCCTGTTTCTCTTACCATTTCGATCCACTGTTTCTATTTCCAATTTCTCTCCCCCCTTTCTCTCCCCCATTTCTCTCCCATGTTTCGCTCCCATGTTTCACTGCCATGTTTCTATCCCTTGTTTCACTCCCCTGTTTCTCTCCCCTGTTTCTCTCCCCTGTTTCTCTACCCTGTTTCACTTTCCAGATTCACTCTCCTGTTTTCATCCCCTGTTTCCCTTACCATTTCGATCTCCTGTTTCAGTCCCCTGTTTCAGTCCCCTGTTTCAGTCCCCTGTTCAGTCCCCTGTTTCTCTCCCCTGTTTCTCTCCCCTGTTTCACTCCCCTGTTTCTCTCCCCTCTTTCTCTCCCCTATTTCTCTCCCCTCTTTCACTCCCATGTTTCCATCCCCTGTTTCATTTACCATTTTGATCCATTGTTTCAGTCCCCTATTTCACTCCCTTGTTTCAGTCCCCTTTTCTCTCCACTGTTTCTCTCCCCTCTTTCTCTCCCCTGTTTCTCTCCCCTGTTTTACACACCTGTTTCACTCCCCTGTTTCACTCTCCTGTTTCACTCCCCTATGTCACTTCCCTGTTTCACTCCCCTGTTTCACTCTCCTCTTTCAGTCCCCTCTTTCACTCCCCTCTTTCAATCCCCTCTTTCAATCCCCTCTTTCAATCTCCTCTTTCAATCTCCTCTTTCTATCCCCTGTTTCACTTCCCGTTTCACTTTCCTGTTACACTTTCCTGTTCCCATACCCTGTTTCTCTTACCATTTCGATCCACTGTTTCTGTTTCCAATTTCTCTCCCCCCTTTCTCTCCCCCATTTCTCTCCCATGTTTTGCTCCCATGTTTCACTCCCATGTTTCTCTCCCCTGTTTCACTCCCCTGTTTCTCTCCCCTGTTTCTCTCCCCTCTTTCTCTCCCCTGTTTCTCTACCCTGTTTCACTTTCCAGATTCACTTTGCTGTTTTCATCCCCTGTTTCCCTTACCATTTCGATCTCCTGTTTCAGTCCCCTGTTTCAGTCGCCTGTTCAATCCCCTGTTTCTCTTCCCTGTTTCTCTCCCCTGTTTCACTCCCCTGTTTCTCTCCCCTGTTTCTCTCCGCTGTTTCTCTTCCCTGTTTCTCTCCCCTGTTTCTCTCCCCTGTTTGACTCCCCTGTTTCAATCCACTATTCCATCCTCCTGTTTCACTCCCCTGTTTCACTCCCCTGTTTCACTCCACTGTTTCACTCTCCTGTTTCACTCCCCTATGTCACTTCACTGTTTCACTCCCTGTTTCGCTCTCATCTTTCAGTCCTCTCTTTCACTCCCCTCTTTCAATCCCCTCTTTCAATCCCCTCTTTCAATCTCCTCTTTCTATCCCCTGTTTCACTTCCGGTTTCACTTTCCTGTTACACTTTCCTGTTTCCATCCCCTGTTTCACTTACCATTTCGATCTCCTGTTTCAGTCCCCTGTTTCTCTCCCCTCTGTCTCTCCCTTGTTTTATTCTCAGTTTCACTTCCATGTTTCCATCCCCTGTTACACTTCCCATTTCGATCCCCTTTTTCTCTCTCATATTTCTCTCCCTATTTCTCTCCGCTGTTTCACTCCCTGCGTTTCTCTCCCATGTTTCTCTCAAATGTTTCTCTCCCCTGTTTCTCTCCCCCGTTTCTCTCCCCTGTTTCTCTTCCCTGTTTCTCTCCCCTGTTTCTCTCCATTGTTTCTCTACCCTGTTTCACTTTCCTGTTTCACTTTCCTGTTTCACTTACCATTTCGATCTCCTGCTTCAGTCACCTGTTTCAGTCCCCTGTTTCAGTCCCCTATTTCAGTCCCCTGTTTCTCTGCCCTGTTTCTCTCCCCTGTTTCTCTCCCCTCTTTCTCTCCCCTCTTTCTCTCCCCTCTTTGTCTCCCCTGTTTCTCTCCCTTGTTTCCATTCCCCGTTTCACTTACCATTTTGATCCACTGTTTCAGTCCCCTGTTTCTTTCTCTTGTTTCTCTCCCCTGTTTCTCTCCCCTGTTTCTCTCCCCTCTCTCTCTCCCCTGTTTCCATCCACTATCTCAATTAACATTTTGATCCACTGTTTTAGTCCCCTGTTTCAGTCCCTTGTTTCAGTCCCCTGTTTCTCTCCCTTGTTTCACTCTCCTGTTTCACTCCCCTGTTGCAGTCTTCAGTTTTGCATTCCCCTGTTTATCTCCCCTCTTTATCTCCCTTGTTTCAATCTCCTGTTTCAATCTCCTGTTTCACTCACCTGCTTCACTCCCCTCTTTGATTGTCCTTTTAAAAACCTGTTTCACACCCCTATTTCACTCCCCTGTTTCACTCCCCTGTTTCACTCCCCTGTCTCAATCCCCTGTTTCACTTTACTATTCCATTCTCCTGTTTCACTCCCCTGTTTCACTCCCCTGTTTCTCTACCCTGTTTCTCTACCCTGTTTCTCTACCCTGCTTCTCTATCCTGTTTCTCTCCCATGTTTCTCTCATCTGTTTCACTCTCCTGTTTCACTCTACTTTTTCACTCCCCTGTTTCACTTCACTGTTTCACTCTCCTTTTCAGTCCTCTGTTTCACTTACCATTTCGATCCCCTGGTTCACTTACCATTTCGATCCCCTGTTTCTGTCCCCTGTTTCAGGCCCTGTTTCAATCCATTGTTTCACTCCCCTGTTTCAATCCACTGTTTCAATCCCCTGTTTCACTCCACTATTCCATCCTCCTGTTTCACTCCCCTGTTTCACTCTTCTGTTTCACTGCCCTGTTTCACTCCCCTGTTTCTCTCCCCTGTTTCACTCCCATGTTTCACTGTCCTGTTTCACTCCCCTATGTCACTTCCCTGTTTCTCTCCCCTGTTTCACTCTCCTCTTTCAGTCCCCTCTTTCACTCCCCTCTTTCAATCCCCTCTTTCAATCCCCTCTTTCAATCTCCTCTTTCAATCTCCTCTTTCTATCCCCTGTTTCACTTCCCGTTTCACTTTCCTGTTACACTTTCCTGTTCCCATACCCTGTTTCTCTTACCATTTCGATCCCCTGTTTCTGTTTCCTATTTCTCTCCCCCTTTCTCTCCCCCATTTCTCTCCCATGTTTCTCTCCCATGTTTCACTCCCATGTTTCTCTCCCCTGTTTCACTCCCCTGTTTCTCTCCCCTTTTTCTCTCTCCTGTTTCTCTCCCCTGTTTCTCTACCCTGTTTCACTTTCCAGATTCACTTTCCTGTTTTCATCCCCTGTTTCCCTTACCATTTCGATCTCCTGTTTCAGTCCCCTGTTTCAGTCCCCTGTTTCAGTCCCCTGTTCAGTCCCCTGTTTCTCTCCCCTGTTTCTCTCCCCTGTTTCACTCCCCTGTTTCTCTCCCCTGTTTCTCTCCCCTATTTCTCTCCCCTCTTTCACTCCCATGTTTCCATCCCCTGTTTCATTTACCATTTTGATCCATTGTTTCAGTCCCCTATTTCACTCCCTTGCTTCAGTCCCCTTTTCTCTCCACTGTTTCTCTCCCCTCTTTCTCTCCCCTGTTTCTCTCCCCTGTTTCACACCCCTGTTTCACTCCCCTGTTTCACTCTCCTGTTTCACTCCCCTATGTCACTCCCCTGTTTCACTCCCCTGTTTCGCTCTCCTCTTTCACTCCCCTCTTTCACTCCCCTCTTTCACTCCCCTCTTTCAATCTCCTCTTTCAGTCTCCTCTTTCACTCCCCGTTTCACTATCCTGTTAACCTTTCCTGTTTCCATCCCCTGTTTCACTTACCATTTCGATCACCTTTTTCAGTCCCCTGTTTCACTCCCCTGTTACACTCCCCTGTTTCACTCTCCTCATTCACTCCCCTCTTTCACTCCCCTCTTTCAATCCCCTCTTTCAATCTCCTCTTTCAATCTCCTCTTTCACTCTCTGTTTCACTTTCCTGTTACCGTTTCCTGTTTCCATTCCTTGTTTCACTTAACATTTCGATCTCCTGTTTCTCTCCCCTGTTTCTCTCCCCTGTTTCTCTCCCCTGTTTGTCTCCCACGTTTCTCTCCCCTGTTTCTCTCCCCTGTTTCTCTCCCCTGTTTCTCTCCCCTATTTCTCTCGGCTGTTTCTCTCCACTGTTTCTCTCCCCTGTTTCACTCCCCTGTTTCACTCCCCTCTTTCACTCCCCTGTTTCACTCCCTTGTTTCACTCTCCTGTTTCACTCAATTGTTTCACTCCCCTGTTTCAGTCTTCAGTTTTGCACTCCCCTGTTTATCTCCCCTGTTTATCTCCCCTGTTTCAATCTCCTGTTTCAGTCCTTTGTTTCAGTCCCCTGCTCACTCCCCCGCTTCACTCTCCTTTTTCTCTCCCCTGTTTCAATCCCTTGTTTCACTTTACTATTCCATTCTCCTGTTTCACTCCCCTGTTTCACTCCCCTTTTTCTCTCCCCTGTTTCTCTCCACTGTTTATCTCCACTGTTTCTATCCCCTGTTTCACTCCCCTGTTTCACTCCCCTGTTTCACTCTCCTGTTTCACTCTCCTGTTTCACTCCCCTGTTTCAGTCTTCAGTTTTGTACTCCCCTCTTTATCTCCCCTGTTTATCTCCCCTTTTTCAATCTCCTGTTTCAATCTCCTGTTTCACTCACCTGCTTCACTCCCCTCTTTGATTGTCCTTTTAAAAACCTGTTTCACTCCCCTATTTCACTCCCCTGTTTCACTCCCCTGTTTCACTCCCCTGTCTCAATCCCCTGTTTCACTTTACTATTCCATTCTCCTGTTTCACTCCCCTGTTTCACTCCCCTGTTTCTTTACCCTGTTTCTCTACCCTGTTTCTCTGCCCTGTTTCTCTATGCTGTTTCTCTCCCATGTTTCTCTCATCTCTTTCACTCCCCTGTTTCACTCTACTGTTTCACTCCCCTGTTTCACTTCCCTGTTTCACTCTCCTTTTCACTCCCTTGTTTCAATTACCATTTCGATCCCCGGGTTCACTTACCATTTTGATCCCCTGTTTCTGTCCCCTGTTTCAGGCCCTGTTTCAATCCATTGTTTCACTCCCCTGTTTCACTCCACTATTCCATCCTCCTGTTTCACTCCCCTGTTTCACTCTTCTGTTTCACTCCCCTGTTTCACTCCCCTGCTTCACTCCCCTGTTTCACTCCCTTGTTTCACTGTCCTGTTTCACACCCCTATGTCACTTCCCTGTTTCACTCCCCTGTTTCAGTCTCCTCTTTCAGTCCCCTCTTTCACTCCCCTCTTTCAATCCCCTCTTTCAATCCCCTCTTTCAATCTCCTCTTTCAATCTCCTCTTTCTATCCCCTGTTTCACTTCCCATTTCACTTTCCTGTTACACTTTCCTGTTCCCATACCCTGTTTCTCTTACCATTTCGATCCCCTGTTTCCATTTCCTATTTCTCTCCCCCCTTTCTCTCCCCCATTTCTCTCCCATGTTTCGCTCCCATGTTTCACTCCTATGTTTCTCTCCCCTGTTTCACTCCCCTGTTTCTCTCCCCTGTTTCTCTCCCCTGTTTCTCTCCCGTTTCTCTACCCTGTTTCACTTTCCAGATTCACTTTCCTGTTTCCATCCCCTGTTTCCCTTACCATTTCGATCTCCTGTTTCTCTCCCCTGTTTCTCTCCCCTGTTTCACTCCCCTGTTTCTCTCCCCTCTTTCTCTCCCCTCTTTCTCTCCCCTCTTTCACTCCCATGTTTCCATCCCCTGTTTCATTTACCATTTTGATTCATTGTTTCAGTCACCTATTTCACTCCCTTGTTTCAGTCCCCTTTTCTCTCCACTGTTTCTCTCCCCTCTTTCTCTCCCCTGTTTCTCTCCCGTGTTTCACACCCCTGTTTCACTCCCCTGTTACACTCTACTGTTTCACTCCCCTATGTCACTCCCCTGTTTCACTCCCCTGTTTCGCTCTCCTCTTTCACTCCCCTCTTTCACTCCCCTCTTTCAATCCCCTCTTTCACTCCCCTCTTTCAATCTTCTCTTTCAGTCTCCTTTTTCACTCCCCGTTTCACTAACCTGTTTACCTTTCCTGTTTCCATCCCCTGTTTCACTTACCATTTCGATCCCCTTTTTCAGTCCCCTGTTTCACTCCCCTGTTTCACTCCCCTGTTTCACTCTCCTCTTTCACTCCCCTCTTTCACTCCCCTCTTTCAATCATCTCTTTCACTCCCCTCTTTCAATCTTCTCTTTCAGTCTCCTCTTTCACTCCCCATTTCACTATCCTGTTAACCTTTCCTGTTTCCATCCCCTTTTTCACTTACCTTTTCGATCCCTTTTTTCAGTCCCCTGTTTCACTCCCCTGTTTCGCTCCCCTGTTTCACTCTCCTCTTTCACTCCCCTCTTTCATTCCCCTCTTTCAATCCCCTCCTTCAATCCCCTCTTTCAATCTCCTCTTTCAATCTCCTCTTTCACTCTCTGTTTCACTTTCCTGTTACCGTTTCCTGTTTCCATTCCTTGTTTCACTTACCATTTCGATCTCCTGTTTCTCTCCCCTGTTTCTCTCCCCTGTTTCTCTCCCCTGATTCTCTCCCCTGTTTCTCCCCCTGTTTCTCTCCTCTATTTCTCTCCGCTGTTTCTCTCCACTGTTTCTCTCCCCTGTTTCACTCCCCTCTTTCACTCCCCTGTTTCACTCCCCTGTTTCACTCCCTTGTTTCACTCTCCTGTTTCACTCTATTGTTTCACTCCCCTGTTTCAGTCTTCAGTTTTGCACTCCCCTGTTTATCTCCCCTGTTTATCTCCCCTGTTTCAATCTCCTGTTTCAGTCCTTTGTTTCAGTCCCCTGCTTCACTCCCCTGCTTCACTCTCCTTTTTCACTCCCCTGTTTCAATCCCTTGTTTCACTTTACTATTCCATTCTCCTGTTTCACTCCCCTGTTTCACTCCCTTTATTCTCTCCCCTGTTTCTCTCCACTGTTTCTCTCCCCTGTTTCTCACCACTGTTTATCTCCACTGTTTCTATCCCCTGTTTCGCTCCCCTGTTTCTCTCCCCTGTTTCACTCCCCTGTTTCACTCCCCTGTTTCACTCTCCTGTTTCACTCCCCTGTTTCACTCTTCAGTTTTGCACTCCTCTGTTTGTCTCCCTTTTTTCAATCTCCTGTTTCAATCTCCTGTTTCACTCACCTGCTTCACTCCCCTCTTTGATTGTCCTTTTAAAAACATGTTTCACTCCCCTATTTCACTCCCCTGTTTCACTCCCCTGTCTCAATCCCCTGTTTCACTTTACTATTCCATTCTCCTGTTTCACTCCCCTGTTTCACTCCCCTGTTTCTCTACCCTGTTTCTCTACCCTGTTTCTCTACCCTGTTTCTCTATCCTGTTTCTCTCCCATGTTTCTCTCATCTGTTTCACTCCCCTGTTTCACTTTACTATTTCACTCCCCTTTTTCACTTCCCTGTTTCACTCTCCTTTTCACTCCCGTGTTTCAATTACCATTTCGATCCCCTGGTTCACTTACCATTTCGATCCCCTGTTTCTGTCCCCTGTTTCAGGCCCTGTTTCAATCCAATATTTCACTCCCCTGTTTCACTCCCCTCTTTCACTCCCCTGTTTCACTCCACTATTCCATCCTCCTGTTTCACTCCCCTGTTTCACTCTTCTGTTTCACTCCCCTGTTTCACTCCCCTGTTTCACTCCCCTGTTTCACTCCCTTGTTTCACTGTCCTGTTTCACTCCCCTATGTCACTTCCCTGTTTCACTCCCCTGTTTCACTCTCCTCTTTCAGTCCCCTCTTTCACTCCCCTCTTTCAATCCCCACTTTCAATCCCCTCTTTCAATCTGCTCTTTCTATCCCCTGATTCACTTCCCGTTTCACTTTCCTGTTCCACTTTCCTGTTCCCATACCCTGTTTCTCTTACCATTTTGTTCCCCTGTTTCCGTTTCCTATTTCTCTCCCCCCTTTCTCTCCTCCATTTCTCTCCCATGTTTCGCTCCCATGTTTCACTCCCATGTTTCTCTCCCCTGTTTCACTCCCCTGTTTCTCTCCCCTGTTTCTCTCCCCTCTTTCTCTCCCCTGTTTCTCTACCCTGTTTCACATTCCAGATTCACTTTCCTGTTTTCATCCCCTGTTTCCCTTACCATTTCGATCTCCTGTTTCAGTCCCCTGTTTCAGTCCCCTGTTTCAGTCCCCTGTTTCTCTCCCCTGTTTCTCTCCCCTGTTTCTCTCCCCTGTTTTACTCCCCTGTTTCTCTCCCCCCTTTCTCTCCCCTCTTTCTCTCCCCTCTTTCACTCCAATGTTTCCATCCCCTGTTTCATTTACCATTTTGATTCATTGTTTCAGTCCCCTATTTCACTCCCTTGTATCAGTCCCCTTTTCTCTCCACTGTTTCTCTCCCCTTTTTCTCTCCCCTGTTTCTCTCCACTGTTTCACACCCCTGTTTCACTCCCCTGTTTCACTCTCCTGTTTCACTCCCCTATGTCACTCCCCTGTTTCACTCCCCTGTTTCGCTCTCCTCTTTCACTCCCCTCTTTCACTCCCCTCTTTCAATCACCTCTTTCACTCCCCTCTTTCAATCTCCTCTTTCAGTCTCCTCTTTCACTCCCCGTTTCACTATCCTGTTAACCTTTCTTGTTTCCATCCCCTGTTTCACTTACCATTTCGATCACCTTTTTCAGTCCCCTGTTTCACTCCCCTGTTTCACTCCCCTGTTTCACTCTCCTCTTTCACTCCCCTCTTTCACTGCCCTCTTTCTTTCCCCTCTTTCAATCCCCTCTTTCAATCTCCTCTTTCAATCTCCTCTTTCACTCTCTGTTTCACTTTCCTGTTACCGTTTCCTGTTTCCATTCTTTGTTTCACTTACCATTTCGATCTCCTGTTTCTCTCCCCTGTTTCTCTCCCCTGTTTCACTCCCCTCTTTCACTCCTCTGTTTCACTCTCCTGTTTCACTTTATTGTTTCACTCCCCTGTTTCAGTCTTCAGTTTTGCATTCCCCTGTTTATCAGCCCTGTTTATCTCCCCTGTTTCAATCTCCTGTTTCAATCCTTTGTTTCAGTCCCCTGCTTCACTCCCCTGCTTCGCTCTCCTTTTTTACTCCCCTGTTTCAATCCCTTGTTTCACTTTACTATTCCATTCTCCTGTTTCACTCCCCTGTTTCACTCCCCTTATTCTCTCCCCTGTTTCTCTCCACTGTTTCTCTCCCCTGTTTCGTTCCACTGTTTATCTCCACTGTTTCTATCCCCTGTTTCTCTCCACTGTTTATCTCCCCTGTTTCACTCCCCTGTTTCACTCGCCTGTTTCACTCTCCTGTTTCACTCCCCTGTTTCACTCTCCTGTTTCACTCTCCTGTTTCACTCCCCTGTTTCAGTCTTCAGTTTTGCACTCCCCTGTTTATCTCCACTGTTTATCTCCCCTTTTTCAATCTCCTGTTTCAATCTCCTGTTTCACTCTCCTGCTTCACTCCCCTCTTTGATTGTCCTTTTAAAAACCTGTTTCACTCCCCTATTTCACTCCCCTGTTTCACTCCCCTGTTTCACTCCCCTGTCTCAATCGCCTGTTTCACTTTACTATTCCATTCTCCTGTTTCACTCCCCTGTTTCACTCCCCTGTTTCTCTACCCTGTTTCTCTACCCTGTTTCTCTGCCCTGTTTCTCTATCCTTTTTCTCTCCCATGTTTCTCTCATCTGTTTCACTCCCCTGTTTCACTCTACTGTTTCACTCCCCTGTTTCACTTCCCTGTTTCACTCTCCTTTTCACTCCCCTGTTTCAATTACAATTTCGATCCCCTGTTTCACTTACCATTTCGATCCCCTGTTTCTGTCCCCTGTTTCAGGCCCTGTTTCAATCCATTGTTTCACTCCCCTGTTTCACTCCCCTGTTTCACTCCCTGTTTCACTCTCCTGTTTCATCCCCTGTTTCAGTCTTCAGTTTTGCACTCCCCTGTTTATCTCCCCTGTTTATCTCCCCTTTTTCAATCTCCTGTTTCAATCTCCTGTTTCACTCCCCTGCATCACTCCCCTGTTTCATTGTCCTTTTTAACACCCCTGTTTCACTCCCCTATTTCACTTCCCTGTTTCACTCCCCTGTTTCACTCCCCTGTTTCAATCCCCTGTTTCACTTTACTATTCCATTCTCCTGTTTCACTCCCCTGTTTCTCTACGCTGTTTCTCTACCCTGTTTCTCTCCCATGTTTTTCTGATCTGTTTCACTCCCCTGTTTCACTCTACTGTTTCATTCCCCTGTTTCACTCCCCTGTTTCACTTCCCTGTTTCACTCTCCTGTTTCACTCCCCTTATTCTCTCCCCTGTTTCTCTCCACTGTTTCTCTCCCCTGTTTCTCTCCACTGTTTATCTCCACTGTTTCTATCCCCTGTTTCTCTCCACTGTTTCTCTCCCCTGCTTCACTCCCTTGTTTCACTCGCCTGTTTCACTCTCCTGTTTCACTCCCCTGTTTCACTCTCCTGTTTCACTCTCCTGTTTCACTCCCCTGTTTCAGTATTCAGTTTTGCACTCCCCTCTTTATCTCCCCTGTTTATCTCCCCTTTTTCAATATCCTGTTTCAATCTCCTGTTTCACTCCCCTGCTTCACTCCCCTGTTTCATTGTCCTTTTTAAAACCCCTGTTTCACTCCCCTATTTCACTTCCCTGTTTCACTCCCCTGTTTCACTCCCCTGTATCAATCCCCTGTTTCACTTTACTATTCCATTCTCCTGTTTCACTCCCCTGTTTCTCTACGCTGTTTCTCTACCCTGTTTCTCTCCCATGTTTTTCTCATCTGTTTCACTCCCCTGTTTCACTCTACTCTTTCATTCCCCTGTTTCACTCCCCTGTTTCACTTCCCTGTTTCACTCTCCTGTTTCACTCCCCTGATTCTCTTACCATTTCGAACCCCTGTTTCACTTACCATTTCGATATCATGATTCAGTCCCCTCTTTCAGTCCCCTGTTTCAATCCCCTGTTTCAGTCCCCTGTTTCACTCCCATGTTTCAGTCCCCTCTTTCACTCCCCTGTTTCACTCCCCTGTTTCACCCCAACATTCCATCCTCCTGATTCACTCCCCTGTTACTCTCCCTTGTTTCACTCTCCTGTTTCACTCCCCTTTGTCACTTCCCTGTTTCACTCTCCTGTTTCACTCTCCTGTTTCACTCCCTTATTTCACTCCCCTGCTTCACTCCCCTGTTTCCCTCCCTTGTTTCACTCTTCTGTTTTGCTCTCCCTATTTCTCTCCCCTTTTTCTCTCCCCTTTTTCTCTCCCCTGTTTCTATCCCCTGTTTCAATCTCCTCTTTCAATCTCCTCTTTCTATCCCTGTTTCACTTCCCGTTTCACTTTCCTGTTACACTTCCCTATTTCCATCCCCTGTTTCAGTTACCATTTCGATCACCTATTTCTCTCCCCTGTTTCACTCCTTTGTTTCACTCCCCTGTTTCACTCGACTGCTTCAATCCCCTGTTTCACTCCCCTGTTTCACTCCCCTCTTTCAGTCCCCTCTTTCACTCCCCTCTTTCAATCCCCTCTTTCAATCCCCTCTTTCAATCTCCTCTTTCTATCCCATGTTTCGCTTCCCTTTTCACTTTCCTGTTGCACTTTCCTGTTTCCCTCCCCTATTTCACTTACCATTTCGATCCCCTGTTTCTCTCTCCTATTTCTGTCCCCTGTTTCTCTCCCCTGTTTCTCTACCCTATTTCACTTTCCAGTTTCACTTTCCTGTTTCCATCCCCTGTTTCACTTAGCATTTCAATCTCCTGTTTCAGTCCCCTGTTTCAGTCACCCGTTTCTGTCCCCTGTTTCTCTCCCCTTTTTCTCTCCCCTGTTTCTATCCCCTGTTTCTCTCCCCTGTTTCAATCTCCTCTTTCAATCTCCTCTTTCTATCCCTGTTTCACTTCCCGTTTCACTTTCCTGTTACACTTCCCTGTTTCCATTCCCTGTTTCAGTTACCATTTCGATCACCTATTTCTCTCCCCTGTTTCACTCCTTTGTTTCACTCCCCTGTTTCACTCTCCTCTTTCAGTCCCCTCTTTCACTCCCCTCTTTCAATCCCCTCTTTCAATCTCCTCTTTCAATCTACTCTTTCTATCCCCTGTTTCGCTTCCCGTTTCACTTTCCTGTTGCACTTTCCTGTTTCCGTCCCCTGTTTCACTTACCATTTCGATCCCCTGTTTCTCTCTCCTATTTCTGTCCCCTGTTTCTCTACCCTGTTTCTCTTTCCAGTTTCACTTACCTGTTTCCATCCCCTGTTTCACTTAGCATTTCAATCTCCTGTTTCAGTCCCCTGTTTCAGTCCCCCGTTTCTGTCCCCTGTTTCTCTCCCCTTTTTCTCTCCCCTGTTTCTATCCCCTGTTTCACTCCCCTGTTTCAATCTCCTCTTTCAATCTCCTCTTTCTATCCCTGTTTCACTTCCCGTTTCACTTTCCTGTTACACTTCCCTGTTTCCATCCCCTGTTTCAGTTACCATTTCGATCACCTATTTCTCTCCCCTGTTTCACTCCTTTTTTTCACTCCCCTGTTTCACTCGACTGCTTCAATCCCCTGTTTCTCTCCCCTGTTTCTCTCCACTGTTTATCTCCACTGTTTCTATCCCCTGTTTCTCTCCACTGTTTCTCTCCCCTGCTTCACTCCCTTGTTTCACTCGCCTGTTTCACTCTCCTGTTTCACTCCCCTGTTTCACTCTCCTGTTTCACTCTCCTGTTTCACTCCCCTGTTTCAGTATTCAGTTTTGCACTCCCCTCTTTATCTCCCCTGTTTATCTCCCCTTTTTCAATATCCTGTTTCAATCTCCTGTTTCACTCCCCTGCTTCACTCCCCTGTTTCATTGTCCTTTTTAAAACCCCTGTTTCACTCCCCTATTTCACTTCCCTGTTTCACTCCCCTGTTTCACTCCCCTGTTTCAATCCCCTGTTTCACTTTACTATTCCATTCTCCTGTTTCACTCCCCTGTTTCTCTACGCTGTTTCTCTACCCTGTTTCTCTCCCATGTTTTTCTCATCTGTTTCACTCCCCTGTTTCACTCTACTCTTTCATTCCCCTATTTCACTCCCCTGTTTCACTCCCCTGTTTCACTCCCCTGTCTCAATCCCCTGTTTCACTTTACTATTCCATTCTCCTGTTTCACTCCCCTGTTTCACTCCCCTGTTTCTTTACCCTGTTTCTCTACCCTGTTTCTCTGCCCTGTTTCTCTATGCTGTTTCTCTCCCATGTTTCTCTCATCTGTTTCACTCCCCTGTTTCACTCTACTGTTTCACTCCCCTGTTTCACTTCCCTGTTTCACTCTCCTTTTCACTCCCTTGTTTCAATTACCATTTCGATCCCCGGGTTCACTTACCATTTTGATCCCCTGTTTCTGTCCCCTGTTTCAGGCCCTGTTTCAATCCATTGTTTCACTCCCCTGTTTCACTCCCCTGTTTCACTCCACTATTCCATCCTCCTGTTTCACTCCCCTGTTTCACTCTTCTGTTTCACTCTTCTGTTTCACTCCCCTGCTTCACTCCCCTGTTTCACTCCCTTGTTTCACTGTCCTGTTTCACACCCCTATGTCACTTCCCTGTTTCACTCCCCTGTTTCAGTCTCCTCTTTCAGTCCCCTCTTTCACTCCCCTCTTTCAATCCCCTCTTTCAATCCCCTCTTTCAATCTCCTCTTTCAATCTCCTCTTTCTATCCTCTGTTTCACTTCCCATTTCACTTTCCTGTTACACTTTCCTGTTCCCATACCCTGTTTCTCTTACCATTTCGATCCCCTGTTTCCATTTCCTATTTCTCTCCCCCCTTTCTCTCCCCCATTTCTCTCCCATGTTTCGCTCCCATGTTTCACTCCTATGTTTCTCTCCCCTGTTTCACTCCCCTGTTTCTCTCCCCTGTTTCTCTCCCCTGTTTCTCTCCCGTTTCTCTACCCTGTTTCACTTTCCAGATTCACTTTCCTGTTTCCATCCCCTGTTTCCCTTACCATTTCGATCTCCTGTTTCTCTCCCCTGTTTCTCTCCCCTGTTTCACTCCCCTGTTTCTCTCCCCTCTTTCTCTCCCCTCTTTCTCTCCCCTCTTTCACTCCCATGTTTCCATCCCCTGTTTCATTTACCATTTTGATTCATTGTTTCAGTCACCTATTTCACTCCCTTGTTTCAGTCCCCTTTTCTCTCCACTGTTTCTCTCCCCTCTTTCTCTCCCCTGTTTCTCTCCCGTGTTTCACACCCCTGTTTCACTCCCCTGTTACACTCTACTGTTTCACTCCCCTATGTCACTCCCCTGTTTCACTCCCCTGTTTCGCTCTCCTCTTTCACTCCCCTCTTTCACTCCCCTCTTTCAATCCCCTCTTTCACTCCCCTCTTTCAATCTTCTCTTTCAGTCTCCTTTTTCACTCCCCGTTTCACTAACCTGTTTACCTTTCCTGTTTCCATCCCCTGTTTCACTTACCATTTCGATCCCCTTTTTCAGTCCCCTGTTTCACTCCCCTGTTTCACTCCCCTGTTTCACTCTCCTCTTTCACTCCCCTCTTTCACTCCCCTCTTTCAATCATCTCTTTCACTCCCCTCTTTCAATCTTCTCTTTCAGTCTCCTCTTTCACTCCCCATTTCACTATCCTGTTAACCTTTCCTGTTTCCATCCCCTTTTTCACTTACCTTTTCGATCCCTTTTTTCAGTCCCCTGTTTCACTCCCCTGTTTCGCTCCCCTGTTTCACTCTCCTCTTTCACTCCCCTCTTTCATTCCCCTCTTTCAATCCCCTCCTTCAATCCCCTCTTTCAATCTCCTCTTTCAATCTCCTCTTTCACTCTCTGTTTCACTTTCCTGTTACCGTTTCCTGTTTCCATTCCTTGTTTCACTTACCATTTCGATCTTCTGTTTCTCTCCCCTGTTTCTCTCCCCTGTTTCTCTCCCCTGATTCTCTCCCCTGTTTCTCCCCCTGTTTCTCTCCTCTATTTCTCTCCGCTGTTTCTCTCCACTGTTTCTCTCCCCTGTTTCACTCCCCTCTTTCACTCCCCTGTTTCACTCCCCTGTTTCACTCCCTTGTTTCACTCTCCTGTTTCACTCTATTGTTTCACTCCCCTGTTTCAGTCTTCAGTTTTGCACTCCCCTGTTTATCTCCCCTGTTTATCTCCCCTGTTTCAATCTCCTGTTTCAGTCCTTTGTTTCAGTCCCCTGCTTCACTCCCCTGCTTCACTCTCCTTTTTCACTCCCCTGTTTCAATCCCTTGTTTCACTTTACTATTCCATTCTCCTGTTTCACTCCCCTGTTTCACTCCCTTTATTCTCTCCCCTGTTTCTCTCCACTGTTTCTCTCCGCTGTTTCTCACCACTGTTTATCTCCACTGTTTCTATCCCCTGTTTCGCTCCCCTGTTTCTCTCCCCTGTTTCACTCCCCTGTTTCACTCCCCTGTTTCACTCTCCTGTTTCACTCCCCTGTTTCACTCTTCAGTTTTGCACTCCTCTGTTTATCTCCCCTTTTTCAATCTCCTGTTTCAATCTCCTGTTTCACTCACCTGCTTCACTCCCCTCTTTGATTGTCCTTTTAAAAACCTGTTTCACTCCCCTATTTCACTCCCCTGTTTCACTCCCCTGTCTCAGTCCCCTGTTTCACTTTACTATTCCATTCTCCTGTTTCACTCCCCTGTTTCACTCCCCTGTTTCACTCCCCTGTTTCACTCTCCTGTTTCACTCCCCTGTTTCAGTCTTCAGTTTTGCACTCCTCTGTTTGTCTCCCTTTTTTCAATCCCCTGTTTCAATCTCCTGTTTCACTCACCTGCTTCACTCCCCTCTTTGATTGTCCTTTTAAAAACCTGTTTCACTCCCCTATTTCACTCCCCTGTTTCACTCCCCTGTCTCAATCCCCTGTTTCACTTTACTATTCCATTCTCCTGTTTCACTCCCCTGTTTCACTCCCCTGTTTCTCTACCCTGTTTCTCTACCCTGTTTCTCTACCCTGTTTCTCTATCCTGTTTCTCTCCCATGTTTCTCTCATCTGTTTCACTCCCCTGTTTCACTCTACTATTTCACTCCCCTTTTTCACTTCCCTGTTTCACTCTCCTTTTCACTCCCGTGTTTCAATTACCATTTCGATCCCCTGGTTCACTTACCATTTCGATCCCCTGTTTCTGTCCCCTGTTTCAGGCCCTGTTTCAATCCAATATTTCACTCCCCTGTTTCACTCCCCTCTTTCACTCCCCTGTTTCACTCCACTATTCCATCCTCCTGTTTCACTCCCCTGTTTCACTCTTCTGTTTCACTCCCCTGTTTCACTCCCCTGTTTCACTCCCCTGTTTCACTCCCTTGTTTCACTGTCCTGTTTCACTCCCCTATGTCACTTCCCTGTTTCACTCCCCTGTTTCACTCTCCTCTTTCAGTCCCCTCTTTCACTCCCCTCTTTCAATCCCCACTTTCAATCCCCTCTTTCAATCTGCTCTTTCTATCCCCTGATTCACTTCCCGTTTCACTTTCCTGTTCCACTTTCCTCTACCCATACCCTGTTTCTCTTACCATTTTGTTCCCCTGTTTCCGTTTCCTATTTCTCTCCCCCCTTTCTCTCCCCCATTTCTCTCCCATGTTTCACTCCCATGTTTCTCTCCCCTGTTTCACTCCCCTGTTTCTCTCCCCTGTTTCTCTCCCCTCTTTCTCTCCCCTGTTTCTCTACCCTGTTTCACATTCCAGATTCACTTTCCTGTTTTCATCCCCTGTTTCCCTTACCATTTCGATCTCCTGTTTCAGTCCCCTGTTTCAGTCCCCTGTTTCAGTCCCCTGTTTCTCTCCCCTGTTTCTCTCCCCTGTTTCTCTCCCCTGTTTCACTCCCGTTTCTCTCCCCCCTTTCTCTCCCCTCTTTCTCTCCCCTCTTTCACTCCAATGTTTCCATCCCCTGTTTCATTTACCATTTTGATTCATTGTTTCAGTCCCCTATTTCACTCCCTTGTATCAGTCCCCTTTTCTCTCCACTGTTTCTCTCCCCTTTTTCTCTCCCCTGTTTCTCTCCACTGTTTCACACCCCTGTTTCACTCCCCTGTTTCACTCTCCTGTTTCACTCCCCTATGTCACTCCCCTGTTTCACTCCCCTGTTTCGCTCTCCTCTTTCACTCCCCTCTTTCACTCCCCTCTTTCAATCACCTCTTTCACTCCCCTCTTTCAATCTCCTCTTTCAGTCTCCTCTTTCACTCCCCGTTTCACTATCCTGTTAACCTTTCTTGTTTCCATCCCCTGTTTCACTTACCATTTCGATCACCTTTTTCAGTCCCCTGTTTCACTCCCCTGCTTCACTCCCCTGTTTCACTCTGCTCTTTCACTCCCCTCTTTCACTGCCCTCTTTCAATCCCCTCTTTCAATCCCCTCTTTCAATCTCCTCTTTCAATCTCCTCTTTCACTCTCTGTTTCACTTTCCTGTTACTGTTTCCTGTTTCCATTCTTTGTTTCACTTACCATTTCGATCTCCTGTTTCTCTCCCCTGTTTTTCTCTCCTGTTTCTCTCCCCTGATTCTCTCCCCTGTTTGTCTCCCACGTTTCTCTCCCCTGTTTCTCTCCCCTCTTTCTCTCCCCTGTTTCTCTCCCCTATTTCCCTCCGCTGTTTCTCTCCACTGTTTCTCTCCCCTGTTTCACTCCCCTCTTTCACTCCTCTGTTTCACTCTCCTGTTTCACTTTATTGTTTCACTCCCCTGTTTCAGTCTTCAGTTTTGCATTCCCCTGTTTATCAGCCCTGTTTATCTCCCCTGTTTCAATCTCCTGTTTCAATCCTTTGTTTCAGTCCCCTGCTTCACTCCCCTGCTTCACTCTCCTTTTTTACTCCCCTGTTTCAATCCCTTGTTTCACTTTACTATTCCATTCTCCTGTTTCACTCCCCTGTTTCACTCCCCTTATTCTCTCCCCTGTTTCTCTCCACTGTTTCTCTCCCCTGTTTCGTTCCACTTTTATCTCCACTGTTTCTATCCCCTGTTTCTCTCCACTGTTTATCTCCCCTGTTTCACTCCCCTGTTTCACTCGCCTGTTTCACTCTCCTGTTTCACTCCCCTGTTTCACTCTCCTGTTTCACTCTCCTGTTTCACTCCCCTGTTTCAGTCTTCAGTTTTGCACTCCCCTGTTTATCTCCACTGTTTATCTCCCCTTTTTCAATCTCCTGTTTCAATCTCCTGTTTCACTCTCCTGCTTCACTCCCCTCTTTGATTGTCCTTTTAAAAACCTGTTTCACTCCCCTATTTCACTCCCCTGTTTCACTCCCCTGTTTCACTCCCCTGTCTCAATCGCCTGTTTCACTTTACTATTCCATTCTCCTGTTTCACTCCCCTGTTTCACTCCCCTGTTTCTCTACCCTGTTTCTCTACCCTGTTTCTCTGCCCTGTTTCTCTATCCTTTTTCTCTCCCATGTTTCTCTCATCTGTTTCACTCCCCTGTTTCACTCTACTGTTTCACTCCCCTGTTTCACTTCCCTGTTTCACTCTCCTTTTCACTCCCCTGTTTCAATTACAATTTCGATCCCCTGTTTCACTTACCATTTCGATCCCCTGTTTCTGTCCCCTGTTTCAGGCCCTGTTTCAATCCATTGTTTCACTCCCCTGTTTCACTCCCCTGTTTCACTCCCTTGTTCACTCTCCTGTTTCACTCCCCTGTTTCAGTCTTCAGTTTTGCACTCCCCTGTTTATCTCCCCTGTTTATCTCCCCTTTGTCAATCTCCTGTTTCAATCTCCTGTTTCACTCCCCTGCATCACTCCCCTGTTTCATTGTCCTTTTTAACACACCTGTTTCACTCCCCTATTTCACTTCCCTGTTTCACTCCCCTGTTTCACTCCCCTGTTTCAATCCCCTGTTTCACTTTACTATTCCATTCTCCTGTTTCACTCCCCTGTTTCTCTACGCTGTTTCTCTACCCTGTTTCTCTCCCATGTTTTTCTGATCTGTTTCACTCCCCTGTTTCACTCTACTGTTTCATTCCCCTGTTTCACTCCCCTGTTTCACTTCCCTGTTTCACTCCCCTGTTTCACTCCCTTTATTCTCTCCCCTGTTTCTCTCCACTGTTTCTCTCCCCTGTTTCTCACCACTGTTTATCTCCACTGTTTCTATCCCCTGTTTCGCTCCCCTGTTTCTCTCCCCTGTTTCACTCCCCTGTTCCACTCCCCTGTTTCACTCTCCTGTTTCACTCCCCTGTTTCACTCTTCAGTTTTGCACTCCTCTGTTTATCTCCCCTTTTTCAATCTCCTGTTTCAATCTCCTGTTTCACTCACCTGCTTCACTCCCCTCTTTGATTGTCCTTTTAAAAACCTGTTTCACTCCCCTATTTCACTCCCCTGTTTCACTCCCTTGTCTCAGTCCCCTGTTTCACTTTACTATTCCATTCTCCTGTTTAACTCCCCTGTTTCACTCCCCTGTTTCACTCCCCTGTTTCACTCCCCTGTTTCACTCTCCTGTTTCACTCCCCTGTTTCAGTCTTCAGTTTTGCACTCCTCTGTTTGTCTCCCTTTTTTCAATCTCCTGTTTCAATCTCCTGTTTCACTCACCTGCTTCACTCCCCTCTTTGATTGTCCTTTTAAAAACATGTTTCACTCCCCTATTTCACTCCCCTGTTTCACTCCCCTGTCTCAATCCCCTGTTTCACTTTACTATTCCATTCTCCTGTTTCACTCCCCTGTATCTCTCCCCTGTTTCTCTACCCTGTTTCTCTACCCTGTTTCTCTATCCTGTTTCTCTCCCATGTTTCTCTCATCTGTTTCACTCCCCTGTTTCACTCTACTATTTCACTCCCCTTTTTCACTTCCCTGTTTCACTCTCCTTTTCACTCCCGTGTTTCAATTACCATTTCGATCCCCTGGTTCACTTACCATTTCGATCCCCTGTTTCTGTCCCCTGTTTCAGGCCCTGTTTCAATCCAATATTTCACTCCCCTGTTTCACTCCCCTCTTTCACTCCCCTGTTTCACTCCACTATTCCATCCTCCTGTTTCACTCCCCTGTTTCACTCTTCTGTTTCACTCCCCTGTTTCACTCCCCTGTTTCACTCCCCTGTTTCACTCCCTTGTTTCACTGTCCTGTTTCACTCCCCTATGTCACTTCCCTGTTTCACTCCCCTGTTTCACTCTCCTCTTTCAGTCCCCTCTTTCACTCCCCTCTTTCAATCCCCACTTTCAATCCCCTCTTTCAATCTGCTCTTTCTATCCCCTGATTCACTTCCCGTTTCACTTTCCTGTTCCACTTTCCTCTACCCATACCCTGTTTCTCTTACCATTTTGTTCCCCTGTTTCCGTTTCCTATTTCTCTCCCCCCCTTTCTCTCCCCCATTTCTCTCCCATGTTTCGCTCCCATGTTTCACTCCCATGTTTCTCTCCCCTGTTTCACTCCCCTGTTTCGTTCCACTGTTTATCTCCACTGTTTCTATCCCCTGTTTCTCTCCACTGTTTATCTCCCCTGTTTCACTCCCCTGTTTCACTCGCCTGTTTCACTCTCCTGTTTCACTCCCCTGTTTCACTCTCCTGTTTCACTCTCCTGTTTCACTCCCCTGTTTCAGTCTTCAGTTTTGCACTCCCCTGTTTATCTCCACTGTTTATCTCCCCTTTTTCAATCTCCTGTTTCAATCTCCTGTTTCACTCTCCTGCTTCACACCCCTCTTTGATTGTCCTTTTAAAAACCTGTTTCACTCCCCTATTTCACTCCCCTGTTTCACTCCCCTGTTTCACTCCCCTGTCTCAATCGCCTGTTTCACTTTACTATTCCATTCTCCTGTTTCACTCCCCTGTTTCACTCCCCTGTTTCTCTACCCTGTTTCTCTACCCTGTTTCTCTGCCCTGTTTCTCTATCCTTTTTCTCTCCCATGTTTCTCTCATCTGTTTCACTCCCCTGTTTCACTCTACTGTTTCACTCCCCTGTTTCACTTCCCTGTTTCACTCTCCTTTTCACTCCCCTGTTTCAATTACAATTTCGATCCCCTGTTTCACTTACCATTTCGATCCCCTGTTTCTGTCCCCTGTTTCAGGCCCTGTTTCAATCCATTGTTTCACTCCCCTGTTTCACTCCCCTGTTTCACTCCCTTGTTCACTCTCCTGTTTCACTCCCCTGTTTCAGTCTTCAGTTTTGCACTCCCCTGTTTATCTCCCCTGTTTATCTCCCCTTTGTCAATCTCCTGTTTCAATCTCCTGTTTCACTCCCCTGCATCACTCCCCTGTTTCATTGTCCTTTTTAAAACCCCTGTTTCACTCCCCTATTTCACTTCCCTGTTTCACTCCCCTGTTTCACTCCCCTGTTTCAATCCCCTGTTTCACTTTACTATTCCATTCTCCTGTTTCACTCCCCTGTTTCTCTACGCTGTTTCTCTACCCTGTTTCTCTCCCATGTTTTTCTGATCTGTTTCACTCCCCTGTTTCACTCTACTGTTTCATTCCCCTGTTTCACTCCCCTGTTTCACTTCCCTGTTTCACTCTCCTGTTTCACTCCCCTTATTCTCTCCCCTGTTTCTCTCCACTGTTTCTCTCCCCTGTTTCTCTCCACTGTTTATCTCCACTGTTTCTATCCCCTGTTTCTCTCCACTGTTTCTCTCCCCTGCTTCACTCCCTTGTTTCACTCGCCTGTTTCACTCTCCTGTTTCACTCCCCTGTTTCACTCTCCTGTTTCACTCTCCTGTTTCACTCCCCTGTTTCAGTATTCAGTTTTGCACTCCCCTCTTTATCTCCCCTGTTTATCTCCCCTTTTTCAATATCCTGTTTCAATCTCCTGTTTCACTCCCCTGCTTCACTCCCCTGTTTCATTGTCCTTTTTAAAACCCCTGTTTCACTCCCCTATTTCACTTCCCTGTTTCACTCCCCTGTTTCACTCCCCTGTTTCAATCCCCTGTTTCACTTTACTATTCCATTCTCCTGTTTCACTCCCCTGTTTCTCTACGCTGTTTCTCTACCCTGTTTCTCTCCCATGTTTTTCTCATCTGTTTCACTCCCCTGTTTCACTCTACTCTTTCATTCCCCTGTTTCACTCCCCTGTTTCACTTCCCTGTTTCACTCTCCTGTTTAACTCCCCTGATTCTCTTACCATTTCGAACCCCTGTTTCACTTACCATTTCGATATCATGATTCAGTCCCCTCTTTCAGTCCCCTGTTTCAATCCCCTGTTTCAGTCCCCTGTTTCACTCCCATGTTTCAGTCCCCTCTTTCACTCCCCTGTTTCACTCCCCTGTTTCACCCCAACATTCCATCCTCCTGATTCACTCCCCTGTTACTCTCCCTTGTTTCACTCTCCTGTTTCACTCCCCTTTGTCACTTCCCTGTTTCACTCTCCTGTTTCACTCTCCTGTTTCACTCCCTTATTTCACTCCCCTGCTTCACTCCCCTGTTTCCCTCCCTTGTTTCACTCTTCTGTTTTGCTCTCCCTATTTCTCTCCCCTTTTTCTCTCCCCTTTTTCTCTCCCCTGTTTCTATCCCCTGTTTCACTCCCCTGTTTCAATCTCCTCTTTCAATCTCCTCTTTCTATCCCTGTTTCACTTCCCGTTTCACTTTCCTGTTACACTTCCCTATTTCCATCCCCTGTTTCAGTTACCATTTCGATCACCTATTTCTCTCCCCTGTTTCACTCCTTTGTTTCACTCCCCTGTTTCACTCGACTGCTTCAATCCCCTGTTTCACTCCCCTGTTTCACTCCCCTCTTTCAGTCCCCTCTTTCACTCCCCTCTTTCAATCCCCTCTTTCAATCCCCTCTTTCAATCTCCTCTTTCAATCTCCTCTTTCTATCCCATGTTTCGCTTCCCTTTTCACTTTCCTGTTTCACTTTCCTGTTTCCGTCCCCTATTTCACTTACCATTTCGATCCCCTGTTTCTCTCTCCTATTTCTGTCCCCTGTTTCTCTCCCCTGTTTCTCTACCCTATTTCACTTTCCAGTTTCACTTTCCTGTTTCCATCCCCTGTTTCACTTAGCATTTCAATCTCCTGTTTCAGTCCCCTGTTTCAGTCCCCCGTTTCTGTCCCCTGTTTCTCTCCCCTTTTTCTCTCCCCTGTTTCTATCCCCTGTTTCACTCCCCTGTTTCAATCTCCTCTTTCAATCTCCTCTTTCAATCTCCTCTTTCTATCCCTGTTTCACTTCCCGTTTCACTTTCCTGTTACACTTCCCTATTTCCATCCCCTGTTTCAGTTACCATTTCGATCACCTATTTCTCTCCCCTGTTTCACTCCTTTGTTTCACTCCCCGTTTCACTCGACTGCTTCAATCCCCTGTTTCACTCCCCTGTTTCACTCTCCTCTTTCAGTCCCCTCTTTCACTCCCCTCTTTCAATCCCCTCTTTCAATCTCCTCTTTCAATCTCCTCTTTCTATCCCCTGTTTCGCTTCCCGTTTCACTTTCCTGTTGCACTTTCCTGTTTCCGTCCCCTGTTTCACTTACCATTTCGATCCCCTGTTTCTCTCTCCTATTTCTGTCCCCTGTTTCTCTACCCTGTTTCACTTTCCAGTTTCACTTTCCTGTTTCCATCCCCTGTTTCACTTAGCATTTCAATCTCCTGTTTCAGTCCCCTGTTTCAGTCCCCCGTTTCTGTCCCCTGTTTCTCTCCCCTTTTTCTCTCCCCTGTTTCTATCCCCTGTTTCACTCCCCTGTTTCAATCTCCTCTTTCAATCTCCTCTTTCTATCCCTGTTTCACTTCCCGTTTCACTTTCCTGTTACACTTCCCTGTTTCCATCCCCTGTTTCAGTTACCATTTCGATCACCTATTTCTCTCCCCTGTTTCACTCCTTTGTTTCACTCCCCTGTTTCACTCGACTGCTTCAATCCCCTGTTTCTCTCCCCTGTTTCTCTCCACTGTTTATCTCCACTGTTTCTATCCCCTGTTTCTCTCCACTGTTTCTCTCCCCTGCTTCACTCCCTTGTTTCACTCGCCTGTTTCACTCTCCTGTTTCACTCCCCTGTTTCACTCTCCTGTTTCACTCTCCTGTTTCACTCCCCTGTTTCAGTATTCAGTTTTGCACTCCCCTCTTTATCTCCCCTGTTTATCTCCCCTTTTTCAATATCCTGTTTCAATCTCCTGTTTCACTCCCCTGCTTCACTCCCCTGTTTCATTGTCCTTTTTAAAACCCCTGTTTCACTCCCCTATTTCACTTCCCTGTTTCACTCCCCTGCTTCACTCCCCTGTTTCAATCCCCTGTTTCACTTTACTATTCCATTCTCCTGTTTCACTCCCCTGTTTCTCTACGCTGTTTCTCTACCCTGTTTCTCTCCCATGTTTTTCTCATCTGTTTCACTCCCCTGTTTCACTCTACTCTTTCATTCCCCTGTTTCACTCCCCTGTTTCACTTCCCTGTTTCACTCTCCTGTTTCACTCCCCTGATTCTCTTACCATTTCGAACCCCTGTTTCACTTACCATTTCGACATCATGATTCAGTCCCCTCTTTCAGTCCCCTGTTTCAATCCCCT
Source organism: Carcharodon carcharias (assembly GCF_017639515.1). Taxonomy (NCBI): domain Eukaryota; kingdom Metazoa; phylum Chordata; class Chondrichthyes; order Lamniformes; family Lamnidae; genus Carcharodon; species Carcharodon carcharias. Next base: position 26,752,211 of record NC_054476.1, read on the forward strand.
GTTTCAGTCCCCTGTTTCACTCCCATGTTTCAGTCCCCTCTTTCACTCCCCTGTTTCACTCCCCTGTTTCACCCCAACATTCCATCCTCCTGATTCACTCCCCTGTTACTCTCCCTTGTTTCACTCTCCTGTTTCACTCCCCTATGTCACTTCCCTGTTTCACTCTCCTGTTTCACTCTCCTGTTTCACTCGCTTATTTCACTCCCCTGCTTCACTCCCCTGTTTCCCTCCCTTGTTTCACTCTTCTGTTTTGCTCTCCCTATTTCTCTCCCCTTTTTCTCTCCCCTTTTTCTCTCCCCTTTTTCTCTCCCCTGTTTCACTCCCCTGTTTCAATCTCCTCTTTCAATCTCCTCTTTCTATCCCTGTTTCACTTCCCGTTTCACTTTCCTGTTACACTTCCCTATTTCCATCCCCTGTTTCAGTTACCATTTCGATCACCTATTTCTCTCCCCTGTTTCACTCCTTTGTTTCACTCCCCTGTTTCACTCGACTGCTTCAATCCCCTGTTTCACTCCCCTGTTTCACTCTCCTCTTTCAGTCCCCTCTTTCACTCCCCTCTTTCAATCCCCTCTTTCAATCCCCTCTTTCAATCTCCTCTTTCAATCTCCTCTTTCTATCCCATGTTTCGCTTCCCTTTTCACTTTCCTGTTGCACTTTCCTGTTTCCGTCCCCTGTTTCACTTACCATTTCGATCCCCTGTTTCTCTCTCCTATTTCTGTCCCCTGTTTCTCTCCCCTGTTTCTCTACCCTGTTTCACTTTCCAGTTTCACTTTCCTGTTTCCATCCCCTGTTTCACTTAGCATTTCAATCTCCTGTTTCAGTCCCCTGTTTCAGTCCCCCGTTTCTGTCCCCTGTTTCTCTCCCCTTTTTCTCTCCCCTGTTTCTATCCCCTGTTTCTCTCCCCTGTTTCAATCTCCTCTTTCAATCTCCTCTTTCTATCCCTGTTTCACTTCCCGTTTCACTTTCCTGTTACACTTCCCTGTTTCCATTCCCTGTTTCAGTTACCATTTCGATCACCTATTTCTCTCCCCTGTTTCACTCCTTTGTTTCACTCCCCTGTTTCACTCGACTGTTTCAATCCCCTGTTTCACTCCCCTGTTTCACTCTCCTCTTTCAGTCCCCTCTTTCACTCCCCTCTTTCAATCCCCTCTTTCAATCTCCTCTTTCAATCTCCTCTTTCTAGCCCCTGTTTCGCTTCCCGTTTCACTTTCCTGTTGCACTTTCCTGTTTCCGTCCCCTGTTTCACTTACCATTTTGATCCCCTGTTTCTCTCTCCTATTTCTGTCCCCTGTTTCTCTCCCCTGTTTCTCTACCCTGTTTCACTTTCCAGTTTCACTTTCCTGTTTCCATCCCCTGTTTCACTTAGCATTTCAATCTCCTGTTTCAGTCCCCTGTTTCAGTCCCCCGTTTCTGTCCCCTGTTTCTCTCCCCTTTTTCTCTCCCCTGTTTCTATCCCCTGTTTCTCTCCCCTGTTTCAATCTCCTCTTTCAATCTCCTCTTTCTATCCCTGTTTCACTTCCCGTTTCACTTTCCTGTTACACTTCCCTGTTTCCATCCCCTGTTTCAGTTACCATTTCGATCACCTATTTCTCTCCCCTGTTTCACTCCTTTGTTTCACTCCCCTGTTTCACTCGACTGCTTCAATCCCCTGTTTCACTCCCCTGTTTCACGCTCCTCTTTCAGTCCCCTGTTTCACTCCCCTCTTTCAATCCCCTCTTTCAATCTCCTCTTTCAATCTCCTCTTTCTATCCCCTGTTTCGCTTCCCATTTCACTTTCCTGTTGCACTTTCCTGTTTCCGTCCCCTGTTTCACTTACCATTTCGATCCCCTGTTTCTCTCTCCTATTTCTGTCCCCTGTTTCTCTCCCCTGTTTCTCTACCCTGTTTCACTTTCCAGTTTCACTTTCCTGTTTCCATCCCCTGTTTCACTTAGCATTTCAATCTCCTGTTTCAGTCCCCTGTTTCAGTCCCCCGTTTCTGTCCCCTGTTTCTCTCCCCTTTTTCTCTTCCCTGTTTCTATCCCCTGTTTCTCTCCCCTGTTTCACTCCCCTGTTTCACTCCCCTGTTTTGCTCCCCTGTTTCACTCCCCTGTTTCACTCCCCTGTTTCAGTCTTCAGTTTTGCACTCCCCTGTTTATCTCCCCTGTTTATCTCCCCTTTTTCAATCTCCTGTTTCAATCTCCTGTTTCCCTCCCCTGCTTCACTCCCCTGTTTCATTGTCCTTTTTAAAACCCCTGTTTCACTCCCCTATTTCACTTCCCTGTTTCACACCCCTGTTTCACTCCCCTGTTTCAATCCCCTGTTTCACTTTATTATTCCATTCTCCTGTTTCACTCCCCTGTTTCTCTACGCTGTTTCTCTACCCTGTTTCTCTCCCATGTTTTTCTCATCTGTTTCACTCCCCTGTTTCACTCTACTGTTTCATTCCCCTGTTTCACTCCCCTGTTTCACTCTACTGTTTCACTCTCCTGTTTCACTTTCCTGATTCTCTTACCATTTCGAACCCCTGTTTCACTTACCATTTCGATATCATGTTTCAGTCCCCTCTTTCAGTCCCCTGTTTCAATCCCCTGTTTCAGTACCCTGTTTCACTCCCATGTTTCAGTCCCCTCTTTCATTCCGCTGTTTCACTCCCCTCTTTCACTCCACCATTCCATCCTCCTGATTCACTCCCCTGTTTCACTCCCCTGTTTCACTCCCCTGTTTCACTCCCTTGTTTCATTCTCCTGTTTCACTCCCCTATGTCAATTCCCTGTTTCACTCCTCTGTTTCACTCTCCTGTTTCACTCCTTTATTTCGCTCCCCTGCTTCACTCCCCTGTTTCACTCCCTTGTTTCACTCTCCTGTTTTGCTCTCCCTATTTCTCTCCCCTTTTTCTCTCCCCTTTTTCTCTCCCCTTTTTCTCTTCCCTGTTTCACTCCCCTGTTTCAATCTCCTCTTTCAATCTCCTCTTTCTATCCCTGTTTCACTTCCCGTTTCACTTTCCTGTTACACTTCCCTGTATCCATCCCCTGTTTCACTAACCATTTCGATCACCTATTTCTCTCCCCTGTTTCTCTCCCCTGTTTCAAGCCTTTGTTTCACTCCCCTGTTTCACTCGACTGTTTCAATCCCCTGTTTCAATCCTCTGTTCCACTCTCCTCTAGAGTCCCCTTTATCATTCCCCTCTTTCAATCCCCTCTTTCAATCTCCACTTTCAATCTCCTCTTTCTATCCCCTGTTTCACTTCCCGTTTCACTTTCCTGTTGCACTTTCCTTTTCATTCCCCTGTTTCACTTACCATTTCGATCCCCTGTTTCTCTCTCCTATTTCTGTCCCCGTTTCTCTCCCCTGTTTCTCTACCCTGTTTCACTTTCCAGTTTCACTTTCCTGTTTCCATCCCCTGTTTAACTTAGCATTTCAATCTCCTGTTTCAGTCCCCTGTTTCAGTCCCCCGATTCTCTCCCCTGTTTCTCTCCCATTTTTCTCTCCCCTGTTTCTCTCCCATTTCTCTAATCGCTTTCATTCCCTTGTTTCACTCTTCTGATTCACTCCCGTTTCACACTCCTGTTTCACTCCACTGTTTCACTCCCTTGTTTCACTGTCCTGTTTCACTACCCTATGTCACTTCCCTGTTTCACTCCCCTGTTTCACTCTCCTCTTTCAGTCCCCTCTTTCACTCCCCTCTTTCAATTCCCTCTTTCAATCTCCTCTTTCAATCTCCTCTTTCTATCCCCTGTTTCACTTCCCATTTCACTTTCCTGTTATACTTTCCTGTTCCCAAACCCTGTTTCTCTTACCATTTCGATCCCCTGTTTCTGTTTCCTATTTCTCTCCCCTGTTTCTCTCCCCCATTTCTCTTCCATGTGTCGCTCCCATGTTTCACTCCCTTGTTTCTCTCCCCTGTTTCACTCCCCTGGTTCTTTTCCCATCTTTCTCTACCCTGTTTCACTTTCCAGATTCACTTTCCTGTTTTCATCCCCTGTTTCCCTTACCATTTCGATCTCCTGTTTCAGTCCCCTGTTTCAGTCCCCTGTTTCAGTCCCCTGTTTCAGTCCCCTGTTCAGTCCCCTGTTTCTCTCCCCTGTTTCTCTCCCCTGTTTCTCTCCCCTGTTTCTCTCCCCTCTTTCACTCCCATGTTTCCATCCCCTGTTTCATTTACCATTTTGATCCATTGTTTCAGTCCCCTATTTCACTCCCTTGTTTCAGTCCCCTTTTCTCTCCATTGTTTCTCTCCCCTCTTTCTCTCCCCTCTTTCTCTCCCCTGTTTCACACCACTGTTTCACTCCCCTGTTTCAATCTCCTGTTTCACTCCCCTATGTCACTCCCCTGTTTCACTCCCCTGTTTCGCTCTCCTCTTTCACTCCCATCTTTCACTCCCCTCTTTCAATCCCCTCTTTCACTCCCCTCTTTCAATCTCGTCTTTCACTCCCCTCTTTCAATCTCCTCTTTCAGTCTCCTCTTTCACTCCCCGTTTCACTATCCTGTTAACCTTTCCTATTTCCATCCCCTATTTCACTTACCATTTCAATCCCCTTTTTCAGTCCCCTGTTTCACTCCCCTGTTTCACTCCCCTGTTTCACTCCCCTCTTTCAATCCCCCCTTTCAATCCCCTCTTTCAATATCCTCTTTCAATATCCTCTTTCACTCACTGTTTCACTTTCCTTTTACCCTTTCCTGTTTCCATTCCATGTTTCACTTACCATTTCGATCTCCTGTTTCTCTCCCCTGTTTCTCTCCCCTGTTTCTCTCCCCTGATTATCTCCCCTGTTTGTCTCCCACGTTTCTCTCCCCTGTTTCTCTCCCCTGTTTCTCTCCCCTTTTTCTCTCCGCTGTTTCTCTCCCCTGTTTCGCTCCCCTCTTTCACTCCCCTGTTTCACTCCCCTGTTTCACTCCGTTGTTTCACTCTCCTGTTTCACTCTATAGCTTCACTCCCCTGTTTCAGTCTTCAGTTTTGCACTCCCCTGTTTATCTCCCCTGTTTCAATCTCCTGTTTCAGTCCTTTGTTTCAGTCCCCTGCTTCACTCCCCTGTTACACTCTCCTTTTTCACTCCCCTGTTTCAATCCCTTGTTTCATTTTACTATTCCATTCTCCTGTTTCTCTCTCCTGTTTCACTCACCTTATTCTCTCCCCTGTTTCTCTCCACTGTTTCTCTCCCCCGTTTCTCTCCACTGTTCCTCTCCCCTGTTTCACTCCCCTGTTTCACTCCCCTGTTTCACTCCCCTCTTTCACTCCCCTGTTTCACTCCCCTGTTTCACTCTCCTGTTTCACTCCCCTGTTTCAGTCTTCAGTTTTGCACTCCCCTGCTAATCTCCCCTGTTTATCTCCCCTGTTTATCTCCCCTTTTTCAATCTCCTGTTTCACTCCCCTGCTTCACTCCCCTATTTCATTGTGCTTTTTAAAACCCCTGTTTCACTCCCCTATTTCACTTCCCTGTTTCACTCCCCTGTTTCTCTCCCCTGTTTCAATCCCCTGTTTCACTTTACTATTCCATTCTCCTGTTTCACTCCCCTTTTTCTCTACGCTGTTTCTCTACCCTGTTTCTCTCCCATGTTTTTCTGATCTGTTTCACTCCCCTGTTTCACTCTACTGTTTCATTCCCCTGTTTCACTCCCCTGTTTCACTTCCCTGTATCACTCTCCTGTTTCACTCCCCTGATTCACTTACCATTTCGAACCCCTGATTCACTTACCATTTCGATATGATGTTTCTGTCCCCTCTTTCAGTCCCCTGTTTCAATCCCTTTTTTCAGTACCCTGTTTCACTCCCATGATTCAGTCCCCTCTTTCACTCCCCTGTTTCACTCCCCTCTTTCACTCCACCATTCCATCCTCCTGATTCACTCCCCTGTTTCCGTCCCCTGTTTCACTTACCATTTCGATCCCCTGTTTCTCTCTCCTATTTCTGTCCCCTGTTTCTCTCCCCTGTTTCTCTACCCTGTTTCAATTTCCAGTTTCACTTTCCTGTTTCCATCCCCTGTTTCACTTTGCATTTCGATCTCCTGTTTCAGTCCCCTGTTTCAGTCCCCTGTTTCAGTCCCCTGTTCCTCTCCCCTGTTTCTCTCCCCTCTTTCTCTCCCATTTTTATACCCGCTTTCACTCCCTTGTTTCACTCTTCTGTTTCACTCCCATTTCACACCCCTGTTTCACTTCACTGGTTCACTCCCTTGTTTCACTCTCCTGTTTCACTCCCCTATGTCACTTCCCTGTTTCACTCCCCTGTTTCACTCTCCTCTTTCAGTCCCCTCTTTCACTCCCCTCTTTCAATCCCCTCTTTCAATCCCCTCTTTCCTTCTCCTCTTTCAATCTCCTCTTTCTATCCCCTGTTTCACTTCCCGTTTCACTTTCCTGTTGCACTTTCCTGTTTCCGTCCCCTGTTTCACTTACCATTTCGATCCCCTGTTTCTCTCTCCTGTTACTCTACCCTGTTTCACTTTCCAGTTTCACTTTCCCGTGTCCATCCCCTGTTTCACTTAGCATTTCGATCTCCTGTTTCAGTCCCCTGTTTCAGTCTCCTGTTTCTCTCACCTTTTTCTCTCCCCTGTTTCTCTCCCCTGTTTCTCTCCCCTGTTTCTCTCCCATTTCTCTACCCGCTTTCACTCCCTTGTTTCACTCTCCTGTTTCACTCCCGTTTCAAACCCCTGTTTCATTCCCTGTTTCACTTCCCTGTTTCCATCCACTGTTACACTTCCCATTTCAATCCCCTGTTTCTCTCTCCTATTTCTCTCCCATATTTCTCTCCCATGTTTCTCTCCACTGTTTCTCTCCACTGTTTCTCTCCCCTGTTTCTCTCTCCTGTTTCACTTTCCTGTTTCACTTAAAATTTCTCTCCCCCGTTTCTCTCCCCCGATTCTCTCCCCCGTTTCTCTCCCAAGTTTCCCTCCCATGTTTTTCTCCCATGTTTCTCTGCCCTGTTTCTCTCCCCTCTTTCTCTCCCCTGTTTCTCTCCACTGTTTCTCTCCACTGTTTCTCTCCCCTGTTTCTCTTTCCTGTTTCACTTTCCTGTTTCACTTAAAATTTCGATCTCCTGTTTCAGTCACCTGTTTCAGACTCCTGTTTCAGTCCCCTATTTCAGTCCCCTGTTTCTCTGCCCTGTTTCTCTCCATTGTTTCTCTCCCCTGCTTCTCTCCCCTGTTTCTCTCCCCTCTTTCTCTCCTATCTTTCTCTCCCCTGTTTCTCTCCCCTCTTTCTCTCCCCTGTTTCCATCCCCTGCTTCACTTACCATTTTGATCCACTGTTTCAGTGCCCTGTTTCAGTCCCTTGTCTCAGTCCCCTGTTTCTCTCCGCTGTTTCTCTCCCCGTTTCTCTCCGCTTTCTATCCGCTGTTTCTCTCCACTGTTTCTATCCCCTGTTTTTCTCCTCTGTTTCTCTCCCCTGTTCCACTCCCCTGTTTCACTCCCGTGTTTCACTCCCCTGTTTCACTGCCCTGATTCATTCCCCTGCTTCACTCCCCTGTTTCACTCTCCTGTTTCACTCTCCTGTTTCTTTCTCCTGTTTCACTCCCCTGTTTCAGTCTTCAGTTTTGCACTCCCCTCTTTATCCCCCCTCTTTATCTCCCCTGTTTCAATCTCCTGTTTCAATCTCCTGTTTCACTCACCTGCTTCACTCCCCTCTTTGATTGTCCTTTTTAAAACCTGTTTCACTCCCCTATTTCACTCCCCTGTTTCACTCCCCTGTTTCACTCCCCTGTCTCAATCCCATGTTTCACTTTACTATTCCATTTTCCTGTTTCACTCCCCTTTTTGTCTCCCATGTTTCTCTACCTTGTTTCTCTACCCTCTTTCTCTGCCCTGTTTCTCTATCCTGTTTCTCTCCCATGTTTCTCTCATCTGTTTCACTCCCCTGTTTCACACCCCTGTTTCACTTCCCTGTTTCACTCTCCTGTTTCACTCCCCTGATTCACTTACCATTTCGAACTCCTGGTTCACTTACCATTTCGATCTCATGTTTCAGTCCCCTTTTTTCAGTCCCCTGTTTCAATCCCCTGTTTCAGTCCCCTGTTTCACTCCCATGTTTCAGTCCCCTCTTTCACTCCCCTGTTTCACTCCCCTCTTTCACTCCACTATTCCATTCTCCTGATTCACTCCCCTGTTTCACTCCCTTGTTTCAATCCCCTGTTTCACACCCCTGTTTCACTCCACTGTTTCACTCCCTTGTTTCACTCTCCTGTTTCACTCCCATATGTCACTTCCCTGTTTCACTCCCCGTTTCACTCTCCTCTTTCACTCTCCTCTTTCACTCTCCTCTTTCAGTCCCCTCTTTCACTCCACTCTTTCAATCCCCTCTTTCAATCCCCTCTTTCAATCTCCTCTTTCAATCTCCTCTTTCTATCCCATGTTTCACTTTCCTGTTGCACTTTCCTGTTTCCATCCCCTGTTTCACTTACCATTTCGATCCCCTGTTTCTCTCTCCTTTTTCTATCCCCTGTTTCTCTACCCTGTTTCTCTACCCTGTTTCACTTTCCAGTTTCACTTTCCTGTTTCCATCCCCTGTTTCACTTGGCATTTCGATCTCCTGTTTCAGTCCCCTGTTTCAGTCCCCTGTTTCTCTCCCCTGTTTCTCTCCCCTTTTTCTCTCCCTTGTTTCTCTCCTCTGTTTCTCTCCCCTGTTTCTCTACCATTTCTCTACCCGCTTTCACTCCCTTGTTTCACTCTCCTGTTTCACTCCCTTTTCACACCCCTGTTTCATTCCCTGGTTCACTTCCCTGTTTCCATCCCCTGTTCCACTTCCCATTTCGATCCCCTCTTTCTCTCTCCTATTTCTCTCCGCTATTTCTCTCCCCTGTTGCTCTCCTTGTTTCTCTCCCATGTTTCTCTGCCATGTTTCTCTCCCCCGTTTCTCTCCCATGTTTCTCTCCCATGTTTCTCTCCCATGTTTCTCTCCCCTGTTTCTCTCCACTGTTTCTATCCACTGTTTCTCTCCCCTGTTTCACTTTCCTGTTTCACTTACCATTTCGATCTCCTGTTTCAGTCACCTGTTTCAGACCCGTTTCAGTCCCCTATTTCAGTCCCCTTTTTCTCTGCCCTGTTTCTCTCCCCTGTTTCTCTCCCCTGCTTCTCTCCCCTGTTTCTCTCCCCTCTTTCTCTCCCAACTTTCTCTCCCCTGTTTCTCTCCCCTCTTTCTCTCCCCTGTTTCCATCCCCTGCTTCACTTTCCATTTTGATCCACTGTTTCAGTCCCCTGTTTCAGTCCCTTGTCTCAGTCCCCTGTTTCTCTCCCCTGTTTCTCTCCCCTGTTTCACTCCACTGTTTCTCTCCGCTTTCTATCCGTTGTTTCTCTCCACTGTTTCTATCCCCTTTTTCTCTCCTCTGTTTCTCTCCCCTGTTCCATTCCCCTGTTTCACTCCCCTGTTTCACTCCCCTGCTTCACTCCCCTGTTTCACTCTCCTGTTTCACTCTCCTGTTTTACTCCCCTGTTTCAGTCTTCAGTTTTGCACTCCCCTCTTTATCTCCCCTCTTTATCTCCCCTGTTTCAATCTCCTGTTTCAATCTCCTGTTTCCCTCGTCTGCTTCACTCCCCTCTTTGATTGTCCTTTTTAATACCTGTTTCACTCCACTATTTCACTCCCCTGTTTCACTTCCCTTTTTCACTTTACTATTTCATTCTCCTGTTTCACTCCCCTTTTTGTCTCCCATGTTTCTCTACCCTGTTTCTCTACCCTGTTTCTCTGCCCTGTTTCGCTATCCTGTTTCTCTCCCATGTTTCTCTCATCTGTTTCACTCCCCTGTTTGACGCTACTGTTTCACTCCCCTGTTTCACTCTACTGTTTAACTCCGCTGATTCACTTACCATTTCGAACCCCTGGTTCACTTACCATTTCGATCTCATGTTTCAGTCCCCTTTTTGAGTCCCCTCTTTCAGTCCCCTGTTTCACTCCCATGTTTCAGTCCCCCCTTTCACTCCCCTGTTTCTCTCCCCTGTTTCACTCCACTATTCCATCCTCCTGATTCAATCCCCTGTTTCACTCCCCTGTCTCACTCCCCTGTTTCAATCCCTTGTTTCAAACCCCTGTTTCACTCCACTGTTTCACTCCCTTGTTTCACTCTCCTGTTTCACTCCCCTATGTCACTTCCCTGTTTCACTCCCCGTTTCACTCTCCTCTTTCAGTCCATTCTTTCAGTCCCCTCTTTCACTCCCCTCTTTCAATTCCCTCTTTCAATCTCCTCTTTCAATCTCCTCTTTCTATCCCCTGTTTCACTTCCCGTTTCACTTTCCTGTTGCACTTTCCTGTTTCCATCCCCTGTTTCACTTACCATGTCAATCCCCTGTTTTTCTCTCCTTTTTCTGTCCCCTGTTTCTCTGCCCTGTTTCTCTACCCTGTTTCACTTTCCAGTTTCACTTTCCGGTTTCCATCCCCTGTTTCACTTGGCATTTCGATCTCCTGTTTCAGTCCCCTGTTTCTCTCCCCTGTTTCTCTCCCGTTTTTCTCTCCCCTGTTTCTCTCCGCTGTTTCTCTCCCCTGTTTCTCTCCCATTTCTCTACCCACTTTCACTCCCTTGTTTCACTCTCCTGTTTCACTCCCGTTTCACACCCCTGTTTCATTCCCTGTTTCACTTGCTTGTTTCCATCCCCTGTTACACTTTCCATTTCGATCCCCTTTTCTCTGTCCTATTTCTCTCCCCTATTTCTCTCCCCTGTTTCACTCCCCATTGCTCTCCCCTGTTGCTCTCCCTTGTTTCTCTCCAATGTTTCTCTCCCCTGTTTCTCTCCCCTGTTTCTCTCCACTGTTTCTCTCCCCTGTTTCACTTTCCTGTTTCACTTTCCTGTTTCACTTACTATTTCGATCTCCTGTTTCAGTCACCTGTTTCAGACCCCGGTTTCAGTCCCCTATTTCAGTCCCCTGTTTCTCTGCCCTGTTTCTCTCCCCTATTTCTCTCCCCTGCTTCTCTCCCCTCTTTCTCTCCCCTCTTTCTCTCCCCTCTTTCTCTCCCCTCTTTCTCTCCCCTCTTTCTCTCCCCTCTTTCTCTCCCCGCTTTCTCTCCCCTGTTTCCATCCCCTGCTTCACCTACCATTTTGATCCACTGTTTCAGTCCCCTGTTTCAGTCCCTTGTCTCAGTCCCCTGTTTCTCTCCTCTGTTTCTCTCCCCTGTTTCACTCCCCTGTTTCTCTCCGCTTTCTATCCGCTGTTTCTCTCCACTGTTTCTATCCCCTGTTTCTCTCCTCTGTTTCTCTCCCCTGTTCCACTCCGCTGTTTCACTCCCATGTTTCACTCCCCTGTTTCCCTCCCCTGTTTCACTCCTCTGTTTCACTCCCCTGTTTCACTCTCCTGTTTCACTCTCCTGTTTCACTCCCCTGTTTCAGTCTTCAGTTTTGCACTCCCCTCTTTATCTCCCCTGTTTCAATCTCCTGGTTCAATCTCCTGTTTCACTCCCTTGCTTCACTCCGCTGTTTCATTGTCCATTTTAAAACCCCTGTTTCACTCCCCTATTTCACTCCCCTGTTTCACTCCCCTGTTTCAATCCCCTGTTTCACTTTACTATTCCATTCTCCTGTTTCACTCCCCTGTTTCACTCCCCTCTTTCACTGCCCTGTTTCTCTACGCTGTTTCTCTACCCTGTTTCTCTCCCATGTTTTTCTCATCTGTTTCACTCCCTTGTTTCACTCTACTGTCTCATTCCCCTGTTTCACTCCCCTGTTTCACTTCCCTGTTTCACTCCCCTGTTTCACTCCCCTGTTTCACTTACCATTTCGAACCCCTGGTTCACTTACCATTTCGATCTCATGTTTCAGTCCCCTCTTTCAGTCCCCTATTTCAATCCCCTGTTTCAGTCCCCTGTTTCACTCCCATGTTTCAGTCCCCTCTTTCACTCCCCTGTTTCACTCCACTATTCCATCCTCCTGATTCACTCCCCTGTTTCACTCCCCTGTTTCACTCCCCTGTTTCAATCCCCTGTTTCACACCCCTGTTTCACTCCACTGTTTCAATCCCTTGTTTCACTCTCCTGTTTCACTCCCCTATGTCACTTCCCTGTTTCACTCCCCGTTTCACTCTCCTCTTTCCGTCCCCTATTTCACTCCCCAGTTTCACTCTCCTGTTTCATTCCCCTGTTTCACTCCCCTGTTTCACCCCCCTGTTTCAATCCCCTGTTTCACTTTACTATTCCATTCTCCTGTTTCACTCCCCTTTTTGTCTCCCCTGTTTCTCTACCCTGTTTCTCTACCCTGTTTCTTACCCTGTTTCTCTACCCTGTTTCTCTACCCTGTTTCTCTATCCTGTTTCTCTCCCATGTTTCTCTCATCTGCTTCACTCCCCTGTTTCACTCTACTGTTTCACATCCCTGTTTCACTCTCCTGTTTCACTCCCCTGTTTCAATCCCTTGTTTCACTTTACTATTCCATTCTCCTGTTTCGCTCTCCTGTTTCACTCCCCTTTTTCTCTCCCCTGTTTCTTTCCACTGTTTCTCTCCCCTGTTTCTCTCCACTCTTTATCTCCACTGTTTCTCTCCGTTGTTTCACTCCACTGTTTCTCTCCACTTTCTATCCGCTGTTTCTCTCTCCTGTTTCTATTCCCTGTTTCTCTCCTCTGTTTCTCTCCACTGTTCCAGTCCCCTGTTTCAATCCCCTGTTTCACTCCCCTGTTTCACTCCCCTGCTTCACTCCCCTGTTTCACTCTCCTGTTTCACTCTCCTGTTTCACTCCCCTGTTTCAGTCTTCAGTTTTGCACTCCCCTCTTTATCTCCCCTCTTTATCTCCCCTGTTTCAATCTCCTTTTTCAATCTACTGTTTCACTCCCCTGCTTCACTCCCCTCTTTGATTGTCCTTTTTAAAACCTGTTTCACTCCCCTATTTCACTCCCGTGTTTCACTCCCCTGTTTCACTTTACTATTCCATTCTCCTGTTTCACTCCCCTTTTTGTCTCCCCTGTTTCTCGCCCCTGTTTCTCTCTACTGTTTCCCTCCCCTGTTTCACACCCCTGTTTCACTCCCCTGTTTCACTCTCCTGTTTCACTCCCCTATGTCACTCCCCTGTTTCACTCCCCTGTTTCACTCTTCTCTTACACTCCCCTCTTTCACTCCCCTCTTTCACTCCCCTTTTTCAATCCACTCTTTCAATCTTCTCACTTAATCTCCTCTTTCACTCCCCGTTTCAAGTTCCTGTTAACCTTTCCTGTTTCCATCCCCTGTTTTACTTACGATTTCTATCTCCTGTTTCAGTCACCTGTTTCAGTCCCCTGTTTCAGTCCCCTATTTCTGTCCCCGTTTCTTTCCCCTGTTTCTCTCCCCTGATTCTCTCCGCTGTTTGTCTCCCCTGTTTCTCTCCGCTGTTTCTCTCCACTGTTTCTCTCCCCTGTTTCACTCCACTGTTTCACTCCCCTGTTTCACTCCCCTGATTCCATCCCCTGTTTGTCTCCCATGTTTCTCTCCCCTGTTTCTCTCCCCTGTTTCTCTCCCCTGTTTCACTCCCCTGTTTCACTCCCCTGTTTCACTCTCCTGTTTCAATCCCCTGTTTCAGTCTTCAGTTTTGCACTCCCCTGTTTATCACCCCTGTTTATCTCCCCTGTTTCAATCCCTTGTTTCACTTCACTATTCCATTCTCCTGTTTCACTCCCCTGTTTCATTCCCCTTTATCTCTCCTGTGTTTCTCTCCCCTGTTTCACTCCCCTGTTTCACTCCCCAGCTTCACTCCCCTGTTTCACTCTCCTGTTTCACTCTCCTGTTTCACTACCCTGTTTCAGTCTTCAGTTTTGCACTCCCCTCTTTATCTCCCCTCTTTATCTCCCCTGTTTCAATCTCCTTTTTCAATCTACTGTTTCACTCCCCTGCTTCACTCCCCTCTTTGATTGTCCTTTTTAAAACCTGTTTCACTCCCCTATTTCACTCCCGTGTTTCACTTTACTATTCCATTCTCCTGTTTCACTCCCCTTTTTGTCTCCCCTGTTTCTCTCCCCTGTTTCTCTCTACTGTTTCCCTCGCCTGTTTCACACCCCGTTTCACTCCCCTGTTTCACTCTCCTGTTTCACTCCCCTATGTCACTCCCCGTTTCACTCCCCTGTTTCACTCTTCTCTTACAATCCCCTCTTTTACTCCCCTCTTTCAATCCCCTTTTTCAATCCCCTCTTTCAATCTCCTCTTTTAATCTCCTCTTTCACTCACCGTTTCAAGTTCCTGTTAACCTTTCCTGTTTCCATCCCCTGTTTTACTTACGATTTCTATCTCCTGTTTCAGTCACCTGTTTCAGTCCCCTGTTTCAGTCCCCTATTTCAGTCCCCGTTTCTTTCCCCTGTTTCTCTCCCCTGATTCTCTCCCCTGTTTGTCTCCCCTGTTTCTCTCCGCTGTTTCTCTCCACTGTTTCTTTCCCCTGTTTCACTCCACTGTTTCACTCCCCTGTTTCACTCCCCTGATTCCATCCCCTGTTTGTCTCCCATGTTTCTCTCCCCTGTTTCTCTCCCCTGTTTCTCTCCCCTGTTTCAGTCCCCTATTTCAGTCCCCGTTTCTCTCCCCTGTTTCTCTCCCCTGATTCCGTCCCCTGTTTGTCTCCCATGTTTCTCTCCCCTGTTTCTCTCCCCTGTTTCTCTCCCCTGTTTCACTCCCCTGTTTCACTTCCCTGTTTCACTCTCCTGTTTCACTCCCCTGTTTCAGTCTTCAGTTTTGCACTCCCCTGTTTATCACCCCTGTTTATCTCCCCTGTTTCAATCCCTTGTTTCACTTCACTATTCCAGTCGCCTGTTTCACTCCCCTGTTTCACTCCCCTTTTTCTCTCCCCTGTTTCTCTCCCCTGTTAATCTCCACTGTTTCTATCCCCGGTTTCTCTCCCGTGTTTCTCTCCCCTGTTTCACTCCACTATTCCATCCTCCTGTTTCACTCCCCTGTTTCACTCCCCTGTTTCACTGTCCTGTTTCACTCCCCTGTTTTTTTCTTCAGTTTTGCACTACCCTGTTCATCTCCCCTGTTTATCTCCCCTTTTTCAATGTCCTGTTTCAATCTCCTGTTTCACTCCCATGTTTCTCTCCCCTGTTTCACTCCCCTGTTTCAATACCCTGTTTCTCTCCCCTGTTTCTCTACCCTGTTTCACTTTCCAGTTTCACTTTCCTCTTTTCATCCCGTGTTTCACTTACCACTTCGATCTCCTGTTTCTCTCCGCTATTTCAGTCCCCTTTTCAGTCCCGTTTCAGTCCCCTGTTTCTCTCCCCTGTTTCACTCCCCTGTTTCTCTCCCCTCTTTCTCTCCCCTTTTTCACTCCCCTCTTTCTCTCCCCTGTTTCCATCCACCGTTTCATTCATCATTTTGATCCATTGTTTCAGTCCCCTAATTCAGTCCCTTGTTTCTGTCCCCTTTTCTCTCCATTGTTTCTCTCCCCTGTCTCTCTCCCCTGTTTCTCTCCCGTTTCTCTTCCCTGTTTCTCTCCCCTGTTTCTCTCCCCTGTTTCACACCCCTGTTTCACTCCCCTGTGTCACTCTCCTGTTTCACTCCCCTATGTCACTTCCCTGTTTCACTCCCTTGTTTCACTCCCCTATTTCACTCTCCTCTTACACTCCCCTCTTTCACTCCCCTCTTTCAATCCCCTCTTTCATCCCCTCTTTCAATCTCTTCTTTCAATCTCCTCTTTCACTCCCCGTTTCACTATCCTGTTACATTTTCCTGTTTCCAACCAATGTTTCACTTACCATTTCAAACCCTTTTTTCAGCCCCCTGTTTCAGTCCCCTGTTTCACTCCCCTGTTTCACTCTCCTCTTTCACTCCCCTCTGTCACTCCCCTGTTTCACTCCCCTGTTTCACACCACTGTTTCACTCCCTTGTTTTACTCCCCTGTGTCACTCTCCTGTTTTGCTCTTCCTGTTTCACTCCCCTGTTTCACTCCCCTGTTTCACACCACTGTTTCACTCCCTTGTTTTACTCCCCTGTTTCACTCTCCTGTTTTGCTCTCCCTGTTTCACACCACTGTTTCACTCCCTTCTTTTACTCCCCTGTTTCACTCTCCTATTTTGCTCTCCCTGTTTCACTCCCTTGTTTCACTCCGCTGTTTCACTCTCCTGTTTGGCTCTCCCTGTTTCAATCCCCTGTTTTACACTCCCCTGTTTCACTCCTGTTTCACTCTTCTGTTTCACTCCCGTGATGCACTCTCCTGTTTCACTCCCCTGCTTCACTCTCCTGTTCCAATCTCCTGTTCCACTCTCGTGTTTCACTCTCGTTTTTCACTCCCCTGTTTCACTCTCGAATACCACTCTCCTGCTCCACTCTCCTGTTCCACTCTCCTGTTCCACTCTCGTGTTTCACTCTCGTGTTTCACTCCCCTGTTTCACTCCCCTGTTTCACCCTCCTGTTTCAATCCCTTATTTCATTTTCCTGTTTCATTCCCATGCTTCAATCCCCTATTTCAGTCATCTGTTTCCCTCAACTGATTCTGTGCCCTGATTCACTCTCATCTTTTGTACTCCCGTTTCACTCCCCTGCTTCACTCCCCTGCTTCACTCCCCTGCTTCAATCTCCTGTTTCAATCTTTTGCTTCAATCTCCTGCTTCCCTCCCCACCTTCCCTCCCCGCTTCCCTCCCCTGCTTCCCTCCCCTGCTCCACTCTCCTCTTCCACTCTCGTGTTTCACTCTCGTGTTTCACTCTCGTGTTTCACTCCCCTGTTTCACTCCCCTGTTGAGCTCCCATGTTTCGCTCTCCTCTTTCACTCCCCAGTTTCACTCTCTTGTTTCACACCCCTGTTTCACACTCTGGGTTCACTCTCCTGTTTTGCACTCCCCTGTTTTGCAGCCCTTCTTCACTCCCCTGATTGACTGTCCTGTTTAACACTCCCCTGATTCACTCAGCTGTTTCAATCCCCTGTTTCACTCAACTGATTCTGTACCCCGTTTCACTCTCCTGTTTTGTACTCCCGTTTCACTCCCCCATTTCACTCCTGTGTTTCACCCACCTGCTTCACTCCCCTGCTTCACTTCCCTTCTTCACTCCTCTGCTTCACTCCCCTGTCTCACTGCTCTGTTTCCCTCTCTTGCTACCCTCCCTGGCTTCCCACCCCGGCGACCCTCCCCTGCTTCCCTCCCCTGCTTCCCTCTCCTGCTTCGGTTCCCTGCTTCCCTCACCTGTTTCCTTTCCCGGCTTCCCACCGCTGCTTCTCTCCCCCGCTTCCCAACCCTGCTTCCGTCCCCTGTTTCACTCCCCTGCTTCACTCCCCTGCTTCCCTCCGCTGTTGCACTCCCCTGTTTCACTTCCAGTTTCACTCTCCTGTTTCGCATCCCTGCTTCACTCCCCTGATTGACTGTCCTGTTTCACTCAACTGTTTCACTCTCCTGTTTCACTCCCTTGTTTTGTTCCCCTGTTTCACTCTCCTGTTTTGCTCTCCTTGTTTCACTCCCATGTTTCACTCCTCTGTTTCACTCCCCTGTTTCACTCCCCTGTTTCACTCTCCTGTTTCACTCCCCAGTTTCACTCCCTTGTTTTACTCCCCTGTTTCAGTCTCCTGTTTTGCTCTCCCTGTTTCACTCCCTTGTTTCACTCCGCTGTTTCACACCACTGTTTCACTCCCCTGTGTCTGTCCCCTGTTTCACTCCCCTGTTTGGCTCTCCTTGTTTCAATCCCCTGTTTCACACTCCCCTGTTTCACTCCCGTTTCACTCTACTGTTTCACTCCCATGATGCATGCTCCTGTTTCACTCCTCTGCTTCACTCTCCTGTTCCACTCTCCTGTTTCACTCTCCTGTTCAACTCTCCTGTTCCACTCTCGAGTTTCACTCTCGTGTTTCACTCCCCTATTTTACTCTAGAGTTTCACACTCCTATTTCACTCTCCTGTTTCACTCCCTTATTTCACTTTCCTGTTTCACTCCCATGCTTCACTCCCCTCTTTCAGTCATCTGTTTCCCTCAACTGATTCTGTCCCCTGATTCACTCTCCTTTTTTGTACTCCCGTTTCACTCCCCTTCTTCACTCCCCTGCTTCACTCCTCTGCTTCACTCCCCTGCTTCAATTTCCTGTTTCAATCTTTTGTTTCAATCTCCTGCTTCCCTCCCCTTGCTTCCCTCCACTGCTTCCCTCCCCTGCTTACCTCCCCTGCTCCACTCTCCTTTTTCACTCTCCTGTTTCACTCTCCTGTTTCATTCTCCTGTTTTGCAGCCCTGTTCCACTCTCGTGTTTCACTCTCGGGTTTCACTCTCGTGTTTCACTCCTCTGTTTCACTCCCTTGTTTTACTCACCTGTTTCACTCTCCTATTTTGCTCTCCCTGTTTCACTCCCCTGTTTCACTCCCTTGTTTCACTCCGCTGTTTCACTGTCCTGTTTGCCTCTCCCTGTTTCAATCCACTCTTTCACACTGCCCTGTTTTACTCCTGTTTCACTCCCCTGTTTCACTCCCGTGATGCACTCTCCTGTTTCACTCCTCTGCTTCACTCTCCTGTTCCACTCTCCTGTTCCACTCACCTGTTCCACTCTCGTGTTTCACTCTCGTGTTTCACTCCCCTGTTTCACTCTCCTGTTTTGCTCCCATATTTCACTTTCCTGTTTCACTCCCATGCTTCACTCCCCTCTTTCAGTCATCTGTTTCCCTCAACTGATTCTGTCCCCTGATTCCCTCTCATCTTTTGTACTCCCGATTCACTCCCCTGCTTCACTCCCCTCCTTCACTCCTCTGCTTCACTCCCCTGCTTCACTACCCTGGTTCAGTCTCCTGTTTCAATCTTTTGTTACAATCTCCTGCTTCCCTCCCCTGCTTCCCTCCCCTGCTTCCCTCTCCTGTTTCACTCTCCTGTTCCACTCTCCTGTTCCAATCTCCTGTTCCACTCTGCTGTTCCACTCTCCTGTTTCACTCTCGTGATTCACCCTCCTGTTTCACTCTAGTGTTTCACTCTCGTGTTTCACTCTTGTGTTTCACTCTCATGTTTCACTCCCCTGATTGACTGTCCTGTTTCACTCTCCTGTTTCACTCTCCTGTTTCACTCCCTTGTTTTGCTCCCCTGTTTCACTATCCTGTTTCGCTCTCCCTGTTTCACTCCCATGTTTCACTCCCGTGTTTCACTCCCCTGTTTCACTCCTCTGTTTCACTCCCTTGTTTCATACTCCAGTTTCACTCCCCAGTTTCACTCCTTTGTTTTACTCCCCTGTTTCACTCTCCTGTTTTGCAATCCCTGTTTCAATCCCCTATTTCACTCCCCTGTTTCACACCACTGTTTCACTCCCATTTTTACTCCCCTGTGTGACTCTCCTGTTTTGCTCTCCCTGTTTCACTCCCCTGTTTCACTCCCCTGATTCACTCCCCTGTTTCACACCACTGTTTCACTCCCTTGTTTTACTCCCCTGTTTCACTCTCCTATTTTGCTCTCCCTGTTTCACTCCCCTGTTTCACTCCCCTGTTTCACTCCCCTGTTTCACTGTCCTGTTTGCCTCTCCCTGTTTCAATCCACTCTTTCACACTCCCCTGTTTCACTCCTGTTTCACTCCCCTGTTTCACTCCCGTGATGCACTCTCCTGTTCCACTCTCCTGTTCCACTCTCCTGTTCCACTCTCGTATTTCACTCTCGTGTTTCACTCCCCTGTTTCACTCTCCTGTTTCGCTCCCATATTTCACTTTCCTGTTTCACTCCCAAGCTTCACTCCCCTCTTTCAGTCATCTGTTTCCCTCAACTGATTCTGTCCCCTGATTCCCTCTCATCTTTTGTACTCCCGTTTCACTCCCCTGCTTCACTCCCCTCCTTCACTCCCCTGCTTCACTCCCCTGCTTCACTACCCTGGTTCAATCTCCTGTTTCAATCTTTTGTTACAATCTCCTGCTTCCCTCCCCTGCTTCCCTCCCCAGCTTCCCGCCCCTGCTCCACTCCCCTGCTTCCCTCCCCTGCTTCCCTCCCCTGCTTCCCTCCCCTGCTTCCCTCCCTTGCTTCCCTCTCCTGTTTCACTCTCCTGTTCCACTCTCCTGTTCCACTCTCCTGTTCCACTCTCCTGTTTCACTCTCGTGTTTCACCCTCCTGTTTCACTCTAGTGTTTCACTCTCGTGTTTCACTCTCGTGTTTCACTCTCATGTTTCACTCCCCTGATTGACTGTCCTGTTTCACTCTCCTGTTTCACTCCCCAGTTTCACTCCCTTGTTTCACTCTCCTGTTTTGGTCTCCCTGTTTCTCTCCCCTGTTTCACTGCCCTGTTTCACTGCCCTGTTTCACTCCCCTGTTTCACTCCCCTGCTTCACTCTCCTGTCCCACTCTCCTGTTCCACTCTCCTGTTCCACTCTCCTGTTCCACTCTCCTGTTTCACTCTCGTGTTTCACTCTCGTGTTTCACTCTCATGTTTCACTCTCGTGTTTCACAATTGTGTTTCACTCCCCTGTTTCACGCTCGTGTTTCACTCTCCTGTTTCACTCCCTTATTTCACTTTCCAATTTCACTCCCATGCTTCTCTCCCCTCTTTCAGTCATCTGTTTCTCTCAACTGATTTTGCCCCCTGATTCACTCTCCTTTTTTGTACTCCAGTTTCACTCCCTTCCTTCACTCCCCTGCTTCACTTCCCTGCTTCACTCCCCTGCTTCAATCTCCTTTTTCAATCTTTTGTTTCAATCTCCTGCTTCCCTCCCCTGCTCCAATCTTCTGTTTCACTCTCCTGTTTCATTCTCCTGTTTCATTCTCCTCTTTTAATGCCCTGTTCCACTCTTGTGTTTCACTCTCGTGTTTCACTCTCGTGTTTCACTCCCCTGTTTCACTTCCGTGATTCGCTCCCCTGTTTCACTCTCCTGTTTCACTCTCCAGTTTCATTCTTCCGTTTCACACCCCTGTTTCACTCTCCTGCTTCACACCCCTGTTTCACTCTCCTGTTTCACACCCCTGTTTCACTCTCTGGGTTCACTCTCCTGTTTTGCACTCCCCTGTTTTGCAGCCCTTCTTCACTCCGCAGATTGACTGCCCTATTTAACACTCCCATATTTCACTCAGCTGTTTCACTCCCCTGTTTCACTCAACTGATTCTGTCCCCCGTTTCACTCTCCTGTTTTGTACTTCCGTTTCACTCCTCCATTACACTCCCGTGTTTCACGCATCGGCTTCACTCCCCTGCTTCACTTCCCTGCTTCACTCCTCTGTCTCAATCCTGTCTCACTGCTCTTATTCCCTCCATTGCTACCCTCCCCGGCTTCCCTCCCCGGCGGCCCTCCCCTGTTTCCCTTCCCTGCTTCCATTCCCTGCTTACCTCCCCTGCTTCCATTCCCTGCTTCCATTCCCTGCCTCCCTCCCCTGCTTCCCTCCCCTGCTTCTCTCCCCTGCTTCCCTCCCCTGCTTCCCTCCCCTGCTCCACTCTCCTCTTCCACTCTCGTGTTTCACTCTCGTGTTTCACTCCCCTGTTTCACTCCCCTGTTTCGCTCCCATGTTTCGCTCTCCTCTTTCACTCCCCAGTTTCACTCTCTTGTTTCACACCCCTGTTTCACACTCTGGGTTCACTCTCCTGTTTTGCTCTCCCCTGTTTTGCAGCCCTTCTTCACTCCCCTGATTGACTGTCCTGTTTAACACTCCCCTGATTCACTCAGCTGTTTCAATCCCCTGTTTCACTCAACTGATTCTGTCCCCCGTTTCACTCTCCTGTTTTGTACTCCCGTTTCACTCCACCATTTCACTCCTGTGTTTCACCCACATGCTTCACTCCCCTGCTTCACTTCCCTTCTTCACTCCTCTGCTTCACTCCCCTGTCTCACTGCTCTGTTTCCCTCCCTTGCTACCCTCCCTGGCTTCCCACCCCGGCGACCCTCCCCTGCTTCCCTCCCCTGCTTCCGTTCCCTGCTTCCCTCCCCTGCTTCCCTCCCCTGCTTCCCTCTCCTGCTTCGGTTCCCTGATTCCCTCACCTGTTTCCTTTCCCGGCTTCCCACTGCTGCTTCTCTCCCCCGCTTCCCATCCCTGCTTCCGTCCCCTGTTTCACTCCCCTGCTTCACTCCTCTGCTTCCCTCCGCTGTTGCACTCCCCTGTTTCACTCCCAGTTTCACTCTCCTGTTTCGCATCCCTGCTTCACTCCCCTGATTGACTGTCCTGTTTCACTCAACTGTTTCACTCTCCTGTTTCACTCCCTTGTTTTATTCCCCTGTTTCACTCTCCTGTTTTGCTCTCCTTGTTTCACTCCCATGTTTCACTCCTCTGTTTCACTCCCCTGTTTCACTCCCCTGTTTCACTCTCCTGTTTCACTCCCCAGTTTCACTCCCTTGTTTTACTCCCCTGTTTCAGTCTCCTGTTTTGCTCTCCCTGTTTCACTCCCTTGTTTCACTCCGCTGTTTCACACCACTGTTTCACTCCCCTGTGTCTGTCCCCTGTTTCACTCCCCTGTTTCACTCCGCTGTTTCACTCTCCTGTTTGGCTCTCCTTGTTTCAAACCCCTGTTTCACACTCCCCTGTTTCACTCCCGTTTCACTCTACTGTTTCACTCCCATGATGCATGCTCCTGTTTCACTCCCCTGCTTCACTCTCCTGTTCCACTCTCCTGTTTCACTCTCCTGTTCAACTCTCCTGTTCCACTCTCGAGTTTCACTCTCGTGTTTCACTCCCCTATTTTACTCTAGAGTTTCACACTCCTATTTCACTCTTCTGTTTCACTCCCTTATTTCACTTTCCTGTTTCACTCCCATGCTTCACTCCCCTCTTTCAGTCATCTGTTTCCCTCAACTGATTCTGTCCCCTGATTCACTCTCCTTTTTTGTACTCCCGTTTCACTCCCCTTCTTCACTCCCCTGCTTCACTCCTCTGCTTCACTCCCCTGCTTCAATTTCCTGTTTCAATCTTTTGTTTCAATCTCCTGCTTCCCTCCCCTTGCTTCCCTCCACTGCTTCCCTCCCCTGCTTACCTCCCCTGCTCCACTCTCCTTTTTCACTCTCCTGTTTCACTCTCCTGTTTCATTCTCCTGTTTTGCAGCCCTGTTCCACTCTCGTGTTTCACTCTCGGGTTTCACTCTCGTGTTTCACTCCTCTGTTTCACTCCGTTGTTTTACTCACCTGTTTCACTCGCCTATTTTGCTTCTCCTTGTTTCACTCCCCTGTTTCACTCCCTTGTTTCACTGTCCTGTTTGCCTCTCCCTGTTTCAATCCACTCTTTCACACTGCCCTGTTTCACTCCTGTTTCACTCCCCTGTTTCACTCCCGTGATGCACTCTCCTGTTTCACTCCCCTGCTTCACTCTCCTGTTCCACTCTCCTGTTCCACTCTCCTGTTCCACTCTCCTGTTCCACTCTCGTGTTTCACACTCGAGTTTCACTCTCGTGTTTCACTCTCCTGTTTTGCTCCCATATTTCACTTTCCTGTTTCACTCCCATGCTTCACTCCCCTCTTTCAGTCATCTGTTTCCCTCAACTGATTCTGTCCCCTGATTCCCTCTCATCTTTTGTACTCCCGATTCACTCCCCTGATTCACTCCCCTCCTTCACTCCCCTGCTTCACTCCCCTGCTTCACTCCCCTGCTTCAATCTCCTATTTCAATCTTTTGTTTCAATCTCCTGCTTCCCTCCCCTGCTTCCCTCCCCTGCTCCAATCTTCTGTTTCACTCTCCTGTTTCATTCTCCTGTTTCATTCTCCTCTTTTAATGCCCTGTTCCACTCTCGTGTTTCACTCTTGTGTTTCACTCTCGTGTTTCACTCCCCTGTTTCACTTCCGTGATTCGCTCCCCTGTTTCACTCTCCTGTTTCACTCTCCAGTTTCACTCTTCCGTTTCACACCCCTGTTTCACTCTCCTGTTTCACACCCCTGTTTCACTCTCCTGTTTCACACCCCTGTTTCACTCTCTGGGTTCACTCTCCTGTTTTGCACTCCCCTGTTTTGCAGCCCTTCTTCACTCCGCAGATTGACTGTCCTATTTAACACTCCCATATTTCACTCAGCTGTTTCACTCCCCTGTTTCACTCAACTGATTCTGTCCCCCGTTTCACTCTCCTGTTTTGTACTTCCGTTTCACTCCTCCATTACACTCCCGTGTTTCACGCATCGGCTTCACTCCCCTGCTTCACTTCCCTGCTTCACTCCTCTGTCTCAATCCCGTCTCACTGCTCTTATTCCCTCCCTTGCTACCCTCCCCGGCTTCCCTCCCCGGCGGCCCTCCCCTGTTTCCCTTCCCTGCTTCCGTTCCCTGCTTACATCCCCTGCTTCCATTCCCTGCTTCCATTCCCTGCCTCCCTCCCCTGCTTCCCTTCCCTGCTTCTCTCCCCTGCTTCCCTCCCCTGCTTCCCTCCCCTGCCCCACTCTCCTCTTCCACTCCCGTGTTTCACTCTCGTGTTTCACTCCCCTGTTTCGCTCCCATGTTTCGCTCTCCTCTTTCACTCCCCAGTTTCACTCTTTTGTTTCACACCCCTGTTTCACACTCTGGGTTCACTCTCCTGTTTTGCACTCCCCTGTTTTGCAGCCCTTCTTCACTCCCCTGATTGATTGTCCTGTTTAGCACTCCCCTGATTCACTCAGCTGTTTCAATCCCCTGTTTCACTCAACTGATTCTGTCCCTCGTTTCACTCTCTTGTTTTGTACTCCCGTTTCACTCCCCCATTTCACTCCCGTGTTTCACCCACCTGCTTCACTCCTCTGCTTCACTCCCCTGTCTCTCTGTTCTGTTTACCTCCCTTGCTACCCTCCCTGGCGTCCCACCCCGATGACCCTCCCCTGCTTCCCTCCCCTGCTTCCATTCCCTGCTTCCCTCCCCTGCTTCCGTTCCCTGCTTCCCTCCCCTGCTTCCGTTCCCTGCTTCCCACCCCTGCTTCCTTTCCCGGCTTCCCTCCCCTGCTTCCCTCCCCTGCTTCTCTCCCCTGCTTCCCACCCTTGCTTCACTACCCTGTTTCACTCCCCTGCTTCACTCCCATGCTTCCCTCCGCTGTTTCACTCCCCTGTTTCACTCCCAATTTCACTCTCCTGTTTTGCAACCCTGCTTCACTCCCCTGATTGACTGTCCTGTTTCACTCAACTGTTTCAGTCTCCTGTTTGACTCCCTTGTTTTAGTCCCCTGTTTCACTCTCCTGTTTTGCTCTCCCTGTTTCACTCCCCTGTTTCACTCTCCTGTTTCACTCCCCTGTTTCACTCCCCTGTTTCACTCCTCTGTTTCACTCCCCTTTTTCACTCTCCTGTTTCAATCTCCTGTTTCACTCCCCAGTTTCACTCCCTTGTTTTGCTCCCCTGTTTCACTCTCCTGTTTTGCTCTCCCTGTTTCACTCCCCTGTTTCACTCCGCTGTTTCACACCACTGTTTCACTCCCCTGTGTCAGTCCCCTGTTTCACTCCCCTGTTTCACTCAGCTGTTTCACTCTCCTGTTTGGCTCTCATTGTTTCAATCCCCTGTTTCACACTCCCCTGTCTCACTCCCGTTTCACTCTACTGTTTCACTCCCGTGATGCACTCTCCTGTTTCACTCCCCTGCTTCACTCTCCTGTTCCACTCTCCTGTTCCACTCTCCTGTTGAACTCTCGTGTTTCACTCTCATGTTTCACTCTCGTGTTTCATTCTCGTGTTTCAGTCTCGTGTTTCACTCCCCTGTTTCACTCTCGAGTTTCACTCTCCTATTTCACTCTCCTGTTTCACTCTTTTATTTCACTTTCCTGTTTCACTCCCATGCTTCACTCCCCACTTTCAGTCATCTGTTTCCCTCAACTGATTCTGTCCCCTGATTCACTCTCCTTTTTTGTACTCCCGTTTCACTCCCCTTCTTCACTCCACTGCTTCACTCCCCTGCTTCACTCCCCTGCTTCAATCTCCTGTTTCAATCTTTTGTTTCAATCTCCTGATTCCCTCCCCTGCTTCCCTCCCCTGCTTCCCTCCCCTGCTCCACTCTCCTGTTTCACTCTCCTGTTTCACTCTCCTTTCTCATTCTCCTGTTTTGCAGCCCTGTTCCACTCTCGTGTTTCACTCTCGTGTTTCACTCTCGTATTTCACTCCCCTGTTTCACTACCCTGATTCGCTCCTCTGTTTCAGTCTCCTGTTTCACTCTCCAGTTTCACTCTCCTGTTTCACACCCCTGTTTCACACTCTGGGTCCACTCTCCTGTTTTGCACTCCCCTGTTTTGCAGCCTTTCTTCACTCCCCTGATTGACTGTCCTGTTTCACACACCCATATTTCACTCAGCTGTTTCACTCCCCTGTTTCACTCAACTGATTCTGTCCCCTGTTTCACTCTCCTGTTTTGTACTCCCGTTTCACTCCTCCATTTCACTCCCATGTTTCACGCACCTGCTTCACTCCCCTGCTTAACTTACCTGCTTCAATCCTCTGTCTCACTCCCGTCTCACTGCTCTTATTCCCTCCCTTACTATCCTCCCCAGTTTCCCACCCGGCGACCCTCCCCTGCTTCCCTCCCCTGCTTCCGTTACCTGCTTACCTCCCCGCTTCCATTCCCTGCTTCCCTCCCCTGCTTCCCACCCCTTCTTCCCTCCCCTGGTTCACTCCCCTGTTTAAATGTCAGTTTCACTCTCCTGTTTTGCAACCCTGCTTCACTTCCCTGATTGACTTTCCTGTTTCACTCTCCTGTTTCACTCTCCTGTTTCACTCTCCTGTTTTACTCCCCGTTTTCACTCTCCTGTTTTGCTCTCCCTGTTTCACTCCTGTGTTTCACTCCTGTGTTTCACTCCCCTGTTTCACTCCTCTGTTTCAATTCCTTGTTTCATTCTCCTGTTTCACTCCACAGTTTCACTCCCTTCTTTTACTCCCCGTTTCACTCTCCTGTTTAGAACTCCCTGTTTCACTCCACTGTTTCACAGCTCTGTTTAACTCCCTTGTTTTACTCCCCCTTGTCACTCTCCTGTTTTGCTCTCCCTGTTTCACTCCCCTGTTTCACTCCCCTGTTTCACACCACTGTTTCACTCCGCTGTTTCATTCTCCAGTTTGGCTCTCCCTGTTTCAATGCCCTGTTTCACACTCCCCTGTTTCTCTCCTGTTTCACTCTTCTGTTTCACTCCCGTGATGCACTCTCCTGTTTCACTCCCCTGCTTCACTCTCCTGTTCCACTCTCCTTTTCCACTCTACTGTTCCACTCTCGTGTTTAACTCTCGTGTTTCACTCCCCTGTTTCACTCTCGTGTTCCACTCTCCTGTTCCACTCTCCTGTTCCACTCTCGTGTTTCACTCTCGTGTTTCACTCCCCTGTTTCACTCTCCTGTTTCACTCTCCTGTTTCAATCCCTTATTTCATTTTCCTGTTTCACTCCCATGCTTCACTCCCTACTTTCAGTCATCTGTTTCCCTCAACTGATTCTGTCCCCTGATTCACTCTCCTTTTTTGTACTCCCGTTTCACTCCCCTTCTTCACTCCACTGCTTCACTCCCCTGCTTCACTCCCCTGCTTCAATCTCCTGTTTCAATCTTTTGTTTCAATCTCCTGATTCCCTCCCCTACTTCCCTCCCCTGCTTCCCTCCCCTGCTCCACTCTCCTGTTTCACTCTCCTGTTTCACTCTCCTTTCTCATTCTCCTGTTTTGCAGCCCTGTTCCACTCTCGTGTTTCACTCTCGTGTTTCACTCTCGTATTTCACTCCCCTGTTTCACTACCCTGATTCGCTCCTCTGTTTCAGTCTCCTGTTTCACTCTCCAGTTTCACTCTCCTGTTTCACACCCCTGTTTCACACTCTGGGTCCACTCTCCTGTTTTGCACTCCCCTGTTTTGCAGCCTTTCTTCACTCCCCTGATTGACTGTGCTGTTTCACACACCCATATTTCACTCAGCTGTTTCACTCCCCTGTTTCACTCAACTGATTCTGTCCCCTGTTTCACTCTCCTGTTTTGTACTCCCGTTTCACTCCTCCATTTCACTCCCATGTTTCACGCACCTGCTTCACTCCCCTGCTTAACTTACCTGCTTCAATCCTCTGTCTCACTCCCGTCTCACTGCTCTTATTCCCTCCCTTACTATCCTCCCCAGTTTCCCACCCGGCGACCCTCCCCTGCTTCCCTCCCCTGCTTCCGTTACCTGCTTACCTCCCCGCTTCCATTCCCTGCTTCCCTCCCCTGCTTACCACCCCTTCTTCCCTCCCCTGGTTCACTCCCCTGTTTAAATGTCAGTTTCACTCTCCTGTTTTGCAACCCTGCTTCACTTCCCTGATTGACTTTCCTGTTTCACTCTCCTGTTTCACTCTCCTGTTTCACTCTCCTGTTTTACTCCCCGTTTTCACTCTCCTGTTTTGCTCTCCCTGTTTCACTCCTGTGTTTCACTCCTGTGTTTCACTCCCCTGTTTCACTCCTCTGTTTCAATTCCTTGTTTCATTCTCCTGTTTCACTCCCCAGTTTCACTCCCTTCTTTTACTCCCCTGTTTCACTCTCCTGTTTAGAACTCCCTGTTTCACTCCCCTGTTTCTCAGCTCTGTTTAACTCCCTTGTTTTACTCCCCCTTGTCACTCTCCTGTTTTGCTCTCCCTGTTTCACTCCCCTGTTTCACTCCCCTGTTTCACACCACTGTTTCACTCCGCTGTTTCATTCTCCAGTTTGGCTCTCCCTGTTTCAATCCCCTGTTTCACACTCCCCTGTTTCTCTCCTGTTTCACTCTTCTGTTTCACTCCCGTGATGCACTCTCCTGTTTCACTCCCCTGCTTCACTCTCCTGTTCCACTCTCCTGTTCCACTCTAATGTTCCACTCTCGTGTTGAACTCTCGTGTTTCACTCCCCTGTATCACTCTCGTGTTCCACTCTCCTGTTCCACTCTCCTGTTCCACTCTCCTGTTCCACTCTCGTGTTTCACTCTCGTGTTTCACTCCCCTGTTTCACTCTCCTGTTTCACTCTCCTGTTTCAATCCCTTATTTCATTTTCCTGTTTCACTCCCATGCTTCACTCCCCTCTTTCAGTCATGTGTTACCCTCAACTGATACTGTCCCATGTTTCACTCTCATCTTTTGTACTCCCGTTTCACTCCCCTGCTTCGCTCCCCTCCTTCACTCCCCGCTTCACTCCCCTGCTTCACTCCCCTGCTTCAATCTCCTGTTTCAATCTTTTGTTTCAATCTCCTGCTTCCCTCCCCAGCTTCCCTCCCCTCCTTCCCTCCCTTCCTTCCCTCCCCTGCTTCCCTCCCCTGCTCCACTCTCCTGTTCCACTCTCGTGTTTCACTCTCGTGTTTCACTCTCGTGTTTCACTCCCCTGTTTCACTCCCCAGTTTCACTCTCTTGTTTCACACCCCTGTTTCACACTCTGGGTTCACTCTCATGTTTTGCACTCCCCTGTTTTACAGCCCTTCTTCACTCCCCTGATTGACTGTCCTGTTTCACACTCTCCTGTTTCACTCAGCTGTTTCACTCATCTGATTCTGTCCCCCGTTTCACTCTCCTGATTTGTACTGCTGTTTCACTCCTCCATTTCACTCCCGTGTTTCACGCACCTGCTTCACTCTCCTGCTTCACTTCCCTGCTTCACTCCTCTGTCTCACTCCCGTCTCACTGCTCTGTTTCCCTCCATTGCTATCCTCCCCGGCTTCCCTGCCCGGCGACCCTCCCCTGCTTCCCTCCCCTGCTTCCGTTCCCTGCTTCCCTTCACAGCCTCCCTCCCCTGCTTCCCTCCACTGCTTCCCTCCCCTGCTCCACTCTCCTCTTCCACTCTCGTGTTTCACTCTCGTGTTTCACTCCCCTGTTTCACTCCCCTGTTTCGCTCCCATGTTTCGCTCTCCTCTTTCACTCCCCAGTTTCACTCTTTTGTTTCACACCCCTGTTTCACACTCTGGGTTCACTCTCCTGTTTTGCACTCCCCTGTTTTGCAGCCCTTCTTCACTCCCCTGATTGACTGTCCTGTTTCACACTCCCCTGATTCACTCAGCTGTTTCAATCCCCTGTTTCACTCAACTGATTCTGTCCCCCGTTTCACTCTCCTGTTTTGTACTCCCGTTTCACTCCCCCATTTCACTCCCGTGTTTCACCCACATGCTTCACTCCCCTGCTTCACTTCCCTGCTTCACTCCTTTGCTTCACTCCCCTGTCTCACTGCTCTGTTTCCCTCCCTTGCTACCCTCCCTGGCCTCCCACCCCGGCGACCATCCCCTGCTACCCTCCGCGGCTGCCCTCCCCTGCTTCCATTCCCTGCTTCCCTCCCCTGCTTTCTTTCCCAGCTTCCCTCCCCTGCTTCCCTCCGCTGCTTCTCTCCCCTGCTTCCCTCCCCTGCTTCCCTCCCCTGTTTCACTCCCTGCTTCAGTCCCCTGCTTCCCTCCGCTGTTTCACTCCCCTGTTTCACTCCCAGTTTCACTCTCCTCTTTTGCAACCCTGCTTCACTCCCCTGATTGACTGTCCTGTTTCACTCAACTGTTTCACTCTCCTGTTTCACTCAACTGTTTCACTCTCCTGTTTCACTCCCTTGTTTTACTCCCCTGTTTCACTCTCCTGTTTTGCTCTCCCTGTTTCACTCCCCTGTTTCAATCCTCTGTTTCACTCCCCTGTTTCACTCCCCTGTTTCACTCTCCTGTTTCACTCCCCAGTTTCACTCCCTTGTTTTACTCCCCTGTTTCACTCTCCTGTTTTGCTCTCCCTGTTTCACTCCCCTGTTTCACTCCGCTGTTTCACACCACTGTTTCACTCTCCTGTGTCAGTCCCCTGTTTCACTCCCCTGTTTCACTCCCCTGTTTCACTCTCCTGTTTTGCTCTCCCTGTTTCACTCCCCTGTTTCACTCCGCTGTTTCACACCACTGTTTCACTCTCCTGTGTCAGTCCCCTGTTTCACTCCCCTGTTTCACTCTCGTGTTCCACTCTCCTGTTCCACTCTCCTGTTCCACTCTCCTGTTCCACTCTCGTGTTTCACTCTCGTGTTTCACTCCCCTGTTTCACTCTCCTGTTTCACTCTCCTGTTTCAATCCCTTATTTCATTTTCCTGTTTCACTCCCATGCTTCACTCCCCTCTTTCAGTCATGTGTTACCCTCAACTGATACTGTCCCATGTTTCACTCTCATCTTTTGTACTCCCGTTTCACTCCCTTGCTTCACTCCCCTCCTTCACTCCCCGCTTCACTCCCCTGCTTCACTCCCCTGTTTCAATCTCCTGTTTCAATCTTTTGTTTCAATCTCCTGCTTCCCTCCCCAGCTTCCCTCCCCTCCTTCCCTCCCTTCCTTCCCTCCCCTGCTTCCCTCCCCTGCTCCACTCTCCTGTTCCACTCTCGTGTTTCACTCTCGTGTTTCACTCTCGTGTTTCACTCCCCTGTTTCACTCCCCAGTTTCACTCTCTTGTTTCACACCCCTGTTTCACACTCTGGGTTCACTCTCATGTTTTGCACTCCCCTGTTTTACAGCCCTTCTTCACTCCCCTGATTGACTGTCCTGTTTCACACTCTCCTGTTTCACTCAGCTGTTTCACTCATCTGATTCTGTCCCCCGTTTCACTCTCCTGATTTGTACTGCTGTTTCACTCCTCCATTTCACTCCCGTGTTTCACGCACCTGCTTCACTCCCCTGCTTCACTTCCCTGCTTCACTCCTCTGTCTCACTCCCGTCTCACTGATCTGTTTCCCTCCCTTGCTATCCTCCCCGGCTTCCCTCCCCTGCTTCCGTTCCCTGCTTCCCTTCACAGCCTCCCTCCCCTGCTTGCCTCCACTGCTTCCCTCTCCTGCTCCACTCTCCTCTTCCACTCTCGTGTTTCACTCTCGTGTTTCACTCCCCTGTTTCACTCCCTTGTTTCGCTCCCATGTTTCGCTCTCCTCTTTCACTCCCCAGTTTCACTCTTTTGTTTCACACCCCTGTTTCACACTCTGGGTTCACTCTCCTGTTTTGCACTCCCCTGTTTTGCAGCCCTTCTTCACTCCCCTGATTGACTGTCCTGTTTCACACTCCCCTGATTCACTCAGCTGTTTCAATCCCCTGTTTCACTCAACTGATTCTGTCCCCCGTTTCACTCTCCTGTTTTGTACTCCCGTTTCACTCCCCCATTTCACTCCCGTGTTTCACCCACATGCTTCACTCCCCTGCTTCACTTCCCTGCTTCACTCCTTTGCTTCACTCCCCTGTCTCACTGCTCTGTTTCCCTCCCTTGCTACCCTCCCTGGCCTCCCACCCCGGCGACCATCCCCTGCTACCCTCCGCGGCTGCCCTCCCCTGCTTCCATTCCCTGCTTCCCTTCCCTGCTTTCTTTCCCAGCTTCCCTCCCCTGCTTCCCACCCCTGCTTCTGTCCCCTTCTTCCCTCCCCTGCTTCCCTCCCCTGTTTCACTCCCTGCTTCAGTCCCCTGCTTCCCTCCGCTGTTTCACTCCCCTGTTTCACTCCCAGTTTCACTCTCCTCTTTTGCAACCCTGCTTCACTCCCCTGATTGACTGTACTGTTTCACTCAACTGTTTCACTCTCCTGTTTCACTCAACTGTTTCACTCTCCTGTTTCACTCAACAGTTTCACTCTCCTATTTCACTCCCTTGTTTTACTCCCCTGTTTCACTCTCCTGTTTTGCTCTCCCTGTTTCACTCCCCTGTTTCAATCCTCTGTTTCACTCCCCTGTTTCACTCCCCTGTTTCACTCTCCTGTTTCACTCCCCAGTTTCACTCCTTTGTTTTACTCCCCTGTTTCACTCTCCTGTTTTGCTCTCCCTGTTTCACTCCCCTGTTTCACTCCGCTGTTTCACACCACTGTTTCACTCTCCTGTGTCAGTCCCCTGTTTCACTCCCCTGTTTCACTCCGCTGTTTCACTCTCCTGTTTGGCACTCCTTGTTT
This sequence comes from Carcharodon carcharias, assembly GCF_017639515.1. NCBI lineage: Eukaryota > Metazoa > Chordata > Chondrichthyes > Lamniformes > Lamnidae > Carcharodon > Carcharodon carcharias. The sequence goes on from NC_054476.1 coordinate 26,784,685, forward strand.
CAATCCCCTGTTTTACACTCCCCTGTTTCACTCCCGTTTCACTCTACTGTTTCACTCCCGTGATGCAGTCTCCTGTTTCACTCCCCTGCTTCACTCTCCTGTTCCACTCTCCTGTTCCACTCTCCTGTTCCACTCTCCTGTTCCACTCTCGTGTTTCACACTCGTGTTTCACTCTCCTATTTCACTCTCCTGTTTCACTCCCTTATTTCACTTTCCTGTTTCACTCCCATGCTTCACTCCCCTCTTTCAGTCATCTGTTTCCCTCAACTGATTCTGTCCCCGATTCACTCTCCTTTTTTGTACTCCCGTTTCACTCCCCATCTTCACTCCCATGCTTCACTCCCCTGCTTCACTCCCCTGCTTCAATCTCCTGTTTCAATCTTTTGCTAAATCTCCTGCTTCCCTCCCCTGCTTCCCTCCCCTGCTTCACCCCCCTGCTCCACTCTCCTGTTTCACTCTCTTGTTTCACTCTCCTCTCATTCTCCTGCTTTGCAGCCCTGTTCCACTCTCGTGTTTCACTCTCGTGTTTCACTCTCGTGTTTCACTCCCCTCTTTCACTCTCCAGTTTCACTCTCCTGTTTCACACACCTGTTTCACACTCTGGGTTCACTCTCCTGTTTTGCACTCCCCTGTTTTGCAGACTTTCTTCACTCCTCTGATTGACTGTCCTGTTTCACACTCCCATGTTTCACTCAGCTGTTTCACTCCCCTGTTTCACTCAACTGATTCTGTCCCCCGTTTCACTCTCCTGTTTTGTACTCCCGTTTCGCTCCCCCATTTTACTCCCGTGTTTCACGCACCTGCTTCACTCCTCTGTCTCACTCCCGTCTCACTGCACTTACTCCCTCCCATACTACCCTCCCCGCCTTCCCGCCCCGGCGACCCACCCCTGCTTCCCACCCCTGCTTCTGTTCCCTGCTTACCTCCCCTGCTTCCATTCCCTGCTTCCATTCCCTGCCTTCCTCCCCTGCTTCCCTCCCCTGCTTCCCTCCCCTGCTTCCCTCCCCTTCTTCCCTCCCCTGTTTCACTCTCCTGTTTTGCAACCCTGCTTCACTCCCCTGATTGACTGTCCTGTTTAACTCTCCTGTTTTAGTCCCCGGCTTCACTCTCCTGTTTCGCTCTCCCTGTTTCACTCCTGTGTTTCACTCCTGTGTTTCACTCCCCTGTTTCACTCCTCTGTTTCACTTCCTTGTTTTATTCTCCTGTTTCACACCATTGTTTCACTCCCTTGTTTTACTCCCCTGTGTCACTCTCCTGTTTTGCTCTCCCTGTTTCACTCCCCTGCTTCACTCCCCTGTTTCACACCACTTTTTCACTCCCTTGTTTTACTCCCCTGTTTCACTCTCCTGTTTTGCTCTCCCTGTTTCACTCCCCTGTTTCACTCCCCTGTTTCACTCCCCTGTTTCACTCCTCTGTTTCACTCCCCTGTTTCACTCCACTGTTTCACTCCCCTGTTTCACTCCCCAGTTTCACTCTCTTCTTTCACAACCCTGTTTCACACTCTGGGTTCACTCTGATTTTTTGCACTCCCCTCTTTTGCAGCCCTTCTTCACTCCCCTGATTGACTGTCCTGTTTCACACTCCCCGATTCACTCAGCTGTTTCAATCCCCTCTTTCACTCAACTGATTCTGTCCGCCGTTTCGCTCTCCTGTTTTGTACTCCCGTTTGACTCCCCCATTTCACTCCCATGTTTCACCCACCTGCTTCACTCCCCTGCTTCACTTCCCTGCTTCACTCCTCTGTCTCACTCCCCTGTCTCACTGCTCTGTTTCCCTCCCTGGCCTTCCACCCCGGCGACCCTCCCCTGCTACCCTCCCCTGCATCCGTTCCCTGCTTCCGTCCCCTGCTTCCGTTCCCTGCTTCCCTCCCCTGCTTCCTTTCCCGGCTTCCCTCCCCTGCTTCCCTCCCCTGCTTCTGTTCCCTGCTTCCCTCCGCTGCTTCCCTCCCCTGCTTCCGTTCCCTGCTTCCCACCCCTGCTTCCTTTCCCGGCTTCCCTCCCCTGCTTCCCTCCCCTGCTTCTCTCCCCTACTTCCCACCCCTGCTTCACTCCCCTGTTTCACTCCCCTGCTTCACTCCCATGCTTCCCTCCTCTGTTTCAATACCCTGTTTCACTCCCAGTTTCACTCTCCTGTTTTGCAACCCTGCTTCACTCCCCTGATTGACTGTCCTGTTTCACTCAACTGTTTCACTCTCCTGTTTGACTCCCTTGTTTTGGTCCCCTGTTTCACTCTCCTGTTTTGCTCTCCCTGTTTCACTCCCCTGTTTCACTCCCCTGTTCAACTCCCCTGTTTCACTCCTCTGTTTCACTCCCCTTTTTCACTCTCTTGTTTCACTCTCCTGTTTCACTCCCCAGTTTCACTCCCCTGTTTTGCTCCCCTTTTTCACTCTCCTGTTTTGCTCTCCCTGTTTCACTCCCCTGTTTCACTCCGCTGTTTCACACCACTGTTTCACTCTCCTGTTTGGCTCTCATTGTTTCAATCCCCTGCTTCACACTCCCCTGTTTCACTCCCGTTTCACTCTACTGTTTCACTCCCTTGATGCAATCTCCTGTTTCACTCCCCTGCTTCACTCTCCTGTTCCACTCTCCTGTTCCACTCTCCTGTTCCACTCTCCTGTTGAACTCTCGTGTTTCACTCTCTTGTTTCACTCTCGTGTTTCACTCTCGTGTTTCAGTCTCGTGTTTCACTCCCCTGTTTCACTCTCAAGTTTCACTCTCCTATTTCACTCTCCAGTTTCACTCCCTTATTTCACTTTCCTGTTTCACTCCCATGCTTCACTTCCCTGGACACTCCTCTGCTTCACTCCCCTGTCTCACTGCTCTGTTTCCCTCCCTGGCCTTCCACCCCGGCGACCCTCCCCTGCTACCCTCCCCTGCATCCGTTCCCTGCTTCTGTCCCCTGCTTCCGTTCCCTGATTCCCTCCCCTGCTTCCTTTCCCGGCTTCCCTCCCCTGCTTCCCTCCCCTGCATCCGTTCCCTGCTTCCCTCCCCTGCTTCCCTCCCCTGCTTCCCCCCCCTGCTTCCGTTCCCTGCTTCCCACGCCTGCTTCCTTTCCCGGCTTCCCTCCCCTGCTTCCCTCCCCTGCTTCTCTCCCCTACTTCCCACACCTGCTTCACTACCCTGTTTCACTCCCCTGCTTCACTCCCATGCTTCCCTCCTCTGTTTCACTCCCTTGTTTCACTCCCAGTTTCACTCTCCTGTTTTGCAACCCTGCTTCACTCCCCTGATTGACTGTCCTGTTTCACTCAACTGTTTCAGTCTCCTGTTTGACTCCCTTGTTTTAGTCCCCTGTTTCAAACTCCTGTTTTGCTCTCCCTGTTTCAATCCCCTGTTTCACTCTCCTGTTTCACTCCCCAGTTTCACTCCCTTGTTTTGCTCCCCTTTTTCACTCTCCTGTTTTGCTCTCCCTGTTTCACTCCCCTGTTTCACTCCGCTGTTTCACACCACTGTTTCACGCCCCTGTGTCAGTCCCCTGTTTCACTCCGATGTTTCACTCCGCTGTTTCACTCTCCTGTTTGGCTCTCATTGTTTCAATCCCCTGTTTCACGCTCCCCTGTTTCACTCCCGTGCTGCAATCTCCTGTTTCACTCTCCTGTTCCACCCTCCTGTTCCACTCTCCTGTTGAACTCTCCTGTTTCACTCTCTTGTTTCACTCTCCTGTTTCACTCTCGTGTTTCAGTCTCGTGTTTCACTCCCCTGTTTCACTCTCGAGTTTCACTCTCCTATTTCACTCTCCTGTTTCACTCCCTTATTTCAATTTCCTGTTTCACTGCCATGCTTCACTCCCCACTTTCAGTCATCTGTTTCCCTCAACTGATTCTGTCCCCTGATTCACTCTCCTTTTTTGTACTCCCGTTTCACTCCCCTTCTTCACTCCCCTGCTTCACTCGCCTTCTTCACTCCCCTGCTTCAATCTCCTGTTTCAATCTTTTGTTTCAATCTCCTGCTTCCCTCCCCTGCTTCCCTCCCCTGCTTCACTCCCCTGCTCCATTCTCCTGTTTCACTCTCTTGTTTCACTCTCCTCTCATTCTCCTGCTTTGCAGCCCTGTTCCACTCTCGTGTTTCACTCTCGTGTTTCACTCCCCTCTTTCACTACCCTGATTCGCTCTCCTGTTTCACTCTCCTGTTTCACTCTCCAGTTTCACTCTCCTGTTTCACACCCCTGTTTCACACTCTGGGTTCACTCTCCTGTTTTGCACTCCCCTGTTTTGCAGACTTTCTTCACTCCTCTGATTGACTGTCCTGTTTCACACTCCCATGTTTCACTCAGCTGTTTCACTCCCCTGTTTCACTCAACTGATTCTGTCCCCCGTTTCACTCTCCTGTTTTGTACTCCCGTTTCGCTCCCCCATTTTACTCCCGTGTTTCACTTCCCTGCTTCACTCCTCTGTCTCACTCCCGTCTCACTGCTCTTATTCCCTCCCATACTACCCTCCCCGCCTTCCCGCCCCGGCGACCCACCCCTGCTTCCCGCCCCTGCTTCTGTTCCCTGCTTACCTCCCCTGCTTCCATTCCCTGCTTCCATTCCCTGCCTTCCTCCCCTGCTTCCCTCCCCTGCTTCCCTCCCCTGCTTCCCTCCCCTTCTTCCCTCCCCTGTTTCACTCTCCTGTTTTGCAACCCTACTTCACTCCCCTGATTGACTGTCCTGTTTAACTCTCCTGTTTTAGTCCCTGGCTTCACTCTCCTGTTTCGCTCTCCCTGTTTCACTCCTGTGTTTCACTCCTGTGTTTCACTCCCCTGTTTCACTCCTCTGTTTCACTTCCTTGTTTTATTCTCCTGTTTCACACCACTGTTTCACTCCCTTGTTTTACTCCCCTGTGTCACTCTCCTGTTTTGCTCCCCCTGTTTCAACCCCTGCTTCACTCCCCTGTTACACACCACTTTTTCACTCCCTTGTTTTACTCCCCTGTTTCACTCTCCTGTTTTGCTCTCCCTGTTTCACTCCCCTGTTTCACTCCCCTGTTTCACTCCCCTGTTTCACTCCCCTGTTTCACTCCCCAGTTTCACTCTCTTCTTTCACACCCCTGTTTCACACTCTGGGTTCACTCTCCTGTTTTGCACTCCCCTGTTTTGCAGCCCTTCTTCACTCCCCTGATTGACTGTCCTGTTTCACACTCCCCTGATTCACTCAGCTGTTTCAATCCCCTGTTTCACTCAACTGATTCTGTCCCCCGTTTCACTCTCCTGTTTTGTACTCCCGTTTGACTCCCCCATTTCACTCCCATGTTTCACCCACCTGCTTCACTCCCCTGCTTCACTTCCCTGCTTCACTCCTCTGTCTCACTCCCCTGTCTCACTGCTCTGTTTCCCTCCCTGGCCTTCCACCCCGGCGACCCTCCCCTGCTACCCTCCCCTGCATCCGTTCCCTGCTTCCCTCCCCTGCTTCCTTTCCTGGCTTCCCTCCCCTGCTTCCCTCCCCTGCTTCTGTTCCCTGCTTCCCTCCCCTGCTTCCCTCCCCTGCTACCCTCCCCTGCTTCCGTTCCCTGCTTCCCACCCCTGCTTCCTTTCCCGGCTTCCCTCCCCTGCTTCTCTCCCCTACTTCCCACCCCTGCTTCACTCCCCTGTTTCACTCCCCTGCTTCACTCCCATGCTTCCCTCCTCTGTTTCAATACCCTGTTTCACTCGCAGTTTCACTCTCCTGTTTTGCAACCCTGCTTCACTCCCCTGATTGACTGTCCTGTTTCACTCAACTGTTTCACTCTCCTGTTTGACTCCCTTGTTTTGGTCCCTTGTTTCACTCTCCTGTTTTGCTCTCCCTGTTTCACTCCCCTGTTTCACTCCCCTGTTTCACTCTCTTGTTTCACTCTCCTGTTTCACTCCCCAGTTTCACTCCCTTGTTTTGCTCCCCTTTTTCACTCTCCTGTTTTGCTCTCCCTGTTTCACTCCCCTGTTTCACTCCGCTGTTTCACACCACTGTTTCACTCTCCTGTTTGGCTCTCATTGTTTCAATCCCCTGTTTCACACTCCCCTGTTTCACTCTCTTGTTTCACTCTCCTGTTTCACTCCCCAGTTTCACTCCCCTGTTTTGCTCCCCTTTTTCACTCTCCTGTTTTGCTCTCCCTGTTTCACTCCCCTGTTTCACTCCGCTGTTTCACACCACTGTTTCACTCTCCTGTTTGGCTCTCATTGTTTCAATCCCCTGCTTCACACTCCCCTGTTTCACTCCCGTTTCACTCTACTGTTTCACTCCCTTGATGCAATCTCCTGTTTCACTCCCCTGCTTCACTCTCCTGTTCCACTCTCCTGTTCCACTCTCCTGTTCCACTCTCCTGTTGAACTCTCGTGTTTCACTCTCTTGTTTCACTCTCGTGTTTCACTCTCGTGTTTCAGTCTCGTGTTTCACTCCCCTGTTTCACTCTCAAGTTTCATTCTCCTATTTCACTCTCCAGTTTCACTCCCTTATTTCACTTTCCTGTTTCACTCGCATGCTTCACTTCCCTGGACACTCCTCTGCTTCACTCCCCTGTCTCACTGCTCTGTTTCCCTCCCTGGCCTTCCACCCCGGCGACCCTCCCCTGCTACCCTCCCCTGCATCCGTTCCCTACTTCTGTTTCACTCCCCTGCTTCACTCCCATGCTTCCCTCCTCTGTTTCACTCCCTTGTTTCACTCCCCGTTTCACTCTCCTGTTTTGCAACCCTGCTTCACTCCCCTGATTGACTGTCCTGTTTCACTCAACTGTTTCAGTCTCCTGTTTGACTCCCTTGTTTTAGTCCCCTGTTTCAATCTCCTGTTTTGCTCTCCCTGTTTCACTCCCCTGTTTCACTCCCCTGTTTCACTCCCCTGTTTCACTCTGCTGTTTCACTCTCCTGTTTCACTCCCCAGTTTCACTCCCTTGTTTTGCTCCCCTTTTTCACTCTCCTGTTTTGCTCTCCCTGTTTCACTCCCCTGTTTCACTCCGCTGTTTCACACCACTGTTTCACGCCCCTGTGTCAGTCCCCTGTTTCACTCCGATGTTTCACTCCGCTGTTTCACTCTCCTGTTTGGCTCTCATTGTTTCAATCCCCTGTTTCACGCTCCCCTGTTTCACTCCCGTTTCACTCTACTGTTTCACTCCCGTGCTGCAATCTCCTGTTTCACTCCCCTGCTTCACACTCCTGTTCCACACTCCTGTTCCACCCTCCTGTTCCACTCTCCTGTTGAACTCTCGTGTTTCACTCTCTTGTTTCACTCTCCTGTTTCACTCTCGTGTTTCAGTCTCGTGTTTCACTCCCCTGTTTCACTCTCGAGTTTCACTCTCCTATTTCACTCTCCTGTTTCACTCCCTTATTTCACTTTCCTGTTTCACTGCCATGCTTCACTCCCCACTTTCAGTCATCTGTTTCCCTCAACTGATTCTGTCCCCTGATTCACTCTCCTTTTTTGTACTCCCGTTTCACTCCCCTTCTTCACTCCCCTGCTTCACTCCCCTTCTTCACTCCCCTGCTTCAATCTCCTGTTTCAATCTTTTGTTTCAATCTCCTGCTTCCCTCCCCTGCTTCCCTCCCCTGCTTCACTCCCCTGCTCCACTCTCCTGTTTCACTCTCTTGTTTCACTCTCCTCTCATTCTCCTGCTTTGCAGCCCTGTTCCACTCTCGTGTTTCACTCCCCTCTTTCACTACCCTGATTCGCTCTCCTGTTCCACTCTCCTGTTTCACTCTCCAGTTTCACTCTCCTGTTTCACACCCCTGTTTCACACTCTGGGTTCACTCTCCTGTTTTGCACTCCCCTGTTTTGCAGACTTTCTTCACTCCTCTGATTGACTGTCCTGTTTCACACTCCCATGTTTCACTCAGCTGTTTCACTCCCCTGTTTCACTCAACTGATTCTGTCCCCCGTTTCACTCTCCTGTTTTGTACTCCCGTTTCGCTCCCCCATTTTACTCCCGTGTTTCACGCACCTGCTTCACTCCCCTGCTTCACTTCCCTGCTTCACTCCTCTGTCTCACTCCCGTCTCACTGCTCTTATTCCCTCCCATACTACCCTCCCCGCCTGCCCGCCCCGGCGACCCACCCCTGCTTCCCGCCCCTGCTTCTGTTCCCTGCTTACCTCCCCTGCTTCCATTCCCTGCTTCCATTCCCTGCCTTCCTCCCCTGCTTCCCTCCCCTGCTTCCCTCCCCTGCTTCCCTCCCCTTCTTCCCTCCCCTGTTTCACTCTCCTGTTTTGCAACCCTGCTTCACTCCCCTGATTGACTGTCCTGTTTAACTCTCCTGTTTTAGTCCCTGGCTTCACTCTCCTGTTTCGCTCTCCCTGTTTCACTCCTGTGTTTCACTCCTGTGTTTCACTCCCCTGTTTCACTCCTCTGTTTCACTTCCTTGTTTTATTCTCCTGTTTCACACCACTGTTTCACTCCCTTGTTTTACTCCCCTGTGTCACTCTCCTGTTTTGCTCCCCCTGTTTCACTCCCCTGCTTCACTCCCCTGTTTCACACCACTTTTTCACTCCCTTGTTTTACTCCCCTGTTTCACTCTCCTGTTTTGCTCTCCCTGTTTCACTCCCCTGTTTCACTCCCCTGTTTCACTCCCCTGTTTCACTCCTCTGTTTCACTCCCCTGTTTCACTCCCCTGTTTCACTCCACTGTTTCACTCCCCAGTTTCACTCTCTTCTTTCACACCCCTGTTTCACACTCTGGGTTCACTCTCCTGTTTTGCACTCCCCTGTTTTGCAGCCCTTCTTCACTCCCCTGATTGACTGTCCTGTTTCACACTCCCCTGATTCACTCAGCTGTTTCAATCCCCTGTTTCACTCAACTGATTCTGTCCCCCGTTTCACTCTCCTGTTTTGTACTCCCGTTTCACTCCCACATTTCACTCCCGTGTTTCACCCACATGCTTCACTCCCCTGCTTCACTTCCCTGCTTCACTCCTTTGCTTCACTCCACTGTCTCACTGCTCTGTTTCCCTCCCTTGCTACCCTCCCTGGCCTCCCACCCCGGCGACCATCCCCTGCTACCCTCCGCGGCTGCCCTCCCCTGCTTCCATTCCCTGCTTCCCTCCCCTGCTTTCTTTCCCAGCTTCCCTCCCCTGCTTCCCTCCCCTGCTTCTCTCCCCTGCTTCCCTCCCCTGCTTCCCTCCCCTGTTTCACTCCCTGCTTCAGTCCCCTGCTTCCCTCCGCTGTTTCACTCCCCTGTTTCACTCCCAGTTTCAATCTCCTCTTTTGCAACCCTGCTTCACTCCCCTGATTGAATGTCCTGTTTCACTCAACTGTTTCACTCTCCTCTTTCACTCAACTGTTTCACTCTCCTGTTTCACTCAACAGTTTCACTCTCCTATTTCACTCCCTTGTTTTACTCCCCTGTTTCACTCTCCTGTTTTGCTCTCCCTGTTTCACTCCCCTGTTTCAATCCTCTGTTTCACTCCCCTGTTTCACTCCCCTGTTTCACTCTCCTGTTTCACTCCCCAGTTTCACTCCTTTGTTTTACTCCCCTGTTTCACTCTCCTGTTTTGCTCTCCCTGTTTCACTCCCCTGTTTCACTCCGCTGTTTCACACCACTGTTTCACTCTCCTGTGTCAGTCCCCTGTTTCACTCCCCTGTTTCACTCCCCTGTTTCACTCCCCTGTTTCACTCCCCTCTTTCACTCCCCAGTTTCACTCTCTTCTTTCACACCCCTGTTTCACACTCTGGGTTCACTCTCCTGTTTTGCACTCCCCTGTTTTGCAGCCCTTCTTCACTCCCCTGATTGACTGTCCTGTTTCACACTCCCCTGATTCACTCAGCTGTTTCAATCCCCTGTTTCACTCAACTGATTCTGTCCCCCGTTTCACTCTCCTGTTTTGTACTCCCGTTTGACTCCCCCATTTCACTCCCATGTTTCACCCACCTGCTTCACTCCCCTGCTTCACTTCCCTGCTTCACTCCTCTGTCTCACTCCCCTGTCTCACTGCTCTGTTTCCCTCCCTGGCCTTCCACCCCGGCGACCCTCCCCTGCTACCCTCCCCTGCATCCGTTCCCTGATTCCCTCCCCTGCTTCCTTTCCTGGCTTCCCTCCCCTGCTTCCCTCCCCTGCTTCTGTTCCCTGCTTCCCTCCCCTGCTTCCCTCCCCTGCTTCGCTCCCCTGCCTCCGTTCCCTGCTTCCCACCCCTGCTTCCTTTCCCGGCTTCCCTCCCCTGCTTCCCTCCCCTGCTTCTCTCCCCTACTTCCCACCCCTGCTTCACTCCCCTGTTTCACTCCCCTGCTTCACTCCCATGCTTCCCTCCTCTGTTTCAATACCCTGTTTCACTCGCAGTTTCACTCTCCTGTTTTGCAACCCTGCTTCACTCCCCTGATTGACTGTCCTGTTTCACTCAACTGTTTCACTCTCCTGTTTGACTCCCTTGTTTTGGTCCCCTGTTTCACTCTCCTGTTTTGCTCTCCCTGTTTCACTCCCCTGTTTCACTCCCCTGTTTCACTCTCTTGTTTCACTCTCCTGTTTCACTCCCCAGTTTCACTCCCTTGTTTTGCTCCCCTTTTTCACTCTCCTGTTTTGCTCTCCCTGTTTCACTCCCCTGTTTCACTCCGATGTTTCACTCCGCTGTTTCACTCTCCTGTTTGGCTCTCATTGTTTCAATCCCCTGTTTCACGCTCCCCTGTTTCACTCCCGTTTCACTCTACTGTTTCACTCCCGTGCTGCAATCTCTTGTTTCACTCCCCTGCTTCACTCTCCTGTTCCACCCTCCTGTTCCACCCTCCTGTTCCACTCTCCTGTTGAACTCTCGTGTTTCACTCTCTTGTTTCACTCTCCTGTTTCACTCTCGTGTTTCAGTCTCGTGTTTCACTCCCCTGTTTCACTCTCGAGTTTCACTCTCCTATTTCACTCTCCTGTTTCACTCCCTTATTTCACTTTCCTGTTTCACTGCCATGCTTCACTCCCCACTTTCAGTCATCTGTTTCCCTCAACTGATTCTGTCCCCTGATTCACTCTCCTTTTTTGTACTCCCGTTTCACTCCCCTTCTTCACTCCCCTGCTTCACTCCCCTTCTTCACTCCCCTGCTTCAATCTCCTGTTTCAATCTTTTGTTTCAATCTCCTGCTTCCCTCCCCTGCTTCCCTCCCCTGCTTCACTCCCCTGCTCCACTCTCCTGTTTCACTCTCTTGTTTCACTCTCCTCTCATTCTCCTGCTTTGCAGCCCTGTTCCACTCTCGTGTTTCACTCTCGTGTTTCACTCTCGTGTTTCACTCCCCTCTTTCACTACCCTGATTCGCTCTCCTGTTTCACTCTCCTGTTTCACTCTCCAGTTTCACTCTCCTGTTTCACACCCCTGTTTCACACTCTGGGTTCACTCTCCTGTTTTGCACTCCCCTGTTTTGCAGACTTTCTTCACTCCTCTGATTGACTGTCCTGTTTCACACTCCCATGTTTCACTCAGCTGTTTCACTCCCCTGTTTCACTCAACTGATTCTGTCCCCCGTTTCACTCTCCTGTTTTGTACTCCCGTTTCGCTCCCCCATTTTACTCCCGTGTTTCACGCACCTGCTTCACTCCCCTGCTTCACTTCCCTGCTTCACTCCTCTGTCTCACTCCCGTCTCACTGCTCTTATTCCCTCCCATACTACCCTCCCCGCCTGCCCGCCCCGGCGACCCACCCCTGCTTCCCGCCCCTGCTTCTGTTCCCTGCTTACCTCCCCTGCTTCCATTCCCTGCTTCCATTCCCTGCCTTCCTCCCCTGCTTCCCTCCCCTGCTTCCCTCCCCTGCTTCCCTCCCCTTCTTCCCTCCCCTGTTTCACTCTCCTGTTTTGCAACCCTGCTTCACTCCCCTGATTGACTGTCCTGTTTAACTCTCCTGTTTTAGTCCCTGGCTTCACTCTCCTGTTTCGCTCTCCCTGTTTCACTCCTGTGTTTCACTCCTGTGTTTCACTCCCCTGTTTCACTCCTCTGTTTCACTTCCTTGTTTTATTCTCCTGTTTCACACCACTGTTTCACTCCCTTGTTTTACTCCCCTGTGTCACTCTCCTGTTTTGCTCCCCCTGTTTCACTCCCCTGCTTCACTCCCCTGTTTCACACCACTTTTTCACTCCCTTGTTTTACTCCCCTGTTTCACTCTCCTGTTTTGCTCTCCCTGTTTCACTCCCCTGTTTCACTCCCCTGTTTCACTCCCCTGTTTCACTCCCCTCTTTCACTCCCCAGTTTCACTCTCTTCTTTCACACCCCTGTTTCACACTCTGGGTTCACTCTCCTGTTTTGCACTCCCCTGTTTTGCAGCCCTTCTTCACTCCCCTGATTGACTGTCCTGTTTCACACTCCCCTGATTCACTCAGCTGTTTCAATCCCCTGTTTCACTCAACTGATTCTGTCCCCCGTTTCACTCTCCTGTTTTGTACTCCCGTTTGACTCCCCCATTTCACTCCCATGTTTCACCCACCTGCTTCACTCCCCTGCTTCACTTCCCTGCTTCACTCCTCTGTCTCACTCCCCTGTCTCACTGCTCTGTTTCCCTCCCTGGCCTTCCACCCCGGCGACCCTCCCCTGCTACCCTCCCCTGCATCCGTTCCCTGATTCCCTCCCCTGCTTCCTTTCCTGGCTTCCCTCCCCTGCTTCCCTCCCCTGCTTCTGTTCCCTGCTTCCCTCCCCTGCTTCCCTCCCCTGCTTCGCTCCCCTGCCTCCGTTCCCTGCTTCCCACCCCTGCTTCCTTTCCCGGCTTCCCTCCCCTGCTTCCCTCCCCTGCTTCTCTCCCCTACTTCCCACCCCTGCTTCACTCCCCTGTTTCACTCCCCTGCTTCACTCCCATGCTTCCCTCCTCTGTTTCAATACCCTGTTTCACTCGCAGTTTCACTCTCCTGTTTTGCAACCCTGCTTCACTCCCCTGATTGACTGTCCTGTTTCACTCAACTGTTTCACTCTCCTGTTTGACTCCCTTGTTTTGGTCCCCTGTTTCACTCTCCTGTTTTGCTCTCCCTGTTTCACTCCCCTGTTTCACTCCCCTGTTTCACTCTCTTGTTTCACTCTCCTGTTTCACTCCCCAGTTTCACTCCCTTGTTTTGCTCCCCTTTTTCACTCTCCTGTTTTGCTCTCCCTGTTTCACTCCCCTGTTTCACTCCGATGTTTCACTCCGCTGTTTCACTCTCCTGTTTGGCTCTCATTGTTTCAATCCCCTGTTTCACGCTCCCCTGTTTCACTCCCGTTTCACTCTACTGTTTCACTCCCGTGCTGCAATCTCTTGTTTCACTCCCCTGCTTCACTCTCCTGTTCCACCCTCCTGTTCCACCCTCCTGTTCCACTCTCCTGTTGAACTCTCGTGTTTCACTCTCTTGTTTCACTCTCCTGTTTCACTCTCGTGTTTCAGTCTCGTGTTTCACTCCCCTGTTTCACTCTCGAGTTTCACTCTCCTATTTCACTCTCCTGTTTCACTCCCTTATTTCACTTTCCTGTTTCACTGCCATGCTTCACTCCCCACTTTCAGTCATCTGTTTCCCTCAACTGATTCTGTCCCCTGATTCACTCTCCTTTTTTGTACTCCCGTTTCACTCCCCTTCTTCACTCCCCTGCTTCACTCCCCTTCTTCACTCCCCTGCTTCAATCTCCTGTTTCAATCTTTTGTTTCAATCTCCTGCTTCCCTCCCCTGCTTCCCTCCCCTGCTTCACTCCCCTGCTCCACTCTCCTGTTTCACTCTCTTGTTTCACTCTCCTCTCATTCTCCTGCTTTGCAGCCCTGTTCCACTCTCGTGTTTCACTCTCGTGTTTCACTCTCGTGTTTCACTCCCCTCTTTCACTACCCTGATTCGCTCTCCTGTTTCACTCTCCTGTTTCACTCTCCAGTTTCACTCTCCTGTTTCACACCCCTGTTTCACACTCTGGGTTCACTCTCCTGTTTTGCACTCCCCTGTTTTGCAGACTTTCTTCACTCCTCTGATTGACTGTCCTGTTTCACACTCCCATGTTTCACTCAGCTGTTTCACTCCCCTGTTTCACTCAACTGATTCTGTCCCCCGTTTCACTCTCCTGTTTTGTACTCCCGTTTCGCTCCCCCATTTTACTCCCGTGTTTCACGCACCTGCTTCACTCCCCTGCTTCACTTCCCTGCTTCACTCCTCTGTCTCACTCCCGTCTCACTGCTCTTATTCCCTCCCATACTACCCTCCCCGCCTGCCCGCCCCGGCGACCCACCCCTGCTTCCCGCCCCTGCTTCTGTTCCCTGCTTACCTCCCCTGCTTCCATTCCCTGCTTCCATTCCCTGCCTTCCTCCCCTGCTTCCCTCCCCTGCTTCCCTCCCCTGCTTCCCTCCCCTTCTTCCCTCCCCTGTTTCACTCTCCTGTTTTGCAACCCTGCTTCACTCCCCTGATTGACTGTCCTGTTTAACTCTCCTGTTTTAGTCCCTGGCTTCACTCTCCTGTTTCGCTCTCCCTGTTTCACTCCTGTGTTTCACTCCTGTGATTCACTCCCCTGTTTCACTCCTCTGTTTCACTTCCTTGTTTTATTCTCCTGTTTCACACCACTGTTTCACTCCCTTGTTTTACTCCCCTGTGTCACTCTCCTGTTTTGCTCCCCCTGTTTCACTCCCCTGCTTCACTCCCCTGTTTCACACCACTTTTTCACTCCCTTGTTTTACTCCCCTGTTTCACTCTCCTGTTTTGCTCTCCCTGTTTCACTCCCCTGTTTCACTCCCCTGTTTCACTCCCCTGTTTCACTCCCCTGTTTCACTCCCCAGTTTCACTCTCTTCTTTCACACCCCTGTTTCACACTCTGGGTTCACTCTCCTGTTTTGCACTCCCCTGTTTTGCAGCCCTTCTTCACTCCCCTGATTGACTGTCCTGTTTCACACTCCCCTGATTCACTCAGCTGTTTCAATCCCCTGTTTCACTCAACTGATTCTGTCCCCCGTTTCACTCTCCTGTTTTGTACTCCCGTTTCACTCCCACATTTCACTCCCGTGTTTCACCCACATGCTTCACTCCCCTGCTTCACTTCCCTGCTTCACTCCTTTGCTTCACTCCACTGTCTCACTGCTCTGTTTCCCTCCCTTGCTACCCTCCCTGGCCTCCCACCCCGGCGACCATCCCCTGCTACCCTCCGCGGCTGCCCTCCCCTGCTTCCATTCCCTCCTTCCCTCCCCTGCTTTCTTTCCCCTGCTTCCCTCCCCTGCTTCCCTCCCCTGTTTCACTCCCTGCTTCAGTCCCCTGCTTCCCTCCGCTGTTTCACTCCCCTGTTTCACTCCCAGTTTCACTCTCCTCTTTTGCAACCCTGCTTCACTCCCCTGATTGACTGTCCTGTTTCACTCAACTGTTTCACTCTCCTCTTTCACTCAACTGTTTCACTCTCCTGTTTCACTCAACAGTTTCACTCTCCTATTTCACTCCCTTGTTTTACTCCCCTGTTTCACTCTCCTGTTTTGCTCTCCCTGTTTCACTCCCCTGTTTCAATCCTCTGTTTCACTCCCCTGTTTCAATCTCCTGTTTCACTCCCCAGTTTCACTCCTTTGTTTTACTCCCCTGTTTCACTCTCCTGTTTTGCTCTCCCTGTTTCACTCCCCTGTTTCACTCCGCTGTTTCACACCACTGTTTCACTCTCCTGTGTCAGTCCCCTGTTTCACTCCCCTGTTTCACTCCGCTGTTTCACTCTCCTGTTTGGCACTCCTTGTTTCAATCCCCTGTTTTACACTCCCCTGTTTCACTCCCGTTTCACTCTACTGTTTCACTCCCGTGATGCACTCTCCTGTTTCACTCCCCTGCTTCACTCTCCTGTTCCACTCTCCTGTTCCACTCTCCTGTTCCACTCTCGTGTTTCACACTCGTGTTTCACTCTCCTATTTGACTCTCCTGTTTCACTCCCATGCTTCACTCCCCTCTTTCAGTCATCTGTTTCCCTCAACTGATTCTGTCTCCGATTCACTCTCCTTTTTTGTACTCCCGTTTCACTCCCCATCTTCACTCCCATGCTTCACTCCCCTGCTTCACACCCCTGCTTCAATCTCCTGTTTCAATCTTTTGCTAAATCTCCTGCTTCCCTCCCCTGCTTCCCTCCCCTGCTTCACTCCCCTGCTCCACTCTCCTGTTTCACTCTCTTGTTTCACTCTCCTCTCATTCTCCTGCTTTGCAGCCCTGTTCCACTCTCGTGTTTCACTCTCGTGTTTCACTCTCGTGTTTCACTCCCCTCTTTCACTACCCTGATTCGCTCTCCTGTTTCACTCTCCTGTTTCACTCTCCAGTTTCACTCTCCTGTTTCACACCCCTGTTTCACACTCTGGGTTCACTCTCCTGTTTTGCACTCCCCTGTTTTGCAGACTTTCTTCACTCCTCTGATTGACTGTCCTGTTTCACACTCCCATGTTTCACTCAGCTGTTTCTCTCCCCTGTTTCACTCAACTGATTCTGTCCCCCGTTTCACTCTCCTGTTTTGTACTCCCGTTTCGCTCCCCCATTTTACTCCCGTGTTTCACGCACCTGCTTCACTCCCCTGCTTCACTTCCCTGCTTCACTCCTCTGTCTCACTCCCGTCTCACTGCTCTTATTCCCTCCCATACTACCCTCCCCGCCTTCCTGCCCCGTCGACCCACCCCTGCTTCCCACCCCTGCTTCTGTTCCCTTCTTACCTCCCCTGCTTCCCTCCCCTGTTTCACTCTCCTGTTTTGCAACCCTGCTTCACTCCCCTGATTGACTGTCCTGTTTAACTCTCCTGTTTTAGTCCCCGGCTTCACTCTCCTGTTTCGCTCTCCCTGTTTCACTCCTGTGTTTCACTCCTGTGTTTCACTCCCCTGTTTCACTCCTCTGTTTCACTTCCTTGTTTTATTCTCCTGTTTCACACCACTGTTTCACTCCCTTGTTTTACTCCCCTGTGTCACTCTCCTGTTTTGCTCTCCCTGTTTCACTCCCCTGCTTCACTCCCCTGTTTCACACCACTTTTTCACTCCCTTGTTTTACTCCCCTGTTTCACTCTCCTGTTTTGCTCTCCCTGTTTCACTCCCCTGTTTCACTCCCCTGTTTCACTCCTCTGTTTCACTCCCCTGTTTCACTCCCCTGTTTCACTCCCCTGTTTCACTCCCCAGTTTCACTCTCTTCTTTCACAACCCTGTTTCACACTCAGGGTTCACTCTCATGTTTTGCACTCCCCTGTTTTGCAGCCCTTCTTCACTCCCCTGATTGACTGTCCTGTTTCACACTCCCCTGATTCACTCAGCTGTTTCAATCCCCTGTTTCACTCAACTGATTCTGTCCGCCTTTTCGCTCTTTTGTTTTGTACTCCCGTTTGACTCCCCCATTTCACTCCCATGTTTCACCCACCTGCTTCACTCCCCTGCTTCACTTCCCTGCTTCACTCCTCTGCTTCACTCCCCTGTCTCACTGCTCTGTTCCCCTCCCTGGCCTTCCACCCTGGCGACCCTCCCCTGCTACCCTCCCCTGCATCCGTTCCCTGCTTCCGTCCCCTGCATCCGTTCCCTGCTTCCCTCCCCTGCTTCCTTTCCCGGCTTCCCTCCCCTGCTTCCCTCCCCTGCTTCTGTTCCCTGCTTCCCTCCCCTGCTTCCCTCCCCTGCTTCCCTCCCCTGCTTCCGTTCCCTGCTTCCCACCCCTGCTTCCTTTCCCGGCTTCCCTCCCCTGCTTCCCTCCCCTGCTTCTCTCCCCTACTTCCCACCCCTGCTTCACTCCCCTGTTTCACTCCCCTGCTTCACTCCCATGCTTCCCTCCTCTGTTTCAATACCCTGTTTCACTCCCAGTTTCACTCTCCTGTTTTGCAACCCTGCTTCACTCCCCTGATTGACTGTCCTGTTTCACTCAACTGTTTCACTCTCCTGTTTGACTCCCTTGTTTTGGTCCCCTGTTTCACTCTCCTGTTTTGCTCTCCCTGTTTCACTCCCCTGTTTCACTCCTCTGTTTCACTCCCCTGTTTCACTCTCTTGTTTCACTCTCCTGTTTCACTCCCCAGTTTCACTCCCTTATTTTGCTCCCCTTTTTCACTCTCCTGTTTTGCTCTCCCTTTTTCACTCCCCTGTTTCACTCCGCTGTTTCACACCACTGTTTCACTCTCCTGTTTGGCTCTCATTGTTTCAATCCCCTGTTTCACACTCCCCTGTTTCACTCCCGTTTCACTCTACTGTTTCACTCCCGTGATGCAATCTCCTGTTTCACTCCCCTGCTTCACTCTCCTGTTCCACTCTCCTGTTCCACTCTCCTGTTCCACTCTCCTGTTCCACTCTCCTGTTGAACTCTCGTGTTTCACTCTCTTGTTTCACTCTCGTGTTTCACTCTCGTGCTTCAGTCTCGTGTTTCACTCCCCTGTTTCACTCTCGAGTTTCACTCTCCTATTTCACTCTCCAGTTTCACTCCCTTATTTCACTTTCCTGTTTCACTCCCCTTCTTCACTTCCCTGGACACTCCTCTGCTTCACTCCCCTGTCTCACTGCTCTGTTTCCCTCCCTGGCCTTCCACCCCGGCGACCCTCCCCTGCTACCCTCCCCTGCATCCGTTCCCTGCTTCTCTCCCCTGCTTCCGTTCCCTGATTCCCCCCCTGCTTCCTTTCCCGTCTTCCCTCCCCTGCTTCCCTAACCTGCATCCGTTCCCTGCTTCCCTCCCCTGCTTCCCTCCCCTGCTTCCCCCCCCTGCTTCCGTTCCCTGCTTCCCACGCCTGCTTCCTTTCCTGGCTTCCCTCCCCTGCTTCCCTCCCCTGCTTCCCCCCCCCTGCTTCCGTTCCCTGCTTCCCACGCCTGCTTCCTTTCCTGGCTTCCCTCCCCTGCTTCCCTCCCCTGCTTCTCTCCCCTACTTCCCACACCTGCTTCACTACCCTGTTTCACTCCCCTGCTTCACTCCCATGCTTCCCTCCTCTGTTTCACTCCCTTGTTTCACTCCCAGTTTCACTCTCTTGTTTTGCAACCCTGCTTCACTCCCCTGATTGACTGTCCTGTTTCACTCAACTGTTTCAGTCTCCTGTTTGACTCCCTTGTTTTAGTCCCCTGTTTCAATCTCCTGTTTTGCTCTCCCTGTTTCACTCCCCTGTTTCACTCCCCTGTTTCACTCCCCTGTATCACTCCTCTGTTTCACTCCCCTGTTTCACTCTGCTGTTTCACTCTCCTGTTTCACTCCCCAGTTTCACTCCCTTGTTTTGCTCCCCTTTTTCACTCTCCTGTTTTGCTCTCCCTGTTTCACTCCCCTGTTTCACTCCGCTGTTTCACACCACTGTTTCACGCCCCTGTGTCAGTCCCCTGTTTCACTCCGATGTTTCACTCCGCTGTTTCACTCTCCTGTTTGGCTCTCATTGTTTCAATCCCCTGTTTCACGCTCCCCTGTTTCACTCCCGTTTCACTCTACTGTTTCACTCCCGTGCTGCAATCTCCTGTTTCACTCCCCTGGTTCACTCTCCTGTTCCACCCTCCTGTTCCACCCTCCTGTTCCACTCTCCTGTTGAACTCTCGTGTTTCACTCTCTTGTTTCACTCTCCTGTTTCACTCTCGTGTTTCAGTCTCGTGTTTCACTCCCCTGTTTCACTCTCGAGTTTCACTCTCCTATTTCACTCTCCTGTTTCACTCCCTTATTTCACTTTCCTGTTTCACTGCCATGCTTCACTCCCCACTTTCAGTCATCTGTTTCCCTCAACTGATTCTGTCCCCTGATTCACTCTCCTTTTTTGTACTCCCGTTTCACTCCCCTTCTTCACTCCCCTGCTTCACTCCCCTTCTTCACTCCCCTGCTTCAATCTCCTGTTTCAATCTTTTGTTTCAATCTCCTGCTTCCCTCCCCTGCTTCCCTCCCCTGCTTCACTCCCCTGCTCCACTCTCCTGTTTCACTCTCTTGTTTCACTCTCCTCTCATTCTCCTGCTTTGCAGCCCTGTTCCACTCTCGTGTTTCACTCTCGTGTTTCACTCTCGTGTTTCACTCCCCTCTTTCACTACCCTGATTCGCTCTCCTGTTTCACTCTCCTGTTTCACTCTCCAGTTTCACTCTCCTGTTTCACACCCCTGTTTCACACTCTGGGTTCACTCTCCTGTTTTGCACTCCCCTGTTTTGCAGACTTTCTTCACTCCTCTGATTGACTGTCCTGTTTCACACTCCCATGTTTCACTCAGCTGTTTCACTCCCCTGTTTCACTCAACTGATTCTGTCCCCCGTTTCACTCTCCTGTTTTGTACTCCCGTTTCGCTCCCCCATTTTACTCCCGTGTTTCACGCACCTGCTTCACTCCCCTGCTTCACTTCCCTGCTTCACTCCTCTGTCTCACTCCCGTCTCACTGCTCTTATTCCCTCCCATACTACCCTCCCCGCCTGCCCGCCCCGGCGACCCACCCCTGCTTCCCGCCCCTGCTTCTGTTCCCTGCTTACCTCCCCTGCTTCCATTCCCTGCTTCCATTCCCTGCCTTCCTCCCCTGCTTCCCTCCCCTGCTTCCCTCCCCTGCTTCCCTCCCCTTCTTCCCTCCCCTGTTTCACTCTCCTGTTTTGCAACCCTGCTTCACTCCCCTGATTGACTGTCCTGTTTAACTCTCCTGTTTTAGTCCCTGGCTTCACTCTCCTGTTTCGCTCTCCCTGTTTCACTCCTGTGTTTCACTCCTGTGTTTCACTCCCCTGTTTCACTCCTCTGTTTCACTTCCTTGTTTTATTCTCCTGTTTCACACCACTGTTTCACTCCCTTGTTTTACTCCCCTGTGTCACTCTCCTGTTTTGCTCCCCCTGTTTCACTCCCCTGCTTCACTCCCCTGTTTCACACCACTTTTTCACTCCCTTGTTTTACTCCCCTGTTTCACTCTCCTGTTTTGCTCTCCCTGTTTCATTCCCCTGTTTCACTCCCCTGTTTCACTCCCCTGTTTCACTCCTCTGTTTCACTCCCCTGTTTCACTCCCCTGTTTCACTCCCCTGTTTCACTCCCCAGTTTCACTCTCTTCTTTCACACCCCTGTTTCACACTCTGGGTTCACTCTCCTGTTTTGCACTCCCCTGTTTTGCAGCCCTTCTTCACTCCCCTGATTGACTGTCCTGTTTCACACTCCCCTGATTCACTCAGCTGTTTCAATCCCCTGTTTCACTCAACTGATTCTGTCCCCCGTTTCACTCTCCTGTTTTGTACTCCCGTTTCACTCCCACATTTCACTCCCGTGTTTCACCCACATGCTTCACTCCCATGCTTCACTTCCCTGCTTCACTCCTTTGCTTCACTCCACTGTCTCACTGCTCTGTTTCCATCCCTTGCTACCCTCCCTGGCCTCCCACCCCGGCGACCATCCCCTGCTACCCTCCGCGGCTGCCCTCCCCTGCTTCCATTCCCTGCTTCCCTCCCCTGCTTTCTTTCCCAGCTTCCCTCCCCTGCTTCCCTCCCCTGCTTCTCTCCCCTGCTTCCCTCCCCTGCTTCCCTCCCCTGTTACACTCCCTGCTTCAGTCCCCTGCTTCCCTCCGCTGTTTCACTCCCCTGTTTCACTCCCAGTTTCACTCTCCTCTTTTGCAACCCTGCTTCACTCCCCTGATTGACTGTCCTGTTTCACTCAACTGTTTCACTCTCCTCTTTCACTCAACTGTTTCACTCTCCTGTTTCACTCAACAGTTTCACTCTCCTATTTCACTCCCTTGTTTTACTCCCCTGTTTCACTCTCCTGTTTTGCTCTCCCTGTTTCACTCCCCTGTTTCAATCCTCTGTTTCACTCCCCTGTTTCACTCCCCTGTTTCACTCTCCTGTTTCACTCCCCAGTTTCACTCCTTTGTTTTACTCCCCTGTTTCACTCTCCTGTTTTGCTCTCCCTGTTTCACTCCCCTGTTTCACTCCGCTGTTTCACACCACTGTTTCACTCTCCTGTGTCAGTCCCCTGTTTCACTCCCCTGTTTCACTCCGCTGTTTCACTCTCCTGTTTGGCACTCCTTGTTTCAATCCCCTGTTTTACACTCCCCTGTTTCACTCCCGTTTCACTCTACTGTTTCACTCCCGTGATGCAGTCTCCTGTTTCACTCCCCTGCTTCACTCTCCTGTTCCACTCTCCTGTTCCACTCTCCTGTTCCACTCTCCTGTTCCACTCTCGTGTTTCACACTCGTGTTTCACTCTCCTATTTCACTGTCCTGTTTCACTCCCTTATTTCACTTTCCTGTTTCACTCCCATGCTTCACTCCCCTCTTTCAGTCATCTGTTTCCCTCAACTGATTCTGTCCCCGATTCACTCTCCTTTTTTGTACTCCCGTTTCACTCCCCATCTTCACTCCCATGCTTCACTCCCCTGCTTCACTCCCCTGCTTCAATCTCCTGTTTCAATCTTTTGCTAAATCTCCTGCTTCCCTCCCCTGCTTCCCTCCCCTGCTTCACTCCCCTGCTCCACTCTCCTGTTTCACTCTCTTGTTTCACTCTCCTCTCATTCTCCTGCTTTGCAGCCCTGTTCCACTCTCGTGTTTCACTCTCGTGTTTCACTCTCGTGTTTCACTCCCCTCTTTCACTACCCTGATTCGCTCTCCTGTTTCACTCTCCTGTTTCACTCTCCAGTTTCACTCTCCTGTTTCACACCCCTGTTTCACACTCTGGGTTCACTCTCCTGTTTTGCACTCCCCTGTTTTGCAGACTTTCTTCACTCCTCTGATTGACTGTCCTGTTTCACACTCCCATGTTTCACTCAGCTGTTTCACTCCCCTGTTTCACTCAACTGATTCTGTCCCCCGTTTCACTCTCCTGTTTTGTACTCCCGTTTCGCTCCCCCATTTTACTCCCGTGTTTCACGCACCTGCTTCACTCCCCTGCTTCACTTCCCTGCTTCACTCCTCTGTCTCACTCCCGTCTCACTGCTCTTATTCCCTCCCATACTACCCTCCCCGCCTTCCCGCCCCGTCGACCCACCCCTGCTTCCCACCCTTGCTTCTGTTCCCTGCTTACCTCCCCTGCTTCCATTCCCTGCTTCCATTCCCTGCCTTCCTCCCCTGCTTCCCTCCCCTGCTTCCCTCCCCTGCTTCCCTCCCCTTCTTCCCTCCCCTGTTTCACTCTCCTGTTTTGCAACCCTGCTTCACTCCCCTGATTGACTGTCCTGTTTAACTCTCCTGTTTTAGTCCCCGGCTTCACTCTCCTGTTTCGCTCTCCCTGTTTCACTCCTGTGTTTCACTCCTGTGTTTCACTCCCCTGTTTCACTCCTCTGTTTCACTTCCTTGTTTTATTCTCCTGTTTCACACCACTGTTTCACACCCTTGTTTTACTCCCCTGTGTCACTCTCCTGTTTTGCTCTCCCTGTTTCACTCCCCTGCTTCACTCCCCTGTTTCACACCACTTTTTCACTCCCTTGTTTTACTCCCCTGTTTCACTCTCCTGTTTTGCTCTCCCTGTTTCACTCCCCTGTTTCACTCCCCTGTTTCACTCCTCTGTTTCACTCCCCTGTTTTACTCCCCTGTTTCACTCCCCTGTTTCACTCCCCAGTTTCACTCTCTTCTTTCACAACCCTGTTTCACACTCTGGGTTCACTCTCATGTTTTGCACTCCCCTGTTTTGCAGCCCTTCTTCACTCCCCTGATTGACTGTCCTGTTTCACACTCCCCTGATTCACTCAGCTGTTTCAATCCCCTGTTTCACTCAACTGATTCTGTCCGCCGTTTCGCTCTCCTGTTTTGTACTCCCGTTTGACTCCCCCATTTCACTCCCATGTTTCACCCACCTGCTTCACTCCCCTGCTTCACTTCCCTGCTTCACTCCTCTGTCTCACTCCCCTGTCTCACTGCTCTGTTTCCCTCCCTGGCCTTCCACCCCGGCGACCCTCCCCTGCTACCCTCCCCTGCATCCGTTCCCTGCTTCCGTCCCCTGCTTCCGTTCCCTGCTTCCCTCCCCTGCTTCCTTTCCCGGCTTCCCTCCCCTGCTTCCCTCCCCTGCTTCTGTTCCCTGCTTCCCTCCCCTGCTTCCCTCCCCTGCTTCCCTCCCCTGCTTCCGTTCCCTGCTTCCCACCCCTGCTTCCTTTCCCGGCTTCCCTCCCCTGCTTCCCTCCCCTGCTTCTCAACCCTACTTCCCACCCCTGCTTCACTCCCCTGTTTCACTCCCCTGCTTCACTCCCATGCTTCCCTCCTCTGTTTCAATACCCTGTTTCACTCCCAGTTTCACTCTCCTGTTTTGCAACCCTGCTTCACTCCCCTGATTGACTGTCCTGTTTCACTCAACTGTTTCACTCTCCTGTTTGACTCCCTTGTTTTGGTCCCCTGTTTCACTCTCCTGTTTTGCTCTCCCTGTTTCACTCCCCTGTTTCACTCCCCTGTTCCACTCCCCTGTTTCACTCCTCTGTTTCACTCCCCTGTTTCACTCTCTTGTTTCACTCTCCTGTTTCACTCCCCAGTTTCACTCCCTTATTTTGCTCCCCTTTTTCACTCTCCTGTTTTGCTCTCCCTGTTTCACTCCCCTGTTTCACTCCGCTGTTTCACACCACTGTTTCACTCTCCTGTTTGGCTCTCATTGTTTCAATCCCCTGTTTCACACTCCCCTGTTTCACTCCCGTTTCACTCTACTGTTTCACTCCCGTGATGCAATCTCCTGTTTCACTCCCCTGCTTCACTCTCCTGTTCCACTCTCCTGTTCCACTCTCCTGTTCCACTCTCCTGTTGAACTCTCGTGTTTCACTCTCTTGTTTCACTCTCGTGTTTCACTCTCGTGTTTCAGTCTCGTGTTTCACTCCCCTGTTTCACTCTCGAGTTTCACTCTCCTATTTCACTCTCCAGTTTCACTCCCTTATTTCACTTTCCTGTTTCACTCCCATGCTTCACTTCCCTGGACACTCCTCTGCTTCACTCCCCTGTCTCACTGCTCTGTTTCCCTCCCTGGCCTTCCACCCCGGCGACCCTCCCCTGCTACCCTCCCCTGCATCCGTTCCCTACTTCTCTCCCCTGCTTCCGTTCCCTGATTCCCCCCCTGCTTCCTTTCCCGGCTTCCCTCCCCTGCTTCCCTCCCCTGCATCCGTTCCCTGCTTCCCTCCCCTGCTTCCCTCCCCTGCTTCCCCCCCCCTGCTTCCGTTCCCTGCTTCCCACGCCTGCTTCCTTTCCTGGCTTCCCTCCCCTGCTTCCCTCCCCTGCTTCTCTCCCCTACTTCCCACACCTGCTTCACTACCCTGTTTCACTCCCCTGCTTCACTCCCATGCTTCCCTCCTCTGTTTCACTCCCTTGTTTCACTCCCAGTTTCACTCTCCTGTTTTGCAACCCTGCTTCACTCCCCTGATTGACTGTCCTGTTTTACTCAACTGTTTCAGTCTCCTGTTTGACTCCCTTGTTTTAGTCCCCTGTTTCAATCTCCTGTTTTGCTCTCCCTGTTTCACTCCCCTGTTTCACTCCCCTGTTTCACTCCCCTGTATCACTCCTCTGTTTCACTCCCCTGTTTCACTCTGCTGTTTCACTCTCCTGTTTCACTCCCCAGTTTCACTCCCTTGTTTTGCTCCCCTTTTTCACTCTCCTGTTTTGCTCTCCCTGTTTCACTCCCCTGTTTCACTCCGCTGTTTCACACCACTGTTTCAACCCCCTGTGTCAGTCCCCTGTTTCACTCTGATGTTTCACTCCGCTGTTTCACTCTCCTGTTTGGCTCTCATTGTTTCAATCCCCTGCTTCACGCTCCCCTGTTTCACTCCCGTTTCACTCTACTGTTTCACTCCCGTGCTGCAATCTCCTGTTTCACTCCCCTGCTTCACTCTCCTGTTCCACTCTCCTGTTCCACCCTCCTGTTCCACTCTCCTGTTGAACTCTCGTGTTTCACTCTCTTGTTTCACTCTCCTGTTTCACTCTCGTGTTTCAGTCTCGTGTTTCACTCCCCTGTTTCACTCTCGAGTTTCACTCTCCTATTTCACTCTCCTGTTTCACTCCCTTATTTCACTTTCCTGTTTCACTGCCATGCTTCACTCCCCACTTTCAGTCATCTGTTTCCCTCAACTGATTCTGTCCCCTGATTCACTCTCCTTTTTTGTACTCCCGTTTCACTCCCCTTCTTCACTCCCCTGCTTCACTCCCCTTCTTCACTCCCCTGCTTCAATCTCCTGTTTCAATCTTTTGTTTCAATCTCCTGCTTCCCTCCCCTGCTTCCCTCCCCTGCTTCACTCCCCTGCTCCACTCTCCTGTTTCACTCTCTTGTTTCACTCTCCTCTCATTCTCCTGCTTTGCAGCCCTGTTCCACTCTCGTGTTTCACTCTCGTGTTTCACTCTCGTGTTTCACTCCCCTCTTTCACTACCCTGATTCGCTCTCCTGTTTCACTCTCCTGTTTCCCTCTCCAGTTTCACTCTCCTGTTTCACACCCCTGTTTCACACTCTGGGTTCACTCTCCTGTTTTGCACTCCCCTGTTTTGCAGACTTTCTTCACTCCTCTGATTGACTGTCCTGTTTCACACTCCCATGTTTCACTCAGCTGTTTCACTCCCCTGTTTCACTCAACTGATTCTGTCCCCCGTTTCACTCTCCTGTTTTGTACTCCCGTTTCGCTCCCCCATTTTACTCCCGTGTTTCACTTCCCTGCTTCACTCCTCTGTCTCACTCCCGTCTCACTGCTCTTATTCCCTCCCATACTACCCTCCCCGCCTTCCCGCCCCGGCGACCCACCCCTGCTTCCCGCCCCTGCTTCTGTTCCCTGCTTACCTCCCCTGCTTCCATTCCCTGCTTCCATTCCCTGCCTTCCTCCCCTGCTTCCCTCCCCTGCTTCCCTCCCCTGCTTCCCTCCCCTTCTTCCCTCCCCTGTTTCACTCTCCTGTTTTGCAACCCTGCTTCACTCCCCTGATTGACTGTCCTGTTTAACTCTCCTGTTTTAGTCCCTGGCTTCACTCTCCTGTTTCGCTCTCCCTGTTTCACTCCTGTGTTTCACTCCTGTGTTTCACTCCCCTGTTTCACTCCTCTGTTTCACTTCCTTGTTTTATTCTCCTGTTTCACACCACTGTTTCACTCCCTTGTTTTACTCCCCTGTGTCACTCTCCTGTTTTGCTCCCCCTGTTTCACTCCCCTGCTTCACTCCCCTGTTTCACACCACTTTTTCACTCCCTTGTTTTACTCCCCTGTTTCACTCTCCTGTTTTGCTCTCCCTGTTTCACTCCCCTGTTTCACTCCCCTGTTTCACTCCCCTGTTTCACTCCCCAGTTTCACTCTCTTCTTTCACACCCCCGTTTCACACTCTGGGTTCACTCTCCTGTTTTGCACTCCCCTGTTTTGCAGCCCTTCTTCACTCCCCTGATTGACTGTCCTGTTTCACACTCCCCTGATTCACTCAGCTGTTTCAATCCCCTGTTTCACTCAACTGATTCTGTCCCCCGTTTCACTCTCCTGTTTTGTACTCCCGTTTGACTCCCCCATTTCACTCCCATGTTTCACCCACCTGCTTCACTCCCCTGCTTCACTTCCCTGCTTCACTCCTCTGTCTCACTCCCCTGTCTCACTGCTCTGTTTCCCTCCCTGGCCTTCCACCCCGGTGACCCTCCCCTGCTACCCTCCCCTGCATCCGTTCCCTGCTTCCGTCCCCTGCTTCCGTTCCCTGCTTCCCACGCCTGCTTCCTTTCCTGGCTTCCCTCCCCTGCTTCCCTCCCCTGCTTCTCTCCCCTAATTCCCACACCTGCTTCACTACCCTGTTTCACTCCCCTGCTTCACTCCCATGCTTCCCTCCTCTGTTTCATTCCTGTTTCACTCCCAGTTTCACTCTCTTGTTTTGCAACCCTGCTTCACTCCCCTGATTGACTGTCCTGTTTCACTCAACTGTTTCACTCTCCTGTTTGACTCCCTTGTTTTAGTCCCCTGTTTCAATCTCCTGTTTTGCTCTCCCTGTTTCACTCCCCTATTTCACTCCCCTGTTTCACTCCCCTGTATCACTCCTCTGTTTCACTCCCCTGTTTCACTCTGCTGTTTCACTCTCCTGTTTCACTCCCCAGTTTCACTCCCTTGTTTTGCTCCCCTTTTTCACTCTCCTGTTTTGCTCTCCCTGTTTCACTCCCCTGTTTCACTCCGCTGTTTCACACCACTGTTTCACGCCCCTGTGTCAGTCCCCTGTTTCACTCCGATGTTTCACTCCGCTGTTTCACTCTCCTGTTTGGCTCTCATTGTTTCAATCCCCTGTTTCACGCTCCCCTGTTTCACTCCCGTTTCACTCTACTGTTTCACTCCCGTGCTGCAATCTCCTGTTTCACTCCCCTGCTTCACTCTCCTGTTCCACCCTCCTGTTCCACCCTCCTGTTCCACTCTCCTGTTGAACTCTCGTGTTTCACTCTCTTGTTTCACTCTCCTGTTTCACTCTCGTGTTTCAGTCTCGTGTTTCACTCCCCTGTTTCACTCTCGAGTTTCACTCTCCTATTTCACTCTCCTGTTTCACTCCCTTATTTCACTTTCCTGTTTCACTGCCATGCTTCACGCCCCACTTTCAGTCATCTGTTTCCCTCAACTGATTCTGTCCCCTGATTCACTCTCCTTTTTTGTACTCCCGTTTCACTCCCCTTCTTCACTCCCCTGCTTCACTCCCCTTCTTCACTCCCCTGCTTCAATCTCCTGTTTCAATCTTTTGTTTCAATCTCCTGCTTCCCTCCCCTGCTTCCCTCCCCTGCTTCACTCCCCTGCTCCACTCTCCTGTTTCACTCTCTTGTTTCACTCTCCTCTCATTCTCCTGCTTTGCAGCCCTGTTCCACTCTCGTGTTTCACTCTCGTGTTTCACTCTCGTGTTTCACTCCCCTCTTTCACTACCCTGATTCGCTCTCCTGTTTCACTCTCCTGTTTCACTCTCCAGTTTCACTCTCCTGTTTCACACCCCTGTTTCACACTCTGGGTTCACTCTCCTGTTTTGCACTCCCCTGTTTTGCAGACTTTCTTCACTCCTCTGATTGACTGTCCTGTTTCACACTCCCATGTTTCACTCAGCTGTTTCACTCCCCTGTTTCACTCAACTGATTCTGTCCCCCGTTTCACTCTCCTGTTTTGTACTCCCGTTTCGCTCCCCCATTTTACTCCCGTGTTTCACGCACCTGCTTCACTCCCCTGCTTCACTTCCCTGCTTCACTCCTCTGTCTCACTCCCGTCTCACTGCTCTTATTCCCTCCCATACTACCCTCCCCGCCTTCCCGCCCCGGCGACCCACCCCTGCTTCCCGCCCCTGCTTCTGTTCCCTGCTTACCTCCCCTGCTTCCATTCCCTGCTTCCATTCCCTGCCTTCCTCCCCTGCTTCCCTCCCCTGCTTCCCTCCCCTGCTTCCCTCCCCTTCTTCCCTCCCCTGTTTCACTCTCCTGTTTTGCAACCCTGCTTCACTCCCCTGATTGACTGTCCTGTTTAACTCTCCTGTTTTAGTCCCTGGCTTCACTCTCCTGTTTCGCTCTCCCTGTTTCACTCCTGTGTTTCACTCCTGTGTTTCACTCCCCTGTTTCACTCCTCTGTTTCACTTCCTTGTTTTATTCTCCTGTTTCACACCACTGTTTCACTCCCTTGTTTTACTCCCCTGTGTCACTCTCCTGTTTTGCTCCCCCTGTTTCACTCCCCTGCTTCACTCCCCTGTTTCACACCACTTTTTCACTCCCTTGTTTTACTCCCCTGTTTCACTCTCCTGTTTTGCTCTCCCTGTTTCACTCCCCTGTTTCACTCCCCTGTTTCACTCCCCTGTTTCACTCCCCAGTTTCACTCTCTTCTTTCACACCCCCGTTTCACACTCTGGGTTCACTCTCCTGTTTTGCACTCCCCTGTTTTGCAGCCCTTCTTCACTCCCCTGATTGACTGTCCTGTTTCACACTCCCCTGATTCACTCAGCTGTTTCAATCCCCTGTTTCACTCAACTGATTCTGTCCCCCGTTTCACTCTCCTGTTTTGTACTCCCGTTTGACTCCCCCATTTCACTCCCATGTTTCACCCACCTGCTTCACTCCCCTGCTTCACTTCCCTGCTTCACTCCTCTGTCTCACTCCCCTGTCTCACTGCTCTGTTTCCCTCCCTGGCCTTCCACCCCGGTGACCCTCCCCTGCTACCCTCCCCTGCATCCGTTCCCTGCTTCCGTCCCCTGCTTCCGTTCCCTGCTTCCCACGCCTGCTTCCTTTCCTGGCTTCCCTCCCCTGCTTCCCTCCCCTGCTTCTCTCCCCTACTTCCCACACCTGCTTCACTACCCTGTTTCACTCCCCTGCTTCACTCCCATGCTTCCCTCCTCTGTTTCATTCCTGTTTCACTCCCAGTTTCACTCTCTTGTTTTGCAACCCTGCTTCACTCCCCTGATTGACTGTCCTGTTTCACTCAACTGTTTCAGTCTCCTGTTTGACTCCCTTGTTTTAGTCCCCTGTTTCAATCTCCTGTTTTGCTCTCCCTGTTTCACTCCCCTATTTCACTCCCCTGTTTCACTCCCCTGTATCACTCCTCTGTTTCACTCCCCTGTTTCACTCTGCTGTTTCACTCTCCTGTTTCACTCCCCAGTTTCACTCCCTTGTTTTGCTCCCCTTTTTCACTCTCCTGTTTTGCTCTCCCTGTTTCACTCCCCTGTTTCACTCCGCTGTTTCACACCACTGTTTCACGCCCCTGTGTCAGTCCCCTGTTTCACTCCGATGTTTCACTCCGCTGTTTCACTCTCCTCTTTGGCTCTCATTGTTTCAATCCCCTGTTTCACGCTCCCCTGTTTCACTCCCGTTTCACTCTACTGTTTCACTCCCGTGCTGCAATCTCCTGTTTCACTCCCCTGCTTCACTCTCCTGTTCCACCCTCCTGTTCCACCCTCCTGTTCCACTCTCCTGTTGAACTCTCGTGTTTCACTCTCTTGTTTCACTCTCCTGTTTCACTCTCCTGTTTCAGTCTCGTGTTTCACTCCCCTGTTTCACTCTCGAGTTTCACTCTCCTATTTCACTCTCCTGTTTCACTCCCTTATTTCACTTTCCTGTTTCACTGCCATGCTTCACGCCCCACTTTCAGTCATCTGTTTCCCTCAACTGATTCTGTCCCCTGATTCACTCTCCTTTTTTGTACTCCCGTTTCACTCCCCTTCTTCACTCCCCTGCTTCACTCCCCTTCTTCACTCCCCTGCTTCAATCTCCTGTTTCAATCTTTTGTTTCAATCTCCTGCTTCCCTCCCCTGCTTCCCTCCCCTGCTTCACTCCCCTGCTCCACTCTCCTGTTTCACTCTCTTGTTTCACTCTCCTCTCATTCTCCTGCTTTGCAGCCCTGTTCCACTCTCGTGTTTCACTCTCGTGTTTCACTCTCGTGTTTCACTCCCCTCTTTCACTACCCTGATTCGCTCTCCTGTTTCACTCTCCTGTTTCACTCTCCAGTTTCACTCTCCTGTTTCACACCCCTGTTTCACACTCTGGGTTCACTCTCCTGTTTTGCACTCCCCTGTTTTGCAGACTTTCTTCACTCCTCTGATTGACTGTCCTGTTTCACACTCCCATGTTTCACTCAGCTGTTTCACTCCCCTGTTTCACTCAACTGATTCTGTCCCCCGTTTCACTCTCCTGTTTTGTACTCCCGTTTCGCTCCCCCATTTTACTCCCGTGTTTCACGCACCTGCTTCACTCCCCTGCTTCACTTCCCTGCTTCACTCCTCTGTCTCACTCCCGTCTCACTGCTCTTATTCCCTCCCATACTACCCTCCCCGCCTGCCCGCCCCGGCGACCCACCCCTGCTTCCCGCCCCTGCTTCTGTTCCCTGCTTACCTCCCCTGCTTCCATTCCCTGCTTCCATTCCCTGCCTTCCTCCCCTGCTTCCCTCCCCTGCTTCCCTCCCCTGCTTCCCTCCCCTTCTTCCCTCCCCTGTTTCACTCTCCTGTTTTGCAACCCTGCTTCACTCCCCTGATTGACTGTCCTGTTTAACTCTCCTGTTTTAGTCCCTGGCTTCACTCTCCTGTTTCGCTCTCCCTGTTTCACTCCTGTGTTTCACTCCTGTGTTTCACTCCCCTGTTTCACTCCTCTGTTTCACTTCCTTGTTTTATTCTCCTGTTTCACACCACTGTTTCACTCCCTTGTTTTACTCCCCTGTGTCACTCTCCTGTTTTGCTCCCCCTGTTTCACTCCCCTGCTTCACTCCCCTGTTTCACACCACTTTTTCACTCCCTTGTTTTACTCCCCTGTTTCACTCTCCTGTTTTGCTCTCCCTGTTTCACTCCCCTGTTTCACTCCCCTGTTTCACTCCCCTGTTTCACTCCTCTGTTTCACTCCCCTGTTTCACTCCCCTGTTTCACTCCCCTGTTTCACTCCCCAGTTTCACTCTCTTCTTTCACACCCCTGTTTCACACTCTGGGTTCACTCTCCTGTTTTGCACTCCCCTGTTTTGCAGCCCTTCTTCACTCCCCTGATTGACTGTCCTGTTTCACACTCCCCTGATTCACTCAGCTGTTTCAATCCCCTGTTTCACTCAACTGATTCTGTCCCCCGTTTCACTCTCCTGTTTTGTACTCCCGTTTCACTCCCACATTTCACTCCCGTGTTTCACCCACATGCTTCACTCCCATGCTTCACTTCCCTGCTTCACTCCTTTGCTTCACTCCACTGTCTCACTGCTCTGTTTCCCTCCCTTGCTACCCTCCCTGGCCTCCCACCCCGGCGACCATCCCCTGCTACCCTCCGCGGCTGCCCTCCCCTGCTTCCATTCCCTGCTTCCCTCCCCTGCTTTCTTTCCCAGCTTCCCTCCCCTGCTTCCCTCCCCTGCTTCTCTCCCCTGCTTCCCTCCCCTGCTTCCCTCCCCTGTTTCACTCCCTGCTTCAGTCCCCTGCTTCCCTCCGCTGTTTCACTCCCCTGTTTCACTCCCAGTTTCACTCTCCTCTTTTGCAACCCTGCTTCACTCCCCTGATTGACTGTCCTGTTTCACTCAACTGTTTCACTCTCCTGTTTCACTCAACTGTTTCACTCTCCTGTTTCACTCAACTGTTTCACTCTCCTATTTCACTCCCTTGTTTTACTCCCCTGTTTCACTCTCCTGTTTTGCTCTCCCTGTTTCACTCCCCTGTTTCAATCCTCTGTTTCACTCCCCTGTTTCACTCTCCTGTTTCACTCCCCAGTTTCACTCCTTTGTTTTACTCCCCTGTTTCACTCTCCTGTTTTGCTCTCCCTGTTTCACTCCCCTGTTTCACTCCGCTGTTTCACACCACTGTTTCACTCTCCTGTGTCAGTCCCCTGTTTCACTCCCCTGTTTGGCACTCCTTGTTTCAATCCCCTGTTTTACACTCCCCTGTTTCACTCCCGTTTCACTTTACTGTTTCACTCCCGTGATGCACTCTCCTGTTTCACTCCCCTGCTTCACTCTCCTGTTCCACTCTCCTGTTCCACTCTCCTGTTCCACTCTCCTGTTCCACTCTCGTGTTTCACACTCGTGTTTCACTCTCCTATTTCACTCTCCTGTTTCACTCCCTTATTTCACTTTCCTGTTTCACTCCCATGCTTCACTCCCCTCTTTCAGTCATCTGTTTCCCTCAACTGATTCTGTCCCCGATTCACTCTCCTTTTTTGTACTCCCGTTTCACTCCCCATCTTCACTCCCATGCTTCACTCCCCTGCTTCACTCCCCTGCTTCAATCTCCTGTTTCAATCTTTTGCTAAATCTCCTGCTTCCCTCCCCTGCTTCCCTCCCCTGCTTCACTCCCCTGCTCCACTCTCCTGTTTCACTCTCTTGTTTCACTCTCCTCTCATTCTCCTGCTTTGCAGCCCTGTTCCACTCTCGTGTTTCACTCTCGTGTTTCACTCTCGTGTTTCACTCCCCTCTTTCACTACCCTGATTCGCTCTCCTGTTTCACTCTCCTGTTTCACTCTCCAGTTTCACTCTCCTGTTTCACACCCCTGTTTCACACTCTGGGTTCACTCTCCTGTTTTGCACTCCCCTGTTTTGCAGACTTTCTTCACTCCTCTGATTGACTGTCCTGTTTCACACTCCCATGTTTCACTCAGCTGTTTCACTCCCCTGTTTCACTCAACTGATTCTGTCCCCCGTTTCACTCTTCTGTTTTGTACTCCCGTTTCGCTCCCCCATTTTACTCCCGTGTTTCACGCACCTGCTTCACTCCCCTGCTTCACTTCCCTGCTTCACTCCTCTGTCTCACTCCCGTCTCACTGCTCTTATTCCCTCCCATACTACCCTCCCCGCCTTCCCGCCCCGGCGACCCACCCCTGCTTCCCACCCCTGCTTCTGTTCCCTGCTTATCTCCCCTGCTTCCATTCCCTGCTTCCATTCCCTGCCTTCCTCCCCTGCTTCCCTCCCCTGCTTCCCTCCCCTGCTTCCCTCCCCTTCTTCCCTCCCCTGTTTCACTCTCCTGTTTTGCAACCCTGCTTCACTCCCCTGATTGACTGTCCTGTTTAACTCTCCTGTTTTAGTCCCCGGCTTCACTCTCCTGTTTCGCTCTCCCTGTTTCACTCCTGTGTTTCACTCCTGTGTTTCACTCCCCTGTTTCACTCCTCTGTTTCACTTCCTTGTTTTATTCTCCTGTTTCACACCACTGTTTCACTCCCTTGTTTTACTCCCCTGTGTCACTCTCCTGTTTTGCTCCCCCTGTTTCACTCCCCTGCTTCACTCCCCTGTTTCACACCACTTTTTCACTCCCTTGTTTTACTCCCCTGTTTCACTCTCCTGTTTTGCTCTCCCTGTTTCACTCCCCTGTTTCACTCCCCTGTTTCACTCCCCTGTTTTACTCCCCTGTTTCACTCCCCTGTTTCACTCCCCAGTTTCACTCTCTTCTTTCACAACCCTGTTTCACACTCTGGGTTCACTCTCATGTTTTGCACTCCCCTGTTTTGCAGCCCTTCTTCACTCCCCTGATTGACTGTCCTGTTTCACACTCCCCTGATTCACTCAGCTGTTTCAATCCCCTCTTTCACTCAACTGATTCTGTCCGCCGTTTCGCTCTCCTGTTTTGTACTCCCGTTTGACTCCCCCATTTCACTCCCATGTTTCACCCACCTGCTTCACTCCCCTGCTTCACTTCCCTGCTTCACTCCTCTGCTTCACTCCCCTGTCTCACTGCTCTGTTTCCCTCCCTGGCCTTCCACCCCGGCGACCCTCCCCTGCTACCCTCCCCTGCATCCGTTCCCTGCTTCCGTCCCCTGCTTCCGTTCCCTGCTTCCCTCCCCTGCTTCCTTTCCCGGCTTCCCTCCCCTGCCTCCCTCCCCTGCTTCTGTTCCCTGCTTCCCTCCCCTGCTTCCCTCCCCTGCTTCCCTCCCCTGCTTCCGTTCCCTGCTTCCCACCCCTGCTTCCTTTCCCGGCTTACCTCCCCTGCTTCCCTCCCCTGCTTCTCTACCCTACTTCCCACCCCTGCTTCACTCCCCTGTTTCACTCCCCTGCTTCACTCCCATGCTTCCCTCCTCTGTTTCAATACCCTGTTTCACTCCCAGTTTCACTCTCCTGTTTTGCAACCCTGCTTCACTCCCCTGATTGACTGTCCTGTTTCACTCAACTGTTTCACTCTCCTGTTTGACTCCCTTGTTTTGGTCCCCTGTTTCACTCTCCTGTTTTGCTCTCCCTGTTTCACTCCCCTGTTTCACTCCCCTGTTCCACTCCCCTGTATCACTCCTCTGTTTCACTCCCCTGTTTCACTCTCTTGTTTCACTCTCCTGTTTCACTCCCCAGTTTCACTCCCTTATTTTGCTCCCCTTTTTCACTCTCCTGTTTTGCTCTCCCTGTTTCACTCCCCTGTTTCACTCCGCTGTTTCACACCACTGTTTCACTCTCCTGTTTGGCTCTCATTGTTTCAATCCCCTGTTTCACACTCCCCTGTTTCACTCCCGTTTCACTCTACTGTTTCACTCCCGTGATGCAATCTCCTGTTTCACTCCCCTGCTTCACTCTCCTGTTCCACTCTCCTGTTCCACTCTCCTGTTCCACTCTCCTGTTGAACTCTCGTGTTTCACTCTCTTGTTTCACTCTCGTGTTTCACTCTCGTGTTTCAGTCTCGTGTTTCACTCCCCTGTTTCACTCTCGAGTTTCACTCTCCTATTTCACTCTCCAGTTTCACTCCCTTATTTCACTTTCCTGTTTCACTCCCATGCTTCACTTCCCTGGACACTCCTCTGCTTCACTCCCCTGTCTCACTGCTCTGTTTCCCTCCCTGGCCTTCCACCCCGGCGACCCTCCCCTGCTACCCTCCCCTGCATCCGTTCCCTGCTTCTCTCCCCTGCTTCCGTTCCCTGATTCCCCCCCTGCTTCCTTTCCCGGCTTCCCTCCCCTGCTTCCCTCCCCTGCATCCGTTCCCTGCTTCCCTCCCCTGCTTCCCTCCCCTGCTTCCCTCCCCTGCTTCCGTTCCCTGCTTCCCACGCCTGCTTCCTTTCCTGGCTTCCCTCCCCTGCTTCCCTCCCCTGCTTCTCTCCCCTACTTCCCACACCTGCTTCACTACCCTGTTTCACTCCCCTGCTTCACTCCCATGCTTCCCTCCTCTGTTTCACTCCCTTGTTTCACTCCCAGTTTCACTCTCCTGTTTTGCAACCCTGCTTCACTCCCCTGATTGACTGTCCTGTTTCACTCAACTGTTTCAGTCTCCTGTTTGACTCCCTTGTTTTAGTCCCCTGTTTCAATCTCCTGTTTTGCGCTCCCTGTTTCACTCCCCTGTTTCACTCCCCTGTTTCACTCCCCTGTATCACTCCTCTGTTTCACTCCCCTGTTTCACTCTGCTGTTTCACTCTCCTGTTTCACTCCCCAGTTTCACTCCCTTGTTTTGCTCCCCTTTTTCACTCTCCTGTTTTGCTCTCCCTGTTTCACTCCCCTGTTTCACTCCGCTGTTTCACACCACTGTTTCACGCCCCTGTGTCAGTCCCCTGTTTCACTCCGATGTTTCACTCCGCTGTTTCACTCTCCTGTTTGGCTCTCATTGTTTCCATCCCCTGTTTCACGCTCCCCTGTTTCACTCCCGTTTCACTCTACTGTTTCACTCCCGTGCTGCAATCTCCTGTTTCACTCCCCTGCTTCACTCTCCTGTTCCACTCTCCTGTTCCACTCTCCTGTTCCACTCTCCTGTTGAACTCTCGTGTTTCACTCTCTTGTTTCACTCTCCTGTTTCACTCTCGTGTTTCAGTCTCTTGTTTCACTCCCCTGTTTCACTCTCGAGTTTCACTCTCCTATTTCACTCTCCTGTTTCACTCCCTTATTTCACTTTCCTGTTTCACTGCCATGCTTCACTCCCCACTTTCAGTCATCTGTTTCCCTCAACTGATTCTGTCCCCTGATTCACTCTCCTTGTTTGTACTCCCGTTTCACTCCCCTTCTTCACTCCCCTGCTTCACTCCCCTTCTTCACTCCCCTGCTTCAATCTCCTGTTTCAATCTTTTGTTTCAATCTCCTGCTTCCCTCCCCTGCTTCCCTCCCCTGCTTCCCTCCCCTGCTCAACTCTCCTGTTTCACTCTCCTGTTTCACTCTCCTTTCTCATTCTCTTGTTTTGCAGCCCTGTTCCACTCTCGTGTTTCACTCTCGTGTTTCACTCTCGTATTTCACTCCCCTGTTTCACTACCCTGCTTCGCTCCTCTGTTTCACTCTCCTGTTTCACTCTCCAGTTTCACTCTCCTGTTTCACACCCCTGTTTCTCACTCTGGGTTCACTCTCCTGTTTTGCACTCCCCTGTTTTGCAGCCTTTCTTCACTCCCCTGATTGACTGTCCTATTTCACACTCCCATATTTCACTCAGCTGTTTCACTCCCCTGTTTCACTCAACTCATTCTGTCCCCCGTTTCACTCTCCTGTTTTGTACTCCCGTTTCACTCCTCCATTTCACTCCCGTGTTTCACGCACCTGCTTCACTCCCCTGCTTCACTTCCCTGCTTCACTCCTCTGTCTCACTCCCGTCTCACTGCTCTTATTCCCTCCCTTACTACCCTCCCCGGTTTCCCACCCCGGCGACCCTCCCCTGCTTCCCTCCCCTGCTTCCGTTCCCTGCTTACCTCCCCTGCTTCCATTCCCTGCTTCCATTCCCTGCCTCCCTCCCCTGCTTCCCTCCCGTGCTTCCCTCCCCTGTTTCACTCCCCTGTTTCACTCTCCTGTTTTGCAACCCTGCTTCACTCCCCTGATTGACATTCCTGTTTCACTCTCCTATTTCACTCTCCTGTTTCACTCTCCTGTTTTACTCCCGGTTTCACTCTCCTGTTTCGCTCTCCCTGTTTCACTCCTGTGTTTCACTCCTGTGTTTCTCTCCGCTGTTTCACACCTCTGTTTCACTTCCTTGTTTCATTCTCCTGTTTCACTCCCCAGTTTCACTCCCCAGTTTCACTCCCTTGTTTTACTCCCCTGTTTTACTCTCCTGTTTTGCTCTCCCTGTTTCACTCCCCTGTTTCACTCCCCTGTTTCACTCCCCTGTTTCACTCCGCTGTTTCACTCTCCAGTTTGTCACTCCCGGTTTCAATCCCCTCTTTCACAGTCCCCTGTTTCTTCCTGTTTCAGTCTTCTGTTTCACTCCCGTGATGCACTCTCCTGTTTCACTCCCCTGCTTCGCTCTCCTGTTCCACTCACCTGTTCCACTCTCGTGTTTCACTCTCTTGTTGCACTCCCCTGTTTCACTCTCCTGTTTCACTCTCCTGTTTCAATCCCTTATTTCATTTTCCTGTTTCAATCCCATGCTTCACTCCCCTCTTTCAGTCATTTGATTCCCTCAGCTGATTCTGTCCCCTGATTCACTCTCATCTTTTGTACTCCCGTTTCACTCCCCTGCATCACTCCCCTCCTTCAATCCCCTGCTTCACTCCCGTGCTTCACTCCCCTGCTTCAATCTCCTGTTTTAATCTTTTGTTTCAATCTCCTGCTTCCCTCCCCAGCTTCCCTCCCCTTCTTCCCTCCCATGCTTCCCTCCCCTGCTGCACTCTCCTCTTGCACTCTCGTGTTTCACGCTCGTGTTTCACTCCCCTGTTTCACTCCCCTGTTTCGCTCCCATGTTTCACTCTCCTCTTTCACTCCCCAGTTTCTCTCTCTTGTTTCACACCCCTGTTTCACACTCTGGGTTCACTCTCCTGTTTTGCACTCCCCTGTTTTGCAGCCCTTCTTCACTCCCCTGATTGACTGTCCTGTTTCACACTCCCCTGATTCACTCAGCTGTTTCAATCCCCTGTTTCACTCAACTGATTCTGTCCCCCGTTTCACTCTCCTGTTTTGTACTCCCGTTTCACTCCCCCATTTCACTCCCGTGTTTCACCCACCTGCTTCACTCCCCTGCTTCACTTCCCTGCTTCACTCCTCTGCTTCACTCCCCTGTCTCACTGCTCTGTTTACCTCCCTTGCTACCCTCCCTGACTTCCTACCCCGGCGAACCTCCCCTGCGTCCCTCCCCTGCTTCCGTTCCCTGCTTCCCTCCCCTGCTTCCGTTCCCTGCTTCCCTCCCCTGCATTACTCCCCTGCTTCTCTCCCCTGCTTCCCACCCCTGCTTCACTCCCCTGTTTCACTCCCCGGCTTCCCTCCCCTGCTTCCCTCCCCTGCTCCACTCTCCTGTTTCACTCTCCTGTTTCACTCTCCTGTCTCATTCTCCTGTTTTGCAGCCCTGTTCCACTCTCGTGTTTCACTCTCGTGTTTCACTCTCGTGTTTCACTCCCCTGTTTCACTACTCTGATTCGCTCCCCTGTTTCACTCTCCAGTTTCACTCTCCTGTTTCACACCTCTGTTTCACACACTGGGTACACTCTCCTGTTTTGCACTCCCCTGTTTTGCAGCCTTTCTTCACTCCCCTGATTGACTGTCCTGTTTCACACTCCCATATTTCACTCAGCTGTTTCACTCCCTTGTTTCACTCAACTGATTCTGTCCCCCGTTTCACTCTCCTGTTTTGTACTCCCGTTTCACTCCTCCATTTCACTCCCGTGTTTCACGCACCTGCTTCACTCCCCTGCTTCACTTCCCTACTTCACTCCTCTGTCTCAATCCTGTCTCACTGCTCTTATTCCCTCCCTTGCTACCCTCCCCGCCTTCCCGTCCCGGCTACCCTCCCCTGCTTCCCGCCCCTGGTTCCGTTCCCTGCTTCCCTCCCCTGCTTCCATTCCCTGCTTCCATTCCCTACCTTCCTCCCCTGCTTCCCTCCCCTGCTTCCCTCCCTTTCTTCCCTCCCCTGTTTCACTCCCCTGTTTCACTGTCAGTTTCACTCTCCTGTTTTGCAACCCTGATTCACTCCCCTGATTGACTGTCCTGTTTTACTCCCCGGTTTCACTCTCCTGTTTCGTTCTCCCTGTTTCACTCCTGTGTTTCACTCCTGTGTTTCACTCCCTTGTTTCACTCCTCTGTTTCACTTCCTTGTTTCATTCTCCTGTTTCACTCCCCAGTTTCACTCCCTTGTTTTACTCCCCTGTTTCATTCTCCTGTTTTGTTCTCCCTGTTTCAATCCCCTGTTTCACACCACTTTTTCACTCCCTTGTTTTACTCCCCTGTGTCACTCTCCTGTTTTGCTCTCCCTGTTTCACTCCCCTGTTTCACTCCCCTGTTTCACACCACTGTTTCACTCCCTTGTTTTACTCCCCTGTTTCACTCTCCTGTATTGCTCTCCCTGTTTCACTCCCCTGTTTCACTCCCCTGTTGCACTCCGCTGTTTCACTCTCCAGTTTGTCTCTCCCTGTTTCAATCCCCTGTTTCTCACTCCCCTGTTTCACTCCTGTTTCACTCTTCTGTATCACTCCCATGATGCACTCTCCTGTTTCACTCCCCTGCTTCACTCTCCTTTTCCACTCACCTGTTCCACTCTCCTGTTCCACTCTCCTGTTCCACTCTAATTTTTAACTCTCGTGTTTCACTCCCCTGTTTCACTCTCGTGTTCCACTCTCCTGTTCCACTCTCCTGTTCCACTCTCCTGTTCCACTCTCGTGTTTCACTCTTTGTGTTTCACTCCCCGTTTCACTCTCCTGTTTCACTCTCCTGTTTCAATGCCTTATTTCATTTTCCTGTTTCACTCCCATGATTCACTCCCCTCTTTCAGTCATTTGTTTCCCTCAAGTGATACTGTCCCCTGTTTCACTCTCATATTTTGTACTCCCGTTTCACACCCCTGCTTCACTCCCCTCCTTCAATCCCCTGCTTCACTCCCCTGCTTCACTCCCCTGCTTCAATCTCCTGTTTCAATCTTTTGTTTCAATCTCCTGCTTCCCTCCCCAGCTTCCCTCCCCTGCTTCCCTCCCCTGCTTCCCTCCCCTTCCCCACTCTCCTCTTCCACTCTCGTGTTTCACTCTCGTGTTTCACTCCCCTGTTTCACTCCCCTGTTTCGCTCCCATGTTTCGCTCTCCTCTTTCACTCCCCAGTTTCTCTCTCTTGTTTCACACCCCTGTTTCACACTCTGGGTTCTCTCTCCTGTTTTGCACTACCCTGTTTTTCAGCCCTTCTTCACTCCCCTGATTGATTGTCCTGTTTCACACTCCCCTGATTCACTCAGCTGTTTCAATCCCCTGTTTCACTCAACTGATTCTGTCCCCCGTTTCACTCTCCTGTTTTGTACTCCCGTTTCACTCCCCCATTTCACTCCCGTGTTTCACCCACCTGCTTCACTCCTCTGCTTCACTCCCCTGTCTCACTGCTCTGTTTACCTCCCTTGCTACCCTCCCTGGCTACCCACCCCGGCGACCCTCCCCTGCTTCACTCCCCTGCTTCCGTTCCCTGCTTCCCTCCCCTGCTTCCCTCCCTTGCTTCCCTCCCCTGCTTCAATTCCCTGCTTCCCTCTCCTGCTTCCCTCCCCTGCTTCCCTCCCCTTCTTCTCTCCCCTGAATCACTCCCCTGTTTCACTCCCCTGCTTCCCTCCCCTGCTTCCCTCCCCTGCTTCCCTCCCCTGCTCCACTCTCCTCTTTCACTCTCCTGCCTCATACTCCTGCTTTGCAGCCATGTTCCACTCTCGTGTTTCACTCTCGTGTATCACTCTCGTGTTTCACTCCCCTGTTTCACTACCCTGATTCGCTCCCCTGTTTCACTCTCCTGTTTCACTCTCCAGTTTCACTCTCCTGTTTCACACCCCTGTTTCACTCTCTGGGTTGACTCTCCTGTTTTGCACTCCCCTGTTTTGCATCCTTCCTTCACTCCCCTGATTGACTCTCCTGTTTCACACTCCCATATTTCACTCAGCTGTTTCACTCCCCTGTTTCACTCCCCTGTTTCACTCAACTGATTCTGTCCCCCGTTTCACTCTCCTGTTTTGTACTCCCGTTTCGCTCCTCCATTTCACTCCCGTGTTTCACGCACCTGCTTCACTCCCCTGCTTCACTTCCCTGCTTCACTCCTCTGTCTCACTCCCGTCTCACTGCTCTTTTTCCCTCCCATACTACCCTCCCGGCCTTCCCGCCCTTGCTTCCGTTCCCTGCATACCTCTCCTGGTTCCATTCCCTGCCTCCCTCCCCTGCTTCCGTCCCCTGCTTCCCTCCCCTGCTTCCCTCCCCTTCTTCCCTCCCCTGTTTCACTCTCCTGTTTCACTCTCCTGTTTCACTCTCCTGTTTTACTCCCCGGTTTCACTCTCCTGTTTCGCTCTCCCTGATTCACTCCTCTGTTTCACTCCTGTGTTTCACTCCCCTGTTTCACTCCTCTGTTTCACTTCCTTGTTTCATTCTACTGTTTCACTCCCCTGCTTCACTCCCTTGTTTTACTCCCCTGTTTCACTCTCCTTTTTTGATCTCCCTGTTTCACTCCCCTGTTTCACACCAATGTTTCACTCCCTTGTTTTACTCCCCTGTGTCACTCTCCTGTTTTGCTCTCCCTGTTTCACTCCCCTGTTTCACTCCCCTGTTTCACACCACTGTTTCACTCCGCTGCTTCATTCTCCAGTTTGGCTCTCCCTGTTTCAATCCCATGTTTCACACTCCCCTGTTTCAATCCTGTTTCACTCTTCTGTTTCACTCCCGTGATGCACTCTCCTGTTTCACTCCCCTGCTTCACTCTCCTGTTCCACTCAACTGCTCCAATCTCGTGTTTAACTCTCGTGTTTCACTCCCCTGTTTCACTCACGTGTTCCACTCTGCTGTTCCACTCTCCTGTTTCACTCTCCTGTTTCACTCTCCTGTTTCAATCCCTTATTTCATTTTCCTGTTTCACTCCCATGCTTCACTCCCCTCTTTCAGTCATTTGTTACCCTCAACTGATACTGTCCCCTGTTTCAGTCTCATCTTTTGTACTCCCGTTTCACTCCCCTGCTTCACTCCCCTCCTTCACTCCCCGCTTCACTCCCCTGCTTCACTCCCCTGCTTCAATCTCCTGTTTCAATCTTTTGTTTCAATCTCCTGCTTCCCTCCCCAGCTTCCCTCCCCAGCTTCCCTCCCCTGCTTCCCTCCACTGCTTCCCTCTCCTGCTCCACTCTCCTGTTCCACTCTCATGTTTCACTCCCCTGTTTCACTCCCCAGTTTCACTCTCTTGTTTCACACCCCTGTTTCACACTCTGGGTTCACTCTCATGTTTTGCACTCCCCTGTTTTACAGCCCTTCTTCACACCCCTGATTGACTGTCCTGTTTCACACTCTCCTGTTGCACTCAGCTGTTTCACTCATCTGATTCTGTCCCCCGTTTCACTCTCCTGTTTTGTACTCCCGTTTCGCTCCTCCATTTCACTCCCGTGTTTCACGCACCTGCTTCACTCCCCTGCTTCACTTCCCTGCTTCACTCCTCTGTCTCACTCCCGTCTCACTGCTCTGTTTACCTCCCTTGCTACCCTCCCCGGCTTCCCTCCCCCGCGACCCTCCCCTGCTTCCCTCCCCTGCTTCCGTTCCCTGCTTCCCTCCCCAGCTTCCCTCCCCTGCTTCCCTCCCCTGCTTCCCTCCCCTGCTTCCCTCCCCTGCTCCACACCCCTCTTCCACTCTCGTGTTTCACTCTCGTGTTTCACTCCCCTGTTTCACTCCCCTGTTTCGCTCCCATCTTTCGCTCTCCTCTTTCACTCCCCAGTTTCACTCTCCTGTTTCACACCCCTGTTTCACACTCTGGGTTCACTCTCCTGTTTTGCACTCCCCTGTTTTGCAGCCCTTCTTCACTCCCCTGACTGACTGTCCTGTTTCACACTCCCCTGATTCACTCAGCTGTTTCAATCCCCTGTTTCACTCAACTGATTCTGTCCCCCGTTTCACTCTCCTGTTTTGGACTCCCGTTTCACTCCCCCATTTCACTCCCGTGTTTCACCCACATGCTTCACTCCCCTGCTTCACTTCCCTGCTTCACTCCTTTGCTTCGCTCCCCTGTCTCACTGCTCTGTTTCCCTCCCTTGCTACCCTCCCTGGCCTCCCACTCCGGCGACCCTCCCCTGCTACCCTCCCCGGCTGCCCTCCCCTGCTTCCGTTCCCTGCTTCCCTCCCCTGCTTCCTTTCCCAGCTTCCCTCCCCTGCTTCCCTCCCCTGCTTCTCTCCCCTGCTTCCCTCCCCTGCTTCCCTCCCCTGTTTCACTCCCCTGCTTCAGTCCCCTGCTTCCCTCCGCTGTTTCACTCCCCTGTTTCACTCCCAGTTTCACTCTCTGCTTTTGCAACCCTGCTTCACACCCCTGATTGACTGTCCTGTTTCACTCAACTGTTTCACTCTCCTGTTTCACTCAACTGTTTCACTCTCCTGTTTCACTTCCCTGTTTCACTCCCCTGTTTCACTCCCCTGTTTCACTCCCCTGTTTCAATTCTCTGTTTCACTCCCCTGTTTCACTCCCCAGTTTCACTCCCTTGTTTTACTCCCCTGTTTCACTCTCCTGTTTTGCTCTCCCTGTTTCACTCCCCTGTTTCACTCCCCAGTTTCACTCCCTTGTTTTACTCCCCTGTTTCACTCTCCTGTTTTGCTCTCCCTGTTTCACTCCCCTGTTTCACTCCCCAGTTTCACTCCCTTGTTTTACTCCCCTGTTTCACTCTCCTGTTTTGCTCTCCCTGTTTCACTCCCCTGTTTCACTCCCCAGTTTCACTCCCTTGTTTT
Source organism: Carcharodon carcharias (assembly GCF_017639515.1). Taxonomy (NCBI): domain Eukaryota; kingdom Metazoa; phylum Chordata; class Chondrichthyes; order Lamniformes; family Lamnidae; genus Carcharodon; species Carcharodon carcharias. The sequence continues at coordinate 26,829,223 of NC_054476.1, forward strand.
ACTCCCCTGTTTCACTCTCCTGTTTTGCTCTCCCTGTTTCACTCCTCTGTTTCACTCCGCTGTTTCACACCACTGTTTCACTCCCCTGTGTCAGTCCCCTGTTTCAGTCCCCTGTTTCACTCCGCTGTTTCACTCTCCTGTTTGGCTCTCATTGTTTCAATCCCCTGTTTCACACTCCCCTGTTTCACACCCGTTTCACTCTACTGTTTCACTCCCGTGATGCACTCTCCTGTTTCACTCCCCTGCTTCACTCTCCTGTTCCACTCTCCTGTTCCACTCTCCTGTTCCACTCTCCTGTTCCACGCTCGTGTTTCACACTCGAGTTTCACTCTCCTGTTTCACTCTCGTGTTTCACTCCCCTTTTTTACTCTCGAGTATCACTCTCCTATTTCACTCTCCTGTTTCACTCCCTTATTTCACTTTCCTGTTTCACTCCCATGCTTCACTTCCCTCTTTCAGTCATCTGTTTCCCTCAACTGATTCTGTCCCCTGATTCACTCTCCTTTTTTGTACTCCCGAATCACTCCCCTTCTTCACACCCCTGCTTCACTCCCCTGCTTCACTCCCCTGCTCCAATCTCCTGTTTCAATCTTTTGTTAAATCTCCTGCTTCCCTCCCCTGCTTCCCTCCCCTGCTTCACTCCCCTGCTTCCCTCACCTGCTTCCCTCCCCTGCACCACTCTCCTGTTTGACTCTCCTGTTTCACTCTCCTCTCATTCTCCTGCTTTGCAGCCCTGTTCCACTCTCGTGTTTCACTCTCGTGTTTCACTCTCGTGTTTCACTCCCCTGTTTCACTACACTGATTCGCTCCAAAGTTTCACTCTCCTGTTTCACTCTCCAGTATCACTCTCCTGTTTCACACCCCTGTTTCACACTCTGGGTTCACTCTCCTGTTTTGCACTCCCCTGTTTTGCAGCCTTTCTTCACTCCCCTGATTGACTGTCCTGCTTCACACTCCCATGTTTCACTCAGCTGTTTCACTCCCCTGTTTCACTCAACTCATTCTTTCCCCCGTTTCACTCTCCTGTTTTGTACTCCCGTTTCACTCCCCCATTTCACTCCCGTGTTTCACGCACCTGCTTCACTCCCCTGCTTCACTTCCCTGCTTCACTCCTCTGTCTCCCTCCCGTCTCACTGCTCTTATTCCCTCACTTACTAGCCTCCCCGCCTTCCCGCCCCGGCGACCCTCCCCTGCTTCCCACCCCTGCTTCCGTTCCCTGCTTACCTCACCTGCTTCCATTCCCTGCTTCCCTCTCCTGCTCCACTCTCCTGTTCCACTCTCGTGTTTCACTCTCATGTTTCAATCTCATGTTCCACTCCCCTGTTTCACTCCCCAGTTTCACTCTCTTGTTTCACACCCCTGTTTCACACTCTGGGTTCACTCTCATGTTTTGCACTCCCCTGTTTTACAGCCCTTCTTCACTCCCCTGATTGACTGTCCTGTTTCACACTGTCCTGTTGCACTCAGCTGTTTCACTCATCTGATTCTGTGCCCCGTTTCACTCTCCTGTTTTGTACTCCCGTTTCGCTCCTCCATTTCACTCCCGTGTTTCACGCACCTGCTTCACTCCCCTGCTTCACTTCCCTGCTTCACTCCTCTGTCTCACTCCCGTCTCACTGCTCTGTTTCCCTCCCTTGCTACCCTCCCCGGCTTCCCTCCCCGGCGACCCTCCCATGCTTCCATCCCCTGCTTCCGTTCCCTGCCTCCCTCCCCAGCTTCCCTCCCCTGCTTCCCTCCCCTGCTTCCCTCCCCTGCTTCCCTCCCCTGCTCCACTCCCCTCTTCCACTCTCGTGTTTCACTCTCGTGTTTCACTTCCCTGTTTCACTCCCCTGTTTCGCTCCCATGTTTCGCTCTCCTCTTTCACTCCCCACTTTCACTCTTTTGTTTCACACCCCTGTTTCACACTCTGGGTTCACTCTCCTGTTTTGCACTCCCCTGTTTTGCAGCCCTTCTTCACTCCCCTGATTGACTGTCCTGTTTCACACTCCCCTGATTCACTCAGCTGTTTCAATCCCCTGTTTCACTCAACTGATTCTGTCCCCCGTTTCACTCTCCTGTTTTGTACTCCCGTTTCACTCCCCCATTTCACTCCCGTGTTTCACCCACATGCTTCACTCCCCTGCTTCACTTCCCTGCTTCACTCCTTTGCTTCACTCCCCTGTCTCACTGCTCTGTTTCCCTCCCTTGCTACCCTCCCTGGCCTCCCACCCCGGCGACCCTCCCCTGCTACCCTCTCCGGCTGCCCTCCCCTGCTTCCGTTCCCTGCTTCCCTCCCCTGCTTCCTTTCCCAGCTTCCCTCCCCTGGTCCCTCCCCTGCTTCACTCCCCTGCTTCTCTCCCCTGCTTCCCTCCCCTGCTTCCCTCCCCTGTTTCACTCCCCTGCTTCAGTCCCCTGCTTCCCTCCGCTGTTTCACTCCCCTGTTTCACTCCCAGTTTCACTCTCCTCTTTTGCAACCCTGCTTCACTCCCCTGATTGACTGTTCTGTTTCACTCAACTGTTTCACTCTCCTGTTTCACTCAACTGTTTCACTCTCCTGTTTCACTCCCCTGTTTCACTCCCCTGTTTCACTCCCCTGTTTCACTCCCCTGTTTCAATTCTCTGTTTCACTCCCCTGTTTCACTCCCCAGTTTCACTCCCTTGTTTTACTCCCCTGTTTCACTCTCCTGTTTTGCTCTCCCTGTTTCACTCCCCTGTTTCACTCCGCTGTTTCACACCACTGTTTCACTCCCCTGTGTCAGTCCCCTGTTTCACTCCCCTGTTTCACTCTCGTGTTTCACTCCCCTGTTTTACTCTCGAGTTTCACTCTCCTATTTCACTCTCCAGTTTCACTCCCTTATTTCACTTTCCTGTTTCACTCCCATGCTTCACTCCCCACTTTCAGTCATCTGTTTCCCTCAACTGATTCTGTCCCCTGATTCACTCTCCTTTTTTGTACTCCCGTTTCACTCCCCTTCTTCACACCCCTGCTTCACTCCCCTGCTTCACTCCCCTGCTCCAATCTCCTGTTTCAATCTTTTGTTAAATCTCCTGCTTCCCTCCCCTGCTTCCCTCCCCTGCTTTCCTCCCCTGCTTCCATCCCCTGCTTCCGTTCCCTGCCTCCCTCCCCAGCTTCCCTCCCCTGCTTCCCTCCCCTGCTTCCCTCCCCTGCTTCCCTCCCCTGCTCCACTCCCCTCTTCCACTCTCGTGTTTCACTCTCGTGTTTCACTCCCCTGTTTCACTACCCTGATTCGCTCCACTGTTTCACTCTCCTGTTTCACTCTCCAGTATCACTCTCCTGTTTCACACCCCTGTTTCACACTCTGGGTTCACTCTCCTGTTTTGCACTCCCCTGTTTTGCAGCCTTTCTTTACTCCCCTGATTGACTGTCCTGCTTCACACTCCCATGTTTCACTCAGCTGTTTCACTCCCCTGTTTCACTCAACTCATTCTGTCCCCCGTTTCACTCTCCTGTTTTGTACTCCCGTTTCGCTCCTTCATTTCACTCCCGTGTTTCACGCACCTGCTTCACTCCCCTGCGTCACTTCCCTGCATCACTCCTCTGTCTCACTCCCGTCTCACTGCTCTTATTCCCTCACTTACTAGCATCCCCGCCTTCCCGCCCCGGCGATCCTCCCCTGCTTCCCGCCCCTGCTTCCGTTCCCTGCTTACCTCACCTGCTTCCATTCCCTGCTTCCCTCTCCTGCTCCACTCTCCTGTTCCACTCTCGTGTTTCACTCTCATGTTTCACTCTCATGTTTCACTCCCCTGTTTCACTCCCCAGTTTCACTCTCTTGTTTCACACCCCTGTTTCACACTCTGGGTTCACTCTCATGTTTTGCACTCCCCTGTTTTGCAGCCCTTCTTCACACCCCTGATTGACTGTCCTGTTACACACTCTCCTGTTGCACTCAGCTGTTTCACTCATCTGATTCTGTGCCCCGTTTCACTCTCCTGCTTTGTACTCCCGTTTCGCTCCTCAATTTCACTCCCGTGTTTCACGCACCTGCTTCACTTCCCTGCTTCACTTCCCTGCTTCACTCCTCTGTCTCACTCCCGTCTCACTGCTCTGTTTCCCTCCCTTGCTACCCTCCCCTGCTTCCCTCCCCTGCTTTCGTTCCCTGCTTCACTCCCCAGCTTCCCTCCCCTGCTTCCCTCCCCTGCTTCCCTCCCCTGCTTCCCTCCCCTGCTCCACTCCCCTCTTCCACTCTCGTGTTTCGCTCTCGTGTTTCACTCCCCTGTTTCACTCCACTGTTGCGCTCCCATGTTTCGCTCTCCTCTTTCACTCCCCAGTTTCACTCTTTTGTTTCACACCCCTGTTTCACACTCTGGGTTCACTCTCCTGTTTTGCACTCCCCTGTTTTGCAGCCCTTCTTCACTCCCCTGATTGACTGTCCTGTTTCACACTCTCCTGATTCACTCAGCTGTTTCAATCCCCTGTTTCACTCACCTGATTCTGTCCCCCGTTTCACTCTCCTGTTTTGTACTCCCGTTTCACTCCCCCATTTCACTCCCGTGTTTCACCCACATGCTTCACTCCCCTGCTTCACTTCCCTGCTTCACTCCTTTGCTTCACTCCCCTGTCTCACTGCTCTGTTTCCCTCCCTTGCTACCCTCCCTGGCCTCCCACCCCGGCGACCCTCCCCTGCTACCCTCCCCGGCTGCCCTCCCCTGCTTCCGTTCCCTGCTTCCCTCCCCTGCTTCCTTTCCCAGCTTCCCTCCCCTGCTTCCCTCCCCTGCTTCTCTCCCCTGCTTCCCTCCCCTGCTTCCCTCCCCTGTTTCACTCCCCTGCTTCAGTCCCCTGCTTCCCTCCGCTGTTTCACTCCCACTTTCACTCTCCTCTTTTGCAACCCTGCTTCACTCCCCTGATTGACTGTCCTGTTTCACTCAACTGTTTCACTCTTCTGTTTCACTCAACTGTTTCACTCTCCTGTTTCACTCCCATGTTTCACTCCCCTGTTTCACTCCCCTGTTTCACTCCCCTGTTTCAATTCTCTGTTTCACTCCCCTGTTTCACTCCCCAGTTTCACTCCCTTGTTTTACTCCCCTGTTTCACTCTCTTGTTTTGCTCTCCCTGTTTCACTCCCCTGTTTCACTCCGCTGTTTCACACCACTGTTTCACTCCCCTGTGTCAGTCCCCTGTTTCACTCCCCTGTTTCACTCCGCTGTTTCACTCTCCTGTTTGGCTCTCCTTGTTTCAATCCCCTGTTTCACACTCCCCTGTTTCACTCCCGTTTCACTCTACTGTTTCACTCCCGTGATGCACTCTCCTGTTTCACTCCCCTGCTTCACTCTCCTGTTCCACTCTCCTGTTCCACTCTCCTGTTCCACTCTCCTGTTCCACTCTCGTGTTTCACACTCGAGTTTCACTCTCGTGTTTCAGTCTCCTGTTTCACTCCCCTGTTTTACTCTCGAGTTTCACTCTTCTATTTCACTCTCCTGTTTCACTCCCTTATTTCACTTTCCTGTTTCACTCCCATGCTTCACTCCCCTCTTTCAGTCATCTGTTTCCCTCAACTGATTCTGTCCCCTGATTCACTCTCCTTTTTTGTACTCCCGTTTCACTCCCCTTCTTCACACCCCTGCTTCACTCCCCTGCTCCAATCTCCTGTTTCAATCTTTTGTTAAATCTCCTGCTTCCCTCCCCTGCTTCCCTCCCCTGCTTCACTCCCCTGCTTCCCTCCCCTGCTTCCCTCCCCTGCTCCACTCTCCTGTTTGACTCTCCTGTTTCACTCTCCTCTCATTCTCCTGCTTTGCAGCCCTGTTCCACTCTCGTGTTTCACTCTCGTGTTTCACTCTCGTGTTTCACTCCCCTGTTTCACTACCCTGATTCGCTCCACTGTTTCACTCTCCTGTTTCACTCTCCAGTATCACTCTCCTGTTTCACACCCCTGTTTCACACTCTGGGTTCACTCTCCTGTTTTGCACTCCCCTGTTTTGCAGCCTTTCTTCACTCCCCTGATTGACTTTCCTGCTTCACACTCCCATGTTTCACTCAGCTGTTTCACTCCCCTGTTTCACTCAACTCATTCTGTCCCCCGTTTCACTCTCCTGTTTTGTACTCCCGTTTCGCTCCTTCATTTCACTCCCGTGTTTCACGCACCTGCTTCACTCCCCTGCTTCACTTCCCTGCTTCACTCCTCTGTCTCCCTCCCGTCTCACTGCTCTTATTCCCTCACTTACTAGCCTCCCCGCCTTCCCGCCCCGGCGACCCTCCCCTGCTTCCCGCCCCTGCTTCCGTTCCCTGCTTACCTCACCTGCTTCCATTCCCTGCTTCCCTCTCCTGCTCCACTCTCCTGTTCCACTCTCGTGTTTCACTCTCATGTTTCACTCTCATGTTTCACTCCCCTGTTTCACTCCCCAGTTTCACTCTCTTGTTTCACACCCCTGTTTCACACTCTGGGTTCACTCTCATGTTTTGCACTCCCCTGTTTTGCAGCCCTTCTTCACACCCCTGATTGAATGTCCTGTTTCACACTCTCCTGTTGCACTCAGCTGTTTCACTCATCTGATTCTGTGCCCCGTTTCACTCTCCTGTTTTGTACTCCCGTTTCGCTCCTCCATTTCACTCCCATGTTTCATGCTCCTGCTTCACTCCCCTGCTTCACTTCGCTGCTTCACTCCTCTGTCTCACTCCCGTCTCACTGCTCTGTTTCCCTCCCTTGCTACCCTCCCCGGCTTCCCTCCCCGGCGACCCTCCCCTGCTTCCCTCCCCTGCTTCCCTCCCCTGCTTCCCTCCCCTGCTCCACTCCCCTCTTCCACTCTCGTGTTTCACTCTCGTGTTTCACTCCCCTGTTTCACTCCCCTGTTTCGCTCCCATGTTTCGCTCTCCTCTTTCATTCCCCACTTTCACTGTTTTGTTTCACACCCCTGTTTCACACTCTGGGTTCACTCTCCTGTTTTGCACTCCCCTGTTTTGCAGCCCTTCTTCACTCCCCTGATTGACTGTCCTGTTTCACACTCCCCTGATTCACTCAGCTGTTTCACTCCCCTGTTTCACTCAACTGATTCTGTCCCCCGTTTCACTCTCCTGTTTTGTACTCCCGTTTCACTCCCCCATTTCACTCCCGTGTTTCACCCACATGCTTCACTCCCATGCTTCACTTCCCTGCTTCACTCCTTTGCTTCACTCCACTGTCTCACTGCTCTGTTTCCCTCCTTGCTACCCTCCCTGGCCTCCCACCCCGGCGACCATCCCCTGCTACCCTCCGCGGCTGCCCTCCCCTGCTTCCATTCCCTGCTTCCCTCCCCTGCTTTCTTTCCCAGCTTCCCTCCCCTGCTTCCCTCCCCTGCTTCTCTCCCCTGCTTCCCTCCCCTGCTTCCCTCCCCTGTTTCACTCCCCTGCTTCAGTCCCCTGCTTCCCTCCGCTGTTTCACTCCCCTGTTTCACTCCCAGTTTCACTCTCTGCTTTTGCAACCCTGCTTCACACCCCTGATTGACTGTCCTGTTTCACTCAACTGTTTCACTCTCCTGTTTCACTCAACTGTTTCACTCTCCTGTTTCACTCTCGTGTTTCACTCTCCTCTTTCACTCCCCTGTTCCCCCCCCCCCGTTTCCTTCCCCTGTTTGACTCCCCTGTTTCACTCCCCTGTTTCACTCTCCTGTTTCACACCCCTGTTTCACACTCTGGGTTCACTCTCCTGTTTTGCACTCCCCTGATTTGCAGCCCTTCTTCACTCCCCTGATTGACTGTCCTGTTTCACACTCCCCTGATTCACTCAGCTGTTTCACTCCCCTGTTTCACTCAACTGATTCTGTCCCCCGTTTCACTCTCCTGTTTTGTACTCCCGTTTCACTCCCCCATTTCACTCCGGTGTTTCACCCACATGCTTGACTCCCCTGCTTCACTTCCCTGCTTCACTCCTTTGCTTCACTCCCCTGTCTCACTGCTCTGTTTCCCTCCCTTGCTACCCTCCCTGGCCTCCCACCCCGGCGACCCTCCCCTGCTACCCTCCCCGGCAGCCCTCCCCTGCTTCCGTTCCCTGCTTCCCTCCCCTGCTTCCTTTCCCAGCTTCCCTCCCCTGCTTCCCTCCCCTGCTTCTCTCCCCTGCTTCCCTCCCCTGCTTCCCTCCCCTGTTTCACTCCCCTGCTTCAGTCCCCTGCTTCCCTCCGCTGTTTCACTCCCCTGTTTCACTCCCAGTTTCACTCTCCTCTTTTGCAACCCTGCTTCACTCCCCTGATTGACTGTCCTGTTTCACTCAACTGTTTCACTCTCCTGTTTCACTCAACTGTTTCACTCTCCTGTTTCACTCCCCTGTTTCACTCCCCTGTTTCAATTCTCTGTTTCACTCCCCTGTTTCACTCCCCAGTTTCACTCCCTTGTTTTACTCCCCTGTTTCACTCTCCTGTTTTGCTCTCCCTGTTTCACTCCCCTGTTTCACTCCGCTGTTTCACACCACTGTTTCACTCCCCTGTGTCAGTCCCCTGTTTCACTCCCCTGTTTCACTCCGCTGTTTCACTCTCCTGTTTGGCTCTCATTGTTTCAATCTCCTGTTTCACACTCCCCTGTTTCACACCCGTTTCACTCTACTGTTTCACTCCCGTGATGCACTCTCCTGTTTCACTCCCCTGCTTCACTCTCCTGTTCCACTCTCCTGTTCCACTCTCCTGTTCCACTCTCCTGTTCCACTCTCGTGTTTCACACTCGAGTTTCACTCTCCTGTTTCACTCTCGTGTTTCACTCCCCTGTTTTACTCTCGAGTTTCACTCTCCTATTTCACTCTCCTGTTTCACTCCCTTATTTCACTTTCCTGTTTCACTCCCATGCTTCACTACCCTCTTTCAGTCATCTGTTTCCCTCAACTGATTCTGTCCCCTGATTCACTCTCCTTTTTTGTACTCCCGTTTCACTCCCCTTCTTCACACCCCTGCTCCACTCCCCTGCTTCACTCCCCTGCTCCAATCTCCTGTTTCAATCTTTTGTTAAATCTCCTGCTTCCCTCCCCTGCTTCCCTCCTCTGCATTCCTCCCCTGCTTCCCTCCCCTGCTTCCGTTCCCTGCCTCCCTCCCCAGCTTCCCTCCCCTGCTTCACTCCCCTGCTTCCCTCCCCTGCTTCCCTCCCCTGCTCCACTCCCCTCTTCCACTCTCGTGTTTCACTCCCCTGTTTCACTACCCTGATTCGCTCCACTGTTTCACTCTCCTGTTTCACTCTCCAGTATCACTCTCCTGTTTCACACCCCTATTTCACACTCTGGGTTCACTCTCCTGTTTTGCACTCCCCTGTTTTGCAGCCTTTCTTCACTCCTCTGATTGACTGTCCTGCTTCACACTCCCATGTTTCACTCAGCTGTTTCACTCCCCTGTTTCACTCAACTCATTCTGTCCCCCGTTTCACTCTCCTGTTTTGTACTCCCGTTTCGCTCCTTCATTTCACTCCCTTGTTTCACGCACCTACTTCACTCCCCTGCTTCACTTCCCTGCTTCACTCATCTGTCTCACTCCCGTCTCACTGCTCTTATTCCCTCACTTACTAGCCTCCCCGCCTTCCCGCCCCGGGGATCCTCCCCTGCTTCCCGCCCCTGCTTCCGTTCCCTGCTTACCTCACCTGCTTCCATTCCCTGCTTCCCTCTCCTGCTCCACTCTCCTGTTCCACTCTCGTGTTTCACTCTCATGTTTCACTCTCATGTTTCACTCCCCTGTTTCACTCCCCAGTTTCACTCTCTTGTTTCACACCCCTGTTTCACACTCTGGGTTCACTCTCATGTTTTGCACTCCCCTGTTTAGCAGCCCTTCTTCACACCCCTGATTGACTGTCCTGTTTCACACTCTCCTGTTGCACTCAGCTGTTTCACTCATCTGATTCTGTCCCCCGTTTCACTCTCCTGTTTTGTACTCCCGTTTCGCTCCTCTATTTCACTCCCGTGTTTCACGCACCTGCTTCACTCCCCTGCTTCACTTCCCTGCTTCACTCCTCTGTCTCACTCCCGTCTCACTGCTCTGTTTCCCACCCTTGCTACCCTCCCCGGCTTCCCTCTCCGGCGACCCTCCCCTGCTTCCCTCCCCTGCTTCCGCTCCCTGCTTCCCTCCCCAGCTTCCCTCCCCTGTTTCCCTCCCCTCTTACCCTCCCCTGCTTCCCTCCCCTGCTCCACTCCCCTCTTCCACTCTCGTGTTTCACTCTCGTGTTTCACTCCCCTGTTTCACTCCCCTGTTTCGCTCCCATGTTTCGCTCTCCTCTTTCACTCCCCACTTTCACTCTTTTGTTTCACACCCCTGTTTCACACTCTGGGTTCACTCTCCTGTTTTGCACTCCCCTGTTTTGCAGCCCTTCTTCACTCCCCTGATTGACTGTCCTGTTTCACACTCCCCTGATTCACTCAGCTGTTTCAATCCCCTGTTTCACTCAACTGATTCGGTCCCCCGTTTCACTCTCCTGTTTTGTACTCCCGTTTGACTCCCCCATTTCACTCCCGTGTTTCACCCACATGCTTCACTCCCCTGCTTCACTTCCCTGCTTCACTCCTTTGCTTCACTCCCCTGTCTCTCTGCTCTGTTTCCCTCCCTTGCTACCCTCCCTGGCCTCCCACCCCGGCGACCCTCCCCTGCTACCCTCCCCGGCTGCCCTCCCCTGCTTCCGTTCCCTGCTTCCCTCCCCTGCTTCCTTTCCCAGCTTCCCTCCCCTGCTTCCCTCCCCTGCTTCTCTCCCCTGCTTCCCTCCCCTGCTTCCCTCCCCTGTTTCACTCCCCTGCTTCAGTCCCCTGCTTCCCTCCGCTGTTTCACTCCCAGTTTCACTCTCCTCTTTTGCAACCCTGCTTCACTCCCCTGATTGACTGTCCTGTTTCACTCAACTGTTTCACTCTCCTGTTTCACTCAACTGTTTCACTCTCCTGTTTCACTCCCATGTTTCACTCCCCTGTTTCACTCCCTTCTTTCCCTCCCCTGTTTCAATTCTCTGTTTCACTCACCTGTTTCACTCCGCTGTTTCACTCTCCTGTTTGGCTCTCCTTGTTTCAATCCCCTGTTTCACACTCCCCTGTTTCACTCCCGTTTCACTCTACTGTTTCACTCCCGTGATGCACTCTCCTGTTTCACTCCCCTGCTTCACTCTCCTGTTCCACTCTCCTGTTCCACTCTCCTGTTCCACTCTCGTGTTTCACACTCGAGTTTCACTCTCCTGTTTCACTCTCGTGTTTCACTCCCCTGTTTTACTCTCGAGTTTCACTCTCCTATTTCACTCTCCTGTTTCACTCCCTTATTTCACTTTCCTGTTTCACTCCCATGCTTCACTCCCCTCTTTCAGTCATCTGTTTCCCTCAACTGATTCTGTCCCCTGATTCACTCTCCTTTTTTGTACTCCCGTTTCACTCCCCTTCTTCACACCCCTGCTTCACTCCCCTGCTTCACTCCCCTGCTCCAATCTCCTGTTTCAATCTTTTGTTAAATCTCCTGCTTCCCTCCCCTGCTTCCCTCCCCTGCTTCCCTCCCCTGCTTCCCTCCCCTGCTTCCCTCCCCTGCTCCGCTCTCCTGTTTCACTCTCCTGTTTCACTCTCCTCTCATTCTCCTGCTTTTCATCCCTGTTCCACTCTCATGTTTCACTCTCGTGTTTCACTCTCGTGTTTCACTCCCCTGTTTCTCAACCCTGATTCACTCCACTGTTTCACTCTCCTGTTTCACTCTCCAGTATCACTCTCCTGTTTCACACCCCTGTTTCACACTCTGGGTTCACTCTCCTGTTTTGCACTCCCCTGTTTTGCAGCCTTTCTTCACTCCCCTGATTGACTGTCCTGCTTCACACTCCCATGTTTCACTCAGCTGTTTCACTCCCCTGTTTCACTCAACTCATTCTGTCCCCCGTTTCACTCTCCTGTTTTGTACTCCCGTTTCGCTCCTTCATTTCACTCCCGTGTTTCACGCACCTGCTTCACTCCCTTGCTTCACTTCCCTGCTTCACTCCTCTGTCTCACTCCCGTCTCACTGCTCTTATTCCCTCACTTACTAGCCTCCCCGCCTTCCCGCCCCGGCGACCCTCCCCTGCTTCCCGCCCCTGCTTCCGTTCCCTGCTTACCTCAACTGCTTCCATTCCCTGCTTCCATTCCCTGCCTCCCTCCCCTGCTTCCCTCCCCTGCTTCCCTCCCCTGCTTCCCTTCCCTTCTTCCCTCCCCTGTTTCACTCCCCTGTTTCACTGTCAGTTTCACTCTCCTGTTTTTCAACCCTGCTTCACTCCCCTGATTGACTGTCCTGTTTCACTCTCCTGTTTCACTCTCCTGTTTCACTCTCCTGTTTTACTCCCCGGCTTCACTCTCCTGTTTCGCTCTCCCTGTTTCACTCCTGTGTTTCACTCCCCTGTTTCACTCCTCTGTTTCACTTCCTTTTTTCATTCTCCTGTTTCACTCCCCAATTTCACTACCTTGTTTTACTACCCTGTTTCACTCTCCTTTTTTGATCTCCCTCTTTCCCTCCCCTGTTTCACACCACTGTTTCCCTCCCTTGTTTTACTCCCCTGTGTCACTCTCCTGTTTTGCTCTCCCTGTTTCACTCCCCTGTTTCACTCCCCTGTTTCACACCACTTTTTCACTCCCTTCTTTCACTCTCCTGTTTTGCTCTCCCTGTTTCACTCCCCTGTTTCACTCCCCTGTTTCACTCCCCTGTTTCTCTCCGCTGTTTCATCTCCAGTTTGGCTCTCCCTGTTTCACTCCCCTGTTTCACACTCCCCTGTTTCACTCCTGTTTCACTCTTCTGTTTCACTCCCGTGATGCACTCTCCTGTTTCACTCCCCTGCTTCACTCTCCTGTTCCACTCATCTGTTCCAGACTCCTGTTCCACTCTCCTGTTCCACTCTCCTGTTCCACTCTCGTGTTTCACTCTCGTGTTTCACTCTCGTGTTTCATTCCCCTGTTTCACTCTCCTGTTTCACTCTCCCGTTTCACTCTCCTGTTTCAATCCCTTATTTCATTTTCCTGTTTCATTCCCATGCTTCACTCCCCTCTTTCAGTCATTTGTTTCCCTCAACTGATACTGTCCCCTGTTTCACTTTCATCTTTTGTACTCCCGTTTCACTCCCTTCCTTCACTCCCCTCCTTCACTCCCCTGCTTCACTCCCCTGCTTCACTCCCCTGCTTCAATCTCCTGTTTCAATCTTTTGTTTCAATCTCCTGCTTCCCTCCCCTGCTTCACTCCCATGCTTCACTCCCCTGCTTCACTCCCCTGCTTCCCTCCCCTCCTTCCCTCCCCTGCTTCCCTCCCCTGCTTCCCACCCCTGCTGCCCTCCTCTGCGTCACTCTCCTGTTTCATTCTCCTGTTCCACTCTCCTGTTTCACTCTCGTGTTTCACTCCCCTGTTTCACTCCCCAGTTTCACTCTCTTGTTTCACACCCCTGTTTCACACTCTGGGTTCACTCTCATGTTTTGCACTCCCCTGTTTTGCAGCCCTTCTTCACTCCCTGATTGAATGTCCTGATTTACACTCCCCTGATTCACTCAGCTGTTTCAATCCCCTCTTTCACTCAACTGATTCTGTCTGCCGTTTCACTCTCCTCTTTTGTACTCCCGTTTCACTCCCCCATTTCGCTCCCGTGTTTCACCCACCTGCTTCACTCCCCTGCTTCACTTCCCTGCTTCACTCCTCTGCTTCACTCCCCTGTCACACTGCTCTGTTTCCCTCCTTTGCTACCCACCCTGGCCTCCCACCCCGGCGACCCTCCCCTGCTACCCTCCCCTGCATCCGTTCCCTGCTTCCGTCCCCTGCTTCCATTCCCTGCTTCCCTCCCCTGCTTCCTTTCCCGGCTTCCCTCCCCTGCTTCTCTCCCCTGCTTCCCTCCCCTGCTTCCGTTCCCTGCTTCCCTCCCCTGCTTCCTTTCCCGGCTTCCCTCCCCTTCTTCTCTCCCCTGCTACCCTCCCCTGCTTCCCTCCCCTGTTTCACTCCCCTGCTTCAGTCCCCTGCTTCCCTCCGTTGTTTCACTCCCCTGTTTCACTCCCAGTTTCACTCTCCTCTTTTGCAACACTGCTTCACTCCCCTGATTGACTGTCCTGTTTCACTCGCCTGTTTCACTCAACCTTTTCACTCTCCTGTTTCACTCCCTTATTTTACTCCCCGTTTCACTCTCCTGTTTTGCTCTCCCTGTTTCACTCCCCTGTTTCACTCCCCTTTTTCACTCCCCTGATTCACTCCTCTCTTTCATTCACCTGTTTCAATCCCCTGTTTCACTCTCCTGTTTCACTCCCCAGTTTCACTCCCCAGTTTCACTCCCTTGTTTTGCTCTCCCTGTTTCACTCCCCTGTTTCACTCCCCTTTTTCACTCCCCTGTTTCACTCCTCTATTTCACTCCCCAGTTTCACTCCCCAGTTTCACTCCCTTGTTTGGCTCCCCTGTTTCACTCTCCTGTTTTGCTCTCCCTGTTTCACTCCCCTGTTTCACTCCGCTGTTTCACACCACTGTTTCACTCCCCTGTTTCAGTCCCCTGTTTCACTCCCCTGTTTCACTCCGCTGTTTCACTCTCCTGTTTGGCTCTCCTTGTTTCAATCCCCTGCTTCACACTCCCCTGTTTCACTCCCGTTTCACTCTACTGTTTCACTCCTGTGATGCACTCTCCTGTTTCACTCCCCTGCTTCACTCCCGTTCTTCACTCCCCTGCTTCACTCCCCTGCTTCACTCCCCTGCTTCAATCTCCTGTTTCAATCTTTTCTTTCAATCTCCTGCTCCCCACCCCAGCTTCCCTCGCCTGCTTCCCTCCCCTGCTTCCCTCCCCTGCTCCACTCTCCTGTTTCATTCTCGTGTTTCACTCCCCTGTTTCACACTCTGGGTTCACTCTCATGTTTTGCACTCCCCTGTTTTGCAGCCTTTCTTCACTCCCCTGATTGACTGTCCTGTTTCACATTCCCCTGAGTCACTCAGCTTTTTCAATCCCCTGTTTCACTCAACTGATTCTGTCCCCCGTTTCACTCTCCTGTTTTGTACTCCTGTTTCACTCCCCCAATTCACTCCCGTGTTTCACCCACCTGCTTCACTCCCCTGCTTCACTTCCCTGCTTCACTCCTCTGCTTCACTCCCCTGTCTCACTGCTCTGTTTCCCTCCCTTGCTACCCTCCCTGGCCTCCCACCCCGGCCACCCTCCCCTCCTACCCTCCCCTGCATCCGTTCCCTGCTTCCCTCCCCTGCTTCCGTTCCCTGCTTCCCTCCCCTGCTTCCTTTCCCGGCTTCCATCCCCTGTTTCCCTCCCTTGCTTCTCTCCCCTGCTTCACTCCCCTGCTTCACTCCCCTGCTTCACTCCCATGCTTCCCTCTGCTATTTCACTCCCCTGTTTCACTCCCAGTTTCACTCTCCTGTTTTGCAACCCTCCTTCACTCCCCTGATTGACTGTTCTGTTTCACTCAACTGTTTCACTCTCCTGTTTCACTCCCTTATTTTACTCCCCTGTTTCACTCTCCTGTTTTGCTCTCCCTGTTTCACTCCCCTGTTTCACTCCTTTGTTTCACTCCCCTGTTTCACTCTCCTGTTTCACTCCCCAGTTTCACTCCCTTGTTTTGCTCCCCTGTTTCACACAACTGTTTTGCTCTCCCTGTTTCACTCTCCTGTTTGGCTTTCCTTGTTTCAATCCCCTGTTTCAAACTCCCCTGTTTCACTCCCGTTTCACTCTACTGTTTCACTCCCGTGATGCACTCTCCTGTTTCACTCCCCTGCTTCACTCTCCTGTTCCACTCTCCTGTTCCACTCTCGTGTTTCACTCTCGTGTTTCACTCTCGTGTTTCACTCTCCTGTGTCACTCCGATATTTCATTTTCTTGTTTCACTCCCATACTTCACTCCCCTCTTTCAGTAATCTGTTTCCCTCAACTGATTCTGTCCCCTGATTCACTCTCATCTTTTGAACTCCCGTTTCACACCCCTGCTTCACTCCCCACCTTCACTCCCCTGCTTCACTCCCCTGCTTCACTCCCCTGCTTCAATCTCCTGTTTCAATCTTTTGTTTCAATCTCCTGCTTCCCTTCCCTGCTTCACTCCCCTGCTTCACTCCCATGCTTCAATCCCCTGCTTCATTCCACTGCTTCCCTCCCCTGCTTCCCTCCCCTGCTTCCCTCCCCTTCTTCCCACCCCTGCTGCCCTCCTCTGTTTCCCTCTCATGTTTCATTCTCCTGTTCCACTCTCCTGTTCCAATCTCCTGTTCCACTCTCCTATTTCACTTTCGTAATCCACTCTCCTGTTTCACTCTAGTGTTTCAATCTCGTGTTTCACACTCGTGTTTCTCTCTCATGTTTCACTCTCGTGTTTCACTCTCGTGTTTCACTCCCCTGTTTGACTGTTCTGTTTCACTCTCCTGTTTCACTCCCCAGTTTCACTCGTTTGTTTCACTCTCCTGTTTTGCTCTCCCTGCTTCCCTCCCATGTTTCACTCCCCTGCTCCATTCCCCTGCTTCACTCCCCTGCTTCACTCCCCTGCTTCCCTCCCCTGCTTCCCTCCCCTGCTCCCCTCCCCTGCTTCCCTCTCCTTTTTCACTCTGCTGTTCCACTCTCCTGTTCCAATCTCCTGTTCCACTCTCCTGTTCCACTCTCCAGTTTCACTCTCATGATTCACCCTGCTGTTTCACTCTATTGTTTCACTCTAGTGTTTCAATCTCGTGTTTCACTCTCGTCTTTCACTCTCATGTTTCACTCCCCTGATTGACTGTCCTGTTTCACTCTCCTGTTTCACTCCCCAGTTTCACTCCCTTGTTTCACTCTTCTGTTTTGCTCTACCTGTTTCTCTCCCCTGTTTCACTGCCCTGTTTCACTCCCGTGTTTCACTCCCCTGTTTCACTCCCCTGTTTCGCTCCCCTGCTTCACTCTCCTGTTCCACTCTCGTGTTTCACTCTCATATTTCACTCTCATGTTTCGCTCTCGTGTTTCACTCTCATGTTTCACTCCCGTTTCACGCTCGTGTTTCACTCTCCTGTTTCACTCTCCTGTTACACTCCCTTATTTCACTTTCCTGTTTCACTCCCATGCTTCACTCCCCTCTTTCAGTCATCTGTTGCCCTCAACTGATTCTGTCCCCTGATTCACTCTCCTTTTTTGTACTCCCGTTTCACTCCACTCCTTCACTCCCCTGTTTCACTACCCTGATTCGCTCCACTGTTTCACTCCCTTGTTTCACTCTCCTGTTTCACACTCCTGTTTCACTCTCCTGTTTCACACGCCTGTTTCACTCTCCTGTTTCACACCCCTGTTTCACTCTCTGGGTTCACTCTCCTGTTTTGCACTCCCCTGTTTTGCAGCCCTTCTTCACTCCCCTGATTGACTGTCCTGTTTCACACTCCCATATTTCACTGAGCTGTTTCGCTCCCTTGTTTCACTCAGTTGATTCTGTCCACCGTTTCACTCTCCTGTTTTGGACTCCCGTTTCACTCCTCCATTTCACTCCCGTGTTTCACGCACCTGCTTCACTCCCCTGCTTCACTTCCCTGCTTCACTCCACTGTCTCACTGCTCTTATTCCCTCCCTTGCTACCCTCCCTGGCTTCCCTCCCCGGCGACCATCCCCTGCTTCCCTCCCCTGCTTCCGTTCCCTGCTTACCTCCCCTGCTTCCATTCCCTGCTTCCATTCCCTGCCTCCCTCCCCTGCCTCCCTCCCCTGCTTCCCTCCCCTGCTTCCCTCCCCTGCTTCCCTCCCCTTCTTCCCTCCCCTGTTTCACTCCCCTGTTTAACTCCCCTGTTTCACTCTCCTGTATTGCTCTCCCTGTTTCACCACCCCGTTTCACTCCCCTGTTTCACAGCACTGTTTCATTCCCTTGTTTTACTCCCCTGTGTCACACTCCTGTTTTGCTCTCCCTGTTTCACTCTCCTGTTTCACTCTCCTGTTTCACTCCCCTGTTTCACTCTTCTGTTTCACTCCCATGTTTCACTCTCCTGTTTCACTCTCCTGTTTCACTCCCCAGTTTCAATCCCTTGTTTTGCTCCCCTGTTTCACTCTCCTGTTTCACTCCCCTGTTTCACACCACTGTTTTACTCCCTTGTTTTACTCCCCTGTTTCACTCTCCTGTTTTGCTCTCCCTGTTTCACTCCCCTGTTTCACTCCCCTGTTTCACTACCCTGATTCGCTCCCCTGTTTCACTCTCCTGTTTCACTCTCCCTGTTTCACTCCCCTGTTTCACTCCCCTTCTTCCCTCCCCTGCTTCACTTCCCTGCTTCACTCCCCTGCTTCAATCTCCTGTTTCAATCTTTTGTTTCAATCTCCTGCTTCCCTCCCCTGCTTCCCTCCCCTGCTCCGCTCGCCTGTTTCACTCTCCTGTTTCATTCTACTGTTTTGCAGCCCTGTTCCACTCTCGGGTTTCACTCTCGTGTTTCACTCTCGTGTTTCACTCCCCTGTTTCACTACCCTGATTCGCTCCCCTGTTTCACTCTCCTGTTTCAATCTTTTGTTTCAATATCCTGCTTCCCTCCCCTGCTTCCCTCCCCTGCTTCCTTCCCCTGCTTCCCTCCCCTGCTCCGCTCTCCTGTTTCACTCACCTGTTTCACTCTCCTGTTTCATTCTCCTGTTTTGCAGCCCTGTTCCACTCTCGTGTTTCACTCTCGTGTTTCACTCTCCTGTTTCACACCCCTGTTTCACACTCTGGGTTCACTCTCCTGTTTTGCACTCCCCTGTTTTGCAGCCCTTCTTCACTCCCCTGATTGACTGTCCTGTTTCACACTCCCATATTTCACTGAGCTGTTTCGCTCCCTTGTTTCACTCAGTTGATTCTGTCCACCGTTTCACTCTCCTGTTTTGGACTCCCGTTTCACTCCTCCATTTCACTCCCGTGTTTCACGCACCTGCTTCACTCCCCTGCTTCACTTCCCTGCTTCACCCCACTGTCTCACTGCTCTTATTCCCTCCGTTGCTACCCTCCCTGGCTTCCCTCCCCGGCGACCATCCCCTGCTTCCCTCCCCTGCTTCCGTTCCCTGCTTACCTCCCCTGCTTCCATTCCCTGCTTCCATTCACTGCCTCCCTCCCCTGCCTCCCTCCCCTGCTTCCCTCCCCTGCTTCCCTCCCCTTCTTCCCTCCCCTTCTTCCCTCCCCTGTTTCACTCCCCTGTTTAACTCCCCTGTTTCACTCTCCTGTATTGCTCTCCCTGTTTCACCACCCCGTTTCACTCCCCTGTTTCACAGCACTGTTTCACTCCCTTGTTTTACTCCCCTGTGTCACACTCCTGTTTTGCTCTCCCTGTTTCACTCCCCTGTTTCACTCCCCTGTTTCACTCCCCTGTTTCACTCCTCTGTTTCACTCCCTTGTTTCACTCTCCTGTTTCACTCTCCTGTTTCGCTCCCCAGTTTCAATCCCTTGTTTTGCTCCCCTGTTTCACTCTCCTGTTTCACTCCCCTGTTTCACACCACTGTTTTACTCCCTTGTTTTACTCCCCTGTTTCACTCTCCTGTTTTGCTCTCCCTGTTTCACTCCCCTGTTTCACTCCCCTGTTTCACTACCCTGATTCGCTCCCCTGTTTCACTCTCCTGTTTCACTCTCCCTGTTTCAATCCCCTGTTTCACTCCCCTGCTTCTCTCCCCTGCTTCACTTCCCTGCTTCACTCCCCTGCTTCAATCTCCTGTTTCAATCTTTTGTTTCAATCTCCTGCTTCCCTCCCATGCTTCCCTCCCCTGCTCCGCTCGCCTGTTTCACTCTCCTGTTTCATTCTACTGTTTTGCAGCCCTGTTCCACTCTCGGGATTCACTCTCGTGTTTCACTCTCGTGTTTCACTCCCCTGTTTCACTACCCTGATTCGCTCCCCTGTTTCACTCTCCTGTTTCAATCTTTTGTTTCAATATCCTGCTTCCCTCCCCTGCTTCCCTCCCCTGCTTCCTTCCCCTGCTTCCCTCCCCTGCTCCGCTCTCCTGTTTCACTCTCCTGTTTCACTCTCCTGTTTCATTCTCCTGTTTTGCAGCCCTGTTCCACTCTCGTGTTTCACTCTCGTGTTTCACTCTCCTGTTTCACTCTCCAGTTTCATTCTCCTGTTTCACACCCCTGTTTCACACTCTGGGTTCACTCTCCTGTTTTGCACTCCCCTGTTTTGCAGCCTTTCTTCACCCCCGTGATTGACTGTCCAGTTTCACACTCCCATATTACACTCAGCTGTTTCACTCTCCTGTTTCACTCTCCTGTTTCACTCTCCTGTTTCACTCCTTTGTTTTAATCCCCTGTTTCACTCCCCTGTTTTGCTCTCCTTGTTTCACTCCCCTGTTTCACTCCCCTGTTTCACTCCTCTGTTTCACTCCCCTGTTTCACTCTCCTGTTTCACTCCCCAGTTTCAATCCCTTGCTTTGCTCCCCTGTTTCACTCTCCTGTTTTGCTCTCCATGTTTCACTCCCCTGTTTCACTCCGCTGTTTCACACCACTGTTTCACTCCCCTGTTTCAGTCCCCTGTTTCGCTGTCCTTGTTTCAATCCCCTCTTTCACACTCCCCTGTTTCACTCCCGTTTCACTCTACTGCTTCACTGTCCTGTTCCACTCTCCTGTTCCACTCTCCTGTTCCACTCTCCTGTTCCACTCTCGTGTTTCACTCTCGTGTTTCACTCTCGTGTTTCACTCTCCTATTTCACTGTCCTGTTTCACACCCTTATTTCACTTTCCTGTTTCACTCCCATGCTTCACTCCCTTCTTTCAGTCATCTGTTTCCCTCAACTGATTCTGTCCCCTGATTCACTCTCCTTTTTTGTACTCCCGTTTCACTCCCCTTCTTCACTCCCCTGCTTCACTCCCCTTCTTCACTCCCCTGCTTCAATCTCCTGTTTCAATCTTTTGTTTCAATATCCTGCTTCACTCCCCTGCTTCCCTCCCCTGCTTCCTTCCCCTACTTTCCTCCCCTGCTCCGCTCTCCTGTTTCACTCTCCTGTTTCACTCTCCTGTTTCATTCTCCTGTTTTGCAGCCCTGTTCCACTCTTGTGTTTCACTCTCGTGTTTCACTCTCCTGTTTCACTCTCCAGTTTCATTCTCCTGTTTCACACCCCTGTTTCACACTCTGGTTTCACTCTCCTGTTTTGCACTCCCCTGTTTTGCAGCCTTTCTTCACTCCCCTGATTGACTGTCCTGTTTCACACTCCCATATTTCACTCAGCTGTTTCACTCCCCTGTTTCACTCAACTGATTCTGTCCCCCGTTTCACTCTCCTGTTTTGTACTCCCGTTTCACTCCTTCATTTCACTCCCGTGTTTCACGCACCTGCTTCACTCCCCTGCTTCCCTCCCCTGCTTCCCTCCCCTACTTCCCTCCCTGCTTCCCTCCCCTGCTTCCCTCCTCTGTTTCACTCTACTGTTTCACTGTCAGTTTCACTCTCCTGTTTTGCAACCCTGTTTCACTCCCCTGTTTCACTCTCCTGTTTCACTCCATAGTTTCACTCCCTTGTTTTACTCCCCTGTTTCACTCTCCTGTTTTGCTCTCCCTGTTTCACTCCCGTGTTTCACTCCCGTGTTTCACTATCCTCTTTCACTCTCCTGTTTCACTCCTTTGTTTCATTCTCCTGTGTCACTCCCCAGTTTCACTCCCTTGTTTTACTCCCCTGTTTCACTCTCCTGTTTTGCTCTCCCTGTTTCACTCCCCTGTTTCACTCCCCTGTTTCACTCCCTTGTTTCACACCACTGTTTCACTCTCCTGTTTTACTCCCCTGTTTCACACTCCTGTTTTGCTCTCCCTGTTTCACTCCCCTGTTTCACTCCCCTGTTTCACTCCCCTGTTTCACTCCGCTGTTTCACTGTCCTGTTTGGCTGTCCCTGTTTCAATCCCCTCTTTCACACTCCCCTGTTTCACTCCTGTTTCACTCTTCTGTTTCACTCCCGTGATGCGCTCTCCTGTTTCTCTCCCCTGTTTCACTCTCCTGTTCCACTCTCCTGTTCCACTCTCCTGGTCCACTCTCCTGTTCCACTCTTGTGTTTCACTCTCGTGTTTCACTCCGCTGTTTCACTCCCCTGTTTCACTCCCATGTTTCACTCCCCTGATTCACTCTCCTGTTTCGGTCCCTTATTTCACTTTCCTGTTTCACTCCCCTGCTTCACTCCCCTGCTTCAGTCTCCTGCTTCAATCTCCTGTTTCAATCTTTTGTTTCAATCTCCTGCTTCCCTCCCCTGCTTCACTCCAATGCTTCACTCCCCTGCTTCACTCCCCTGCTTCCCTCCGCTGCTTCCCTACCCTGCTTCCCTCCCCTGCTTCCCACCCCTGCTGCCCTCCTCTGCTTCCCTCTCCTGTTTCACTCTCCTGTTCCACTCTCCTGTTCCACTCTCCTTTTCCACTCTCCTGTTTCACTCTCGTGATTCACCCTCCTGTTTCACTCTAGTGTTTCACTCTCATGTTTCACTCCCCTGATTGACTGTCCTGTTTCACTCTCCTGTTTCACTCCCCAGTTTCACTCCCTTGTTTCACTCTCCTGTTTTGCTCTCCCTGCTTCCCTCCCCTGCTTCACTCCCCTGCTCCACTCCCCTGCTTCACTCCCCTGCTTCCCTCCCCTGCTTCCCTCCCCTGCTTCCCTCCCCTGCTTCCCTCCTCTGCTTCAACTCTCCTGTTCCACTCTCCTGTTCCATTCTCCTGTTCCACTCTCCTGTTTCACTCTCGTGATTCACCCTCCTGTTTCACTCCAGTGTTTCACTCTCGTGTTTCACTCTCATGTTTCACTCTCCTGTTTCACTCCCCTTTTTCACTCCCCTGTTTCACTCCCCTGTTTCACTCCCCTGTTTCGCTCCCCTGTTTCGCTCTCCTGTTTCACTCCCCAGTTTCACTCCCCAGTTTCACTCCCCAGTTTCACTCTCCTGTTTCACACTCCTGTTTCACACTCTGGGTTCACTCTCCTGTTTTGAACTCCCCTGTTTTGCAGCCCCTCTTCACTCCCCTGATTGACTGTCCTGTTTCACACTCCCGTTTCACTCCCCTGTTTCACTCAACTGATTCTGTCCCCCGTTTCACTCTCCTGTTTTGTACTCCCGTTTCACACCTCCATTTCACTCCCGTGTTTCACCCACCTGCTTCACTCCCCTGCTTCACTTCCCTGTTTCACTCCTCTGTCTCACTCCCCTGTCTCACTGCTCTGTTTCCCTCCCTTGCTACCCTCCCTGGCTTCCCTCCCCGGTGACCCTCCCCTGCTTCCCTCCCCTGCTTCCGTTCCCTGCTTCCGTCCCCTGCTTCCCTCCCCTGCTTCCCACCCCTGCTTCCCTCCCCTGCTTCCCTCCCCTGTTTCACTCTCCTGTTTCACTCTCCTGTTTCATTCTCCTGTTCCACTCTCCTGTTCCACTCTCCTGTTCCACTCTCCTGTTCCACTCTCGTGTTTCACTCTCGTGTTTCACTCTCGTGTTTCACTCTCCTATTTCACTGTCCTGTTTCACACCCTTATTTCACTTTCCTGTTTCACTCCCATGCTTCACTCCCTTCTTTCAGTCATCTGTTTCCCTCAACTGATTCTGTCCCCTGATTCACTCTCCTTTTTTGTACTCCCGTTTCACTCCCCTTCTTCACTCCCCTGCTTCACTCCCCTTCTTCACTCCCCTGCTTCAATCTCCTGTTTCAATCTTTTGTTTCAATATCCTGCTTCACTCCCCTGCTTCCCTCCCCTGCTTCCTTCCCCTACTTTCCTCCCCTGCTCCGCTCTCCTGTTTCACTCTCCTGTTTCATTCTCCTGTTTTGCAGCCCTGTTCCACTCTTGTGTTTCACTCTCGTGTTTCACTCTCCTGTTTCACTCTCCAGTTTCATTCTCCTGTTTCACACCCCTGTTTCACACTCTGGTTTCACTCTCCTGTTTTGCACTCCCCTGTTTTGCAGCCTTTCTTCACTCCCCTGATTGACTGTCCTGTTTCACACTCCCATATTTCACTCAGCTGTTTCACTCCCCTGTTTCACTCAACTGATTCTGTCCCCCGTTTCACTCTCCTGTTTTGTACTCCCGTTTCACTCCTTCATTTCACTCCCGTGTTTCACGCACCTGCTTCACTCCCCTGCTTCCCTCCCCTGCTTCCCTCCCCTACTTCCCTCCCTGCTTCCCTCCCCTGCTTCCCTCCTCTGTTTCACTCTACTGTTTCACTGTCAGTTTCACTCTCCTGTTTTGCAACCCTGTTTCACTCCCCTGTTTCACTCTCCTGTTTCACTCCATAGTTTCACTCCCTTGTTTTACTCCCCTGTTTCACTCTCCTGTTTTGCTCTCCCTGTTTCACTCCCGTGTTTCACTCCCGTGTTTCACTATCCTCTTTCACTCTCCTGTTTCACTCCTTTGTTTCATTCTCCTGTGTCACTCCCCAGTTTCACTCCCTTGTTTTACTCCCCTGTTTCACTCTCCTGTTTTGCTCTCCCTGTTTCACTCCCCTGTTTCACTCCCCTGTTTCACTCCCTTGTTTCACACCACTGTTTCACTCTCCTGTTTTACTCCCCTGTTTCACACTCCTGTTTTGCTCTCCCTGTTTCACTCCCCTGTTTCACTCCCCTGTTTCACTCCCCTGTTTCACTCCGCTGTTTCACTGTCCTGTTTGGCTGTCCCTGTTTCAATCCCCTCTTTCACACTCCCCTGTTTCACTCCTGTTTCACTCTTCTGTTTCACTCCCGTGATGCGCTCTCCTGTTTCTCTCCCCTGTTTCACTCTCCTGTTCCACTCTCCTGTTCCACTCTCCTGGTCCACTCTCCTGTTCCACTCTTGTGTTTCACTCTCGTGTTTCACTCCGCTGTTTCACTCCCCTGTTTCACTCCCATGTTTCACTCCCCTGATTCACTCTCCTGTTTCGGTCCCTTATTTCACTTTCCTGTTTCACTCCCCTGCTTCACTCCCCTGCTTCAGTCTCCTGCTTCAATCTCCTGTTTCAATCTTTTGTTTCAATCTCCTGCTTCCCTCCCCTGCTTCACTCCAATGCTTCACTCCCCTGCTTCACTCCCCTGCTTCCCTCCGCTGCTTCCCTACCCTGCTTCCCTCCCCTGCTTCCCACCCCTGCTGCCCTCCTCTGCTTCCCTCTCCTGTTTCACTCTCCTGTTCCACTCTCCTGTTCCACTCTCCTTTTCCACTCTCCTGTTTCACTCTCGTGATTCACCCTCCTGTTTCACTCTAGTGTTTCACTCTCATGTTTCACTCCCCTGATTGACTGTCCTGTTTCACTCTCCTGTTTCACTCCCCAGTTTCACTCCCTTGTTTCACTCTCCTGTTTTGCTCTCCCTGCTTCCCTCCCCTGCTTCACTCCCCTGCTCCACTCCCCTGCTTCACTCCCCTGCTTCCCTCCCCTGCTTCCCTCCCCTGCTTCCCTCCCCTGCTTCCCTCCCCTGCTTCAACTCTCCTGTTCCACTCTCCTGTTCCATTCTCCTGTTCCACTCTCCTGTTTCACTCTCGTGATTCACCCTCCTGTTTCACTCCAGTGTTTCACTCTCGTGTTTCACTCTCATGTTTCACTCTCCTGTTTCACTCCCCTTTTTCACTCCCCTGTTTCACTCCCCTGTTTCACTCCCCTGTTTCGCTCCCCTGTTTCGCTCTCCTGTTTCACTCCCCAGTTTCACTCCCCAGTTTCACTCCCCAGTTTCACTCTCCTGTTTCACACTCCTGTTTCACACTCTGGGTTCACTCTCCTTTTTTGAACTCCCCTGTTTTGCAGCCCCTCTTCACTCCCCTGATTGACTGTCCTGTTTCACACTCCCGTTTCACTCCCCTGTTTCACTCAACTGATTCTGTCCCCCGTTTCACTCTCCTGTTTTGTACTCCCGTTTCACACCTCCATTTCACTCCCGTGTTTCACCCACCTGCTTCACTCCCCTGCTTCACTTCCCTGTTTCACTCCTCTGTCTCACTCCCCTGTCTCACTGCTCTGTTTCCCTCCCTTGCTACCCTCCCTGGCTTCCCTCCCCGGTGACCCTCCCCTGCTTCCCTCCCCTGCTTCCGTTCCCTGCTTCCGTCCCCTGCTTCCCTCCCCTGCTTCCCACCCCTGCTTCCCTCCCCTGCTTCCCTCCCCTGTTTCACTCTCCTGTTTCACTCTCCTGTTTCATTCTCCTGTTTTGCAGCCCTGTTCCACTCTCCTGTACCACTCTCCTGTTTCACTCTCGTGTTTCACTCTCGTGTTTCACTCTCCTGTTTCACTCCCCTTTTTCACTCCCCTGTTTCACTCCCCTGTTTCACTCCCCTGTTTCGCTCCATGTTTCGCTCTCCTGTTTCACTCCCCAGTTGCACTCCCCAGTTTCACTCCCCAGTTTCACTCTCCTGTTTCACACTCCTGTTTCACACTCTGGGTTCACTCTCCTGTTTTGAACTCCCCTGTTTTGCAGCCCCTCTTCACTCCCCTGATTGACTGTCCTGTTTCACACTCCCCTGATTCACTCAGCTGTTTCACTCCCCTGTTTCACTCAACTGATTCTCTCCCCCGTTTCACTCTCCTGTTTTGGACTCCCGTTTCACTCCTCCATTTCACTCCCGTGTTTCACCCACCTGCTTCACTCCCCTGCTTCACTTCCCTGCTTCACTCCTCTGTCTCACTCCCCTGTCTCACTGCTCTGTTTCCCTCCCTTGCTACCCTCCCTGGCTTCCCTCCCCGGTGACCCTCCCCTGCTTCCCTCCCCTGCTTCCGTTCCATCCTTCCGTTCCCTGCTTCCCTCCCCTGCTTCCGTTCCCTGCTTCCGTCCCCTGCTTCCCTCCCCTGCTTCCCTCCCCTGCTTCCCTCCACTGCTTCCCTCCCCTGTTTCACTCCCCTGTTTCACTCTCAGTTTCACTCTACTTTGTTGCAACCCTGCTTCACTCCCCTGATTGACTGTCTTGTTTCACTCTCCTGTTTCACTCTCCTGTTTCACTCCCTTGTTTTATTCCCCTGTTTCACTCTCCTCTTTTGCTCTCCCTGTTTCACTCCCCTGTTTCACTCCCCTGTTTCACACCCCTGTTTCACTCCTCTGTTTCAATCCCCTGTTTCACTCTCCTGTTTCACTCCATAGTTTCACTCCCTTGTTTTACTCCCCTGTTTCACTCTCCTGTTTTGCTCTCCCTGTTTCACTCCCCTGTTACACTCCCCTGTTTCACAGCATTGTTTCACTCCCCTGTTTCACTCCCCTATTTCACTCCACTGTTTCACTCTCCTGTTTAGCTCTCCCTGTTTCAATCCCCGGTTTCACACTCCCCTGTTTCACTCCCGTTTCACTCTTCTGTTTCACTCCTGTGATGCACTCTCCTTTTTCACTCCCCTGCTTCACTCTCCTTTTCCACTCTCCTGTTCCACTCTCCTGTTCCACTCTCGTGTTTCACTCTCGTGTTTCACTCTCATGTTTCACTTCCCTTTTTCACTCTCCTGTTTTGCTCTCCTTGTTTCACTCCCCTGTTTCACTCCCCTGTTTCACTCCTCTGTTTCACTCCCATGTTTAACTCCCCTGTTTCACTCTCCTGTTTCACTCCCCAGTTTCAATCCCTTGTTTTGCTCCCCTGTTTCACTCTCCTGTTTTGCTCTCCACGTTTCACTCCCCTGTTTCACTCCGCTGTTTCACACCACTGTTTCACTCCCCTGTTTCAGTCCCCTGTTTCGCTGTCCTTGTTTCAATCCCCTCTTTCACACTCCCCTGTTTCACTCCCGTTTCACTCTACTTCTTCACTCTCCTGTTCCACTCTCCTGTTCCACTCTCGTGTTTCACTCTCGTGTTTCACTCTCCTATTTCACTGTCCTGTTTCACTCCCTTATTTCACTTTCCTGTTTCACTCCCATGCTTCACTCCCTTCTTTCAGTCATCTGTTTCCCTCAACTGATTCTGTCCCCTGATTCACTCTCCTTTTTTGTACTCCCGTTTCACTCACCTTCTTCACTCCCCTGCTTCACTCCCCTTCTTCACTCCCCTGCTTCAATCTCCTGTTTCAATCTTTTGTTTCAATTTCCTGCTTCCCTCCCCTGCTTCCCTCCCCTGCTTCCTTCCCCTACTTCCCTCCCCTGCTCCGCTCTCCTGTTTCACTCTCCTGTTTCACTCTCCTGTTTCATTCTCCTGTTTTGCAGCCCTGTTCCACTCTCGTGTTTCACTCTCGTGTTTCACTCTCCAGTTTCATTCTCCTGTTTCACACCCCTGTTTCACACTCTGGTTTCACTCTCCTGTTTTGCACTCCCCTGTTTTGCCGCCTTTCTTCACTCCCCTGATTGACTGTCCTGTTTCACACTCCCATATTCCACTCAGCTGTTTCACTCCCCTGTTTCACTCAACTGATTCTGTCCCCCGTTTCACTCTCCTGTTTTGTACTCCCGTTTCACTCCTTCATTTCACTCCCGTGTTTCACGCACCTGCTTCACTCCCCTGCTTCCCTCCCCTGCTTCCCTCCCCTACTTCCCTCCCTGCTTCCCTCCCCTGCTTCCCTCCTCTGTTTCACTCTACTGTTTCACTATCAGTTTCACTCTCCTGTTTTGCAACCCTGCTTCACTCCCCTGATTGACTGTCCTGTTTCACTCTCCTGTTTCACTCCCTTGTTTTACTCCCCTGTTTCACTCTCCTGTTTTGCTCTCCCTGTTTCACTCCCGTGTTTCACTCCCGTGTTTCACTACCCTCTTTCACTCTCCTTTTTCACTCCTTTGTTTCATTCTCCTGTGTCACTCCCCAGTTTCACTCCCTTGTTTTACTCCCCTCTTTCACTCTCCTGTTTTGCTCTCCCTGTTTCACTCCCCTGTTTCACTCCCCTGTTTCACACCACTGTTTCACTCCCTTTTTTAATCTGCTGTGTCACTCTCCAGTTTTGCTCCCACTGTTTCACTCCCCTGTTTCACTCCCCTGTTTCACTCCCTTGTTTCACACCACTGTTTCACTCTCTTGTTTTACTCCCCTGTTTCACACTCCTGTTTTGCTCTCCCTGTTTCACTCCCCTGTTTCACTCCTCCATTTCACTCCCGTGTTTCACCCACCTGCTTCACTCCCCTGCTTCACTTCCCTGCTTCACTCCTCTGTCTCACTCCCCTGTCTCACTGCTCTGTTTCCCTCCCTTGCTACCCTCCCTGGCTTCCCTCCCCGGTGACCCTCCCCTGCTTCCCTCCCCTGCTTCCCTCCCCTGCTTCCGTTCCATCCTTCCGTTCCCTGCTTCCCTCCCCTGCTTCCATTCCCTGCTTCCGTCCCCTGCTTCCCTCCCCTGCTTCCCTCCCCTGTTTCACTCCCCTGCTTCCCTCCCCTGCTTCCCTCCCCTGTTTCACTCCCCTGTTTCACTCTCAGTTTCACTCTACTTTGTTGCAACCCTGCTTCACTCCCCGATTGACTGTCTTGTTTCACTCTCCTGTTTCACTCCCCTGTTTCAATCTCCTGTTTCACTCTCCTGTTTCACTCCCTTGTTTTACTCCCCTGTTTCACTCTCCTCTTTTGCTCTCCCTGTTTCACTCCCCTGTTTCACACCCCTGATTCACACCCCTGTTTCACTCCTCTGTTTCACTCCCCTGTTTCACTCTCCTGTTTCACTCCATAGTTTCACTCCCTTGTTTTACTCCCCTGTTTCACTCTCCTGTTTTGCTCTCCCTGTTTCACTCCCCTGTTACACTCCCCTGTTTCACAGCATTGTTTCACTCCCCTGTTTCACTCCACTGTTTCACTCTCCTGTTTAGCTCTCCCTGTTTCAATCCCCGGTTTCACACTCCCCTGGTTCACTCCCGTTTCACTCTTCTGTTTCACTCCTGTGATGCACTCTCCTTTTTCACTCCCCTGCTTCACTCTCCTTTTCCACTCTCCTGTTCCACTCTCCTGTTCCACTCTCGTGTTTCACTCTCGTGTTTCACTCTCGTGTTTCACTCCCCTGCTTCACTCTTGTGTTTCACTCTCCTATTTCACTCTCCTGTTTCACTCCCTTATTTCACTTTCCAGTTTCACTCCCATGCTTCACTCCCCTCTTTCAGTCATCTATTTCCCTCAACCGATTCTGTCCCCTGATTCACTCTCCTTTTGTGTACTCCCTTTTCAGTCTCCTCCTTCACTCCCCTCCTTCACTCCCCTGCTTCAATCTCCTGTTTCAATCTTTTGTTTCAATCTCCTGCGTACCTCCCCTGCTTCCCTCCCCTGCTTCCCTCCCCTGCTCCACTCTCCTGTTTCACTCCCTTGTTTTACTCCCCTGTTTCACTCTCCTGTTTTGCTCTCCCTGTTTCACTCCCGTGTTTCACTCCCGTGTTTCACTACCCTCTTTCACTCTCCTGTTTCACTCCTTTGTTTCATTCTCCTGTGTCACTCCCCAGTTTCACTCCCTTGTTTTACTCCCCTGTTTCACTCTCCTGTTTTGCTCTCCCTGTTTCACTCTCCTGTTTCACTCCCCTGTTTCACTCCCCTGTTTCACTCCCTTGTTTCACACCACTGTTTCACTCTCTTGTTTTACTCCCCTGTCTCACACTCCTGTTTTGCTCTCCCTTGTTCACTCCCCTGTTTCACTCCCCTGTTTCACTCCCTTGTTTCACACCACTGTTTCACTCTCTTGTTTTACTCCCCTGTTTCACACTCCTGTTTTGCTCTCCCTGTTTCACTCCCCTGTTTCACTCCCCTGTTTCACTCCCCTGTTTCACTCTGCTCTTTCACTGTCCTGTTTGGCTGTCCCTGTTTCAATCCCCTCTTTCACAGTCCCCTGTTTCACTCCTGTTTCACTCTTCTGTTTCACTCCCGTGTTGCGCTCTCCTGTTTCTCTCCCCTGCTTCACTCTCCTGTTCCACTCTCCTGTTCCACTCTCCTGGTCCACTCTCCTGTTCCACTCTTGTGTTTCACTCTCGTGTTTCACTCCGCTGTTTCACTCCCCTGTTTCACTCCCATGTTTCACTCCCCTGATTCACTCTCCTGTTTCGGTCCCTTATTTCACTTTCCTGTTTCACTCCCCTGCTTCACTCCCCTGCTTCAGTCTCCTGCTTCAATCTCCTGTTTCAATCTTTTGTTTCAATCTCCTGCTTCCCTCCCCTGCTTCACTCCAATGCTTCACTCCCCTGCTTCACTCCCCTGATTCCCTCCCCTGCTTCCCTACCCTGCTTCCCTCCCCTGCTTCCCACCCCTGCTGCCCTCCTCTGCTTCCCTCTCCTGTTTCACTCTCCTGTTTCACTCCACTGTGTCACTCTCCTGTTTAGCTCTCCCTGTTTCAATCCCCGGTTTCACACTCCCCTGTTTCACTCCCGTTTCACTCTTCTGTTTCACTCCTGTGATGCACTCTCCTTTTTCACTCCCCTGCTTCACTCTCCTTTTCCACTCTCCTGTTCCACTCTCCTGTTCCACTCTCGTGTTTCACTCTCGTGTTTCACTCTCGTGTTTCACTCCCCTGCTTCACTCTTGTGTTTCACTCTCCTATTTCACTCTCCTGTTTCACTCCCTTATTTCACTTTCCAGTTTCACTCCCATGCTTCACTCCCCTCTTTCAGTCATCTATTTCCCTCAACCGATTCTGTCCCCTGATTCACTCTCCTTTTGTGTACTCCCTTTTCAGTCCCCTCCTTCACTCCCCTCCTTCACTCCCCTGCTTCAATCTCCTGTTTCAATCTTTTGTTTCAATCTCCTGCGTACCTCCCCTGCTTCCCTCCCCTGCTTCCCTCCCCTGCTCCACTCTCCTGTTTCACTCCCTTGTTTTACTCCCCTGTTTCACTCTCCTGTTTTGCTCTCCCTGTTTCACTCCCGTGTTTCACTCCCGTGTTTCACTACCCTCTTTCACTCTCCTGTTTCACTCCTTTGTTTCATTCTCCTGTGTCACTCCCCAGTTTCACTCCCCTGTTTCACTCCCTTGTTTCACACCACTGTTTCACTCTCTTGTTTTACTCCCCTGTCTCACACTCCTGTTTTGCTCTCCCTTGTTCACTCCCCTGTTTCACTCCCCTGTTTCACTCCCTTGTTTCACACCACTGTTTCACTCTCTTGTTTTACTCCCCTGTTTCACACTCCTGTTTTGCTCTCCCTGTTTCACTCCCCTGTTTCACTCCCCTGTTTCACTCCCCTGTTTCACTCTGCTCTTTCACTGTCCTGTTTGGCTGTCCCTGTTTCAATCCCCTCTTTCACACTCCCCTGTTTCACTCCTGTTTCACTCTTCTGTTTCACTCCCATGTTGCGCTCTCCTGTTTCTCTCCCCTGCTTCACTCTCCTGTTCCACTCTCCTGTTCCACTCTCCTGGTCCACTCTCCTGTTCCACTCTCGTGTTTCACTCTCGTGTTTCACTCCGCTGTTTCACTCCCCTGTTTCACTCCCATGTTTCACTCCCCTGATTCACTCTCCTGTTTCGGTCCCTTATTTCACTTTCCTGTTTCACTCCCCTGCTTCACTCCCCTGCTTCACTCTCCTGCTTCAATCTCCTGTTTCAATCTTTTGTTTCAATCTCCTGCTTCCCTCCCCTGCTTCACTCCAATGCTTCACTCCCCTGCTTCACTCCCCTGCTTCCCTCCCCTGCTTCCCTACCCTGCTTCCCTCCCCTGCTTCCCACCCCTGCTGCCCTCCTCTGCTTCCCTCTCCTGTTTCACTCTCCTGTTCCACTCTCCTGTTCCACTCTCCTGTTCCACTCTCCTGTTTCACTCTCGTGATTCACCCTCCTGTTTCACTCTAGTGTTTCACTCTCATGTTTCACTCCCCTGATTGACTGTCCTGTTTCACTCTCCTGTTTCACGCCCCAGTTGCACTCCCTTGTTTCACTCTCCTGTTTTGCTCTCCCTGCTTCCCTCCCCTGCTTCACTCCCCTGCTCCGCTCCCCTGCTTCCCTCCCCTGCTTCCCTCCCCTGCTTCCCTCCCCTGCTTCCCTCTGCTGCTTCAATCTCCTGTACCACTCTCCTGTTTCACTCTCCTGTTCCAAGCTCGTGTTTCACTCTTTTGTTTCACTCTCGTGTTTCACTCTCATGTTTAACTCCCCTGTTTCACTCTCGTTTTTCACTCTCCTATTTCATTCTCCTATTTCAATCCCTTCTTTTACTCCACTATTTCACTCTCCTGTTTCACTCCCTTATTTCATTTTCCTGTTTCACTCCCATGCTTCACTCCCCTGTTTCAGTCATCTGTTTCCCTCAACTGATTCTCTCCCCTGCTTCACTCTAATTTTTTGTACACCCGTTTCACTCCCATGCTTCAATCCCCCGCTACACTTCCCTGATTCACTCCCCTGCTTCAATCTCCTGTGTCAAACTTTTGTTTCAATCTCCTGCTTCCCTCCCCTGCTCCACTCTCCTGTTTCACTCTCCTGTTTCATTCTCCTGTTTTGCAGCCCTGTTCCACTCTCCTGTACCACTCTCCTGTTTCACTCTCGTGTTTCACTCTCGTGTTTCACTCTCCTGTTTCACTCCCCTTTTTCAGTCCCCTGTTTCACTCCCCTGTTTCACTCCCCTGTTTCGCTCCCCTGTTTCGCTCTCCTGTTTCACTCCCCAGTTTCACTCCCCAGTTTCACTCTCCTGTTTCACACTCCTGTTTCACACTCTGGGTTCACTCTCCTGTTTTGAACTCCCCTGTTTTGCAGCCCCTCTTCACTCCCCTGATTGACTGTCCTGTTTCACACTCCCGTTTCACTCCCCTGTTTCACCCAACTGATTCTGTCCCCCGTTTCACTCTCCTGTTTTGTACTCCCGTTTCACTCCTCCATTTCACTCCCGTGTTTCACCCACCTGCTTCACTCCCCTGCTTCACTTCCCTGTTTCACTCCTCTGTCTCACTCCCCTGTCTCACTGCTCTGTTTCCCTCCCTTGCTACCCTCCCTGGCTTCCCTCCCCAGTGACCCTCCCCTGCTTCCCTCCCCTGCTTCCGTTCCCTGCTTCCGTTCCCTGCTTCCCTCCCCTGCTTCCGTTCCCTGCTTCCGTCCCCTGCTTCCCTCCCCTGCTTCCCACCCCTGTTTCACTCCCCTGCTTCCCTCCCCTGCTTCCCTCCCCTGTTTCACTCCCCTGTTTCACTCTCAGTTTCACTCTACTTTGTTGCAACCCTGCTTCACTCCCCGATTGACTTTCTTGTTTCACTCTCCTGTTTCACTCTCCTGTTTCACTCCCTTGTTTTACTCCCCTGTTTCACTCTCCTCTTTTGCTCTCCCTGTTTCACTCCCCTGTTTCACTCCCCTGTTTCACACCCCTGTTTCACTCCTCTGTTTCACTCCCCTGTTTCACTCTCCTGTTTCACTCCAAAGTTTCACTCCCTTGTTTTACTCCCCTGTTTCACTCTCCTGTTTTGCTCTCCAAGTTTCACTCCCCTGTTTCACAGCATTGTTTCACTCCACTGTTTCACTCTCCTGTTTCACTCCACTGTTTCACTCTCCTGTTTAGCTCTCCCTGTTTCAATCCCCGGTTTCACACTCCCCTGTTTCACTCCCGTTTCACTCTTCTGTTTCACTCCTGTGATGCACTCTCCTTTTTCACTCCCCTGCTTCACTCTCCTTTTCCACTCTCCTGTTCCACTCTCCTGTTCCACTCTCGTGTTTCACTCTCGTGTTTCACTCTCGTGTTTCACTCCCCTGCTTCACTCTTGTGTTTCACTCTCCTATTTCACTCTCCTGTTTCACTCCCTTATTTCACTTTCCAGTTTCACTCCCATGCTTCACTCCCCTCTTTCAGTCATCTATTTCCCTCAACCGATTCTGTCCCCTGATTCACTCTCCTTTTGTGTACTCCCTTTTCAGTCCCCTCCTTCACTCCCCTCCTTCACTCCCCTGCTTCAATCTCCTGTTTCAATCTTTTGTTTCAATCTCCTGCGTACCTCCCCTGCTTCCCTCCCCTGCTTCCCTCCCCTGCTCCACTCTCCTGTTTCACTCCCTTGTTTTACTCCCCTGTTTCACTCTCCTGTTTTGCTCTCCCTGTTTCACTCCCGTGTTTCACTCCCGTGTTTCACTACCCTCTTTCACTCTCCTGTTTCACTCCTTTGTTTCATTCTCCTGTGTCACTCCCCAGTTTCACTCCCCTGTTTCACTCCCTTGTTTCACACCACTGTTTCACTCTCTTGTTTTACTCCCCTGTCTCACACTCCTGTTTTGCTCTCCCTTGTTCACTCCCCTGTTTCACTCCCCTGTTTCACTCCCTTGTTTCACACCACTGTTTCACTCTCTTGTTTTACTCCCCTGTTTCACACTCCTGTTTTGCTCTCCCTGTTTCACTCCCCTGTTTCACTCCCCTGTTTCACTCCCCTGTTTCACTCTGCTCTTTCACTGTCCTGTTTGGCTGTCCCTGTTTCAATCCCCTCTTTCACACTCCCCTGTTTCACTCCTGTTTCACTCTTCTGTTTCACTCCCATGTTGCGCTCTCCTGTTTCTCTCCCCTGCTTCACTCTCCTGTTCCACTCTCCTGTTCCACTCTCCTGGTCCACTCTCCTGTTCCACTCTCGTGTTTCACTCTCGTGTTTCACTCCGCTGTTTCACTCCCCTGTTTCACTCCCATGTTTCACTCCCCTGATTCACTCTCCTGTTTCGGTCCCTTATTTCACTTTCCTGTTTCACTCCCCTGCTTCACTCCCCTGCTTCACTCTCCTGCTTCAATCTCCTGTTTCAATCTTTTGTTTCAATCTCCTGCTTCCCTCCCCTGCTTCACTCCAATGCTTCACTCCCCTGCTTCACTCCCCTGCTTCCCTCCCCTGCTTCCCTACCCTGCTTCCCTCCCCTGCTTCCCACCCCTGCTGCCCTCCTCTGCTTCCCTCTCCTGTTTCACTCTCCTGTTCCACTCTCCTGTTCCACTCTCCTGTTCCACTCTCCTGTTTCACTCTCGTGATTCACCCTCCTGTTTCACTCTAGTGTTTCACTCTCATGTTTCACTCCCCTGATTGACTGTCCTGTTTCACTCTCCTGTTTCACGCCCCAGTTGCACTCCCTTGTTTCACTCTCCTGTTTTGCTCTCCCTGCTTCCCTCCCCTGCTTCACTCCCCTGCTCCGCTCCCCTGCTTCCCTCCCCTGCTTCCCTCCCCTGCTTCCCTCCCCTGCTTCCCTCTGCTGCTTCAATCTCCTGTACCACTCTCCTGTTTCACTCTCCTGTTCCAAGCTCGTGTTTCACTCTTTTGTTTCACTCTCGTGTTTCACTCTCATGTTTAACTCCCCTGTTTCACTCTCGTTTTTCACTCTCCTATTTCATTCTCCTATTTCAATCCCTTCTTTTACTCCACTATTTCACTCTCCTGTTTCACTCCCTTATTTCATTTTCCTGTTTCACTCCCATGCTTCACTCCCCTGTTTCAGTCATCTGTTTCCCTCAACTGATTCTCTCCCCTGCTTCACTCTAATTTTTTGTACACCCGTTTCACTCCCATGCTTCAATCCCCCGCTACACTTCCCTGATTCACTCCCCTGCTTCAATCTCCTGTGTCAAACTTTTGTTTCAATCTCCTGCTTCCCTCCCCTGCTCCACTCTCCTGTTTCACTCTCCTGTTTCATTCTCCTGTTTTGCAGCCCTGTTCCACTCTCCTGTACCACTCTCCTGTTTCACTCTCGTGTTTCACTCTCGTGTTTCACTCTCCTGTTTCACTCCCCTTTTTCAGTCCCCTGTTTCACTCCCCTGTTTCACTCCCCTGTTTCGCTCCCCTGTTTCGCTCTCCTGTTTCACTCCCCAGTTTCACTCCCCAGTTTCACTCTCCTGTTTCACACTCCTGTTTCACACTCTGGGTTCACTCTCCTGTTTTGAACTCCCCTGTTTTGCAGCCCCTCTTCACTCCCCTGATTGACTGTCCTGTTTCACACTCCCGTTTCACTCCCCTGTTTCACCCAACTGATTCTGTCCCCCGTTTCACTCTCCTGTTTTGTACTCCCGTTTCACTCCTCCATTTCACTCCCGTGTTTCACCCACCTGCTTCACTCCCCTGCTTCACTTCCCTGTTTCACTCCTCTGTCTCACTCCCCTGTCTCACTGCTCTGTTTCCCTCCCTTGCTACCCTCCCTGGCTTCCCTCCCCAGTGACCCTCCCCTGCTTCCCTCCCCTGCTTCCGTTCCCTGCTTCCGTTCCCTGCTTCCCTCCCCTGCTTCCGTTCCCTGCTTCCGTCCCCTGCTTCCCTCCCCTGCTTCCCACCCCTGTTTCACTCCCCTGCTTCCCTCCCCTGCTTCCCTCCCCTGTTTCACTCCCCTGTTTCACTCTCAGTTTCACTCTACTTTGTTGCAACCCTGCTTCACTCCCCGATTGACTTTCTTGTTTCACTCTCCTGTTTCACTCTCCTGTTTCACTCCCTTGTTTTACTCCCCTGTTTCACTCTCCTCTTTTGCTCTCCCTGTTTCACTCCCCTGTTTCACTCCCCTGTTTCACACCCCTGTTTCACTCCTCTGTTTCACTCCCCTGTTTCACTCTCCTGTTTCACTCCATAGTTTCACTCCCTTGTTTTACTCCCCTGTTTCACTCTCCTGTTTTGCTCTCCAAGTTTCACTCCCCTGTTTCACAGCATTGTTTCACTCCACTGTTTCACTCTCCTGTTTCACTCCACTGTTTCACTCTCCTGTTTAGCTCTCCCTGTTTCAATCCCCGGTTTCACACTCCCCTGTTTCACTCCCGTTTCACTCTTCTGTTTCACTCCTGTGATGCACTCTCCTTTTTCACTCCCCTGCTTCACTCTCCTTTTCCACTCTCCTGTTCCACTCTCCTGTTCCACTCTCGTGTTTCACTCTCGTGTTTCACTCTCGTGTTTCACTCCCCTGCTTCACTCTTGTGTTTCACTCTCCTATTTCACTCTCCTGTTTCACTCCCATATTTCACTTTCCAGTTTCACTCCCATGCTTCACTCCCCTCTTTCAGTCATCTATTTCCCTCAACCGATTCTGTCCCCTGATTCACTCTCCTTTTGTGTACTCCCTTTTCAGTCCCCTCCTTCACTCCCCTCCTTCACTCCCCTGCTTCAATCTCCTGTTTCAATCTTTTGTTTCAATCTCCTGCGTACCTCCCCTGCTTCCCTCCCCTGCTTCCCTCCCCTGCTCCACTCTCCTGTTTCACTCCCTTGTTTTACTCCCCTGTTTCACTCTCCTGTTTTGCTCTCCCTGTTTCACTCCCGTGTTTCACTCCCGTGTTTCACTACCCTCTTTCACTCTCCTGTTTCACTCCTTTGTTTCATTCTCCTGTGTCACTCCCCAGTTTCACTCCCTTGTTTTACTCCCCTGTTTCACTCTCCTGTTTTGCTCTCCCTCTTTCACTCCCCTGTTTCACTCCCCTGTTTCACACCACTGTTTCACTCCCTTTGTTAATCTCCTGTGTCACTCTCCAGTTTTGCTCCCCCTGTTTCACTCCCCTGTTTCACTCCCCTGTTTCACTCCCTTGTTTCACACCACTGTTTCACTCTCTTGTTTTACTCCCCTGTTTCACACTCCTGTTTTGCTCTCCCTGTTTCACTCCCCTGTTTCACTCCCCTGTTTCACTCCCCTGTTTCACTCTGCTTTTTCACTGTCCTGTTTGGCTGTCCCTGTTTCAATCCCCTCTTTCACACTCCCCTGTTTCACTCCTGTTTCACTCTTCTGTTTCACTCCCGTGATGCGCTCTCCTGTTTCTCTCCCCTGTTTCACTCTCCTGTTCCACTCTCCTGTTCCACTCTCTGGTCCACTCTCCTGTTCCACTCTCGTGTTTCACTCTCGTGTTTCACTCCGCTGTTTCACTCCCCTGTTTCACTCCCATGTTTCACTCCCCTGATTCACTCTCCTGTTTCGGTCCCTTATTTCACTTTCCTGTTTCACTCCCCTGCTTCACTCCCCTGCTTCACTCTCCTGCTTCAATCTCCTGTTTCAATCTTTTGTTTCAATCTCCTGCTTCACTCCCCTGCTTCCCTCCCCTGCTTCCCTCCCCTGCTTCTCTCCCCTGCTTCCCTCCCCTGCTTCCTTCCCCTGCTTCCCTCTCCTGTTTCACTCTCCTGTTCCACTCTCCTGTTCCACTCTCCTGTTCCATTCTCCTGTTCCACTCTCCTGTTTCACTCTCGTGATTCACCCTCCTGTTTCACTCCAGTGTTTCACTCTCGTGTTTCACTCTCATGTTTCACTCCCTGATTGACTGTCCTGTTTCACGCTCCTGTTTCACTCCCCAGTTTCACTCCCTTGTTTCACTCTCCTGTTTTGCTCTCCCTGTTTCTCTCCCCTGTTTCATGCCCTGTTTCACTGCCCTGTTTCACTGCCCTGTTTCACTCCCCTGTTTCACTCCCCTGTTTCACTCTCCTGTTTCAATCCCCTGTTTCACACTCACCTGTTTCACTCCCATTTCACTGTTCTGTTTCACTCCCGTGATACACTCTCCGGTTTCACTCCCCGATTCATTCTCCTGTTTCACTCTCCAGGTTTGCAGGCCTGTTTCACCCTCGTGTTTCCCCCTCATGTTTCACCCTCGTTTTTCACCATTGTGTTTCACCCTTGTGTTTCACCCTCGTGTTTCACCCTCGTGTTTCACTCTCGTGTTTCACTCTCGTGTTTCACTCACCTGTTCCACTCCCCTGTTTCACTCAACTGATTCTGTCCGCCGTTTCACTCTCCTTTCTCGTACACCCATTTCTCTCCCCTGCTTCACTCCCCTGCTTCACTCCCCTGCTTCACACCCCTGCTTCACTCCACTGCTTCAATCTCCTGTTTCAAACGTTTTTATCAATCTCCTGCTTCCCTCCCCTGCTTCCCTCCCCTGCTTCCCTCCGCTGCTTCCCTCTCCTGTACCACTCTCCTGTTTCACTCTCCTGTTCCAAGCTCGTGTTTCACTCTTTTGTTTCACTCTCGTGTTTCACTCTCGTGTTTAACTCCCCTGTTTCACTCTCGTGTTTCACTCTCCTATTTCAGTCTCCTATTTCAATCCCTTCTTTTACTCCCCTATTTCACTCTCCTGTTTCACTCCCTTATTTCATTTTCCTGTTTCACTCCCATGCTTCACTCCCCTGTTTCAGTCATCTGTTTCCCTCAACTGATTCTCTCCCCTGCTTCACTCTAATTTTTTGTACACCCGTTTCACTCCCCTGCTTCAATCCCCCGCTACACTCCCCTGATTCACTCCCCTGCTTCAATCTCCTGTGTCAAACTTTTGTTTCAATCTCCTGCTTCCCTCCCCTGCTTCCCTCCCCTGCTCCACTCTCCTGTTTCACTCTCCTGTTTCATTCTCCTGTTTTGCAGCCCTGTTCCACTCTCCTGTACCACTCTCCTGTTTCACTCTCGTGTTTCACTCTCGTGTTTCACTCTCCTGTTTCACTCCCCTTTTTCACTCCCCTGTTTCACTCCCCTGTTTCACTCCCCTGTTTCGCTCCCCTGTTTCGCTCTCCTGTTTCACTCCCCAGTTTCACTCCCCAGTTTCACTCTCCTGTTACACACTCCTGTTTCACAATCTGGGTTCACTCTCCTGTTTTGCACTCCCCTGTTTTGCAGCCCCTCTTCACTCCCCTGATTGACTGTCTTGTTTCACACTCCCGTTTCACTCCCCTGTTTCACTCAACTGATTCTGTCCCCCGTTTCACTCTGCTGTATTGTACTCCCGTTTCACTCCTCCATTTCACTCCCGTGTTTCACCCACCTGCTTCACTTCCCTGCTTCACTCCTCTGTCTCACTCCCCTATCTCACTGCTCTGTTTCCCTCCCTTGCTACCCTCCCTGGCTTCCCTCCCCGGTGACCCTCCCCTGCTTCCCTCCCCTGCTTCCGTTCCATCCTTCCGTTCCCTGCTTCCCTCCCCTGCTTCCGTTCCCTGCTTCCGTCCCCTGCTTCCCTCCCCTGCTTCCCACCCCTGTTTCACTCCCCTGCTTCCCTCCCCTGCTTCCCTCCCCTTTTTCACTCCCCTGTTTCACTCTCAGTTTCACTCTACTTTGTTGCAACCCTGCTTCACTCCCCTGATTGACTGTCTTGTTTCACTCTCCTGTTTCACTCTCCTGTTTCACCCCCTTGTTTTACTCCCCTGTTTCACTCTCCTCTTTTGCTCTCCCTGTTTCACTCCCCTGTTTCACTCCCCTGTTTCACACCCCTGTTTCACTCCTCTGTTTCACTCCCCTGTTTCACTCTCCTGTTTCACTCCATAGTTTCACTCCCTTGTTTTACTCCCCTGTTTCACTCTCCTGTTTTGCTCTCCCTGTTTCACTCCCCTGTTACACTCCCCTGTTTCACAGCATTGTTTCACTCCCCTGTTTCACTCCCCTGTTTCACTCCACTCTCGTGTCTCACTCTCCTAATTCACTTTCCTGTTTCGCTCCCATGCTTCACTCCCCTCTTTCAGTCATCTGTTTCCCTCAACTGATTCTGTCCCCTGATTCACTCTCCTTTTTTGCACTCTCGTTTCACTCCCCAGATTCTCTCTCCTGCTTCCCTCCCCTGCTTCTCTCCCCTGCTCCACTCTCCTGTTTCAATCTCCTGTTTCATTCTCCTGTTTTGCAGCCCTGTTCCACTCTCCTGTTTCACTCTTGTGTTTCACTCCCCTGTTTCACTCCCCTGTTTCGCTCTCCTGTATCGCTCTCCTGTATCGCTCTCCTTTATCGCTCTCCTGTTTCGTTCTCCTGTTTCACTCTCCTGTTTTGCTCTCCCTGTTTCACTCCCCTGTTTCACTCCACTGTTTCACTCCCCTTTTTCACTCCCCTCTTTTGCTATCCCTGTTTCAAACCCCTGTTTCACACTCCCCTGTTTCACTCCCGTTTAACTCTTCTGTTTCACGCCTGTTTCACTCTACTGTTTCACTCCCGTGATACACTCTCCTGTTTCACTCCCCTGATTCATTCTCCTGTTTCACACCCATGTTTCACTCCCGTGTTACATTACCCTGTTTCACTCTCCTGTTTCACTCTCCTGTTTCACTCTCCAGTTTTGCAGCCCTGTTTCACCCGCGTGTTTCCCCCTCGTGTTTCACCCTTGTTTTTCACCGTTGTGTTTCACCCTTGTTTTTCACACTCGTGTTTCACCCTTGTGTTTCACCCTTGTGTTTCACCCTCGTGTTTCGCCCTCGTGTTTCATCCTCGTGTTTCATTCTCGTCTTTCACTTATCTGTTGCACTCCCCTGTTTCACTCAACTGTTTCTGTCCCACGTTTAACTCTCCTTTTTCATACAACCGTTTCCCTCCCCTGCTTCACTCCCCAGCTTCTCTCCCCTGCTTCCGTCCCCTGTTTCACTCCCCTGTTTCACTCCCCTGTTTCACTCCCTTGTTTTACTCCCCTGTTTCACTCTCCTGTTTTGATCTCCCAGTTTCACTCCCCTGTTTCACTCCCCTGTTTCATTCTCCTGTTTCACTCCCCAGTTTCACTCCCTTGTTTTACTCCCCTGTTTCACTCTCCTGTTTTGCTCTCCCTGTTTCACTCCCCTGTTTCACTCTGCTGTTTCACACCACTGTTTCAGTCTCCTGTTTCACTCCCCTGCTTCACTCTCCTGTTCCACTCTCCTGTTCCACTCTCGTGTTTCACTCTCGTGTTTCACTCTCATGTTTCACTCTTTTGTTTCAGTCCCCTGTTTCACTCTCGTGTTTCACTCTCCTATTTCACTTTCCTGTTTCACTCCCATGCTTCACTCCCCTCTTTCAGTCATCTGTTTCCCTCAACTGATTCTGTCCCCTGATTCACTCTCCTTTTTTGTACTCCCGTTTCACTCCCCTGCTTCCCTCCCCTGCTTCCCTCCCCTGTTCCACTCTCCTGTTTCATTCTCCTGTTTTTCAGCCCTGTTCCACTCTCCTGTTTCACTCTCGTGTTTCACTCTCGTGTTTCACTCTCGTGTGTCACTCCCCTGTATCACACCCCTGTTTCAATCCCGTTTCACTCCACTGTTTCGTTCTCCTGCATCGCTCTCCTTTATCGCTCTCCTGTTTTATTCTCCTGTTCCACTCTCCTCTTTTGCTCTCCCTGTTTCACTCCCCTGTTTCACTCCACTGTTTCACTCCCCTGTTTCACTCCCCTGTTTTGCTATCCCTGTTTCAAACCCCTGTTTCACAATCCCCTGATTCACTCCCGTTTCACTCCACTGTTTCACTCCCGTTTCACTCTACTGTTTCACTCCCGTGATACACTCTCCTGTTTCACTCCATTGATTCATTCTCCTGTTTCACACCCATGTTTCAATCCCGTGTTACATTACCCTGTTTCACTCTCCTGCTTCACTCCCCTGATTCATTCTCCTCTTTCACTCTCATTTTTCACTCCCGTGTTACATTACCCTGTTTCACTCTCCTGTTTCACTCTCCTGTTTCACTCTCCTGTTCCAATCTCCTGTTTTACTCACCAGTTTTGCTGCACTGTTTAACACTCGTGTTTAACCCTCGCGTTTCAACATTATGTTTCACCCTTGTTTTTCACCCTCGTGTTTCACCCTTGTGTTTCACCCTTGTGTTTCACCCTCGTGTTTCACCCTCGTTTTTCACACTCATTTTTCACTCTCGTGTTTCACTCACCTGTTGCACTCCCCTGTTTCACTCAACTGATTCTGTTCCCCGTTTCACTCTCCTTTTGCGTACACCTGTTTCCCTCCACTGCTTCACTCCCCTGCTTCACTACCCTGCTTCACTCCCCTGCTTCATTCCCCTGCTTCACTCCCCTGATTTACTACTCTGCTTCACTCCCCTGCTTCAATCTCCTGTTTCAAACTTTTGTTTCAATCTACTGCTTCCCTCCCCTGCTTCCCTCCCCTGCTTCCCTCCCCTGCTTCCCTTCCCTGCTCCCCTCCCCTGCTTCGCAACCCTGCTCCCCTCCCCTGCTTCTCTCTCCTGATTCACTCTCCTGTGCAACTCTCCTGTTCAACTCTCCTGTTTCATTCTCCTGTTCCACTCTCCTGTTCCACTCTCATGTTTCACTCTCATGTTTCAATCTCGTGTTTCACTGTCGTGTTTCACTCCCCTGTTGCCCTCTCGTGTTTCACTCTCCTATTTCACTATCCTATTTCACTCCCTTGTTTTACTCCCCTGTTTCACTCTCCTGTTTCACTCCCTTATTTCATTTTCCTGTTTCACTCCCATGCTTCACTGCCCTGTTTCACTCCCCTGCTTCACTCCCCTGCTTCCATCTCCTGTTTCAATCTTTTGTTTCAATCTCCTCCTTCCCTCCTTTGCTTCCCTCCCCTGATCCACTCTCCTGTTTCACTCTCCTGTTTCATTCTCCTGTTTTGCAGCCCTGTTCCACTCTGCTGTTTCACTCTCGTGTTTCACTGTCCTGTTTTGTAACCCTGCTTCACTCCCCTGATTGACTGTCCAATTTCACTCTCCTGTTTCACTCCCTTGTTTTACTCCCTTGTTTCAGTCTCCTGTTTCACTCCCTTGTTTTACTCCCCTGTTTCACTCTCCTCTTTTGCTCGCCCTGTTTCACTCCCCTGTTTCACTCCCCTGTTTCACACCCCTGTTTCACTCCTCTGTTTCACTCCCCTGTTTCACTCTCCTGTTTCACTCCATAGTTTCACTCCCTTGTTTTACTCCCCTGTTTCACTCTCCTGTTTTGCTCTCCCTGTTTCACTCCCCTGTTACACTCCCCTGTTTCACAGCATTGTTTCACTCCCCTGTTTCACTCCCCTGTTTCACTCCACTCTCGTGTCTCACTCTCCTAATTCACTTTCCTGTTTCACTCCCATGCTTCACTCCCCTCTTTCAGTCACCCCTGTTTCA
Organism: Carcharodon carcharias; assembly: GCF_017639515.1. Classification (NCBI taxonomy): domain Eukaryota; kingdom Metazoa; phylum Chordata; class Chondrichthyes; order Lamniformes; family Lamnidae; genus Carcharodon; species Carcharodon carcharias. The sequence goes on from NC_054476.1 coordinate 26,873,434, forward strand.
CTCCTCTGTTTCACTCCCCTGTTTCACTCTCCTGTTTCACTCCATAGTTTCACTCCCTTGTTTTACTCCCCTGTTTCACTCCCCTGTTTCACTCCCCTGTTTCACTCTCCTGTTTCACTCCCTTGTTTTACTCCCCTGTTTCACTCTCCTGTTTCACTCTCCTGTTTAACTCTCCTGTTTCACTCTCCTGTTTTGCTCTCCCTGTTTCACTCCCCTGTTTCACTCCTCTCTTTCATTCCCCTGTTTCACTCTCCTGTTTCACTCCCTTGTTTTACTCCCTTGTTTCACTCTCCTGTTTCACTCTCCTGTTTCACTCTCCTGTTTTGCTCTCCCTGTTTCACTCTCCTCTTTCACTCCCCTGTTTCACTCCTCTCTTTCACTCCCCTGTTTCATTCTCCTGTTTCACTCCCCAGTTTCACTCCCCTGCTTCACACCCCTGTTTCACACCCCCGTTTCACTCCCCTGTTTCACTCCCCTGTTTCACTCCGCTGTTTTACTCTCCTGTTTGGCTCTCCCCCTTTTCAATCCTCTGTTTCACACTCCACTGTTTCACTCCCGTTTCACTCTTCTGTTTCACTCCCGTGATACACTCTCCTGTATCACTCCACAGATTCAGTCTCCCGTTTCGCTCCCATTTTTCACTCCCGTGTTACATTACTCTGTTCCACTCTCGTGTTCCACTTTCCTGTTCCACTCTCCTGTTCTACTCTCGTGTTTTACTCTCGTGTTTCACTCTCGTGTATCACTCTCCTGTTTCACTTTCGTGTTTCACTCTCCTGTTTCACTCTCCTATTTCACTCCCTTGTTTTTTGCCCCTGTTTCACTCTCCTGTTTCACTCCCTTATTTCACTTTCCTATTTCACTCCCATGCTTCACTCCCCTCTTTCAGTCATCTGTTTCCCTCAACTGATTCTTTCCCCTGATTTACTCTCCTTTTTTTTACTCCCGTTTCACTCCCCTGCTTCACTCCCCTCCTTTACTCACCTGCTTCAGTCCCCTGCTTCACTCCCCTGCTTCAATCTCCTGTTTCAATCTTTTGTTTCAATCTCCTGCTTCCTTCCCCTGCTTCCCTCCCCTGCTTCCCTCCCCTGCTTCCCTCCCCTGCTTCACTCTCCTGTTTCACTCCCCTGTTTCACTCCTCTGTTTCACTCCCCTGTTTCACTCCCCTGTTTCACACGCCTGTTTCACTCCCCTGTTTCACTTCCCTGTTTCACACGCCTGTTTCGCTCCCCTGTTTCGCCCCCCTGTTTCGCTCCCCTTTTTCACTCCCCTCTTTCACTCCCCTCTTTCGCTCCCCTCTTTTGCTCCCCTGTTTTGCTCCCCTGTTTTGCTCCACTGTTTCGCTCTCCTGTTTCGCTCTCCTGTTTTGCTATCCTGTTTCGCTCTCCTGTTTCGCTCTCCTGGTTCGCTCTCCTGTATCACTCTCCTGTTTCGCTCTCCTGTTTTCCTCTCTTGTTTTGCTCTTCCTTTTTCACTTCCCTGTTTCACTCCCCTGTTTCACTCCCCTGTTTTGCTCTCCCTGTTTCAATCTCCTGTTTCACATTCCCCTGTTTCACTCCAGTTTCACTCTTCTGTTTCACTCCCGTTTCACTCTTCTGTTTCACTCCCGTGATACACTCTCCTGTTTCACTCCCGTGATACACTCTCCTGTTTCACTGCCATGATTCATTCTCCTGTTTCACGCCCATGTTTCACTCCCATGTTACATTACTCTGTTTCACTCTCCTGTCCCACTCTCCTGTTTCACTCTCCTGTTTCAATCTCCTGTTTCAGTCTCCAGATTTGCAGCCCTGTTTCACCCTCGTGTTTCACGCTCATGTTTCACCCTTGTGTTTCACCATCGTGTTTCACCCTCGTTTTGCACCCTCGTGTTTCACCCACGTGTTTCACCCTCGTGTTTCAACCTCGTGTTTCACTTTCGTGTTTCACTCACCTGTTGCACTCCACGTTTCACTCAACTGATTCTGTCCCGCATTTCACTCTCCTTTTTCGTACACCTGTTTCCCTCCCCTGCTTCACTCCCCTGCTTCACTCCCCTGCTTCACTCCACTGATTCACTCCGCTGCTTCACTCCCCTGCTTCACTCCACTGCTTCACACCCCTGCTTCACATCCCTGCTTCACTCCCCTGCTTCATTCCCCTTCTTCACTACCCTGCTTCACTCCCCTGCTTCAATCTCCTGTTTCGAACTTTTGTTTCAATCTCCTGCTTCCCTCCCGTGCTTCCCTCCCCTCCTTCCCTCCCCTGCTTCCCTCCCCTGCTTCCCTCCCCTGCTTCCCTCCTCTGCTTCCCTCCCCTGTTTCACTCCCCTGTTTCACTCTCATTTTCACTGTCCTGTTTTGCAACCCTCCTTCACTCCCCTGATTGACTGTCCTGTTTCACTCTCCTGTTTCACTCTCCTGTTTCACTCCCTTGTTTCACTCCCCTGTTTCACTACCCTGTTTCACTCCCCTGTTTCACTCTCCTGTTTTCCTTTTCCTGTTTCAATCCTCTGTTTCACACTCCTCTGTTTCACTCCCGTTTCACTCTTCTATTTGACTCCCGTAATGCACTTTCCTGTTTCGCTCCCCTGATTCATTCTCCTTTTTCACACCCATGTTTCACTCCCGTGTTACATTACCCTGTGTCACTCTGCTGTTTCACTCTCCTGTTTCACTCTCCTGTTTCAATCTCCTGTTTCACTCTCCAATTTTGCAGCCCTGTTTCACCCTCGTATTTCAGCCTCGTATTACAACCTCATGTTTCACCCTTGTGTTTCACCCTCGTGTTTCACCTTTGTGTTTCACCCTCGTGTTTCACCATTGTGTTTCACCCTCGTGTTTCATTCTCTTGTTTCACTCTCGTGTTTCACTCATCTGTTGCACTCCCCTCTTTCACTCTAATGATCTTGTCCCCCATTTCACAATCCTTTTTCGTACACCCGATCCCCTCCCCTGCTTCACTCCCCTGCTTCACTCCCCTGCTTCACTCCCCTGCTTCACTCCCCTGCTTCATTCCCCTGCTTCACTCCCCTGCTTCAATCTCCTCTTTCAAACTCTTGTTTCAATCTTTTGTTTCAATCTCCTGCTTCCCTCACCTGCTTCCCTCCTCTGCTGCCTTCACTTGCTCCACTCTCCTGTTTCACTCTCCTGTTTCAAACTCCTGTTTCACTCTCGTGTTTCACTCTCTTGTTTCAATCACGTGTTTCAATCACGTGTTTCACTCCTGTTTCACTCCTGTTTCACTCTCCTGTTTCACTGTCCTGTTTCACTGTCCTGTTTCACTCTCCTGTTTCCATCTCCTGTTTCACTGTCCTGTTTCACTCTCCTATTTCATTCCCTTGTTTTACTCCCCTGTTTCACACTCCTGTTTCACTCCCATATTTCATTTTCCTGTTTCACTCCCATGCTTCACTCCCCTGTTTCACTCATCTGTTTCACTCAACTGATTCTGTCCCCTGTTTCACTCTCCTTTTTTGTGCTCCCGTTTCACTCCGCTGCTTCACTCCCCTCTTTCAATCTCTTGTTTCAATCCCCTGTTTCAATCTCCTGTTTCAATCTTCTGCTTCCCTCCCCAGCTTTCCTCCCCTGCTTCCTTCTCCTGCTTGCCACTCCCCCCCACCCGCTCCACTCTCCTGTTTCACTCTCCAGTTTTGCAGCTGTGGTTCAATCCACTCTTTCACTCTACTGTTTCACACCACTGTTTCACTCTCGTGTTTCACTCTCGTGTTTCATTCTTGTGTTTCACTCCCCTGCTTCACTCCCCTGCTTCACTCCCCTGCTTCAATCTCTTGTTTCAATCTCTTGTTTCAATCTCTTGTTTCAATCTGCTGTTTCAAACTCCTGTTTCAATCTCCGGTTTCAATCTCCTGTTTTGCAGCCCTGCTTCACTCTACTGTTTCACTCTCCTGTTTCACTCTCGTGTTTCACTCCGTTGTTTTCCTGCCCTGTTTCACTCTCTTGTTTTGCTCTCCCTGTTCCAATCCCCTGTTTCACACTTCCCTTTTTCACTACCCTGAGAGACTCCTTTTTCTCTGATTCCTTTCTCACACTCCCCTGATTCAATCTCCTGTTTCACACCCCTGTTTCCCTCTCTGGCTTCACTCTCCTTTTTGCACTCCCCTGTTTTGCAGCCCTTCTTCACTCCCCTGATTGACTGTCCTGTTTCACATTCCTCTGTTTCACTCAGCTGTTTCACTCCCCTGTTTCACCCAACAGATTCTGTCCCCTGTTTCACTCTCCGTTTTGTACTCCCGTTTGACTCCCCCATTTCACTCCCGTGTTTCACCCACTTGCTTCACTCCCCTGCTACACTTCCTGCTTCACTCCTCTGTCTCACTCCCCTGTCTCACTGCTCTGTTTCCCTCCCTTGCTGCCGTCCCCGAATTCTCTCTCCGGCGACCCTCCACTGCTTCCCTCTCCTGCTTCCCTCCCCTGTTTCCATTCCATGCTTCCGTTCCATGCTTCGCTCCCCTGCTTCCATTCCCTGCTTACGTCCCCTGCTTCCCTCCCCTGCTTCCCACCCCTGTTTCACTCCCCTGCTTCACTCCCCTGCTTCCCTCCCCTGTTTCACTCCCCTGTTTCACTCTCAGTTTCACTCTCCTTTTTGCAACCCTGCTTCACTCCTCTGATTGACTGTCTTGTTTCACTCTCCTGTTTCACTCTCCTGTTTCACTCCCTTGTTTTACTCCCCTGTTTCACTCTCCTCTTTTGCTCTCCCTGTTTCACTCCCCTGTTTCACTCCCCTGTTTCACACCCCTGTTTCACTCCTCTGTTTCACTCCCCTGTTTCACTCTCCTGTTTCACTCCATAGTTTCACTCCCTTGTTTTACTCCCCTGTTTCACTCTCCTGTTTTGCTCTCCCTGTTTCACTCCCCTGTTACACTCCCCTGTTTCACAGCATTGTTTCACTCCCCTGTTTCACTCCCCTGTTTCACTCTCCCTGTTTCAATCCCCGGTTTCACACTCCCCTGTTTCACTCCCGTTTCACTCTTCTGTTCCACTCCTGTGATGCACTCTCCTTTTTCACTCCCCTGCTTCACTCTCCTTTTCCACTCTCCTGTTCCACTCTCCTGTTCCACTCTCGTGTTTCACTCTCGTGTTTCACTCTCGTGTTTCACTCCCCTGTTTCACTCTTGTGTTTCACTCTCCTATTTCACTCTCCTGTTTCACTCCCTTATTTCACTTTCCAGTTTCACTCCCATGCTTCACTCCCCTCTTTCAGTCATCTATTTCCCTCAACCGGTTCTGTCCCCTGATTCACTCTCCTTTTTTGTACTCCCTTTTCACTCCCCTCCTTCACTCCCCTCCTTCACTCCCCTGCTTCACTCCCCTGCTTCACTCCCCTGCTTCAAACTCCTGTTTCAATCTTTTGTTTCAATCTCCTGCTTACCTCCCCTGCTTCCCTCCCCTGCTTCCCTCCCCTGCTCCACTCTCCTGTTTCACTCTCGTGTTTCACTCTCCTCTTTCACTCTCCTCTTTCACTCCCCTGTTCCCCCCCCCCCCCCCGTTTCCTTCCCCTGTTTCACTCCCCTCTTTCACTCTCCTGTTTCACACCCCTGTTTCACACTCTGGGTTCACTCTCCTGTTTTGCACTCCCCTGTTTTGCAGCCCTTCTTCACTCCCCTGATTGACTGTCCTGTTTCACACTCCCCTGATTCACTCAGCTGTTTCACTCCCCTGTTTCACTCAACTGATTCTGTCCCCCGTTTCACTCTCCTGTTTTGTACTCCCGTTTCACTCCCCCATTTCACTCCCGTGTTTCACCCACCTGCCTCACTCCCCTGCTTCACTTCCCTGCTCACTCCTCTGTCTCACTCCCGTCTCACTGCTCTGTTTCCCTTCCTTGCTACCCTCCTCGGCTTCCCTCCCTGGCGACCCTCCTCTGCTTCCCTCCCCTTCTTCCGTTCCCTGCTTCCCTCCCCTGCTTCCGTTCCCTGCTTACCTCCCCTGCTTCACTCCCCTGCTTCCCTCCCGTGCTTCCCTCCCCTGTTTCACTACCCTGTTTCACTCCCCTCTTTCACTCCCTTGTTTTACTCCCCTGTTTCACTCTCCTGTTTTGATCTCTCTGATTCACTCCCCTGTTTCACTCCCCTGTTTCACTCCCCTATTTCACTCTCCTGTTTCACTCCCCTGTTTCACTCCCCTGTTTCACTCCCCTGTTTCACTCCTCTGTTTCACACCACTGTTTCACTCCCCTGTTTCAATCCCGTGATGCACTCTCCTGTTTCACTCCCCTGCCTCACTCCCCAGCTTCACTTTCCTGTTCCACTCTCCTTCTCCACCCTCTTGTTTCACTCTCGTGTTTCACCCTCGTGTTTCAGCCCCCAGTTTCACTCTCGTGTCTCACTCTCCTATTTCACTTTCCTGTTTCACTCCCATGCTTCACTCCCCTCTTTCAGTCATCTGTTTCCCTCAACTGATTCTGTCCCCTGATTCACTCTCCTTTTTTGTACTCCCTTTTCACTCCCCTCCTTCACTCCCCTCCTTCACTCCCCTGCTTCACTCCCCTGCTTCACTCCCCTGCTTCAAACTCCTGTTTCAATCTTTTGTTTCAATCTCCTGCTTCCCTCCCCTGCTTCCCTCCCCTGCTTCCCTCCCCTGCTCCACTCTCCTGTTTCACTCTCGTGTTTCACTCTCCTCTTTCACTCTCCTCTTTCACTCCCCTTTCCCCCCCCCCTCGTTTCCTTCCCCTGTTTGACTCCCCTGTTTCACTCCCCTCTTTCACTCTCCTGTTTCACACCCCTGTTTCACACTCTGGGTTCACTCTCCTGTTTTGCACTCCCCTGTTTTGCAGCCCTTCTTCACTCCCCTGATTGACTGTCCTGTTTCACACTCCCCTGATTCACTCAGCTGTTTCACTCCCCTGTTTCACTCAACTGATTCTGTCCCCCGTTTCACTCTCCTGTTTTGTACTCCCCTTTCACTCCCCCATTTCACTCCCTTGTTTCACCCACCTGCCTCACTCCCCTGCTTCACTTCCCTGCTCACTCCTCTGTCTCACTCCCGTCTCACTGCTCTGTTTCCCTTCCTTGCTACCCTCCTCGGCTTCCCTCCCTGGCGACCCTCCTCTGCTTCCCTCCCCTTCTTCCGTTCCCTGCTTACCTCCCCTGCTTCACTCCCCTGCTTCCCTCCCGTGCTTCCCTCCCCTGTTTCACTACCCTGTTTCACTCCCCTCTTTCACTCCCTTGTTTAACTCCCCTGTTTCACTCTCCTGTTTTGATCTCTCTGATTCACTCCCCTGTTTCACTCCCCTGTTTCACTCCCCTATTTCACTCTCCTGTTTCACTCCCCTGTTTCACTCCCCTGTTTCACTCCCCTGTTTCACTCCTCTGTTTCACACCACTGTTTCACTCCCCTGTTTCAATCCCGTGATGCACTCTCCTGTTTCACTCCCCTGCCTCACTCCCCAGCTTCACTCTCCTGTTCCACTCTCCTTCTCCACCCTCTTGTTTCACTCTCGTGTTTCACCCTCGTGTTTCAGCCCCCAGTTTCACTCTCGTGTCTCACTCTCCTATTTCACTTTCCTGTTTTACTCCCATGCTTCACTCCCCTCTTTCAGTCATCTGTTCCCCTCAACTGATTCTGTCCCCTGATTCACTCTCCTTTTTTGTACTCCCGTTTCACTCCCCTGCTTCTCTCACCTGCTTCCCTCCCCTGCTTCCCTCCCCTGCTCCACTCTCCTGTTTCACTGTCCTGTTTCATTCTCCTGTTTTGCAGCCCTGTTCCACTCTCCTGTTTCACTCTCGTGTTTCACTCTCGTGTTTCACTCCCCTGTTTCATATCCCTGTTTCACTTCCCTGTTTCGCTTTCCTGTATCGCTCTTCTGTATCGCTCTCCTTTATCACTCTCCTGTTTCACTCTTCTGTTTCACTCCTGTGTCACTCTACTGTTTCACTCCCGTGATTCATTCTCCTGTTTCACACCCATGTTTCACTCCCGTGTTACATTACCCAGTTTCACTCTCCTGTTTCACTCTCCTGTTTCACTCTCCTGTTTCACTCTCCAGTTTTGCAGCCCTGTTTCACCCGTGTGTTTCCCCCTCGTGTTTCACCCTTGTGTTTCACCGTTGTGTTTCACCCTTGTTTTTCAAACTCGTGTTTCACCCTTGTGTTTCACCCTTGTGTTTCACCCACGTGTTTCGCCCTCATGTTTCATCCTCGTGTTTCACTCTCGTCTTTCACTTATCTGTTGCACTCCCCTCTTTCACTCAACTGATTCTGTCCCACGTTTAACTCTCCTTTTTCATACAACCGTTTCCCTCCTCTGCTTCACTCCCCTGCTTCCCTCCCCTGCTTCCCTCCCTTGTTTCACTCCCCTGTTTCAATCCCCTGTTTTACTCCCCTGTTTCACTCTCCTGTTTTGATCTCCCAGTTTAACTCCCCTGTTTCACTCCCCTGTTTCATTCTCCTGTTTCACTCCCCAGTTTCACTCCCTTGTTTTACTCCCCTGTTTCACTCTCCTGTTTTGCTCTTCCTGTTTCACTCCCCTGTTTCACTCTGCTGTTTCACACCACTGTTCCACTCTCCTGTTCCATTCTCCTGTTCCACTCTCCTGTTCCACTCTCGTGTTTCACTCTCGTGTTTCACTCTCCTATTTCACTTTCCTGTTTCACTCCCATGCTTCACTCCCCTCTTTCAGTCATCTGTTTCCCTCAACTGATTCTGTCCCCTGATTCACTCTCCTTTTTTGTACTCCTGTTTCACTCCCCAGCTTCTCTCACCTGCTTCCCTCCCATGCTTCCCTCCCCTGCTCCACTCTCCTGTTTCATTCTCCTGTTTTGCAGCCCTGTTCCACTCTCGTGTTTCACTCTCGTGTTTCACTCTCGTGTTTCACTCCCCTGTTTCACATCCCTGTTTCACATCCCTGTTTCACTCCCCTGTTTCACTCCCCTGTTTCGCTCTCCTGTATCGCTCTCCTGTTTTGCTCTACTGTTTCACTCTCCTTTTTTACTCTCCCTGTTTCACTCCCCTGTTTCACTCCACTGTTTCACTCCCCTTTTTCACTCCCCTCTTTTGCTATCCCTGTTTCAAACCCCTGTTTCACACTCCCCTGTTTCACTCCCGTTTCACTCTTCTGTTTCACTCCTGTTTCACCCTACTGTTTCACTCCCGTGATACACTCTCCTGTTTCACTCCCCTGATTCATTCTCCTATTTCACACCCATGTTTCACTCCCGTGTTACATTACCCTGTTTCACTCTCCTGTTTCACTCTCCTGTTTCACTCTCCTGTTTCACTCTCCAGTTTTGCAGCCCTGTTTCACCCGCGTGTTTCCACCTCGTGTTTCACCCTTGTGTTTCACCGTTGTGTTTCACCCTTGTTTTTCACACTCGTGTTTCACCCTTGTGTTTCACCCTTGTGTTTCACCCTCGTATTTCGCCCTCGTGTTTCATCCTCGTGTTTCACTCTCGTCTTTCACTTATCTGTTGCACTCCCCTCTTTCACTCAACTGATTCTGTCCCACGTTTAACTCTCCTTTTTCATACAAACGTTTCCCTCCCCTGCTTCACTCCCCTGCTTCACTCCCCTGCTTCACTCCCCTGCTTCAATCTCTTGTTTCAATCTCTTGTTTCAATCTCTTGTTTCAATCTGCTGTTTCAAACTCCTGTTTCAATCTCCGGTTTCAATCTCCTGTTTTGCAGCCCTGCTTCACTCCACTGTTTCACTCTCCTGTTTCACTCTCGTGTTTCACTCCGTTGTTTTCCTCCCCTGTTTCACTCTCTTGTTTTGCTCTCCCTGTTCCAATCCCCTGTTTCACACTTCCCTTTTTCACTACCCTGAGAGACTCCTTTTTCTCTGATTCCTTTCTCACACTCCCCTGATTCAATCTCCTGTTTCACACCCCTGTTTCACTCTCTGGCTTCACTCTCCTTTTTGCACTCCCCTGTTTTGCAGCCCTTCTTCACTCCCCTGATTGACTGTCCTGTTTCACACTCCCCTGTTTCACTCAGCTGTTTCACTCCCCTGTTTCACCCAACAGATTCTGTCCCCTGTTTCACTCTCCGTTTTGTACTCCCGTTTCAGCCCCCCATTTCACTCCCGTGTTTCACCCACTTGCTTCACTCCCCTGCTTCACTTCCTGCTTCACTCCTCTGTCTCACTCCCCTGTCTCACTGCTCTGTTTCCCTCCCTTGCTGCCGTCCCCGAATTCCCTCTCCGGCGACCCTCCACTGCTTCCCTCTCCTGCTTCCATTCCTTGCTACCCACCCCTGCGTCCGTTCCCTGCTTCCCTCCACTGCTACCCTCCCCTGCTTCCCTCCCCTGTTTCACTCTTTTGTTTCACTCTCAGTTTCACTCTCCTGTTTTTCAACCCTGCTTCACTCCCCTGAGTGACTGTCCAGTTTCACTCTCCTGTTTCACTCTCCTGTTTCACTCCCTTGTTTTACTCCCCTGTTTCACTCTCCTGTTTCACTCTCCAGTTTCACTCTCCTGTTTCACTCTCCTGTTTCACTCCCTTGATTTACTCCCCTGTTTTGCTCTCCTGTTTTGCTCTCCCTGTTTCACTCCTCTGTTTCACTCCCCTGTTGCACTCCTCTGTTTCACTCCTCTGTTTCACTCCCCTGTTTGACTCCCCTGTTTCACTCCGCTGTTTTACTCTCCTGTTTGCCTCTCCATGTTTCTATCCTTTGTTTCACACTCTCCTGTTTCACTCCCGTTTCACACTTCTGTTTCACTCCCGTGATGCATTCTCCTGTTTCACTCCACTGATTCATTCTCCTGTTTGACTCCCATGTTTCACTCCCCTGTTACATTACCCTGTTGCACTCTCCTGTTCCACATTCCTGCTCCACTGTCCTGTTTCACTCTCGTGTTTCACTCTGCTGTTTCACTCTCGTGTTTCACTCTCCTATTTCACTCTCCTATTTCACTCCTTTGTTTTACTCCCCTGTTTCACTCTCCTGTTTCACTACCTTATTTCACTTTCCTGTTTCACTCCACTACTTCACTCCCCTCCTTCACTATCCTGCTTCACTCCCCTGCTTCACTCCCCTGTTTCAATCTCCTGTTTCAATCTTTTGTTTCAATCTCCTGCTTCCCTCCCCTGCTCCCCTCCCCTGCTCCACCCTCCTGTTTCACTCTCCTGTTTCATTCTCCTGTTTTGCAGGCCTGTTCCACTCTCCTGTTTCACTCTCCTGTTCCACTCTCGTGTTTCACTCTCCTGTTCCACTCTCGTGTTTCACTCTCGTGTTTCACTCCCCTGTTTCACACTCATGTTTCACTCTCCTATTTCACTCTCCTATTTCACTCCCTTGTTTTACTCCCCTGTTTCACTCTCCTGTTTCACTCCCTTATTTCATTTTCCTGTTTCAATCCCATGCTTCACTCCACTGTTTCTGTCATCTGTTTCCCTCAACTGATTCTGTCCCCTGTTTCACTCTCCTTTTTTGTACTCCCGTTTCACTCCACTGCTTCACTCCCCTGCTTCATTCCCCTGCTTCACACCCCTGCTTCAATCTCCTGTTTCAATCTTTTGTTTCAATCTTCTGCTTCCATCCTTTGCTTCCCTCCCCGATCCACTCTCCTATTTCACTCTCCTGTTTCATTCTCCTGTTTTGCAGCCCTCTTCCACTCTCCTGTTTCACTCTCATGTTTCACTCTCTTCTTTCACTCTCATGTTTCACTCCCGTGTTTCGGTCCCCTGTTTCAGTCCCGTTTCCCTCCCCTGTTTCACTCCCGTGTTTCACCCACCTGCTTCACTCGCCTGCTTCACTTCCCTGCTTCACTCCCCTGATTCACTTCCCTGCTTCACTCCTCTGTCTCACTGCTGTGTTTCCCTCTCTTGCTACCCTCCCTGGCTTCCCTCCCCGGTGTCCCTCCCCTGCTACCCTCTACTGCTTCCCTCCCCTGCTTCCTTTCCATGCTTCCGTTCCCTGCTTCCCTCCCCTGCTTCCATTCCCTGCTTCCGTCCCCTGCTTCCCACCCCTGCTTCCCACCCCTGTTTCACTCCCCTGCTTCCCTCCCCTGCTTCCCTCCCCTGTTTCACTCCCCTGTTTCACTCTCAGTTTCACTCTACTTTTTTGCAACACTGCTTCACTCCCCTGATTGACTGTCCTGTTTCACTCCCCTGTTTCACTCTCAGTTTCACTCTACTTTTTTGCAACCCTGCTTCACTCCCCTGATTGACTGTCTTGTTTCACTCTCCTGTTTCACTCTCCTGTTTCACTCCCTTGTTTTACTCCCCTGTTTCACTCTCCTCTTTTGCTCTCCCTGTTTCACTCCCCTGTTTCACTCCCCTGTTTTACACCCCTGTTTCACTCCTCTGTTTCACTCCCCTGTTTCACTCTCCTGTTTCACTCCATAGTTTCACTCCCTTGTTTTACTCCCCTGTTTCACTCTCCTGTTTTGCTCTCCCTGTTTCACTCCCCTGTTACACTCCCCTGTTTCACAGCATTGTTTCACTCCCCTGTTTCACTCCCCTGTTTCACTCCGCTGTTTCACTCTCCTTTTTCACTCCCTGTTTCAATCCCTGGTTTCACACTCCCCTGTTTCACTCCTTTTTCACTCTTCTGTTTCACACCTGTGATGCACTCTCCTTTTTCACTCCCCTGCTTCACTCTCCTTTTCCACTCTCCTGTTCCACTCTCCTGTCCCACTCTCGTGTTTCACTCTCGTGTTTCACTCTCGTGTTTCACTCTCGTGTTTCACTCCCCTGTTTCACTCTTGTGTTTCACTCTCCTATTTCACTCTCCTGTTTCACTCCCTTATTTCACTTTCCAGTTTCACTCCCATGCTTCACTCCCCTCTTTCAGTCATCTATATCCCTCAACCGATTCTGTCCCCTGATTCACTCTCCTTTTTTGTACTCCCTTTTCACTCCCCTCCTTCACTCCCCTCCTTCACTCCCCTGCTTCACTCCCCTGCTTCACTCCCCTGCTTCAATCTCCTGTTTCAATCTTTTGTTTCAATCTCCTGCGTACCACCCCTGCTTCCCTCCCCTGCTTCCCTCCCCTGCTCCACTCTCCTGTTTCACTCTCGTGTTTCACTCTCCTCTTTCACTCCCCTGTTCCCCCCCCCCCCCCGTTTCCTTCCCCTGTTTGACTCCCCTGTTTCACTCCCCTCTTTCACTCTCCTGTTTCACACCCCTGTTTCACACTCTGGTTTCACTCTCCTGTTTTGCACTCCCCTGATTTGCAGCCCTTCTTCACTCCCCTGATTGACTGTCCTGTTTCACACTCCCCTGATTCACTCAGCTGTTTCACTCCCTTGTTTCACTCAACTGATTCTGTCCCCCGTTTCACTCTCCTGTTTTGTACTCCCGTTTCACTGCCCCAGTTCACTCTCGTGTTTCGCCCACCTGTTTCACTCAGCTGTTTCACTCCCCTGTTTCACTCAACTCATTCTGTCCCCCGTTTCACTCTCCTGTTTTGTACTCCCGTTTCACTCCTCCATTACACTCCCTTGTTTCACCCACCTGCCTCACACCCCTGCTTCACTTCCCTGCTCACTCCTCTGTCTCACTCCCGTCTCACTGCTCTGTTTCCTGCCCTTGCTACCCTCCCCGGCTTCCCTCCCTGGCGACCCTCCTCTGCTTCCCTCCCCTTCTTCCGTTCCCTGCTTCCCTCCCCTGCTTACATTCCCTGCTTACCTCCCCTGCTTCACTCCCCTGTTTCACTCCCTTGTTTTACTCCCCTGTTTCACTCTCCTCTTTTGATCTCCCTGTTTCACTCCCCTGTTTCACTCCCCTGTTTCACTCCCCCGTTTCACTCTCCTGTTTCACTCTCCTGTTTCACTCCCCTGTTTCACTCCTCTGTTTCACTCCTCTGTTTCACTCTCCTGTTTTGCTCTCCCTGTTTCACTCCCCTGTTTCACTCCTCTGTTTCACAACACTGTTTCACTCCCCTGTTTCACTCCCGTGATGCACTCTCCTGTTTCACTCCCCTGCCTCAATCCCCAGCTTCACTCTCCTGTTCCACTCTCCTGTTCCACTCGCCTGTTCCACTCGGCTGTTCCACTCTCCTGTTCCACTCTCCTGTTCCACTCTCCTTCTCCACCCTCTTGTTTCACTCTCGTGTTTCACCCTCGTGTTTCAGTCCCCAGTTTCACTCTCGTATCTCACTCTCCTAATTCACTTTCCTGTTTCACTCCCATGCTTCACTCCCCTCTTTCAGTCATCTGTTTCCCTCAACTGATTCTGTCCCCTGAATCACTCTCCTTTTTTGTACTCCCATTTCACTCCCCAGCTTCTCTCACCTGCTTCCCTCCCCTGCTCCACTCTCCTGTTTCACTCTCCTGTTTCATTCTCCTGTTTTGCAGCCCTGTTCCACTCTCCTGTTTCACTCTCGTGTTTCACTCTCGTGTTTCACTCCCCTGTTTCATATCCCTGTTTCACATCCCTGTTTCACATCCCTGTTTCACTCCCCTGTTTCAAACCCCTGTTTCGCTCTCCTGTATCGCTCTCCTGTATCGCTCTCCTTTATCGCTCTCCTGTTTCACTCTCCTGTTTCACTCTCCTGTTTTGCTCTCCCTGTTTCACTCCCCTGTTTCACTCCACTGTTTCACACCCCTTTTTCACTCCCCTCTTTTGCTATCCCTGTTTCAAACCCCTGTTTCACTCTTCTGTTTCACTCCTGTTTCACTCTACTGTTTCACTCCCGTGATACACTCTCCTGTTTCACTCCCCTGATTCATTCTCCTGTTTCACACCCATGTTTCACTCCCGTGTTACATTACCCTGTTTCACTCTCCTGTTTCACTCTCCTGTTTCACTCTCCTGTTTCACTCTCCTGTTTCAATCTCCTGTTTTACTCACTAGTTTTCCTGCACTGATTAACACTCGGGTTTCACCCTCGCTTTTCAACATTATGTTTCACTCTCGTGTTTCACCCTCGTGCTTAACCCTTGTGTTTCACCCTTGTGTTTCACCCTCGTGTTTCACATTATGTTTCACTCTCGTGTTTCACTCACCTGTTGCACCCCCCGTTTCACTCAACTGATTCTGTCCCCCGTTTCACTCTCCTTTTGCGTACACCTGTTTCCCTCCCCTGCTTCATTCCCCTGCTTCACTCCCCTGATTCACTCCCCTGCTTCACTCCCCTGCTTCAATCTCCTGTTTCAAACTTCTGTTTCAATCTACTGCATCCCTCCCCTGCTTCCCTCCCCGGCTTCCCTCCCCTGCTTCCCTCCCCTGCTTCCCTCTCCTGATTCACTCTCCTGTTCAACTCTCCTGTTCAACTCTCCTGTTTCATTCTCCTGTTCCACTCTCCTGTTCCACTCTTGTGTTTCACTCTCATGTTTCAATCTCGTGTTTCACTGTCGTGTTTCACTCCCCTGTTGCCCTCTCGTGTTTCACTCTCCTATTTCACTATCCTATTTCACTCCCTTGTTTTACTCCCCTGTTTCACTCTCCTGTTTCACTCCCTTATTTCATTTTCCTGTTTCACTCACATGCTTCACTCCCCTGTTTCTGTCATCTGTTTCCCTCAACTGATTCTGTCCCCTGTTTCACTCTCCTTTTTTGTACTCCCGTTTCACTCCCCTGCTTCACTCCCCTGCTTCATTCCCCTGCTTCACTCCCCTGCTTCACTCCCCTGCTTCCATCTCCTGTTTCAATCTTTTGTTTCAATCTTCTCCTTCCCTCCTTTGCTTCCATCCCCTGATCCACTCTCCTGTTTCACTCTCCTGTTTCATTCTCCTGTTTTGCAGCCCTGTTCCACTCTGCTGTTTCACTCTCGTGTTTCACTCCCCTGTTTCACTCCCCTGTTTCAGTCCCGTTTCCCTCCCCTGTTTTGCTCCCCTGTTTCACTCCCCTGGTTCGCTCTCCTGTTTCACACCCCTGTTTCACACTTTGGGTTCACTCTCCTGTTTTGCACTCCCCTGTTTTGTAGCCCTTTTTCACACCCCTGATTGACTGTCCTGTTTCACACTCCCCTGATTCACTCAGCTGTTTCACTCCCCTGTTTCACTCAACTGATTCTGTCCCCCGTTTCACTCTCCTGTTTTGTACTCCCGTTTCACTGCCCCAGTTCACTCCCGTGTTTCGCCCACCTGCTTCACTCCCCTGTTTCACTTCCCTGCTTCACTCCTCTGTCTCACTCCCCTGACTCATTGCTCTGTTTCCCTTCCTTGCTACCATCCCCGACTTCCCTCCCGGGCGGACCTCCCCTGCTTCCCTCCCCGCTTCCGTTCCCTGCTACCCTCCCCTGCTTCTGTTGCCTGGTTCCCTCCCCTGCCCCTTCCCCTCCTTCCCTCCCCTGTTTCACTCCCCTGTTTCACTCTCAGTTTCACTCTCCTGTTTTGTAACCCTGCTTCACTCCCCTGATTGACTGTCCAGTTTCACTCTCCTGTTTCACTCCCTTGTTTTACTCCCCTGTTTCACTCTCCTGTTTCACTCTCCTGTTTCACTCTCCTGTTTCACTCTCCTGTTTCACTCCCTTGTTTTACTCCCCTGTCTCGCTCTCCTGTTTTGCTCTCCCTGTTTCACTCCCCTGCTTCCCTCCCCTGTTTCACTCCCCTGTTTCACTCTCAGTTTCACTCTACTTTTTTGCAACACTGCTTCACTCCCCTGATTGACTGTCCTGTTTCACTCCCCTGTTTCACTCTCAGTTTCACTCTACTTTTTTGCAACCCTGCTTCACTCCCCTGATTGACTGTCTTGTTTCACTCTCCTGTTTCACTCTCCTGTTTCACTCCCTTGTTTTACTCCCCTGTTTCACTCTCCTCTTTTGCTCTCCCTGTTTCACTCCCCTGTTTCACTCCCCTGTTTTACACCCCTGTTTCACTCCTCTGTTTCACTCCCCTGTTTCACTCTCCTGTTTCACTCCATAGTTTCACTCCCTTGTTTTACTCCCCTGTTTCACTCTCCTGTTTTGCTCTCCCTGTTTCACTCCCCTGTTACACTCCCCTGTTTCACAGCATTGTTTCACTCCCCTGTTTCACTCCCCTGTTTCACTCCGCTGTTTCACTCTCCTTTTTCACTCCCTGTTTCAATCCCCGGTTTCACACTCCCCTGTTTCACTCCTTTTTCACTCTTCTGTTTCACACCTGTGATGCACTCTCCTTTTTCACTCCCCTGCTTCACTCTCCTTTTCCACTCTCCTGTTCCACTCTCCTGTCCCACTCTCGTGTTTCACTCTCGTGTTTCACTCTCGTGTTTCACTCCCCTGTTTCACTCTTGTGTTTCACTCTCCTATTTCACTCTCCTGTTTCACTCCCTTATTTCACTTTCCAGTTTCACTCCCATGCTTCACTCCCCTCTTTCAGTCATCTATATCCCTCAACCGATTCTGTCCCCTGATTCACTCTCCTTTTTTGTACTCCCTTTTCACTCCCCTCCTTCACTCCCCTCCTTCACTCCCCTGCTTCACTCCCCTGCTTCACTCCCCTGCTTCAATCTCCTGTTTCAATCTTTTGTTTCAATCTCCTGCGTACCACCCCTGCTTCCCTCCCCTGCTTCCCTCCCCTGCTCCACTCTCCTGTTTCACTCTCGTGTTTCACTCTCCTCTTTCACTCCCCTGTTCCCCCCCCCCCCCGTTTCCTTCCCCTGTTTGACTCCCCTGTTTCACTCCCCTGTTTCACTCTCCTGTTTCACACCCCTGTTTCACACTCTGGGTTCACTCTCCTGTTTTGCACTCCCCTGATTTGCAGCCCTTCTTCACTCCCCTGATTGACTGTCCTGTTTCACACTCCCCTGATTCACTCAGCTGTTTCACTCCCTTGTTTCACTCAACTGATTCTGTCCCCCGTTTCACTCTCCTGTTTTGTACTCCCGTTTCACTGCCCCAGTTCACTCTCGTGTTTCGCCCACCTGTTTCACTCAGCTGTTTCACTCCCCTGTTTCACTCAACTCATTCTGTCCCCCGTTTCACTCTCCTGTTTTGTACTCCCGTTTCACTCCTCCATTACACTCCCTTGTTTCACCCACCTGCCTCACACCCCTGCTTCACTTCCCTGCTCACTCCTCTGTCTCACTCCCGTCTCACTGCTCTGTTTCCCGCCCTTGCTACCCTCCCCGGCTTCCCTCCCTGGCGACCCTCCTCTGCTTCCCTCCCCTTCTTCCGTTCCCTGCTTCCCTCCCCTGCTTACATTCCCTGCTTACCTCCCCTGCTTCACTCCCCTGTTTCACTCCCTTGTTTTACTCCCCTGTTTCACTCTCCTCTTTTGATCTCCCTGTTTCACTCCCCTGTTTCACTCCCCTGTTTCACTCCCCCGTTTCACTCTCCTGTTTCACTCCCCTGTTTCACTCCCCTGTTTCACTCCTCTGTTTCACTCCTCTGTTTCACTCTCCTGTTTTGCTCTCCCTGTTTCACTCCCCTGTTTCACTCCTCTGTTTCACACCACTGTTTCACTCCCCTGTTTCACTCCCGTGATGCACTCTCCTGTTTCACTCCCCTGCCTCAATCCCCAGCTTCACTCTCCTGTTCCACTCTCCTGTTCCACTCGCCTGTTCCACTCGGCTGTTCCACTCTCCTGTTCCACTCTCCTGTTCCACTCTCCTTCTCCACCCTCTTGTTTCACTCTCGTGTTTCACCCTCGTGTTTCAGTCCCCAGTTTCACTCTCGTATCTCACTCTCCTAATTCACTTTCCTGTTTCACTCCCATGCTTCACTCCCCTCTTTCAGTCATCTGTTTCCCTCAACTGATTCTGTCCCCTGAATCACTCTCCTTTTTTGTACTCCCATTTCACTCCCCAGCTTCTCTCACCTGCTTCCCTCCCCTGCTTCCCTCCCCTGCTCCACTCTCCTGTTTCACTCTCCTGTTTCATTCTCCTGTTTTGCAGCCCTGTTCCACTCTCCTGTTTCACTCTCGTGTTTCACTCTCGTGTTTCACTCCCCTGTTTCATATCCCTGTTTCACATCCCTGTTTCACATCCCTGTTTCACTCCCCTGATTCACTCCCCTGTTTCGCTCTCCTGTATCGCTCTCCTGTATCGCTCTCCTTTATCGCTCTCCTGTTTCACTCTCCTGTTTCACTCTCCTGTTTTGCTCTCCCTGTTTCACTCCCCTCTTTCACTCCACTGTTTCACACCCCTTTTTCACTCCCCTCTTTTGCTATCCCTGTTTCAAACCCCTGTTTCACTCTTCTGTTTCACTCCTGTTTCACTCTACTGTTTCACTCCCGTGATACACTCTCCTGTTTCACTCCCCTGATTCATTCTCCTGTTTCACACCCATGTTTCACTCCCGTGTTACATTACCCTGTTTCACTCTCCTGTTTCACTCTCCTGTTTCACTCTCCTGTTTCACTCTCCTGTTTCAATCTCCTGTTTTACTCACTAGTTTTCCTGCACTGATTAACACTCGTGTTTCACCCTCGCGTTTCAACATTATGTTTCACCCTCGTGTTTCACCCTCGTGTTTCACCCTTGTGTTTCACCCTTGTGTTTCACCCTCGTGTTTCACATTATGTTTCACTCTCGTGTTTCACTCACCTGTTGCACCCCCCGTTTCACTCAACTGATTCTGTCCCCCGTTTCACTCTCCTTTTGCGTACACCTGTTTCCCTCCCCTGCTTCATTCCCCTGCTTCACTCCCCTGATTCACTCCCCTGCTTCACTCCCCTGCTTCAATCTCCTGTTTCAAACTTCTGTTTCAATCTACTGCATCCCTCCCCTGCTTCCCTCCCCTGCTTCCCTCCCCTGCTTCCCTCCCCTGCTTCCCTCTCCTGATTCACTCTCCTGTTCAACTCTCCTGTTCAACTCTCCTGTTTCATTCTCCTGTTCCACTCTCCTGTTCCACTCTTGTGTTTCACTCTCATGTTTCAATCTCGTGTTTCACTGTCGTGTTTCACTCCCCTGTTGCCCTCTCGTGTTTCACTCTCCTATTTCACTATCCTATTTCACTCCCTTGTTTTACTCCCCTGTTTCACTCTCCTGTTTCACTCCCTTATTTCATTTTCCTGTTTCACTCACATGCTTCACTCCCCTGTTTCTGTCATCTGTTTCCCTCAACTGATTCTGTCCCCTGTTTCACTCTCCTTTTTTGTACTCCCGTTTCACTCCCCTGCTTCACTCCCCTGCTTCATTCCCCTGCTTCACTCCCCTGCTTCACTCCCCTGCTTCCATCTCCTGTTTCAATCTTTTGTTTCAATCTTCTCCTTCCCTCCTTTGCTTCCATCCCCTGATCCACTCTCCTGTTTCACTCTCCTGTTTCATTCTCCTGTTTTGCAGCCCTGTTCCACTCTGCTGTTTCACTCTCGTGTTTCACTCCCCTGTTTCACTCCCCTGTTTCAGTCCCGTTTCCCTCCCCTGTTTTGCTCCCCTGTTTCACTCCCCTGGTTCGCTCTCCTGTTTCACACCCCTGTTTCACACTTTGGGTTCACTCTCCTGTTTTGCACTCCCCTGTTTTGTAGCCCTTTTTCACACACCTGATTGACTGTCCTGTTTCACACTCCCCTGATTCACTCAGCTGTTTCACTCCCCTGCTTCACTCAACTGATTCTGTCCCCCGTTTCACTCTCCTGTTTTGTACTCCCGTTTCACTGCCCCAGTTCACTCCCGTGTTTCGCCCACCTGCTTCACTCCCCTGTTTCACTTCCCTGCTTCACTCCTCTGTCTCACTCCCCTGACTCATTGCTCTGTTTCCCTTCCTTGCTACCATCCCCGACTTCCCTCCCGGGTGGACCTCCCCTGCTTCCCTCCCCGCTTCCGTTCCCTGCTACCCTCCCCTGCTTCTGTTGCCTGGTTCCCTCCCCTGCCCCTTCCCCTCCTTCCCTCCCCTGTTTCACTCCCCTGTTTCACTCTCAGTTTCACTCTCCTGTTTTGTAACCCTGCTTCACTCCCCTGATTGACTGTCCAGTTTCACTCTCCTGTTTCACTCCCTTGTTTTACTCCCCTGTTTCACTCTCCTGTTTCACTCTCCTGTTTCACTCTCCTGTTTCACTCTCCTGTTTCACTCCCTTGTTTTACTCCCCTGTCTCGCTCTCCTGTTTTGCTCTCCCTGTTTCACTCCCCTGTTTCACTCCTCTGTTTCACTCCCCTGTTTCACTCTCCTGTTTCACTCTCCTGTTTTGCTCTCCCTGATTCACTCCCCTGTTTCACTCCCCTGTTTCACTCCTCTCTTTCACTCCCCTGTTTCACTCTCCTGTTTCACTCCCTTGTTTCACTCCCTTGTTTCACTCTCCTGTTTCACTCTCCTGTTTTGCTCTCCCTGTTTCACTCTCCTCTTTCACTCCCCTGTTTCACTCCTCTCTTTCACTCCCCTGTTTCATTCTCCTGTTTCACTCCCCAATTGCACTCCCCTGCTTCACACCCCTGTTTCACTCCCCTGTTTCACTCCACTGTTTTACTCTCCTGTTTGGCTCTCCCTGTTTCAATCCTCTGTTTCACACTCCACTGTTTCACTCCCGTTTCACTCTTCTGTTTCACTCCCGTGATACACTCTCCCATTTCACTCCACTGATTCATTCTCCTGTTTCGCTCCCATGTTTCACTCCCGTGTTACATTACCCTGTTCCACTCTCGTGTTCCACTTTCCTGTTCCACTCTCCTGTTCTACTCTCGTGTTTTACTCTCGTGTTTCACTCTCGTGTATCACTCTCCTGTTTCACTTTCGTGTTTCACTCTCCTGTTTCAATCTCCTATTTCACTCCCTTGTTTTTCTCCCCTGTTTCACTCTCCTGTTTCACTCCCTTATTTCACTTTCCTATTTCACTCCCATGCTTCACTCCCCTCTTTCAGTCATCTGTTTCCCTCAACTGATTCTTTCCCGTGATTCACTCTCCTTTTTTTTACTCCCGTTTCACTCCCTTGCTTCACTCCCCTCCTTTACTCACCTGCTTCAGTCCCCTGCTTCACTCCCCTGCTTCAATCTCCTGTTTCAATCTTTTGTTTCAATCTCCTGCTTCCTTCCCCTGCTTTCCTCCCCTGCTTCCCTCCCCTGCTTCACTTACCTGTTTCACTCTCCTGTTTCATTCTCCTGTTTTGCAGCCCTGTTCCACTCTCCTGTTTCACTCCCGTGTTTCACTCTCGTGTTTCACTTCCCTGTTTCACTCCCCTGTTTCGCTCCCCTGATTCACTCCCCTCTTTTGCTCCCCTCTTTCGCTCCCCTCTTTCGCTCCCCTCTTTTGCTCCCCTGTTTTGCTCCCCTGTTTTGCTCCACTGTTTCGCTCTCCCGTTTCGCTCTCCTGTTTCGGTCTCCTGGTTCGCTCTCTTATATCACTCTCCTGTTCCACTCTCCTGTTTCACTCTCCTGTTTTCCTCTCCCTGTTTCACTTACCTGTTTCACTCCCCTGTTTCACTCCCCTGTTTTGCTCTCCCTGTTTCAATCCCCTGTTTCACATTCCCCTGTTTCACTCCAGTTTCACTCTTCTGTTTCACTCCCGTTTCACTCTTCTGTTTCACTCCCGTGATACACTCTCCTGTTTCACTCCCGTGACACACTCTCCTGTTTCACTCCCATGATTCATTCTCCTGTTTCACACCCATGTTTCACTCCCATGTTACATTACTCTGTTTCACTCTCCTGTCCCACTCTCCTGTTTCACTCTCCTGTTTCACTCTCCTGTTTCAATCTCCTGTTTCAGTCTCCAGATTTGCAGCCCTGTTTCACCCTCGTGTTTCATGCTCATGTTTCACCCTTGTGTTTCACCATCGTGTTTCACCCTCGTTTTGCACCCTCGTGTTTCACCCTCGTGTTTCACCCTCGTGTTTCAACCTCGTGTTTCACTCTCGTGTTTCACTCACCTGTTGCACTCCCCGTTTCACTCAACTGATTCTGTCCTGCATTTCACTCTCCTTTTTCGTACATCTGTTTCCCTCCCCTGCTTCACTCCCCTGCTTCACTCCCCTGCTTCACTCCACTGATTCACTCCGCTGCTTCACTCCCCTGCTTCACTCCCCTGCTTCACTCCACTGCTTCACACCCCTGCTTCACACCCCTGCTTCATTCCCCTGCTTCATTCCCCTTCTTCACTACCCTGCTTCACTCCCCTGCTTCAATCTCCTGTTTCAAACTTTTGTTTCAATCTCCTGCTTCCCTCCTGTTCTTCCCTCCCCTGCTTCCCTCCCCTGCTTCCCTCCCCTGCTTCCCTCCCCTGCTTCCCTCCTCTGCTTCCCTCCCCTGTTTCACTCCCGTGTTTCACTCTCATTTTCACTGTCCTGTTTTGCAACCCTCCTTCACTCCCCTGATTGACTGTCCTGTTTCACTCTCCTGTTTCACTCTCCTGTTTCACTCTCCTGTTTCACTCCCTTGTTTTACTCCCCTGTTTCACTCTCCTGTTTCACTCTCCTGTTTCACTCCCTTGTTTTACTCCCCTGTTTCACTCTCCTGTTTTGCTCTCCCTGTTTCACTCCCCTGTTTCACTACCCTGTTTCACTCCCCTGTTTCACTCTACTGTTTTGCTTTTCCTGTTTCAATCCTCTGTTTCACACTCCTCTGTTTCACTCCCGTTTCACTCTTCTGTTTGACTCACGTAATGCACTTTCCTGTTTCACTCCCCTGATTCATTCTCCTTTTCACACCCATGTTTCACTCCCGTGTTACATTACCCTGTGTCTCTCTGCTGTTTCACTCTCCTGTTTCACTCTCCTGTTTCAATCTCCTGTTTCACTCTCCAATTTTGCAGCCTTGTTTCACCCTCGTATTTCAGCCTCGTATTTCAACCTCATCTTTCACCCTTGTGTTTCACCCTCGTGTTTCACCTTTTTGTTTCACCCTCGTGTTTCACCATTGTGTTTCACCCTCGTGTTTCACTCTCGTGATTCACTCTCGTGTTTCACTCATCTGTTGCACTCCCCTCTTTCACTCAAATGATTTTGTCCCCCGTTTCACACTCCTTTTTCGTACACCCGATTCCCTCCCCTGCTTCACTCCCCTGCTTCACTCCCCTGCTTCATTCCACTGCTTCACTCCCCGCTTCAATCTCCTCTTTCAACTCTTGTTTCAATCTTTTGTTTCAATCTCCTGCTTCCCTCACCTGCTTCCCTCCTCTGCTGCCTTCACTTGCTCCACTCTCCTGTTTCACTCTCCTGTTTCACACTACTGTTTTGCAGCCCTGTTTCACACTCCTGGTTCACTCTCCTGTTTCACTCTCCTGTTTCACTCTCGTGTTTCACTCTCTTGTTTCAATCACGTGTTTCAATCACGTGTTTCACTCCTGTTTCACTCCTGTTTCACTCTCCTGTTTCACTCTCCTGTTTCACTGTCCTGTTTGACTCTCCTGTTTCAATCTCCTGTTTCACTGTCCTGTTTCACTCTCCTATTTCATTCCCTTGTTTTACTCCCCTGTTTCACACTCCTGTTTCACTCCCATATTTCATTTCCCTGTTTCACTCCCATGCTTCACTCCCCTGTTTCAATCTCTTGTTTCAATCCCCTGTTTCAATCTCCTGTTTCAATCTTCTGCTTCCCTCCCCAGCTTACCTCCCCTGCTTCCCTCTCCTGCTTGCCCCTCCCCCCCACCCGCTCCACTCTCTTGTTTCACTCTCCTGTTTTGCAGCCGTGCTTCAATCCACTCTTTCACTCTACTGTTTCACTCCACTGTTTCACTCTCGTGTTTCACTCTCGTGTTTCATTCTTGTGTTTCACTCCCCTGCTTCACTCCCCTGCTTCACTCCCCTGCTTCACTCCCCTGCTTCAATCTCTTGTTTCAATCTCTTGTTTCAATCTCTTGTTTCAATCTGCTGTTTCAAACTCCTGTTTCAATCTCCGGTTTCAATCTCCTGTTTTGCAGCCCTGCTTCACTCCACTGTTTCACTCTCCTGTTTCACTCTCGTGTTTCACTCTCGTGTTTCACTCCGTTGTTTTCCTCCCCTGTTTCACTCTCTTGTTTTGCTCTCCCTGTTCCAATCCGCTGTTTCACACTTCCCTTTTTCACTACCCTGAGAGACTCCTTTTTCTCTGATTCCTTTCTCACACTCCCCTGATTCAATCTCCTGTTTCACACCCCTGTTTCACTCTCTGGCTTCTCTCTCCTTTTTGCACTCCCCTGTTTTGCAGCCCTTCTTCACTCCCCTGATTGACTGTCCTGTTTCACACTCCCCTGTTTCACTCAGCTGTTTCAATCCCCTGTTTCACTCAACAGATTCTGTCCCCTGTTTCACTCTCCGTTTTGTACTCCCGTTTGACTCCCCCATTTCACTCCCGTGTTTCACCCACTTGCTTCACTCCCCTGCTTCACTTCCTGCTTCACTCCTCTGTCTCACTCCCCTGTCTCACTGCTCTGTTTCCCTCCCTTGCTGCCGTTCCCGAATTCCCTCTCCGGCGACCCTCCACTGCTTCCCTCACTTGCTTCTGTTCCTTGCTACCCACCCCTGCGTCCGTTCCCTGCTTCCCTCCACTGCTTCCCTCCCCTGCTTCCCTCCCCTGTTTCACTCTCTTGTTTCACTCTCAGTTTCACTCTCCTGTTTTTCAACCCTGCTTCACTCCCCGAGTGACTGTCCAGTTTCACTCTCCTGTTTCACTCTCCTGTTTCACTCCCTTGTTTTACTCCCCTGTTTCACTCTCCTGTTTCACTCCCTTGTTTTACTCTCCTGGTTCACTCTCCTGTTTCACTCTCCTGTTTCACTCTCCTATTTCACTCCCTTGATTTACTCCCCTGTTTCGCTCTCCTGTTTTGCTCTCCCTGTTTCGCTCCCCTGTTTCACTCCCCTGTTTCACTCAACTGATTCTGTCCGCCGTTTCACTCTCCTTTCTCGTACACCCATTTCCCTCCCCTGCTTCACTCCCCTGCTTCACTCCCCTGCTTCACTCCCCTGCTTCACTCCACTGCTTCAATCTCCTGTTTCAAAGATTTTTATCAATCTCCTGCTTCCCTCCCCTGCTTCCCTCCGCTGCTTCCCTCTCCTGTACCCCTCTCCTGTTTCACTCTCCTGTTCCAAGCTCGTGTTTCACTCTTTTGTTTCACTCTCGTGTTTCACTCTCGTGTTTAACTCCCCTATTTCACTCTCGTGTTTCACTCTCCTATTTCAGTCTCCTATTTCAATGCCTTCTTTTACTCCCCTATTTCACTCTCCTGTTTCACTCCCTTATTTCATTTTCCTGTTTCACTACCATGCTTCACTCCCCTGTTTCAGTCATCTGTTTCCCTCAACTGATTCTCTCCCCTGCTTCACTCTAATTTTTTGTACACCCATTTCACTCCCCTGCTTCAATCCCCCGCTACACTCCCCTGATTCACTCCCCTGCTTCAATCTCCTGTTTCAATCTTTTGTTTCAATCTCCTGCTTCCCTCCCCTGCTCCCCTCCCCTGCTCCACTCTCTTGTTTCACTCTACGGTTTCATTCTCCTGTTTTGCAGCCCTGTTCCACTCTCCAGTTCCACTCTCCTGTTTCACTCTCGTGTTTCACTCTCGTGTTTGTCTCTCGTGTTTCACTCTCCGGTTTCACTCCCCTTTTTCGCTCCCCTGTTTCACTCCCCTGTTTCACTCCCCTGTTTCGTTCCCCTGTTTCGCTCTCCTGCTTCACTCCCCAGTTTCACTCCCCAGTTTCACTCCCCAGTTTCACTCTCCTGTTTCACACCCCTGTTTCACTTCCTTGTTTCACTCCCCTGTTTCACTCTCCTGTTTTGATCTCCCTGTTTCACTCCCCTGTTTCACTCCCCTGTTTCACTCCCCTGTTTCTCTCTCCTGTTTCACTCCCCTGTTTCACTCTCCTCTTTCACTCCTCTGTTTCACTCTCCTGTTTTGCTCTCCCTGTTTCACTCCCCTGTTTCACTCCTCTGTTTCACACCACTGTTTCACTCCCCTGTTTCACTCCCGTGATGCACTCTCCTGTTTCAGTCCCCTGCCTCACACCCCAGCTTCACTCTCCTGTTCCACTCGCCTGTTCCACTCACCTGTTCCACTCTCCTGTTCCACTCTCCTGTTCCACTCTCCTGCTCCACTCTCTTGTTTCACTCTCGTGTTTCACCCTCGTGTTTCAGTCCCCAGTTTCACTCTCGTGTCTCACTCTCCTATTTCACTTTCCTGTTTCACTCCCATGCTTCACTCCCCTCTTTCAGTCATCTGTTTCCCTCAACTGATTCTGTCCCCTGATTCACTCTCCTTTTTTGTACTCCCGTTTCACTCCCCTGCTTCTCTCACCTGCTTCCCTCCCCTGCTTCCCTGCCCTGCTCCACTCTCCTGTTTCACTCTTCTGTTTCATTCTCCTGTTTTGCAGCGCTGTTCCACTCTCCTGTTTCACTCTCATGTTTCACTCTCGTGTTTCACTCCCCTGTTTCACATCCCTGTTTCACTCACCTGTTTCACTCCCCTGTTTCGCACTCCTGTATCGCTCTCCTGTATCGCTCTCCTTTATCGCTCTCCTGTTTCGCTCTCCTGATTCACTCCCCTGTTTCACTCCAATGTTTCACTCCCCTTTTTCACTCCCCTCTTTTGCTATCCCTGTTTCAAACCCCTGTTTCACACTCCCCTGTTTCACTCCCGTTTCACTCTTCTGTTTCACTCCTGTTTCACTCTACTGTTTCACTCCCGTGATACACTCTCCTGTTTCACACCCCTGATTCATTCTCCTGTTTCAGACCCATGTTTCACTCCCGTGTTACATTACCCTGTTTCACTCTCCTGTTTCACTCTCCTGTTTCCCTCTCCTGTTTCCCTCTCCAGTTTTGCAGCTTTGTTTCACCTGCGTGTTTTCCCCTCGTGTTTCTCCCTTGTGTTTCACCGTTGTGTTTCACCCTTGTTTTTCAAACTCGTGTTTCACCCTTGTGCTTCACCCTTGTGTTTCACCCTCGTGTTTCGCCCTCGTGTTTCATCCTCGTGTTTCACTCTCGTCTTTCACTTATCTGTTGCACTCTCCTCTTTCACTCAACTGATTCTGTCCCACGCTTAACTCTCCTTTTTCATACAACCGTTTCCCTCCCCTGCTTCACTCCCCTGCTTCCCTCCACTGCTTCCCTCCCCTGTTTCACTCCTCTGTTTCACTCCCCTGTTTCACTCCCTTGTTTTACTCCCCTGTTTCACTCTCCTGTTTTGATCTCCCAGTTTCACTCCCCTGTTTCACTCCCCAGTTTCACTCCCTTGTTTTACTCCCCTGTTTCACTCTCCTGTTTTGCTCTCCCTGTTTCACTCCCCTGTTTCACTCTGCTGTTTCACACCACTGTTTCACTCTCCTGTTTCACTCCCTTGCTTCACTCTCCTGTTCCACTCTCCTGTTCCACTCTCCTGTTCCATTCTCCTGTTCCACTCGCCTGTTCCACTCTCCTGTTCCACTCTCCTGTTCCACTCTCGTGTTTCACTCTCGTATTTCACTCTCGTGTTTCACTCTTTTGTTTCAGTCCCCTGTTTCACTCTCGTGTTTCACTCTCCTATTTCACTTTCCTGTTTCACTCCCATGCTTCACTCCCCTCTTTCAGTCATCTGTTTCCCTCAACTGAATCTGTCCCCTGATTCACTCTCCTTTTTTGTACTCCCGTTTCACTCCCCAGCTTCCCTCCCCTGCTTCCCTCCCCTGCTTCCATCCCCTGCTCCATTCTCCTGTTGCATTCTCCTGTTTTGCAGCCCTGTTCCACTCTCCTGTTTCACTCTCATGTTTCACTCTCGCGTTTCACTCTCGTGTGTCACTCCCCTGTTTCACACCCCTGTTTCACTCCCCTGTTTCACTCCCCTGTTTCGGTCTCCTGTATCGCTCTCCTGTATCGCTCTCCTTTATCGCTCTCCTGTTTCGCTCTCCTTTTTCACTCTCCTGTTTTGCTCTCCTTTTTCACTCTCCTGTTTTGCTCTCCCTGTTTCACTCCCCTGTTTCACTCCACTGTTTCAATCCCCTGTTTCACTCCCCAGTTTTGCTATCCCTGTTTCAAACCCCTGTTTCACACTCCCCTGTTTCACTCCCGTTTCACTCTTCTGTTTCACTCCCGTTTCACTCTACTGTTTCACTCCCGTGATACACTCTCCTGTTTCACTCCATTGATTCATTCTCCTGTTTCACACCCATGTTTCAATCCCGTGTTACATTACCCTGTTTCACTCTCCTGTTTCACTCCCCTGATTCATTCTCCTCTTTCACACTCAATATTCGCTCCCGTGTTACATTACCCTGTTTCACTCTCCTGTTTCACTCTCCTGTTTCAATCTCCTGTTTTACTCACTAGT
Source organism: Carcharodon carcharias (assembly GCF_017639515.1). Classification (NCBI taxonomy): domain Eukaryota; kingdom Metazoa; phylum Chordata; class Chondrichthyes; order Lamniformes; family Lamnidae; genus Carcharodon; species Carcharodon carcharias. The sequence continues at coordinate 26,902,376 of NC_054476.1, forward strand.
TTTGCTGCACTGTTTAACACTCGTGTTTCGCCCTAACGTTTCAACATTATGTTTCACCCTTGTGTTTCACCCTCGTGTTTCACCCTTGTGTTTCACCCTTGTGTTTCACCCTCGTGTTTCACCCTCGTGTTTCACACTCGTGTTTCACTCTCGTGTTTCACTCACCTGTTGTACTCCCCTGTTTCACTCAACTGATTCTGTCCCCCTTTTCACTCTCCTTTTGCATACACCTGTTTCCCTCCCCTGCTTCAATCCCCTGCTTCACTACCCTGCTTCACTCCCCTGCTTCATTCCCCTGCATCCCTCCCCTGCTTCCCTCTCCTGATTCACTCTCCTGTTCAACTCTCCTGTTTCATTCTCCTGTTCCACTCTCCTGTTCCACTCTCGTGTTTCACTCTCATGTTTCAATCTCGTGTTTCACTGTCGTGTTTCACTTCCCTGTTGCCCTCTCGTGTTTTACTCTCCTATTTCACTATCCTATTTCACTCCCTTGTTTTACTCCACTGTTTCACTCTCCTGTTTCACTCCCTCATTTCATTTTCCTGTTTCACTCCCATGCTTCACTCCCCTGTTTCTGTCATCTGTTTCCCTCAACTGATTCTGTCCCCTGTTTCACTCTCCTTTTTTGTACTCCCGTTTCACTCCCCTGCTTCACTCCCCTGCTTCATTCCCCTGCTTCACTCCCCTGCTTCACTCCCCTGCTTCCATCTCCTGTTTCAATCTTTTGTTTCAATCTCCTCCTTCCCTCCTTTGCTTCCCTCCCCTGATCCACTCTCCTGTTTCACTCTCCTGTTTCACTCTCCTGTTTTGCAGCCCTGTTCCACTCTGCTGTTTCACTCTCGTGTTTCACTCCCCTGTTTCACTCTCCTGTTTCACACCCCTGTTTCACACTTTGGGTTCACTCTCCTGTTTTGCACTCCCCTGTTTTGCAGCCCTTCTTCACACCCCTGATTGACTGTCCTGTTTCACACTCCCCTGATTCACTCAGCTGTTTCACTCCCCTGTTTCACTCAACTGATTCTGTCCCCCATTTCACACTCCTGTTTTGTACTCCCGTTTCACTGCCCCAGTTCACTCCCTGTTTTGCCCACCTGCTTCACTCCCCTGCTTCACTTCCCTGCTTCACTCCTCTGTCTCACTCCCCTGACTAACTGCTCTGTTTCCCTTCCTTGCTACCCTCCCTGACTTCCCTCCCCGGCGACCCTCCCCTGCTTCCCTCACCTGCTTCCGTTCCCTGCTACCCTCCCCTGCTTCCGTTCCCTGCTTCCCTCCCCTGCTTCCTTCCCCTGCTTCCCTCCCCTGTTTCACTCCCCTGTTGCACTCTCAGTTTCACTCTCCTGTTTTGTAACCCTGCTTCACTCCCCTGATTGACTGTCCAGTTTCACTCTCCTGTTTCACTCCCTTGTTTTACTCCCTTGTTTCACTCTCCTGTTTCACTCCCTTATTTTACTCCCCTGTTTCACTCTCCTGTTTCACTCTCCTGTTTCACTCTCCTGTTTCACTCCCTTGTTTTACTCCCCTGTCTCCCTCTCCTGTTTTGCTCTCCCTGTTTCACTCCCCTGTTTCACTCCTCTGTTTCACTCCCCTGTTTCACTCTCCTGTTTCACTCCCTTGTTTTACTACCCTGTTTCACTCTCCTGTTTCACTCTCCTGTTTCACTCTCCTGTTTCACTCTCCTGTTTTGCTCTCCCTGTTTCACTCCCCGTTTCACTCCCCTGTTTCACTCCTCTCTTTCACTCCCCTCTTTCACTCTCCTGTTTCACTCCCTTGTTTCACTCCCTTGTTTCACTCTCCTGTTTCACTCTCCTGTTTCACTCTCCTGTTTTGCTCTCCCTGTTTCACTCCCCTGTTTCACTCCTCTGTTTCACTCCCCTGTTTCACTCTCCTGTTTCACTCCCTTGTTTTACTACCCTGTTTCACTCTCCTGTTTTGCTCTCCCTGTTTCACTCCCCGTTTCACTCCCCTGTTTCACTCCTCTCTTTCACTCCCCTCTTTCACTCTCCTGTTTCACTCCCTTGTTTCACTCCCTTGTTTCACTCTCCTGTTTCACTCTCCTGTTTCACTCTCCTGTTTTGCTCTCCCTGTTTCACTCCCCTCTTTCACTCCCCTGTTTCACTCCTCTCTTTCACTCCCCTGTTTCATTCTCCTGTTTCACTCCCCAGTTTCACTCCCCTGTTTCACACCCCTGTTTCACACCCCCGTTTCACTCCCCTGTTTCACTCCCCTGTTTCACTCCGCTGTTTTACTCTCCTGTTTGGCTCTCCCTGTTTCAATCTTCTGTTTCACACTCCACTGTTTCACTCCCGTTTCACTCTTCTGTTTCACACCCGTGATGCACTCTCCTGTTTCACTCCACTGATTCATTCTCCTGTTTCGCTCCCATGTTTCACTCCCGTGTTACATTACCCTGTTCCACTCTCGTGTTCCACTTTCCTGTTCCACTCTCCTGTTCTACTCTCGTGTTTTACTCTCGTGTTTCACTCTCGTGTATCACTCTCCTGTTTCACTTTCGTGTTTCACTCTCCTGTTTTCCTCCCATGTTTTACTCCCCTGTTTCACTTATCTGTTTCACTCACCTGATTCTTTCCCCCATTTCACTCTTCTTTTTCGTACTCCCATTTCACTCCCCTGCTTCACTCCCCTGCTTCCCTCCCCTGCTTCCCTCCCCTGCTTCCCTCCCCTACTTCCCTCCCCTGTTTCACTGCCCTGTTTCACTCCCCTGTTTCACTCTCAGTTTCAATCTCCTGTTTTGCAACCCTGCTTCACTCCCCTGATTGATTGTCCTGTTTCACTCCCTTGTTTTACTCCCCTGTTTCACTCTCCTGTTTTGCTCACCCTGTTTCACTCTCCTGTTTCACTCCCCTGTTTCACACCCATGTTTCACTCCCGTGTTACATTATCCTGTTTCACTCTCCTGTTTCACTCTCCTGTTTCACTCTTCTGTTTCATTCTCCTGTTTTGCAGCGCTGTTCCACTCTCCTGTTTCACTCTCGTGTTTCACTCTCGTGTTTCACTCCCCTGTTTCACATCCCTGTTTCCCTCACCTGTTTCACTCCCACTCCCCTGTTTCACTCCCCTGTTTCGCACTCCTGTATCGCTCTCCTGTATCGCTCTCCTTTATCGCTCTCCTGTTTCGCTCTCCTGTTTCACTCCCCTGTTTCACTCCACTGTTTCACTCCCCTTTTTCACTCCCCTCTTTTGCTATCCCTGTTTCAAACCCCTGTTTCACACTCCCCTGTTTCACTCCCGTTTCACTCTTCTGTTTCACTCCTGTTTCACTCTACTGTTTCACTCCCATGATACACTCTCCTGTTTCACTCCCCTGATTCATTCTCCTGTTTCAGACCCATGTTTCACTCCCGTGTTACATTACCCTGTTTCAGTCTCCTGTATCACTCTCCTGTTTCACTCTCCTGTTTCACTCTCCTGTTTCACTCTCCTGTTTCCCTCTCCAGTTTTGCAGCTTTGTTTCACCTGCGTGTTTTCCCCTCGTGTTTCTCCCTTGTGTTTCACCGTTGTGTTTCACCCTTGTTTTTCAAACTCGTGTTTCACCCTTGTGCTTCACCCTTGTGTTTCACCCTCGTGTTTCGCCCTCGTGTTTCATCCTCGTGTTTCACTCTCGTCTTTCACTTATCTGTTGCACTCTCCTCTTTCACTCAACTGATTCTGTCCCACGCTTAACTCTCCTTTTTCATACAACCGTTTCCCTCCCCTGCTTCACTCCCCTGCTTCCCTCCACTGCTTCCCTCCCCTGTTTCACTCCTCTGTTTCACTCCCCTGTTTCACTCCCTTGTTTTACTCCCCTGTTTCACTCTCCTGTTTTGATCTCCCAGTTTCACTCCCCTGTTTCACTCCCCAGTTTCACTCCCTTGTTTTACTCCCCTGTTTCACTCTCCTGTTTTGCTCTCCCTGTTTCACTCCCCTGTTTCACTCTGCTGTTTCACACCACTGTTTCACTCTCCTGTTTCACTCCCTTGCTTCACTCTCCTGTTCCACTCTCCTGTTCCACTCTCCTGTTCCATTCTCCTGTTCCTCTCGCCTGTTCCACTCTCCTGTTCCACTCTCCTGTTCCACTCTCGTGTTTCACTCTCGTGTTTCACTCTCGTGTTTCACTCTTGTGTTTCACTCTCCTATTTCACTTTCCTGTTTCACTCCCATGCTTCACTCCCCTCTTTCAGTCATCTGTTTCCCTCAACTGAATCTGTCCCCTGATTCACTCTCCTTTTTTGTACTCCCGTTTCACTCCCCAGCTTCCCTCCCCTGCTTCCCTCCCCTGCTTCCATCCCCTGCTCCATTCTCCTGTTGCATTCTCCTGTTTTGCAGCCCTGTTCCACTCTCCTGTTTCACTCTCATGTTTCACTCTCGCGTTTCACTCTCGTGTGTCACTCCCCTGTTTCACACCCCTGTTTCACTCCCCTGTTTCACTCCCCTGTTTCGGTCTCCTGTATCGCTCTCCTGTATCGCTCTCCTTTATCGCTCTCCTGTTTCGCTCTCCTTTTTCACTCTCCTGTTTTGCTCTCCTTTTTCACTCTCCTGTTTTGCTCTCCCTGTTTCACTCCCCTGTTTCACTCCACTGTTTCAATCCCCTGTTTCACTCCCCAGTTTTGCTATCCCTGTTTCAAACCCCTGTTTCACACTCCCCTGTTTCACTCCCGTTTCACTCTTCTGTTTCACTCCCGTTTCACTCTACTGTTTCACTCCCGTGATACACTCTCCTGTTTCACTCCATTGATTCATTCTCCTGTTTCACACCCATGTTTCAATCCCGTGTTACATTACCCTGTTTCACTCTCCTGTTTCACTCCCCTGATTCATTCTCCTCTTTCACACTCAATATTCGCTCCCGTGTTACATTACCCTGTTTCACTCTCCTGTTTCACTCTCCTGTTTCAATCTCCTGTTTTACTCACTAGTTTTGCTGCACTGTTTAACACTCGTGTTTCGCCCTAACGTTTCAACATTATGTTTCACCCTTGTGTTTCACCCTCGTGTTTCACCCTTGTGTTTCACCCTTGTGTTTCACCCTCGTGTTTCACCCTCGTGTTTCACACTCGTGTTTCACTCTCGTGTTTCACTCACCTGTTGTACTCCCCTGTTTCACTCAACTGATTCTGTCCCCCTTTTCACTCTCCTTTTGCATACACCTGTTTCCCTCCCCTGCTTCAATCCCCTGCTTCACTACCCTGCTTCACTCCCCTGCTTCATTCCCCTGCATCCCTCCCCTGCTTCCCTCTCCTGATTCACTCTCCTGTTCAACTCTCCTGTTTCATTCTCCTGTTCCACTCTCCTGTTCCACTCTCGTGTTTCACTCTCATGTTTCAATCTCGTGTTTCACTGTCGTGTTTCACTTCCCTGTTGCCCTCTCGTGTTTTACTCTCCTATTTCACTATCCTATTTCACTCCCTTGTTTTACTCCACTGTTTCACTCTCCTGTTTCACTCCCTCATTTCATTTTCCTGTTTCACTCCCATGCTTCACTCCCCTGTTTCTGTCATCTGTTTCCCTCAACTGATTCTGTCCCCTGTTTCACTCTCCTTTTTTGTACTCCCGTTTCACTCCCCTGCTTCACTCCCCTGCTTCATTCCCCTGCTTCACTCCCCTGCTTCACTCCCCTGCTTCCATCTCCTGTTTCAATCTTTTGTTTCAATCTCCTCCTTCCCTCCTTTGCTTCCCTCCCCTGATCCACTCTCCTGTTTCACTCTCCTGTTTCACTCTCCTGTTTTGCAGCCCTGTTCCACTCTGCTGTTTCACTCTCGTGTTTCACTCCCCTGTTTCACTCTCCTGTTTCACACCCCTGTTTCACACTTTGGGTTCACTCTCCTGTTTTGCACTCCCCTGTTTTGCAGCCCTTCTTCACACCCCTGATTGACTGTCCTGTTTCACACTCCCCTGATTCACTCAGCTGTTTCACTCCCCTGTTTCACTCAACTGATTCTGTCCCCCATTTCACACTCCTGTTTTGTACTCCCGTTTCACTGCCCCAGTTCACTCCCTGTTTTGCCCACCTGCTTCACTCCCCTGCTTCACTTCCCTGCTTCACTCCTCTGTCTCACTCCCCTGACTAACTGCTCTGTTTCCCTTCCTTGCTACCCTCCCTGACTTCCCTCCCCGGCGACCCTCCCCTGCTTCCCTCACCTGCTTCCGTTCCCTGCTACCCTCCCCTGCTTCCGTTCCCTGCTTCCCTCCCCTGCTTCCTTCCCCTGCTTCCCTCCCCTGTTTCACTCCCCTGTTGCACTCTCAGTTTCACTCTCCTGTTTTGTAACCCTGCTTCACTCCCCTGATTGACTGTCCAGTTTCACTCTCCTGTTTCACTCCCTTGTTTTACTCCCTTGTTTCACTCTCCTGTTTCACTCCCTTATTTTACTCCCCTGTTTCACTCTCCTGTTTCACTCTCCTGTTTCACTCTCCTGTTTCACTCCCTTGTTTTACTCCCCTGTCTCCCTCTCCTGTTTTGCTCTCCCTGTTTCACTCCCCTGTTTCACTCCTCTGTTTCACTCCCCTGTTTCACTCTCCTGTTTCACTCCCTTGTTTTACTACCCTGTTTCACTCTCCTGTTTCACTCTCCTGTTTCACTCTCCTGTTTCACTCTCCTGTTTTGCTCTCCCTGTTTCACTCCCCGTTTCACTCCCCTGTTTCACTCCTCTCTTTCACTCCCCTCTTTCACTCTCCTGTTTCACTCCCTTGTTTCACTCCCTTGTTTCACTCTCCTGTTTCACTCTCCTGTTTCACTCTCCTGTTTTGCTCTCCCTGTTTCACTCCCCTGTTTCACTCCTCTGTTTCACTCCCCTGTTTCACTCTCCTGTTTCACTCCCTTGTTTTACTACCCTGTTTCACTCTCCTGTTTTGCTCTCCCTGTTTCACTCCCCGTTTCACTCCCCTGTTTCACTCCTCTCTTTCACTCCCCTCTTTCACTCTCCTGTTTCACTCCCTTGTTTCACTCCCTTGTTTCACTCTCCTGTTTCACTCTCCTGTTTCACTCTCCTGTTTTGCTCTCCCTGTTTCACTCCCCTCTTTCACTCCCCTGTTTCACTCCTCTCTTTCACTCCCCTGTTTCATTCTCCTGTTTCACTCCCCAGTTTCACTCCCCTGTTTCACACCCCTGTTTCACACCCCCGTTTCACTCCCCTGTTTCACTCCCCTGTTTCACTCCGCTGTTTTACTCTCCTGTTTGGCTCTCCCTGTTTCAATCTTCTGTTTCACACTCCACTGTTTCACTCCCGTTTCACTCTTCTGTTTCACACCCGTGATGCACTCTCCTGTTTCACTCCACTGATTCATTCTCCTGTTTCGCTCCCATGTTTCACTCCCGTGTTACATTACCCTGTTCCACTCTCGTGTTCCACTTTCCTGTTCCACTCTCCTGTTCTACTCTCGTGTTTTACTCTCGTGTTTCACTCTCGTGTATCACTCTCCTGTTTCACTTTCGTGTTTCACTCTCCTGTTTTCCTCCCATGTTTTACTCCCCTGTTTCACTTATCTGTTTCACTCACCTGATTCTTTCCCCCATTTCACTCTTCTTTTTCGTACTCCCATTTCACTCCCCTGCTTCACTCCCCTGCTTCCCTCCCCTGCTTCCCTCCCCTGCTTCCCTCCCCTACTTCCCTCCCCTGTTTCACTGCCCTGTTTCACTCCCCTGTTTCACTCTCAGTTTCAATCTCCTGTTTTGCAACCCTGCTTCACTCCCCTGATTGATTGTCCTGTTTCACTCCCTTGTTTTACTCCCCTGTTTCACTCTCCTGTTTTGCTCACCCTGTTTCACTCTCCTGTTTCACTCCCCTGTTTCACACCCATGTTTCACTCCCGTGTTACATTATCCTGTTTCACTCTCCTGTTTCACTCTCCTGTTTCACTCTTCTGTTTCATTCTCCTGTTTTGCAGCGCTGTTCCACTCTCCTGTTTCACTCTCGTGTTTCACTCTCGTGTTTCACTCCCCTGTTTCACATCCCTGTTTCCCTCACCTGTTTCACTCCCACTCCCCTGTTTCACTCCCCTGTTTCGCACTCCTGTATCGCTCTCCTGTATCGCTCTCCTTTATCGCTCTCCTGTTTCGCTCTCCTGTTTCACTCCCCTGTTTCACTCCACTGTTTCACTCCCCTTTTTCACTCCCCTCTTTTGCTATCCCTGTTTCAAACCCCTGTTTCACACTCCCCTGTTTCACTCCCGTTTCACTCTTCTGTTTCACTCCTGTTTCACTCTACTGTTTCACTCCCATGATACACTCTCCTGTTTCACTCCCCTGATTCATTCTCCTGTTTCAGACCCATGTTTCACTCCCGTGTTACATTACCCTGTTTCAGTCTCCTGTATCACTCTCCTGTTTCACTCTCCTGTTTCACTCTCCTGTTTCACTCTCCTGTTTCCCTCTCCAGTTTTGCAGCTTTGTTTCACCTGCGTGTTTTCCCCTCGTGTTTCTCCCTTGTGTTTCACCGTTGTGTTTCACCCTTGTTTTTCAAACTCGTGTTTCACCCTTGTGCTTCACCCTTGTGTTTCACCCTCGTGTTTCGCCCTCTTGTTTCATCCTCGTGTTTCACTCTTGTCTTTCACTTATCTGTTGCACTCCCCTCTTTCACTCAACTGATTCTGTCCCACGTTTAACTCTCCTTTTTCATACAACCGTTTCCCTCCCCTGCTTCACTCCCCTGCTTCCCTCCACTGCTTCCCTCCCCTGTTTCACTCCTCTGTTTCACTCCCCTGTTTCACTCTCCTGTTTTGATCTCCCAGTTTCACTCCCCTGTTTCACTCCCCAGTTTCACTCCCTTGTTTTACTCCCCTGTTTCACTCTCCTGTTTTGCTCTCCCTGTTTCACTCCCCTGTTTCACTCTGCTGTTTCACACCACTGTTTCACTCTCCTGTTTCACTCCCTTGCTTCACTCTCCTGTTCCACTCTCCTGTTCCACTCTCCTGTTCCATTCTCCTGTTCCTCTCGCCTGTTCCACTCTCCTGTTCCACTCTCCTGTTCCACTCTCGTGTTTCACTCTCGTGTTTCACTCTCGTGTTTCACTCTTTTGTTTCAGTCCCCTGTTTCACTCTCGTGTTTCACTCTCCTATTTCACTTTCCTGTTTCACTCCCATGCTTCACTCCCCTCTTTCAGTCATCTGTTTCCCTCAACTGAATCTGTCCCCTGATTCACTCTCCTTTTTTGTACTCCCGTTTCACTCCCCAGCTTCCCTCCCCTGCTTCCCTCCCCTGCTTCCATCCCCTGCTCCATTCTCCTGTTGCATTCTCCTGTTTTGCAGCCCTGTTCCACTCTCCTGTTTCACTCTCATGTTTCACTCTCGCGTTTCACTCTCGTGTGTCACTCCCCTGTTTCACACCCCTGTTTCACTCCCCTGTTTCACTCCCCTGTTTCGGTCTCCTGTATCGCTCTCCTGTATCGCTCTCCTTTATCGCTCTCCTGTTTTGCTCTCCTTTTTCACTCTCCTGTTTTGCTCTCCCTGTTTCACTCCCCTGTTTCACTCCACTGTTTCAATCCCCTGTTTCACTCCCCAGTTTTGCTATCCCTGTTTCAAACCCCTGTTTCACACTCCCCTGTTTCACTCCCGTTTCACTCTTCTGTTTCACTCCCGTTTCACTCTACTGTTTCACTCCCGTGATACACTCTACTGTTTCACTCCCCTGATTCATTCTCCTGTTTCACACCCATGTTTCAATCCCGTGTTACATTACCCTGTTTCACTCTCCTGTTTTACTCCCCTGATTCATTCTCCTCTTTCACACTCAATTTTCGCTCCCGTGTTACATTACCCTGTTTCACTCTCCTGTTTCACTCTCCTGTTTCAATCTCCTGTTTTACTCACTAGTTTTGCTGCACTGTTTAACACTCGTGTTTCGCCCTAACGTTTCAACATTATGTTTCACCCTTGTGTTTCACCCTCGTGTTTCACCCTTGTGTTTCACCCTTGTGTTTCACCCTCGTGTTTCACCCTCGTGTTTCACTCTCGTGTTTCACACTCGTGTTTCACTCTCGTGTTTCACTCACCTGTTGCACTCCCCTGTTTCACTCAACTGATTCTGTCCCCCGTTTCACTCTCCTTTTGCATACACCTGTTTCCCTCCCCTGCTTCAATCCCCTGCTTCACTACCCTGCTTCACTCCCCTGCTTCATTCCCCTGCATCCCTCCCCTGCTTCCCTCTCCTGATTCACTCTCCTGTTCAACTCTCCTGTTTCATTCTCCTGTTCCACTCTCCTGTTCCACTCTCGTGTTTCACTCTCATGTTTCAATCTCGTGTTTCACTGTCGTGTTTCACTTTCCTGTTGCCCTCTCGTGTTTTACTCTCCTATTTCACTATCCTATTTCACTCCCTTGTTTTACTCCCCTGTTTCACTCTCCTGTTTCACTCCCTCATTTCATTTTCCTGTTTCACTCCCATGCTTCACTCCCCTGTTTCTGTCATCTGTTTCCCTCAACTGATTCTGTCCCCTGTTTCACTCTCCTTTTTTGTACTCCCGTTTCACTCCCCTGCTTCACTCCCCTGCTTCATTCCCCTGCTTCACTCCCCTGCTTCACTCCCCTGCTTCCATCTCCTGTTTCAATCTTTTGTTTCAATCTCCTCCTTCCCTCCTTTGCTTCCCTCCCCTGATCCACTCTCCTGTTTCACTCTCCTGTTTCACTCTCCTGTTTTGCAGCCCTGTTCCACTCTGCTGTTTCACTCTCGTGTTTCACTCCCCTGTTTCACTCTCCTGTTTCACACCCCTGTTTCACACTTTGGGTTCACTCTCCTGTTTTGCACTCCCCTGTTTTGCAGCCCTTCTTCACACCCCTGATTGACTGTCCTGTTTCACACTCCCCTGATTCACTCAGCTGTTTCACTCCCCTGTTTCACTCAACTGATTCTGTCCCCCATTTCACACTCCTGTTTTGTACTCCCGTTTCACTGCTCCAGTTCACTCCCTGTTTTGCCCACCTGCTTCACTCCCCTGCTTCACTTCCCTGCTTCACTCCTCTGTCTCACTCCCCTGACTCACTGCTCTGTTTCCCTTCCTTGCTACCCTCCCCGACTTCCCTCCCCGGCGACCCTCCCCTGCTTCCATCCCCTGCTCCATTCTCCTGTTGCATTCTCCTGTTTTGCAGCCCTGTTCCACTCTCCTGTTTCACTCTCGTGTTTCACTCTCGTGTTTCACTCCCCTGTTTCACATCCCTGTTTCCCTCACCTGTTTCACTCCCCTGTTTCACTCCCCTGTTTCGCACTCCTGTTTCGCTCTCCTGTATCGCTCTCCTTTATCGCTCTCCTGTTTCGCTCTCCTGTTTCACTCCCCTGTTTCACTCCACTGTTTCACTCCCCTTTTTCACTCCCCTCTTTTGCTATCCCTGTTTCAAACCCCTGTTTCACACTCCCCTGTTTCACTCCCGTTTCACTCTTCTGTTTCACTCCTGTTTCACTCTACTGTTTCACTCCCATGATACACTCTCCTGTTTCACTCCCCTGATTCATTCTCCTGTTTCAGACCCATGTTTCACTCCCGTGTTACATTACCCTGTTTCAGTCTCCTGTATCACTCCCCTGTTTCACTCCCCTGTTTCGGTCTCCTGTATCGCTCTCCTGTATCGCTCTCCTTTATCGCTCTCCTGTTTTGCTCTCCTTTTTCACTCTCCTGTTTTGCTCTCCCTGTTTCACTCCCCTGTTTCACTCCACTGTTTCAATCCCCTGTTTCACTCCCCAGTTTTGCTATCCCTGTTTCAAACCCCTGTTTCACACTCCCCTGTTTCACTCCCGTTTCACTCTACTGTTTCACTCCCGTGATACACTCTCCTGTTTCACTCCATTGATTCATTCTCCTGTTTCACACCCATGTTTCAATCCCGTGTTACATTACCCTGTTTCACTCTCCTGTTTTACTCCCCTGATTCATTCTCCTCTTTCACACTCAATTTTCGCTCCCGTGTTACATTACCCTGTTTCACTCTCCTGTTTCACTCTCCTGTTTCAATCTCCTGTTTTACTCACTAGTTTTGCTGCACTGTTTAACACTCGTGTTTCGCCCTAACGTTTCAACATTATGTTTCACCCTTGTGTTTCACCCTCGTGTTTCACCCTTGTGTTTCACCCTTGTGTTTCACCCTCGTGTTTCACCCTCGTGTTTCACCCTCGTGTTTCACACTCGTGTTTCACTCTCGTGTTTCACTCACCTGTTGCACTCCCCTGTTTCACTCAACTGATTCTGTCCCCCGTTTCACTCTCCTTTTGCATACACCTGTTTCCCTCCCCTGCTTCAATCCCCTGCTTCACTACCCTGCTTCACTCCCCTGCTTCATTCCCCTGCATCCCTCCCCTGCTTCCCTCTCCTGATTCACTCTCCTGTTCAACTCTCCTGTTTCATTCTCCTGTTCCACTCTCCTGTTCCACTCTCGTGTTTCACTCTCATGTTTCAATCTCGTGTTTCACTGTCGTGTTTCACTTCCCTGTTGCCCTCTCGTGTTTTACTCTCCTATTTCACTATCCTATTTCACTCCCTTGTTTTACTCCCCTGTTTCACTCTCCTGTTTCACTCCCTCATTTCATTTTCCTGTTTCACTCCCATGCTTCACTCCCCTGTTTCTGTCATCTGTTTCCCTCAACTGATTCTGTCCCCTGTTTCACTCTCCTTTTTTGTACTCCCGTTTCACTCCCCTGCTTCACTCCCCTGCTTCATTCCCCTGCTTCACTCCCCTGCTTCACTCCCCTGCTTCCATCTCCTGTTTCAATCTTTTGTTTCAATCTCCTCCTTCCCTCCTTTGCTTCCCTCCCCTGATCCACTCTTCTGTTTCACTCTCCTGTTTCACTCTCCTGTTTTGCAGCCCTGTTCCACTCTGCTGTTTCACTCTCGTGTTTCACTCCCCTGTTTCACTCTCCTGTTTCACACCCCTGTTTCACACTTTGGGTTCACTCTCCTGTTTTGCACTCCCCTGTTTTGCAGCCCTTCTTCACACCCCTGATTGACTGTCCTGTTTCACACTCCCCTGATTCACTCAGCTGTTTCACTCCCCTTTTCACTCAACTGATTCTGTCCCCCATTTCACACTCCTGTTTTGTACTCCCGTTTCACTGCTCCAGTTCACTCCCTGTTTTGCCCACCTGCTTCACTCCCCTGCTTCACTTCCCTGCTTCACTCCTCTGTCTCACTCCCCTGACTCACTGCTCTGTTTCCCTTCCTTGCTACCCTCCCCGACTTCCCTCCCCGGCGACCCTCCCCTGCTTCCCTCACCTGCTTCCGTTCCCTGCTACCCTCCCCTGCTTCCGTTCCCTGCTTCCCTCCCCTGCTTCCTTCCCCTGCTTCCCTCCCCTGTTTCACTCCCCTGTTTCACTCTCAGTTTTACTCTCCTGTTTTGTAACCCTGCTTCACTCCCCTGATTGACTGTCCAGTTTCACTCTCCTGTTTCACTCCCTTGTTTTACTCCCTTGTTTCATTCTCCTGTTTCACTCCCTTGTTTTACTTCTCTGTTTCACTCTCCTGTTTCACTCTCCTGTTTCACTCTCCTGTTTCACTCCCTTGTTTTAGTCCTCTGTCTCGCTCTCCTGTTTTGCTCTCCCTGTTTCACTCCCCTGTTTCACTCCTCTGTTTCACTCCCCTGTTTCACTCTCCTGTTTCACTCCCTTGTTTTACTACCCTGTTTCACTCTCCTGTTTCACTCTCCTGTTTCACTCTCCTGTTTCACTCTCCTGTTTTGCTCTCCCTGTTTCACTCCCCGTTTCACTCCCCTGTTTCACTCCTCTCTTTCACTCCCCTCTTTCACTCTCCTGTTTCACTCCCTTGTTTCACTCCCTTGTTTCACTCTCCTGTTTCACTCTCCTGTTTCACTCTCCTGTTTTGCTCTCCCTGTTTCACTCCCCTCTTTCACTCCCCTGTTTCACTCCTCTCTTTCACTCCCCTGTTTCATTCTCCTGTTTCACTCCCCAGTTTCACTCCCCTGCTTCACACCCCTGTTTCACACCCCCGTTTCACTCCCCTGTTTCACTCCCCTGTTTCACTCCGCTGTTTTACTCTCCTGTTTGGCTCTCCCTGTTTCAATCTTCTGTTTCACACTCCACTGTTTCACTCCCGTTTCACTCTTCTGTTTCACACCCGTGATGCACTCTCCTGTTTCACTCCACTGATTCATTCTCCTGTTTCGCTCCCATGTTTCACTCCCGTGTTACATTACCCTGTTCCACTCTCGTGTTCCACTTTCCTGTTCCACTCTCCTGTTCTACTCTCGTGTTTTACTCTCGTGTTTCACTCTCGTGTATCACTCTCCTGTTTCACTTTCGTGTTTCACACTCCTGTTTTCCTCCCATGTTTTACTCCCCTGTTTCACTTATCTGTTTCACTCACCTGATTCTTTCCCCCATTTCACTCTTCTTTTTCGTACTCCCATTTCACTCCCCTGCTTCACTCCCCTGCTTCCCTCCCCTGCTTCCCTCCCCTGCTTCCCTCCCCTACTTCCCTCCCCTGTTTCACTGCCCTGTTTCACTCCCCTGTTTCACTCTCAGTTTCAATCTCCTGTTTTGCAACCCTGCTTCACTCCCCTGATTGATTGTCCTGTTTCACTCCCTTGTTTTACTCCCCTGTTTCACTCTCCTGTTTTGCTCACCCTGTTTCACTCTCCTGTTTCACTCCCCTGTTTCACACCCATGTTTCACTCCCGTGTTACATTATCCTGTTTCACTCTCCTGTTTCACTCTCCTGTTTCACTCTTCTGTTTCATTCTCCTGTTTTGCAGCGCTGTTCCACTCTCCTGTTTCACTCTCGTGTTTCACTCTCGTGTTTCACTCCCCTGTTTCACATCCCTGTTTCCCTCACCTGTTTCACTCCCCTGTTTCACTCCCCTGTTTCGCACTCCTGTATCGCTCTCCTGTATCGCTCTCCTTTATCACTCTCCTGTTTCGCTCTCCTGTTTCACTCCCCTGTTTCACTCCACTGTTTCACTCCCCTTTTTCACTCCCCTCTTTTGCTATCCCTGTTTCAAACCCCTGTTTCACACTCCCCTGTTTCACTCCCGTTTCACTCTTCTGTTTCACTCCTGTTTCACTCTACTGTTTCACTCCCATGATACACTCTCCTGTTTCACTCCCCTGATTCATTCTCCTGTTTCAGACCCATGTTTCACTCCCGTGTTACATTACCCTGTTTCAGTCTCCTGTATCACTCTCCTGTTTCACTCTCCTGTTTCACTCTCCTGTTTCACTCTCCTGTTTCCCTCTCCAGTTTTGCAGCTTTGTTTCACCTGCGTGTTTTCCCCTCGTGTTTCTCCCTTGTGTTTCACCGTTGTGTTTCACCCTTGTTTTTCAAACTCGTGTTTCACCCTTGTGCTTCACCCTTGTGTTTCACCCTCGTGTTTCGCCCTCTTGTTTCATCCTCGTGTTTCACTCTTGTCTTTCACTTATCTGTTGCACTCCCCTCTTTCACTCAACTGATTCTGTCCCACGTTTAACTCTCCTTTTTCATACAACCGTTTCCCTCCCCTGCTTCACTCCCCTGCTTCCCTCCACTGCTTCCCTCCCCTGTTTCACTCCTCTGTTTCACTCCCCTGTTTCACTCTCCTGTTTTGATCTCCCAGTTTCACTCCCCTGTTTCACTCCCCAGTTTCACTCCCTTGTTTTACTCCCCTGTTTCACTCTCCTGTTTTGCTCTCCCTGTTTCACTCCCCTGTTTCACTCTGCTGTTTCACACCACTGTTTCACTCTCCTGTTTCACTCCCTTGCTTCACTCTCCTGTTCCACTCTCCTGTTCCACTCTCCTGTTCCATTCTCCTGTTCCTCTCGCCTGTTCCACTCTCCTGTTCCACTCTCCTGTTCCACTCTCGTGTTTCACTCTCGTGTTTCACTCTCGTGTTTCACTCTTTTGTTTCAGTCCCCTGTTTCACTCTCGTGTTTCACTCTCCTATTTCACTTTCCTGTTTCACTCCCATGCTTCACTCCCCTCTTTCAGTCATCTGTTTCCCTCAACTGAATCTGTCCCCTGATTCACTCTCCTTTTTTGTACTCCCGTTTCACTCCCCAGCTTCCCTCCCCTGCTTCCCTCCCCTGCTTCCATCCCCTGCTCCATTCTCCTGTTGCATTCTCCTGTTTTGCAGCCCTGTTCCACTCTCCTGTTTCACTCTCATGTTTCACTCTCGCGTTTCACTCTCGTGTGTCACTCCCCTGTTTCACTCCCCTGTTTCGGTCTCCTGTATCGCTCTCCTGTTTTGCTCTCCTTTTTCACTCTCCTGTTTTGCTCTCCCTGTTTCACTCCCCTGTTTCACTCCACTGTTTCAATCCCCTGTTTCACTCCCCAGTTTTGCTATCCCTGTTTCAAACCCCTGTTTCACACTCCCCTGTTTCACTCCCGTTTCACTCTTCTGTTTCACTCCCGTTTCACTCTACTGTTTCACTCCCGTGATACACTCTCCTGTTTCACTCCATTGATTCATTCTCCTGTTTCACACCCATGTTTCAATCCCGTGTTACATTACCCTGTTTCACTCTCCTGTTTTACTCCCCTGATTCATTCTCCTCTTTCACACTCAATTTTCGCTCCCGTGTTACATTACCCTGTTTCACTCTCCTTTTTCACTCTCCTGTTTCAATCTCCTGTTTTACTCACTAGTTTTGCTGCACTGTTTAACACTCGTGTTTCGCCCTAACGTTTCAACATTATGTTTCACCCTTGTGTTTCACCCTCGTGTTTCACCCTTGTGTTTCACCCTCGTGTTTCACCCTCGTGTTTCACCCTCGTGTTTCAAACTCGTGTTTCACTCTCGTGTTTCACTCACCTGTTGCACTCCCCTGTTTCACTCAACTGATTCTGTCCCCCGTTTCACTCTCCTTTTGCATACACCTGTTTCCCTCCCCTGCTTCAATCCCCTGCTTCACTACCCTGCTTCATTCCCCTGCTTCATTCCCCTGCATCCCTCCCCTGCTTCCCTCTCCTGATTCACTCTCCTGTTCAACTCTCCTGTTTCATTCTCCTGTTCCACTCTCCTGTTCCACTCTCGTGTTTCACTCTCAAGTTTCAATCTCGTGTTTCACTGTCGTGTTTCACTTCCCTGTTGCCCTCTCGTGTTTTACTCTCCTATTTCACTATCCTATTTCACTCCCTTGTTTTACTCCCCTGTTTCACTCTCCTGTTTCACTCCCTCATTTCATTTTCCTGTTTCACTCCCATGCTTCACTCCCCTGTTTCTGTCATCTGTTTCCCTCAACTGATTCTGTCCCCTGTTTCACTCTCCTTTTTTGTACTCCCGTTTCACTCCCCTGCTTCACTCCCCTGCTTCATTCCCCTGCTTCACTCCCCTGCTTCACTCCCCTGCTTCCATCTCCTGTTTCAATCTTTTGTTTCAATCTCCTCCTTCCCTCCTTTGCTTCCCTCCCCTGATCCACTCTTCTGTTTCACTCTCCTGTTTCACTCTCCTGTTTTGCAGCCCTGTTCCACTCTGCTGTTTCACTCTCGTGTTTCACTCCCCTGTTTCACTCTCCTGTTTCACACCCCTGTTTCACACTTTGGGTTCACTCTCCTGTTTTGCACTCCCCTGTTTTGCAGCCCTTCTTCACACCCCTGATTGACTGTCCTGTTTCACACTCCCCTGATTCACTCAGCTGTTTCACTCCCCTGTTTCACTCAACTGATTCTGTCCCCCATTTCACACTCCTGTTTTGTACTCCCGTTTCACTGCTCCAGTTCACTCCCTGTTTTGCCCACCTGCTTCACTCCCCTGCTTCACTTCCCTGCTTCACTCCTCTGTCTCACTCCCCTGACTCACTGCTCTGTTTCCCTTCCTTGCTACCCTCCCCGACTTCCCTCCCCGGCGACCCTCCCCTGCTTCCATCCCCTGCTCCATTCTCCTGTTGCATTCTCCTGTTTTGCAGCCCTGTTCCACTCTCCTGTTTCACTCTCGTGTTTCACTCTCGTGTTTCACTCCCCTGTTTCACATCCCTGTTTCCCTCACCTGTTTCACTCCCCTGTTTCACTCCCCTGTTTCGCACTCCTGTATCGCTCTCCTGTATCGCTCTCCTTTATCGCTCTCCTGTTTCGCTCTCCTGTTTCACTCCCCTGTTTCACTCCACTGTTTCACTCCCCTTTTTCACTCCCCTCTTTTGCTATCCCTGTTTCAAACCCCTGTTTCACACTCCCCTGTTTCACTCCCGTTTCACTCTTCTGTTTCACTCCTGTTTCACTCTACTGTTTCACTCCCATGATACACTCTCCTGTTTCACTCCCCTGATTCATTCTCCTGTTTCAGACCCATGTTTCACTCCCGTGTTACATTACCCTGTTTCAGTCTCCTGTATCACTCTCCTGTTTCACTCTCCTGTTTCACTCTCCTGTTTCACTCTCCTGTTTCCCTCTCCAGTTTTGCAGCTTTGTTTCACCTGCGTGTTTTCCCCTCGTGTTTCTCCCTTGTGTTTCACCGTTGTGTTTCACCCTTGTTTTTCAAACTCGTGTTTCACCCTTGTGCTTCACCCTTGTGTTTCACCCTCGTGTTTCGCCCTCTTGTTTCATCCTCGTGTTTCACTCTTGTCTTTCACTTATCTGTTGCACTCCCCTCTTTCACTCAACTGATTCTGTCCCACGTTTAACTCTCCTTTTTCATACAACCGTTTCCCTCACCTGCTTCACTCCCCTGCTTCCCTCCACTGCTTCCCTCCCCTGTTTCACTCCTCTGTTTCACTCCCCTGTTTCACTCTCCTGTTTTGATCTCCCAGTTTCACTCCCCTGTTTCACTCCCCAGTTTCACTCCCTTGTTTTACTCCCCTGTTTCACTCTCCTGTTTTGCTCTCCCTGTTTCACTCCCCTGTTTCACTCTGCTGTTTCACACCACTGTTTCACTCTCCTGTTTCACTCCCTTGCTTCACTCTCCTGTTCCACTCTCCTGTTCCACTCTCCTGTTCCATTCTCCTGTTCCTCTCGCCTGTTCCACTCTCCTGTTCCACTCTCCTGTTCCACTCTCGTGTTTCACTCTCGTGTTTCACTCTCGTGTTTCACTCTTTTGTTTCAGTCCCCTGTTTCACTCTCGTGTTTCACTCTCCTATTTCACTTTCCTGTTTCACTCCCATGCTTCACTCCCCTCTTTCAGTCATCTGTTTCCCTCAACTGAATCTGTCCCCTGATTCACTCTCCTTTTTTGTACTCCCGTTTCACTCCCCAGCTTCCCTCCCCTGCTTCCCTCCCCTGCTTCCATCCCCTGCTCCATTCTCCTGTTGCATTCTCCTGTTTTGCAGCCCTGTTCCACTCTCCTGTTTCACTCTCATGTTTCACTCTCGCGTTTCACTCTCGTGTGTCACTCCCCTGTTTCACTCCCCTGTTTCGGTCTCCTGTATCGTTCTCCTGTATCGCTCTCCTTTATCGCTCTCCTGTTTTGCTCTCCTTTTTCACTCTCCTGCTTTGCTCTCCCTGTTTCACTCCCCTGTTTCACTCCACTGTTTCAATCCCCTGTTTCACTCCCCAGTTTTGCTATCCCTGTTTCAAACCCCTGTTTCACACTCCCCTGTTTCACTCCCGTTTCACTCTTCTGTTTCACTCCCGTTTCACTCTACTGTTTCACTCCCGTGATACACTCTCCTGTTTCACTCCATTGATTCATTCTCCTGTTTCACACCCATGTTTCAATCCCGTGTTACATTACCCTGTTTCACTCTCCTGTTTTACTCCCCTGATTCATTCTCCTCTTTCACACTCAATTTTCGCTCCCGTGTTACATTACCCTGTTTCACTCTCCTGTTTCACTCTCCTGTTTCAATCTCCTGTTTTACTCACTAGTTTTGCTGCACTGTTTAACACTCGTGTTTCGCCCTAACGTTTCAACATTATGTTTCACCCTTGTGTTTCACCCTCGTGTTTCACCCTTGTGTTTCACCCTCGTGTTTCACCCTCGTGTTTCACCCTCGTGTTTCACACTCGTGTTTCACTCTCGTGTTTCACTCACCTGTTGCACTCCCCTGTTTCACTCAACTGATTCTGTCCCCCGTTTCACTCTCCTTTTGCATACACCTGTTTCCCTCCCCTGCTTCAATCCCCTGCTTCACTACCCTGCTTCACTCCCCTGCTTCATTCCCCTGCATCCCTCCCCTGCTTCCCTCTCCTGATTCACTCTCCTGTTCAACTCTCCTGTTTCATTCTCCTGTTCCACTCTCCTGTTCCACTCTCGTGTTTCACTCTCATGTTTCAATCTCGTGTTTCACTGTCGTGTTTCACTTTCCTGTTGCCCTCTCGTGTTTTACTCTCCTATTTCACTATCCTATTTCACTCCCTTGTTTTACTCCCCTGTTTCACTCTCCTGTTTCACTCCCTCATTTCATTTTCCTGTTTCACTCCCATGCTTCACTCCCCTGTTTCTGTCATCTGTTTCCCTCAACTGATTCTGTCCCCTGTTTCACTCTCCTTTTTTGTACTCCCGTTTCAATCCCCTGCTTCACTCCCCTGCTTCATTCCCCTGCTTCACTCCCCTGCTTCACTCCCCTGCTTCCATCTCCTGTTTCAATCTTTTGTTTCAATCTCCTCCTTCCCTCCTTTGCTTCCCTCCCCTGATCCACTCTTCTGTTTCACTCTCCTGTTTCACTCTCCTGTTTTGCAGCCCTGTTCCACTCTGCTGTTTCACTCTCGTGTTTCACTCCCCTGTTTCACTCTCCTGTTTCACACCCCTGTTTCACACTTTGGGTTCACTCTCCTGTTTTGCACTCCCCTGTTTTGCAGCCCTTCTTCACACCCCTGATTGACTGTCCTGTTTCACACTCCCCTGATTCACTCAGCTGTTTCACTCCCCTGTTTCACTCAACTGATTCTGTCCCCCATTTCACACTCCTGTTTTGTACTCCCGTTTCACTGCTCCAGTTCACTCCCTGTTTTGCCCACCTGCTTCAATCCCCTGCTTCACTTCCCTGCTTCACTCCTCTGTCTCACTCCCCTGACTCACTGCTCTGTTTCCCTTCCTTGCTACCCTCCCCGACTTCCCTCCACGGCGACCCTCCCCTGCTTCCATCCCCTGCTCCATTCTCCTGTTGCATTCTCCTGTTTTGCAGCCCTGTTCCACTCTCCTGTTTCACTCTCGTGTTTCACTCTCGTGTTTCACTCCCCTGTTTCACATCCCTGTTTCCCTCACCTGTTTCACTCCCCTGTTTCACTCCCCTGTTTCGCACTCCTGTATCGCTCTCCTGTATCGCTCTCCTTTATCGCTCTCCTGTTTCGCTCTCCTGTTTCACTCCCCTGTTTCACTCCACTGTTTCACTCCCCTTTTTCACTCCCCTCTTTTGCTATCCCTGTTTCAAACCCCTGTTTCACACTCCCCTGTTTCACTCCCGTTTCACTCTTCTGTTTCACTCCTGTTTCACTCTACTGTTTCACTCCCATGATACACTCTCCTGTTTCACTCCCCTGATTCATTCTCCTGTTTCAGACCCATGTTTCACTCCCGTGTTACATTACCCTGTTTCAGTCTCCTGTATCACTCTCCTGTTTCACTCTCCTGTTTCACTCTCCTGTTTCACTCTCCTGTTTCCCTCTCCAGTTTTGCAGCTTTGTTTCACCTGCGTGTTTTCCCCTCGTGTTTCTCCCTTGTGTTTCACCGTTGTGTTTCACCCTTGTTTTTCAAACTCGTGTTTCACCCTTGTGCTTCACCCTTGTGTTTCACCCTCGTGTTTCGCCCTCTTGTTTCATCCTCGTGTTTCACTCTTGTCTTTCACTTATCTGTTGCACTCCCCTCTTTCACTCAACTGATTCTGTCCCACGTTTAACTCTCCTTTTTCATACAACCGTTTCCCTCACCTGCTTCACTCCCCTGCTTCCCTCCACTGCTTCCCTCCCCTGTTTCACTCCTCTGTTTCACTCCCCTGTTTCACTCTCCTGTTTTGATCTCCCAGTTTCACTCCCCTGTTTCACTCCCCAGTTTCACTCCCTTGTTTTACTCCCCTGTTTCACTCTCCTGTTTTGCTCTCCCTGTTTCACTCCCCTGTTTCACTCTGCTGTTTCACACCACTGTTTCACTCTCCTGTTTCACTCCCTTGCTTCACTCTCCTGTTCCACTCTCCTGTTCCACTCTCCTGTTCCATTCTCCTGTTCCTCTCGCCTGTTCCACTCTCCTGTTCCACTCTCCTGTTCCACTCTCGTGTTTCACTCTCGTGTTTCACTCTCGTGTTTCACTCTTTTGTTTCAGTCCCCTGTTTCACTCTCGTGTTTCACTCTCCTATTTCACTTTCCTGTTTCACTCCCATGCTTCACTCCCCTCTTTCAGTCATCTGTTTCCCTCAACTGAATCTGTCCCCTGATTCACTCTCCTTTTTTGTACTCCCGTTTCACTCCCCAGCTTCCCTCCCCTGCTTCCCTCCCCTGCTTCCATCCCCTGCTCCATTCTCCTGTTGCATTCTCCTGTTTTGCAGCCCTGTTCCACTCTCCTGTTTCACTCTCATGTTTCACTCTCGCGTTTCACTCTCGTGTGTCACTCCCCTGTTTCACTCCCCTGTTTCGGTCTCCTGTATCGTTCTCCTGTATCGCTCTCCTTTATCGCTCTCCTGTTTTGCTCTCCTTTTTCACTCTCCTGCTTTGCTCTCCCTGTTTCACTCCCCTGTTTCACTCCACTGTTTCAATCCCCTGTTTCACTCCCCAGTTTTGCTATCCCTGTTTCAAACCCCTGTTTCACACTCCCCTGTTTCACTCCCGTTTCACTCTTCTGTTTCACTCCCGTTTCACTCTACTGTTTCACTCCCGTGATACACTCTCCTGTTTCACTCCATTGATTCATTCTCCTGTTTCACACCCATGTTTCAATCCCGTGTTACATTACCCTGTTTCACTCTCCTGTTTTACTCCCCTGATTCATTCTCCTCTTTCACACTCAATTTTCGCTCCCGTGTTACATTACCCTGTTTCACTCTCCTGTTTCACTCTCCTGTTTCAATCTCCTGTTTTACTCACTAGTTTTGCTGCACTGTTTAACACTCGTGTTTCGCCCTAACGTTTCAACATTATGTTTCACCCTTGTGTTTCACCCTCGTGTTTCACCCTTGTGTTTCACCCTCGTGTTTCACCCTCGTGTTTCACCCTCGTGTTTCACACTCGTGTTTCACTCTCGTGTTTCACTCACCTGTTGCACTCCCCTGTTTCACTCAACTGATTCTGTCCCCCGTTTCACTCTCCTTTTGCATACACCTGTTTCCCTCCCCTGCTTCAATCCCCTGCTTCACTACCCTGCTTCACTCCCCTGCTTCATTCCCCTGCATCCCTCCCCTGCTTCCCTCTCCTGATTCACTCTCCTGTTCAACTCTCCTGTTTCATTCTCCTGTTCCACTCTCCTGTTCCACTCTCGTGTTTCACTCTCATGTTTCAATCTCGTGTTTCACTGTCGTGTTTCACTTTCCTGTTGCCCTCTCGTGTTTTACTCTCCTATTTCACTATCCTATTTCACTCCCTTGTTTTACTCCCCTGTTTCACTCTCCTGTTTCACTCCCTCATTTCATTTTCCTGTTTCACTCCCATGCTTCACTCCCCTGTTTCTGTCATCTGTTTCCCTCAACTGATTCTGTCCCCTGTTTCACTCTCCTTTTTTGTACTCCCGTTTCAATCCCCTGCTTCACTCCCCTGCTTCATTCCCCTGCTTCACTCCCCTGCTTCACTCCCCTGCTTCCATCTCCTGTTTCAATCTTTTGTTTCAATCTCCTCCTTCCCTCCTTTGCTTCCCTCCCCTGATCCACTCTTCTGTTTCACTCTCCTGTTTCACTCTCCTGTTTTGCAGCCCTGTTCCACTCTGCTGTTTCACTCTCGTGTTTCACTCCCCTGTTTCACTCTCCTGTTTCACACCCCTGTTTCACACTTTGGGTTCACTCTCCTGTTTTGCACTCCCCTGTTTTGCAGCCCTTCTTCACACCCCTGATTGACTGTCCTGTTTCACACTCCCCTGATTCACTCAGCTGTTTCACTCCCCTGTTTCACTCAACTGATTCTGTCCCCCATTTCACACTCCTGTTTTGTACTCCCGTTTCACTGCTCCAGTTCACTCCCTGTTTTGCCCACCTGCTTCACTCCTTTGCTTCACTTCCCTGCTTCACTCCTCTGTCTCACTCCCCTGACTCACTGCTCTGTTTCCCTTCCTTGCTACCCTCCCCGACTTCCCTCCACGGCGACCCTCCCCTGCTTCCATCCCCTGCTCCATTCTCCTGTTGCATTCTCCTGTTTTGCAGCCCTGTTCCACTCTCCTGTTTCACTCTCGTGTTTCACTCTCGTGTTTCACTCCCCTGTTTCACTCCCCTGTTTCGCACTCCTGTATCGCTCTCCTGTATCGCTCTCCTTTATCGCTCTCCTGTTTCGCTCTCCTGTTTCACTCCCCTGTTTCACTCCACTTTTTCACTCCCCTTTTTCACTCCCCTCTTTTGCTATCCCTGTTTCAAACCCCTGTTTCACACTCCCCTGTTTCACTCCCGTTTCACTCTTCTGTTTCACTCCTGTTTCACTCTACTGTTTCACTCCCATGATACACTCTCCTGTTTCACTCCCCTGATTCATTCTCCTGTTTCAGACCCATGTTTCACTCCCGTGTTACATTACCCTGTTTCAGTCTCCTGTATCACTCTCCTGTTTCACTCTCCTGTTTCACTCTCCTGTTTCACTCTCCTGTTTCCCTCTCCAGTTTTGCAGCTTTGTTTCACCTGCGTGTTTTCCCCTCGTGTTTCTCCCTTGTGTTTCACCGTTGTGTTTCACCCTTGTTTTTCAAACTCGTGTTTCACCCTTGTGCTTCACCCTTGTGTTTCACCCTCGTGTTTCGCCCTCGTGTTTCATCCTCATGTTTCACTCTAGTCTTTCACTTATCTGTTGCACTCCCCTCTTTCACTCAACTGATTCTGTCCCACGTTTAACTCTCCTTTTTCATACAACCGTTTCCCTCACCTGCTTCACTCCCCTGCTTCCCTCCACTGCTTCCCTCCCCTGTTTCACTCCTCTGTTTCAATCCCCTGTTTCACTCTCCTGTTTTGATCTCCCAGTTTCACTCCCCTGTTTCACTCCCCAGTTTCACTCCCTTGTTTTACTCCCCTGTTTCACTCTCCTGTTTTGCTCTCCCTGTTTCACTCCCCTGTTTCACTCTACTGTATCACACCACTGTTTCACTCTCCTGTTTCACTCCCTTGCTTCACTCTCCTGTTCCACTCTCCTGTTCCACTCTCCTGTTCCACTCTCCTGTTCCACTCTCGTGTTTCACTCTCGTGTTTCACTCTCGTGTTTCACTCTCGTGTTTCACTCTTTTGTTTCAGTCCCCTGTTTCACTCTCGTGTTTCACTCTCCTATTTCACTTTCCTGTTTCACTCCCATGCTTCACTCCCCTCTTTCAGTCATCTGTTTCCCTCAACTGAATCTGTCCCCTGATTCACTCTCCTTTTTTGTACTCCCGTTTCACTCCCCAGCTTCCCTCCCCTGCTTCCCTCCCCTGCTTCCATCCCCTGCTCCATTCTCCTGTTGCATTCTCCTGTTTTGCAGCCCTGTTCCACTCTCCTGTTTCACTCTCATGTTTCACTCTCGCGTTTCACTCTCGTGTGTCACTCCCCTGTTTCACACCGCTGTTTCACTCCCCTGTTTCACTCCCCTGTTTCGGTCTCCTGTATCGCTCTCCTGTATCGCTCTCCTTTATCGCTCTCCTGTTTTGCTCTCCTTTTTCACTCTCCTGTTTTGCTCTCCCTGTTTCACTCCCCTGTTTCACTCCACTGTTTCAATCCCCTGTTTCACTCCCCAGTTTTGCTATCCCTGTTTCAAACCCCTGTTTCACACTCCCCTGTTTCACTCCCGTTTCACTCTTCTGTTTCACTCCCGTTTCACTCTACTGTTTCACTCCCGTGATACACTCTCCTGTTTCACTCCGTTGATTCATTCTCCTGTTTCACACCCATGTTTCAATCCCGTGTTACATTACCCTGTTTCACTCTCCTGTTTCACTCCCCTGATTCATTCTCCTCTTTCACACTCAATTTTCGCTCCCGTGTTACATTACCCTGTTTCACTCTCCTGTTTCACTCTCCTGTTTCAATCTCCTGTTTTACTCACTAGTTTTGCTGCACTGTTTAACACTCGTGTTTCGCCCTCACGTTTCAACATTATGTTTCACCCTTGTGTTTCACCCTCGTGTTTCACCCTTGTGTTTCACCCTTGTGTTTCACCCTCGTGTTTCACCCTCGTGTTTCACCCTCGTGTTTCACACTCGTGTTTCACTCTCGTGTTTCACTCACCTGTTGCACTCCCCTGTTTCACTCAACTGATTCTGTCCCCCGTTTCACTCTCCTTTTGCATACACCTGTTTCCCTCCCCTGCTTCAATCCCCTGCTTCACTACCCTGCTTCACTCCCCTGCTTCATTCCCCTGCATCTCTCCCCTGCTTCCCTCTCCTGATTCACTCTCCTGTTCAACTCTCCTGTTTCATTCTCCTGTTCCACTCTCCTGTTCCACTCTCGTGTTTCACTCTCATGTTTCAATCTCGTGTTTCACTGTCGTGTTTCACTTTCCTGTTGCCCTCTCGTGTTTTACTCTCCTATTTCACTATCCTATTTCACTCCCTTGTTTTACTCCCCTGTTTCACTCTCCTGTTTCACTCCCTCATTTCATTTTCCTGTTTCACTCCCATGCTTCACTCCCCTGTTTCTGTCATCTGTTTCCCTCAACTGATTCTGTCCCCTGTTTCACTCTCCTTTTTTGTACTCCCGTTTCACTCCCCTGCTTCACTCCCCTGCTTCATTCCCCTGCTTCACTCCCCTGCTTCACTCCCCTGCTTCCATCTCCTGTTTCAATCTTTGGTTTCAATCTCCTCCTTCCCTCCTTTGCTTCCCTCCCCTGATCCACTCTCCTGTTTCACTCTCCTGTTTCACTCTCCTGTTTTGCAGCCCTGTTCCACTCTGCTGTTTCACTCTCGTGTTTCACTCCCCTGTTTCACTCTCCTGTTTCACACCCCTGTTTCACACTTTGGGTTCACTCTCCTGTTTTGCACTCCCCTGTTTTGCAGCCCTTCTTCACACCCCTGATTGACTGTCCTGTTTCACACTCCCCTGATTCACTCAGCTGTTTCACTCCCCTGTTTCACTCAACTGATTCTGTCCCCCATTTCACACTCCTGTTTTGTACTCCCGTTTCACTGCCCCAGTTCACTCCCTGTTTTGCCCACCTGCTTCACTCCCCTGCTTCACTTCCCTGCTTCACTCCTCTGTCTCACTCCCCTGACTCACTGCTCTGTTTCCCTTCCTTGCTACCCTCCCCGACTTCCCTCCCCGGCGACCCTCCCCTGCTTCCCTCACCTGCTTCCGTTCCCTGCTACCCTCCCCTGCTTCCTTCACTTGCTCCACTCTCCTGTTTCACTCTCCTGTTTCACACTCCTGTTTTGCAGCCCTGTTTCACACTCCTGGTTCACTCTCCTGTTTCACTCTCCGGTTTCACTCTCGTGTTTCACTCTCTTCTTTCAATCACGTGTTTCAATCACGTGTTTCACTCCTGTTTCACTCCTGTTTCACTCTCCTGTTTCACTCTCCTGTTTCACTGTCCTGTTTCACTCTCCTGTTTCAATCTCCTGTTTCACTGTCCTGTTTCACTCTCCTGTTTCATTCCCTTGTTTTACTCCCCTGTTTCACACTCCTGTTTCACTCCCATATTTCATTTTCCTGTTTCACTCCCATGCTTCACTCCCCGTTTCACTCATCTGTTTCACTCAACTGATTCTGTCCCCTGTTTCACTCTCCTTTTTTGTGCTCCCTTTTCACTCCGCTGCTTCACTCCCCTGTTTCAATCTCTTGTTTCAATCCCCTGTTTCAATCTCCTGTTTCAATCTTCTGCTTCCCTCCCCAGCTTACCTCCCCTGCTTCCCTCTCCTGCTTGCCCCTCCCCCCCCACCCGCTCCACTCTCCTGTTTCACTCTCCTGTTTTGCAGCCGTGCTTCAATCCACTCTTTCACTCTACTGTTTCACTCCACTGTTTCACTCTCGTGTTTCACTCTTGTGTTTCACTCCCCTGCTTCACTCCCCTGCTTCACTCCCCTGCTTCACTCCCCTGCTTCAATCTCTTGTTTCAATCTCTTGTTTCAATCTCTTGTTTCAATCTGCTGTTTCAATCTCCTGTTTCAATCTCCGGTTTCAATCTCCTGTTTTGCAGCCCTGCTTCACCCCAAAGTTTCACTCTCCTGTTTCACTCTCGTGTTTCACTCCGTTGTTTTCCTCCCCTGTTTCACTCTCTTGTTTTGCTCTCCCTGTTCCAATCCCCTGTTTCACACCCCTGTTTCACTCTCTGGGTTCACTCTCCTTTTTGCACTCCCCTGTTTTGCAGCCCTTCTTCACTCCCCTGATTGACTGTCCTGTTTCACACTCCCCTATTTCACTCAGCTGTTTCACTCCCCTGTTTCACTCAACAGATTCTGTCCCCTGTTTCACACTCCGTTTTGTACTCCCGTTTCACTCCCCCATTTCACTCCCGTGTTTCACCCACTTGCTTCACTCCCCTGCTTCACTTCCTGCTTCACTCCTCTGTCTCACTCCCCTGTCTCACTGCTCTGTTTCCCTCCCTTGCTGCCGTCCCCGAATTCCCTCTCCGGCGACCCTCCACTGCTTCCCTCTCCTGCTTCTGTTCCTTGCTACCCACCCCTGCGTCCATTCCCTGCTTCCCTCCACTGCTTCCCTCCCCTGCTTCCCTCCCCTGTTTCACTCTCTTGTTTCACTCTCAGTTTCACTCTCCTGTTTTTCAACCCTGCTTCACTCCCCTGAGTGACTGTCCAATTTCACTCTCCTGTTTCACTCTCCAGTTTCACTCTCCTGTTTCACTCTCCTGTTTCACTCCCTTGATTTACTCCCCTGTTTCGCTCTCCTGTTTCGCTCTCCTGTTTTGCTCTCCCTGTTTTACTCCCCTGTTTCACACCCCTGTTTCACTCCTCTGTTTCACTCCTCTGTTTCACTCCCCTGTTTCACTCAACTGTTTCACTCCCCTGTTTGACTCCACTGTTTCACTCCGCTGTTTCACTCTCCTGTTTGGCTCTCCATGTTTCAATCCTTTGTTTCACACTCCCCTGTTTCACTCCCGTGATGCATTGCCTGTTTCACTCCACTGATTCATTCTCCTGTTTGACTCCCATGTTTCACTCCCGTGTTACATTACCCTGTTGCACTCTCCTGTCCACTTTCCTGCTCCACTGTCCTGTTCCACTCTCGTGTTTCACTCTCATGTTTCAAACTCTGGTTTCACTCTTGTGTTTCACTCTCGTGTTTCACTCTCCTGTTTCACCTTCGTGTTTCACTCTCCTATTTCACTCTCCTATTTCACTCCTTTGTTTTACTCCCCTGTTTCACTACCTTATTTCACTTTCCTGTTTCACTCCCATGCTTCACTCCCCTCTTTCAGTCATCTGTTTCCCTCAACTGATTCTGTCCCCTGATTCACTCTCCTTTTTTTTACTCCTGTTTCACTCCACTGCTTCACTCCCCTCCTTCACTATCCTGCTTCACTCCCCTGCTTCACTCCCCTGCTTCAATCTCCTGTTTCAATCTTTTGTTTCAATCTCCTGCTTCCCTCCCCTGCTCCCCTCCCCTGCACCACTCTCCTATTTCACTCTCCTGTTTCATTCTCCTGTTTTTCAGCCCTGTTCCACTCTCCTGTTTCACTCTCCTGTTCCACTCTCATGTTTCACTCTCCTGTTCCACTCTCGTGTTTCACTCTCGTGTTTCACTCTCATGTTTCACTCCCCTGTTTCACTCTCATGTTTCTGTCATCTGTTTCCCTCAACTGTTTCACTCTCCTTTCTCATACACCCGTTTCCCTCCCCTGCTTCACTCCCCTGCTTCCTTTCCCTGCTTCCCTCCCCTGCTTCCCTCTCCTGTTCCACTCTCCTGTTCCAATCTCGTGTTTCACTCTCGTGTTTCACTCCCCTGTTTCACTCTCGTGTTTCACTCTCCTATTTCACTCTCCTATTTCACTCCCTTGTTTTACTCCCTTGTTTCACTCTCCTGTTTCACTCCCTTATTTCATTTTCCTGTTTCAATCCCATGCTTCACTCCCCTGTTTCTGTCATCTGTTTCCCTCAACTGATTCTGTCCCCTGTTTCACTCTCCTTTTTTATACTCCCGTTTCACTCCCCTGCTTCACTCCCCTGCTTCACTCCCCTGCTTCACTCCCCTGCTTCACACCCCTGCGTCAATCCCCTGTTTCACACTCCCCTGTTTCACTCTCCTTTTTTGTACTCCCGTTTCACTCCCCTGCTTCACTCCCCTGCTTCACTCCCCTGCTTCACACCCCTGCTTCAATCTCCTGTTTCAATCTTTTGTTTCAATCTCCTGTTTCCATCCTTTGCTTCCCTCCCCTGATCCACTCTCCTATTTCACTCTCCTGTTTCATACTCCTGTTTTGCAGCCCTCTTCCACTCTCCTGTTTCACTCTCATGTTTCACTCTCGTCTTTCACTCTCATGTTTCACTCCCGTGTTTCGGTCCCCTGTTTCAGTCGCGTTTCCCTCCCCTGTTTCACTCCCGTGTTTCACCCACCTGCTTCACTCGCCTGCTTCACTTCCCTGCTTCACTCCCCTGATTCACTTCCCTGCTTCACTCCTCTGTCTCACTCCCCTGTCTCACTGCTCTGATTCCCTCCCTTGCTACCCTCCTTGGATTCCCTCCCCGGTGTCCCTCCCCTGCTTCCCTCTCCTGCTTCCCTCCCCTGCTTCCGTTCCCTGCTTCCCTCCCCTGCTTCCGTCCCCTGCTTCCCTCCACTGCTTCCGTTCCCTGCTTCCCTCCCCTGCTTGCCTCCCCTGCTTCCCTCCCCTGTTTCACTCCCCTGTTTCACTCTCAGTTTCACACTCCTGTTTTGCAACCCTGCATCTCTCCCCTGATTGACTGTCCAGTTTCACTCTCCTGTTTTGCACTCCCTGTTTCACTCCCCTGTTTCACTCCGCTGTTTCACTCCCCAGTTTCAATCCCCTGTTTCACTCCCCTGTTTCAATCCCCTGTTTCACTCCCCTGTTTCACTCTCCTGGTTCACTCCCCAGTTTCACTCCCTTGTTTCACTCTCCTGTTTTGCTCTCCCTGTTTCACTCCCCTGTTTCACTCCCCTGTTTCATTCTCCTGTTTTGCTCTCCCTGTTTCAATCCCCTGTTTCACACTCCCCTGTTTCACTCTTCTGTTTCAAACCCGTGATACACTCTCCTGTTTCACTCCCCTGATTCATTCTCCTGTTTCACACTAATGTTTCACTCAGGTGTTACATTACCCTGTTTCACTCTCCTGTTTCACTCTCCTGTTTCACTCTCCTGTTTCAATCTCCTGTTTCACTCTCCAGATTTGCAGCCCTGTTTCGCCCTCGTGTTTGACCCTCATGTTTCACCCTTGTGTTTCACCCTTGTGTTTCACCCTTGTGTTTCACCCTCGTGTTTCACCCTCGTGTTTCACCCTCGTGTTTCACTCACTTGTTTCACTCTCGTGTTTCACTCACCTGTTGCACTACCCTGTTTCACTCAAGTAATTCTGTCCCCCGTTTCACTCTCCTTTCTCATACACCCGTTTCCCTCCCCTGCTTCACTCCCCTGCTTCCTTTCCCTGCTTCCCTCCCCTGCTTCCCTCTCCTGTTCCACTCTCCTGTTCCAATCTCGTGTTTCACTCTCGTGTTTCAATCTCCTATTTCACTCTCCTATTTCACTCCCTTGTTTTACTCCCTTGTTTCACTCTCCTGTTTCACTCCCTTATTTCATTTTCCTGTTTCAATCCCATGCTTCACTCCCCTGTTTCTGTCATCTGTTTCCCTCAACTGATTCTGTCCCCTGTTTCACTCTCCTTTTTTATACTCCCGTTTCACTCCCCTGCTTCACTCCCCTGCTTCACTCCCCTGCTTCACTCCCCTGCTTCACACCCCTGCGTCAATCTCCTGTTTCAATCTTTTGTTTCAATCTCCTGTTTCCCTCCTTTGCTTCCCTCCCCTGATCCACTCTCCTGTTTCACTCTCCTGTTTCATTCTCATGTTTTGCAGCCCTGTTCCACTCTCCTGTTTCACTCTCGTGTTTCACTCCCGTGTTTCATTGCCCTGTTTCAGTTCCATTTCCCTCCCCTGTTTCACTCCCCTCTTTCCCTCTCCTGTTTCACTCCCCAGTTTCACTCTCCTGTTTCACACCCCTGTTTCACACTTTTGGTTCACTCTCCTGTTTTGCACTCCCCTGTTTTGCAGCCCTTCCTCACACCCCTGATTGACGGTCCTGTTTCACACTCCCCTGTTTCACTCAGCTGTTTCACTCCCCTGTTTCACTCAACTGATTCTGTCCCCCGTTTCACTCTCCTGTTTTGTACTCCCTTTTCACTCCCCCATTTCACTCCTGTGTTTCAACCACTTGCGTCACTCCCCTGCTTCACTTCCCTGCTTCACTCCTCTGTCTCACTCCCCTGTCTCACTGTTCTGTTTCCCTCCCTTGCTACCGACCCCGTATTCCCTCCCCCGCGACCCTCCACTGCTTCACTCCCCTGCTTCCGTTCCCTGCTACCCGCCCCTGCCTCCATTCCCTGCTTCCCTCCACTGCTTCCCTCCCCTGCTTCCCTCCCCTGCTTCCCTCCCCTGTTTCACTCCCCTGTTTCACTCTCAGCTTCACTCTCCTGTTTTTCAACCCTGCTTCACTCCCCTGATTGACTGTCCAGTTTCACTCTCCTGTTTCACTCCCCTGTTTCACTCCCTTGTTTTACTCTCCTGGTTCACTCTCCTGTTTCACTCTCGTGTTTCACTCTCCTGTTTCACTCCCTTCTTTTACTCTCCTGTTTCGCTGTCCTGTTTTGCTCTCCCTGTTTCACTCCCCTGTTTCACTCCCCTGTTTCACTCCTCTGCTTCACTCCCCCGTTTCACTCCCCCGTTTCACTCCCTTGTTTCACTCCCCTGTTTCACTCCGCTGTTTCACTCTCCTGTTTGGCTCTCCCTGTTTCAATCCTTTGTTTCACACTCCCCTGTTTCACGCCCGTTTCACTCTTCTGTTTCACTCCTGTGATGCACTCTCCTGTTTCACTCCACTGATTCATTCTCCTGTTTCACTCCCATGTTTCACTCCCGTGTTACATTACCCTGTTGCACTCTCCTGTTCCACTTTCCTGTTCCACTCTCCTGTTCCACTCTCGTGTTTCTCTCTCTTGTTTCACTCTCGTGTTTCACTCTCCTGTTTCACTCTCATGTTTCACTCTCCTTTTTCATCCCTTGTTTTACTCCCCTGTTTCACTCTCCTGTTTCACTCCCTTATTTTACTCTCCTGGTTCACTCTCCTGTTTCACTCCCTTGTTTTACTCCCCTGTTTCACTCCCCTGTTTCACTCCGCTGTTTCACTCTCCTGTTTGGCTCTCCCTGTTTCAATCCTTTGTTTCACACTCCCCCATGTCACTCCCATTTCACTCTTCTGTTTCACTCCCGTAATGCACTCTCCTGTTTCACTCCACTGATTCATTCTCCTGTTTCACTCCCATGTTTCACTCCCGTGTTACATTACCCTGTTGCACTCTCCTGTTCCACTCTCCTGTTCCACACTCCTGTTCCACTCTCCTGTTCCAGTCTCGTGTTTCACTCTCTTGTTTCACTCTCTTGTTTCACTCTCGTGTTTCACTCTCGTGTTTCACTCTCCTGTTTCACTCTCGTGTTTCACTCTCGTGTTTCACTCCCCTATTTCACTCCCTTGTTTTACTCCCCTGTTTCACTCTCCTGTTTCGCTCCCTTATTTCACTTTCCAGTTTCACTCCCATGCTTCACACCCCTCTTTCAGTCATCTGTTTCCCTCAACTGATTCTGTACCCTGATTCACTCTCCTTTTTTTTACTCCTGTTTCACTCCCCTGCTTCACTCCCCTGCTTCATTCCCCTGCTTCACTCCCCTGCTTCACACCCCTGCGTCAATCTCCTGTTTCAATCTTTTGTTTCAATCTCCTGTTTCCCTCCTTTGCTTCCCTCCCCTGATCCACTCTCCTGTTTCACTCTCCTGTTTCATTCTCATGTTTTGCAGCCCTGTTCCACTCTCCTGTTTCACTCTCGTGTTTCACTCCCGTGTTTCACTGCCCTGTTTCAGTTCCATTTCCCTCCCCTGTTTCACTCCCCTCTTTCCCTCTCCTGTTTCACTCCCCAGTTTCACTCTCCTGTTTCACACCCCTGTTTCACACTTTTGGTTCACTCTCCTGTTTTGCACTCCCCTGTTTTGCAGCCCTTCCTCACACCCCTGATTGACGGTCCTGTTTCACACTCCCCTGTTTCACTCAGCTGTTTCACTCCCCTGTTTCACTCAACTGATTCTGTCCCCCGTTTCACTCTCCTGTTTTGTACTCCCTTTTCACTCCCCCATTTCACTCCTGTGTTTCAACCACTTGCGTCACTCCCCTGCTTCACTTCCCTGCTTCACTCCTCTGTCTCACTCCCCTGTCTCACTGTTCTGTTTCCCTCCCTTGCTACCGACCCCGTATTCCCTCCCCCGCGACCCTCCACTGCTTCACTCCCCTGCTTCCGTTCCCTGCTACCCGCCCCTGCCTCCATTCCCTGCTTCCCTCCACTGCTTCCCTCCCCTGCTTCCCTCCCCTGCTTCCCTCCCCTGTTTCACTCCCCTGTTTCACTCTCAGCTTCACTCTCCTGTTTTTCAACCCTGCTTCACTCCCCTGATTGACTGTCCAGTTTCACTCTCCTGTTTCACTCCCCTGTTTCACTCCCTTGTTTTACTCTCCTGGTTCACTCTCCTGTTTCACTCTCGTGTTTCACTCTCCTGTTTCACTCCCTTCTTTTACTCTCCTGTTTCGCTGTCCTGTTTTGCTCTCCCTGTTTCACTCCCCTGTTTCACTCCCCTGTTTCACTCCTCTGCTTCACTCCCCCGTTTCACTCCCCCGTTTCACTCCCTTGTTTCACTCCCCTGTTTCACTCCGCTGTTTCACTCTCCTGTTTGGCTCTCCCTGTTTCAATCCTTTGTTTCACACTCCCCTGTTTCACGCCCGTTTCACTCTTCTGTTTCACTCCCGTGATGCACTCTCCTGTTTCACTCCACTGATTCATTCTCCTGTTTCACTCCCATGTTTCACTCCCGTGTTACATTACCCTGTTGCACTCTCCTGTTCCACTTTCCTGTTCCACTCTCCTGTTCCACTCTCGTGTTTCTCTCTCTTGTTTCA
This sequence comes from Carcharodon carcharias, assembly GCF_017639515.1. NCBI lineage: Eukaryota > Metazoa > Chordata > Chondrichthyes > Lamniformes > Lamnidae > Carcharodon > Carcharodon carcharias. The sequence goes on from NC_054476.1 coordinate 26,937,391, forward strand.
CTCTCGTGTTTCACTCTCCTGTTTCACTCTCATGTTTCACTCTCCTTTTTCATCCCTTGTTTTACTCCCCTGTTTCACTCTCCTGTTTCACTCCCTTATTTTACTCTCCTGGTTCACTCTCCTGTTTCACTCCCTTGTTTTACTCCCCTGTTTCACTCCCCTGTTTCACTCCGCTGTTTCACTCTCCTGTTTGGCTCTCCCTGTTTCAATCCTTTGTTTCACACTCCCCCATGTCACTCCCATTTCACTCTTCTGTTTCACTCCCGTAATGCACTCTCCTGTTTCACTCCACTGATTCATTCTCCTGTTTCACTCCCATGTTTCACTCCCGTGTTACATTACCCTGTTGCACTCTCCTGTTCCACTCTCCTGTTCCACACTCCTGTTCCACTCTCCTGTTCCAGTCTCGTGTTTCACTCTCTTGTTTCACTCTCTTGTTTCACTCTCGTGTTTCACTCTCGTGTTTCACTCTCCTGTTTCACTCTCGTGTTTCACTCTCGTGTTTCACTCTCCTATTTCACTCCCTTGTTTTACTCCCCTGTTTCACTCTCCTGTTTCGCTCCCTTATTTCACTTTCCAGTTTCACTCCCATGCTTCACACCCCTCTTTCAGTCATCTGTTTCCCTCAACTGATTCTGTACCCTGATTCACTCTCCTTTTTTTTACTCCTGTTTCACTCCCCTGCTTCACTCCCCTGCTTCATTCCCCTGCTTCACTCCCCTGCTTCACACCCCTGCGTCAATCTCCTGTTTCAATCTTTTGTTTCAATCTCCTGTTTCCCTCCTTTGCTTCCCTCCCCTGATCCACTCTCCTGTTTCACTCTCCTGTTTCATTCTCATGTTTTGCAGCCCTGTTCCACTCTCCTGTTTCACTCTCGTGTTTCACTCCCGTGTTTCACTGCCCTGTTTCAGTTCCATTTCCCTCCCCTGTTTCACTCCCCTCTTTCCCTCTCCTGTTTCACTCCCCAGTTTCACTCTCCTGTTTCACACCCCTGTTTCACACTTTTGGTTCACTCTCCTGTTTTGCACTCCCCTGTTTTGCAGCCCTTCCTCACACCCCTGATTGACGGTCCTGTTTCACACTCCCCTGTTTCACTCAGCTGTTTCACTCCCCTGTTTCACTCAACTGATTCTGTCCCCCGTTTCACTCTCCTGTTTTGTACTCCCTTTTCACTCCCCCATTTCACTCCCGTGTTTCAACCACTTGCGTCACTCCCCTGCTTCACTTCCCTGCTTCACTCCTCTGTCTCACTCCCCTGTCTCACTGTTCTGTTTCCCTCCCTTGCTACCGACCCCGTATTCCCTCCCCCGCGACCCTCCACTGCTTCACTCCCCTGCTTCCGTTCCCTGCTACCCGCCCCTGCCTCCGTTCCCTGCTTCCCTCCACTGCTTCCCTCCCCTGCTTCCCTCCCCTGCTTCCCTCCCCTGTTTCACTCCCCTGTTTCACTCTCAGCTTCACTCTCCTGTTTTTCAACCCTGCTTCACTCCCCGATTGACTGTCCAGTTTCACTCTCCTGTTTCACTCCCCTGTTTCACTCCCTTGTTTTACTCTCCTGGTTCACTCTCCTGTTTCACTCTCGTGTTTCACTCTCCTGTTTCACTCCCTTCTTTTACTCTCCTGTTTCGCTGTCCTGTTTTGCTCTCCCTGTTTCACTCCCCTGTTTCACTCCCCTGTTTCACTCCTCTGTTTCACTCCCCCGTTTCACTCCCCCGTTTCACTCCCTTGTTTCACTCCCCTGTTTCACTCCGCTGTTTCACTCTCCTGTTTGGCTCTCCCTGTTTCAATCCTTTGTTTCACACTCCCCTGTTTCACGCCCATTTCACTCTTCTGTTTCACTCCCGTGATGCACTCTCCTGTTTCACTCCACTGATTCATTCTCCTGTTTCACTCCCATGTTTCACTCCCGTGTTACATTACCCTGTTGCACTCTCCTGTTCCACTTTCCTGTTCCACTCTCCTGTTCCACTCTCGTGTTTCTCTCTCTTGTTTCACTCTCGTGTTTCACTCTCCTGTTTCACTCTCATGTTTCACTCTCCTATTTCATCCCTTGTTTTACTCCCCTGTTTCACTCTCCTGTTCCACTCCCTTATTTTACTCTCCTGGTTCACTCTCCTGTTTCACTCCCTTGTTTTACTCCCCTGTTTCACTCCCCTGTTTCACTCCGCTGTTTCACTCTCCTGTTTGGCTCTCCCTGTTTCAATCCTTTGTTTCACACTCCCCCATGTCACTCCCATTTCACTCTTCTGTTTCACTCCCGTAATGCACTTTCCTGTTTCACTCCACTGATTCATTCTCCTGTTTCACTCCCATGTTTCACTCCCGTGTTACATTACCCTGTTGCACTCTCCTGTTCCACTCTCCTGTTCCACACTCCTGTTCCACTCTCCTGTTCCAGTCTCGTGTTTCACTCTCTTGTTTCACTCTCTTGTTTCACTCTCGTGTTTCACTCTCGTGTTTCACTCTCCTGTTTCACTCTGGTGTTTCACTCTCCTATTTCACTCCCTTGTTTTACTCCCCTGTTTCACTCTCCTGTTTCGCTCCCTTATTTCACTTTCCTGTTTCACTCCCATGCTTCACACCCCTCTTTCAGTCATCTGTTTCCCTCAACTGATTCTGTACCCTGATTCACTCTCCTTTTTTTTACTCCTGTTTCTCTCCCCTGCTTCACTCCCCTGCTTCATTCCCCTGCTTCACTCCCCTGCTTCACACCCCTGCGTCAATCTCCTGTTTCAATCTTTTGTTTCAATCTCCTGTTTCCCTCCTTTGCTTCCCTCCCCTGATCCACTCTCCTGTTTCACTCTCCTGTTTCATTCTCATGTTTTGCAGCCCTGTTCCACTCTCCTGTTTCACTCTCGTGTTTCACTCCCGTGTTTCACTGCCCTGTTTCAGTTCCATTTCCCTCCCCTGTTTCACTCCCCTCTTTCCCTCTCCTGTTTCACTCCCCAGTTTCACTCTCCTGTTTCACACCCCTGTTTCACAATTTTGGTTCACTCTCCTGTTTTGCACTCCCCTGTTTTGCAGCCCTTCCTCACACCCCTGATTGACGGTCCTGTTTCACACTCCCCTGTTTCACTCAGCTGTTTCACTCCCCTGTTTCACTCAACTGATTCTGTCCCCCGTTTCACTCTCCTGTTTTGTACTCCCTTTTCACTCCCCCATTTCACTCCCGTGTTTCAACCACTTGTGTCACTCCCCTGCTTCACTTCCCTGCTTCACTCCTCTGTCTCACTCCCCTGTCTCACTGTTCTGTTTCCCTCCCTTGCTACCGACCCCATATTCCCTCCCCCGCGACCCTCCACTGCTTCACTCCCCTGCTTCCGTTCCCTGCTACCCGCCCCTGCCTCCATTCCCTGCTTCCCTCCACTGCTTCCCTCCCCTGCTTCCCTCCCCTGCTTCCCTCCCCTGTTTCACTCCCCTGTTTCACTCTCAGCTTCACTCTCCTGTTTTTCAACCCTGCTTCACTCCCCTGATTGACTGTCCAGTTTCACTCTCCTGTTTCACTCCCCTGTTTCACTCCCTTGTTTTACTCTCCTGGTTCACTCTCCTGTTTCACTCTCGTGTTTCACTCTCCTGTTTCACTCCCTTCTTTTACTCTCCTGTTTCGCTGTCCTGTTTTGCTCTCCCTGTTTCACTCCCCTGTTTCACTCCCCTGTTTCACTCCTCTGTTTCACTCCCCCGTTTCACTCCCCCGTTTCACTCCCTTGTTTCACTCCCCTGTTTCACTCCGCTGTTTCACTCTCCTGTTTGGCTCTCCCTGTTTCAATCCTTTGTTTCACACTCCCCTGTTTCACGCCCATTTCACTCTTCTGTTTCACTCCCGTGATGCACTCTCCTGTTTCACTCCACTGATTCATTCTCCTGTTTCACTCCCATGTTTCACTCCCGTGTTACATTACCCTGTTGCACTCTCCTGTTCCACTTTCCTGTTCCACTCTCCTGTTCCACTCTCGTGTTTCTCTCTCTTGTTTCACTCTCGTGTTTCACTCTCCTGTTTCACTCTCATGTTTCACTCTCCTATTTCATCCCTTGTTTTACTCCCCTGTTTCACTCTCCTGTTTCACTCCCTTATTTTACTCTCCTGGTTCACTCTCCTGTTTCACTCCCTTGTTTTACTCCCCTGTTTCACTCCCCTGTTTCACTCCGCTGTTTCACTCTCCTGTTTGGCTCTCCCTGTTTCAATCCTTTGTTTCACACTCCCCCATGTCACTCCCATTTCACTCTTCTGTTTCACTCCCGTAATGCACTCTCCTGTTTCACTCCACTGATTCATTCTCCTGTTTCACTCCCATGTTTCACTCCCGTGTTACATTACCCTGTTGCACTCTCCTGTTCCACTCTCCTGTTCCACACTCCTGTTCCACTCTCCTGTTCCAGTCTCGTGTTTCACTCTCTTGTTTCACTCTCCTGTTTCACTCTCGTGTTTCACTCTCCTATTTCACTCCCTTGTTTTACTCCCCTGTTTCACTCTCCTGTTTCGCTCCCTTATTTCACTTTCCTGTTTCACTCCCATGCTTCACACCCCTCTTTCAGTCATCTGTTTCCCTCAACTGATTCTGTACCCTGATTCACTCTCCTTTTTTTTACTCCTGTTTCACTCCCCTGCTTCACTCCCCTGCTTCATTCCCCTGCTTCACTCCCCTGCTTCACTCCCCTGCTTCAATCTCCTGTTTCAATCTTTTGTTTCAATCTCCTGCTTCCCTCCCATGCTTCCCTCCCCGGCTTCCCTCCCCTGCTCCCCTCCCCTGCTCCACTCTCCTGTTTCACTCTCCTGTTTCATTCTCCTGTTTTGCAACCCTGTTCCACTCTCCTGTTTCACTCTCGTGCTTCACTCCCGTGTTTCACTCCCCTGTTTCGCTCTCCTGTTTCGCTCTCCTGTTTCGCTCTCCTGTTTCAGTCTCCTGTTTTGCTCTCCCTGTTTCACTCCCCTGTTTCACTCCCCTGTTTCACTCCCCTGTTTTGCTCTCCCTGTTTCAAACCCCTGTTTCACACTCCCCTGTTTCACTCCCGTTTCACTCTTCTGTTTCACTCCCATTTCACTCTACTGTTTCACTCCCGTGATACACTCTCCTGTTTCACTCCCGTGATACACTCTCCTGTTTCACTCCCATGATTCATTCTCCTGTTTCACACCCATGTTTCACTACCGTGTTACATTACCCTGTTTCACTCTCCTGTTTCACTCTCCTGTTCCACCCTCCTGTTTCACTCCCCTGTTTCAATCTCCTGTTTCACTCTCCAGTTTTGCAGCCCTGTTTCACCCTTGTGTTTCACCGTCGTGTTTCACCCTCGTGTTTCACTCTCGTGTTTCACTCACCTATTGCACTCCCCTGTTTCAGTCAACTGATTCTGTCCCCCATTTCACTCTCCTTTTTCATACACCCGTTTCCCTCCCCTGCTTCACTCCCCTGCTTCACTCCCCTGCTTTACTCCACTGATTCACTCCCCTGCTTCACTCCCCTGCTTCACTCCCCTGCTTCACTCCCCGCTTCACTCCCCTGCTTTACTCCACTGATTCACTCCCCTGCTTCACTCCCCTGCTTCACTCCCCTGCTTCACTCCCCTGCTTCACTCCCCTGCTTCACTTCCCTGCTTCACTCCCCTGCTTCTTTCCCCTGCTTCACTCCCCTGCTTCACTTCCCGGCTTCACTCCCCAGTTTCATTCCCCTGCTTCACCCTCCTGCTTCAATCTCCTGTTTCAAACTATTGTTTCAATCTCCTGCTTCCCTCCCCTGCTTCCCTCCCCAGCTTCCATCCTCTGCTTCCCTCCCCTGTTTCACACCCCTGTTTCACTCTCAGTTTCACTCTCCTGTTTTGCAACCCTTCTTCACTCCCCTGATTGACTGTCTTGTTTCACTCTCCTGTTTCACTCTCCTGTTTCACTCCCTTGTTTTACTCCCCTGTTTCACTCTCCTGTTTTTCTCTCCATGTTTCACTCCCCTGTTTCACTCCCCTGTTTCACTCCCCTGTTTCACTCTCCTGTTTCACTCCCCAGTTTCACTCCCTTGTTTTACTCCCCTGTTTTACTCTCCTGTTTTGCTCTCCCTTTTTCACTCCCCTGTTTCACTCCCTTGTTTCAGTCCCCTGTTTCAATCCCCTGTTTCACACTCCCCTGTTTCACACCCGTTTCACTCTTCTGTTTCACTCCCGTACTGCACTCTCCGGTTTCACTCCCCTGATTCATTCTCCTGATTCACACCATGTTTCACTCCCGTCTTACATTACCCTGTGTCACTCTCCTGTTTCACTCTCCTGTTTCACTCTCCTGTTTCAATCTCCTGTTTCAGTCTCCAGTTTTGCAGCCCTTTTTCACCCTCGTATTTCACCCTCGTATTTCACCCTCATGTTTCACCCTTGTGTTTCAACCTCGTGTTTCACCCTCATGTTTCACCATTGTGTTTCACCCTCATGTTTCACCATTGTGTTTCACCCTAGTGTTTCACCCTCGTGTTTCACTCTCGTGTTTCACTCTCGTGTTTCACTCTCGTGTTTCACTCACCTGTTGCACTCCCCTGTTTCACTCAACTGATTCTGTCCCCTGTTTCACTCTCCTTTTTCGTACACCCTTTTCCCTCCCCTGCTTCACTCCCCTGCTTCACTCCACTGCTTCACTCCCCTGCTTCATTCCCCTGCTTCACTCCACTGCTTCAATCTCCTGTTTCAAACTCTTGTTTCAATCTTTTGTTTCACTCTCCTGCTTCCCTCACCTGCTTCCCTCCTTTGCTTCCTTCACTTGCTCCACTCTCCTGTTTCACTCTCCTGTTTCACACTCCTGTTTTGCAGCCCTGTTTCACACTCCTGTTTCACTCTCCTGTTCCACTCTCGTGTTTCACTCTCGTGTTTCAGTCTCGTGTTTCACTCTCGTGTTTCACTCTCGTGTTTCAGTCACGTGTTTCACTCCTGTTTCACTCTCTTGTTTCACTCTCCTGTTTCACTGTCCTGTTTCACTCTCCTGTTTCACTGTCCTATTTCATTCACTTGTTTTACTCCCCTGTTTCACACTCCTGTTTCACTCATCTGTTTCACTCAACTGATTCTGTCCCCTGTTTCACTCTCCTTTTTTGTACTCCCGTTTCACTTCGCTGCTTCACTCCCCTGATTCAATCTCATGTTTCAATAACCTGTTTCAATCTCCTGTTTCAATCTCCTGCTTCCCTCCCCAGCTTACCTCCCCTGCTTCCCTCTCCTGCTTCCCCCCCCAACCCCCCGCTCCACTCTCCTGTTTCACTCTCCTGTTTTGCAGCCCTGCTTCACTCCACTGTTTCACTCCACTGTTTCACTCTCGTGTTTCACTCTCGTGTTTCACTCCCAGGCTTCACTCCCCTGTTTCACTCCCCTGCTTCACTCCCCTGCTTCAATCTCTTGTTTCAATCTCTTGTTTCAAGCTCCTGTTTCAAACTCCTGTTTCAATCTCCGGTTTCAATCTCCTGCTTTGCAGCCCTACCTCACTCCACTGTTTCACTCTCCTGTTTCACTGTCGTGTTTCACTCCCTTGTTTTACTCCCCTGTTTCAGTCTCCTGTTTTGCTCTCCCTGTTTCAACCCCCTGTTTCACACTTCCCTTTTTCACTACCCTGAGAGACTCCTTTTTCTCTGATTCCTTTTTCACACTCCCCTGATTCAATCTCCTGTTTCACAGCCCTGTTTCACTCTTCTGTTTCACACCCCTGTTTCACTCTCTGGGTTCACTCCCCTGTTTCACTCAACTGATTCTGTCCCCCGTTTCACTCTCTTGTTTTGTACTCCCGTTTCACTCCCCCATTTCACTCCCGTGTTTCAACCACCTGCTTCACTCCCCTGCTTCGCTTCCCTGCTTCACTCCTCTGTCTCACTCCCGTCTCACTGCTCTGTTTCCCTCCCTCACTACCCTCCCTGGCTTCCCTCCCCGGCGACCCTCCCCTGCTTCCCTCCCCTGCTTCCGTTCCCTGCTTACCTCCCCTGCTTCCATTCCCTGCTTCCATTCCCTGCCTCCCTCGCCTGCTTCCCTCCCCTGCTTCCCTCCCCTGCTTCCCTCCCCTTCTTCCCTCCCCTGTTTCACTCCCCTGTTTCACTGTCAGTTTCACTCTCCTGTTTTGCAACCCTGCTTCACTCCCCGGCTTCCCTCACCAGCTTCCCTCCCCGGCTTCCCTCCCCAGCTTCCCTCCCCTGCTTCCCTCCCCTGCTTCCATTCCCTCCTTGCGTTCCCTGCTTCCGTTCCCTGCTTCCCTTCCCTGTTTCACTCCCCTGTTTCACTCTCAGTTTTACTCTGCTGTTTCACTCCCCTGTTTCACTCCCCTGTTTCACTCCCCTTTTTCACTCCCCTGTTTCACTCACCTGTTTCACTCCCATATTTCTTTTTCTTCTTTCACTCCCATGCTTCACTTCCATGCTTCACTCCCCTGTTTCACTCTCCTGTTTAACTCTCCTGTTTCACTCCCCTGTTTCACTCACCTGTTTCACTCCCATATTTCTTTTTCTTCTTTCACTCCCATGCTTCATTTCCATGCTTCACTCCCCTGTTTCACTCTCCTGTTTCACTCTCCTGTTTCACTCTCCTGTTTCACTCCCCTTTTTCATTTTCTTATTTCACTCCTATGCTTCACTCCCCTATTTCACTCTCCTGTTTCACTCCCCTGTTTCAGTCATCTGTTTCACTCAACTTATTCTGTCCCCTGTTTCACTCTCCTTTTTTGTACTACCATTTCACTCCCATGCTTCACTCCCATGTTTCACTTATCTGTTTCACTCAACTTATTCTGTCCCCTGTTTCACTCTCCTTTTTTGTACTACAGTTTCACTCCCCTGCGTCACTCCCCTTCTTCAATCTCTTGTTTCAATCTCTTGTTTCAATCTCCTGTTTCAATCTACTGTTTCAATCTTCTGCTTCCCTCCCCTGCTTCCCACCCCTGCTTCCACACCCCACCCCCCCACTCAACTCTTCTGTTTTGCAGCCCTGCTTCAATCTCGTGTTCCACTCTCGTGTTTCACTCTCGTGTTTCACTCTCATGTTTCACTCTCCTGCTTCACTCTCCTTCTACACTCCCTGGTTTTACTCCCCTGTTTCACTCTCCTGTTTCATTCCGTTATTTCATTTTCCTGTTTCACTCCCATGCTTCACTCCGCTGTTTCACTCATCTGATTCTCTCAACTGATCCTGTCCCCAATTTCACTCTCCTTTTTCATACTCCCATTTCCCTCCCCTGCTTCACTCCCCTGCTTCACTCCCCTGCTTCACTCCCCTGCTTCACTCCCCTGGTTCACACCCCTGGTTCACTCCCCTGGTTCATTCCCCAGGTTCACTCTCATGTTTCACTCTCGTGTTTCACTCTCGTGTTTCACTCCCCTGTTTCACTCCCCTGTGTCACTCTCCTGTTTCACTCTCCAGTTGCACTCCCATATTTCATTTTCCTGTTTCACTCCCATGCTTCACTCCCATGTTTCACTCAATTGATTCTGTCCCCCGTTTCACTCTCATTTTTCGTACTCCCGTTTCCCTCCCCTGCTTCACTCCCCTGCTTCACTCACCTGCTTCACTCCCCTGCTTCAATCCCCTGCTTCACTGCCCTGCTTCACTCCCCTGCTTCAATCTCCTGTTTCAAACTGTTGTTTCAATCTCCTGCTTCCCACCCCTGCTTCCCTCCCCTGCTTCCTTCCACTGCTTCCCTCCACTGCTCCCCTCCCCTGCTCCACTCTCCTCTTTCACTCTCCTGTTTTGCAGCCCTGCTTCAGTCCACTGTTTCACTCTCGTGTTTCACTCTCTTGTTTCACTCTAGTGTTTCACTCTCGTGTTTCACACTCGTGTTTCACTCTCCTGTTTCATTTCCCTGTTTCACTCTCATGTTTCACGCTCCTATTTCACTCTCCTATTTCACTCCCTTGCTTTACTCCCCTGTTTCACTCTCCTCTTTCACTCCCATATTTCATTTTCCTGTTTCACTCCCATGCTTCACTCCCCTCTTTCAGTCATCTGTTTCACTCAACTGATTCTGTCCCCTGTTTCACTCTCCTTTTTTGTACTCCCGTTTCACTCCCCTACTTCACACCCCTGCTTCACTCCCCTGCTTCACTCTCCTGTTTCTCTCTCCTGTTCCACTCTCCTGTTCCACTCTCCTGTTCCACTCCCGTGTTTCACTCTTGTGTTTCACTCTCATGTTTCACTCTCGTGTTTCACTCTCCTATTTCACTCCCTTCTTTTACTCCCGTTTCACTCTCCTGTTTCATTCCCTTATTTCATTTTCCTGTTTCACTCCCCTGCTTCAATCCCCTGCATCACTCCCCTGCTTCACTCCCCAGCTTCACTCCCCTGCTTCACTCCTCTGTTTGATCTTTTGTTTCAATCTCATGCTTCGCTCCCCTGCTTCCCTCCCCTGCTCCACTCCCCTGTTTCACTCTCCTGTTTCCCTCCCCGTTTCACTCTCCTGTTCCACTCTCGTGTTCCACTCTCCTGTTTCACCCTTGTGTTTCACTCTCCTGTTCCATGCTCCTGTTCCACTCTCCTGTTCCACTCTCGGGTTTCAATCTCGTATTTCACTCTACTATTTCACTCTCCTATTTCACTCCCTTGTTTTACTCCCTTGTTTCACTCTCCTGTTTCACACCCTTATTTCATTTTCCTGTTTCACTCCCATGTTTCACTCCCCTGTTTCACTCAACTGATTCTGTCCCCTGTTTCACTCTCCTTTTTTGTACTCCCGTTACACACCCCTACTTCACTCCCCTGCTTCACTCCCCTGCTTCACTCTCCTGTTTCACTCTCGTGTTTCACTCTCCTGTTTCAGTCTCCTGTTTCACTCTCCTGTTTCACTCCCTTGTTTTACTTCCCTGTTTCACTCTCCTGTTCTGCTCTCCCTGTTTCAATCCCCTGTATCACACTCCCCTCTTTCTCTACCCTGAGTGACTCCTTTTTCTCTGACTCCTTTTTCACACTCCCCTGATTCAATCTCCTGTTTCACACCCCTGTTTCATCTCGTGTTTCACACGCCTGTTTCACTCTCTGGGTTCACTCCCCTGTTTTGCAGCCCTACTTCACTCCACTGTTTCACTCTCGTGGTTCACTCTTGTGTTTCACTCCCCTGTTTCACTCCCTTGTTTTACTCCCCCGTTTCACTCTCCTGTTTTGCTCTCCCTGTCTCAATCCCCTGTTTCACACTCCCCTTTTTCACTACCCTGACTGACTCCTTTTTCTCTGACTCCTTTTTCACACTCCCCGATTCAATCTCCTGTTTCACACCCCTGCTTCACTCCCCTGCTTCAATCTCTTGTTTCAATCTCCTGTTTCAATCTGCTGTTTCAATCTCCTGCATCCCTCCCCTGCTTCCCTCCCCTGCTTCAACCCCCCACCCCCTCACTGAACTCTTCTGTTTTGCAGCCCTGCTTCAATCTCGTGTTTCATTCACGTGTTTCACTCTCCTGTTTCATTCCCTTATTTCATTTTCCTGTTTCACTCCCCTGCTTCACTCCCCTGTTTCACTCATCTGATTCTCTCAACTGATTCTGTCCCCCATTTCACTCTGCTTTTTCGTACTCCCATTTCCCTCCCCTGCTTCACTCCCCTGCTTCACACCCCTGCTTCACTCCCCTGGTTCACTCCCCTGGTTCACTCCCCTGGTTCACTCCCCTGGTTCATTCCCCAGGTTCACTCTCATGTTTCACTCTCGTGTTTCATTCACGTGTTTCACTCCCCTGTTTCACTCCCCTGTGTCACTCTCCTGTTTCACTCTCCAGTTTCACTCCCATATTTCATTTTCCTGTTTCACTCCCATGCTTCACTCAATTGATTCTGTCGCCCGTTTCATTCGCATTTTTCGTACTCCCATTTCCCTCCCCGCTTCACTGCCCTGCTTCACTGCCCTGCTTCACTCCCCTGCTTCAATCCCCTGCTTCACTGCCCTGCTTCACTCCCCTGCTTCAATGTCCTGTTTCAAACTGTTGTTTCAACCTCCTGCTTCCCACCCCTGCTTCCCTCCCGTGCTTCCTTCCACTGCTTCCCTCCACTGCTTCCCTCCCCTGCTCCACTCTCCTCTTTCACTCTCCTGTTTTGTAGCCCTGCTTCAGTCCACTGTTTCACTCTCGTGTTTCACTCTCTTGTTTCACTCTAGTGTTTCACTCTCGTGTTTCACACTCCTGTTTCATTTCCCTTTTTCACTCTCGTGTTTCACTCTCCTATTTCACCCTCCTATTTCACTCCCTTGCTTTACTCCCCTGTTTCACTCTCCTGATTCACTCCCATATTTCATTTCCCTTTTTCACTCTCGTGTTGCACTCTCCTATTTCACCCTCCTATTTCACTCCCATGCTTCACTCCCCTCTTTCAGTCATCTGTTTCACTCAACTGATTCTCTCCCCTGTTTCACTCTCCTTTTTTGTACTCCCGTTTCACTCCCCTACTTCACACCCCTGCTTCACTCCCCTGCTTCACTCTCCTGTTTCACTCTCCTGTTCCACTCTCCTGTTCCACTCTCCTGTTCCACTCCCGTGTTTCACTCTTGTGTTTCACTCTCATGTTTCACTCTCGTGTTTCACTCTCCTATTTCACTCCCTTCTTTTACTCCCGTTTCACTCTCCTGTTTCATTCCCTTATTTCATTTTCCTGTTTCACTCCCCTGCTTCAATCCCCTGCATCACTCCCCTGCTTCACTACCCAGCTTCACTCCCCTGCTTCACTCCTCTGTTTGATCTTTTGTTTCAATCTCATGCTTCGCTCCCATGCTTCCCTCCCCTGCTCCACTCCCCTGTTTCACTCTCCTGTTTCCCTCCCCGTTTCACTCTCCTGTTCCACTCTCGTGTTCCACTCTCCTGTTTCACCCTTGTGTTTCACTCTCCTGTTCCATGCTCCTGTTCCACTCTCCTGTTCCACTCTCGTGTTTCACTCTCATATTTCACTCTCCTATTTCACTCTCCTATTTCACTCTCCTATTTCACTCCCTTGTTTTACTCCCATGTTTCACTCCCCTGTTTCACTCAACTGATTCTGTCCCCCGTTTCACTCTCCTTTTTTGTACTCCCGTTTCACTTCGCTGCTTCACTCCCCTGATTCAATCTCATGTTTCAATAACCTGTTTCAATCTCCTGTTTCAATCTCCTGCTTCCCTCCCCAGCTTACCTCCCCTGCTTCCCTCTCCTGCTTCCCCCCCCAACCCCCCGCTCCACTCTCCTGTTTCACTCTCCTGTTTTGCAGCCCTGCTTCACTCCACTGTTTCACTCCACTGTTTCACTCTCGTGTTTCACTCTCGTGTTTCACTCCCAGGCTTCACTCCCCTGTTTCACTCCCCTGCTTCACTCCCCTGCTTCAATCTCTTGTTTCAATCTCTTGTTTCAAGCTCCTGTTTCAAACTCCTGTTTCAATCTCCGGTTTCAATCTCCTGCTTTGCAGCCCTACCTCACTCCACTGTTTCACTCTCCTGTTTCACTGTCGTGTTTCACTCCCTTGTTTTACTCCCCTGTTTCAGTCTCCTGTTTTGCTCTCCCTGTTTCAACCCCCTGTTTCACACTTCCCTTTTTCACTACCCTGAGAGACTCCTTTTTCTCTGATTCCTTTTTCACACTCCCCTGATTCAATCTCCTGTTTCACAGCCCTGTTTCACTCTTCTGTTTCACACCCCTGTTTCACTCTCTGGGTTCACTCCCCTGTTTCACTCAACTGATTCTGTCCCCCGTTTCACTCTCTTGTTTTGTACTCCCGTTTCACTCCCCCATTTCACTCCCGTGTTTCAACCACCTGCTTCACTCCCCTGCTTCGCTTCCCTGCTTCACTCCTCTGTCTCACTCCCGTCTCACTGCTCTGTTTCCCTCCCTCACTACCCTCCCTGGCTTCCCTCCCCGGCGACCCTCCCCTGCTTCCCTCCCCTGCTTCCGTTCCCTGCTTACCTCCCCTGCTTCCATTCCCTGCTTCCATTCCCTGCCTCCCTCGCCTGCTTCCCTCCCCTGCTTCCCTCCCCTGCTTCCCTCCCCTTCTTCCCTCCCCTGTTTCACTCCCCTGTTTCACTGTCAGTTTCACTCTCCTGTTTTGCAACCCTGCTTCACTCCCCGGCTTCCCTCACCAGCTTCCCTCCCCGGCTTCCCTCCCCAGCTTCCCTCCCCTGCTTCCCTCCCCTGCTTCCATTCCCTCCTTGCGTTCCCTGCTTCCGTTCCCTGCTTCCCTTCCCTGTTTCACTCCCCTGTTTCACTCTCAGTTTTACTCTGCTGTTTCACTCCCCTGTTTCACTCCCCTGTTTCACTCCCCTTTTTCACTCCCCTGTTTCACTCACCTGTTTCACTCCCATATTTCTTTTTCTTCTTTCACTCCCATGCTTCACTTCCATGCTTCACTCCCCTGTTTCACTCTCCTGTTTAACTCTCCTGTTTCACTCCCCTGTTTCACTCACCTGTTTCACTCCCATATTTCTTTTTCTTCTTTCACTCCCATGCTTCATTTCCATGCTTCACTCCCCTGTTTCACTCTCCTGTTTCACTCTCCTGTTTCACTCTCCTGTTTCACTCCCCTTTTTCATTTTCTTATTTCACTCCTATGCTTCACTCCCCTATTTCACTCTCCTGTTTCACTCCCCTGTTTCAGTCATCTGTTTCACTCAACTTATTCTGTCCCCTGTTTCACTCTCCTTTTTTGTACTACCATTTCACTCCCATGCTTCACTCCCATGTTTCACTTATCTGTTTCACTCAACTTATTCTGTCCCCTGTTTCACTCTCCTTTTTTGTACTACAGTTTCACTCCCCTGCGTCACTCCCCTTCTTCAATCTCTTGTTTCAATCTCTTGTTTCAATCTCCTGTTTCAATCTACTGTTTCAATCTTCTGCTTCCCTCCCCTGCTTCCCACCCCTGCTTCCACACCCCACCCCCCCACTCAACTCTTCTGTTTTGCAGCCCTGCTTCAATCTCGTGTTCCACTCTCGTGTTTCACTCTCGTGTTTCACTCTCATGTTTCACTCTCCTGCTTCACTCTCCTTCTACACTCCCTGGTTTTACTCCCCTGTTTCACTCTCCTGTTTCATTCCGTTATTTCATTTTCCTGTTTCACTCCCATGCTTCACTCCGCTGTTTCACTCATCTGATTCTCTCAACTGATCCTGTCCCCAATTTCACTCTCCTTTTTCATACTCCCATTTCCCTCCCCTGCTTCACTCCCCTGCTTCACTCCCCTGCTTCACTCCCCTGCTTCACTCCCCTGGTTCACACCCCTGGTTCACTCCCCTGGTTCATTCCCCAGGTTCACTCTCATGTTTCACTCTCGTGTTTCACTCTCGTGTTTCACTCCCCTGTTTCACTCCCCTGTGTCACTCTCCTGTTTCACTCTCCAGTTGCACTCCCATATTTCATTTTCCTGTTTCACTCCCATGCTTCACTCCCATGTTTCACTCAATTGATTCTGTCCCCCGTTTCACTCTCATTTTTCGTACTCCCGTTTCCCTCCCCTGCTTCACTCCCCTGCTTCACTCACCTGCTTCACTCCCCTGCTTCAATCCCCTGCTTCACTGCCCTGCTTCACTCCCCTGCTTCAATCTCCTGTTTCAAACTGTTGTTTCAATCTCCTGCTTCCCACCCCTGCTTCCCTCCCCTGCTTCCTTCCACTGCTTCCCTCCACTGCTCCCCTCCCCTGCTCCACTCTCCTCTTTCACTCTCCTGTTTTGCAGCCCTGCTTCAGTCCACTGTTTCACTCTCGTGTTTCACTCTCTTGTTTCACTCTAGTGTTTCACTCTCGTGTTTCACACTCGTGTTTCACTCTCCTGTTTCATTTCCCTGTTTCACTCTCATGTTTCACGCTCCTATTTCACTCTCCTATTTCACTCCCTTGCTTTACTCCCCTGTTTCACTCTCCTCTTTCACTCCCATATTTCATTTTCCTGTTTCACTCCCATGCTTCACTCCCCTCTTTCAGTCATCTGTTTCACTCAACTGATTCTGTCCCCTGTTTCACTCTCCTTTTTTGTACTCCCGTTTCACTCCCCTACTTCACACCCCTGCTTCACTCCCCTGCTTCACTCTCCTGTTTCTCTCTCCTGTTCCACTCTCCTGTTCCACTCTCCTGTTCCACTCCCGTGTTTCACTCTTGTGTTTCACTCTCATGTTTCACTCTCGTGTTTCACTCTCCTATTTCACTCCCTTCTTTTACTCCCGTTTCACTCTCCTGTTTCATTCCCTTATTTCATTTTCCTGTTTCACTCCCCTGCTTCAATCCCCTGCATCACTCCCCTGCTTCACTCCCCAGCTTCACTCCCCTGCTTCACTCCTCTGTTTGATCTTTTGTTTCAATCTCATGCTTCGCTCCCCTGCTTCCCTCCCCTGCTCCACTCCCCTGTTTCACTCTCCTGTTTCCCTCCCCGTTTCACTCTCCTGTTCCACTCTCGTGTTCCACTCTCCTGTTTCACCCTTGTGTTTCACTCTCCTGTTCCATGCTCCTGTTCCACTCTCCTGTTCCACTCTCGGGTTTCAATCTCGTATTTCACTCTACTATTTCACTCTCCTATTTCACTCCCTTGTTTTACTCCCTTGTTTCACTCTCCTGTTTCACACCCTTATTTCATTTTCCTGTTTCACTCCCATGTTTCACTCCCCTGTTTCACTCAACTGATTCTGTCCCCTGTTTCACTCTCCTTTTTTGTACTCCCGTTACACACCCCTACTTCACTCCCCTGCTTCACTCCCCTGCTTCACTCTCCTGTTTCACTCTCGTGTTTCACTCTCCTGTTTCAGTCTCCTGTTTCACTCTCCTGTTTCACTCCCTTGTTTTACTTCCCTGTTTCACTCTCCTGTTCTGCTCTCCCTGTTTCAATCCCCTGTATCACACTCCCCTCTTTCTCTACCCTGAGTGACTCCTTTTTCTCTGACTCCTTTTTCACACTCCCCTGATTCAATCTCCTGTTTCACACCCCTGTTTCATCTCGTGTTTCACACGCCTGTTTCACTCTCTGGGTTCACTCCCCTGTTTTGCAGCCCTACTTCACTCCACTGTTTCACTCTCGTGGTTCACTCTTGTGTTTCACTCCCCTGTTTCACTCCCTTGTTTTACTCCCCCGTTTCACTCTCCTGTTTTGCTCTCCCTGTCTCAATCCCCTGTTTCACACTCCCCTTTTTCACTACCCTGACTGACTCCTTTTTCTCTGACTCCTTTTTCACACTCCCCGATTCAATCTCCTGTTTCACACCCCTGCTTCACTCCCCTGCTTCAATCTCTTGTTTCAATCTCCTGTTTCAATCTGCTGTTTCAATCTCCTGCATCCCTCCCCTGCTTCCCTCCCCTGCTTCAACCCCCCACCCCCTCACTGAACTCTTCTGTTTTGCAGCCCTGCTTCAATCTCGTGTTTCATTCACGTGTTTCACTCTCCTGTTTCATTCCCTTATTTCATTTTCCTGTTTCACTCCCCTGCTTCACTCCCCTGTTTCACTCATCTGATTCTCTCAACTGATTCTGTCCCCCATTTCACTCTGCTTTTTCGTACTCCCATTTCCCTCCCCTGCTTCACTCCCCTGCTTCACACCCCTGCTTCACTCCCCTGGTTCACTCCCCTGGTTCACTCCCCTGGTTCACTCCCCTGGTTCATTCCCCAGGTTCACTCTCATGTTTCACTCTCGTGTTTCATTCACGTGTTTCACTCCCCTGTTTCACTCCCCTGTGTCACTCTCCTGTTTCACTCTCCAGTTTCACTCCCATATTTCATTTTCCTGTTTCACTCCCATGCTTCACTCAATTGATTCTGTCGCCCGTTTCATTCGCATTTTTCGTACTCCCATTTCCCTCCCCGCTTCACTGCCCTGCTTCACTGCCCTGCTTCACTCCCCTGCTTCAATCCCCTGCTTCACTGCCCTGCTTCACTCCCCTGCTTCAATGTCCTGTTTCAAACTGTTGTTTCAACCTCCTGCTTCCCACCCCTGCTTCCCTCCCGTGCTTCCTTCCACTGCTTCCCTCCACTGCTTCCCTCCCCTGCTCCACTCTCCTCTTTCACTCTCCTGTTTTGTAGCCCTGCTTCAGTCCACTGTTTCACTCTCGTGTTTCACTCTCTTGTTTCACTCTAGTGTTTCACTCTCGTGTTTCACACTCCTGTTTCATTTCCCTTTTTCACTCTCGTGTTTCACTCTCCTATTTCACCCTCCTATTTCACTCCCTTGCTTTACTCCCCTGTTTCACTCTCCTGATTCACTCCCATATTTCATTTCCCTTTTTCACTCTCGTGTTGCACTCTCCTATTTCACCCTCCTATTTCACTCCCATGCTTCACTCCCCTCTTTCAGTCATCTGTTTCACTCAACTGATTCTCTCCCCTGTTTCACTCTCCTTTTTTGTACTCCCGTTTCACTCCCCTACTTCACACCCCTGCTTCACTCCCCTGCTTCACTCTCCTGTTTCACTCTCCTGTTCCACTCTCCTGTTCCACTCTCCTGTTCCACTCCCGTGTTTCACTCTTGTGTTTCACTCTCATGTTTCACTCTCGTGTTTCACTCTCCTATTTCACTCCCTTCTTTTACTCCCGTTTCACTCTCCTGTTTCATTCCCTTATTTCATTTTCCTGTTTCACTCCCCTGCTTCAATCCCCTGCATCACTCCCCTGCTTCACTACCCAGCTTCACTCCCCTGCTTCACTCCTCTGTTTGATCTTTTGTTTCAATCTCATGCTTCGCTCCCATGCTTCCCTCCCCTGCTCCACTCCCCTGTTTCACTCTCCTGTTTCCCTCCCCGTTTCACTCTCCTGTTCCACTCTCGTGTTCCACTCTCCTGTTTCACCCTTGTGTTTCACTCTCCTGTTCCATGCTCCTGTTCCACTCTCCTGTTCCACTCTCGTGTTTCACTCTCATATTTCACTCTCCTATTTCACTCTCCTATTTCACTCTCCTATTTCACTCCCTTGTTTTACTCCCATGTTTCACTCCCCTGTTTCACTCAACTGATTCTGTCCCCCGTTTCACTCTCCTTTTTTGTACTCCCGTTTCACTTCGCTGCTTCACTCCCCTGATTCAATCTCATGTTTCAATAACCTGTTTCAATCTCCTGTTTCAATCTCCTGCTTCCCTCCCCAGCTTACCTCCCCTGCTTCCCTCTCCTGCTTCCCCCCCCAACCCCCCGCTCCACTCTCCTGTTTCACTCTCCTGTTTTGCAGCCCTGCTTCACTCCACTGTTTCACTCCACTGTTTCACTCTCGTGTTTCACTCTCGTGTTTCACTCCCAGGCTTCACTCCCCTGTTTCACTCCCCTGCTTCACTCCCCTGCTTCAATCTCTTGTTTCAATCTCTTGTTTCAAGCTCCTGTTTCAAACTCCTGTTTCAATCTCCGGTTTCAATCTCCTGCTTTGCAGCCCTACCTCACTCCACTGTTTCACTCTCCTGTTTCACTGTCGTGTTTCACTCCCTTGTTTTACTCCCCTGTTTCAGTCTCCTGTTTTGCTCTCCCTGTTTCAACCCCCTGTTTCACACTTCCCTTTTTCACTACCCTGAGAGACTCCTTTTTCTCTGATTCCTTTTTCACACTCCCCTGATTCAATCTCCTGTTTCACAGCCCTGTTTCACTCTTCTGTTTCACACCCCTGTTTCACTCTCTGGGTTCACTCCCCTGTTTCACTCAACTGATTCTGTCCCCCGTTTCACTCTCTTGTTTTGTACTCCCGTTTCACTCCCCCATTTCACTCCCGTGTTTCAACCACCTGCTTCACTCCCCTGCTTCGCTTCCCTGCTTCACTCCTCTGTCTCACTCCCGTCTCACTGCTCTGTTTCCCTCCCTCACTACCCTCCCTGGCTTCCCTCCCCGGCGACCCTCCCCTGCTTCCCTCCCCTGCTTCCGTTCCCTGCTTACCTCCCCTGCTTCCATTCCCTGCTTCCATTCCCTGCCTCCCTCGCCTGCTTCCCTCCCCTGCTTCCCTCCCCTGCTTCCCTCCCCTTCTTCCCTCCCCTGTTTCACTCCCCTGTTTCACTGTCAGTTTCACTCTCCTGTTTTGCAACCCTGCTTCACTCCCCGGCTTCCCTCACCAGCTTCCCTCCCCGGCTTCCCTCCCCAGCTTCCCTCCCCTGCTTCCCTCCCCTGCTTCCATTCCCTCCTTGCGTTCCCTGCTTCCGTTCCCTGCTTCCCTTCCCTGTTTCACTCCCCTGTTTCACTCTCAGTTTTACTCTGCTGTTTCACTCCCCTGTTTCACTCCCCTGTTTCACTCCCCTTTTTCACTCCCCTGTTTCACTCACCTGTTTCACTCCCATATTTCTTTTTCTTCTTTCACTCCCATGCTTCACTTCCATGCTTCACTCCCCTGTTTCACTCTCCTGTTTAACTCTCCTGTTTCACTCCCCTGTTTCACTCACCTGTTTCACTCCCATATTTCTTTTTCTTCTTTCACTCCCATGCTTCATTTCCATGCTTCACTCCCCTGTTTCACTCTCCTGTTTCACTCTCCTGTTTCACTCTCCTGTTTCACTCCCCTTTTTCATTTTCTTCTTTCACTCCTATGCTTCACTCCCCTATTTCACTCTCCTGTTTCACTCCCCTGTTTCAGTCATCTGTTTCACTCAACTTATTCTGTCCCCTGTTTCACTCTCCTTTTTTGTACTACCATTTCACTCCCATGCTTCACTCCCATGTTTCACTTATCTGTTTCACTCAACTTATTCTGTCCCCTGTTTCACTCTCCTTTTTTGTACTACAGTTTCACTCCCCTGCGTCACTCCCCTTCTTCAATCTCTTGTTTCAATCTCTTGTTTCAATCTCCTGTTTCAATCTACTGTTTCAATCTTCTGCTTCCCTCCCCTGCTTCCCACCCCTGCTTCCACACCCCACCCCCCCACTCAACTCTTCTGTTTTGCAGCCCTGCTTCAATCTCGTGTTCCACTCTCGTGTTTCACTCTCGTGTTTCACTCTCATGTTTCACTCTCCTGCTTCACTCTCCTTCTACACTCCCTGGTTTTACTCCCCTGTTTCACTCTCCTGTTTCATTCCGTTATTTCATTTTCCTGTTTCACTCCCATGCTTCACTCCGCTGTTTCACTCATCTGATTCTCTCAACTGATCCTGTCCCCAATTTCACTCTCCTTTTTCATACTCCCATTTCCCTCCCCTGCTTCACTCCCCTGCTTCACTCCCCTGCTTCACTCCCCTGCTTCACTCCCCTGGTTCACACCCCTGGTTCACTCCCCTGGTTCATTCCCCAGGTTCACTCTCATGTTTCACTCTCGTGTTTCACTCTCGTGTTTCACTCCCCTGTTTCACTCCCCTGTGTCACTCTCCTGTTTCACTCTCCAGTTGCACTCCCATATTTCATTTTCCTGTTTCACTCCCATGCTTCACTCCCATGTTTCACTCAATTGATTCTGTCCCCCGTTTCACTCTCATTTTTCGTACTCCCGTTTCCCTCCCCTGCTTCACTCCCCTGCTTCACTCACCTGCTTCACTCCCCTGCTTCAATCCCCTGCTTCACTGCCCTGCTTCACTCCCCTGCTTCAATCTCCTGTTTCAAACTGTTGTTTCAATCTCCTGCTTCCCACCCCTGCTTCCCTCCCCTGCTTCCTTCCACTGCTTCCCTCCACTGCTCCCCTCCCCTGCTCCACTCTCCTCTTTCACTCTCCTGTTTTGCAGCCCTGCTTCAGTCCACTGTTTCACTCTCGTGTTTCACTCTCTTGTTTCACTCTAGTGTTTCACTCTCGTGTTTCACACTCGTGTTTCACTCTCCTGTTTCATTTCCCTGTTTCACTCTCATGTTTCACGCTCCTATTTCACTCTCCTATTTCACTCCCTTGCTTTACTCCCCTGTTTCACTCTCCTCTTTCACTCCCATATTTCATTTTCCTGTTTCACTCCCATGCTTCACTCCCCTCTTTCAGTCATCTGTTTCACTCAACTGATTCTGTCCCCTGTTTCACTCTCCTTTTTTGTACTCCCGTTTCACTCCCCTACTTCACACCCCTGCTTCACTCCCCTGCTTCACTCTCCTGTTTCTCTCTCCTGTTCCACTCTCCTGTTCCACTCTCCTGTTCCACTCCCGTGTTTCACTCTTGTGTTTCACTCTCATGTTTCACTCTCGTGTTTCACTCTCCTATTTCACTCCCTTCTTTTACTCCCGTTTCACTCTCCTGTTTCATTCCCTTATTTCATTTTCCTGTTTCACTCCCCTGCTTCAATCCCCTGCATCACTCCCCTGCTTCACTCCCCAGCTTCACTCCCCTGCTTCACTCCTCTGTTTGATCTTTTGTTTCAATCTCATGCTTCGCTCCCCTGCTTCCCTCCCCTGCTCCACTCCCCTGTTTCACTCTCCTGTTTCCCTCCCCGTTTCACTCTCCTGTTCCACTCTCGTGTTCCACTCTCCTGTTTCACCCTTGTGTTTCACTCTCCTGTTCCATGCTCCTGTTCCACTCTCCTGTTCCACTCTCGGGTTTCAATCTCGTATTTCACTCTACTATTTCACTCTCCTATTTCACTCCCTTGTTTTACTCCCTTGTTTCACTCTCCTGTTTCACACCCTTATTTCATTTTCCTGTTTCACTCCCATGTTTCACTCCCCTGTTTCACTCAACTGATTCTGTCCCCTGTTTCACTCTCCTTTTTTGTACTCCCGTTACACACCCCTACTTCACTCCCCTGCTTCACTCCCCTGCTTCACTCTCCTGTTTCACTCTCGTGTTTCACTCTCCTGTTTCAGTCTCCTGTTTCACTCTCCTGTTTCACTCCCTTGTTTTACTTCCCTGTTTCACTCTCCTGTTCTGCTCTCCCTGTTTCAATCCCCTGTATCACACTCCCCTCTTTCTCTACCCTGAGTGACTCCTTTTTCTCTGACTCCTTTTTCACACTCCCCTGATTCAATCTCCTGTTTCACACCCCTGTTTCATCTCGTGTTTCACACGCCTGTTTCACTCTCTGGGTTCACTCCCCTGTTTTGCAGCCCTACTTCACTCCACTGTTTCACTCTCGTGGTTCACTCTTGTGTTTCACTCCCCTGTTTCACTCCCTTGTTTTACTCCCCCGTTTCACTCTCCTGTTTTGCTCTCCCTGTCTCAATCCCCTGTTTCACACTCCCCTTTTTCACTACCCTGACTGACTCCTTTTTCTCTGACTCCTTTTTCACACTCCCCGATTCAATCTCCTGTTTCACACCCCTGCTTCACTCCCCTGCTTCAATCTCTTGTTTCAATCTCCTGTTTCAATCTGCTGTTTCAATCTCCTGCATCCCTCCCCTGCTTCCCTCCCCTGCTTCAACCCCCCACCCCCTCACTGAACTCTTCTGTTTTGCAGCCCTGCTTCAATCTCGTGTTTCATTCACGTGTTTCACTCTCCTGTTTCATTCCCTTATTTCATTTTCCTGTTTCACTCCCCTGCTTCACTCCCCTGTTTCACTCATCTGATTCTCTCAACTGATTCTGTCCCCCATTTCACTCTGCTTTTTCGTACTCCCATTTCCCTCCCCTGCTTCACTCCCCTGCTTCACACCCCTGCTTCACTCCCCTGGTTCACTCCCCTGGTTCACTCCCCTGGTTCACTCCCCTGGTTCATTCCCCAGGTTCACTCTCATGTTTCACTCTCGTGTTTCATTCACGTGTTTCACTCCCCTGTTTCACTCCCCTGTGTCACTCTCCTGTTTCACTCTCCAGTTTCACTCCCATATTTCATTTTCCTGTTTCACTCCCATGCTTCACTCCCATGTTTCACTCAATTGATTCTGTCGCCCGTTTCATTCGCATTTTTCGTACTCCCATTTCCCTCCCCGCTTCACTGCCCTGCTTCACTGCCCTGCTTCACTCCCCTGCTTCAATCCCCTGCTTCACTGCCCTGCTTCACTCCCCTGCTTCAATGTCCTGTTTCAAACTGTTGTTTCAACCTCCTGCTTCCCACCCCTGCTTCCCTCCCGTGCTTCCTTCCACTGCTTCCCTCCACTGCTTCCCTCCCCTGCTCCACTCTCCTCTTTCACTCTCCTGTTTTGTAGCCCTGCTTCAGTCCACTGTTTCACTCTCGTGTTTCACTCTCTTGTTTCACTCTAGTGTTTCACTCTCGTGTTTCACACTCCTGTTTCATTTCCCTTTTTCACTCTCGTGTTTCACTCTCCTATTTCACCCTCCTATTTCACTCCCTTGCTTTACTCCCCTGTTTCACTCTCCTGATTCACTCCCATATTTCATTTCCCTTTTTCACTCTCGTGTTGCACTCTCCTATTTCACCCTCCTATTTCACTCCCATGCTTCACTCCCCTCTTTCAGTCATCTGTTTCACTCAACTGATTCTCTCCCCTGTTTCACTCTCCTTTTTTGTACTCCCGTTTCACTCCCCTACTTCACACCCCTGCTTCACTCCCCTGCTTCACTCTCCTGTTTCACTCTCCTGTTCCACTCTCCTGTTCCACTCTCCTGTTCCACTCCCGTGTTTCACTCTTGTGTTTCACTCTCATGTTTCACTCTCGTGTTTCACTCTCCTATTTCACTCCCTTCTTTTACTCCCGTTTCACTCTCCTGTTTCATTCCCTTATTTCATTTTCCTGTTTCACTCCCCTGCTTCAATCCCCTGCATCACTCCCCTGCTTCACTACCCAGCTTCACTCCCCTGCTTCACTCCTCTGTTTGATCTTTTGTTTCAATCTCATGCTTCGCTCCCATGCTTCCCTCCCCTGCTCCACTCCCCTGTTTCACTCTCCTGTTTCCCTCCCCGTTTCACTCTCCTGTTCCACTCTCGTGTTCCACTCTCCTGTTTCACCCTTGTGTTTCACTCTCCTGTTCCATGCTCCTGTTCCACTCTCCTGTTCCACTCTCGTGTTTCACTCTCATATTTCACTCTCCTATTTCACTCTCCTATTTCACTCTCCTATTTCACTCCCTTGTTTTACTCCCATGTTTCACTCCCCTGTTTCACTCAACTGATTCTGTCCCCCGTTTCACTCTCCTTTTTTGTACTCCCATTTCACTCCCCTGCTTCACTCCCCTGCTTCACTCCCCTGCTTCAATCCCCTGCTTCACTTCCCTGCTTCAATCTCCTGTATCAAACTTTTGTTTCAATCTCCTGCTTCCCTCCCCTGCTTTCCTCCTCTGCTTCTCTCTCCTATTCCACTCTCCTGTTTCACTCTCGTGTTTCACTCTAGTGTTTCACTCTCGTGTTTCACTCTCCTATTTCACTCTCCTATTTCACTCCCTTCTTTTACTCCCTTGTTTTACTCTCCTGTTTCACTCCCATATTTCATTTTCCTGTTTCACTCCCATGCTTCACTCCCCTCTTTCGGTCATCTGTTTCACTCAACTGATTCTGTCCCCAGTTTCACTCTCCTTTTTTGTACTCCCGTTTCACTCCCCTGCTTCACTCCCCTGCTTCACTCCCCTGCTTCACTCGCCTGCTTCACTCCCCTGCTTCAATCTCCTGTTTCAAACTTTTGTTTCAATCTCCTGCTTCCCTCCCCTGCTTCCCTCCTCTGCTTCCCTCTCCTGTTCCATTCTCCTCTTCCACTCTCCTGTTCCACTCTCGTGTTTCACTCTCGTGTTTCACCCTCGTGTTTCACTCTCGTGTTTCACTCCCGTCTTTCACTCTCGTGTTTCACTCTCCTGTTTCACTCTCCTATTTCACTCCCTTGTTTTACTCCCCTCTTTCACTCTCCTGTTTCACACCCTTATTTCATTTTCCTGTTTCACTCCCATGCTTCACTCCCCTGTTTCACTCAACTGATTCTGTCCCCCGTTTCACTCTCCTTTTTCATACTCCCTTTTCCCTCCCCTGCTTCACTCCCCTGCTTCACTCCCCTGCTTTACTCCCCTGCGTCACTCCCCTGGTTCACTCCCCTGGTTCACTCCCCTGGTTTACTCCCCTGGTTCATTCCCCTGGTTCACTCTCATGTTTCACTCTCGTGTTTCACTCTCGTGTTTCACTCCCCTGTTTCATTCCCCTGTGTCACTCTCCTGTTTCACTCTCCAGTTTCACTCCCATATTTCATTTTCCTGTTACACTCCCATGCTTCACTCCCATGTTTCACTCAATTGATTCTGTCCCCCGTTTCACTCTCATTTTTCGTACTTCCATTTCCCTCCCCTACTTCACTCCCCTGCTTCACTCCCCTGCTTCACTCCCCTGCTTCACTCCCCTGCTTCACTCCCCTGCTTCACTGCCCTGCTTCACTCCCCTGCTTCAATCTCCTGTTTCAAATTGTTGTTTCAATCTCCTGCTTCCCACCCCTGCTTCCTTCCCCTGCCTCCTTCCCCTGATTCCCTCCCCTGCTTCTCTCCCCTGCTCCACTCTCCTCTTTCACTCTCCTGTATAGCAGCCCTGCTTCACTTCAGTGTTTCACTCTCGTGTTTCACTCTCGTGTTTCACTCTAGTGCTTCACTTCCGTGTTTCACTCTCCTCTTTCATTTCCCTCTTTCACTCTCGTGTTTCACTCTCCTAATTCACTCTCTTATTTCACTCCATTGTTTTACTCCCCTGTTTCACTCTCCTGTTTCACTCCCATATTTCATTTTCTTGTTTCACTCCCATGCTTCACTCCCCTCTTTCAGTCATCTGTTTCACTCAGCTGATTCTGTCCCCTGTTTCACTCTCCTTTTTTGTACTCCCGTTTCACTCCCCTACTTCATTCCCCTGCTTCACTCTCCTGTTTCAAACTTTTGTTTCAATCTCCTGCTTCCCTCCCCTGCTTCCCTCCCCTGCTTCCCACCTCTGCTTCCCTCTCCTGTTTCACTCTCCTGTTTCACTCTCCTGTTCCACTCTCCTGTTCCACTCTCGTGTTTCACTCTCGTGTTTCACTCTCATGTTTCACCCTCGTGTTTCGCTCCCGTGTTTCACTCCCGTGTTTCACTCTCGTGTTTCACTCTCGTGTTCCACTCTCGTGTTTCACTCTCGTGTTTCACTCTCATGTTTCACCCTCGTGTTTCACTCCCGTGTTTCACTCCCGTGTTTCACTCTCGTGTTTCACTCTCGTGTTTCACTCTCCTATTTCACTCCCTTGTTTAACTCCCCAGTTTCACTCTCCTGTTTCACTCCCTTATTTCATTTTCCTGCTTCACTCCCCTGCTTCACTCCCCTGCTTCACTCCACTGCTTCACTCCCCTGCTTCCCTCCTCTGCTTCTCTCTCCTATTCCACTCTCCTGTTTCACTCTCGTGTTTCACTCTCGTGTTTCACCCTCGTGTTTCACTCTCGTGTTTCAATCTCGTGTTTCACTCTCATGTTCCACTCCCGTTTTTCACTCCCTTGTTTTACTCCCCTCTTTCACTCTCCTGTTTCACACCCTTATTTCATTTTCCTGTTTCACTCCCATGCTTCACTCCCCTGTTTCACTCAGCTGATTCTGTCCCCGTTTCACTCTCCTTTTTCGTACTCCGTTTTCCCTCCCCTGCTTCACTCCCCCGCTTCACTCCCCTGGTTCACTCCCCTGGTTCACTCCCCTGGTTTACTCCCCTGGTTCATTCCCCTCGTTCACTCTCATGTTTCACTCTCGTGTTTCACTCTCGTGTTTCACTCCCCTGTTTCATTCCCCTGTGTCACTCTCCTGTTTCACTCTCCAGTTTCACTCCCATATTTCATTTTCCTGTTTCACTCCCATGCTTCACTCCCATGTTTCACTCAATTGATTCTGTCCCCCGTTTCACTCTCATTTTTCGTACTCCCATTTCCCTCCCCTACTTCACTCCCCTGCTTCACTCCCCTGCTTCACTCCCCTGCTTCACTTTTCTGCTTCACTCCCCTGCTTCACTCCCCTGCTTCACTGCCCTGCTTCACTCCCCTGCTTCAATCTCCTGTTTCAAACTGTTGTTTCAATCTCCTGCTTCCCACCCCTGCTTCCTTCCCCTGCCTCCTTCCCCTGATTCCCTCCCCTGCTTCCCTCCCCTGCTCCACTCTCCTCTTTCACTCTCCTGTATTGCAGCCCTGCTTCACTCCAGTGTTTCACTCTCGTGTTTCACTCTGGTGTTTCACTCTAGTGTTTCACTTTCGTGTTTCACTCTCCTCTTTCATTTCCCTCTTTCACTCTCGTGTTTCACTCTCCTATTTCACTCTCTTATTTCACTCCATTGTTTTACTCCCCTGTTTCACTCTCCTGTTTCACTCCCATATTTCATTTTCTTGTTTCACTCCCATCCTTCACTCCCCTCTTTCAGTCATCTGTTTCACTCAGCTGATTCTGTCCCCTGTTTCACTCTCCTTTTTTGTACTCCCGTTTCACTCCACTACTTCATTCCCCTGCTTCAATCTCCTGTTTCAAACTTTTGTTTCAATCCCCTGCTTCCCTCCCCTGCTTCCCTCCCCTGCTTCCCTCCCCTGCTTCCCTCCTCTGCTTCCCTCTCCTGTTTCACTCTCCTGTTTCACTCTCCTGTTCCACTCTCCTGTTCACCCTCGTGTTTCACTCCCGTGTTTCACTCCCATGTTTCACTCTCGTGTTTCACTCTCGTGTTTCACTCTCCTATTTCACTCCCTTGTTTAACTCCCCGGTTTCACTCTCCTGTTTCACTCCCTTATTTCATTTTCCTGCTTCACTCCCCTGCTTCACTCCCCTGCTTCACTCCCCTGCTTCCTTCTCTTGCTCCACTCTCCTGTTTAACTCTCCTGTTCACTTTCCTATTTCACTCTCCTGTTTCACTCTCATTTTTCACTCTTGTGTTCCACTCTCGTGTTTCACCCTTGTGTTTCACTATCCTGTTCCACGCTCCTGTTCCACTCTCCTGTTCCACTCTCGTGTTTCACTCTCCTGTTTCACTCTCGTGTTTCACTCTCGTATTTCACTCTTGTGTTTCACTCTCCTATTTCACTCTCCTATTTCACTCTCCTATTTCACTCCCTTGTTATACTCCCTTGTTTCACTCTCCTGTTTCACACCCTTATTTCATTTTCCTGTTTCACTCCCATGTTTCACTCCCCTGTTTCACTAAACTGATTCTGTCCCCCGTTTCACTCTCCTTTTTCATACTCCCATTTCACTCCCCTGCTTCACTCCCCTGCTTCACTCCCCTGCTTCAATCCCCTGCTTCACTCCCCTGCTTCAATCTCCTGCTTCATTCCCCTGCTTCACTTCCCTGCTTCAATCTCCTGTTTCAAACTCTTGTTTCAATCTCCTTCTTCCCTCCCCTGCTTCCCTCCTCTGCTTCTCTCTCCTATTCCACTCTCCTGTTTCACTCTCGTGTTTCACTCTCGTGTTTCACCCTCGTGTTTCACTCTCGTGTTTCACTCTCGTGTTTCACTCTCATGTTCCACTCCCGTTTTTCACTCTCGTGTTTCACTCTCCTGTTTCACTCTCCTATTTCACTCCTTTGTTTTACTCCCCTCTTTCACTCTCCTGTTTCACACCCTTATTTCATTTTCCTGTTTCACTCCCATGCTTCACTCCCCTGTTTCATTCAGCTGATTCTGTCCCCCGTTTCACTCTCCTTTTTTGTACTCCCTTTTCCCTCCCCTGCTTCACTCCCCTGCTTCACTCCCCTGATTCACTCCCCTGCTTCACTCCCCCGCTTCACTTCCCTGGTTCACTCCCCTGGTTCACTCCCCTGGTTTACTCCCCTGGTTCATTCCCCTGGTTCACTCTCATGTTTCACTCTCGTGTTTCACTCTCGTGTTTCACTCCCCTGTTTCACTCCCCTGTGTCACTCTCCTGTTTCACTCTCCAGTTTCACTCCCATATTTCATTTTCCTGTTTCACTCCCATGCTTCACTCCCATGTTTCACTCAATTGATTCTGTCCCCCGTTTCACTCTCATTTTTCGTACTCCCATTTCCCTCCCCTACTTCACTCCCCTGCTTCACTCCCCTGCTTCACTCCCCTGCTTCACTTTTCTGATTCACTCCCCTGCTTCACTCCCCTGCTTCACTGCCCTGCTTCACTGCCCTGCTTCAATCTCCTGTTTCAAACTGTTGTTTCAATCTCCTGCTTCCCACCCCTGCTTCCTTCCCCTGCCTCCTTCCCCTGATTCCCTCCACTGCTTCCCTCCCCTGCTCCACTCTCCTCTTTCACTCTCCTGTATTGCAGCCCTGCTTCACTTCAGTGTTTCACTCTCGTGTTTCACTCTCGTGTTTCACTCTAGTGTTTCACTCTCGTGTTTCACTCTCCTCTTTCATTTCCCTCTTTCACTCTCGTGTTTCACTCTCCTATTTCACTCTCTTATTTCACTCCATTGTTTTACTCCCCTGTTTCACTCTCCTGTTTCACTCCCATATTTCAGTTTCTTGTTTCACTCCCATGCTTCACTCCCCTCTTCCAGTCATCTGTTTCACTCAGCTGATTCTGTCCCTTTTTTCACTCTCCTTTTTTGTACTCACGTTTCACTCCCCTACTTCACACCCCTGCTTCACTCCCCTGCTTCACTCCCCTGCTTCAATCTCCTGTTTCAAACTTTTGTTTCAATCCCCTGCTTCCCTCCTCTGCTTCCCTCTCCTGTTTCACTCTCCTGTTTCACTCTCCTGTTCCACTCTCCTGTTCCACTCTCGTGTTTCACTCTCATGTTTCACCCTCGTGTTTCACTCTCGTGTTTCACTCCCATGTTTCACTCTCGTGTTTCACTCTCATGTTTCACTCTCCTATTTCGCTCCCTTGTTTTACTCCCCTGTTTCACTCTCCTCTTTCATTTCCCTTTTTCACTCTCGTGTTTCACTCTCCTATTTCACTCTCCTATTTCACTCCCTTGCTTTACTCCCCTGTTTCACTCTCCTGTTTCACTCCCATATTTCATTTTCCTGTTTCACTCCCATGCTTCACTCCCCTCTTTCAGTCATCTGTTTCACTCAACTGATTCTGTCCCCTGTTTCACTCTCCTTTTTTGTACTCCCGTTTCACTCCCCTACTTCACACCCCTGCTTCACTCCCCTGCTTCACTCTCCTGTTTCTCTCTCCTGTTCCACTCTCCTGTTCCACTCTCCTGTTCCACTCCCGTGTTTCACTCTTGTGTTTCACTCTCATGTTTCACTCTCGTGTTTCACTCTCCTATTTCACTCCCTTCTTTTACTCCCGTTTCACTCTCCTGTTTCATTCCCTTATTTCATTTTCCTGTTTCACTCCCCTGCTTCAATCCCCTGCATCACTCCCCTGCTTCACTCCCCAGCTTCACTCCCCTGCTTCACTCCTCTGTTTGATCTTTTGTTTCAATCTCATGCTTCGCTCCCCTGCTTCCCTCCCCTGCTCCACTCCCCTGTTTCACTCTCCTGTTTCCCTCCCCGTTTCACTCTCCTGTTCCACTCTCGTGTTCCACTCTCCTGTTTCACCCTTGTGTTTCACTCTCCTGTTCCATGCTCCTGTTCCACTCTCCTGTTCCACTCTCGTGTTTCACTCTCGTGTTTCACGCTCCTATTTCACTCTCCTATTTCACTCTCCTATTTCACTCCCTTGTTTTACTCCCTTGTTTCACTCTCCTGTTTCACACCCTTATTTCATTTCCCTGTTTCACTCTCATGTTTCACTCTCCTATTTCACTCTCCTATTTCACTCCCTTGCTTTACTCCCCTGTTTCACTCTCCTCTTTCACTCCCATATTTCATTTTCCTGTTTCACTCCCATGCTTCACTCCCCTCTTTCAGTCATCTGTTTCACTCAACTGATTCTGTCCCCTGTTTCACTCTCCTTTTTTGTACTCCCGTTTCACTCCCCTACTTCATTCCCCTGCTTCACTCCCCTGCTTCACTCTCCTGTTTCACTCTCGTGTTTCACTCTCCTGTTTCAGTCTCCTGTTTCACTCTCCTTTTTCACTCCCTTGTTTTACTTCCCTGTTTCACTCTCCTGTTCTGCTCTCCCTGTTTCAATCCCCTGTATCACACTCCCCTCTTTCTCTACCCTGAGTGACTCCTTTTTCTCTGACTCCTTTTTCACACTCCCCTGATTCAATCTCCTGTTTCACACCCCTGTTTCATCTCGTGTTTCACACGCCTGTTTCACTCTCTGGGTTCACTCCCCTGTTTTGCAGCCCTACTTCACTCCACTGTTTCACTCTCGTGGTTCACTCTTGTGTTTCACTCCCCTGTTTCACTCCCTTGTTTTACTCCCCTGT
Organism: Carcharodon carcharias; assembly: GCF_017639515.1. NCBI lineage: Eukaryota > Metazoa > Chordata > Chondrichthyes > Lamniformes > Lamnidae > Carcharodon > Carcharodon carcharias. The sequence continues at coordinate 26,969,253 of NC_054476.1, forward strand.
TTCACTCTCCTGTTTTGCTCTCCCTGTCTCAATCCCCTGTTTCACACTCCCCTTTTTCACTACCCTGACTGACTCCTTTTTCTCTGACTCCTTTTTCACACTCCCCGATTCAATCTCCTGTTTCACACCCCTGCTTCACTCCCCTGCTTCAATCTCTTGTTTCAATCTCCTGTTTCAATCTGCTGTTTCAATCTCCTGCTTCCCTACCCTGCTTCCCTGCCCTGCTTCAACCCCCCACCCCCTCACTGAACTCTTCTGTTTTGCAGCCCTGCTTCAATCTCGTGTTTCATTCACGTGTTTCACTCTACTGTTTCATTCCCTTATTTCATTTTCCTGTTTCACTCCCCTGCTTCACTCCCCTGTTTCACTCATCTGATTCTCTCAACTGATTCTGTCCCCCATTTCACTCTGCTTTTTCGCACTCCCATTTCCCTCCCCTGCTTCACTCCCCTGGTTCATTCCCCAGGTTCACTCTCATGTTTCACTCTCGTGTTTCATTCACGTGTTTCAGTCCCCTGTTTCACTCCCCTGTGTCACTCTCCTGTTTCACTCTCCAGTTTCACTCCCATATTTCATTTTCCTCTTTCACTCCCATGCTTCACTCCCATGTTTCACTCAATTGATTCTGTCGCCCGTTTCATTCGCATTTTTCGTACTCCCGTTTCCCTCCCCTGCTTCACTCCCCTGCTTCAATCTCCTGTTTCAAATTGTTGTTTCAATCTCCTGCTTCCCACCCCTGCTTCCTTCCCCTGCCTCCTTCCCCTGATTCCCTCCCCTGCTTCTCTCCCCTGCTCCACTCTCCTCTTTCACTCTCCTGTATAGCAGCCCTGCTTCACTTCAGTGTTTCACTCTCGTGTTTCACTCTCGTGTTTCACTCTAGTGCTTCACTTCCGTGTTTCACTCTCCTCTTTCATTTCCCTCTTTCACTCTCGTGTTTCACTCTCCTAATTCACTCTCTTATTTCACTCCATTGTTTTACTCCCCTGTTTCACTCTCCTGTTTCACTCCCATATTTCATTTTCTTGTTTCACTCCCATGCTTCACTCCCCTCTTTCAGTCATCTGTTTCACTCAGCTGATTCTGTCCCCTGTTTCACTCTCCTTTTTTGTACTCCCGTTTCACTCCCCTACTTCATTCCCCTGCTTCACTCTCCTGTTTCAAACTTTTGTTTCAATCTCCTGCTTCCCTCCCCTGCTTCCCTCCCCTGCTTCCCACCTCTGCTTCCCTCTCCTGTTTCACTCTCCTGTTTCACTCTCCTGTTCCACTCTCCTGTTCCACTCTCGTGTTTCACTCTCGTGTTTCACTCTCATGTTTCACCCTCGTGTTTCGCTCCCGTGTTTCACTCCCGTGTTTCACTCTCGTGTTTCACTCTCGTGTTCCACTCTCGTGTTTCACTCTCGTGTTTCACTCTCATGTTTCACCCTCGTGTTTCACTCCCGTGTTTCACTCCCGTGTTTCACTCTCGTGTTTCACTCTCGTGTTTCACTCTCCTATTTCACTCCCTTGTTTAACTCCCCAGTTTCACTCTCCTGTTTCACTCCCTTATTTCATTTTCCTGCTTCACTCCCCTGCTTCACTCCCCTGCTTCACTCCACTGCTTCACTCCCCTGCTTCCCTCCTCTGCTTCCTTCTCTTGCTCCACTCTCCTGTTTCACTCTCCTGTTTCACTCTCGTGTTTCACTCTCGTATTTCACTCTTGTGTTTCACTCTCCAATTTCACTCTTCTATTTCACTCTCCTGTTTCACACCCTTATTTCATTTTCCTGTTTCACTCCCATGTTTCACTCCCCTGTTTCACTCAACTGATTCTGTCCACCGTTTCACTCTCCTTTATCGTACTCCCATTTCACTCCCCTGCTTCACTCCCCTGCATCACTCCGCTGCGTCAATCCCCTGCTTCACTCCCCTGCTTCAATCTCCTGCTTCATTCCCCTGCTTCACTTCCCTGCTTCAATCTCCTGTTTCAAACTCTTGTTTCAATCTCCTGCTTCCCTCCCCTGCTTCCCTCCTCTGCTTCTCTCTCCTATTCCACTCGCCTGTTTCACTCTCGTGTTTCACTCTCGTGTTTCACCCTCGTGTTTCACTCTCGTGTTTCAATCTCGTGTTTCACTCTCATGTTCCACTCCCGTTTTTCACTCTCGTGTTTCACTCTCCTGTTTCACTCTCCTATTTCACTCCCTTGTTTTACTCCCCTCTTTCACTCTCCTGTTTCACACCCTTATTTCATTTTCCTGTTTCACTCCCATGCTTCAGTCCCCTGTTTCACTCAGCTGATTCTGTCCCCGTTTCACTCTCCTTTTTCGTACTCCGTTTTCCCTCCCCTGCTTCACTCCCCCGCTTCACTCCCCTGGTTCACTCCCCTGGTTCACTCCCCTGGTTTACTCCCCTGGTTCATTCCCCTTGTTTACTCTCATGTTTCACTCTCGTGTTTCACTCTCGTGTTTCACTCCCCTGTTTCATTCCCCTGTGTCACTCTCCTGTTTCACTCTCCAGTTTCACTCCCATATTTCATTTTCCTGTTTCACTCCCATGCTTCACTCCCATGTTTCACTCAATTGATTCTGTCCCCCGTTTCACTCTCATTTTTCGTACTCCCATTTCCCTCCCCTACTTCACTCCCCTGCTTCACTCCCCTGCTTCACTCCCCTGCTTCACTTTTCTGCTTCACTCCCCTGCTTCACTCCCCTGCTTCACTGCCCTGCTTCACTCCCCTGCTTCAATCTCCTGTTTCAAACTGTTGTTTCAATCTCCTGCTTCCCACCCCTGCTTCCTTCCCCTGCCTCCTTCCCCTGATTCCCTCCCCTGCTTCCCTCCCCTGCTCCACTCTCCTCTTTCACTCTCCTGTATTGCAGCCCTGCTTCACTCCAGTGTTTCACTCTCGTGTTTCACTCTGGTGTTTCACTCTAGTGTTTCACTTTCGTGTTTCACTCTCCTCTTTCATTTCCCTCTTTCACTCTCGTGTTTCACTCTCCTATTTCACTCTCTTATTTCACTCCATTGTTTTACTCCCCTGTTTCACTCTCCTGTTTCACTCCCATATTTCATTTTCTTGTTTCACTCCCATCCTTCACTCCCCTCTTTCAGTCATCTGTTTCACTCAGCTGATTCTGTCCCCTGTTTCACTCTCCTTTTTTGTACTCCCGTTTCACTCCACTACTTCATTCCCCTGCTTCAATCTCCTGTTTCAAACTTTTGTTTCAATCCCCTGCTTCCCTCCCCTGCTTCCCTCCCCTGCTTCCCTCCCCTGCTTCCCTCCTCTGCTTCCCTCTCCTGTTTCACTCTCCTGTTTCACTCTCCTGTTCCACTCTCCTGTTCACCCTCGTGTTTCACTCCCGTGTTTCACTCCCATGTTTCACTCTCGTGTTTCACTCTCGTGTTTCACTCTCCTATTTCACTCCCTTGTTTAACTCCCCGGTTTCACTCTCCTGTTTCACTCCCTTATTTCATTTTCCTGCTTCACTCCCCTGCTTCACTCCCCTGCTTCACTCCCCTGCTTCCTTCTCTTGCTCCACTCTCCTGTTTAACTCTCCTGTTCACTTTCCTATTTCACTCTCCTGTTTCACTCTCATTTTTCACTCTCGTGTTCCACTCTCGTGTTTGACCCTTGTGTTTCACTATCCTGTTCCACGCTCCTGTTCCACTCTCCTGTTCCACTCTCGTGTTTCACTCTCCTGTTTCACTCTCGTGTTTCACTCTCGTATTTCACTCTTGTGTTTCACTCTCCTATTTCACTCTCCTATTTCACTCTCCTATTTCACTCCCTTGTTATACTCCCTTGTTTCACTCTCCTGTTTCACACCCTTATTTCATTTTCCTGTTTCACTCCCATGTTTCACTCCCCTGTTTCACTAAACTGATTCTGTCCCCCGTTTCACTCTCCTTTTTCATACTCCCATTTCACTCCCCTGCTTCACTCCCCTGCATCACTCCCCTGCTTCAATCCCCTGCTTCACTCCCCTGCTTCAATCTCCTGCTTCATTCCCCTGCTTCACTTCCCTGCTTCAATCTCCTGTTTCAAACTCTTGTTTCAATCTCCTTCTTCCCTCCCCTGCTTCCCTCCTCTGCTTCTCTCTCCTATTCCACTCTCCTGTTTCACTCTCGTGTTTCACTCTCGTGTTTCACCCTCGTGTTTCACTCTCGTGTTTCACTCTCATGTTCCACTCCCGTTTTTCACTCTCGTGTTTCACTCTCCTGTTTCACTCTCCTATTTCACTCCTTTGTTTTACTCCCCTCTTTCACTCTCCTGTTTCACACCCTTATTTCATTTTCCTGTTTCACTCCCATGCTTCACTCCCATGTTTCACTCAATTGATTCTGTCCCCCGTTTCACTCTCATTTTTCGTACTCCCATTTCCCTCCCCTACTTCACTCCCCTGCTTCACTCCCCTGCTTCACTCCCCTGCTTCACTTTTCTGCTTCACTCCCCTGCTTCACTCCCCTGCTTCACTGCCCTGCTTCACTGCCCTGCTTCAATCTCCTGTTTCAAACTGTTGTTTCAATCTCCTGCTTCCCACCCCTGCTTCCTTCCCCTGCCTCCTTCCCCTGATTCCCTCCCCTGCTTCCCTCCCCTGCTCCACTCTCCTCTTTCACTCTCCTGTATTGCAGCCCTGCTTCACTCCAGTGTTTCACTCTCGTGTTTCACTCTGGTGTTTCACTCTAGTGTTTCACTTTCGTGTTTCACTCTCCTCTTTCATTTCCCTCTTTCACTCTCGTGTTTCACTCTCCTATTTCACTCTCTTATTTCACTCCATTGTTTTACTCCCCTGTTTCACTCTCCTGTTTCACTCCCATATTTCATTTTCTTGTTTCACTCCCATCCTTCACTCCCCTCTTTCAGTCATCTGTTTCACTCAGCTGATTCTGTCCCCTGTTTCACTCTCCTTTTTTGTACTCCCGTTTCACTCCACTACTTCATTCCCCTGCTTCAATCTCCTGTTTCAAACTTTTGTTTCAATCCCCTGCTTCCCTCCCCTGCTTCCCTCCCCTGCTTCCCTCCCCTGCTTCCCTCCTCTGCTTCCCTCTCCTGTTTCACTCTCCTGTTTCACTCTCCTGTTCCACTCTCCTGTTCACCCTCGTGTTTCACTCCCGTGTTTCACTCCCATGTTTCACTCTCGTGTTTCACTCTCGTGTTTCACTCTCCTATTTCACTCCCTTGTTTAACTCCCCGGTTTCACTCTCCTGTTTCACTCCCTTATTTCATTTTCCTGCTTCACTCCCCTGCTTCACTCCCCTGCTTCACTCCCCTGCTTCCTTCTCTTGCTCCACTCTCCTGTTTAACTCTCCTGTTCACTTTCCTATTTCACTCTCCTGTTTCACTCTCATTTTTCACTCTCGTGTTCCACTCTCGTGTTTCACCCTTGTGTTTCACTATCCTGTTCCACGCTCCTGTTCCACTCTCCTGTTCCACTCTCGTGTTTCACTCTCCTGTTTCACTCTCGTGTTTCACTCTCGTATTTCACTCTTGTGTTTCACTCTCCTATTTCACTCTCCTATTTCACTCTCCTATTTCACTCCCTTGTTATACTCCCTTGTTTCACTCTCCTGTTTCACACCCTTATTTCATTTTCCTGTTTCACTCCCATGTTTCACTCCCCTGTTTCACTAAACTGATTCTGTCCCCCGTTTCACTCTCCTTTTTCATACTCCCATTTCACTCCCCTGCTTCACTCCCCTGCATCACTCCCCTGCTTCAATCCCCTGCTTCACTCCCCTGCTTCAATCTCCTGTTTCATTCCCCTGCTTCACTTCCCTGCTTCAATCTCCTGTTTCAAACTCTTGTTTCAATCTCCTTCTTCCCTCCCCTGCTTCCCTCCTCTGCTTCTCTCTCCTATTCCACTCTCCTGTTTCACTCTCGTGTTTCACTCTCGTGTTTCACCCTCGTGTTTCACTCTCGTGTTTCACTCTCATGTTTCACTCTCATGTTCCACTCCCGTTTTTCACTCTCGTGTTTCACTCTCCTGTTTCACTCTCCTATTTCACTCCTTTGTTTTACTCCCCTCTTTCACTCTCCTGTTTCACACCCTTATTTCATTTTCCTGTTTCACTCCCATGCTTCACTCCCCTGTTTCACTCAGCTGATTCTGTCCCCCGTTTCACTCTCCTTTTTTGTACTCCCTTTTCCCTCCCCTGCTTCACTCCCCTGCTTCACTCCCCTGATTCACTCCCCTGCTTCACTCCCCCTGCTTCACTCCCCTGGTTCACTCCCCTGGTTTACTCCCCTGGTTTACTCCCCTGGTTCATTCCCCTGGTTCACTCTCATGTTTCACTCTCGTGTTTCACTCTCGTGTTTCACTCCCCTGTTTCACTCCCCTGTGTCACTCTCCTGTTTCACTCTCCAGTTTCACTCCCATATTTCATTTTCCTGTTTCACTCCCATGCTTCACTCCCATGTTTCACTCAATTGATTCTGTCCCCCGTTTCACTCTCATTTTTCGTACTCCCATTTCCCTCCCCTACTTCACTCCCCTGCTTCACTCCCCTGCTTCACTCCCCTGCTTCACTTTTCTGATTCACTCCCCTGCTTCACTCCCCTGCTTCACTGCCCTGCTTCACTGCCCTGCTTCAATCTCCTGTTTCAAACTGTTGTTTCAATCTCCTGCTTCCCACCCCTGCTTCCTTCCCCTGCCTCCTTCCCCTGATTCCCTCCACTGCTTCCCTCCCCTGCTCCACTCTCCTCTTTCACTCTCCTGTATTGCAGCCCTGCTTCACTTCAGTGTTTCACTCTCGTGTTTCTCTCTTTTGTTTCACTCTAGTGTTTCACTCTCGTGTTTCACTCTCCTCTTTCATTTCCCTCTTTCACTCTCGTGTTTCACTCTCCTATTTCACTCTCTTATTTCACTCCATTGTTTTACTCCCCTGTTTCACTCTCCTGTTTCACTCCCATATTTCAGTTTCTTGTTTCACTCCCATGCTTCACTCCCCTCTTCCAGTCATCTGTTTCACTCAGCTGATTCTGTCCCTTTTTTCACTCTCCTTTTTTGTACTCACGTTTCACTCCCCTACTTCACACCCCTGCTTCTCTCCCCTGCTTCACTCCCCTGCTTCAATCTCCTGTTTCAAACTTTTGTTTCAATCCCCTGCTTCCCTCCCCTTCTTCCCTCCCCTGCTTCCCTCCTCTGCTTCCCTCTCCTGTTTCACTCTCCTGTTTCACTCTCCTGTTCCACTCTCCTGTTCCACTCTCGTGTTTCACTCTCATGTTTCACCCTTGTGTTTCACTCTCGTGTTTCACTCCCATGTTTCACTCTCGTGTTTCACTCTCATGTTTCACTCTCCTATTTCGCTCCCTTGTTTTACTCCCCTGTTTCACTCTCCTCTTTCATTTCCCTTTTTCACTCTCGTGTTTCACTCTCCTATTTCACTCTCCTATTTCACTCCCTTGCTTTACTCCCCTGTTTCACTCTCCTGTTTCACTCCCATATTTCATTTTCCTGTTTCACTCCCATGCTTCACTCCCCTCTTTCAGTCATCTGTTTCACTCAACTGATTCTGTCCCCTGTTTCACTCTCCTTTTTTGTACTCCCGTTTCACTCCCCTACTTCACACCCCTGCTTCACTCCCCTGCTTCACTCTCCTGTTTCTCTCTCCTGTTCCACTCTCCTGTTCCACTCTCCTGTTCCACTCCCGTGTTTCACTCTTGTGTTTCACTCTCATGTTTCACTCTCGTGTTTCACTCTCCTATTTCACTCCCTTCTTTTACTCCCGTTTCACTCTCCTGTTTCATTCCCTTATTTCATTTTCCTGTTTCACTCCCCTGCTTCAATCCCCTGCATCACTCCCCTGCTTCACTCCCCAGCTTCACTCCCCTGCTTCACTCCTCTGTTTGATCTTTTGTTTCAATCTCATGCTTCGCTCCCCTGCTTCCCTCCCCTGCTCCACTCCCCTGTTTCACTCTCCTGTTTCCCTCCCCGTTTCACTCTCCTGTTCCACTCTCGTGTTCCACTCTCCTGTTTCACCCTTGTGTTTCACTCTCCTGTTCCATGCTCCTGTTCCACTCTCCTGTTCCACTCTCGGGTTTCAATCTCGCATTTCACTCTACTATTTCACTCTCCTATTTCACTCCCTTGTTTTACTCCCTTGTTTCACTCTCCTGTTTCACACCCTTATTTCATTTTCCTGTTTCACTCCCATGTTTCACTCCCCTGTTTCACTCAACTGATTCTGTCCCCCGTTTCACTCTCCTTTTTCGTACTCCCATTTCACTCCCCTGCTTCACTCCCCTGCTTCACTCCCCTGCTTCAATCCCCTGCTTCACTCCCCTGCTTCAATCTCCTGCTTCATTCCCCTGCTTCACTTCCCTGCTTCAATCTCCTGTATCAAACTTTTGTTTCAATCTCCTGCTTCCCTCCCCTGCTTCCCTCCTCTGCTTCTCTCTCCTATTCCACTCTCCTGTTTCACTCTCGTGTTTCACTCTAGTGTTTCACTCTCCTCTTTCACTCTCCTATTTCACTCTCCTATTTCACTCCCTTGTTTTACTCTCCTGTTTCACTCCCATATTTCATTTTCCTGTTTCACTCCCATGCTTCACTCCCCTCTTTCAGTCATCTGTTTCACTCAACTGATTCTGTCCCCTGTTTCACTCTCCTTTTTTGTACTCCCGTTTCACTCCACTACTTCATTCCCCTGCTTCAATCTCCTGTTTCAAACTTTTGTTTCAATCCCCTGCTTCCCTCCCCTGCTTCCCTCCCCTGCTTCCCTCCCCTGCTTCCCTCCTCTGCTTCCCTCTCCTGTTTCACTCTCCTGTTTCACTCTCCTGTTCCACTCTCCTGTTCACCCTCGTGTTTCACTCCCGTGTTTCACTCCCATGTTTCACTCTCGTGTTTCACTCTCGTGTTTCACTCTCCTATTTCACTCCCTTGTTTAACTCCCCGGTTTCACTCTCCTGTTTCACTCCCTTATTTCATTTTCCTGCTTCACTCCCCTGCTTCACTCCCCTGCTTCACTCCCCTGCTTCCTTCTCTTGCTCCACTCTCCTGTTTAACTCTCCTGTTCACTTTCCTATTTCACTCTCCTGTTTCACTCTCATTTTTCACTCTCGTGTTCCACTCTCGTGTTTGACCCTTGTGTTTCACTATCCTGTTCCACGCTCCTGTTCCACTCTCCTGTTCCACTCTCGTGTTTCACTCTCCTGTTTCACTCTCGTGTTTCACTCTCGTATTTCACTCTTGTGTTTCACTCTCCTATTTCACTCTCCTATTTCACTCTCCTATTTCACTCCCTTGTTATACTCCCTTGTTTCACTCTCCTGTTTCACACCCTTATTTCATTTTCCTGTTTCACTCCCATGTTTCACTCCCCTGTTTCACTAAACTGATTCTGTCCCCCGTTTCACTCTCCTTTTTCATACTCCCATTTCACTCCCCTGCTTCACTCCCCTGCATCACTCCCCTGCTTCAATCCCCTGCTTCACTCCCCTGCTTCAATCTCCTGCTTCATTCCCCTGCTTCACTTCCCTGCTTCAATCTCCTGTTTCAAACTCTTGTTTCAATCTCCTTCTTCCCTCCCCTGCTTCCCTCCTCTGCTTCTCTCTCCTATTCCACTCTCCTGTTTCACTCTCGTGTTTCACTCTCGTGTTTCACCCTCGTGTTTCACTCTCGTGTTTCACTCTCATGTTCCACTCCCGTTTTTCACTCTCGTGTTTCACTCTCCTGTTTCACTCTCCTATTTCACTCCTTTGTTTTACTCCCCTCTTTCACTCTCCTGTTTCACACCCTTATTTCATTTTCCTGTTTCACTCCCATGCTTCACTCCCATGTTTCACTCAATTGATTCTGTCCCCCGTTTCACTCTCATTTTTCGTACTCCCATTTCCCTCCCCTACTTCACTCCCCTGCTTCACTCCCCTGCTTCACTCCCCTGCTTCACTTTTCTGCTTCACTCCCCTGCTTCACTCCCCTGCTTCACTGCCCTGCTTCACTCCCCTGCTTCAATCTCCTGTTTCAAACTGTTGTTTCAATCTCCTGCTTCCCACCCCTGCTTCCTTCCCCTGCCTCCTTCCCCTGATTCCCTCCCCTGCTTCCCTCCCCTGCTCCACTCTCCTCTTTCACTCTCCTGTATTGCAGCCCTGCTTCACTCCAGTGTTTCACTCTCGTGTTTCACTCTGGTGTTTCACTCTAGTGTTTCACTTTCGTGTTTCACTCTCCTCTTTCATTTCCCTCTTTCACTCTCGTGTTTCACTCTCCTATTTCACTCTCTTATTTCACTCCATTGTTTTACTCCCCTGTTTCACTCTCCTGTTTCACTCCCATATTTCATTTTCTTGTTTCACTCCCATCCTTCACTCCCCTCTTTCAGTCATCTGTTTCACTCAGCTGATTCTGTCCCCTGTTTCACTCTCCTTTTTTGTACTCCCGTTTCACTCCACTACTTCATTCCCCTGCTTCAATCTCCTGTTTCAAACTTTTGTTTCAATCCCCTGCTTCCCTCCCCTGCTTCCCTCCCCTGCTTCCCTCCCCTGCTTCCCTCCTCTGCTTCCCTCTCCTGTTTCACTCTCCTGTTTCACTCTCCTGTTCCACTCTCCTGTTCACCCTCGTGTTTCACTCCCGTGTTTCACTCCCATGTTTCACTCTCGTGTTTCACTCTCGTGTTTCACTCTCCTATTTCACTCCCTTGTTTAACTCCCCGGTTTCACTCTCCTGTTTCACTCCCTTATTTCATTTTCCTGCTTCACTCCCCTGCTTCACTCCCCTGCTTCACTCCCCTGCTTCCTTCTCTTGCTCCACTCTCCTGTTTAACTCTCCTGTTCACTTTCCTATTTCACTCTCCTGTTTCACTCTCATTTTTCACTCTCGTGTTCCACTCTCGTGTTTCACCCTTGTGTTTCACTATCCTGTTCCACGCTCCTGTTCCACTCTCCTGTTCCACTCTCGTGTTTCACTCTCCTGTTTCACTCTCGTGTTTCACTCTCGTATTTCACTCTTGTGTTTCACTCTCCTATTTCACTCTCCTATTTCACTCTCCTATTTCACTCCCTTGTTATACTCCCTTGTTTCACTCTCCTGTTTCACACCCTTATTTCATTTTCCTGTTTCACTCCCATGTTTCACTCCCCTGTTTCACTAAACTGATTCTGTCCCCCGTTTCACTCTCCTTTTTCATACTCCCATTTCACTCCCCTGCTTCACTCCCCTGCATCACTCCCCTGCTTCAATCCCCTGCTTCACTCCCCTGCTTCAATCTCCTGTTTCATTCCCCTGCTTCACTTCCCTGCTTCAATCTCCTGTTTCAAACTCTTGTTTCAATCTCCTTCTTCCCTCCCCTGCTTCCCTCCTCTGCTTCTCTCTCCTATTCCACTCTCCTGTTTCACTCTCGTGTTTCACTCTCGTGTTTCACCCTCGTGTTTCACTCTCGTGTTTCACTCTCATGTTTCACTCTCATGTTCCACTCCCGTTTTTCACTCTCGTGTTTCACTCTCCTGTTTCACTCTCCTATTTCACTCCTTTGTTTTACTCCCCTCTTTCACTCTCCTGTTTCACACCCTTATTTCATTTTCCTGTTTCACTCCCATGCTTCACTCCCCTGTTTCACTCAGCTGATTCTGTCCCCCGTTTCACTCTCCTTTTTTGTACTCCCTTTTCCCTCCCCTGCTTCACTCCCCTGCTTCACTCCCCTGATTCACTCCCCTGCTTCACTCCCCCTGCTTCACTCCCCTGGTTCACTCCCCTGGTTTACTCCCCTGGTTTACTCCCCTGGTTCATTCCCCTGGTTCACTCTCATGTTTCACTCTCGTGTTTCACTCTCGTGTTTCACTCCCCTGTTTCACTCCCCTGTGTCACTCTCCTGTTTCACTCTCCAGTTTCACTCCCATATTTCATTTTCCTGTTTCACTCCCATGCTTCACTCCCATGTTTCACTCAATTGATTCTGTCCCCCGTTTCACTCTCATTTTTCGTACTCCCATTTCCCTCCCCTACTTCACTCCCCTGCTTCACTCCCCTGCTTCACTCCCCTGCTTCACTTTTCTGATTCACTCCCCTGCTTCACTCCCCTGCTTCACTGCCCTGCTTCACTGCCCTGCTTCAATCTCCTGTTTCAAACTGTTGTTTCAATCTCCTGCTTCCCACCCCTGCTTCCTTCCCCTGCCTCCTTCCCCTGATTCCCTCCACTGCTTCCCTCCCCTGCTCCACTCTCCTCTTTCACTCTCCTGTATTGCAGCCCTGCTTCACTTCAGTGTTTCACTCTCGTGTTTCTCTCTTTTGTTTCACTCTAGTGTTTCACTCTCGTGTTTCACTCTCCTCTTTCATTTCCCTCTTTCACTCTCGTGTTTCACTCTCCTATTTCACTCTCTTATTTCACTCCATTGTTTTACTCCCCTGTTTCACTCTCCTGTTTCACTCCCATATTTCAGTTTCTTGTTTCACTCCCATGCTTCACTCCCCTCTTCCAGTCATCTGTTTCACTCAGCTGATTCTGTCCCTTTTTTCACTCTCCTTTTTTGTACTCACGTTTCACTCCCCTACTTCACACCCCTGCTTCTCTCCCCTGCTTCACTCCCCTGCTTCAATCTCCTGTTTCAAACTTTTGTTTCAATCCCCTGCTTCCCTCCCCTTCTTCCCTCCCCTGCTTCCCTCCTCTGCTTCCCTCTCCTGTTTCACTCTCCTGTTTCACTCTCCTGTTCCACTCTCCTGTTCCACTCTCGTGTTTCACTCTCATGTTTCACCCTCGTGTTTCACTCTCGTGTTTCACTCCCATGTTTCACTCTCGTGTTTCACTCTCATGTTTCACTCTCCTATTTCGCTCCCTTGTTTTACTCCCCTGTTTCACTCTCCTCTTTCATTTCCCTTTTTCACTCTCGTGTTTCACTCTCCTATTTCACTCTCCTATTTCACTCCCTTGCTTTACTCCCCTGTTTCACTCTCCTGTTTCACTCCCATATTTCATTTTCCTGTTTCACTCCCATGCTTCACTCCCCTCTTTCAGTCATCTGTTTCACTCAACTGATTCTGTCCCCTGTTTCACTCTCCTTTTTTGTACTCCCGTTTCACTCCCCTACTTCACACCCCTGCTTCACTCCCCTGCTTCACTCTCCTGTTTCTCTCTCCTGTTCCACTCTCCTGTTCCACTCTCCTGTTCCACTCCCGTGTTTCACTCTTGTGTTTCACTCTCATGTTTCACTCTCGTGTTTCACTCTCCTATTTCACTCCCTTCTTTTACTCCCGTTTCACTCTCCTGTTTCATTCCCTTATTTCATTTTCCTGTTTCACTCCCCTGCTTCAATCCCCTGCATCACTCCCCTGCTTCACTCCCCAGCTTCACTCCCCTGCTTCACTCCTCTGTTTGATCTTTTGTTTCAATCTCATGCTTCGCTCCCCTGCTTCCCTCCCCTGCTCCACTCCCCTGTTTCACTCTCCTGTTTCCCTCCCCGTTTCACTCTCCTGTTCCACTCTCGTGTTCCACTCTCCTGTTTCACCCTTGTGTTTCACTCTCCTGTTCCATGCTCCTGTTCCACTCTCCTGTTCCACTCTCGTGTTTCACTCTCGTGTTTCACGCTCCTATTTCACTCTCCTATTTCACTCTCCTATTTCACTCCCTTGTTTTACTCCCTTGTTTCACTCTCCTGTTTCACACCCTTATTTCATTTCCCTGTTTCACTCTCATGTTTCACTCTCCTATTTCACTCTCCTATTTCACTCCCTTGCTTTACTCCCCTGTTTCACTCTCCTCTTTCACTCCCATATTTCATTTTCCTGTTTCACTCCCATGCTTCACTCCCCTCTTTCAGTCATCTGTTTCACTCAACTGATTCTGTCCCCTGTTTCACTCTCCTTTTTTGTACTCCCGTTTCACTCCCCTACTTCATTCCCCTGCTTCACTCCCCCTGCTTCACTCTCCTGTTTCACTCTCGTGTTTCACTCTCCTGTTTCAGTCTCCTGTTTCACTCTCCTTTTTCACTCCCTTGTTTTACTTCCCTGTTTCACTCTCCTGTTCTGCTCTCCCTGTTTCAATCCCCTGTATCACACTCCCCTCTTTCTCTACCCTGAGTGACTCCTTTTTCTCTGACTCCTTTTTCACACTCCCCTGATTCAATCTCCTGTTTCACACCCCTGTTTCATCTCGTGTTTCACACGCCTGTTTCACTCTCTGGGTTCACTCCCCTGTTTTGCAGCCCTACTTCACTCCACTGTTTCACTCTCGTGGTTCACTCTTGTGTTTCACTCCCCTGTTTCACTCCCTTGTTTTACTCCCCTGTTTCACTCTCCTGTTTTGCTCTCCCTGTCTCAATCCCCTGTTTCACACTCCCCTTTTTCACTACCCTGACTGACTCCTTTTTCTCTGACTCCTTTTTCACACTCCCCGATTCAATCTCCTGTTTCACACCCCTGCTTCACTCCCCTGCTTCAATCTCTTGTTTCAATCTCCTGTTTCAATCTGCTGTTTCAATCTCCTGCTTCCCTACCCTGCTTCCCTGCCCTGCTTCAACCCCCCACCCCCTCACTGAACTCTTCTGTTTTGCAGCCCTGCTTCAATCTCGTGTTTCATTCACGTGTTTCACTCTACTGTTTCATTCCCTTATTTCATTTTCCTGTTTCACTCCCCTGCTTCACTCCCCTGTTTCACTCATCTGATTCTCTCAACTGATTCTGTCCCCCATTTCACTCTGCTTTTTCGCACTCCCATTTCCCTCCCCTGCTTCACTCCCCTGGTTCATTCCCCAGGTTCACTCTCATGTTTCACTCTCGTGTTTCATTCACGTGTTTCAGTCCCCTGTTTCACTCCCCTGTGTCACTCTCCTGTTTCACTCTCCAGTTTCACTCCCATATTTCATTTTCCTCTTTCACTCCCATGCTTCACTCCCATGTTTCACTCAATTGATTCTGTCGCCCGTTTCATTCGCATTTTTCGTACTCCCGTTTCCCTCCCCTGCTTCACTCCCCTGCTTCACTCCCATGCTTCAATCCCCTGCTTCACTGCCCTGCTTCACTCCCCTGCTTCAATATCCTGTTTCAAACTGTTGTTTCAACCTCCTGCTTCCCACCCCTGCTTCCCTCCCGTGCTTCCTTCCACTGCTTCCCTCCACTGCTTCACTCCCCTGCTCCACTCTCCTCTTTCACTCTCCTGTTTTGTAGCCCTGCTTCAGTCCACTGTTTCACTCTCGTGTTTCAATCTCTGCTTTCACTCTAGTGTTTCACTCTCGTCTTTCACTCTCCTGTTTCATTTCCCTTTTTCACTCTCGTGTTTCACTCTCCGATTTCACTCTCCTATTTCACTCCCTTGCTTTACTCCCCTGTTTCACTCTCCTGTTTCACTCCCATATTTCATTTTCCTGTTTCACTCCCATGCTTCACTCCCCTCTTTCAGTCATCTGTTTCACTCAACTGATTCTGTCCCTGTTTCACTCTCCTTTTTTGTACTCCCGTTTCACTCCCCTACTTCACACCCCTGCTTCACTCCCCTGCTTCACTCTCCTGTTTCACTCTCCTGTTCCACTCTCCTGTTCCACTCTCCTGTTCCACTCTCCTGTTCCACTCTCCTGTTCCACTCCCGTGTTTCACTCTTGTGTTTCACTCTCATGTTTCACTCTCGTGTTTCACTCTCCTATTTCACTCCCTTCTTTTACTCCCGTTTCACTCTCCTGTTTCATTCCCTTATTTCATTTTCCTGTTTCACTCCCCTGCTTCAATCCCCTGCATCACTCCCCTGCTTCACTCCCCAGCTTCACTCCCCTGCTTCACTCCTCTGTTTGATCTTTTGTTTCAATCTCATGCTTCGCTCCCCTGCTTCCCTCCCCTGCTCCACTCCCCTGTTTCACTCTCCTGTTTCCCTCCCCGTTTCACTCTCCTGTTCCACTCTCGTGTTCCACTCTCCTGTTTCACCCTTGTGTTTCACTCTCCTGTTCCATGCTCCTGTTCCACTCTCCTGTTCCACTCTCGGGTTTCAATCTCGCATTTCACTCTACTATTTCACTCTCCTATTTCACTCCCTTGTTTTACTCCCTTGTTTCACTCTCCTGTTTCACACCCTTATTTCATTTTCCTGTTTCACTCCCATGTTTCACTCCCCTGTTTCACTCAACTGATTCTGTCCCCCGTTTCACTCTCCTTTTTCGTACTCCCATTTCACTCCCCTGCTTCACTCCCCTGCTTCACTCCCCTGCTTCAATCCCCTGCTTCACTCCCCTGCTTCAATCTCCTGCTTCATTCCCCTGCTTCACTTCCCTGCTTCAATCTCCTGTATCAAACTTTTGTTTCAATCTCCTGCTTCCCTCCCCTGCTTCCCTCCTCTGCTTCTCTCTCCTATTCCACTCTCCTGTTTCACTCTCGTGTTTCACTCTCCTGTTTCACTCTCGTGTTTCACTCTAGTGTTTCACTCTCCTCTTTCACTCTCCTATTTCACTCTCCTATTTCACTCCCTTGTTTTACTCTCCTGTTTCACTCCCATATTTCATTTTCCTGTTTCACTCCCATGCTTCACTCCCCTCTTTCAGTCATCTGTTTCACTCAACTGATTCTGTCCCCTGTTTCACTCTCCTTTTTTGTACTCCCGTTTCACTCCCCTGCTTCACTCCCCTGCTTCACTCCCCTGCTTCACTCGCCTGCTTCACTCCCCTGCTTCAATGTCCTGTTTCAAACTTTTGTTTCAATCTCCTGCTTCCCTCCCCTGCTTCCCTCCTCTGCTTCCCTCTCCTGTTCCACTCTCCTCTTCCACTCTCCTGTTCCACTCTCGTGTTTCACTCTCGTGTTTCACCCTCGTGTTTCACTCTCATGTTTCACTCCCGTCTTTCACTCTCGTGTTTCACTCTCCTGTTTCACTCTCCTATTTCACTCCCTTGTTTTACTTCCCTCTTTCACTCTCCTGTTTCACACCCTTATTTGATTTTCCTGTTTCACTCCCATGCTTCACTCCCCTGTTTCACTCAACTGATTCTGTCCCCTGATTCACTCTCCTTTTTCCTACTCCCTTTTCCCTCCCCTGCTTCACTCCCCTGCTTCACTCCCCTGCTTCACTCCCCTGCTTCACTCCCCTGGTTCACTCCCCTGGTTCACTCCCCTGGTTTACTCCCCTGGTTCATTCCCCTGGTTCACTCTCATGTTTCACTCCCGTGTTTCACTCTCGTGTTTCACTCCCCTGTTTCATTCCCCTGTGTCACTCTCCTGTTTCACTCTCCAGTTTCACTCCCATATTTCATTTTCCTGTTACACTCCCATGCTTCACTCCCATGTTTCACTCAATTGATTCTGTCCCCCGTTTCACTCTCATTTTTCGTACTTCCATTTCCCTCCCCTACGTCACTCCCCTGCTTCACTCCCCTGCTTCACTCCCCTGCTTCACTCCCCTGCTTCACTCCCCTGCTTCACTGCCCTGCTTCACTCCCCTGCTCCAATCTCCTGTTGCAAATTGTTGTTTCAATCTCCTGCTTCCCACCCTTGCTTCCTTCCCCTGCCTCCTTCCCCTGATTCCCTCCACTGCTTCTCTCCCCTGCTCCACTCTCCTCTTTCACTCTCCTGTATTGCAGCCCTGCTTCACTTCAGTGTTTCACTCTCGTGTTTCACTCTCGTGTTTCAGTCTAGTGTTTCACTTTCGTGTTTCACTCTCCTCTTTCATTTCCCTCTTTCACTCTCGTGTTTCAATCTCCTATTTCACTCTCTTATTTCACTCCATTGTTTTACTCCCCTGTTTCACTCCCATATTTCATTTTCTTGTTTCACTCCCATGCTTCACTCCCCTCTTTCAGTCATCTGTTTCACTCAGCTGATTCTGTCCCCTGTTTCACTCTCCTTTTTTGTACTCCCGTTTCACTCCCTACTTCATTCCCCTGCTTCAATCTCCTGTTTCAAACTTTTGTTTCAATCTCCTGCTTCCCTCCCCTGCTTCCCTCCCCTGCTTCCCACCTCTGCTTCCCTCTCCTGTTTCACTCTCCTGTTTCACTCTCCTGTTCCACTCTCCTGTTCCACTCTCGTGTTTCACTCTCGTGCTTCACTCTCATGTTTCACCCTCGTGTTTCACTCTCGTGTTTCACTCCCGTGTTTCACTCTCGTGTTTCACTCTCTTGTTCCACTCTCGTGTTTCACCCTCGTGTTTCACTCTCGTGTTTCACTCTCGTGTTTCACTCTCATGTTCCACTCCCGTTTTTCCCTCTCGTGTTTCACTCTCCTTTTTCGTACTCCCATTTCACTCCCCTGCTTCACTCCCCTGCATCACTCCCCTGCTTCAATCCCCTGCTTCACTCCCCTGCTTCAATCTCCTGCTTCATTCCCCTGCTTCACTTCCCTGCTTCAATCTCCTGTATCAAACTTTTGTTTCAATCTCCTGCTTCCCTCCCCTGCTTCCCTCCTCTGCTTCTCTCCCCTATTCCACTCTCCTGTTTCACTCTCGTGTTTCACTCTCCCGTTTCACTCTCGTGTTTCACTCTAGTGTTTCACTCTCCTCTTTCACTCTCCTATTTCACTCTCCTATTTCACTCCCTTGTTTTACTCTCCTGTTTCACTCCCATATTTCATTTTCCTGTTTCACTCCCATGCTTCACTCCCCTCTTTCAGTCATCTGTTTCACTCAACTGATTCTGTCCCCTGTTTCACTCTCCTTTTTTGTACTCCCGTTTCACTCCCGTGCTTCACTCCCCTGCTTCACTCCCCTGCTTCACTCGCCTGCTTCACTCCCCTGCTTCAATCTCCTGTTTCAAACTTTTGTTTCAATCTCCTGCTTCCCTCCCCTGCTTCCCTCCTCTGCTTCCCTCTCCTGTTCCACTCTCCTCTTCCACTCTCCTGTTCCACTCTCGTGTTTCACACTCGTGTTTCACCCTCGTGTTTCACTCTCGTGTTTCACTCCCGTCTTTCACTCTCGTGTTTCACTCTCCTGTTTCACTCTCCTATTTCACTCCCTTGTTTTACTTCCCTCTTTCACTCTCCTGTTTCACACCCTTATTTCATTTTCCTGTTTCACTCCCATGCTTCACTCCCCTGTTTCACTCAACTGATTCTGTCCCCCGATTCACTCTCCTTTTTCATACTCCCTTTTCCCTCCCCTGCTTCACTCCCCTGCTTCACTCCCCTGCTTTACTCCCCTGCTTCACTCCCCTGGTTCACTCCCCTGGTTCACTCCCCTGGTTTACTCCCCTGGTTCATTCCCCTTGTTCACTCTCATGTTTCACTCTCGTGTTTCACTCTCGTGTTTCACTCCCCTGTTTCATTCCCCTGTGTCACTCTCCTGTTTCACTCTCCAGTTTCACTCCCATATTTCATTTTCCTGTTACACTCCCATGCTTCACTCCCATGTTTCAATCAATTGATTCTGTCCCCCATTTCACTCTCATTTTTTGTACTCCCATTTCCCTCCCCTACTTCACTCCCCTGTTTCACTCTCCTGTTTCACTCCCATATTTCATTTTCTTGTTTCACTCCCATGCTTCACTCCCCTCTTTCAGTCATGTTTCACTCAGCTGATTCTGTCCCCTGTTTCACTCTCCTTTTTTGTACTCCCGTTTCACTCCCCTACTTCATTCCCCTGCTTCAATCTCCTGTTTCAATCTTTTGTTTCAATCTCCTGCTTCCCTCCCCTGCTTCCCTCCCCTGCTTCCCACCTCTGCTTCCCTCTCCTGTTTCACTCTCCTGTTTCACTCTCCTGTTCCACTCTCCTGTTCCACTCTCGTGTTTCACTCTCGTGTTTCACTCTCATGTTTCACCCTCGTGTTTCACTCCCGTGTTTCACTCTCGTGTTTCACTCTCGTGTTCCACTCTCGTGTTCCACTCTCGTGTTTCACTCTCGTGTTTCACTCTCGTGTTTCAATCTCGTGTTTCACTCTCATGTTCCACTCCCGTTTTTCCCTCTCGTGTTTCACTCTCCAGTTTCACTCTCCTGTTTCACTCCCTTGTTTTACTCCCCTCTTTCACTCTCCTGTTTCACACCCTTATTTCATTTTCCTGTTTCACTCCCATGCTTCACTCCCCTGTTTCACTCAGCTGATTCTGTCCCCCTTTTCACTTTCCTTTTTCGTACTCCCTTTTCCCTCCCCTGCTTCACTCCCCCGCTTCACTCCCTTGGTTCACTCCCCTGGTTCACTCCCCTGGTTTACTCCCCTGGTTCATTCCCATGGTTCACTCTCATGTTTCACTCTCGTGTTTCACTCTCGTGTTTCACCCTCGTGTTCCACTCTCGTGTTTCACCCTCGTGTTTCACTCTCGTGTTTCACTCTCGTGTTTCACTCTCATGTTCCACTCCCGTTTTTCCCTCTCGTGTTTCACTCTCCAGTTTCACTCTCCTGTTTCACTCCCTTGTTTTACTCCCCTCTTTCACTCTCCTGTTTCACACCCTTATTTCATTTTCCTGTTTCACTCCCATGCTTCACTCCCCTGTTTCACTCAGCTGATTCTGTCCCCCGTTTCACTTTCCTTTTTCATACTCCCTTTTCCCTCCCCTGCTTCACTCCCCCGCTTCACTCCCTTGGTTCACTCCCCTGGTTCACTCCCCTGGTTTACTCCCCTGGTTCATTCCCCTGGTTCACTCTCATGTTTCACTCTCGTGTTTCACTCTCGTGTTTCACTCCCCTGTTTCACTCCCCTGTGTCACTCTCCTGTTTCACTCTCCAGTTTCACTCCCATATTTCATTTTCCTGCTTCACTCCCATGCTTCACTCCCATGTTTCACTCAATTGATTCTGTCCCCCGTTTCACTCTCATTTTTCGTACACCCATTTCGCTCCCCTACTTCACTCCCCTGCTTCATTCCCCTGCTTCACTCCCCTGCTTCACTTTTCTGCTTCACTCCCCTGCTTCACTCCCCTGCTTCACTGCCCTGCTTCACTCCCCTGCTTCAATCTCCTGTTTCAAACTGTTGTTTCAATCTCCTGCTTCCCACCCCTGCTTCCTTCCCCTGCCTCCTTCCCCTGATTCCCTCCCCTGCTTCCCTCCCCTCCTCCACTCTCCTCTTTCACTCTCCTGTATTGCAGCCCTGCTTCACTCCAGTGTTTCACTCTCGCGTTTCACTCTGGTGTTTCACTCTAGTGTTTCACTTTCGTGTTTCACTCTCCTATTTCACTCTCTTATTTCACTCCATTGTTTTACTCCCCTGTTTCACTCTCCTGTTTCACTCCCATATTTCATTTTCTTGTTTCACTCCCATGCTTCACTCCCCTCTTTCAGTCATCTGTTTCACTCAGCTGATTCTGTCCCCTGTTTCACTCTCCTTTTTTGTACTCCCGTTTCACTCCCCTACTTCTTTCCCCTGCTTCAATCTCCTGTTTCAAACTTTTGTTTCAATCTCCTGCTTCCCTCCCCTGCTTCCCTCCCCTGCTTCCCTCCTCTGCTTCCCTCTCCTGTTTCACTCTCCTGTTTCACTCTCCTGTTCCACTCTCCTGTTCCCTCTCGTGTTTCACTCTCGTGTTTCACTCTCATGTTTCACCCTCGTGTTTCACTCCCGTGTTTCAGTCCCGTATTTCACTCTCGTGTTTCACTCTCGTGTTTCACTCTCGTGTTTCACTCTCCTATTTCACTCTCTTGTTTAACTCCCCTGTTTCACTCTCCTGTTTCACTCCCTTATTTCATTTTCCTGCTTCACTCCCCTGCTTCACTCCCCTGCTTCAATCCCCTGCTTCACTGCCCTGCTTCCCTCCTCTGCTTCCTTCTCTTGCTCCACTCTCCCGTTTCACTCTCCTGTTTCACTCTCCTATTTCACTCTCCTGTTTCACTCTCGTTTTTCACTCTCGTGTTCCACTCTCGTGTTTCACCCTTGTGTTTCACTATCCTGTTCCACGCTCCTGTTCCACTCTCCTGTTCCACTCTCGTGTTTCACTCTCGTATTTCACTCTTGTGTTTCACTCTCCTATTTCACTCTCCTATTTCACTCCCTTGTTTTACTCCTTTGTTTCACTCTCCTGTTTCACACCGTTATTTCATTTTCCTGTTTCACTCCCATGTTTCACTCCCCTGTTTCACTAAACTGATTCTGTCCCCCGTTTCACTCTCCTTTTTCATACTCCCATTTCACTCCCCTGCTTCAATCCCCTGCTTCAATCCCCTGCTTCAATCTCCTGCTTCATTCCCCTGCTTCACTTCCCTGCTTCAATCTCTTGTTTCAAACTCATGTTTCAATCTCCTGCTTCCCTCCCTTGCTTCCCTCCTCTGCTTCTCTCTCCTATTCCCTCTCCTGTTTCACTCTCGTGTTTCACTCTCGTGTTTCACTCTCGTGTTTCACTCTCGTGTTTCACTCTCATGTTCCACTCCCGTTTTTCACTCTCGTGTTTCACTCTCCTGTTTCACTCTCCTATTTCACTCCTTTGTTTTACTCCCCTCTTTCACTCTCCTGTTTCACACCCTTATTTCATTTTCCTGTTTCACTCCCATGCTTCACTCCCCTGTTTCACTCAGCTGATTCTGTCCCCCGTTTCACTCTCCTTTTTCGTACTCCCTTTTCCCTCCCCTGCTTCACTCACCTGCTTCACTCCCCAGCTTCACTCCCCTGCTTCACTTCCCCGCTTCACTACCCTGGTTCACTCCCCTGGTTCATTCCCCTGGTTCACTCTCATGTTTCACTCTCGTGTTTCACTCTCGTGTTTCACTCCCCTGTTTCATTCCCCTGTGTCACTCTCCTGTTTCACTCTCCAGTTTCACTCCCATATTTCATTTTCCTGTTTCACTCCCATGCTTCACTCCCATGTTTCACTCAATTGATTCTGTCCCCCGTTTCACTCTCATTTTTCGTACTCCCATTTCCCTCCCCTACTTCACTCCCCTGCTTCACTCCCCTGCTTCACTCCCCTGCTTCACTTTTCTGCTTCACTCCCCTGCTTCACTCCCCTGCTTCACTGCCCTGCTTCACTCCCCTGCTTCAATCTCCTGTTTCAAACTGTTGTTTCAATCTCCTGCTTCCCACCCCTGCTTCCTTCCCCTGCCTCCTTCCCCTGATTCCCTCCCCTGCTTCTCTCCCCTGCTCCACTCTCCTCTTTCACTCTCCTGTATTGCAGCCCTGCTTCACTCCAGTGTTTCACTCTCGTGTTTCACTCTGGCGTTTCACTCTAGTGTTTCACTTTCGTGTTTCACTCTCCTCTTTCATTTCCCTCTTTCACTCTCGTGTTTCACACTCCTATTTCACTCTCTTATTTCACTCCATTGTTTTACTCCCCTGTTTCACTCTCCTGTTTCACTCCCATATTTCATTTTCTTGTTTCACTCCCATCCTTCACTCCCCTCTTTCAGTCATCTGTTTCACTCTCCTTTTTTGTACTCCCGTTTCACTCCACTACTTCATTCCCCTGCTTCAATCTCCTGTTTCAAACTTTTGTTTCAATCCCCTGCTTCCCTCCCCTGCTTCCCTCCCCTGCTTCCCTCCCCTGCTTCCCTCCTCTGCTTCCCTCTCCTGTTTCACTCTCCTGTTTCACTCTCCTGTTCCACTCTCCTGTTCACCCTCGTGTTTCACTCCCGTGTTTCACTCCCATGTTTCACTCTCGTGTTTCACTCTCGTGTTTCACTCTCCTATTTCACTCCCTTGTTTAACTCCCCGGTTTCACTCTCCTGTTTCACTCCCTTATTTCATTTTCCTGCTTCACTCCCCTGCTTCACTCCCCTGCTTCACTCCCCTGCTTCCTTCTCTTGCTCCACTCTCCTGTTTAACTCTCCTGTTCACTTTCCTATTTCACTCTCCTGTTTCACTCTCATTTTTCACTCTTGTGTTCCACTCTCGTGTTTCACCCTTGTGTTTCACTATCCTGTTCCACGCTCCTGTTCCACTCTCCTGTTCCACTCTCGTGTTTCACTCTCCTGTTTCACTCTCGTGTTTCACTCTCGTATTTCACTCTTGTGTTTCACTCTCCTATTTCACTCTCCTATTTCACTCTCCTATTTCACTCCCTTGTTATACTCCCTTGTTTCACTCTCCTGTTTCACACCCTTATTTCATTTTCCTGTTTCACTCCCATGTTTCACTCCCCTGTTTCACTAAACTGATTCTGTCCCCCGTTTCACTCTCCTTTTTCATACTCCCATTTCACTCCCCTGCTTCACTCCCCTGCATCACTCCCCTGCTTCAATCCCCTGCTTCACTCCCCTGCTTCAATCTCCTGCTTCATTCCCCTGCTTCACTTCCCTGCTTCAATCTCCTGTTTCAAACTCTTGTTTCAATCTCCTTCTTCCCTCCCCTGCTTCCCTCCTCTGCTTCTCTCTCCTATTCCACTCTCCTGTTTCACTCTCGTGTTTCACTCTCGTGTTTCACCCTCGTGTTTCACTCTCGTGTTTCACTCTCGTGTTTCACTCTCATGTTCCACTCCCGTTTTTCACTCTCGTGTTTCACTCTCCTGTTTCACTCTCCTATTTCACTCCTTTGTTTTACTCCCCTCTTTCACTCTCCTGTTTCACACCCTTATTTCATTTTCCTGTTTCACTCCCATGCTTCACTCCCCTGTTTCACTCAGCTGATTCTGTCCCCCGTTTCACTCTCCTTTTTTGTACTCCCTTTTCCCTCCCCTGCTTCACTCCCCTGCTTCACTCCCCTGATTCACTCCCCTGCTTCACTCCCCCTGCTTCACTCCCCTGGTTCACTCCCCTGGTTTACTCCCCTGGTTTACTCCCCTGGTTCATTCCCCTGGTTCACTCTCATGTTTCACTCTCGTGTTTCACTCTCGTGTTTCACTCCCCTGTTTCACTCCCCTGTGTCACTCTCCTGTTTCACTCTCCAGTTTCACTCCCATATTTCATTTTCCTGTTTCACTCCCATGCTTCACTCCCATGTTTCACTCAATTGATTCTGTCCCCCGTTTCACTCTCATTTTTCGTACTCCCATTTCCCTCCCCTACTTCACTCCCCTGCTTCACTCCCCTGCTTCACTCCCCTGCTTCACTTTTCTGATTCACTCCCCTGCTTCACTCCCCTGCTTCACTGCCCTGCTTCACTGCCCTGCTTCAATCTCCTGTTTCAAACTGTTGTTTCAATCTCCTGCTTCCCACCCCTGCTTCCTTCCCCTGCCTCCTTCCCCTGATTCCCTCCACTGCTTCCCTCCCCTGCTCCACTCTCCTCTTTCACTCTCCTGTATTGCAGCCCTGCTTCACTTCAGTGTTTCACTCTCGTGTTTCTCTCTTTTGTTTCACTCTAGTGTTTCACTCTCGTGTTTCACTCTCCTCTTTCATTTCCCTCTTTCACTCTCGTGTTTCACTCTCCTATTTCACTCTCTTATTTCACTCCATTGTTTTACTCCCCTGTTTCACTCTCCTGTTTCAATCCCATATTTCAGTTTCTTGTTTCACTCCCATGCTTCACTCCCCTCTTCCAGTCATCTGTTTCACTCAGCTGATTCTGTCCCTTTTTTCACTCTCCTTTTTTGTACTCACGTTTCACTCCCCTACTTCACACCCCTGCTTCTCTCCCCTGCTTCACTCCCCTGCTTCAATCTCCTGTTTCAAACTTTTGTTTCAATCCCCTGCTTCCCTCCCCTTCTTCCCTCCCCTGCTTCCCTCCTCTGCTTCCCTCTCCTGTTTCACTCTCCTGTTTCACTCTCCTGTTCCACTCTCCTGTTCCACTCTCGTGTTTCACTCTCATGTTTCACCCTCGTGTTTCACTCTCGTGTTTCACTCCCATGTTTCACTCTCGTGTTTCACTCTCATGTTTCACTCTCCTATTTCGCTCCCTTGTTTTACTCCCCTGTTTCACTCTCCTCTTTCATTTCCCTTTTTCACTCTCGTGTTTCACTCTCCTATTTCACTCTCCTATTTCACTCCCTTGCTTTACTCCCCTGTTTCACTCTCCTGTTTCACTCCCATATTTCATTTTCCTGTTTCACTCCCATGCTTCACTCCCCTCTTTCAGTCATCTGTTTCACTCAACTGATTCTGTCCCCTGTTTCACTCTCCTTTTTTGTACTCCCGTTTCACTCCCCTACTTCACACCCCTGCTTCACTCCCCTGCTTCACTCTCCTGTTTCTCTCTCCTGTTCCACTCTCCTGTTCCACTCTCCTGTTCCACTCCCGTGTTTCACTCTTGTGTTTCACTCTCATGTTTCACTCTCGTGTTTCACTCTCCTATTTCACTCCCTTCTTTTACTCCCGTTTCACTCTCCTGTTTCATTCCCTTATTTCATTTTCCTGTTTCACTCCCCTGCTTCAATCCCCTGCATCACTCCCCTGCTTCACTCCCCAGCTTCACTCCCCTGCTTCACTCCTCTGTTTGATCTTTTGTTTCAATCTCATGCTTCGCTCCCCTGCTTCCCTCCCCTGCTCCACTCCCCTGTTTCACTCTCCTGTTTCCCTCCCCGTTTCACTCTCCTGTTCCACTCTCGTGTTCCACTCTCCTGTTTCACCCTTGTGTTTCACTCTCCTGTTCCATGCTCCTGTTCCACTCTCCTGTTCCACTCTCGTGTTTCACTCTCGTGTTTCACGCTCCTATTTCACTCTCCTATTTCACTCTCCTATTTCACTCCCTTGTTTTACTCCCTTGTTTCACTCTCCTGTTTCACACCCTTATTTCATTTCCCTGTTTCACTCTCATGTTTCACTCTCCTATTTCACTCTCCTATTTCACTCCCTTGCTTTACTCCCCTGTTTCACTCTCCTCTTTCACTCCCATATTTCATTTTCCTGTTTCACTCCCATGCTTCACTCCCCTCTTTCAGTCATCTGTTTCACTCAACTGATTCTGTCCCCTGTTTCACTCTCCTTTTTTGTACTCCCGTTTCACTCCCCTACTTCATTCCCCTGCTTCACTCCCCTGCTTCACTCTCCTGTTTCACTCTCGTGTTTCACTCTCCTGTTTCAGTCTCCTGTTTCACTCTCCTTTTTCACTCCCTTGTTTTACTTCCCTGTTTCACTCTCCTGTTCTGCTCTCCCTGTTTCAATCCCCTGTATCACACTCCCCTCTTTCTCTACCCTGAGTGACTCCTTTTTCTCTGACTCCTTTTTCACACTCCCCTGATTCAATCTCCTGTTTCACACCCCTGTTTCATCTCGTGTTTCACACGCCTGTTTCACTCTCTGGGTTCACTCCCCTGTTTTGCAGCCCTACTTCACTCCACTGTTTCACTCTCGTGGTTCACTCTTGTGTTTCACTCCCCTGTTTCACTCCCTTGTTTTACTCCCCTGTTTCACTCTCCTGTTTTGCTCTCCCTGTCTCAATCCCCTGTTTCACACTCCCCTTTTTCACTACCCTGACTGACTCCTTTTTCTCTGACTCCTTTTTCACACTCCCCGATTCAATCTCCTGTTTCACACCCCTGCTTCACTCCCCTGCTTCAATCTCTTGTTTCAATCTCCTGTTTCAATCTGCTGTTTCAATCTCCTGCTTCCCTACCCTGCTTCCCTGCCCTGCTTCAACCCCCCACCCCCTCACTGAACTCTTCTGTTTTGCAGCCCTGCTTCAATCTCGTGTTTCATTCACGTGTTTCACTCTACTGTTTCATTCCCTTATTTCATTTTCCTGTTTCACTCCCCTGCTTCACTCCCCTGTTTCACTCATTTGATTCTCTCAACTGATTCTGTCCCCCATTTCACTCTGCTTTTTCACACTCCCATTTCCCTCCCCTGCTTCACTCCCCTGGTTCATTCCCCAGGTTCACTCTCATGTTTCACTCTCGTGTTTCATTCACGTGTTTCAGTCCCCTGTTTCACTCCCCTGTGTCACTCTCCTGTTTCACTCTCCAGTTTCACTCCCATATTTCATTTTCCTCTTTCACTCCCATGCTTCACTCCCATGTTTCACTCAATTGATTCTGTCGCCCGTTTCATTCGCATTTTTCGTACTCCCGTTTCCCTCCCCTGCTTCACTCCCCTGCTTCACTCCCATGCTTCAATCCCCTGCTTCACTGCCCTGCTTCACTCCCCTGCTTCAATATCCTGTTTCAAACTGTTGTTTCAACCTCCTGCTTCCCACCCCTGCTTCCCTCCCGTGCTTCCTTCCACTGCTTCCCTCCACTGCTTCACTCCCCTGCTCCACTCTCCTCTTTCACTCTCCTGTTTTGTAGCCCTGCTTCAGTCCACTGTTTCACTCTCGTGTTTCAATCTCTGCTTTCACTCTAGTGTTTCACTCTCGTCTTTCACTCTCCTGTTTCATTTCCCTTTTTCACTCTCGTGTTTCACTCTCCGATTTCACTCTCCTATTTCACTCCCTTGCTTTACTCCCCTGTTTCACTCTCCTGTTTCACTCCCATATTTCATTTTCCTGTTTCACTCCCATGCTTCACTCCCCTCTTTCAGTCATCTGTTTCACTCAACTGATTCTGTCCCTGTTTCACTCTCCTTTTTTGTACTCCCGTTTCACTCCCCTACTTCACACCCCTGCTTCACTCCCCTGCTTCACTCTCCTGTTTCACTCTCCTGTTCCACTCTCCTGTTCCACTCTCCTGTTCCACTCTCCTGTTCCACTCTCCTGTTCCACTCCCGTGTTTCACTCTTGTGTTTCACTCTCATGTTTCACTCTCGTGTTTCACTCTCCTATTTCACTCCCTTCTTTTACTCCCGTTTCACTCTCCTGTTTCATTCCCTTATTTCATTTTCCTGTTTCACTCCCCTGCTTCAATCCCCTGCATCACTCCCCTGCTTCACTCCCCAGCTTCACTCCCCTGCTTCACTCCTCTGTTTGATCTTTTGTTTCAATCTCATGCTTCGCTCCCCTGCTTCCCTCCCCTGCTCCACTCCCCTGTTTCACTCTCCTGTTTCCCTCCCCGTTTCACTCTCCTGTTCCACTCTCGTGTTCCACTCTCCTGTTTCACCCTTGTGTTTCACTCTCCTGTTCCATGCTCCTGTTCCACTCTCCTGTTCCACTCTCGGGTTTCAATCTCGCATTTCACTCTACTATTTCACTCTCCTATTTCACTCCCTTGTTTTACTCCCTTGTTTCACTCTCCTGTTTCACACCCTTATTTCATTTTCCTGTTTCACTCCCATGTTTCACTCCCCTGTTTCACTCAACTGATTCTGTCCCCCGTTTCACTCTCCTTTTTCGTACTCCCATTTCACTCCCCTGCTTCACTCCCCTGCTTCACTCCCCTGCTTCAATCCCCTGCTTCACTCCCCTGCTTCAATCTCCTGCTTCATTCCCCTGCTTCACTTCCCTGCTTCAATCTCCTGTATCAAACTTTTGTTTCAATCTCCTGCTTCCCTCCCCTGCTTCCCTCCTCTGCTTCTCTCTCCTATTCCACTCTCCTGTTTCACTCTCGTGTTTCACTCTCCTGTTTCACTCTCGTGTTTCACTCTAGTGTTTCACTCTCCTCTTTCACTCTCCTATTTCACTCTCCTATTTCACTCCCTTGTTTTACTCTCCTGTTTCACTCCCATATTTCATTTTCCTGTTTCACTCCCATGCTTCACTCCCCTCTTTCAGTCATCTGTTTCACTCAACTGATTCTGTCCCCTGTTTCACTCTCCTTTTTTGTACTCCCGTTTCACTCCCCTGCTTCACTCCCCTGCTTCACTCCCCTGCTTCACTCGCCTGCTTCACTCCCCTGCTTCAATGTCCTGTTTCAAACTTTTGTTTCAATCTCCTGCTTCCCTCCCCTGCTTCCCTCCTCTGCTTCCCTCTCCTGTTCCACTCTCCTCTTCCACTCTCCTGTTCCACTCTCGTGTTTCACTCTCGTGTTTCACCCTCGTGTTTCACTCTCATGTTTCACTCCCGTCTTTCACTCTCGTGTTTCACTCTCCTGTTTCACTCTCCTATTTCACTCCCTTGTTTTACTTCCCTCTTTCACTCTCCTGTTTCACACCCTTATTTGATTTTCCTGTTTCACTCCCATGCTTCACTCCCCTGTTTCACTCAACTGATTCTGTCCCCTGATTCACTCTCCTTTTTCCTACTCCCTTTTCCCTCCCCTGCTTCACTCCCCTGCTTCACTCCCCTGCTTCACTCCCCTGCTTCACTCCCCTGGTTCACTCCCCTGGTTCACTCCCCTGGTTTACTCCCCTGGTTCATTCCCCTGGTTCACTCTCATGTTTCACTCCCGTGTTTCACTCTCGTGTTTCACTCCCCTGTTTCATTCCCCTGTGTCACTCTCCTGTTTCACTCTCCAGTTTCACTCCCATATTTCATTTTCCTGTTACACTCCCATGCTTCACTCCCATGTTTCACTCAATTGATTCTGTCCCCCGTTTCACTCTCATTTTTCGTACTTCCATTTCCCTCCCCTACGTCACTCCCCTGCTTCACTCCCCTGCTTCACTCCCCTGCTTCACTCCCCTGCTTCACTCCCCTGCTTCACTGCCCTGCTTCACTCCCCTGCTCCAATCTCCTGTTGCAAATTGTTGTTTCAATCTCCTGCTTCCCACCCTTGCTTCCTTCCCCTGCCTCCTTCCCCTGATTCCCTCCACTGCTTCTCTCCCCTGCTCCACTCTCCTCTTTCACTCTCCTGTATTGCAGCCCTGCTTCACTTCAGTGTTTCACTCTCGTGTTTCACTCTCGTGTTTCAGTCTAGTGTTTCACTTTCGTGTTTCACTCTCCTCTTTCATTTCCCTCTTTCACTCTCGTGTTTCAATCTCCTATTTCACTCTCTTATTTCACTCCATTGTTTTACTCCCCTGTTTCACTCCCATATTTCATTTTCTTGTTTCACTCCCATGCTTCACTCCCC
Source organism: Carcharodon carcharias (assembly GCF_017639515.1). Taxonomy (NCBI): domain Eukaryota; kingdom Metazoa; phylum Chordata; class Chondrichthyes; order Lamniformes; family Lamnidae; genus Carcharodon; species Carcharodon carcharias. The sequence goes on from NC_054476.1 coordinate 26,999,719, forward strand.
TCTTTCAGTCATCTGTTTCACTCAGCTGATTCTGTCCCCTGTTTCACTCTCCTTTTTTGTACTCCCGTTTCACTCCCTACTTCATTCCCCTGCTTCAATCTCCTGTTTCAAACTTTTGTTTCAATCTCCTGCTTCCCTCCCCTGCTTCCCTCCCCTGCTTCCCACCTCTGCTTCCCTCTCCTGTTTCACTCTCCTGTTTCACTCTCCTGTTCCACTCTCCTGTTCCACTCTCGTGTTTCACTCTCGTGCTTCACTCTCATGTTTCACCCTCGTGTTTCACTCTCGTGTTTCACTCCCGTGTTTCACTCTCGTGTTTCACTCTCTTGTTCCACTCTCGTGTTTCACCCTCGTGTTTCACTCTCGTGTTTCACTCTCGTGTTTCACTCTCATGTTCCACTCCCGTTTTTCCCTCTCGTGTTTCACTCTCCTTTTTCGTACTCCCATTTCACTCCCCTGCTTCACTCCCCTGCATCACTCCCCTGCTTCAATCCCCTGCTTCACTCCCCTGCTTCAATCTCCTGCTTCATTCCCCTGCTTCACTTCCCTGCTTCAATCTCCTGTATCAAACTTTTGTTTCAATCTCCTGCTTCCCTCCCCTGCTTCCCTCCTCTGCTTCTCTCCCCTATTCCACTCTCCTGTTTCACTCTCGTGTTTCACTCTCCCGTTTCACTCTCGTGTTTCACTCTAGTGTTTCACTCTCCTCTTTCACTCTCCTATTTCACTCTCCTATTTCACTCCCTTGTTTTACTCTCCTGTTTCACTCCCATATTTCATTTTCCTGTTTCACTCCCATGCTTCACTCCCCTCTTTCAGTCATCTGTTTCACTCAACTGATTCTGTCCCCTGTTTCACTCTCCTTTTTTGTACTCCCGTTTCACTCCCGTGCTTCACTCCCCTGCTTCACTCCCCTGCTTCACTCGCCTGCTTCACTCCCCTGCTTCAATCTCCTGTTTCAAACTTTTGTTTCAATCTCCTGCTTCCCTCCCCTGCTTCCCTCCTCTGCTTCCCTCTCCTGTTCCACTCTCCTCTTCCACTCTCCTGTTCCACTCTCGTGTTTCACACTCGTGTTTCACCCTCGTGTTTCACTCTCGTGTTTCACTCCCGTCTTTCACTCTCGTGTTTCACTCTCCTGTTTCACTCTCCTATTTCACTCCCTTGTTTTACTTCCCTCTTTCACTCTCCTGTTTCACACCCTTATTTCATTTTCCTGTTTCACTCCCATGCTTCACTCCCCTGTTTCACTCAACTGATTCTGTCCCCCGATTCACTCTCCTTTTTCATACTCCCTTTTCCCTCCCCTGCTTCACTCCCCTGCTTCACTCCCCTGCTTTACTCCCCTGCTTCACTCCCCTGGTTCACTCCCCTGGTTCACTCCCCTGGTTTACTCCCCTGGTTCATTCCCCTTGTTCACTCTCATGTTTCACTCTCGTGTTTCACTCTCGTGTTTCACTCCCCTGTTTCATTCCCCTGTGTCACTCTCCTGTTTCACTCTCCAGTTTCACTCCCATATTTCATTTTCCTGTTACACTCCCATGCTTCACTCCCATGTTTCAATCAATTGATTCTGTCCCCCATTTCACTCTCATTTTTTGTACTCCCATTTCCCTCCCCTACTTCACTCCCCTGTTTCACTCTCCTGTTTCACTCCCATATTTCATTTTCTTGTTTCACTCCCATGCTTCACTCCCCTCTTTCAGTCATGTTTCACTCAGCTGATTCTGTCCCCTGTTTCACTCTCCTTTTTTGTACTCCCGTTTCACTCCCCTACTTCATTCCCCTGCTTCAATCTCCTGTTTCAATCTTTTGTTTCAATCTCCTGCTTCCCTCCCCTGCTTCCCTCCCCTGCTTCCCACCTCTGCTTCCCTCTCCTGTTTCACTCTCCTGTTTCACTCTCCTGTTCCACTCTCCTGTTCCACTCTCGTGTTTCACTCTCGTGTTTCACTCTCATGTTTCACCCTCGTGTTTCACTCCCGTGTTTCACTCTCGTGTTTCACTCTCGTGTTCCACTCTCGTGTTCCACTCTCGTGTTTCACTCTCGTGTTTCACTCTCGTGTTTCAATCTCGTGTTTCACTCTCATGTTCCACTCCCGTTTTTCCCTCTCGTGTTTCACTCTCCAGTTTCACTCTCCTGTTTCACTCCCTTGTTTTACTCCCCTCTTTCACTCTCCTGTTTCACACCCTTATTTCATTTTCCTGTTTCACTCCCATGCTTCACTCCCCTGTTTCACTCAGCTGATTCTGTCCCCCTTTTCACTTTCCTTTTTCGTACTCCCTTTTCCCTCCCCTGCTTCACTCCCCCGCTTCACTCCCTTGGTTCACTCCCCTGGTTCACTCCCCTGGTTTACTCCCCTGGTTCATTCCCATGGTTCACTCTCATGTTTCACTCTCGTGTTTCACTCTCGTGTTTCACCCTCGTGTTCCACTCTCGTGTTTCACCCTCGTGTTTCACTCTCGTGTTTCACTCTCGTGTTTCACTCTCATGTTCCACTCCCGTTTTTCCCTCTCGTGTTTCACTCTCCAGTTTCACTCTCCTGTTTCACTCCCTTGTTTTACTCCCCTCTTTCACTCTCCTGTTTCACACCCTTATTTCATTTTCCTGTTTCACTCCCATGCTTCACTCCCCTGTTTCACTCAGCTGATTCTGTCCCCCGTTTCACTTTCCTTTTTCATACTCCCTTTTCCCTCCCCTGCTTCACTCCCCCGCTTCACTCCCTTGGTTCACTCCCCTGGTTCACTCCCCTGGTTTACTCCCCTGGTTCATTCCCCTGGTTCACTCTCATGTTTCACTCTCGTGTTTCACTCTCGTGTTTCACTCCCCTGTTTCACTCCCCTGTGTCACTCTCCTGTTTCACTCTCCAGTTTCACTCCCATATTTCATTTTCCTGCTTCACTCCCATGCTTCACTCCCATGTTTCACTCAATTGATTCTGTCCCCCGTTTCACTCTCATTTTTCGTACACCCATTTCGCTCCCCTACTTCACTCCCCTGCTTCATTCCCCTGCTTCACTCCCCTGCTTCACTTTTCTGCTTCACTCCCCTGCTTCACTCCCCTGCTTCACTGCCCTGCTTCACTCCCCTGCTTCAATCTCCTGTTTCAAACTGTTGTTTCAATCTCCTGCTTCCCACCCCTGCTTCCTTCCCCTGCCTCCTTCCCCTGATTCCCTCCCCTGCTTCCCTCCCCTCCTCCACTCTCCTCTTTCACTCTCCTGTATTGCAGCCCTGCTTCACTCCAGTGTTTCACTCTCGCGTTTCACTCTGGTGTTTCACTCTAGTGTTTCACTTTCGTGTTTCACTCTCCTATTTCACTCTCTTATTTCACTCCATTGTTTTACTCCCCTGTTTCACTCTCCTGTTTCACTCCCATATTTCATTTTCTTGTTTCACTCCCATGCTTCACTCCCCTCTTTCAGTCATCTGTTTCACTCAGCTGATTCTGTCCCCTGTTTCACTCTCCTTTTTTGTACTCCCGTTTCACTCCCCTACTTCATTCCCCTGCTTCAATCTCCTGTTTCAAACTTTTGTTTCAATCTCCTGCTTCCCTCCCCTGCTTCCCTCCCCTGCTTCCCTCCTCTGCTTCCCTCTCCTGTTTCACTCTCCTGTTTCACTCTCCTGTTCCACTCTCCTGTTCCCTCTCGTGTTTCACTCTCGTGTTTCACTCTCATGTTTCACCCTCGTGTTTCACTCCCGTGTTTCAGTCCCGTATTTCACTCTCGTGTTTCACTCTCGTGTTTCACTCTCGTGTTTCACTCTCCTATTTCACTCTCTTGTTTAACTCCCCTGTTTCACTCTCCTGTTTCACTCCCTTATTTCATTTTCCTGCTTCACTCCCCTGCTTCACTCCCCTGCTTCAATCCCCTGCTTCACTGCCCTGCTTCCCTCCTCTGCTTCCTTCTCTTGCTCCACTCTCCCGTTTCACTCTCCTGTTTCACTCTCCTATTTCACTCTCCTGTTTCACTCTCATTTTTCACTCTCGTGTTCCACTCTCGTGTTTCACCCTTGTGTTTCACTATCCTGTTCCACGCTCCTGTTCCACTCTCCTGTTCCACTCTCGTGTTTCACTCTCGTATTTCACTCTTGTGTTTCACTCTCCTATTTCACTCTCCTATTTCACTCCCTTGTTTTACTCCTTTGTTTCACTCTCCTGTTTCACACCGTTATTTCATTTTCCTGTTTCACTCCCATGTTTCACTCCCCTGTTTCACTAAACTGATTCTGTCCCCCGTTTCACTCTCCTTTTTCATACTCCCATTTCACTCCCCTGCTTCAATCCCCTGCTTCAATCCCCTGCTTCAATCTCCTGCTTCATTCCCCTGCTTCACTTCCCTGCTTCAATCTCCTGTTTCAAACTCATGTTTCAATCTCCTGCTTCCCTCCCTTGCTTCCCTCCTCTGCTTCTCTCTCCTATTCCCTCTCCTGTTTCACTCTCGTGTTTCACTCTCGTGTTTCACTCTCGTTTTTCACTCTCGTGTTTCACTCTCCTGTTTCACTCTCCTATTTCACTCCTTTGTTTTACTCCCCTCTTTCACTCTCCTGTTTCACACCCTTATTTCATTTTCCTGTTTCACTCCCATGCTTCACTCCCCTGTTTCACTCAGCTGATTCTGTCCCCCGTTTCACTCTCCTTTTTCGTACTCCCTTTTCCCTCCCCTGCTTCACTCACCTGCTTCACTCCCCAGCTTCACTCCCCTGCTTCACTTCCCCGCTTCACTACCCTGGTTCACTCCCCTGGTTCATTCCCCTGGTTCACTCTCATGTTTCACTCTCGTGTTTCACTCTCGTGTTTCACTCCCCTGTTTCATTCCCCTGTGTCACTCTCCTGTTTCACTCTCCAGTTTCACTCCCATATTTCATTTTCCTGTTTCACTCCCATGCTTCACTCCCATGTTTCACTCAATTGATTCTGTCCCCCGTTTCACTCTCATTTTTCGTACTCCCATTTCCCTCCCCTACTTCACTCCCCTGCTTCACTCCCCTGCTTCACTCCCCTGCTTCACTTTTCTGCTTCACTCCCCTGCTTCACTCCCCTGCTTCACTGCCCTGCTTCACTCCCCTGCTTCAATCTCCTGTTTCAAACTGTTGTTTCAATCTCCTGCTTCCCACCCCTGCTTCCTTCCCCTGCCTCCTTCCCCTGATTCCCTCCCCTGCTTCTCTCCCCTGCTCCACTCTCCTCTTTCACTCTCCTGTATTGCAGCCCTGCTTCACTCCAGTGTTTCACTCTCGTGTTTCACTCTGGCGTTTCACTCTAGTGTTTCACTTTCGTGTTTCACTCTCCTCTTTCATTTCCCTCTTTCACTCTCGTGTTTCACACTCCTATTTCACTCTCTTATTTCACTCCATTGTTTTACTCCCCTGTTTCACTCTCCTGTTTCACTCCCATATTTCATTTTCTTGTTTCACTCCCATGCTTCACTCCCCTCTTTCAGTCATCTGTTTCACTCAGCTGATTCTGTCCCCTGTTTCACTCTCCTTTTTTGTACTCCCGTTTCACTCCCCTACTTCATTCCCCTGCTTCAATCTCCTGTTTCAAACTTTTGTTTCAATCCCCTGCTTCCCTCCCCTGCTTCCCTCCCCTGCTTCCCTCCTCTGCTTCCCTCTCCTGTTTCACTCTCCTGTTTCACTCTCCTGTTCCACTCTCCTGTTCACCCTCGTGTTTCACTCCTGTGTTTCACTCCCGTGTTTCACTCTCGTGTTTCACTCTCGTGTTTCACTCTCCTATTTCACTCCCTTGTTTAACTCCCCTGTTTCACTCTCCTGTTTCACTCCCTTATTTCATTTTCCTGCTTCACTCCCCTGCTTCACTCCCCTGCTTCACTCCCCTGCTTCACTCCCCTGCTTCCCTCCTCTGCTTCCTTCTCTTGCTCCACTCTCCTGTTTAACTCTCCTGTTCACTTTCCTATTTCACTCTCCTGTTTCACTCTCATTTTTCACTCTCGTGTTCCACTCTCGTGTTTCACCCTTGTGTTTCACTATCCTGTTCCACGCTCCTGTTCCACTCTCCTGTTCCACTCTCGTGTTTCACTCTCGTGTTTCACTCTCCTGTTTCACTCTCGTGTTTCACTCTCGTATTTCACTCTTGTGTTTCACTCTCCTATTTCACTCTCCTATTTCACTCTCCTATTTCACTCCCTTGTTATACTCCCTTGTTTCACTCTCCTGTTTCACACCCTTATTTCATTTTCCTGTTTCACTCCCATGTTTCACTCCCCTGTTTCACTAAACTGATTCTGTCCCCCGTTTCACTCTCCTTTTTCGTACTCCCATTTCACTCCCCTGCTTCACTCCCCTGCATCACTCCCCTGCCTCAATCCCCTGCTTCACTCCCCTGCTTCAATCTCCTGCTTCATTCCCCTGCTTCACTTCCCTGCTTCAATCTCCTGTTTCAAACTCTTGTTTCAATCTCCTGCTTCCCTCCCCTGCTTCCCTCCTCTGCTTCTCTCTCCTATTCCACTCTCCTGTTTCACTCTCGTGTTTCACTCTCGTGTTTCACCCTCGTGTTTCGCTCTCGTGTTTCAATCTCGTGTTTCACTCTCATGTTCCACTCCCGTTTTTCACTCTCGTGTTTCACTCTCCTGTTTCACTCTCCTATTTCACTCCTTTGTTTTACTGCCCTCTTTCACTCTCCTGTTTCACACCCTTATTTCATTTTCCTGTTTCACTCCCATGCTTCACTCCCCTGTTTCACTCAGCTGATTCTGTCCCCCGTTTCACTCTCCTTTTTCGTACTCCGTTTTCCCTCCCCTGCTTCACTCCCCTGCTTCACTCCCCTGCTTCACTCCCCTGCTTCACTCCCCCGCTTCACTCCCCTGGTTCACTCCCCTGGTTCACTCCCCTGGTTTACTCCCCTGGTTCATTCCCCTGGTTCACTCTCATGTTTCACTCTCGTGTTTCACTCTCGTGTTTCACTCCCCTGTTTCATTCCCCTGTGTCACTCTCCTGTTTCACTCTCCAGTTTCACTCCCATATTTCATTTTCCTGTTTCACTCCCATGCTTCACTCCCATGTTTCACTCAATTGATTCTGTCCCCCGTTTCACTATCATTTTTCGTACTCCCATTTCCCTCCCCTACTTCACTCCCCTGCTTCACTCCCCTGCTTCACTCCCCTGCTTCACTTTTCTGCTTCACTCCCCTGCTTCACTCCCCTGCTTCACTGCCCTGCTTCACTCCCCTGCTTCAATCTCCTGTTTCAAACTGTTGTTTCAATCTCCTGCTTCCCACCCCTGCTTCCTTCCCCTGCCTCCTTCCCCTGATTCCCTCCACTGCTTCCCTCCCCTGCTCCACTCTCCTCTTTCACTCTCCTGTATTGCAGCCCTGCTTCACTCCAGTGTTTCACTCTCGTGTTTCACTCTCGTGTTTCACTCTAGTGTTTCACTCTCGTGTTTCACTCTCCTCTTTCATTTCCCTCTTTCACTCTTGTGTTTCACTCTCCTATTTCACTCTCTTATTTCACTCCATTGTTTTACTCCCCTGTTTCACTCTCCTGTTTCACTCCCATATTTCAGTTTCTTGTTTCACTCCCATGCTTCACTCCCCTCTTCCAGTCATCTGTTTCACTCAGCTGATTCTGTCCCCTGTTTCACTCTCCTTTTTTGTGCTCCCGTTTCACTCCCCTACTTCATTCCCCTGCTTCACTCCCCTGCTTCAATCTCCTGTTTCAAACTTTTGTTTCAATCCCCTGCTTCCCTCCCCTTCTTCCCTCTCCTGCTTCCCTCCCGTGCTTCCCTCTCCTGTTTCACTCTCCTGTTTCACTCTCCTGTTCCACTCTCCTGTTCCACTCTCGTGTTTCACTCTCGTGTTTCACTCTCATGTTTCACCCTCGTGTTTCACTCTCGTATTTCACTCCCGTGTTTCACTCTCGTGTTTCACTCTCGTGTTTCACTCTCCTATTTCGCTCCCTTGTTTTACTCCCCTGTTTCGCTCCCCTGTTTCACTCCCTTATTCAATTTTCCTATTTCACTCTCCTATTTCACTCTCCAATTTCACTCCCTGGTTTTACTCCCGTGTTTTACTCCCCTGTTTCACTCCCATATTTCATTTTCCTGTTTCACTCCCAAGCTTCAATCCCTTGTTTCAGTCATCTGTTTCACTCAACTGATTCTGTCCCCTGTTTCACTCTCCATTTTTATACTCCCTTTTCAATCCCCTGGTCACTCCCCTGCTTCACTCCCCTTCTTCACTCCCCTGCTTCACTCCCCTGCTTCAATCTCCTGTTTCAAACTTTTGTTTCAATCTCCTGCTTCCCACCACTGCTTCCCTCCCCTGCTCCACTCTCCTCTTTCACTCTCCTGTTTTGCAGCCCTGTTTCACTCTCGTGTTTCACTCTCATGTTTCACTCTTGTGTTTCACTCTCCTGTTTCGGTCTCCTCTTTCGCTCCCCTGTTTCAGTCCCCTGTTTTGCTCTCCTGTTTCGCTCTCCTGTTTCGCTCTCCTGTTTCGCTTCGTTGTTTTTCTCCTCTGTTTCACTCTCCTGTTTCGCTCTCCTGTTTCCCTCTCCTGTTTCACTCACTTGTTTTTCTCCTCTGTTTCACTCTCCTGTTTCACTCCCATATTTCATTTTCCTGTTTCACTCCCACGCTTCACTCCCCTATTTCACTCAGCTGTTTCACTGAACTGATTCAATTCCCTGTTTCACTCCCCTACTTCATTCCCCTACTTCACTCCCCTGCTTCACTCCCCTGCTTCACTCCCCTGCTTCACTCACCTGTTTACTCCCCTGCTTCACTCCCCTGCTCCAATCTCCTGCTTCACTCCCCTGCTTCACTCCCCTACTTCACTACCCTGCTTCACTCCCCTGCTTCACTCCCCTGCTTCAATTCCCTGCTTCAATATCTTGTTTCAATCAATTGTTTCAAACTCTTGTCTCAATCTCTTGTTTCAATCTATTGTTTCAATCTCCTGCTTCCCTCCCCTGCTTCCATGCCCTGCTTCCCTCTCCTGCTCCAATCTCCTGTTTCATTCTCCTGTTTTGCAGCCCTGTTTCTCTTTTGTGTTTCACTTTCGTGTTTCACTCTTGTGTTTCACTCTTGTGTTTCTCTCTCGTGTTTCACTCTCGTGTTTCACTCTCCTGTTTCACTCAACTGATTGTGTCCCCCGTTTCACTCTCCTTTTTCGTACTCCTGTTTCACTCCCATGTTTCACTCCCATGTTTAACTCCCCTGCTTCAGTCCCCTGCTTCACTCCCCTGCTTCACTCCCCTGCTTCCCTCCTCTGCTTCCTTCTCTTGCTCCACTCTCCTGTTTCACTCTCCTGTTTCACTCTCCTGTTTCACTCTCCTGTTTCACTATCGTTTTTCACTCTCGTGTTTCACTCCTGTTCCACTCCCATGCTTCACTCTCCTGTTTTACTCTACTGTTTCACTCTCCTGTTTCACTCTCCTATTTCACTCCCTTGTTTTACTCCCGTGTTTCACTCTCCTGTTTCACTCCCTTATTTCATTTTCCTGTTTTACTCCCCTGCTTCACTCCCCTGCTTCACTCCCCAGCTTCACTCCCCTGCTTCACTCCCCTGTTTGATCTTTTGTTTCAATCTCATGCTTCCCTCCCCTGCTTCCCTCCCCTGCTCCACTCCCCTGTTTCACTCTCCTGTTTGCCTCCCCTGTTTCACACTCCTGTTCCACTCTCCTGTTCCACTCTACTGTTCCACTCTCGTGTTCCACTCTCCTGTTTTACTCTCCTGTTCCACTCTCGTGTTCCACTCTCGTGTTTCACTCTCCTGTTCCACTCTACTGTTCCACTCTCGTGTTTCACTCTCCTGTTTCACTCTCTTGTTTCACTCTCTTGTTTCACTCTCTTGTTTCACTCTCGTGTTTCACTCTCGTGTTTCACTCTCCTATTTCACTCTCCTATTTCACTCTCCTATTTCACTCCCTTGTTTTGCTCCTGTGTTTTACTCCCCTGTTTCACTCCCATATTTCATTTTCCTGTTTCACACCCATGCTTCACTCCCTTGTTTCAGTCATCTGTTTCACTCAACTGATTCTGTCCCCTGTTTCACTCTCCTTTTTTGTACTCCCTTTTCAATCCCCTGGTCACTCCCCTGCTTCACTCCCCTGTTTCACTCCCCTGCTTCACTCCCCTGCTTCACTCCCCTGCTTCAATCTCCTGTTTCAAACTTTTGTTTCAATCTCCTGCTTCCCTCCCCTGCTTCACTCCTCTGCTTCCCTCTCCTGTTCCACTCCCCTCTTCCACTCTCCTGGTTCACTCCCCTGGTTCATTCCACTGGTTCACTCTCATGTTTCACTCTCGTGTTTCACTCTCATGTTTCACTCCCCTGTTTCACTCCCCTGTGTCACTCTCCTGTTTCACTCTCCAGTTTCACTCCCATATTTCATTTTCCTGTTTCACTCCCATGCTTCACTCCCATGTTTCACTCAATTGATTCTGTCCCCCGTTTCACTCTCATTTTTCGTACTCCCATTTCCCTCCCCTACTTCACTCCGGTGGTTCATTCCCCTGCTTCACTCCCCTGCTTCACTCCCCTGCTTCATTCCCTTGCTTCACTCCCCTGCTTCACTGCCCTGCTTCACTCCCCTGCTTCAATCTCCTGTTTCAAACTGTTGTTTCAATCTCCTGCTTCCTTCCCCTGATTCCCTCCCCTGCTCCCCTCCCCTGCTCCACTCCCCTGTTTCACTCTCCTGTTTGCCTCCCCTGTTTCACTCTCCTGTTCCACTCTCCTGTTCCACTCTACTGTTCCACTCTCGTGTTCCACTCTCCTGTTTTACTCTCCTGTTCCACTCTCGTGTTCCACTCTCGTGTTTCACTCTCCTGTTCCACTCTACTGTTCCACTCTCGTGTTTCACTCTCGTGTTTCACTCTCTTGTTTCACTCTCTTGTTTCACTCTCGTGTTTCACTCTCGTGTTTCACTCTCCTATTTCACTCTCCTATTTCACTCTCCTATTTCACTCCCTTGTTTTGCTCCTGTGTTTTACTCCCCTGTTTCACTCCCATATTTCATTTTCCTGTTTCACACCCATGCTTCACTCCCTTGTTTCAGTCATCTGTTTCACTCAACTGATTCTGTCCCGTGTTTCACTCTCCTTTTTTGTACTCCCTTTTCAATCCCCTGGTCACTCCCCTGCTTCACTCCCCTGTTTCACTCCCCTGCTTCACTCCCCTGCTTCACTCCCCTGCTTCAATCTCCTGTTTCAAACTTTTGTTTCAATCTCCTGCTTCCCTCCCCTGCTTCCCTCCTCTGCTTCCCTCTCCTGTTCCACTCCCCTCTTCCACTCTCCTGTTCCACTCTCGTGTTTCACTCTCGTGTTTCACTCCCGTTTTTCACTCTCGTGTTTCACTCTCCTGTTTCACTCTCCTATTTCACTCCCTTGTTTTACTCCCCTCTTTCACTCTCCTGTTTCTCACCCTAATTTCATTTTCCTGTTTCACTCCCATGCTTCACTCCCCTCTTTCAATCAACTGATTCTGTCCCCCGTTTCGCTCTCCTTTTTCATACTCCCTTTTCCCTCCCCTGCTTCACTCCCCTGCTTCACTCCCCTGCTTCACTCCCCTGCTTCACTCCCCTGGTTCACTCCCCTGGTTCATTCCACTGGTTCACTCTCATGTTTCACTCTCGTGTTTCACTCTCATGTTTCACTCCCCTGTTTCACTCCCCTGTGTCACTCTCCTGTTTCACTCTCCAGTTTCACTCCCATATTTCATTTTCCTGTTTCACTCCCATGCTTCACTCCCATGTTTCACTCAATTGATTCTGTCCCCCGTTTCACTCTCATTTTTCGTACTCCCATTTCCCTCGCCTACTTCACTCCGGTGGTTCATTCCCCTGCTTCACTCCCCTGCTTCACTCCCCTGCTTCCTTCCCTTGCTTCACTCCCCTGCTTCACTGCCCTGCTTCACTCCCCTGCTTCAATCTCCTGTTTCAAACTGTTGTTTCAATCTCCTGCTTCCCACCCCTGCTTCCTTCCCCTGCTTCCTTCCCCTGATTCCCTCCCCTGCTCCCCTCCCCTGCTCCACTCCCCTGTTTCACTCTCCTGTTTGCCTCCCCTGTTTCACTCTCCTGTTCCACTCTCCTGTTCCACTCTACTGTTCCACTCTCGTGTTCCACTCTCCTGTTTTACTCTCCTGTTCCACTCTCGTGTTCCACTCTCCTGTTTCACTCTCCTGTTCCACTCTACTGTTCCACTCTCGTGTTTCACTCTCGTGTTTCACTCTCTTGTTTCACTCTCTTGTTTCACTCTCGTGTTTCACTCTCGTGTTTCACTCTCCTATTTCACTCTCCTATTTCACTCTCCTATTTCACTCCCTTGTTTTGCTCCTGTGTTTTACTCCCCTGTTTCACTCCCATATTTCATTTTCCTGTTTCACACCCATGCTTCACTCCCTTGTTTCAGTCATCTGTTTCACTCAGCTGATTCTGTCCCCTGTTTCACTCTCCTTTTTTGTACTCCCTTTTCAATCCCCTGGTCACTCCCCTGCTTCACTCCCCTGTTTCACTCCCCTGCTTCACTCCCCTGCTTCACTCCCCTGCTTCAATCTCCTGTTTCAAACTTTTGTTTCAATCTCCTGCTTCCCTCCCCTGCTTCCCTCTCCTGTTCCACTCTCCTCTTCCACTCTCCTGTTCCACTCTAGTGTTTCACTCTCGTGTTTCACTCTCGTGTTTCACTCTCGTGTTTCACTCCCGTTTTTCACTCTCGTGTTTCACTCTCCTGTTTCACTCTCCTATTTCACTCCCTTGTTTTACTCCCCTCTTTCACTCTCCTGTTTCTCACCCTAATTTCATTTTCCTGTTTCACTCCCATGCTTCACTCCCCTCTTTCAATCAACTGATTCTGTCCCCCGTTTCGCTCTCCTTTTTCATACTCCCTTTTCCCTCCCCTGCTTCACTCCCCTGCTTCACTCCCCCGCTTCACTCCCCTGCTTCACTCCCCTGGTTCACTCCCCTGGTTCATTCCACTGGTTCACTCTCATGTTTCACTCTCGTGTTTCACTCTCATGTTTCACTCCCCTGTTTCACTCCCCTGTGTCACTCTCCTGTTTCACTCTCCAGTTTCACTCCCATATTTCATTTTCCTGTTTCACTCCCATGCTTCACTCCCATGTTTCACTCAATTGATTCTGTCCCCCGTTTCACTCTCATTTTTCGTACTCCCATTTCCCTCCCCTACTTCACTCCAGTGGTTCATTCCCCTGCTTCACTCCCCTGCTTCACTCCCCTGCTTCATTCCCTTGCTTCACTCCCCTGCTTCACTGCCCTGCTTCACTCCCCTGCTTCAATCTCCTGTTTCAAACTGTTGTTTCAATCTCCTGCTTCCCACCCCTGCTTCCTTCCCCTGCTTCCTTCCCCTGATACCCTCCCCTGCATCCCTCCCCTTCTCCACTCTCCTCTTTCACTCTCCTGTATTGCAGCCCTGCTTCACTCTCGTGTTTCACTCGCGTGTTTCACTCTCGTGTTTCACTCTCGTGTTTCACTCCCATGTTTCACTCTCGTGTTTCACTCTCGTTTTTCCCTCTCGTGTTTCACTCTCCTGTTTCACTCCCTTATTTCATTTTCCTGTTTCACTCCCCTGCTTCACTCCCCTGCTTCACTCCCCTGCTTCACTCCCCTGTTTGATCTTTTGTTTCAATCTCATGCTTCCCTCCCCTGCTTCCCTCCTCTGCTCCACTCCCCTGTTTCATTCTCCTGTTTGCCTCTTCTGTTTCACTCTCCTGTTCCACTCTCCTGTTCCACTCTACTGTTCCACTCTCGTGTTCCACTCTCCTGTTCCACTCTCGTGTTCCACTCTAGTGTTTCACTCTCCTCTTCCACTCTACTGTTCCACTCTCGTGTTTCACTCTCGTGTTTCACTCTCTTGTTTCACTCTCTTGTTTCACTCTCGTGTTTCACTCTCATGTTTCACTCTCCTATTTCAATCTCCTATTTCACTCTCCTATTTCACTCCCTTGTTTTACTCCCGTGTTTTACTCCCCTGTTTCACTCCCATATTTCATTTTCCTGTTTCACTCCCATGCTTCACTCCCTTGTTTCAGTCATCTGTTTCACTCAACTGATTCTGTCCCCTGTTTCACTCTCCATTTTTGTACTCCCTTTTCAATCCCCTGGTCACTCCCTTGCTTCTCTCCCCTGCTTCACTCCCCAGCTTCACTCCCCTGCTTCAATCACCTGTTTCAAACTTTTGTTTCAATCTCCTGCTTCCCTCCCCTGCTTCCCTCCTCTGCTTCCCTCTCCTGTTCCACTCTCCTGTTCCACTCACCTATTTCACTCTCCTGTTCCACTCTCGTGTATCACTCTCGTGTTTCACCCTCGTGTTTCACTCTTGTGTTTCACTCTCGTGTTTCACTCTCGTTTTTCACCCTCATGTTTCACTCTCGTGTTTCACTCTTGTGTTTCACTCTCGTGTTTCACTCTCCTATTTCACTCTCCTGTTTCACTCTCCTATTTCACTCCCTTGTTTTACTCCCCTGTTTCTCTCTCCTGTTTCACACCCTTATTTCATTTTCCTGTTTCACTCCCATGCTTCACTCCCCTGTTTCACTCAACTGATTCTGTCCCCCGCCTCACTCTCCTTTTTCGTACTCCCATTTCACTCCCCTGCTTCACTCCCCTGCTTCACTCCCCTGCTTCAATCTCCTGCTTCATTCCCCTGCTTCACTCCCCTGCTTCAATCTCCTGTTTTAAAATTTTTGTTTCAATCTCCTGCTTCCCACCCCTGCTTCCCTCCCCTGCTCCACTCTCCTCTTTCACTCTCCTGTTTTGCAGCCCTGTTTCACTCTCGTGTTTCACTCTCGTGTTTCACTCTCCTGTTTCGCTCTCCTGCTTCGCTCTCCTGTTTCGCTCTCCTGTTTCCCTCTCCTGTTTCACTCACTTGTTTTTCTCCTCTGTTTCACTCTCCTGTTTCACTCCCATATTTCATTTTGCTGTTTCACTCCCACGCTTCACTCCCCTATTTTACTCAGCTGTTTCACTGAACTGATTCACTCCCCTGTTTCACTCCCGTACTTCACTGCCCTACTTCACTCCCCTGCTTCACTCCCCTGCTTCATTCCCCTGCTTCACTCACCTGTTTACTCCCCTGCTTCACTCCCCTGCTTCAATCTCCTGCTTCACTCCCCTACTTCACTCCCCTACTTCACTCCCCTACTTCACTCCCCTGCTTCAATTCCCTGCTTCAATCTCTTGTTTCAATCAATTGTTTCAAACTCTTGTCTCAATCTCTTGTTTCAATCTATTGTTTCAATCTCCTGCTTCCCTCCCCTGCTTCCATCCCCTGCTTCCCTATACTGCTCCAATCTCCTGTTTCATTCTCCTGTTTTGCAGCCCTGTTTCACTTTCGTTTTTCACTTTCGTGTTTCACTTTCATGTTTCACTCTCGTGTTTCACTCCGCTGTTTCACTCTCCTGTTTCACTCAACTGATTGTGTCCTCCGTTTCACTCTCCTTTTTCGTACTCCTGTTTCACTCCCATGTTTCACTCCCCTGCTTCACTCCCCTGCTTCACTCCCCTGCTTCACTCCCCTGCTTCCCTCCCCTGCTTCACTCCCCTGCTTCCCTCCTCTGCTTCCTTCTCTTGCTCCACTCTCCTGTTTCACTCTCCTGTTTCACTCTCCTGTTTCACTCTCATTTTTCACTCTCATGTTTCACTCCTGTTTCACTCCCATGCTTCACTCTCCTGTTTTACTCTACTGTTTCACTCTCCTGTTTCACTCTCCTATTTCACTCTCCTATTTCACTCTCCTGTTTCACACTCCTATTTTATTCCCTTGTTTTACTCCCCTGTTTCACTCTCTTGTTTCACTTTCATATTTTATTTTCCTGTTTCACTCCCATGCTTCACTCCCCTGTTTCACTCAGCTGTTTCACTGAACTGATTCACTCCCCTGTTTCACTCCCCTACTTCATTCCCCTACATCACTCCCCTGCTTCACTCCCCTGCTTCACTCCTCTGCTTCACTCACCTGTTTACTCCCCTGCTTCACTCCCCTGCTCCAATCTCCTGCTTCACTCGCCTGCTTCACTCCCCTATTTCACTCCCCTGCTTCACTCCCCTGCTTCACTCCCCTGCTTCAATTCCCTGCTTCAATCTCTTGTTTCAATATATTGTTTCAATCTCCTGTTTCACTCTCCTATTTCACTCTCCTGTTTCACTCTCCTGTTTCACACTCCTATTTTATTCCCTTGTTTTACTCCCCTGTTTCACTCTCTTGTTTCACTCCCATATTTCATTTTCCTGTTTCACTCCCATGCTTCACTCCCCTGTTTCACTCATCTGTTTCACTCAGCTGATTCTATCCCCTGTTTCACTCTCCTGTTTTGTACTCCCGTTTCACTCCCCTGCTTCACTCCCCTGCTTCCCTTCCCTGCTTCACTTCTCTGATTCACTCCCCTGTCTCACTGCTCTGTTTCCCTCCCTTGCTACCCTCCCCGGCTTCCCTCCCCTGCTACCCTCCCCTGCTTCCGTTCCCAGCTTCCCTCCCCTGTTTCCATTCCCTGCTTCCCTCTCCGTTTCCCTGCCCTGCTTCCCTCCCCTGCTTCACTCCCCTGTTTCACTCTCAGTTTCACTCCCCTGTTTCACTCCGCTGTTTCACTCCCATGTTTCACTCCCATGTTTCACTCCCCTGCTTCACTCCCCTGCTTCACTCCCCTGCTTCACTCCCCTGCTTCCCTCCCCTGCTTCCCTCCCCTGCTTCACTCCCCTGCTTCCCTCCTCTGCTTCCTTCTCCTGCTCCACTCTCCTGTTTCACTCTCCTGTTTCACTCTCCTGTTTCACTCTCATTTTTCACTCTCGTGTTTCACTCCTGTTTCACTCCCATGCTTCACTCTCCTGTTTTACTCTACTGTTTCACTCTCCTGTTTCACTCTCCTATTTCACTCTCCTGTTTCACTCTCCTGTTTCACACTCCTATTTTATTCCCTTGTTTTACTCCCCTGTTTCACTCTCCTGTTTCACTCCCATATTTCATTTTCCTGTTTCACACCCATGCTTCACTCCCCTGTTTCACTCAGCTGTTTCACTGAACTGATTCACTCCCCTGTTTCACTCCCCTACTTCATTGCCCTACTTCACTCCCCTGCTTCAATCCCCTGCTTCACTCCTCTGCTTCACTCACCTGTTTACTCCCCTGCTTCACTCCCCTGCTCCAATCTCCTGCTTCACTCCCCTGCTTCACTCCCCTACTTCACTCCCCTGCTTCACTCCTCTGCTTCACTCACCTGTTTACTCCCCTGCTTCACTCCCCTGCTCCAATCTACTGCTTCACTCCCCTACTTCACTCCCCTGCTTCAATTCCCTGCTTCAATCTCTTGTTTCAATATATTGTTTCAATCTCCTGTTTCACTCTCCTATTTCACTCTCCTGTTTCACTCTCCTGTTTCACACTCCTATTTTATTCCCTTGTTTTACTCCCCTGTTTCACTCTCCTGTTCCACTCCCATATTTCATTTTCCTGTTTCACTCCCATGCTTCACTCCCCTGTTTCACTCATCTGTTTCGCTCAACTGATTCTATCCCCTGTTTCACTCTCCTTTTTTGTACTTCCGTTTCACTCCGCTGCTTCACTCCCCTGCTTCGCACTCCTGCTTCAATCCCCTGCTTCAATCTCTTGTTTCAATCCCCTGTTTCAATCTCCTGCTACTTTTCCAGCTTCCCTCCCCTGCTTCCGCCCCCACTGCTCCACTCTCCTGTTTCACTCTCCTGTTTTGCAGCCCTGTTTCACTACACTGTTTCACTCTACTGTTTCACTCTACTGTTTCACTCTCGTGTTTCACTCTCCTGTTTCACTCTCGTGTTTCACTCTCCTGTTTCAATTTCCTGTTTCACACTCCTGTTCTGCTCTCCCTGTTTCAATCCCTGTATCACACTCCCCTCTTTCTCTACCCTGAGTGACTCCTTTTTCTCTGACTCCTTTTTCACACTCCCCTGATTCACTCTCCTGTTTCACACGCCTGTTTCACTCTCTGGGTTCACTCCCCTGTTTTGCAGCCCTACTTCACTCCACTGTTTCACTCTCGTGTTTCACTCTCATGTTTCACTCTCCTGTTTCACTCCCTTGTTTTACTCCCCTGTTTCACTCTCCTGTTTCACACCTGTGTTTCACTCTCTGGGTTCACTCTCCTGTTTTGCACTCCCCTGTTTTGCAGCCGTTCTTCACTCCCCTGATTGACTGTCCTGTTTCACTTTCCGTTGTTTCACTCAGCTGTTTCACTCCCCTGTTTCACTCAACTGATTCTGTCCCCCGTTTCACTCTCCTGTTTTGTACACCGGTTTCACTCCCCCATTTCACTCCCATGTTTCACCCACCTGCTTCACTCCCCTGCTTCCCTTCCCTGCTTCACTTCTCTGCTTCACTCCCCTGTCTCACTGCTCTGTTTCCCTCCCTTGCTACCCTCCCCGGCTTCCCTCCCCGGCTTCCCTTCCCAGCTCCCCTCCCCGGCATCCCCCACTGCTTCCCTCCCCTGCTTCCGTTCCTATCTTCCCTCCCCTGCTTCCATTCCCTGCTTCCCTCTCCGTTTCATTGCCCTGCTTCCCTCCCCTGTTTCACTCCCCTGTTTCACTCTCAATTTCACTCTCCTGTTTTACTCCGCTGTTTCACTCCCCTGTTTCATTCTCAGTTTCACTCCCCTGTTTCACTCCGCTGTTTCACTACCCTGTTTCACTCCCCTGCTTCACTCCCCTGATTCACTCTCCTGTTTCACTCTCCTGTTTCACACCCCAGTTTCACTCCCTTGTTTTACTCCCCTGTTTCACTCTCCTGTTTCACTCTCCTGTTTCACTCTCCTGTTTCACTCTCCTGTTTTGCAGCCCTTTTTCTCCCTCGCGTTTCACCCTCGTGTTTCACCCTCGTGTTTCACCCTCGTGTTTCATTCTCGTGTTTCACTCACCTATTTCACTCTCCTGTTTCACTCCCATATTTCATTTTCCTCTTTCACTCCCATGCTTCACTCCACTGTTTCACTCAGCTGTTTCAATCCCCTGATTCACTCCCTTGTTTCACTCCCCTACTTCACTCCTCTGCTTCACTCCCCTGCTTCAATCTCCTGCTTCACTCCCCTGCTACACTCCCCTACTTCATTCCCCTGCTTCTCTCCACTGCTTCACTCCCCTGCTTCAATCTCCTGCTTCACTCCCCTGCTTCACTCCCCTACTTCACTCCCCTACTTCACTCCCCTGCTTCAATCTCCTGCTTCACTCCCCTGCTTCACTCCCCTACTTCACTCCCCTACTTCACTCCCCTGCTTCACTCCCCTGCTTCAATCTCCTGCTTCACTCCACTGCTTCACTCCCCTGCTTCAATCTCCTGCTTCACTCCCCTGCTACACTCCCCTACTTCATTCCCCTGCTTCTCTCCCCTGCTTCACTCCCCTGCTTCAATCTCCTACTTCACTCCCCTGCTTCTCTCCCCTGCTTCAATCTCCTGCTTCACTCCACTGCTTCACTCCCCTGCTTCACTCCCTGCTTCAATCTCTTGTTTCAATCAATTTTTTCAAACTCTTGTCTCAATCTCTTGCTTCAATCTCTTGTTTCAATCTACGGTTTCAATCTCCTGCTTCACTCCCCTGCTTCACTCCCCTACTTCAGTCCCCTGCAACACTTCCCTGCTTCAATCTCTTGTTTCAATCAATTGTTTCAAACTCTTGTCTCAATCTCTTACTTCAATCTCTTGTTTCAATCTACTGTTTCAATCTCCTGCTTCCCTCCCCTGCTTCCCTCCCCTGCTTCCCTCCCCTTCTCCACTCTCCTGTTTCACTCTCCTGTTTTGCAGCCCTGTTTCACTCTCGTGTTTCACTCTCATGTTTCACTCTTGTGTTTCACTCTTGTGTTTCTCTCTCGAGTTTCACTCTCGTGTTTCACTCTCGTGTTTCACTATCGTGTTTCACTCTCGTTTTTCACTCCCCTGCTTCACTCCCCTGCTTCACTCCCCTGCTTCCCTCCTCTGCTTCCTTCTCTTGCTACACGCTCCTGTTTCACCCTCTTGTTTCACTCTCCTGTTTCACTCTCCTGTTTCACTCTCCTGTATCACTCTCATTTTTTCATTCTCGTGTTTCAACCTCATGTTTCACTCCTGTTTCACTCCCATGCTTCACTCTCCTGTTTCACTCTACTGTTTCACTCTCCTGTTTCACTGTCCTGTTTCACTCTCCTGTTTCACTCTCCTGTTTCACTCCCCTGTTTCACTCTCCTGTTTCACTCTCCTATTTCACTCTCCTGTTTCACTCTCCTGTTTCACACTCCTATTTTATTCCCTTGTTTTACTCCCCTGTTTCACTCTCCTGTTTCACTCCCATATTTCATTTTCCTGTTTCACACCCATGCTTCACTCCCCTGTTTCACTCAGCTGTTTCACTGAACTGATTCACTCCCCTGTTTCACTCCCCTACTTCATTGCCCTACTTCACTCCCCTGCTTCAATCCCCTGCTTCACTCCTCTGCTTCACTCACCTGTTTACTCCCCTGCTTCACTCCCCTGCTCCAATCTCCTGCTTCACTCCCCTGCTTCACTCCCCTACTTCACTCCCCTGCTTCACTCCTCTGCTTCACTCACCTGTTTACTCCCCTGCTTCACTCCCCTGCTCCAATCTACTGCTTCACTCCCCTACTTCACTCCCCTGCTTCAATTCCCTGCTTCAATCTCTTGTTTCAATATATTGTTTCAATCTCCTGTTTCACTCTCCTATTTCACTCTCCTGTTTCACTCTCCTGTTTCACACTCCTATTTTATTCCCTTGTTTTACTCCCCTGTTTCACTCTCCTGTTCCACTCCCATATTTCATTTTCCTGTTTCACTCCCATGCTTCACTCCCCTGTTTCACTCATCTGTTTCGCTCAACTGATTCTATCCCCTGTTTCACTCTCCTTTTTTGTACTTCCGTTTCACTCCGCTGCTTCACTCCCCTGCTTCGCACTCCTGCTTCAATCCCCTGCTTCAATCTCTTGTTTCAATCCCCTGTTTCAATCTCCTGCTACTTTTCCAGCTTCCCTCCCCTGCTTCCGCCCCCACTGCTCCACTCTCCTGTTTCACTCTCCTGTTTTGCAGCCCTGTTTCACTACACTGTTTCACTCTACTGTTTCACTCTACTGTTTCACTCTCGTGTTTCACTCTCCTGTTTCACTCTCGTGTTTCACTCTCCTGTTTCAATTTCCTGTTTCACACTCCTGTTCTGCTCTCCCTGTTTCAATCCCTGTATCACACTCCCCTCTTTCTCTACCCTGAGTGACTCCTTTTTCTCTGACTCCTTTTTCACACTCCCCTGATTCACTCTCCTGTTTCACACGCCTGTTTCACTCTCTGGGTTCACTCCCCTGTTTTGCAGCCCTACTTCACTCCACTGTTTCACTCTCGTGTTTCACTCTCATGTTTCACTCTCCTGTTTCACTCCCTTGTTTTACTCCCCTGTTTCACTCTCCTGTTTCACACCTGTGTTTCACTCTCTGGGTTCACTCTCCTGTTTTGCACTCCCCTGTTTTGCAGCCGTTCTTCACTCCCCTGATTGACTGTCCTGTTTCACTTTCCGTTGTTTCACTCAGCTGTTTCACTCCCCTGTTTCACTCAACTGATTCTGTCCCCCGTTTCACTCTCCTGTTTTGTACACCGGTTTCACTCCCCCATTTCACTCCCATGTTTCACCCACCTGCTTCACTCCCCTGCTTCCCTTCCCTGCTTCACTTCTCTGCTTCACTCCCCTGTCTCACTGCTCTGTTTCCCTCCCTTGCTACCCTCCCCGGCTTCCCTCCCCGGCTTCCCTTCCCAGCTCCCCTCCCCGGCATCCCCCACTGCTTCCCTCCCCTGCTTCCGTTCCTATCTTCCCTCCCCTGCTTCCATTCCCTGCTTCCCTCTCCGTTTCATTGCCCTGCTTCCCTCCCCTGTTTCACTCCCCTGTTTCACTCTCAATTTCACTCTCCTGTTTTACTCCGCTGTTTCACTCCCCTGTTTCATTCTCAGTTTCACTCCCCTGTTTCACTCCGCTGTTTCACTACCCTGTTTCACTCCCCTGCTTCACTCCCCTGATTCACTCTCCTGTTTCACTCTCCTGTTTCACACCCCAGTTTCACTCCCTTGTTTTACTCCCCTGTTTCACTCTCCTGTTTCACTCTCCTGTTTCACTCTCCTGTTTCACTCTCCTGTTTTGCAGCCCTTTTTCTCCCTCGCGTTTCACCCTCGTGTTTCACCCTCGTGTTTCACCCTCGTGTTTCATTCTCGTGTTTCACTCACCTATTTCACTCTCCTGTTTCACTCCCATATTTCATTTTCCTCTTTCACTCCCATGCTTCACTCCACTGTTTCACTCAGCTGTTTCAATCCCCTGATTCACTCCCTTGTTTCACTCCCCTACTTCACTCCTCTGCTTCACTCCCCTGCTTCAATCTCCTGCTTCACTCCCCTGCTACACTCCCCTACTTCATTCCCCTGCTTCTCTCCACTGCTTCACTCCCCTGCTTCAATCTCCTGCTTCACTCCCCTGCTTCACTCCCCTACTTCACTCCCCTACTTCACTCCCCTGCTTCAATCTCCTGCTTCACTCCCCTGCTTCACTCCCCTACTTCACTCCCCTACTTCACTCCCCTGCTTCACTCCCCTGCTTCAATCTCCTGCTTCACTCCACTGCTTCACTCCCCTGCTTCAATCTCCTGCTTCACTCCCCTGCTACACTCCCCTACTTCATTCCCCTGCTTCTCTCCCCTGCTTCACTCCCCTGCTTCAATCTCCTACTTCACTCCCCTGCTTCACTCCCCTGCTTCAATCTCCTGCTTCACTCCACTGCTTCACTCCCCTGCTTCACTCCCTGCTTCAATCTCTTGTTTCAATCAATTTTTTCAAACTCTTGTCTCAATCTCTTGCTTCAATCTCTTGTTTCAATCTACGGTTTCAATCTCCTGCTTCACTCCCCTGCTTCACTCCCCTACTTCAGTCCCCTGCAACACTTCCCTGCTTCAATCTCTTGTTTCAATCAATTGTTTCAAACTCTTGTCTCAATCTCTTACTTCAATCTCTTGTTTCAATCTACTGTTTCAATCTCCTGCTTCCCTCCCCTGCTTCCCTCCCCTGCTTCCCTCCCCTTCTACACTCTCCTGTTTCACTCTCCTGTTTTGCAGCCCTGTTTCACTCTCGTGTTTCACTCTCATGTTTCACTCTTGTGTTTCACTCTTGTGTTTCTCTCTCGAGTTTCACTCTCGTGTTTCACTCTCGTGTTTCACTATCGTGTTTCACTCTCGTTTTTCACTCCCCTGCTTCACTCCCCTGCTTCACTCCCCTGCTTCCCTCCTCTGCTTCCTTCTCTTGCTACACGCTCCTGTTTCACCCTCTTGTTTCACTCTCCTGTTTCACTCTCCTGTTTCACTCTCCTGTATCACTCTCATTTTTTCATTCTCGTGTTTCAACCTCATGTTTCACTCCTGTTTCACTCCCATGCTTCACTCTCCTGTTTCACTCTACTGTTTCACTCTCCTGTTTCACTGTCCTGTTTCACTCTCCTGTTTCACTCTCCTGTTTCACTGTCCTGTTTCACTCTCCTATTTTATTCCCTTGTTTTACTCCCCTGTTTCACTCTCCTGTTTCACTCCCATATTTCATTTTCCTGTTTCACTCCCATGTTTCACTCCCCTGTTTCACTCACCTGTTTCACTCAACTGATTCTGACCCCTGTCACAATCTCCTTTTTTGTACTCCTGTTTCACTCCCCTGCTTCACTCCACTCCTTCACTCCCCTGCTTCACTCCCCTGCTTCAATGTCTTGTTTCAATCCCCTGTATCAATCTCCTGTTTCAATCTCCTGCTTCCCCCACCCCGAACCCCCAACCCCCACCCCCCCCCCAACACTCCCCGGTCCACTCTCTCCTGTTTCACTCTCCTGTTTTGCAGCCCTGCTTCACTCCTCTGTTTCACTCTACTGTTTCACTCTACTGGTTCACTCTACAGGTTCACTCTCGTGTTTCACTCTCGTGTTTCACTCCCCTGTTTCACTCTCCTGTTTTGCTCTCCCTGTTTCAATCCCCTGTTTCACACTCCCCTTTTTCACTACCCTGACTGACTCCTTTTTCTCTGACTCCTTTTTCACACTCCCCTCATCAATTTCCTGTTTCACACCCCTGTTTCACTCTCCTGTTTCACACTTGTGTTTCACTCTCTGGGTTCACTCTCCTGTTTTGCACTCCCCTGTTTTGCAGCCGTTCTTCACTCCCCTGATTGACTGTCCTGTTTCACTTTCCCTTGTTTCACTCAGCTGTTTCACTCCCCTGTTTCACTCAACTGATTCTGTCCCCCATTTCACTCTCCTGTTTTGCACTCTCGTTTCACTCCCCCATTTCACTCCCGTGTTTCACCCACCTGCTTCACTCCCCTGCTTCCCTTCCCTGCTTCACTTCTCTGCTTCACTCCCCTGTCTCACTGCTCTGTTTCCCTCCCTTGCTACCCTCCCCGGCTTCCCTCCCCGGCTTCCCTTCCCAGCTCCCCTCCCCGGCATCCCTCCCCTGCTTCCCTCCCCTGCTTCCCTTCCCAGCTTCCCTCCCCTGCTTCCATTCCCTGCTTCCCTCTCCGTTTCACTGCCCTGCTTCCCTCCGCTGTTTCACTCCCCTGTTTCACTCTCAGTTTCACTCCCCTGTTTCACTCCGCTGTTTCACTCCCCTGTTTCACTCCCCTGTTTCACTCCGCTGTTTCACTCCCCTGTTTCACTCCCCTGTTTCACTCCCCTGTTTCACTCTCCTGTTTCACTCTCCTGTTTCACACCCCAGTTTCACTCCCTTGTTTTACTCCCCTGTTTCACTCTCCTGTTTTGCTCTCCCTGTTTCACTCCCCTGCTTCACTCCCCTGCTTCAATCCCCTGCTTCAATCCCCTGCTTCAATCTCTTGTTTCAATCCCCTGTTTCAATCTCCTGCTACTTTCTCCAGCTTCCCTCCCCTGCTTCCCTCCCCTGCTTCCGCCCCCACTGCTCCACTCTCCTGTTTCACTCTCCTGTTTTGCAGCCCTGTTTCACTCCACTGTTTCACTCTACTATTTCACTCTACTGTTTCATTCTCGTGTTTCACTCTCCTGTTTCACTCTCCTGTTTCACTCTCCTGTTTCAATCTCCTGTTTCACACTCCTGTTCTGCTCTCCCTGTTTCAATCCCCTGTATCACACTCCCCTCTTTCTCTACCCTGAGTGACTCCTTTTTCTCTGACTCCTTTTTCACACTCCCCTGATTCAATCTCCTGTTTCACACCCCTGTTTCATCTCCTGTTTCACACGCCTGTTTCACTCTCTGGGTTCACTCCCCTGTTTTGCAGCCCTACTTCACTCCACTGTTTCACTCTCGTGTTTCACTCTCGTGTTTCACTCCCCTGTTTCACTCCCTTGTTTTACTCCCCTGTTTCACTCTCCTGTTTTGCTCTCCCTGTTTCAATCCCCTGTTTCACACTCCCCTTTTTCACTACCCTGACTGACTCCTTTTTCTCTGACTCCTTTTTCACACTCCCCTCATCAATCTCCTGTTTCACACCCCTGTTTCACTCTCCTGTTTCACACCTGTGTTTCGCTCTCTGGGTTCATTCTCCTGTTTTGCACTCCCCTGTTTTGCAGCCGTTCTTCACTCCCCTGATTGACTGTCCTGTTTCACTTTCCCTTGTTTCACTCAGCTGTTTCACTCCCCTGTTTCACTCAACTGATTCTGTCCCCCGTTTCACTCTCCTGTTTTGTACTCCGGTTTCACTCCCCCATTTCACTCCCATGTTTCACCCACCTGCTTCACTCCCCTGCTTCCCTTCCCTGCTTCACTTCTCTGCTTCACTCCCCTGTCTCACTGCTCTGTTTCCCTCCCTTGCTACCCTCCCCGGCTTCCCTCCCCGGCTTCCCTTCCCAGCTCCCCTACCCGGCATCCCTCCCCTGCTTCCCGCCCCTGCTTGCGTTCCTATCTTCCCTCCCCTGCTTCCATTCCCTGCTTCCCTCTCCATTTCCCTGCCCTGCTTCCCTCCCCTGTTTCACTCCCCTGTTTCACTCTCAGTTTCACTTTCCTGTTTTACTCCGCTGTTTCATTCCCCTGTTTCATTCTCAGTTTCACTCCCCTGTTTCACTCCCCTGCTTCACTCCCCGTTTCACTCTCCTGTTTCACTCTCCTGTTTCACACCCCAGTTTCACTCCCTTGTTTTACTCCCCTGTTTCACTCTCCTGCTTCACTCTCCTGTTACACTCTCCTGTTTCACTCTCCTGTTTTGCAGCCCTTTTTCACCCTCGCTTTTCACCCTCGTGTTTCACCCTTGTGTTTCACCCTCATGTTTCACCCTTGTGTCTCACCCTCGTGTTTCACCCTCGTGTATCATTCTCGTGTTTCACCTACCTATTTCACTCTCCTGTTTCACTCCCATATTTCATTTTCCTCTTTCACTCCCATGCTTCACTCCACTGTTTCACTCAGCTGTTTCTCTCCCCTGATTCACTCCCTTGTTTCACTCCCCTACTTCACTCCTCTGCTTCACGCCCCTGCTTCAATCTCCTGCTTCACTCCCCTGCTACACTCCCCTACTTCATTCCCGTGCTTCTCTCCCCTGCTTCACTCCCCTGCTTCAATCTCCTGCTTCACTCCCCTGCTTCACTCCCCTACTTCACTCCCCTGCTTCACTCCCCTGCTTCAATCTCCTGCTTCACTCCACTGCTTCACTCCCCTGCTTCAATCTCCTGCTTCACTCCCCTGCTACACTCCCCTACTTCATTCCCCTGCTTCTCTCCCCTGCTTCACTCCCCTGCTTCAATCTCCTGCTTCACTCCCCTGCTTCACTCCTCTACTTCACTCCCCTGCTTCACTCCCCTGCTTCAATCTCCTGCTTCACTCCCCTGCTACACTCCCCTACTTCATTCCCCTGCTTCTCTCCCCTGCTTCACAACCCTACTTCACTCCCCTGCTTCACTCCCCTGCTTCAATCTCCTGCTTCACTCCACTGCTTCACTCCCCTGCTTCAATCTCCTGCTTCACTCCCCTGCTACACTCCCCTACTTCATTCCCCTGCTTCTCTCCCCTGCTTCACTCCCCTGCTTCAATCTCCTGCTTCACTCCCCTGCTTCACTCCCCTACTTCACTCCTCTGCTTCACTCCCCTGCTTCAATCTCCTGCTTCACTCCACTGCTTCACTCCCCTGCTTCACTTCCCTGCTTCAATCTCTTGTTTCAATCAATTTTTTCAAACTCTTGTCTCAATCTCTTGCTTCAATCTCTTGTTTCAATCTACGGTTTCAATCTCCTGCTTCACTCCACTGCTTCACTCCCCTACTTCAGTCCCCTGCAACACTTCCCTGCTTCAATCTCTTGTTTCAATCAATTGTTTCAAACTCTTGTCTCAATCTCTTACTTCAATCTCTTGTTTCAATCTACTGTTTCAATCTCCTGCTTCCCTCCCCTGCTTCCCTCCCCTGCTTCCCTCCCCTTCTCCACTCTCCTGTTTCACTCTCCTGTTTTGCAGCCCTGTTTCACTCTCGTGTTTCACTCTCGTGTTTCACTCTTGTGTTTCACTCTTGTGTTTCTCTCTCGAGTTTCACTCTCGTGTTTCACTCTCGTGTTTCACTATCGTGTTTCACTCTCGTTTTTCACTCCCCTGCTTCACTCCCCTGCTTCACTCCCCTGCTTCCCTCCTCTGCTTCCTTCTCTTGCTACACGCTCCTGTTTCACTCTCTTGTTTCACTCTCCTGTTTCACTCTCCTGTTTCACTCTCCTGTATCACTCTCATTTTTTCATTCTCGTGTTTCAACCTCGTGTTTCACTCCTGTTTCACTCCCATGCTTCACTCTCCTGTTTCACTCTACTGTTTCACTCTCCTGTTTCACTGTCCTGTTTCACTGTCCTGTTTCACTCTCCTGTTTCACTCTCCTGTTTCACTCTCCTGTTTCACTCCCATATTTCATTTTCCTGTTTCACTCCCATGTTTCACTCCCCTGTTTCACTCACCTGTTTCACTCAACTGATTCTGTCCCCTGCCTCACTCTCCTTTTTTGTACTCCTGTTTCACTCCCCTGCTTCACTCCACTCCTTCACTCCCCTGCTTCAATGTCTTGTTTCAATCCCCTGTATCAATCTCCTGTTTCAATCTCCTGCTTCCCCCACCCCGACCCCACAACCCTCCCCCCCGCCCCGCCCCCAACACTCCCCGGTCCACTCTCCTGTTTCACTCTCCTGTTTTGCAGCCCTGCTTCACTCCTCTGTTTCACTCTCCTGTTTTGCAGCCCTGTTTCACCCTACTGGTTCACTCTACAGGTTCACTCTCATGTTTCACTCTCGTGTTTCACTCTCGTGTTTCACTCTCGTGTTTCACTCTCGTGTTTCACTCTCCTGTTTCACTCCCTTGTTTTACTCCTCTGTTTCACTCTCCTGTTTTGCTCTCCCTGTTTCAATCCCTGTTTCACACTCCCCTTTTTCACTACCCTGACTGACTCCTTTTTCTCTGACTCCTTTTTCACACTCCCCTCATCAATTTCCTGTTTCACACCCCTGTTTCACTCTCCTGTTTCACACCTGTGTTTCACTCTCTGGGTTCACTCTCCTGTTTTGCACTCCCCTGTTTTGCAGCCGTTCTTCACTCCCCTGATTGACTGTCCTGTTTCACTTTCCCTTGTTTCACTCAGCTGTTTCACTCCCCTGTTTCACTCAACTGATTCTGTCCCCTGTTTCACTCTCCTGTTTTGTACTCTCGTTTCACTCCCCCATTTCACTCCCGTGTTTCACCCACCTGCTTCACTCCCCTGCTTCCCTCCCTGCTTCACTTCACTGCTTCACTCCCCTGTCTCACTGCTCTGTTTCCCTCCCTTGCTACCCTCCCCGGCTTCCCTCCCCGGCTTCCCTTCCCAGCTCCCCTCCCCGGCATCCCTCCCCTGCTTCCCTCCCCTGCTTCCGTTCCCAGCTTCCCTCCCCTGCTTCCATTCCCTGCTTCCCTCTCCGTTTCCCTGCCCTGCTTCCCTCCGCTGTTTCACTCCCCTGTTTCACTCTCAGTTTCACTCCCCTGTTTCACTTCGCTGTTTCACTCCCCTGTTTCACTCCCCTCTTTCACTCCGCTGTTTCACTCCCCTGTTTCACTCCCCTGTTTCACTCCCCTGTTTCACTCTCCTGTTTCACTCTCCTGTTTCACACCCCAGTTTCACTCCCTTGTTTTACTCCCCTGTTTCACTCTCCTGTTTTGCTCTCCCTGTTTCACTCCCCTGCTTCACTCCCCTGCTTCACTCCCCTGCTTCACTCCCCTGCTTCACACTCCTGCTTCAATCCCCTGCTTCAATCTCTTGTTTCAATCCCCTGTTTCAATCTCCTGCTACTTTCTCGAGCTTCCCTCCCCTGCTTCCGTCCCCTGCTTCCGCCCCCACTGCTCCACTCTCCTGTTTCACTCTCCTGTTTTGCAGCCCTGTTTCACTCTACTGTTTCACTCTCGTGTTTCACTCTCCTGTTTCACACTCCTGTTCTGCTCTCCCTGTTT
Source organism: Carcharodon carcharias (assembly GCF_017639515.1). Taxonomy (NCBI): domain Eukaryota; kingdom Metazoa; phylum Chordata; class Chondrichthyes; order Lamniformes; family Lamnidae; genus Carcharodon; species Carcharodon carcharias. The sequence continues at coordinate 27,029,084 of NC_054476.1, forward strand.
CAATCTCCTGTATCACACTCCCCTCTTTCTCTACCCTGAGTGACTCCTTTTTCTCTGACTCCTTTTTCACACTCCCCTGATTCAATCTCCTGTTTCACACCCCTGTTTCATCTCCTGTTTCACACGCCTGTTTCACTCTCTGGGTTCACTCCCCTGTTTTGCAGCCCTACTTCACTCCACTGTTTCACTCTCGTGTTTCACTCTCGTGTTTCACTCTCCTGTTTCACTCCCTTGTTTTACTCCCCTGTTTCACTCTCCTGTTTTGCTCTCCCTGTTTCAATCCCCTGTTTCACACTCCCCTTTTTCACTACCCTGACTGACTCCTTTTTCTCTGACTCCTTTTTCACACTCCCCTCATCAATCTCCTGTTTCACACCCCTGTTTCATTCTCCTGTTTCACACCTGTGTTTCGCTCTCTGGGTTCACTCTCCTGTTTTGCACTCCCCTGTTTTGCAGCCCTTCTTCACTCCCCTGACTGACTGTCCTGTTTCACACTCCCCTGATTCACTCAGCTGTTTCAATCCCCTGTTTCACTCAACTGATTCTGTCCCCCGTTTCACTCTCCTGTTTTGTACTCCCGTTTCACTCCCCCATTTCACTCCCGTGTTACACCCACCTGCTTCACTCCCCTGCTTCCCTTCCCTGCTTCACTTCTCTGCTTCACTCCCCTGTCTCACTGCTCTGTTTCCCTCCCTTGCTACCCTCCCCGGCTTCCCTCCCCGGCTTCCCTTCCCAGCTCCCCTCCCCGGCATCCCTCCCCTGCTTCCCTACCCTGCTTCCGTTCCCAGCTTCCCTCCCCTGCTTCCATTCCCTGCTTCCCTCTCCGTTTCCCTGCCCTGCTTCCCTCCCCTGTTTCACTCCCCTGTTTCACTCTCAGTTTCACTCTCCTGTTTTACTCAGCTGTTTCACTCCCCTGTTTCATTCTCAGTTTCACTCCCCTGTTTCACTCCGCTGTTTCACTCCCCTGTTTCACTCCCCTGTTTCACTACCCTGTTTCACTCTCCTGTTTCACTCTCCTGTTTCACACCCCAGTTTCACTCCCTTGTTTTACTCCCCTGTTTCACTCTCCTGTTTTGCTCTCCCTGTTTCACTCCCCTGTTTCACTCTCCTGTTTCACTCTCCTGTTTCACTCTCCTGTTTCACTCTCCTGTTTTGCAGCCCTTTTTCACCCTCGCGTTTCACCCTCGTGTTTCACCCTTGTGTTTCACCCTCATGTTTCACCCTTGTGTCTCACCCTCGTGTTTCAACCTCGTGTATCATTCTCGTGTTTCACTCACCTATTTCACTCTCCTGTTTCACTCCCATATTTCATTTTCCTCTTTCACTCCCATGCTTCACTCCACTGTTTCACTCAGCTGTTTCTCTCCCCGATTCACTCCCTTGTTTCACTCCCCTACTTCACTCCTCTGCTTCACTCCCCTGCTTCAATATCCTGCTTCACTCCCCTGCTACACTCCCCTACTTCATTCCCCTGCTTCTCTCCCCTGCTTCACTCCCCTGCTTCAATCTCCTGCTTCACTCCCCTGCTTCACTCCCCTACTTCACTCCCCTGCTTCACTCCCCTGCTTCAATCTCCTGCTTCACTCCACTGCTACACTCCCCTACTTCATTCCCCTGCTTCTCTCCCCTGCTTCACTCCCCTGCTTCAATCTCCTGCTTCACTCCCCTGCTTCACTCCCCTACTTCACTCCCCTGCTTCACTCCCCTGCTTCAATCTCCTGCTTCACTCCACTGCTTCACTCCCCTGCTTCAATCTCCTGCTTCACTCCCCTGCTACGCTCCCCTACTTCATTCCCCTGCTTCTCTCCCCTGCTTCACTCCCCTGCTTCAATCTCCTGCTTCACTCCACTGCTTCACTCCCCTGCTTCACTTCCCTGCTTCAATCTCTTGTTTCAATCAATTTTTTCAAACTCTTGTCTCAATCTCTTGCTTCAATCTCTTGTTTCAATCTACGGTTTCAATCTCCTGCTTCACTCCCCTGCTTCACTCCCCTGCTTCAGTCCCCTGCAACACTTCCCTGCTTCAATCTCTTGTTTCAATCAATTGTTTCAACTCTTGTCTCAATCTCTTACTTCAATCTCTTGTTTCAATCTACTGTTTCAATCTCCTGCTTCCCTCCCCTGCTTCCCTCCCCTGCTTCCCTCCCCTTCTCCACTCTCCTGCTTCACTCTCCTGTTTTGCAGCCCTGTTTCACTCTCGTGTTTCACTCTCGTGTTTCACTCTTGTGTTTCACTCTTGTGTTTCTCTCTCGAGTTTCACTCTCGTGTTTCACTCTCGTGTTTCACTATCGTGTTTCACTCTCGTTTTTCACTCCCCTGCTTCACTCCCCTGCTTCACTCCCCTGCTTCCCTCCTCTGCTTCCTTCTCTTGCTACACGCTCCTGTTTCACTCTCTTGTTTCACTCTCCTGTTTCACTCTCCTGTTTCACTCTCCTGTATCACTCTCATTTTTCATTCTCGTGTTTCAATCTCGTGTTTCACTCCTGTTTCACTCCCATGCTTCACTCTCCTGTTTCACTCTACTGTTTCACTCTCCTGTTTCACTGTCCTGTTTCACTGTCCTGTTTCACTCTCCTGTTTCACTCTCCTGTTTCACTCTCCTGTTTCACTCTCCTATTTTATTCCCTTGTTTTACTCCCCTGTTTCAGTCTCCTGTTTCACTCCCATATTTCATTTTCCTGTTTCACTCCCATGTTTCACTCCCCTGTTTCACTCACCTGTTTCACTCAACTGATTCTCTCCCCTGTCTCACTCTCCTTTTTTGTACTCCTGTTTCACTCCCCTGCTTCACTCCACTCCTTCTATCCCCTTCTTCACTCCCCTGCTTCGATCTCTTGTTTCAATCCCCTGTATCAATCTCCTGTTTCAATCTCCTGCATCCCCCACTCCGACCCCCCCTCCCCCCCAACACTCCCCGGTCCACTCTCCTGTTTCACTCTCCTGTTTTGCAGCCCTGCTTCACTCCTCTGTTTCACTCTACTGTTTCACTCTACTGGTTCACTCTACTGGTTCACTCTCGTGTTTCACTCTCCTGTTTCACTCTCGTGTTTCACTCTCCTGTTTCACTCCCTTGTTTTACTTCCCTGTTTCACTCTCCTGTTCTGCTCTCCCTCTTTCAATCCCCTGTATCACACTCCCCTGTTTCTCTACCCTGAGGGACTCCTTTTTCTCTGACTCCTTTTTCACACTCCCATGATTCAATATCCTGTTTCGCACCCCTGTTTCACACCCCTGTTTCGCTCTCCTGTTTCACTCCCCTGTTTCAATCTCAGTTTCACTCTCCTGTTTTGCAACCCTGCTTCACTCCCGTGATTGACTGTGCTGTTTCACTCCCTTGTTTTACTCCCCTGTTTCACTCTCCTGTTTTGCTCTCCCTGTTTCACTGCCCTGTTTCACTCCCCTGTTTCACTCCCCTGTTTCACTCCCCTGTTTCGCTCCCCTGTTTCACTCTCCTGTTTCACTCTCCTGTTTCACTCTCATGTTTCACTCCCCAGTTTCACTCCCTTGTTTTACTCCCATGTTTCACTCTCCTGTTTTACTCTCCCTGTTTTACTCTCCCTTTTCACTCCCCTGTTTCACTCCCCTGTTTCACTCCCCTGTTTCACACTCCCCTGTTTCACTCCCGTTTCACTCTTCTGTTTCACTCCCGTGATACAACCTCCTGTTTCACTCTCCTGTTTCAACCTCCTGTTTCACTCTCATGTTTTGCAGCACTGTTTCACCCTCGTGTTTCAACCTCGTGTTTCACCCTCGTGTTTCACTCTCGTGTTTCACCCTCGTGTTTCACTCTCGTCTTTCACTCACCTGTTGCACTTCCCTGTTTCACTCAACTGATTCTGTCCCCCGTTTCACTCTCCTTTTTCATACTCCCATTTCCCTCCCCTGCTTCACTCCCCTGCTTCAATGTCCTGTTTCAAACTTTTGTTTCAATCTCCTGCTTCCCTCCCCTGCTCCACTCTCCTGTTTCATTCTCCTGTTTTGCACCCGTGTTTCACTCTCGTGTTTCACTCTTGTGTTTCACTCTTGTGTTTCACTCTCGTGTTTCTCTCTCGTGTTTCACTATCGTGTTTCACTCTTGTTTTTCACTCCCCTGCTTCACTCCCCTGCTTCACTCCCCTGCTTCACTCCCCTGCTTCCCTGCTCTGCTTCCTTCTCTTGCTCCACTCTCCTGTTTCACTCTCTTGTTTCACTCTCCTGTTTCACTCATGCGTTTCACTCTCGTGATCCAGTCACCTGTTTCACTCCCCTGTTTCACTCCCCTGTTTCACTCACCTGTTTCACTCACCTGTTTCACTCCACTGTTTCACTCCACTGTTTCACTCTCCTGATCCAGTCACCGGTTTCACTCTCCTGTTTCACTCCCATATTTCAGTATGCTGTTTCACTCCCATGCTTCACTCCCCTGTTTCACTCATCTGTTTCACTCAACTGATGCTGTCCCCCGTTTCACTCTCCTTTTTCGTACTCCCATTTCACTCCCCTGCTTCACTCTCCTGCTTCTCTCCCCTGCTTCAATCTCTTGTTTCACTCTCCTATTTCAATCTCCTGTTTCAATCTCCTGCTTCCTTCCCATGCTTCCCTCCCCTGCTTCCCTCCCCTGCTTCCCTCACCTGCTCCACTCTCCTGTTTCACTCTCCTGTTTCACTCTCCTTTTTCACACCCCTGTTTCACTCCCTTGTTTTACTCCCCTGCTTCCCTCCCCTGTTTCACTCTACTGTTTCACTCTCCAGTTTCAACCACCTGTTTCAATCGTCTGTTTTACTCACGTGCTTTTCTCTCGTGCTTTAGTCTCGTGTTTCACTCTCGTGTTTCACCCTCGTGTTTCACTCTCGTCTTTCACTCACCTGTTGCACTTCCCTGTTTCACTCAACTGATTCTGTCCCCCGTTTCACTCTCCTTTTTCATACTCCCATTTCCCTCCCCTGCTTCACTCCCCTGCTTCAATGTCCTGTTTCAAACTTTTGTTTCAATCTCCTGCTTCCCTGCTCCACTCTCCTGTTTCATTCTCCTGTTTTGCAGCCGTGTTTCACTCTCGTGTTTCACTCTTGTGTTTCACTCTTGTGTTTCTCTCTCGATTTTACTCTCGAGTTTCACTCTCGTGTTTCACTCTCGTGTTTCATTATCGTGTTTCACTCTTGTTTTTCATTCCCCTGCTTCACTCCCCTGCTTCACTCCCCTGCTTCACTCCCCTGCTTCCCTGCTCTGCTTCCTTCTCTTGCTCCACTCTCCTGTTTCACTCTCTTTTTTCACTCTCCTGTTTCACTCATGCGTTTCACTCTCCTGATCCAGTCACCTGTTTCACTCCCCTGTTTCACACCCCTGTTTCACTCACCTGTTTCACTCCCCTGTTTCACTCCCCTGTTTCACTCCACTGTTTCACGCCACTGTTTCACTCTCCTGATCCAGTCACCGGTTTCACGCTCCTGTTTCACTCCCATATTTCAGTATGCTGTTTCACTCCCATGCTTCACTCCCCTGTTTCACTCATCTGTTTCACTCAACTGATGCTGTCCCCCTTTTCACTCTCCTTTTTCGTACTCCCATTTCACTCCCCTGCTTCACTCTCCTGCTTCTCTCCCCTGCTTCAATCTCTTGTTTCAATCTCCTATTTCAATCTCCTGTTTCAATCTCCTGCTTCCTTCCCATGTTTCCCTCCCCTGCTTCCCTCCCCTGCTTCCCTCACCTGCTCCACTCTCCTGTTTCACTCTCCTGTTTCACTCTCCTTTTTCACACCCCTGTTTCACTCCCTTGTTTTACTCCCCTGCTTCCCTCCCCTGTTTCACTCTCCAGTTTCAACCGCCTGTTTCAATCGTCTGTTTTACTCACGTGCTTTTCTCTCGTGCTTTAGTCTCGTGTTTCACTCTCGTGTTTCACCCTTGTGTTTCACTCTCCTGATCCAGTCACCTGTTTCACTCCCCTGTTTCACTCCCCTGCTTCCCACCCCTGTTTCCCTCCCCTGTTTCCCTCCCCTGATTCCCTCCTCTGTTTCCCTCCCCTGTTTCACTCCCCTGTGTCGCTCCCCTGTGTCACTCCACTGTTTCACTCTCCTGATCCAGTCGCCTGTTTCACTCTCCTGTTTCACTCTCCTGTTTCACTCCCATATTTCATTTTCCTGTTTCACTCCCATGCTTCACTCCCCTGCTTCACTCCCCTGCTTCACTCCCTTGCTTCAATCTCCTGTTTCAATCTCCTGTTTCAATCTCCTGCTTCCCTCCCCTGCTTCCCTGTCCTGCTTCCCTCCCCTGCTTCCCTCCCCACTCCACTCTCCTGTTTCACTCTCCTGTTTCCCTCCCATGTTTTACTCCCCTGTTTCACTTATCTGTTTCACTCACCTGATTCGGTCCCCCATTTCACTCTTCTTTTTCATACTCCCATTTCACTCCCCTGCTTCACTCCCCTGCTTCCCTCCCCTGCTTCCCTCCCCTGCTTCCCTCCCCTGCTTCCCTCCCCTGTTTCACTCCCCTGTTTTACTCTCAGTTTCACTCTCCTGTTTTGCAACCCTGCTTCACTCCTCTGATTGATTGTCCCCTTTCACTCCCTTGTTTTACTCCCCTGTTTCACTCTCCTGTTTTGCTCTCCCTGTTTCACTGCCCTGTTTCACTCCCCTGTTTCACTCCCCTGTTTCACTCCCCTGTTTCGCTCCCCTGTTTCACTCTCCTGTTTCACTCTCCTGTTTCACTCTCATGTTTCACTCCCCAGTTTCACTCCCTTGTTTTACTCCCATGTTTCACTCTCCTGTTTTACTCTCCCTGTTTTACTCTCCCTGTTTCACTCCCCTGTTTCACTCCCCTGTTTCACACTCCCCTGTTTCACTCCCGTTTCACTCTTCTGTTTCACTCCCGTGATACAACCTCCTGTTTCACTCTCCTGTTTCAACCTCCTGTTTCACTCTCATGTTTTGCAGCACTGTTTCACCCTCGTGTTTCACCCTCGTGTTTCACCCTCGTGTTTCACTCTCGTGTTTCACCCTTGTGTTTCACTCTCGTCTTTCACTCACCTGTTGCACTTCCCTGTTTCACTCAACTGATTCTGTCCCCCGTTTCACTCTCCTTTTTCATACTCCCATTTCCCTCCCCTGCTTCACTCCCCTGCTTCACTCCCCTGCTTCAATGTCCTGTTTCAAACTTTTGTTTCAATCTCCTGCTTCCCTCCCCTGCTCCACTCTCCTGTTTCATTCTCCTGTTTTGCAGCCGTGTTTCACACTCGTGTTTCACTCTTGTGTTTCACTCTTGTGTTTCTCACTCGATTTTACTCTCGAGTTTCACTCTCGTGTTTCACTCTCGTGTTTCACTATCGTGTTTCACTCTTGTTTTTCACTCCCCTGCTTCACTCCCCTGCTTCACTCCCCTGCTTCCTTGCTCTGCTTCCTTCTCTTGCTCCACTCTCCTGTTTCACTCTCTTGTTTCACTCTCCTGTTTCACTCATGCGTTTCACTCTCCTGATCCAGTCACCTGTTTCACTCCCCTGTTTCACTCCCCTGTTTCACTCACCTGTTTCACTCACCTGTTTCACTCCCCTGTTTCACTCCCCTGTTTCACTCACCTGTTTCACTCCACTGTTTCACTCCACTGTTTCACTCTCCTGATCCAGTCACCGGTTTCACTCTCCTGTTTCACTCCCATATTTCAGTATGCTGTTTCACTCCCATGCTTCACTCCCCTGTTTCACTCATCTGTTTCACTCAACTGATGCTGTCCCCCGTTTCACTCTCCTTTTTCGTACTCCCATTTCACTCCCCTGCTTCACTCTCCTGCTTCTCTCCCCTGCTTCAATCTCTTGTTTCAATCTCCTATTTCAATCTCCTGTTTCAATCTCCTGCTTCCTTCCCATGCTTCCCTCCCCTGCTTCCCTCCCCTGCTTCCCTCACCTGCTCCACTCTCCTGTTTCACTCTCCTGTTTCACTCTCCTTTTTCACACCCCTGTTTCACTCCCTTGTTTTACTCCCCTGCTTCCCTCCCCTGTTTCACTCTACTGTTTCACTCTCCAGTTTCAACCACCTGTTTCAATCGTCTGTTTTACTCACGTGCTTTTCTCTCGTGCTTTAGTCTCGTGTTTCACTCTCGTGTTTCACCCTCGTGTTTCACTCTCGTCTTTCACTCACCTGTTGCACTTCCCTGTTTCACTCAACTGATTCTGTCCCCCGTTTCACTCTCCTTTTTCATACTCCCATTTCCCTCCCCTGCTTCACTCCCCTGCTTCAATGTCCTGTTTCAAACTTTTGTTTCAATCTCCTGCTTCCCTGCTCCACTCTCCTGTTTCATTCTCCTGTTTTGCAGCCGTGTTTCACTCTCGTGTTTCACTCTTGTGTTTCACTCTTGTGTTTCTCTCTCGATTTTACTCTCGAGTTTCACTCTCGTGTTTCACTCTCGTGTTTCATTATCGTGTTTCACTCTTGTTTTTCATTCCCCTGCTTCACTCCCCTGCTTCACTCCCCTGCTTCACTCCCCTGCTTCCCTGCTCTGCTTCCTTCTCTTGCTCCACTCTCCTGTTTCACTCTCTTTTTTCACTCTCCTGTTTCACTCATGCGTTTCACTCTCCTGATCCAGTCACCTGTTTCACTCCCCTGTTTCACTCCCCTGTTTCACTCACCTGTTTCACTCCCCTGTTTCACTCCCCTGTTTCACTCCACTGTTTCACGCCACTGTTTCACTCTCCTGATCCAGTCACCGGTTTCACGCTCCTGTTTCACTCCCATATTTCACTATGCTGTTTCACTCCCATGCTTCACTCCCCTGTTTCACTCATCTGTTTCACTCAACTGATGCTGTCCCCCGTTTCACTCTCCTTTTTCGTACTCCCATTTCACTCCCCTGCTTCACTCTCCTGCTTCTCTCCCCTGCTTCAATCTCTTGTTTCAATCTCCTATTTCAATCTCCTGTTTCAATCTCCTGCTTCCTTCCCATGTTTCCCTCCCCTGCTTCCCTCCCCTGCTTCCCTCACCTGCTCCACTCTCCTGTTTCACTCTCCTGTTTCACTCTCCTTTTTCACACCCCTGTTTCACTCCCTTGTTTTACTCCCCTGCTTCCCTCCCCTGTTTCACTCTCCAGTTTCAACCGCCTGTTTCAATCGTCTGTTTTACTCACGTGCTTTTCTCTCGTGCTTTAGTCTCGTGTTTCACTCTCGTGTTTCACCCTTGTGTTTCACTCTCCTGATCCAGTCACCTGTTTCACTCCCCTGTTTCACTCCCCTGCTTCCCACCCCTGTTTCCCTCCCCTGTTTCCCTCCCCTGATTCCCTCCTCTGTTTCCCTCCCCTGTTTCACTCCCCTGTGTCGCTCCCCTGTGTCACTCCACTGTTTCACTCTCCTGATCCAGTCGCCTGTTTCACTCTCCTGTTTCACTCTCCTGTTTCACTCCCATATTTCATTTTCCTGTTTCACTCCCATGCTTCACTCCCCTGCTTCACTCCCCTGCTTCACTCCCTTGCTTCAATCTCCTGTTTCAATCTCCTGTTTCAATCTCCTGCTTCCCTCCCCTGCTTCCCTGTCCTGCTTCCCTCCCCTGCTTCCCTCCCCACTCCACTCTCCTGTTTCACTCTCCTGTTTCCCTCCCATGTTTTACTCCCCTGTTTCACTTATCTGTTTCACTCACCTGATTCGGTCCCCCATTTCACTCTTCTTTTTCATACTCCCATTTCACTCCCCTGCTTCACTCCCCTGCTTCCCTCCCCTGCTTCCCTCCCCTGCTTCCCTCCCCTGCTTCCCTCCCCTGTTTCACTCCCCTGTTTTACTCTCAGTTTCACTCTCCTGTTTTGCAACCCTGCTTCACTCCTCTGATTGATTGTCCCCTTTCACTCCCTTGTTTTACTCCCCTGTTTCACTCTCCTGTTTTGCTCTCCCTGTTTCACTGCCCTGTTTCACTCCCCTGTTTCACTCCCCTGTTTCACTCCCCTGTTTCGCTCCCCTGTTTCACTCTCCTGTTTCACTCTCCTGTTTCACTCTCATGTTTCACTCCCCAGTTTCACTCCCTTGTTTTACTCCCATGTTTCACTCTCCTGTTTTACTCTCCCTGTTTTACTCTCCCTGTTTCACTCCCCTGTTTCACTCCCCTGTTTCACACTCCCCTGTTTCACTCCCGTTTCACTCTTCTGTTTCACTCCCGTGATACAACCTCCTGTTTCACTCTCCTGTTTCAACCTCCTGTTTCACTCTCATGTTTTGCAGCACTGTTTCACCCTCGTGTTTCACCCTCGTGTTTCACCCTCGTGTTTCACTCTCGTGTTTCACCCTCGTGTTTCACTCTCGTCTTTCACTCACCTGTTGCACTTCCCTGTTTCACTCAACTGATTCTGTCCCCCGTTTCACTCTCCTTTTTCATACTCCCATTTCCCTCCCCTGCTTCACTCCCCTGCTTCACTCCCCTGCTTCAATGTCCTGTTTCAAACTTTTGTTTCAATCTCCTGCTTCCCTCCCCTGCTCCACTCTCCTGTTTCATTCTCCTGTTTTGCAGCCGTGTTTCACACTCGTGTTTCACTCTTGTGTTTCACTCTTGTGTTTCTCACTCGATTTTACTCTCGAGTTTCACTCTCGTGTTTCACTCTCGTGTTTCACTATCGTGTTTCACTCTTGTTTTTCACTCCCCTGCTTCACTCCCCTGCTTCACTCCCCTGCTTCCTTGCTCTGCTTCCTTCTCTTGCTCCACTCTCCTGTTTCACTCTCTTGTTTCACTCTCCTGTTTCACTCATGCGTTTCACTCTCCTGATCCAGTCACCTGTTTCACTCCCCTGTTTCACTCCCCTGTTTCACTCACCTGTTTCACTCACCTGTTTCACTCCCCTGTTTCACTCCCCTGTTTCACTCACCTGTTTCACTCCACTGTTTCACTCCACTGTTTCACTCTCCTGATCCAGTCACCGGTTTCACTCTCCTGTTTCACTCCCATATTTCAGTATGCTGTTTCACTCCCATGCTTCACTCCCCTGTTTCACTCATCTGTTTCACTCAACTGATGCTGTCCCCCGTTTCACTCTCCTTTTTCGTACTCCCATTTCACTCCCCTGCTTCACTCTCCTGCTTCTCTCCCCTGCTTCAATCTCTTGTTTCAATCTCCTATTTCAATCTCCTGTTTCAATCTCCTGCTTCCTTCCCATGCTTCCCTCCCCTGCTTCCCTCCCCTGCTTCCCTCACCTGCTCCACTCTCCTGTTTCACTCTCCTGTTTCACTCTCCTTTTTCACACCCCTGTTTCACTCCCTTGTTTTACTCCCCTGCTTCCCTCCCCTGTTTCACTCTCCTGTTTCACTCTCCAGTTTCAACCGCCTGTTTCAATCGTCTGTTTTACTCACGTGATTTTCTCTCGTGCTTTAATCTCGTGTTTCACTCTCGTGTTTCACCCTTGTGTTTCACTCTCCTGATCCAGTCACCTGTTTCCCTCCCCTGTTTCCCTCCCCTGTTTCCCTCCTCTGTTTCCCTCCCCTGTTTCACTCCCCTGTGTCGCTCCCCTGTGTCACTCCCCTGTTTCACTCTCCTGATCCAGTCGCCTGTTTCACTCTCCTTTTTCACTCTCCTGTTTCACTCCCATATTTCATTTTCCTGTTTCACTCCCATGCTTCACTCCCCTGCTTCACTCCCCTGCTTCACTCCCTTGCTTCAATCTCCTGTTTCAATCTCCTGTTTCAATCTCCTGCTTCCCTCCCCTGCTTCCCTGCCCTGCTTCCCTCCCCTGCTTCCCTGCCCTGCTTCCCTCCCCTGCTTCCCTCCCCACTCCACTCTCCTGTTTCACTCTCCTGTTTCCCTCCCATGTTTTACTCCCCTGTTTCACTTATCTGTTTCACTCACCTGATTCTGTCCCCCATTTCACTCTTCTTTTTCATACTCCCATTTCACTCCCCTGCTTCACTCCCCTGCTTCCCTCCCCTGCTTCCCTCCCCTGCTTCCCTCCCCTGCTTCCCTCCCCTGTTTCACTGCCCTGTTTCACTCCCCTGTTTTACTCTCAGTTTCACTCTCCTGTTTTGCAACCCTGCTTCACTCCTCTGATTGATTGTCCTCTTTCACTCCCTTGTTTTACTCCCCTGTTTCACTCTCCTGTTTTGCTCTCCCTGTTTCACTGCCCTGTTTCACTCCCCTGTTTCACTCCCCTGTTTCACTCCCCTGTTTCGCTCCCCTGTTTCACTCTCCTGTTTCACTCTCCTGTTTCACTCTCATGTTTCACTCCCCAGTTTCACTCCCTTGTTTTACTCCCATGTTTCACTCTCCTGTTTTACTCTCCCTGTTTTACTCTCCCTGTTTCACCCCCCTGTTTCACTCCCCTGTTTAACTCCCCTGTTTCACACTCCCCTGTTTCACTCCCGTTTCACTCTTCTGTTTCACTCCCGTGATACAACCTCCTGTTTCACTCTCCTGTTTCAACCTCCTGTTTCACTCTCATGTTTTGCAGCACTGTTTCACCCTCGTGTTTCACCCTCGTGTTTCACTCTCGTGTTTCACCCTCGTGTTTCACTCTCGTCTTTCACTCACCTGTTGCACTTCCCTGTTTCACTCAACTGATTCTGTCCCCCGTTTCACTCTCCTTTTTCATACTCCCATTTCCCTCCCCTGCTTCACTCCCCTGCTTCACTCCCCTGCTTCAATGTCCTGTTTCAAACTTTTGTTTCAATCTCCTGCTTCCCTCCCCTGCTCCACTCTCCTGTTTCATTCTCCTGTTTTGCAGCCGTGTTTCACACTCGTGTTTCACTCTTGTGTTTCACTCTTGTGTTTCTCACTCGATTTTACTCTCGAGTTTCACTCTCGTGTTTCACTCTCGTGTTTCACTATCGTGTTTCACTCTTGTTTTTCACTCCCCTGCTTCACTCCCCTGCTTCACTCCCCTGCTTCCTTGCTCTGCTTCCTTCTCTTGCTCCACTCTCCTGTTTCACTCTCTTGTTTCACTCTCCTGTTTCACTCATGCGTTTCACTCTCCTGATCCAGTCACCTGTTTCACTCCCCTGTTTCACTCCCCTGTTTCACTCACCTGTTTCACTCACCTGTTTCACTCCCCTGTTTCACTCCCCTGTTTCACTCACCTGTTTCACTCCACTGTTTCACTCCACTGTTTCACTCTCCTGATCCAGTCACCGGTTTCACTCTCCTGTTTCACTCCCATATTTCAGTATGCTGTTTCACTCCCATGCTTCACTCCCCTGTTTCACTCATCTGTTTCACTCAACTGATGCTGTCCCCCGTTTCACTCTCCTTTTTCGTACTCCCATTTCACTCCCCTGCTTCACTCTCCTGCTTCTCTCCCCTGCTTCAATCTCTTGTTTCAATCTCCTATTTCAATCTCCTGTTTCAATCTCCTGCTTCCTTCCCATGCTTCCCTCCCCTGCTTCCCTCCCCTGCTTCCCTCACCTGCTCCACTCTCCTGTTTCACTCTCCTGTTTCACTCTCCTTTTTCACACCCCTGTTTCACTCCCTTGTTTTACTCCCCTGCTTCCCTCCCCTGTTTCACTCTCCTGTTTCACTCTCCAGTTTCAACCGCCTGTTTCAATCGTCTGTTTTACTCACGTGATTTTCTCTCGTGCTTTAATCTCGTGTTTCACTCTCGTGTTTCACCCTTGTGTTTCACTCTCCTGATCCAGTCACCTGTTTCCCTCCCCTGTTTCCCTCCCCTGTTTCCCTCCTCTGTTTCCCTCCCCTGTTTCACTCCCCTGTGTCGCTCCCCTGTGTCACTCCCCTGTTTCACTCTCCTGATCCAGTCGCCTGTTTCACTCTCCTTTTTCACTCTCCTGTTTCACTCCCATATTTCATTTTCCTGTTTCACTCCCATGCTTCACTCCCCTGCTTCACTCCCCTGCTTCACTCCCTTGCTTCAATCTCCTGTTTCAATCTCCTGTTTCAATCTCCTGCTTCCCTCCCCTGCTTCCCTGCCCTGCTTCCCTCCCCTGCTTCCCTGCCCTGCTTCCCTCCCCTGCTTCCCTCCCCACTCCACTCTCCTGTTTCACTCTCCTGTTTCCCTCCCATGTTTTACTCCCCTGTTTCACTTATCTGTTTCACTCACCTGATTCTGTCCCCCATTTCACTCTTCTTTTTCATACTCCCATTTCACTCCCCTGCTTCACTCCCCTGCTTCCCTCCCCTGCTTCCCTCCCCTGCTTCCCTCCCCTGCTTCCCTCCCCTGTTTCACTGCCCTGTTTCACTCCCCTGTTTTACTCTCAGTTTCACTCTCCTGTTTTGCAACCCTGCTTCACTCCTCTGATTGATTGTCCTCTTTCACTCCCTTGTTTTACTCCCCTGTTTCACTCTCCTGTTTTGCTCTCCCTGTTTCACTGCCCTGTTTCACTCCCCTGTTTCACTCCCCTGTTTCACTCCCCTGTTTCGCTCCCCTGTTTCACTCTCCTGTTTCACTCTCCTGTTTCACTCTCATGTTTCACTCCCCAGTTTCACTCCCTTGTTTTACTCCCATGTTTCACTCTCCTGTTTTACTCTCCCTGTTTTACTCTCCCTGTTTCACCCCCCTGTTTCACTCCCCTGTTTAACTCCCCTGTTTCACACTCCCCTGTTTCACTCCCGTTTCACTCTTCTGTTTCACTCCCGTGATACAACCTCCTGTTTCACTCTCCTGTTTCAACCTCCTGTTTCACTCTCATGTTTTGCAGCACTGTTTCACCCTCGTGTTTCACCCTCGTGTTTCACTCTCGTGTTTCACCCTCGTGTTTCACTCTCGTCTTTCACTCACCTGTTGCACTTCCCTGTTTCACTCAACTGATTCTGTCCCCCGTTTCACTCTCCTTTTTCATACTCCCATTTCCCTCCCCTGCTTCACTCCCCTGCTTCACTCCCCTGCTTCAATGTCCTGTTTCAAACTTTTGTTTCAATCTCCTGCTTCCCTCCCCTGCTCCACTCTCCTGTTTCATTCTCCTGTTTTGCAGCCGTGTTTCACTCTCGTGTTTCACTCTTGTGTTTCACTCTTGTGTTTCTCTCTCGATTTTACTCTCGAGTTTCACTCTCGTGTTTCACTCTCGTGTTTCACTATCGTGTTTCACTCTTGTTTTTCACTCCCCTGCTTCACTCCCCTGCTTCACTCCCCTGCTTCCCTGCTCTGCTTCCTTCTCTTGCTCCACTCTCCTGTTTCACTCTCTTGTTTCACTCTCCTGTTTCACTCATGCGTTTCACTCTCCTGATCCAGTCACCTGTTTCACTCCCCTGTTTCACTCCCCTGTTTCACTCACCTGTTTCACTCACCTGTTTCACTCCCCTGTTTCACTCCCCTGTTTCACTCACCTGTTTCACTCCACTGTTTCACTCCACTGTTTCACTCTCCTGATCCAGTCACCGGTTTCACTCTCCTGTTTCACTCCCATATTTCAGTATGCTGTTTCACTCCCATGCTTCACTCCCCTGTTTCACTCATCTGTTTCACTCAACTGATGCTGTCCCCCGTTTCACTCTCCTTTTTCGTACTCCCATTTCACTCCCCTGCTTCACTCTCCTGCTTCTCTCCCCTGCTTCAAGCTCTTGTTTCAATCTCCTATTTCAATCTCCTGTTTCAATCTCCTGCTTCCTTCCCATGCTTCCCTCCCCTGCTTCCCTCCCCTGCTTCCCTCACCTGCTCCACTCTCCTGTTTCACTCTCCTGTTTCACTCTCCTTTTTCACACCCCTGTTTCACTCCCTT
Organism: Carcharodon carcharias; assembly: GCF_017639515.1. Classification (NCBI taxonomy): domain Eukaryota; kingdom Metazoa; phylum Chordata; class Chondrichthyes; order Lamniformes; family Lamnidae; genus Carcharodon; species Carcharodon carcharias. The sequence goes on from NC_054476.1 coordinate 27,044,668, forward strand.
GTTTTACTCCCCTGCTTCCCTCCCCTGTTTCACTCTCCTGTTTCACTCTCCAGTTTCAACCGCCTGTTTCAATCGTCTGTTTTACTCACGTGCTTTTCTCTCGTGCTTTAGTCTCGTGTTTCACTCTCGTGTTTCACCCTTGTGTTTCACTCTCCTGATCCAGTCACCTGTTTCCCTCCCCTGTTTCCCTCCCCTGTTTCCCTCCTCTGTTTCCCTCCCCTGTTTCACTCCCCTGTGTCGCTCCCCTGTGTCACTCCCCTGTTTCACTCTCCTGATCCAGTCGCCTGTTTCACTCTCCTTTTTCACTCTCCTGTTTCACTCCCATATTTCATTTTCCTGTTTCACTCCCATGCTTCACTCCCCTGCTTCACTCCCCTGCTTCACTCCCTTGCTTCAATCTCCTGTTTCAATCTCCTGTTTCAATCTCCTGCTTCCCTCCCCTGCTTCCCTGCCCTGCTTCCCTCCCCTGCTTCCCTGCCCTGCTTCCCTCCCCTGCTTCCCTCCCCACTCCACTCTCCTGTTTCACTCTCCTGTTTCCCTCCCATGTTTTACTCCCCTGTTTCACTTATCTGTTTCACTCACCTGATTCTGTCCCCCATTTCACTCTTCTTTTTCATACTCCCATTTCCCTCCCCTGCTTCACTCCCCTGCTTCACTCCCCTGCTTCAATGTCCTGTTTCAAACTTTTGTTTCAATATCCTGCTTCCCTCCCCTGCTCCACTCTCCTGTTTCATTCTCCTGTTTTGCAGCCGTGTTTCACTCTCGTGTTTCACTCTTGTGTTTCACTCTTGTGTTTCTCTCTCGATTTTACTCTCGAGTTTCACTCTCGTGTTTCACTCTCGTGTTTCATTATCGTGTTTCACTCTTGTTTTTCACTCCCCTGTTTCACTCCCCTGCTTCACTCCCCTGCTTCACTCCCCTGCTTCCCTGCTCTGCTTCCTTCTCTTGCTCCACTCTCCTGTTTCACTCTCTTGTTTCACTCTCCTGTTTCACTCATGCGTTTCACTCTCCTGATCCAGTCACCTGTTTCACTCCCCTGTTTCACTCCCCTGTTTCACTCACCTGTTTCACTCCCCTGTTTCACTCCCCTGTTTCACTCACCTGTTTCACTCCCCTGTTTCACTCCCCTGTTTCACTCACCTGTTTCACTCCACTGTTTCACTCCACTGTTTCACTCTCCTGATCCAGTCACCGGTTTCACTCTCCTGTTTCACTCCCATATTTCAGTATGCTGTTTCACTCCCATGCTTCACTCCCCTGTTTCACTCATCTGTTTCACTCAACTGATGCTGTCCCCCGTTTCACTCTCCTTTTTCGTACTCCCATTTCACTCCCCTGTTTCACTCTCCTGCTTCTCTCCCCTGCTTCAATCTCTTGTTTCAATCTCCTATTTCAATCTCCTGTTTCACTCTCCTGTTTCACTCTCCTTTTTCACACCCCTGTTTCACTCCCTTGTTTTACTCCCCTGCTTCCCTCCCCTGTTTCACTCTCCTGTTTCACTCTCCAGTTTCAAACGCCTGTTTCAATCGTCTGTTTTACTCACGTGCTTTTCTCTCGTGCTTTAGTCTCGTGTTTCACTCTCCTGTTTTGCAACCCTGCTTCACTCCTCTGATTGATTGTCCCCTTTCACTCCCTTGTTTTACTCCCCTGTTTCACTCTCCTGTTTTGCTCTCCCTGTTTCACTGCCCTGTTTCACTCCCCTGTTTCACTCCCCTGTTTCACTCCCCTGTTTCGCTCCCCTGTTTCACTCTCCTGTTTCACTCTCCTGTTTCACTCTCATGTTTCACTCCCCAGTTTCACTCCCTTGTTTTACTCCCATGTTTCACTCTCCTGTTTTACTCTCCCTGTTTTACTCTCCCTGTTACACTCCCCTGTTTCACTCCCGTTTCACTCTTCTGTTTCACTCCCGTGATACAACCTCCTGTTTCACTCTCCTGTTTCAACCTCCTGTTTCACTCTCATGTTTTGCAGCACTGTTTCACCCTCGTGTTTCACCCTCGTGTTTCACCCTCGTGTTTCACTCTCATGTTTCACCCTTGTGTTTCACTCTCGTCTTTCACTCACCTGTTGCACTTCCCTGTTTCACTCAACTGATTCTGTCCCCCGTTTCACTCTCCTTTTTCATACTCCCATTTCCCTCCCCTGCTTCACTCCCCTGCTTCACTCCCCTGCTTCAATGTCCTGTTTCAAACTTTTGTTTCAATCTCCTGCTTCCCTCCCCTGCTCCACTCTCCTGTTTCATTCTCCTGTTTTGCAGCCGTGTTTCACACTCGTGTTTCACTCTTGTGTTTCACTCTTGTGTTTCTCACTCGATTTTACTCTCGAGTTTCACTCTCGTGTTTCACTCTCGTGTTTCACTATCGTGTTTCACTCTTGTTTTTCACTCCCCTGCTTCACTCCCCTGCTTCACTCCCCTGCTTCCTTGCTCTGCTTCCTTCTCTTGCTCCACTCTCCTGTTTCACTCTCTTGTTTCACTCTCCTGTTTCACTCATGCGTTTCACTCTCCTGATCCAGTCACCTGTTTCACTCCCCTGTTTCACTCCCCTGTTTCACTCACCTGTTTCACTCACCTGTTTCACTCCCCTGTTTCACTCCCCTGTTTCACTCACCTGTTTCACTCCACTGTTTCACTCCACTGTTTCACTCTCCTGATCCAGTCACCGGTTTCACTCTCCTGTTTCACTCCCATATTTCAGTATGCTGTTTCACTCCCATGCTTCACTCCCCTGTTTCACTCATCTGTTTCACTCAACTGATGCTGTCCCCCGTTTCACTCTCCTTTTTCGTACTCCCATTTCACTCCCCTGCTTCACTCTCCTGCTTCTCTCCCCTGCTTCAATCTCTTGTTTCAATCTCCTATTTCAATCTCCTGTTTCAATCTCCTGCTTCCTTCCCATGCTTCCCTCCCCTGCTTCCCTCCCCTGCTTCCCTCACCTGCTCCACTCTCCTGTTTCACTCTCCTGTTTCACTCTCCTTTTTCACACCCCTGTTTCACTCCCTTGTTTTACTCCCCTGCTTCCCTCCCCTGTTTCACTCTACTGTTTCACTCTCCAGTTTCAACCACCTGTTTCAATCGTCTGTTTTACTCACGTGCTTTTCTCTCGTGCTTTAGTCTCGTGTTTCACTCTCGTGTTTCACCCTCGTGTTTCACTCTCGTCTTTCACTCACCTGTTGCACTTCCCTGTTTCACTCAACTGATTCTGTCCCCCGTTTCACTCTCCTTTTTCATACTCCCATTTCCCTCCCCTGCTTCACTCCCCTGCTTCAATGTCCTGTTTCAAACTTTTGTTTCAATCTCCTGCTTCCCTGCTCCACTCTCCTGTTTCATTCTCCTGTTTTGCAGCCGTGTTTCACTCTCGTGTTTCACTCTTGTGTTTCACTCTTGTGTTTCTCTCTCGATTTTACTCTCGAGTTTCACTCTCGTGTTTCACTCTCGTGTTTCATTATCGTGTTTCACTCTTGTTTTTCATTCCCCTGCTTCACTCCCCTGCTTCACTCCCCTGCTTCACTCCCCTGCTTCCCTGCTCTGCTTCCTTCTCTTGCTCCACTCTCCTGTTTCACTCTCTTTTTTCACTCTCCTGTTTCACTCATGCGTTTCACTCTCCTGATCCAGTCACCTGTTTCACTCCCCTGTTTCACTCCCCTGTTTCACTCACCTGTTTCACTCCCCTGTTTCACTCCCCTGTTTCACTCCACTGTTTCACGCCACTGTTTCACTCTCCTGATCCAGTCACCGGTTTCACGCTCCTGTTTCACTCCCATATTTCAGTATGCTGTTTCACTCCCATGCTTCACTCCCCTGTTTCACTCATCTGTTTCACTCAACTGATGCTGTCCCCCGTTTCACTCTCCTTTTTCGTACTCCCATTTCACTCCCCTGCTTCACTCTCCTGCTTCTCTCCCCTGCTTCAATCTCTTGTTTCAATCTCCTATTTCAATCTCCTGTTTCAATCTCCTGCTTCCTTCCCATGTTTCCCTCCCCTGCTTCCCTCCCCTGCTTCCCTCACCTGCTCCACTCTCCTGTTTCACTCTCCTGTTTCACTCTCCTTTTTCACACCCCTGTTTCACTCCCTTGTTTTACTCCCCTGCTTCCCTCCCCTGTTTCACTCTCCAGTTTCAACCGCCTGTTTCAATCGTCTGTTTTACTCACGTGCTTTTCTCTCGTGCTTTAGTCTCGTGTTTCACTCTCGTGTTTCACCCTTGTGTTTCACTCTCCTGATCCAGTCACCTGTTTCACTCCCCTGTTTCACTCCCCTGCTTCCCACCCCTGTTTCCCTCCCCTGTTTCCCTCCCCTGATTCCCTCCTCTGTTTCCCTCCCCTGTTTCACTCCCCTGTGTCGCTCCCCTGTGTCACTCCACTGTTTCACTCTCCTGATCCAGTCGCCTGTTTCACTCTCCTGTTTCACTCTCCTGTTTCACTCCCATATTTCATTTTCCTGTTTCACTCCCATGCTTCACTCCCCTGCTTCACTCCCCTGCTTCACTCCCTTGCTTCAATCTCCTGTTTCAATCTCCTGTTTCAATCTCCTGCTTCCCTCCCCTGCTTCCCTGTCCTGCTTCCCTCCCCTGCTTCCCTCCCCACTCCACTCTCCTGTTTCACTCTCCTGTTTCCCTCCCATGTTTTACTCCCCTGTTTCACTTATCTGTTTCACTCACCTGATTCGGTCCCCCATTTCACTCTTCTTTTTCATACTCCCATTTCACTCCCCTGCTTCACTCCCCTGCTTCCCTCCCCTGCTTCCCTCCCCTGCTTCCCTCCCCTGCTTCCCTCCCCTGTTTCACTCCCCTGTTTTACTCTCAGTTTCACTCTCCTGTTTTGCAACCCTGCTTCACTCCTCTGATTGATTGTCCCCTTTCACTCCCTTGTTTTACTCCCCTGTTTCACTCTCCTGTTTTGCTCTCCCTGTTTCACTGCCCTGTTTCACTCCCCTGTTTCACTCCCCTGTTTCACTCCCCTGTTTCGCTCCCCTGTTTCACTCTCCTGTTTCACTCTCCTGTTTCACTCTCATGTTTCACTCCCCAGTTTCACTCCCTTGTTTTACTCCCATGTTTCACTCTCCTGTTTTACTCTCCCTGTTTTACTCTCCCTGTTTCACTCCCCTGTTTCACTCCCCTGTTTCACACTCCCCTGTTTCACTCCCGTTTCACTCTTCTGTTTCACTCCCGTGATACAACCTCCTGTTTCACTCTCCTGTTTCAACCTCCTGTTTCACTCTCATGTTTTGCAGCACTGTTTCACCCTCGTGTTTCACCCTCGTGTTTCACCCTCGTGTTTCACTCTCGTGTTTCACCCTCGTGTTTCACTCTCGTCTTTCACTCACCTGTTGCACTTCCCTGTTTCACTCAACTGATTCTGTCCCCCGTTTCACTCTCCTTTTTCACTCTCCTGTTTCACTCCCATATTTCATTTTCCTGTTTCACTCCCATGCTTCACTCCCCTGCTTCACTCCCCTGCTTCACTCCCTTGCTTCAATCTCCTGTTTCAATCTCCTGTTTCAATCTCCTGCTTCCCTCCCCTGCTTCCCTGCCCTGCTTCCCTCCCCTGCTTCCCTGCCCTGCTTCCCTCCCCTGCTTCCCTCCCCACTCCACTCTCCTGTTTCACTCTCCTGTTTCCCTCCCATGTTTTACTCCCCTGTTTCACTTATCTGTTTCACTCACCTGATTCTGTCCCCCATTTCACTCTTCTTTTTCATACTCCCATTTCACTCCCCTGCTTCACTCCCCTGCTTCCCTCCCCTGCTTCCCTCCCCTGCTTCCCTCCCCTGCTTCCCTCCCCTGTTTCACTGCCCTGTTTCACTCCCCTGTTTTACTCTCAGTTTCACTCTCCTGTTTTGCAACCCTGCTTCACTCCTCTGATTGATTGTCCTCTTTCACTCCCTTGTTTTACTCCCCTGTTTCACTCTCCTGTTTTGCTCTCCCTGTTTCACTGCCCTGTTTCACTCCCCTGTTTCACTCCCCTGTTTCACTCCCCTGTTTCGCTCCCCTGTTTCACTCTCCTGTTTCACTCTCCTGTTTCACTCTCATGTTTCACTCCCCAGTTTCACTCCCTTGTTTTACTCCCATGTTTCACTCTCCTGTTTTACTCTCCCTGTTTTACTCTCCCTGTTTCACCCCCCTGTTTCACTCCCCTGTTTAACTCCCCTGTTTCACACTCCCCTGTTTCACTCCCGTTTCACTCTTCTGTTTCACTCCCGTGATACAACCTCCTGTTTCACTCTCCTGTTTCAACCTCCTGTTTCACTCTCATGTTTTGCAGCACTGTTTCACCCTCGTGTTTCACCCTCGTGTTTCACTCTCGTGTTTCACCCTCGTGTTTCACTCTCGTCTTTCACTCACCTGTTGCACTTCCCTGTTTCACTCAACTGATTCTGTCCCCCGTTTCACTCTCCTTTTTCATACTCCCATTTCCCTCCCCTGCTTCACTCCCCTGCTTCACTCCCCTGCTTCAATGTCCTGTTTCAAACTTTTGTTTCAATCTCCTGCTTCCCTCCCCTGCTCCACTCTCCTGTTTCATTCTCCTGTTTTGCAGCCGTGTTTCACTCTCGTGTTTCACTCTTGTGTTTCACTCTTGTGTTTCTCTCTCGATTTTACTCTCGAGTTTCACTCTCGTGTTTCACTCTCGTGTTTCACTATCGTGTTTCACTCTTGTTTTTCACTCCCCTGCTTCACTCCCCTGCTTCACTCCCCTGCTTCCCTGCTCTGCTTCCTTCTCTTGCTCCACTCTCCTGTTTCACTCTCTTGTTTCACTCTCCTGTTTCACTCATGCGTTTCACTCTCCTGATCCAGTCACCTGTTTCACTCCCCTGTTTCACTCCCCTGTTTCACTCACCTGTTTCACTCACCTGTTTCACTCCCCTGTTTCACTCCCCTGTTTCACTCACCTGTTTCACTCCACTGTTTCACTCCACTGTTTCACTCTCCTGATCCAGTCACCGGTTTCACTCTCCTGTTTCACTCCCATATTTCAGTATGCTGTTTCACTCCCATGCTTCACTCCCCTGTTTCACTCATCTGTTTCACTCAACTGATGCTGTCCCCCGTTTCACTCTCCTTTTTCGTACTCCCATTTCACTCCCCTGCTTCACTCTCCTGCTTCTCTCCCCTGCTTCAAGCTCTTGTTTCAATCTCCTATTTCAATCTCCTGTTTCAATCTCCTGCTTCCTTCCCATGCTTCCCTCCCCTGCTTCCCTCCCCTGCTTCCCTCACCTGCTCCACTCTCCTGTTTCACTCTCCTGTTTCACTCTCCTTTTTCACACCCCTGTTTCACTCCCTTGTTTTACTCCCCTGCTTCCCTCCCCTGTTTCACTCTCCTGTTTCACTCTCCAGTTTCAACCGCCTGTTTCAATCGTCTGTTTTACTCACGTGCTTTTCTCTCGTGCTTTAGTCTCGTGTTTCACTCTCGTGTTTCACCCTTGTGTTTCACTCTCCTGATCCAGTCACCTGTTTCCCTCCCCTGTTTCCCTCCCCTGTTTCCCTCCTCTGTTTCCCTCCCCTGTTTCACTCCCCTGTGTCGCTCCCCTGTGTCACTCCCCTGTTTCACTCTCCTGATCCAGTCGCCTGTTTCACTCTCCTTTTTCACTCTCCTGTTTCACTCCCATATTTCATTTTCCTGTTTCACTCCCATGCTTCACTCCCCTGCTTCACTCCCCTGCTTCACTCCCTTGCTTCAATCTCCTGTTTCAATCTCCTGTTTCAATCTCCTGCTTCCCTCCCCTGCTTCCCTGCCCTGCTTCCCTCCCCTGCTTCCCTGCCCTGCTTCCCTCCCCTGCTTCCCTCCCCACTCCACTCTCCTGTTTCACTCTCCTGTTTCCCTCCCATGTTTTACTCCCCTGTTTCACTTATCTGTTTCACTCACCTGATTCTGTCCCCCATTTCACTCTTCTTTTTCATACTCCCATTTCCCTCCCCTGCTTCACTCCCCTGCTTCACTCCCCTGCTTCAATGTCCTGTTTCAAACTTTTGTTTCAATATCCTGCTTCCCTCCCCTGCTCCACTCTCCTGTTTCATTCTCCTGTTTTGCAGCCGTGTTTCACTCTCGTGTTTCACTCTTGTGTTTCACTCTTGTGTTTCTCTCTCGATTTTACTCTCGAGTTTCACTCTCGTGTTTCACTCTCGTGTTTCATTATCGTGTTTCACTCTTGTTTTTCACTCCCCTGTTTCACTCCCCTGCTTCACTCCCCTGCTTCACTCCCCTGCTTCCCTGCTCTGCTTCCTTCTCTTGCTCCACTCTCCTGTTTCACTCTCTTGTTTCACTCTCCTGTTTCACTCATGCGTTTCACTCTCCTGATCCAGTCACCTGTTTCACTCCCCTGTTTCACTCCCCTGTTTCACTCACCTGTTTCACTCCCCTGTTTCACTCCCCTGTTTCACTCACCTGTTTCACTCCCCTGTTTCACTCCCCTGTTTCACTCACCTGTTTCACTCCACTGTTTCACTCCACTGTTTCACTCTCCTGATCCAGTCACCGGTTTCACTCTCCTGTTTCACTCCCATATTTCAGTATGCTGTTTCACTCCCATGCTTCACTCCCCTGTTTCACTCATCTGTTTCACTCAACTGATGCTGTCCCCCGTTTCACTCTCCTTTTTCGTACTCCCATTTCACTCCCCTGTTTCACTCTCCTGCTTCTCTCCCCTGCTTCAATCTCTTGTTTCAATCTCCTATTTCAATCTCCTGTTTCACTCTCCTGTTTCACTCTCCTTTTTCACACCCCTGTTTCACTCCCTTGTTTTACTCCCCTGCTTCCCTCCCCTGTTTCACTCTCCTGTTTCACTCTCCAGTTTCAAACGCCTGTTTCAATCGTCTGTTTTACTCACGTGCTTTTCTCTCGTGCTTTAGTCTCGTGTTTCACTCTCCTGTTTTGCAACCCTGCTTCACTCCTCTGATTGATTGTCCCCTTTCACTCCCTTGTTTTACTCCCCTGTTTCACTCTCCTGTTTTGCTCTCCCTGTTTCACTGCCCTGTTTCACTCCCCTGTTTCACTCCCCTGTTTCACTCCCCTGTTTCGCTCCCCTGTTTCACTCTCCTGTTTCACTCTCCTGTTTCACTCTCATGTTTCACTCCCCAGTTTCACTCCCTTGTTTTACTCCCATGTTTCACTCTCCTGTTTTACTCTCCCTGTTTTACTCTCCCTGTTACACTCCCCTGTTTCACTCCCGTTTCACTCTTCTGTTTCACTCCCGTGATACAACCTCCTGTTTCACTCTCCTGTTTCAACCTCCTGTTTCACTCTCATGTTTTGCAGCACTGTTTCACCCTCGTGTTTCACCCTCGTGTTTCACCCTCGTGTTTCACTCTCGTGTTTCACCCTTGTGTTTCACTCTCGTCTTTCACTCACCTGTTGCACTTCCCTGTTTCACTCAACTGATTCTGTCCCCCGTTTCACTCTCCTTTTTCATACTCCCATTTCCCTCCCCTGCTTCACTCCCCTGCTTCACTCCCCTGCTTCAATGTCCTGTTTCAAACTTTTGTTTCAATCTCCTGCTTCCCTCCCCTGCTCCACTCTCCTGTTTCATTCTCCTGTTTTGCAGCCGTGTTTCACACTCGTGTTTCACTCTTGTGTTTCACTCTTGTGTTTCTCACTCGATTTTACTCTCGAGTTTCACTCTCGTGTTTCACTCTCGTGTTTCACTATCGTGTTTCACTCTTGTTTTTCACTCCCCTGCTTCACTCCCCTGCTTCACTCCCCTGCTTCCTTGCTCTGCTTCCTTCTCTTGCTCCACTCTCCTGTTTCACTCTCTTGTTTCACTCTCCTGTTTCACTCATGCGTTTCACTCTCCTGATCCAGTCACCTGTTTCACTCCCCTGTTTCACTCCCCTGTTTCACTCACCTGTTTCACTCACCTGTTTCACTCCCCTGTTTCACTCCCCTGTTTCACTCACCTGTTTCACTCCACTGTTTCACTCCACTGTTTCACTCTCCTGATCCAGTCACCGGTTTCACTCTCCTGTTTCACTCCCATATTTCAGTATGCTGTTTCACTCCCATGCTTCACTCCCCTGTTTCACTCATCTGTTTCACTCAACTGATGCTGTCCCCCGTTTCACTCTCCTTTTTCGTACTCCCATTTCACTCCCCTGCTTCACTCTCCTGCTTCTCTCCCCTGCTTCAATCTCTTGTTTCAATCTCCTATTTCAATCTCCTGTTTCAATCTCCTGCTTCCTTCCCATGCTTCCCTCCCCTGCTTCCCTCCCCTGCTTCCCTCACCTGCTCCACTCTCCTGTTTCACTCTCCTGTTTCACTCTCCTTTTTCACACCCCTGTTTCACTCCCTTGTTTTACTCCCCTGCTTCCCTCCCCTGTTTCACTCTACTGTTTCACTCTCCAGTTTCAACCACCTGTTTCAATCGTCTGTTTTACTCACGTGCTTTTCTCTCGTGCTTTAGTCTCGTGTTTCACTCTCGTGTTTCACCCTCGTGTTTCACTCTCGTCTTTCACTCACCTGTTGCACTTCCCTGTTTCACTCAACTGATTCTGTCCCCCGTTTCACTCTCCTTTTTCATACTCCCATTTCCCTCCCCTGCTTCACTCCCCTGCTTCAATGTCCTGTTTCAAACTTTTGTTTCAATCTCCTGCTTCCCTGCTCCACTCTCCTGTTTCATTCTCCTGTTTTGCAGCCGTGTTTCACTCTCGTGTTTCACTCTTGTGTTTCACTCTTGTGTTTCTCTCTCGATTTTACTCTCGAGTTTCACTCTCGTGTTTCACTCTCGTGTTTCATTATCGTGTTTCACTCTTGTTTTTCATTCCCCTGCTTCACTCCCCTGCTTCACTCCCCTGCTTCACTCCCCTGCTTCCCTGCTCTGCTTCCTTCTCTTGCTCCACTCTCCTGTTTCACTCTCTTTTTTCACTCTCCTGTTTCACTCATGCGTTTCACTCTCCTGATCCAGTCACCTGTTTCACTCCCCTGTTTCACTCCCCTGTTTCACTCACCTGTTTCACTCCCCTGTTTCACTCCCCTGTTTCACTCCACTGTTTCACGCCACTGTTTCACTCTCCTGATCCAGTCACCGGTTTCACGCTCCTGTTTCACTCCCATATTTCAGTATGCTGTTTCACTCCCATGCTTCACTCCCCTGTTTCACTCATCTGTTTCACTCAACTGATGCTGTCCCCCGTTTCACTCTCCTTTTTCGTACTCCCATTTCACTCCCCTGCTTCACTCTCCTGCTTCTCTCCCCTGCTTCAATCTCTTGTTTCAATCTCCTATTTCAATCTCCTGTTTCAATCTCCTGCTTCCTTCCCATGTTTCCCTCCCCTGCTTCCCTCCCCTGCTTCCCTCACCTGCTCCACTCTCCTGTTTCACTCTCCTGTTTCACTCTCCTTTTTCACACCCCTGTTTCACTCCCTTGTTTTACTCCCCTGCTTCCCTCCCCTGTTTCACTCTCCAGTTTCAACCGCCTGTTTCAATCGTCTGTTTTACTCACGTGCTTTTCTCTCGTGCTTTAGTCTCGTGTTTCACTCTCGTGTTTCACCCTTGTGTTTCACTCTCCTGATCCAGTCACCTGTTTCACTCCCCTGTTTCACTCCCCTGCTTCCCACCCCTGTTTCCCTCCCCTGTTTCCCTCCCCTGATTCCCTCCTCTGTTTCCCTCCCCTGTTTCACTCCCCTGTGTCGCTCCCCTGTGTCACTCCACTGTTTCACTCTCCTGATCCAGTCGCCTGTTTCACTCTCCTGTTTCACTCTCCTGTTTCACTCCCATATTTCATTTTCCTGTTTCACTCCCATGCTTCACTCCCCTGCTTCACTCCCCTGCTTCACTCCCTTGCTTCAATCTCCTGTTTCAATCTCCTGTTTCAATCTCCTGCTTCCCTCCCCTGCTTCCCTGTCCTGCTTCCCTCCCCTGCTTCCCTCCCCACTCCACTCTCCTGTTTCACTCTCCTGTTTCCCTCCCATGTTTTACTCCCCTGTTTCACTTATCTGTTTCACTCACCTGATTCGGTCCCCCATTTCACTCTTCTTTTTCATACTCCCATTTCACTCCCCTGCTTCACTCCCCTGCTTCCCTCCCCTGCTTCCCTCCCCTGCTTCCCTCCCCTGCTTCCCTCCCCTGTTTCACTCCCCTGTTTTACTCTCAGTTTCACTCTCCTGTTTTGCAACCCTGCTTCACTCCTCTGATTGATTGTCCCCTTTCACTCCCTTGTTTTACTCCCCTGTTTCACTCTCCTGTTTTGCTCTCCCTGTTTCACTGCCCTGTTTCACTCCCCTGTTTCACTCCCCTGTTTCACTCCCCTGTTTCGCTCCCCTGTTTCACTCTCCTGTTTCACTCTCCTGTTTCACTCTCATGTTTCACTCCCCAGTTTCACTCCCTTGTTTTACTCCCATGTTTCACTCTCCTGTTTTACTCTCCCTGTTTTACTCTCCCTGTTTCACTCCCCTGTTTCACTCCCCTGTTTCACACTCCCCTGTTTCACTCCCGTTTCACTCTTCTGTTTCACTCCCGTGATACAACCTCCTGTTTCACTCTCCTGTTTCAACCTCCTGTTTCACTCTCATGTTTTGCAGCACTGTTTCACCCTCGTGTTTCACCCTCGTGTTTCACCCTCGTGTTTCACTCTCGTGTTTCACCCTCGTGTTTCACTCTCGTCTTTCACTCACCTGTTGCACTTCCCTGTTTCACTCAACTGATTCTGTCCCCCGTTTCACTCTCCTTTTTCATACTCCCATTTCCCTCCCCTGCTTCACTCCCCTGCTTCACTCCCCTGCTTCAATGTCCTGTTTCAAACTTTTGTTTCAATCTCCTGCTTCCCTCCCCTGCTCCACTCTCCTGTTTCATTCTCCTGTTTTGCAGCCGTGTTTCACACTCGTGTTTCACTCTTGTGTTTCACTCTTGTGTTTCTCACTCGATTTTACTCTCGAGTTTCACTCTCGTGTTTCACTCTCGTGTTTCACTATCGTGTTTCACTCTTGTTTTTCACTCCCCTGCTTCACTCCCCTGCTTCACTCCCCTGCTTCCTTGCTCTGCTTCCTTCTCTTGCTCCACTCTCCTGTTTCACTCTCTTGTTTCACTCTCCTGTTTCACTCATGCGTTTCACTCTCCTGATCCAGTCACCTGTTTCACTCCCCTGTTTCACTCCCCTGTTTCACTCACCTGTTTCACTCACCTGTTTCACTCCCCTGTTTCACTCCCCTGTTTCACTCACCTGTTTCACTCCACTGTTTCACTCCACTGTTTCACTCTCCTGATCCAGTCACCGGTTTCACTCTCCTGTTTCACTCCCATATTTCAGTATGCTGTTTCACTCCCATGCTTCACTCCCCTGTTTCACTCATCTGTTTCACTCAACTGATGCTGTCCCCCGTTTCACTCTCCTTTTTCGTACTCCCATTTCACTCCCCTGCTTCACTCTCCTGCTTCTCTCCCCTGCTTCAATCTCTTGTTTCAATCTCCTATTTCAATCTCCTGTTTCAATCTCCTGCTTCCTTCCCATGCTTCCCTCCCCTGCTTCCCTCCCCTGCTTCCCTCACCTGCTCCACTCTCCTGTTTCACTCTCCTGTTTCACTCTCCTTTTTCACACCCCTGTTTCACTCCCTTGTTTTACTCCCCTGCTTCCCTCCCCTGTTTCACTCTCCTGTTTCACTCTCCAGTTTCAACCGCCTGTTTCAATCGTCTGTTTTACTCACGTGATTTTCTCTCGTGCTTTAATCTCGTGTTTCACTCTCGTGTTTCACCCTTGTGTTTCACTCTCCTGATCCAGTCACCTGTTTCCCTCCCCTGTTTCCCTCCCCTGTTTCCCTCCTCTGTTTCCCTCCCCTGTTTCACTCCCCTGTGTCGCTCCCCTGTGTCACTCCCCTGTTTCACTCTCCTGATCCAGTCGCCTGTTTCACTCTCCTTTTTCACTCTCCTGTTTCACTCCCATATTTCATTTTCCTGTTTCACTCCCATGCTTCACTCCCCTGCTTCACTCCCCTGCTTCACTCCCTTGCTTCAATCTCCTGTTTCAATCTCCTGTTTCAATCTCCTGCTTCCCTCCCCTGCTTCCCTGCCCTGCTTCCCTCCCCTGCTTCCCTGCCCTGCTTCCCTCCCCTGCTTCCCTCCCCACTCCACTCTCCTGTTTCACTCTCCTGTTTCCCTCCCATGTTTTACTCCCCTGTTTCACTTATCTGTTTCACTCACCTGATTCTGTCCCCCATTTCACTCTTCTTTTTCATACTCCCATTTCACTCCCCTGCTTCACTCCCCTGCTTCCCTCCCCTGCTTCCCTCCCCTGCTTCCCTCCCCTGCTTCCCTCCCCTGTTTCACTGCCCTGTTTCACTCCCCTGTTTTACTCTCAGTTTCACTCTCCTGTTTTGCAACCCTGCTTCACTCCTCTGATTGATTGTCCTCTTTCACTCCCTTGTTTTACTCCCCTGTTTCACTCTCCTGTTTTGCTCTCCCTGTTTCACTGCCCTGTTTCACTCCCCTGTTTCACTCCCCTGTTTCACTCCCCTGTTTCGCTCCCCTGTTTCACTCTCCTGTTTCACTCTCCTGTTTCACTCTCATGTTTCACTCCCCAGTTTCACTCCCTTGTTTTACTCCCATGTTTCACTCTCCTGTTTTACTCTCCCTGTTTTACTCTCCCTGTTTCACCCCCCTGTTTCACTCCCCTGTTTAACTCCCCTCTTTCACACTCCCCTGTTTCACTCCCGTTTCACTCTTCTGTTTCACTCCCGTGATACAACCTCCTGTTTCACTCTCCTGTTTCAACCTCCTGTTTCACTCTCATGTTTTGCAGCACTGTTTCACCCTCGTGTTTCACCCTCGTGTTTCACTCTCGTGTTTCACCCTCGTGTTTCACTCTCGTCTTTCACTCACCTGTTGCACTTCCCTGTTTCACTCAACTGATTCTGTCCCCCGTTTCACTCTCCTTTTTCATACTCCCATTTCCCTCCCCTGCTTCACTCCCCTGCTTCACTCCCCTGCTTCAATGTCCTGTTTCAAACTTTTGTTTCAATCTCCTGCTTCCCTCCCCTGCTCCACTCTCCTGTTTCATTCTCCTGTTTTGCAGCCGTGTTTCACTCTCGTGTTTCACTCTTGTGTTTCACTCTTGTGTTTCTCTCTCGATTTTACTCTCGAGTTTCACTCTCGTGTTTCACTCTCGTGTTTCACTATCGTGTTTCACTCTTGTTTTTCACTCCCCTGCTTCACTCCCCTGCTTCACTCCCCTGCTTCCCTGCTCTGCTTCCTTCTCTTGCTCCACTCTCCTGTTTCACTCTCTTGTTTCACTCTCCTGTTTCACTCATGCGTTTCACTCTCCTGATCCAGTCACCTGTTTCACTCCCCTGTTTCACTCCCCTGTTTCACTCACCTGTTTCACTCACCTGTTTCACTCCCCTGTTTCACTCCCCTGTTTCACTCACCTGTTTCACTCCACTGTTTCACTCCACTGTTTCACTCTCCTGATCCAGTCACCGGTTTCACTCTCCTGTTTCACTCCCATATTTCAGTATGCTGTTTCACTCCCATGCTTCACTCCCCTGTTTCACTCATCTGTTTCACTCAACTGATGCTGTCCCCCGTTTCACTCTCCTTTTTCGTACTCCCATTTCACTCCCCTGCTTCACTCTCCTGCTTCTCTCCCCTGCTTCAAGCTCTTGTTTCAATCTCCTATTTCAATCTCCTGTTTCAATCTCCTGCTTCCTTCCCATGCTTCCCTCCCCTGCTTCCCTCCCCTGCTTCCCTCACCTGCTCCACTCTCCTGTTTCACTCTCCTGTTTCACTCTCCTTTTTCACACCCCTGTTTCACTCCCTTGTTTTACTCCCCTGCTTCCCTCCCCTGTTTCACTCTCCTGTTTCACTCTCCAGTTTCAACCGCCTGTTTCAATCGTCTGTTTTACTCACGTGCTTTTCTCTCGTGCTTTAGTCTCGTGTTTCACTCTCGTGTTTCACCCTTGTGTTTCACTCTCCTGATCCAGTCACCTGTTTCCCTCCCCTGTTTCCCTCCCCTGTTTCCCTCCTCTGTTTCCCTCCCCTGTTTCACTCCCCTGTGTCGCTCCCCTGTGTCACTCCCCTGTTTCACTCTCCTGATCCAGTCGCCTGTTTCACTCTCCTTTTTCACTCTCCTGTTTCACTCCCATATTTCATTTTCCTGTTTCACTCCCATGCTTCACTCCCCTGCTTCACTCCCCTGCTTCACTCCCTTGCTTCAATCTCCTGTTTCAATCTCCTGTTTCAATCTCCTGCTTCCCTCCCCTGCTTCCCTGCCCTGCTTCCCTCCCCTGCTTCCCTGCCCTGCTTCCCTCCCCTGCTTCCCTCCCCACTCCACTCTCCTGTTTCACTCTCCTGTTTCCCTCCCATGTTTTACTCCCCTGTTTCACTTATCTGTTTCACTCACCTGATTCTGTCCCCCATTTCACTCTTCTTTTTCATACTCCCATTTCCCTCCCCTGCTTCACTCCCCTGCTTCACTCCCCTGCTTCAATGTCCTGTTTCAAACTTTTGTTTCAATATCCTGCTTCCCTCCCCTGCTCCACTCTCCTGTTTCATTCTCCTGTTTTGCAGCCGTGTTTCACTCTCGTGTTTCACTCTTGTGTTTCACTCTTGTGTTTCTCTCTCGATTTTACTCTCGAGTTTCACTCTCGTGTTTCACTCTCGTGTTTCATTATCGTGTTTCACTCTTGTTTTTCACTCCCCTGTTTCACTCCCCTGCTTCACTCCCCTGCTTCACTCCCCTGCTTCCCTGCTCTGCTTCCTTCTCTTGCTCCACTCTCCTGTTTCACTCTCTTGTTTCACTCTCCTGTTTCACTCATGCGTTTCACTCTCCTGATCCAGTCACCTGTTTCACTCCCCTGTTTCACTCCCCTGTTTCACTCACCTGTTTCACTCCCCTGTTTCACTCCCCTGTTTCACTCACCTGTTTCACTCCCCTGTTTCACTCCCCTGTTTCACTCACCTGTTTCACTCAACTGTTTCACTCCACTGTTTCACTCTCCTGATCCAGTCACCGGTTTCACTCTCCTGTTTCACTCCCATATTTCAGTATGCTGTTTCACTCCCATGCTTCACTCCCCTGTTTCACTCATCTGTTTCACTCAACTGATGCTGTCCCCCGTTTCACTCTCCTTTTTCGTACTCCCATTTCACTCCCCTGTTTCACTCTCCTGCTTCTCTCCCCTGCTTCAATCTCTTGTTTCAATCTCCTATTTCAATCTCCTGTTTCACTCTCCTGTTTCACTCTCCTTTTTCACACCCCTGTTTCACTCCCTTGTTTTACTCCCCTGCTTCCCTCCCCTGTTTCACTCTCCTGTTTCACTCTCCAGTTTCAAACGCCTGTTTCAATCGTCTGTTTTACTCACGTGCTTTTCTCTCGTGCTTTAGTCTCGTGTTTCACTCTCGTGTTTCACCCTTGTGTTTCACTCTCCTGATCCAGTCACCTGTTTCACTCCCCTGTTTCACTCCCCTGTTTCCCTCCCCTGTTTCCCTCCCCTGTTTCCCTCCCCTGATTCCCTCCTCTGTTTCCCTCCCCTGTTTCACTCCCCTGTGTCGCTCCCCTGTGTCACTCCCCTGTTTCACTCTCCTGATCCAGTCGCCTGTTTCACTCTCCTGTTTCACTCTCCTGTTTCACTCCCATATTTCATTTTCCTGCTTCACTCCCCTGCTTCACTCCCCTGCTTCACTCCCTTGCTTCAATCTCCTGTTTCAATCTCCTGTTTCAATCTCCTGCTTCCCTCCCCTGCTTCCCTGCCCTGCTTCCCTCCCCTGCTTCCCTCCCCACTCCACTCTCCTGTTTCACTCTCCTGTTTCCCTCCCATGTTTTACTCCCCTGTTTCACTTATCTGTTTCACTCACCTGATTCTGTCCCCCATTTCACTCTTCTTTCTCATGCTCCCATTTCACTCCCCTGCTTCACTCCCCTGCTTCCCTCCCCTGCTTCCCTCCCCTGCTTCCCTCCCCTGCTTCCCTCCCCTGTTTCACTGCCCTGTTTCACTCCCATGTTTCACTCTCAGTTTCACTCTCCTGTTTTGCAACCCTGCTTCACTCCTCTGATTGATTGTCCTCTTTCACTCCCTTGTTTTACTCCCCTGTTTCACTCTCCTGTTTTGCTCACCCTGTTTCACTCTCCTGTTTCACTCCCCTGTTTCACACCCATGTTTCACTCCCGTGTTACATTATCCTGTTTCACTATCCTGTTTCACTCTCCTGTTTCACTCTCCTGTTTCACTCTCCTGTATCAATCTCCTGTTTCACTCTCCTGTTTTGCAGCCCTGTTTCACCCTAGTGTATCACCCTCGTGTTTCACCCTAGTCTTTCACCCTCGTGTTTCACCCTCGTGTTTCACTTTCGTGTTTCACTCTCATGTTTCACTCACCTGTTGCACTCCCCTCTTTCACTCAACTGATTCTGTCCCCCCATTTCACTCTCCTTTTTCGTATTCCCGTTTCGCTCCCCTGCTTCACCCCCCTGCTTCTCTCCCCTGCTTCACTCCCCTGCTTCAATCCCCTGTTTCCAGCTTTTGTTTCAATTTCCTGCTTCCATCCCCTGCTTCCCTCCCATGCTTCCATCCTCTGCTTCCCTCTCCTGCTTCACTCCCCTGTTTCACTCCCCTGTTTCACTCTCCTGTTTCACTCCCCTATTTCACTCCCTTGTTTCTCTCTCCTGTTTTGCTCTCCCTGTTTCACTCCCCTATTTCACTCCCCTGTTTCACTCTCCTGTTTTGCTCTCCCTGTTTCAATCCCCTGTTTCACGCTCCCCTGTTTCACTCCCATTTCGCTCTTCTGTTTCACTCCCGTTTCACTCTTCTGTTTCACTCCCGTGATACACTCTCCTGTTTCTTTCCCCTGATTCATTCTCCTGTTTCACACCCATGTTTCACTCCCGTGTTACATTGCCCTGTTTCACTCTCCTGTTTCACTCTCCTGTTTCACTCTCCTGTTTCACTCTCCTGTTTTGCAGCCCTGTTTCACCCTCGTGTTTCACGCTCGTGTTTCACCCTCGTGTTTCACCCTCGTGTTTCACTCTCGTGTTTCACTCAGCTGTTGCACTCCCCTGTTTCACTCAACTGAATCTGTCCCCCATTTCACTCTCCTTTTTCGTACTCCCATTTCCCTCCACTGCTTCACTCCCCTGCTTCACTCCCCTGCTTCACTCCCCTGCTTCACTCCACTGCTTCACTCCCCTGCTTCACTCCCCTGCTTCAATCTCCTGTTTACAGCTTTTGGTTCAATCTCCTGCTTCCCTCCCCTGCTTCCCTCCTCTGCTTCCTTCTCCTGTTTCACTCTCCTGTTCCACTCTCCTGTTCCACTCTCCTGTTTCACTCTTGTGTTTCACTCCCCTGTTTCACTCTCGTGTTTCGCTCTCCTATTTCACTCTCCTATTTCACTCCCTTGTTTTACTCTCCTGTTTCGCTCTCGTGTTTCACTCCCCTGTTTTGCTCTCCTGTTTCGCTCTCCTGTTTCGCTCCCCTGTTTTGCTCTCCTGTTTCGCTCTCGTGTTTCACTCTCATGTTTCACTCTCGTGTTTCACTCTCATGTTTCACTCTCCTGCTTCACTCTCCTTCTACACTCCCTGGTTTTACTCCCCTGTTTCACTCTCCTGTATCATTCCCTTATTTCATTTTCCTGTTTCACTCCCATGCTTCACTCCCCTGTTTCATCATCTGATTCTCTCAACTGATTCTGTCCCCCATTTCACTCTCCTTTTTCGTACTCCCATTTCCCTCCCCTGCTTCACTCCCCTGCTTCACTCCCCTGCTTCACTCCCCTGCTTCACTCCCCTGGTTCACACCCCTGGTTCACTCCCCTGGTTCATTCCCCAGGTTCACCCTCATGTTTCACTCTCCTGTTTCACTCTCCAGTTTCACTCCCATATTTCATTTTCCTGTTTCACTCCCATGCTTCACTCCCATGTTTCACTCAATTGATTCTGTTGCCCGTTTCACTCTCATTTTTCGTACTCCCGTTTCCCTCCCCTACATCACTCACCTGCTTCACTCCCCTGCTTCACTCCCCTGCTTCACTGCCCTGCTTCACTCTCCTACTTCAATCTCCTGTTTCAAACTGTTGTTTCAATCTCCTGCTTCCCACCCCTGCTTCCCTCCCGTGCTTCCTTCCACAGCTTCCCTCCACTGCTTCCCTCCCCTGCTCCACTCTCCTCTTTCACTCTCCTGTTTTGTAGCCCTGCTTCAGTCCACTGTTTCACTCTCGTGTTTCACTCTCTTGTTTCACTCTAGTGTTTCACTCTCGTGTTTCACTCTCCTGTTTCATTTCCCTGTTTCACTCTCGTGTTTCACTCTCCTATTTCACTCTCCTATTTCACTCCCTTGTTTTACTCCCCTGTTTCACTCTCCTCTTTCACTCCCATATTTCATTTTCCTGTTTCACTCCCATGCTTCACTCCCCTCTTTCAGTCATCTGTTTCACTCAACTGATTCTGTCCCCTGTTTCACTCTCGTTTTTTGTACTCCCGTTTCACTCCCCTACTTCATTCCCCTGCTTCACTCCCCTGCTTCACTCTCCTGTTTCACTCTCGTGTTTCACTCTCCTGTTTCAGTCTCCTGTTTCACTCTCCTGTTTCACTCCCTTGTTTTACTTCCCTGTTTCACTCTCCTGTTCTGCTCTCCCTGTTTCAATCCCCTGTATCACACTCCCCTGTTTCTCTACCCTGAGTGACTCCTTTTTCTCTGACTCCTTTTTCACACTCCACTGATTCAATCTCCTGTTTCACACCCCTGTTTCATCTCGTGTTTCACACGCCTGTTTCACTCTCTGGGTTCACTCCCCTGTTTTGCAGCCCTACTTCACTCCACTGTTTCACTCTCGTGTTTCACTCTCGTGTTTCACTCCCCTGTTTCACTCCCTTGTTTTACTCCCCTGTTTCACTCTCCTGTTTTGCTCTCCCTGTTTCAATCCCCTGTTTCACACTCCCCTTTTTCACTACCCTTACTGACTCCTTTTTCTCTGACTCCTTTTTCACACTCCCCAATTCAATCTCCTGTTTCACACCCCTGCTTCACTCCCCTGCTTCAATCTCTTGTTTCAATCTCCTGTTTCAATCTACTGTTTCAATCTCCTGCTTCCCTCCCCTGCTTCCCTCCCCTGCTTCAACCCCCCACCCCCCCACTGAACTATTCTGTTTTGCAGCCCTGCTTCAATCTCATGTTTCATTCACGTGTTTCACTCTCGTGTTTCACTCCCTGTTTCACTCTCCTGTTTCATTCCCTTATTTCATTTTCCTGTTTCACTCCCATGCTTTACTCCCCTGTTTCACTCATCTGATTCTCTCCACTGATTCTGTCCCCCATTTCACTCTGCTTTTTCGTACTCCCATTTCACTCCCCTGCTTCACTCCCCTGCTTCCCTCCCCTGCTTCCCTCCCCTGCTTCCCTCCCCTGCTTCCCTCCCCTGTTTCACTGCCCTGTTTCACTCCCCTGTTTCACTCTCAGTTTCACTCTCCTGTTTTGCAACACATGTTCACTCCTCTGATTGATTGTCCTCTTTCACTCCCTTGTTTTACTCCCCTGTTTCACTCTCCTGTTTTGCTCACCCTGTTTCACTCTCCTGTTTCACTCCCCTGTTTCACACCCATGTTTGACTCCCGTGTTACATTATCCTGTTTTACTCTCCTGTTTCACTCTCCTGTTTCACTCTCCTGTATCAATCTCCTGTTTCACTCTCCTGTTTTGCAGCCCTGTTTCACCCTAGTGTATCACCCTCGTGTTTCACCCTCGTCTTTCACCCTCATGTTTCACCCTCGTGTTTCACTTTCGTGTTTCACTCTCATGTTTCACTCACCTGTTGCACTCCCCTCTTTCACTCAACTGATTCTGTCCCCCATTTCACTCTCCTTTTTCGTACTCCCGTTTCCCTCCCCTGCTTCACTCCCCTGCTTCTCTCCCCTGCTTCACTCCCCTGCTTCAATCTCCTGTTTCCAGCTTTTGTTTCAATCTCCTGCTTCCATCCCCTGCTTCCCTCCCATGCTTCCCTCCTCTGCTTCCCTCTCCTGTTTCACTCCCCTGTTTCACTCCCCTATTTCACTCCCTTGTTTCTCTCTCCTGTTTTGCTCTCCCTGTTTCACTCCACTGTTGCACTCCCCTGTTTCACTACCCTGTTTCACTCTCCTGTTTTGCTCTCCCTGTTTCAATCCGCTGTTTCATGCTCCCCTGTTTCACTCCCATTTCGCTCTTCTGTTTCACTCCCGTTTCACTCTTCTGTTTCACTCCCGTGATACACTCTCCTGTTTCTTTCCCCTGATTCATTCTCCTGTTTCACACCCATGTTTCACTCCCGTGTTACATTGCCCTGTTTCACTCTCCTGTTTCACTCTCCTGTTTCACTCTCCTGTTTTGCAGCCCTGTTTCACCCTCGTGTTTCACGCTCGTGTTTCACCCTCGTGTTTCACCCTCGTGTTTCATTCTCGTGTTTCACTCAGCTGTTGCACTCCCCTGTTTCACTCAACTGATTCTGTCCCCCGTTTCACTCTCCTTTTTCGTACTCCCATTTCCCTCCACTGCTTCACTACCCTGCTTCACTCCCCTGCTTCACTCCCCTGCTTCACTCCACTGCTTCACTCCCCTGCTTCACTCCCCTGCTTCAATCTCCTGTTTACAGCTTTTGGTTCAATCTCCTGCTTCGCTCCCCTGCTTCCCTCCTCTGCTTCCTTCTCCTGTTTCACTCTCCTGTTCCACTCTCCTGTTCCACTCTCCTGTTTCACTCTTGTGTTTCACTCCCCTGTTTCACTCACGTGTTTCGCTCTCCTATTTCACTCTCCTATTGCACTCCCTTGTTTTACTCCCCTGTTTGATCCTCCTTTTCAATCCCTTATTTCATTTTCCTGTTTCACTCCCATGCTTCACTCCCCTGTTTCAGTCATCTGTTTCCCTCAACTGATTCTGTCCCCTGTTTCACTCTCCTTTTTTGTACTCCCATTTCACTCCCCTGCTTCACTCCCCTGCTTCACTCCCCTGCTTCACTCCCCTGCTCCAATCTCCTGTTTCAGTCTTTTGTTTCAATCTCCTGCTTCCCTCCGCTGCTTCCCTGCCCTGCTTCCCTCCCCTGCTCCACTCTCCTGTATCACTCTCTTGTTTCATTCTCCCGTTTTGCCGCCCTGTTCCATTCTCCTGTTTCACTCTGCTGTTTCACTCTCGTGTTTCGCTCCCCTGTTTTGCTCCCCTGTTTCACTCCCCTGTTTCGCTCCCTTTTTTCGCTCCTCTGTTTCGCTCCCCTGTTTCGCTCTCCTGTTTCGCTCCCCTGTTTTGCTCTCCTGTTTCGCTCTCGTGTTTCACTCTCGTGTTTCACTCTCGTGTTTCACTCTCATGTTTCACTCTCCTGCTTCACTCTCCTTCTACACTCCCTGGTTTTACTCCCCTGTTTCACTCTCCTGTTTCATTCCCTTATTTCATTTTCCTGTTTCACTCCCATGCTTCACTCCCCTGTTTCATCATCTGATTCTCTCAACTGATTCTGTCCCCCATTTCACTCTCCTTTTTCGTACTCCCATTTCCCTCCCCTGCTTCACTCCCCTGCTTCACTCCCCTGCTTCACTCCCCTGCTTCACTCCCCTGGTTCACACACCTGGTTCACTCCCCTGGTTCATTCCCCAGGTTCACTCTCATGTTTCACTCTCGTGTTTCACTCCCCTGTTTCACTCCCCTGTGTCACTCTCCTGTTTCACTCTCCAGTTTCACTCCCATATTTCATTTTCCTGTTTCACTCCCATGCTTCACTCCCATGTTTCACTCAATTGATTCTGTTGCCCGTTTCACTCTCATTTTTCGTACTCCCGTTTCCCTCCCCTACATCACTCACCTGCTTCACTCCCCTGCTTCACTCCCCTGCTTCACTGCCCTGCTTCACTCCCCTACTTCAATCTCCTGTTTCAAACTGTTGTTTCAATCTCCTGCTTCCCACCCCTGCTTCCCTCCCGTGCTTCCTTCCACAGCTTCCCTCCACTGCTTCCCTCCCCTGCTCCACTCTCCTCTTTCACTCTCCTGTTTTGCAGCCCTGCTTCAGTCCACTGTTTCACTCTCGTGTTTCACTCTCTTGTTTCACTCTAGTGTTTCACTCTCGTGTTTCACTCTCCTGTTTCATTTCCCTGTTTCACTCTCCTCTTTCACTCCCATATTTCATTTTCCTGTTTCACTCCCATGCTTCACTCCCCTCTTTCAGTCATCTGTTTCACTCAACTGATTCTGTCCCCTGTTTCACTCTCCTTTTTTGTACTCCCGTTTCACTCCCCTACTTCATTCCCCTGCTTCACTCCCCTGCTTCACTCTCCTGTTTCACTCTCGTGTTTCACTCTCCTGTTTCAGTCTCCTGTTTCACTCTCCTGTTTCACTCCCTTGTTTTACTTCCCTGTTTCACTCTCCTGTTCTGCTCTCCCTGTTTCAATCCCCTGTATCACACTCCCCTGTTTCTCTACCCTGAGTGACTCCTTTTTCTCTGACTCCTTTTTCACACTCCCCTGATTCAATCTCCTGTTTCACACCCCTGTTTCATCTCGTGTTTCATTCGCCTGTTTCACTCTCTGGGTTCACTCCCCTGTTTTGCAGCCCTACTTCACTCCACTGTTTCACTCTCGTGTTTCACTCTCGTGTTTCACTCCCCTGTTTCACTCCCTTGTTTTACTCCCCTGTTTCACTCTCCTGTTTTGCTCTCCCTGTTTCAATCCCCTGTTTCACACTCCCCTTTTTCACTACCCTTACTGACTCCTTTTTCTCTGACTCCTTTTTCACACTCCCCAATTCAATCTCCTTTTTCACACCCCTGCTTCACTCCCCTGCTTCAATCTCTTGTTTCAATCTCCTGTTTCAATCTACTGTTTCAATCTCCTGCTTCCCTCCCCTGCTTCCCTCCCCTGCTTCAACCCCCCACCCCCCCACTGAACTCTTCTGTTTTGCAGCCCTGCTTCAATCTCGTGTTTCATTCACGTGTTTCACTCTCGTGTTTCACTCCCTGTTTCACTCTCCTGTTTCATTCCCTTATTTCATTTTCCTGTTTCACTCCCATGCTTTACTCCCCTGTTTCACTCATCTGATTCTCTCCACTGATTCTGTCCCCCATTTCACTCTGCTTTTTCGTACTCCCATTTCACTCCCCTGCTTCACTCCCCTGCTTCCCTCCCCTGCTTCCCTCCCCTGCTTCCCTCCCCTGCTTCCCTCCCCTGTTTCACTGCCCTGTTTCACTCCCCTGTTTCACTCTCAGTTTCACTCTCCTGTTTTGCAACACATGTTCACTCCTCTGATTGATTGTCCTCTTTCACTCCCTTGTTTTACTCCCCTGTTTCACTCTCCTGTTTTGCTCACCCTGTTTCACTCTCCTGTTTCACTCCCCTGTTTCACACCCATGTTTGACTCCCGTGTTACATTATCCTGTTTTACTCTCCTGTTTCACTCTCCTGTTTCACTCTCCTGTATCAATCTCCTGTTTCACTCTCCTGTTTTGCAGCCCTGTTTCACCCTAGTGTATCACCCTCGTGTTTCACCCTCGTCTTTCACCCTCATGTTTCACCCTCGTGTTTCACTTTCGTGTTTCACTCTCATGTTTCACTCACCTGTTGCACTCCCCTCTTTCACTCAACTGATTCTGTCCCCCATTTCACTCTCCTTTTTCGTACTCCCGTTTCCCTCCCCTGCTTCACTCCCCTGCTTCTCTCCCCTGCTTCACTCCCCTGCTTCAATCTCCTGTTTCCAGCTTTTGTTTCAATCTCCTGCTTCCATCCCCTGCTTCCCTCCCATGCTTCCCTCCTCTGCTTCCCTCTCCTGTTTCACTCCCCTGTTTCACTCCCCTATTTCACTCCCTTGTTTCTCTCTCCTGTTTTGCTCTCCCTGTTTCACTCCACTGTTGCACTCCCCTGTTTCACTACCCTGTTTCACTCTCCTGTTTTGCTCTCCCTGTTTCAATCCGCTGTTTCATGCTCCCCTGTTTCACTCCCATTTCGCTCTTCTGTTTCACTCCCGTTTCACTCTTCTGTTTCACTCCCGTGATACACTCTCCTGTTTCTTTCCCCTGATTCATTCTCCTGTTTCACACCCATGTTTCACTCCCGTGTTACATTGCCCTGTTTCACTCTCCTGTTTCACTCTCCTGTTTCACTCTCCTGTTTTGCAGCCCTGTTTCACCCTCGTGTTTCACGCTCGTGTTTCACCCTCGTGTTTCACCCTCGTGTTTCATTCTCGTGTTTCACTCAGCTGTTGCACTCCCCTGTTTCACTCAACTGATTCTGTCCCCCGTTTCACTCTCCTTTTTCGTACTCCCATTTCCCTCCACTGCTTCACTACCCTGCTTCACTCCCCTGCTTCACTCCCCTGCTTCACTCCACTGCTTCACTCCCCTGCTTCACTCCCCTGCTTCAATCTCCTGTTTACAGCTTTTGGTTCAATCTCCTGCTTCGCTCCCCTGCTTCCCTCCTCTGCTTCCTTCTCCTGTTTCACTCTCCTGTTCCACTCTCCTGTTCCACTCTCCTGTTTCACTCTTGTGTTTCACTCCCCTGTTTCACTCACGTATTTCGCTCTCCTATTTCACTCTCCTATTGCACTCCCTTGTTTTACTCCCCTGTTTGATCCTCCTTTTCAATCCCTTATTTCATTTTCCTGTTTCACTCCCATGCTTCACTCCCCTGTTTCAGTCATCTGTTTCCCTCAACTGATTCTGTCCCCTGTTTCACTCTCCTTTTTTGTACTCCCATTTCACTTCCCTGCTTCACTCCCCTGCTTCACTCCCCTGCTTCACTCCCCTGCTCCAATCTCCTGTTTCAGTCATTTGTTTCAATCTCCTGCTTCCCTCCGCTGCTTCCCTGCCCTGCTTCCCTCCCCTGCTCCACTCTCCTGTATCACTCTCTTGTTTCATTCTCCCGTTTTGCCGCCCTGTTCCATTCTCCTGTTTCACTCTGCTGTTTCACTCTCGTGTTTCGCTCCCCTGTTTTGCTCCCCTGTTTCACTCCCCTGTTTCGCTCCCTTTTTTCGCTCCTCTGTTTCGCTCCCCTGTTTCGCTCTCCTGTTTCGCTCCCCTGTTTTGCTCTCCTGTTTCGCTCTCGTGTTTCAATCTCGTGTTTCACTCTCGTGTTTCACTCTCATGTTTCACTCTCCTGCTTCACTCTCCTTCTACACTCCCTGGTTTTACTCCCCTGTTTCACTCTCCTGTTTCATTCCCTTATTTCATTTTCCTGTTTCACTCCCATGCTTCACTCCCCTGTTTCATCATCTGATTCTCTCAACTGATTCTGTCCCCCATTTCACTCTCCTTTTTCGTACTCCCATTTCCCTCCCCTGCTTCACTCCCCTGCTTCACTCCCCTGGTTCACTCCCCTGCTTCACTCCCCTGGTTCACACACCTGGTTCACTCCCCTGGTTCATTCCCCAGGTTCACTCTCATGTTTCACTCTCGTGTTTCACTCCCCTGTTTCACTCCCCTGTGTCACTCTCCTGTTTCACTCTCCAGTTTCACTCCCATATTTCATTTTCCTGTTTCACTCCCATGCTTCACTCCCATGTTTCACTCAATTGATTCTGTTGCCCGTTTCACTCTCATTTTTCGTACTCCCGTTTCCCTCCCCTACATCACTCACCTGCTTCACTCCCCTGCTTCACTCCCCTGCTTCACTGCCCTGCTTCACTCCCCTACTTCAATCTCCTGTTTCAAACTGTTGTTTCAATCTCCTGCTTCCCACCCCTGCTTCCCTCCCGTGCTTCCTTCCACAGCTTCCCTCCACTGCTTCCCTCCCCTGCTCCACTCTCCTCTTTCACTCTCCTGTTTTGCAGCCCTGCTTCAGTCCACTGTTTCACTCTCGTGTTTCACTCTCTTGTTTCACTCTAGTGTTTCACTCTCGTGTTTCACTCTCCTGTTTCATTTCCCTGTTTCACTCTCCTCTTTCACTCCCATATTTCATTTTCCTGTTTCACTCCCATGCTTCACTCCCCTCTTTCAGTCATCTGTTTCACTCAACTGATTCTGTCCCCTGTTTCACTCTCCTTTTTTGTACTCCCGTTTCACTCCCCTACTTCATTCCCCTGCTTCACTCCCCTGCTTCACTCTCCTGTTTCACTCTCGTGTTTCACTCTCCTGTTTCAGTCTCCTGTTTCACTCTCCTGTTTCACTCCCTTGTTTTACTTCCCTGTTTCACTCTCCTGTTCTGCTCTCCCTGTTTCAATCCCCTGTATCACACTCCCCTGTTTCTCTACCCTGAGTGACTCCTTTTTCTCTGACTCCTTTTTCACACTCCCCTGATTCAATCTCCTGTTTCACACCCCTGTTTCATCTCGTGTTTCATTCGCCTGTTTCACTCTCTGGGTTCACTCCCCTGTTTTGCAGCCCTACTTCACTCCACTGTTTCACTCTCGTGTTTCACTCTCGTGTTTCACTCCCCTGTTTCACTCCCTTGTTTTACTCCCCTGTTTCACTCTCCTGTTTTGCTCTCCCTGTTTCAATCCCCTGTTTCACACTCCCCTTTTTCACTACCCTTACTGACTCCTTTTTCTCTGACTCCTTTTTCACACTCCCCAATTCAATCTCCTGTTTCACACCCCTGCTTCACTCCCCTGCTTCAATCTCTTGTTTCAATCTCCTGTTTCAATCTACTGTTTCAATCTCCTGCTTCCCTCCCCTGCTTCCCTCCCCTGCTTCAACCCCCCACCCCCCCACTGAACTCTTCTGTTTTGCAGCCCTGCTTCAATCTCGTGTTTCATTCACGTGTTTCACTCTCGTGTTTCACTCCCTGTTTCACTCTCCTGTTTCATTCCCTTATTTCATTTTCCTGTTTCACTCCCATGCTTTACTCCCCTGTTTCACTCATCTGATTCTCTCCACTGATTCTGTCCCCCATTTCACTCTGCTTTTTCGTACTCCCATTTCACTGTTTCACTCCCTTATTTCATTTTCATTTTCCTGTTTCACTCCCCTGCTTCACTCCCCAGCTTCACTCCCCTGCTTCCCTCCCCTGTTTGATCTTTTGTTTCAATCTCATGCTTCCCTCCCCTGCTTTCCTCCCCTGCTCCACTCCGCTGTTTCACTCTCCTGTTTGCCTCCCCTGTTTCACTCTCCTGTTCCACTCTCCTGTTCCACTCTACTGTTCCACTCTCGTGTTCCACTCTCCTGTTTTACTCTCCTGTTCCACTCTCATGTTCCACTCTCGTGTTTCACTCTCCTGTTCCACTCTACTGTTCCACTCTCGTGTTTCACTCTCTTGTTTCACTCTCTTGTTTCACTCTCATGTTTCACTCTCGTGTTTCACTCTCCTATTTCATTCTCCTATTTCACTCTCCTATTTCACTCCCTTGTTTTACTCCCGTGTTTTACTCCCCTGTTTCACTCCCATATTTCATTTTCCTGTTTCACTCCCAAGCTTCACTCCCTTGTTTCAGTCATCTGTTTCACTCATCTGATTCTGTCCCCTGTTTCACTCTCCTTTTTTGTACTCCCTTTTCAATCCCCTGGTCACTCCCCTGCTTCACTCCCCTGCTTCACTCCCCTGCTTCACTCCCCTGCTTCAATCTGCTGTTTCAAAATTTTGTTTCAATCTCCTGCTTCCCTCCCCTCCTTACCTCCTCTGCTTCCCTCTCCAGTTCCACTCTCCTGTTCCACTCTCCTGTTTCACTCTCCTGTTCCACTCTCGTGTATCACCCTCGTGTTTCACCCTCGTGTTTCACTCTCGTGTTTCACTCTTGTGTTTCACTCTCGTTTTTCAGCCTCATGTTTCACTCTCGTGTTTCACTCTTGTGTTTCACTCTTGTGTTTCACTCCCGTTTTTCGCTCTTGTCTTTCACTCTCCTATTTCACTCTCCTGTTTCACTCTCCTATTTCACTCCCTTGTTTTACTCCCCTGTTTCACTCTCCTGTTTCACACCCTTATTTCTTTTACCTGTTTCACTCCCATGCTTCATTCCCCTGTTTCACTCAACTGATTCAGTCCCCCATTTCACTCTCCTTTTTCGTACTCCCATTTCACTCCCCTGCTTCACTCCTCTGCTTCACTCCCCTGCTTCACTAACCTGCTTCACTCCCCTGCATCAATCTCCTGCTTCATTCCCCTGCTTCACTCCCCTGCTTCAATCTCCTGTTTCAAATTTTTGTTTCAATCTCCTGCTTCCCACCCCTGCTTCCCGCCCCTGCTCCACTCTCCTCTTTCACTCTCCTGTTTTGCAGCCCTGTTTCACACTCGTGTTTCACTCTCGTGTTTCACTCTCGTGTTTCGCTCTCCTGTTTCGCTCTCCTGTTTCGGTCTCCTGTTTCGCTCTCCTGTTTCGCTCTCCTGTTTCACTCTCCTGTTTCCCTCTCCTGTTTCACTCACTTGTTTTTCTCCTCTGTTTCAATCTTCTGTTTCACTCCCATATTTCATTTTCCTGTTTCACTCCCACGCTTCACTCCCCTATTTCACTCAGCTGTTTCACTGAACTGATTCACTCCCCTGTTTCACACCCCTAATTCACTCCCCTACTTCACTCCCCTGCTTCACTCCCCTGCTTCACTCCCCTGCTTCACTCATCTGTTTACTCCCCTGCTTCACTCCCCTGCTTCAATCTCCTGCTTCACTCCCCTGCTTCACTCCCCTACTTCACTCCCCTTCTTCACTCCCCTGCTTCAATGCCCTGCTTCAATCTCTTGTTTCAATCAATTGTTTCAAACTCTTGTCTCAATCTCTTGTTTCAATCTATTGTTTCAATCTCCTGCTTCCCTCCCCTGCTTCCATCCCCTGCTTCCCTCTCCTGCTCCAATCTCCTGTTTCATTCTCCTGTTTTGCAGCTCTGTTTCACTTTCGTGTTTCACTTTCATGTTTCACTCTCGTGTTTCACTCTCGTGTTTCACTCTCCTGTTTCACTCTCCTGTTTCACTCTCCTGTTTCACTCAACTGATTGTGTCCCCCGTTTCACTCTCCTTTTTCGTACTCCTGTTTCACTCCCATGTTTCACTCCCACGTTTCACTCCCCTGCTTCACTCCCCTGCTTCACTCCCCTGCTTCACTCCCCTGCTTCACTCCCCTGCTTCCCTCCTCTGCTTCCTTCTCTTGCTCCACTATGCTGTTTCACTCTCCTGTTTCACTCTCCTGTTTCACTCTCGTTTTTCACTCTCGTGTTTCACTCCTGTTTCACTCCCATGCTTCACTCTCCTGTTTTACTCTACTGTTTCACTCTCCTGTTTCACTCTCCTATTTCACTCTCCTGTTTCACTCTCCTGTTTCACTCCCATATTTCATTTTCCTGTTTCACTCCCATGCTTCACTCCCCTGTTTCACTCATCTGTTTCACTCAACTGATTCTGTCCCCTGTTTCACTCTCCTTTTTTGTACTCCCGTTTCACTCCCCTGCTTCACTCCCCTCCTTCACTCCCCTACTTCACTCCCCTGCTTCAATCCCCTGCTTCAATCTCTTGTTTCAATCCCATGTTTCAATCGCCTGTTTCAATCTCCTGCTTCTTTCTCTTGCTTCCCTCCCCTACTTCCCTCCCCTACTTCCCTCCCCTGCTTCCGCCCCCACTGCTCCACTCTCCTGTTTCACTCTCCTGTTTTGCAGCCCTGTTTCACTCCACTGTTTCACTCTACTGTTTCACTCTACTGTTTCTCGTGTTTCACTCTCCTGTTTCACTCTCGTGTTTCACTCTCCTGTTTCAATGTCCTGTTTCGCTCTCCTGTTCTGCTCTCCCTGTTTCAATCATCTGTATCACACTCCCCTCTTTCTCTACCCTGAGTGACTCCTTTTTCTCTGACTCCTTTTTCACACTCCCCTGATTCAATCTCCTGTTTCACACCCCTGTTTCATCTCCTGTTTCACATGCCTGTTTCACTCTCTGGGTTCACTCCCCTGATTTGCAGCCCTACTTCACTCCCCTGTTTCACTCATCTGTTTCACTCAACTGATTCTGTCCCCTGTTTCACTCTCCTTTTTTGTACTCCCGTTTCACTCCCCTGCTTCACTCCCCTGCTTCACTCCCCTGCTTCACACTCCTGCTTCAATCCCCTGCTTCAATCTCTTGTTTCAATCCCCTGTTTCAATCGCCTGTTTCAATCTCCTGCTTCTTTCTCCAGCTTCCCTGCCCTGCTTCCCTCCCCTGCTTCCGCCCCCACTGCTCCACTCTCCTGTTTCACTCTCCTGCTTTGCAGCCCTGTTTCACTCCACTGTTTCACTCTACTCTTTCACTCTACTGT
This sequence comes from Carcharodon carcharias, assembly GCF_017639515.1. NCBI lineage: Eukaryota > Metazoa > Chordata > Chondrichthyes > Lamniformes > Lamnidae > Carcharodon > Carcharodon carcharias. The sequence continues at coordinate 27,076,712 of NC_054476.1, forward strand.
TTCACTCTCGTCTTTCACTCTCCTGTTTCACTCTCGTGTTTCACGCCCTTGTTTTACTCCCCTGTTTCACTCTCCTGTTTTGCTCTCCCTGTTTCAATCCCCTGTTTCACACTCCCCTTTTTCACTACCCTGACTGACTCCTTTTTCTCTGACTCCTTTTTCACACTCCCCTGATCAATCTCCTGTTTCACACTCCTGTTTCACTCTCCTGTTTCACACCTGTGTTTAACTCTCTGGGTTCACTCTCCTGTTTTGCACTCCCCTGTTTTGCAGCCGTTCTTCACTCCCCTGATTGACTGTCCTGTTTCACTTTCCCTTGTTTCACTCAGCTGTTTCACTCCCCTGTTTCACTCAACTGATTCTGTCCCCCGTTTCACTCTCCTGTTTTGTACTCCCGTTTCACTGCCCCAATTCACTCTCGTGTTTCACCCACCTGCTTCACTCCCCTGCTTCCCTTCCCTGCTTCACTTCTCTGTTTCACTCCCCTGTCTCATTGCTCTGTTTCCCTCCCTTGCTACCCTCCCCGGCTTCCCTCCCCGGCTTCCCTTCCCAGCTCCCCTCCCCGGCATCCCTCCCCTGCTTCCCTACCCTGCTTCCGTTCCCTGCTTCCCTCCCCTGCTTCCATTCCCTGCTTCCGTCTCCGTTTCCCTGCTCTGCTTCCCTCCGCTGTTTCACTCCCCTGTTTCACTCTCAGTTTCACTCTCCTGTTTTACTCTGCTGTTTCACTCCCCTGTTTCATTCTCAGTTTCACTCCCCTGTTTCACTCCGCTGTTTCACTCCCCTGTTTCACTCCCCTGTTTCACTCCCCTGTTTCTCACTTCTGTTTCACTCTCCTGTTTCACTCTCCTGTTTCACACCCCAGTTTCACTCCCTTGTTTTACTCCCCTGTTCGACTCTCCTGTTTTGCTCTCCCTGTTTCACTCTCCTGTTTCACACCCCTGTTTCACTCCCCTGTTTCACTCCCCTGTTTCACTCTCCTGTTTCACTCTCCTGTTTCACTCTCCTGTTTTGCAGCCCTTTTTCACCCTCGTGTTTCACCCTCATGTTTCACCCTTGTGTCTCACCCTCGTGTTTCACCCTCGTGTTTCACTCTCGTGTTTCACTCACCTATTTCACTCTCCTGTTTCACTCCCATATTTCATTTTCCTCTTTCACTCCCATGCTTCACTCCCCTGTTTCACTCAGCTGTTTCTCTCCCCTGATTCACTCCCTTGTTTCACTCCCCTACTTCACTCCCCTGCTTCGCTCCCCTGCTTCACTCCCCTGCTTCACTCCCCTGCTTCAATCTCCTGCTTCAATCTCCTGCTTCACTCCCCTGCTTCACTCCCCTACTTCACTCCGCTGCTTCACTCCCCTGCTTCAATCTCCTGCTTCACTCCCCTGCATCACTCCCCTGCTTCACTCCCCTGCTTCACTTCCCAGCTTCAATCTCTTGTTTCAATCAATTGTTTCAAACTCTTGTCTCAATCTCTTGCTTCAATCTCTTGTTTCAATCTACGGTTTCAATCTCCTGTTTCACTCCCCTGCTTCACTCCCCTACTTCACTCCCCTGCAACACTTCCCTGCTTCAATCTCTTGTTTCAATCAATTGTTTCAATCTCTTGTCTCAATCTCTTACTTCAATCTCTTGTTTCAATCTACTGTTTCAATCTCCTGCTTCCCTCCCCTGCTTCCCTCCCCAGCTTCCCTCCCCTTCTCCACTCTCCTGTTGCACTCTCCTGTTTTGCAGCCCTGTTTCACTCTCGTGTTTCACTCTTGTGTTTCACTCTTGTGTTTCTCTCTCGAGTTTCACTCTCGCGTTTCACTCTCGTGTTTCACTATCGTGTTTCACTCTCGTTTTTCACTCCCCTGCTTCACTCCCCTGCTTCACTCCCCTGCTTCACTCCCCTGCTTCCCTCCTCTGCTTCCTTCTCTTGCTACACGCTCCTGTTTCACTCTCTTGTTTCACTCTCCTGTTTCACTCTCCTGTTTCACTCTCCTGTTTCACTCTCGTTTTTCACTCTCGTTTTTCATTCTCGTGTTTCAATCTCGTGTTTCACTCCTGTTTCACTCCCATGCTTCACTCTCCTGTTTCACTCTACTGTTTCACTCTTCTGTTTCACTGTCCTGTTTCACTCTCCTGTTTCACTCTCCTATTTTATTCCCTTGTTTTACTCCCCTGTTTCACTCTCCTGTTTCACTCCCATATTTCATTTTCCTGTTTCACTCCCATGTTTCACTCCCCTATTTCACTCACCTGTTTCACTCAACTGATTCTGTCCCCTGTCTCACTCTCCTTTTTTGTACTCCTGTTTCACTCCCCGGCTTCACTCCACTCATTCACTCCCCTGCTTCACTCCCCTGCTTCAATCTCTTGTTTCAATCCCCTGTATCAATCTCCTGTTTCAATCTCCAGCTTCCCCCACCCCGCCCCCACCCTCCCCCCCCCCACCACCCCACCTACCTCGCCCCCCACCCGCCCCGGTCCAATCTCCTGTTTCACTCTCCTGTTTTGCAGCCCTGCTTCACTCCTCTGTTTCACTCCACTGTTTCACTCTCCTGATCCAGTCACCGGTTTCACTCTCCTGTTTCACTCCCATATTTCAGTATGCTGTTTCACTCCCATGCTTCACTCCCCTGTTTCACTCATCTGTTTCACTCAACTGATTCTGTCCTCCGTTTCACTCTCCTTTTTCGTACTCCCATTTTACTCCCCTGCTTCACTCTCCTGCTTCTCTCCCCTGCTTCAATCTCTTGTTTCAATCTCCTGTTTCAATCTCCTGCTTCCTTCCCATGCTTCCCTCCCCTGCTTCCCTCCCCTGCTTCCCTCACCTGCTCTACTCTCCTGTTTCACTCTCCTGTTTCACTCTCCTTTTTCACACCCCTGTTTCACTCCCTTGTTTTACTCCCCTGCTTCCCTCCCCTGTTTCACTCGCCTGTTTCACTCTCCAGTTTCAATCGCCTGTTTCAATCGTCTGTTTTACTCACGTGCTTTTCTCTCGTGCTTTAGTCTCGTGTTTCACTCTCGTGTTTCACCCTCGTGTTTCACTCTCCTGATCCAGTCACCTGTTTCACTCCCCTGTTTCACTCCCCTGTTTCCCTCCCCTGTTTCCCTCCCCTGTTTCCCTCCCCTGTTTCCCTCCTCTGTTTCCCTCCCCTGTTTCACTCTCCTGTTTCACTCCCCTGTTTCACTCCCCTGTTTCACTCCCCTGTGTCACTCCCCTGTTTCACTCTCCTGATCCAGTCGCCTGTTTCACTCTCCTGTTTCACTCTCCTGTTTCACTCCCATATTTCATTTTCCTGTTTCACTCCCATGCTTCACTCCCCTGCTTCACTCCCCTGCTTCACTCCCCTGCTTCAATCTCCTGTTTCAATCTCCTGTTTCAATCTCCTGCTTCCCTCCCCTGCTTCCCTGCCCTGCTTCCCTCCCCTGCTTCCCTCCCCACTCCACTCTCCTGTTTCACTCTCCTGTTTTTCTCCCATGTTTTACTCCCCTGTTTCACTTATCTGTTTCACTCACCTGATTCTTTGCCCCATTTCACTCTTCTTTTTCGTACTCCCATTTCAGTCCCCTGCTTCACTCCCCTGCTTCCCTCCCCTGCTTCCCTCCCCTGCTTCCCTCCCCTACTTCCCTCCCCTGTTTCACTGCCCTGTTTCACTCCCCTGTTTCACTCTCAGTTTCAATCTCCTGTTTTGCAACTCTGCTTCACTCCCCTGATTGATTGTCCTGTTTCACTCCCTTGTTTTACTCCCCTGTTTCACTCTCCTGTTTTGCTCACCCTGTTTCACTCTCCTGTTTCACTCCCCTGTTTCACACCCATGTTTCACTCCCGTGTTACATTATCCTGTTTCACTCTCCTGTTTCACTCTCCTGTTTCACTCTCCTGTTTCAATCTCCTGTTTCACTCTCCTGTTTTGCAGCCCTGTTTCACCCTCGTGTATCACCCTCGTGTTTCACCCTCGTGTTTCACTCTCATGTTTCACTCACCTGTTGCACTCCCCTCTTTCACTCAACTGATTCTGTCCCCCATTTCACTCTCCTTTTTCGTATTCCCATTTCCCTCCCCTGCTTCACCCCCCTGCTTCACTCCCCTGCTTCTCTCCCCTGCTTCACTCCCCTGCTTCAATCTCCTGCTTCCAGCTTTTGTTTCAATCTCCTGCTTCCATCCCCTGCTTCCCTCCCATGCTTCCCTCCTCTGCTTCCCTCTCCTGTTTCACTCCCCTGTTTCACTCCCCTGTTTCACTCTCCTGTTTCACTCCCCTATTTCACTCCTTTGTTTCTCTCTCCTGTTTTGCTCTCCCTGTTTCACTCCCCTGTTTCACTCCCCTGTTTCACTCTCCTGTTTTGCTCTCCCTTTTTCAATCCCCTGTTTCACACTCCCCTGTTTCACTCCCATTTCGCTCTTCTGTTTCACTCCCGTTTCACTCTTCTGTTTCACTCCCGTGATACACTCTCCTGTTTCTTTCCCCTGATTCATTCTCCTGTTTCACACCCATGTTTCACTCCCGTGTTACATTGCCCTGTTTCACTCTCCTGTTTCACTCTCCTGTTTCACTCTCCTGTTTGCAGCTCCTGTTTGCAGCCCTCGTGTTTCACGCTCGTGTTTCACCCTCGTGTTTCACCCTCGTGTTTCACTCTCGTGTTTCACTCAGCTGTTGCACTCCCCTGTTTCACTCAACTGGTTCTGTCCCCCATTTCACTCTCCTTTTTCGTACTCCCATTTCCCTCCCCTGCTTCACTCCCTTGCTTCACTCCCCTGCTTCACTCCCCTGCTTCACTCCACTGCTTCACTCCCCTGCTTCACTCCCCTGCTTCAATCTCCTGTTTACAGCTTTTGTTTCAATCTCCTGCTTCCCTCCCCTGCTTCCCTCCTCTGCTTCCTGCTCCTGTTTCACTCTCCTGTTCCACTCTCCTGTTCCACTCTCCTGTTTCACTCCTGTGTTTCACTCCCCTGTTTCACTCTCGTGTTTCGCTCTCAGATTTCACTCTCCTATTTCACTCCCTGGTTTTACTCCCCTGTTCCTGTCATCTGTTTCCCTCATCTGATTCTGTCCCCTGTTTCACTCTCCTTTTTTGTACTCCCATTTCACTCCCCTGTGTCACTCCCCTGCTTCACTCCCCTGCTTCACTCCCCTGCTTCACTCCCCTGCTCCAATCTCCTGGTTCAGTCTTTAGTTTCAATCTCCTGCTTCCCTCCGCTGCTTCCCTGCCCTGCTTCCCTCCGCTGCTCCACTCTCCTGTTTCACTCTCCTGTTTCATTCTCCTGTTTTGCAGCCCTGTTCCATTCTCCTGTTTCACTCTCCTGTTTCACTCTCCTGTTTCACTCTCGTGTTTCACTCCCCTGTTTCGCTCTCCTGTTTCGCTCTCGTGTTTCACTCTCGTGTTTCGCTCTCGTGTTTCGCTCTCCTGTTTCACTCCCCTGTTTCGCTCTCCTGTTTCGCTATCCTGTTTTGGTCTCGTGTTTCCCTCTCGTGTTTCGCTCTCGTGTTTTGCTCTCGTGTTTCGCTCTCGTGTTTCGCTATCCTGTTTCGCTCTCCTGTTTCGCTCTCGTGTTTCATTCTCCTGTTTTGCAGCCCTGTTCCATTCTCCTGTTTCACTCTCCTGTTTCACTCTCCTGTTTCACTCTCGTGTTTTGCTCCCCTGTTTCGCTCTCCAGTTTCGCTCTCGTGTTTCGCTCTCCTGTTTCGCTCTCGTGTTTCGCTCTCCTGTTTCACTCCCCTGTTTCGCTCTCCTGTTTTGCTATCCTGTTTTGCTCTCGTGTTTCCCTCTCGTGTTTCGCTCTCGTGTTTTGCTCTCGTGTTTCGCTCTCGTGTTTCGCTATCCTGTTTCGCTCTCCTGTTTCGCTCTCGTGTTTCACTCTCGTGTTTCCCTCTCGTGTTTCACTCTCGTGTTTCGCTCTCGTGTTTCCCTCTCGTGTTTCGCTCTCGTGTTTCGCTCTCGTGTTTCGCTCTCCTGTATCACTCTCCTGTATCGCTGTCCTGTTTTGCTCTCCTGTTTCGCTCTCCTGTTTCGGTCTCCTCTTTCACTCTCCTGTTTCGCTCCTCTGTTTCACTCTGCTGTTTCGCTCCTCTGTTTCGCTCTCCTGTTTCGCTCCCTTGTTTTCCTCCTCTGTTTCACTCTCCTGTTTCACTCCCATATTTCATTTTCCTGTTTCACTCCCATGCTTCACTCCCTTTTTTCACTCATCTGTTTTACTCAACTGATTCAGTCCCCTGTTTCACTCCCCTTTTTTGTACTCCCGTTTCACTCTCCTGCTTCACTCCCCTGCTTTACTCCACTGCTTCACTCCCCTGCTTCCCTCCCCTGGCTCAATCCCCTGCTTCACACACCAGCTTCACTTCCCTGCTTCAATCGCTTGTTTCAATCTCGTGTTTCAATCCCATGCTTCCCTCCCCTGCTCCACTCTCCTGTTTCACTCTCCTGTTTCACTCTCCTGTTTCACTCTCCTGTTTCACTGTGCTGTTTCACTCCCATATTTCATTTTCCTGTTTCACTCCCATGCTTCACTCCCCTGTTTCACTCAATTGATTCTGTCCCCTGTTTCACTCTCCTTTTTTGCACTCCCATTTCACTCCCCTGCTTCACTCCCCTGCTTCACTCCTCTGCTTCACTCCCCTGCTTCACTCCCCTGCTTCACTCCCCTGCTTCACTCTCCTGCTTCAATCTCTTGTTTCAATCCCCTGTTTCAATCGGCTGCTTCCCTCCCCAGCTTCCCTCGCCTGCTTCCCTCCCTTGCTTCCCCCCCTGCTCCACTCTCCTGTTTCACACTCCTGTTTTGCAGCCCTGCTTCACTCCACTGTTTCACTCTCGTGTTTCACACTCGTGTTTCACTCTCGTGTTTCACTCTCGTGTTTCACTCTCGTGTTTCACTCTCCTGTTTCACTCTCCTGTTTCACTCTCCTGTTTCACTCCCTTGTTTTACTCTCCAGTTTCACTCTCCTCTTCTGCTCTCCCTGTTTCAATCCCCTGTATCACACTCCCCTGTTTCTCTACCCTGAGTGACTCCTTTATCTCTGACTCCTTTTTCACACTCCCATGATGCAATCTCCTGTTTCACACCCCTGTTTCACTCTCCTGATTCACACCCCTGTTTCACTCTCTGGGTTCACTCTCCTGTTTTGCGCTCCCCTGTTTTGCAGCCCTTCTTCACTCCCCTGATTGATTGTCCTGTTTCACACTCCCCTGTTTCACTCAGCTGTTTCACTCCCTTGTTTCACTCAACTGATTCGGTCCCCCGTTTCACTCTCCTGTTTTGAACTCCCGTTTCACTCCCCCATTTCACTCCGGTGTTTCCCTCACTTGTTACCCTCCCCAGCTTCCCTCCCCGGCGTCCCTCCCCGGCGTCCCTCCCCTGCTTCCGTTCCCTGCTTCCATTCCCTGCTTCCGTTCCCTGCTTCCCTCCCCTGCTTCCCTCCCCTGCTTCCCACCCCTGCTTCCCACCCCTGCTTCCCTCCCCTGCTTCCTTCCCCTGTTTCACTGCCCTGTTTCACTCCCCTGTTTCACTCTCAGTTTCACTCTCCTGTTTTGCAACCCTGCTTCACTCCCCTGATTGACTTTCCTGTTTCACACTCCCCTGTTTCACTCCTGTTTCACTATCCTGTTTCACTCCTGTGATACACTCTCCTGTTTCATTCCCCTGTTCCATTCTCCTGTTTCACACCCATGTTTCACTCCACTGTTACATTACCCTGTTTCACTATCCTGTTTCACTCTCCTGTTTCACTCTCCTGTTTCACTCTCCTGTTAAAATCGCCTGTTTTACTCAAGTGCTTTACTCTCGTGCTTTACACTCGTGCTTTACACTCGTGCTTTACTCTCGTGCTTTACTCTCGTGTTTCACTCTCGTGTTTCACTCTCCTGATCCAGTCGCCTGTTTCACTCCCCTGTTTCACTCCCCTGTTTCACTCCCCTGTTTCACTCCACTGTTTCACTCCACTGTTTCACTGCACTGTTTCACTCTCCTGATCCAGTCGCCTGTTTCAAGCTCCTGTTTCACTCTTCTGTTTCACTCCCATATTTCAGTTTGCTGTTTCACTCCCATGCTTCACTCCCCTGTTTCACTCATCTGTTTCACTCAACTGATTCTGTCCCCCATTTCACTCTCCTTTTTCGTACTCCCATTTCACTCCCCTGTTTCACTCCCCTGCTTCTCTCCCCTGCTTCAATCTCTTGTTTCAATCTCCTATTTCAATCTCCTGTTTCAATCTCCTACTTCCTTCCCATGCTTCCCTCCCCTGCTTCCCTCACCTGCTTCCCTCGCCTGCTCCACTCTCCTGTTTCACTCTCTTGTTTCACTCTCCTCTTTCACTCCCCTGTTTCACTCCCCTGTGTCACTCCCCTGTTTCACTCTCCTGATCCAGTCGCCTGTTTCACTCCCCTGTTTCACTCCCATATTTCATTTTCCTGTTTCACTCCCATGCTTCACTCCCCTGCTTCACTCCCCTGCTTCACTCCCCTGCTTCACTCCCCTGCTTCAATCTCCTGTTTCAATCTCCTGCTTCCCTCCACTGCTTCCCTGCCCTGCTTCCCTCCCCTGCTTCCCTCCCAACTTCACTCTCCTGTTTGACTCTCCTGTTTCCCTCCTATGTTTTACTCCCCTGTTTCACTTATCTGTTTCACTCAACTGATTCTGTCCCCCATTTCACTCTCCTTTTGCGTACTCCCATTTCACTCCCCTGCTTCACCCCCCTGCTTCCCTCCCCTGCTTCCCTCCCCTGCTTTCCTCCCCTGTTTCACTGCCCTGTTTCACTCCCCTGTTTCACTCTCAGTTTCACTCTCCTGTTTTGCAACCCTGCTTCACTCCCCTGAATGATTGTCCTGTTTCACTCCCTTGTTTTACTCCCCTGTTTCACTCTCCTGTTTTGCTCTCCCTGTTTCATTCTCCTGTTTCACTCCCCTGTTTCACACCCATGTTTCACTCCCATGTTACATTATCCTGTTTCACTCTCCTGTTTCACTCTCCTGTTTCACTCTCCTGTTTCACTCTCCTGTTTTGCAGCCCTGTTTCACTTTCGTGTATCACCCTCGTGTTTCACCGTCTTGTTTCACCCTCGTGTTTCACCCTCACGTTTCACTCTCGTGTTTCACTCTCATGTTTCACTCACCTGTTGCACTCCCCTCTTTCACTCAACTGATTCTGACCCCCGTTTCAATCTCCTTTTTCATACTGCTGTTCCCCTCCCCTGCTTCACCCCTCTGCTTCACTCCCCTGTTTCACTCCCCTGTTTCACTCACCTGTTTCACTCTCCTGTTTCACTCCCCTATTTCACTCCCTTGTTTCTCTCTCCTGTTTTGCTCTCCCTGTTTCGCTCCCCTGTTTCACTCCCCTGTTTCACTCCCCTGTTTCATTCTCCTGTTTTGCTCTTCCTGTTTCACTCCCCTGTTTCACTCCCCTGTTTCATTCTCCTGTTTTGCTCTTCCTGTTTCAATCCCCTGTTACACTCCCGTTTCACTCTTCTGTTTCACTCCCGTGATACACTCTCCTGTTTCACTCCCCTGATTCATTCTCCTGTTTCACACCCATGTTTCATTCCCGTGTTACATTGCCCCGTTTCACTCTCCTGTTTCACTCTCCTGTTTTGCAGCCCTGTTTCACCCTCGTGTTTCACCCTCGCGTTTCACCCTCATGTTTCACTCTCGTGTTTCACTCACCTGTTGCACTCCCCTGTTTCACTCAACTGATTCTGTCCCCCGTTTCACTCTCCTTTTTCGTACTCCCATTTCCCTCCCCTGCTTCACTCCCCTGCTTCACTCCCCTGCTTCACTCCCCTGCTTCACTCCACTGCTTCACTCCCCTGCTTCACTCCCCTGCTTCAATCTCCTGTTTACAGCTTTTGGTTCAATCTCCTGCTTCGCTCCCCTGCTTCCCTCCTCTGCTTCCCTCTCCTGTTTCACTCTCCTGTTCCACTCTCCTGTTCCACTCTCCTGTTTCACTCTTGTGTTTCACTCCCCTGTTTCACTCTCGTGTTTCGCTCTCCTATTTCACTCCCTTGTTTTACTCCCCTGTTTGACCCTCCTGTTTCAATCCCTTATTTCATTTTCCTGTTTCATTCCCATGCTTCACTCCCCTGTTTCAGTCATCTGTTTCCCTCAACTGATTCTGTCCCCTGTTTCACTCTCCTTTTTTGTACTCCTGTTTCACTCCCCTGCTTCACTCCCCTGCTTCACTCCCCTGCTTCACTCCCCTGCTTCAATCTCTTGTTTCAATGTCTTGTTTCAATTTCTTGTTTCAATATCCAGTTTCAATCTCCTGCTTCCCTCCCCTGCTAAGCTCTCCTGTTTCCCTCTCCTGTTTTGCAGCCTTGCTTCACTCCACTGTTTCACTCTTGTGTTTCACTCTCGTGTTTCACTCTCGTGTATCACTCTCGTGTTTCTCTCTCGTGTTTCTCTCATGTGTTTCAATCCCCTGTTTCACTCTCCTTTTTCGTGCTCCCGTTTCACTACCCCATTTCACTCCCATGTTTCACTCCGCTGCTTCACTCCCCTGCTTCACTCCCCTGCTTCACTCCCCTGCTTCAATCTCCTGTTTCACTCTCCTGTTTCACTCTCCAGTTTCACTATCCTGTTTCACTCTCCTGTTCCACTCTCCTGTTCCACTCTCCTGTTCCACTCTCCTGTTCCACTCTCCTGTTTTACTCTCCTGTTTTACTCTCCTGTTTCATTCTCCTGTTTCACTCTGCTGTTCAACTCTCCTGTTTCACTCTCTTGTTCCATTCTCCTGTTTCACTCTCCTGTTTCACTCTGCTGTTTTACTCTCCTGTTTCATTCTCCTGTTTTGCAGCCCTGGTTCACTCTCCTGTTTCACTCTCCTGTTTCACTCTCCTGTTCCACTCTCAAGTTTCACTCTCGTGTTTCACTCTCGTGTTTCACTCTCCTGTTTCACTCTCCTGTTTCATTCTCCTGTTTTGCAGCCCTGTTTCACTCTCCTGTTTCACTCTCCTGTTTCACTCTCCTGTTCCACTCTCCAGTTTCACTCTCATGTTTCACTCTCCTGTTTCACTCTCCTGTTTCATTCTCCTGTTTTGCAGCCCTGTTTCACTCTCCTGTTTCACTCTCCTGTTTCAGTCTCCTGTTCCACTCTCCTGTTTCACTCTCCTGTTCCACTCTCCTGTTTCTCTCTCGTGTTTCACTCTCCTGTTCCACTCTCCTGTTTCACTCTCCTGATTCACTCTCCTATTCCACTCTCCTGTTTCACTCTCGTGTTTCACTCCCCTGTTTCGCTCCCCTGTTTCGTTCCCCTGTTTCGCTCCCCTGTTTCGCTCCCCTGTTTCACTCCCCTGTTTTGCTCTCCTGTTTCACTCTCCTGTTTCAATCGCCTGTTTCAATCGCCTGTTTTACTCTCGTGCTTTACTCTGGTGCTTTACACTCGTGCTTTACTCTCATGCTTTACTTTCGTGCTTTACTCTCGTGTTTCACTCTCGTGTTTCACTCTCGTGTTTCACTCTCGTGTTTCACTCTCCTGATCCAGTCGCCTGTTTCACTCCCCTTGTCACTCCCCTGTTTCACTCCCCTGTGTCACTCCCCTGTTTCACTCTCCTAATCCAGTCGCCTGTTTCACTCTCCTGTTTCACTCTCCTGTTTCACTCCCATATTTCATTTTGATGTTTCACTCCCATGCTTCACTCCCCCTGTTTCACTCATCTGTTTCACTCAACTGATTCTGTCCCCCGTTTCACTCTCCATTTTAGTACTCCCATTTCTCTCCCCTGCTTCACTCCCCTGCTTCAATCTCCTGCTTCATTCTCCTGTATCAATCTCGTTTTTCAATCTCGTGTTTCAAACTACTGCTTCACTCCACTGCTTCCTTCCCCTGCTTCCCTCCCCTGCTTCCCCCCTCTGCGTCACTCCCCTGCTTCACTCCCCTGTTTCACTCCCCTGCTTCACTCCCCTGCTTCAATCCCCTGCTTCAATCTCCTGTTTCACTCTCCTGTTTCACTCTCCTATTTCACTCTCCTGTTTCACTCTCCTATTTCACTCTCCTATTTCACTCCCTTGTTTTTCTCCCCTGTTTCACGCTCCTGTTTCACTCCCATATTTCATTTTCCTGTTTCACACACATGGTTCACTCCTCTGTTTCACTCATCTGTTTCACTCAACTGATTCTGTCTCCTGTTTCACTCTCCTTTTTCGTACTCCCATTTCAGCCCCCTGCTTCGCTCCCCTGCTTCACTCCTTGGTTTTACTCCCCTGTTTCACGCCCCTGTTCCACTCCCTTGTTTTGCTCCCCTGTTTCACTCTCCTGTTTCAATCTCCTGTTTCACTCCCATATTTCATTTTAGAGTTTCACTCCCATGCTTCACTCCCCTGTTTCACTCATCTGTTTCACTCAACTGATTCTGTCCCCAGTTTCACTCTCCTTTCTCGTGCACCTGTTTCACTCCCCTGTTTCACTCCCCTGCTTCACTCCCCTGTTTCACACCCCTGCTTCACTCCCCTGCTTCACTCCGCTGCTTCAATCAGCTGTTTCAATCTTTTGTTTCAATCTCCTGCTTCCCTCCCCTGCTCCACTCTCCTGTTTCACTCTCCTGTTTTGCAGGCCTTTTCACTCTCCTGTTTCACTCTCCTGTTTCACTCTCCTATTTCACTCTCCTGTTTCACTCCCTTGTTTTACTGTCCTGTTACACTCTCCTGTTTCACTCCCATTTTTCAGTTCCAGTTTCATTCCCATGCTTCACTCCCCTCTTTCACTCATCTGTTTCACTCAGCTGATTCTGTCCCCCGTTTCACTCTACTTTTTCGTACTCCCATTTCAATCCCCTGCTTCACTCCCCTGCTTCACTCTCCTGATCCAGTCGCCTGTTTCACTCTCCTCTTTCACTCTCCTATTTCACTCTCCTGTTACACTCCCATATTTCATTTTCCTTTTTCACTCCCATGCTTCACTCCCCTGCTTCACTCCCCTGCTTCATTCCCCTGCTTCAATCTCCTGTTTCAATCTTTTGTTTCAATCTCCTGCTTCCCACCCCAGCTTCCCTCCCCTGCTTCCCTCCGCTGCTTCCGTCCCCTGCTTCCCTCCCCTGCTTCCCTCCCCTGAATCCGTCCCCTGATCTACTCCCCTGTTTCACTCTCCTGTTTCACTCCCATATTTCAGTTTGCTGTTTCACTCCCATGCTTCACTCCCCTGTTTCACTCATCTGTTTCACTCAACTGATTCTGTCCCCCGTTTCACTCTCCTTTTTCGTACTCCCATTTCACTCCCCTGCTTCACTCCTTTGTTTCACTCCCCTCCTTCTCTCCCCTGCTTCACTCCCCTGCTTCAATCTCTTGTTTCAATCTCCTATTTCAATCTCCTGTTTCAATCTCCTGCTTCCCTCCCATGCTTCCCTCCCCTGCTTCCCTCCCCTGCTTCCCTCCCCTGCTCCACTCTCCTGTTTCACTCTCCTGTTTCACTCTCCAGTTTTAATTGCCTGTTTCAATCGTCTGTTTAACTCACGTGCTTTTCTCTCGTGCTTTTCTCTCGTGCTTTACTCTCGTGTTTCACTCTCGTGTTTCACCCTCGTGTTTCACTCTCCTGATCCAGTCACCTGTTTCACACCCCTGTTTCACTCACCTGTTTCACTCCCTTGTTTCCCTCCCCTGTTTCACTCTCCTGATCCAGTCGCCTGTTTCACTCTCCTGTTTCACTCTCCTGTTTCACACCCATATTTCATTTTCCTGTTTCAGCCCATGTTTCACTCCCTTGCTTCAATTCCATGGTTCACTCCCATGCTTCACTCCCCTGCTTCACTTCCCTGCTTCACTCCCCTGCTTCAATCTCCTGTTTCAATCTCCTGTTTCAATCTCCTGCTTCCCTCCCCTGCTTCCATCCCCTGCTTCCCTCCCCTGCTTCCCTCCTCTACTCCACTCTCCTGTTTCACTCTCCTGTTTCACTCCCATGTTTTACTCCCCTGTTTCACTCATCTGTTTCATTCAACTGATTCTGTCCCCCATTTCACTCTCCTTTTTCATACTCCCATTTCACTCCCCTGCTTCACTCCCCTACTTCACTCCCCTGCTTAACTCCCCAGTTTCACTCCCCTGCTTCAATCTCCTGCTTCAATCTCCTGTTTCAATCTCGTGTTTCAATCTCGTGTTTCAAACTTCTGCTTCCCTCCCCTGCTTCCCTCCCCTGCTTCCATCCCCTGGTGCAATCTCCTGTTTGGCAGCCCTGCTTCAATCCCCTGTTTCACTCTCGTGTTTCACTCTCCTGTTTCACTCCCCTGTTTTGCAGACCTGTTTCACCCTCATGTTTCACCCTCACGTTTCACTCTCGTGTTTCACTCCCCTGTTTCAATCAACTGATTCTGTCCCCCGTTTCACTCTCCTTTTTCGTAATCCCGTTTCCCTCCCCGACTTCACTCCCATGTTTCACTCCACGGCTTCACTCCCCTGCTTCCCTCTCCTGTTTCACTCTCCTGTTCCACTCTCCTGTTCCACTCTCCTGTTCCACTCTCCTGTTTCACTCTCATGTTCCACTCTCCTGTTCCACTCTCCTGTTTCACTCTCCTGTTTCATTCTCCTGTTTCACTCTCCTGTTCCACTCTCCTGTTTCACTCCCGTGTTCCACTCTCCTGTTTCACTCTCCTGTTTCACTCTGCTGTTTCACTCCCCTGTTTCACTCAACTGATTCTGTCCCCCGTTTCACTCTCCTTTTTTGTAATCCCATTTCCCTCCCCGACTTCACTCCCATGTTTCACTCCACGGCTACACTCCACTGCTTCCCTCTCCTGTTCCACTCTCCTGTTCCACTCTCCTGTTCCACCCTCCTGTTTCACTCTCCTGTTTCACTCTCCTGTTTCAAACTCCTGTTTCACTCTCCTGTTCCACTCGCCTGCTTCACTCTCCTGTTTCACTCTCCTGTTTCACTCTGCTGTTTTACTCTCCTGTTTCATTCTCCTGTTTTGCAGCCCTGTTTCACTCTGCTGTTTCACTCTCCTGTTCCACTATCCTGTTCCACTCTCAAATTTCACTCTCGTGTTTCACTCTCGTGTTTCACTCTCCTGTTTCATTCTCCTGTTTTGCAGCCCTGTTTCACTCTCCTGTTTCACTCCCCTGTTTCACTCCCCTGTTTCATTCTCCTGTTTTGCTCTTCCTGTTTCACTCCCCTGTTTCACTCCCCTGTTTCATTCTCCTGTTTTGCTCTTCCTGTTTCAATCCCCTGTTACACTCCCGTTTCACTCTTCTGTTTCACTCCCGTGATACACTCTCCTGTTTCACTCCCCTGATTCATTCTCCTGTTTCACACCCATGTTTCATTCCCGTGTTACATTGCCCCGTTTCACTCTCCTGTTTCACTCTCCTGTTTTGCAGCCCTGTTTCACCCTCGTGTTTCACCCTCGCGTTTCACCCTCATGTTTCACTCTCGTGTTTCACTCACCTGTTGCACTCCCCTGTTTCACTCAACTGATTCTGTCCCCCGTTTCACTCTCCTTTTTCGTACTCCCATTTCCCTCCCCTGCTTCACTCCCTGCTTCACTCCCCTGCTTCACTCCCCTGCTTCACTCCACTGCTTCACTCCCCTGCTTCACTCCCCTGCTTCAATCTCCTGTTTACAGCTTTTGGTTCAATCTCCTGCTTCGCTCCCCTGCTTCCCTCCTCTGCTTCCCTCTCCTGTTTCACTCTCCTGTTCCACTCTCCTGTTCCACTCTCCTGTTTCACTCTTGTGTTTCACTCCCCTGTTTCACTCTCGTGTTTCGCTCTCCTATTTCACTCCCTTGTTTTACTCCCCTGTTTGACCCTCCTGTTTCAATCCCTTATTTCATTTTCCTGTTTCACTCCCATGCTTCACTCCCCTGTTTCAGTCATCTGTTTCCCTCAACTGATTCTGTCCCCTGTTTCACTCTCCTTTTTTGTACTCCTGTTTCACTCCCCTGCTTCACTCCCCTGCTTCACTCCCCTGCTTCACTCCCCTGCTTCAATCTCTTGTTTCAATGTCTTGTTTCAATTTCTTGTTTCAATATCCAGTTTCAATCTCCTGCTTCCCTCCCCTGCTAAGCTCTCCTGTTTCCCTCTCCTGTTTTGCAGCCTTGCTTCACTCCACTGTTTCACTCTTGTGTTTCACTCTCGTGTTTCACTCTCGTGTTTCACTCTCGTGTTTCTCTCTCGTGTTTCTCTCATGTGTTTCAATCCCCTGTTTCACTCTCCTTTTTCGTGCTCCCGTTTCACTACCATATTTCACTCCCATGTTTCACTCCGCTGCTTCACTCCCCTGCTTCACTCCCCTGCTTCACTCCCCTGCTTCAATCTCCTGTTCCACTCTCCTGTTCCACTCTCCTGTTCCACTCTCCTGTTTTACTCTCCTGTTTTACTCTCCTGTTTCATTCTCCTGTTTCACTCTGCTGTTCAACTCTCCTGTTTCACTCTCTTGTTCCATTCTCCTGTTTCACTCTCCTGTTTCACTCTGCTGTTTTACTCTCCTGTTTCATTCTCCTGTTTTGCAGCCCTGGTTCACTCTCCTGTTTCACTCTCCTGTTTCACTCTCCTGTTCCACTCTCAAGTTTAACTCTCGTGTTTCACTCTCGTGTTTCACTCTCCTGTTTCACTCTCCTGTTTCATTCTCCTGTTTTGCAGCCCTGTTTCACTCTCCTGTTTCACTCTCCTGTTTCACTCTCCTGTTCCACTCTCCAGTTTCACTCTCGTGTTTCACTCTCCTGTTTCACTCTCCTGTTTCATTCTCCTGTTTTGCAGCCCTGTTTCACTCTCCTGTTTCAGTCTCCTGTTTCACTCTCCTGTTCCACTCTCCAGTTTCACTCTCGTGTTTCACTCTCCTATTTCACTCTCCTGTTACACTCCCATATTTCATTTTCCTTTTTCACTCCCATGCTTCACTCCCCTGCTTCACTCCCCTGCTTCATTCCCCTGCTTCAATCTCCTGTTTCTATCTTTTGTTTCAATCTCCTGCTTCCCACCCCAGCTTCCCTCCCCTGCTTCCCTCCGCTGCTTCCGTCCCCTGCTTCCCTCCCCTGCTTCCCTCCCCTGAATCCGTCCCCTGATCTACTCCCCTGTTTCACTCTCCTGTTTCACTCCCATATTTCAGTTTGCTGTTTCACTCCCATGCTTCACTCCCCTGTTTCACTCATCTGTTTCACTCAACTGATTCTGTCCCCCGTTTCACTCTCCTTTTTCGTACTCCCATTTCACTCCCCTGCTTCACTCCTTTGTTTCACTCCCCTCCTTCTCTCCCCTGCTTCACTCCCCTGCTTCAATCTCTTGTTTCAATCTCCTATTTCAATCTCCTGTTTCAATCTCCTGCTTCCCTCCCATGCTTCCCTCCCCTGCTTCCCTCCCCTGCTTCCCTCCCCTGCTCCACTCTCCTGTTTCACTCTCCTGTTTCACTCTCCAGTTTTAATTGCCTGTTTCAATCGTCTGTTTAACTCACGTGCTTTTCTCTCGTGCTTTTCTCTCGTGCTTTACTCTCGTGTTTCACTCTCGTGTTTCACCCTCGTGTTTCACTCTCCTGATCCAGTCACCTGTTTCACACCCCTGTTTCACTCACCTGTTTCACTCCCTTGTTTCCCTCCCCTGTTTCACTCTCCTGATCCAGTCGCCTGTTTCACTCTCCTGTTTCACTCTCCTGTTTCACACCCATATTTCATTTTCCTGTTTCAGCCCATGTTTCACTCCCCTGCTTCAATTCCATGGTTCACTCCCATGCTTCACTCCCCTGCTTCACTTCCCTGCTTCCCTCCCCTGCTTCCATCCCCTGCTTCCCTCCCCTGCTTCCCTCCTCTACTCCACTCTCCTGTTTCACTCTCCTGTTTCACTCCCATGTTTTACTCCCCTGTTTCACTCATCTGTTTCATTCAACTGATTCTGTCCCCCATTTCACTCTCCTTTTTCATACTCCCATTTCACTCCCCTGCTTCACTCCCCTACTTCACTCCCCTGCTTAACTCCCCTGTTTCACTCCCCTGCTTCAATCTCCTGCTTCAATCTCCTGTTTCAATCTCGTGTTTCAATCTCGTGTTTCAAACTTCTGCTTCCCTCCCCTGCTTCCCTCCCCTGCTTCCATCCCCTGGTGCAATCTCCTGTTTGGCAGCCCTGCTTCAATCCCCTGTTTCACTCTCGTGTTTCACTCTCCTGTTTCACTCCCCTGTTTTGCAGACCTGTTTCACCCTCATGTTTCACCCTCACGTTTCACTCTCGTGTTTCACTCCCCTGTTTCACTCAACTGATTCTGTCCCCCGTTTCACTCTCCTTTTTCGTAATCCCGTTTCCCTCCCCGACTTCACTCCCATGTTTCACTCCACGGCTTCACTCCCCTGCTTCCCTCTCCTGTTTCACTCTCCTGTTCCACTCTCCTGTTCCACTCTCCTGTTCCACTCTCCTGTTTCACTCTCATGTTCCACTCTCCTGTTCCACTCTCCTGTTTCACTCTCCTGTTTCATTCTCCTGTTTCACTCTCCTGTTCCACTCTCCTGTTTCACTCCCGTGTTCCACTCTCCTGTTTCACTCTCCTGTTTCACTCTGCTGTTTCACTCCCCTGTTTCACTCAACTGATTCTGTCCCCCGTTTCACTTTCCTTTTTTGTAATCCCATTTCCCTCCCCGACTTCACTCCCATGTTTCACTCCACGGCTACACTCCACTGCTTCCCTCTCCTGTTCCACTCTCCTGTTCCACTCTCCTGTTCCACCCTCCTGTTTCACTCTCCTGTTTCACTCTCCTGTTTCAAACTCCTGTTTCACTCTCCTGTTCCACTCGCCTGCTTCACTCTCCTGTTTCACTCTCCTGTTTCACTCTGCTGTTTCACTCCCCTGTTTCACTCAACTGATTCTGTCCCCCGTTTCACTCTCCTTTTTTGTAATCTCATTTCCCTCCCCGACTTCACTCCCATGTTTCACTCCACGGCTACACTCCACTGCTTCCCTCTCCTGTTCCACTCTCCTGTTCCACTCTCCTGTTCCACCCTCCTGTTTCACTCTCCTGTTTCACTCTCCTGTTTCAAACTCCTGTTTCACTCTCCTGTTCCACTCGCCTGCTTCACTCTCCTGTTTCACTCTCCTGTTTCACTCTGCTGTTTTACTCTCCTGTTTCATTCTCCTGTTTTGCAGCCCTGTTTCACTCTGCTGTTTCACTCTCCTGTTCCACTATCCTGTTCCACTCTCAAATTTCACTCTCGTGTTTCACTCTCGTGTTTCACTCTCCTGTTTCATTCTCCTGTTTTGCAGCCCTGTTTCACTCTCCTGTTTCACTCTCCTGTTTCACTCCCCTGTTTCATTCTCCTGTTTTGCTCTTCCTGTTTCACTCCCCTGTTTCACTCCCCTGTTTCATTCTCCTGTTTTGCTCTTCCTGTTTCAATCCCCTGTTACACTCCCGTTTCACTCTTCTGTTTCACTCCCGTGATACACTCTCCTGTTTCACTCCCCTGATTCATTCTCCTGTTTCACACCCATGTTTCATTCCCGTGTTACATTGCCCCGTTTCACTCTCCTGTTTCACTCTCCTGTTTTGCAGCCCTGTTTCACCCTCATGTTTCACCCTCGCGTTTCACCCTCATGTTTCACTCTCGTGTTTCACTCACCTGTTGCACTCCCCTGTTTCACTCAACTGATTCTGTCCCCCGTTTCACTCTCCTTTTTCGTACTCCCATTTCCCTCCCCTGCTTCACTCCCCTGCTTCACTCCCCTGCTTCACTCCCCTGCTTCACTCCACTGCTTCACTCCCCTGCTTCACTCCCCTGCTTCAATCTCCTGTTTACAGCTTTTGGTTCAATCTCCTGCTTCGCTCCCCTGCTTCCCTCCTCTGCTTCCCTCTCCTGTTTCACTCTCCTGTTCCACTCTCCTGTTCCACTCTCCTGTTTCACTCTTGTGTTTCACTCCCCTGTTTCACTCTCGTGTTTCGCTCTCCTATTTCACTCCCTTGTTTTACTCCCCTGTTTGACCCTCCTGTTTCAATCCCTTATTTCATTTTCCTGTTTCACTCCCATGCTTCACTCCCCTGTTTCAGTCATCTGTTTCCCTCAACTGATTCTGTCCCCTGTTTCACTCTCCTTTTTTGTACTCCTGTTTCACTCCCCTGCTTCACTCCCCTGCTTCACTCCCCTGCTTCACTCCCCTGCTTCAATCTCTTGTTTCAATGTCTTGTTTCAATTTCTTGTTTCAATATCCAGTTTCAATCTCCTGCTTCCCTCCCCTGCTTAGCTCTCCTGTTTCCCTCTCCTGTTTTGCAGCCTTGCTTCACTCCACTGTTTCACTCTTGTGTTTCACTCTCGTGTTTCACTCTCGTGTTTCACTCTCGTGTTTCTCTCTCGTGTTTCTCTCATGTGTTTCAATCCCCTGTTTCACTCTCCTTTTTCGTGCTCCCGTTTCACTACCATATTTCACTCCCATGTTTCACTCCGCTGCTTCACTCCCCTGCTTCACTCCCCTGCTTCACTCCCCTGCTTCAATCTCCTGTTCCACTCTCCTGTTCCACTCTCCTGTTCCACTCTCCTGTTTTACTCTCCTGTTTTACTCTCCTGTTTCATTCTCCTGTTTCACTCTGCTGTTCAACTCTCCTGTTTCACTCTCTTGTTCCATTCTCCTGTTTCACTCTCCTGTTTCACTCTGCTGTTTTACTCTCCTGTTTCATTCTCCTGTTTTGCAGCCCTGGTTCACTCTCCTGTTTCACTCTCCTGTTTCACTCTCCTGTTTCATTCTCCTGTTCCACTCTCCTGTTCCACTCTCCTGTTTCACTCTCATGTTCCACTCTCCTGTTCCACTCTCCTGTTTCACTCTCCTGTTTCATTCTCCTGTTTCACTCTCCTGTTCCACTCTCCTGTTTCACTCCCGTGTTCCACTCTCCTGTTTCACTCTCCTGTTTCACTCTGCTGTTTCACTCCCCTGTTTCACTCAACTGATTCTGTCCCCCGTTTCACTCTCCTTTTCTGTAATCCCATTTCCCTCCCCGACTTCACTCCCATGTTTCACTCCACGGCTACACTCCACTGCTTCCCTCTCCTGTTCCACTCTCCTGTTCCACTCTCCTGTTCCACCCTCCTGTTTCACTCTCCTGTTTCACTCTCCTGTTTCAAACTCCTGTTTCACTCTCCTGTTCCACTCGCCTGCTTCACTCTCCTGTTTCACTCTCCTGTTTCACTCTGCTGTTTTACTCTCCTGTTTCATTCTCCTGTTTTGCAGCCCTGTTTCACTCTGCTGTTTCACTCTCCTGTTCCACTATCCTGTTCCACTCTCAAATTTCACTCTCGTGTTTCACTCTCGTGTTTCACTCTCCTGTTTCATTCTCCTGTTTTGCAGCCCTGTTTCACTCTCCTGTTTCACTCTCCTGTTTCACTCCCCTGTTTCATTCTCCTGTTTTGCTCTTCCTGTTTCACTCCCCTGTTTCACTCCCCTGTTTCATTCTCCTGTTTTGCTCTTCCTGTTTCAATCCCCTGTTACACTCCCGTTTCACTCTTCTGTTTCACTCCCGTGATACACTCTCCTGTTTCACTCCCCTGATTCATTCTCCTGTTTCACACCCATGTTTCATTCCCGTGTTACATTGCCCCGTTTCACTCTCCTGTTTCACTCTCCTGTTTTGCAGCCCTGTTTCACCCTCGTGTTTCACCCTCGCGTTTCACCCTCATGTTTCACTCTCGTGTTTCACTCACCTGTTGCACTCCCCTGTTTCACTCAACTGATTCTGTCCCCCGTTTCACTCTCCTTTTTCGTACTCCCATTTCCCTCCCCTGCTTCACTCCCCTGCTTCACTCCCCTGCTTCACTCCCCTGCTTCACTCCACTGCTTCACTCCCCTGCTTCACTCCCCTGCTTCAATCTCCTGTTTACAGCTTTTGGTTCAATCTCCTGCTTCGCTCCCCTGCTTCCCTCCTCTGCTTCCCTCTCCTGTTTCACTCTCCTGTTCCACTCTCCTGTTCCACTCTCCTGTTTCACTCTTGTGTTTCACTCCCCTGTTTCACTCTCGTGTTTCGCTCTCCTATTTCACTCCCTTGTTTTACTCCCCTGTTTGACCCTCCTGTTTCAATCCCTTATTTCATTTTCCTGTTTCACTCCCATGCTTCACTCCCCTGTTTCAGTCATCTGTTTCCCTCAACTGATTCTGTCCCCTGTTTCACTCTCCTTTTTTGTACTCCTGTTTCACTCCCCTGCTTCAATCCCCTGCTTCACTCCCCTGCTTCACTCCCCTGCTTCAATCTCTTGTTTCAATGTCTTGTTTCAATTTCTTGTTTCAATATCCAGTTTCAATCTCCTGCTTCCCTCCCCTGCTTAGCTCTCCTGTTTCCCTCTCCTGTTTTGCAGCCTTGCTTCACTCCACTGTTTCACTCTTGTGTTTCACTCTCGTGTTTCACTCTCGTGTTTCACTCTCGTGTTTCTCTCTCGTGTTTCTCTCATGTGTTTCAATCCCCTGTTTCACTCTCCTTTTTCGTGCTCCCGTTTCACTACCATATTTCACTCCCATGTTTCACTCCGCTGCTTCACTCCCCTGCTTCACTCCCCTGCTTCACTCCCCTGCTTCAATCTCCTGTTCCACTCTCCTGTTCCACTCTCCTGTTCCACTCTCCTGTTTTACTCTCCTGTTTTACTCTCCTGTTTCATTCTCCTGTTTCACTCTGCTGTTCAACTCTCCTGTTTCACTCTCTTGTTCCATTCTCCTGTTTCACTCTCCTGTTTCACTCTGCTGTTTTACTCTCCTGTTTCATTCTCCTGTTTTGCAGCCCTGGTTCACTCTCCTGTTTCACTCTCCTGTTTCACTCTCCTGTTCCACTCTCCTGTTTCACTCTCATGTTCCACTCTCCTGTTCCACTCTCCTGTTTCACTCTCCTGTTTCATTCTCCTGTTTCACTCTCCTGTTCCACTCTCCTGTTTCACTCCCGTGTTCCACTCTCCTGTTTCACTCTCCTGTTTCACTCTGCTGTTTCACTCCCCTGTTTCACTCAACTGATTCTGTCCCCCGTTTCACTCTCCTTTTTTGTAATCCCATTTCCCTCCCCGACTTCACTCCCATGTTTCACTCCACGGCTACACTCCACTGCTTCCCTCTCCTGTTCCACTCTCCTGTTCCACTCTCCTGTTCCACCCTCCTGTTTCACTCTCCTGTTTCACTCTCCTGTTTCAAACTCCTGTTTCACTCTCCTGTTCCACTCGCCTGCTTCACTCTCCTGTTTCACTCTCCTGTTTCACTCTGCTGTTTTACTCTCCTGTTTCATTCTCCTGTTTTGCAGCCCTGTTTCACTCTGCTGTTTCACTCTCCTGTTCCACTATCCTGTTCCACTCTCAAATTTCACTCTCGTGTTTCACTCTCGTGTTTCACTCTCCTGTTTCATTCTCCTGTTTTGCAGCCCTGTTTCACTCTCCTGTTTCACTCTCCTGTTTCACTCCCCTGTTTCATTCTCCTGTTTTGCTCTTCCTGTTTCACTCCCCTGTTTCACTCCCCTGTTTCATTCTCCTGTTTTGCTCTTCCTGTTTCAATCCCCTGTTACACTCCCGTTTCACTCTTCTGTTTCACTCCCGTGATACACTCTCCTGTTTCACTCCCCTGATTCATTCTCCTGTTTCACACCCATGTTTCATTCCCGTGTTACATTGCCCCGTTTCACTCTCCTGTTTCACTCTCCTGTTTTGCAGCCCTGTTTCACCCTCGTGTTTCACCCTCGCGTTTCACCCTCATGTTTCACTCTTGTGTTTCACTCACCTGTTGCACTCCCCTGTTTCACTCAACTGATTCTGTCCCCCGTTTCACTCTCCTTTTTCGTACTCCCATTTCCCTCCCCTGCTTCACTCCCCTGCTTCACTCCCCTGCTTCACTCCCCTGCTTCACTCCACTGCTTCACTGCCCTGCTTCACTCCCCTGCTTCAATCTCCTGTTTACAGCTTTTGGTTCAATCTCCTGCTTCGCTCCCCTGCTTCCCTCCTCTGCTTCCCTCTCCTGTTTCACTCTCCTGTTCCACTCTCCTGTTCCACTCTCCTGTTTCACTCTTGTGTTTCACTCCCCTGTTTCACTCTCGTGTTTCGCTCTCCTATTTCACTCCCTTGTTTTACTCCCCTGTTTGACCCTCCTGTTTCAATCCCTTATTTCATTTTCCTGTTTCACTCCCATGCTTCACTCCCCTGTTTCAGTCATCTGTTTCCCTCAACTGATTCTGTCCCCTGTTTCACTCTCCTTTTTTGTACTCCTGTTTCACTCCCCTGCTTCACTCCCCTGCTTCACTCCCCTGCTTCACTCCCCTGCTTCAATCTCTTGTTTCAATGTCTTGTTTCAATTTCTTGTTTCAATATGCAGTTTCAATCTCCTGCTTCCCTCCACGGCTAAGCTCTCCTGTTTCCCTCTCCTGTTTTGCAGCCTTGCTTTCATTCTCCTGTTTCACTCTGCTGTTCAACTCTCCTGTTTCACTCTCCTGTTCCACTCTCCTGTTTCACTCTCGTGTTTCACTCCCGTGTTACGATCCCCAAGCTCCCCTGTTTCGCTCCCCTGTTTCGCTCCCTTGTTTCGCTCCCCTGTTTCGCTCCCCTGTTTCACTCCCCTGTTTCGCTCTCCAGTTTCACTCTCCTGTTACAATCGCCTGTTTCACTCGCCTGTTTTACTCACGTGCTTTACTCTCGTGCTTTACACTCGTGCTTTACTCTCGTGCTTTACTTTCGTGCTTTACTGTCGTGTTTCACTCTCGTGTTTCACTCTCGTGTTTCACTATCGTGTTTCACTCTCCTGATCCAGTCGCCTGTTTCACTCCCCTGTTTCACTCCCCTGTTTCACTCCCCTGTGTCACTCCCCTGTTTCACTCTCCTGATCCAGTCGCCTGTTTCACTCTCCTGTTTCACTCTCCTGTTTCACTCCCTGGTTTTACTCCCCTGTTTTACTCTCCTGTTTCACTCCCATATTTCATTTTCCTGTTTCACTCCCATGCTTCACTCCCCTGTTTCACTCCCCTGTTTCACTCCCCTGTTTCACTCATCTGTTTCACTTAACTGTTTCACTCAACTGATTCTGTCCCTTTTTTCACTCTCCTTTTTTGTACTCCCCTGTTTCACTCCCCTGTTTCACTCCCCTGCTTCACTCCCCTCCTTCAATCTCTTGTTTCAATTCCCTGTTTCAATCCCCTGTTTCACTCTCGTGATTCACTCTCGTGTTTCACTCTCGTGTTTCACTCTCCTGTTTCACTCTCCTGTTTCACTCTCGTGTTTCACTCTCGTGTTTCATTCGTGTTTAACTCCATTGTTTTACTCCCCTGTTTCACTCTCCTGTTTTGCTCTCCCTGTTTCAATCCCCTGTTTCACTCCCATATTTCATTTTCCTGTTTCATTCTCATGCTTCACTCAGCTGTTTCATCAACTGATTCTGTCCCCCGTTTCACTCTCCTTTTTCGTACTCCCATTTCACTCCCCTGCTTCACTCCCCTGCTTCGTTCCCCTGCTTCACTCCCCTGCTTCACAGCCCTGTTTCAATCTTTTGTTTCAATCTCCTGCTTCCCTCCTCTGCTTCCCTCCTCTGCTTCTCTCCCCTGCTTCACTCCCCTGCGCCACTCTCCTGTTTCACTCTCCTGTTTCACTCTCCTGTTTCACTCGCATGCTTCACTTCACTGTTTCACTCCCCTGTTTCACTCCCCTGTTTCACTCCCCTGTTTCAATCTCCTTTTTCACTCTCCTGTTTCACTCTCCTGTTTCACTCCATTGTTTTTCTCCCCTGTTTCACTCTCCTGTTTTTCTCCCCTGTTTCACTCTCCTGTTTCACTCCCCTGTTTCACTCCCTTGTTTCACTCCCCTGTTTCACTCCCTTTTTTTTCTCCCCTGTTTCACTCTCCTGTTTCACTCTCCTGTTTCACTCTCCTGTTTCACTCCCAAATTTAATTTTCCACTTTCACTCCCATGCTTCACTCCCCTGTTTCACTCATCTGTTTCAATCAACTGATTCTGTCCCCTCTTTCACTCCCCTGTTTCACTCCCCTGCTTCACTCCCCTGCTTTCCTCCCCTGCTTCCCTCCCCTGCTCCACTCTCCTGTTTCACTCTCGTGTTTCACTCTCCTGTTTTGCATCACTGTTTCACTCTCCTGTTTCACTCTCCTGTTTCACTCTCCTGTTCCACTCTCCTGTTTCACTCTCCCGTTCCACTCTCCTGTTTCTCTCTCATGTTTCACTCTCCTGTTTCACTCTCCTGATTCACTCTCCTGTTCCACTCTCCTGTTTCACTCTCGTGGTTCACTCCCGTGTTTCGATCCCCAAGATCCCCTGTTTCGCTCCCCTGTTTCGCTCCCTTGTTTCGCTCCCCTGTTTCGCTCCCCTGTTTCACTCCCCTGTTTCGCTCTCCAGTTTCACTCTCCTGTTTCAATCGCCTGTTTCAATCGTCTGTTTTACTCACGTGCTTTACTATCATGCTTTACACTCGTGCTTTACTCTTGTGCTTTACTTTCGTGCTTTACTGTCGTGTTTCACGCTCGTGTTTCAATCTCGTGTTTCACTATCGTGTTTCACTCTCCTGATCCAGTCGCCTGTTTCACTCCCCTGTTTCACTCCCCTGTTTCACTCTCCTGATCCAGTCGCCTGTTTTACTCTCCTGTTTCACTATCCTGTTTCACTCTCCTGTTTCACTCTCCT
Organism: Carcharodon carcharias; assembly: GCF_017639515.1. Lineage (NCBI taxonomy): Eukaryota > Metazoa > Chordata > Chondrichthyes > Lamniformes > Lamnidae > Carcharodon > Carcharodon carcharias. The sequence goes on from NC_054476.1 coordinate 27,103,194, forward strand.
GTTTCACTCCCTTGTTTTTCTCCCCTGTTTCACGCTCCTGTTTCACTCCCATATTTCATTTTCCTGTTTCACACACATGGTTCACTCCTCTGTTTCACTCATCTGTTTCACTCAACTGATTCTGTCTCCTGTTTCACTCTCCTTTTTCGTACTCCCATTTCAGCCCCCTGCTTCGCTCCCCTGCTTCACTCCTTGGTTTTACTCCCCTGTTTCACGCCCCTGTTTCACTCCCTTGTTTTGCTCCCCTGTTTCACTCTCCTGTTTCAATCTCCTGTTTCACTCCCATATTTCATTTTAGAGTTTCACTCCCATGCTTCACTCCCCTGTTTCACTCATCTGTTTCACTCAACTGATTCTGTCCCCAGTTTCACTCTCCTTTCTCGTGCACCTGTTTCACTCCCCTGTTTCACTCCCCTGCTTCACTCCACTGTTTCACACCCCTGCTTCACTCCCCTGCTTCACTGCCCTGCTTCGCCCCCCTGCTTCACTCCCCTGCTTCACTCCGCTGCTTCAATCAGCTGTTTCAATCTTTTGTTTCAATCTCCTGCTTCCCTCCCCTGCTCCACTCTCCTGTTTCACTCTCCTGTTTTGCAGGCCTTTTCACTCTCCTGTTTCACTCTCCTGTTTCACTCTCCTATTTCACTCTCCTGTTTCACTCCCTTGTTTTACTGTCCTGTTACACTCTCCTGTTTCACTCCCATTTTTCAGTTCCAGTTTCATTCCCATGCTTCACTCCCCTCTTTCACTCATCTGTTTCACTCAGCTGATTCTGTCCCCCGTTTCACTCTACTTTTTCGTACTCCCATTTCAATCCCCTGCTTCACTCCCCTGCTTCACTCTCCTGATCCAGTCGCCTGTTTCACTCTCCTCTTTCACTCTCCTATTTCACTCTCCTGTTACACTCCCATATTTCATTTTCCTTTTTCACTCCCATGCTTCACTCCCCTGCTTCACTCCCCTGCTTCATTCCCCTGCTTCAATCTCCTGTTTCAATCTTTTGTTTCAATCTCCTGCTTCCCACCCCAGCTTCCCTCCCCTGCTTCCCTCCGCTGCTTCCGTCCCCTGCTTCCCTCCCCTGCTTCCCTCCCCTGAATCCGTCCCCTGATCTACTCCCCTGTTTCACTCTCCTGTTTCACTCCCATATTTCAGTTTGCTGTTTCACTCCCATGCTTCACTCCCCTGTTTCACTCATCTGTTTCACTCAACTGATTCTGTCCCCCGTTTCACTCTCCTTTTTCGTACTCCCATTTCACTCCCCTGCTTCACTCCTTTGTTTCACTCCCCTCCTTCTCTCCCCTGCTTCACTCCCCTGCTTCAATCTCTTGTTTCAATCTCCTATTTCAAACTCCTGTTTCAATCTCCTGCTTCCCTCCCATGCTTCCCTCCCCTGCCTCCCTCCCCTGCTTCCCTCCCCTGCTCCACTCTCCTGTTTCACTCTCCTGTTTCACTCTCCAGTTTTAATTGCCTGTTTCAATCGTCTGTTTAACTCACGTGCTTTTCTCTCGTGCTTTTCTCTCGTGCTTTACTCTCGTGTTTCACTCTCGTGTTTCACCCTCGTGTTTCACTCTCCTGATCCAGTCACCTGTTTCACACCCCTGTTTCACTCACCTGTTTCACTCCCTTGTTTCCCTCCCCTGTTTCACTCTCCTGATCCAGTCGCCTGTTTCACTCTCCTGTTTCACTCTCCTGTTTCACACCCATATTTCATTTTCCTGTTTCAGCCCATGTTTCACTCCCCTGCTTCAATTCCATGGTTCACTCCCATGCTTCACTCCCCTGCTTCACTTCCCTGCTTCACTCCCCTGCTTCAATCTCCTGTTTCAATCTCCTGTTTCAATCTCCTGCTTCCCTCCCCTGCTTCCATCCCCTGCTTCCCTCCCCTGCTTCCCTCCTCTACTCCACTCTCCTGTTTCACTCTCCTGTTTCACTCCCATGTTTTACTCCCCTGTTTCACTCATCTGTTTCATTCAACTGATTCTGTCCCCCATTTCACTCTCCTTTTTCATACTCCCATTTCACTCCCCTGCTTCACTCCCCTACTTCACTCCCCTGCTTAACTCCCCTGTTTCACTCCCCTGCTTCAATCTCCTGCTTCAATCTCCTGTTTCAATCTCGTGTTTCAATCTCGTGTTTCAAACTTCTGCTTCCCTCCCCTGCTTCCCTCCCCTGCTTCCATCCCCTGGTGCAATCTCCTGTTTGGCAGCCCTGCTTCAATCCCCTGTTTCACTCTCGTGTTTCACTCTCCTGTTTCACTCCCCTGTTTTGCAGACCTGTTTCACCCTCATGTTTCACCCTCACGTTTCACTCTCGTGTTTCACTCCCCTGTTTCACTCAACTGATTCTGTCCCCCGTTTCACTCTCCTTTTTCGTAATCCCGTTTCCCTCCCCGACTTCACTCCCATGTTTCACTCCACGGCTTCACTCCCCTGCTTCCCTCTCCTGTTTCACTCTCCTGTTCCACTCTCCTGTTCCACTCTCCTGTTCCACTCTCCTGTTTCACTCTCATGTTCCACTCTCCTGTTCCACTCTCCTGTTTCACTCTCCTGTTTCATTCTCCTGTTTCACTCTCCTGTTCCACTCTCCTGTTTCACTCCCGTGTTCCACTCTCCTGTTTCACTCTCCTGTTTCACTCTGCTGTTTCACTCCCCTGTTTCACTCAACTGATTCTGTCCCCCGTTTCACTCTCCTTTTTTGTAATCCCATTTCCCTCCCCGACTTCACTCCCATGTTTCACTCCACGGCTACACTCCACTGCTTCCCTCTCCTGTTCCACTCTCCTGTTCCACTCTCCTGTTCCACCCTCCTGTTTCACTCTCCTGTTTCACTCTCCTGTTTCAAACTCCTGTTTCACTCTCCTGTTCCACTCGCCTGCTTCACTCTCCTGTTTCACTCTCCTGTTTCACTCTGCTGTTTTACTCTCCTGTTTCATTCTCCTGTTTTGCAGCCCTGTTTCACTCTGCTGTTTCACTCTCCTGTTCCACTATCCTGTTCCACTCTCAAATTTCACTCTCGTGTTTCACTCTCGTGTTTCACTCTCCTGTTTCATTCTCCTGTTTTGCAGCCCTGTTTCACTCTCCTGTTTCACTCTCCTGTTTCACTCCCCTGTTTCATTCTCCTGTTTTGCTCTTCCTGTTTCACTCCCCTGTTTCACTCCCCTGTTTCATTCTCCTGTTTTGCTCTTCCTGTTTCAATCCCCTGTTACACTCCCGTTTCACTCTTCTGTTTCACTCCCGTGATACACTCTCCTGTTTCACTCCCCTGATTCATTCTCCTGTTTCACACCCATGTTTCATTCCCGTGTTACATTGCCCCGTTTCACTCTCCTGTTTCACTCTCCTGTTTTGCAGCCCTGTTTCACCCTCGTGTTTCACCCTCGCGTTTCACCCTCATGTTTCACTCTCGTGTTTCACTCACCTGTTGCACTCCCCTGTTTCACTCAACTGATTCTGTCCCCCGTTTCACTCTCCTTTTTCGTACTCCCATTTCCCTCCCCTGCTTCACTCCCCTGCTTCACTCCCCTGCTTCACTCCCCTGCTTCACTCCACTGCTTCACTGCCCTGCTTCACTCCCCTGCTTCAATCTCCTGTTTACAGCTTTTGGTTCAATCTCCTGCTTCGCTCCCCTGCTTCCCTCCTCTGCTTCCCTCTCCTGTTTCACTCTCCTGTTCCACTCTCCTGTTCCACTCTCCTGTTTCACTCTTGTGTTTCACTCCCCTGTTTCACTCTCGTGTTTCGCTCTCCTATTTCACTCCCTTGTTTTACTCCCCTGTTTGACCCTCCTGTTTCAATCCCTTATTTCATTTTCCTGTTTCACTCCCATGCTTCACTCCCCTGTTTCAGTCATCTGTTTCCCTCAACTGATTCTGTCCCCTGTTTCACTCTCCTTTTTTGTACTCCTGTTTCACTCCCCTGCTTCACTCCCCTGCTTCACTCCCCTGCTTCACTCCCCTGCTTCAATCTCTTGTTTCAATGTCTTGTTTCAATTTCTTGTTTCAATATCCAGTTTCAATCTCCTGCTTCCCTCCACGGCTAAGCTCTCCTGTTTCCCTCTCCTGTTTTGCAGCCTTGCTTTCATTCTCCTGTTTCACTCTGCTGTTCAACTCTCCTGTTTCACTCTCCTGTTCCACTCTCCTGTTTCACTCTCGTGTTTCACTCCCGTGTTACGATCCCCAAGCTCCCCTGTTTCGCTCCCCTGTTTCGCTCCCTTGTTTCGCTCCCCTGTTTCGCTCCCCTGTTTCACTCCCCTGTTTCGCTCTCCAGTTTCACTCTCCTGTTTCAATCACCTGTTTCACTCGCCTGTTTTACTCACGTGCTTTACTCTCGTGCTTTACACTCGTGCTTTACTCTCGTGCTTTACTTTCGTGCTTTACTGTCGTGTTTCACTCTCGTGTTTCACTCTCGTGTTTCACTATCGTGTTTCACTCTCCTGATCCAGTCGCCTGTTTCACTCTCCTGTTTCACTCCCCTGTTTCACTCCCCTGTGTCACTCCCCTGTTTCACTCTCCTGATCCAGTCGCCTGTTTCACTCTCCTGTTTCACTCTCCTGTTTCACTCCCTTGTTTTACTCCCCTGTTTTACTCTCCTGTTTCACTCCCATATTTCATTTTCCTGTTTCACTCCCATGCTTCACTCCCCTGTTTCACTCCCCTGTTTCACTCCCCTGTTTCACTCATCTGTTTCACTTAACTGTTTCACTCAACTGATTCTGTCCCTTTTTTCACTCTCCTTTTTTGTACTCCCCTGTTTCACTCCCCTGTTTCACTCCCCTGCTTCACTCCCCTCCTTCAATCTCTTGTTTCAATTCCCTGTTTCAATCCCCTGTTTCACTCTCGTGATTCACTCTCGTGTTTCACTCTCGTGTTTCACTCTCCTGTTTGACTCTCCTGTTTCACTCTCGTGTTTCACTCTCGTGTTTCATTCGTGTTTAACTCCATTGTTTTACTCCCCTGTTTCACTCTCCTGTTTTGCTCTCCCTGTTTCAATCCCCTGTTTCACTCCCATATTTCATTTTCCTGTTTCATTCTCATGCTTCACTCAGCTGTTTCATCAACTGATTCTGTCCCCCGTTTCACTCTCCTTTTTCGTACTCCCATTTCACTCCCCTGCTTCACTCCCCTGCTTCGTTCCCCTGCTTCACTCCCCTGCTTCACAGCCCTGTTTCAATCTTTTGTTTCAATCTCCTGCTTCCCTCCTCTGCTTCCCTCCTCTGCTTCTCTCCCCTGCTTCACTCCCCTGCGCCACTCTCCTGTTTCACTCTCCTGTTTCACTCTCCTGTTTCACTCGCATGCTTCACTTCACTGTTTCACTCCCCTGTTTCACTCCCCTGTTTCACTCCCCTGTTTCAATCTCCTTTTTCACTCTCCTGTTTCACTCTCCTGTTTCACTCCATTGTTTTTCTCCCCTGTTTCACTCTCCTGTTTTTCTCCCCTGTTTCACTCTCCTGTTTCACTCCCCTGTTTCACTCCCCTGTTTCACTCCCTTTTTTTTCTCCCCTGTTTCACTCTCCTGTTTCACTCTCCTGTTTCACTCTCCTGTTTCACTCCCAAATTTAATTTTCCAGTTTCACTCCCATGCTTCACTCCCCTGTTTCACTCATCTGTTTCAATCAACTGATTCTGTCCCCTCTTTCACTCCCCTGTTTCACTCCCCTGCTTCACTCCCCTGCTTTCCTCCCCTGCTTCCCTCCCCTGCTCCACTCTCCTGTTTCACTCTCGTGTTTCACTCTCCTGTTTTGCATCCCTGTTTCACTCTCCTGTTTCACTCTCCTGTTTCACTCTCCTGTTCCACTCTCCTGTTTCACTCTCCCGTTCCACTCTCCTGTTTCTCTCTCATGTTTCACTCTCCTGTTTCACTCTCCTGATTCACTCTCCTGTTCCACTCTCCTGTTTCACTCTCGTGGTTCACTCCCGTGTTTCGATCCCCAAGATCCCCTGTTTCGCTCCCCTGTTTCGCTCCCTTGTTTCGCTCCCCTGTTTCGCTCCCCTGTTTCACTCCCCTGTTTCGCTCTCCAGTTTCACTCTCCTGTTTCAATCGCCTGTTTCAATCGCCTGTTTTACTCACGTGCTTTACTATCATGCTTTACACTCGTGCTTTACTCTTGTGCTTTACTTTCGTGCTTTACTGTCGTGTTTCACGCTCGTGTTTCAATCTCGTGTTTCACTATCGTGTTTCACTCTCCTGATCCAGTCGCCTGTTTCACTCCCCTGTTTCACTCCCCTGTTTCACTCTCCTGATCCAGTCGCCTGTTTCACTCTCCTGTTTCACTCTCCTGTTTCACTCCCTTGTTTTACTCCCCTGTTTTACTCTCCTGTTTCACTCCCATATTTCATTTTCCTGTTTCACTCCCATGCTTCACTCCCCTGTTTCACTCCCCTGTTTCACTCCCCTGTTTCACTCATCTGTTTCACTCATCTGTTTCACTCAACTGATTCTGTCCCTTTTTTCACTCTCCTTTTTTGTACTCCCCTGTTTCACTCCCCTGTTTCACTCCCCTGCTTCACTCCCCTCCTTCAATCTCTTGTTTCAATTCCCTGTTTCAATCCCCTGTTTCACTCTCGTGTTTCACTCTCGTGTTTCACTCTCGTGTTTCACTCTCCTGTTTCACTCTCCTGTTTCACTCTCGTGTTTCACTCTCGTGTTTCATTCGTGTTTAACTCCACTGTTTTACTCCCCTGTTTCACTCCCCTGTTTTGCTCTCCCTGTTTCAATCCCCTGTTTCACTCCCATATTTCATTTTCCTGTTTCATTCTCATGCTTCACTCAGCTGTTTCATCAACTGATTCTGTCCCCCGTTTCACTCTCCTTTTTCGTACTCCCATTTCACTCCCCTGCTTCACTCCCCTGCTTCGTTCCCCTGCTTCACTCCCCTGCTTCACAGCCCTGTTTCAATCTTTTGTTTCAATCTCCTGCTTCCCTCCTCTGCTTCCCTCCTCTGCTGCTCTCCCCTGCTTCACTCCCCTGCTCCACTCTCCTGTTTCACTCATCTGTTTCACTCAACTAATTCTGTCCCCTCTTTCACTCCCCGTTTCACTCCCCTGTTTCACACCCCTGCTTTCCTCCCCTGCTTCCCTCCCCTGCTCCACTCTCCTGTTTCACTCTCGTGTTTCACTCTCCTGTTCCACTCTCCTGTTTCACTCTCCTGTTCCACTCTCCAGTTTCACTCTCGTGTTTCACTCTCCTGTTTTGCAGCCCTGTTTCATTCTCCTGTTTTGCAGCCCTGTTTCACTCTCCTGTTTCACTCTCCTGTTTCAGTCTCCTGTTCCACTCTCCTGTTTCACTCTCCTGTTCCACTCTCCTGTTTCTCTCTCGTGTTTCACTCTCCTGTTCCACTCTCCTGTTTCACTCTCCTGATTCACTCTCCTGTTCCACTCTCCTGTTTCACTCTCGTGGTTCACTCCCGTGATTCGATCCCCAAGATCCCCTGTTTCGCTCCCCTGTTTCACTCCCTTGTTTCGCTCCCCTGTTTCGCTCCCCTGTTTCACTCCCCTGTTTCGCTCTCCAGTTTCACTCTCCTGTTTCTCTCTCGTGTTTCACTCTCCTGTTTCACTCCCCTGTTTCACTCCCCTGTTTCACTCCCTTTTTTTCTCCCCTGTTTCACTCTCCTGTTTCACTCTCCTGTTTCACTCTCCTGTTTCACTCCCAAATTTAATTTTCCAGTTTCACTCCCATGCTTCACTCCCCTGTTTCACTCATCTGTTTCACTCAACTAATTCTGTCCCCTCTTTCACTCCCCTGTTTCACTCCCCTGTTTCACTCCCCTGCTTTCCTCCCCTGCTCCCTCCCCTGCTCCACTCTCCTGTTTCACTCTCCTGTTTCACTCTCCTGTTCCACTCTCCTGTTTCACTCTCCTGTTCCACTCTCCAGTTTCACTCTCATGTTTCACTCTCCTGTTTTGCAGCCCTGTTTCATTCTCCTGTTTTGCAGCCCTGTTTCACTCTCCTGTTTCACTCTCCTGTTTCAGTCTCCTGTTCCACTCTCCTGTTTCACTCTCCTGTTCCACTCTCCTGTTTCTCTCTCGTGTTTCACTCTCCTGTTCCACTCTCCAGTTTCACTCTCCTGATTCACTCTCCTATTCCACTCTCCTGTTTCACTCTCGTGTTTCACTCTCCTGTTTCACTCCCTTGTTTTACTCCCCTGTTTTACTCTCCTGTTTCACTCCCATATTTCATTTTCCTGTTTCACTCCCATGCTTCACTCCCCTGTTTCACTCACCTGTTTCACTCCCCTGTTTCACTCATCTGTTTCACTCATCTGTTTCACTCAACTGATTCTGTCCCTTTTTTCACTCTCCTTTTTTGTACTCCCCTGTTTCACTCCCCTGTTTCACTCCCCTGCTTCACTCCCCTCCTTCAATCTCTTGTTTCAATTCCCTGTTTCAATCCCCTGTTTCACTCCCATATTTCATTTTCCTGTTTCATTCTCATGCTTCACTCAGCTGTTTCATCAACTGATTCTGTCCCCCGTTTCACTCTCCTTTTTCGTACTCCCATTTCACTCCCCTGCTTCACTCCCCTGCTTCGTTCCCCTGCTTCACTCCCCTGCTTCACAGCCCTGTTTCAATCTTTTGTTTCAATCTCCTGCTTCCCTCCTCTGCTTCCCTCCTCTGCTTCTCTCCCCTGCTTCACTCCCCTGCTCCACTCTCCTGTTTCACTCATCTGTTTCACTCAACTAATTCTGTCCCCTCTTTCACTCCCCGTTTCACTCCCCTGTTTCACACCCCTGCTTTCCTCCCCTGCTTCCCTCCCCTGCTCCACTCTCCTGTTTCACTCTCGTGTTTCACTCTCCTGTTCCACTCTCCTGTTTCACTCTCCTGTTCCACTCTCCAGTTTCACTCTCGTGTTTCACTCTCCTGTTTTGCAGCCCTGTTTCATTCTCCTGTTTTGCAGCCCTGTTTCACTCTCCTGTTTCACTCTCCTGTTTCAGTCTCCTGTTCCACTCTCCTGTTTCACTCTCCTGTTCCACTCTCCTGTTTCTCTCTCGTGTTTCACTCTCCTGTTCCACTCTCCTGTTTCACTCTCCTGATTCACTCTCCTGTTCCACTCTCCTGTTTCACTCTCGTGGTTCACTCCCGTGATTCGATCCCCAAGATCCCCTGTTTCGCTCCCCTGTTTCACTCCCTTGTTTCGCTCCCCTGTTTCGCTCCCCTGTTTCACTCCCCTGTTTCGCTCTCCAGTTTCACTCTCCTGTTTCTCTCTCGTGTTTCACTCTCCTGTTTCACTCCCCTGTTTCACTCCCCTGTTTCACTCCCTTTTTTTCTCCCCTGTTTCACTCTCCTGTTTCACTCTCCTGTTTCACTCTCCTGTTTCACTCCCAAATTTAATTTTCCAGTTTCACTCCCATGCTTCACTCCCCTGTTTCACTCATCTGTTTCACTCAACTAATTCTGTCCCCTCTTTCACTCCCCTGTTTCACTCCCCTGTTTCACTCCCCTGCTTTCCTCCCCTGCTCCCTCCCCTGCTCCACTCTCCTGTTTCACTCTCCTGTTTCACTCTCCTGTTCCACTCTCCTGTTTCACTCTCCTGTTCCACTCTCCAGTTTCACTCTCATGTTTCACTCTCCTGTTTTGCAGCCCTGTTTCATTCTCCTGTTTTGCAGCCCTGTTTCACTCTCCTGTTTCACTCTCCTGTTTCAGTCTCCTGTTCCACTCTCCTGTTTCACTCTCCTGTTCCACTCTCCTGTTTCTCTCTCGTGTTTCACTCTCCTGTTCCACTCTCCAGTTTCACTCTCCTGATTCACTCTCCTATTCCACTCTCCTGTTTCACTCTCGTGTTTCACTCTCCTGTTTCACTCCCTTGTTTTACTCCCCTGTTTTACTCTCCTGTTTCACTCCCATATTTCATTTTCCTGTTTCACTCCCATGCTTCACTCCCCTGTTTCACTCACCTGTTTCACTCCCCTGTTTCACTCATCTGTTTCACTCATCTGTTTCACTCAACTGATTCTGTCCCTTTTTTCACTCTCCTTTTTTGTACTCCCCTGTTTCACTCCCCTGTTTCACTCCCCTGCTTCACTCCCCTCCTTCAATCTCTTGTTTCAATTCCCTGTTTCAATCCCCTGTTTCACTCCCATATTTCATTTTCCTGTTTCATTCTCATGCTTCACTCAGCTGTTTCATCAACTGATTCTGTCCCCCGTTTCACTCTCCTTTTTCGTACTCCCATTTCACTCCCCTGCTTCACTCCCCTGCTTCGTTCCCCTGCTTCACTCCCCTGCTTCACAGCCCTGTTTCAATCTTTTGTTTCAATCTCCTGCTTCCCTCCTCTGCTTCCCTCCTCTGCTTCTCTCCCCTGCTTCACTCCCCTGCTCCACTCTCCTGTTTCACTCATCTGTTTCACTCAACTAATTCTGTCCCCTCTTTCACTCCCCTGTTTCACTCCCCTGTTTCACTCCCCTGCTTTCCTCCCCTGCTTCCCTCCCCTGCTCCACTCTCCTGTTTCACTCTCGTGTTTCACTCTCCTGTTCCACTCTCCTGTTTCACTCTCCTGTTCCACTCTCCAGTTTCACTCTCGTGTTTCACTCTCCTGTTTTGCAGCCCTGTTTCACTCTCCTGTTTCACTCTCCTGTTTCAGTCTCCTGTTCCACTCTCCTGTTTCACTCTCCTGTTCCACTCTCCTGTTTCTCTCTCGTGTTTCACTCTCCTGTTCCACTCTCCTGTTTCACTCTCCTGATTCACTCTCCTATTCCACTCTCCTGTTTCACTCTCGTGTTTCACTCCCGTGTTTCGATCCCCAATCTCCCCTGTTTCGCTCCCCTGTTTCGTTCCCCTGTTTCGCTCCCCTGTTTCGCTCCCCTGTTTCACTCCCCTGTTTCACTCTCCTGTTTCACTCCCCTGTTTCACTCCCCTGTTTCACTCCCTTTTTTTCTCCCCTGTTTCACTCTCCTGTTTCACTCTCCTGTTTCACTCCCAAATTTAATTTTCCAGTTTCACTCCCATGCTTCACTCCCCTGTTTCACTCATCTGTTTCACTCAACTAATTCTGTCCCCTCTTTCACTCCCCTGTTTCACTCCCCTGTTTCACTCCCCTGCTTTCCTCCCCTGCTCCCTCCCCTGCTCCACTCTCCTGTTTCACTCTCCTGTTTCACTCTCCTGTTCCACTCTCCTGTTTCACTCTCCTGTTCCACTCTCCAGTTTCACTCTCGTGTTTCACTCTCCTGTTTTGCAGCCCTGTTTCATTCTCCTGTTTTGCAGCCCTGTTTCACTCTCCTGTTTCACTCTCCTGTTTCAGTCTCCTGTTCCACTCTCCTGTTTCACTCTCCTGTTCCACTCTCCTGTTTCTCTCTCGTGTTTCACTCTCCTGTTCCACTCTCCAGTTTCACTCTCCTGATTCACTCTCCTATTCCACTCTCCTGTTTCACTCTCGTGTTTCACTCTCCTGTTTCACTCCCTTGTTTTACTCCCCTGTTTTACTCTCCTGTTTCACTCCCATATTTCATTTTCCTGTTTCACTCCCATGCTTCACTCCCCTGTTTCACTCCCCTGTTTCACTCCCCTGTTTCACTCATCTGTTTCACTCATCTGATTCACTCAACTGATTCTGTCCCTTTTTTCACTCTCCTTTTTTGTACTCCCCTGTTTCACTCCCCTGTTTCACTCCCCTGCTTCACTCCCCTCCTTCAATCTCTTGTTTCAATTCCCTGTTTCAATCCCCTGTTTCACTCCCATATTTCATTTTCCTGTTTCATTCTCATGCTTCACTCAGCTGTTTCATCAACTGATTCTGTCCCCCGTTTCACTCTCCTTTTTCGTACTCCCATTTCACTCCCCTGCTTCACTCCCCTGCTTCGTTCCCCTGTTTCACTCACCTGATTCTCAGCCCTGTTTCAATCTTTTGTTTCAATCTCCTGCTTCCCTCCTCTGCTTCCCTCCTCTGCTTCTCTCCCCTGCTTCACTCCCCTGCTCCACTCTCCTGTTTCACTCATCTGTTTCACTCAACTAATTCTGTCCCCTCTTTCACTCCCCTGTTTCACTCCCCTGTTTCACTCCCCTGCTTTCCTCCCCTGCTTCCCTCCCCTGCTACACTCTCCTGTTTCACTCTCGTGTTTCACTCTCCTGTTCCACTCTCCTGTTTCACTCTCCTGTTCCACTCTCCAGTTTCACTCTCGTGTTTCACTCTCCTGTTTTGCAGCCCTGTTTCACTCTCCTGTTTCACTCTCCTGTTTCAGTCTCCTGTTCCACTCTCCTGTTTCACTCTCCTGTTCCACTCTCCTGTTTCTCTCTCGTGTTTCACTCTCCTGTTCCACTCTCCTGTTTCACTCTCCTGATTCACTCTCCTATTCCACTCTCCTGTTTCACTCTCGTGTTTCACTCCCGTGTTTCGATCCCCAATCTCCCCTGTTTCGCTCCCCTGTTTCGTTCCCCTGTTTCGCTCCCCTGTTTCGCTCCCCTGTTTCACTACCCTGTTTCACTCTCCTGTTTCACTCCCCTGTTTCACTCCCCTGTTTCACTCCCTTTTTTTCTCCCCTGTTTCACTCTCCTGTTTCACTCTCCTGTTTCACTCTCCTGTTTCACTCCCAAATTTAATTTTCCAGTTTCACTCCCATGCTTCACTCCCCTGTTTCACTCATCTGTTTCACTCAACTAATTCTGTCCCCTCTTTCACTCCCCTGTTTCACTCCCCTGTTTCACTCCCCTGCTTTCCTCCCCTGCTCCCTCCCCTGCTCCACTCTCCTGTTTCACTCTCCTGTTTCACTCTCCTGTTCCACTCTCCTGTTTCACTCTCCTGTTCCACTCTCCAGTTTCACTCTCATGTTTCACTCTCCTGTTTTGCAGCCCTGTTTCATTCTCCTGTTTTGCAGCCCTGTTTCACTCTCCTGTTTCACTCTCCTGTTTCAGTCTCCTGTTCCACTCTCCTGTTTCACTCTCCTGTTCCACTCTCCTGTTTCTCTCTCGTGTTTCACTCTCCTGTTCCACTCTCCAGTTTCACTCTCCTGATTCACTCTCCTATTCCACTCTCCTGTTTCACTCTCGTGTTTCACTCTCCTGTTTCACTCCCTTGTTTTACTCCCCTGTTTTACTCTCCTGTTTCACTCCCATATTTCATTTTCCTGTTTCACTCCCATGCTTCACTCCCCTGTTTCACTCACCTGTTTCACTCCCCTGTTTCACTCATCTGTTTCACTCATCTGTTTCACTCAACTGATTCTGTCCCTTTTTTCACTCTCCTTTTTTGTACTCCCCTGTTGCACTCCCCTGTTTCACTCCCCTGCTTCACTCCCCTCCTTCAATCTCTTGTTTCAATTCCCTGTTTCAATCCCCTGTTTCACTCCCATATTTCATTTTCCTGTTTCATTCTCATGCTTCACTCAGCTGTTTCATCAACTGATTCTGTCCCCCGTTTCACTCTCCTTTTTCGTACTCCCATTTCACTCCCCTGCTTCACTCCCCTGCTTCGTTCCCCTGCTTCACTCCCCTGCTTCACAGCCCTGTTTCAATCTTTTGTTTCAATCTCCTGCTTCCCTCCTCTGCTTCCCTCCTCTGCTTCTCTCCCCTGCTTCACTCCCCTGCTCCACTCTCCTGTTTCACTCATCTGTTTCACTCAACTAATTCTGTCCCCTCTTTCACTCCCCTGTTTCACTCCCCTGTTTCACTCCCCTGCTTTCCTCCCCTGCTTCCCTCCCCTGCTCCACTCTCCTGTTTCACTCTCGTGTTTCACTCTCCTGTTCCACTCTCCTGTTTCACTCTCCTGTTCCACTCTCCAGTTTCACTCTCCTGTTCCACTCTCCAGTTTCACTCTCATGTTTCACTCTCCTGTTTCACTCTCCTGTTTCATTCTCCTGTTTTGCAGCCCTGTTTCACTCTCCTGTTTCACTCTCCTGTTTCAGTCTCCTGTTCCACTCTCCTGTTTCACTCTCCTGTTCCACTCTCCTGTTTCTCTCTCGTGTTTCACTCTCCTGTTCCACTCTCCTGTTTCACTCTCCTGATTCACTCTCCTATTCCACTCTCCTGTTTCACTCTCGTGTTTCACTCCCGTGTTTCGATCCCCAATCTCCCCTGTTTCGCTCCCCTGTTTCGTTCCCCTGTTTCGCTCCCCTGTTTCGCTCCCCTGTTTCACTCCCCTGTTTCACTCTCCTGTTTCACTCCCCTGTTTCACTCCCCTGTTTCACTCCCTTTTTTTCTCCCCTGTTTCACTCTCCTGTTTCACTCTCCTGTTTCACTCTCCTGTTTCACTCCCAAATTTAATTTTCCAGTTTCACTCCCATGCTTCACTCCCCTGTTTCACTCATCTGTTTCACTCAACTAATTCTGTCCCCTCTTTCACTCCCCTGTTTCACTCCCCTGTTTCACTCCCCTGCTTTCCTCCCCTGCTCCCTCCCCTGCTCCACTCTCCTGTTTCACTCTCCTGTTTCACTCTCCTGTTCCACTCTCCTGTTTCACTCTCCTGTTCCACTCTCCAGTTTCACTCTCGTGTTTCACTCTCCTGTTTTGCAGCCCTGTTTCATTCTCCTGTTTTGCAGCCCTGTTTCACTCTCCTGTTTCACTCTCCTGTTTCAGTCTCCTGTTCCACTCTCCTGTTTCACTCTCCTGTTCCACTCTCCTGTTTCTCTCTCGTGTTTCACTCTCCTGTTCCACTCTCCAGTTTCACTCTCCTGATTCACTCTCCTATTCCACTCTCCTGTTTCACTCTCGTGTTTCACTCTCCTGTTTCACTCCCTTGTTTTACTCCCCTGTTTTACTCTCCTGTTTCACTCCCATATTTCATTTTCCTGTTTCACTCCCATGCTTCACTCCCCTGTTTCACTCCCCTGTTTCACTCCCCTGTTTCACTCATCTGTTTCACTCATCTGATTCACTCAACTGATTCTGTCCCTTTTTTCACTCTCCTTTTTTGTACTCCCCTGTTTCACTCCCCTGTTTCACTCCCCTGCTTCACTCCCCTCCTTCAATCTCTTGTTTCAATTCCCTGTTTCAATCCCCTGTTTCACTCCCATATTTCATTTTCCTGTTTCATTCTCATGCTTCACTCAGCTGTTTCATCAACTGATTCTGTCCCCCGTTTCACTCTCCTTTTTCGTACTCCCATTTCACTCCCCTGCTTCACTCCCCTGCTTCGTTCCCCTGCTTCACTCCCCTGCTTCACAGCCCTGTTTCAATCTTTTGTTTCAATCTCCTGCTTCCCTCCTCTGCTTCCCTCCTCTGCTTCTCTCCCCTGCTTCACTCCCCTGCTCCACTCTCCTGTTTCACTCATCTGTTTCACTCAACTAATTCTGTCCCCTCTTTCACTCCCCTGTTTCACTCCCCTGTTTCACTCCCCTGCTTTCCTCCCCTGCTTCCCTCCCCTGCTCCACTCTCCTGTTTCACTCTCGTGTTTCACTCTCCTGTTCCACTCTCCTGTTTCACTCTCCTGTTCCACTCTCCAGTTTCACTCTCCTGTTCCACTCTCCAGTTTCACTCTCATGTTTCACTCTCCTGTTTCACTCTCCTGTTTCATTCTCCTGTTTTGCAGCCCTGTTTCACTCTCCTGTTTCACTCTCCTGTTTCAGTCTCCTGTTCCACTCTCCTGTTTCACTCTCCTGTTCCACTCTCCTGTTTCTCTCTCGTGTTTCACTCTCCTGTTCCACTCTCCTGTTTCACTCTCCTGATTCACTCTCCTATTCCACTCTCCTGTTTCACTCTCGTGTTTCACTCCCGTGTTTCGATCCCCAATCTCCCCTGTTTCGCTCCCCTGTTTCGTTCCCCTGTTTCGCTCCCCTGTTTCGCTCCCCTGTTTCACTCCCCTGTTTCACTCTCCTGTTTCACTCCCCTGTTTCACTCCCCTGTTTCACTCCCTTTTTTTCTCCCCTGTTTCACTCTCCTGTTTCACTCTCCTGTTTCACTCTCCTGTTTCACTCCCAAATTTAATTTTCCAGTTTCACTCCCATGCTTCACTCCCCTGTTTCACTCATCTGTTTCACTCAACTAATTCTGTCCCCTCTTTCACTCCCCTGTTTCACTCCCCTGTTTCACTCCCCTGCTTTCCTCCCCTGCTCCCTCCCCTGCTCCACTCTCCTGTTTCACTCTCCTGTTTCACTCTCCTGTTCCACTCTCCTGTTTCACTCTCCTGTTCCACTCTCCAGTTTCACTCTCGTGTTTCACTCTCCTGTTTTGCAGCCCTGTTTCATTCTCCTGTTTTGCAGCCCTGTTTCACTCTCC
This sequence comes from Carcharodon carcharias, assembly GCF_017639515.1. Classification (NCBI taxonomy): domain Eukaryota; kingdom Metazoa; phylum Chordata; class Chondrichthyes; order Lamniformes; family Lamnidae; genus Carcharodon; species Carcharodon carcharias. The sequence goes on from NC_054476.1 coordinate 27,119,322, forward strand.
TGTTTCACTCTCCTGTTTCAGTCTCCTGTTCCACTCTCCTGTTTCACTCTCCTGTTCCACTCTCCTGTTTCTCTCTCGTGTTTCACTCTCCTGTTCCACTCTCCAGTTTCACTCTCCTGATTCACTCTCCTATTCCACTCTCCTGTTTCACTCTCGTGTTTCACTCTCCTGTTTCACTCCCTTGTTTTACTCCCCTGTTTTACTCTCCTGTTTCACTCCCATATTTCATTTTCCTGTTTCACTCCCATGCTTCACTCCCCTGTTTCACTCCCCTGTTTCACTCCCCTGTTTCACTCATCTGTTTCACTCATCTGATTCACTCAACTGATTCTGTCCCTTTTTTCACTCTCCTTTTTTGTACTCCCCTGTTTCACTCCCCTGTTTCACTCCCCTGCTTCACTCCCCTCCTTCAATCTCTTGTTTCAATTCCCTGTTTCAATCCCCTGTTTCACTCCCATATTTCATTTTCCTGTTTCATTCTCATGCTTCACTCAGCTGTTTCATCAACTGATTCTGTCCCCCGTTTCACTCTCCTTTTTCGTACTCCCATTTCACTCCCCTGCTTCACTCCCCTGCTTCGTTCCCCTGTTTCACTCCCCTGCTTCTCAGCCCTGTTTCAATCTTTTGTTTCAATCTCCTGCTTCCCTCCTCTGCTTCCCTCCTCTGCTTCTCTCCCCTGCTTCACTCCCCTGCTCCACTCTCCTGTTTCACTCATCTGTTTCACTCAACTAATTCTGTCCCCTCTTTCACTCCCCTGTTTCACTCCCCTGTTTCACTCCCCTGCTTTCCTCCCCTGCTTCCCTCCCCTGCTCCACTCTCCTGTTTCACTCTCGTGTTTCACTCTCCTGTTCCACTCTCCTGTTTCACTCTCCTGTTCCACTCTCCAGTTTCACTCTCGTGTTTCACTCTCCTGTTTTGCAGCCCTGTTTCACTCTCCTGTTTCACTCTCCTGTTTCAGTCTCCTGTTCCACTCTCCTGTTTCACTCTCCTGTTCCACTCTCCTGTTTCTCTCTCGTGTTTCACTCTCCTGTTCCACTCTCCTGTTTCACTCTCCTGATTCACTCTCCTATTCCACTCTCCTGTTTCACTCTCGTGTTTCACTCCCGTGTTTCGATCCCCAATCTCCCCTGTTTCGCTCCCCTGTTTCACTACCCTGTTTCACTCTCCTGTTTCACTCCCCTGTTTCACTCCCCTGTTTCACTCCCTTTTTTTCTCCCCTGTTTCACTCTCCTGTTTCACTCTCCTGTTTCACTCTCCTGTTTCACTCCCAAATTTAATTTTCCAGTTTCACTCCCATGCTTCACTCCCCTGTTTCACTCATCTGTTTCACTCAACTAATTCTGTCCCCTCTTTCACTCCCCTGTTTCACTCCCCTGTTTCACTCCCCTGCTTTCCTCCCCTGCTCCCTCCCCTGCTCCACTCTCCTGTTTCACTCTCCTGTTTCACTCTCCTGTTCCACTCTCCTGTTTCACTCTCCTGTTCCACTCTCCAGTTTCACTCTCGTGTTTCACTCTCCTGTTTTGCAGCCCTGTTTCATTCTCCTGTTTTGCAGCCCTGTTTCACTCTCCTGTTTCACTCTCCTGTTTCAGTCTCCTGTTCCACTCTCCTGTTTCACTCTCCTGTTCCACTCTCCTGTTTCTCTCTCGTGTTTCACTCTCCTGTTCCACTCTCCAGTTTCACTCTCCTGATTCACTCTCCTATTCCACTCTCCTGTTTCACTCTCGTGTTTCACTCTCCTGTTTCACTCCCTTGTTTTACTCCCCTGTTTTACTCTCCTGTTTCACTCCCATATTTCATTTTCCTGTTTCACTCCCATGCTTCACTCCCCTGTTTCACTCCCCTGTTTCACTCCCCTGTTTCACTCATCTGTTTCACTCATCTGATTCACTCAACTGATTCTGTCCCTTTTTTCACTCTCCTTTTTTGTACTCCCCTGTTTCACTCCCCTGTTTCACTCCCCTGCTTCACTCCCCTCCTTCAATCTCTTGTTTCAATTCCCTGTTTCAATCCCCTGTTTCACTCCCATATTTCATTTTCCTGTTTCATTCTCATGCTTCACTCAGCTGTTTCATCAACTGATTCTGTCCCCCGTTTCACTCTCCTTTTTCGTACTCCCATTTCACTCCCCTGCTTCACTCCCCTGCTTCGTTCCCCTGTTTCACTCCCCTGCTTCTCAGCCCTGTTTCAATCTTTTGTTTCAATCTCCTGCTTCCCTCCTCTGCTTCCCTCCTCTGCTTCTCTCCCCTGCTTCACTCCCCTGCTCCACTCTCCTGTTTCACTCATCTGTTACACTCAACTAATTCTGTCCCCTCTTTCACTCCCCTGTTTCACTCCCCTGTTTCACTCCCTTTTTTTCTCCCCTGTTTCACTCTCCTGTTTCACTCTCCTGTTTCACTCTCCTGTTTCACTCCCAAATTTAATTTTCCAGTTTCACTCCCATGCTTCACTCCCCTGTTTCACTCATCTTTTTCACTCAACTAATTCTGTCCCCTCTTTCACTCCCCTGTTTCACTCCCCTGTTTCACTCCCCTGCTTTCCTCCCCTGCTCCCTCCCCTGCTCCACTCTCCTGTTTCACTCTCCTGTTTCACTCTCCTGTTCCACTCTCCTGTTTCACTCTCCTGTTCCACTCTCCAGTATCACTCTCCTGTTTTGCAGCCCTGTTTCATTCTCCTGTTTTGCAGCCCTGTTTCACTCTCCTGTTTCACTCTCCTGTTTCAGTCTCCTGTTCCACTCTCCTGTTTCACTCTCCTGTTCCACTCTCCTGTTTCTCTCTCGTGTTTCACTCTCCTGTTCCACTCTCCAGTTTCACTCTCCTGATTCACTCTCCTATTCCACTCTCCTGTTTCACTCTCGTGTTTCACTCTCCTGTTTCACTCCCTTGTTTTACTCCCCTGTTTTACTCTCCTGTTTCACTCCCATATTTCATTTTCCTGTTTCACTCCCATGCTTCACTCCCCTGTTTCACTCCCCTGTTTCACTCCCCTGTTTCACTCATCTGTTTCACTCATCTGATTCACTCAACTGATTCTGTCCCTTTTTTCACTCTCCTTTTTTGTACTCCCCTGTTTCACTCCCCTGTTTCACTCCCCTGCTTCACTCCCCTCCTTCAATCTCTTGTTTCAATTCCCTGTTTCAATCCCCTGTTTCACTCCCATATTTCATTTTCCTGTTTCATTCTCATGCTTCACTCAGCTGTTTCATCAACTGATTCTGTCCCCCGTTTCACTCTCCTTTTTCGTACTCCCATTTCACTCCCCTGCTTCACTCCCCTGCTTCGTTCCCCTGTTTCACTCCCCTGCTTCTCAGCCCTGTTTCAATCTTTTGTTTCAATCTCCTGCTTCCCTCCTCTGCTTCCCTCCTCTGCTTCTCTCCCCTGCTTCACTCCCCTGCTCCACTCTCCTGTTTCACTCATCTGTTTCACTCAACTAATTCTGTCCCCTCTTTCACTCCCCTGTTTCACTCCCCTGTTTCACTCCCCTGCTTTCCTCCCCTGCTTCCCTCCCCTGCTCCACTCTCCTGTTTCACTCTCGTGTTTCACTCTCCTGTTCCACTCTCCTGTTTCACTCTCCTGTTCCACTCTCCAGTTTCACTCTCGTGTTTCACTCTCCTGTTTTGCAGCCCTGTTTCACTCTCCTGTTTCACTCTCCTGTTTCAGTCTCCTGTTCCACTCTCCTGTTTCACTCTCCTGTTCCACTCTCCTGTTTCTCTCTCGTGTTTCACTCTCCTGTTCCACTCTCCTGTTTCACTCTCCTGATTCACTCTCCTATTCCACTCTCCTGTTTCACTCTCGTGTTTCACTCCCGTGTTTCGATCCCCAATCTCCCCTGTTTCGCTCCCCTGTTTCTTTCCCCTGTTTCGCTCCCCTGATTCGCTCCCCTGTTTCACTACCCTGTTTCACTCTCCTGTTTCACTCCCCTGTTTCACTCCCCTGTTTCACTCCCTTTTTTTCTCCCCTGTTTCACTCTCCTGTTTCACTCTCCTGTTTCACTCTCCTGTTTCACTCCCAAATTTAATTTTCCAGTTTCACTCCCATGCTTCACTCCCCTGTTTCACTCATCTGTTTCACTCAACTAATTCTGTCCCCTCTTTCACTCCCCTGTTTCACTCCCCTGTTTCACTCCCCTGCTTTCCTCCCCTGCTCCCTCCCCTGCTCCACTCTCCTGTTTCACTCTCCTGTTTCACTCTCCTGTTCCACTCTCCTGTTTCACTCTCCTGTTCCACTCTCCAGTTTCACTCTCGTGTTTCACTCTCCTGTTTTGCAGCCCTGTTTCATTCTCCTGTTTTGCAGCCCTGTTTCACTCTCCTGTTTCACTCTCCTGTTTCAGTCTCCTGTTCCACTCTCCTGTTTCACTCTCCTGTTCCACTCTCCTGTTTCTCTCTCGTGTTTCACTCTCCTGTTCCACTCTCCAGTTTCACTCTCCTGATTCACTCTCCTATTCCACTCTCCTGTTTCACTCTCGTGTTTCACTCTCCTGTTTCACTCCCTTGTTTTACTCCCCTGTTTTACTCTCCTGTTTCACTCCCATATTTCATTTTCCTGTTTCACTCCCATGCTTCACTCCCCTGTTTCACTCCCCTGTTTCACTCCCCTGTTTCACTCATCTGTTTCACTCATCTGATTCACTCAACTGATTCTGTCCCTTTTTTCACTCTCCTTTTTTGTACTCCCCTGTTTCACTCCCCTGTTTCACTCCCCTGCTTCACTCCCCTCCTTCAATCTCTTGTTTCAATTCCCTGTTTCAATCCCCTGTTTCACTCCCATATTTCATTTTCCTGTTTCATTCTCATGCTTCACTCAGCTGTTTCATCAACTGATTCTGTCCCCCGTTTCACTCTCCTTTTTCGTACTCCCATTTCACTCCCCTGCTTCACTCCCCTGCTTCGTTCCCCTGTTTCACTCCCCTGCTTCTCAGCCCTGTTTCAATCTTTTGTTTCAATCTCCTGCTTCCCTCCTCTGCTTCCCTCCTCTGCTTCTCTCCCCTGCTTCACTCCCCTGCTCCACTCTCCTGTTTCACTCATCTGTTACACTCAACTAATTCTGTCCCCTCTTTCACTCCCCTGTTTCACTCCCCTGTTTCACTCCCTTTTTTTCTCCCCTGTTTCACTCTCCTGTTTCACTCTCCTGTTTCACTCTCCTGTTTCACTCCCAAATTTAATTTTCCAGTTTCACTCCCATGCTTCACTCCCCTGTTTCACTCATCTTTTTCACTCAACTAATTCTGTCCCCTCTTTCACTCCCCTGTTTCACTCCCCTGTTTCACTCCCCTGCTTTCCTCCCCTGCTCCCTCCCCTGCTCCACTCTCCTGTTTCACTCTCCTGTTTCACTCTCCTGTTCCACTCTCCTGTTTCACTCTCCTGTTCCACTCTCCAGTATCACTCTCCTGTTTTGCAGCCCTGTTTCATTCTCCTGTTTTGCAGCCCTGTTTCACTCTCCTGTTTCACTCTCCTGTTTCAGTCTCCTGTTCCACTCTCCTGTTTCACTCTCCTGTTCCACTCTCCTGTTTCTCTCTCGTGTTTCACTCTCCTGTTCCACTCTCCAGTTTCACTCTCCTGATTCACTCTCCTATTCCACTCTCCTGTTTCACTCTCGTGTTTCACTCTCCTGTTTCACTCCCTTGTTTTACTCCCCTGTTTTACTCTCCTGTTTCACTCCCATATTTCTTTTTCCTGTTTCACTCCCATGCTTCACTCCCCTGTTTCACTCCCCTGTTTCACTCCCCTGTTTCACTCATCTGTTTCACTCATCTGTTTCACTCAACTGATTCTGTCCCATTTTTCACTCTCCTTTTTTGTACTCCCCTGTTTCACTCCCCTGTTTCACTCCCCTGCTTCACTCCCCTCCTTCAATCTCTTGTTTCAATTCCCTGTTTCAATCCCCTGTTTCACTCTCGGGTTTCACTCTCGTGTTTCACTCTCGTGTTTCACTCTCCTGTTTCACTCTCCTGTTTCACTCTCGTGTTTCACTCTCGTGTTTCATTCGTGTTTAACTCCACTGTTTTACTCCCCTGTTTCACTCCCCTGTTTTGCTCTCCCTGTTTCAATCCCCTGTTTCACTCCCATATTTCATTTTCCTGTTTCATTCTCATGCTTCACTCAGCTGTTTCATCAACTGATTCTGTCCCCCGTTTCACTCTCCTTTTTCGTACTCCCATTTCACTCCCCTGCTTCACTCCCCTGCTTCGTTCCCCTGTTTCACTCCCCTGCTTCACAGCCCTGTTTCAATCTTTTGTTTCAATCTCCTGCTTCCCTCCTCTGCTTCCCTCCTCTGCTTCTCTCCCCTGCTTCACTCCCCTGCTCCACTCTCCTGTTTCACTCATATGTTACACTCAACTAATTCTGTCCCCTCTTTCACTCCCCTGTTTCACTCCCCTGTTTCACTCCCCTGCTTTCCTCCCCTGCTTCCCTCCCCTGCTCCACTCTCCTGTTTCACTCTCGTGTTTCACTCTCCTGTTCCACTCTCCTGTTTCACTCTCCTGTTCCACTCTCCATTTTCACTCTCGTGTTTCACTCTCCTGTTTTGCAGCCCTGTTTCATTCTCCTGTTTTGCAGCCCTGTTTCACTCTCCTGTTTCACTCTCCTGTTTCACTCTCCTGTTCCACTCTCGTGTTTCACTCTCCTGTTCCACTCTCCAGTTTCACTCTCGTGTTTCACTCTCCTGTTTTGCAGCCCTGTTTCACTCTCCTGTTTCACTCTCCTGTTTCAGTCTCCTGTTCCACTCTCCTGTTTCACTCTCCTGTTCCACTCTCCTGTTTCTCTCTCGTGTTTCACTCTCCTGTTCCACTCTCCTGTTTCACTCTCCTGATTCACTCTCCTATTCCACTCTCCTGTTTCACTCTCGTGTTTCACTCCCGTGTTTCGATCCCCAATCTCCCCTGTTTCGCTCCCCTGTTTCGTTCCCCTGTTTCGCTCCCCTGTTTCGCTCCCCTGTTTCACTCCCCTGTTTCACTCTCCTGTTTCATTCCCCTGTTTCACTCCCCTGTTTCACTCCCTTTTTTTCTCCCCTGTTTCACTCTCCTGTTTCACTCTCCTGTTTCACTCTCCTGTTTCACTCCCAAATTTAATTTTCCAGTTTCACTCCCATGCTTCACTCCCCTGTTTCACTCATCTGTTTCACTCAACTAATTCTGTCCCCTCTTTCACTCCCCTGTTTCACTCCCCTGTTTCACTCCCCTGCTTTCCTCCCCTGCTCCCTCCCCTGCTCCACTCTCCTGTTTCACTCTCCTGTTTCACTCTCCTGTTCCACTCTCCTGTTTCACTCTCCTGTTCCACTCTCCAGTTTCACTCTCGTGTTTCACTCTCCTGTTTTGCAGCCCTGTTTCATTCTCCTGTTTTGCAGCCCTGTTTCACTCTCCTGTTACACTCTCCTGTTTCAGTCTCCTGTTCCACTCTCCTGTTTCACTCTCCTGTTCCACTCTCCTGTTTCTCTCTCGTGTTTCACTCTCCTGTTCCACTCTCCAGTTTCACTCTCCTGATTCACTCTCCTATTCCACTCTCCTGTTTCACTCTCGTGTTTCACTCTCCTGTTTCACTCCCTTGTTTTACTCCCCTGTTTTACTCTCCTGTTTCACTCCCATATTTCATTTTCCTGTTTCACTCCCATGCTTCACTCCCCTGTTTCACTCACCTGTTTCACTCCCCTGTTTCACTCATCTGTTTCACTCATCTGTTTCACACAACTGATTCTGTCCCTTTTTTCACTCTCCTTTTTTGTACTCCCCATTTCACTCCCCTGTTTCACTCCCCTGCTTCACTCCCCTCCTTCAATCTCTTGTTTCAATTCCCTGTTTCAATTCCCTGTTTCACTCTCGTGTTTCACTCTCGTGTTTCACTCTCCTGTTTCACTCTCGTGTTTCACTCTCGTGTTTCATTCGTGTTTAACTCCACTGTTTTACTCCCCTGTTTCACTCCCCTGTTTTGCTCTCCCTGTTTCAATCCCCTGTTTCAATCCCATATTTCATTTTCCTGTTTCATTCTCATGCTTCACTCAGCTGTTTCATCAACTGATTCTGTCCCCCGTTTCACTCTCCTTTTTCGTACTCCCATTTCACTCCCCTGCTTCACTCCCCTGCTTCGTTCCCCTGCTTCACTCCCCTGCTCCACTCTCCTTTTTCACTCATCTGTTACACTCAACTAATTCTGTCCCCTCTTTCACTCCCCTGTTTCACTCCCCTGTTTCACTCCCCTGCTTTCCTCCCCTGCTTCCCTCCCCTGCTCCACTCTCCTGTTTCACTCTCGTGTTTCACTCTCCTGTTCCACTCTCCTGTTTCACTCTCCTGTTCCACTCTCCAGTTTCACTCTCGTGTTTCACTCTCCTGTTTTGCAGCCCTGTTTCATTCTCCTGTTTTGCAGCCCTGTTTCACTCTCCTGTTTCACTCTCCTGTTTCAGTCTCCTGTTCCACTCTCCTGTTTCACTCTCCTGTTCCACTCTCCTGTTTCTCTCTCGTGTTTCACTCTCCTGTTCCACTCTCCTGTTTCACTCTCCTGATTCACTCTCCTGTTCCACTCTCCTGTTTCACTCTCGTGGTTCACTCCCGTGTTTCGATCCCCAAGATCCCCTGTTTCGCTCCCCTGTTTCGCTCCCTTGTTTCGCTCCCCTGTTTCGCTCCCCTGTTTCACTCCCCTGTTTCGCTCTCCAGTTTCACTCTCCTGTTTCAATCGCCTGTTTCAATCGCCTGTTTTACTCACGTGCTTTACTATCATGCTTTACACTCGTGCTTTACTCTTGTGCTTTACTTTCGTGCTTTACTGTAGTGTTTCACGCTCGTGTTTCACTCTCGTGTTTCACTATCGTGTTTCACTCTCCTGATCCAGTCGCCTGTTTCACTCCCCTGTTTCACTCCCCTGTTTCACTCTCCTGATCCAGTCGCCTGTTTCACTCTCCTGTTTCACTCTCCTGTTTCACTCCCTTGTTTTACTCCCCTGTTTTACTCTCCTGTTTCACTCCCATATTTCATTTTCCTGTTTCACTCCCATGCTTCACTCCCCTGTTACACTCCCCTGTTTCACTCCCCTGTTTCACTCATCTGTTTCACTCATCTGTTTCACTCAACTGATTCTGTCCCTTTTTTCACTCTCCTTTTTTGTACTCCCCTGTTTCACTCCCCTGTTTCACTCCCCTGCTTCACTCCCCTCCTTCAATGTCTTGTTTCAATTCCCTGTTTCAATCCCCTCTTTCACTCTCGTGTTTCACTCTCGTGTTTCACTCTCGTGTTTCACTCTCCTGTTTCACTCTCCTGTTTCACTCTCGTGTTTCACTCTCGTGTTTCATTCGTGTTTAACTCCACTGTTTTACTCCCCTGTTTCACTCCCCTGTTTTGCTCTCCCTGTTTCAATCCCCTGTTTCACTCCCATATTTCATTTTCCTGTTTCATTCTCATGCTTCACTCAGCTGTTTCATCAACTGATTCTGTCCCCCGTTTCACTCTCCTTTTTCGTACTCCCATTTCACTCCCCTGCTTCACTCCCCTGCTTCGTTCCCCTGCTTCACTCCCTTGCTTCACAGCCCTGTTTCAATCTTTTGTTTCAATCTCCTGCTTCCCTCCTCTGCTTCCCTCCTCTGCTTCTCTCCCCTGCTTCACTCCCCTGCTCCACTCTCCTGTTTCACTCATCTGTTTCACTCAACTAATTCTGTCCCCTCTTTCACTCCCCTGTTTCACTCCCCTGTTTCACTCCCCTGCTTTCCTCCCCTGCTTCCCTCCCCTGCTCCACTCTCCTGTTTCACTCTCGTGTTTCACTCTCCTGTTCCACTCTCCTGTTTCACTCTCCTGTTCCACTCTCCAGTTTCACTCTCGTGTTTCACTCTCCTGTTTTGCAGCCCTGTTTCATTCTCCTGTTTTGCAGCCCTGTTTCACTCTCCTGTTTCACTCTCCTGTTTCAGTCTCCTGTTCCACTCTCCTGTTTCACTCTCCTGTTCCACTCTCCTGTTTCTCTCTCGTGTTTCACTCTCCTGTTCCACTCTCCAGTTTCACTCTCCTGATTCACTCTCCTATTCCACTCTCCTGTTTCACTCTCGTGTTTCACTCTCCTGTTTCACTCCCTTGTTTTACTCCCCTGTTTTACTCTCCTGTTTCACTCCCATATTTCATTTTCCTGTTTCACTCCCATGCTTCACTCCCCTGTTTCACTCCCCTGTTTCACTCCCCTGTTTCACTCCTCTGTTTCACTCATCTGTTTCACTCAACTGATTCTGTCCCATTTTTCACTCTCCTTTTTTGTACTCCCCTGTTTCACTCCCCTGTTTCACTCCCCTGCTTCACTCCCCTCCTTCAATCTCTTGTTTCAATTCCCTGTTTCAATCCCCTGTTTCACTCTCGTGTTTCACTCTCGTGTTTCACTCTCGTGTTTCACTCTCCTGTTTCACTCTCCTGTTTCACTCACGTGTTTCACTCTCGTGTTTCATTCGTGTTTAACCCCATTGTTTTACTCCCCTGTTTCACTCCCCTGTTTTGCTCTCCCTGTTTCAATCCCCTGTTTCACTCCCATATTTCATTTTCCTGTTTCATTCTCATGCTTCACTCAGCTGTTTCATCAACTGATTCTGTCCCCCGTTTCACTCTCCTTTTTCGTACTCCCATTTCACTCCCCTGCTTCACTCCCCTGCTTCGTTCCCCTGCTTCACTCCCCTGCTTCACTGCCCTGTTTCAATCTTTTGTTTCAATCTCCTGCTTCCCTCCTCTGCTTCCCTCCTCTGCTTCTCTCCCCTGCTTCACTCCCCTGCTCCACTCTCCTGTTTCACTCATCTGTTACACTCAACTAATTCTGTCCCCTCTTTCACTCCCCTGTTTCACTCCCCTGTTTCACTCCCTTTTTTTCTCCCCTGTTTCACTCTCCTGTTTCACTCTCCTGTTTCACTCCCAAATTTAATTTTCCAGTTTCACTCCCATGCTTCACTCCCCTGTTTCACTCATCTGTTTCACTCAACTAATTCTGTCCCCTCTTTCACTTCCCTGTTTCACTCCCCTGTTTCACTCCCCTGCTTTCCTCCCCTGCTCCCTCCCCTGCTCCACTCTCCTGTTTCACTCTCCTGTTTCACTCTCCTGTTCCACTCTCCTGTTTCACTCTCCTGTTCCACTCTCCAGTTTCACTCTAGTGTTTCACTCTCCTGTTTTGCAGCCCTGTTTCATTCTCCTGTTTTGCAGCCCTGTTTCACTCTCCTGTTTCACTCTCCTGTTTCAGTCTCCTGTTCCACTCTCCTGTTTCACTCTCCTGTTCCACTCTCCTGTTTCTCTCTCGTGTTTCACTCTCCTGTTCCACTCTCCAGTTTCACTCTCCTGATTCACTCTCCTATTCCACTCTCCTGTTTCACTCTCGTGTTTCACTCTCCTGTTTCACTCCCTTGTTTTACTCCCCTGTTTTACTCTCCTGTTTCACTCCCATATTTCATTTTCCTGTTTCACTCCCATGCTTCACTCCTCTGTTTCACTCCCCTGTTTCACTCCCCTGTTTCACTCATCTGCTTCACTCATCTGTTTCACTCAACTGATTCTGTCCCATTTTTCACTCTCCTTTTTTGTACTCCCCTGTTTCACTCCCCTGTTTCACTCCCCTTCTTCACTCCCCCCTTCAATCTCTTGTTTCAATTCCCTGTTTCAATCCCCTGTTTCACTCTCGTGTTTCACTCTCGTGTTTCACTCTCGTGTTTCACTCTCGTGTTTCACTCTCCTGTTTCACTCTCCTGTTTCACTCTCGTGTTTCACTCTCGTGTTTCATTCGTGTTTAACTCCACTGTTTTACTCCCCTGTTTCACTCCCCTGTTTTGCTCTCCCTGTTTCAATCCCCTGTTTCACTCCCATATTTCATTTTCCTGTTTCATTCTCATGCTTCACTCAGCTGTTTCATCAACTGATTCTGTCCCCCGTTTCACTCTCCTTTTTCGTACTCCCATTTCACTCCCCTGCTTCACTCCCCTGCTTCGTTCCCCTGTTTCACTCCCCTGCTTCACAGCCCTGTTTCAATCTTTTGTTTCAATCTCCTGCTTCCCTCCTCTGCTTCCCTCCTCTGCTTCTCTCCCCTGCTTCACTCCCCTGCTCCACTCTCCTGTTTCACTCATCTGTTACACTCAACTAATTCTGTCCCCTCTTTCACTCCCCTGTTTCACTCCCCTGTTTCACTCCCCTGCTTTCCTCCCCTGCTTCCCTCCCCTGCTCCACTCTCCTGTTTCACTCTCGTGTTTCACTCTCCTGTTCCACTCTCCTGTTTCACTCTCCTGTTCCACTCTCCAGTTTCACTCTCGTGTTTCACTCTCCTGTTTTGCAGCCCTGTTTCATTCTCCTGTTTTGCAGCCCTGTTTCACTCTCCTGTTTCACTCTCCTGTTTCAGTCTCCTGTTCCACTCTCCTGTTTCACTCTCCTGTTCCACTCTCCTGTTTCTCTCTCGTGTTTCACTCTCCTGTTCCACTCTCCTGTTTCACTCTCCTGATTCACTCTCCTGTTCCACTCTCCTGTTTCACTCTCGTGGTTCACTCCCGTGTTTCGATCCCCAAGATCCCCTGTTTCGCTCCCCTGTTTCGCTCCCCTGTTTCGCTCCCCTGTTTCGCTCCCCTGTTTCACTCCCCTGTTTTTTTCTCCAGTTTCACTCTCTGTTTCAATCGCCTGTTTCAATCGCCTGTTTTACTCACGTGCTTTACTATCATGCTTTACACTCGTGCTTTACTCTTGTGCTTTACTTTCGTGCTTTACTGTCGTGTTTCACGCTCGTGTTTCACTCTCGTGTTTCACTATCGTGTTTCACTCTCCTGATCCAGTCGCCTGTTTCACTCCCCTGTTTCACTCTCCTGATCCAGTCGCCTGTTTCACTCTCCTGTTTCACTCTCCTGTTTCACTCCCTTGTTTTACTCCCCTGTTTTACTCTCCTGTTTCACTCCCATATTTCATTTTCCTGTTTCACTCCCATGCTTCACTCCCCTGTTTCACTCCCCTGTTTCACTCCCCTGTTTCACTCATCTGTTTCACTCATCTGTTTCACTCAACTGATTCTGTCCCTTTTTTCACTCTCCTTTTTTGTACTCCCCTGTTTCACTCCCCTGTTTCACTCCCCTGCTTCACTCCCCTCCTTCAATCTCTTGTTTCAATTCCCTGTTTCAATCCCCTGTTTCACTCTCGTGTTTCACTCTCGTGTTTCACTCTCGTGTTTCCCTCTCCTGTTTCACTCTCCTGTTTCACTCTCGTGTTTCACTCTCGTGTTTCATTCGTGTTTAACTCCACTGTTTTACTCCCCTGTTTCACTCCCCTGTTTTGCTCTCCCTGTTTCAATCCCCTGTTTCACTCCCATATTTCATTTACCTGTTTCATTCTCATGCTTCACTCAGCTGTTTCATCAACTGATTCTGTCCCCCGTTTCACTCTCCTTTTTCGTACTCCCATTTCACTCCCCTGCTTCACTCCCCTGCTTCGTTCCCCTGCTTCACTCCCCTGCTTCACAGCCCTGTTTCAATCTTTTGTTTCAATCTCCTGCTTCCCTCCTCTGCTTCCCTCCTCTGCTTCTCTCCCCTGCTTCACTCCCCTGCTCCACTCTCCTGTTTCACTCATCTGTTTCACTCAACTAATTCTGTCCCATCTTTCACTCCCCTATTTCACTCCCCTGTTTCACTCCCCTGCTTTCCTCCCCTGCTTCCCTCCCCTGCTCCACTCTCCTGTTTCACTCTCGTGTTTCACTCTCCTGTTCCACTCTCCTGTTTCACTCTCCTGTTCCACTCTCCAGTTTCACTCTCGTGTTTCACTCTCCTGTTTTGCAGCCCTGTTTCATTCTCCTGTTTTGCAGCCCTGTTTCACTCTCCTGTTTCACTCTCCTGTTTCAGTCTCCTGTTCCACTCTCCTGTTTCACTCTCCTGTTCCACTCTCCTGTTTCTCTCTCGTGTTTCACTCTCCTGTTCCACTCTCCTGTTTCACTCTCCTGATTCACTCTCCTATTCCACTCTCCTGTTTCACTCTCGTGTTTCACTCCCGTGTTTCGATCCCCAATCTCCCCTGTTTCGCTCCCCTGTTTCGTTCCCCTGTTTCGCTCCCCTGTTTCGCTCCCCTGTTTCACTCCCCTGTTTCACTCTCCTGTTTCACTCCCCTGTTTCACTCCCCTGTTTCACTCCCTTTTTTTCTCCCCTGTTTCACTCTCCTGTTTCACTCTCCTGTTTCACTCTCCTGTTTCACTCCCAAATTTAATTTTCCAGTTTCACTCCCATGCTTTACTCCCCTGTTTCACTCATCTGTTTCACTCACCTAATTCTGTTTCCTCTTTCACTCCCCTGTTTCACTCCCCTGTATCACTCCCCTGCTTTCCTCCCCTGCTCCCTCCCCTGCTCCACTCTCCTGTTTCACTCTCCTGTTTCACTCTCCTGTTCCACTCTCCTGTTTCACTCTCCTGTTCCACTCTCCAGTTTCACTCTCGTGTTTCACTCTCCTGTTTTGCAGCCCTGTTTCATTCTCCTGTTTTGCAGCCCTGTTTCACTCTCCTGTTTCACTCTCCTGTTTCAGTCTCCTGTTCCACTCTCCTGTTTCACTCTCCTGTTCCACTCTCCTGTTTCTCTCTCGTGTTTCACTCTCCTGTTCCACTCTCCAGTTTCACTCTCCTGATTCACTCTCCTATTCCACTCTCCTGTTTCACTCTCGTGTTTCACTCCCGTGTTTCGATCCCCAATCTCCCCTGTTTCGCTCTCCTGTTTCATTCCCCTGTTTCGCACCCCTGTTTCGCTCCCCTGTTTCACTCCCCTGTTTCACTCTCCTGTTTCACTCCCCTGTTTCACTCCCCTGTTTCACTCCCTTCTTTTCTCCCCTGTTTCACTCTCCTGTTTCACTCTCCTGTTTCACTCTCCTGTTTCACTCCCAAATTTAATTTTCCAGTTTCACTCCCATGCTTCACTCCCCTGTTTCACTCATCTCTTTCACTCCACTGATTCTGTCCCCTCTTTCACTCCCCTGTTTCACTCCCCTGCTTCACTCCCCTGCTTTCCTCCCCTGCTTCCCTCCCCTGCTCCACTCTCCTGTTTCACTCTCGTGTTTCACTCTCCTGTTCCACTCTCCTGTTTCACTCTCCTGATTCACTCTCCTGTTCCACTCTCCTGTTTCTCTCTCGTGTTTCACTCTCCTGTTCCACTCTCCTGTTTCACTCTCCTGATTCACTCTCCTGTTCCACTCTCCTGTTTCACTCTCGTGGTTCACTCCCGTGTTTCGATCCCCAAGATCCCCTGTTTCGCTCCCCTGTTTCGCTCCCTTGTTTCGCTCCCCTGTTTCGCTCCCCTGTTTCACTCCCCTGTTTCGCTCTCCAGTTTCACTCTCCTGTTTCATCGCCTGTTTCAATCGCCTGTTTTACTCACGTGCTTTACTATCATACTTTACACTCGTGCTTTACTCTTGTGCTTTACTTTCGTGCTTTACTGTCGTGTTTCACGCTCGTGTTTCACTCTCGTGTTTCACTATCGTGTTTCACTCTCCTGATCCAGTCGCCTGTTTCACTCCCCTGTTTCACTCCCCTGTTTCACTCTCCTGATCCAGTCGCCTGTTTCACTCTCCTGTTTCACTCTCCTGTTTCACTCCCTTGTTTTACTCCCCTATTTTACTCTCCTGTTTCACTCCCATATTTCATTTTCCTGTTTCACTCCCATGCTTCACTCCCCTGTTTCACTCCCCTGTTTCAATCCCCTGTTTCACTCATCTGTTTCACTCATCTGTTTCACTCAACTGATTCTGTCCCTTTTTTCACTCTCCTTTTTTGTACTCCCCTGTTTCACTCCCCTGTTTCACTCCCCTGCTTCACTCCCCTTCTTCAATCTCTTGTTTCAATTCCCTGTTTCAATCCCCTGTTTCAATCCCCTGTTTCACTCTCGTGTTTCACTCTCGTGTTTCACTCTCGTGTTTCCCTCTCCTGTTTCACTCTCCTGTTTCACTCTCGTGTTTCACTCTCGTGTTTCATTCGTGTTTAACTCCACTGTTTTACTCCCCTGTTTCACTCCCCTGTTTTGCTCTCCCTGTTTCAATCCCCTGTTTCACTCCCATATTTCATTTACCTGTTTCATTCTCATGCTTCACTCAGCTGTTTCATCAACTGATTCTGTCCCCCGTTTCACTCTCCTTTTTCGTACTCCCATTTCACTCCCCTGCTTCACTCCCCTGCTTCGTTCCCCTGCTTCACTCCCCTGCTTCACAGCCCTGTTTCAATCTTTTGTTTCAATCTCCTGCTTCCCTCCTCTGCTTCCCTCCTCTGCTTCTCTCCCCTGCTTCACTCCCCTGCTCCACTCTCCTGTTTCACTCATCTGTTTCACTCAACTAATTCTGTCCCATCTTTCACTCCCCTGTTTCACTCCCCTGTTTCACTCCCCTGCTTTCCTCCCCTGCTTCCCTCCCCTGCTCCACTCTCCTGTTTCACTCTCGTGTTTCACTCTCCTGTTCCACTCTCCTGTTTCACTCTCCTGTTCCACTCTCCAGCTTCACTCTCGTGTTTCACTCTCCTGTTTTGCAGCCCTGTTTCATTCTCCTGTTTTGCAGCCCTGTTTCACTCTCCTGTTTCACTCTCCTGTTTCAGTCTCCTGTTCCACTCTCCTGTTTCACTCTCCTGTTCCACTCTCCTGTTTCTCTCTCGTGTTTCACTCTCCTGTTCCACTCTCCTGTTTCACTCTCCTGATTCACTCTCCTATTCCACTCTCCTGTTTCACTCTCGTGTTTCACTCCCGTGTTTCGATCCCCAATCTCCCCTGTTTCGCTCCCCTGTTTCGTTCCCCTGTTTCGCTCCCCTGTTTCGCTCCCCTGTTTCACTCCCCTGTTTCACTCTCCTGTTTCACTCCCCTGTTTCACTCCCCTGTTTCACTCCCTTTTTTTCTCCCCTGTTTCACTCTCCTGTTTCACTCTCCTGTTTCACTCTCCTGTTTCACTCCCAAATTTAATTTTCCAGTTTCACTCCCATGCTTTACTCCCCTGTTTCACTCATCTGTTTCACTCACCTAATTCTGTTTCCTCTTTCACTCCCCTGTTTCACTCCCCTGTATCACTCCCCTGCTTTCCTCCCCTGCTCCCTCCCCTGCTCCACTCTCCTGTTTCACTCTCCTGTTTCACTCTCCTGTTCCACTCTCCTGTTTCACTCTCCTGTTCCACTCTCCAGTTTCACTCTCGTGTTTCACTCTCCTGTTTTGCAGCCCTGTTTCATTCTCCTGTTTTGCAGCCCTGTTTCACTCTCCTGTTTCACTCTCCTGTTTCAGTCTCCTGTTCCACTCTCCTGTTTCACTCTCCTGTTCCACTCTCCTGTTTCTCTCTCGTGTTTCACTCTCCTGTTCCACTCTCCAGTTTCACTCTCCTGATTCACTCTCCTATTCCACTCTCCTGTTTCACTCTCGTGTTTCACTCCCGTGTTTCGATCCCCAATCTCCCCTGTTTCGCTCTCCTGTTTCATTCCCCTGTTTCGCACCCCTGTTTCGCTCCCCTGTTTCACTCCCCTGTTTCACTCTCCTGTTTCACTCCCCTGTTTCACTCCCCTGTTTCACTCCCTTCTTTTCTCCCCTGTTTCACTCTCCTGTTTCACTCTCCTGTTTCACTCTCCTGTTTCACTCCCAAATTTAATTTTCCAGTTTCACTCCCATGCTTCACTCCCCTGTTTCACTCATCTCTTTCACTCCACTGATTCTGTCCCCTCTTTCACTCCCCTGTTTCACTCCCCTGCTTCACTCCCCTGCTTTCCTCCCCTGCTTCCCTCCCCTGCTCCACTCTCCTGTTTCACTCTCGTGTTTCACTCTCCTGTTCCACTCTCCTGTTTCACTCTCCTGATTCACTCTCCTGTTCCACTCTCCTGTTTCTCTCTCGTGTTTCACTCTCCTGTTCCACTCTCCTGTTTCACTCTCCTGATTCACTCTCCTGTTCCACTCTCCTGTTTCACTCTCGTGGTTCACTCCCGTGTTTCGATCCCCAAGATCCCCTGTTTCGCTCCCCTGTTTCGCTCCCTTGTTTCGCTCCCCTGTTTCGCTCCCCTGTTTCACTCCCCTGTTTCGCTCTCCAGTTTCACTCTCCTGTTTCATCGCCTGTTTCAATCGCCTGTTTTACTCACGTGCTTTACTATCATACTTTACACTCGTGCTTTACTCTTGTGCTTTACTTTCGTGCTTTACTGTCGTGTTTCACGCTCGTGTTTCACTCTCGTGTTTCACTATCGTGTTTCACTCTCCTGATCCAGTCGCCTGTTTCACTCCCCTGTTTCACTCCCCTGTTTCACTCTCCTGATCCAGTCGCCTGTTTCACTCTCCTGTTTCACTCTCCTGTTTCACTCCCTTGTTTTACTCCCCTATTTTACTCTCCTGTTTCACTCCCATATTTCATTTTCCTGTTTCACTCCCATGCTTCACTCCCCTGTTTCACTCCCCTGTTTCAATCCCCTGTTTCACTCATCTGTTTCACTCATCTGTTTCACTCAACTGATTCTGTCCCTTTTTTCACTCTCCTTTTTTGTACTCCCCTGTTTCACTCCCCTGTTTCACTCCCCTGCTTCACTCCCCTTCTTCAATCTCTTGTTTCAATTCCCTGTTTCAATCCCCTGTTTCACTCTCGGGTTTCACTCTCGTGTTTCACTCTCGTGTTTCACTCTCCTGTTTCACTCTCCTGTTTCACTCTCGTGTTTCACTCTCGTGTTTCATTCGTGTTTAACTCCACTGTTTTACTCCCCTGTTTCACTCCCCTGTTTTGCTCTCCCTGTTTCAATCCCCTGTTTCACTCCCATATTTCATTTTCCTGTTTCATTCTCATGCTTCACTCAGCTGTTTCATCAACTGATTCTGTCCCCCGTTTCACTCTCCTTTTTCGTACTCCCATTTCACTCCCCTGCTTCACTCCCCTGCTTCGTTCCCCTGCTTCACTCCCCTGCTTCACAGCCCTGTTTCAATCTTTTGTTTCAATCTCCTGCTTCCCTCCTCTGCTTCCCTCCTCTGCTTCTCTCCCCTGCTTCACTCCCCTGCTCCACTCTCCTGTTTCACTCATCTGTTTCACTCAACTAATTCTGTCCCCTCTTTCACTCCCCTGTTTCACTCCCCTGTTTCACTCCCCTGCTTTCCTCCCCTGCTTCCCTCCCCTGCTCCACTCTCCTGTTTCACTCTCCTGTTTCAGTCTCCTGTTCCACTCTCCTGTTTCACTCTCCTGTTCCACTCTCCTGTTTCTCTCTCGTGTTTCACTCTCCTGTTCCACTCTCCTGTTTCACTCTCCTGATTCACTCTCCTATTCCACTCTCCTGTTTCACTCTCCTGTTTCACTCCCGTGTTTCGATCCCCAATCTCCCCTGTTTCGCTCCCCTGTTTCGTTCCCCTGTTTCGCTCCCCTGTTTCGCTCCCCTGTTTCACTCCCCTGTTTCACTCTCCTGTTTCACTCCCCTGTTTCACTCCCCTGTTTCACTCCCTTTTTTTCTCCCCTGTTTCACTCTCCTGTTTCACTCTCCTGTTTCACTCTCCTGTTTCACTCCCAAATTTAATTTTCCAGTTTCACTCCCATGCCTCACTCCCCTGTTTCACTCATCTGTTTCACTCAACTAATTCTGTTTCCTCTTTCACTCCCCTGTTTCACTCCCCTGCTTTCCTCCCCTGCTCCCTCCCCTGCTCCACTCTCCTGTTTCACTCTCCTGTTCCACTCTCCTGTTTCACTCTCCTGTTCCACTCTCCAGTTTCACTCTCGTGTTTCACTCTCCTGTTTTGCAGCCCTGTTTCATTCTCCTGTTTTGCAGCCCTGTTTCACTCTCCTGTTTCACTCTCCTGTTTCAGTCTCCTGTTCCACTCTCCTGTTTCACTCTCCTGTTCCACTCTCCTGTTTCTCTCTCGTGTTTCACTCTCCTGTTCCACTCTCCTGTTTCACTCTCCTGATTCACTCTCCTATTCCACTCTCCTGTTTCACTCTCGTGTTTCACTCCCGTGTTTCGATCCCCAATCTCCCCTGTTTCGCTCCCCTGTTTCGTTCCCCTGTTTCGCTCCCCTGTTTCGCTCCCCTGTTTCACTCCCCTGTTTCACTCTCCTGTTTCACTCCCCTGTTTCACTCCCCTGTTTCACTCCCCTGTTTCAATCTCCTTTTTCACTCTCCTGTTTCACTCTCCTGTTTCACTCCATTGTTTTTCTCCCCTGTTTCACTCTCCTGTTTCACTCCCCTGTTTCACTCCCCTGTTTCACTCCCTTTTTTTCTCCCCTGTTTCACTCCCCTGTTTCACTCTCCTGTTTCACTCTCCTGTTTCACTCCCAAATTTAATTTTCCAGTTTCACTCCCATGCTTCACTCACCTGTTTCACTCATCTGTTTCACTCAACTGATTCTGTCCCCTCTTTCACTCCCCTGTTTCACTCCCCTGCTTCACTCCCCTGCTTTCCTCCCCTGCTTCCCTCCCCTGCTCCACTCTCCTGTTTCACTCTCGTGTTTCACTCTCCTCTTCCACTCTCCTGTTTCACTCTCCTGTTCCACTCTCCAGTTTCACTCTCGTGTTTCACTCTCCTGTTTTGCAGCCCTGTTTCATTCTCCTGTTTTGCAGCCTTGTTTCACTCTCCTGTTTCACTCTCCTGTTCCACTCTCCTGTTTCACTCTCCTGTTCCACTCTCCTGTTTCTCTCTCGTGTTTCACTCTCCTGTTCCACTCTCCTGTTTCACTCTCCTGATTCACTCTCCTATTCCTCTCTAATGTTTCACTCTCGTGTTTCACTCCCGTGTTTCGATCCCCAATCTCCCCTGTTTCGCTCCCCTGTTTCGTTCCCCTGTTTCGCCCCCCTGTTTCGCTCCCCTGTTTCACTCCCCTGTTTCGCTCTCCTGTTTCACTCTCCTGTTTCAATCACCTGTTTCAATCGCCTGTTTTACTCTCGTGCTTTACTCTCGTGCTTTACTTTCGTGCTTTACTCTCGTGTTTCACTCTCGTGTTTCACTCTCGTGTTTCACTATCGTGTTTCACTCTCCTGATCCAGTCGCCTGTTTCACTCCCCTGTTTCACTCCCCTGTTTCACTCCCCTGTTTCACTCTCCTGTTTCACTCCCATGTTTTACTCCCCTGTTTCACTCATCTGTTTCATTCAACTGATTCTGTCCCCCATTTCACTCTCCTTTTTCGTACTCCCATTTCACTCCCCTGCTTCACTCCCCTACTTCACTCCCCTGCTTCACTCCCCTGTTTCACTCCCCTGCTTCAATCTCCTGCTTCAATCTCCTGTTTCAATCTCGTGTTTCAATCTCGTGTTTTTTACTTCTGCTTCCCTCCCCTGCTTCCCTCCCCTGCTTCCCTCCCCTGGTGCAATCTCCTGTTTGGCAGCCCTGCTTCAATCCCCTGTTTCACTCTCCTGTTTCAATCTCCTGTTTCACTCCCATATTTCATTTTAGAGTTTCACTCCCATGCTTCACTCCCCTGTTTCACTCATCTGTTTCACTCAACTGATTCTGTTCCCAGTTTCACTCTCCTTTCTCGTTACCCGTTTCACTCCCCTGTTTCACTCCCATGCTTCACTCCCCTGTTTCACAACCCTGCTTCACTCCCCTGCTTCACTGCCCTGCTTCACTCCCCTGCTTCACTCCCCTGTTTCACTCCGCTGCTTCAATCAGCTGTTTCAATCTTTTGTTTCAATCTCCTGCTTCCCTCCCCTGCTCCACTCTCCTGTTTCACTCTCCTGTTTTGCAGGCCTTTTCACTCTCCTGTTTCACTCTGCTGTTTCACTCTCCTATTTCACTCTCCTGCTTCACTCCTTTGTTTCACTCCCCTCCTTCTCTCCCCTGCTTCACTCCCCTGCTTCAATCTCTTGTTTCAATCTCCTATTTCAATCTCCTGTTTCAATCTCCTGCTTCCCTCCCATGCTTCCCTCTTCTGCTTCCCTCCCCTGCTTCCCTCCCCTGCTTCCCTCCCCTGCTCCACTCTCCTGTTTCACTCTCCTGTTTCACTCTCCAGTTTTAATTGCCTGTTTCAATCGTCTGTTTAACTCACATGCTTTTCTCTCGTGCTTTTCTCTCGTGCTTTACTCTCGTGTTTCACTCTCGTGTTTCATCCTCGTGTTTCTCTCTCCTGATCCAGTCACCTGTTTCACACCCCTGTTTCACTCACCTGTTTCACTCCCTTGTTTCCCTCCCCTGTTTCACTCCCCTGTTTCACTCTCCTGATCGAGTCGCCTGTTTCACTCTCCTGTTTCACTCTCCTGTTTCACACCCATATTTCATTTTCCTGTTTCACTCCCATGCTTCACTCCCCTGCTTCACTTCCCTGCTTCACTCCCCTGCTTCAATCTCCTGTTTCAATCTCCTGTTTCAATCTCCTGCTTCCCTCCCCTGCTTCCATCCCCTGCTTCCCTCCCCTGCTTCCCTCCTCTACTCCATTCTCCTGTTTCACTCTCCTGTTTCACTCCCATGTTTTACTCGCCTGTTTCACTCATCTGTTTCATTCAACTGATTCTGTCCCCCATTTCACTCTCCTTTTTCGTACTCCCATTTCACTCCCCTGCTTCACTCCCCTACTTCACTCCCCTGCTTAACTCCCCTGTTTCACTCCCCTGCTTCAATCTCCTGCTTCAATCTCCTGTTTCAATCTCGTGTTTCAATCTCGTGTTTCAAACTTCTGCTTCCCTCCCCTGCTTCCCTCCCCTGCTTCCCTCCCCTGGTGCAATCTCCTGTTTGGCAGCCCTTCTTCAATCCCCTGTTTTACTCTCGTGTTTCACTCTCCTGTTTCACTCCCCTGTTTTGCAGACCTGTTTCAACCTCATGTTTCACCCTCATGTTTCACTCTCATGTTTCACTCATCTGTTTCATCAACTGATTCTGTCCCCCGTTTCACACTCCTTTTTCGTACTCCCATTTCACTCCCCAGCTTCACTCCCCTGCTTCACTGCCCTGCTTCGTTCCCCTGCTTCACTCCCCTGCTTCATTCCCCAGTTTCAATCTTTTGATTCAATGTCCTGCTTCCCTCGCCTGCTTCCCTCCCCTGCTCCACTCTCCTGTTTCATTCACCTGTTTCACTCTCGTGTTTCACTCCCATGTTTCACTCCCCTGTTTCACTCTCCTGCTTCACTCTCCTGCTTCACTCCCTTGTTTTACTCCCCTGTTTCACTCTCCTGTTTCATTCCCATATTTCACACCCATGCTTCACTCCCCTGTTTCACTCATCTGCTTCACTCAACTGATTCTGTCCCCCATTTCACTCTCCTTTTTCGTACTCCCATTTCACTCCCCTGCTTCACTCCCCTGCTTCGTTCCACTGCTTCACTCCCCTGCTTCACAGCCCTGTTTCAAACTTTTGTTTCAATCTCCTGCTTCACTCCTCTGCTTCCCTCCTCTGCTTCTCTCCTCTGCTTCCCTCCCCTGCTCCACTCTCCTGTTTCACTCTCCTGTTTCACTCTCCTGTTTCACTCTCCTGTTTCACTCCCATGCTTCCCTTCACTGTTTCACTCCCCTGTTTCACTCTCCTGTTTCACTCCATTGTTTTTCTCCCCTGTTTCACTCTCCTGTTTCACTCCCCTGTTTCACTCCTCTGTTTCACTCCCTTTTTTTTCTCCCTTATTCCACTCTCCTGTTTCACTCTCCTGTTTCACTCTCCTCTTTCACACCCAAATTTAATTTTCCAGTTTCACTGCCATGCTTCACTCCCCTGTTTCACTCATCTGTTTCACTCAACTGATTCTGTCCCCTCTTTCACTCCCCTGTTTCACTCCCCTGCTTCACTCCCCTGGTTTCCTCCCCTGCTTCCCTCCCCTGCTCCACTCTCCTGTTTCACTCACATGTTTCACTCTCCTGTTCCACTCTCCTGTTTCACCCTCCTGATTCACTCTCCTGTTGCACTCATGTGTTTCACTCTCATGATTCACTCCCCTATTTCGCTCCCCTGTTTCGCTCCCCTGTTTCGCTCTCCCGTTTCACTCTCCTGTTTCAATCGACTGTTTCAATCGCCTGTTTTACTCATGTGCTTTACTCTCGTGCTTTACATTCGTGCTTTACTCTCATGCTTTACTTTCGTGATTTACTCTCGTGTTTCATTCTCGTGTTTCACTCTCGTGTTTCACTCTCCTGATCCAGTCGCCTGTTTCACTCCCCTGTTTCACTCCCCTGTTTCATTAACCTCTTCCACTCCACTGTTTCACTCCACTGTTTCACTCTCCTGATCCAGTCGCCTGTTTCACTCTCCTGTTTCACTCTTCTGTTTCACTCCCATATTTGAGTTTGCTGTTTCACTCCCAAGCTTCACTCCCCGTTTCACTCATCTGTTTCACTCAGCTGATTCTGTCCCCCGTTTCACTCTCCTTTTTCGTACTCCCATTTCACTCCCCTGCTTCACTCCCCTGCTTCAATCTCCTGCTTCAATCTCCTGTATCAATCTCGTGTTTCAATCTCGTGTTTCAAACTCCTGCTTCACCCCCCTGCTTCCCTCCCCTGCTTCCCTCCACTGCTTCCCTCCTCTGCTTCCCTCCCCTGCTTCACTCCCCTGCTTCAATCTCCTGTTTCAATCTTTTGTTTCAATCTGCTGCTTCCCTCCCCTGCTTCCTCCTCTGCTTCCCTCCCCTGCTCCACTCTCCTGTTTCACTCTCCTGTTTCACTCTCCTCTTTCACTCTCCTTTTTCACTGTCCTGTTTCACTCCCTTGTTTTACTTCCCTGTTTTACTCTCCTGTTTCACTCCCATATTTCATTTTCCTGTGTCACTCCCATGCTTCACTCCCATGCTTCACTCCCCTGTTTCACTCCCCTGTTTCACTCCCCTGTTTCACTCCTCTGTTTCACTCCTCTGTTTCACTCAACTGATTCTGTCCCTTTTTTAACTCTCCTTTTTTGTACTCCCGTTTCACTCCCCTATTTCACTCCCCTGCTACACTCCCCTCCTTCAATCTCTTGTTTCAATTCCCTGTTTCAATCCCCTGTTTCATTCTCGTGTTTCACTCTCGTGTTTCACTCTCGTGTTTCACTCTCCTGTTTCACTCTCGTGTTTCACTCTTGTGTTTCATTCGTGTTTAACTCCACTGTTTTACTCCCCTGTTTCACTCTCCTGTTTTGCTCTCCCTGTTTCAATCCCCTGTTTCACTCTTATATTTCATTTTCCTGTTTCATTCCCATGCTTCACCCCCCCTTTTCACTCATCTGTTTCATCAACTGATTCTGTCCCCCGTTTCACACTCCTTTTTGTACTCCCATTTCACTCCCCTGCTTCACTCCCCTGCTTCACTGCCCTGCTTCGTTCCCCTGCTTCACTCCCCTGTTTCAATCTTTTGTTTCAATCTCCTGCTTCCCTCCCCGGCTTCCCTCGCCTGCTTCCCTCCCCTGCTCCACTCTCCTGTTTCATTCTCCTGTTTCACTCTCCTCTTTCACTCTCCAGTTTCATTCTCCTGTTTCACTCTCCTGTTCCACTCTCCTGTTCCACTCTCCTGTTTCACACTCCTGTTTCACTCTCCTGTTTCATTCTCCTGTTTCGCTCTCCTGTTCCACTCTCCTGTTTCACTCTCGTGTTCCACTCTCCTGTTTCACTCTCCTGTTTCACTCTGCTGTTTTACTCACCTGTTTCATTCTCCTGTTTTGCAGCCCTGTTTCACTACCCTGTTTCACTCTCCTGTTCCACTCTCAAGTTTCACTCTCGTGTTTCACTCTCCTGTTTCATTCTCCTATTTTGCAGCCCTGTTTCACTCTCCTGTTTCACTCTCCTGTTTCACTCTCCTGTTCCACTCTCCAGTTTCACACTCGTGTTTCATTCTCCTGTTTCACTCTCTTGTTTCATTCTCCTGTTTTGCAGCCCTGTTTCACTCCCCTGTTTGACTACCCTCTTTCACTCCACTGTTTCACTCCACTGTTTCACTGCACTGTTTCACCTCCTGATCCAGTCGCCTGTTTCACTCTCCTGTTTCACTCTTCTGTTTCACTCCCATATTTCAGTTTGCTGTTTCACTCCCAAGCTTCACTCCCCGTTTCACTCATATGTTTCACTCAGCTGATTCTGTCCCCCGTTTCACTCTCCTTTTTTGTACTCCCATTTCACTCCCCTGCTTCACTCCCCTGCTTCAATCTCCTGCTTCAATCTCCTGTATCAATCTCGTGTTTCAATCTCGTGTTTCAAACTCCTGCTTCACTCCCCTGCTTCCCTCCCCTGCTTCCCTCCATTGCTTCCCTCCTCTGCTTCCCTCCCCTGCTTCACTCCCCTGCTTCAATCTCCTGTTTCAATCTTTTGTTTCAATCTCCTGCTTCCCTCCCCTGCTTCCTCCTCTGCTTCCCTCCCCTGCTCCACTCTCGTGTTTCACTCTCCTGTTTCACTCTCCTGTTTCACTCCCTTGTTTTACTCCCCCGTTTTACTCTCCTGTTTCACTCCCATATTTCATTTCCCTGTTTCACTCCCATGCTTCACTCCCATGCTTCACTCCCCTGTTTCACTCCCCTGTTTCACTCCTCTGTTTCACTACTCTGTTTCACTCAACTGATTCTGTCCCTTTTTTCACTTTCCTTTTTTTTACTCCCGTTTCACTCCCCTGTTTCACTCCCCTGCTTCACTCCCCTCCTTCTATCTCATTTTTCAATTCCCTGTTTCAATCCCATGTTTCAATCCCTTGTTTCACTCTCGTGTTTCACTCTCGTGTTTCACTCTCCTGTTTCACTCTCCTGTTTCACTCTCTTGTTTCACTCTCGTGTTTCACTCTCGTGTTTCATTCGTGTTTAACTCCACTGTTTTACTCTCCTGTTTTGCTCTCCCTGTTTCAATCCCCTGTTTCACTCCCATATTTCATTTCCCTGTTTCATTCCGATGCTTCACCCCCCTGTTTCATTCATCTGTTTCATCAACTGATTCTGTCCCCCGTTTCACACTCCTTTTTCGTACTACCATTTCACTCACCTGCTTCACTCCCCTGCTTCACTGCCCTGCTTCGTTCCCCTGCTTCCCTCCCCTGCTTCCCTCTCCTGCTTCCCTCCCCTGCTCCACTCTCCTGTTTCATTCTCCTGTTTCACTCTGCTGTTTCACTCTCCTGTTTCATTCTCCTGTTTCACTCTCCTGTTCCACACTCCTGTTCCACTCTCCTGTTTCACTCTCCTGTTTCACTCTCCTGTTTCACACTCCTGTTTCACTCTACTGTTCCACTCTCAAGTTTCACTCTCGTGTTTCACTCTCCTGTTTTATTCTCCTATTTTGCAGCCCTGTTTCACTCTCCTGTTTCACTCTCCTGTTTCACTCTCCTGTTCCACTCTCCAGTTTCACTCTCGTGTTTCACTCTCCTGTTTCACTCTCCTGTTTCATTCTCCTGTTTTGCAGCCCTGTTTCACTCTCCAGTTTCACTCTCCTGTTTCAGTCTCCTGTTCCACTCTCCTGTTTCACTCTCCTGTTCCACTCTCCTGTTTCTCTCTCGTGTTTCACTCTCCTGTTCCACTCTCCTGTTTCACTCTCCTGATTAACTCTCCTATTCCACTCTCCTGTTTCACTCTCATGTTTCACTCCCGTGTTTCGATCCCCAAGCTCCCCTGTTTCGCTCCCCTGTTTCGCTCCCCTGTTTTGCTCCCCTGTTTCGCTCCCCTGTTTCACTCCCCTGTTTCGCTCTCCTGTTTCACTCTCCTGTTTCAAACGCCTGTTTCAATCGCCTGTTTTACTCACGTGCTTTACTCTCGTGCTTTACACTCATGCTTTACTCTCGTGCTTTACTCTCGTGCTTTACTCTCGTGTTTCACTCTCGTGTTTCACTCTCGTGTTTCACTCTCGTGTTTCACTATCGTGTTTCACTCTCCTGATCCAGTCGCCTGTTTCACTCCCCTGTTTCACTCCCCTGTTTCACTCCCCGGTGTCACTCCCCTGTTTCACTCTCCTGATCCAGTCGCCTGTTTCACTCTCCTGTTTCACTCTCCTGTTTCACTGTCCTGTTTCATTCTCCTGTTTCACTCTCCTGTTTCACTCTCCTGTTTCATTCTCCTGTTTCACTCTCCTGTTCCACTCTCCTGTTTCACTCTCGTGTTCCACTCTCCTGTTTCACTCTCCTGTTTCACTCTGCTGTTTTACTCTCCTGTTTCATTCTCCTGTTTTGCAGCCCTGTTTCACTCCCCTGTTTCACTCTCCTGTTCCACTCTCAAGTTTCAGTCTCGTGTTACACTCTCCTGTTTCATTCTCCTATTTTGCAGCCCTGTTTCACTCTCCTGTTTCACTCTCCTGTTTCACTCTCCTGTTCCACTCTCCAGTTTCAATCTCGTGTTTCATTCTCCTGTTTCGCTCTCTTGTTTCATTCTCCTGTTTTGCAGCCCTGTTTCACACCCCTGTTTCACTACCCTATTTCACTCCACTGTTTCACTCCACTGTTTCACTGCACTGTTTCACTCTCCTGATCCAGTCGCCTGTTTCACTCTTCTGTTTCACTCCCATATTTCAGTTTGCTGTTTCACTCCCATGCTTCACTCCACGTTTCACTCATCTGTTTCACTCAGCTGATTCTGTCCCCCGTTTCACTCTCCTTTTTCGTACTCCCATTTCACTCCCCTGCTTCACTCCCCTGCTTCAATCTCCTGCTTCAATCTCCTGTATCAATCTC
This sequence comes from Carcharodon carcharias, assembly GCF_017639515.1. Taxonomy (NCBI): domain Eukaryota; kingdom Metazoa; phylum Chordata; class Chondrichthyes; order Lamniformes; family Lamnidae; genus Carcharodon; species Carcharodon carcharias. Next base: position 27,147,747 of record NC_054476.1, read on the forward strand.
GTGTTTCAATCTCGTGTTTCAAACTCCTGCTTCACTCCCCTGCTTCCCTTCACTGCTTCCCTCCTCTGCTTCCCTCCCCTGCTTCACTCCCCTGCTTCAATCTCCTGTTTCAATCTTTTGTTTCAATCTCCTGCTTCCCTCCCCTGCTTCCTCCTCTGCTTCCCTCCCCTGCTCCACTCTCGTGTTTCACTCTCCTGTTTCACTCTCCTGTTTCACTCCCTTGTTTTACTCCCCTGTTTTACTCTCCTGTTTCACTCCCATATTTCATTTCCCTGTTTCACTCGCATGCTTCACTCCCATGCTTCACTCCCCTGTTTCACTCCCCTGTTTCACTCCTCTGTTTCACTCCTCTGTTTCACCCAACTGATTCTGTCCCTTTTTTCGCTCTCCTTTTTTGTACTCCCGTTTCACTCCCCTGTTTCACTCCCCTGTTTCACTCCCCTGCTTCACTCCCCTCCTTCAATCTCTTTTCTTCAATTCCCTGTTTCAATCCCCTGTTTCACTCTCGTGTTTCACTCTCATGTTTCCCTCTCGTGTTTCACTCTCGTGTTTCACTCTCCTGTTTCACTCTCCTGTTTCACTCTCGTGTTTCACTCTCGTGTTTCATTCGTGTTTAACTCCACTGTTTTACTCCCCTGTTTCACTCTCCTGTTTTGCTCTCCCTGTTTCAATCCCCTGTTTCACTCCCATATTTCATTTTCCTGTTTCATTCCCATGCTTCACCCCCCTGTTTCACTCATCTGTTTCATCAACTGATTCTGTCCCCCGTTTCACACTCCTTTTTCGTACTCCCATTTCACTCCACTGCTTCACTCCCCTGCTTCACTGCCCTGCTTCGTTCCCCTGCTTCACTCCCCTGCTTCACTCCCCTGTTTCAATCTTTTGTTTCAATCTCCTGCGTCCCTCCCCTGCTTACCTCGCCTGCTTCCCTCCACTGCTCCACTCTCCTGTTTCATTCTCCTGTTTCACTCTCCTGTTCCACTCTCCAGTTTCAATCTCGTGTTTCATTCTCCTGTTTCGCTCTCTTGTTTCATTCTCCTGTTTTGCAGCCCTGTTTCACACCCCTGTTTCACTACCCTCTTTCACTCCACTGTTTCACTCCACTGTTTCACTGCACTGTTTCACTCTCCTGATCCAGTCGCCTGTTTCACTCTTCTGTTTCACTCCCATATTTCAGTTTGCTGTTTCACTCCCATGCTTCACTCCACGTTTCACTCATCTGTTTCACTCAGCTGATTCTGTCCCCCGTTTCACTCTCCTTTTTCGTACTCCCATTTCACTCCCCTGCTTCACTCCCCTGCTTCAATCTCCTGCTTCAATCTCCTGTATCAATCTCGTGTTTCAATCTCGTGTTTCAAACTCCTGCTTCACTCCCCTGCTTCCCTTCACTGCTTCCCTCCTCTGCTTCCCTCCCCTGCTTCACTCCCCTGCTTCAATCTCCTGTTTCAATCTTTTGTTTCAATCTCCTGCTTCCCTCCCCTGCTTCCTCCTCTGCTTCCCTCCCCTGCTCCACTCTCGTGTTTCACTCTCCTGTTTCACTCTCCTGTTTCACTCCCTTGTTTTACTCCCCTGTTTTACTCTCCTGTTTCACTCCCATATTTCATTTCCCTGTTTCACTCGCATGCTTCACTCCCATGCTTCACTCCCCTGTTTCACTCCCCTGTTTCACTCCTCTGTTTCACTCCTCTGTTTCACCCAACTGATTCTGTCCCTTTTTTCGCTCTCCTTTTTTGTACTCCCGTTTCACTCCCCTGTTTCACTCCCCTGTTTCACTCCCCTGCTTCACTCCCCTCCTTCAATCTCTTTTCTTCAATTCCCTGTTTCAATCCCCTGTTTCACTCTCGTGTTTCACTCTCATGTTTCCCTCTCGTGTTTCACTCTCGTGTTTCACTCTCCTGTTTCACTCTCCTGTTTCACTCTCGTGTTTCACTCTCGTGTTTCATTCGTGTTTAACTCCACTGTTTTACTCCCCTGTTTCACTCTCCTGTTTTGCTCTCCCTGTTTCAATCCCCTGTTTCACTCCCATATTTCATTTTCCTGTTTCATTCCCATGCTTCACCCCCCTGTTTCACTCATCTGTTTCATCAACTGATTCTGTCCCCCGTTTCACACTCCTTTTTCGTACTCCCATTTCACTCCACTGCTTCACTCCCCTGCTTCACTGCCCTGCTTCGTTCCCCTGCTTCACTCCCCTGCTTCACTCCCCTGTTTCAATCTTTTGTTTCAATCTCCTGCGTCCCTCCCCTGCTTCCCTCGCCTGCTTCCCTCCACTGCTCCACTCTCCTGTTTCATTCTCCTGTTTCACTCTCCTGTTTCACTCTCCTGTTTCGTTCTCCTGTTTCACTCTCCTGTTCCAATCTCCTGTTCCACTCTCCTGTTTCACTCTCCTGTTTCACTCTCCTGTTTCATTCTCCTGTTTCATTCTCCTGTTTCACTCTCCTGTTTCACTCTGCTGTTTTACTCTCCTGTTTCATTCTCCTGTTTTGCAGCCCTGTTTCACTCTTCTGTTTCACTCTCCTGTTTCACTCTCCTGTTTCATTCTCCTGTTTCACTCTCCTTTTCCACTCTCCTGTTTCACTCTAGTGTTCCACTCTCCTGTTTCACTATCCTGTTTCACTCTGCTGTTTTACTCTCCTGTTTCATTCTTCTGTTTTGCAGCCCTGTTTCACACTTCTGTTTCACTCTCCTGTTTCACTCTCCTGTTTCACTCTCCTGTTTCACTCTCCTGTTCCACTCTCAAGTTTCACTCTCGTGTTTCACTCTCCTGTTTCATTCTCCTTTTTGCAGCCCTGTTTCACTCTCCTGTTTCACTCTCCTGTTTCATTGTCCTGTTTTGCAGCCCTGTTTCATTCTCCAGTTTCACTCTCCTGTTTCACTCTCCTGTTTCAGTCTCCTGTTCCACTCTCCTGTTTCACTCTCCTGTTCCACTCTCCTGTTTCTCTCTCGTGTTTCACTCTCCTGTTCCACTCTCCTGTTTCACTCTCCTGATTCACTCTCCTATTCCACTCTCCTGTTTCACTCTCGTGTTTCTCTCCCGTGTTTCGATCCCCAAGCTCCCCTGTTTCGCTCCCCTTTTCGTTCTCCTGTTTTGCTCCCCTGTTTAGCTCCCCTGTTTCACTCTCCTGTTTCAATTGCCTGTTTCAATCGCCTGTTTTACTCACGTGCTTTACTTTCGTGCTTTACTCTCGTGCTTTACTCTCATGCTTAACTTTCATGCTTTACGCTGGTGTTTCACTCTCGTTTTTCACTCTCATGTTTCACTAATGTGTTTCACTCTCCTGATCCAGTCGCCTGTTTCACTCTCCTGTTTCACTCTCCTGTTTCACTCCCATATTTCATTTTGGTGTTTCACTCCCATGCTTCACTCACCCTGTTTCACACATCTGTTTCACTCAGCTGATTCTGTCCCCCGTTTCACTCTCCTTTTTCGTACTCCCATTTCACTCCCCTGCTTCACTCCCCTGCTTCAATCCCCTGCTTCATTCTCCTGTATCAATCTCGTGTTTCAATCTCGTGTTTCAAACTCCTGCTTCACTCCCCTGCTTCCTTCCCCTGCTTCCCTCCCCTGCTTCCCTCCTCTGCTTCTCTCCCCTGCTTCACTCCCCTACTTCAATCTCCTGTTTCAATCTTTTGTTTCAATCTCCTGCTTCCCTCCCCTGCTCCCTCCTCTGCTCCCTGCTCCACTCTCGTGTTTCACTCTCCTTTTTCACTCTCCTGTTTCACTCTCCTGTTTCACTCTCCTGTTTCACTCTCCTCTTTCACTCTCCTGTTTCACTTACTTGTTTTACTCCCCTGTTTTACACTCCTGTTTCACTCCCATGTTTCATTTTCCTGTTTCACTCCCATGCTTCACTCCCATGCTTCACTCCCCTGTTTCACTCCCCGTTTCACTCCCCTGTTTCACTCCTCTGTTTCACTCCTCTGTTTCACTCAACTGATTCTGTCCCTTTTTTCACTCTCCTTTTTAGTACTCCCGTTTCACTCCCCTCTTTCACTCCCCTGCTTCACTCCCCTCCTTCAATCTCTTGTTTCAATTCCCTGTTTCAATCCCCTGTTTCACTCTCGTGTTTCACTCTCGTGTTTCACTCTCGTGTTTCACTCTCCTGTTTCACTCTACTGTTTCACCCTCGTGTTTCACTCTCGTGTTTCATTTGTGTTTAACTCCACTGTTTTGCTCCCCTGTTTCACTCTCCTGTTTTGCTCTCCCTGTTTCAATCCCCTGTTTCACTCCCATATTTCATTTTCCTGTTTCATTCCCATGCTTCACCCCCCTGTTTCACTCATCTGTTTCATCAACTGATTCTGTCCCCCGTTTCACACTCCTTTTTCGTACTCCCATTTCACTCCACTGCTTCACTCCCCTGCTTCACTGCCCTGCTTCGTTCCCCTGCTTCACTCCCCTGCTTCACTCCCCTGTTTCAATCTTTTGTTTCAATCTCCTGCTTCCCTCCCCTGCTTCCCTCCCCTGCTCCACTCTCCTGTTTCACTCTCCTGTTTCACTCTCCTATTTCACTCTCCTGTTTCACTCCCTTGTTTTACTCTCCTGTTACACTCTCCTGTTTCACTCCCATATTTCAGTTCCTGTTTCATTCCCATGCTTCAATCCCCTCTTTCAATCACCTGTTTCACTCAACTGATTCTGTCCCCCGTTTCACTCTCCTTTTTCGTTTTCCCATTTCAATCCCTTGCTTCAGTCCCTTGCTTCACTCCCCTCCTTCACTCCCCTGCTTCAATTTCTTGTTTCAATCTCCTGTTTCAATCTCCTGTTTCGTTCTCCTGCTTCCCACCCCTACTTCCCTCCGCTGCTTCCCTCCCCTGCTCCACTCTCCTCTTTCACTCTCCTGTTTTGCAGCCCTGCTTCACTCCACTGTTTCACTCTCCTGTTTCACAGTCGTGTTTCACTCTAGTGTTTCACTCTCCTGTTTCGCACTCCTGTTTCGCACTCCCCTGTTTCACTCCTGCGTTACATTCTCCTATTTCACTGTCCTATTTTGCACTCCAATGTATCACTCTCCTCTTTTGCTCTCCCCTGATTCACTCCCTGATTGACTGTACTGTTTCGCACTCCCCTGTTTCAAACCCCGGTTCACTCTTCTGTTTCACTCCCCTGATACACTCTCCTGTTTCACTCCCCTGTTTCACTCCCCTGCTTCACTCCCCTGTTTCACTCATCTGTTTCACTCATCTGTTTCACTCAACTGATTCTCTCCCTTTTTTCACTCTCCTTTTTTGTACTCCCGTTTCACTCCTGTTTCATCTCCTGTTTCAATTCCCTGTTTCAATCCCCTGTTTCACTCTCGGGTTTCACTCTCGTGTTTCACTCTCGTGTTTCACTCTCGTGTTTCACTCTCCTGTTTCACTCTCCTGTTTCACTCTCGTGTTTCACTCTCGTGTTTCATTCGTGCTTAACTCCACTGTTTTATTCCCCTGTTTCACTCTCCTGTTTTGCTCTCCCTGTTTCAATCCCCTGTTTCACTCCCATATTTCATTTTCCTGTTTCATTCCCATGCTTCACCCCCCTGTTTCACTCATCTGTTTCATCAACTGATTCTGTCCCCCGTTTCACACTCCTTTTTCGTACTCCCATTACACTCCACTGCTTCACTCCCCTGCTTCACTGCCCTGCTTCGTTCCCCTGATTCACTCCCCTGCTTCACTCCCCTGATTCAATCTTTTGTTTCAATCTCCTGCTTCCCTCCCCTGCTTCCCTCGCCTGCTTCCCTCCCCTGCTCCACTCTCCTGTTTCATTCTCCTGTTTAACTCCCCTGTTTCACTCCCATGTTTCATTCCCCTGTTTCACTCTCCTGCTTCACTCACCTGCTTCACTCTACTGCTTCACTCCCTTGTTTTACTCCCCTGTTTCACTCTCCTGTTTCATTCCCATATTTCACTCCCATGCTTCACTCCCCTGTTTCACTCATCTGTTTCACTCAACTGATTCTGTCCCCCATTTCACTCTCCTTTTTCGTACTCCCATTTCACTCCCCTGCTTCACTCCCCTGCTTCGTTCCCCTGCTTCACTCCCCTGCTTCACAGCACTGTTTCAATCATTTGTTTCAATCTCCTGCTTCCCTCCTCTGTTTCCCTCCTCTGCTTCTCTCCCCTCCTTCCCTCCCCTGCTCCACTCTCCTGTTTCACTCTCCTGTTTCACTCTCCTGTTTCACTACCATGCTTCACTCCACTATTTCACTCCCCTGTTTCACTCCCATATTTCACTCCCCTGCTTCGCTCTCCTGTTTCGCTCTCCTGTTTCGCTCTCCTGTTTCGCTCTCCTGTTCCACTCCCCTGCTTCACTCCCCTGTTTCGCTCTCCTGTTTCCCTCTCCTGTTTCACTCTCCTGTTTCACTCTCCTGTTTTGCTCTCCTGTTTCGCTCTCCTGTTTCGCTCTCCTGTTTCGCTCTCCTGTTTCGCACTCCCCTGTTTCACTCCTGTGTTACATTCTCCTATTTCACTCTCCTGTTTTGCACTCCCATGTTTCACTCTCCTGTTTTGCTCTCCCCTGTTTCACACCCCTGATTAACTGTACTCTTTCACACTCCCCGGTTTCACTCCCGTTTCGCTCTCCTCTTTCGCACTCTTGTTTCGCACTCCTGTTTCACTCCCCTGCTTCACTCCCCGCTTCACTCCCTGTTTCACTCTCCTGTTTCACTCTCCTATTTCACTCTCCTGTTTCGCTCTCCTGTTTTTGTCTCCTGTTTCGCTCTCCTGTTTCGCACTCCTGTTTCGCACTCCCCTGTTTCACTCCTGCGTTACATTCTCCTATTTCACTGTCCTGTTTTGCTCTCCCCTGATTCACTCCCCGATTGACTGTACTGTTTCGCACTCCCCTGTTTCACCCCCGTTTCACTCTCCTGTTTCACTCCCCGATACACTCTCCTGTTTCACTCCCCTGTTTCACTCCCCTGTTTCACTCCCCTGTTTCACTCCTCTGTTTCACTCAACTGATTCTCTCCCTTTTATCACTCTCCTTTTTTGTACTCCCGTTTCACTCCCCTGTTTCACTCCCCTGCTTCACTCCCCTCCTTCAATCTCCTGTTTCAATTCCCTGTTTCAATCCCCTGTTTCACTCTCGGGTTTCACTCTCGTGTTTCACTCTTGTGTTTCACTCTCGTGTTTCACTCTCCTGTTTCACTCTCCTGTTTCACTCTCGTGTTTCACTATCGTGTTTCATTCGTGCTTAACTCCACTGTTTTATTCCCCTGTTTCACTCTCCTGTTTTGCTCTCCCTGTTTCAATCCCCTGTTTCACTCCCATATTTCATTTTCCTGTTTCATTCCCATGCTTCACCCCCCTGTTTCACTCATCTGTTTCATCAACTGATTCTGTCCCCCCGTTCACACTCCTTTTTCGTACTCCCATTTCACTCCACTGCTTCACTCCCCTGCTTCACTGCCCTGCTTCGTTCCCCTGCTTCACTCCCCTGCTTCACTCCCCTGTTTCAATCTTTTGTTTCAATCTCCTGCTTCCCTCCCCTGCTTCCCTCGCCTGCTTCCCTCCCCTGCTCCACTCTCCTGTTTCATTCTCCTGTTTAACTCTCCTGTTTCACTCTCCTGCTTCACTCGCCTGCTTCACTCTCCTGCTTCACTCCCTTGTTTTACTCCCCTGTTTCACTCTCCTGTTTCATTCCCATATTTCACTCCCATGCTTCACTCCCCGTTTCACTCATCTGTTTCACTCAACTGATTCTGTCCCCCATTTCACTCTCCTTTTTCGTACTCCCATTTCACTCCCCTGCTTCACTCCCCTGCTTCGTTCCCCTGCTTCACTCCCCTGCTTCACAGCCCTGTTTCAATCTTTTGTTTCAAACTCCTGCTTCCCTCCTCTGCTTCCCTCCTCTGCTTCTCTCCAAAGCTTCCCTACCCTGCTCCATCCTCCTGTTTCACTCTCCTGTTTCAATCTCCTGTTTCACTCCCATGCTTCACTCCACTGCTTCACTCCCCTGTTTCACTCCCATATTTCACTCCCCTGCTTCGCTCTCCTGTTTCGCTCTCCTGTTTCGCTCTCCTGTTCCACTCCCCTGCTTCACTCCCCTCTTTCGCTCTCCTGTTTCCCTCTCCTGTTTCAATCTCCTGTTTCACTCTCCTGTTTCGCTCTCCTGTTTCGCTCTCCTGTTTCGCTCTCCTGTTTCACACTCCTGTTTCGCAATCCCCTGTTTCAATCCTGTGTTACATTTTCCTATTTTACTCTCGTGTTTTGCACTCCCATGTTTCACTCTCCTGTTTTGCTCTCCCCTGTTTCACTCCCCTGATTGACTGTACTGTTTCACACTCCGCGGTTTCACTCCCGTTTCGCTCTCCTGTTTCACACTCTTGTTTCGCACTCCTGTTTCACTCCCCTGCTTCACTCCCCGCTTCACTCCCTGTTTCACTCTCCTGTTTCACTCTCCTATTTCACTCTCCTGTTTCACTCTCCTGTTTTGGTCTCCTGTTCCGCTCTCCTGTTTCGCACTCCTGTTTCGCACTCCCCTGTTTCACTCCTGCGTTACATTCTCCTATTTCACTGCCCTGTTTTGCACTCCCATGTTTCTCTCTCCTGTTTTGCTCTCCCCTGTTTCACTCCCCGATTGACTGTACTGTTTCGCACTACCCTGTTTAACCCCCGTTTCACTCTCCTGTTTCACTCCCCTGATACACTCTCCTGTTTCACTCCCCTGTTTCACTCCCCTGTTTCACTCCCCTGTTTCACTCCTCTGTTTCACTCATCTCTTTCACTCAACTGATTCTGTCCCTTTTTTCACTCTCCTTTTTTGTACTCCCGTTTCACTCCCCTGGTTCACTCCCCTGCTTCCCTCCCCTCCTTCAATCTGCTGTTTCAATTCCCTGTTTCAATGCCCTGTTTCACTCTCGTGTTTCACTCTAGTGTTTCACTCTTGTGTTTCACTATCGTGTTTCACTCTCCTGTTTCACTCTCCTGTTTCACTCTCGTGTTTCATTCCTGCTTAACTCCACTGTTTTATTCCCCTGTTTCACTCTCCTGTTTTGCTCTCCCTGTTTCAATCCCCTGTTTCACTCCCATATTTCATTTTCCTGTTTCATTCCCATGCTTCACCCCCCTGTTTCACTCATTTTTTTCATCAACTGAATCTGTCCCCCGTTTCACACTCCTTTTTCGTACTCCCATTTCACTCCACTGCTTCACTCCCCTGCTTCACTGCCCTGCTTCGTTCCCCTGCTTCACTCCCCTGCTTCACTCCCCTGATTCAATCTTTTGTTTCAATCTCCTGCTTCCCTCCCCTGCTTCCCTCGCCTGCTTCCCTCCCCTGCTCCACTCTCCTGTTTCATTCTCCTGTTTAACTCTCCTGTTTCACTCCCAAGTTTCACTCCCCTGTTTCACTCTCCTGCTTCACTCTCCTGCTTCACTCTCCTGCTTCACTCCCTTGTTTTACTCCCCTGTTTCACTCTCCTGTTTCATTCCCATATTTCACTCCCATGCTTCACTCCCCTGTTTCACTCATCTGTTTCACTCAACTGATTCTGTCCCCCATTTCACTCTCCCTTTTCGTACTCCCATTTCACTCCCCTGCTTCAACCCCTGCTTCGTTCCCCTGCTTCACTCCCCTCCTTCACAGCCCTGTTTCAATCTTTTGTTTCAATCTCCTGCTTCCCTCCTCTGCTTCCCTCCTCTGCTTCTCTCCCCTGCTTCCCTCCCCTGCTCCACTCTCCTGTTTCACTCTCATATTTCACTCCCCTGCTTCGCTCTCCTGTTTCGCTCTCCTGTTTAGCTCTCCTGTTTCGCTCTCCTGTTCCACTCCCCTGCTTCACTCCCCTCTTTCGCTCTCCTGTTTCCCTCTCCTGTTTCACTCTCCTGTTTCGCTCTCCTGTTTCGCTCTCCTGTTTCGCTCTCCTGTTTCGCACTCCCCTGTTTTACTCCTGTGTTACATTCTCCTATTTTACTCTCCTGTTTTGCACTCCCATGTTTCACTCTCCTGTTTTTCTCTCCCCTGTTTCACTCACCTGATTGACTGTACTGTTTCACACTCCCCGGTTTCACTCCCGTTTCGCTCTCCTGTTTCGCACTCTTGTTTCGCACTCCTGTTTCACTCCCCTGCTTCACTCCCCGCTTCACTCCCTGTTTCACTCTCCTGTTTCACTCTCCTATTTCACTTTCCTATTTCGCTCTCCTGTTTAGGTCTCCTGTTTCGCTCTCCCCTGCTTCCCTCCCCTGCTCCACTCTCCTGTTTCACTGTCCTGTTTCACTCTCCTGTTTCACTCCCATGCTTCACTCCACTGTTTCACTCCCCTGTTTCACTCCCATATTTCACTCCCCTGCTTTGCTCTCCTGTTTCGCTCTCCTGTTCCACTCCCCTGCTTCACTCCCCTCCTTCGCTCTCCTGTTTCCCTCTCCTGTTTCACTCTCCTGTTTCACTCTCCTGTTTCGCTCTCCTGTTTCGCTCTCCTGTTTCGCTCTCCTGTTTCGCACTCCCCTGTTTCACTCCTGCGTTACATTCTCCTATTTCACTGTCCTGTTTTGCGCTCCCATGTTTCACTCTCCTGCTTTGCTCTCCCCTGATTCACTCCCCGATTGACTGTACTGTTTCACTCTCCTGTTTCACTCCCCTGATACACTCTCCTGTTTCACTCCCCTGTTTCACTCCCCTGTTTCACTCCCCTGTTTCACTCCTCTGTTTCACTCATCTGTTTCACTCAACTGATTCTGTCCCTTTTTTCACTCTCCTTTATTGTACTCCCGTTTCACTCCCCTGGTTCACTCCCCTGCTTCACTCCCCTCCTTCAATCTCCTGTTTCAATTCCCTGTTTCAATCCCCTGTTTCACTCTCGTGTTTCACTCTCTTGTTTCACTCTTGTGTTTCACTCTCGTGTTTCACTCTCCTGTTTCACTCTACTGTTTCACTCTCGTGTTTCACTCTCGTGTTTCATTCCTGCTTAACTCCACTGTTTTATTCCCCTGTTTCACTCTCCTGTTTTGCTCTCCCTGTTTCAATCCCCTGTTTCACTCCCATATTTCATTTTCCTGTTTCCTTCCCATGCTTCACCCCCCTGTTTCACTCATCTGTTTCATCAACTGATTCTGTCCCCCGTTTCACACTCCTTTTTCGCACTCCCATTTCACTCCACTGCTTCACTCCCCTGCTTCACTGCCCTGCTTCGTTCCCCTGCTTCAGTCCCCTGCTTCACTCCCCTGATTCAATCTTTTGTTTCAATCTCCTGCTTCCCTCCCCTGCTTCCCTCGCCTGCTTCCCTCCCCTGCTCCACTCTCCTGTTTCATTCTCCTGTTTAACTCTCCTGATTCACTCCCAAGTTTCACTCCCCTCTTTCACTCTCCTGCTTCACTCTCCTGCTTCACTCTCCTGCTTCACTCCCTTGTTTTACTCCCCTGTTTCACTCTCCTGTTTCATTCCCATATTTCACTCCCATGCTTCACTCCCCTGTTTCACTCATCTGTTTCACTCAACTGATTCTGTCCCCCATTTCACTCTCCTTTTTCGTACTCCCATTTCACTCCCCTGCTTCACTCCCCTGCTTCGTTCCCCTGCTTCACTCCCCTGCTTCACAGCCCTGTTTCATTCTTTTGTTTCAATCTCCTGCTTCCCTCCTCTGCTTCCCTCCTCTGCTTCTCCCCCCTGCTTCCCTCCCCTGCTACACTCTCCTGTTTCACTCTCCTGTTTCACTCTCCTATTTCACTCCCATGCTTCACTCCACTGTTTCACTCCCCTGTTTCACTCCCATATTTCACTCCCCTGCTTCGCTCTCCTGTTTCGCTGTCCTGTTTCGCTCTCCTGTTTCGCTCTCCAGTTCCACTCCCCGGCTTCACTCCTCTCTTTCGCTCTCCTGTTTCCCTCTCCTGTTTCGCTCTCCTGTTTTGCACTCCCATGTTTCACTCTCCTGTTTTGCTCTCCCCTTTTTCACTCCCCTGATTGACTGTACTGTTTCACACTCCCCGGTTTCACTCCAATTTCGCTCTCCTGTTTCGCACTCTTGTTTCGCAGTCCTGTTTCACTCCCCTGCTTCATTCCCCACTTCACTCCCTGTTTCACTCTCCTGTTTCGCTCTCCTGTTTTGGTCTCCTGTTTAGCTCCCCTGTTTTGCTCTCCCTGTTTCAATCCCCTGTTTCACTCCCATATTTCATTTTCCTGTTTCATTCCCATGCTTCACCCCCCTGTTTCACTCATCTGTTTCATCAACTGATTCTGTCCCCCGTTTCACACTCCTTTTCCGTACTCCTATTTCACTACACTGCTTCATTCCCCTGCTTCCCTCGCCTGCTTCCCTCCCCTGCTCCACTCTCCTGTTTCATTCTCCTGTTTAACTCTCCTGTTTCACTCCCATGTTTCACTCCCCTGTTTCACTCTCCTGCTTCACTCTCCTGCTTCACTCTCCTGCTTCACTCCCTTGTTTCACTCCCCTGTTTCACTCTCCTGTTTCACTCTCGTGTTTCATTCGTGCTTAACTCCACTGTTTTATTCCCCTGTTTCACTCTCCTGTTTTGCTCTCCCTGTTTCAATCCCCTGTTTCACTCCAATATTTCATTTTCCTTTTTCATTCCCATGCTTCACCCCCGCTGTTTCACTCATCTGTTTCATCAACTGATTCTGTCCCCCGTTTCACACTCCTTTTTCGTACTCCCATTTCACTCCACTGTTTCACTCCCCTGCTTCACTGCCCTGCTTCATTCCCCTGCTTCACTCCCCTGCTTCACTCCCCTGATTCAATCTTTTGTTTCAATCTCCTGCTTCCCTCCCCTGCTTCCCTCGCCTGCTTCCCTCCCCTGCTCCACTCTCCTGTTTCATTCTCCTGTTTAACTCTCCTGTTTCACTCCCATGTTTCACTCCCCTGTTTCACTCTCCTGCTTCACTCTCCTGCTTCACTCCCTTGTTTACTCCCCTGTTTCACTCTCCTGTTTCATTCCCATATTTCACTCCCATGCTTCACTCCCCTGTTTTACTCAGCTGTTTCACTCAACTGATTCTGTCCCCCATTTCACTCTCCTTTTTCGTACTCCCATTTCACTCCCCTGCTTCACTCCCCTGCTTCGTTCCCCTGCTTCACTCCCCTGCTTCACCGCCCTGTTTCAATCTTTTGTTTCAATCTCCTGCTTCCCTCCTCTGCTTCCCTCCTCTGCTTCTCTCCCCTGCTTCCCTCCCCTGCTCCACTCTCCTGTTTCACTCTCCTGTTTCACTCTCCTGTTTCACTACCATGCTTCACTCCACTGTTTCACTCCCCTTTTTCACTCCCATATTTCACTCCCCTGCTTCGCTCTCCTGTTTCGCTCTCCTGTTTCGCTCTCCTGTTTCGCTCTCCTGTTCCACTCCCCTGCTTCACTCCCCTCTTTCGCTCTCCTGTTTCCCTCTCCTGTTTCACTCTCCTGTTTCGCTCTCCTGTTTCGCTCTCCTGTTTCGCTCTCCTGTTTCGCTCTCCTGTTTCGCACACCCCTGTTTCACTCCTGTGTTACATTCTCCTAGCACTCCCCTGTTTCACTCCTGCGTTACATTCTCCTATTTCACTGTCCTGATTTGCACTCCCATGTTTCACTCTCCTGTTTTGCTCTCCCCTGTTTCACTCCCCTGATTGACTGTACTGTTTCACACTCCCCGGTTTCACTCCCGTTTCGCTCTCCTGTTTCGCACTCTTGTTTCGCACTCCTGTTTCACTCCCCTGCTTCACTCCCCGCTTCACTCCCTGTTTCACTCTCCTGTTTCACTCTCCTATTTCACTCTCCTGTTTCGCTCTCCTGTTTTGGTCTCCTGTTTCGCTCTCCTGTTTCGCACTCCTGTTTCGCACTCCCCTGTTTCACTCCTGCGTTACATTCTGCTATTTCACTGTCCTGTTTTGCACTCCCATGTTTCACTCTCCTGTTTTGCTCTCCCCTGATTCACTCCCCGATTGACTGTACTGTTTCGCACTCCCCTGTTTCACCCCCGTTTCACTGCTCTGTTTCACTCCTCTGTTTCACTCATCTGTTTCACTCAACTGATTCTGTCCCTTTTTTCACTCTCCTTTTTTGTACTCCCGTTTCACTCCCCTGTTTCACTCCCCTGCTTCACTCCCCTCCTTCAATCTCCTGTTTCAATTCCCTGTTTCAATCCCCTGTTTCACTCTCGTGTTTCACTCTCGTGTTTCACTCTTGTGTTTCACTCTCGTGTTTCACTCTCCTGTTTCACTCTCGTGTTTCACTCTCGTGTTTCACTCTCGTGTTTCGCTCTCGTGTTTCATTCGTGCTTAACTCCACTGTTTTATTCCCCTGTTTCACTCTCCTGTTTCACTCTCCTGTTTCGCTCTCCTGTTTCGCTCTCCTGTTTCGCTCTCCTGTTTCGCTCTCCTGTTTCGCACTCCCCTGTTTCACTCCTGTGTTACATTCTCCTATTTTAATCTCCTGTTTTGCACTCCCATGTTTCACTCTCCTGTTTTGCACTCCCCTGTTTCACTCCCCTGATTGACTGTACTGTTTCACACTCCCCGGTTTCACTCCTTTTCGCTCTCCTGTTTCGCACTCTTGTTTCGCACTCCTGTTTCCCTCCCCTGCTTCACTCCCCGCTTCACTCCCTGTTTCACTCTCCTGTTTCACTCTCCTATTTCACTCTCCTGTTTCGCTCTCCTGTTTTGGTCTCCTGTTTCGCTCTCCTGTTTCGCACTCCTGTTTCGCACTCCCCTGTTTCACTCCTGCGTTACATTCTCCTATTTCACTGTCCTGTTTTGCACTCTCATGTTTCACTCTCCTGTTTTGCTCTCCCCTGATTCACTCCCCGATTGACTGTACTGTTTCGCACTCCCCTGTTTCACCCCCGTTTCACTCTCCTGTTTCACTCCCCTGATACACTCTCCTGTTTCACTCCCCTTTTCACTCCCCTGCTTCACTCCCCTCCTTCAATCTCCTGTTTCAATTCCCTGTTTCAATCCCCTGTTTCACTCTCGTGTTTCACTCTCCTATTTCACTCTCCTCTTTTGCACTCCCATGTTTCACTCTCCTGTTTTGCTCTCCCCTGTTTCACTCCCCTGTTTGACTGTACTGCTTCACACTCCCCGGTTTCACTCGCGTTTCGCTCTCCTCTTTCGCACTCTTGATTCGCACTCCTGTTTCACTCCCCTGCTTCACTCCCCGCTTCACTCCCTGTTTCTCTCTCGTGTTTCACTCTCGTGTTTCACTCTTGTGTTTCACTCTCGTGTTTCATTCGTGCTTAACTCCACTGTTTTATTCCCCTGTTTCACTCTCCTGTTTTGCTCTCGCTGTTTCAATCCCCTGTTTCACTCCCTTATTTCATTTTCCTGTTTCATTCCCATGCTTCACCCCCCTGTTTCACTCATCTGTTTCATCATCTGATTCTGGCCCCCGTTTCACACTCCTTTTTCGTACTCCCATTTCACTCCACTGCTTCACTCCCCTGCTTCACTGCCCTGCTTCCTTCCCCTGCTTCACTCCCCTGCTTCACTCCCCTGATTCAATCTTTTGTTTCAATCTCCTGCTTCCCTCCCCTGCTTCCCTCGCCTGCTTCCCTCCCCTGCTCCACTCTCCTGTTTCATTCTCCTGTTTAACTCTCCTGTTTCACTCCCATGTTTTACTCCCCTCTTTCACTCTCCTGCTTCACTCTCCTGCTTCACTCTCCTGCTTCACTCCCTTGTTTTACTCCCCTGTTTCACTCTCCTGTTTCATTCCCATATTTCACTCCCATGCTTCACTCCCCTGTTTCACTCATCTGTTTCACTCAACTGATTCTGTCCCCCATTTCACTCTCCTTTTTCGTACTCCCATTTCACTCCCCTGCTTCACTCCCCTGCTTCGTTCCCCTGCTTCACTCCCCTGCTTCACAGTCCTGTTTCAATCTTTTGTTTCAATCTCCTGCTTCCCTCCTCTGCTTCCCTCCTCTGCTTCTCTCCCCTGCTTCCCTCCCCTGCTCCACTCTCCTGTTTCACTCTCCTGTTTCACTCTCCTGTTTCACTCCCATGCTTCACTCCACTGTTTCACTCCCCTGTTTCACTCCCATATTTCACTCCCCTGTTAGGCTCTCCTGTTTCGCTCTCCTGTTTCGCTCTCCTGTTTCGCTCTCCTGTTCCACTCCCCTGCTTCACTCCCCTCTTTCGCTCTCCTGTATCCCTCTCCTGTTTCACTCTCCTGTTTCACTCTCCTGTTTCGCTCTCCTGTTTCGCTCTCCTGTTTCGCTCTCCTGTTTCGCTCTCCTGTTTCGCACTCCCCTGTTTCACTCCTGTGTTACATTCTCCTATTTTAATCTCCTGTTTTGCACTACCATGTTTCACTCTCCTGTTTTGCTCTCCCCTGTTTCACTCCCCTGATTGACTGTACTGTTTCACACTCCCCGGTTTCACTCCCGTTTCGCTCTCCTGTTTCGCACTCTTGTTTCGCACTCCTGTTTCACTCCCCTGCTTCACTCCCCGCTTCACTCCCTGTTTCAATCTCCTGTTTCACTCTCCTATTTCACTCTCCTGTTTCGCTCTCCTGTTTTGGTCTCCTGTTTCGCTCTCCTGTTTCGCACTCCTGTTTCGCACTCCCCTGTTTCACTCATGCGTTACATTCTCCTATTTCATTGTCCTGTTTTGCACTCCCATGTTTCACTCTCCTGTTTTGCTCTCCCCTGATTCACTCCCCGATTGACTGTACTGTTTCGCACTCCCCTGTTTCACCCCCGTTTCACTCTCCTGTTTCACTCCCCTGATACACTCTCCTGTTTCACTCCCCTGTATCACTCCCCTGTTTCACTCCCCTGCTTCACTCCCCGCTTCACTCCCTGTTTCACTCTCGTGTTTCACTCTCGTGTTTCACTCTTGTGTTTCACTCTCGTGTTTCACTCTCCTGTTTCACTCTCCTGTTTCACTCTCGTGTTTCACTCTCGTCTATCATTCGTGCTTAACTCCACTGTTTTATTCCCCTGTTTCACTCTCCTGTTTTGCTCTCCCTGTTTCAATCCCCTGTTTCACTCCCATATTTCATTTTCCTGTTTCCTTCCCATGCTTCACCCCCCTGTTTCACTCATCTGTTTCATCAACTGATTCTGTCCCCCGTTTCACACTCCTTTTTCGTACTCCCATTTGACTCCACTGCTTCACTCCCCTGCTTCACTGCCCTGCTTCGTTCCCCTGCTTCACTCCCCTGCTTCACTCCCCTGATTCAATCTTTTGTTTCAATCTCGTGCTTCATTCCCCTGCTTCCCTCGCCTGCTTCCCTCCCCTGCTCCACTCTCCTGTTTCATTCTCCTGTTTAACTCTCCTGTTTCACTCCCATGTTTCACTCCCCTGTTTCACTCTCCTGCTTCACTCTCCTGCTTCACTCTCCTGCTTCACTCCCTTGTTTTACTCCCCTGTTTCACTCTCCTGTTTCACTCTCGTGTTTCATTCGTGCTTAACTCCACTGTTTTATTCCCCTGTTTCACTCTCCTGTTTTGCTCTCCCTGTTTCAATCCCCTGTTTCACTCCAATATTTCATTTTCCTTTTTCATTCCCATGCTTCACCCCCGCTGTTTCACTCATCTGTTTCATCAACTGATTCTGTCCCCCGTTTCACACTCCTTTTTCGTACACCCATTTCACTCCACTGTTTCACTCCCCTGCTTCACTGCCCTGCTTCGTTCCCCTGCTTCACTCCCCTGCTTCACTCCCCTGATTCAATCTTTTGTTTCAATCTCCTGCTTCCCTCCCCTGCTTCCCTCGCCTGCTTCCCTCCCCTGCTCCACTCTCCTGTTTCATTCTCCTGTTTAACTCTCCTGTTTCACTCCCATGTTTCACTCCCCTGTTTCACTCTCCTGCTTCACTCTCCTGCTTCACTCCCTTGTTTTGCTCCCCTGTTTCACTCTCCTGTTTCATTCCCATATTTCACTCCCATGCTTCACTCCCCTGTTTTACTCAGCTGTTTCACTCAACTGATTCTGTCCCCCATTTCACTCTCCTTTTTCGTACTCCCATTTCACTCCCCTGCTTCACTCCCCTGCTTCGTTCCCCTGCTTCACTCCCCTGCTTCACCACCCTGTTTCAATCTTTTGTTTCAATCTCCTGCTTCCCTCCTCTGCTTCCCTCCTCTGCTTCTCTCCCCTGCTTCCCTCCCCTGCTCCACTCTCCTGTTTCACTCTCCTGTTTCACTCTCCTGTTTCACTACCATGCTTCACTCCACTGTTTCACTCCCCTTTTTCACTCCCATATTTCACTCCCCTGCTTCGCTCTCCTGTTTCGCTCTCCTGTTTCGCTCTCCTGTTTCGCTCTCCTGTTCCACTCCCCTGCTTCACTCCCCTCTTTCGCTCTCCTGTTTCCCTCTCCTGTTTCACTCTCCTGTTTCGCTCTCCTGTTTCGCTCTCCTGTTTCGCTCTCCTGTTTCGCTCTCCTGTTTCGCACTCCCCTGTTTCACTCCTGTGTTACATTCTCCTAGCACTCCCCTGTTTCACTCCTGCGTTACATTCTCCTATTTCACTGTCCTGATTTGCACTCCCATGTTTCACTCTCCTGTTTTGCTCTCCCCTGTTTCACTCCCCTGATTGACTGTACTGTTTCACACTCCCCGTTTTCACTCCCGTTTCGCTCTCCTGTTTCGCACTCTTGTTTCGCACTCCTGTTTCACTCCCCTGCTTCACTCCCCGCTTCACTCCCTGTTTCACTCTCCTGTTTCACTCTCCTATTTCACTCTCCTGTTTCGCTCTCCTGTTTTGGTCTCCTGTTTCGCTCTCCTGTTTCGCACTCCTGTTTCGCACTCCCCTGTTTCACTCCTGCGTTACATTCTCCTATTTCACTGTCCTGTTTTGCACTCCCATGTTTCACTCTCCTGTTTTGCTCTCCCCTGATTCACTCCCCGATTGACTGTACTGTTTCGCACTCCCCTGTTTCACCCCCGTTTCACTCTCCTGTATCACTCCCCTGATACACTCTCCTGTTTCACTCCCCTGTTTCACTCCCCTGTTTCACTCCCCTGTTTCACTCCTCTGTTTCACTCATCTCTTTCACTCAACTGATTCTCTCCCTTTTTTCACTCTCCTTTTTTGTACTCCCGTTTCACTCCCCTGGTTCACTCCCCTGCTTCCCTCCCCTCCTTCAATCTCCTGTTTCAATTCCCTGTTTCAATCCCCTGTTTCACTCTCGTGTTTCACTCTCGTGTTTCACTCTTGTGTTTCACTCTCCTGTTTCACTCTCCTGTTTCACTCTCATGTTTCACT
Organism: Carcharodon carcharias; assembly: GCF_017639515.1. Lineage (NCBI taxonomy): Eukaryota > Metazoa > Chordata > Chondrichthyes > Lamniformes > Lamnidae > Carcharodon > Carcharodon carcharias. The sequence goes on from NC_054476.1 coordinate 27,166,849, forward strand.
CTCGTGTTTCACTCTCGTGTTTCATTCATGCTTAACGACACTGTTTTATTCCCCTGTTTCAATCTCCTGTTTCACTCTCCTGTTTTGCTCTCCTGTTTCGCTCTCCTGTTTCGCTCTCGTGTTTCGCTCTCCTGTTTCGCACTCCCCTGTTTCACTCCTGTGTTACATTCTCCTACTTCACTCTCCTCTTTTGCACTCCCATGTTTCACTCTCCTGTTTTGCTCTCCCCTGTTTCACTCCCCTGATTGACTGCACTGTTTCACACTCCCCGGTTTCACTCCCGTTTCGCTCTCCTGTTTCGCACTCTTGTTTCGCACTCCTGTTTCACTCCCCTGCTTCACTCCCCGCTTCACTCCCTGTTTCACTCTCCTGTTTCACTCTCCTATTTCACTCTCCTGTTTCGCTCTCCTGTTTTGGTCTCCTATTTCGCTCTCCTGTTTCACACTCCTGTTTCGCACTCCCCTGTTTCACTCCTGCGTTACATTCTCCTATTTCACTCTCCTGTTTTGCACTCCCATGTTTCACTCTCCTGTTTTGCACTCCCCTGTTTCACTCCCCTGATTGACTGCACTGTTTCACACTCCCCGGTTTCACTCCTTTTCGCTCTCCTGTTTCGCACTCTTGTTTCGCACTCCTGTTTCACTCCCCTGCTTAACTCCCCGCTTCACTCCCTGTTTCACTCTCCTGTTTCACTCTCCTATTTCACTCTCCTGTTTCGCTCTCCTGTTTTGGTCTGCTGTTTCGCTCTGCTGTTTCGCACTCCTGTTTCGCACTCCCCTGTTTCACTCCTGCGTTACATTCTCCTATTTCACTGTCCTGTTTTGCACTCCCACGTTTCACTCTACTGCTTTGCTCTCGCCTGATTCACTCACTGATTGACTGTACTGTTTCACACTCCTCTGTTTCACCCCCGTTTCACTCACCTGTTTCACTCCCCTGATACACTCTCCTGTTTCACTCCCCTGTTTCACTCCCCTGCTTCACTCCTTTCCTTCAATCTCCTGTTTCAATTCCCTGTTTCAATCCCCTGTTTCACTCTCGTGTTTCACTCTCGTGTTTCACTCTTGTGTTTCACTCTCGTGTTTCACTCTCCTGTTTCACTCTCCTGTTTCACTCTCGTGTTTCACTCTCGTGTTTCATTCGTGCTTAACTCCAATGTTTTATTCCCCTGTTTCACTCTCCTGTTTTGCTCTCCCTGTTTCAATCCCCTGTTTCACTCCCATATTTCATTTTCCTGTTTTATTCCCATGCTTCATCCCCTGTTTCACTCATCTGTTTCATCAACTGATTCTGTCCCCCGTTTCACACTCCTTTTTCGTACTCCTATTTCACTCCACTGCTTCACTCCCCTGCTTCACTGCCCTGCTTCGTTCCCCTGCTTCACTCCCCTGCTTCACTCCCCTGATTCAATCTTTTGTTTCAATCTCCTGCTTCCCTCCCCTGCTTCCCTCGCCTGCTTCCCTCCCCTGCTCCACTCTCCTGTTTCATTCTCCTGTTTCACTCTCGTGTTTCACTCCCATGTTTCACTCCCCTGTTTCACTCTCCTGCTTCACTCTCCTGCTTCACTCTCCTGCTTCACTCCCTTGCTTTACTCCCCTGTTTCATTCTCCTGTTTCATTCCCATATTTCACTCCCATGCTTCACTCCCCTGTTTCACTCATCTGTTTCCCTCAACTGATTCTGTCCCCCATTTCACTCTCCTTTTTCGTACTCCCATTTCACTCCCCTGCTTCACTCCCCTGCTTCGTTCCCCTGCTTCACTCCCCTGCTTCACAGCCCTGTTCCAATCATTTGTTTCAATCTCCTGCTTCCCTCCTCTGCTTCCCTCCTCTGTTTCTCTCCCCTGCTTCCCTCCCCTGCTCCACTCTCCTGCTTCACTCTCCTGTTTCACTCTCCTGTTTCACACCCATGCTTCACTCCACTGTTTCACTCCCCTGTTTCACTCCCCTGTTTCAATCTCCTGTTTCACTCTCCTGTTTCACTCTCCTGTTTCAATCTCCTTTTTCACTCTCCTGTTTCACTCTCCTGTTTCACTCTCCTTTTTCACTCTCCTGTTTCACTCCCTTTTTTGACTCTCCTGTTTTACTCTCCTGTTTCACTCCCATATTTCATCTTCCTGTTTCACTCCCATGCTTCACTCCCATGCTTCACTCCCCTGTTTCACTCCCCTGTTTCACTCCCCTGTTTCACTCCTCTGTTTCACTCATCTGTTTCACTCAACTGATTTTGTCCCTTTTTTCACTCTCCTTTTTTGTACTCCCATTTCACTCCCCTGTTTCACTCCATTGCTTCACTCCCCTCCTTCAATCTCCTGTTTCAATTCCCTGTTTCAATCCCTTGTTTCACTCTCGTGTTTCACTCTCCTGTTTCACTCTCCTGTTTCACTCTCCTGTTTCACTCTCGTGTTTCATTCGTGTTTAACTCCACTGTTTTACTCCCCTGTTTCACTCTCCTGTTTTGCTCTCCCTGTTTCAATCCCCTGTTTCACTCCCATATTTCATTTTCCTGTTTCATTCCCATGCTTCACCCCCCTGTTTCACTCATCTGTTTCATCAACTGATTCTGTCCCCAGTTTCACACTCCTTTTTTGTACTCCCATTTCACTCCCCTGCTTCACTCCCCTGCTTCACTGCCCTGCATCGTTCCGCTGCTTCATTCCCCTGCTTCACTCCCCTGTTTCAATCTTTTGTTTCAATCTCCTGCTTCCCTCCCCTGCTTCCCTCGCCTGCTTCCCTTCCCTGCTCCACTCTCCTGTTTCATTCTCCTGTTTCACTCTCGTGTTTCACTCCCATGTTTCACTCCCTTGTTTTACTCCCCTGTTTCACTCTCCTGTTTCATTCCCATATTTCACTCCCATGCTTCACTCCCCTGTTTCACTCATCTGTTTCACTCACCTGATTCTGTCCCCCATTTCACTCTCCTTTTTCGTACTCCCATTTCACCCCCCTGCTTCACTCCCCTGCTTCGTTCCCCTGCTTCACTCCCCTGCTTCACAGCCAAGTTTCAATCTTTTGTTTCAATCTCCTGCTTCCCTCCTCTGCTTCCCTCCTCTGCTTCTCTCCCCTGCTTCCCTCCCCTGCTCCACTCTCCTGTTTCACTCTCCTGTTTCACTCCCCTGTTTCACTCCCATGCTTCACTCCACTGTTTCACTCCCCTGTTTCACTCCCCTGTTTCAATCTCCTTTTTCACTCTCCTGTTTCACTCTCCTGTTTCACTCCATTGTTTTTGTCCACTGTTTCACTCCCCTGTTTCACTCTCCTGTTTCACTCCCCTGTTTCACTCCCTGTTTCACTCCCTTTTTTTCTCCCCTGTTTCACTCTCCTGTTTCACTCTCCTGTTTCATTCTCCTTTTTCACTCACCAAATTTAATTTTCCAGTTTCACTCCCATGCTTCACTCCCCTGTTTCACTCATCTGTTTCACTCAACTGATTCTGACCCCTCTTTCAATCCCCTGTTTCACTCCCCTGCTTCACTCCCTTGCTTTCCTCCCCTGCTTCCCTCCCCTGCTCCACTCTCCTGTTTCACTCTCGTGTTTCACTCTCCAGTTCCACTCTCCTGTTTCACTCTCCTGATTCACTCTCCTGTTCCACTCACGTGTTTCACTCTCGTGTTTCACTCCCCTGTTTCGCTCCCCTGTTTCGCTCCCCTGTTTCACTCTCCCGTTTCACTCTCCTGTTTCACTCGACTGTTTCAATCGCCTGTTTTACTCATGTGCTTTACTCTCGTGCTTTACACTCGTGCTTTACTCTCATGCTTTACTTTCGTGCTTTACTCTCGTGTTTCATTATCGGTTTCACTCTCGTGTTTCACTCTCGTGTTTCACTCTCCTGATCCAGTCGCCTGTTTCACTCCCCTGTTTCACTCCCCTGTTTCACTACCCTCTTTCATTCCACTGTTTCACTCCACTGTTTCACTGCACTGTTTCACTCTCCTGATTCAGTCGCCTGTTTCAATCTCCTGTTTCACTCTTCTGTTTCACTCCCATATTTCAGTTTGCAGTTTCACTCCCATGCTTCACTCCCTGTTTCACTCATCTGTTTCACTCAGCTGATTCTGTCCCGCGTTTCACTCTCCTTTTTCGTACTCCCATTTCACTCCCCTGCTTCACTCCCCTGCTTCAATCTCCTGCTTCAATCTCCCGTATCAATCTCGTGTTTCAATCTCGTGTTTCAAACTCCTGCTTCACTCCCCTGCTTCCCTCCAATGCTTCCCTCCTCTGCTTCCCTCCTCAGCTTCCCTCCCCTGCTTCACTCCACTGCTTCAATCTCCTGTTTCAATCTTTTCTTTCAATCTCCTGCTTCCCTCCCCCGCTTCCTCCTCTGCTTCCCTCCCCTGCTCCACTCTCGTGTTTCACTCTCCTGTTTCACTCTCCTGTTTCACTCACCTGTTTCACTCTCCTTTTTCACTCTCCTGTTTCACTCTCCTGTTTCACTCTCCTTTTTCGCTCTCCTGTTTCACTCCCTTTTTTGACTCTCCTGTTTTACTCTCCTGTTTCACTCCCATATTTCATCTTCCTGTTTCACTCCCATGCTTCACTCCCATGCTTCACTCCCCTGTTTCACTCCCCTGTTTCACTCCATTGCTTCACTCCCCTCCTTCAATCTCCTGTTTCAATTCCCTGTTTCAATCCCTTGTTTCACTCTCGTGTTTCACTCGCGTGTTTCACTCTCGTGTTTCACTCTCCTGTTTCACTCTCCTGTTTCACTCTCGTGTTTCATTCGTGTTTAACTCCACTGTTTTACTCCCCTGTTTCACTCTCCTGTTTTGCTCTCCATGTTTCAATCCTCTGTTTCACTCCCATATTTCATTTTCTTGTTTCATTCCCATGCTTCACCCCCCTGTTTCACTCATCTGTTTCATCAACTGATTCTGTCCCCCGTTTCACACTCCTTTTTCGTACTCCCATTTCACTCCACTGCTTCACTCCCCTGCTTCACTACCCTGCTTCGTTCCCCTGCTTCATTCCCCTGCTTCACTCCCCTGTTTCAATCTTTTGTTTTAATCTCCTGCTTCCCTCCCCTGCTTCCCTCGCCTGCTTCCCTCCCCTGCTCCACTCTCCTGTTTCATTCTCCTGTTTCACTCTCGTGTTTCACTCCCATGTTTCACTCCCTTGTTTTACTCCCCTGTTTCACTCTCCTGTTTCATTCCCATATTTCACTCCCATGCTTCACTCCCCTGTTTCACTCAACTGTTTCACTCAACTGATTCTGTCCCCCATTTCACTCTCCTTTTTCGTACTCCCATTTCACTCCCCTGTTTCACTCCCCTGCTTCGTTCCCCTGCTTCAATCCCCTGCTTCACAGCCCTGTTTCAATCTTTTGTTTCAATCTCCTGCTTCCCTCCTCTGCTTCCCTTCTCTGCTTCTCTCCCTTGCTTCCCTCCCCTGCTCCACTCTACTGTTTCACTCCCCTGTTTCACTCTCCTGTTTCACTCCCATGCTTCACTCCACTGTTTCACTCCCCTGTTTCACACCCCTGTTTCAATCTCCTGTTTCACTCTCCTGTTTCACTCTCCTGTTTCACTCCATTGTTTTTCTCCCCTGTTTCACTCTCCTTTTTCACTCTCCTGTTTCACTCCCCTGTATCACTCCCCTGTTTCACTCCCTTTTTTTCTCCCCTGTTTCACTCTCCTGTTTCACTCTCCTGTTTCACACCCATGCTTCACTCTACTGTTTCACTCTCCTGTTTCACTCCCCTGTTCCAATCTCCTGTTTCACTCTCCTGTTTCACTCTCCTGTTTCACTCCATTGTTTTTCTCCCATTTCACTCTCCTGTTTCACTGCCCTGTTTCACTCCCCTGTTTCACTCCCTTTTTTTTCTCCCCGTTTTACTCACCTGTTTCACTCTCCTGTTTCACTCTCCTGTTTCACTCTCCTGTTTCACTCCCAAATTTAATTTTCCAGTTTCACTCCCATGCTTCACTCCCCTGTTTCACTCATCTGTTTCACTCAACTGATTCTGTCCCCTCTTTCACTCCCCTGTTTCACTCCCCTGCTTCACTCCCCTGCTTTCCTCCCCTGCTTCCCTCCCCTGCTCCACTCTCCTGTGTAACTCTCCTTTTTTGCAGCCCTGTTTCACTCTCGTGTTTCACTCTCGTGTTTCACTCTCGTGTTTCACTCTTGTGTTTCACTCTCGAGTTTCATTCTCATGTTTCACTCTCGTGTTTCACTCTCGTGTTTCACTCTCGTGTTTCACTCACCTGTTTCATTCCCCTGTTTCACTCAACTGATTCTGTCCCCCCGTTTCAGTCTCCTTTTTCGTAATCCCATTTTCCTCCCCCATTTCACTCCCATGTTTCACTCCCCTGCTTCACTTCTCTGCTTCACTCCCCTGCTTCACTCACCTGCTTCTGTCTCCTGTTTCAAACTTTTGTTTCAATCTCCAGCTTCCCTCCACTGCTCCACTCTCCTGTTTCACACTCCTGTTTTGCAGCCCTGTTTCACTCTCGTGTTTCACTCTCGTGTTTCACTCTCCTGTTTCATTCTCTTTGTTTCACTGTCCTGTTTCACTCCCATGCTTCACTCCCCTGTTTGACTCCCCTGTTTCACTACCCTGCTTCACTCCCCTGCTTCACTCCTCAGCTTCAAACCCCTGCTTCACTCCCCTGCTTCAATCTCTTGTTTCAATCTCTTGTTTCAATCTCTTGTTTCAATCTCCTGTTTCAATCTCCTGTTTCAATCTCCTGCTTCCCTCCCCCGCTCCGCTCTCCTGTTTCCATCTCCTGTTTTGCAGCCTTGCTTCACTCCACTGTTGCACTCTCATGTTTCACTCTCGTGTTTCACTCTCGTGTTTCTCTCTCGTGTTTCTCTCTCGTGTTTCAATCCCCTGTTTCACTCTCCATTTTCGTGCTCCCGTTTCACTCCCCCATTTCACTCCCAGATTTCACTCCCCTGCTTCACTCCCCTGCTTCACTCCCCTGCTTCACTCCCCTGCTTCAATCTCCTGTTTCATTCTCCTGTTTCACTATCCTGTTTCACTCTCCTGTTTCACTCTCCTATTTCACTCTCCTATTTCACTCCCTTGTTTTTCTTCCCTGTTTCATGCTCCTGTTTCACTCCCATATTTCATTTTCCTGTTTCACTCCCATGGTTCACTCCCCTGTTTCACTCATCTGCTTCACTCAACTGATTCACTCTCCTTTTTCGTACACCCATTTCACCCCCCCGCTTCACTCCCCTGCTTCACTCCCTTGCTTCACTCCCCTGTTTCACTCCCTGGTTTTACTCCCCTGTTTCACTCTGCTGTTTCACTCCCATATTTTATTTTCCTGTTTCACTCCCATGCTTTACTCTCCTGTTTCACTCATCTGATTCACTCAACTGATTCTGTCCCCCGTTTTACTCTCCTTTTTCGTACTCCCGTTTCACTCCCAAGTTTCACTTCCATGTTTCACTCCCCTGCTTCACTCCCCTGCTTCCCTCCCCTGCTCCACTCTCCTGTTCCACTCTCCTGTTTTGCAGCCCTGCTCCACTCGACTGTTTCACTCTCTGTTTCACTCTCGTGTTTCACTCTCGTGTTTCACTCTCGTGTTTCACTCCCTTGTTTCACTCTCCTGTTTCACTCTCCTGTTTCAATCTCCTGTTTCACTCCCATATTTTACTTTAGAGTTTCACTCCCATGCTTCACTCCCCTGTTTCACTCATCTGTTTCACTCAACTGATTCTGTCCCCAGTTTCACTCTCCTTTCTCGTACACCCGTTTCACTCCCCTGTTTCACTCCTCTGCTTCACTCCCCTGTTTCACTCCCCTGCTTCACTCCCCTGCTTCACTCCCCTGTTTCACTCCGCTGCTTCAATCAGCTGTTTCAATCTTTTGTTTCAATCTCCTGCTTCCCTCCCCTGCTTCCCTCCCCTGCTCCACTCTCCTGTTTCACACTCCTGTTTTGCAGCCCTGTTTCACTCTCGTGTTTCACTCTCGTGTTTTACTCTCCTGTTTCATTCTCCTGTTTCACTGTCCTGTTTCACTCCCATGCTTCACTCCCCTGTTTGACTCCCCTGTTTCACTACCCTGCTTCACTCCCCTGCTTCACTCCTCTGCATCACTCCCCTGCTTCACTCCCCTGCTTCAATCTCTTGTTTCAATCTCTTGTTTCAATCTCTTGTTTCAATCTCCTGTTTCAATCTCCTGTTTCAATCTCCTGCTTCCCTCCCCCGCTCCGCTCTCCTGTTTCCATCTCCTGTTTTGCAGCCTTGCTTCACTCCACTGTTGCACTCTCATGTTTCACTCTCGTGTTTCACTCTCGTGTTTCTCTCTCGTGTTTCAATCCCCTGTTTCACTCTCCATTTTCGTGCTCCCGTTTCACTCCCCCATTTCACTCCCAGATTTCACTCCCCTGCTTCACTCCCCTGCTTCACTCCCCTGCTTCACTCCCCTGCTTCAATCTCCTGTTTCACTATCCTGTTTCACTATCCTGTTTCACTCTCCTGTTTCACTCTCCTATTTCACTCTCCTATTTCACTCTCCTATTTCACTCCCTTGTTTTTCTTCCCTGTTTCATGCTCCTGTTTCACTCCCATGCTTTACTCTCCTGTTTCACTCATCTGATTCACTCAACTGATTCTGTCCCCCGTTTTACTCTCCTTTTTCGTACTCCCGTTTCACTCCCAAGTTTCACTTCCATGTTTCACTCCCCTGCTTCACTCCCCTGCTTCCCTCCCCTGCTCCACTCTCCTGTTTCACTCTCCTGTTTTGCAGCCCTGCTTCACTCGACTGTTTCACTCTCTGTTTCACTCTCGTGTTTCACTCTCGTGTTTCACTCTCGTGTTTCACTCCCATGTTTCACTCTCCTGTTTCACTCTCCTGTTTCAATCTCCTGTTTCACTCCCATATTTTATTTTAGATTTTCACTCCCATGCTTCACTCCCCTGTTTCACTCATCTGTTTCACTCAACTGATTCTGTCCCCAGTTTCACTCTCCTTTCTCGTACACCCGTTTCACTCCCCTGTTTCACTCCTCTGCTTCACTCCCCTGTTTCATTCCCCTGCTTCACTCCCCTGCTTCACTCCCCTGCTTCACTCCACTGCTTCAATCAGCTGTTTCAAACTTTTGTTTCAATCTCCTGCTTCCCTCCCCTGCTTCCCTCCCCTGCTCCACTCTCCTGTTTCACTCTCCTGTTTCACTCTCCTATTTCACTCTCCTGTTACACTCCCTTGTTTTACTCTCCTGTTACACTCTCCTGTTTCACACCCATATTTCAGTTCCTCTTTCATTCCCATGCTTCACTCCCCTCTTTCACTCATCTGTTTCACTCAACTGATTCTGTACCCCGTTTCACTCTCCTTTTTCGTACTCCCTTTTCAATCCCTTGCTTCACTCCCTTGCTTCACTCCCCTGCTTCACTCCCCTGCTTCAATTTCTTGTTTCAATCTCCTGTTTCGTTCTCCTGCTTCCCTCCCCTGCTTCCCTCCTCTGCTCCACTCTCCTGTTACACTCTCCTGTTTCACACCCATATTTCAGTTCCTCTTTCATTCCCATGCTTCACTCCCCTCTTTCACTCATCTGTTTCACTCAACTGATTCTGTACCCCGTTTCACTCTCCTTTTTCGTACTCCCTTTTCAATTCCTTGCTTCACTCCCTTGCTTCACACCCCTGCTTCACTCCCCTGCTTCAATTTCTTGTTTCAATCTCCTGTTTCGTTCTCCTGCTTCCCACCCCTGCTTCCCTCCCCTGCTTCCCTCCCCTGCTCCAATCTCCTCTTTCACTCTCCTGTTTTGCAGCCCTGCTTCACTTCACTGTTTCACTCTCCTGTTTCACTCTCGTGTTTCACTCTCGTGTTTCACTCTCCTGCTTCACTCCCCTGTTTCACTCCCCTGTTTCACTCCCTTGTTTTACTCCCCTGTTTCACTCCCATATTTCATTTTCCTGTTTCGTTCCCATGCTTCACTCCCCTGTTTCTCTCATCTGTTTCATTCAACTGATTCTGTCCCCTGTTTCATTCTCCTTTCTCGTACACACGTTTCACTTCCCCGTTTCCCTCTCCTGTTTTGCTCCCCTGCTTCACTCCCCTGCTTCCCTCCCCTGCTTCACTCCCCTGCTTCACTCCCCTGCTTCACTCCTCTGCTTCACTCCCCAGCTTCACTCCCCCGCTTCACTCCCCTGCTTCAATCTCCTGTTTCAATCTTTTGTTTCAATCTCCTGCTTCCCTCCCCTGCTTCTCTCCTCTGCTTCCCTCCCCTGCTCCACTCTCCTGTTTCACTCTCCTGTTTCACTCTCCTGTTTCACTCCCTTATTTTACTCCCCTGTTTCTCTCTCCTCTTTCACTCCCATATTTCATTTTCCTGTTTCACTCATCTGTTTCACTCAACTGATTCAGTCCCCTGTTTCACTCTCCTATTTTGTACTCCCCTTTCACTGCCCTGCTTCACTCCCCTGCTTCACTCCCCTGCTTCAATCTCCTGTTTCAATCTCCTGTTTCAATCTCCTGCTTCCCTCCCCTGCTTCCCTCCTCTGCTCCACTCTCCTGTTTCACTCTCCTGTTTTGCAGCCCTGCTTCAATCTCCTGTTTCACTCCCTTGTTTCACTCTCCTGTTTCACTCTCGTGTTTCACCCTCGTGTTTCACCCTCGTGTTTCACCCTCGTGTTTCACCCTCGTGTTTCACTCCCGTGTTTCACTTTCATGTTTCACTCTCCTGTTTCACTCTCCTGTTTCATTCCCATATTTCATTTTCCTGTTTCACTCCCCTGTTTCACTCTCCTGTTTTGCTCTCCCATGTATGAATCCTTTGTCTCTGACTCATTTTTCACACTCCCCTGCTTCATTCTCCTGTTTCACTCCCATGTTTCATTTTGCTGTTTCACTCCCATGCTTCACTCCCCTGTTTCACTCTCCTGTTTCACTCTCCTGTTTCACTCCCCTGTTTCACTCCTCTGTTTCACTCAATTGATTCTGTCCCCTGATTCAATCTCCTGTTTCAATCACCTGTTTCAATCTCGTGTTTCCCTCCCCTGCTTCCCTCCCCTGCTTCCCTCCCCTGCTTCCCTCCCCTGCTTCCCTCCCCTGCTTCCCTCCCCTGCTTCCCTCCCCTGCTTGCCTCCCCAGTTTCACTCTCCAGTTTTACTCTCCAGTTTCACCCCCCTGTTTCACTCTCTGGTTCACTCTCCTGTTTTACAGCCCTGCTTCACTCCCGTGATTGACTGTCCTTTTTCAAACTCCCCTGTTTCACTCCAGTTTCACTCTTCTGTTTCACTCTCCTGTTTCACCCTCCTGTTTCCCTCCCCCTGCTTCACTCCCCTGCTTCACTCCCCTGCTTCAATCTCTTGTTTCAATCTCTTGTTTCAATCTCCTGTTTCAATCTCCTGTTTCAATCTCCTGCTTCCCTCCCCCGCTCCGCTCTCCTGTTTCCATCTCCTGTTTTGCAGCCTTGCTTCACTCCACTGTTGCACTCTCATGTTTCACTCTCGTGTTTCACTCTCGTGTTTCTCTCTCGTGTTTCAATCCCCTGTTTTACTCTCCATTTTCGTGCTCCCGTTTCACTCCCCCATTTCACTCCCAGATTTCACTCCCCTGCTTCACTCCCCTGCTTCACTCCCCTGCTTCACTCCCCTGCTTCAATCTCCTGTTTCACTATCCTGTTTCACTATCCTGTTTCACTCTCCTGTTTCACTCTCCTATTTCACTCTCCTATTTCACTCTCCTATTTCACTCCCTTGTTTTTCTTCCCTGTTTCATGCTCCTGTTTCACTCCCATGCTTTACTCTCCTGTTTCACTCATCTGATTCACTCAACTGATTCTGTCCCCCGTTTTACTCTCCTTTTTCGTACTCCCGTTTCACTCCCAAGTTTCACTTCCATGTTTCACTCCCCTGCTTCACTCCCCTGCTTCCCTCCCCTGCTCCACTCTCCTGTTTCACTCTCCTGTTTTGCAGCCCTGCTTCACTCGACTGTTTCACTCTCTGTTTCACTCTCGTGTTTCACTCTCGTGTTTCACTCTCGTGTTTCACTCCCATGTTTCACTCTCCTGTTTCACTCTCCTGTTTCAATCTCCTGTTTCACTCCCATATTTTATTTTAGATTTTCACTCCCATGCTTCACTCCCCTGTTTCACTCATCTGTTTCACTCAACTGATTCTGTCCCCAGTTTCACTCTCCTTTCTCGTACACCCGTTTCACTCCCCTGTTTCACTCCTCTGCTTCACTCCCCTGTTTCATTCCCCTGCTTCACTCCCCTGCTTCACTCCCCTGCTTCACTCCACTGCTTCAATCCCCTTATTCACTCCCCTGCTTCACTCCGCTGCTTCAATCAGCTGTTTCAAACTTTTGTTTCAATCTCCTGCTTCCCTCCCCTGCTTCCCTCCCCTGCTCCACTCTCCTGTTTCACTCTCCTGTTTCACTCTCCTATTTCACTCTCCTGTTACACTCCCTTGTTTTACTCTCCTGTTACACTCTCCTGTTTCACACCCATATTTCAGTTCCTCTTTCATTCCCATGCTTCACTCCCCTCTTTCACTCATCTGTTTCACTCAACTGATTCTGTACCCCGTTTCACTCTCCTTTTTCGTACTCCCTTTTCAATCCCTTGCTTCACTCCCTTGCTTCACTCCCCTGCTTCACTCCCCTGCTTCAATTTCTTGTTTCAATCTCCTGTTTCGTTCTCCTGCTTCCCACCCCTGCTTCCCTCCCCTGCTTCCCTCCCTGCTCCAATCTCCTCTTTCACTCTCCTGTTTTGCAGCCCTGCTTCACTTCACTGTTTCACTCTCCTGTTTCACTCTCGTGTTTCACTCTCGTGTTTCACTCTCCTGCTTCACTCCCCTGTTTCACTCCCCTGTTTCACTCCCTTGTTTTACTCCCCTGTTTCACTCCCATATTTCATTTTCCTGTTTCGTTCCCATGCTTCACTCCCCTGTTTCTCTCATCTGTTTCATTCAACTGATTCTGTCCCCTGTTTCATTCTCCTTTCTCGTACACACGTTTCACTTCCCCGTTTCCCTCTCCTGTTTTGCTCCCCTGCTTCACTCCCCTGCTTCCCTCCCCTGCTTCACTCCCCTGCTTCACTCCCCTGCTTCACTCCTCTGCTTCACTCCCCAGCTTCACTCCCCCGCTTCACTCCCCTGCTTCAATCTCCTGTTTCAATCTTTTGTTTCAATCTCCTGCTTCCCTCCCCTGCTTCTCTCCTCTGCTTCCCTCCCCTGCTCCACTCTCCTGTTTCACTCTCCTGTTTCACTCTCCTGTTTCACTCCCTTATTTTACTCCCCTGTTTCTCTCTCCTCTTTCACTCCCATATTTCATTTTCCTGTTTCACTCATCTGTTTCACTCAACTGATTCAGTCCCCTGTTTCACTCTCCTATTTTGTACTCCCCTTTCACTGCCCTGCTTCACTCCCCTGCTTCACTCCCCTGCTTCAATCTCCTGTTTCAATCTCCTGTTTCAATCTCCTGCTTCCCTCCCCTGCTTCCCTCCTCTGCTCCACTCTCCTGTTTCACTCTCCTGTTTTGCAGCCCTGCTTCAATCTCCTGTTTCACTCCCTTGTTTCACTCTCCTGTTTCACTCTCGTGTTTCACCCTCGTGTTTCACCCTCGTGTTTCACCCTCGTGTTTCACCCTCGTGTTTCACTCCCGTGTTTCACTTTCATGTTTCACTCTCCTGTTTCACTCTCCTGTTTCATTCCCATATTTCATTTTCCTGTTTCACTCCCCTGTTTCACTCTCCTGTTTTGCTCTCCCATGTATGAATCCTTTGTCTCTGACTCATTTTTCACACTCCCCTGCTTCATTCTCCTGTTTCACTCCCATGTTTCATTTTGCTGTTTCACTCCCATGCTTCACTCCCCTGTTTCACTCTCCTGTTTCACTCTCCTGTTTCACTCCCCTGTTTCACTCCTCTGTTTCACTCAATTGATTCTGTCCCCTGATTCAATCTCCTGTTTAAATCACCTGTTTCAATCTCGTGTTTCCCTCCCTGCTTCCCTCCCCTGCTTCCCTCCCTGCTTCCCTCCCTGCTTCCCTCCCCTGCTTCCCTCCCTGCTTCCCTCCCCTGCTTGCCTCCCCAGTTTCACTCTCCAGTTTTACTCTCCAGTTTCACCCCCCTGTTTCACTCTCTGGTTCACTCTCCTGTTTTACAGCCCTGCTTCACTCCCGTGATTGACTGTCCTTTTTCAAACTCCCCTGTTTCACTCCAGTTTCACTCTTCTGTTTCACTCTCCTGTTTCACCCTCCTGTTTCCCTCCCCCTGCTTCACTCCCCTGCTTCACTCCCCTGCTTCATTCCCCTGTTTCACTCCCATGATTCACTCCCCTGATTCACTCCCCTAATTTACTCCCCTGTTTCACTCCCCTGTTTCACTCCCCTGTTTCACTCCCCTGTTTCAACCTCCTGTTTCAACCTTCTGTTTCACTCGCATTTTACTCCCCTGTTTCAATCTCCTGTTTCAATCTCCTGCTTCAATCTCCTGTTTCAATCTCCTGTTTCAACTTTTTACTTCCCTCCCCTGCTTCAGTCCCATGTTTCATTCTCCTGTTTCACACCCATGTTTCACTCCCGTGTTACATTCCCCTGTTTCACTCTCCGGTTTCACTCTCCGGTTTCACTCCCATGTTTCACTCCCCTGTTTCACTCCCATATTTCACTCCCCTGCTTCGCTCTCCTGTTTCGCTCTCCTGTTTCGCACTCTTGTTTCGCACTCCTGTTTCACTCCCCTGCTTCACTCCCCGCTTCACTCCCTGTTTCACTCTCCTGTTTCATGCTCCTATTTCACTCTCCTGTTTCGCTCTCCTGTTTTGGTCTCCTGTTTCGCTCTCCTGTTTCGCACTCCTGTTTCGCACTCCCCTGTTTCACTCCTGCGTTACATTCTCCTATTTCACTGTCCTGTTTTGCACTCCCATGTTTCACTCTCCTGTTTTGCTCTCCCCTGATTCACTCCCCGATTGACTGTACTGTTTCGCACTCCCCTGTTTCACCCCCGTTTCACTCTCCTGTTTCACTTCCCTGATACACTCTCCTGTTTCACTCCCCTGTTTCACTCCCCTGTTTCACTCCCCTGTTTCACTCCTCTGTTTCACTCATCTGTTTCACGCAACTGATTCTCTCCCTTTTTTCACTCTCCTTTTTTGTACTCCCGTTTCACTCCCCTGGTTCACTCCCCTGCATCACTCCCCTCCTTCAATCTCCTGTTTCAATTCCCTGTTTCAATCCCCTGTTTCACTCTCGTGTTTCACTCTCGTGTTTCACTCTCGTGTTTCACTCTCCTGTTTCACTCCCGTGTTTCACTCTCGTGTTTCATTCGTGCTTAACTCCACTGTTTTATTCCCCTGTTTCACTCTCCTGTTTTGCTCTCCCTGTTTCAATCCCCTGTTTCACTCCCATATTTCATTTTCCTGTTTCATTCCCATGCTTCACCCGCCTCTTTCACTCATCTGTTTCATCAACTGATTCTGTCCCCCGTTTCACACTCCTTTTTCGTACTCCTATTTCACTCCACTGTTTCACTCCCCTGCTTCACTGCCCTGCTTCGTTCCCCTGCTTCACTCCCCTGCTTCACTCCCCTGATTCAATCTTTTGTTTCAATCTCCTGCTTCCTTCCCCTGCTTCCCTCGCCTGCTTCCCTCCCCTGCTCCACTCTCCTGTTTCATTCTCCTGTTTCACTCTCCTGTTTCACTCCCATGTTTCACTCCCCTGTTTCACTCTCCTGCTTCACTCTCCTGCTTCACTCTCCTGCTTCACTCCCTTGTTTTACTCCCCTGTTTCACTCTCCTGTTTCATTCCCATATTTCACTCCCATGCTTCACTCCCCTGTTTCACTCATCTGTTTCCCTCAACTGATTCTGTCCCCCTTTTCACTCTCCTTTTTCGTACTCCCATTTCACTCCCCTGCTTCACTCCCCTGCTTCGTTCCCCTGCTTCACTCCCCTGCTTCACAGCCCTGTTTCAATCTTTTGTTTCAATCTCCTGCTTCCCTCCTCTGCTTCCCTCCTCTGCTTCTCTCCCCTGCTTCCCTCCCCTGCTCCACTTTCCTGTTTCACTCTCCTGTTTCACTCTCCTGTTTCACTCCCATGCTTGACTCCACTGTTTCACTCCCCTGTTTCACTCCCTTGTTTCAATCTCCTGTTTCACTCTCCTGTTTCACTCTCCTGTTTCACTCCCATGCTTCACTCCACTGTTTCACTCCCCTGTTTCACTCCCCTGTTTCAATCTCCTGTTTCACTCTCCTGTTTCACTCTCCTGTTTCACTCCATTGTTTTTCTCCACTGTTTCACTCCCCTGTTTCACTCTCCTGTTTCACTCCCCTGTTTCACTCCCCTGTTTCACTCCCTTTTTTTTCTCCCCTGTTTCACTCTCCTGTTTCACTCTCCTCTTTCATTCTCCTGTTTCACTCCCAAATTTAATTTTCCAGTTTCACTCCCATGCTTCACTCACCTGTTTCACTCATCTGTTTCACTCAACTGATTCTGACCCCTCTTTCAATCCCCTGTTTCACTCCCCTGCTTCAATCCCCTGCTTTCCTCCACTGTTTCCCTCCCCTGCTCCACTCTCCTGTTTCACTCTCGTGTTTCACTCTCCAGTTCCACTCTCCTGTTTCACTCTCCTGATTCACTCTCCTGTTCCACTCACATGTTTCACTCTCGTGTTTCACTCCCCTGTTTCGCTCCCCTGTTTCGCTCTCCTGTTTCACTCTCCCGTTTCACTCTCCTGTTTCAATCAACAGTTTCAATCGACTGTTTTACTCATGTGCTTTACTATCGTGCTTTACACTCGTGCTTTACTCTCATGCTTTACTTTCGTGCTTTACTCTCGTGTTTCATTCTCGTGTTTCACTCTTGCGTTTCACTCTCGTGTTTCACTATCCTGATCCAGTCGCCTGTTTCACTCCCCTGTTTCACTACCCTCTTTCATTCCGCTGTTTCACTCCACTGTTTCACTGCACTGTTTCACTCTCCTGATCCAGTCGCCTGTTTCACTCTCCTGTTTCACTCTTCTGTTTCACTCCCATATTTCAGTTTGCTGTTTCACTCCCATGCTTCACTCCCCGTTTCACTCATCTGTTTCACTCAGCTGATTCTGTCCCCCGTTTAACTCTCCTTTTTCGTACTCCCATTTCACTCCCCTGCTTCACTCCCCTGCTTCAATCTCCTGCTTCAATCTCCTGTATCAATCTCGTGTTTCAATCTCGTGTTTCAAACTCCTGCTTCACTCCCCTGCTTCCTTCCCCTGCTTCCCTCCTCTGCTTCCCTCCTGAGCTTCCCTCCCCTGCTTCACTCCCCTGCTTCAATCTCCTGTTTCAATCTTTTCTTTCAATCTCCTGCTTCCCTCCCCTGCTTCCTCCTCTGCTTCCCTCCCCTGCTCCACTCTGGTGTTTCACTCTCCTGTTTCACTCTCCTGTTTCACTCTCCTCTTTCACTCTCCTCTTTCACTCTCCTGTTTCACTCCCTTTTTTGACTCTCCTGTTTTACTCTCCTGTTTCACTCCCATATTTCATTTTCCTGTTTCACTCCCATGCTTCACTCCCATGCTTCACTCCCCTGTTTCACTCCCCTGTTTCACTCCCCTGTTTCACTCCTCTGTTTCACTCATCTGTTTCACTCAACTGATTTTGTCCCTTTTTTCACTCTCCTTTTTTGTACTCCCATTTCACTCCCCTGTTTCACTCCATTGCTTCACTCCCCTCCTTCAATCTCCTGTTTCAATTCCCTGTTTCAATCCCTTGTTTCACTCCCGTGTTTCACTCGCGTGTTTCACTCTCGTGTTTCACTCTCCTGTTTCACTCTCCTGTTTCACTCTACTGTTTCGCTCTCGTGTTTCATTCGTGTTTAACTCCACTGTTTTACTCGCCTGTTTCACTCTCCTGTTTTGCTCTCCCTGTTTCAATCCCCTGTTTCACTCCCATATTTCATTTTCCTGTTTCATTCCCATGCTTCACCCCCCTGTTTCACTCATCTGTTTGATCAACTGATTCTGTCCCCCGTTTCACACTCCTTTTTCGTACTCCCATTTCACTCCCCTGCTTCACTCCCCTGCTTCACTGCCCTGCTTCGTTCCCCTGCTTCATTCCCCTGCTTCACTCCCCTGTTTCAATCTTTTGTTTCAATCTCCTGCTTCCCTCCCCTGCTTCCCTCGCCTGCTTCCCTTCCCTGCTCCACTCTCCTGTTTCATTCTCCTGTTTCACTCTCGTGTTTCACTCCCATGTTTCACTCCCTTGTTTTACTCCCCTGTTTCACTCTCCTGTTTCATTCCCATATTTCACTCCCATGCTTCACTCCCCTGTTTCACTCATCTGTTTCACTCAACTGATTCTGTCCCCCATTTCACTCTCCTTTTTCGTACTCCCATTTCACTCCCCTGTTTCACTCCCCTGCTTCGTTCCCCTCCTTCACTCCCCGGCTTCACAGCCCTGTTTCAATCTTTTGTTTCAATCTCCTGCTTCCCTCCTCTGCTTCCCTCCTCTGCTTCTCTCCCCTGCTTCCCTCCCCTGCTCCACTCTCCTGTTTCACTCTCCTGTTTCACTCTCCTGTTTCACTCCCATGCTTCACTCCACTGTTTCACTCCCCTGTTTCACACCCCTGTTTCAATCTCCTGTTTCACTCTCCTGTTTCACTCTCCTCTTTCACTCCATTGTTTTTCTCCCCTGTTTCACTCTCCTGTTTCACTCTCCTGTTTCACTCCCCTGTATCACTCCCCTGTTTCACTCCCTTTTTTTCTCCCCTTTTTGACTCTCCTGTTTCACTCCCATGCTTCACTCCACTGTTTCACTCTCCTGTTTCACTCCCCTGTTTCAATCTCCTGTTTCACTCTCCTGTTTCACACTCCTGTTTCACTCCATTGTTTTTCTCCCGTTTCACTCTCCTGTTTCACTGCCCTGTTTCACTCCCCTGTTTCACTCGCTTTTTTTTCTCCCCTGTTTCACTCTCCTGTTTCACTCTCCTGTTACACTCTCCTGTTTCACTCTCCTGTTTCACTCCCAAATTTGATTTTCCAGTTTCACTCCAATGCTTCACCCCCCTGTTTCACTCAACTGATTCTGTCCCCTCTTTCACTCCCCTGTTTCACTCCCCTGCTTCACTCCCCTGCTTTCCTCCCCTGCTTCCCTCCCCTGCTCCACTCTCCTGTGTAACTCTCCTTTTTTGCAGCCCTGTTTCACTCTCGTGTTTCACTCTCGTGTTTCACTCTCGTGTTTCACTCACCTGTTTCATTCCCCTGTTTCACTCACAGATTGTGTCCCCCCGTTTCACTCTCCTTTTTCGTAATCCCATTTTCCTCCCCCATTTCATTCCCATGTTTCACTCCCCTGCTTCACTTCTCTGCTTCACTCCCCTGCTTCACTCACCTGCTTCTGTCTCCTGTTTCAAACTTTTGTTTCAATCTCCTGCTTCCCTCCACTGCTCCACTCTCCTGTTTCACACTCCTGTTTTGCAGCCCTGTTTCACTCTCGTGTTTCACTCTCGTGTTTCACTCTCCTGATCCAGTCGTCTGTTTCACTCCCCTGTTTCACTCCCCGGTTTCACTACCCTCTTTCACTCCACTGTTTCACTCCACTGTTTCACTGCACTGTTTCACTCTCCTGATCCAGTCGCCTGTTTCACTCTCCTGTTTCACTCTTCTGTTTCACTCCCATATTTCAGTTTGCTGTTTCACTCCCATGCTTCACTCCCTGTTTCACTCATCTGTTTCACTCAGCTGATTCTGTCCCCCGTTTCACTCTCCTTTTTCGTACTCCCATTTCACTCCCCTGCTTCACTCCCCTGCTTCAATCTCCTGCTTCAATCTCCTGTATCAATCTCGGGTTTCAATCTCGTGTTTCAAACTCCTGCTTCACTCCCCTGCTTCCCTCCACTGCTTCCCTCCTCTGCTTCCCTCCTGAGCTTCCCTCCCCTGCTTCACTCCCCTGCTTCAATCTCCTGTTTCAATCATTCTTTCAATCTCCTGCTTCCCTCCCCTGCTTCCTCCTCTGCTTCCCTCCCCTGCTCCACTCTCGTGTTTCACTCTCCTGTTTCACTCTCCTGTTTCACTCTCCTCTTTCACTCTCCTGTTTCACTCCCTTTTTTGACTCTCCTGTTTTACTCTCCTGTTTCACTCCCATATTTCATTTTCCTGTTTCACTCCCATGCTTCACTCCCATGCTTCACTCCCTTGTTTCACTCCCCTGTTTCAGTCATCTGATTCACTCAACTGATTTTGTCCCTTTTTTCACTCTCCTTTTTTTTACGCCCATTTCACTCCCCTGTTTCACTCCATTGCTTCACTCCCCTCCTTCAATCTCCTGTTTCAATTCCCTGTTTCAATCTCTTGTTTCACTCTCGTGTTTCACTCACGTGTTTCACTCTCGTGTTTCACTCTCCTGTTTCACTCTCGTGTTTCACTCTCCTGTTTCACTCTCCTGTTTCACTCTCGTGTTTCATTCGTGTTTAACTCCACAGTTTTACTCCCCTGTTTCACTCTCCTGTTTTGCTCTCCCTGTTTCAATCCCCTGTTTCACTCCCATATTTCATTTTCCTGTTTCATTCCCATGCTTCACCCCCCTGTTTCACTCATCTGTTTGATCAACTGATTCTGTCCCCCGTTTCACACTCCTTTTTCGTACTCCCATTTCACTCCCCTGCTTCACTCCCCTGCTTCACTGCCCTGCTTCGTTCCCCTGCTTCATTCCCCTGCTTCACTCCCCTGTTTCAATCTTTTGTTTCAATCTCCTGCTTCCCTCCCCTGCTCCACTCTCCTGTTTCATTCTCCTGTTTCACTCTCGTGTTTCACTCCCATTTTTCACTCCCTTGTTTTACTCCCCTGTTTCACTCTCCTGTTTCATTCCCATATTTCACTCCCATGCTTCACTCCCCTGTTTCACTCATCTGTTTCACTCAACTGATTCTGTCCCCCATTTCACTCTCCTTTTTCGTACTCCCATTTCACTCCCCTGTTTCACTCCCCTGCTTCGTTCCCCTGCTTCAATCTCTGCTTCACAGCCAAGTTTCAATCTTTTGTTTCAATCTCCTGCTTCCCTCCTCTGCTTCCCTCCTCTGCTTCTCTCCCCTGCTTCCCTCCCCTGCTCCAATCTCCTGTTTCACTCTCCTGTTTCACTCTCCTGTTTCACTCCCATGCTTCACTCCATTGTTTCACTCTCCTGTTTCACACCCCTGTTTCAATCTCCTGTTTCACTCTCCTGTTTCACTCTCCTGTTTCACTCCATTGTTTTTCTCCCCTGTTTCACTCTCCTGTTTCACTCTCCTGTTTCACTCCCCTGTATCACTCCCCTGTTTCACTCCCTTTTTTTTCTCCCCTTTTTCACTCTCCTGTTTCACTCTCCTGTTTCACTCCCATGCTTCACTCCACTGTTTCACTCTCCTGTTTCACTCTCCTGTTTCACTCCATTGTTTTTCTCCCGTTTCACTCTCCTGTTTCACTGCCCAGTTTCACTCCCCTGTTTCACTCCCTTTTTTTTCTCCACTGTTTCACTCTCCTGTTTCACTCTCCTGTTTCACTCTCCTGTTTCACTCTCCTGTTTCACTCCCAAATTTAATTTTCCAGTTTCACTCCCATGCTTCACCCCCCTGTTTCACTCATCTGTTTCACTCAACTGATTCTGTCCCCTCTTTCACTCCCCTGTTTCACTCCCCTGCTTCACTCCCCTGCTTTCCTCCCCTGCTTCCCTCCCCTGCTCCACTCTCCTGTGTAACTCTCCTTTTTTGCAGCCCTGTTTCACTCTCGTGTTTCACTCTCGTGTTTCACTCTCGTGTTTCACTCTTGTGTTTCACTCTCGTGTTTCATTCTCATGTTTCACTCTCGTGTTTCACTCTCGTGTTTCACTCACCTGTTTCATTCCCCTGTTTCACTCCACTGATTCTGTCCCCCCGTTTCAGTCTCCTTTTTCGTAATCCCATTTTCCTCCCCCATTTCACTCCCATGTTTCACTCCCCTGCTTCACTTCTCTGCTTCACTCCCCTGCTTCACTCACCTGCTTCTGTCTCCTGTTTCAAACTTTTGTTTCAATCTCCAGCTTCCCTCCACTGCTCCACTCTCCTGTTTCACACTCCTGTTTTGCAGCCCTGTTTCACTCTCGTGTTTCACTCTCGTGTTTCACTCTCCTGTTTCATTCTCCTGTTTCACTGTCCTGTTTAACTCCCATGCTTCACTCCCCTGTTTCACTACCCTGCTTCACTCCCCTGCTTCACTCCTCTGCTTCACTCCCCTGCTTCAATCTCTTGTTTCAATCTCTTGTTTCAATCTCTTGTTTCAATCTCCTGTTTCAATCTCCTGTTTCAATCTCCTGCTTCCCTCCCCCGCTCCGCTCTCCTGTTTCCATCTCCTGTTTTGCAGCCTTGCTTCACTCCACTGTTGCACTCTCATGTTTCACTCTCGTGTTTCACTCTCGTGTTTCTCTCTCGTGTTTCTCTCTCGTGTTTCAATCCCCTGTTTCACTCTCCATTTTCGTGCTCCCGTTTCACTCCCCCATTTCACTCCCAGATTTCACTCCCCTGCTTCACTCCCCTACTTCACTCCCCTGCTTCAATCTCCTGTTTCACTCTCCTGTTTCACTATCCTGTTTCACTCTCCTGTTTCACTCTCCTATTTCACTCTCCTATTTCACTCCCTTGTTTTTCTTCCCTGTTTCATGCTCCTGTTTCACTCCCATATTTCATTTTCCTGTTTCACTCCCATGGTTCACTCCCCTGTTTCACTCATCTGTTTCACTCAACTGATTCACTCTCCTTTTTCGTACACCCATTTCACCCCCCCTGCTTCACTCCCCTGCTTCACTCCCTTGCTTCACTCCCCTGTTTCACTCCCTGGTTTTACTCCCCTGTTTCACTCTGCTGTTTCACTCCCATATTTTATTTTCCTGTTTCACTCCCATGCTTTACTCTCCTGTTTCACTCATCTGATTCAATCAACTGATTCTGTCCCCCGTTTTACTCTCCTTTTTCGTACTCCCGTTTCACTCCCAAGTTTCACTTCCATGTTTCACTCCCCTGCTTCACTCCCCTGCTTCCCTCCCCTGCTCCACTCTCCTGTTTCACTCTCCTGTTTTGCAGCCCTGCTTCACTCGACTGTTTCACTCTCTGTTTCACTCTCGTGTTTCACTCTCGTGTTTCACTCTCGTGTTTCACTCCCCTGTTTCACTCCCTGTTTCACTCTCCTGTTTCAATCTCCTGTTTCACTCCCATATTTTATTTTAGAGTTTCACTCCCATGCTTCACTCCCCTGTTTCACTCATCTGTTTCACTCAACTGATTCTGTCCCCAGTTTCACTCTCCTTTCTCGTACACCCGTTTCACTCCTCTGTTTCACTCCTCTGCTTCACTCCCCTGTTTCACTCCCTTGCTTCACTCCACTGCTGCACTCCCCTGCTTCACTCCGCTGCTTCAATCAGCTGTTTCAATCTTTTGTTTCAATCTCCTGCTTCCCTCCCCTGCTTCCCTCCCCTGCTCCACTCTCCTGTTTCACACTCCTGTTTTGCAGCCCTGTTTCACTCTCGTGTTTCACTCTCGTGTTTCACTCTCCTGTTTCATTCTCCTGTTTCACTGTCCTGTTTCACTCCCATGCTTCACTCCCCTGTTTGACTCCCTTGTTTCACTACCCTGCTTCACTCCCCTGCTTCACTCCCCTGATTCAATCTTTTGTTTCAATCTCCTGCTTCCTTCCCCTGCTTCCCTCGCCTGCTTCCCTCCCCTGCTCCACTCTCCTGTTTCATTCTCCTGTTTCACTCTCCTGTTTCACTCCCATGTTTCACTCCCCTGTTTCACTCTCCTGCTTCACTCTCCTGCTTCACTCTCCTGCTTCACTCCCTTGTTTTACTCCCCTGTTTCACTCTCCTGTTTCATTCCCATATTTCACTCCCATGCTTCACTCCCCTGTTTCACTCATCTGTTTCCCTCAACTGATTCTGTCCCCCTTTTCACTCTCCTTTTTCGTACTCCCATTTCACTCCCCTGCTTCACTCCCCTGCTTCGTTCCCCTGCTTCACTCCCCTGCTTCACAGCCCTGTTTCAATCTTTTGTTTCAATCTCCTGCTTCCCTCCTCTGCTTCCCTCCTCTGCTTCTCTCCCCTGCTTCCCTCCCCTGCTCCACTTTCCTGTTTCACTCTCCTGTTTCACTCTCCTGTTTCACTCCCATGCTTGACTCCACTGTTTCACTCCCCTGTTTCACTCCCTTGTTTCAATCTCCTGTTTCACTCTCCTGTTTCACTCTCCTGTTTCACTCCCATGCTTCACTCCACTGTTTCACTCCCCTGTTTCACTCCCCTGTTTCAATCTCCTGTTTCACTCTCCTGTTTCACTCTCCTGTTTCACTCCATTGTTTTTCTCCACTGTTTCACTCCCCTGTTTCACTCTCCTGTTTCACTCCCCTGTTTCACTCCCCTGTTTCACTCCCTTTTTTTTCTCCCCTGTTTCACTCTCCTGTTTCACTCTCCTCTTTCATTCTCCTGTTTCACTCCCAAATTTAATTTTCCAGTTTCACTCCCATGCTTCACTCACCTGTTTCACTCATCTGTTTCACTCAACTGATTCTGACCCCTCTTTCAATCCCCTGTTTCACTCCCCTGCTTCACTCCCCTGCTTTCCTCCACTGTTTCCCTCCCCTGCTCCACTCTCCTGTTTCACTCTCGTGTTTCACTCTCCAGTTCCACTCTCCTGTTTCACTCTCCTGATTCACTCTCCTGTTCCACTCACATGTTTCACTGTCGTGTTTCACTCCCCTGTTTCGCTCCCCTGTTTCGCTCTCCTGTTTCACTCTCCCGTTTCACTCTCCTGTTTCAATCAACTGTTTCAATCGACTGTTTTACTCATGTGCTTTACTATCGTGCTTTACACTCGTGCTTTACTCTCATGCTTTACTTTCGTGCTTTACTCTCGTGTTTCATTCTCGTGTTTCACTCTTGCGTTTCACTCTCGTGTTTCACTATCCTGATCCAGTCGCCTGTTTCACTCCCCTGTTTCACTACCCTCTTTCATTCCGCTGTTTCACTCCACTGTTTCACTGCACTGTTTCACTCTCCTGATCCAGTCGCCTGTTTCACTCTCCTGTTTCACTCTTCTGTTTCACTCCCATATTTCAGTTTGCTGTTTCACTCCCATGCTTCACTCCCCGTTTCACTCATCTGTTTCACTCAGCTGATTCTGTCCCCCGTTTAACTCTCCTTTTTCGTACTCCCATTTCACTCCCCTGCTTCACTCCCCTGCTTCAATCTCCTGCTTCAATCTCCTGTATCAATCTCGTGTTTCAATCTCGTGTTTCAAACTCCTGCTTCCCTCCTCTGCTTCCTTCCCCTGCTTCCCTCCTCTGCTTCCCTCCTGAGCTTCCCTCCCCTGCTTCACTCCCCTGCTTCAATCTCCTGTTTCAATCTTTTCTTTCAATCTCCTGCTTCCCTCCCCTGCTTCCTCCTCTGCTTCCCTCCCCTGCTCCACTCTGGTGTTTCACTCTCCTGTTTCACTCTCCTGTTTCACTCTCCTCTTTCACTCTCCTCTTTCACTCTCCTGTTTCACTCCCTTTTTTGACTCTCCTGTTTTACTCTCCTGTTTCACTCCCATATTTCATTTTCCTGTTTCACTCCCATGCTTCACTCCCATGCTTCACTCCCCTGTTTCACTCCCCTGTTTCACTCCCCTGTTTCACTCCTCTGTTTCACTCATCTGTTTCACTCAACTGATTTTGTCCCTTTTTTCACTCTCCTTTTTTGTACTCCCATTTCACTCCCCTGTTTCACTCCATTGCTTCACTCCCCTCCTTCAATCTCCTGTTTCAATTCCCTGTTTCAATCCCTTGTTTCACTCCCGTGTTTCACTCGCGTGTTTCACTCTCGTGTTTCACTCTCCTGTTTCACTCTCCTGTTTCAATCTACTGTTTCGCTCTCGTGTTTCATTCGTGTTTAACTCCACTGTTTTACTCGCCTGTTTCACTCTCCTGTTTTGCTCTCCCTGTTTCAATCCCCTGTTTCACTCCCATATTTCATTTTCCTGTTTCATTCCCATGCTTCACCCCCCTGTTTCACTCATCTGTTTGATCAACTGATTCTGTCCCCCGTTTCACACTCCTTTTTCGTACTCCCATTTCACTCCCCTGCTTCACTCCCCTGCTTCACTGCCCTGCTTCGTTCCCCTGCTTCATTCCCCTGCTTCACTCCCCTGTTTCAATCTTTTGTTTCAATCTCCTGCTTCCCTCCCCTGCTTCCCTCGCCTGCTTCCCTTCCCTGCTCCACTCTCCTGTTTCATTCTCCTGTTTCACTCTCGTGTTTCACTCCCATGTTTCACTCCCTTGTTTTACTCCCCTGTTTCACTCTCCTGTTTCATTCCCATATTTCACTCCCATGCTTCACTCCCCTGTTTCACTCATCTGTTTCACTCAACTGATTCTGTCCCCCATTTCACTCTCCTTTTTCGTACTCCCATTTCACTCCCCTGTTTCACTCCCCTGCTTCGTTCCCCTCCTTCACTCCCCGGCTTCACAGCCCTGTTTCAATCTTTTGTTTCAATCTCCTGCTTCCCTCCTCTGCTTCCCTCCTCTGCTTCTCTCCCCTGCTTCCCTCCCCTGCTCCACTCTCCTGTTTCACTCTCCTGTTTCACTCTCCTGTTTCACTCCCATGCTTCACTCCACTGTTTCACTCCCCTGTTTCACACCCCTGTTTCAATCTCCTGTTTCACTCTCCTGTTTCACTCTCCTCTTTCACTCCATTGTTTTTCTCCCCTGTTTCACTCTCCTGTTTCACTCTCCTGTTTCACTCCCCTGTATCACTCCCCTGTTTCACTCCCTTTTTTTCTCCCCTTTTTGACTCTCCTGTTTCACTCCCATGCTTCACTCCACTGTTTCACTCTCCTGTTTCACTCCCCTGTTTCAATCTCCTGTTTCACTCTCCTGTTTCACACTCCTGTTTCACTCCATTGTTTTTCTCCCGTTTCACTCTCCTGTTTCACTGCCCTGTTTCACTCCCCTGTTTCACTCGCTTTTTTTTCTCCCCTGTTTCACTCTCCTGTTTCACTCTCCTGTTACACTCTCCTGTTTCACTCTCCTGTTTCACTCCCAAATTTGATTTTCCAGTTTCACTCCAATGCTTCACCCCCCTGTTTCACTCAACTGATTCTGTCCCCTCTTTCACTCCCCTGTTTCACTCCCCTGCTTCACTCCCCTGCTTTCCTCCCCTGCTTCCCTCCCCTGCTCCACTCTCCTGTGTAACTCTCCTTTTTTGCAGCCCTGTTTCACTCTCGTGTTTCACTCTCGTGTTTCACTCTCGTGTTTCACTCTCGTGTTTCACTCACCTGTTTCATTCCCCTGTTTCACTCACAGATTGTGTCCCCCCGTTTCACTCTCCTTTTTCGTAATCCCATTTTCCTCCCCCATTTCATTCCCATGTTTCACTCCCCTGCTTCACTTCTCTGCTTCACTCCCCTGCTTCACTCACCTGCTTCTGTCTCCTGTTTCAAACTTTTGTTTCAATCTCCTGCTTCCCTCCACTGCTCCACTCTCCTGTTTCACACTCCTGTTTTGCAGCCCTGTTTCACTCTCGTGTTTCACTCTCGTGTTTCACTCTCCTGATCCAGTCGTCTGTTTCACTCCCCTGTTTCACTCCCCGGTTTCACTACCCTCTTTCACTCCACTGTTTCACTCCACTGTTTCACTGCACTGTTTCACTCTCCTGATCCAGTCGCCTGTTTCACTCTCCTGTTTCACTCTTCTGTTTCACTCCCATATTTCAGTTTGCTGTTTCACTCCCATGCTTCACTCCCTGTTTCACTCATCTGTTTCACTCAGCTGATTCTGTCCCCCGTTTCACTCTCCTTTTTCGTACTCCCATTTCACTCCCCTGCTTCACTCCCCTGCTTCAATCTCCTGCTTCAATCTCCTGTATCAATCTCGGGTTTCAATCTCGTGTTTCAAACTCCTGCTTCACTCCCCTGCTTCCCTCCACTGCTTCCCTCCTCTGCTTCCCTCCTGAGCTTCCCTCCCCTGCTTCACTCCCCTGCTTCAATCTCCTGTTTCAATCATTCTTTCAATCTCCTGCTTCCCTCCCCTGCTTCCTCCTCTGCTTCCCTCCCCTGCTCCACTCTCGTGTTTCACTCTCCTGTTTCACTCTCCTGTTTCACTCTCCTCTTTCACTCTCCTGTTTCACTCCCTTTTTTGACTCTCCTGTTTTACTCTCCTGTTTCACTCCCATATTTCATTTTCCTGTTTCACTCCCATGCTTCACTCCCATGCTTCACTCCCTTGTTTCACTCCCCTGTTTCAGTCATCTGATTCACTCAACTGATTTTGTCCCTTTTTTCACTCTCCTTTTTTTTACGCCCATTTCACTCCCCTGTTTCACTCCATTGCTTCACTCCCCTCCTTCAATCTCCTGTTTCAATTCCCTGTTTCAATCTCTTGTTTCACTCTCGTGTTTCACTCACGTGTTTCACTCTCGTGTTTCACTCTCCTGTTTCACTCTCGTGTTTCACTCTCCTGTTTCACTCTCCTGTTTCACTCTCGTGTTTCATTCGTGTTTAACTCCACAGTTTTACTCCCCTGTTTCACTCTCCTGTTTTGCTCTCCCTGTTTCAATCCCCTGTTTCACTCCCATATTTCATTTTCCTGTTTCATTCCCATGCTTCACCCCCCTGTTTCACTCATCTGTTTGATCAACTGATTCTGTCCCCCGTTTCACACTCCTTTTTCGTACTCCCATTTCACTCCCCTGCTTCACTCCCCTGCTTCACTGCCCTGCTTCGTTCCCCTGCTTCATTCCCCTGCTTCACTCCCCTGTTTCAATCTTTTGTTTCAATCTCCTGCTTCCCTCCCCTGCTCCACTCTCCTGTTTCATTCTCCTGTTTCACTCTCGTGTTTCACTCCCATTTTTCACTCCCTTGTTTTACTCCCCTGTTTCACTCTCCTGTTTCATTCCCATATTTCACTCCCATGCTTCACTCCCCTGTTTCACTCATCTGTTTCACTCAACTGATTCTGTCCCCCATTTCACTCTCCTTTTTCGTACTCCCATTTCACTCCCCTGTTTCACTCCCCTGCTTCGTTCCCCTGCTTCAATCTCTGCTTCACAGCCAAGTTTCAATCTTTTGTTTCAATCTCCTGCTTCCCTCCTCTGCTTCCCTCCTCTGCTTCTCTCCCCTGCTTCCCTCCCCTGCTCCAATCTCCTGTTTCACTCTCCTGTTTCACTCTCCTGTTTCACTCCCATGCTTCACTCCATTGTTTCACTCCCCTGTTTCACACCCCTGTTTCAATCTCCTGTTTCACTCTCCTGTTTCACTCTCCTGTTTCACTCCATTGTTTTTCTCCCCTGTTTCACTCTCCTGTTTCACTCTCCTGTTTCACTCCCCTGTATCACTCCCCTGTTTCACTCCCTTTTTTTTCTCCCCTTTTTCACTCTCCTGTTTCACTCTCCTGTTTCACTCCCATGCTTCACTCCACTGTTTCACTCTCCTGTTTCACTCTCCTGTTTCACTCCATTGTTTTTCTCCCGTTTCACTCTCCTGTTTCACTGCCCAGTTTCACTCCCCTGTTTCACTCCCTTTTTTTCTCCACTGTTTCACTCTCCTGTTTCACTCTCCTGTTTCACTCTCCTGTTTCACTCTCCTGTTTCACTCCCAAATTTAATTTTCCAGTTTCACTCCCATGCTTCACCCCCCTGTTTCACTCATCTGTTTCACTCAACTGATTCTGTCCCCTCTTTCACTCCCCTGTTTCACTCCCCTGCTTCACTCCCCTGCTTTCCTCCCCTGCTTCCCTCCCCTGCTCCACTCTCCTGTGTAACTCTCCTTTTTTGCAGCCCTGTTTCACTCTCGTGTTTCACTCTCGTGTTTCACTCTCGTGTTTCACTCTTGTGTTTCACTCTCGTGTTTCATTCTCATGTTTCACTCTCGTGTTTCACTCTCGTGTTTCACTCACCTGTTTCATTCCCCTGTTTCACTCCACTGATTCTGTCCCCCCGTTTCAGTCTCCTTTTTCGTAATCCCATTTTCCTCCCCCATTTCACTCCCATGTTTCACTTCCCTGCTTCACTTCTCTGCTTCACTCCCCTGCTTCACTCACCTGCTTCTGTCTCCTGTTTCAAACTTTTGTTTCAATCTCCAGCTTCCCTCCACTGCTCCACTCTCCTGTTTCACACTCCTGTTTTGCAGCCCTGTTTCACTCTCGTGTTTCACTCTCGTGTTTCACTCTCCTGTTTCATTCTCCTGTTTCACTGTCCTGTTTAACTCCCATGCTTCACTCCCCTGTTTGACTCCCCTGTTTCACTACCCTGCTTCACTCCCCTGCTTCACTCCTCTGCTTCACTCCCCTGCTTCAATCTCTTGTTTCAATCTCTTGTTTCAATCTCTTGTTTCAATCTCCTGTTTCAATCTCCTGTTTCAATCTCCTGCTTCCCTCCCCCGCTCCGCTCTCCTGTTTCCATCTCCTGTTTTGCAGCCTTGCTTCACTCCACTGTTGCACTCTCATGTTTCACTCTCGTGTTTCACTCTCGTGTTTCTCTCTCGTGTTTCTCTCTCGTGTTTCAATCCCCTGTTTCACTCTCCATTTTCGTGCTCCCGTTTCACTCCCCCATTTCACTCCCAGATTTCACTCCCCTGCTTCACTCCCCTACTTCACTCCCCTGCTTCAATCTCCTGTTTCACTCTCCTGTTTCACTCTCCTATTTCACTCTCCTGTTTTGCAGCCCTGCTTCACTCGACTGTTTCACTCTCTGTTTCACTCTCGTGTTTCACTCTCGTGTTTCACTCTCGTGTTTCACTCCCCTGTTTCACTCCCTGTTTCACTCTCCTGTTTCAATCTCCTGTTTCACTCCCATATTTTATTTTAGAGTTTCACTCCCATGCTTCACTCCCCTGTTTCACTCATCTGTTTCACTCAACTGATTCTGTCCCCAGTTTCACTCTCCTTTCTCGTACACCCGTTTCACTCCTCTGTTTCACTCCTCTGCTTCACTCCCCTGTTTCACTCCCCTGCTTCACTCCACTGCTGCACTCCCCTGCTTCACTCCGCTGCTTCAATCAGCTGTTTCAATCTTTTGTTTCAATCTCCTGCTTCCCTCCCCTGCTTCCCTCCCCTGCTCCACTCTCCTGTTTCACACTCCTGTTTTGCAGCCCTGTTTCACTCTCGTGTTTCACTCTCGTGTTTCACCCTCCTGTTTCATTCTCCTGTTTCACTGTCCTGTTTCACTCCCATGCTTCACTCCCCTGTTTGACTCCCTTGTTTCACTACCCTGCTTCACTCCCCTGCTTCACTCCTCTGCTTCACTCCCCTGCTTCACTCCCCTGCTTCAATCTCTTGTTTCAATCACTTGTTTCAATCTCTTGTTTCAGTCTCCTGTTTCAATCTCCTGTTTCAATCTCCTGCTTCCCTCCCCCTCTCCTTTCTCCTGTTTTGCAGCCTTGCTTCACTCCACTGTTGCACTCTCGTGTTTCACTCTCGTGTTTCACTCTCGTGTTTCTCTCTCGTGTTTCAATCCCCTGTTTCACTCTCCATTTTCGTGCTCCCGTTTCACTCCCCCATTTCACTCCCAGATTTCACTCCCCTGCTTCACTCCCCTGCTTCACTCCCCTGCTTCACTCCCCTGCTTCAATCTCCTGTTTCACTCTCCTGTTTCACTATCCTGTTTCACTCTCCTGTTTCACTCTCCTATTTCACTCTCCTATTTCACTCCCTTGTTTTTCTTCCCTGTTTCATGCTCCTGTTTCACTCCCATATTTCATTTTCCTGTTTCACTCCCATGGTTCACTCCCCTGTTTCACTCATCTGCTTCACTCAACTGATTCACTCTCCTTTTTCGTACACCCATTTCACCCCCTCTGCTTAACTCCCCTGCTTCACTCCCTTGCTTCACTCCCCTGTTTCACTCCCTGGTTTTACTCCCCTGTTTCACTCTGCTGTTTCACTCCCATATTTTATTTTCCTGTTTCACTCCCATGCTTTACTCTCCTGTTTCAATCATCTGATTCACTCAACTGATTCTGTCCCCCGTTTTACTCTCCTTTTTCGTACTCCCGTTTCACTCCCAAGTTTCACTTCCATGTTTCACTCCCCTGCTTCACTCCCCTGCTTCCCACCCCTGCTCCACTCTCCTGTTTCACTCTCCTGTTTTGCAGCCCTGCTTCACTCGACTGTTTCACTCTCTGTTTCACTCTTGTGTTTCACTCTCGTGTTTCACTCTCGTGTTTCACTCCCCTGTTTCACTCCCTGTTTCACTCCCTGTTTCACTCTCCTGTTTCAATCTCCTGTTTCACTTCCATATTTTATTTTAGAGTTTCACTCCCATGCTTCACTCCCCTGTTTCAGTCATCTGTTTCACTCAACTGATTCTGTCCCCAGTTTCACTCTCCTTTCTCGTACACCCGTTTCACTCCCCTGTTTCACTCCTCTGCTTCACTTCCATGTTTCACTCCCCTGCTTCACTCCCCTGCTTCCCTCCCCTGCTCCACTCTCCTGTTTCACTCTCCTGTTTTGCAGCCCTGCTTCACTCGACTGTTTCTCTCTCTGTTTCACTCTCGTGTTTCACTTTCGTGTTTCACTCTCGTCTTTCACTCCCATGTTTCACTCCCTGTTTCACTCTCCTGTTTCAATCTCCTGTTTCACTCCCATATTTTATTTTAGAGTTTCACTCCCATGCTTCACTCCCCTGTTTCACTCATTTGTTTCACTCAACTGATTCTGTCCCCAGTTTCACTCTCCTTTCTCGTACACCCATTTCACTCCGCTGTTTCACTCCTCTGCTTCACTCCCATGCTTCACTCCCCTGTTTGACTCCCCTGTTTCACTACCCTGCTTCACTCCCCTGCTTCACTCCTCTGCTTCACTCCCCTGCTTCACTCCCCTGCTTCAATCTCTTGTTTCAATCTCTTGTTTCAATCTCTTGTTTCAATCTCCTGTTTCAATCTCCTGTTTCAATCTCCTGCTTCCCTCCCCCGCTCCGCTCTCCTGTTTCCATCTCCTTTTTTGCAGCCTTGCTTCACTCCACTGTTGCACTCTCATGTTTCACTCTCGTGTTTCACTCTCGTGTTTCTCTCTCGTGTTTCTCTCTCGTGTTTCAATCCCCTGTTTCACTCTCCATTTTCGTGCTCCCGTTTCACTCCCCCATTTCACTCCCAGATTTCACTCCCCTGCTTCACTCCCCTGCTTCACTCCTCTGCTTCACTCCCCTGCTTCAATCTCCTGTTTCACTCTCCTGTTTCACTATCCTGTTTCACTCTCCTGTTTCACTCTCCTATTTCACTCTCCTATTTCACTCCCTTGTTTTTCTTCCCTGTTTCATGCTCCTGTTTCACTCCCATATTTCATTTTCCTGTTTCACTCCCATGGTTCACTCCCCTGTTTCACTCATCTGTTTCACTTAACTGATTCACTCTCCTTTTTCGTACACCCATTTCACCCCCCCCTGCTTCACTCCCCTGCTTCACTCCCTTGCTTCACTCCCCTGTTTCACTCCCTGGTTTTACTCCCCTGTTTCACTCTGCTGTTTCACTCCCATATTTTATTTTCCTGTTTCACTCCCATGCTTTACTCTCCTGTTTCACTCATCTGATTCACTCAACTGATTCTGTCCCCCGTTTTACTCTCCTTTTTCGTACTCCCGTTTCACTCCCAAGTTTCACTTCCATGTTTCACTCCCCTGCTTCACTCCCCTGCTTCCCTCCCCTGCTTCACTCGACTGTTTCACTCTCTGTTTCACTCTCATGTTTCACTCTCGTGTTTCACTCTCGTGTTTCACTCCCCTGTTTCACTCCCTGTTTCACTCTCCTGTTTCAATCTCCTGTTTCACTCCCATATTTTATTTTAGAGTTTCACTCCCATGCTTCACTCCCCTGTTTCACTCATCTGTTTCACTCAACTGATTCTGTCCCCAGTTTCACTCTCCTTTCTCGTACACCCGTTTCACTCCCCTGTTTCACTCCTCTGCTTCACTCCCCTGTTTCACTCCCCTGCTTCACTCCACTGCTTCACTCCCCTGCTTCACTCCGCTGCTTCAATCAGCTGTTTCAATCTTTTGTTTCAATCTCCTGCTTCCCTCCCCTGCTTCCCTCCCCTGCTCCACTCTCCTGTTTCACACTCCTGTTTTGCAGCCCTGTTTCACTCTCGTGTTTCACTCTCGTGTTTCATTCTCCTGTTTCACTGTCCTGTTTCACTCCCATGCTTCACTCCCCTGTTTGACTCCCTTGTTTCACTACCCTAATTCACTCCCCTGCTTCACTCCTCTGCTTCACTCACCTGCTTCGCTCCCCTGCTTCACTCCCCTGCTTCAATCTCTTGTTTCGATCTCTTGTTTCAATCTCCTGTTTCAATCTCCTGTTTCAATCTCCTGCTTCCCTCCCCCGCTCCGCTCTCCTGTTTCCATCAACTGTTTTGCAGCCTTGCTTCACTCCACTGTTGCACTCTCGTGTTTCACTCTCGTGTTTCACTCTCGTGTTTCTCTCTCGTGTTTCTCTCTCGTGTTTCAATCCCCTGTTTCACTCTCCATTTTCGTGCTCCCGTTTCACTCCCCCATTTCACTCCCAGATTTCACTCCCCTGCTTCACTCCCCTGCTTCATTCCCCGGCTTCACTCCCCTGCTTCAATCTCCTGTTTCACTATCCTGTTTCACTCTCCTGTTTCACTCTCCTATTTCACTCTCCTATTTCACTCCCTTGTTTTTCTTCCCTGTTTCATGCTCCTGTTTCACTCCCATATTTCATTTTCCTGTTTCACTCCCATGGTTCACTCCCCTGTTTCACTCATCTGCTTCACTCAACTGATTCACTCTCCTTTTTCGTACACCCATTTCACCCCCCCCCCCCTCCTGCTTCACTCCCCTGCTTCACTCCCTTGCTTCACTCCCCTGTTTCACTCCCTGGTTTTACTCCCCTGTTTCACTCTGCTGTTTCACTCCCATATTTTATTTTCCTGTTTCACTCCCATGCTTTACTCTCCTGTTTCACTCATCTGATTCACTCAACTGATTCTGTCCCCCGTTTTACTCTCCTTTTTCGTACTCCCGTTTCACTCCCAAGTTTCACTTCCATGTTTCACTCCCCTGCTTCACTCCCCTGCTTCCCTCCCCTGCTCCACTCTCCTGTTTCACTCTCCTGTTTTGCAGCCCTGCTTCATTCGACTGTTTCACTCTCTGTTTCACTCTTGTGTTTCACTCTCGTGTTTCACTCTCGTGTTTCACTCCCCTGTTTCACTCCCTGTTTCACTCTCCTGTTTCAATCTCCTGTTTCACTCCCATATTTTATTTTAGAGTTTCACTCCCATGCTTCACTCCCCTGTTTCACTCATCTGTTTCACTCAACTGATTCTGTCCCCAGTTTCACTCTCCTTTATCGTACACCCGTTTCACTCCCCTGTTTCACTCCTCTGCTTCACTCCCCTGTTTCACTCCCCTGCGTCACTCCACTGCTTCACTCCCCTGCTTCACTCCGCTGCTTCAATCAGCTGTTTCAATCTTTTGTTTCAATCTCCTGCTTCCCTCCCCTGCTTCCCTCCCCTGCTCCACTCTCCTGTTTCACACTCCTGTTTTGCAGCCCTGTTTCACTCTCGTGTTTCACTCTCGTGTTTCACTCTCCTGTTTCATTCTCCTGTTTCACTGTCCTGTTTCACTCCCATGCTTCACTCCCCTGTTTGACTCCCTTGTTTCACTACCCTGCTTCAATCCCCTGCTTCACTCCTCTGCTTCACTCCCCTGCTTCACTCCCCTGCTTCAATCTCTTGTTTCAATCTCTTGTTTCAATCTCTTGTTTCAATCTCCTGTTTCAATCTCCTGTTTCAATCTCCTGCTTCCCTCCCCCGCTCCGCTCTCCTGTTTCCATCTCCTGTTTTGCAGCCTTTGCTTCACTCCACTGTTGCACTCTCGTGTTTCACTCACGTGTTTCACTCTCGTGTTTCTCTCTCGTGTTTCAATCCCCTGTTTCACTCTCCATTTTCGTGCTCCCGTTTCACTCCCCCATTTCACTCCCAGATTTCACTCCCCTGCTTCACTCCCCTGCTTCACTCCCCTGCTTCACTCCCCTGCTTCAATCTCCTGTTTCACTCTCCTGTTTCACTATCCTATTTCACTCTCCTATTTCACTCCCTTGTTTTTCTTCCCTGTTTCATGCTCCTGTTTCACTCCCATATTTCATTTTCCTGTTTCACTCCCATGGTTCACTCCCCTGTTTCACTCATCTGTTTCACTCAACTGATTCACTCTCCTTTTTCGTACACCCATTTCACCCCCCCTGCTTAACTCCCCTGCTTCACTCTCTTGCTTCACTCCCCTGTTTCACTCCCTGGTTTTACTCCCCTGTTTCACTCTGCTGTTTCACTCCCATATTTTATTTTCCTGTTTCACTCCCATGCTTTACTCTCCTGTTTCACTCATCTGATTCACTCAACTGATTCTGTCCCCCGTTTTACTCTCCTTTTTCGTACTCCCGTTTCACTCCCAAGTTTCACTTCCATGTTTCACTCCCCTGCTTCACTCCTCTGTTTCACTCATCTGTTTCACTGAAATGATTCTGTCCCCAGTTTCACTCTCCTTTCTCGTACACCCGTTTCACTCCCCTGTTTCACTCCTCTGCTTCACTCCCCTGTTTCACTCCCCTGCTTCACTCCCCTGCTTCACTCCCCTGCTTCACTCCGCTGCTTCAATCAGCTGTTTCAATCTTTTGTTTCAATCTCCTGCTTCCCTCCCCTGCTTCCCTCCCCTGCTCCACTCTCCTGTTTCACACTCCTGTTTTGCAGCCCTGTTTCACTCTCGTGTTTCACTCTCCTGTTTCATTCTCCTGTTTCACTGTCCTGTTTCACTCCCATTCTTCACTCCCCTGTTTGACTCCCTTGTTTCACTACCCTGCTTCACTCCCCTGCTTCACTCCTCTGCTTCACACCCCTGCTTCACTCCCCTGCTTCAATCTCTTGTTTCAATCTCTTATTTCAATCTCTTGTTTCAATCTCCTGTTTCAATCTCCTGCTTCCCTCCCCCGCTCCGCTCTCCTGTTTCCATCTCCTGTTTTGCAGCCTTGCTTCACTCCACTGTTGCACTCTCATGTTTCACTCTCGTGTTTCACTCTCGTGTTTCTCTCTCGTGTTTCTCTCTCGTGTTTCAATCCCCTGTTTCACTCTCCATTTTCGTGCTCCCGTTTCACTCCCCCATTTCACTCCCAGATTTCACTCCCCTGCTTCACTCCCCTGCTTCACTCCCCTGCTTCAATCTCCTGTGTCACTCTCCTGTTTCACTATCCTGTTTCACTCTCCTGTTTCACTCTCCTGTTTCACTCTCCTATTTCACTCCCTTGTTTTTCTTCCCTGTTTCATGCTCCTGTTTCACTCCCATAATTCATTTTCCTGTTTCACTCCCATGGTTCACTCCCCTGTTTCACTCATCTGTTTCACTCAACTGATTCACTCTCCTTTTTCGTACACCCATTTCACCCCCCCTGCTTCACTCCCCTGCTTCACTCCCTTGCTTCACTCCCCTGTTTCACTCCCTGGTTTTACTCCCCTGTTTCAATCTCCTGTTTCACTCCCATATTTTATTTTAGAGTTTCACTCCCATGCTTCACTACCCTGTTTCACTCATCTGTTTCACTCAACTGATTCTGTCCCCTTTTTCACTCTCCTTTCTCGTGCACCCGTTTCACTCCCCTGTTTCACTCCTCTGTTTCACTCCTCTGCTTCGCTCCCCTTTTTCACTCCCCTGCTTCACTCACTTTGCTTCACTCCCCTGCTTCACTCCGCTGCTTCAATCAGCTGTTTCAATCTTTTCTTTCAATCTCCTGCTTCCCTCCCCTGCTTCCCTCCCCTGCTCCACTCTCCTGTTTCACTCTCCTGTTTCACTCTCCTATTTCACTCTCCTGTTACACTCCCTTGTTTTACTCTCCTGTTACACTCTCCTGTTTCACACCCATATTTCAGTTCCTCTTTCATTCCCATGCTTCACTCCCCTCTTTCACTCATCTGTTTCACTCAACTGATTCTGTACCCCGTTTCACTCTCCTTTTTCGTACTCCCTTTTCAATCCCTTGCTTCACTCCCTTGCTTCACTCCCCTGCTTCACTCCCCTGCTTCAATTTCTTGTTTCAATCTCCTGTTTCGTTCTCCTGCTTTCCACCCCTGCTTCCCTCCCCTGCTTCCCTCCCCTGCTCCAATCTCCTCTTTCACTCTCCTGTTTTGCAGCCCTGCTTCACTCCACTGTTTCACTCTCCTGTTTCACTCTCGTGTTTCACTCTCGTGTTTCACTCTCCTGTTTCACTCCCCTGTTTCACCCTCCTGTTTCACTCTCCTGCTTCACTCCCCTGTTTCACTCCCCTGTTTCACTCCCTTGTTTTACTCCCCTGTTTCACTCCCATATTTCATTTTCCTGTTTCGTTCCCATGCTTCACTCCCCTGTTTCACTCATCTGTTTCATTCAACTGATTCTGTCCCCAGTTTCATTCTCCTTTCTCGTACACACGTTTCACTTCCCCGTTTCCCTCTCCTGTTTTGCTCCCCTGCTTCACTCCCCTGCTTCCCTCCCCTGCTTCACTCCCCTGCTTCACTCCCCTGCTTCACTCCTCTGCTTCACTCCCCAGCTTCACTCCCCCGCTTCACTCCGCTGCTTCAATCTCCTGTTTCAATCTTTTGTTTCAATCTCCTGCTTCCCTCCCCTGCTTCTCTCCTCTGCTTCCCTCCCCTGCTCCACTCTCCTGTTTCACTCTCCTGTTTCACTCTCCTGTTTCACTCCCTTATTTTACTCCCCTGTTTCTCTCTCCTCTTTCACTCCCATATTTCATTTTCCTGTTTCACTCATCTGTTTCACTCAACTGATTCAGTCCCCTGTTTCACTCTCCTATTTTGTACTCCCCTTTCACTGCCCTGCTTCACTCCCCTGCTTCACTCCCCTGCTTCACTCCCCTGCTTCAATCTCCTGTTTCAATCTTCTGTTTCAATCTCCTGCTTCCCTCCCCTGCTTCCCTCCTCTGCTCCACTCTCCTGTTTCACTCTCCTGTTTTGCAGCCCTGCTTCAATCTCCTGTTTCACTCCCTTGTTTCACTCTCCTGTTTCACTCTCGTGTTTCACCCTCGTGTTTCACCCTCGTGTTTCACCCTCGTGTTTCACTCTCGTGTTTCACTTTCATGTTTCACTCTCCTGTTTCACTCTCCTGTTTCATTCCCATATTTCATTTTCCTGTTTCACTCCCCTGTTTCACTCTCCTGTTTTGCTCTCCCATGTGTGACTCCTTTGTCTCTGACTCATTTTTCACACTCCCCTGATTCAATCTCCTGTTTCACCCCCCTGTTTCACTCTCCTGCTTCACTCTCCTGCTTCACTCTCCTGCTTCATTCTCCTGTTTCACTCCCATGTTTCATTTTGCTGTTTCACTCCCATGCTTCACTCCCCTGTTTCACTCTCCTGTTTTCCTCTCTTGTTCACACTCCCCCGTTTCACTCTCCTGTTTCACTCTACTGTTTCACTCTCCTGTTTCACTCTCCTGTTTCACTCCCCTGTTTCACACCTCTGTTTCACTCAATTGATTCTGTCCCCTGATTCAATCTCCTGTTTCAATCACCTGTTTCAATCTCGTGTTTCCCTCCCATGCTTCCCTCCCCTGCTTCCCTCCCCTGCTTCCCTCCCCTGCTTCCCTCCCCTGCTTCCCTCCCCTGCTTGCCTCCCCAGTTTCACTCTCCAGTTTTACTCTCCAGTTTTACCCCCCTGTTTCACTCTCTGGTTCACTCTCCTGTTTTACAGCCCTGCTTCACTCCCGTGATTGACTGTCCTTTTTCAAACTCCCCTGTTTCACTCCAGTTTCACTCTTCTGTTTCACTCTCCTGTTTCACTCCCCTGTTTCAACCTCCTGTTTCCCTCCCCCTGCTTCACTCCCCTGCTTCACTCCCCTGCTTCATTCCCCTGTTTCACTCCCATGATTCACTCCCCTGATTCACTCCCCTATTTACTCCCCTGTTTCACTCCCCTGTTTCACTTCCCTGTTTCACTCCCCTGTTTCAACCTCCTGTTTCAACCTTCTGTTTCACTCGCATTTTACTCCCCTGTTTCAATCTCCTGTTTCAATCTCCTGCTTCAATCTCCTGTTTCAATCTCCTGTTTCAACTTTGTGCTTCCCTCCCCTGCTTCAGTCCCATGTTTCATTCTCCTGTTTCACACCCATGTTTCACTCCCGTGTTACATTCCCCTGTTTCACTCTCCGGTTTCACTCTCCGGTTTCACTCCCATGTTTCACTCCCCTGTTTCACTCCCATATTTCACTCCCCTGCTTCGCTCTCCTGTTTCGCTCTCCTGTTTCGCACTTTTGTTTCGCACTCCTGTTTCACTCCCCTGCTTCACTCCCCGCTTCACTCCCTGTTTCACTCTCCTGTTTCACTCTCCTATTTCACTCTCCTGTTTCGCTCTCCTGTTTTGGTCTCCTGTTTCGCTCTCCTGTTTCGCACTCCTGTTTCGCACTCCCCTGTTTCACTCCTGCGTTACATTCTCCTATTTCACTATCCTGTTTTGCACTTCCATGTTTCACTCTCCTGTTTTGCACTCCCCTGATTCACTCCCCAATTGACTGTACTGTTTCGCACTCCCCTGTTTCACCCCCGTTTCACTCTCCTGTTTCACTCCCCTGATACACTCTCCTGTTTCACTCCCCTGTTTCACTCCCCTGTTTCACTCCCCTGTTTCACTCCTCTGTTTCACTCATCTGTTTCACTCAACTGATTCTGTCCCTTTTTTCACTCTCCTTTTTTGTACTCCCATTTCACTCCCCTGTTTCACTCCATTGCTTCACTCCCTCCTTCAATCTCCTGTTTCAATTCCCTGTTTCAATCCCTTGTTTCACTCTCGTGTTTCACTCGCGTGTTTCAAACTTGTGTTTCACTCTCCTGTTTCACTCTCCTGTTTCACTCTCGTGTTTCATTCGTGTTTAACTCCATTGTTTTACTCCCCTGTTTCACTCTCCTGTTTTGCTCTCCCTGTTTCAATCCCCTGTTTCACTCCCATATTTCATTTTCCTGTTTCATTCCCATGCTTCACCCCCCTGTTTCACTCATCTGTTTGATCAACTGATTCTGTCCCCCGTTTCACACTCCTTTTTCGTACTCCCATTTCACTCCCCTGCTTCACTCCCCTGCTTCACTGCCCTGCTTCGTTCCCCTGCTTCATTCCCCTGCTTCACTCCCCTGTTTCAAACTTTTGTTTCAATCTCCTGCTTCCCTCCCCTGCTTCCCTCGCCTGCTTCCCTTCCCTGCTCCACTCTCCTGTTTCATTCTCCTGTTTCACTCTCGTGTTTCACTCCCATGTTTCACTCCCTTGTTTTACTCCCCTGTTTCACTCTCCTGTTTCATTCCCATATTTCACTCCCATGCTTCACTCCCCTGTTTCACTCATCTGTTTCACTCAACTGATTCTGTCCCCCATTTCACTCTCCTTTTTCGTACTCCCATTTCACTCCCCTGTTTCACTCCCCTGCTTCATTCCCCTGCTTCAATCCCCTGCTTCACAGCCCTGTTTCAATCTTTTGTTTCAATCTCCTGCTTCCCTCCTCTGCTTCCCTCCTCTTCTTCTCTCCCCTGCTTCCCTCCCCTGCTCCACTCTCCTGTTTCACTCTCCTGTTTCACTCTCCTGTTTCACTCCCATGCTTCACTCCACTGTTTCACTCCGCTGTTTCACACCCCTGTTTCACTCTCCTGTTTCACTCCATTGTTTTTCTCCCCTGTTTCACTCTTCTGTTTCACTCTCCTGTTTCACTCCCCTGTATCACTCCCCTGTTTCACTCCTTTTTTTTTCTCCCCTTTTTCACTCTCCTGTTTCACTCTCCTGTTTCACTCCCATGCTTCACTCCACTGTTTCACTCTCCTGTTTCACTCCCCTGTTTCAATCTCCTGTTTCACTCTCCTGTTTCACTCTCCTGTTTCACTCTCGTGTTTCACTCTCGTGTTTCATTCGTGTTTAACTCCACTGTTTTACTCCCCTGTTTCACTCTCCTGTTTTGCTCTCCCTGTTTCAATCCCCTGTTTCACTCCCATATTTCATTTTCCTGTTTCATTCCCATGCTTCACCCCCCTGTTTCACTCATCTGTTTGATCCACTGATTCTGTCCCCCGTTTCACACTCCTTTTTCGTACTCCCATTTCACTCCCCTGCTTCACTCCCCTGCTTCACTGCCCTGCTTCGTTCCCCTGCTTCATTCCCCTGCTTCACTCCCCTGTTTCAATCTTTTGTTTCAATCTCCTGCTTCCCTCCCCTGCTTCCCTCGCCTGCTTCCCTTCCCTGCTCCACTCTCCTGTTTCATTCTCCTGTTTCACTCTCGTGTTTCACTCCCATGTTTCACTCCCTTGTTTTACTCCCCTGTTTCACTCTCCTGTTTCATTCCCATATTTCACTCCCATGCTTCACTCCCCTGTTTCACTCATCTGTTTCACTCAACTGATTCTGTCCCCCATTTCACTCTCCTTTTTCGTACTCCCATTTCACTCCCCTGTTTCACTCCCCTGCTTCATTCCCCTGCTTCAATCCCCTGCTTCACAGCCCTGTTTCAATCTTTTGTTTCAATCTCCTGCTTCCCTCCTCTGCTTCCCTCCTCTTCTTCTCTCCCCTGCTTC
The DNA here is from genome assembly GCF_017639515.1 of Carcharodon carcharias. Classification (NCBI taxonomy): domain Eukaryota; kingdom Metazoa; phylum Chordata; class Chondrichthyes; order Lamniformes; family Lamnidae; genus Carcharodon; species Carcharodon carcharias. Next base: position 27,209,271 of record NC_054476.1, read on the forward strand.
CCTCCCCTGCTCCACTCTCCTGTTTCACTCTCCTGTTTCACTCTCCTGTTTCACTCCCATGCTTCACTCCACTGTTTCACTCCCCTGTTTCACACCCCTGTTTCACTCTCCTGTTTCACTCCATTGTTTTTCTCCCCTGTTTCACTCTTCTGTTTCACTCTCCTGTTTCACTCCCCTGTATCACTCCCCTGTTTCACTCCCTTTTTTTTCTCCCCTTTTTCACTCTCCTGTTTCACTCTCCTGTTTCACTCCCATGCTTCACTCCACTGTTTCACTCTCCTGTTTCACTCCCCTGTTTCAATCTCCTGTTTCACTCTCCTGTTTCACTCTCCTGTTTCACTCCATTGTTTTTCTCCCGTTTCACTCTCCTGTTTCACTGCCCTGTTTCACTCCCCTGTTTCACTCCCTTTTTTTTCTCCCCTGTTTCACTCTCCTGTTTCACTCTCCTGTTTCACTCTCCTGTTTCACTCTCCTGTTTCACTCCCAAATTTAATTTTCCAGTTTCACTCCCATGCTTCACTCCCCTGTTTCACTCATCTGTTTCACTCAACTGATTCTGTCCCCTCTTTCACTCCCCTGTTTCACTCCCCTGCTTCACTCCCTTGCTTTCCTCCCCTGCTTCCCTCCCCTGCTCCACTCTCCTTTGTAACTCTCCTTTTTTGCAGCCCTGTTTCACTCTCGTGTTTCACTCTCGTGTTTCACTCTCGTGTTTCACTCTTGTGTTTCTCTCTCGTGTTTCATTCTCATGTTTCACTCTCTTGTTTCACTCTCGTGTTTCTCTCTCGTGTTTCACTCACCTGTTTCATTCCCCTGTTTCACTCAACTGATTCTGTCCCCCCGTTTCAGTCTCCTTTTTCGTAATCCCATTTTCCTCCCCCATTTCACTCCCATGTTTCAATCCCCTGCTTCACTTCTCTGCTTCACTCCCCTGCTTCACTCACCTGCTTCTGTCTCCTGTTTCAAACTATTGTTTCAATCTCCTGCTTCCCTCCACTGCTCCACTCTCCTGTTTCACACTCCTGTTTTGCAGCCCTGTTTCACTCTCGTGTTTCACTCTCGTGTTTCACTCTCCTGTTTCATTCTCCTGTTTCACTCTCCTGTTTCACTCCCCTGTATCACTCCCCTGTTTCACTCCTTTTTTTTTTCTCCCCTTTTTCACTCTCCTGTTTCACTCTCCTGTTTCACTCCCATGCTTCACTCCACTGTTTCACTCTCCTGTTTCACTCCCCTGTTTCAATCTCCTGTTTCACTCTCCTGTTTCACTCTCCTGTTTCACTCTCGTGTTTCACTCTCGTGTTTCATTCGTGTTTAACTCCACTGTTTTACTCCCCTGTTTCACTCTCCTGTTTTGCTCTCCCTGTTTCAATCCCCTGTTTCACTCCCATATTTCATTTTCCTGTTTCATTCCCATGCTTCACCCCCCTGTTTCACTCATCTGTTTGATCCACTGATTCTGTCCCCCGTTTCACACTCCTTTTTCGTACTCCCATTTCACTCCCCTGCTTCACTCCCCTGCTTCACTGCCCTGCTTCGTTCCCCTGCTTCATTCCCCTGCTTCACTCCCCTGTTTCAATCTTTTGTTTCAATCTCCTGCTTCCCTCCCATGCTTCCCTCGCCTGCTTCCCTTCCCTGCTCCACTCTCCTGTTTCATTCTCCTGTTTCACTCTCGTGTTTCACTCCCATGTTTCACTCCCTTGTTTTACTCCCCTGTTTCACTCTCCTGTTTCATTCCCATATTTCACTCCCATGCTTCACTCCCCTGTTTCACTCATCTGTTTCACTCAACTGATTCTGTCCCCCATTTCACTCTCCTTTTTCGTACTCCCATTTCACTCCCCTGTTTCACTCCCCTGCTTCATTCCCCTGCTTCAATCCCCTGCTTCACAGCCCTGTTTCAATCTTTTGTTTCAATCTCCTGCTTCCCTCCTCTGCTTCCCTCCTCTTCTTCTCTCCCCTGCTTCCCTCCCCTGCTCCACTCTCCTGTTTCACTCTCCTGTTTCACTCTCCTGTTTCACTCCCATGCTTCACTCCACTGTTTCACTCCGCTGTTTCACACCCCTGTTTCACTCTCCTGTTTCACTCCATTGTTTTTCTCCCCTGTTTCACTCTTCTGTTTCACTCTCCTGTTTCACTCCCCTGTATCACTCCCCTGTTTCACTCCCTTTTTTTTCTCCCCTTTTTCACTCTCCTGTTTCACTCTCCTGTTTCACTCCCATGCTTCACTCCACTGTTTCACTCTCCTGTTTCACTCCCCTGTTTCAATCTCCTGTTTCACTCTCCTGTTTCACTCTCCTGTTTCACTCCATTGTTTTTCTCCCGTTTCACTCTCCTGTTTCACTGCCCTGTTTCACTCCCCTGTTTCACTCCCTTTTTTTTCTCCCCTGTTTCACTCTCCTGTTTCACTCTCCTGTTTCACTCTCCTGTTTCACTCTCCTGTTTCACTCCCAAATTTAATTTTCCAGTTTCACTCCCATGCTTCACTCCCCTGTTTCACTCATCTGTTTCACTCAACTGATTCTGTCCCCTCTTTCACTCCCCTGTTTCACTCCCCTGCTTCACTCCCTTGCTTTCCTCCCCTGCTTCCCTCCCCTGCTCCACTCTCCTTTGTAACTCTCCTTTTTTGCAGCCCTGTTTCACTCTCGTGTTTCACTCTCGTGTTTCACTCTCGTGTTTCACTCTTGTGTTTCTCTCTCGTGTTTCATTCTCATGTTTCACTCTCTTGTTTCACTCTCGTGTTTCTCTCTCGTGTTTCACTCACCTGTTTCATTCCCCTGTTTCACTCAACTGATTCTGTCCCCCCGTTTCAGTCTCCTTTTTCGTAATCCCATTTTCCTCCCCCATTTCACTCCCATGTTTCAATCCCCTGCTTCACTTCTCTGCTTCACTCCCCTGCTTCACTCACCTGCTTCTGTCTCCTGTTTCAAACTTTTGTTTCAATCTCCTGCTTCCCTCCACTGCTCCACTCTCCTGTTTCACACTCCTGTTTTGCAGCCCTGTTTCACTCTCGTGTTTCACTCTCGTGTTTCACTCTCCTGTTTCATTCTCCTGTTTCACTCTCCTGTTTCACTCCCATGCTTCACTCCCCTGTTTGACTCCCCTGTTTCACTACCCTGCTTCACTCCCCTGCTTCACTCCACTGCTTCACTCCCCTGCTTCACTCCCCTGCTTCAATCTCTTGTTTCAATCTCTTGTTTCAATCTCTTGTTTCAATCTCCTGTTTCAATCTCCTGTTTCAATCTCCTGCTTCCCTCCCCCGCTCCGCTCTCCTGTTTCCATCTCCTGTTTTGCAGCCTTGCTTCACTCCACTGTTGCACTCTCATGTTTCACTCTCGTGTTTCACTCTCGTGTTACTCTCTCGTGTTTCTCTCTCGTGTTTCAATCCCCTGTTTCACTCTCCATTTTCGTGCTCCCGTTTCACTCCCCCATTTCACTCCCAGATTTCACTCCCCTGCTTCACTCCCCTGCTTCACTCCCCTGCTTCACTCCCCTGCTTCAATCTCCTGTTTCACTATCCTGTTTCACTTTCCTGTTTCACTCTCCTATTTCACTCTCCTATTTCACTCCCTTGTTTTTCTTCCCTGTTTCATGCTCCTGTTTCACTCCCGTATTTCATTTTCCTGTTTCACTCCCATGGTTCACTCCCCTGTTTCACTCATCTGTTTCACTCAACTAATTCACTCTCCTTTTTCGTACACCCATTTCACCCCCCCTGCTTCACTCCCCTGCTTCACTCCCTTGCTTCACTCCCCTGTTTCACTCCCTGGTTTTACTCCCCTGTTTCACTCTGCTGTTTCACTCCCATATTTTATTTTCCTGTTTCACTCCCATGCTTTACTCTCCTGTTTCACTCATCTGATTCACTCAACTGATTCTGTCCCCCGTTTTTCTCTCCTTTTTCGTACTCCCGTTTCACTCCCAAGTTTCACTTCCATGTTTCACTCCCCTGCTTCACTCCCCTGCTTCCCACCCCTGCTCCACTCTCCTGTTTCACTCTCCTGTTTTGCAGCCCTGCTTCACTCGACTGTTTCACTCTCTGTTTCACTCTTGTGTTTCACTCTCGTGTTTCACTCTCGTGTTTCACTCCCCTGTTTCACTCTCCTGTTTCACTCTCCTGTTTCAATCTCCTGTTTCACTCCCATATTTTATTTTAGAGTTTCACTCCCATGCTTCACTCCCCTGTTTCACTCATCTGTTTCACTCAACTGATTCTGTCCCCAGTTTCACTCTCCTTTCTCGTACTCCCGTTTCACTCCCCTGTTTCACTCCTCTGTTTCACTCCCCTGTTTCACTCCCCTGCTTCACTCCCCTGCTTCACTCCCCTGCTTCACTCCGCTGCTTCAATCAGCTGTTTCAATCTTTTGTTTCAATCTCCTGCTTCCCTCCCCTGCTTCCCTCCCCTGCTCCACTCTCCTGTTTCACTCTCCTGTTTTGCAGCCCTGTTTCACTCTCGTGTTTCACTCTCGTGTTTCACTCTCCTGTTTCATTCTCCTGTTTCACTGTCCTGTTTCACTCCCATGCTTCACTCCCCTGTTTCACTACCCTGCTTCACTCCCCTGCTTCACTCCTCTGCTTCACTCCCCTGCTTCACTCCCCTGCTTCAATCTCTTGTTTCAATCTCTTGTTTCAATCTCTTGTTTCAATCTCCTGTTTCAATCTCCTGTTTCAATCTCCTGCTTCCCTCCCCCGCTCCGCTCTCCTGTTTCCATCTCCTGTTTTGCAGCCTTGCTTTACTCCACTGTTGCACTCTCATGTTTCACTCTCGTGTTTCACTCTCGTGTTTCTCTCTCGTGTTTCTCTCTCGTGTTTCAATCCCCTGTTTCACTCTCCATTTTCGTGCTCCCGGTTCACTCCCCCATTTCACTCCCAGATTTCACTCCCCTGCTTCACTCCCCTGCTTCACTCCCCTGCTTCAATCTCCTGTTTCACTCTCCTGTTTCACTATCCTGTTTCACTCTCCTGTTTCACTCTCCTGTTTCACTCTCCTATTTCACTCTCCTATTTCAATCCCTTGTTTTTCTTCCCTGTTTCATGCTCCTGTTTCACTCCCATATTTCATTTTCCTGTTTCACTCCCATGGTTCACTCCCCTGTTTCACTCATCTGTTTCACTCAACTGATTCACTCTCCTTTTTCGTACACCCATTTCACCCCCCCTGCTTCACTCCCCTGCTTCACTCCCTTGCTTCACTCCCCTGTTTCACTCCCTGGTTTTACTCCCCTGTTTCACTCTGCTGTTTCACTCCCATATTTTATTTTCCTGTTTCACTCCCATGCTTTACTCTCCTGTTTGACTCCCCTGTTTCACTACCCTGCTTCACTACCCTGCTTCACTCCCCTGCTTCAATCTCTTGTTTCAATCTCTTGTTTCAATCTCTTGTTTCAATCTCCTGTTTCAATCTCCTGTTTCAATCTCCTGCTTCCCACCCCCGCTCCGCTCTCCTGTTTCCATCTCCTGTTTTGCAGCCTTGCTTCACTCCACTGTTGCACTCTCATGTTTCACGCTCGTGTTTCACTCTCGTGTTTCTCTCTCGTGTTTCTCTCTCGTGTTTCAATCCCCTGTTTCACTCTCCATTTTCGTGATCCCGTTTCACTCCCCCATTTCACTCCCAGGTTTCACTCCCCTGCTTCACTCCCCTGCTTCACTCCCCTGCTTCACTCCCCTGCTTCAATCTCCTGTTTCACTCTCCTGTTTCACTCCCATATTTTATTTTAGAGTTTCACTCCCATGCTTCACTCCCCTGTTTCACTCATCAGTTTCACTCAACTGTTTCTGTCCCCAGTTTCACTCTCCTTTCCCGTGCACCCGTTTCACTCCCCTGTTTCACTCCTCTGCTTCAATCCCCTTATTCACTCCCCTGCTTCACTCCGCTGCTTCAATCAGCTGTTTCAATCTTTTGTTTCAATCTCCTGCTTCCCTCCCCTGCTTCCCTCCCCTGCTCCACTCTCCTGTTTCACTCTCCTGTTTCACTCTCCTATTTCACTCTCCTGTTACACTCCCTTGTTTTACTCTCCTGTTACACTCTCCTGTTTCACACCCATATTTCAGTTCCTGTTTCACTCCCATGCTTCACTCCCCTGTTTCACTCATCTGTTTCACTCAACTGATTCTGTCCCCAGTTTCACTCTCCTTTCTCGTACTCCCGTTTCACTCCCCTGTTTCACTCCTCTGTTTCACTCCCCTGTTTCACTCCCCTGCTTCACTCCCCTGCTTCACTCCCCTGCTTCACTCCGCTGCTTCAGTCAGCTGTTTCAATCTTTTGTTTCAATCTCCTGCTTCCCTCCCCTGCTTCCCTCCCCTGCTCCACTCTCCTGTTTCACTCTCCTGTTTTGCAGCCCTGTTTCACTCTCGTGTTTCACTCTCGTGTTTCACTCTCCTGTTTCATTCTCCTGTTTCACTGTCCTGTTTCACTCCCATGCTTCACTCCCCTGTTTCACTACCCTGCTTCACTCCCCTGCTTCACTCCTCTGCTTCACTCCCCTGCTTCACTCCCCTGCTTCAATCTCTTGTTTCAATCTCTTGTTTCAATCTCTTGTTTCAATCTCCTGTTTCAATCTCCTGTTTCAATCTCCTGCTTCCCTCCCCCGCTCCGCTCTCCTGTTTCCATCTCCTGTTTTGCAGCCTTGCTTCACTCCACTGTTGCACTCTCATGTTTCACTCTCGTGTTTCACTCTCTTGTTTCACTCTCGTGTTTCTCTCTCGTGTTTCACTCACCTGTTTCATTCCCCTGTTTCACTCAACTGATTCTGTCCCCCCATTTCAGTCTCCTTTTTCGTAATCCCATTTTCCTCCCCCATTTCACTCCCATGTTTCAATCCCCTGCTTCACTTCTCTGCTTCACTCCCCTGCTTCACTCACCTGCTTCTGTCTCCTGTTTCAAACTTTTGTTTCAATCTCCTGCTTCCCTCCACTGCTCCACTCTCCTGTTTCACACTCCTGTTTTGCAGCCCTGTTTCACTCTCGTGTTTCACTCTCGTGTTTCACTCTCCTGTTTCATTCTCCTGTTTCACTCTCCTGTTTCACTCCCCTGTATCACTCCCCTGTTTCACTCCTTTTTTTTTTTCTCCCCTTTTTCACTCTCCTGTTTCACTCTCCTGTTTCACTCCCATGCTTCACTCCACTGTTTCACTCTCCTGTTTCACTCCCCTGTTTCAATCTCCTGTTTCACTCTCCTGTTTCACTCTCCTGTTTCACTCTCGTGTTTCACTCTCGTGTTTCATTCGTGTTTAACTCCACTGTTTTACTCCCCTGTTTCACTCTCCTGTTTTGCTCTCCCTGTTTCAATCCCCTGTTTCACTCCCATATTTCATTTTCCTGTTTCATTCCCATGCTTCACCCCCCTGTTTCACTCATCTGTTTGATCCACTGATTCTGTCCCCCGTTTCACACTCCTTTTTCGTACTCCCATTTCACTCCCCTGCTTCACTCCCCTGCTTCACTGCCCTGCTTCGTTCCCCTGCTTCATTCCCCTGCTTCACTCCCCTGTTTCAATCTTTTGTTTCAATCTCCTGCTTCCCTCCCATGCTTCCCTCGCCTGCTTCCCTTCCCTGCTCCACTCTCCTGTTTCATTCTCCTGTTTCACTCTCGTGTTTCACTCCCATGTTTCACTCCCTTGTTTTACTCCCCTGTTTCACTCTCCTGTTTCATTCCCATATTTCACTCCCATGCTTCACTCACCTGTTTCACTCATCTGTTTCACTCAACTGATTCTGTCCCCCATTTCACTCTCCTTTTTCGTACTCCCATTTCACTCCCCTGTTTCACTCCCCTGCTTCATTCCCCTGCTTCAATCCCCTGCTTCACAGCCCTGTTTCAATCTTTTGTTTCAATCTCCTGCTTCCCTCCTCTGCTTCCCTCCTCTTCTTCTCTCCCCTGCTTCCCTCCCCTGCTCCACTCTCCTGTTTCACTCTCCTGTTTCACTCTCCTGTTTCACTCCCATGCTTCACTCCACTGTTTCACTCCCCTGTTTCACACCCCTGTTTCACTCTCCTGTTTCACTCCATTGTTTTTCTCCCCTGTTTCACTCTTCTGTTTCACTCTCCTGTTTCACTCCCCTGTATCACTCCCCTGTTTCACTCCCTTTTTTTTCTCCCCTTTTTCACTCTCCTGTTTCACTCTCCTGTTTCACTCCCATGCTTCACTCCACTGTTTCACTCTCCTGTTTCACTCCCCTGTTTCAATCTCCTGTTTCACTCTCCTGTTTCACTCCATTGTTTTTCTCCCGTTTCACTCTCCTGTTTCACTGCCCTGTTTCACTCCCCTGTTTCACTCCCTTTTTTTTCTCCCCTGTTTCACTCTCCTGTTTCACTCTCCTGTTTCACTCTCCTGTTTCACTCTCCTGTTTCACTCCCAAATTTAATTTTCCAGTTTCACTCCCATGCTTCACTCCCCTGTTTCACTCATCTGTTTCACTCAACTGATTCTGTCCCCTCTTTCACTCCCCTGTTTCACTCCCCTGCTTCACTCCCTTGCTTTCCTCCCCTGCTTCCCTCCCCTGCTCCACTCTCCTTTGTAACTCTCCTTTTTTGCAGCCCTGTTTCACTCTCGTGTTTCACTCTCGTGTTTCACTCTCGTGTTTCACTCTTGTGTTTCTCTCTCGTGTTTCATTCTCATGTTTCACTCTCTTGTTTCACTCTCGTGTTTCTCTCTCGTGTTTCACTCACCTGTTTCATTCCCCTGTTTCACTCAACTGATTCTGTCCCCCCGTTTCAGTCTCCTTTTTCGTAATCCCATTTTCCTCCCCCATTTCACTCCCATGTTTCAATCCCCTGCTTCACTTCTCTGCTTCACTCCCCTGCTTCACTCACCTGCTTCTGTCTCCTGTTTCAAACTTTTGTTTCAATCTCCTGCTTCCCTCCACTGCTCCACTCTCCTGTTTCACACTCCTGTTTTGCAGCCCTGTTTCACTCTCGTGTTTCACTCTCGTGTTTCACTCTCCTGTTTCATTCTCCTGTTTCACTCTCCTGTTTCACTCCCATGCTTCACTCCCCTGTTTGACTCCCCTGTTTCACTACCCTGCTTCACTCCCCTGCTTCACTCCACTGCTTCACTCCCCTGCTTCACTCCCCTGCTTCAATCTCTTGTTTCAATCTCTTGTTTCAATCTCTTGTTTCAATCTCCTGTTTCAATCTCCTGTTTCAATCTCCTGCTTCCCTCCCCCGCTCCGCTCTCCTGTTTCCATCTCCTGTTTTGCAGCCTTGCTTCACTCCACTGTTGCACTCTCATGTTTCACTCTCGTGTTTCACTCTCGTGTTACTCTCTCGTGTTTCTCTCTCGTGTTTCAATCCCCTGTTTCACTCTCCATTTTCGTGCTCCCGTTTCACTCCCCCATTTCACTCCCAGATTTCACTCCCCTGCTTCACTCCCCTGCTTCACTCCCCTGCTTCACTCCCCTGCTTCAATCTCCTGTTTCACTATCCTGTTTCACTTTCCTGTTTCACTCTCCTATTTCACTCTCCTATTTCACTCCCTTGTTTTTCTTCCCTGTTTCATGCTCCTGTTTCACTCCCGTATTTCATTTTCCTGTTTCACTCCCATGGTTCACTCCCCTGTTTCACTCATCTGTTTCACTCAACTAATTCACTCTCCTTTTTCGTACACCCATTTCACCCCCCCTGCTTCACTCCCCTGCTTCACTCCCTTGCTTCACTCCCCTGTTTCACTCCCTGGTTTTACTCCCCTGTTTCACTCTGCTGTTTCACTCCCATATTTTATTTTCCTGTTTCACTCCCATGCTTTACTCTCCTGTTTCACTCATCTGATTCACTCAACTGATTCTGTCCCCCGTTTTTCTCTCCTTTTTCGTACTCCCGTTTCACTCCCAAGTTTCACTTCCATGTTTCACTCCCCTGCTTCACTCCCCTGCTTCCCACCCCTGCTCCACTCTCCTGTTTCACTCTCCTGTTTTGCAGCCCTGCTTCACTCGACTGTTTCACTCTCTGTTTCACTCTTGTGTTTCACTCTCGTGTTTCACTCTCGTGTTTCACTCCCCTGTTTCACTCTCCTGTTTCACTCTCCTGTTTCAATCTCCTGTTTCACTCCCATATTTTATTTTAGAGTTTCACTCCCATGCTTCACTCCCCTGTTTCACTCATCTGTTTCACTCAACTGATTCTGTCCCCAGTTTCACTCTCCTTTCTCGTACTCCCGTTTCACTCCCCTGTTTCACTCCGCTGTTTCACTCCCCTGTTTCACTCCCCTGCTTCACTCCCCTGCTTCACTCCCCTGCTTCACTCCGCTGCTTCAATCAGCTGTTTCAATCTTTTGTTTCAATCTCCTGCTTCCCTCCCCTGCTTCCCTCCCCTGCTCCACTCTCCTGTTTCACTCTCCTGTTTTGCAGCCCTGTTTCACTCTCGTGTTTCACTCTCGTGTTTCACTCTCCTGTTTCATTCTCCTGTTTCACTGTCCTGTTTCACTCCCATGCTTCACTCCCCTGTTTCACTACCCTGCTTCACTCCCCTGCTTCACTCCTCTGCTTCACTCCCCTGCTTCACTCCCCTGCTTCAATCTCTTGTTTCAATCTCTTGTTTCAATCTCTTGTTTCAATCTCCTGTTTCAATCTCCTGTTTCAATCTCCTGCTTCCCTCCCCCGCTCCGCTCTCCTGTTTCCATCTCCTGTTTTGCAGCCTTGCTTCACTCCACTGTTGCACTCTCATGTTTCACTCTCGTGTTTCACTCTCGTGTTTCTCTCTCGTGTTTCTCTCTCGTGTTTCAATCCCCTGTTTCACTCTCCATTTTCGTGCTCCCGGTTCACTCCCCCATTTCACTCCCAGATTTCACTCCCCTGCTTCACTCCCCTGCTTCACTCCCCTGCTTCAATCTCCTGTTTCACTCTCCTGTTTCACTATCCTGTTTCACTCTCCTGTTTCACTCTCCTGTTTCACTCTCCTATTTCACTCTCCTATTTCAATCCCTTGTTTTTCTTCCCTGTTTCATGCTCCTGTTTCACTCCCATATTTCATTTTCCTGTTTCACTCCCATGGTTCACTCCCCTGTTTCACTCATCTGTTTCACTCAACTGATTCACTCTCCTTTTTCGTACACCCATTTCACCCCCCCTGCTTCACTCCCCTGCTTCACTCCCTTGCTTCACTCCCCTGTTTCACTCCCTGGTTTTACTCCCCTGTTTCACTCTGCTGTTTCACTCCCATATTTTATTTTCCTGTTTCACTCCCATGCTTTACTCTCCTGTTTGACTCCCCTGTTTCACTACCCTGCTTCACTACCCTGCTTCACTCCCCTGCTTCAATCTCTTGTTTCAATCTCTTGTTTCAATCTCTTGTTTCAATCTCCTGTTTCAATCTCCTGTTTCAATCTCCTGCTTCCCACCCCCGCTCCGCTCTCCTGTTTCCATCTCCTGTTTTGCAGCCTTGCTTCACTCCACTGTTGCACTCTCATGTTTCACGCTCGTGTTTCACTCTCGTGTTTCTCTCTCGTGTTTCTCTCTCGTGTTTCAATCCCCTGTTTCACTCTCCATTTTCGTGATCCCGTTTCACTCCCCCATTTCACTCCCAGGTTTCACTCCCCTGCTTCACTCCCCTGCTTCACTCCCCTGCTTCAATCTCCTGTTTCACTCTCCTGTTTCACTCTCCTGTTTCAATCTCCTGTTTCACTCCCATATTTTATTTTAGAGTTTCACTCCCATGCTTCACTCCCCTGTTTCACTCATCAGTTTCACTCAACTGTTTCTGTCCCCAGTTTCACTCTCCTTTCCCGTGCACCCGTTTCACTCCCCTGTTTCACTCCTCTGCTTCAATCCCCTTATTCACTCCCCTGCTTCACTCCGCTGCTTCAATCAGCTGTTTCAATCTTTTGTTTCAATCTCCTGCTTCCCTCCCCTGCTTCCCTCCCCTGCTCCACTCTCCTGTTTCACTCTCCTGTTTCACTCTCCTATTTCACTCTCCTGTTACACTCCCTTGTTTTACTCTCCTGTTACACTCTCCTGTTTCACACCCATATTTCAGTTCCTGTTTCACTCCCATATTTCATTTTCCTGTTTCACTCATCTGTTTCACTCAACTGATTCAGTCCCCTGTTTCACTCTCCTATTTTGTACTCCCCTTTCACTCCCCTGCTTCACTCCCCTGCTTCAATCTCCTGTTTCAATCTCCTGATTCAATCTCCTGCTTCCCTCCCCTGCTTCCCTCCTCTTCTCCACTCTCCTCTTTCACTCTCCTGTTTCACACCCATATTTCAGTTCCTCTTTCATTCCCATGCTTCACTCCCCTCTTTCACTCATCTGTTTCACTCAACTGATTCTGTACCCCGTTTCACTCTCCTTTTTCGTACTCCCTTTTCAATCCCTTGCTTCACTCCCTTGCTTCACTCCCCTGCTTCACTCCCCTGCTTCAATTTCTTGTTTCAATCTCCTGTTTCGTTCTCCTGCTTCCCTCCCCTGCTTCCCTCCTCTTCTCCACTCTCCTGTTACACTCTCCTGTTTCACACCCATATTTCAGTTCCTCTTTCATTCCCATGCTTCACTCCCCTCTTTCACTCATCTGTTTCACTCAACTGATTCTGTACCCCGTTTCACTCTCCTTTTTCGTACTCCCTTTTCAATCCCTTGCTTCACTCCCTTGCTTCACTCCCCTGCTTCACTCCCCTGCTTCAATTTCTTGTTTCAATCTCCTGTTTCGTTCTCCTGCTTCCCACCCCTGCTTCCCTCCCCTGCTTCCCTCCCCTGCTCCAATCTCCTCTTTCACTCTCCTGTTTTGCAGCCCTGCTTCACTCCACTGTTTCACTCTCCTGTTTCACTCTCGTGTTTCACTCTCGTGTTTCACTCTCCTGTTTCACTCTCCTGTTTCACTCTCCTGTTTCACTCCCTTATTTTACTCCCCTGTTTCTCCCTCCTCTTTCACTCCCATATTTCATTTTCCTGTTTCACTCATCTGTTTCACTCAACTGATTCAGTCCCCTGTTTCACTCTCCTATTTTGTACTCCCCTTTCACTCCCCTGCTTCACTCCCCTGCTTCACTCCCCTGCTTCAATCTCCTGTTTCAATCTCCTGTTTCAATCTCCTGCTTCCCTCCCCTGCTTCCCTCCTCTGCTCCACTCTCCTGTTTCACTCTCCTGTTTCACACCCATATTTCAGTTCCTCTTTCATTCCCATGCTTCACTCCCCTCTTTCACTCATCTGTTTCACTCAACTGATTCTGTACCCCGTTTCACTCTCCTTTTTCGTACTCCCTTTTCAATCCCTTGCTTCACTCCCTTGCTTCACTCCCCTGCTTCACTCCCCTGCTTCAATTTCTTGTTTCAATCTCCTGTTTCGTTCTCCTGCTTCCCTCCCCTGCTTCCCTCCTCTGCTCCACTCTCCTGTTACACTCTCCTGTTTCACACCCATATTTCAGTTCCTCTTTCATTCCCATGCTTCACTCCCCTCTTTCACTCATCTGTTTCACTCAACTGATTCTGTACCCCGTTTCACTCTCCTTTTTCGTACTCCCTTTTCAATTCCTTGCTTCACTCCCTTGCTTCACACCCCTGCTTCACTCCCCTGCTTCAATTTCTTGTTTCAATCTCCTGTTTCATTCTCCTGCTTCCCACCCCTGCTTCCCTCCCCTGCTTCCCTCCCCTGCTCCATTCGCCTCTTTCACTCTCCTGTTTTGCAGCCCTGCTTCACTTCACTGTTTCACTCTCCTGTTTCACTCTCGTGTTTCACTCTCGTGTTTCACTCTCCAGTTTCACTCTCCTGTTTCACCCTCCTGTTTCACTCTCCTGCTTCACTCCCCTGTTTCACTCCCCTGTTTCACTCCCTTGTTTTACTCCCCTGTTTCACTCCCATTTTTCATTTTCCTGTTTCGTTCCCATGCCTCAATTCCTTTGTTTCACTCATCTGTTTCATTCAACTGATTCTGTCCCCTGTTTCACTCTCCTTTCTCGTACACACGTTTCACTTCCCCGTTTCCCTCTCCTGTTTTGCTCCCCTGCTTCACTCCCCTGCTTCCCTCCCCTGCTTCACTCCCCTGCTTCACTCCCCTGCTTCACTCCTCTGCTTCACTCCCCAGCTTCACTCCCCCGCTTCACTCCCCTGCTTCAATCTCCTGTTTCAATCTTTTGTTTCAATCTCCTTCTTCCCTCCCCTGCTACTCTCCTCTGCTTCCCTCCCCTGCTCCACTCTCCTGTTTCACTCTCCTGTTTCACTCTCCGGTTTCACTCCCTTATTTTACTCCCCTGTTTCTCTCTCCTCTTTCACTCCCATATTTCATTTTCCTGTTTCACTCATCTGTTTCACTCAACTGATTCAGTCGCCGTTTCACTCTCCTATTTTGTACTCCCCTTTCACTCCCCTGCTTCACTCCCCTGCTTCATTCCCCTGCTTCAATCTCCTGTTTCAATCTCCTGTTTCAATCTCCTGCTTCCCTCCCCTGCTTCCCTCCTCTGCTCCACTCTCCTGTTTCAATCTCCTGTTTTGCAGCCCTGCTTCAATCACCTGTTTCACTCCCTTGTTTCACTCTCCTGTTTCACACCCATGTTTCACTCCCGTGTTACATTCCCCTGTTTCACTCTCCGGTTTCACTCTCCGGTTTCACTCCCATGTTTCACTCCCCTGTTTCACTCCCATATTTCACTCCCCTGCTTCGCTCTCCTGTTTCGCTCTCCTGTTTCGCTCTCCTGTTTCGCTCTCCTGTTCCGCTCCCCTGCTTCACTCCCCTTTTTCGCTCACCTGTTTCACTCTCCTGTTTCACTCTCCTGTTTCACTCTCCTGTTTCGCTCTCCAGTTTCGCTCTCCTGTTTCGCTCTCCTGTTTCGCACTCCCCTGTTTCTCTCCTGTGTTACATTCTCCTATTTCACTCTCCTGTTTTGCACTCCCATGTTTCACTCTCCTGTTTTGCTCTCCCCTGTTTCACTCCCCGATTGACTGTACTGTTTCACACTCCCCTGTTTCACCCCCGTTTCACACTCCTGTTTCACTCCCCGATACATTCTCCTGTTTCACTCCCCTGTTTCACTCCCCTGTTTCACTCCTCTGTTTCACTCATCTGTTTCACTCAACTGATTCTGTCCCTTTTATCACTCTCCTTTTTTGTACTCCCATTGCACTCCCCTGTTTCACTCCCCTGCTTCACTCCCCTCCTTCAATCTCTTGTTTCAATTCCCTGTTTCAATCCCCTGTTTCACTCTCGTGTTTCACTCTCGTGTTTCACTCTCGTGTTTCACTCTCGTGTTTCACTCTCCTGTTTCATTCTCCTGTTTCACTCTCGTGTTTCATTCGTGCTTAACTCCACTGTTTTATTCTTCTGTTGCACTCTCCTGTTTTGCTCTCCCTTTTTCAATCCCCTGTTTCACTCCCAAATTTCATTTTCCTGTTTCCTTCCCATGCTTCACCCCCCTGTTTCACTCATCTGTTTCATCAACTGATTCTGTCCCCCGTTTCACACTCCTTTTTGGTACTCCCATTTCGCTCCCCTGCTTCACTCCCATGCTTCACTGCCCTGCTTCGTTCCCCTGCTTCACTCCCCTGTTTCAATCTTTTGTTTCAATCTCCTGCTTCCCTCCCCTGCTTCCCTCGCCTGCTTCCCTCCCCTGCTCCACTCTCCTGTTTCATTCTCCTGTTTCACTCTCGTGTTTCACTCCCATGTTTCACTCCCCTGTTTCACTCTCCTGCTTCACTCTCCTGCTTCACTCTCCTGCTTCACTCCCTTGTTTTACTCCCCTGTTTCACATTCCTGTGTCATTCCCATATTTCACTCCCATGCTTCACTCCCCTGTTTCACTCATCTGTTTCACTCAACTGATTCTGTCCCCCATTTCACTCTCCTTTTTCGTACTCCCATTTCACTCCTCTGCTTCACTCCCCTGCTTCGTTCCCCTCCTTCACTCCCCTGCTTCACAGCCCTGTTTCAATCTTTTGTTTCCATCTCCTGCTTCCCTCCTCTGCTGCCCTCATCTGCTTCTCTCCCCTGCTTCCCTCCCCTGCTCCACTCTCCTGTTTCACTCTCCTGTTTCACTCACCTGTTTCACTCCCATGCTTCACTCCACTGTTTCACTCCCCTGTTTCACTCCCCTGTTTCAATCTCCTGTTTCAAACTCCTGTTTCACTCTCCTGTTTCACTCCATTGTTTTTCTCCCCTGTTTCACTCTCCTGTTTCACTCCCCTGTTTCACTCCCCTGTTTCACTCTCCTGCTTCACTCACTTTTTTTTCTCCCCTGTATCACTCTCCTGTTTCACTCTCCTGTTTCACTCCCAAATTTAATTTTCCACTTTCACTCCCATGCTTCACTCCCGTTTCACTCATCTCTTTCACTCAACTGATTCTGTCCCCTCTTTCACTCCCCTGTTTCACTCCCCTGCTTCACTCCCCTGCTTTCCTCCCCTGCTTCCCTCCCCTGCTCCACTCTCCTGTTTCACTCTCGTGTTTCACTCTCCTGTTCCACTCTCCTGTTTCACTCTCCTGATTCACTCTCCTGTTCCACTCACGTGTTTCACTCTCGTGTTTCGCTCCCCTGTTTTGCTCCCCTGTTTTGCTCCCCTGTTTCGCTCTCCCATTTCACTCTCCTGTTTCAATCGACTGTTTCAATCGCCTGTTTTACTCATGTGCTTTACTCTCGTGCTTTACACTCGTGCTTTACTCTCATGCTTTACTTTTGTGCTTTACTCTCGTGTTTCATTCTCGTGTTTCACTCTCGTGTTTCACTCTCCTGATCCAGTCGCCTGTTTCACTCCCCTGTTTCACTCCCCTGTTTCACTACCCCCTTTCCCTCCACTGTTTCACTCCACTGTTTCACTGCTCTGTTTCACTCTCCTGATCCAGTCGCCTGTTTCACTCTCCTGTTTCACTCTTCTGTTTCACTCCCATATTTCAGTTTGCTGTTTCACTCCCATGCTTCACTCCCTGTTTCACTCATCTGTTTCACTCAGCTGATTCTGTCCCCCGTTTCACTCTCCTTTTTCGTACTCCCATTTCACTCCCCTGCTTCACTCCCCTGCTTCAATCTCCTGCTTCAATCTCCTGTATCAATCTCGTGTTTCAATCTCGTGTTTCAAACTCCTGCTTCACTCCCCTGCTTCCCTCCACTGCTTCCCTCCTCTGCTTCCCTCCTCAGCTTCCCTCGCCTGCTTCACTCCCCTGCTTCAATCTCCTGTTTCACTCTCCTGTTTCACTCATCTGTTTCACCCTCCTGTTTCACTCTCCTGTTTCACTCTCCTGTTTCACTCTCCTCTTTCACTCCCCTGTTTCACTCCCCTGCTTCACTCCCCTCCTTCAATCTCTTGTTTCAATTCCCTGTTTCAATCCCTTGTTTCACTCTAGTGTTTCACTCTCGTGTTTCACTCTCCTGTTTCATTCTCCTGTTTCACTCTTGTGTTTCACTCTCGTGTTTCACTCTCCTGTTTCATTCTCCTGTTTCACTCTTGTGTTTCACTCTCGTGTTTCATTCGTGTTTAACCCCACTGTTTTACGCCCCTGTTTCACTCTCCTGTTTTGCTCTCCCTGTTTCAATCCCCTGTTTCACTCCCATATTTCATTTTCCTGTTTCATTCCCATGCTTCACCCCCCTGTTTCACTCAACTGTTTCATCAACTGATTCTGTCCCCCGTTTCACACTCCTTTTTCGTACTCCCATTTCACTCCCCTGCTTCACTCCCCTGCTTCACTGCCCTGCTTCGTTCCCCTGCTTCACTCCCCTGCTTCACTCCCCTGTTTCAATCTTTTGTTTCAATCTCCTGCTTCCCTCCCCTGCTTCCCTCGCCTGCTTCCCTCCACTGCTAAACTCTCCTGTTTCATTCTCCTGTTTCACTCTTGTGCTTCACTCCCATGTTTCACTCCCTTGTTTTACTCCCCTGTTTCACTCTCCGGTTTCATTCCCATATTTCACTCCCATGCTTCACTCCCCTGTTTCACAGCCCTGTTTCAATCTTTTGTTTCAATCTCCTGCTTCCCTCCTCTGCTTCCCTCCTCTGCTTCACTCCCCTGCTTCCCTCCCCTGCTCCACTCACCTGTTTCACTCTGCTGTTTCACTCCCATGCTTCACTCCACCTTTTCACTCCCCTGTTTCACTCCCCAGTTTCAATCTTCAGTTTCACTCTCCTGTTTCATTCCCATATTTCACTCCCATGCTTCACTCCCCTGTTTCACTCATCTGTTTCATTCAACTGATTCTGTCCCCCATTTCGCTCTCCTTTTTCGTAC
The DNA here is from genome assembly GCF_017639515.1 of Carcharodon carcharias. Taxonomy (NCBI): domain Eukaryota; kingdom Metazoa; phylum Chordata; class Chondrichthyes; order Lamniformes; family Lamnidae; genus Carcharodon; species Carcharodon carcharias. The sequence continues at coordinate 27,227,400 of NC_054476.1, forward strand.
TCCCATTTCACTCCCCTGCTTCACTCCCCTGCTTCGTTCCCCTGCTTCACTCTCCTGCTTCACAGCCCTGTTTCAATCTTTTGTTTCAATCTCCTGCTTCCCTCCTCTGCTTCCCTCCTCTGCTTCGCTCCCCTGCTTCCCTCCCCTGCTCCACTCACCTGTTTCACTCTGCTGTTTCACTCCCATGCTTCACTCCACTGTTTCACTCCCCTGTTTCACTCCCCAGTTTCAATCTTCAGTTTCACTCTCCTGTTTCATTCTCCTGTTTCACTCCCAAATTTAATTTTCCAGTTTCACTCCCATGCTTCACTCCCCTGTTTCACTCATCTGTTTCACTCAACTGATTCTGTCCCCTCTTTCAATCCCCTGTTTCACTCCCCTGCTTCACTCCCCTGCTTTCCTCCCCTGCTTCCCTCCCCTGCTCCACTCTCCTGTTTCACTCTCGTGTTTCACTCTCCTGTTCCACTCTCCTGTTTCACTCTCCTGATTCACTCTCCTGTTCCACTCACGTGTTTCACTCTCGTGTTTCACTCCCCTGTTTCGCTCCCCTGTTTCGCTCCCCTGTTTCACCCTCCCGTTTCACTCTCCTGTTTCAATCGACTGTTTCAATCGCCTGTTTTACTCATGTGCTTTACTCTCGTGCTTTACACTCGTGCTTTACTCTCATGCTTTACTTTCGTGCTTTACTCTCTTGTTTCATTCTCATGTTTCACTCTCGTGTTTCACTCTCGTGTTTCACTCTCCTGATCCAGTCGCCTGTTTCACTCCCCTGTTTCACTCCCCTGTTTCACTACCCTCTTTCATTCCACTGTTTCACTCCACTGTTTCACTCCCCTGTTTCACTACCCTCTTTCATTCCACTGTTTCACTCCACTGTTTCACTGCACTGTTTCACTCTCCTGATCCAGTCGCCTGTTTCACTCTCCTGTTTCACTCTTCTGTTTCACTCCCATATTTCAGTTTGCTGTTTCACTCCCATGCTTCACTCCCTGTTTCACTCATCTGTTTCACTCAGATGATTCTGTCCCCCGTTTCACTCTCCTTTTTCGTACTCCCATTTCAGTCCCTTGCTTCACTCCCCAGCTTCACTCCCCTGCTTCACTCCCCTGCTTCAATTTCTTGTTTCATCTCCTGTTTCAATCTCCTGTTTCGTTCTCCTGCTTCCCACCCCTGCTTCCCACCCCTGCTTCCCTCCCCTGCTTCCCTCCCCTGCTCCACCCTCCTCTTTCACTCTCCTGTTTTGCAGCCCTGCTTCACTCCATGTTTCACTCTCCTGTTTCACTCTCGTGTTTCATTCTCGTGTTTCACTCTCGTGTTTCACTCTCCTGTTTCACCCTCCTGTTTCACTCTCCTGCTTCACTCCCCTGTTTCCCTCCCCTGCTCCACTCTCCTCTTTCTCTCCCCTGTTTTGCAGCCCTGCTTCACTCTACTGTTTCACTCTCCTCTTTCACTCTCGTGTTTCACTCTCGTGTTTCACTCTCCTGTTTCAATCTCCTGTTTAACCCTCATGTTTCACCCTCCTGTTTCACTCTCCTGCTTCACTCCCCTGTTTCACTCCCCTGTTTCACTCCCTTGTTTTACTCCCCTGTTTCACTCCCATTTTTCATTTTCCTGTTTCGTTCCCATGCTTCACTCCCCTGTTTCACTCATCTGTTTCATTCAACTGATTCTGTCCCCTGTTTCACTCTCCTTTCTCATACACACGTTTCACTTCCCCGTTTCCCTCTCCTGTTTTGCTCCCCTGCTTCACTCCCCTGCTTCCCTCCCCTGCTTCACTCCCCTGCTTCACTCCCCTGCTTCACTCCTCTGCTTCAGTCCCCTGCTTCACTCCCCCGCTTCACTCCCCTGCTTCAATCTCCTGTTTCAATCTTTTGTTTCAATCTCCTTCTTCCCTCCCCTGCTTCTTTCCTCTGCTTCCCTCCCCTGCTCCACTCTACTGTTTCACTCTCCTGTTTCACTCTCCTGTTTCACTCTCCTGTTTCACTCCCTTATTTTACTCCCCTGTTTCTCTCTCCTCTTTCACTCCCATATTTCATTTTCCTGTTTCACTCATCTGTTTCACTCAACTGATTCAGTCCCCTGTTTCACTCTCCTATTTTGTACTCCCCTTTTACTCCCCTGCTTCACTCCCCGGCTTCAATCTCCTGTTTCAATCTCCTGTTTCAATCTCCTGCTTCCCTCCCCTGCTTCCCTCCTCTGCTCCACTCTCCTGTTTCACTCTCCTGTTTTGCAGCCCTGCTTCAATCTGCTGTTTCACTCCCCTGTTTCACTCTCCTGTTTCACTCTCGTGTTTCACCCTCGTTTTTCACCCTCGTGTTTCACTCTCGTGTTTCACTTTCATATTTCACTCTCCTGTTTCATTCCCATATTTCATTTCCTGTTTCACTCCCCTGTTTCACTCTCCTGTTTTGCTCTCCCATGTTTCAATCTCCTGTTTTGTTCTCCCCTGTTTCAATCCACTGCTACACTCTCCCCTGTTTCACTACCCTTTGTGACTCCTTTGTCTCTGACTCCTTTTTCACACTCCCCTGATTCAATCTCCTGTTTCACCCCCCTGTTTCACTCTCCTGCTTCACTCTCCTGCTTCACTCTCCTGTTTCACTCCCATGTTTCATTTTGCTGTTTCACTCCCATGCTTCACTCCCCTGTTTCACTCTCCTGTTTTCCTCTTTTGTTCACACTTCCCCGTTTCACTCCCGTTTCACTCTCCTGTTTCACTCTCCTGTTTCACTCTCCTGTTTCACTCTCCTGTTTCACTCCTCTGTTTCACTCAATTGATTCTGTCCCCTGATTCAATCGCCTGTTTCAATCACCTGTTTCAATCTCGTGTTTCCCTCCCCTGCTTCCCTCCCCTGCTTCCCTCCCCTGCTTCCCTCCGCTGCTTCCCTCCCCTGCTTGCCTCCCCAGTTTCACTCTCCAGTTTTACTCTCCAGTTTCACAGCACTGTTTCACTCTCTGGTTCACTCTCCTGTTTTGCAGCCCTGCTTCACTGCCGTGATTGACTGTCCTTTTTCAAACTCCCCTGTTTCACTCCAGTTTCACTCTTCTGTTTCACTCTCGTGTTTCACTCCCCTGTTTCACCCTCCTGTTTCCCTCCCCCTGCTTCACTCCCCTGCTTCACTCCCCTGCTTCATTCCCCTGTTTCACTCCCATGATTCACTCCCCTGATTCACTCCACTAATTTACTCCCCTGTTTCACTCCCCTGTTTCACTCCCTTGTTTCAACCTCCTGTTTCAACCTTCTGTTTCACTCCCATTTTACTCCCCTGTTTCAAACTCCTGTTTCAATCTCCTGGTTCACTCTCCTGTTTCAATCTCCTGTTTCAACCTCCTGCTTCCCTCCCGTGCTTCCCTCCCCTGCTTCACTCCCCTGTTTCATTCTCCTGTTTCACACCCATGTTTCACTCCCGTGTTACATTCCCCTGTTTCACTCTCCGGTTTCACTCTCCGGTTTCACTCCCATGTTTCACTCCCCTGTTTCACTCCCATATTTCACTCCCCTGCTTCGCTCTCCTGTTGCGCTCTCCTGTTTCGCTCTCCTGTTTCGCTCTCCTGTTCTGCTCCCCTGCTTCACTTCCCTGTTTCGCTCTCCTGTTTCGCTCTCCTGTTTCACTCTCCTGTTTCACTCTCCTGTTTCGCTCTCCTGTTTCGCTCTCCTGTTTCGCACTCCCCTGTTTCACTCCTGTGTTACATTCTCCTATTTCATTCTCCTGTTTTGCACTCCCATGTTTCACTCTCCTGTTTTGCTCTCCCCTGTTTCACTCCCCTGATTGACTGTACTGTTTCACACTCCCCGGTTTCACTCCCGTTTCGCTCTCCTGTTTCGCACTCTTGTTTCGCACTCCTGTTTCACTCCCCTGCTTCACTCCCCGCTTCACTCCCTGTTTCACTCTCCTGTTTCACTCTCCTATTTCACTCTCCTGTTTCGCTCTCCTGTTTCGGTCTCCTGATTCGCTCTCCTGTTTCGCACTCCTGTTTCGCACTCCCCTGTTTCACTCCAGCGTTACATTCTCCTATTTCACTGCCCTGTTTTGCATTCCCATGTTTCACTCTCCTGTTTTGCTCTCCCCTGTTTCACTCCCCGATTGACTGTACTGTTTCACACTCCCCTGTTTCACCCCCGTTTCACTCTACTGTTTCACTCCCCTGATACACTCTCCTGTTTCACTCCCCTGTTTCACTGCCCTGTTTCACTCCCCTGTTTCACTCCTCTGTTTCACACATCTGTTTCACTCAACTGATTCTGTCCCTTTTTTCACTCTCCTTTTCTGTACTCTCGTTTCACTCCCCTGTTTCACTCCTCTGCTTCACTCCCCTCCTTCAATCTCCTGTTTCAATTCCCTGTTTCAATCCCCTGTTTCACTCTCGTGTTTCACTCTCGTGTTTCACTCTTGTGTTTCACTCTCGTGTTTCAATCTCCTGTTTCACTCCCAAATTTAATTTTCCAGTTTCACTCCCATGCTTCACTCCCATTTCACTCATCTGTTTCACTCAACTGATTCTCTCCCCTCTTTCACTCCCCTGTTTCACTCCCCTGCTTCACTCCCCTGCTTTCCTCCCCTGCTTCCCTCCCCTGCTCCACTCTCCTGTTTCACTCTCGTGTTTCACTCTCCTGTTCCACTCTCCTGTTTCACTCTCCTGATTCACTCTCCTGTTCCACTCACGTGTTTCACTCTCGTGTTTCACTCCCCTGTTTCAATCGACTGTTTCAATCGCCTGTTTTACTCATGTGCTTTACTCTCGTGCTTTACACTCGTGCTTTACTCTCATGCTTTACTTTCGTGCTTTACTCTCGTGTTTCATTCTCGTGTTTCACTCTCGTGTTTCACTCTCCTGATCCAGTCGCCTGTTTCACTCCCCTGTTTCACTCCCCTGTTTCACTCCCCTGTTTCACTACCCTCTTTCACTCCACTGTTTCACTCCACTGTTTCACTGCACTGTTTCACTCTCCTGATCCAGTCGCCTCTTTCACTCTCCTGTTTCACTCTTCTGTTTCACTCCCATATTTCAGTTTGCTGTTTCACTCCCATGCTTCACTCCCCGTTTCACTCATCTGTTTCACTCAGCTGATTCAGTCCCCCGTTTCACTCTCCTTTTTCGTACTCCCATTTCACTCCCCTGCTTCACTCCCCTGCTTCAATCTCCTGCTTCAATCTCCTGTATCAATCTCGTGTTTCAATCTCGTGTTTCAAACTCCTGCTTCACTCCCCTGCTTCCCTCCCCTTCTTCCCTCCACTGCTTCCCTCCTCTGCTTCCCTCCCCTTCTTCACTCCCCTGCTTCAATCTCCAGTTTCAATCTTTTCTTTCAATCTCCTGCTTCCCTACCCTGCTTCCTCCTCTGCTTCCCTCCCCTGCTCCACTCTCGTATTTCGCTCTCCTGTTTCACTCTCCTGTTTCACTCTCCTCTTTCACTCTCCTGTTTCATTCCCTTGTTTTACTCCCCTGTTTTACTCTCCTGTTTCACTCCCATATTTCATAATCCTGTTTCACTCCCATGCTTCACTCCCATGCTTCACTCCCCTGTTTCACTCCCCTGTTTCACTCCTCTGTTTCACTCATCTGTTTCACTCAACTGATTCTGTCCCTTTTTTCACTCTCCTTTTTTGTACTCCCGTTTCACTCCCTTGTTTCACTCCTCTGCTTCACTCCCCTCCTTCAATCTCTTGTTTCAATTCCCTCTTTCAATCCCTTGTTTCACTCTCGTGTTTTGCTCTCCCCTGTTTCACTCCCCGATTGACTGTACTGCTTCACACTCCCCTGTTTCACCCCCGTTTCACTCTACTGTTTCACTCCCCTGATACACTCTCCTGTTTCACTCCCCTGTTTCACTGCCCTGTTTCACTCCCCTGTTTCACTCCTCTGTTTCACTCCTCTGTTTCACACATCTGTTTCACTCAACTGATTCTGTCCCTTTTTTCACTCTCCTTTTTTGTACTCCCGTTTCACTCCCCTGTTTCACTCCTCTGCTTCACTCCCCTCCTTCAATCTCCTGTTTCAATTCCCTGTTTCAATCCCCTGTTTCACTCTCGTGTTTCACTCTCGTGTTTCACTCTTGTGTTTCACTCTCGTGTTTCATCTCCTGTTTCACTCCCAAATTTAATTTTCCAGTTTCACTCCCATGCTTCACTCCCATTTCACTCATCTGTTTCACTCAACTGATTCTCTCCCCTCTTTCACTCCCCTGTTTCACTCCCCTGCTTCACTCCCCTGCTTTCCTCCCCTGCTTCCCTCCCCTGCTCCACTCTCCTGTTTCACTCTCGTGTTTCACTCTCCTGTTCCACTCTCCTGTTTCACTCTCCTGATTCACTCTCCTGTTCCACTCACGTGTTTCACTCTCGTGTTTCACTCCCCTGTTTCAATCGACTGTTTCAATCGCCTGTTTTACTCATGTGCTTTACTCTCGTGCTTTACACTCGTGCTTTACTCTCATGCTTTACTTTCGTGCTTTACTCTCGTGTTTCATTCTCTTGTTTCACTCTCGTGTTTCACTCTCCTGATCCAGTCACCTGTTTCACTCCCCTGTTTCACTCCCCTGTTTCACTCCCCTGTTTCACTACCCTCTTTCACTCCACTGTTTCACTCCACTGTTTCACTGCACTGTTTCACTCTCCTGATCCAGTCGCCTGTTTCACTCTCCTGTTTCACTCTTCTGTTTCACTCCCATATTTCAGTTTGCTGTTTCACTCCCATGCTTCACTCCCCGTTTCACTCATCTGTTTCACTCAGCTGATTCTGTCCCCCGTTTCACTCTCCTTTTTCGTACTCCCATTTCACTCCCCTGCTTCACTCCCCTGCTTCAATCTCCTGCTTCAATCTCCTGTATCAATCTCGTGTTTCAATCTCGTGTTTCAAACTCCTGCTTCCCTCCCCTGCTTCCCTCCCCTTCTTCCCTCCAGTGCTTCCCTCCTCTGCTTCCCTCCCCTTCTTCACTCCCCTGCTTCAATCTCCAGTTTCAATCTTTTCTTTCAATCTCCTGCTTCCCTACCCTGCTTCCTCCTCTGCTTCCCTCCCCTGCTCCACTCTCGTGTTTCACTCTCCTGTTTCACTCTCCTGTTTCACTCTCCTCTTTCACTCTCCTGTTTCATTCCCTTGTTTTACTCCCCTGTTTTACTCTCCTGTTTCACTCCCATATTTCATTTTCCTGTTTCACTCCCATGCTTCAGTCCCATGCTTCACTCCCCTGTTTCACTCCCCTGTTTCACTCCCCTGTTTCACTCCTCTGTTTCACTCATCTGTTTCACTCAACTGATTCTGTCCCTTTTTTCACTCTCCTTTTTTGTACTCCCGTTTCACTCCTCTGCTTCACTCCCCTCCTTCAATCTCTTGTTTCAATTCCCTGTTTCAATCCCTTGTTTCACTCTCGTGTTTCACTCTCGTGTTTCACTCTCGTGTTTCATTCTTGTGTTTCACTCTCGTGTTTCACTCTCGTGTTTCAATCTCCTGATCCAGTCGCCTGTTTCACTCCCCTGTTTCACTCCCCTGTTTCACTACCCTCTTTCACTCCACTGTTTCACTCCACTGTTTCACTGCACTGTTTCACTCTCCTGATCCAGTCGCCTGTTTCACTCTCCTGTTTCACTCTTCTGTTTCACTCCCATATTTCAGTTTGCTGTTTCACTCCCATGCTTCACTCCCCGTTTCACTCATCTGTTTCACTCAGCTGATTCTGTCCCCCGTTTCACTCTCCTTTTTCGTAGTCCCATTTCACTCCCCTGCTTCACTCCCCTGCTTCAATCTCCTGCTTCAATCTCCTGTATCAATCTCGTGTTTCAATCTCGTGTTTCAAACTCCTGCTTCACTCCCCTGCTTCCCTCCCCTTCTTCCCTCCAGTGCTTCCCTCCTCTGCTTCCCTCCCCTTCTTCACTCCCCTGCTTCAATCTCCAGTTTCAATCTTTTCTTTCAATCTCCTGCTTCCCTACCCTGCTTCCTCCTCTGCTTCCCTCCCCTGCTCCACTCTCGTGTTTCACTCTCCTGTTTCACTCTCCTGTTTCACTCTCCTCTTTCACTCTCCTGTTTCATTCCCTTGTTTTACTCCCCTGTTTTACTCTCCTGTTTCACTCCCATATTTCATTTTCCTGTTTCACTCCCCTGTTTCACTCCTCTGTTTCACTCATCTGTTTCACTCAACTGATTCTGTCCCTTTTATCACTCTCCTTTTTTGTACTCCCGTTTCACTCCCCTGTTTCACTCCTCTGCTTCACTCCCCTCCTTCAATCTCTTGTTTCAATTCCCTGTTTCAATCCCTTGTTTCACGCTCGTGTTTCACTCTCATGTTTCAATCTCCTGTTTCACTCTCGTGTTTCACTCTCATGTTTCATTCGTGCCTAACTCCACTGTTTTACTCGGGTGTTTCACTCTCCTGTTTTGCTCTCCCTGTTTCAATCCCCTGTTTCACTCCCATATTTCATTTTCTTGTTTCATTCCCATGCTTCACCCCCCTGTTTCACTCATCTGTTTCATCAACTGATTCTGTCCCCCGTTTCACACTCCTTTTTCGTACTCCTATTTCACTCCCCTGCTTCACTCCCCTGCTTCACTCCCTTGTTTCAACCTCCTGTTTCAACCTTCTGTTTCACTCCCATTTTACTCCCCTGTTTCAATCTCCTGGTTCAATCTCCTGTTTCAATCTCCTGTTTCAACCTCCTGCTTCCCTCCCCTGCTTCCCTCCCCTGCTTCACTCCCCTGTTTCATTCTCCTGTTTCACACCCATGTTTCACTGCCGTGTTACATTCCCCTGTTTCACTCTCCGGTTTCACTGTCCGGTTTCACTCCCATGTTTCACTCCCCTGTTTCACTCCCATATTTCACTCCCCTGCTTCGCTCTCCTGTTGCGCTCTCCTGTTTCGCTCTCCTGTTTGGCTCTCCTGTTCTGCTCCCCTGCTTCACTCTCCTGTTTCGCTCTCCTGTTTCACTCTCCTGTTTCACTCTCCTGTTTCACTCTCCTATTTCACTGCCCTGTGTTGCACTCCCATGTTTCACTCTCCTGTTTTGCTCTCCCCTGTTTCACTCCCCGATTGACTGTACTGTTTCACACTCCCCTGTTTCACTCCCGTTTCACTCTCCTGTTTCACTCCCCTGATACACTCTCCTGTTTCACTCCCCTGTTTCACTCCCCTGTTTCACTCCTCTGTTTCACTCCTCTGTTTCACTCATATGTTTCACTCAACTGATTCTGTCGCTTTTTTCACTCTCCTTTTTTGTACTCCCGTTTCACTCCCCTGTTTCACTCCTCTGCTTCACTCCCCTCCTTCAATCTCCTGTTTCAATTCCCTGTTTCAATCCCCTGTTTCACTCTCGTGTTTCACTCTCGTGTTTCACTCTTGTGTTTCACTCTCGTGTTTCAATCTCCTGTTTCACTCTCGTGTTTCACTCTCGTGTTTCATTCGTGCCTAACTCCACTGTTTTACTCGGGTTTTTCACTCTCCTGTTTTGCTCTCCCTGTTTCAGTCCCCTGTTTCACTCCCATATTTCATTTTCCTGTTTCATTCCCATGCTTCACCCCCCTGTTTCGCTCATCTGTTTCATCAACTGATTCTGTCCCCCGTTTCACACTCCTTTTTCGTACTCCTATTTCACTCCCCTGCTTCACTCCCTTGTTTCAACCTCCTGTTTCAACCTTCTGTTTCAATCCCATTTTACTCCCCTGTTTCAATCTCCTGTTTCAATCTCCTGTTTCAATCTCCTGTTTCAATCTCCTGTTTCAACCTCCTGCTTCCCTCCCCTGCTTCACTCCCCTGTTTCATTCTCCTGTTTCACACCCACGTTTCACTGCCGTGTTACATTCCCCTGTTTCACTCTCCGGTTTCACTCTCCGGTTTCACTCCCATGTTTCACTCCCCTGTTTCACTCCCATATTTCACTCCCATGCTTCGCTCTCCTGTTTCGCTCTCCTGTTTCGCTCTCCTGTTTCGCTCCCCTGTTCCGCTCCCCTGCTTCACTCCCCTGGTTCGCTCTCCTGTTTTGCTCTCCTGTTTCACTCTCCTGTTTCACTCTCCTGTTTCGCTCTCCTGTTTCGCTCTCCTGTTTCGCACTCCCCTGTTTCTCTCCTGTGTTACATTCTCCTATTTCAGTCTCCTGTTTTGCACTCCCATGTTTCACTCTCCTGTTTTGCTCTCCCCTGTTTCACTCCCCTGATTGACTGTACTGTTTCACACTCCCCGGTTTCACTCCCGTTTCGCTCTCCTGTTTCGCACTCTTGTTTCGCACTCCTGTTTCACTCCCCTGCTTCACTCCCCGCTTCACTCCCTGTTTCACTCTCCTGTTTCACTCCCCTGATACACTCTCCTGTTTCACTCCCCTGTTTCATTCCCCTGTTTCACTCCCCTGTTTCACTCCTCTGTTTCACTCATCTGTTTCACTCAACTGATTCTGTCCCTTTTTTCACTCTCCTTTTTTGTACTCCTGTTTCACTCCCCTGTTTCACTCCTCTGCTTCACTCCCCTCCTTCAATCTCCTGTTTCAATTCCATGTTTCAATCCCCTGTTTCAATCTCGTGTTTCACTCTCGTGTTTCACTCTTGTGTTTCTCTCTCGTGTTTCAATCTCCTGTTTCACTCTCGTGTTTCACTCTCATGTTTCATTCGTGCCTAACTCCACCGTTTTACTCGGGTGTTTCACTCTCCTGTTTTGCTCTCACTGTTTCAATCCCCTGTTTCACTCCCATATTTCATTTTCCTGTTTCATTCCCATGCTTCACCCCCCTGTTTCACTCATCTGTTTCATCAACTGATTCTGTCCCCCGTTTCACACTCCTTTTTCGTACTCCTATTTCACTTGCCTGCTTCACTCCCTTGTTTCAACCTCCTGTTTCAACCTTCTGTTTCACTCCCATTTTACTCCCCTGTTTCAATCTCCTGTTTCAATCTCCTGGTTCAATCTCCTGTTTCAATCTCCTGTTTCAACCTCCTGCTTCCCTCCCCTGCTTCACTCCCCTGTTTCATTCTCCTGTTTCACACCCATGTTTCACTCCGGTGTTACATTCCCCTGTTTCACTCTCCGGTTTCATTCTCCGTTTTCACTCCCATGTTTCACTTCCCTGTTTCACTCCCATATTTCACTCCCCTGCTTCGCTCTCCTGTTTCGCTCTCCTGTTTCGCTCTCCTGTTTCGCTCTCCTGTTCCGCTCCCCTGCTTCACTCCCCTGTTTCGCTCTCCTGTTTCACTCTCCTGTTTCACTCTCCTGTTTCGCTCTCCTGTTTCGCTCTCCTGTTTCGCTCTCCTGTTTCGCACTCCCCTGTTTCGCTCCTGTGTTACATTCTCCTATTTCACTCTCCTGTTTTGCACTCCCATGTTTCACTCTCCTGTTTTGCTCTCCCCTGTTTCACTCCCCTGATTGACTGTACTGTTTCACACTCCCCGGTTTCACTCCCGTTTCGCTCTTCTGTTTCGCACTCTTGTTTCGCACTCCTGTTTCACTCCCCTGCTTCACTCCCCGCTTCACTCCCTGTTTCACTCTCCTGTTTCACTCTCCTATTTCACTCTCCTGTTTCGCTCTCCTGTTTCGGTCTCCTGTTTCGCTCTCCTGTTTCGCACTCCTGTTTCGCACTCCCCTGTTTCACTCCTGCGTTACATTCTCCTATTTCACTCTCCTGTTTTGCACTCCCATGTTTCACTCTCCTGTTTTGCTCTCCCCTGTTTCACTCCCCGATTGACTGTACTGTTTCACACTCCCCTGTTTCACCCCCGTTTCACTCTCCTGTTTCACTCCCCTGATACACTCTCCTGTTTCACTCCCCTGTTTCACTCCCCTGTTTCACTCCCCTGTTTCACTCCTCTGTTTCACTCATCTGTTTCACTCAACTGATTCTGTCCCTTTTTTCACTCTCCTTTTTTGTACTGCCGTTTCACTCCCCTGTTTCACTCCTCTGCTTCACTCCCCTCCTTCAATCTCCTGTTTCAATTCCCTGTTTTAATCCCCTGTTTCACTCTCGTGTTTCACTCTCGTGTTTCACTCTTTTGTTTCACTCTCGTGTTTCAATCTCCTGTTTCACTCTCGTGTTTCACTCTCATGTTTCATTCGTGCCTAACTCCACTGTTTTACTCGGGTGTTTCACTCTCCTGTTTTGCTCTCCCTGTTTCAATCCCCTGTTTCACTCCCATATTTCATTTTCCTGTTTCATTCCCATGCTTCACCTCCATGTTTCACTCATCTGTTTCATCAACAGATTCTGTCCCCCATTTCACACTCCTTTTTCGTACTCCTATTTCACTCCCCTGCTTCACTCCCTTGTTTCAACCTCCTGTTTCAACCTTCTGAATCACTCCCATTTTACTCCCCTGTTTCAATCTCCTGTTTCAATCTCCTGGTTCAATCTCCAGGTTCAATCTCCTGTTTCAACCTCCTGCTTCCCTCCCCTGCTTCACTCCCCTGTTTCATTCTCCTGTTTCACACCCATGTTTCACTCCCGTGTTACATTCCCCTGTTTCACTCTCCGGTTTCACTCTCCGGTTTCACTCCCATGTTTCACTCCCCTGTTTCAGTCCCATATTTCACTCCCCTGCTTCGCTCTCCTGTTTCGCTCTCCTGTTTTGCTCTCCTATTCCGCTCCCCTGCTTCACTCCCCTGTTTTGCTCTCCTGTTTCGCTCTCCTGTTTCACTCTCCTGTTTCACTCTCCTGTTTCGCTCTCCTGCTTCGCTCTCCTGTTTCGCTCTCCTGTTTCGCACTCCCCTGTTTCACTCCTGTGTTACATTCTCCTATTTCACTCTCCTGTTTTGCACTCCCATGTTTCACTCTCCTGTTTTGCTCTCCCCTGTTTCCTCCCCTGATTGACTGTACTGTTTCACACTCCCCGGTTTCACTCCCGTTTTGCTCTCCTGTTTCGCACTCTTGTTTCGCACTCCTGTTTCACTCCCCTGCTTCACTCCCCGCTTCACTCCCTGTTTCACTCTCCTGTTTCGCTCTCCTGTTTCGGTCTCCTGTTTCGCTCTCCTGTTTCGCACTCCTGTTTCGCACTCCCCTGTTTCACTCTTGCGTTACATTATCCTATTTCACTGCCCTGTTTTGCACCCCCATGTTTCACTCTCCTGTTTTGCTCTCCCCTGTTTCACTCCCAGATTGACTGTACCGTTTCACACTCCCCTGTTTCACCCCCGTTTCACTCTCCTGTTTCACTCCCCTGATACACTCTCCTGTTTCACTCCCCTGTTTCACTCCCCTGTTTCACTCCCATGTTTCACTCCTCTGTTTCACTCATCTGTTTCACTCAACTGATTCTGTCCCTTTTTTCACTCTCCTTTTTTGTACTCCCGTTTCACTCCCCTGTTTCACTCCTCTGCTTCACTCCCCTCCTTCAGTCTCCTGTTTCAATTCCCTGTTTCAATCCCCTGTTTCACTCTCGGGTTTCACTCTCGTGTTTCACTCTTGTGTTTCACTCTCGTGTTTCAATCTCCTGTTTCACTCTCATGTTTCACTCTCGTGTTTCATTCGTGCCTAACTCCACTGTTTTACTCCCCTGTTTCACTCTCCTGTTTTGCTCTCCCTGTTTCAATCCCCTGTTTCACTCCCATATTTCATTTTCCTGCTTCATTCCCATGCTTCACCCCCCTGTTTCACTCATCTGTTTCATCAACTGATTCTGTCCCCCGTTTCACACTCCTTTTTCGTACTCCTATTTCACTCCCCTGCTTCACTCCCCTGCTTCACTGCCCTGCTTCGTTCCCCTGCTTCACTCCCCTGCTTCACTCCACTGTTTCAATCTTTTGTTTCAATCTCCTGCTTCCCTCCCCTGCTTCCCTCGCCTGCTTCCCTCCCCTGCTCCACTCTCCTGTTTCATTCTCCTGTTTCACTCTCGTGTTTCACTCCCATATTTCACTCCCCTGTTTCACTCTCCTGCTTCACTCTCCTGCTTCACTCCCTTGTTTTACTCCCCTGATTCACTCTCCTGTTTCATTCCCATATTTCACTCCCATGCTTCACTCCCCTGTTTCACTCATCTGTTTCACTCAACTGATTCTGTCCCCCATTTCACTCTCCTTTTTTGTACTCCCATTTCACTCCCCTGCTTCACTCCCCTGCTTCGTTCCGCTCCTTCACTCCCCTGCTTCACAGCCCTGTTTCAATCTTTTGTTTCAATCTCCTGCTTCCCTCCTCTGCTTCCCTCCCCAGCTTCTCTCCCCTGCTTCCCTCCCCTGCTCCACTCTCCTGTTTCACTCTCCTGTTTCACTCTCCTTTTTCAATCCCATGCTTCACTCCACTGTTTCACTCCCCTGTTTCACTCCCCTGCTTCAATCTCCTGTTTCACTCTCCTGTTTCACTCTCCAGTTTCACTCCATTGTTTTTCTCCCCTGCTTCACTCTACTGTTTCACTCCCATCTCTCACTCCCCTCTTTCACTCCCCTGTTTCACTCCATTGTTTCACTCCCCTGTTTCACTCCCCTGTTTCAATCTCCTGTTTCACTCCCAAATTTAATTTTCCAGTTTCACTCCCATGCTTCACTCCCGTTTCACTCATCTGTTTCACTCAACTGATTCTCTCCCCTCTTTCACTCCCCTGTTTCACTCCCCTGCTTCACTCCCCTGCTTTCCTTCCCTGCTTCCCTCCCCTGCTCCACTCTCCTGTTTCACTCTCGTGTTTCACTCTCCTGTTCCACTCTCCTGTTTCACTCTCCTGATTCACTCTCCTGTTCCACTCACGTGTTTCACTCTCGTGTTTCACTCCCCTGTTTCGCTCCCCTATTTCGCTCCGCTGTTTCGCTCCCCTGTTTCGCTCTCCCGTTTCACTCTCCTGTTTCATTCGACTGTTTCAATCGCCTGTTTTACTCATGTGCTTCACTCTCGTGCTTTACACTCGTGCTTTACTCTCATGCTTTACTTTCGTGCTTTACTCTCGTGTTTCATTCTCGTTTTTCACTATCGTGTTTCACTCTCGTGTTTCACTCTCCTGATCCAGTCGCCTGTTTCACTCCCCTGTTTCACTCCCCTCTTTCACTACCCTCTTTCACTCCACTGTTTCACTCCACTGTTTCACTGCACTGTTTCACTCTCCTGATCCAGTCGCCTGTTTCAAGCTCCTGTTTCACTCTTCTGTTTCACTCCCATATTTCAGTTTGCTGTTTCACTCCCATGCTTCACTCCCCGTTTCACTCATCTTTTTCACTCAGCTGATTCTGTCCCCCGTTACACTCTCCTTTTTCGTACTCCCATTTCACTCCCCTGCTTCACTCCCCTGCTTCGATCTCCTGCTTCAATCTCCTGTATCAATCTCGTGTTTCAATCTCGTGTTTCAAACTCCTGCTTCACTCCCCTGCTTCCCTCCCCTTCTTCCCTCCACTGCTTCCCTCCTCTGCTTCCCTCCCCTTCTTCACTCCCCTGCTTCAATCTCCTGTTTCAATCTTTTCTTTCAATCTCCTGCTTCCCTTACCTGCTTCCTCCTCTGCTTCCCTCCCCTGCTCCAGTCTCGTGTTTCACTCTCCTGTTTCACTCTCCTGTTTCACTCTCCTGTTTCACTCTCCACTTTCACCCTCCTGTTTCATTCCATTGTTTTACTCCCCTGTTTTACTCTCCTGTTTCACTCCCATATTTCATTTTCCTGTTTCACTCCCATGCTTCACTCCCATGCTTCACTCCCCTCTTTCACTCCCCTGTTTCACTCCACTGTTTCACTCCTCTGTTTCACTCATCTGTTTCACTCAACTGATTCTGTCCCTTTTTTCACTCTCCTTTTTTGTACTCCCGTTTCACTCCCCTGTTTCACTCCCCTGCTTCACTCCCCTCCTTCAATCTCTTGTTTCAATTCCCTGTTTCAATCCCTTGTTTCACTCTCGTGTTTCACTCTCGTGTTTCACTCTTGTGTTTCACTCTCGTGTTTCACTCTCCTGTTTCATTCTCCTGTTTCACTCTCGTGTTTCACTCTCGTGTTTCATTCATGTTTAACTCCACTGTTTACTCCCCTGTTTCACTCTCCTTTTTCGCTCTCCCTGTTTCAATCCCCTGTTTCACTCCCATATTTCATTTTCCTGTTTCATTCCCATGCTTCACCCCCCTGTTTCACCCATCTGTTTCATCAACTGATTCTGTCCCCCGTTTCACACTCCTTTTTCGTACTCCTATTTCACTCCTCTGCTTCACTCCCCTGCTTCACTGCCCTGCTTCGTTCCCCTGCTTCACTCCCCTGCTTCACTCCACTGTTTCAATCTTTTGTTTCAATCTCCTGCTTCCCTCCCCTGCTTCCCTCGCCTGCTTCCCTCCCCTGCTCCACTCTCCTGTTTCATTCTCCTGTTTCACTCTCCTGTTTCACTCTCCTGTTTCATTCTCCTGTTTCATTATCCTGTTTCACTCTCCTGTTCCACTCTCCTGTTTCACTCTCGTGTTCCACTCTCCTGTTTCACTCTCCTGTTTCACTCTGCTGTTTTACTCTCTTGTTTCACTCTCCTGTTTTGCAGCCCTGTTTCACTCTCCTGTTTCACTCTCCTGTTCCACTCTCCAGTTTCTCTCTCGTGTTTCACTCTCCTGCTTCACTCTCCTGTTTCATTCTCCTGTTTTGCAGCCCTGTTTCACTCTCCTGTTTCACTCTCCTGTTTCATTCTCCTGTTTCTCTCTCGTGTTTCACTCTCCTGTTCTACTCTCCTGTTTCACTCTCCTGATTCAATCTCCTATTCCACTCTCCTGTTTCACTCTCGTGTTTCGCTCCCGTGTTTTGATCCCCAAGCTCCCCTGTTTCACTCCCCTGTTTCGCTCCCCTGTTTCGCTCCCCTGTTTCACTCCCCTGTTTAGCTCTCCTGTTTCACTCTCCTGTTTCAATCGCCTGTTTCAATCGCCTGTTTTACTCACGTGCTTTAGTCTCGTGCTTTACACTCGTGCTTTACTCTCGTGCTTTACTTTCGTGCTTTACTCTCGTGTTTCACTCTCGTGTTTCAATCTCGTGTTTCACTATCGTGTTTCACTCTCCTGATCCAGTCGCCTGTTTCACTCCCCTGTTTCTCTCCCCTGTTTCACTCCCCTGTTTCACTCTCCTGATCCAGTCGCCTGTTTCACTCTCCTGTTTCACTCTCCTGTTTCACTCCCTTGTTTTACTCCCGTTTTACTCTCCTGTTTCACTCCCATATTTCATTTTCCTGTTTCACTCCCATGCTTCACTCCCATGCTTCACTCCCCTGTTTCACTCCTCTGTTTCACTCCCCTGTTTCACTCCTCTGTTTCACTCATCTGTTTCACTCAACTGATTCTGTCCCTTTTTTCACTCTCCTTTTTTGTACTCCCGTTTCACTCCCCTGTTTCACTCCCCTGCTTCACTCCCCTCCTTCAATCTCTTGTTTCAATTCCCTGTTTCAATCCTTTGTTTCACTCTTGTGTTTCACTCTCGTGTTTCACTCTCGTGTTTCACTCTCCTGTTTCACTCTCCTGTTTCACTCTCGTGTTTCATTCTCATGTTTCATTCTCGTGTTTCATTCGTGTTTAACTCCACTGTTTTACTCCCCTGTTTCACTCGCCTGTTTTGCTCTCCCTGTTTCAATCCCCTGTTTCACTCCAATATTTCATTTTCCTGTTTCATTCCCATGCTTCACCCCCCTGTTTCACTCATCTGTTTCATCAACTGATTCTGTCCACCGTTTCACACTCCTTTTTCGTACTCCTATTTCACTCCCCTGCTTCACTCCCCTGCTTCACTGCCCTGCTTCGTTCCCCTGCTTCACTCCCCTGCTTCACTCCCCTGTTTCAATCTTTTGTTTCAATCTCCTACTTCCCTCCCCTGCTTCCCTCGCCTGCTTCCCTCCCCTGCTCCACTCTCCTGTTTCATTCTCCTGTTTCACTCTCGTGTTTCACTCCCATGTTTCACTCCACTGTTTCACTCCCCTGTTTCACTCCCCTGTTTCAATCTCCTGTTTCACTCTCCTGCCTCACTCTCCTGCTTCACTCTCCTACTTCACTCCCTTGTTTTATTCCCCTGTTTCACTCTCCTGTTTCATTCCCATATTTCACTCCCATGCTTCACTCCCGTGTGTCACTCATCTGTTTCACTCAACTGATTCTGTCCCCCATTTCGCTCTCCTTTTTCGTACTCCCATTTCACTCCCCTGCTTCACTCCCCTGCTTCGTTCCCCTGCTTCACTCCCCTGCTTCACAGCCCAGTTTCAATCTTTTCTTTCAATCTCCTGCTTCCCTCCTCTGTTTCCCTCCTCTGCTTCGCTCCCCTGCTTCCCTCCCCTGCTCCACTCTCCTGTTTCACTCTCCTGTTTCACTCTCCTTTTTCAATCCCATGCTTCACTCCACTGTTTCACTCCCCTGTTTCACTCCCCTGTTTCAATCTCCTGTTTCACTCTCCTTTTTCACTCTACTGTTTCACTCCCAAATTTAATTTTCCTGTTTCACTCCCATGCTTCACTCCCGTTTCACTCATCTGTTTCACTCAACTGATTCTGTCCCCTCTTTCACTCCCCTGTTTCACTCCCCTGCTTCACTCCCCTGCTTTCCTCCACTGCTTCCCTCCCCTGCTCCACTCTCCTGTTTCACTCTCGTGTTTCACTCTCCTGTTCCACTCTCCTGTTTCACTCTCCTGATTCACTCTCCTGTTCCACTCACCTGTTTCGCTCCCCTGTTTCGCTCCCCTGTTTCGCTCTCCCGTTTCACTCTCCTGTTTCAATCGACTGTTTCAATCGCCTGTTTTACTCATGTGCTTTACTCTCGTGCTTTACACTCGTGCTTTACTCTCATGCTTTACTTTTGTGCTTTACTCTCGTGTTTCATTCTCGTGTTTCACTATCGTGTTTCACTCTCGTGTTTCACTCTCCTGATCCAGTCGCCTGTTTCACTCCCCTGTTTCACTCCCCGGTTTCACGACCCTCTTTCACTCCACTGTTTCACTCGACTGTTTCACTGCACTGTATCACTCTCCTGATCCAGTCGCCTGTTTCACTCTCCTGTTTCACTCTTCTGTTTCACTCCCATATTTCAGTTTGCTGTTTCACTCCCATGCTTCACTCCCCGTTTCACTCAAATGTTTCACTCAGCTGATTCTGTCCCCCGTTTCACTCTCCTTTTTCGTAGTCCCATTTCACTCCCCTGCTTCACTCCCCTGCTTCAATCTCCTGCTTCAATCTCCTGTATCAATCTCGTGTTTCAATCTCGTGTTTCAAACTCCTGCTTCACTCCCCTGCTTCCCTCCCCTTCTTCCCTCCACTGCTTCAATCCCCTGCTTCAATCTCGTGTTTCAAACTCCTGCTTCACTCCCCTGCTTCCCTCCCCTTCTTCCCTCCACTGCTTCAATCCCCTGCTTCAATCTCGTGTTTCAAACTCCTGCTTCACTCCCCTGCTTACCTCCCCTGCTTCCCTCCACTGCTTCCCTCCTCTGCTTCCCTCCCCTGCTACATACCCCTGCTTCAATCTCCTGTTTCAATCTTTTCTTTCAATCTCCTGCTTCGCTCCCTTGCTTCCTCCTCTGCTTCCCACCCCTGCTCCACTCTCGTGTTTCACTCTCCTGTTTCACTCTCCTGTTTCACTCTCCTCTTTCACTCTCCTGTTTCACTCCCTTGTTTTACTCCCCTGTTTTACTCCCCTGTTTCACTCCCATATTTCATTTTCCTGTTTCACTCCCATGCTTCACTCCCATGCTTCACTCCCATGCTTCACTCCCCTGTTTCACTCCCCTTTTTCACTCCCCTGTTTCACTCCTCTGTTTCACTCATCTGTTTCACTCAACTGATTCTGTCCCTTTTTTCACTCTCCTTTATTGTACTCCCGTTTCACTCCCCTGTTTCACTCCCCTGCTTCACTCCTCTCCTCAATCTCTTGTTTCAATTCCCTGTTTCAATCCCTTGTTTCACTCTCGTGTTTCACTCTCGTGTTTCACTCTCCTGTTTCACTCTCCTGTTTCACTCTCCTGTTTCACTCTCGTGTTTCACTCTCGTGTTTCATTCGTGTTTAACTCCACTGTTTTACTCCCCTGTTTCACTCTCCTGTTTTGCTCTCCCTGTTTCAATCCCCTGTTTCACTCCCATATTTCATTTTCCTGTTACATTCCCATGCTTCACCCCCCTGTTTCACTCAACTGTTTCATCATCTGATTCTGTCCCCCGTTTCACACACCTTTTTCGTACTCCCATTTCACTCCCCTGCTTCACTCCCCGCTTCACTCCCTGTTTCACTCTCCTGTTTCACTCTCCTATTTCACTCTCCTGTTTCGCTCTCCTGTTTCGGTCTCCTGTTTCGCTCTCCTGTTTCGCACTCCTGTTTCGCACTCCCCTGTTTCACTCCTGCGTTACATTCTCCTATTTCACTGCCCTGTTTTGCACTCCCATGTTTCACTCTCCTGTTTTGCTCTCCCCTGTTTCACTCCCCGATTGACTGTACTGTTTCACACTCCCCTGTTTCACCCCAGTTTCACTCTCCTGTTTCACTCCCCTGATACACTCTCCTGTTTCACTCCCCTGTTTCACTCCCCTGTTTCACTCCCCTGTTTCACTCCCCTGTTTCACTCATCTGTTTCACTCAACTGATTCTGTACCTTTTTTCACTCTCCTTTTTTGTACTCCCGTTTATCTCCCCTGTTTCACTCCTCTGCTTCACTCCCCTCCTTCAATCTCCTGTTTCAATTCCCTGTTTCAATCCCCTGTTTCACTCTCGTGTTTCACTCTCGTGTTTCACTCTTGTGTTTCTCTCTCGTGTTTCAATCTCCTGTTTCACTCTCATGTTTCACTCTCATGTTTCATTCGTGCCTAACTCCACTGTTTTACTCGAGTGTTTCACTCTCCTGTTTTGCTCTCCCTGTTTCAATCCCCTGTTTCACTCCCATATTTCATTTTCCTGTTTCATTCCCATGCTTCACCCCCCTGTTTCACTCATCTGTTTCATCAACAGATTCTGTCCCCCGTTTCACACTCCTTTTTCGTACTCCTATTTCACTCCCCTGCTTCACTCCCTTGTTTCAACCTCCTGTTTCAACCTTCTGAATCACTCCCATTTTACTCCCCTGTTTCAATC
Source organism: Carcharodon carcharias (assembly GCF_017639515.1). NCBI lineage: Eukaryota > Metazoa > Chordata > Chondrichthyes > Lamniformes > Lamnidae > Carcharodon > Carcharodon carcharias. Next base: position 27,248,313 of record NC_054476.1, read on the forward strand.
TCCTGTTTCAATCTCCTGGTTCAATCTCCTGGTTCAATCTCCTGTTTCAACCTCCTGCTTCCCTCCCCTGCTTCACTCCCCTGTTTCATTCTCCTGTTTCACACCCATGTTTCACTCCCGTGTTACATTCCAATGTTTCAATCTCCGGTTTCACTCTCCGGTTTCACTCCCATGTTTCACTCCCCTTTTTCACTCCCGTATTTCACTCCCCTGCTTCGCTCTCCTGTTTCACTCTCCTGTTTCGCTCTCCTGTTTCGCTCTCCTGTTCCGCTCCCCTGCTTCACTCCCCTGTTTCGCTCTCCTGTTTCGCTCTCCTGCTTCGCTCTCCTGTTTCGCTCTCCTGTTTCGCTCTCCTGTTTCGCTCTCCTGTTCCGCTCCCCTGCTTCACTCCCCTGTTTCGCTCTCCTGTTTCGCTCTCCTGTTTCACTCTCCTGTTTCACTCTCCTGTTTCGCTCTCCTGTTTCGCTCTCCTGTTTCGCTCTCCTGTTTCGCTCTCCTGTTTCGCACTCCCCTGTTTCACTCCTGTGTTACATTCTCCTATTTCACTCTCCTGTTTTGCACTCCCATGTTTCACTCTCCTGTTTTGCTCTCCCCTGTTTCCTCCCCTGATTGACTGTAATGTTTCACACTCCCCGGTTTCACTCCCGTTTCGCTCTCCTGTTTCGCACTCTTGTTTCGCACTCCTGTTTCACTCCCCTGCTTCACACCCCGCTTCACTCCCTGTTTCACTCTCCTGTTTCACTCTCCTATTTCACTCTCCTGTTTCGCTCTCCTGTTTTGGTCTCCTGTTTCGCTCTCCTGTTCGGACTCCTGTTTCGCACTCCCCTGCTTCACTCCTGCATTACATTATCCTATTTCACTGCCCTGTTTTGCACTCCCATGTTTCACTCTCCTGTTTTGCTCTCCCCTGTTTCACTCCCAGATTGACTGTACTGTTTCAGACTCCCCTGTTTCACCCCCGTTTCACTCTCCTGTTTCACTCCCCTGATACACTTTCCTGTTTCAATTCCCTGTTTCAATCCCCTGTTTCACTCTCGTGTTTCACTCTCGTGTTTCACTCCTGTGTTTCACTCTCGTGTTTCAATCTCCTGTTTCACTCTCCTGTTTCACTCTCGTGTTTCACTCTTGTGTTTCACTCTCGTGTTTCAATCTCCTGTTTCACTCTCGTGTTTCACTCTCGTGTTTCATTCGTGCCTAACTCCACTGTTTTACTCCCCTGTTTCACTCTCCTGTTTTGCTCTCCCTGTTTCAATCCCCTGTTTCACTCCCATATTTCATTTTCCTGTTTCATTCCCATGCTTCACCCCCCTGTTTCACTCATCTGTTTCATCAACTGATTCTGTCCACCGTTTCACACTCCTTTTTCGTACTCCTATTTCACTCCCCTGCTTCACTCCCCTGCTTCACTGCCCTGCTTCGTTCCCCTGCTTCACTCCCCTGCTTCACTCCACTGTTTCAATCTTTTGTTTCAATCTCCTGCTTCCCTCTCCTGCTTCACTCCATTGTTTTTCTCCCATGCTTCACTCTCCTGTTTCACTCCCATTTTCACTCCCCTCTTTCACTCCCCTGTTTCACACCCCTGTTTCACTCCCCTGTTTCACTCTCCTGTTTCACACTCCTGTTTCACTCTCCTTTTTCACTCCCAAATTTAATTTTCCAGTTTCACTCCCATGCTTCACTCCTGTTTCACTCATCTGTTTCACTCAACTGATTCTGTCCCCTCTTTCACTCCCCTGTTTCACTCCCCTGCTTCACTCCCCTGCTTTCCTCCCCTGCTTCCCTCCCCGCTCCACTCTCCTGTTTCACTCTCGTGTTTCACTCTCATGTTCCACTCTCCTGTTTCACTCTCCTGATTCACTCTCCTGTTCCACTCACGTGTTTCACTCTCGTGTTTCACTCCCCTGTTTTGCTCCCCTGTTTCGCTCCCCTGTTTCGCTCCCCTGTTCCAATCCCCTGTTTCACTCCCATATTTCATTTTCCTGTTTCATTCCCATGCTTCACCCCCCTGTTTCACTCATCTGTTTCATCAACTGATTTTGTCCCCCGTTTCACACTCCTTTTTCGTACTGCTATTTCAATCCCCTGCTTCACTCCCATGCTTCACTGCCCTGCTTCGTTCCCCTGTTTCACTCCCCTGCTTCACTCCACTGTTTCAATCTTTTGTTTCAATCTCCTGCTTCCCTCCCCTGCTTCCCTCGCCTGCTTCCCTCCCCTGCTCCACTCTCCTGTTTCATTCTCCTGTTTCACTCTCGTGTTTCACTCCCATGTTTCACTCCACTGTGTCACTCTCCTGCTTCACTCTCCTGCTTCACTCTCCTGCTTCACTCCCTTGTTTTACTCCCCTGTTTCACTCTCCTGTTTCATTCCCATATTTCACTCCCATGCTTCACTCCCCTGTTTCACTCATCTGTTTCACTCAACTGATTCTGTCCCCCATTTCACTCTCCTTTTTCGTACTCCCATTTCACTCCCCTGCTTCACTCCCCTGCTTCGTTCCCCTCCTTCACTCCCCTGCTTCACAGCCCTGTTTCAATCTTTTGTTTCAATCTCCTGCTTCCATCCTCTGCTTCCCTCCCCAGCTTCTCTCCACTGCTTCCCTCCCCTGCTCCACTCTCCTGTTTCACTCTCCTGTTTCACTCTCCTGTTTCAATCCCATGCTTCACTCCACTGTTTCACTCCCCTGTTTCACTCCCCTGTTTCAATCTCCTGTTTCACTCTCCTGTTTCACTCTTCTATTTCACTCCATTGCTTTTCTACCCTGCTTCACTCTCCTGTTTCACTCCCATGTTTTACTCCCCTCTTTCACTCCCCTGTTTCACTCCCCTGTTTCACTCCCCTGTTTCACTCCCCTGTTTCACACTCCTGTTTCACTCTCCTGTTTCACTCCCAAATTTAATTTTCCAGTTTCACTCCCATGCTTCACTCCCGTTTCACTCATCTGTTTCACTCAACTGATTCTCTCCCCTCTTTCACTCCCCTGTTTCACTCCCCTGCTTCACTCCCCTGCTTTCCTCCCCTGCTTCCCTCCCCTGCTCCACTCTCCTGTTTCACTCTCGTGTTTCACTCTCCTGCTCCACTCTCCTGTTTCACTCTCCTGATTCACTCTCCTGTTCCACTCACGTGTTTCACTCTCGTGTTTCGCTCCCCTGTTTCGCTCCCCTGTTTCGCTCTCCCGTTTCACTCTCCTGTTTCATTCGACTGTTTCAATCGCCTGTTTTACTCATGTGCTTTACTCTCGTGCTTTACACTCGTGCTTTACTCTCATGCTTTACTTTCGTGCTTTACTCTCGTGTTTCATTCTCTTGTTTCACTATCGTGTTTCACTCTTGTGTTTCACTCTCCTGATCCAGTTGCCTGTTTCACTCCCCTGTTTCACTCCCCTGTTTCACTCCCCTCTTTCACTCATCTGTTTCACTCAGCTGATTCTGTCCCCCGTTTCACTCTCCTTTTTCGTACTCCATTTCACTCCCCTGCTTCACTCCCCTGCTTCAATCTCCTGCTTCAATCTCCTGTATCAATCTCGTGTTTCAATCTCGTGTTTCAAACTCCTGCTTCCCTCCCCTTCTTCCCTCCACTGCTTCCCTCCTCTGCTTCCCTCCCCTTCTTCACTCCCCTGCTTCACTCTCCTGTTTCAATCTTTTCTTTCAATCTCCTGCTTCCCTCCCCTGCTTCCTCCTCTGCTTCCCTCCCCTGCTCCACTCTCGTGTTTCACTCTCCTGTTTCACTCTCCTGTTTCACTCTCCTGTTTCACTCTCCTCTTTCACTCTCCTGTTTCATTCCCTTGTTTTACTCCCCTGTTTTACTCTCCTGTTTCACTCCCATATTTCATTTTCCTGTTTCACTCCCATGCTTCAGTCCCATGCTTCACTCCCCTCTTTCACTCCCCTGTTTCACTCCCCTGTTTCACTCCTCTGTTTCACTCATCTGTTTCACTCAACTGATTCTGTCCCTTTTTTCACTCTCCTTTTTTGTACTCCCGTTTCACTCCCCTGTTTCACTCCCCTGCTTCACTCCCCTCCTTCAATCTCTTGTTTCAATTCCCTGTTTCAATCCCTTGTTTCACTCTCGTGTTTCACTCTTGTGTTTCACTCTCGTGTTTCACTCTCCTGTTTCACTCTCCTGTTTCACTCTCGTGTTTCACTCTCGTGTTTCATTCATGTTTAACTCCACTGTTTACTCCCCTGTTTCACTCTCCTTTTTCGCTCTCCCTGTTTCAATCCCCTGTTTCACTCCCATATTTCATTTTCCTGTTTCATTCCCATGCTTCACCCCCCTGTTTCACTCATCTGTTTCATCAACTGATTCTGTCCCCCGTTTCACACTCCTTTTTCGTACTCCTATTTCACTCCCCTGCTTCACTCTCCTGCTTCACTGCCCTGCTTCGTTCCCCTGCTTCACTCCCCTGCTTCACTCCCCTGTTTCAATCTTTTGTTTCAATCTCCTGCTTCCCTCCCCTGCTTCCCTCGCCTGCTTCCCTCCCCTGCTCCACTCTCCTGTTTCATTCTCCTGTTTCACTCTCCTGTTTCACTCTCCTGTTTCATTCTCCTGTTTCACTCTCCTGCACCACTCTCCTGTTCCACTCTCCTGTTTCACTCTCCTGTTTCACTCTCCTGTTTCATTATCCTGTTTCACTCTCCTGTTCCACTCTCCTGTTTCACTCTCGTGTTCCACTCTCCTGTTTCACTCTCCTGTTTCACTCTGCAGTTTTACTCTCCTGTTTCACTCTCCTGTTTTGCAGCCCTGTTTCACTCTCCTGTTTCGCTCTCCTGTTTCACTCTCCTGTTCCACTCTCCAGTTTCTCTCTCGTGTTTCACTCTCCTGCTTCACTCTCCTGTTTCATTCTCCTGTTTTGCAGCCCTGTTTCACTCTCCTGTTTCACTCTCCTGTTTCATTCTCCTGTTTCTCTCTCGTGTTTCACTCTCCTGTTCCACTCTCCTGTTTCACTCTCCAGATTCACTCTCCTATTCCACTCTCCTGTTTCACTCTCGTGTTTCGCTCCCGTGTTTCGATCCCCAAGCTCCCCTGTTTCACTCCCCTGTTTCGCTCCCCTGTTTCGCTCCCCTGTTTCGCTCCCCTGTTTCGCTCCCCTCTTTCACTCCCCTGTTTCGCTCTCCTGTTTCATTCTCCTGTTTCAATCGCCTGTTTCAATCGCCTGTTTTACTCACGTGCTTTACTCTCGTGCTTTACACTCGTGCTTACTCTCGTGCTTTACTTTCGTGCTTTACTCTCGTGTTTCACTCTCGTGTTTCACTCTCGTGTTTCACTATCATGTTTCACTCTCCTGATCCAGTCGCCTGTTTCACTCCCCTGTTTCTCTCCCCTGTTTCACTCCCCTGTTTCACTCTCCTGATCCAGTCACCTGTTTCACTCTCCTGTTTCACTCTCCTGTTTCACTCCCTTGTTTTACTCCCGTTTTACTCTCCTGTTTCACTCCCATATTTCATTTTCCTGTTTCACTCCCATGCTTCACTCCCATGCTTCACTCCCCTGTTTCACTCCCCTGTTTCACTCCCCTGTTTCACTCCTCTGTTTCACTCATCTGTTTCACTCAACTGATTCTGTCCCTTTTTTCACTCTCCTTTTTTGTACTCCCGTTTCACTCCCCTGTTTCACTTCCCTGCTTCACTCCCCTCCTTCAATCTCTTGTTTCAATTCCCTGTTTCAATCCCTTGGGTTTCACTCTCGTGTTTCACTCTCGTGTTTCACTCTCCTGTTTCACTCTCCTGTTTCACTCTCATGTTTCATTCTCATGTTTCATTCTCGTGTTTCATTCGTGTTTAACTCCACTGTTTTACTCCCCTGTTTCACTCGACTGTTTTGCTCTCCCTGTTTCAATCCCCTGTTTCACTCCCATATTTCATTTTCCTGTTACATTCCCATGCTTCACCCCCCTGTTTCACTCATCTGTTTCATCATCTGATTCTGTCCACCGTTTCACACTCCTTTTTCGTACTCCTATTTCACTCCCCTGCTTCAATCCCCTGCTTCACCGCCCTGCTTCGTTCCCCTGCTTCACTCCCCTGCTTCACAGCCCTGTTTCTATCTTTTGTTTCAATCTCCTGCTTCCCTCCTCTGCTTCCCTCCTCTGCTTCTCTCCCCTGCTTCCCTCCCCTGCTCCACTCTCCTGCTTCACTCTCCTGTTTCACTCCCCTGTTTCACTCCCATGCTTCACTCCACTGTTTCACTCTCCTGTTTCACTCCCCTGTTTCATTCTCCTGTTTCACTATCATGTTTAACTCTCCTGTTTCACTCCATTGTTTTTCTCCCCTGTTTTTCTCCCCTGTTTCACTCTCGTGTTTCACTCCCCTGTTTCACTCCCCTGTTTCACTCCCCTGTTTCACTCCCTTTTTATTCTCCCCTGTTTCACTCTCCTGTTTCACACTCCTGTTTCACTCTCCTGTTTCACTCCCAAATTTAATTTTCCAGTTTCACTCCCAGGCTTCACTCCCCTGTTTCACTCATCTGTTTCACTCAACTGATTCTGTCCCCTCTTTCAAACCTCTGTTTCACTCCCCTGCTTCACTCCCCTGCTTTCCTCCCCTGCTTCCCTCCCCTGCTCCACTCTCCTGTTTCACTCTCATGTTTCACTCTCCTGTTCCACTCTCCTGTTTCACTCTCCTGATTCACTCTCCTGTTCCACTCACGTGTTTCACTCTCATGTTTCACTCCCCTGTTTCGCTCCCCTGTTTCGCTCCCCTGTTTCGCTCTCCCGTTTCGCTCTCCTGTTTAAATCGACTGTTTCAATCGCCTGTTTTACTCATGTGCTTTACTCTCGTGCTTTACACTCGTGCTTTACTCTCATGCTTTACTTTCGTGCTTTACTCTCGTGTTTCACTCTCGTGTTTCACTCTCCTGATCCAGTCGCCTGTTTCACTCCCATGTTTCACTCCCCTCTTTCACTACCCTCTTTCACTCCACTGTTTCACTCCACGGTTTCACTGCACTGTTTCACTCTCCTGATCCAGTCGCCTGTTTCACTCTCCTGTTTCACTCTTCTGTTTCACTCCCACATTTCAGTTTGCTGTTTCACTCCCATGCTTCACTCCCCGTTTCACTCATCTGTTTCACACAGCTGATTCTGTCCCCCGTTTCACTCTCCTTTTTCGTACTCCCATTTCACTCCCCTGCTTCACTCCCCTGCTTCAATCTCCTGCTTCAATCTCCTGTATCAATCTCGTGTTTCAATCTCATGTTTCAAACTCCTGCTTCACTCCCCTGCTTCCCTCCCCTGCTTCCCTCCACTGCTTCCCTCCTCTGCTTCCCTCCCCTGCTTCACTCCCCTGCTTCAATCTCCTGTTTCAATCTTTTCTTTCAATCTCCTGCTTCCCTCCCCTGCTTCCTCCTCTGCTTCCCTCTCCTGCTCCACTCTCGTGTTTCACTCTCCTGTTTCACTCTCCTGTTTCACTCTCCTCTTTCACTCTCCTGTTTCACTCCCTTGTTTTACTCCCCTGTTTTACTCTCCTGTTTCACTCCCATATTTCATTTTCCTTTTTCACTCCCATGCTTCACTCCCATGCTTCACTCCCCTCTTTCACTCCCCTGTTTCACTCCCCTGTTTCACTCCTCTGTTTCACTCATCTCTTTCACTCAACTGATTCTGTCCCCTTTTTTCACTCTCCTTTTTTGTACTCCCATTTCACTCCCCTGTTTCACTCCCCTGCTTCACTCCCCTCCTTCAATCTCCTGTTTCAATTCCCTGTTTCAATCCCCTGTTTCACTCTCATGTTTCTCTCTCGTGTTTCACTCTTGTGTTTCACTCTCGTGTTTCAATCTCCAGTTTCACTCTCATGTTTCACTCTCGTGTTTCATTCGTGCCTAACTCCACTGTTTTACTCCCCTGTTTCACTCTCCTGTTTTGCTCTCCCTGTTTCAATCCCCTGTTTCACTCCCATATTTCATTTTCCTGTTTCATTCCCATGCTTCACCCCCCTGTTTCACTCATCTGTTTCATCAACTGATTCTGTCCCCCGTTTCACACTCCTTTTTCGTACTCCTATTTCACTCCCCTGCTTCACTCCCCTTCTTCACTCCCTTGTTTCAACCTCCTGTTTCAACCTTCTGTTTCAATCCCATTTTACTCCCCTGTTTCAATCTCCTGTTTCAATCTCCTGGTTCAATCTCCTGTTTCAATCTCCTGTTTCAACCTCCTGCTTCCCTCCCCTGCTTCACTCCCCTGTTTCATTCTCCTGTTTCACACCCATGTTTCACTCCCGTGTTACATTCCCCTGTTTCACTCTCCGGTTTCACTCCCCTGTTTCACTCCCATATTTCATTCCCCTGCTTCGCTCTCCTGTTTCGCTCTCCTGATTGACTGTACTGTTTCACACTCCCCGGTTTCACTCCCGTTTCGCTCTCCTGTTTCGCACTCTTGTTTCGCACTCCTGTTTCACTCCCCTGCTTCACTCCCCGCTTCACTCCCTGTTTCACTCTCCTGTTTCACTCTCCTATTTCACTCTCCTGTTTCGCTCTCCTGTTTCGGTCTCCTGTTTCGCTCTCCTGTTTCGCACTCCTGTTTCACACTGCCCTGTTTCACTCCTGCATTACATTCTCCTATTTCACTGCCCTGTTTTGCACTCCCATGTTTCACTCTCCTGTTTTACTCTCCCCTGTTTCACTCCCCGATTGACTGTACTGTTTCACACTCCCCTGTTTCACCCCCGTTTCACTCTCCTGTTTCACTCCCCTGATACACTCTCCTGTTTCACTCCCCTGTTTCACTCCCCTGTTTCACTCCCCTGTTTCACTCCTCTGTTTCACTCATCTGTTTCACTCAACTGATTCTGTACCTTTTTTCACTCTCCTTTTTTGTACTCCCGTTTCACTCCCCTGTTTCACTCCTCTGCTTCACTCCCCTCCTTCAATCTCCTGTTTCAATTCCCTGTTTCAATCGCCTGTTTCACTCTCGTGTTTCACTCTCGTGTTTCACTCTTGTGTTTCACTCTCGTGTTTCAATCTCCTGTTTCACTCTCGTGTTTCACTCTCGTGTTTCATTCGTGCCTAACTCCACTGTTTTACTCCCCTGTTTCACTCTCCTGTTTTGCTCTCCCTGTTTCAATCCCCTGTTTCACTCCCATATTTCATTTTCCTGTTTCATTCCCATGCTTCACCCCCCTGTTTCACTCATCTGTTTCATCAACTGATTCTGTCACCCGTTTCACACTCCTTTTTCGTACTCCCATTTCACTCCCCTGCTTCAATCCCATGCTTCGCTCCCATGCTTCGCTGCCCTGCTTCGTTCCCCTGCTTCACTCCCCTGCTTCATTCCACTGTTTCAATCTTTTGTTTCAATCTCCTGCTTCCCTCGCCTGCTTCCCTAGCCTGCTTCCCTCCCCTGCTCCACTTTCCTGTTTCATTCTCCTGTTTCACTCTCGTGTTTCACTCCCATGTTTCACTCCCCTGTTTCACTCTCCTGCTTCACTCTCCTGCTTCACTCCCTTGTTTTACTCCCCTGTTTCACTCTCCTGTTTCATTCCCATATTTCACTCCCATGCTTCACTCCCCTGTTTCACTCATCTGTTTCACTCAACTGATTCTCTCTCCCATTTCTGTCTCCTTTTTCGTACTCCCATTTCACTCCCCTGCTTCACTCCCCTGCTTCGTTCCCCTCCTTCACTCCTCTGCTTCACAGGCCTGTTTCAATCTTTTGTTTCAATCTCCTGCTTCCCTCCTCTGCTTCCCTCCCCTGCTTCTCTCCCCTGCTTCCCTCCCCTGCTCCACTCTCCTGTTTCACTCTCCTGTTTCACTCTCCTTTTTCAATCCCATGCTTCACTCCACTGTTTCACTCCCCTCTTTCACTCCCCTGTTTCACTCCCATGCTTCACTCCCCGTTTCACTCATCTGTTTCACACAGCTGATTCAGTCCCCCGTTTCACTCTCCTTTTTCGTACTCCCATTTCACTCCCCTGCTTCACTCCCCTGCTTCAATCTCCTGCTTCAATCTCCATTATCAATCTCGTGTTTCAATCTCATGTTTCAAACTCCTGCTTCACTCCCCTGCTTCCCTCCACTGCTTCCCTTCACAGCTTCCCTCCCCTGCTTCACTCCCCTGCTTCAATCTCCTGCTCCACTCTCGTGTTTCACTCTCCTGTTTCACTCCCTTGTTTTACTTCCCTGTTTTACTCTCCTGTTTCACTCCCATATTTCATTTTCCTGTTTCACTCCCATGCTTCACTCCCAAGCTTCACTCCCCTGTTTCACTCCCCTGTTTCACTCCTCTGTTTCACTCAGCTGTTTCACCCAATTGATTCTGTTCCTTTTTTCACTCTCCTTTTTTGTACTCCCGTTTCACTCCCCTGTTTCACTCCCCTGCTTCTCTCCGCTCCTTCAATCTCTTGTTTCAATTCCCTGTTTCAATCCCTTGTTTCACTCTCGTGTTTCACTCTCGTGTTTCACTCTCGTGTTTCACTCTCCTGTTTCACTCTCCTGTTTCACTCTCCTGTTTCACTCTCGTGTTTCACTCTCGTGTTTCATTCGTGTTTAACTCCATTGTTTTACTCCCCTGTTTCACTCTCCTGTTTTGCTCTCCCTGTTTCAATCCCCTGTTTCACTCCCATATTTCATTTTCCTGTTTCATTCCCATGCTTCACCCCCTGTTTCACCCATCTGTTTCATCAACTGATTCTGTCCCCCGTTTCACACTCCTTTTTCGTACTCCCATTTCACTCCCCTGCTTCACTCCCCTGCTTCACTGCCCTGCTTCATTCCCCTGCTTCACTCCCCTGCTTCACTCCACTGTTTCAATCTTTTGTTTCAATCTCCTGCTTCCCACCCCTGCTTCCCTCGCCTGCTTCCCTCCCCTGCTCCACTCTCCTGTTTCATTCTCCTGTTTCACTCTCCTGTTTCATTCTCCTGTTTCATTCTCCTGTTTCACTCTCCTGTTCCACTCTGCTGTTTCACTCTCGTGTTCCACTCTCCTGTTTCACTCTCCTGTTTCACTCTCCTGTTTCACTCTCCTGTTTCACTCCCTTGTTTTACTCCCGTTTTCCTCTCCTGTTTCACTCCCATATTTCATTTTCCTGTTTCACTCCCATGCTTCACTCCCATGCTTCACTCCCCTGTTTCACTCCTCTGTTTCACTCCCCTGTTTCACTCCTCTGTTTCACTCATCTGTTTCACTCAACTGATTCTGTCCCTTTTTTCACTCTCCTTTTTTGTACTCCCGTTTCACTCCCCTGTTTCACTCCCCTGCTTCACTCCCCTCCTTCAATCTCTTGTTTCAATTCCCTGTTTCAATCCCTTGTTTCACTCTTGTGTTTCACTCTCATGTTTCACTCTCGTGTTTCACACTCCTGTTTCACTCTCCTGTTTCACTCTCGTGTTTCATTCTCATGTTTCATTCTCGTGTTTCATTCGTTTTTAACTCCACTGTTTTACTCCCCTGTTTCACTCGCCTGTTTTGCTCTCCCTGTTTCAATCCCCTGTTTCACTCCAATATTTAATTTTCCTGTTTCATTCCCATGCTTCACCCCCCTGTTTCACTCATCTGTTTCATCAACTGATTCTGTCCACCGTTTCACACTCCTTTTTCGTACTCCTATTTCACTCCCCTGCTTCACTCCCCTGCTTCACTGCCCTGCTTCGTTCCCCTGCTTCACTCCCCTGCTTCACTCTCATGTTTCAATCTTTTGTTTCAATCTCCTGCTTCCCTCCCCTGCTTCCCTCGCCTGCTTCCCTCCCCTGCTCCACTCTCCTGTTTCATTCTCCTGTTTCACTCTCGTGTTTCACTCCCATGTTTCACTCCACTGCTTCACTCCCCTGTTTCACTCCCCTGTTTCAATCTCCTGTTTCACTCTCCTGCCTCACTCTCCTGCTTCACTCTCCTACTTCACTCCCTTGTTTTATTCCCCTGTTTCACTCTCCTGTTTCATTCCCATATTTCACTCCCATGCTTCACTCCCCTGTTTCACTCATCTGTTTCACTCAACTGATTCTGTCCCCCGTTTCACTCTCCTTTTTCGTACTCCCATTTCACTCCCCTGCTTCACTCCCCTGCTTCAATCTCCTGCTTCAATCTCCTGTATCAATCTCGTGTTTCAATCTCATGTTTCAAACTCCTGCTTCACTCCCCTGCTTCCCTCCCCTGCTTCCCTCCACTGCTTCCCTCCTCTGCTTCCCTCCCCTGCTTCACTCCCCTGCTTCAATCTCCTGTTTCAATCTTTTCTTTCAATCTCCTGCTTCCCTCCCCTGCTTCCTCCTCTGCTTCCCTCTCCTGCTCCACTCTCGTGTTTCACTCTCCTGTTTCACTCTCCTGTTTCACTCTCCTCTTTCACTCTCCTGTTTCACTCCCTTGTTTTACTCCCCTGTTTTACTCTCCTGTTTCACTCCCATATTTCATTTTCCTTTTTCACTCCCATGCTTCACTCCCATGCTTCACTCCCCTCTTTCACTCCCCTGTTTCACTCCCCTGTTTCACTCCTCTGTTTCACTCATCTCTTTCACTCAACTGATTCTGTCCCCTTTTTTCACTCTCCTTTTTTGTACTCCCATTTCACTCCCCTGTTTCACTCCCCTGCTTCACTCCCCTCCTTCAATCTCCTGTTTCAATTCCCTGTTTCAATCCCCTGTTTCACTCTCATGTTTCTCTCTCGTGTTTCACTCTTGTGTTTCACTCTCGTGTTTCAATCTCCAGTTTCACTCTCATGTTTCACTCTCGTGTTTCATTCGTGCCTAACTCCACTGTTTTACTCCCCTGTTTCACTCTCCTGTTTTGCTCTCCCTGTTTCAATCCCCTGTTTCACTCCCATATTTCATTTTCCTGTTTCATTCCATGCTTCACCCCCCTGTTTCACTCATCTGTTTCATCAACTGATTCTGTCCCCCGTTTCACATTCCTTTTTCGTACTCCTATTTCACTCCCCTGCTTCACTCCCCTTCTTCACTCCCTTGTTTCAACCTCCTGTTTCAACCTTCTGTTTCAATCCCATTTTACTCCCCTGTTTCAATCTCCTGTTTCAATCTCCTGGTTCAATCTCCTGTTTCAATCTCCTGTTTCAACCTCCTGCTTCCCTCCCCTGCTTCACTCCCCTGTTTCATTCTCCTGTTTCACACCCATGTTTCACTCCCGTGTTACATTCCCCTGTTTCACTCTCCGGTTTCACTCCCCTGTTTCACTCCCATATTTCATTCCCCTGCTTCGCTCTCCTGTTTCGCTCTCCTGATTGACTGTACTGTTTCACACTCCCCGGTTTCACTCCCGTTTCGCTCTCCTGTTTCGCACTCTTGTTTCGCACTCCTGTTTCACTCCCCTGCTTCACTCCCCGCTTCACTCCCTGTTTCACTCTCCTGTTTCACTCTCCTATTTCACTCTCCTGTTTCGCTCTCCTGTTTCGGTCTCCTGTTTCGCTCTCCTGTTTCGCACTCCTGTTTCACACTGCCCTGTTTCACTCCTGCATTACATTCTCCTTTTTCACTGCCCTGTTTTGCACTCCCATGTTTCACTCTCCTGTTTTACTCTCCCCTGTTTCACTCCCCGATTGACTGTACTGTTTCACACTCCCCTGTTTCACCCCCGTTTCACTCTCCTGTTTCACTCCCCTGATACACTCTCCTGTTTCACTCCCCTGTTTCACTCCCCTGTTTCACTCCCCTGTTTCACTCCTCTGTTTCACTCATCTGTTTCACTCAACTGATTCTGTCCCCTTTTTCACTCTCCTTTTTTGTACTCCCGTTTCACTCCCCTGTTTCACTCCTCTGCTTCACTCCCCTCCTTCAATCTCCTGTTTCAATTCCCTGTTTCAATCGCCTGTTTCACTCTCGTGTTTCACTCTCGTGTTTCACTCTTGTGTTTCACTCTCGTGTTTCAATCTCCTGTTTCACTCTCGTGTTTCACTCTCATGTTTCATTCGTGCCTAACTCCACTGTTTTACTCCCCTGTTTCACTCTCCTGTTTTGCTCTCCCTGTTTCAATCCCCTGTTTCACTCCCATATTTCATTTTCCTGTTTCATTCCCATGCTTCACCCCCCTGTTTCACTCATCTGTTTCATCAACTGATTCTGTCACCCGTTTCACACTCCTTTTTCGTACTCCCATTTCACTCCCCTGCTTCAATCCCATGCTTCGCTGCCCTGCTTCGTTCCCCTGCTTCACTCCCCTGCTTCATTCCACTGTTTCAATCTTTTGTTTCAATCTCCTGCTTCCCTCGCCTGCTTCCCTAGCCTGCTTCCCTCCCCTGCTCCACTTTCCTGTTTCATTCTCCTGTTTCACTCTCGTGTTTCACTCCCATGTTTCACTCCCCTGTTTCACTCTCCTGCTTCACTCCCCTGTTTCACTCTCCTGCTTCACTCCCCTGTTTCACTCTCCTGCTTCCCTCCCCTGCTTCAATCTCCTGTTTCAATCTTTTCTTTCAATCTCCTGCTTCCCTCCCCTGCTTCCTCCTCTGCATCCCTCCCCTGCTCCACTCTCGTGTTTCACTCTCCTGTTTCACTCTCCTGTTTCACTCTCCTGTTTCACTCTCCTGTTTCACTCTCCTCGTTCACTCTCCTGTTTCACTCCCTTGTTTTACTTCCCTGTTTTACTCTCCTGTTTCACTCCCATATTTCATTTTCCTGTTTCACTCCCATGCTTCACTCCCATGCTTCACTCCCCTGTTTCACTCCCCTGTTTCACTCCCCTGTTTCACTCCTCTGTTTCACTCATCTGTTTCACTCAACTGATTCTGTCCCTTTTTTCACTCTCCTTTTTTGTACTCCCGTTTCACTCCCCTGTTTCACTCCTCTGCTTCACTCCCCTCCTTCAATCTCTTGTTTCAATTCCCTGTTTCAATCCCTTGTTTCACTCTCGTGTTTCACTCTCGTGTTTCACTCTCGTGTTTTACTCTCCTGTTTCACTCTCGTGTTTCACTCTCGTGTTTCATTCGTGTTTAACTCCATTGTTTTACTCCCCTGTTTCACTCTCCTGTTTTGCTCTCCCTGTTTCAATCCCCTGTTTCACTCCCATATTTCATTTTCCTGTTTCATTCCCATGCTTCACCCCCCTCTTTCACTCATCTGTTTCATCAACTGATTCTGTCCCCCGTTTCACACTCCTTTTTCGTACTCCCATTTCACTCCCCTGCTTCACTCCCCTTCTTCACTGCCCTGCTTTGTTCCCCTGCTTCACTCCCTTGCTTCACTCCCCTGTTTCAATCTTTTGTTTCAATCTCCTGCTTCCCTCCCCTGCTTCCCTCACCCGCTTCCCTCCACTGCTCCACTCTCCTGTTTCATTCTCCTGTTTCACTCTCCTGTTTCACTCTCCTGTTTCATTATCCTGTTTCACTCTCCTGTTCCACTCTCCTGTTCACTCTCCTGTTTCACTCTCCTGTTTCACTCTCCTGTTTCATTCTCCTGTTTCATTCTCCTGTTTCACTCTCCTGTTCCACTCTCCTGTTTCACTCTCGTGTTCCACACTCCTGTTTCACTCTCCTGTTTCACTCTGCTGTTTTACTCTCCTGTTTCATTCTTCTATTTTGCAGCCCTGTTTCACTCTCCTGTTCCACTCTCAAGTTTCACTCTCGTTTTTCACTCTCCTGTTTCATTCTCCTTTTTTGCAGCCCTGTTTCACTCTCGTGTTTCACTCTCGTGTTTCACTATCGTGTTTCACTCTCCGGATCCAGTCGCCTTTTTCACTCCCCTGTTTCACTCCCCTGTTTCACACCCTTGTTTCACTCCCCTGTTTCACTCCTCTGTTTCACTCATCTGTTTCTCTCAACTGATTTTGTCCCTTTTTTCACTCTCCTTTTTTGTACTTCCGTTTCACTCCCCTGTTTCACTCCCCTGCTTCACTCCCCTCCTTCAATCTCTTCTTTCAATTCCCTGTTTCAATCCCTTGTTTCACTCTCGTGTTTCACTCTCGTGTTTCACTCTCCTGTTTCACTCTCCTGTTTCACTCTCCTGTTTCACTCTCGTGTTTCATTCGTGTTTAACTCCATTGTTTTACTCCCCTGTTTCACTCTCCTGTTTTGCTCTCCCTGTTTCAATCCCCTGTTTCACTCCCATATTTCATTTTCCTGTTTCATTCCCATACTTCACCCCACTCTTTCACTCATCTGTTTCATCAACTGATTCTGTCCCCCGTTTCACACTCCTTTTTCGTACTCCCATTTCACTCCCCTGCTTCACTCCCCTGCTTCACTGCCCTGCTTCGTTCCCCTGCTTCATTCCCCTGCTTCACTCCCCTGTTTCAATCTTTTGTTTCAATCTCCTGCTTCCCTCGCCTGCTTCCCTCGCCTGCTTCCCTCCACTGCTGCACTCTCCTGTTTCATTCTCCTGTTTCACTCTCGTGTTTCACTCCCATGTTTCACTCCCTTGTTTTACTCCCCTATTTCACTCTCCTGTTTCATTCCCATATTTCACTCCCATGCTTCACTCCCCTGTTTCACTCATCTGTATCACTCAACTGATTCTGTCCCCCATTTCACTCTCCTTTTTCGTACTCCCATTTCACTCCCCTGCTTCACTCCCCTGCTTCGTTCCCCTGCTTCACTCCCCTGCTTCGCAGCCCTGTTTCAATCTTTTGTTTCAATCTCCTGCTTCCCTCTTCTGCTTCCCTCCTCTGCTTCTCTCCCTTGCTTCCCTCCCCTGCTCCACTCTCCTGTTTCACTCTCCTGTTTCACTCTCCTGTTTCACTCCCATGCTTCACTCCACTGTTTCACTCCCCTGTTTCACTCTCCTGTTTCACTCCATTGTTTTTCTCCCCTGCTCCACTCTCCTGTTTCACTCTCCTGTTTCACTCTCCTGTTTCACTCCCCTGTTTCACTACCCTGTGTCACTCCCCTGTTTCACTCCCTTTTTTTTCTCCCTTGTTTCAGTCTCCTGTTTCACTCTCCTGTTTCACTCCCAAATTTAATTTTCCAGTTTCACTCCCATGCTTCACTCCCCTGTTTCACTCATCCGTTTCACTCAACTGATTCTGTCCCCTCTTTCACTCCCCTGTTTCACTCCCCTGCTTCACTCCCCTGCTGTCCTCCCCTGCTTCCCTCCCCTGCTCCACTCTCCTGTTTCACTCTCGTATTTCACTCTCCAGTTCCACTCTCCTGTTTCACTCTCCTGATTCACTCTCCTGTTCCACTCACGTGTTTCACTCTCGTGTTTCACTCCCCTGTTTCGCTCCCCTGTTTCGCTCCCCTGTTTCGCTCTCCCGTTTCAGTCTCCTGTTTCAATCGACTGTTTCAATTGCCTGTTTTACTCATGTGCTTTACTCTGGTGCTTTACACTCGTGCTTTACTCTCATGCTTTACTTTCGTGCTTTACTCTCGTGTTTCATTCTCGTGTTTCACTATCGTGTTTCACTCTCGTGTTCCACTCTCCTGTTCCACTCTCCTGTTTCACTCTCCTGTTTCACTCTCCTGTTTCATTCTCCTGTTTCATTCTCCTGTTTCACTCTCCTGTTCCACTCTCCTGTTTCACTCTCGTGTTCCACTCTCCTGTTTCACTCTCCTGTTTCACTCTGCTGTTTTACTCTCCTGTTTCATTCTTCTATTTTGCAGCCCTGTTTCAGCCTCCTGTTTCACTCTCCTGTTTCACTCTCCTTTTTCACTCTCCTGTTCCACTCTCAAGTATCACTCTCGTGTTTCACTCTCCTGTTTCATTCTTTTTTTTTTGCAGCCCTGTTTCACTCTCCTGTTTCACTCTCCTGTTTCACTCTCCTGATTCACTCTCCTGTTCCAATCACGTGTTTCACTCTCGTGTTTCACTCCCCTGTTTCGCTCCCCTGTTTCGCTCCCCTGTTTCGCTCTCCCGTTTCACTCTCCTGTTTCAATCGACTGTTTCAATTGCCTGTTTTACTCATGTGCTTTACTCTCGTGCTTTACACTCGTGCTTTACTCTCATGCTTTACTTTCGTGCTTTACTCTCGTGTTTCACTCTCGTGTTTCACTCTCCTGTTTCACTCCCCTATTTCACTCCCCTGTTTCACTCCCCTGTTTCACTCCCTTTTTTTTCTCCCCTGTTTCACTCTCCAGTTTCACTCCCATGCTTCACTCCCCTGTTTCACTCCCCTGTTTCACTCCCCTGTTTCAATCTCCTGTTTCACTCTCCTGTTTCACTCTCCTGTTTCACTCCATTGTTTTTCTCCCCTGTTTCACTCTCCTGTTTCACTCTCCTGTTTCACTCAACTGATTCTGTCCCCTCTTTCACTCCCCTGTTTCACTCCCCTGCTTCACTCCCCTGCTGTCCTCCCCTGCTTCCCTCCCCTGCTCCACTCTCCTGTGTAACTCTCCTTTTTTGCAGCCCTGTTTCACTCTCATGTTTCACTCTCGTGTTTCACTCTCGCGTTTCACTCTTGTGTTTCACTCTCGTGTTTCATTCTCATGTTTCACTCTCGTGTTTCACTCTCGTGTTTCACTCACCTGTTTCACTCCCCTGTTTCACCCAACTGATTCTGTCCCCCCGTTTCAGTCTCCTTTTTCATAATCCCATTTTCCTCCCCCATTTCACTCCCATGTTTCACTCCCCTGCTTCACTGCTCTGCTTCACTCCCCTGCTTCACTCACCTGCTTCAGTCTCCTGTTTCAAACTTTTGTTTCAATCTCCTGCTTCCCTCCACTGCTCCACTCTCCTGTTTCACACTCATGTTTTGCAGCCCTGTTTCACTCTCGTGTTTCACTCGCGTGTTTCACTCTCCTGTTTCATTCTCCTGTTTCACTGTCCTGTTTCACTCCCATGCTTCACTCCCCTGTTTGACTCCCCTGTTTCACTACCCTGCTTCACTCCCCTGCTTCACTCCTCTGCTTCACTCCCCTGCTTCACTCCCCTGCTTCAATCTCTTGTTTCAATCTCTTGTTTCAATCTCTTGTTTCAATCACCTGTCTCAATCTCCTGTTTCAATCTCCTGCTTCCCTCCCCCGCTCCGCTCTCCTGTTTCCATCTCCTGTTTTGCAGCCTTGTTTCACTCCACTGTTGTACTCTCATGTTTCATTCTCCTGTTTCTCTCTCGTGTTTCTCTCTCGTGTTTCAATCCCCTGTTTCACTCTCCATTTTCGTGCTCCCGTTTCACTCCCCCATTTCACTCCCAGATTTCACTCCCCTGCTTCACTCCCCTGCTTCGATCTCCTGTTTCACTCTCCTGTTTCACTATCCTGTTTCACTCTCCTGTTTCACTCTCCTGTTTCACTCTCCTATTTCACTCTCCTATTTCACTCCCTTGTTTTTCTTCCCTGTTTCACGCTCCTGTTTCACTCCCATATTTCATTTTCCTGTTTCACTCCCATGGTTCACTCCCCTGTTTCACACAACTGTTTCACTCAACTGATTCACTCTCCTTTTTCGTACACCCATTTCACCCCCCCTGCTTCACTCCCCTGCTTCACTCCCTTGCTTCACTCCCCTGTTTCACTCCCTGGTTTTACTTCCCTGTTTCACTCTCCTGTTTCACTCTCGTGTTTCACTCTCGTGTTTCATTCGTGTTTAACTCCATTGTTTTACTCCCCTGTTTCACTCTCCTGTTTTGCTCTCCCTGTTTCAATCCCCTGTTTCACTCCCATATTTCATTTTCCTGTTTCATTCCCATGCTTCACCCCCCTCTTTCACTCATCTGTTTCATCAACTGATTCTGTCCCCCGTTTCACACTCCTTTTTCGTACTCCCATTTCACTCCCCTGCTTCACTCCCCTGCTTCACTGCCCTGCTTCGTTCCCCTGCTTCATTCCCCTGCTTCACTCCCCTGTTTCAATCTTTTGTTTCAATCTCCTGCTTCCCTTGCCTGCTTCCCTCTCCTGCTTCCCTCCACTGCTCCACTCTCCTGTTTCATTCTCCTGTTTCACTCTCGTGTTTCACTCCCATGTTTCACTCCCTTGTTTTACTCCCCTATTTCACTCTCCTGTTTCATTCCCATATTTCACTCCCATGCTTCACTCCCCTGTTTCACTCATCTGTATCACTCAACTGATTCTGTCCCCCATTTCACTCTCCTTTTTCGTACTCCCATTTCACTCCCCTGCTTCACTCCCCTGCTTCGTTCCCCTGCTTCACTCCCCTGCTTCGCAGCCCTGTTTCAATCTTTTGTTTCAATCTCCTGCTTCCCTCCTCTGCTTCCCTCCTCTGCTTCTCTCCCTTGCTTCCCTCCCTTGCTCCACTCTCCTGTTTCACTCTCCTGTTTCACTCCCATGCTTCACTCCACTGTTTCACTCCCCTGTTTCACTCTCCTTTTTCACTCCATTGTTTTTCTCCCCTGTGTCACTCCCCTGTTTCACTCCCTTTTTTTTCTCCCTTGTTTCAGTCTCCTGTTTCACTCTCCTGTTTCACTCCCAAATTTAATTTTCCAGTTTCACTCCCATGCTTCACTCCCCTGTTTCACTCATCTGTTTCACTCAACTGATTCTGTCCCCTCTTTCACTCCCCTGTTTCACTCCCCTGCTTCACTCCCCTGCTGTCCTCCCCTGCTTCCCTCCCCTGCTCCACTCTCCTGTTTCACTCTCGTATTTCACTCTCCAGTTCCACTCTCCTGTTTCACTCTCCTGATTCACTCTCCTGTTCCACTCACGTGTTTCACTCTCGTGTTTCACTCCCCTGTTTCGCTCCCCTGTTTCGCTCCCCTGTTTCGCTCTCCCATTTCATTCTCCTGTTTCAATCGACTGTTTCAATTGCCTGTTTTACTCATGTGCTTTACTCTCGTGCTTTACACTCGTGCTTTACTCTCATGCTTTACTTTCGTGCTTTACTCTCGTGTTTCATTCTCGTGTTTCACTCTCGTGTTTCACTCTCGTGTTTCACTCTCCTGATCCAGTCGCCTGTTTCACTCCCCTGTTTCACTCCCCTGTTTCACTACCCTCTTTCACTCTACTGTTTCACTCGACTGTTTCACTGCACTGTTTCACTCTCCTGATCCAGTCGCCTGTTTCACTCCCTTGTTTCACTCCCCTGTTTCACTACCCTCTTTCACTCTACTGTTTCACTCGACTGTTTCACTGCACTGTTTCACTCTCCTGATCCAGTCGCCTGTTTCACTCTCCTGTTTCACTCTTCTGTTTCACTCCCATATTTCAGTTTGCTGTTTCACTCCCAAGCTTCACTCCCCGTTTCACTCATCTGTTTCACACAGCTGATTCAGTCCCCTGTTTCACTCTCCTTTTTCGTACTCCCATTTCACTCCCCTGCTTCACTCCCCTGCTTCAATCTCCTGCTTCAATCTCCTGTATCAATCTCGTGTTTCAATCTCATGTTTCAAACTCTTGCTTCACTCCCCTGCTTCCCTCCCCTGCTTCCCTCCACTGCTTCCCTCCCCTGCTTCAATCCCCTGCTTCAATCTCCTGTTTCAATCTTTTCTTTCAATCTCCTGCTTCCCTCCCCTGCTTCCTCCTCTGCTTCCCTCCCCTGCTCCACTCTCGTGTTTCACTCTCCTGTTTCACTCTCCTGTTTCACTCTCCTGTTTCACTCTCCTGTTTCACTCTCCTCTTTCACTCTCCTGTTTCACTCCCTTGTTTTACTTCCCTGTTTTACTCTCCTGTTTCACTCCCATATTTCATTTTCCTGTTTCACTCCCATGCTTCACTCCCATGCTTCACTCCCCTCTTTCACACCCCTGTTTCACTCCCCTGTTTCACTCCTCTGTTTCACTCATCTGTTTCACTCAACTGATTCTGTCCCTTTTTTCACTCTCCTTTTTTGTACTCCCGTTTCACTCCCCTGTTTCACTCCTCTGCTTCACTCCCCTCCTTCAATCTCTTGTTTCAATTCCCTGTTTCAATCCCTTGTTTCACTCTCGTGTTTCACTCTCGTGTTTCACTCTCGTGTTTTACTCTCGTGTTTCACTCTCGTGTTTCACTCTCGTGTTTCACTCTCGTGTTTCACTCTCCTGTTTCACTCTCGTGTTTCACTCTCGTGTTTCATTCGTGTTTAACTCCATTGTTTTACTCCCCTGTTTCACTCTCCTGTTTTGCTCTCCCTGTTTCAATCCGCTGTTTCACTCCCATATTTCATTTTCCTGTTTCATTCCCATGCTTCACCCCCCTCTTTCACTCATCTGTTTCATCAACTGATTCTGTCCCCCGTTTCACACTCCTTTTTCGTACTCCCATTTCACTCCCCTGCTTCACTCCCCTGCTTCACTGCCCTGCTTCGTTCCCCTGCTTCACTCCCCTGCTTCACTCCCCTGTTTCAATCTTTTGTTTCAATCTCCTGCTTCCCTCCCCTGCTTCCCTCACCCGCTTCCCTCCCCTTCTCCACTCTCCTGTTTCATTCTCCTGTTTCACTCTCCTGTTTCACTCTCCTGTTTCATTATCCTGTTTCACTCTCCTGTTCCACACTCCTGTTCCACTCTCCTGTTTCACTCTCCTGTTTCACTCTCCTGTTTCATTCTCCTGTTTCATTCTCCTGTTTCACTCTCTTGTTCCACTCTCCTGTTTCACTCTCGTGTTCCACTCTCCTGTTTCACTCTCCTGTTTCACTCTGCTGTTTTACTCTCCTGTTTCATTCTTCTATTTTGCAGCCCTGTTTCACTCTCCTGTTCCACTCTCAAGTTTCACTCTCGTTTTTCACTCTCCTGTTTCATTCTCCTTTTTTGCAGCCCTGTTTCAATCTCCTGTTTCACTCTAATGTTTCACTCTCCTGTTTCAAATGCCTGTTTCAATCGCCTGTTTTACTCACTTGCTTTACTCTCGTGCTTTACACTCGTGCTTTACTCTCGTGCTTTACTTTCGTGCTTTACTCTCGTGTTTCACTCTCGTGTTTCACTATCGTGTTTCACTCTCCTGATCCAGTCGCCTTTTTCACTCCCCTGTTTCACTCCCCTGTTTCACTCCCCTGTTTCACTCCCCTGTTTCACTCCCCTGTTTCACTCCTCTGTTTCACTCATCTGTTTCTCTCAACTGATTTTGTCCCTTTTTTCACTCTCCTTTTTTGTACTTCCGTTTCACTCCCCTGTTTCACTCCCCTGCTTCACTCCCCTCCTTCAATCTCTTGTTTCAATTCCCTGTTTCAATCCCTTGTTTCACTCTCGAAGTTTCACTCTCGTGTTTCACTCTCGTGTTTCACTCTCCTGTTTCACTCTCCTGTTTCACTCTCCTGTTTCACTCTCGTGTTTCACTCTCGTGTTTCATTCGTGTTTAACTCCATTGTTTTACTCCCCTGTTTCACTCTCCTGTTTTGCTCTCCCTGTTTCAATCCGCTGTTTCACTCCCATATTTCATTTTCCTGTTTCATTCCCATGCTTCACCCCCCTCTTTCACTCATCTGTTTCATCAACTGATTCTGTCCCCCATTTCACACTCCTTTTTCGTACTCCCATTTCACTCCCCTGCTTCACTCCCCTGCTTCACTGCCCTGCTTCGTTCCCCTGCTTCATTCCCCTGCTTCACTCCCCTGTTTCAATCTTTTGTTTCAATCTCCTGCTTCCCTTGCCTGCTTCCCTCGCCTGCTTCCCTCCACTGCTCCACTCTCCTGTTTCATTCTCCTGTTTCACTCTCGTGTTTCACTCCCATGTTTCACTCCCTTGTTTTACTCCCCTATTTCACTCTCCTGTTTCATTCCCATATTTCACTCCCATGCTTCACTCCCCTGTTTCACTCATCTGTATCACTCAACTGATTCTGTCCCCCATTTCACTCTCCTTTTTCATACTCCCATTTCACTCCCCTGCTTCACTCCCCTGCTTCGTTCCCCTGCTTCACTCCCCTGCTTCGCAGCCCTGTTTCAATCTTTTGTTTCAATCTCCTGCTTCCCTCCTCTGCTTCCCTCCTCTGCTTCTCTCCCTTGCTTCCCTCCCCTGCTCCACTCTCCTGTTTCACTCTCCTGTTTCACTCTCCTGTTTCACTCCCATGCTTCACTCCACTGTTTCACTCCCCTGTTTCACTCTCCTGTTTCACTCCATTGTTTTTCTCCCCTGTTTCACTCTCCTGTTTCACTCCCCTGTTTCACTACCCTGTGTCACTCCCCTGTTTCACTCCCTTTTTTTTCTCCCTTGTTTCACTCTCCTGTTTCACTCTCCTGTTTCACTCCCAAATTTAATTTTCCAGTTTCACTCCCATGCTTCACTCCCCTGTTTCACTCATCTGTTTCACTCAACTGATTCTGTCCCCTCTTTCACTCCCCTGTTTCACTCCCCTGCTTCACTCCCCTGCTGTCCACCCCTGCTTCCCTCCCCTGCTCCACTCTCCTGTTTCACTCTCGTATTTCACTCTCCAGTTCCACTCTCCTGTTTCACTCTCCTGATTCACTCTCCTGTTCCACTCACGTGTTTCACTCTCGTGTTTCACTCCCCTGTTTCGCTCCCCTGTTTCGCTCCCCTGTTTCGCTCTCCCGTTTCACTCTCCTGTTTCAATCGACTGTTTCAATTGCCTGTTTTACTCATGTGCTTTACTCTCGTGCTTTACACTCGTGCTTTACTCTCATGCTTTACTTTCGTGCTTTACTCTCGTGTTTCATTCTCGTGTTTCACTCTCGTGTTTCACTCTCGTGTTTCACTCTCCTGATCCAGTCGCCTGTTTCACTCTCCTGTTTCACTCCCCTGTTTCACTACCCTCTTTCACTCTACTGTTTCACTCGACTGTTTCACTGCACTGTTTCACTCTCCTGATCCAGTCGCCTGTTTCACTCTCCTGTTTCACTCCCATGCTTCACTCTCGTGTTTCACTCCCCTGTTTCGCTCCCCTGTTTCGCTCCCCTGTTTCGCTCTCCCATTTCACTCTCCTGTTTCAATCGACTGTTTCAATTGCCTGTTTTACTCATGTGCTTTACTCTCGTGCTTTACACTCGTGCTTTACTCTCATGCTTTACTTTCGTGCTTTACTCTCGTGTTTCATTCTCGTGTTTCACTCTCGTGTTTCACTCTCGTGTTTCACTCTCCTGATCCAGTCGCCTGTTTCACTCCCCTGTTTCACGACCCTCATTCACTCCACTGTTTCACTCCACTGTTTCACTGCACTGTATCACTCTCCTGATCCAGTCGCCTGTTTCACTCTCCTGTTTCACTCTTCTGTTTCACTCCCATATTTCAGTTTGCTGTTTCACTCCCATGCTTCACCCCCCTCTTTCACTCATCTGTTTCACACAGCTGATTCTGTCCCCCGTTTCAATCTCCTTTTTCGTACTCCCATTTCACTCCCCTGCTTCACTCCCCTGCTTCACTGCCCTGCTTTGTTCCCCTGCTTCACTCCCCTGCTTCAATCTCCTGCTTCAATCTCCTGTATCAATCTCGTGTTTCAATCTCATGTTTCAAACTCTTGCTTCACTCCCGTGCTTCCCTCCCCTGCTTCCCTCCACTGCTTCCCTCCACTGCTTCACTCCCCTGCTTCACTCCCCTGCTTCAATCTCCAGTTTCAATCTTTTCTTTCAATCTCCTGCTTCCCTCCCCTGCTTCCTCCTCTGCTTCCCTCCCCTGCTCCACTCTCGTGTTTCACTCTCCTGTTTCACTCTCCTGTTTCACTCTCCTCTTTCACTCTCCTGTTTCACTCCCTTGTTTTACTTCCCTGTTTTACTCTCCTGTTTCACTCCCATATTACATTTTCCTGTTTCACTCCCATGCTTCACTGCCATGCTTCACTCCCCTGTTTCACTCCCCTGTTTCACTCCCCTGTTTCACTCCTCTGTTTCACTCATCTGTTTCACTCAACTGATTCTGTCCCTTTTTTCACTCTCCTTTTTTGTACTCCCGTTTCACTCCCCTGTTTCACTCCTCTGCTTCACTCCCCTCCTTCAATCTCTTGTTTCAATTCCCTGTTTCAATCCCTTGTTTCACTCTCGTGTTTCACTCTCGTGTTTCACTCTCGTGTTTTACTCTCCTGTTTCATTCTCGTGTTTCACTCTCGTGTTTCATTCGTGTTTAACTCCATTGTTTTACTCCCCTGTTTCACTCTCCTGTTTTGCTCTCCCTGTTTCAATCCCCTGTTTCACTCCCATATTTCATTTTCCTGTTTCATTCCCATGCTTCACCCCCCTCTTTCACTCATCTGTTTCATCAACTGATTCTGTCCCCCGTTTCACACTCCTTTTTCGTACTCCCATTTCACTCCCCTGCTTCACTCCCCTGCTTCACTGCCCTGCTTTGTTCCCCTGCTTCACTCCCCTGCTTCACTCCCCTGTTTCAATCTTTTGTTTCAATCTCCTGCTTCCCTCCCCTGCTTCCCTCACCCGCTTCCCTCCCCTGCTCCACTCTCCTGTTTCATTCTCCTGTTTCACTCTCCTGTTTCACTCCCCTGCTTCAATCTCCTGTTCCACTCTCCTGTTTCATTCTCCTGTTTCATTCTCCTGTTTCACTCTCCTGTTCCACTCTCCTGTTTCACTCTCGTGTTCCACTCTCCTGTTTCACTCTCCTGTTTCACTCTGCTGTTTTACTCTCCTGTTTCATTCTTCTATTTTGCAGCCCTGTTTCACTCTCCTGTTCCACTCTCAAGTTTCACTCTCGTTTTTCACTCTCCTGTTTCATTCTCCTTTTTTGCAGCCCTGTTTCAATCTCCTGTTTCACTCTCCTGTTTCACTCTCCTGTTTCAATTGCCTGTTTCAATCGCCTGTTTTACTCACTTGCTTTACTCTCGTGCTTTACACTCGTGCTTTACTCTCGTGTTTCACTCTCGTTTTTCACTCTCGTGTTTCACTATCGTGTTTCACTCTCCTGATCCAGTCGCCTTTTTCACTCCCGTGTTTCACTCCCCTGTTTCACTCCTCTGTTTCACTCATCTGTTTCTCTCAACTGATTTTGTCCCTTTTTTCACTCTCCTTTTTTGTACTTCCGTTTCACTCCCCTGTTTCACTCCCCTGCTTCACTCCCCTCCTTCAATCTCTTGTTCAATTCCCTGTTTCAAACCCTTGTTTCACTCTCGTGTTTCACTCTCGTGTTTCACTCTCGTGTTTCACTCTCCTGTTTCACTCTCCTGTTTCACTCTCCTGTTTCACTCTCGTGTTTCACTCTCGTGTTTCATTCGAGTTTAACTCCATTGTTTTACTCCCCTGTTTCACTCTCCTGTTTTGCTCTCCCTGTTTCAATCCCCTGTTTCACTCCCATATTTCATTTTCCTGTTTCATTCCCATGCTTCACCCCCCTCTTTCACTCATCTGTTTCATCAACTGATTCTGTCCCCCGTTTCACACTCCTTTTTCGTACTCCCATTTCACTCCCCTGCTTCACTCCCCTGCTTCACTGCCCTGCTTCGTTCCCCTGCTTCATTCCCCTGCTTCACTCCCCTGTTTCAATCTTTTGTTTCAATCTCCTGCTTCCCTCGCCTGCTTCCCTCGCCTGCTTCCCTCCACTGCTGCACTCTCCTGTTTCATTCTCCTGTTTCACTCTCGTGTTTCACTCCCATGTTTCACTCCCTTGTTTTACTCCCCTATTTCACTCTCCTGTTTCATTCCCATATTTCACTCCCATGCTTCACTCCCCTGTTTCACTCATCTGTATCACTCAACTGATTCTGTCCACCATTTCACTCTCCTTTTTCGTACTCCCATTTCACTCCCCTGCTTCACTCCCCTGCTTCGTTCCCCTGTTTCATTCTCCTGTTTCACTCTCGTGTTTCACTCCCATGTTTCACTCCCTTGTTTTACTCCCCTATTTCACTCTCCTGTTTCATTCCCATATTTCACTCCCATGCTTCACTCCCCTGTTTCACTCATCTGTATCACTCAACTGATTCTGTCCACCATTTCACTCTCCTTTTTCGTACTCCCATTTCACTCCCCTGCTTCACTCCCCTGCTTCGTTCCCCTGCTTCACTCCCCTGCTTCGCAGCCCTGTTTCAATCTTTTGTTTCAATCTCCTGCTTCTCTCTTCGGCTTCCCTCCTCTGCTTCTCTCCCTTGCTTCCCTCCCCTGCTCCACTCTCCTGTTTCACTCTCCTGTTTCACTCTCCTGTTTCACTCCCATGTTTCACTCCACTGTTTCACTCCCCTGTTTCACTCTCCTGTTTCACTCCATTGTTTTTCTCCCCTGTTTCACTCTCATGTGTCACTCCCCTGTTTCACTCCCTTTTTTTTCTCCCTTGTTTCACTCTCCTGTTTCACTCTCCTGTTTCACTCCCAAATTTAATTTTCCAGTTTCACTCCCATGCTTCACTCCCCTGTTTCACTCATCTGTTTCACTCAACTGATTCTGTCCCCTCTTTCACTCCCCTGTTTCACTCCCCTGCTTCACTCCCCTGCTGTCCTCCCCTGCTTCCCTCCCCTGCTCCACTCTCCTGTTTCACTCTCGTATTTCACTCTCCAGTTCCACTCTCCTGTTTCACTCTCCTGATTCACTCTCCTGTTCCACTCACGTGTTTCACTCACGTGTTTCACTCTCGTGTTTCACTCCCCTGTTTTGCTCCCCTGTTTCGCTCCCCTGTTTCGCTCCCCTGTTTCGCTCTCCCGTTTCACTCTCCTGTTTCAATCGACTGTTTCAATTGCCTGTTTTACTCATGTGCTTTACTCTCGTGCTTTACACTCGTGCTTTACTCTCATGCTTTACTTTCGTGCTTTACTCTCGTGTTTCATTCTCGTGTTTCACTCTCCTGTTCCACTCTCCTGTTTCACTCTTCTGTTTCACTCCCATATTTCAGTTTGCTGTTTCACTCACATGCTTCACTCCCCGTTTCACTCATCTGTTTCACACAGCTGATTCTGTCCCCCGTTTAACTCTCCTTTTTCGTACACCCATTTCACTCCCCTGCTTCACTCCCCTGCTTCAATCTCCTGCTTCAATCTCCTGTATCAATCTCGTGTTTCAATCTCATGTTTCAAACTCCTGCTTCACTCCCCTGCTTCCCTCCCCTGCTTCCCTCCACTGCTTCCCTCCCGTGCTTCACTCCCCTGCTTCAATCTCCTGTTTCAATCTTTTCTTTCAATCTCCTGCTTCCCTCCCCTGCTTTCTCCTCTGCTTCCCTCTCCTGCTCCACTCTCGTGTTTCACTCTCCTGTTTCACTCTCCTGTTTCACTCTCCTGTTTCACTCTCCTCTTTCACTCTCCTGTTTCACTCCCTTGTTTTACTTCCCTGTTTCACTCTCCTGTTTCACTCCCATATTTCATTTTCCTGTTTCACTCCCATGCTTCACTCCCATGCTTCACTCCCCTCTTTCACTCCCCTGTTTCACTCCCCTGTTTCACTCCTCTGTTTCACTCATCTGTTTCACTCAACTGATTCTGTTCCTTTTTTCACTCTCCTTTTTTGTACTCCCGTTTCACTCCCCTGTTTCACTCCCCTGCAACTCTCCCCTCCTTCAATCTCTTGTTTCAATTCCCTGTTTCAATCCCTTGTTTCACTCTCGTGTTTCACTCTCCGTCCCCCGTTTTACTCTCCTTTTTCGTACTCCCGTTTCACTCCCATGTTTCACTTCCATGTTTCACTCCCTTGCTTCACTCCCCTGCTTCCCTCCCCTGCTCCACTCTCCTGTTTCACTCTCCTGTTTCACTCTCCTGTTTTGCAGCCCTGCTTCACTCGACTGTTTCACTCTCTGTTTCACTCTCGTGTTTCACTCTCGTGTTTCACTCCCCTGTTTCACTCCCTGTTTCACTCTCCTGTTTCAATCTCCTGTTTCACTCCCATATTTTATTTTAGAGTCTCACTCCCATACTTCACTCCCCTGTTTCACTCATCTGTTTCACTCAACTGATTCTGTCCCCAGTTTTGCTCTCCTTTCTCGTACACCTGTTTCACTCCCCTGTTTCACTCCCCTGCTTCACTCCCCTGTTTCACTCCCCTGCTTCACTGCTCTGCTTCACTCCCCTGCTTCACTCACCTGCTTCAGTCTCCTGTTTCAAACTTTTGTTTCAATCTCCTGCTTCCCTCCACTGCTCCACTCTCCTGTTTCACACTCCTGTTTTGCAGCCCTGTTTCACTCTTGTGTTTCACTCTCGTGTTTCACTCTCCTGTTTCATTCTCCTGTTTCACTGTCCTGTTTCACTCCTATGCTTCACTCCCCTGTTTCACTCCCCTGCTTCACTCCCCTGCTTCACTCCCCTGCTTCACTCCGCTGCTTCAATCAGCTGTTTCAATCTTTTGTTTCAATCTCCTGCTTCCCTCCCCTGCTTCCCTCCCCTGCTCCACTCTCCTGTTTCACTCTCCTGTTTCACTCTCCTATTTCACTCTCCTGTTTCACTCCCTTGTTTTACTCTCCTGTTACACTCTCCTGTTTCACTCCCATATTTCAGTTCCTGTTTCATTCCCAGGCTTCACTCCCCTATTTCACTCATCTGTTTCACTCAACTGATTCTGTCCCCCTTTTCACTCTCCTTTTTCGTACTCCCATTTCAATCCCTTGCTTCACTCCCCTGCTTCACTCCCCTGCTTCACTCCCCTGCTTCAATTTCTTGTTTCAATCTCCTGTTTCAATCTCCTGTTTCGTTCTCCTGCTTCCCATCCCTCCTTCCCTCCCCTGCTTCCCTCCCCTGCTCCACTCTCCTCTTTCACTCTCCTGTTTTGCAGCCCTGCTTCACTCCACTGTTTCACTCTCCTGTTTCACTCTCGTGTTTCACTCTCGTGTTTCACTCTCATGTTTCACTCTCCTGTTTCACCCTCCTGTTTCACCCTCCTGTTTCACTCTCCTGCTTCACTCCCCTGTTTCACTCCCCTGTTTCACTCCCCTGTTTCACTCCCTTGTTTTACTCCCCTGTTTCACTCCCATATTTCATTTTCCTGTTTCGTTCCCATGCTTCACTCCCCTGTTTCACTCATCTGTTTCATTCAACTGATTCTGTCCCGTTTCACTCTCCTTTCTCGTACACACGTTTCACTTCCCCGTTTCCCTCTCCTGTTTTGCTCCCCTGCTTCACTCCCCTGCTTCCCTCCCCTGCTTCACTCCCCTGCTTCACTCCCCTGCTTCACTCCTCTGCTTCTCTCCCCTGCTTCACTCCCCCGCTTCACTCCCCTGCTTCAATCTCCTGTTTCAATCTTTTGTTTCAATCTCCTGCTTCCCTCCCCTGCTTCTCTCCTCTGCTTCCCTTCCCTGCACCACTCTCCTGTTTCGCTCTCCTGTTTCGCTCTCCTGTTTCTCTCTCCTGTTTCGCACTCCCCTGTTTCACTCCTGTGTTACATTCTCCTATTTCACTCTCCTGTTTTGCACTCCCATGTTTCACTCTCCTGTTTTGCTCTCCTTGTTTCACTCCCCTGATTGACTGTACTGTTTCATACTCCCCGGTTTCACTCCCGTTTTGCTCTCCTGTTTCGCACTCTTGTTTCGCACTCCTGTTTCACTCCCCTGCTTCACTCCCCGCTTCACTCCCTGTTTCACTTTCCTGTTTCACTCTCCTATTTCACTCTCCTGTTTCGGTCTCCTGTTTCGCTCTCCTGTTTCGCACTCCTGTTTCGCACTCCCCTGTTTCACTCCTACGTTACATTCTCCTATTTCACTGTCCTGTTTTGCACTCCCATGTTTCACTCTCCTGTTTTGCTCTCCCCTGTTTCACTCCCCGATTGACTGTACTGTATCACACTCCCCTGTTTCACCCCCATTTCACTCTCCTGTTTCACTCCCCTGATACACTCTCCTGTTTCACTCCCCTGTTTCAATCTCCTGCTTCACTCCCCTGTTTCACTCCCCTGTTTCAATCTCCTGCTTCACTCCCCTGCTTCACTCCCCTACTTCAGTCTCCTGTTTCAACCTCCTGTTTCAATCTCCTGCTTCAATCTCCTGCTTCACTCCCCTGCTTCACTCCCCTACTTCAATCTCCTGTTTCAACCTCCTGTTTCAATCTCCTGTTTCACTCCCCTGTTTCACTCCCTTGTTTCACTCCCTTGTTTCACTCCCCTGTTTCACTCCCCTGTTTCACTCCCCTGTTTCCCTCAACTGATTGTCTCCCCCATTTCACTTTCCTGTTTTGTACTCCCATTTCACTCCCCCGTTTCATTCCCATGTTCATTCTCTTATTTCAATCTCCTGCTTGACTCTCCAGTTTCGCACTCCCCTGTTACATTCTCCTATTTCACTTCCCTGTTCCATTCTCCTGTTTTGCAAGTGCCTGTTTCACTCCGCTGTTCATTCTGCTGTATCACTCCCCTGCTTCAATCTCCTGTGTCAATCTCCTGTTTGATTCTCCAGTTTTGCACTCCGCTGTTACATTCTCCAGTTTCATTTCCTTGTTTCACTCCACTGTTTTGCACGCCTCTCATTCCCTCCCTTGTTTCACTGCTCTGTTCCATTCTCCTGTTTCACTCTCCTGTTTCACACTCCCCTGTTTCACTTTGCTGTTTGAATCTCCTATTTCACTCCCATGCTTCACTCCACTGTTTCACTCCCCTGTTTCACTCTCCTGTTTCACTCCATTGTTTTTCTCCCCTGTTTCACTCTCCTGTGTCACTCCCCTGTTTCACTCCCTTTTTTTTCTCCCTTGTTTCACTCTCCTGTTTCACTCTCCTGTTTCACTCCCAAATTTAATTTTCCAGTTTCACTCCCATGCTTCACTCCCCTGTTTCACTCATCTGTTTCACTCAACTGATTCTGTCCCCTCTTTCACTCCCCTGTTTCACTCCCCTGCTTCACTCCCCTGCTGTCCTCCCCTGCTTCCCTCCCCTGCTCCACTCTCCTGTTTCACTCTCGTATTTCACTCTCCAGTTCCACTCTCCTGTTTCACTCTCCTGATTCACTCTCCTGTTCCACTCACGTGTTTCACTCTCGTGTTTCATTCCCCTGTTTCACTCCCCTGTTTTGCTCCCCTGTTTCGCTCCCCTGTTTCGCTCTCCCGTTTCACTCTCCTGTTTCAATCGACTGTTTCAATTGCCTGTTTTACTCATGTGCTTTACTCTCGTGCTTTACACTCGTGCTTTACTCTCATGCTTTACTTTCGTGCTTTACTCTCGTGTTTCATTCTCGTGTTTCACTCTCCTGTTCCACTCTCCTGTTTCACTCTTCTGTTTCACTCCCATATTTCAGTTTGCTGTTTCACTCACATGCTTCACTCCCCGTTTCACTCATCTGTTTCACACAGCTGATTCTGTCCCCCGTTTAACTCTCCTTTTTCGTACTCCCATTTCACTCCCCTGCTTCACTCCCCTGCTTCAATCTCCTGCTTCAATCTCCTGTATCAATCTCGTGTTTCAATCTCATGTTTCAAACTCCTGCTTCACTCCCCTGCTTCCCTCCCCTGCTTCCCTCCACTGCTTCCCTCCCGTGCTTCACTCCCCTGCTTCAATCTCCTGTTTCAATCTTTTCTTTCAATCTCCTGCTTCCCTCCCCTGCTTTCTCCTCTGCTTCCCTCTCCTGCTCCACTCTCGTGTTTCACTCTCCTGTTTCACTCTCCTGTTTCACTCTCCTGTTTCACTCTCCTCTTTCACTCTCCTGTTTCACTCCCTTGTTTTACTTCCCTGTTTCACTCTCCTGTTTCACTCCCATATTTCATTTTCCTGTTTCACTCCCATGCTTCACTCCCATGCTTCACTCCCCTCTTTCACTCCCCTGTTTCACTCCCCTGTTTCACTCCTCTGTTTCACTCATCTGTTTCACTCAACTGATTCTGTTCCTTTTTTCACTCTCCTTTTTTGTACTCCCGTTTCACTCCCCTGTTTCACTCCCCTGCAACTCTCCCCTCCTTCAATCTCTTGTTTCAATTCCCTGTTTCAATCCCTTGTTTCACTCTCGTGTTTCACTCTCGTGTTTCACTCTCGTGTTTTACTCTCCTGTTTCACTCTCGTGTTTCACTCTCGTGTTTCATTCGTGTTTAACTCCATTGTTTTACTCCCCTGTTTCACTCTCCTGTTTTGCTCTCCCTGTTTCAATCCCCTGTTTCACTCCCATATTTCATTTTCCTGTTTCATTCCCATGCTTCACCCCCCTGTTTCACCCATCTGTTTCATCAACTGATTCTGTCCCCCGTTTCACACTCCTTTTTCGTACTCCCATTTCACTCCCCTGCTTCACTCCCCTGCTTCACTGCCCTTCTTCGTTCCCCTGCTTCACTCCCCGCTTCACTCCCCTGTTTCAATCTTTTGTTTCAATCTCCTGCTTCCCTCCCCTGCTTCCCTCGCCTGCTTCCCTCCCCTGCTCCACTCTCCTGTTTCATTCTCCTGTATAACTCTCCTGTTTCACTCTCCTGTTTCATTATCCTGTTTCACTCGCCTGTTCCACTCTTCTGTTCCACTCTCCTGTTTCACTCTCCTGTTTCACTCTCCTGTTTCATTCTCCTGTTTCATTCTCCTGTTTCACTCTCCTGTTCCACTCTCCTGTTTCACTCTCGTGTTCCACTCTCCTGTTTCACTCTCCTGTTTCACTCTGCTGTTTTACTCTCCTGTTTCATTCTTCTATTTTGCAGCCCTGTTTCAGCCTCCTGTTTCACTCTCCTTTTTCACTCTCCTTTTTCACTCTCCTGTTCCACTCTCAAGTATCACTCTCGTGTTTCACTCTCCTGTTTCACTCTCCTGTTCCACTCTCCTGTTCCACTCTCCTGTTTCACTCTCGTGATTCACCCTCCTGTTTCACTCCACTGTTGCACTCTCATGTTTCACTCTCGTGTTTCTCTCTCGTGTTTCTCTCTCGTGTTTCAATCCCCTGTTTCACTCTCCATTTTCGTGCTCCCGTTTCACTCCCCCATTTCACTCCCAGATTTCACTCCCCTGCTTCACTCCCCTGCTTCAATCTCCTGTTTCACTCTCCTGTTTCACTCTCCTGTTTCACTCTCCTGTTTCACTCTCCTATTTCACTCTCCTATTTCACTCCCTTGTTTCTCTTCCCTGTTTCACGCTCCTGTTTCACTCCCATATTTCATTTTCCTGTTTCACTCCCATGGTTCACTCCCCTGTTTCACACAACTGTTTCACTCAACTGATTCACTCTCCTTTTTTCGTACACCCATTTCACCCCCCCTGCTTCACTCCCCTGCTTCACTCCCCTGTTTCACTCCCTGGTTTTACTCCCCTGTTTCACTCTGCTGTTTCACTCCCATATTTCATTTTCCTGTTTCACTCCCATGCTTTACTCTCCTGTTTCACTCATCTGATTCACTCAACTGATTCCGTCCCCCGTTTTACTCTCCTTTTTCGTACTCCCGTTTCACTCCCATGTTTCACTTCCATGTTTCACTCCCCTGCTTCACTCTCCTGCTTCCCTCCCCTGCTCCACTCTCCTGTTTCACTCTCCTGTTTCACTCTCCTGTTTTGCAGCCCTGCTTCACTCGACTGTTTCACTCTCTGTTTCACTCTCGTGTTTCACTCTCGTGTTTCACTCCCCTGTTTCACTCCCTGTTTCACTCTCCTGTTTCAATCTCCTGTTTCACTCCCATATTTTATTTTAGAGTCTCACTCCCATACTTCACTCCCCTGTTTCACTCATCTGTTTCACTCAACTGATTCTGTCCCCAGTTTTGCTCTCCTTTCTCGTACACCTGTTTCACTCCCCTGTTTCACTCCCCTGCTTCACTCCCCTGTTTCACTCCCCTGCTTCACTGCTCTGCTTCACTCCCCTGCTTCACTCACCTGCTTCAGTCTCCTGTTTCAAACTTTTGTTTCAATCTCCTGCTTCCCTCCACTGCTCCACTCTCCTGTTTCACACTCCTGTTTTGCAGCCCTGTTTCACTCTTGTGTTTCACTCTCGTGTTTCACTCTCCTGTTTCATTCTCCTGTTTCACTGTCCTGTTTCACTCCTATGCTTCACTCCCCTGTTTCACTCCCCTGCCTCACTCCCCTGCTTCACTCCCCTGCTTCACTCCGCTGCTTCAATCAGCTGTTTCAATCTTTTGTTTCAATCTCCTGCTTCCCTCCCCTGCTTCCCTCCCCTGCTCCACTCTCCTGTTTCACTCTCCTGTTTCACTCTCCTATTTCACTCTCCTGTTTCACTCCCTTGTTTTACTCTCCTGTTACACTCTCCTGTTTCACTCCCATATTTCAGTTCCTGTTTCATTCCCAGGCTTCACTCCCCTCTTTCACTCATCTGTTTCACTCAACTGATTCTGTCCCCCTTTTCACTCTCCTTTTTCGTACTCCCATTTCAATCCCTTGCTTCACTCCCCTGCTTCACTCCCCTGCTTCACTCCCCTGCTTCAATTTCTTGTTTCAATCTCCTGTTTCAATCTCCTGTTTCGTTCTCCTGCTTCCCACCCCTCCTTCCCTCCC
Source organism: Carcharodon carcharias (assembly GCF_017639515.1). Taxonomy (NCBI): domain Eukaryota; kingdom Metazoa; phylum Chordata; class Chondrichthyes; order Lamniformes; family Lamnidae; genus Carcharodon; species Carcharodon carcharias. The sequence continues at coordinate 27,284,223 of NC_054476.1, forward strand.
CTGCTTCCCTCCCCTGCTCCACTCTCCTCTTTCACTCTCCTGTTTTGCAGCCCTGCTTCACTCCACTGTTTCACTCTCCTGTTTCACTCTCGTGTTTCACTCTCGTGTTTCACTCTCATGTTTCACTCTCCTGTTTCACCCTCCTGTTTCACCCTCCTGTTTCACTCTCCTGCTTCACTCCCCTGTTTCACTCCCCTGTTTCACTCCCCTGTTTCACTCCCTTGTTTTACTCCCCTGTTTCACTCCCATATTTCATTTTCCTGTTTCGTTCCCATGCTTCACTCCCCTGTTTCACTCATCTGTTTCATTCAACTGATTCTGTCCCGTTTCACTCTCCTTTCTCGTACACACGTTTCACTTCCCCGTTTCCCTCTCCTGTTTTGCTCCCCTGCTTCACTCCCCTGCTTCACTCCTCTGCTTCTCTCCCCTGCTTCACTCCCCCGCTTCACTCCCCTGCTTCAATCTCCTGTTTCAATCTTTTGTTTCAATCTCCTGCTTCCCTCCCCTGCTTCTCTCCTCTGCTTCCCTTCCCTGCACCACTCTCCTGTTTCGCTCTCCTGTTTCGCTCTCCTGTTTCGCTCTCCTGTTTCTCTCTCCTGTTTCGCACTCCCCTGTTTCACTCCTGTGTTACATTCTCCTATTTCACTCTCCTGTTTTGCACTCCCATGTTTCACTCTCCTGTTTTGCTCTCCTTGTTTCACTCCCCTGATTGACTGTACTGTTTCATACTCCCCGGTTTCACTCCCGTTTTGCTCTCCTGTTTCGCACTCTTGTTTCGCACTCCTGTTTCACTCCCCTGCTTCACTCCCCGCTTCACTCCCTGTTTCACTTTCCTGTTTCACTCTCCTATTTCACTCCCCTGTTTCGGTCTCCTGTTTCGCTCTCCTGTTTTGCACTCCTGTTTCGCACTCCCCTGTTTCACTCCTGCGTTACATTCTCCTATTTCACTGTCCTGTTTTGCACTCCCATGTTTCACTCTCCTGTTTTGCTCTCCCCTGTTTCACTCCCCGATTGACTGTACTGTATCACACTCCCCTGTTTCACCCCCATTTCACTCTCCTGTTTCACTCCCCTGATACACTCTCCTGTTTCACTCCCCTGTTTCAATCTCCTGCTTCACTCCCCTGCTTCACTCCCCTGCTTCACTCCCCTACTTCAGTCTCCTGTTTCAACCTCCTGTTTCAATCTCCTGCTTCAATCTCCTGCTTCACTCCCCTGCTTCACTCCCCTACTTCAATCTCCTGTTTCAACCTCCTGTTTCAATCTCCTGTTTCACTCCCCTGTTTCACTCCCTTGTTTCACTCCCTTGTTTCACTCCCCTGTTTCACTCCCCTGTTTCACTCCCCTGTTTCCCTCAACTGATTGTCTCCCCCATTTCACTTTCCTGTTTTGTACTCCCATTTCACTCCCCCGTTTCATTCCCATGTTCATTCTCTTATTTCAATCTCCTGCTTGACTCTCCAGTTTCGCACTCCCCTGTTACATTCTCCTATTTCACTTCCCTGTTCCATTCTCCTGTTTTGCAAGTGCCTGTTTCACTCCGCTGTTCATTCTGCTGTATCACTCCCCTGCTTCAATCTCCTGTGTCAATCTCCTGTTTGATTCTCCAGTTTTGCACTCCGCTGTTACATTCTCCAGTTTCATTTCCTTGTTTCACTCCACTGTTTTGCACGCCTCTCATTCCCTCCCTTGTTTCACTGCTCTGTTCCATTCTCCTGTTTCACTCTCCTGTTTCACACTCCCCTGTTTCACTTTGCTGTTTGAATCTCCTATTTCACTCCCCTGTTTCACTCCTGTGTTTCACTTTCCTGTTTTGCACCCCCTGTTTCACTCCCATGTTTCACTCTCCTGTTTTGCTCTCCCCTGTTTCAATCCCGTCTGACACTCCCCTGTTTCACTACCCTGAGTGAATCCTTTTTCACACTCCCCTTTTTCACTCCCCTGATTCAATCTCCTGTATCACACCGCTGTTACATTCTCCTGTTTCACTCTCCTGTTTCACTCCCCTGTTTCACTTTCTGGTTCACTCTCTGGTTCACTCTCTGGTTCACTATCCTGTTTTGCACTCCCCTCTCTTACACCCCTGTTTCACTCCCCTGATTGACTGTTCTGTTTCACACCCATGTTTCACTCCCATGTTACATTCCCCTGTTTCACCCTTCTGTTTCACCCTTCTGCTTCACTCTCCTGTTTCACTCTCCTGTTTCACTCTCCTGCTTCACTCTCCTGTTTCACTCCCCTGTTTCACTCTCCTATTTTGCACTTCCCATTTCACTCCCCTGTTTCAGACTCCTGTTGCACTGTTCTGTTTCACACTCCTGTTTCATCCTCCCCTGTTTCACCCTCCCCTGTTTCACCCTCCCCGTTTCACCCTCCCCTGTTTCACACTCCCCTGTTTCACACTCCCCTGTTTCACTCCCCTGTATCATTCCCCATTTCACTCCCCTGTTTCACACTCCTGTTTCAATCTCCTGTTGCACTGACCTGTATCACACTCCTGTTTCACACTGCTCTTTCATACTCCCTTGTTTCCACCCTTATTTTATTTTACACTCAAGCCAGTTTTCTACCTGGCGAGTTTGTTGAAAATTCTTCACCCACGGACTTTTAAAAATGCTACAGCTTCTTTATAAAAACCTCAAAAATTACATTGTAAATGCAAACTAGAAGTAAGTAACCCCTCTTTTATTGAAATGATACAACCTTCGGACATTCCACAGTATTTCACAGTATTGGGTAGTCTCTTTTGTTATGCAAAAAAGAAGACTTACATTTATATAGCACCTTTCACAATGTCAGGTTGTCCCAAAGCAATTTACTGCTAATGAAGTACTTTTAAAGTGTAGTCACTGCTGCAATATAGGAAATGCAGCAGCCAATATGGACATAACTAAAGAACGAGACAATGATAAGTTAAAACTGTTTCAGTGATGTTGGCTGAAGAATAAACATTGACCAGGACATCGAGAGGAACTCCCCTGCTCTTCTTTGAAATGTTACAACCAGATCCTTTAAGTCCACCTGGCAGATATTGGCTTAATGTTTGTCCCAAAGATGGCACCTCTGACAGTCTAGCACTCCCTCAGTTCTCCAATGGAGTGTCAGCCTGGATACTATTCTGGAGTAGGGCTTGGAAATCTGACTCAGAGACAAAAAATGCTATTAACTGATTCAAACTGACATCTAAAGAGATAGGAAAGCAATCAAAGACAGCCAGGATGAAGCTGAAGAAAGCAATATGATGGATGAGAGGTAATGTGGGATGTAGGTGAAAGTCTGAGAAAAGCCCTTAAAAAGTGTCAGAATAGGAGGAGTCACTCGATGTGAAGGAATGAAGTAAACCTGGGATTCAGCAGATGTTTGCAGAGATGAAACAAAGCAGACAACCTGCAACTAAGAACGCTTAATTAATTTTTGTTTTAGCTAATAAAGACAGAAAATGCTGGATATTCTCTGCAAATCAGGCAGCATCTGTGGAGAGAAAAACACAGTTAATGGCCAGAATTTTGTTCTCATGGTGGGGGTCCCAATGATGGACCTGAAAGCCAGGGGCAGCACCACATCTGCCATCTGCAGGACCCAGAGCCAAATTTTACGGGGGTCAGGCAACTAATTGGTTGTCACTGAAGTTGCCATCCCCATTAAAGATGGCTGCCCACTCCTAGAGCTGCTAATTGGAGGTTCGTCAACTCAGCAATCTCAGAAGCGCCATCAGGTTTGCTGCAATAGGGCTCACTCTATTAGATCAGATATCCTTCCTGGCCTACAATTATATGCTGGCAAATAATCTTTACTAGGTTGCTCACAGCAAATATAAGGTCAATACATTCCTAATATGTGAAAACAATTCATAGATTGAAAGATTAGCAGGAACTCTTAACCAAATTACACCACTGTTTGATTCAATTCAAATTTTAATTAATTTGCTTCAGGCAATAAACAAAGGAAATATAAAATCCACGCCGTGGTGCTGACAGAAAGCAGAGTGATTTTAATAGGTTGTTTCAACAATAGGTTTTCCCTTAATATCCCCAGTAGCTTCCTGACACTTGATACGATCCTGTTAGGGACCATTAATATTTAAAAAGAGACCCCGAATACCTCATTTTAACCAACAGAACTATTCCAAAAGATTTCACTTTTATTTGTAATAAAACAAACTTTATTATAACTAAAAGACTTATATAAAACAAGCACTTGACTTAAGAATATGGCTTATAACAATAGATGCTATGCACTCAGGTTTATTCCTACTTCGCCCAAGAATTCTCTTATAAGCTACATAAATCTTAAAGTTATTCACTTCTGTAGGGACCGCCCATAAGTATGCCACAGTATTCTGGAGAATTTTGCTCAGTTCCAGCTTTGTTTACCTTCTCTTGACAGTGAAGGCTTTGTTCTGATTACTTCTCAATACTTTCAAGCTAATTCAGCTGGTTACTTCCTTTAGCAATAAGACACTGAGGTCCACAGTAGATTCTCCCACTAGCTTCAAACTAGGCCATTTTCCAGTTTCTCTTCCCTCACAAGATTCAAACTGAGATTAAGCCTCACCCTCATTCCACATGGTCCGTTATGAAGTTAGGGTTTTACTTTGTTTCTGGTGAGGCCTATCTAACTGTCACTTACTTTAGCGAACTTCTCTCAGTGAGCTGCAAACCACACAAGGTCTGAACAAAAGCCTCTCCTAGCAAACACACAGATAAATCAAAACTGGAAAACCTTCCTAAGCTCCACACATCTCCATGTAGACATAGCCTGCTCTGGGCTATCCTCAAACCAACCTTTAAATTAATTATCCCTCAATTATAATTTGCCCTTTGACCTGATAAAGTAAATGAGTTTTACAACCTTCCAAGCTTTTGTAGTAACTGAAGGGTGTAACCTCTCCTGCTGTCTATCATAGGTCACATGATGTTCTGGGAGGCTCTGACAAATGAGTCCTAAGCACGGGCAATTTTGGGGGGGGCGGTGGGGGGGGAGGGGGGGGGGGTGCGTCCTGACGAGAGTCCAGATCGAGCATGTAGCACCTGAAAAGCTCTCTGTAGTAAAGTTTATCTGTTTCTTGTTGAAACCTGTCCGCTCCATGGAGTCATTACGTTTGGTGATTAGGGTAAACTAGCTCCGACGCTACCCCTCGCCATGTTACCATGAGTACATTGAATCTTAAGAAAAAGAAAAGACTACTCAGCAGTCATGCCACTCTTAGGCAGAACAATTCTTATGATGTGACTATGGAAGACTGGAGCCAGTATGTAGAGCGTCTCGGATTTTATTTCGTAGCGAATGAAATTACCGCGGAGGAAAAGCAGAAAACCATCCTTTTGAGTGCATGTGGTAGTAAGACAAACAATCTCATTTACAGCCTGATGGCTCTGAGCGAGCCCAATTCTTAGTCCTATAATGAATTGGTGGGCCTCGTGAAAATGCACTTCCAGCTGAAGCTATCCATAATAATGCAGCGTTTTAAATTTAATTCCAGAGTTAGAATCCCGGGAGATTCCATCGCAACCTATGTAGCAAAGCTCAAGCAGTTGACAGAACACTGCAACTTGAGGGACACATTAAATGATTTGCTGCAGGACTGATTAGGTTGTGGAGTTAAAGACGACACCATTCGGCACTGTTTGTTCGCCAAGATCGACATTGATTTTAAGCGTGCCCTAGAAATCTCCCTCACCATGAAAAGTGCTATCACAATCCAAGTTAATGAGAAGCTACTAATAATGGAGGTGCCTCAACTACAGTGGTGGGAGAACACACTTCCAAACACCTTAATGAAGGTAGATAGCCAATAAACATGGGGTGGACAACCGCTAAATTAAAAGACATACACTGGAAAATCTACTCAGGTAAAGGGCATCACCACAGTGCCAATATCTTATAGGCAACAGACAGCCCTAGTGCCTGTGATAACAGTGAAAGGAGAAGGACCCAGTCTTTTAGGCCAAGATTTGGTGCAGAAGATCAAGCTTGACTGGACTGAGATATAACACCTGAAATCAGGAGGAGTTCCTGAATTGCTAAGGAAATGCGAAAGGGTATTTTGGGATGAATTAGGGGAGTTAAAAGGTTTGCAAGCCAAGATATATGTGGATCCTCAGGAGACACCACATTTCTTTAAAGCCAGACCTGTGCCTTATGCATTGAAGGAGAAGGTGGATGCAGAACTGTGCCAGTTAGAAAAACTGGACATCATCCAACCTGTCCAATTCTCAGAATGGGCAGCACCCATAGTTCCAGTGGTTAACCCTGACCAAATTATATGCAGTTGTGGGGACTATAACTTCGCCGTAAATAAGGCACGAAAACTAGACAAGTACCCCATTCCAAGGATAGATGACTTATGTGCAAAGCTGGCTGGAGGCAAGTCCTATACAAAATTGGATATGAGCCATGCCAACCAACAAGTAGAACTGGATAGCACGTTGAGAGAATACGTCACTATTAACACGCACAAGGGTCTTTATCAGTACACTTGCCTACCCTTTGGAATATCGTGCGCTATCTTCCAAAGGACAATGCAGAGTCTTTTGCAAGGACTTCTCTGACTGGTAGTATACCCAGATGATGTTCTGATCACAGGGTCAACTGAGACTGAGCACTTGGCCAACCCGGAGGAGGTGCTAAGAAGGTTCGTGGGAGCTGGCATATGGTTAAAGAAGGAAAAATGCATATTTCAAGCACCAGAAGTTACTTACCTGGGTCACGGGGTGGACGCTGTGGGTTTGCATTGGTAGAAGAGAAAGTTTGGATGATAAAAGATGCGCCCTCACCATCCAATGTAACAAAACTCAAGTCCTAGCTGGGTATGATCAACTACCACAGCCGCTTCTTGCCAAACTTATCAATTGTGTTGGCACCATTACACCTGTTGTTAAAAAAGAATCACCATTAGTCGTGGATTCACAACAGGAAGAAGCCCTTGTGAAAATAAAGAAACGTGTTTATTGCTACACTACGACCCATCAAAAGAGTTGGTATGAACATGTGATGCCTCTCCTTTTGCTGTAGGAGACGTGTTGTTACATAGAAAGGAAAATGGATCAGAAAGTTCCATTGGCTATGTCTCAAGAACCCTCTGCACACCTGAGGAGAGTTATTCCCAGCCAGAAAAGGAAGGTTTATCGGTGGTATTCGGAGTGAAGAAACTCCACCAATACCTTTACAGATGACATTTCACCATTGTGTTGGACCATAAACCATTAATGGGTTTATTCAGCGAGGATGAAGCTATTCCACCAATAGCATCAGCAAGAATACAACGTTGGGGCTCTGATATTATCTGTGTATGGGTATTCCTTTATGCATCGTTCTGGCTTACATAATGCAAATGCAGACGCACGCAGTCATCTCCTGTTACCAGATAGCAATGTACATGCTCCTGTTCCACAAGAAGTAGTGCTATTACTGAATTTCTTGGATTTTTCACCTGTGTGTGTGAAGCAAACTAGAAATTGGACAAACAGAGATCCAATATTATCAAAAGTCAGAGACTTTGTTTTGCAAGGATGGTCAAATTCACCTGTATCTGAAGATTTGAATCCATTCCATGCCTAAAATACAGCTGTCAAGATGGGATTTTGTGGTGGGGATCAAGAGTTGTCATCCCAACACAAGGTGGAGAACCACTCTTGACAGAGCTTCACAGTGCGTATCCAGGCATATCAAAAATGAAACTGCTTGCGCGAAGCTATGTCTGGTGGTCAGGCATTGACCATGACATTGAAAGCATGGTCAAACACTGTCTCCGTTATTAGCAACAACAAAAGTCGCCTGTTTCATCTCCCCTGCACCTGTGTGAGTGACCTGGTCTACATATCGATTATGTAGGATCATCCTTAGGTACCATGTCTGTGTTGACTGTAGATGCACATTCTAAATGGCTGGATGTATATGAAGTCAAATCACCAATATCGAGTGCAATTATCGAGAAGCTGCCTCACTGTTTTAGCGCACATGGCCTACCTGAAAACATCGTCACTGCTAACGGTATTGCCTTTACCAGCACAGAGTTTCAGAAATTCATGAATCTGAATGGAATCAGACATGTTAAAACAGCCCCATACCATCCCTCATCAAATGGTTTAGCTGAGAGAGCTGTGCAAACTTTCAAATCTGGTATGAAAAGATAATCAGAAGGTGCTCTAGAATCTTGACTTTCCTGCTTTCCTCTCAGTTATCATACAACACCACAATTAACTACATGTTCAACACCGCCTGAATTATTGATGAAACACCAGCTACATACACGGTTAAGCCTGTTCTTTCCAAATTTAGACGGGAAAGTAAAGCGGAATCACGGCAATCAAAAATTGAACCACACCATACACAGCAAAGCTCACACAGTGTAGGTGACATGGTATTCATGCAAAATTTCAGAAGTGGACCTTGTTGGGTTCCCAGTCTCAGAGACTGGTCCATTATCTTTCCAAGTACAAGTGGAAGGTAGATTATATTCGCGGTAGATTATATTTGTGCTAGACAGACATTCCAACCAACTATTCAGCCTGTGATTAACGTCGAACAGTCAATTCCTGATGTGACAGATTGACCTAGAATAGACATGCCCGGTGTCCCTGTAGAGTTGCCAAACTCAGAACTGCTACTTTCTAATGATGTGTCTTGTGCAGCAGCTCCAGATCCTGCTGAAGAACCTCAAGTGGTAGAGTTACGCTGCTCTAGCCATATAAGGATACTGCCTTAGAGACTTGATCTTTAATCACCTGAAGTTGTAAATATGTACATGTTGTTGGATAGTCAAATGTTTCCCTGCAAATAGAAATTGTAAAGAAACTAAAGTGGAAGGAAATGTAGTAACTGAAGGTACCACCTCTCCTGTTGTCTGTCAGGGGCCATGGGATGTTCTGGGAGGCTCTGACTAATGAGCCCCAAGCACGGGTAATCCGGGGGTGGAGCTTCCTGACAAGAGTCCTGATCGAACATGTAGCACCTGAAAAGCTGTCTGTAATAAAGTTTATCTGTTTCTTGTTGAAACCTGTCTGCTCCGTAGAGTCATTACAGGTTTATTGAATGAATTTAGCTCTAACTCCCAAAACAAAAACATCTCTCTGGACTGCTCTAACTGCAAGGAGTGCCGATGTCTCTAGTTCTCCAGCTCGATGAGCCCGCCTGCTGTTATATAGTTCTATCTCCTCTATTCTGACTCTATTAAACAAACATGCATACCCCTAGAACTGTCATTTCTTTAGGTGTCTTCCCAGAATGAAAAATTACCTCTAAATTATTAACAAGAACCATGAACTAGATACTCGCAACACACTCAATTATTCCGTGCATAATACAAGCTGACTGCATTAGAATTAAGAATTTCCATTAATTAATTTGTTTGATTAACAGCGAGAGAGTGTGAGAGCAGCAGCAGGGTCATTAAGAGCGGGAGAGTGCAAGAGGAGAAGTGGGGTCATTAACAGCAAGAGAGTAAGAGAGGAGCAGTGGGGTCATTAACAGCAAGAGAGTGAGAGAGGAGCAGTGGGGTCATTAACAGTACAGAGTGGGTAGAATTTTCTGTGCCCGTTGGTGACGGGCATGTTTGGCAGTGTGAGCAGACAATATTGCCAGAAGGCCAAAAATCAATTTCACCATGTCATGAAACCAGTTTGCAATCGTCCAGAGCTTTTCACGCCTCGGGCACAGGCTGCATAGTAATGAGCATTTTAGTCCACTGCATTGGACGACTGGGCAAGTTGTTTAATCTCCTTGCTAGAGCTGGTCATGGAGCAGTCACTGGTGGAGGCGCTAGCAGCCTCTGGCAATGTCATCATCCCAGTTTGGACCAGCCTCCCCCATGGTTGAAGTTAACGGCACAGCCTTGCAGTGTGGGGTAGGAAAATGCCTACACCTGAGCTCAGAGCACAGCACGCAGTCCAGTGGGCAAATCTGCTGCCAGTCAGTCAGGTGGAGTGGGGCAGAGCTGGACAGAGTCTCAGGCAGCCATGCAGTGCACTAAACTCTGGTCATGCAAGTAGTGGCTAGCACTCTCTGGGATGCATTAAGGGGCCTTCAGACTTAACCAAGAGACGTTCTTAGAACACCCAAGCTAACCCACACGTCTCTCTCTTTCATCCTGCAGGAGGGATACATCAGGAGCACGGAACCTGGTGACCTAGCTGTATGCTTCATGGCTTACACAGAGCGGAGACAAAGGAGAGGGGAGTGACGGATGCATCTGGCTGGGCAGAGGGAGGAGCAGCACCCTCAGGAAGAAGGTTGGGCTCTTGCACATGCCACTGAAGAGCTACAGTGAGCCATCGCTGGTTGTCGCCGAGCTAGACCCAGGGTTTATAGACACTGCCTTTCATTCCTGCAGATGACCAAGAACCAGTGTGGCTGAAGACTACGCATGCCTAGACAACTGGTTGGTCACAACTGCTGGCTGCTGCAGCATTTGGTGCCACGGGGACATGGAGGGCATCTACTGCCCATAACCATGGAAGTGACCATGGTGCTCAATTTTTACACCAGTGGCTCCTTTCAGGCCTGCACAGGTGACCTCTGTGGGATATCGCTAGCCTCCATCCACACATGCATCCATGAGGTCACACGTGCCACCTTCATGAAGGGACAAAACTTTGTGTATTTTGCTCAGACCAGGAAAGCCAGGATGCAAGAGCGCAGGGATTTGCCCAGATCTCAGATTTCCCACAGGTGCAGGGTGCCATTGACTGCACTCACGTGGCCCTCAGATCTCCGTGGCAACAAGCGGTTAACTATGTCAACCACAAGGGCTTCCTCTCACTGAGTGTTCAGCTGGTGTGTGACCATCACAAACACATCCTACAGGTGTGCGCATGGTTCCCTGGGAGTGTCCATGACTCCTACATTCTTAGCCGGTCTCAGATTCCTGACGTCTTCCAGGGTCCACAGAGGCTGCAGGGATGGCGCATTGGGAACAAAAGCTACCTGTAGAGGCTGTGGCTGATACTCGCGCAACGGCCTCAGACTGCAGAAGAGTGATGGTGCGACGAGGCTCATACTACAACTTGGGCCTTGGTGGAGCAGACCATTGGGGTGCTGGAAAAGAGGTTCCGGTGCCTGGACTGCTCTGGTGGAGCCCTGCAGTATAATCCACAGAGGGTGTCATGCTTCGTTATCACTTGCTGCACCCTTTACAATCTGACGCTGCAACAGGGAGAGGAGCTGGCTGAGGAGGAGATGTAGGAGCTTTGGTGTGAAGGCTGCACAAAGCAGAGGGAAGAGGCCCTGAACTGAGACACCTGCTTTTATCTTGTGCAGGAACCAAGGTTTCACATCCGAGTGACACAAACATTGCTCATCATAACAAGGAGACATTCTTGCAAGTTTACTTACAATGGTGAACATTATGTACAAGTGATCAACACCAGTGCCCAGGCTGCGCAATTATATTTTCTTAACCTTCCTAACCCTGTCGCTATGTCTTGGTGCTCCTGCAACATCCACAGCGGAGATGGAGGCAGCCTGCTGACTGCTACAGCAAATCTGTGATGACTATGATGGACATCCCTTGCAAGGCCGAGACCTGGAGGGCTCCAGCCTGCTTTCTAGGTCCTGCTGTGTGGTAGTGGCACCCTCCTTGGCCTGTGGAGCTGGAACTTCTGGGGTCACCGGCAGACGGGATTCAATTGGGCTGGACACTCCCGCCATCACCTGGGTGGATAGCCCTGGGGTGTGCCCCTGCTGAACCTCCACCCTTTGGATGCCTGAAGGCCCCTGGCTGACTCATTGAGAAGGAGAAGGGGAATGCTGATGATCTTTGAACTGGCAGTGAGTGAGATCCCTGTGGATGTGTGATGGGTTTGTGAATGTCAAAGTTGAGAGTGATGAGAAGAGTGACTTACCCTGGTGGAATGGAGGAGATCATTCATCCTCTTTCGGCGCTGGGTGGCTGTCCGCTTTTGCAGGGCATTGGCACTGACCACCGCTGCCACCACCTCCCAAACCAGATTGGTGATGTTGCTGACTCTCCTATGGCCACAGCAGGGGTAGAGGACATCACAGTGAGCCTCCACCGGGTCCAAAAGGTGCTCAAGGGATGCACAACTAAACCAGGAGGCTGCAGTCTTTTGTCTTTCTGGGCCATGTCTTCCATGCAGCAGTCCTGGGCTGGAAGCAATAAGAGCTGAGCCTGCGGCTGCACTTTAAATATGACGCCAAGCACGATGAAGTGGCGAGGTGACAGTGTGGAGGGCGAATTGGAGGTTACTCACCCTAAAAACGGAGTCTTTCCTGGGAATGCATGATAATTGAGACAGGATTGGGGCGATATGTGTGAAAATACACCAATGTGGCAGACGCGTAAAACATTCTCTTTCCCACCCAATGCCCCACTTAGCGCAAATCTGGGACAATTCTGCCCAGTGCGAGAGCAGCAGAGAGGTCAATAACAGTGAGAGAGTGTGAGAGGAGCAGAGGGTCATTAACAGTGAGAGAGTGCGAGAGGAGCAGAGGGTTATTAACAGTGAGATAGTGCGAGAGGAGCAGTGGGTCATTAAAAGTGAGAGAGTGCGAGAGCAGCAGAGAGGTCATTAACAGTGAGAGAGTGTGAGAGGAGCAGAGGGTCATTAACAGTGAGGGAGTGCGAGAGGAGCAGAGGGTCATTAACAGTGAGATAGTGCGAGAGGAGCAGTGGGTCATTAAAAGTGAGAGAGTGCGAGAGCAGCAGAGAGGTCATTAACAGTGAGAGAGTGTGAGAGGTGCAGAGGGTCATTAACAGTGAGAGAGTGTGAAAGAAGCAGAGGGTCATTAATAATTAGAGTGTGAGAGGAGCAGAGGGTCATTAACAGTGAGAGAGTGTGAGAGGAGCAGAGGGTCATTAACAGTGAGAGAGTGCAAGAGCATCAGAGAGGTCATTAACAGTGAGAGAGTGTGAGAGGAGCAGAGGGTCATTAACAGTGAGAGAGTGTGAGCGCATAAGAGGTGTCATTAACAGTGAGAGAGTGTGAGAGGAGCAGAGGGTCATTAACAGTGAGAGTGTGACAGGAGCAGTGGGTCATTAACAGTGAGAGAGTGTGAGAGGAGCAGAGGGTCATTAACAGTGAGAGAGTGCGAGAGGAGCAGAGGGTTATTAACAGTGAGATAGTGCGAGAGGAGCAGTGGGTCATTAAAAGTGAGAGAGTGCGAGAGCAGCAGAGAGGTCATTAACAGTGAGAGAGTGTGAGAGGAGCAGAGGGTCATTAACAGTGAGAGAGTGTGAGAGGAGCAGAGGGTCATTAACAGTGAGGGAGTGCGAGAGGAGCAGAGGGTCATTAACAGTGAGATAGTGCGAGAGGAGCAGTGGGTCATTAAAAGTGAGAGAGTGCGAGAGCAGCAGAGAGGTCATTAACAGTGAGAGAGTGTGAGAGGTGCAGAGGGTCATTAATAGTGAGAGAGTGTGAAAGAAGCAGAGGGTCATTAATAATGAGAGTGTGAGAGGAGCAGTGGGTCATTAACAGTGAGAGAGTGTGAGAGGAGCAGAGGGTCATTAACAGTGAGAGAGTGTGAGAGCATAAGAGGGGTCATTAACAGTGAGAGAGTGTGAGAGGAGCAGAGGGTCATTAACAGTGAGAGTGTGACAGGAGCAGTGGGTCATTAACAGTGAGAGAGTGTGAGAGGAGCAGAGGGTCATTAACAGTGAGAGAGTGCGAGAGGAGCAGAGGGTTATTAACAGTGAGATAGTGCGAGAGGAGCAGTGGGTCATTAAAAGTGAGAGAGTGCGAGAGCAGCAGAGAGGTCATTAACAGTGAGAGAGTGTGAGAGGAGCAGAGGGTCATTAACAGTGAGAGAGTGTGAGAGGAGCAGAGGGTCATTAACAGTGAGAGAGTGCAAGAGCATCAGAGGGGTCATTAACAGTGAGAGAGTGTGAGAGGAGCAGAGGGTCATTAACAGTGAGAGAGTGTGAGAGCATAAGAGGGGTCATTAACAGTGAGAGAGTGTGAGAGGAGCAGAGAGTCATTAACAGTGAGTGAGAGGAGCAGTGGGTCATTAACAGTGAGAGAGTGCGAGAGGAGCAGTGGGTCATTAACAGTGAGAGCATGTGAGAGGAGCAGAGGGTCATTAACAGTGAGAGAGTGTGAGAGGAGCAGAGGGTCATTAACAGTGAGAGAGTGCGAGAGGAGCAGAGGGTCATTAACAGTGAGAGAGTGTGACAGGAGCAGAGTGTCATTAACAGTGAGAGAGTGTGAGAGGAGCAGTGGGTCATTAACTGTGAGAGAGTGCAAGAGCATCAGAGGAGTCATTAACAGTGAGAGAGTGTGAGAGGGGCAGAGGGTCATTAATAGTGAGAGAGTGTGAGAGGAGCAGAGGGTCATTAACAGTGAGAGAGTGCGAGAGGAGCAGAGAGGTCATTAACAGTGAGAGTGTGAGAGGAGCAGAGGGTCATTAATAGTGAGAGAGTGTGAGAGGAGCAGAGGGTCATTAATAGTGAGAGTGTGAGAGGAGCAGTGGGTCATTAACAGTGAGAGAGTGTCAGAGGAGCAGAGGGTCATTAACAGTGAGAGAGTGTGAGAGGAGCAGTGGGTCATTAACAGTGAGAGAGTGCGAGAGGAGCAGAGGGTCATTAACAGTGAGAGCGTGTGAGAGGAGCAGTGGGTCATTAACAGTGAGTGAGTGAGAGGAGCAGAGGGTCATTAACAGTGAGAGAGTGCGAGAGGAGCAGAGGGTCATTAACAGTGAGAGAGTGTGAGAGGAGCAGAGGGTCATTAACAGTGAGAGAGTGTGAGAGGAGCAGAGGGTCATTAACAGTGAGAGTGCGAGAGGAACAGAGGGTCATTAATAGTGAGAGAGTGTGAGAGGGGCAGAGGGTCATTAATAGTGAGAGAGTGTGAGAGGAGCAGAGGGTCATTAACAGTGAGAGAGTGTGAGAGGAGCAGAGGGTCATTAACAGTGAGTGAGTGAGAGGAGCAGAGGGTCATTAACAGTGAGAGAGTGCGAGAGGAGCAGAGGGTCATTAACAGTGAGAGAGTGTGAGAGGGGCAGAGGGTCATTAATAGTGAGAGAGTGTGAGAGGAGCAGAGGGTCATTAACAGTGAGAGAGTGCGAGAGGAGCAGAGAGGTCATTAACAGTGAGAGTGTAAGAGGAGCAGAGGGTCATTAATAGTGAGAGAGTGTGAGAGGAGCAGAGGGTCATTAATAGTGAGAGTGAGAGGAGCAGTGGGTCATTAACAGTGAGAGAGTGTGAGAGGAGCAGAGGGTCATTAACAGTGAGAGAGTGTGAGAGCATCAGAGGGGTCATTAACAGTGAGAGAGTGTGAGAGGAGCAGTGGGTCATTAACAGTGAGAGAGTGCAAGAGGAGCAGAGGGTCATTAACAGTGAGAGCGTGTGAGAGGAGCAGTGGGTCATTAACAGTGAGTGAGTGAGAGGAGCAGAGGGTCATTAACAGTGAGAGAGTGCGAGAGGAGCAGAGAGTCATTAACAGTGAGAGAGTGTGAGAGGAGCAGAGGGTCATTAACAGTGAGAGAGTGTGAGAGGAGCAGAGGGTCATTAACAGTGAGAGTGCGAGAGGAACAGAGGATCATTAACAGTGAGAGAGTGTGAGAGGAGCAGAGGGTCATTAACAGTGAGAGAGTGTGAGAGGAGCAGAGGGTCATTAACAGTGAGAGAAAGTGGGAGGAGCAGAGGGTCATTAACAGTGAGAGATTACGAGAGGAGCAGTGGGTCATTAACAGTGACAGTGTGTGAGAGGAGCAGAGGGTCACTAACAGTGAGAAAGTGTGAGAGGAGCAGAGGGTCATTAACAGTGAGAGAGTGCGAGAGGAGCAGTGGGTCATTAACATTGACAGAGTATGAGAGGAGCAGAGGGTCTCTAACAGTGAGAGTGTGACAGGAGCAGAGGGTCATTAACAGCTCGAGAGTGAGAGAGCTTCAGAGGGGTCATTAACAGGGAGCGATTGTGTGAGGAGCAGAGGGATCATTAACAACGGGAGTTAGGGGAATAGACGGGAGTTTCAGTCGCCAGAGATGTGAATCCAGGATGGTGGGTTGCCTCCTTGATGCCAGTGTTAAGGATGTCACTGACTGGCTGCAGAGCACCCTGAAGGTGGAAAGTGAATAGACAGCAACCATGGTTCACATTGGCAGAAACGGCATAGGCAGAAAGAGTATTGTTATCCTGCAGTCAGAGTTTAGGAAGGTGAGTAAGAAAATTAAGCTAGCAGGAACTTGAAAGATAATAATCTCCAGATCATTCCCAGTGCCACACACAGGTGAGTATAGAAATAGGAGGATAAAGCAGATCAATGCGTGGCTTGGTAGAAGGAGGAGGGCCTGAGATTCTTGGGACATTGACCGTGTCTGGGGGAGACAGGGCATGGGGCGAGGTTTTGAGTTCGGCACGCGTGTGTGGTCCTCGGAAATGGGCCGACCCCGATTTCACACTAGCTGGCCAATTCACGGCCTAGTAGCCTGGAAGTCACATTGAAATGCGCAGTGATCAGGGTCAGTCGTCTGAACATGTGGCTGATGTAAATTCTGTCCAAACATTTTTGTCTTTTTTTAAATTAATCTCGAAAACCTCATCCCGCCCTCGAATGAAATTTCCTCAAAAAGGCAAAGGCTGCCTGGCCGATTGGCCAGCCCGCCAACTGTAACATTGGGCAGGCAACGAAAAATTACCCTTGATTACTACGTTAATGGCCTTAATGGGCCTCTTAATTGTCAGCTGGCGCGCTGCCAACTCTCTCGCGTGCCCGCCGAACAAAATATCGCACAAGTGCGCAGTAACATCGGGATGCTAGCCCGATGTCATCACACACTATGTCATGCTCAAGCAGGTCGGGTGTGAGCCCGCAAACCGAGCGAAACATTCTGCTCATGTGCAGGCTGGACAGGTGGCACCTAAATAGAGTTGAGATTGAGTTTCTTGTTTTGCTAGTGCAATTGGGGAGGTTTAAACTAACTTCACAAGGGTGTTGGAAACAGGAGAGAATATTAGAGAGGAATACCAAGGTGCACAGGATGCTGGGAGAGACAGATAGCGCTAGAATAGGGAATAGTAATTTAACAGGTGGGGTCAGAGTAAAGGAAAAAGTAATAAAGTCTAAACCAGGGTTACTGTGCATGTATGTGAATGCGCGGAGTATACTAAATAAGATTGGAGAGTTACAGGCGCAGATTGCCATTTGGAAATATGATGTGGCTATAACAGAGATCTAGCTCAAAGAAGGGCTGTACTGGGTGTTAAATGTTCTCGGGTTCAAGGCGTTCAGGTGAGATAGGGCAGGAAGAAAATGGAGAAGGATGGCAGTTTTGATTAAGGAGAGCATTGCAGTGCCGGAGAGATATGATATTCCAGAGGGGTCAAGGACAGAATCTATTTGGCTAGAACTAAGGAGCAAAAAAGGTGCAGTTACATTGCTTGGTCAATAGAACGCCAACTAGTGGGAAGGATATAGAGGAACAAATCTGCAAGGAAATTACAAAAAGGTGCAAAAACTGTAGAGTAGTTATAAAGGGGGATTTTAATTATCTGAATATAGACTGGGATAGTAGCAGTATAAAGGGCAGAGAGGGTATAGAGTTCCTAGAGGAGGTTCAGGGAAATTTTCTACAGCAGTATGTTTCCAGTTCAGTGAGGAAGGAGGCACTGCTGGGGTTAGTTCTTGGGAATGAGGTGGGCCAAGTGGATCAAGTGTCAGTAGGAGAATATTTTAGGGACAGTGATCATTGTATCATGAGGTTTAGGCTGATGATGAAAAAGGACAAAGAACAATCCAGAGTAAGAATAATTAACTGGGAGAAAGCCAACAGCAATGGGGTAAGAACAGATTTGGGCTGAATAAATTGGAGTCAAAGATTGACAGGAAAAATGGTAACTAAACAATGGGCTATCTTCAAAGAAGAGGTATTCCAGGCACAGTCAAGATATATTTCCTCAATAAGGAAAGGCAGGGCAAACAAATCCAGAGCTCCCTGGATGACAAAAGAGATAGAAATTAAGGTAAAGAAGAAAAAGTGTTCCTATGACAGATGCCAGGTAGAAAGTACAATTGAGAACTAGGCTGAATGCAAAAGGTTCAGGGACAGGTGAAAAGGCAAATAAGAGAAGCAAGGATGGAGTATGAAAAGAAACTGACAGCCAACATAAAAGGGAATCTCAAAGTCTTCTAAAGGGTTTAAAATTCATAAGTCAGAGGTATTGTGTAGTAATTGTAAGTTAAAGCTTTTCATACTGTTATGTCGATCATGTGACTGTATAGACGAATCAGCCCTAAGCTTGGGGGATCTTAGTGGCAGAGATTTCTAGCCTTGGTCTTGGAATAAGCACGCAGCTTTATCAGGAGCTCCGTAAATAAAGTTCACTGCTTCTTACATGAAAACCCGTCCTGCACTCCAAGTGTATGGTACAGGTTATACCAACTTCTGGTTTATTGGCGGCAAGGATAAACAGCTCCAGTGCTGAACCTCGCAACTTGAATGCGAGTATTTCAATTTTTAAAGGAGAAGAAAGAAAATGGTATACTCACCAGCAAAACTTTGCTTCGGCAGAATTCACCTGTATGGCTCATCCACCAAGGACGGGCATCAGTACATAGAGCGCCTCAGCCTCTAATCTGTGGTCAAGAAAATGATGGCGGAGGAGAAACGCAAGGCAATTCTCCCAAGCGTCTGCGGGAACAAAACATATAACATAATCTATAGTTTGATGGCTCCGAATGTGCCAAATTCCAGATACTTCACTGAGCTACTAAACCTTGTGAAAGGACATTTTCAGCCTAAACCTTCAGTGACCAATGCAAAGGTTCAAATTTAACTCCGGAGTAAGGGCCCCCCAATGAGTCGATCACAACGTACATTGCGAAGTTAAAAGAGTTAACGGAGAATTGTGACTGAGGTGAAACTTTAAACGACATGTTATGAGATTATTTGGTTTGCTGCATAAACAATGACACCATTCAATGCCGTTTGCTTGCAGAAGTTGATATAGACCTGAAGCACGCCATGTAGACATCACTAGCAATGGAGAGTGCTAAGAGGGACTTGGAGGCTTTGCAGAGTGTGCAACATGGCGCCGTTCTGCAGTTAGGATAGGAACCTGCCGCGGGACTTGGCATGAAGACCAGGGAGACAACCGTGAAGCAGGACACAGTCCCTACTGTTTGAAAAACAAAAAGAAATACTGGAAGTAGCTCACCAGTAATTCAGAAATTAAAGTGCCACCAATATGGGGCTAATCATGTACCAGAAACCTGCAGATTTAAAGAGGCAGAATACCACCACTGTCACAAAAAACGGGCATGTTGTAAAACAGTGCAGGGTGAGATCAAGGCAGCCATTCAGACAACAGGTCAAGTTCAAAGAAGTGCACAATATAGAAGAACTGGAACCTGCTGATACTGATATCTATTCCCTACACAATCTGAAGGCCAGGAAAACTGAACCAATCGCTGTTACCCTTAAATAAATGGAAAGGATCTGGTCATGGAGGTTGACACAGGAGCATCGACCACAGTAGTGGGAGAACACATCTTTAAATACTTAGAGAAGGTACCCAGCCATTGAGTTTGGAGCAAACCGTTGCTCAGTGAAAAGCATATACAGGAGAAGCTATACAGGTGAAAGGAATCACCTCTGTACCTGTATCCTATGGGCAACAGACAGCCCAGCTGTTAATAATTGTTGCAACAGCAGAAAGTCCTATAGCCTTCTGGAATATGACTGGTTGAAAGAAATTAAACTCAACTGGTCAGAAATTTTTCAAGGCAGAACAGAAAGAGTTCCCGAGTTGTTAAAAAAGTTTGATAGATTATTCCGAGATGAGTTGGAGAAAATAAAAGATCTAAAGCTAAAATATACATGGATTCAAAAGGCTTTTATGGCAAGACCGGTCCCTTATGCCCTAATGGAGAAGGTAGATGCAGAATTGTATCAGTTGGAGAAGTTAGGAATAATCCAGCTGGTCCAATTTTCAGAATGGGCAGCACCCATATTCGCTATGATGAAAGCAGATCTATCCATTTGCATCTGTAAGGATTATAAATTAACTGTGAACAAGGCTGCCAAATTAGACAAATACCCAATCCCAAGGATTGAAGAGCTGTATGTTAAACTTGCAGGAGGGAGATCCTACACTAAACTGGACATTAGCCATGCATACCAGCAGCTAGAGCTGGACAACACATCAAGGAGCAATGTCACCATAAACAACATAAGGGCCTGGACCAATATACACGCCTATCCTTCGGTGTGTCATCTGCCTGTGCGATTTCCCAAAGAACCATGGAAGCCTGCTACAAGGACTTTGGGATGACATCTTGATCACAGGATCCACGGATGCAGAATGTTTGGCCAACCGAGAAGAGGTTCTGAAGAGATTTTTGGAGGCTGGCGTTCGTTTGAAAAAGTGAAGTGCACTTTCCAAGCAAATGAAGGCACATATTTGGGTCATCAATTGGATGCCCAAGGGTTGCATCATTAGAGGAGAAAGTCAGGGAAACCAATGATGCTCCCTGTCGTACCAACGTCACAAACCTCAAGTCTTTTTTGGCATTGGTAAATTATTAGGTTCAATTCTTGCCTAATCTATCTACATTGTTAAACCCTTAACATTTATTATTGAAGGAAAACAGCAGATGGTCCTGGAAGGCCCACTAGGAGGAAGCCTCCATAAAAGTCAAGAAAATTTGATGCTCATCGTGTCTGCAAGTGAACTATGACCTGTCTAAGGAATTATTACTCACTTGTGGGTGGAACAGTGGGAACAATATTGTCACACAAGATGGAGGATGGACCTGAAAGACTGATAGCATATGTATCCAGAACCCTTTCTGCAGCTGAGAAAGGGCACTCACTATTTGAAAAAGAAGGTTTATCTATCGTGTTTGGAGTAAATAATTACTATCAATATTTGCACGGTCGACATTTTACCATAGGCCAGGATATTGTGGTCGGTGAGCAGGGGGCGGGGCCCACTCACCAACGTGTAAAATGACGTGGAACTCCCAACGTCACCACGCATCATTTCAATTTTTAGGTAAGCGGGGGGGGGGGGTGGGGGGCAGCCGAATCAGCTATGCGCCCACCGACCTGTCAATGGCCAATTGAGGCCATTTAAAAACTAATCCACCTAGTTAATGGTGGGGCTCAGTTGTAGGAGACAGAGGGTGATGACAGAAGGATGCTTTAGTGACTGGAAGCCAGTGTCCAGTGGCGTACCACAGGGATCTGTGCTGGGCCCCTATTGATTAGTAAGTCTGCGGATGACACAAAGATTAGCCGGGTGGTTAACAGTGAGGTTGAGTGTCTTGGGCCACAGGAAGGCATGGATGGGATGGTCAAATGAGCAGATAAGTGGCAGATGGAGTTTAATCCTGAAAAGTGTGAGGTGATACGCTTTGGAAGGAGTAATTTGACAAGGAGATATTCAATGAACGGCATGGCACTAGGAAGTTCTGAGGAACAAAGGGACCTTGGTGCATGTATCCATAGTTCTCTGAAGGCAGAGGTGCACATTAGTGGGGTGGTAATCGAGGCATAGATTACAAAAGTAGGGAGGTCATTTTGGAGATGTATAGAACCTTAGTGAGGCCACAGCTGGAGTAATGTGTGCAGTTCTGGTCGTCACATTATAGGAAGGATGAGATTGCAACCCCCACATAGTCATCTATGTCATTTATATAAATGACAAATAATAGGGGACCCAGCACAGATCCCTGTGGTACGCCACTGGACACTGGCAGTGTGCTCTTTCATGCGCAAAGTGCTGCCTCAGGGAGATCGGCGCCAAATTTAAAAATGGTAAATGTAGAGAAATAAAATTTCCCTGACATGTCCCCTCATGTGACACTGTCACATGAGTTGGGATATGTCCATCATTTTTAAGAAAACTTTTATTCAATTTTTAAAAACCTACATGAAACCTCATCCCGCCAGTGGATTAGATTACACATAGACTATGTAGATACATTTCTAGGTACCATGTTTCTTGTGTTTAAAGAGAGCTTTGCAGTGCCGGAGAGAGAAGATATTCCAGAGGGGTCAAGGACAGAATCTATTTGGCTAGAACTAAGGAGCAAAAACGTTGCAGTTACATTGCTTGGTCAATAGACCGCCAACTAGTGGGAAAGATGTAGAGGAACAAATCTGCAAGGAAATTACAAAAAGGTGCAAAAACTGTAGGGTAGTTATAATGGGGGATTTTAATTATCCGAATATAGACTGGGATAGTAGCAGTATAAAGGGCAGAGAGGGTATAGATTTCCTAGAGAAGGTTCAGGGAAATTTTCTACAGCAGTATGTTTCCAGTTCAATGAGGAAGGAGGCACTGCTGGGGTTAGTTCTTGGGAATGAGGTGGGCCAAGTGGATCAAGTGTCAGTAGGAGAATATTTTAGGGACAGTGATCATTGTATCATGAGGTTTAGGCTGATGATGAAAAAGGACAAAGAACAATCCAGAGTAAGAATAATTAACTGGGAGAAAGCCAACAGCAATGGGGTAAGAACAGATTTGGGCTGAATAAATTGGAGTCAAAGGTTGACAGGAAAAATGGTAACTAAACCTCTTCAAAGAAGAGGTATACCAGGCACAGTCAAAATATAATTCCTCAATAAGGAAAGGCAGGGCAAACAAATCCAGAGCTCCCTGGATGACAAAAGAGATAGAAATTAAGGTAAAGAAGAAAAAGTGTTCCTATGACAGATGCCAGGTAGAAAGTACAATTGAGAACTAGGCTGAATGCAAAAGGTTCAGGGACAAGTGAAATGGCAAATAAGAGAAGCAAGGATGGAGTATGGAAAGAAACTGACAGCCAACATAAAAGGGAATCTCAAAGTCTTCTAAAGGGTTTAAAATTCATAAGTCAGAGGTATTGTGTAGTAATTGTAAGTTAAAGCTTTTCATACTGTTATGGCGATCATGTGACTGTATAGATGAATCAGCCCTAAGCTTGGGGGATCTTAGTGGCAGAGCTTTCTAGCCTTGGTCTTGGAACAAGCACGCAGCTTTATCAGGAGCTCCGTAAATAAAGTTCACTGCTTCTTACATGAAAACCAATCTTGCACTTCAAGTTTATGACAATTGGCAATGAGGATAAACATCTGCTGCACCTTGCATCTTGAATGTGAGAATTTCAATTTTTAAAGGAGAAGAAAGAAAAAGGTATACTCACTGGCAATACCTCAGAATACGGGAGAATTCACCTGTATGGCTCATCCACCAAGGATTGGAGTCATTACATAGAGCGCCTCGGTCTCTGATCTGTGGTCAACAAAATAACGGCGGAGGAGAAACGCAATGCAATTCTCCCAAGCGTCTGCATGAACAAAACATATAACCTAATCTATAGTTTGATGGCTCCGAATGTGCCAAATTCCAGATACTTCACTGAGCTACTAAACCTTGTGAAGGGACATTTTTAGCCTAAACCTTCAGTGATCAATGCAAAGGTTCAAATTTAACTCCTGAGTAAGGGCCCCCAGTGAGTCGATCACAACATACATTGCGAAGTTAAAAGAGTTAACGAAGAATTGTGACTGAGGTGAAACTTTAAACGACATGTCTTGAGATTATTTGGTTTGCTGCACAAACAATAACACCATTCAGTGCCGTTTGCTTGCAGAAGTTGATATAGACCTGATGCGTGCCACGTCGACAGCGCTAGCAATGGAGAGTGCTAAGAGGGATCTGGAGGCTTTGCAGAGTGTGCAACATGGCGCCGTTCTGCAGTTAGGATAGGAACCTGCCACGGGACTTGGCACAAAGACCAGGGAGACAACCGTGAAGCAGGATACAGTCCCTACTGTTTGAAAAACAAGAAGAAATACTGGAAGCAGCTCACCAGTAATTCAGAAATTAAAATGTCACCAATATGGGGCTAATCATGTACCGGAAACCTGCAGATTTAAAGAGGCAGAATAACACCACTGTCACAAAAAAGGGCATGTTGTAAAACAGTGCAGGGTGAGATCAAGGCAGCCATTCAGACAACAGGTCAAGTTCAAAGAAGTGCACAATATTGAAGAACTGGAAGCTGCTGATACTGATATCTATTCCCTACACAATCTGAAGGCCAGGAAAACTGAACCAATCGCTGTTACCGTTAAATAAATGGAAAGTATCTGGTCATGGAGGTTGACGTCTTGATCACAGGATCCCCGGATGCAGAACGTTTGGCCAACTGAGAAGAGGTTCTGAAGAGATTTTTGGAAGCTGGCGTTCGTTTGAAAAAGTGAAGTGTACTTTCCAAGCAAATGAAGGCACATATTTGGGTCATCAATTGGATGCCCAAGGGTTGCATCATTCGAGGAGAAAGTCAGGGAAACCAAGGAAGCTCCCTGTCCTACCAACATCACAAACCTCAAGTCTTTTTTGGCCATGGTAAATTATTAGGTTCAATTCTTGCCTAATCTATCTGCATTGTTAAACCCTTAACACTTATTATTGAAGGAAAACAACAGATGGTCCTGGAAGGCCCACTAGGAAGAAGTCTCCATAAAAGTCAAGAAAATTTGATACTCATCGTGCCTGCAAGTGCAATACGAACCGTCTAAGGAATTAATACTCACCTGTGATGCATCTCCCTACGGAGTGGGAACAATATTGTCACACAAGATGGAGGATGAACCTGAAAGACCGATAGGATATGTATCCAGAACCCTTTCTGCAGCTGAGAAAGGGCACTCACTATTTGAAAAAGAAGGTTTATCTATCGTGTTTGGAGTAAATAATTTCTATCAATATTTATACGGTCGACATTTTACCATAGGCCAGGATATTGCAGTCAGCAAGCTGCGGGTGGGGACCACTCGCCAACGTGTAAAATGACGCGGAACTCCCAATGTCACCCCGCATCATTTCAATTTTCAGGTAAGCCGGGGCGCAGCTGAATCAGCTGTGTGCCCACCGACCTGTCAACAGCCAATTGAGGCCATTTAAAAATTAATTCAACTAGTTAATGGACATGCCCGTCCAACATTAAGGTTGGCGGGCAGGCCGGTAACCCTGGCGGGGCTTAGTTGTAGGAGGCAGAGGGTGATGACAGAAGGATGCTTTAGTGACTGGAAGCCAGTGTCCAGTGGTGTACCACAGGGATCTGTGCTGGGTCCCCTATTATTCGTCATTTATATAAACAACATAGATAACTATGTTGAGGGTAGGATTAGTAAGTCTGTGGATGACACAAAGATTGGCCGGGTGGTTAACAGTGAGGTTGAGTGTCGTGGGCTACAGGAAGATATGGACGGGATGGTCAATTGGGCAGATAAGTGGCAGATGGAGTTTAACCCTGAAAAGTGTGAGGTGATACACTTTGGAAGGAGTAATTTGACAAGGAGATATTCAATGAATGGCATGGCACTAGGAAGTTCTGAGGAACAAAGGAACCTTGGTGCGTGTATCCATAGGTCTCTGAAGGCAGAGGGGCATGTTGGTGGGGTGGTGAAAAAGGCATATGAGACACTTGCCTTTATCAATTGAGGCATAGATTACAAAAGTAGGGAGGTCATGTTGGAGTTGTATAGAACCTTGGTGAGGACACAGCTGGAGCACTGTGTGCAGTTCTGGTCGCCACATTATAGGAAGGATGTGATTGCACTGGAGGGGGTGCAGAGGAGATTCACCAGGATGTTACCTGGGGTGAAACATTTAAGTTATGAAGAGAGGTTGGATAGACTTAGGTTGTTTTCGATGAAGCAGAGAAGACTGAGGGGCAACCTGATCGAGGTGTACAAGATTATGAGGGGCATGGACAGGGTGGATAAGGAGCAGCTGTTCCCCTTAGTTGAAGGGTCAGTCACAAGGGGGCATAAGTTCAAGGTGAGGGGCAGGAGGTTTAGGAGGGATGTGAGGAAAAACTTTTTTACCCAGAGGGTTGTGACGATCTGGAATGCGCTGCCTGGGAGGGTGGTGGTGGCGGGTTGCCTCACATTCTTTAAAAAGTACCTGGATGAGCACTTGGCACGTCATAACAGTCAAGGCTATGGGCCAAGTGCTGGTAAATGGGATTAGGTAGGTAGGTCAGGTGTTTCTCACGTGTCAGTGCAGACTCAATGGGCTGAAGGGCCTTTTCTGCACTGTGATTCTGTGATTTGGTGATTCAGTGGTTCAGAAAAAGCATGAAACCTCATCCACAGGCAGGATGAGGTTTCATGTAGTTTTTTAAAAATTGAATAAAAGTTTACTTAAAAATGATGGATATATCCCAACCCATGTGACAGTGTCACATGAGGGGACATGTCAGGGAAATTTTATTTCTCTACATTTACCATTTTTAAATTTGGCACCAATCTCCCTGAGGCAGCACTTTGCAGGTGAAAGAGCACACTCTCGGCTGAGTGAAATCCCCCCCTCCCCCCCACGCCTGCACAGGGAACGCATAGTGCTTCCTGGCGGACATCACGCTGGCCGGGCCTTAATTGGCCGGGCTGTGTAAAATGGTGGCGCAAACACAATCGGGGGCACCGATCGGAGACGCGCCTGCACACACTCGCTCCTGCACGTCCCCCCCGACGAGGGGAAAATTCTGCCCATAGTGTCAAACCACAAGCCACTGCTGCGTTTGTTTAGTGAAGATAAGGCAATCCCACCGATAGCCCCTGCTAGAATTCAAAGATGGGCTTTAATTTTGTCAGCATATGAATACATTTTATGCACCGCCCTGGTGAACATATAGTAAATGCAGATGCACTCAGTCGTCTTCCTTTGCCAGATAGTATTACACATGTTCCACTACCTTGTGTTGAATTTCCTGGACTCCTCACCAGTCTGTGCAAAACAGATAAAGAATTGGACAAACTGGGATCTGATTTTATCAAGAGTCCGTGAACAGGTATTGCAAGGATGGTCAAATGCACAAGTCTCTGAAGAATTAAAACCATTCTATGCTCATAAATATGAATTGAGTTGTCAAGATGGTATCTTGTTATGGGGAGCAAGAGTCATCATCCCTGTGCAAGGAAGAGAACCATTATTGATAGAGTTCCATAGCACACATCCTGGTATTTCGATATTGAAGATGCTCGCACAAAGGTGGCCAGGTATAGGTAGTGAAAAAGAAAAAAATAGTGAGACACTGTCTCCAGTTCCAGCAACAGCAGAAATTGTCCATTTCAGCACCACTGCAACCGTGGGAGTGGCCTGGTCGACCCTGGAACTCTGTCAATAATGGTTCTCTTCCTTGCACAGGGATGATGACTCTTGCTCCCCATAACAAGATACCATCTTGACAACTCAATTCATATTTATGAGCATAGAATGGTTTTAATTCTTCAGAGACTTGTGCATTTGACCATCCTTGCAATACCTGTTCACGGACTCTTGATAAAATCGGATCCCAGTTTGTCCAATTCTTTGTCTGTTTTGCACAGACAGGTGAGGAGTCCAGGAAATTCAACATAAGGTAGTGGAACATGTGTAATACTATCTGGCAAAGGAAGACGACTGAGTGCATCTGCATTTACTATATGTTCACCAGGGCGGTGCATAAAATGTATTCATATGCTGACGAAATTAAAGCCCATCTTTGAATTCTAGCAGGGGCTATCGGTGGGATTGCCTTATCTTCATTAAACAAACCCAGCAGTGGCTTGTGGTCTGACACTATGGGCAGAATTTTCCCCTCGTCGGGGGTGGGGGGGGTGGGGGGGATGTGCAGGAGAGAGCGCGTGCAGGCGCGTCTCCGATCGGCGCCCCCGATTGTGTTTGCGCCGCCATTTTACACAGGCGGGCCAATTAAGGCTGGCCGGCGTGATGTCCGCCAGGAAGCACTATGCGTTCCCTGTGCAGGCTGAGGGGGTTGGGGGGGGGGTGGGATTTCACTCAGCCGAGAGTGTGCTCTTTCACATGCAAAGTGCTGCCTCAGGGAGATCGGCGCCAAATTTAAAAATGGTAAATGTAGAAAAATAAAATTTCCCTGACATGTCCCCTCATGTGACACTGTCACATGGGTTGGGATATGTCCATCATTTTTAAGTAAACTTTTATTCAATTTTTAAAAACCTACATGAAACCTCATCCTGCCCGTGGATTAGACTACACATAGACTATGTAGATACATTTCTAGGTACCATGTTTCTTGTGATCATTGGTGCACATTCAAAGTGGATGGATGTGTTTGAAGTGAGATCATCTACATCATGTGCAACGATTAAAAAGCTGCACCAGTGTTTTAGTGTACATGGTTTACCTGAAGTTATTGTGTCTATAATGGTACTGCTTTCACTAGTACTGAATTCCAAAGATTCGTGAACCTAAATTGGATCAAACATGTCAGAACAGCACCGTATCCTCCCTCGTCCAATGGGTTAGCAGAAAGAGCAGTACAAACCTTTAAAACAGGCACGAAGAAACTATCCGAGAGAGCATTAGAGACACAAATTTCAAGATTTCTTTTCAACTATCTCACAACCTCTCATGCCCCTCAACACCTCAGGTTCTGAATTGCTAATGAAATGCAGACTTCATACAAGATTGAGTCCAGTGTTCCCTACTTAGAGGCCACTGCGGAGAAAAGCCAGAGTAGTCAGAAAACGAATCATAGGGCAGGATTTTCCTCAGTCAACAGCTAGCCAACATGAAACGTGCACTAAGAGCCTCAACACTGCCAGGGTGGGGGGGCGGGTGGAGTGTGAGCGCAGAAGCGTGTGCGTGTTGTGGGGGGGGGAGGGGTGGTGGGGATCGCACACTGACAGCTCCCTGAGGGCACAGAGCTGCCTCTAGGGAACTGAAGAATCTTAAATACAAAAATAAACATTTTACAAATTATATAAACATGTCCCCACATGTGACTAAGTCACATGAAGAGGGACATGTAAAAAATTATGCTAAAAACTTTTTAAATTTATTTTTTAGTAACTATGGAAACCTCATCCCGCCCTTGGATGAGGTTTTGTAAAAAAGTGTAAAGGCCGCCTGGCCTATTCGCCCGCTCACCAGCTGAACGGTTGAGCGGGCAGCAAAAAATACAAATTAATTAATTGCTTAAGGGCCTTAATAGGCCTCTTAATTGTCGGTGGGCACACTGCCGACTCTTGCCCGTGCTCACTGGCCGAAAGATCGTGAGAGTGCGTGATGACACCGGGATGCTTGCCCGACGTCATTGCACATTATTTCACTCCTGTTCGGGTTGGGCACGCGCCCACCCATGGGACAAAAAGTTCTGCCCACAATGTCCACAGTAAAGATTGAGAGTTTATCTGTGGGAGAGAGAGTTTTTGTACGAAATTTTGCAACTAGACCAAAATGGGCTCCTGGTTCAATCGTCTCTGAAACAGAACCGTTATCATATCAAGTGGAAGTGGAAAACATGATTGTTAGGAAACACATGGATCATCCCCAATGTCGAGACACATTCCAACAACTAGCTAATTCACCAGAAATGAAGTTGAACCTTTGGTCTCTGAGGTGCCATATCGACAGAGAATAGACATACCTGATGACTCTGCTGAAGTAAATAATTCTGAACTGCCATTGTCTAAAGATGTTCCAGACGTTGCAGTTCCTGGTCAAGTCAATCCAATGGAAGAATCTCCAATTGTAGAGTTGCATCGCTTTATTTGAATCCAAAAACCTCCTCAAAGACTAGATTTGTGATTGCATGAACTGTATGTTTTCGTATATGGTAAGGGTTAAGATGTTTTTATAAATAAGAGGGTAAAACAAAATTAATGGGGGAGGAATGTAGTAACTGTAAGTTAAACTTTTTCGTACTGTTATATGGATCAGGTGACTGTATAGACGAGTCAGCCCTAAGCGCAGGTAATATTAGGGGCAGAGTTTTTTAGCCTTGGTCTTGGAACAAGCATGTAGCTTCATCAGGAGCTCTGTAAATAAATTTTACTGTTTCTTACAAGAAACCCATCTTGCAATCCAAGTTTATTACATATTAGATAGGCTGTACTTAAAGTTGATAAGGCACCAAGACCGATGAGATGCATCAAGGATATCAAGCGAGGTGAGAGTGGAAATTGCGGAAGCACTGGCCATAATTTTTTTCAGTCTTCCTTTTACTAAGGGGTGGTGCCAGAGGACTGGAGAATTGAAAATGTTACCTCCTTGCTCAAAGAATGCTGTAAAGATAAGCCCAGCAACTATAGGCCAGTCAGTTTAACTTCAGTGGTGGGGAAACTTCTAGAAACAATAATTAGCGACAAAATTAATAGTGACATGGACAAATACAGATTGGTTAAGGAAAGCCAGCATGGCTTTCTTAAGGGAAAATCATGTTTAAATTTGCTTCAGTTTTTTGAAGAGGGAGACAGCAGGAATTTGGTGTTGAGGTAGAAGATCGGCCATGATCATATTGAATGGTGGAGCAGGCTTGAAGGGGCAAATGACCTACTTCTGCCTCTATTTTCTATGTTTCTGTGTAACAGAGAGGGTTGATGAGGACAATGCTGCTGACGTGGTGTACATGGACTTACAAAAGGCATCTGATACAGTGCCCCACTTGTGAGCAAAGTTATAGCTCATGGAATAAAAGGGACAGTATCAACATGGATACAAAATTGGCTGAGTGACAGGAAACAGAGAGTAGTGTTTAATTCATGCTTTTAGGGCTGTAGGAAGGTTTGTAGTGGAGCTCCTCAGGGGTCAGTGATGGGACCCTTGCTCTCCCTGATATATATTAATGACAGGGCCCAATTTCACTGTTTGCAAATGATAAGAAACTTGAAAGCATTGTGAACTGTGAGGAGGATAGAGTAGAACTTCAAAAGGCAATAGACAATTTAGTGAAATAGGCAGACGGGTGGTAGGTCAACGGGGACAAATGTAAAGTGATTCATTTTGGTAGGAAGAACATTAAGAGACAAAATAAAATAAAGAGTAAAATTTTAAAGGGAGTGCAGGAGCAGAGTGACCTGGATGTCTATGTACTTAAGTCATTGAAGGTGGCAGGACAGATTGAGAGAGTGGTTAATTAAGCATACAGTATCTGAGGCTTTATTAATAGGGGCATAGAGAGCAAGAGCAAGGAGGGTTTGTTGAACTTGTATAAGACACTAGTTCAGCCTCAGCTGGAGTATTGTGTCCAGTTCTGGGCACCGCACTTTAGGAAGGACATGAAGACACTGGAGAGAGTACAGAAAAGATTCATGGGGAGGTTCCTAGGATGAGGAATTTCAGTTATGAAGATAGATTGGAGAAGTTGGGACTGTTTTCCTTGGAGAAAACAAGACTGAGAGGAGATTTGATAGAAGTACTCAAAATCATGAGGTGTCTGGACAGAGTAAATAGGGAGAAACTGAAAGGTTTGAGAATGAGAGGGTGCAGATTTAAAGTAATTGACAAAGGAAACTAAAGCAATTTGGGAAAATACTTTTTCACGCAGCTAGTGGTTAAGGCCTGGAAAGCAGTGCCCAAGAGTGTGATGGTGGGAGTTTCAGTCGAAAAATTCAAAAGGGGATTAGGCTGTTATCTGAGAAGGAAGAATGTGCATGGAGGCAGGGAGAAAGAGGAGAATAACGCTAAGGGAATTGCTTATTTGGCAAGTCAGTGTAGGCAACGTAAGCCAAATGACCTCCTTCTGCACTGTAACAATTCTGTGATATTGTGATTCTGTGATTACACAATTGTGCTCAGAAAACCATTACTTGCTCATTCCCTGTCACAATTACATTTGCGGATTCCTTGTGAAAACCATTATTCCCCCGCTCCCTCTCCTCTTATTCATGTTTGGTTTCACTAACTAGCATGCTAACCGGTCTTCAATAACTCGATAATTTAGCCAATAAACATGTTTCCAGAGAATAAGCTTCTTTTGTTATCTGTCTGCAAAACTGGCTTTCAGGTATATGATTTTCTGGAACATTTTGTAACTAAAGCAAATGCTCCTCAATTGAAGGGACAAACTCAGAATTTGTTATAATGCTTTTTAGATAGGGTACTCACACACATAATCCTTTGCTGCTCAACTTTCCATTTTTTCCATTCCAGGTTTGCATTAAAATTGAAATGATACAACCACACAGTTAATATCAATAATTCCTCATCCTGCTTTCATTTCATGTTGGAACATAACAGGATTTGTCATCCAAAATTGTGCTGCTGTCACTCTATTCTACAACAAGCCCTGCTTGACCCTCTTCACAATCCGCACTGATTCAGCTGCTCAAAATAAACATTCTTTGATTTTTCATTAACTCCCTCCAGAGCTTCACCCCCATTCCCCCAAAACGACACACAGAGGCAGAGGCAGAGGCAGAAGAGAGATCTGTATTGGGGAAACAGATGCTACGCAGAAGTCAGCCACTGGCTCCAGAATCTGTGGACTCAGATTTCTGAGGTCCTGCTCTGAGAAAAAAGATGCTGGATGAACATTACAATCACATGGAGACACTGAGGACTATTTCGGAGGATCTGAGCTAGGGTTGCCAACCCACCAGGATTGGCCTGGAGTGTCCAGGAATTAAGGTCAATCTCCAGAACGCTGCTGTGTGCAACCCTGGAGGAAAAATCATCGGGACATTCAGAAAGATTGCT
The DNA here is from genome assembly GCF_017639515.1 of Carcharodon carcharias. Lineage (NCBI taxonomy): Eukaryota > Metazoa > Chordata > Chondrichthyes > Lamniformes > Lamnidae > Carcharodon > Carcharodon carcharias. The sequence goes on from NC_054476.1 coordinate 27,316,613, forward strand.
TTTAGCGGTCCTTTTCTTTGAACATTTCTTTTTGCCAGACATAAAAATATTGAAAATGACAAAAAAACAGAAGGCTTTTTGGCTAACAGTTAAGCATCATCCAATTGGGAGATGAGTCTTTTTGCATGCCAGTTGTTGCAGGAAGGCAGTGCGTCACATGGATGGATGTGTTGGCCGACTAATGGCTGGAGCATGGGGTCAAGTCATGTGACTTAAATCACAGCTGGTGACCCTACCTAATATGTAGAGCAGAGATCATTGGCAGAGTTCAGTGCCATTCTTAGGGTCAGCATCAAAGAAGGATTACAGCCCATCCATTTCTAAATCCGTTCAGGAAATTGTTTAGGAAGAGCGGCACCTGTTCTTCAGGATGATCCAGAATAATAGGAAGACATGACAGCCAAGAGGCAGAGAAGAAGCTATCTGAGTCAGCTAGTCATGCACCAGATACAATCATGCCTGTGTCCCTCAGATTCAGGGTCACGAAGTTAGTATTATAATATGGGGGCAGCAGCAAGGATGGGAAACTGAAAGGAACTTAATGGGAACAGGTTGAGGAAGGTAATCATGGGTGGAAGGCTAGAGAAGCGATTTTGAGTTAGGGAGGGTGTTTAGGTGAGGACATGGGAGGGGCCAGGGAGTTGAGGAGGAGAGGAAGGGGAGGAAGGGGAATGTTGGGGTGGAGGGAGAGGAGGTGATAGCTTTACCAGCGCCAAAAATGAAGGCAAAGGATTGGAAGTATGCAGGAGGTTTAGTCGGTGAAGGAAACAAGGAAGAATCAGAAATGACCTCAGCAATGTCAATTGACCTTTTGCAATGGCAGGGCTAGAGGGCATGGCCTGTGGGTGAGTTTTCAGGGTAAGGTTGAGGTGAAGACAAAAAGGTGCAGCAGTTGGAAGAGAAGGAATGGGTACATTTAAGTGAAGGTTGAATTTACTGAAAATGAGGAGTTTTTCAAGGTAGAGGCTTTAGATGGAAGACAGCAGATGAAATGTTATTGTAATGATATAATACCTAATTGCTCTTAAGGGATTGGGTAAGCACATTATGGGTTTATTTATTAAGACTAGGCACATGAGAACAGTTATACATAGATATAAGGCTTGAAGACATCAGAGCTGTTTGTGTGCCCCACTACCACGACTCCAATGAAGCAAAAGCGAAACTAAGATCACATGACATGTTTCCTTTCTAGTGATGTCATGGTGTAGGACTGAAGGAGGTTACAGAGGTGTGGGAGTGTGAATGGTCATTGAGTGATTGCAAATGAAAGGCCAGTAATGTAGGTCATCAAGCTGTAAACTCCCCATATAATCCATGCTGACTCTTATCTATGAAGTCATATTCTTGTGTTAAGTTTTTTAAGTTGTGCTTTCCTTTCTCTTTTCTAGGGAGTTCCTTTGTGTTTATCTGGGTAACTGGATCAGAGGAATTCAAAGACTTTTCTATGTCTACCCCTAGCTGTGTTTCATAGTCAGCTGTCAGGGCACTTGTTGCAAGGAAAAGTAATCATATGTTGACTTGTCTCCTGAGGCGGAACCCTCTCTTCCATAAGGCAGCTGGGGGCCCTTCTATGAGCTGATTGTAGTTATGCCAGCTGTAGCAAACAGAGCTGACTGACAGCCTGCCCTGGGATCTAAACCCATGACCATCTGGTGTGCGGAGATCTGCATTTAACTGTAGCATTGCACAGCCACCTGATACCAATTTAACCCCTGTGTTTCTCTTGTAATTTATTACTATTTTTCCCCTTTGCAATGTTTCCCCTCTCCATCCCTGGCTACAATTTTTATTTATCTGGGTCATCCCAAGGTGTGACTCAAAATGTTGCTTTCTTTACTGCATTCCGCCTGATGGCCCCTAGTCCCCTCCACCCTCGCTGTTAATATGATGAGCCTACGGATCTCATCATCTCCCAAACTGAAACCTCTTCCCTCCTATCAAACGCCTCTGAGCTCTCCCATCACAAAATATTCAGCAGCTTTTCATCCTCCCCATCAACCTATTTTACCCCCGAGACCCACCATCCACTTCACTAACTCATTCCCAATCCAATTCCTGACTCTTTACCCCTTGTTCCGTTTTATTTCTGCCATTACTCATGCCTTCAAATCTGCTTTGATCACATTCCTCCCCTTAACTCATAATTGGCTCCAATTATTGCTGTCATTTCTAATTTCCCCTTCTTCTCTAATCTTCTGAAACACTTCAGCATCACCCATTCCTTCCAATACTTCTTGGATGTGTGGCAGCATGGATATCAAGTCGGCTGAGTTACAGGAAGAAACAGGTAATGGTAAATGCTTGTTTTTCAGACTGGAGGAAGGTATACAGTGGGGCTCCCTAGGGTTCCGTAGTAGGACCACTGCTTTTCTTGATCTGTATTAACAACTTGGGTGTGCAGGGCATAATTTCAGAATTTTCAGATGACATAAAACTTGAAGGCATTTTGAACTGTGTGGAACATCACATTAGACTTCAACTTCAACTGCAAGTGACACAAAATCCTGACTTGGAACTCCATCACCACTCTTCCACTGGGTCAAATTCCTGGGACTCCCTTCCTAACAGCACTGTGGGTTTACCTCCAGCACCCAGACTGCAGTGGCTCAAGAAGTTGGCTTACAGCACCTTCACCAGGGTAAATTGGGATGGGCAACAAATGCTGGCCTTCCAAGTGATGTTCACATCCTGTGAATGAATATTGAAAAAAGGGCGTCCCAAAGCACTTTACAGATAATGAAGTACTTTGGAAGTGTAGTCACTGTTGTAATGTAGGAATCATTGTGCAGCAACATTAGTTTGATGTTTTCCTACTTGCTTCATATATTTCTTTGAAGAATGAAAAAATTATCCATTTCATGAAAGCTCAACCACATTCAGGTTAAGCTCATACTTGTGCCTACAAGAGGAGCATTTTGGAAATGCAACTTAATAGTGTCCCAATCCTTACAGCTGCAATGAGCCTTCACTCTCCCTGTGCCAAATAGCCTTTGTATAGTATTGCTGAAGCAAATGCTAACATTATAGCAGGAACAGCTTTATTACCACAAAGTTAATCTTAAACGAATAAGCTCTTAAAAACATAATGTTAAATGAAAATAAAAAAAGAGCTAAACTTTGCTTTTTATGGTCAGTTATTTCATACCCTATTCTTCTCATGTCTTTCATACTCTGTGTCTTTTGTAAAATATGAATATGGAGCCCTACTCTTTTTCTAAGCAAAATACGGCAATTTTCCTGCCCCCTGCCCTTTTTAAACATCGATTTGTTGAACGTGTCTATGGTCTTTCTAGCCTTATCTCATCAGTTATTTTGGATGACAAGAAGCTTGTCATCTTTTAGACAAAGGTTTACCTTCCTCTTAATTAATTGACAGAGTGGAGAATTGATAGAGTCAAATTACAGGCCATTGGATGGAATCATACCTAGCACAAAGGAAGACTGTTGTGGATGTTGGAGGTCAGTCATCGCAGCTCCAGGACATCACTGCAGGAGTTCCTCAAGATAGCGTCCTTGGCCCAACCATCTTCAGCTGCTTCACCAATGACCTTCCTTCCATCATAAGGTCAGAAGTAGGGATGTTTCCTGATGATTGCACAATGTTCAGCATCATTCTGGCCTTAATTAACATCACCAGGTTTTTTTTATTCATTCACAGGATGTAGGTGTCACTGGCTAGGCCAGCATTTATTGCCCATCCGTAATTGCCCTTGAGAAGCTGGTGGTGAGCAGCCTTCTTGAACCGCCGCAGTCCCTGTTGTGTAGGTACACGCACAGTACTGATAGGGATGGAGTTCCAGGATTTTGACCCAGCAACATGGAAGGAATAGTGATATATTTCCAATTCAGGGTAGTGAGTGTCATGGAGGGGGGTTTGCAGGTGGTGGACTCCCCATTTTTCTGCTGCCCTTGTCCTTCCAGATGGTAGCAGTCATAGGTTTGGAAAGTGCTGCCTAAGGAGCCTTGATGAGTTTCTGCAGTGCATCTTGTAGATGGTACACACTGCTGCTACTGCGCATCAGTGGTAGAGGTAGTGAATTTTTGTGGAAGGCGTGCCAATCAAGCAGGCTGCTTTTTCCAATTAATTAAGAGGAAAATAAAGCTTTGGCCAGAAGATGACAAGCTTTGACAATGGTGTCAAGCTTCTTGAGTGTCGTTGGAGCTGCACTCATCCAGGCAAGTGGAGAGTATTCCATCACACTCCTGACTTGTGCCTTGTAGATGGTGGACAGACTTTGGGGAGTTAGGAGGTGGGTTACTCACCACAGGATTCCTAGCTTCTGATCTGCTCTTGTAGCTACAGTATTTATATGGCTAGTCCAGCTCAGTTTCTATCAATGGTAATCCCCAGGATGTTGATAGTTGGGTATTCAGTGATGGTAATGCCATTGAATGTCAAGGGGATTCTCTCTTGTTGGAGACAGTCATTGCCTGGCACTTGAGTGGTGTGAATGTTACTTGCCACTTGTCCAGGTCTTGCTGCATTTGGACGTGGACTGCTTCAGTATCTGAGGAGTCACAAATGGTGCTGCACATTGTGCAATTATCAGTGAACATCCCCACATCTGACCTTATGATGGAAGGAAGGTCATTGATGAATCAGCTGAAGATGTTTGGGCTTGAGAAGCTATCCTGAGGAACTCCTGGAGTGAGCAACAGAGATGATTGACCTTCAACAATCACAACCATCTTCCTTTGTGCTCAGTATGACTCCAACCAGCGGAGAGTTTTTCCCCTGATTCCCATTGGCTCCGGTTTTGCTAGGGTTCTTGATGCCACACTCGGTCAAATGCTGCCTTGATGTCAAGGGCAGTCATTCTCTCCTTTCCTCTGGAGCTCAGTACTTTTGACCATGTTTGAACCAAGACTGTAGTGAGGTCAGAAGATGAATGACTCTGGCGGAACCCAAACTGAGCATGAATGAGCAAGTTATTACTAAACAAGTGCTGCTTGATAGCACTGTTGATGACCCTTTCCATTTCTTTCCTGATGATCAAGAGTAGACTAATGGGTCGGTGAGTGACCGGGTTGGATTTGTTTTGCTTTTTGTGCAGGACAAACCTGGGCAATTTTCCACATAGCCGGGTAGATGCCAGTGTTGCAGCTGTACTGGAACAGCTTGGCTAGGGGCGCGGCAAGTTCTGCAGCACAAGTCTTCAATACTATTGCTAGAATATTGTCAGGCCCATAGCCTTTGCAGTATTCAGTGCCTTCAGCCATTTCTTAATATCACATGGAATGAATGAAATTGGCTGAAGACTGGCATCTGTGATGCTGGGGACTTCCGGAGGAGGTCAAGATAGATCATCTACTCAGCACTTCTGGCTGAAGATTATTGCAAATGCTTCAGCCTTATCTTTTGCACTGAAGTGCTGGGCTCCTCCATTATTGTGCTTGGGGATATTTGTGGAGCCTCCTCCTCCAGTGAGTTGTTTAATTTTCCATCAACATTCACGACTAGATGTGGCGGGACTGCAGAGCTTAACCTGATCCTTTAGTTGTGGAATCGCTTAGCTCAGTCGATCAGTTGCTGCTTATGCTGTTTGGCACACAAGTAGTCCTGTTATAGCTTCACCAAGTTGATAGCTCTTTTTTCAAGTATGCCTGGCACTGCTCCTGGCATGCCCTCCTGCACTCTTCATTGAACCAGGGATGATCCCCTGGCTTGATGGTAATGGTAGAGTGGGGGGATATGTCAGGCCATGAGGATACAGGTTGTGTTCGAGTACAAGTCTGCTGCAGCTGATGGCCTCATGAATACCTAGTCTTGAGTTGCTAGATCTGTTCACAATCTATCCCATTTAGCCCTTCCTAACTCTCCCATCCTAACAGCATTGTGGGTGCACCCACACCACATGGACAACAGCGGTTCAAGAAGGCAGCTCATCATGACCTTCTCAAGGGCAACTAGGGATGGGCAATAAATGCTGGCCCAGCCAGTGAAGCCCACATCCCCTGAATGATTTTTTTAAAAGCAAGATGGTGGTGACACACACCACGATGGAGGGTATCCTTAATGTGAAGACCGGACTTTGTCTCCTCAAGGACCGTGCGTCGTCACTCCTACCGATACTGTCATGGACAGATGACAGATGCATTTGCGGCAGGGCCGTTGGTGAGGAAGAGGTCAAGTATGTTTTTCCCTCTTGTTGGTCCCCTCACCGCAGACCCAGTCTAGCAGCTATGTCCTCTAGGACTCGGCCAGCTCGGCCTGTGGTGGTGCTTCCGAGCCACTCTCTGTGATGGACGGTGAAGTCCCCCACCCAGAGTACATTCTTCACCCTTGCCACCCTCAGTGCTTCCTCCAAGTGGCGTTCAACATGGAGGAGCACTGATTCATCAGCTAAGGTGAGGGGGTGCAAAGGAGGTACAGTATGTGGTAATCAGCAGGAGGTTTCCTGGCCCTTGGCTGACCTGATGCCATGAGACCTCATAGGGTCTGGAATCGATGTTAAGGACTCCCAGGGTAACTCCCTCCTGACTGTATACCACCGTGCCAACACCTCTGCTGGGTCTGCCCTGCCGGTGGGACAGGATATGGTGATGATGGTGTCTGGGACATGATCTGTAAGGTACGATTCCGTGAGCATGACCATCTCAGACTGTTGCTTGACTAGTCTGTGAGACAGCTCTCCCAGTTTTTGCACTAACCCTCAGATGTTAGTATTGGAGGACTTTGCAGAGTCGACAGGGCTGAGTTTGCCGTTGACATTTCCAGTGCCGAGATTGATGTTGGGTAGTCTGTCCAGTTTCATTCCTTTTTATAGGCTTTTTAGCAGTGATACAACTGAATGTCTTGTTAGGCCATTTCAGAGGGCATTTAATAGTCAACCACATAATTGTATTAGAAGCAGTTCAGAGCAGGTTCAGCCAACTCATTCCTGGGATGAAGGGCTTACCTTATGAAGAAAGGTTAGGAATAAAGCAACAGTAGTAGGCCATTTGGCCCATCGAGCCTGCTCTGCCGTTCAATTAGATCTTGGCTGATCATCTACTTCAATGCCACTTTCTTGCACTATCTCCAGATTCCTTGGTGTCATTAGTCGCCAGACGTTTCTGTCTTGAACATGCTCAATGATTGAGCTTCAACAGCCCTCTGAGGTAGAGAATTCCACAGGTTCACCATCCTCTGAGTGAAGAAATTTCTCCTCGTCTCAGTCGTAAATGGTCTGCCCCTTATCCTGAGATTATGTCCCCTGGTTTTAGACTCACCAGCCGGGGGAAACATCTTATCTACATCCACCCTGTCATGCCCTGTAAGAATTTTGTAAGTTTCAGTGAGGTCACCCCTCTTTCTGCATAATTCTAGGCCATACACACCCAGTCTCTTCAATCTCTCCTCATAAGACAATCCCCCCATCACAGGGATTAATCTAGTGAACCTCCGTTGCACTCCCTCTATTGCAATTATATCCTTCCTTAGATAAGGAGACCAAAACTGTGCACAATCCTCCCGATGAGATCTCACCAAGGCTCTGTATAACTGCAGCAAGACATCTTTTACTCCTGTGCTCAAATCCCATTGCGATGAAGGCCAACATACCATTTGCCTTCCTAGCTGCTTGCTGAACCTGTATGCTAGCTTTCTATGACTCATGAACAAGGACACCCAGGTCCTAGCTTCTCACCAATTAAGAAATATTCTGTCTTTTCTACCAAAGTAAATAGCTTAACGCTTATTCATATTGGCCTGTAATTTCTGAGCTCCCCAGCGTCAGACTGGGGTCAGGGGTGGGGAGGGCAGGGGAGTACCTCAAAGACGTTCTGGGAAACCCCTCTCAGAACTTCACAGGTAAGCTTTTACACAGCAATTTCCCAGAAGCGCAAACTTCCTCTGAGCAATTGCTCTGCACTGGGAATCATCCGAAAATGCAGTTTAAATCGCAAACTTCGGATAGTTCCGACTGGGTTACACCAATAGTTACCCAGAAAAAGTTAGAAGAATTAAAAGCTCTTCTAACTTCTGGGTAATTGTTATAAAGACCCAAAGCAACCCCCCACTCCCTCCCAATGAGACACCTCCCACACCCCTGAATCCCACACAGGACTCTCCCAACACCCATGACACCCCCTAAATAACTTGCCCCCCACCCCCTAAATAACCACCCACTCCATGGTATTCCCCATCCCCCTGACCACCCATGGGACTCCTCTCTACCCCCCACAGGCCTGACTCTTGCCTCTACCCCCGCCTGAGGCTCGACCCCCCAGCCCGATACCCCCGACCCAAAGCCCCACTATACTAACCCCACCCTAACCCCACCCCCCACAGACCTGATCCAACCCAATCCCTTCCCTGGCCCCACCCCACAGGCACAACACAACCACCACCCACTGAGGTCCAACCACCCACATCCTGAGATACAACACCCCTCCCCCATCTGAACACCCATCCCACCCGAAGCCTGAACACCACCCCTCAAGGGCCCGAATCCCCCCATCACACCTGAGGTCCAAACCCCACCCAAGTCCACCTGAGGTCCAACTTCCCTTCCACGCTCCTTCAAGTCCGACCCCCTACCCTTCTTCCCCCAAGCCTGACCACCCAACTCATCCTGTCCCACAGCACTCCCCACCCTCCAGATCCTATTCACTTACCTTAGACACTTTGCTTCTCCCTGGCCTGTCAATTTCAAATAGACTTTTAAACTTACCTGGTTTACGGCAGCTAGTCTGTAAGAAAGGGGACGTATCCTCCTTCACTTTGACAAATCTAGACTTTGATGCTGGGCCTCTGGATGATCTGGGCTGCCTGGATCTCACCTGGTCTGTGTAGGAAGGTCGGGTAAGACAGGCATGGAAGACAATACTGATTGCCACGCTGAGGAAGTTGCGGCCCAATATATTCCATCTGCCATGCTCTAGCCCATTCACTTACCCTGTCCAAATCCTCTTGAAGTCTTCCCGCATCCTCCTCACAACTTACGTTCCCACCCAGTTTGGTGTAATCAGCAAATTGGGAAATATTACAATTGGTCCCCACATCCGAATCATTTATATAGATTGACAACAGCTGTGAACCTAACACTGATCCCTGCAATACTCCAGAAGTAGCTGTCTGGCAACCTGAGAATGATCTGTTTATTCCTAGTCTCTGCTCTCTGCCTACTAACCAATTCTCAATCCATACTAGGACAAAGCAGCCCGCTTGATTGGCACCACATTCAAAACAATCGTTCCCTCCACCACCGATGCACAGTAGCTACAGTGTGTACCGCCTCAAGATGCACTGCAGAAATTCACAAAGGCTCCTTGGGCAGCATCTTCCAAACCCATGAGCACTGCCATCTAGAAGGACAAGGGCAGCAGATAGATGGGAACACCACCACCTGCAAGTTCCCCTCCAAGTCACTCACCATCTTGAATTGGAAATATATCGCCGTTCTTTCACTGTCACTGGGTCAAAATCCTGGAACTCCCTTTGTAACAGGGCTGTGGGTGTACCCATACCACATGGACTGCAGTGGTTCAAGAAAGCAGCTCACCACCACCTTCTCAAAGGCACCTAGGGATGGGAAACATTCTCCCAATCCTATGCGCTCATTATTACTGTATTCCCCACGTTACATGCAACTCTAATTTCCTGATTTATACCGAGCTCAACATCACCACTACAGTTTGGTGGCCTATAAATAATTCCTGCCAATGTCTGCTGCCCCTTGCCATTTATAACCCAAACTGATTCTACATCTTGATCCTTCGATCTTACCAATGTACTGATCTTGCTCCTTATTAAGACTGCTACCCCATCTCCTTTTCTTATTAGCCAGTCCCAATGCCCAATATCCTTGGATATTCAATTCCCATCTTGGTCACCCTGTGGCCATGTCTTTATAATGGCAGTTAAATTATACCCATTCGCCTCAAATTGTGCATTCAAATCATCAACCTTTTTGTGGATGCTGTGTGCATTCAGAGAGAGTGCCTTTAACTCTGCTTTTTTAACTTTATTCTCTATTCTGATCCTGTTGATGCTTGCCTAAGCTTTGTCTATCTTCTATTTTTGCTTTCTTCTTTCCTACTTCCCTTTACCAGTTTTTCTTCCCTCAAATCTAGTTTAAACCCTCCACAACAGCACTAGTGAATCTCCCTGCAAGGATGTTAGTTCCGGTCCTGCTAAGATGCAGCCCATCCATCTTGTACAGGACCCAGCTGCCCCAGAACCAGTCCCAATGCCTGAGAAATCTGATGCCCTCCCTCCTACACCAGTTCTCCAGCCACATGCTCAATCTCTCAATTCTCCTATTTCTATACTCACTAGCACATGGGACTGGGAGTAATCCTGAGATTACTGCTTTAGAGGTTCTGCTTTTCAATCTCCTTCCTAGCTTGCTGAAATCTGCTTTCAGGACCTCATCTCCTTTCCCACCTAAGTCATTGGTACTGAGGTGGACCACAACCTCTTGCTGTTCACCCTCACCCAGAAGAATGTCCTGCAGCCACTCCATGTCATTCTTGACCCTGGCACAAGGGAGGCAACATACCATACTGGAGCCACATCTATGCCCACAGGAGCACCTGTCTATCCCACCTAGTAATGAATGCCTTATCGCTACTGCTTTTCCCCTCTTTTTCCTCCCCTCCTGTACAGTTGAGCCGCCGGTGATGCCACAAACTTGGCTCTGACTGCACTCCTCTGAGGAACCAATGCTCTCATAAGCATCCAAAGTGGAAAACCGATTAGCGAGCAGGACCCCAGGGGACTCCTGCACTTGCTGTCTGTTTCTCTTGGACTCTCTGGTGGTCACCCATTCCCTTTCTCCTTCCAGGCTCATAACTGCTGTGTGACCACCTCTCTGAACATGCTATCCATGTAGCTCTCAGCCTTGTGGAAGTGCCACAGTGACTCTGGCCATCACTTAAGCTCTGAATCCTGGGAGTCAAGTTTCTGCAGCTGGTGACACTTGCTGCACATGCAGCAGTCTGGGTCATTGGTAGCATCCATGAGTTCCCATATACTACAGGACATGCATTCCATGAGCTGCCCTGTTATGCCTTAACTTTATTTCACTTAGGTTAATTTTATTTTTACTTAGGTTCATTCATATTAACTTTATTTTACTTGGCCCTAACCTAATAAGCCTTACAATTCTTGATAAACCCCACTAGTACTGATAAATGAGAATAATTAACACATTTTATTGCAATAAACCTTACTTAAAGACATTCCTTAATAGCAGCTTCTCGCCAACCAATGAACTTATGGTTTTCCTCTGATGTTACTGTTTGATTTTTTCAAGTTCAGCTAGCTGCTGAGCAGAGGGAGTTGCTCCCACGCTTCTCCCAGCTCCCGGAAGTCAGTTGAACAGGCTGGGCCTATAACCATTGGAGATTAGAAGAATGAGAGGTGATCTTATTGAAATATGTAAGATCATGAGGGGACCTGGTAGGGTGGATGCTGGGTGGATGTTTCCTCTTGTGGGGGAAACTAGAACTAGGGGACACAGTTTAAGAATAAACTGAGATGAGGAAAATTTTTTTCTCCCAGAGGGTCATTAGTCTCTGGAATCCTCTTCCACAGAAAGCAGTGGAGGCTGAGTCATTGAACTTACTCAAAGCTGCGTTAACAAGATTTTTGATAGACAAGGGAGTCAAGGGTTATAGGGAGCAGACAGGAAAGTGGATTTGAGACCACAATCAGATCAGCCATGATCTTGGCAAATGGTAAGGCAGGCTCAAAGGGCTGAATGGCCTACTCCTGCTCCTAAGCCCTGTGTTCCTTTACGTTCCTACATTAAGGATAAGAGAGGTCTTGTGGCTTCAAGTGCAGGTCTGAGGCTGGGAATTTCCAAACCTGTGACCTCCACCGCCTAGATGAGCACAGGAACACCATCATCTACAAGATTCCCTTCAAGTCACATACCATCCTGACTTGGAATTTTATCACCAGTCCTTCACTGTCGCTGGGTAAAAGTATATACTTGCACAGCAACCCGCGCTCCTTGGGAGGGCCTACGAGCTCAGTTGATGGGTGACTGGTATGGATGAGGTTGGTGCCAACAGCACAGTGTTCGATCAATTTGCCAGCTAGCAGGAATTCAGGGCCTACCTTGTTGCCCTACCCATGGTGGAGGTCATGGTGCTGTGGGTCGGACCTCCTTTCAGGCAAAGAACTGAAGAAGAACAACAACAAAGTGCAGTAGTTATGCTACAGACCAGTAAGCCATGCGTTCAAATCCCAGTTGTTAAGTGGGGAAATTGGGCTCAATAAATCTACTAATTTATGGTCTGGAACCAGAAAAGGAAATTATCATGAAAGCTGCTGTTGTTAACAACCCAATTGGCTCATCAATATCCCTCAGGGGAATTAAACCGGTCTGTCCGCAAGAATGACCCAAACCTCCCTGTCGCTTGCCATTTTAACACTCCACTCTGCTCTCTTGCCCACATGTCTGTCCTTGGCTTGCTGCATTGTTCCAGTGAAGCCCAACGTAAACTGGAGGAACAGCACCTCATCTTCCGACTAGCCACCTTACAGCCTTCCGGACTAAATACTCAATTCAACAACTTTAGGTCTTGAACGCCCTCCCCCATCCCCACCCCCTTTCTGTTTCTTCCCCCTTCCTTTTGTTTTTTCCAATAAATTAAATAGATTTTTCTTTTCCCACCTATTTCCATTATTTTTAAATATTTTTAAATCTTTTATGCTCCCCCCACCCCCACTAGAGCTATACCTTGAGTGCCCTGCCATCCATTCTTAATTAGCACATTCGTTTAGATAATATCACCAACTGCAACATCTATGTGTTCTTTTGTTCTTTTGTCTGTGACATCTTTTGATGATCTGCTTCTATCACTGCTTGCTTGTCCCTACAACCACACCCCCCCATCCACTTCTCTCCCCCCACCCAAAACCCCCCCCACACACACACACCTTAAACCAGCTTATATTTCACCCTTTCCTTGGATTCACCTAGTTCTGTTAAAGGGTCATGAGGACTCGAAACGTCAACTCTTTTCTTCTCTGCCAATGCTGCCAGACCTGCTGAGTTTTTCCAGGTAATTCTGTTTTTGTTTTGGATTTCCAGCATCCACAGTTTTTTGTTTTTATATCAGTGAGTAGGTTATTGCTAAGTAAGTCAATGACATCTTCCATCACTTTGCTAATGATTGAGAGTAGACTCAGAGGGCAGTCATTGACTGGATTGAAATATGTCTGGTTTTAAGTTGACAGAAAATACCTGGGCAATATACCATATTGTCAGGTAGAAGTCAGTATTGTAGCTATTTTGGAGCAGCTAGGGGAGTGGCAAGTTCTGGAGTACAAGTCATCTGTGTGACTTGGATGGGAAATTGGACCTGGTGGTGTTCACAAGTCTCTGTTTCCCTTGTACTTCTAGGTGATAGAGGTCACAGGTTTGGAAGGTGCTGTCTAAGATGCCTTGGTTGGTGCTTATAGAGCATCTGGTAGATGGCACCACTGTAGCCACGGTGAGTTGGTGGTGGAGGGGTGTCAATCAAGCAGGCTGCTTTTTCTTGGATAGTGTCAAACCATTGATAGTTCTAAGTCAGAATGGTGTCTGATTAAAAGACAATTTGAAGGCTGTAGCGTTCAATTGTTTGGTGTTTGACTATGTGTGTCTGTTGAGTGTTGCCTGCTCACTGTGCGATTGGTTAAACCTGGGACAGGGACTGAGAAAGAGTGACTAAACTGTAGGCAAGCAGTTGTAAGTATGAGCTCAGACATTTTAAAGCACTGAATAAGGTTCCTGCACACATATAATCTGGAGTGTATCATCTCCGCATGGCTCCAAGACATAGAACACAACAGCTGGCAATGAGGATAATGGGGAATAGTTTAAATTTACCGGCTCGAGTACCTTTCCTTTCTTCACAGGGAGATCCATTCATACTGTGGGATTGATGGATTTCAGAGTTGTAGACTGTTTTTCTCACTACTGGGATTGACAATCTGAATATAGTAGTGATCCACAAGAAGGAAATACTTGTATGTTGTCTCAGAGCAGAAGGCCAGTGAGTAGTCGAGCAACTCATAGAAGACACTTCTATGTTTAAAATGACGGTAAGTGCTGTCAAAAAATGTTTCGGCCAAAGAAAAGTGCAATGGTCAAAGAATATACATTCTGTCTGAGATGCCAAGGAAAGGTGAGCCTATAAAACAATACGTGGCAGTGTTAAAGTAATTGGCTTCCACATGTAAATTTGGCACACTAACCAACAAGCTACTTCATGATCAATAATAAAAAGAAGCTTCAATTTCACGAATTAGGCAAGGCCTCCTCATGGAAGAGGATGAATTAACCTTGGGAAAAGCCATGCCCTTTGCAGTCCGAAATCAAATCTGCCATGTTAGGTTTGAAGAGATTACCCAGAAATGCAGTCTTAGGACTCAGGGTTGCAAACACAGCTTGCCCAACCAGCTCAAGTGCAAGGAGTATGCACATAGGGACCTCAGTGATTTTTCAGCACGTACCCCATCACAGTCAGATATCCACAAACATTTGCCAAAATAGGGACGTCCTCGTTGATTCACAACATCACATCCAACTTGAGGGGATAAAAGGTAATTCATGCTTAAACTGGAATCATTTCACAAGGGGGTGTAGGCCAAAGAAGGGGGTTTCATCAGTTCGACACCTAGAGGAGTCTCTTCCTGAGAATGAGGAATAGCATTTGCATGTCATCATGAATGGTAAAGCATCAGTCCATTTTAAGAATTTCTCAGTTGAGATTACAGCATCTCAACGTCACTTCTCATTGATGTTGTGAAAGTATCCATATTGAACAACAATCTCTGCCATCAGTATTTTTTATAACTTTCTCTCACTCTTGTGACAGACAGCCTTCAAGCTTACGATGACTCTATTATTCTGGCAATGGGAATGCTCAAATTTCCATAGCACTACAAAAACATCACCCTAGACAGCTTCACGTTCTGCATAGCCCAAGGCAGGAGCCTTAAGAAGTAAACCTCTATGATATCTTGTCTTCAAAATTCCAGATGCCCCCGAGCAAACATTCATGCGGTCAATGACAGAGACTATACACGCCGATATCCTTCCTTATTTAGTGGGTTTGCAGAGATTAAGAGGGGCACTGTCATGCTCCTCGCTTCGTCACGTCAATTCCATAGTTTCGCAAAATTTGAGATGGTTGAAAGTTACAATCTGTGCTGAAGTGTCACAGGATGTAAAAAGATAGAAACTAACCTTATCATCAAACAAATTGACTCAAAGTCGTGCATATCAAACCTAGTCGTTGTACAATGAAAAAAACTTATTATGCTTCAACAAATGCATCACTCCAGACAAATATCCACCTTCTATGATCCAAGAACTATCAACGTCATTTCATGTTTCCACAGATTTCATGAAGCTTGACGTTGAGTGGACCTATCTCCAGGTACTTCTGTTACTCACAAAAGTGTTTCAGGACCACAGGATGTCCCATGGACTAAATTCAGCACCTAATACATTCTGGAGGATTGTTTCATCAGTCTTGTTGAGGGGACGCTTGAATACGTCATTATCCATGGAAGGAACAAAGTAGAACACGATCAGCAGTTATCAGCGCTGCTTACTCGACTCACTCAACACAATTTGATGCTCAACAAGGACAAATGCACACTTGTGGCATCCAAGATTGACTTTCTAGGATACTGAGTGACGGTAGCTGACATTTTATTTTAATTCATTTATGGGATGTGAGCATTGCTGGCTAGGCCAGCATTTATTCCTCATCACTAATTACCCTTGAGGAAGTGGTGGAGAGCTGCCTTCTTGCGCTGTTGCATTTCCTGCAGTGTAGGTGCACCCACAGTGCTGTTAGGCAGGGAGTTCCAGGATTTTGACCCAGCGACAGTGAAGAAACGGCAACATACTTCCAAGTCAGGAAGGTGAGTGGCTTGGAGGGGAACTTCCAGGTGGTGATGTCCCAATGTCTCTGCTGCCCTTGTCCTTCTAGATGGTAGTGGTCATGGGTTTGGAAGGTGCTGCCTAAAGAGCCTTGGTGTGTTGCTGCAGTGCATCTTGTAGATAGTACACACTGCTGTCGCTGTTTGTTGGTGGTGGAGGGAGTGAATGTTTGTGGATGGGGTGCCAATCAAGTGGGCTGCTTTTTCCTGGATGGTGTCAAGCTTCTTGAGTGTAGTTGGAGCTTCACTCACCCAGGCAAGTGGAGACTATTCCATCGCACTCCTGACCTGTGCCTTGTAGATGGTGGACAGGCTTTGGGGAGTCAGGAGGTGAGTTACTCATTGCAGGATTCCTAGCCTCTGACCTGCTCTTGTAGCCACAGTATTTATATGGCTAGACCAGTTCAGTTTCTGATCAATGGTAACCCCCAGGATGTTGATAGTGGGGGATTCAGCAATGGTAATGCATTGAATGCCAAGAGGAGATGGTTAGATTCTCTCTTGTTAGAGATTGTCATTGCCTGGCACTTGTGTAGCCTGAATGTTACTTGTCACTTGTCAGCCCAAACTGGGATATTGTCCAGGTCTTGCTGCATTTGGACATGGACTGCTTCAATATCTGAGGAGTCGCAAGTGGTGCTGAACATTGTGCAATCGTCAGCAAACATCCCCGCTTCTGACCATATGACGGAAGGAAGGTCATTGATAAAGCAGCTGAAGATGGTTGGACCTAGGACACTACCCTAAGGGACTCCTGCGGTGATGTCCTGGAACTGAGATGACCTCCAATGACCACAACCATCTTCCTTTGTGCTAGGTATGACTCCAACCAGCAGAGAGTTTTCCCCCGATTCCCAATGACTCCAGTTTTGCTCGGGTTCCTTGATGCCACACCCGGTCAAATGCTGCCTTGATGTTAAGGGTAGTCACTCTTAGCTCATCTCACAATGTCGAAATGTCAAAGCCATCATGCTCTTCTGACCAGAACTAATGTGAAAGGGTTGGCATCACTCCTTGGTACTGCCAACTTCTATCACAAATTCATTCCGAAGTATGCAGAAATCATAGAACCTCTTCAGATGCTACTGTGAAAGGATGCACAATGGGAATGGACAATCATAGATTAAACCAAGTTAAAGGTGAAGATAGCATCTCCGCTAGCCCTGGCACATTTCAACCTACATGCAAAAATGTATGTCACAACAGATGAATTAGGAAATGCAATTGGAGCTGTACTCTCACAGTACATTGAAGGAAGCAAACACCTAATTGATTATCCATCATGCCTGTTGTCAGTAACTAAATGCAAATACCATACTGGAGAGCAGGAAGCACTAACCTGCATCCACATTTGTGAAGAGCAGCACACGTATCTCTGCGCTAGAAAGATCACTCCCCACACTGATCACCAAGCATTGACTACATTGTTAGCCACGTCAGAATCAGGTCATAGAACTCTATGGATCTACAGATGGTCAGATTATCTTCATTAGTAAAACTTTGAGGTCAAATATCTCGCAGGTTCATGAACCCAGTAGTTGACACATTTAACTGTACTAGTGTCACAGCCAGCGCTAGTAACAGTAAAGTGACTTTTCACATCAAAGACTGAGTTATCATCATTATTTCACATGCAACTATGAACCTTGTTACGCAAGAGGAGCAGAAAGCAGAATCGGCGACAAATAGTGTACTGCAGAAGGTAAGTCAGTACCTAAGCACCAAGTGGCCTCTCAAAATAGAAGAATTGGTCCCATAATACAGGGTACGCAATGAGCTAGCATTGTTTGGTGACAACAGTATTGCATGCGGAACTTGAGCGGTTATCCCATAAGTGCTACAGCAACATCTTGCCCATGAAGGGTATCTGGATGTTGTTAAGATTAAACAACGGTCCCGTGAAGCAGTCTGGTGATCAGCAATAGATTTCTGTGTAGAAGAGTTCATTAGAAACTGTGGAGATTATACACTCAGTGAAAAATATGTTAGACAGTGTCCTGCACCTCTACAACTGACCCTGTGGCCAACATAACCTTAACAACAACTCCAACTAGACATTTTTGGAGAAATGCAAGCAGCCCCTAGCAATCAACAGTTTTTTGCTTGTTCATGATCTATAGCAAATGGTTGGAAATCGCTACAACAAATTCCATAACCATCTCTTTGGTTATTGACATTCTCGACAAGTTGTTTGCAAAATGGGGTTTGCTGGAAGCTATCACTGTGGACAATGGGCCGCACTTTGTTTCCAGTCAGTTCATAGAGTTCCTAGCAAGCTATAGAATTCACCACCATCTGACATCATGATAGAACCTCGCAATCAAATAGTGGCATTAAACAATTCAAGGGGATAATAAAGGGCAGTCCGAGAGCTAGTAAGTTGGAGGCAAAACGTTTGAACAATCCATTTATATCCTACTTCACACATATTGATCCATCCCACACTCTCTGACTGGAAAGACACTGGCCAAACATATGACGTGCCTAACTTTTGCATCCTGCTGACCATTCCTAAGCTGTCACCGCTATCCAATGAGAATGTCAGAGTGAAAGCAGAAGAAATCGCAAGTAAAAGCATACTTCGACACGAGAACACGCCCAAGTCAATCACAATTTGAGATGGAGAGTGAGTTCACATCAAACAGCCAAATCACAATCACAAACTCACATCATCTCTATCTGGATTAAAGCAGGTCAAGCAATTGCTCTGTACCAATGCTTATCTATTCATTGACAGCACAAAAAGTAATGCGAGATGCTTGATAGCGAGCAGATCAGAACACTTCGAGGACAGTAATTATGTGAATACGTTCCTTTTTCTGGTGAGCGACAGTGATGTTAATCATTTGCCTCATTGAACTGATCACGCAGAACCACAGCCTCAAATTTGTAGACCCCAGCGCCATTAGCAGAGCCCTTCATATCCCAGAGACTATTTCTGTGTTTGGAGTTCAGTTTATCCATTTTCTTTTAGAAGTTATTTGTATTGTATGTATGTTTGTTGTTTAGGATAGTTTGTCAGTCAAGTGGGCTGCTTTGTCTTGGATGGTGTTTGACCGGCGATATAATTCCAAGTGAGGATGGTGCCTGACTTAGAGGAGAATTTGGAGGCTGTAGTGTTCAATTGTTCAGTGATTGATTATGTGTGTCTGTTGAATGTTGACTACCCACTGTGTGATTAGTTAAGCCAGGGTGTGATGACTGAGGAAGAGTAACTGAACTGTAGGCAAGCAGCTGTAAGTGTAAGACATTTTAAAGCATTGAATGTGTGTGTGCCTGCCCAGACGAATGTATGTGAGGTATGAATGGTGGTTGCAATTCACCTTGTTTTTTTTTCAATTCGGCAAATAGTCTCAACAAACTTATCTTCTTCTCTGTTTAACCTAAGAGTCATTTCACCCTTCCCCACATGGTTGTAACAACGGATGCTGCCTGACCCACTGTGTATTTCCAGTATTTTCTTTTTTTAATATTGGAGTTGACTGGGATCTTGGGGTGATAAAGACCACAAGTATAGAAGGTGCTGTCAAAGATGTCTTGGTGCATTGTTGCAGTGCATTCCACAGCACACAATATTTACATAGCAGCTTTCATGTTTTCAGTCATCCAGAAGCATTTCACAGTCAATGCAGTACAGTCACTAAGATAAAAGCAAAAAATTGCGGATGCTGGAAATCCAAAACAAAAACAAAAATAAACATACCTGGAAAAACTTGAGTGAATACAGCCACTGTTGTGGTATAAGCAAAAATGGCAGCCAATTTATGCACTGCAAGACCCCACAAATTGCAATGAGGTAAACAACTACACAATCTGTTTGGTGGTATTCAATAGATAAATACTGGCCAGGCAACAGGAGAATTCTACTGCTCTACTGTGAATAATGCCAGGGAATCTTTTGCATCCATTTGGAGAGGCAGGTGCAGCTGTAGTTTGACAACTCATTCCAGTGACAAGTCAGTAGATACAGATCCTTGAGATTTTTATTGTAAAATTCCTATGCTGTTGCAGCAATGAGACCTGAACTCAAATCCAAAACAGAAAAAGCCAAATCGATCCAAACTCAATTCAATTGGACAGCTGCTCTTTATGAAGCAATAAAATTGTGTTCTTAATGAAATACAATTTAGATAAACAACCAAGAACCATTTCCAAAATTGACCTCAAAAAGTTTTTCAAACTTACAAGGTAACATCTTTCGGAAACAATATGAAGGTATTGAGCTCGTCCCATTCAGTCATCTTGCAACTTGCAATATGATGCTGAATACATGGCTGGGATTTTCCAGTCCTGTCCGCAGTGTGACCCATCGTAGGCAGGACAGGAAGTTTGCCGACCCAGCAGAAAGCCCATTGATTTTTGGCAGGAATTTCCGTCCCCCCCCCCTCCCCACCCCACCAACCCGGCCCATATCTTGCTGACATCTAAAGATCAACAAATATATATCTTTAACTCCCATCCTGCTCCCAGATTCTGGGTATAAGCCCGCTTTTGGAAAACATTTTTAAACTATTGCTGAGAAAAGAAACATGCGGTCAAAGTTTTTTGTCTTGCACTGATTAAGACAGATTCACAAGAATACCAAATCTCAAAAGGAACAACAATTTATACAGCATGAGAAGAGGGTGCATTCATGAGCTTGAATGAATGGGCCTAAGGCTACCACCGTCGCTCCTGAAAAGTGCCCAGTCTATCTCTGATTACCCTGGAAGGGTAAGGTGTCTCAAACATTTGAGCAACAGGTAAGGCATTTCACGCTGTTACAATGCAGTAGCAACACGAGTGATATTCTCCACTAACAGG
Source organism: Carcharodon carcharias (assembly GCF_017639515.1). Classification (NCBI taxonomy): domain Eukaryota; kingdom Metazoa; phylum Chordata; class Chondrichthyes; order Lamniformes; family Lamnidae; genus Carcharodon; species Carcharodon carcharias. Next base: position 27,337,293 of record NC_054476.1, read on the forward strand.
ACGCTGCCGTCAAGCCAAAAAAACCTTCTGCCTACCACTCAAATAAGTAATATGGTATATGAATTTCAGTACCGGTGTGATGCCAGGCTTGTAGGCCATACATTCCAATAACTGGTGGATCGTATCAAACAGCACATCCCTTCAGCTATTCGCAACAGGCAAAGTACTGACTGTACTCAACCAGCCCGTGCTTGCAAAACTCAGAACATGGTGTCCAACATTAGGTGTGATTCCGTGATTGGACAACACTTGCTAAACAATCGTGTTTGTGCTATGAATTATAATGACAACCAATTTAAGCTTATCAGCCGGGCTTACAATATGGCTCACTTATGCGTGCCAGAAGTTACATATATTCAAACACAGGGCCCTAACCTTTGCAAAGAAAAACATGTCCATGCATTGTGCCTTTCTCAACTAAACAAAGATTTTGGGGACAGCCATTCACTGGCTCATTCTCCATGGCAATGTCTTGACCAATCAGAGTCGACCTGCCTGATTTGAATTTAAACAAAAACTTGGCAGTTAACTGTTCCCTGGGGCATTCTCCATGGCAATGCCTCCACCAATTAGAGTCCACTTGCCAATAAATCAGTACCCTCTTCCCAAGCAGTATAAATTGTTGTTCTCTTCGAGATTTGGCATTCTTGTGAACCTGTCCTGATGAGTGCAAAATAAAAAGCTTCAACAGCATGTTTCTCTTTTCAGCAATACTCAAGTTCTGTACTACCAAGGGACTATTTTTCAAATTAAGGAATTGTACTATTGTGGATAATTTAAAGACTTGCCTGGGGTTGAAAATAATGGAGTTTGAAGCATCACCTCTGCCAAATCCATTATCAGCTTGGTCACTTGTAATCCTGCATATGTGCTCTCTGCAGGTCATGTCTTAATATTGCCAGACCGCATAATTTATTGACATGTAAATTGATCTGTAACCTATCTCTACAAAATCAATCTCTCACAATTGAAGCAGTTTTGTCTTTAATACAAAGCTGAAGTACTAAAAATGAAATTCACTCCTAATATGATTCATGAACTGAGGTAGACATTAGAAACAGCACAACTCCTTAGTTGGATCTTTATCATTTAAGATCTAAGTCCAGGTTTAATTTCTTTTTGGCATCAATTGGAATATGAACATGAACAAAGCAAACAACTTGGGTTTCCTTTGCCCGCACAAAGTCCTCCTCTAGGCAGGATGCCACTTGAGTAAAATGCATGGTGGAGGAGCATAAATCACCCAGCATGTTAGGGTGATTCGCAAGTCACAACATAACTCATTTTAACCTGAGCCTGTTGGCTAGCTTGTGCATCAATAACAGTGAGTATCATTACTTTTGCAGCAAGATTTAACCCATTGTTGGTATTTCAGACATATCTGACCAAGGGCTCAAGTGCAATGCCCATCAAAGTTGTTAAGGTGAACCTCAGTGAAATGGGAGAATGCAACTGGGAATTTATATGGGGGAAACATTGCTACAGCATTACCCAGTAGGATGATTTTCTGCATTTAATTACTGTTCTTTCTAAATTTAATCTTATGCTGCAGAATATTTTCCAACAAATTGACAGGGCACTGCATGTAAGAAATGCAAACACCAATGGCTTTCTACAATTACAGGCTGAGTTTACATGAAATTTTGACAGAAAAAGGCTGCAATTGCTGAGTATGGAGGATTCTCCCAACAGTCTCACATTACCAGTCAACTGAATGAGCAGCGAACTGCAGGATCCAGGGGTAGGTGGCAGAATTAGCTCTCTCCAATGAGCCTTGAGTTAGATTCTGACTCTGATCTTTCATTATATTTCTAGATCCATTTTGTTTTGACAGCACAACATTCATTTTTGTGTGGGAGATGGAGAGCATGAGACTCACAAGTGACACATTCAGAATAACCAAAGGCGAAGCAATTATCCAGTAACTCTGCAGGGTGGGGGGGTGGGGAATGAAAACCAAAGCTCGACAGCTAGGCCAAGCATTTCATGATTTTAATCATTAAATGAAATTTTTCTCTAAATTTTTAAAGACTGAAAAAGAATTATTTACCATTTCATCCATTACAATTGCCTCGTGTTTAAAGAGTGCCGTTCTACTGACGGCAGTGTTTTGCCTGGAGATCAGTTGCTAACTGTATCAACAGAGAATCTGTCAACAGTCAAGGCTGGGATGTAGCTGTACTGAGAACAGTGAAAATATTTGAACAAATCAAACGCCCGCTGATTTATTAGTGGTCTATTGTTTCATTTTAATATTGATGAACCCAGATGAAGAGCCAAAACCCAATGTATAGAAAACCACCAAGCTGAAAAGAGAAAGAAGAAAAGACAAAAGTAAATCAGGAATAGTTGTAACTATTAAGCAGGACAGGCTTAACAAGCTGAGACTTTTTTCCTGTAGGAAAGAGAAAACTGAGGGGTGGGCTAATAATAAAGAAAGATTTATATTAATAGAGCACTTTTCATGACCACTGAATGTCCCAAAGCATTTTGTAGCCAATGAAGTATACTTTTGAAGTTTAGTTACTGCTGTCATGTAGGAAATGCAGGAGCCAATGTGTCCTCAAACAGCAATGTGATACTGACCAGGTAATCTGTTTTGTGGCGTTAATTGACAGATAAATGTTGGACAGAACACCAGGGAGAACTCTCTTGCTCTACTCCAAACAGGGCCATGGGATCTTTTGCATCCACCCAAGGAGGCAGATGGGGCCTCAGTTTACTAATCATATCTGAAAAATGGCACGTCCAAAACGCACAGCACACCCTCAGAATGTGCCGGTTTGATTTTTGTGCTCAAACTCTAGGGTGAGATTTAAACCTGGCCTTCATGATTCAAAGTTACAGTTTGACACATTAAAGTTAAGCGTTCCAAACCCTAACCATTCATTGTGCAAAAGGCTTTTTCCTTCATGTCACTTCTTGTGCTTTTGCAAATTACCTTAAAGATATGCCCTTTCATTACTGACCCTTCAGCAATTATCTAGTAATGCTGCAGGTTGGGGAATGAAACCAAAACTGCCACATCCTATGATGGTCAGGTCAAGCTAATCATTAAATGAAACTTTTCTGTAAATTTTTAAAGACTAAAAATAATGATTCACCATTTCATCTATTATAATTGCCTTGTGTTTGAAGAGAATCATTATACTGCCTTCAGCAGAGGCAGTGGCTTAGTTGTATTGTCGCTGGACTAGTAATCCAGCAATTTGAATTCCATAAAAATCTGGAATTAAAAGTCTAATGATGACCATGAAACCATAGGCCATTGTTGTGAAAACCCATCTGGTTCACTAATGCCCTTCAGGGAAAGACACCTGCCATCCTTACCTGGTCTGACCTACATGTGACTCCAGACTCACAGCAATGTGGTTAACTGAAATGGCCTAGCAAGTTCACTCAGTTGTATCAAAAGTTAAAAAGTCAGTAAAAAGGAATGAAACAGGATGGACCACCTGGCATTGACCTAGGAACCGGAAACAACAATGGCAAACCCAGCCCTGTCGACCCTTCTTAGCCTTTTTACTAACATCTGGGGGTTAGTGCCAAAATTGGGGCTGCTGTTTCACAGACTAGTCAAGCAACAGCTTGACATAGTGATACTCATGTAATCATACCTTATAGATTATGACCCAGACACCACCATTACCATCCCTAGGTTTGTCCTGTCTATCAGCAGAACAGACCCAGCAGAGCTAGCGGCACAGTGGTATACAGTCAGGAGGAAGTTGCCCTGGGAGTTCTCAACATTGACCCCAGACCCCATGTAGTTTCATGGCATCGGGTCAGACATGTGCAAAGAAACCTCCTGCTGATTACTACTTATCTCCTCCCTCAGCTGGTGAATCAGTACTCCTCCATGTTGAACACCACTTGGAGGAAGCACTGAGGGTGGCAAGGGAGCAGAACGTACTCTGGGTGGTGGGCTACAATGACAATCATCAAGAGTGACTTGGTAGTACCAGTACAGACCGAGCTAGCCAAGTCCTAAAGGACATAGCTGCTAGACTGAGCCTGTGGTAGGTGGTGAGGGAACCAACAAGAGGGAAAAACATACTTGACCTCATCCTCATCAACCTACCTGCCACAGATACATTGATCCATGACATTATTGTTAGGAATGACCACCAAACAATACCGTCCATCGTGTTGTGTGGCACTACCGCATGCTAAATTGCATAGATTTCGAACAGATCTAGCAACTCAAGTCTGGGCAACCATGAGGCGCTGTGGGCCATCAGCAGCAGCAGCATTGTACTCAACCACTATCTGTAGCTTCACGGCGCCTCATATCCCCCACTCAATCATTATCACCAAGCCAGAGGATAAACCCTGTTTCAATGAAGAGTGCAGGAGGACATATCAGGAGCAGCACCAGGCATACCTAAAAATGAGATGGAAACCTGGTGAAGCTACAACTTAGGACTACTTGCATGCCAAACAGCATAATCAGCAAGTGATAGATGAGCCAAGCAATTCCACAACTAATGGATCAGATCTAAGGTCTGCAGTCCTGCCACATCCAGTCGTGAATGGTGGTGGACAATTAAACAACTCACTGGAGGAGGAAGTTCCACAAATATCCCCATCCTCAATGATGGGGGAGCCCAACACAGCAGCGCAAAAGTTAAGGCTGAAGAATGTGTAACAATCTTCAGACAGAAATGCTGAGTGGATGCTCCATTTCGGCCTCCTCCAGAGGTCCACAGCATAATTGATGCCAGTCTTCAGCCAATTCGATTCACTCTACATGATATCAAGAAACAGCTGCAGTCACTGGATACTGCAATGGCTATGGGTCCTGACAATATTCTGGTAATAACACTGAGAACACCTGCTCCAGAACCTGCTGCTGCCTTAGCCAAGCCGTTCCAATACAGCTACAACACTGGCCTCTATCTGGAAAGTGGAAAATTTCCCAGGTATGTCTTGTGCACAAAAGCCAGGACATATCCAACTCAGCCAATTACTGCCCCATCAGTCTACTTTCGATCATCAGTAAAATGATGGAAGGGGTCATCAACAGTGCTATCAAGCTGCACATTCACAGCAATAACCTGCTCACTGACACTTAGTTTGGGTTCCGCCAGGGCCACTCAGCTCCTGATCTCATTACAGCCTTGATTCAAACATGGACAAAAGAGCTGAACTCCCGAGGTGAGGTGAGCATGACTGCCTTTGACATCAAGGCAGCATTTAACTGACTGAGGCATCAAGAAGCTCTAGCAAAACTGGAGTCAGTGGGAATCAGGGGAAAACTCCCCGCGGATTGGAATCACCCTTAGTACAAAGGAAGACGGCTGTGGTTGTTGGAGATCAATCATCTCACTTCCAGGACATCACATCAGCAATTCCTCAGGGTAGTGTCCTAGGCCCAACCATCTTGAGTTTCTTCATCAATGACCCACTTTCCATCAAAAGATCAGAAGAGGGTATGTCTGTTGATGAGTGTACAAGTGTGATGATACAGCAGGTGGTATTTGCCCAGCTACCAAATCCACAAGGGAAACTTGGCCACGCTATCACAGTGGTTTTGAAATTTGTATTTATTATGAGAAGTTTTGTGCATTGAATTCAGAAGTATTGAGTCCACTAAGACCTTTGGAGATTTTAAAAATGTAATTAAAGCATTTATTAGCAAAAGAAAAGAATTAAAACACATACACAAGATTGCAGTTACACCGTTACTTAATATTGTAAGAAATCCCAAAATTCCTAACTAACCTGATTCCCAAGTACACACAGCAGTTACGGCAATAGTCCAAAATAGATTTTAAATGTAGAGAGGCAATCCAGCAAGGTTACCACAGCACCCACTCAACAGTAGAATTCCAAAGGCTTTTTAACACAGCTTTGGCTACTGGAACAGCAGACTTCTGCAAAATGACTGGAGGCTGTTTCCCCAAGTCTGTTTCACACAGTGTTTCTTTTTGATCTTACACAGCTGCCACAACCTTCCATCCTTCTTTAAGTGTATTCCATTCTCGTTAATCTATAAATCTCATTGTTTCTGTATGTCTTTGGAATTTACTTTTCTCATACTATAAAAATTTTCCATGTTGTCAATATGGCCTTCTCCTTCTGGGAAAAATAAACATAATAACCATGCCCTATTTATCCTGTCAGTTGTAAAACTTCATCTCATTTCTTTCAAACTAAACACCTCCTATTTATCTTAAAATGCAAATTTCATTCATCTGCTGAGACTTTTGTCCTAGCTCACTCATCAGCATTTCAAATACCCTTTATTCACCTAACTCTTTTGATAATATCAACCTGGCAGTCTATCCTACTCTAATTCAATTAAATCAGCCACACAGACAGACCCAGCCACACACAAACATAAGCCTACTTTACAGTACCCTACAATAATATTATGATAACTGTGGTAGTTTCATGACAGCTCCATCCTTATAGAAAAATGAACTGTCATACTTTGAAAGATGACTTCATTTTCTCAACCCATCTTATATTACTTTCTATACTTAACTACACAAACTATTACATTACCAGGTGCATGTATTAACATAACAATGTATACAAATCCTTTGTATCAACAGAGGTCTTTTCAGTCCACTGTCCATGTTTTAAATGTCCAATTTCCTTTGAACTTTAGCCTCTCAACAATGCATCTGCAATTAGATTTTCTTGTCCAGCCAAACCTTTGCAGTAATAAACTCCATCTGAATAGTCTTGCCCTTCGGTTTCGAAATTTGTCCAGAAATTTTAAAGGATTATGGGCTGTATAAACAATTATTTCTTATGTGTTGCTTGCAACATAAACCTCGAAATGCCAACAGCCCTAGAGTCTCCTTTTCGATGGTTGTGTATCTTCTCTGACGTACATTCACCTTTCATGAAAAATATCCCATTGGCTTCTCAATTCCAGTTTCATCTTCTTGTAGCCATACAGCATCAAATCACTTGCATCCACTGCCAACTTAAACTGCTTGGCATAATTAAGTGCAGCCAAAACTAGTGGCATAGTCAACACAGTTTTTAAACCGTCAAATGCATTCTGACACTCCTGTGTCCATTAAAATTTCTTGTTCTTTTTTAGTAGTTCAGTCAGTGGAGCTTCCACAATGCTAAAATTTGGTACAAACCTCTGCTAAAATCCACTCATGCCCAGAAATCTCAAAACTTCCTGTTTTGTTGTAGGCACAGGAAAATTCACAATGGCTTTTACTTGCACATCAATTACCATGTCCACTGGTATGGCCTAGATATGTAACTTGCGCTGTCGCAAATTTACTCTTAGCCAAGTTCAACCCAAATTAGCTTCTTGCAGTCGATCAGACAGATCCTTTAGATATTGTAAATGTTCCTCCCATGTTTTACTGAAAACTTCCAAGTCATCAGTATAAACAGCACAATTGCTCAGTCCTGAAATTACTTTGTTTATCAGTCTTTAAATGTTGCCGGTGCCTACTTCATGCCAAATGGCATAACTTTAAACTGATATAGTCCACCTGGGATCACAAGAGCCGATATCTCTTTTGCTCTTTCTGATAATAGTATTTGCCAATATCATCGCAACAAGTCAATCTTTGTGATAAACTCTGACTGTCCCACTTTCTCAACACATTCAAAACCTGTCTGAACACACCTCATCTAAACAATGTCCAAAGACAATGGTTCTTGGACAGTGCTTCTTAATCCCTTTTGACCTGTAATGCAATAGCAAGCTGTGCTAGCAATGACACAGCAATGTTGCTGGATGATTGCTTCCTGTCTGGTATTTTAATAGGCACATTAACCCATTTAAAATAAACAGGTCTCCAATAAAATAGCAAAGAGATGAAGATCATATAAACATGTTGAATGGTTAACATCACCAAGGGTTATTTCTACTTCTAAAAGTGATATCATTGATGCAGCTGAGCCAAGACAAAATGTGCGGCATGAAATTTATACTATAAAAGACAACTGATAATGGAATTTCTGCATTTTTGCAACAACAATAACATTTTGCATTGGTACAATGCGAGCACTGTCAAATAAAATTTGATACCCAGCCAGAAAAAGGAGACATTAGGGCAGGTGATTGAAAGCTTTGCCAAGGAACAAAGAGACGTCAAGATGAGGAAAGGTTTAGAGAGCGATTTCCAGCTTATGGCCCAGTCAGCTAAAGGCATGGCCACCAATGGTGGAGCACTTAAAATTGCAGTCGCTCAAGATGCTAGAATTAGAAGCGTGCAGATATCTCAGAGGGTTGTGGGTTAGAGGAGGTACGGAGAAAGGGAAGATCCAGGCCATCAGGGAGGATTTGAAAACAAGGATGAGAAAGGTAAAATTGAGGTGTTGCTTAACTGAGAGCCATGGTAGGTCAAGAGCACAGTGGTAGAGTTACAAAGTCATTATGGCACAGAAGGCCATTCGACCCATCAAAAGAATGGATAGGTGACTTGCTCCCTAGCTTTTACAGGCATTACAACTGAGCTAAAATTAAGAAGCTACAGGAGCCTGTCCCAGTGTAACATATCTTGTCTTCTGATTGCTTCTACCACATCAGGTAACATTGTGATCTTATAATGATAGAGTAATTATGGCACAGAAGAAGGCCATTCAGCCTAATGAGTTCATGCCAGCTCTCTGTAGAGCAATCTGATCAGTCCCATTCCCCTGCTCTATCCCCGTAGCCTTGCAATTTTATTTTCCTTATGCGCTCATCCAATTTTCTTTTGAAATCATTGATCATTTCTGCTTCTACCACCATCATTAACAGCGAGTTCAGATCATTGCAATTTTCTGTGAAGATTCCTCACAACCCCCTGCATCTCTTGCCCAAAACCTTAGATGTATGTCCCTTGTACCATCAGCTAATAGGAACTGCTTTGCTTGGTTTACCTTTCCTCAACCTGTCATAATCTTGTACACTTCTTTCAAATCTACCCTCTTCTTTCTCCTTTGCTTCAAGGAGAACAACCCTAGTTTCTCCTGATTCTCCAACCTGACCTTACTACTAAAATCTATCACCCCGGAACCATTCTGATAAATCTCCACTGGACCCTCTCAAAGACCCTTACACAAGAGGTTTCAGTACTGTGGCAAGCACAGACACTTAATTGAAGGGATTCAAACATGAGGAAGAGAAACATGGGTTTGGGGTTCAACAGCACATTCAAGAATCTGTTCCAGAATTACTTTAACCATTAATTTTCCCTTCTCTCTTGCTGAGAAACATCTGGTCCAGGACTAGCCCAGAAATACTAGGATGAAAATCAGGCAGGTTCTTTGAAGAGAAGCCATTTCATATCACAACTATTGCCTCTGGAGATGGAAGTCTACTGCCAGCGTCTTGTCCTGATGACACAATAGGGAAACTCTGGAGAAATTCTAGTCGCATACACATGTTTGCTTTTTGCTTCATGGCGCTGGGAGCACCTCTCACTCTGTCTTGCCACCCTAGACCTTTGCTACTGTTGCACTTTACAAAGGGAGTCATTTTCAGAGTGCCCTTGCACATGGAACTTAACCTCACCTCTGCTATAGCTTCAAATAAAGACTTGCATTTATTTTATATGGTGCCTTTCATGACCTAAGGATGCTCCAAAATTCTTTACAGCCAGTGAAGTACATTTTGAAGTAGAGTTGCTGTTGTAATGTAGGAAATGTGGTGGTCAATTTGTGCATAGTAAGCTCCCACAAACAGCAATGTGATAATGACCAGATAGTCTGAGGGATAAATATTGGCCAGGACACCAGGGATAACTTCCCTGCTCTTCTTCGAAATATTGGCGTGGAACACAGCTTGTCATTGTCCCTGTGGCTTATCCAACAAACTTGGGGCAGATTAACAGGTAAACACTCCCGTGGAAATTTACCTCTCACTCCACCTATCTCCCCATTGCTGCCACATAGAAGATGTAGATGTGAGAACTCTAACAACCCTGCCTTCTGCAAGCATCTGCCATGCACACACATTTGTTTCTTGCAGTGGAAACATGAAGCATAATTCAAAAGGTGTTAGGTTCTTACTGATGGGCAGTGTGAAAATTAGCTACTTTTTTACCTGGAAAAACATTATGTTTCTTATTAATGAAAGTGACAGGAGGAACAAACATTGTGGAGGCAATAAAACTGAATAACGTAAATGAGATTAGATGCAAAAGCCATGTCAAAAGATCTATGAGACTGTGATTTGTTTTCTGCCAACCAGTGATTAATAGGATATGGTTTTGCAGAACAGACTCAGAAGAAATATAATGACCAGTACTCAACCCTGTTTTCCATTACTGCCAATTACACTAACATAGAAGCGGCAGAGGAAAAGAAGGAGATATGAATTATTCATGCTTTTGACTGCATTTGCTTTAGGATAAGGGATGTAGGTGGCTGCGAAATAACTTGTATTTAATGGCAGATTAATAATGGGGTGGAATTGGATGAATAATTGTGTTTTTAGGAAGTTGTCTCTAGTTTAGTCGCGGCGCAGAATTTCACGGTGGCAAGCGAGCTGGCCTTCAAGGGTTGTGGCCTTGAAACGCGACACGCCTCGTCGTGTGTGGGGGGGGATGTGGAAATGTTGCTGTTATCAATCCGGCGTGCATTGTGGCAAGTTATTGTCAGGCATTGATGTATTTGCACAGCATATAATGAATTGTCACAGGTAATAGTGTTTTGTATGAAGGAGCTATTAGGAGAGCCATTTCAGTAAATGTGTTATCAAACATACTGTCAGGGAAAAGATTACAACATGAAGGGAATGCTATAACCTTCGAGCCCATTCTGATGAGGAAACACAACAGGTTTCACCCCAATGGCAAATTTATCAATTTTGCCTGCAGGCAGATAATTTATCTTCCTTATATTTGATCTTGATAAGTCAGGAAGAGTTTATTCTCTGCCATTAAGACCGCGCCTGTGTTTTTCCCTATAGAACCTGCTTCATTAACTTACCTTTAGCCCTGTGATTTTTTTTTATTTATCCTGCAGTTTGCCTTATTTCACAGCGATAAAATAGGAAATGTCACAATGTAAAAGCTTTCAGTTTGGAATTCTGATGAGCCAATCCAAGGACTGTTAAGGTGGCAGGTGGTACCTGGACCTATGGGAGTCACTATGTAAATTCCACCTATGCTATGTTCATATTTTTTGCAGTAATAGTATGCTAAAAGGATCTCACTTAGGAGACGATTTCATGGAAATTAGAATTGCGTATCAGGTCCTATAGTTGATGAATGAACGATATCAAATCTAAAAATAGAATCTCTGTTTATTGCAAAGTAAACTGTGCTTATTTCTTTGGACATTTTTAGCTGTTTACTCCTCACCTGCTGTGACAAAATAAAAAAAAACAGAAGCCCTCAGAAGTCCAATGGGCTGGTTAACCCTTAAAAAAAATCTCAAGGTATGTATCGTGACCCTGGCCACATTTGTGTGTTCAGCAATTTAGAAGTTAAGCCCAATAGATGTTAATTCTATTGATCACTGTTTTTATTTTTAATCTCTTTCAGTAAACTATTGCTGTCATTGTTAGTTCAGAGGCTGGGTATTCCGAGGCAAATGGCTCACCTCCTGAGTCCTCAACATCTCTTCATCAGCTCCCCATCACCTACAAGGCACAAGTCAGCAGCACGTGGGAATACTCTCCACTTGCCTGTATAAGAGCAGCTGCAACAACACTCAAGAAGTGCAACACCATTCAGACCAAAGCAGTCTCCTCATTTCACTTAAGCACCTTAAGCATTCACTCCATCCACCACTGGAACACTTTGGCTGAATTGTGGATCTACATAGGCAAGGCTTCTTTGACAGTAACTCCCAAACCCACAACCTTGACCATCCAGAAAGACAAGGGCAGCAGACGCACGGGAGCAGCATCACTTATAAGTTCCCCTCTGTAGAAATTATGGTTGTATTTAGTGTGTAATGTATCTTTAAGAATAATACTTGTTGGCAAGATCACATGATCTGTAGATACCAATAGGAGAGTAATGCGAGCTACCTCAGGCAGTCAGCGTGGAGATAGAGTTGGGGTTGAAAGCACACGTGTATTTGCTGCTGAGTATATTGTAAATAAACTTAGGCCTGAATTTTCCAGTCGGCGGGTGGGCTCGGCGGGAGTGAGCGGGGGTGGTCGGGAACCCCCCCCCCGCCTCAATTGCCCGTGAGCGGGTGCGCACTGCGACTTTATGTGGGTGGGCCAATTAAAGCCCACCCAGCATAACGTGAGTCTCCCGAGATCAGCGGGAAGAGGCGAATGGGAGCGGGAGGCCAGTGTCTGCTGGGTCCAATGGCGACCCGGCAGCCTATTCAGAAACGGCGCAGACAGCCATCCTAAGGCTGCCATTGACTTTGCACATCAGCAATGGAGAACGTCGGCAGTGAACAGGGCAGGCGGGAGGGCAGGTCGGTGGGGCAGTTGGCTCCGAGGTTTTCCAGTGAGCCTCGAGGAGGCGGCAGCACGCCGGGATATCCTTGTCCCGAGGGACAGGAGGAGAAGGCCCCCCCCGACCACCCCAACCAACCCCACCAAAAAAGCCTGGGAGGAGGTGGCATCATGGGTCAGCTCCCATGATGTGGTGAAGCACACATGGGTGCAGTGCCACAAGCGGTTTAATGACCTCCTGCGATCGGGAAGGGTGAGTACCGTGTTGGCATGGGTCACTTAGCACAGCAGTTGGGAGCGCACCCCCCACCGCCCCCAGACCCCAGAGTTCTTAGAATGTGAGTGGCAAATGTCAATGAGGCAGCATCTGAGCAAGGGGATGAGCCCTGGCTGCTTGGAATGAGTGTCTTGCAGCTCTAGGGTCACGAATCAGCTGAGCCCTGCGAGGTATTCCTCAGGTGGGAGTGGCCAGGCTGCAATGGCAATGCAGGTACAGGATGGATTAATCAAAGCTCCTCTCTCCTTTCAGGAGAAGACAGCACAGAACAATGCCAAGAGTCTGCGGGCTGGCAGAGGGCTGCCCCACCTTCTAATCCTTACCTGATACGAGCAGGAAGCACTGGAACTGGAGAGGCGCCATGCACCTAGATCAACCAGCTGTGGTAAGGTTGGGTTTGCCACAGGGAAGTAAGAGTGCCGTACACTGAGGTCAGAATGCCTGTCATTGCAACCATTCCACTGTTAACTGCATGTTGATTTCAGCCTCCAACATGGAATCCCCATTGATAATGGAAGGAGGAGTGCATCCTGATCCAGGTTCCAGGCATGCACGTTAACAGTGTAACTACTTCAACTAATCACATGTCCATGTTCTTCCTTTCAGACTCAGCAGAGTACCCTCGGTCTCAGGAGCCTGAAGGACCGCTGCTCACCCCTGAGGGCACAGATGATATGAACGCACCAGCGTCACATCCTCTCAGCCAGGCAGGCACCAGCACAGATACCAGCACCTCGGTGAGAATAAGACCGTTGGCTTGCATCTCGGTGTACAGCGGTGAAGGCACTTCACACTCGCTTGAGGTGCAAGCGGAGACAGGGAGTGCCCAGGGCGCCAGCAGTCGGAGGACTGCTGGGGACCAGGAACATGCTCAGTCGGTGGCTGATGATGTGTCTCTGGAGTCTTCCCAGAGAAGTCCAGCAGGGTGTGTGGGAGGATCTGGTGGAGATACATGGGGCAGAATCTTCCGGTCGCCGACGGATAAAATGAGGTGCGATGCCATCACACTTCATTGTGATATTTCATTCGGCGGGTGCACGCCGGAGTTGGCTGCGCGCCCGCCAAATGCCAACGGCCTATTACAGTCATTGAGGGGTGAATTAAAGTATTTAAGAATGCTGCCTGTCTAACCTTAAGGTTGGCGGGCAGGTGAAATGCCCAAGCGGTTTCGTATTTTTCAGGAAACCTCATCCATGGGCGGGATGAGGTTTCCTGAAGCTTTTATAAAATAAATAAATAAATAAAATTTCCAACCTTTACAAACGTGCTAACTCATGTGACACTGTTACATGAGGGGTCTTGTTTTTACATCATTTATTAAACTCTTTTTATCTATTCAATCTCCCCGAGGCAACTCCGTGCCTCAGGGAGATTTCTGTGCTCATTCGTGTTCATGCACGAAACAGAGTAGGCCCCGACTCTCCCTCCCCCTCCCAGCCCGCACAGTTAGTGCTGAACTAGCCGCACGTTACGCTGGGCCAGTGATTGGCTTCGTGCCTGCCCACGCTCGCTCCCAGCCAGCCCACCTGCCATAGGAATAATCCAGGCCATGAGGGAATGTGTGCCATGGTCTCCGTTGTGGAGAAGCATGAGCAATGCAATGACTCTAATGGCCGAGCGCACTGCCTCCTCCATGGAGAGAGCACTGACTCTCATGGGCAGGCTCCTCCAGGAGATCAAGCAGGGCTTCCTGGGGATGTGCTTGGACCTGCAAGCCTTCACACTGCAATGACCTCAGGTGGTCACTATCAGTGTGGGAGTTGGATGAGGCACCCAGTATCCCAGCTAGGTGACCATCCATCAGTGGTGAGCAGGGAGGCCCAAAGCGGCCTGATGTTGGTGCACGAGCTGCTTGTCATCTCTGTGGTCTCCTCTCAGGGTGCTCCGGATGATGGCAGCAGCTCCCCCGCCCTCTGCCAGTGACCGTGGCATCCGATGAGGCTGAAGTGACTGGGGAGATGCCAGACATGCCGCTGGCTGCTCCCCCCCCCCGAGGTGGGGCCAGCACAGGCTCCACTGGCCAGAGGATGCCCGATGAGGTCATCAAGGCCAGCAGGACATCAAAGTGAGCAGGCTGTCTCCAGTGCCAGTGCCAGTGACGGGGAGCATTTGGATGTAGCACCCGCAAACATAAATGTAAAGCACCTTAGGCACAACATGGGCTTATCACTAGTGTTTTACTTTTGCCCCACTTTTAAGTTATTTTTAAGTTGGTGTGATGTTGAACACCTTTTCATTTACTTTGATTTATGTATGCCAAGCTGCAAAGCAGTAAATGTGTTTGTTCTAAACAAGCCTCTGGGTGCTTCATTAGTTCTGCAGGTGAAGGGGAACCCATAATGTTATGAGTGACTTGTTTGTCATTGAGCTTGATTGAAATGGCACATTGTGCATGTTGTTCACCAAGCAAATGTTGCTCTCAGGTATCAAATATGGAGCCTGCAGCCCTGGCATGTGGTAGTGGTTCATCTTTGGTGGGCTAGCTGAAGGAGTGTTGCCAAGGTCAGCGTTTACCCCCTCAGCGTTCTCCTGACTGTGCTCGTCCTCAGACTCACTACTAAACTCATCATCTGCTGTCAGAGCAGCTGTGTCAACATCTTCTTCCTCCACTGCATCCCCCCTTTTCAGCACCAGATTGTGGAGAGCTCAGCAAGCAACAACTATCAGTGACTCACTATCTGGGGGGTATTGCAGTTCTCCACTTGAACGGTCCAGGCATCAAAAGCACATCTGGAGAAGGCCGATGGTTCTCTCTACCACCACCACCACCGTTGTGGAGGCATGGCTCCTATTGTACCGCTGCTCAGTCTCTGTTCTTGGATGGTGGAGAGGTGTCATGAGCCACCTTTTGAGGGGCCAGCTCTTGTCACCCAGCAGCCATCCATCCAGTTGGGCTGGAGCACTGAAGAGCCTCGGCACCGTCATGGGAGCTGCCTGGGTACCTTGCACAGACTTGCAGAATCTACATCATGTGGTCACACACTATCCGCACATTCATGGAGTGGAAACCCTTCCTTTTGACGAAGGCACCGGGCTCACCTTCTGGTGCCTTGATGGCCACATGTGTGCAGTCAATGGCACCCTGGATGAGGGGGAAGCCAACAATCATGGCAAAGCCTCTGGCTCGCTCTGCCTGGCTGGCCTCATCCGTGCAATAGTGAATGAAAGTCAGTGCATACCTGAACAGAACGTCTGTCACCAGCTTGACACAAGTGTGGACAGCTGATTGAGAGACTCAACAAAAATCACCCACTGACCCCTGGAAAGATCCAGAGGCATAGAAGTTGAGGGGCACCGTGACCTTCAGCCCCACTATCCTGGGGTGTTTACCCATACTGTTGGAGCTGATCTTAGGGCCAATCATCCAACGGATGGAGGTCACTGTCTCCCTTGAGAGGCGGAGCTTCCTTCAGCATTGCACCTCAGACATATTGAGGTAGCAACATCACCATCTGTAAACCCTGGCAGCAGGATAGTGGCGTCTTCTGCGGCCCTTTCTGCCTTGGACTTCCTGTTGGCCCTGTGCCCCTTGTGCCTGCGCCTGGCCTCCCACGGGTTGCTCCCCTGGAGGCTCAATAGGGACACCTGGCCTCCTCCCACTTCTGGCCCTCTCTTCCTCCTCAGAGGAAGTTCCCCCAGTGGAGACCACAATCCCCATTCCCAGGGTAAGGGAAGGCTGTCTGATACTTGGAAGGCCCCAAGTGTTATGACTCCTCCTGAGTCCTGAACTGAAGCCTTTTATTTCTGTCAAAGCAGCTCTGAAGCGAAATGAAGTTGTCCTGTTCACGTAAGCAAGTAGTAATAAGTAATAATCCAAAGTTCTAACAACTTGCATTAGTGAGTACCCTGAACCCTCTTATCCCGCCCGTGGATGTGGCTTTTGAAAATATGGCCTTCCCACCTGCCTGTTGCGCCCGTGCGCCCCCCTTAAAATCGCATAAGCTGTGCAAAATCAATTTCAATTACTGCCTCAAGGGCCTTAACTGGCACATTAATTAATGGCAGGTGCACCCCCGAACTCACAGCGCCTGCCTTTCGAAATATTGCGATGGCACATGGTGGCATCGGGCATGCGTCCCTTGGCATCGCACGTCATTTTACGCGCGTGTGTTGGGCCCGTCCCCGCCACCAACTGTAAAATCCTGCCCTTAATGTTTACATCCAAGAAGTATCTGCAGATCAACTCTGTCACTAATAGTACATTTTAACCACCCTACTACAAACTGGTGATGAGGATAAAACAGGATTGAACAGAAGAATTTAAGTTAAAAAGAAATCGGCACTCTACCTCACCCAGTGATTGTAAGTAGCAAGGTCTGTTAGAATTGAAGAAGTTATCCTTTCTCAAAATGCCACAATTTAGGAGAACTGATTTTTTGAACCAGCCGCAGAAGATTGGTCTCAATGCATAGAGTGACTCATGTTCTGTTTTCAAGTGAGATTTGGGGAAGAGAAGAGGCAAGTGATCCTCTTGAATACTTGTGGGAGAAAAACCTACAGTCTGATTTGATGTCACCCAGTGCCCCAGATTCGAAGAATTTTGATGAATTAGTGGACCTCGTGAAGGGTCACTTTCAACCCAAACGCTCAGTCACATTGCAGAGGTTCAGGTTTAATTTGTAAAATAGAACCTCAGGTGAGACAATTGCATGCTATATAGCAAATTTGAAGCAGCTAACAGAACATTGTGAGTTCAGGATGACTCTGAACAACATGCTTGGAGATCGTTTGGTATGTGGTGAGAAAGAGGACTCTATTCAGAAAAGATTATTGTCCGGAATGAATCTGGATTTCAAGAAGGCACTAGAGATAGCGCTGGCCATGGAAAGCACAGTAAGAGACTCAAAAGCAATGCAGGGCATACAGAATGGTGCAATCTTTCATATCAGGCAGGAAACCTCAGCCGAAAGAGGCACGAAAAAGTGAGACTCTGCCAAGAAGAGGGAAACAGCCCCATTAGCCAAAGAATGCAGAAAAATAACTTAGCAGCGCAAATAGAGGTGGAAACAAGCAGTCTCCTAGCTATTGGCAGCTTAAAAAAATCGAATGTTACCATTGTCATTAAAAAGGACATATGATGAGGCAATACAAGGAAAGATTCAAGCAGGCTTGTAAACAAAAGAAGAGGTCCAATGCAATCTACAATGTAGAAGAGCCTGAAACAACAAATTCAGATATTTACTTGCTGCTTAATCTGAAAGTTGGAAAGACAGAACCAATATTTGTCACAGTGAAAGTAAATGGCAATACTGTTAGAATGGAAGTGAACACAGGAGCTTCCACTACAGTAATTGAGGAACATACCTTCAGATATTTGAATAACAGTGAACATCAATTAAGTTTAGTAGAAACAGCCACCAAGCTAAAAACATATAAGGGTGAAGACATTCAAGTAAAAGGCATCAGCAGAGTAACTGTCCATTGTGGAAGCCAAACAGCAAAGTTGCCCTTTATGATGAAGGGCCAAGCCTCCTTGGGCAAAATTGGCTAAAGGAGTTTAAGTTAGAATGGGCTGATATTTTCTAGTTGAGAGCAAGTGCGCTACCGGACCTACTTAGGAAGTACGCTACCGTCTTCAAGGCTGAACTGGGGGAAATCCAGGGCCTGCAGGCCAAGATTCATGTGGATCTTGAAGCAACCTCTCACTTCATGAAGGTGAGACCGGTGCCATATGCCCTGCGAGAAAAGGTCAACATTGAACTGAACAGACTAGAGCAAACTTGGCATTATACAACCTGTCAGTTCTCAGAATGGGCAGCACCCACAGCTCCCATCCTTAAACCCAACCAAAGCTGAGTTGGTGGAGACTACAAACTGACAGTTCATAAAGTAGCTAAACTAGACAGGCACCCCATTCCAAAAATCGAAGACCTGTATACCAAGCAGGCAGGAGGGACAACGTACACAAAGCTTGTCATGAGTCCTGCTTATCAGCAACTAGAGTCGAATAATGCCTCCCAGGAAGTCACCACAATTAACACCCACAAAGGATTGTACCAATATACACAATTGCCTTTCGATGTCTCCTCTGCTTGTGCCATCTTTCAGAGAACAATGGAGAGCTTACTGCAGGGACTGCTCCAGTTTGTAATCTATTTAGGTGATGTTTTGGTGACAAGATTCACTGTAAAGGAGCATTTGGCAAACTTAGAAGTCTTAAACGTTTCTTGCAAGCTGGAGTGCATTTAAAAAAAAGAAAAGTGCACATTCCAAGCAAAGGAGGTAATCTATTTGGGTCACCGAGTAGATTCATAGGGCCTACGCCTGGTTGAGGAGAAAGTGAGACTCATAAGAAAGGCACCTGTGCCAAAGAACACCTCAGAGCTCAAATCATTCCTAGGAATGATCAACTATTATGGGTGTTTCTTACCCAATTTGTCTACAGTGCTGCATTCTGTACTCAAAAAGAACCAAGGTTGGTCTTGGGAGGCGCCTCAGAAAGAAGCTTTCATGAAGCAATTGTTGCACTCATCCAATCTATTAGTGCATTATGACCAGGCAAAAGAATTGGTGCTGACATGTGACGCTCGGTAGCACCACTACTGACCGAGCTGGCCGAGTCCTAAATGACAACCTGTTTCTGGCAGCTAGTGAGGGAACGAACAAGAGGGAAAAACATGCTTGACCTCATTCTCATCAACCTGCCTGCCACAGATGCATCTGTCCATGACATGATAGGTAGGAGTCACCACCACACAGTCATTGTGGAGACAAAGTCCCACATTCACATTGAGGATACCCTCCATTGTGTTGTGTGGCACTACCACTGTGCTAAATGGGATAGATTTTGAACAGATTTAGTAACTCAAGACTGGGCATCCATGAGGCACTGTGGGCCATCAGCAACAGCAGAATTGTACTCGAGCACAATCTGTAACCTCATGGCCTGGCATATCCCCCAGTCTACCATTACCATCAAGCCAGGGGATCCATCCCGGTTCGATGAAGAATGCAGGAGGGCATGCCAGGAGCAGCACCAGGCATACCTAAAAATGAGGTGTCAACCTGGTGAAGCTATAAAACAGGACTACGTGCGTGCCAAACAGCATAAGCAGCAAGTGATAGACAGAGCTAAGCAATCCCTCAACCAATGGATCAGATCGAAGCTCTGCAGTCCTGCCACATCCAGTCATGAATGGTGGTGGACAATTAAACAACTCACTGGAGGAGCAGACTCCACAAATATCCCCATCCTCAATGATGGAGGAGCCCAGCAAAGCGGTGCAAAAGATAAGGCTGAAGCATTCACAACAATCTTCAGCCAGAAGTGCTGAGTGGAAGATCCATCTTGGCCTCCTCCAGAGGTCCCCAGCATCACAGATGTCAGTCTTCAGCCAATTCGATTCACTCCACGTGATATCAAAAAGCAGCTGAAGGCACTGGATACTGCAAAGGCTATAGGCCCGGACAATTTTTGCAGCAAAGTACAGAAGGCTTGTGCTCCAGAACTTGCCACACCCCTAGCCAAGCTGTTTCAGTACAGCTACAGCACTGGCATCTATCCAGCTATGTGAAAAATTGCCCAGGTATGTCCTGTACGCAAAAAGCAGGACAAATCCAACTCGGCCAATTACTGACCCATCAGTCTACTCTCGATCATCAGTAAAAGTAATAGAAGGGGTCATCAACAGTGTTATTGAGTGGCACTTACTTAGTAATAACCTGCTCACTGATGCCCATTTTGGATTCTGTCAGGGCCTCTCAGCTCCTGACCTCATTATAGCTTTGGTTCAAACATGGACAAAAGAACACCATCACCTGGAAGTTCCATTCCAAATCACTCACCATCCTGACTTGGAAAAATATCGCCATTCCTTCACTGTCACTGGGTCAAAATCCTGGAACTCCCTAACAGCACTGTGGGTGTACCTACACCACATGGACTGCAGCGGTTCAAGAAGGCAGCTCACCACTACCTTCTCAAGGGCAACTAGGGATGGGAAATAAATGCTGGCCCGGCCAGGGAAGCCCACATTCTGTGAATGAACTTAAAAAAAGGTAACAAGCAAGATAGGTAAGGTGGAGCCAGTAGACATAATACATTTGATTTCCAAATGGCGTTCAATAAGGTACCACACATAAGGCTTCTTAATAAAATAAGAGCCCATGGTGTTGGGGGTAGTATATTAGCATGGATAGAGGATTGGCTAACTAATAAGAGACAGAGAGTTGGGATAAGGGAGGCATTTTCAGGATGGCAAAGTGTAACTAGTAGAGTGCTACAGGGATCAGTGCTGGGGCCTCAGTTATTTACAACACATAATGACTTAGATGAGGGAAGTGAATGTACTATCGCCAAGTTTGCGGGTGACACAAAAATAGGTGGGAAGGCAAGTGGTGAGGTTCACACAAGGAGTCCACAGAGGGATATAAACAGGTTAAGTAAGTGGGCAAATACAGGGCAAGTGGAATATAATGTGGGAAAACGTGAAGTTATACACATTGGCAGGAAGAATAGAGGAGCTGAATATTATTTAAATGGAGAAAGACTGCAGAAAGCTGCAGCACAGAGGGATTTGGGAGTCCTTGTGTGTGAATCCCAAAAAGCTAGCATACAACAGGTAATAGAGAAGGAAAATGAAATGTTGGCCTTTATTTCAAAGGGAATGGAGTATAAAAACAGGGAAGTGTTGCTAAAATTATACAAGGCACTAGTTAGACCACACCTTGTCTACTGTGAACTATTTTGGTCCCCTTATCTAAGGAAAGATGTAATGGCATTGGAGGCAGTCCCCAGAAGGTTCACTAGGTTGATCCCAGGTATGGAGGGATTTTCTTATGAGGAGAGGCTGAGTAGGTTGGGCCTGTACTCATTGGAGTTTAGAAGAATGAGAGGTGACCTTATTGAAACATGAGATTCTTAGGGGGCTTGACAGGGTAGATGCTGAGAGGTTATTTCCCCTTGTGGGAGAGCCTAGGACCACAGGGCATAATCACAGAGTAAGGGGGCACCCATTTAAAACAGAGATGAGGAGGAATTTCTTCTATCAGAGGGTAGTGAATCTGTGGAATTCTTTACTGCAGAGGGCTGTAGAGGTTGGGTCGCTAAGGATATTCAAGGCTGAGATAGACAGATTTTTAATCAGTAAGGGAGTCAAGGGTTATGGGGAAAAGGAGGACAGTGGAGCTGAGGGTAATCAAATCAGCTATGTCCTCATTGGATGGTGGAGTAGACTCGATGGGCCGAATGGCCTATTTCTGCTCCTGCTTTTTATGGTCTTATGGTCGTATGGTATACGTGAAAAACTTTGGTGAAGGACTAAAGTGCTTACCAGGTGAAATAAGTGCAGTGACTGGAACTCTATCTTGTCACGTGGAGGTGGAAGGCTGGATCATCCATAAACATGTGGACCAGTTAAGGAAGAGAGAGAAACAAATCACCAATATATGGTTCCACCAGTGACCATGACCGGGTCTGTGTTTCCTGTTGAAGATACTCAACCCAGGCTTGACATGTCTGATGTTCCTGTAAGAGTTGAGGATACAGAACTGCAAGTGCCCACCGAAGCACCTGATGTTTAGGCAACTCCGGAAAAAGAGGTTCCTGACAAAGAATCTGAAGTTGTGGAGCTGCAACATTCCACATATACCAGGAAGCAACCTGTAAGACTGAACTTGTAAATTCCTGACCCAGCGTAAATATTACCCAGTGTCTTCAAAAATATGTATTTGTAAATATAATATGTATAGCAGAGTTAAAGGGGAGAAATGCAGCATTTATGGCTTTATTTATTGAGTAATGAACCTTCAAGAATAATACTTGTTTGGCAAGATCACATGATCTGTAGTAACCAATAGGAGAGTAGCACGAGCAACTTCAGGCAGTCCGTGTAGAGATAGCGTTAGAGTTGAAAGCACATGTATAGTTGCTGCTGAGTATATTGTAAATAAACCTAATGTTTCCACCAAAGAAGTGTCTGCAGATCAACTCAATCACTAGTAGTACAACTCGGCAACCCTACAACACCCTCCATGTCATACACCACCCCAGCTTGCAAATATATCACTGTTCCTTTATTGTCCTGGGTCAAAACACCAGAACTCCCTGTTTAACAGCACTGTCAGTGTATCTTCACCATTCAAACTGCAGTGGTTCAATATGAAGGCTCACCTTCTCAAGAGCAACTAAAGATTGGCAATGGATGTTGGCCTTGCCAGCCCACATCTCAAGGATCTCGGGGAAGCAGTGGTGTAGTGGTATTGTTGCTGGACGAATAATCAAGAGACCCAGGGTAATGCGCTGGGGACCTGGGTTTGAATCCTGTCATGGCAGATGGTGGAATTTGAATTGAATTTTAAAAATTCTGGAATTAAAAGTCTGATGATGACCATGAAACCAGTGTCGATTGTTGTGAAAAACCCATCTGGTTCACTAATGCCTTTTAGGGAATGAAATCTGTTGTTCTTACCTGGTCTGGCCTACATGTGACTCCAGACCAACAGCAATGTGGTTGACTCTTAAACGCCCTCTGAAATGGCCTAGCAAGCCACTCAGTTGCACCAGACCGTCACAAAAACGCAATGAAACTGGACGGACCTAGGCACCAGAAAGGGCAACGGCAAACTCAGCCCCATCAACCTTGCAAAGCCCCCAGATGTTAGTCAGGAGGACTTTGCAGGGCTGAACTCCAGAGGTGAGGTGACAGTGACTGCCCTTGACATCAAGGCAGCATTTGACCGAGTGTGTCATCAAGGAGCCCTAGCAAAACTGGAGTCAATGGGAATCAGGGGGAAATTTCTCCACTGGTTGGAGTCATGCTGAACACAAAGGAAGATGGTTATGGTTGTTGGAGGTCAATCATTTCAGTTCTAGGACATTACTGCAAGAGTTCCTCAGGGTAGTGCCTTCGACCCAACCATCTTCAGTTGCTTCATCAATGACTTTCCTTCCATCATAAGGTCAGGAGTGGAGATGTTCAATGATGATTGCACAATATTCAGCACCATTCATTACTCCTCAGATATGAAGCAGTCCTTGTCCAAATGCAGCAAGACCTGGACAATATCCAGGCTTGGGCTGACAAGTGGCAAGTAACATTCACGCCACACAAGTGTCAGGCAATGATCATCTCCAACAAGAGAGAATCCAACCATCGCCCCTTGATGTTCAATGGCATTGCCATCACTGAATCCCCCAGTATCAACATCCTGGGGGTTACCATTGACCGGAAACTGAACTGGTCTAGTCATATAAATACTGTGGCTACAAGAGCAGGTCAGAGGCTAGGAATCCTGTGATGGGTAACACAACTCCTGACTCCCCAAAGCCTGTCCACTATCTACAAGGCATATGTCAGGAGTCTGATGGAATATTCTCCACTTGCCTGGATGAGTGCAGCTCCCAGAACACTCAAGAAGCTTGACACCATCTAGGACAAAGCAGCCCTCTTGATTGGCACCGCATCCACAAACATTCACTCCCTCCAGCACTGATGCTCAGTAGCAGCAGTGTGTACTATCCACAAGATGCACTGCAGGAATTCATTAAGGCTCCTTAGACAGCACGTTCCAAATCCACGACCACTACTATCTAGAAGGACAAGGGCAGAAGATAGATGGGAACACCACCACCTGTAAGTTCCCCTCTAGGTCACTCACTATCCTGGAACTCCCTTCCTAACAGCACTATGGGTGTGCTTCCACCACATGGACTGCAGCGGTCCAAGAGGCAGCTCACCAGCACCTTTTCAAGGGCAACGAGGGATGGCCAATAAATGGTGGCCCAACCAGCGAAGCCCACATTCTGTGAGTTCATAATCTTTGCTGATATTAAGGACGGAGTGTTGCATTGTTGGAGGTGTGGACTATTGTGTGAAATCTAGTACTGAGGCCTGACGGCCTACTCTATTTACCATACCCCTATTCAAAGAGCAGGGGAGTTCTCCAAGATATCCTTGAACCAATACCACAAAAGTAGATTAAACAAAAGTTTAACTTTTTCTGTTTGTAGGCACATGCTATGTACAGAATGGTTTCCATGATTGTGTATGTAACAACAGTGATTTCAAAAATAATTGATTGGCTGTGAAAGGCATTTGAAGTGTGCAGAGGACAGGAAAGGCACTATCCAAATACAAATCCTTTCTTCAACTCAAAAAGGCACTGTTCCCACCTTAGAAAATCGGTGATCAGTAAAATTGCACTTTTTCTGCCAGAGTCTTTGTTATAGCATATTCCTGAAATGAATTGCAAATCATTATATTTGAAGTTTAAATATTATAAAGTAGAACTTTGAAAATGCACAAAACCATAGTGTTGCATCCCAAATTACAGACAAAAACTTGACTCTTTTAGTGATATGTTTAATGCAATGTTCTTTCTCTTTTTCGTTTTCCCTTTTCTTCTAACGGAGGTGGAACTCTGCGTGTGGCAATGATATGCCAGTTTTTTTTACATTGTTAATTGACATTCAGCAGCCTTATAATGTAATTAAAGAACAGCACCTGATGTGTGTTGCCCTGAGCCAGCAGTAGTAGCGATTATATAAAGCGTACCGACACAAACCATTATGGGAATTAAATTCACTTTGATTTGAAGCAAATCTGATTAAACCCTTAATTAAAAGCAATGACTAAACTAGGCTTTATTGCATATAAAGCAAATGTCATGGTGAGTACCATTATATATTCATTCTTGCAAATTGTACAATGGATAAAATAGAGAGAAGTGAGTGTAGCTGCCCTCGATTTCAAGGCCATATTCAACCAAATGTGACACACAACAAAAGTGAGGGAAATGGAGGTCAGAGAAAAGCCTGCAGTTGTTGAAATTGTCTGTTACACAGAAGAAGATGATCGTGGTTGCCAGAAACCAATTATCACAGTCCCAGGACACCATTTCAGGAGTTCCTCAGGGAAGTGTCCTTACCCAACCATCTTCAAGTGCTTTATATCTCACCTTTCCTCCGTCAGAAAGTCAGAGGCTGTTCCCTGATGATTTTACAGTGTTCTCTGTCATTCACAACTCCTCTGATAATGAAGCAGCATGAATAACATTCAATCTTGGGCAAGCAAGATTCAGATTATTTAGGTGTGAGGTGGCTTCCAGTGATATTAACATTGCTGAGAACCCACCATCAACATCTTGTGCAGAGTTACTTCCTCTGGGAAGCTTAACTGGACTCGTCATATTAACATTGGGGCCACAAAACCAAGATTGACAGTGAGTACCTTCTGGCAGATGGTTCATCCCTTGATCATTGAAAGTCTAGATCCTACCTATAATGCTTTAGTCAGGAAAGTGATGCAATTCCAACCACTTGCCTTGATGGGTGCAGCCATAACAACCCTTCAAGAAGCTTGACAGCATTGATGACAGAGCATTTGCTTGGTCAGCATTCCTGACCACTCAACACAATATTCACCCACCTCTAACAGCAGCCCATTGTGGCTCCACTATACATGATTCTAAAAGACGTACTGTAGTAATGCACTGAGGTTATCTCAGTAGCGTCTCCCTCCCTTGAGACCACCAAGAAGGAGGACAGCAGCAAAGTTGAGGGAATGTCTGCACCTCCAAGTCACATGCCTTTCTAACTTGGACAAAAATTGCTGTTTCTTTCATCGTCTGTGGCCCAAAACCTTGTATTACCCTATTGCCCTGTCTAACACCATAATGAAAAAAAAGTCTTGCATTTTAATAGCACTTATCATGACCATCAGACATTTCAAAGTGTTTTATAGCCAATGAAGTACTTTTAAAGTGTGGTCACTCTTGCAATGTAGGAAACACAGCAGCCAATTTATATACAGCAAACTCCTACAAACAGCAATGGTATAACCTGTTTTTTTCTGTGATGTTGATTGAGGGATAAATATTGGCCAGGACACCAGGGATAAATTCCCTGGTCTTCCTCAAAATATTGGCATGGGTACATAACCTAAGATAGGGCCTCAGTTTAACACCTCAACCAAAAGACAGCACCTCTGACAGTGCAACACTCCCTCAGTACTGCACTGGAGCCTCACTCAGACTTGATTCTTGTGCTCAAGCCCTGAAGTGGGACTTGAATCAGCCCTAATGACTCAGAAGTGAGAGCACCAATAGCTGAGCCACAGCTGACAATGACGTTAGAGCAGAGTGAAGTCAAAAACCGGAGCAGCTCAGCACCTAAAAGCAAAACTAGGATTGGCAACAGAAGTGACATTGAAACCATTTCCAACATCCCAAGAACAAATGAAGGGAATAGATATCGGGATGAGATTACTAGCAGTTCAGTTAACTTCAAAAACTCAAGAGCAAAGATTGATTGCTTCAGAATTACTTTTCTATTCACAAATGAATGCTTTTTTTTTGTCTTTAGCTTCACCAAAGTTTTTTTTTCTCCGTGTTAATTGATGCTTGCCCATTAAATGGCTATTGAGACAACCCAGCCAATCTATTAGACTTTTTTTTTAAAAGCACTGAAGCCTATTTAAATGTACATTTAAGAAAAGCATGTTTTTTCCTGATTGTGAGATTTCTGTGTTCCTGTGATTTTATTGTAACTCAACAGAAATTCAGTAAAATGTGCATTTAATGAACACTTACTTGAAGGATGCAAACTGAAGTGGTGCGCACCGTTTCAGGTACCAGGGAATTCGATGGGTACAGTATCGTTTTACGTAAGTACTTGTTTTTAGTTACCAGCTGGTGTCACGGCAACTTTCAATCTCCAAGACTGGGCCCCAGCCACAGCCACAACAATCGACGTCTTGAAGATAGGGGCATGTGTTACACTTGATACCTTGCATTACTAGTGGGTACCATAGGATGCAGGTTACCTAATAGACATGTACATCAATTTTATGATTTAGTTTATAAACTTCAATTCTGTTCTGTTGAAAGCAGACATTAATTATTTTATTTTAAGCGTCTTTCAGTTTAATTGGACCATATATTAGATAGCTGTATTAGCGGTGCCCTTCAAAAGGGAAACTTAGGTACATTGGATCAGGAGGAGGCCATTTTGTCCCTTGAGCCTGTCCTGCGATTCAGGTAGATTGTGTATCTTAACTCCTAATATGCCCTGGTCTGTACCTCTTAATACCTATCTAACAAAAATGAATCAATCTCAGTCTTGAAATTTTCAATTGATCCCCATTCTCAACAGCATTTCAGGGGAGAGAGTTCCAGATTTCCACTGCCCTTTCATGTGGGGAAGTGCTTCCCAACATCAGCCTGTACAGCCTAGCACCAATTTAAAGTTATATACCTTTGTTTGGGCTCCCCCAATTTGTAGCGCTGATTTCTGTCAGGTGACTCTGGGGCAATGGGCCACCCCTATTGGTTCAATTAAAATAGACCCAACAATATTTGATGCTGCACGAGAGCAGGGTCTTAGCAATGGCCCTGAGTAGATAGGACATGATGCAGGCAGGTAACACCCAGGAGATGATTTTTTAAAAATTCACTCATGGGACGTGAGCTTCGCTGGCTGGGCCAGCATTTATTGCCCATCCCCTAATTGCCCTTAAGAAGGTGGTGGTGAGCTGCCTTCTTGAACCGCTGCAGTCCATGTGATGTAGGTACACCCACAGCGCTGTTAGTGAAGGAGTTCCAGGATATTGACCTAGCGACAGTGAAAGAACAGCAATACATTTCCAAGTCAAGATGGTGGGTGACATGGGTGGGAACGTCCAGGTGGTGGTGTTCCGTGTGTCTGCTGCCCTTGCCCTTCTATATGGTTATGGTCGTGAGTTTGGAAGGTGCTGTCTGAGGAGGCTTGGTGAGTTCCTTGCTGAGTTTGGGAGTGGCTGCAATGGCTTCAAAATATGGAGGTTGTGGCCACTGGCCAGATATGCTAAGCTTAGAAGAGGCAGAGAAACAGATGTGAAAGAGGGCAGTAGGAAGTGAAACCAGCCTTGAAATTATCTGTAAAAGAACCATCAGTGCAAAATGAAAATAAAGGAACTGGGACACGTCTGATGAATGAAAACTGTGAAGAATGTAAGACAAGAGTGGAGAAGGAAAGAAATGAGATACATTTGCTCAGCACATTAACATGTCTTGAAACCTGATGATTTGCCAGTGGAATGTGCTGACTACTGGGCAGACAAATACATGTTGTATAAAGGGGAGAATCGGAAACTTGAGGAAGATGTCATAAGGGGTTAATTCTAACTGTGTGATATGCTAATGAGCCACAGTATGGAAGTGATGCAATGTCTCATGATCCTGCTGTCCCTTGTAGACCTCATGGCAAGAGAGCCTGCATTAAGAGATGTTCCAATAAAGTTATCGTTTTCCTTATCTCAGCGGACTCAGTAAACATTTTGTGTTAGCATAACGAGACCAAAAATATGATACCACATAACTACCAGGGAGTAAGGCTAGCTGAATGGTCTAAGGCATTTTCAGTTGGCTGACTCTCCTGGCGGTACAGGATCGAAGTCTACCCTTGTTAATAAGGAACTCGGGAGAAAATTCTTTGCCAAGAGAGTGGTTAGAATGTGGAACTTGTTACCACAAGAAGTAGTTAAGGTGATTAGCACAGATGCATTTAAGAGAAAGCTGGATAAATGCATGGGGTTAGGTGGGAGAGAGTAGAAGGTTGCACCGATAGGGTTTAGATGAAGTAGAGTGGGAGGACCCTCATGTGGCGCATAAACACCATTGTGGGCCTATTACTCTGCTGTAATATATTTTGTATTGAGGCACGTAAAACCATATCCTTCAGGGAAGGAAGCCTGGCCCAAACAGGCCTACATGCCACTGCAGTCCCACAGCACACCATAACTGTCCTCTGAAATGGCCCAGTGGGACACTCAATCGCATCAAAACACAATTTGGCAAGTAGGGATGACCAATACCAACTAGCCTTGCCAGCAACACCCACATTCCGAGAATGATTAATACAAAAACTCTTTACGAGGCCCAAAAAATAAGCCAAGCTGATTTGGAGTTACTATTGTCTGTCGATTGCTATGGGAAGTCCCTCATTTGTTCCTCTGTTCTAACCTGATAAAGGAGAAATGTAATTGGAACGCCAAACGCAGAAAAAAAAGGGAAGAGAGCAGCAGGAGGCGAATGCAGGAGTGGGGAAGTGGGGGAACATGGCGGGGGAGGGACACAGCATGAGAGCAACAACATTGGAACAGAATTCAGGGTCATATGTTATATATAACAGCTGGGAGGCACAAGCTGGGCCCTCCTCCCAATCAGATAAGAAAAGGTTCCAATTATATTTTATTACCTTTTGGCAATAATCCTGAGTTTTGAATCATAGTTGTAAATGTGTGCCTGGTGCTTTGATATTATTGAAGTGATAGGATCTTATGTGGAAGAAGTAATCACTGAGTAATTATTCGCCCTGGATCTGCAGATCGAATGCCAGGGAAAGGTTACCGAAGATGAATTTAATTCCAGTTACTAAAGTTTAGACTGAACACATAGCAAACAGACTTGAATACCCACCACACAATGGCTGTGATCACAGAGGAAAACAAGTTCTAAGTGACAACAAAATGATAATAATATTTTGTCACACATTTCCTGAGGTAAGTGAGCTGTGCCCAGGCTCTTCTCAGACTTGTTTCAGCAACACAGTGACAGTTTCCTTGGTCTTGCACCATCTCCACCTCAATTCAGCACCTGCAACAGGTTATTGGGTCATCTATCTCATTGCTGGTTGTGGGATCTTGCTGTGCACACAATTGGCTGCTGCACTTCCCTGCATGACAACAATGACTTGGATTTCAAAAAGTACTTCAGCGGCTGCGCCATGCTCTGAGGGATCCTGGGATCTTGAAAGGCATTAAAGAATGGCAAGTTCTTTCCTCCTTTCTCACTGCCTTGTTTGTGTACAAGCTTCAACTCTCTTTGCACAAAATTAAGACATGGGTTGAGGGATGGAGGGATGGAGATTTTGGGGTGTAGAGCACATTAGAAGGAGAATTTGTAGATGACTCTGCTTCACCAATCTGGTTGCCATCTGGGTCTCTCAATGAACACAGCATCTCTGTTCGGTTGTGTCGATGACTGCTATGGCTGTGTGGAAGGTTGCTTCTGTGTGGCAACTAGTACACATCTGTTCCATCTCACTGTACCATCATCTGTTTGGATGAAGCAGAATTGAGGAAGTGGTGTCTGTTCAACCGCTTGTCCATGATGAGCTGGGTCTCGGATACAAACTGGCCCTCTTCGTTGGAGTAAAAGCAGAAAATGCTGGAAAATCTCAGCAGGTCTTGCAGCATCTGTGGAGAGAGAAACCGCATTAATGTTTTGCGTTCAACATGACTCTTCTTTGGAATCCCTGGTTGGAGGTCTGGCAGGTTCCCCCACATATTGTTTTGACTGTGATATAGGTCAATTTAAACAGGCTAAATATCTGTATTCAAACCTATATCCTCACCATCAAAAAGATTTTCCACATCTACCTCAGGAACATCATCTGTCTCCATCTGCCTCAATCCATCAGTTGCTAAAACCCTTATCCATGTTATTATTACCTCCAAACCTCGACTATTCCAATACACTCCTGCCTGACCTCACATCTTCCACTCTCTACAAACTTGAGCTCACTCAAAACTCTGCTGCCTATCTGATAGCACACCTCACCCATGTTCTCACTGACCTACTTTGACACCTGGTTCCACATAGCCTCAATGTTAATATTCTCAGCAACATGTTCGAATCCTTCTACACCCTCACCCCTCCCTACCTCTGTAACCCCCACCAACCCTACAACCTTCTGAGATCTAGAGGCTTCTCCAATTCTGGCCACTTGTGTATCCCTCACTTTCTTCACCTCACCATATGAACATATGAAATAGGAGCAGAAGTAGACCATTCAGCCCCTCAAACCTGCTCCGCCATTCATTATGATCATGGCTGATCTGTTTGTGTTTTGAATTCCACATGCACATCTACCCCGGATTCCCTTGATTCCCTTGTCTAACAAGAATCCATCTACCTCCGCCTTAAAAATATTCAATGACCCCACCTCCACTGCCTTCTGAGGCACAGAGTTCCAAAATCGCATAATCCTCAAAGAAAAAAATTCTCCTCATCTCTGTCCTAAAAGGGCAACCCCTAATTTTAAAACAGTGTCCTCTAGTTCTGCACTCAGTCACAAGAGGAAACATCCTTTCCATGTCCACCTCGTCAATATCGTTCAGGATCTTATATGCTTCAATCAAGTGACCCCTCACTCTTCTAAACTTAAGTCCAGTCTGTCTAACCTTTCTTCATAAAACAACCCACTCAGTCCAGGTATCAATCTAGTAAGCCTCCTCTGAACCACCTCCAACACATTTACATCCTTCCTTAAATAAGGAGATCAAAACTGCACACAACATTCGAGTTGTGCTCCCACCAGTCCTCTGCCCAAAGTGCTAAGTTTTGGAATTCCCTCCCTAAACCTCTCCACCTCTCTATCTCACTTTCTTCCTTTAAGATGTTCCTTAAGACCTGCCTATTTGACCACATTTTTTGTTTCCCGGTCCTAGTATCTCTTTCTGTAGTTTGGTGTCAAATTTATGTCTGATTATACACCTGTGAAGCACCTTAGGACATTTTACCACTTTAAAGGCGCCATATAAATTAAAATTATTGTTGTTGCATTGAGGCATGCAGAAGAACTGAATGGATACATGGGCAATGCTTTTGGCAAAATATACGTCCCTGGATCCTGACATTAATTTTTAATAATTTAATTTGCTTAGTAATGAGAAACAGCCATTAACTGCTTTGATGAGTCCATGAGCTCTTTGTGTTGCTAGGTGATTATGTTAGAAGGCTTTACTCTGTGATTAAAATAGATATGAAGGCAGAAATAACAATAAGGATGGACAATATAAATCAGATTTCATTCTCTCTTTAAACAGCTTTTTAACGAGTAATTAAATTGAATGTTCTTGTGGTTTGCATTGACTCTAAAAACGAAGTTTCTCCTGAATTCATTTACAGCTAATGTGGAATATAATTGAGTACCTCTTCCAAACTGCATTTCGTTCACAAAGTCTGTTGGGCAGGTCAAGGATTCAAGGCAGATAGATACGAGAAATGATTTAACACAGAGTCGTTATGATCTGGAATGTACTGCCTGAAAACGTGGTGGAGGCAGCTTCAACAGGGAATTGGGTAAATACTTGAAAAGGAAGTAAATTGTAGGATTATGGAGGAAGAGCAGGGGAATGCCACTATTTAGATAAATCTTTCAAAGAAGCAGCACAGGCACAATGGCTGAATGAGCGTTCCCTCAGTATTGCAGAGGAAGTGTCAGCCTAGATTATGTGCTCAAGCCTCTGGAGTGAGACTAAGGACCCATGAACTTCTCACTTGGAGACGAGAATGCCACCAACCCAACCGAGCCTTTCTTTAAATACAGATGTCTCTCCGTGAAATATTGTTCCAAATTCTACAAACGACAGTCATTCTCAGGAGTGCAAGGAAATTTGGCATTTCACAGAGGAGCATTAAGCATTCTGTTGTGACACCTGATAATTTTCAGGTTTCGCAAACTCACTTTCATATGGTTAGAATTAAATTAAGATCAGAAAAAAAGTTCTGAGTTAAATCAGAGCAACTAATTAAGTGCATGTGAAATATGGAAAACAATATCACAATCCCCAGCCCAAACTTATTTTCTTTAATATGCAAGAAATTCGGAAAGCTGAGCACTCTTCAAACAATGAAAGCTTCCAGATCGGAGAAATATTCATCGCACAAACACTTGATTGTAATATAAGAGATCATTAAAATATGCTAATAATAAATGCGATATTATCAATCAGATATTATTCCAACAGGCTTTCGGGCAAAAGCAGCATGAAGAACAATAACAACTTGTATTTAAGCAGTGCCTTTGATGTAGAAAAAAGCCCCACAGCTCTTCAAGAAGCATAATCAGACAAAAATGAACATAAAGCCAAATGAGCAGATATTAGGACAGTCAGAAATATTGGTTTTATAGAAGGTCTTAAAAGGGGAGAGGGAAATGGAGGGGTGGAGGGGTTTAGGAAGAGAATTCAAGAGTGTGGTTTTTATATTTTTGGTCATCAGGTTTGCCTTGTCTGTTGAACGCTAGCTGCGCCCTTGATATTAACACATTAATTGGTGCTTGAAACAATATAGGCAGAGAAACCAATTAACTGAACAAACACTGGTAGTTTATTGGAACTAAGAACAGAGCACTAACACCATGTCTGCTTCTTAATCACCTCCAGCTCTAGACTTGCAGTTACCCAAGAAGCCCGCACTGTGTAGCGATTGGTCAATAAAGTCACATGGTCAACTAACTACATTCTCTTAAAAGTACATAACACTCAACTTTACCACATCCACACCTCCCCCCTTTACTTGAAAGTACAGTTGACAAACATCACAACATCCTAATTATTTACATGAATAACTATTCACAAGTCAGGTCAATCAGGAGGCTTCCTCAGAAGTGTCGAGCTTTGTAGCTCAACGGCCTTGGCTGGTTTATCCGAGACCCCTTCTCAGGGGTCAACTGTCCAACAGGCTCTTTTGGTGGAAGTGGGCAAACTTGTGTCTTCGACACTTAGGCTTCACCAGTACTTCCAAATCGTGTGACATTTCTTCCAAATACTATGCAGACTCAAACGCAAATCATGATGGCATTCCTTCTTGTGAGACTGTCTCTTCTCCAGTGATGATCCATGTGTCATCTAATTATTTGGCTGTTTACCGACACGTTATAGGAGAGAGGTCCTGTCACAGCACTCTCTTGGCCTAATAGCCAATTGGGCCCATCTCCAAAGTTCTTCGCAAGAACCGTGTTGCCCACCGTGAAATTTCTTTCATGATTATGGCCATCATGTCTAGCCTTCTGGGTCTCTTGGCTTCTCTCCACCCTCTCCCCTAAATTCAGCCTGATAAGAGTTAGATGAGTGCGGAGATGTGTCTTCATTAGTAATTCAGCAGGGGCAATGACGGTGGTCGTGTATGGTGTCGTCTGGTATGCGAACAGGAACCATGACAAACTGATGCTGATGGAATCCCTGTCCAGCTTTTTCACCCCAGACTTAAAAGTTTGGATCGCCCCCTCAACCAAATCATTAGAGATGGGGTGTTAAGGCAAGGTTTTGATATGAGTTACTCTGTTGAGAGTTGGAAACCTGTGGAACTTCCCACTGGTAAATTCAGTCCTGTTGTCTGACATGAGCACCTCTGGTAACCTATGTACTGCAAACTTCTGTTGCAAATGATCTATGCTGGCAGCAGACGTGGGTGACCAGACTTCGTAGATATCCATCCACTTGGAGTGGGTGTAAAAGGAACATCGTGCCCAAGAATGGCCCCAGATAGTCGACCTGGAGGTGCACCCATGACTGCCCTGGCTATTCCCAGGAGTGCATTGGAGCTAAGAGGGGTAGCTTTTATATCTGCAGGCATTGAAGGCAACTTTTGACTATGGTCTTGATGTCCACGTCCATCCCTAGCCACCACAGCTGGCTGCGTGCGAGCATCTTCATCCCACTAATGCCAGGTGAGTGCTATGTAATTGCAGTAATCCAGTAATGGCCTTCACCCACTTGGGGGCACGGTAACCCTTGCTCCCCAGAGCAATATGCTGTCCTGGCAGGTGACTTCATACCTGCGATTGAAATATTGCTTCATGTCCTTAGACTTTGGCTCGCCTGACCATCCATTCAGGACCTGCTCCGAACACCAAACGCAATAGGCAAATCCTCCTTCTCAATCTGAGAATATCGTTGCTCTGCAGCACTGAGTGTGCAAAATGTATAACCAATGGGTCGTTCGGAGCCACCCACCATCTGATGTAAAAGTACGGCCCCTACTCCATGAGGGGATGTGTCGCAAATTAAAATCAATTCTTTCTCAGGGCCAAAGTGGATCAGAAGGACCGATGGATCTTAATAATTGCTTTACCTTCAGAAATGCATCCCGTTGCGGAGCTTGCCAAATCCATTTATGGTTTTCCTTAAGCAATGGTATGATGAAGCCAGTATGGTTGACAGATTTGGGAGAAATTGCCCACAGGAGTTTATCGTGCATAACAAGGCCTTTAGTTCTGTAATGTTTCTCAGTGCAGGTGCCTCGCGAATAGCCTTGGCCTTTTCTTCCACAGAATGCAGGCCCTGCGTGTCGACCTTATGGCCCAAGTAAATTACCTCTTTGGCTTGGAAAAGACATTTTTCTCACTTCAAGCATGCCCTCACTTGTGAGAAGTGTTTCAGTACCTCCTCCAAATTAGCTAAGTATTTTTCGTCAGTTTGTCCAGTGATTAAGACATCATCGAGATAAACAATGACATAGGGCAGTCCCTGAAGCAGATTCTCCATGGTACGCTGGAAAATAGCACACACCAATGACACCCCAAAGGGTAGTTGAGTATATTGATACAATCCTTGATGTGTATTGATGGTCATGAATTCCCTTCTTCTAACTCTATCTGCTGGTAGGCATGGCTCATGTCGAGTTTTCAGTACGTGATTCCCCCTGCCAATTTTGAATATAATTCGTCAATCTTTGATATCGGATGTCTATCAAGTTAGGTCACTCTGTTTACAGTTAACTTATAGTCACTGCGCTTGGTCAATGCAGTCACATAGTCAACTAACTACATTCTCTTAAAGGTACATAGCACTCCACTTTACCACAGTGGTCCATGAGGCACAGCTGTCAATAGTGGAGAAAAAGAAGGGGGAATGCACTAAATTGAAAGAATGCAGAGTCCTAAATGGTCTGCTCCGTAAACTCAAACTGTGACCCCTGGCTTTGGACTCCCCCACCATCAGAAATATCATCCCTGCATCCACCCTGTCTAGTCCTGTTAGAATTTTATAGGTTTCTATGAGATCCCCCCTCACTTTTCTGAACTCCAGCAAATATAATCCTAACCAACTCAATCTCTCCTCATACGTCAGTCCTGTCATCCCAGGAATCAGCCTGGTAAACCTTCGCTTCACTCCCTCTATAGCAAGAACATCCTTCCTCAGATAAGGAGACCAAAACTGCACATAATATTCCAGGTGTGGTCTCATCAAGGCCCTGTATAATTACAACAAAACATCCCTGCTTCTGTACTCGAATCCTCTTGCTATGAAGGCCAACATATTATTTACCTTCTTTACCGCCTGCTGCACCTGCATGTTTACCTTCAGCGACTGGTGTACAAGGACACCCAGGTCTCATTACACATTCCCCTCTCTTAATTTATAGCCATTTCGTTCTTAGGTCTCCAGCTCTTTGGCTTTGCCCATGACTTGTTTCGAAAATTGAGCTATACTGATGTAAACCTGCAATACTTTGCACATATGCCACTAAAACTGCTGCCTGACCTTACTGCCATAGAAAATTAGTTTTACACCAGCAGATTTTCAACCAATTTATCACAATTAGCCTATGCGTGGGAATGACTGATGCTCTGTGAATAGGTTATGATTTATCGTAGCCTGAAATGCAATCAATCTGGTTTTTCACTGGAGTGTGATATTTAATGGTACTTTATCAGAGGAGTTATTAATAAAATTAATCTGTTTTCCAAGGAATGGAGTATTCATGTCCTGTAGTGCCAAGCAAGGCAACCTTCCTAATATCCATCTGGATAGCTGTCACACTGGGAGTTGGGTAGTGCAAAGCAACATAGGAAATAGGAGCAGGAGTAAGCTATTTGGCCCCTCAATCCTGCTCCATCATTCAGTTAGATCATGGCTGACCTTTCACCTCAATGCCATTTTCCTGCACTATCCCCATATCCCTTGATGACTTTAACATTCTATCTGTTATGTTTTACGTTGGGGTCGCTTTGCTTGCGAAGCGGTTGCATGCTTATCTGTCAGCAGGTGAGTTGATTACAATAAACTGCGGACGCAGAGACCAATATGAAATGAAGCACATGCTATTTATTTACACAAACAATTAAGCAATAACATGATGTGTGCTTCCCCAACCAGACCCTACTCTAGACTAACATTAACATGGTAACCCAAACTACACAGCTATTGGGTCTTACAGTCACATGGTCAATCTGCTTCTCTTAAAGGCGCATTATACCTCATTATCACACTATCCATCTCTGCCTTGAGTATATTCAATGACTGAGCCCTCTGGGTTAGAGAATTCCAAAGATTCATCACCCTCTAAGTGAAGAAATTCCTGCTCATCTCAGTCCTAAATGGCTTGCCCCTTATTCTGAGATTGTGCCCCTGGTTCTAGACCTCCCCAGCCAGGGGAAACATCTAGCCTGTCGATACCTGTAAGGATTTTGTATGTTCCAATGAGATCACCTCTCATTCTTCTAACTCTAGAGAATACAGGCCCAGTCTCCTCAATCTCTCCTCAAAGGACAATCCCACTGTCCAAGGAACCAGTCTGGAGAACCTTTGTTGCACACCCTCTATGACAAGTATATCCTTCGTTAGATAAGGAGACAAAAACTGTACAAATGCTCCAGGTGCTGTCTCACCAAGGCTGTATACAATTGTAGAAAGACATCTTTACCCTTGTGCTCAAATCCTCTTGTAATAAAGGCCAACACACATTTTCCTTCCTAATTGCTTACTGCACCTGCATGTTAGCTTTCAGTGACTCATTAACAAGGATATCCAGGTCCCTTTTGACATTAACACTTCTCAATCTCTCACTATTTAAGAAATACTCTGCATTTCTGTTTTACCCACCAAAGTAGATAACTTCTCATTTTTCCACATTATACTCCATGTTCTTGCCCGCTCACTTAGCCTGTCTAAATCCCCTTGAATCCTGTTTGCATCTTCCACACAACTCACGTAACCACCTAGTTTTGTATCATCAGCAAACTTGGAAATATTACATTTAGTCCCCACATTCAAATCATTAATATAGATTGCAAATAGCTGGGGCCAAATCACTGATCCTTGTTGTACCCCACTAGTCCTAGCCTGCCAACCTGAGAATGACCCATTTATTCTGACTCTCTCTTTTCTGTCTGTTAACCAATTCTCAATGCATACCAATATATTACCCGCAATCCCACATGCTTTAATTTTGTCAAACATGATTTCCCTGACATAAATCCATGTTGATGCTGCCCAATCCTACCATTATTTTCTAGGTGTACAGTTAGCACATCCTTTATAATAGATTCTAGCATTTTCCCTGCTACTGATGTCAGACTAACAGATCTATCGTTCCCCATTTTCTCTCTCCCTCCTTTCTTAAACAGTGGAGTTACATTTACTCCCTTCCAATCTGCAGGAACCATTCCAGAATCTATAGAATTTTGGAAGATGACTACTAATGCATTGATTATATCGACAGCCACTTCTTTCAACATTCTAGATCATCAGATTTAAAAAGGGATCAAAGGAAATGCCAAAACAATTATAGGCCAATTAGTCTTACATCGGTGGTGAGCAAATTGGTAGAATCAATCCTGAGAGATAGGATTAACTGTCATGTGGAAAGGCACGGACTAGTCAGGAATGGTCAGCATAGATTTGTTAAAGGAAGGTCTTGCCTCACAAATTTGACTGAATTCTTTGATGAAGTGACAAGAAGGTTTGATGAAGCTAGTGCGGTGGATGTTGTGTACATGGATGTTAGCAAGGCATTTGACAAGGTCCCACATGGCAGATTGGTCAGGAATGTAAAAGCCCATGGGATTCAGGGTAATGTGGCAAACTGGATAAAAGGTTGGCTTTGTAACAGGAAACAAAAGGTATTGTCGATGGATGCCCTTGCAAATGGAAAGTTGCCTCAAGTGGTGTTCCACAAGGCTCGGTGTTGGGACCCTTGCTGTTTGTGTTATAGATTAATGATTTGGAAGTGAACGTGGGGGCACGATTGGGAAATTTGCAGATGACACAAAGATTGTCCGAGTAGTGGATAGTGTAGAGGATAGCCATAATCTCCAAAATGATATAGATGGGTTGGTAGAGTGGGTGGTAAAGTGGCAGATGGATTTTAACATAGAGAAGTATGAGGTTATACATTGAGGGAGGTCAGACAGTTACAGGGATTACACAATAAATGGGAATACACTAAGAGGGGTAGATGAAGTGAGAGATCTTGGCGTACAAGTACACAGGTCCCTGAAGGCAGCAGTTCAAGTAGACAAGGTTGTAAAGAAGCCATATGGAATGGTCTCCTTCATTGGCAGAGGTATAGAATATAAATGTAAGGATATAATGTTGGAATTGTGTAAAACATTGGTGAGGTCAGAACCGGAGTATTGTGTGCAGTTCTGGTCACCACATTACAGGAAGGACATAATAGCTCTGGAGAGAGTGCAGAGGAGGTTTACAAGAATGTTGCCAGGGTTAGAAAAGTGTAGCTACGAGGAGAGATTGGATAGGTTGGGGTTATATTCCTTAGAACAAAGAAAGCTGAGAGGTGACTTGATTGAGGTGTACAAAATTGTGAGGGGAATAGATAGAGTGGACAGGATAAAACTATTTCCCTTGATGGAGAATTCTAGAACCAAGGGACATAGATTCAAGATAAGTGGCGGAAGGTATAGAGGGGACATGAGGAAGAACTTTTTTACGCAGAGAGCAGTGGGTCTGGAATTCGCTGCCCAAGTTGCTGGCAGAGGCAGAAACTTTAAACTCTTTTAAAAAGTACCTAGATCTGCACATAAAGTGCTATAAGCTGCAGGGCTATGGGCCGGGTGCAGTAAGGTGGGATTAGAAAGGGCACTTGGGCGTCCTCAGGCTGGCATGGACAAGATGGGCTCAATGGCCTCCTTCTGTGCTGTAACTTTTCTATTGTTCTATTGTTCTATCCAGGAGATTTACAAACTTTCACTCCCTTTAATTTCCCCAGTACTACTTTTTACTAATATTAATTTCTTTCAGTTCCTCATTCTCACTAGTCCTTTGGTTCTCTTATATTTCTGGGAGATTTTTTGTATCTTCCTCGGTGAAGATGGACACAAAGGAAGGGATTTTCCCCTAATTGCGCTAAGTGCGGCTGCAGGGGTGAAAAATGGCCTTCTACTCGCTGGCCACAATGGTGGGTTTTAACACCATATTGTCCGCTTCCTGCCACATTAATTATGCACAGGAAGTACGCTGGATTACAGGCAGGCGGCCTCTGATTCATCCACCCCACTGTGAGCTCACCGCTTCCTCACGCAAGGTGCCATATTTAAACTGCACCCGTGCAGAGCTTCATCAATGTCTGCAGCCCAGGACTGCCACAGATAAGAGAGGTGGCCCTGAAAGGGAAGAAGATGGCAGCCTCCAAGTTTAGTGACGCCTCACTAGAACGCTTAATGGACACCGCGAAGGCCCGCCATGATGTCCACTACCCCCGTGATGGCCAGAGGAGGTCCACTAGCCTCACCCACTCCAACTTGGGAGGCAGCGGCAGCGCTAATGCAGGAGGTCAGGCACCCAGTACAGAAAGGGGATGAATAATCCCTTCTGTTTGGCCAGGGTAAGTCAACCATCTCATCACCCCCAACCCATACACTCACAAACCGATCACACATTCACAGGGATATCACACACTGCCAGCTCAAGGGACATCGCCACTCACTCTCACACAGACTTTCGTATCTCCACCTGAGCTCATTTTCTCTGGAGCTTGCGCCTTCATCCCATCCATGGCTTCCCTCTCCACCTGCACATGCCAGGCATCCTTATCATCTGCCCTGGAATGCGTCCTGCTCACACTCTCCATCGGTCTTTGTGCAGGTCATTTTATGCTTGTTCAGGTCGAGCACACACCGGCCCAATGAGCTCAATATCCTGCCCCATAAATCCATGCTGGCTTTTCTTAATTCACTCACATTTGTTCATGTGACTATTAATTTTGTCCCGGATTATTATTTCTAGAAGTTTTGCCACCACCCATGTTATGTTGGCTGGCCTATGGTTGACTTATTTTTACACCTTCTTTTGAGCAAGGGTATAACGTTCGCAATTCTTCAGTCATCCGACACCACTCCTGAGCCCGACTCAGTGCCCCCGCAATTTTCACTCTCACTTCTTTCAGTACCCATGGATGCATCTCATCCTGGGGCTTTATCAATTTTAAGTACAGGCAGCCTATCCAACAACTCCTCCTTATCAACTTTAAACCCTTCTAGTGTCTGAATTACCTCCTCTTGCACCTTGGTCTGAGTAGCATCTCCTTCCTTGGTGTGGTGATCCGAGGTGTAACACACCTTTAAGAGAATGTTAACAGATTGACCACGGGATTGTATGACCCCAATTGCTGTGTAGCTACCACGTTAAGTAGTAGTTTAGATTAGGGTCTGGTTGGAGAAGCACGCATCATGTTAGCGCTCTGTTACCTGTGTAAATAAACCGCATGTGCATCATTTCATATTGGTTTTTGCAGCTGCAGTATAACATTGCCAAATCACCAGCCGTTAGATAGGTGTGCAAACACATTTGCGAGCAAAGCGACCCAACTGTAGAACATAACACTTGGTAAAGATGGATGCAAAGTATTGATTTAGTACCTCAGCTATGCTTTCCCCCAGTTAATTATTCTTACTCTGGATTGTCCTTTTCCATAATCAGCCTAAACGTCATGATACTATGATCACTGTCCCCTAAATATTCTCCTACTGACACTTGATCCACTGGGCCTACCTCATTCCCAAGAACCAGTCGCAGTAGTGCTTCCTTTCTTGTTGGACATGAACGTCCTCTAGGAACTCTTGCTCCTCTCTACCCTTTACATTACAACTATCCCAGACTATAATTAAAGATCCCCATTATAAATGCTCTAGAATTTTTGCGCCTCCGTGTAATTTCCATGCAAATTTGTTCCTCTGCGTCTTTCCCACTAGCGATCAATAGACTGCACTGAGCAAGGTAACTGCAACTTTTTTATTCATTAGCTCTAGCCAAATCGATTCTGTCCTTGATCTCTCTGGGACATCCTCCCTCTCCTTAATCAATACTGCCACCCCTCCTCTTTTTCTTCCTTTCCTATCTTTCCTGAACACCTTGCATCCATGAATATTTAATGCTTTTCTGACTCCCCAAAGCCTGTCCACCATCTACAAGGCACAAGTCAGGAGTCCAATGGAATACTCTTCATTTGCCTGGATGAGTGCAACTCCAACAACACTCAAGAAACTGGACACCATCCAGGACAAAGCAGCTCACTTGATTGGTACCCCATCCACAAACATTCACTCCCTCTACCACCAATGCATGATAGCAGCAGTGTGTACCATCTACAAGATGCAGCAACTCATCA
This sequence comes from Carcharodon carcharias, assembly GCF_017639515.1. Lineage (NCBI taxonomy): Eukaryota > Metazoa > Chordata > Chondrichthyes > Lamniformes > Lamnidae > Carcharodon > Carcharodon carcharias. The sequence goes on from NC_054476.1 coordinate 27,380,015, forward strand.
ATGCTCCTTCGAAAGCACCCTCCAAGCCTATGATGTCTACCATCAGGAAGAACAAGGGCAAAAGATGCATGGGAACACCACCAACTGCAAGTACCCCTCCAAGCTGCTCACCATCCTGACTTCGACATGTATTGCTGTTCTTTCACTGTCGCTGTGCCAAAATACTTGAATTCCCCTCCAGATAGTACTTTGGGTGTAACTACACCACATGGGCTGCTGTGGATCAAGAAGGCAGCTCACAACTACCTTCTCAAGGGCACCTAGGGATGGGCAATAAATGTAGCCTAGCCAGCAAGGCCCACATTCCGTGAAAGAATAAATAAAAAAGGATATACTTCCAAGTCAGTATGGTGTGTGGCTTGGAGGGAAATTACAGTGGTGGTGTTCCCACGCTTCTGCTGCCCTTGTCTTTCCAGGTGGTAGAGGTCATTGGTTTAAAAGGTGCTGGCAAAGGAGGCTTGGTGAGTTGCTGAAGTGCATCCTTTAGATGGTACACACTGCCTCCACTCTGCAACAGTGGTGGAGGGAGTGAATGGCTGAGGCGTTGAATAGGGCCGCTCCATCCTGGATAGTATAAGAATGGAAAACACTGGAAACACTCAGCAGGTCAGGCAGCATCTGTGGAGAGAAACAGAGTTATTGGGCAGAGTTTTCCATAAATTAGACTAGGTGTGGTGGTGGGTGGTTCGGCAGCACTCACTCCGCTGTCCAGAATTGTGGCAACTCACACCCGATTCTGCTCCTGGAGCCTCATTAATTTTCCAATGGCACATATCGGTCCGAATCACCTGGCAGGTCGGAAGTTGATTCATCTGGCCAGCTGGTGGGTTCGAAGGTCCGGGTGCCATTTTTAAAGGCCAGTCTAACACACAATCTTGCTCTCGCCAGTCGTCCAGAGATGCTTGGCAGCCAGAAGAGGAAGGCTGAGAGCCTGAACAGGAAGGCAGCACCCCGCCTCACCCACCAGGCCCTCCCAGGCCTTGATCGGAGTGGTGCAGGCACAAAAGCAAGTGCTCCATCCCTGGGATAGCTGCAGGAAGCATAGCAGCCTCACCTCTCTGGCCTGGGAGGCCATTGCGTAACAGGTCAGCGTGGCTGGCAAACGCACCCAAAATGCCACCCAGTGCAGGGAGAAGATGAATGATCTCATCTGCTCTGCCAGGGTAAATTATCCTTCAACTCCCTCCAATATCAAACTCTCATCATGGCATCATGCACTCAAATGGCTACTCTCTTCAGGGATCTCACGCAACCATTAGTGGGGGACACATATCAACTCTCATTCTCTCACTGAGACGTTCACATCACCAGCTTCCCATCGATCATGTTGCTCACACTCCATCCTCTGGCCCTTCTGGGGAGGGCTCACCACACACAGGGAACATGCATCTCACCCAGCCTCTGCTCCATCCCTTCTCATCATATGCCTTTCTTTCTTCTTCATACAGGCCAAGCTGGTGCATGACAGGCACGAGAGATCGCAGGCTGGGGGAGTGATGGCAGACATCATCGTCCTCACTGAGTTTGAGGGAGTTGCAGCTGAGCTGACTGGAGAGGACAGGGATCACTCCTGTGGGGAAGGGGAGATCGGCCATTCACACCGACCCAGATCACAGCTCCATCACCTCATCAAATCCTGACATTCACACTGAGTCAGGTGCAGTCTTATCTAGCTCATGCTCATTTTCTATTTTCTATTTTCTAGGCACCAGCAGACCGAGCACCAGTGCAAGCCCACAGGCTTCAGACGAGGAGGAAGCTCCAGAAGAACTGTCACACTCACACGCATCCTCCATCAGCTCAGAGGCACACATGTCAGTGGGGCACAGATGTAGATTAGGCTTGGGCTCATTTTCTGGGGAACACCTCACGGACACCTCCCTGCAGCAGACAGAGGCAGGAACAGCCCAGGTCTCCAGCACTCGGAGGGCTACTGGAGACCAGCCACCCGCTCGGTCCGAGTCAGATGATGAACCTCTGGAAGCAGACACCAAATCTATGTCGGAGATGCAACGACAGTTGGCGGAACATCAGGCAGAGATTCGGCTGTCACTCAGCAGCTACAGCGAATGATGGAGGAGTCCGTCCACGTTCTGTCCGGTGTCATGGCTCCGACATGCGAGCACCTTGAGGTCACCATGGGAAGGCTGTCAATCATCGTTGCGACCTTGGTCCAGCAGGTCTTGCCAGATTTGCACTCGGCCCTGCACTCCATGGCCACACACCCTGGTGGGCACCATCAGGACGTAGGCGACATGGGAATGAGGCACCTTGACTTCCCTCCAGGCGCAGCATCTCCTGCAGGAGTCAGGACGGGGCCCTCAGACACCCACATGGAGAATGGGAATCAGCTAGACACTCCAGGGCTTCCCCTTAGGACACTCCAAGGGTGTGCAGCCACTGACTGCCTGTGACCCCCATCCATTCCAGCTTCTCGGGCCGCCTACGATGCTTCTGTCCCTGAGCAGGTGACCTTTATGCACCCAAGCACAGCACTAGAGTTAGGAAAGTTAAGAAAAATTGATGTCACTTTTGGGTCATGGGTGTGCTAGACAAGTAAATAAATTGCACTTTTGTTAATACATTTGATGGTTATGTGAATGTTCCTGTCAACTGAATGTGTTGTGATTTTGTACTTTGGAATCCCCTTATTTCAATGCTTAGCCTTCCTCCCACTCAGTGATCGTGACCCACTGTGAGATTCACATTCCTGTGATGTCAACCTCAGTTGAACTAGTCTCCACACCCCTTATGCAATATCAGGGAGATGTGTTTAAACATTTATTGGAAGTGTGTGATGTAAGCATTTCTAACTCTTCTTCCTCAAAGAACACCATTGAGTGAGGGCAGCTCATCAGCATTGATATTCTAGCGGCATTGTGTGTCTCCTCATGGTAGTGGCAGAGAAAAGACATGCATGGGAGGAGGACATCCCTAGGCAAGTCCAGATCTCAGTCGGAGCAGTGTTTACATTATTTAATAGCAGTGAAGACTTCAACTTTTCTCTCACATCAATTTTGCTCCTAAGTGGGCTCTCAGTTCCCAGAGTGAGCTCACTCACCGTGCTCCATGGACCAAAGCATAGATCATGGCCTGGTTATTCATGAGGCAAGTGTGAATGTGAGACTCGTTCTCACTGCAAGTGGGTGGACGTCCCTTGAGTTGAAAGAAGATGGCATTGAGGGCTAGGAGAGATGTGGCCATGTTCCCTCACTTGACTTTACTCCTCCTGGAACCTGTCAGCAATTAAAATATCACGGACACATCTATGTGACGTCACAGCATTGCCAGATTGTGAAGGGCGCAACACTGTGCAATGATGTGGGAAACCCTGTCGGGAGCGCATTGGAGTGAGCCACCTGAGCGGTCCAAGAATCTGAAACGCACCATCAGAAGCCCTATGGTCTGTTCTATAAGGGAGTGTGTGGAGCTGTGAATAGCTCTCCACGGAACAACTCTGATGGTTGTCATCAGCCAGTGTTTCACTGGGTACCCCTTATCCCCAAGCAGCCATCCCTGCAGATGTAATGTCTTCATGAAAATCTCAGGCACCTGGGAGTGACTCAGGATGTAGGAGTCATAGCAACTCCCAGGGTACCATGCACAAACGTGCAGTATGTGCTTCTGGTGATATATACCAGTTGTATGTTGATGGAATTATAGTCCTTGTGGTTTATAAACATTAGGGCCTGCTGCCATGGAGCCTGTATAGCCACATGGGTGCAGTCTATTGCAACCTGCACTCTTGGGAAGCCTGAGATGGTGGTGAAGCCGGTGAATCTCACAGCCTGGCTATCTTCATCCAGAGAAAACCTGACATAATGATGGACCTTCCTGTAAAGGGCATGTGATGAAAATATAATAATTTTCATAATATGTTCTGGTTTATTGTGAAGTAGGTTTATGGGGGTAAATATGGCCAGGTCTGTGTGTAACTGAATTACATTTGGAGTCAAGTAGGCTACAAGTTTGAAATCATCAAAAGAAGCTAGGTGCTTGACATGCTAATGAGTAAACATGGCTGCTGGCTTAGCATGTAAGGTGTGAAGGGAATTTGCATTTTAGATAACTGAAGGGATATTGGATTTCAAAGGGATCTTAGTCTGTTTACAACTAGCCAGATAAGCAAGGCTAAGGAGTGTGTTTTTCCCCCAATGTTTACTGACAATATTGGAAACATGAAAGTTTTCATATTAAGAGGAAGATACAGTTTCAAAGACATAAGGAACAATAGAATTTACATATTAAAAAGAAAGAAACATTATTGGGGAGGAGAATGAAAGGCTATGTAAAAAAAAGGCAATGTAAGATCTAACAGGAGTGTGTGAAGTAGCCTTACTGAAGCATCCAGCATTTGTGCATAAGTCTGCTGTATAACAAAACTGAAGTTGGGGAAAAGCCATTTGGAATTCCACTGTCAAGTGGGTATTTTGTTAATTTGCTGGTTCCGTTTTAAATCCAAAATCTATTTTGGACCTTAAAGGCAGTGTAATTGAGGATCAGGTTAATTAGGAGTTTTAGGAGTTATTGTAGTAGTAAGTAATTGTCATCTTATGTGTGTGCTTGAAATCTTTTATATTTCGTTAATAAATATTTTAATTTAATGTTTAAAATGTCTAAAGGTCTTGTTGGACTTATTACTTCTGAATTCAGTGCACACACCTCATAATAAATACCAGTTGCAAAACCATTGTGATAGCGCAACCAAGTTTCCCTTGTGGATTTGCTCTGCCTGGCACACAACATCAACCATATCATATGTCATGAAGCTGTTAATATATATAATATTTTGGAAAATAGTTTTCTTTTCAAATAGAGGCTTAGTTTGTGGGTATGTCTTGATTGGATTAAAGCCAGCTGGTCTGGGTGCTTTGATGTACTAGTTTGAGATGTAAACAGAGATTTAGCATGCATTTGCATTTTTTGAATAGAGCATTCAAGAAGTGGAGTGAAAACTTGACACCTATCTAGCAGATACCAAGCAATATGTTTATATTACCAATAGAAATTGTACAATAAATGGGGTTTCATTGTTAAAAGGTAAAGTTCAAAGAGACTGGTGAGACAATGAGAATTTGAATTCAATCAGTGGTGGTAGGTATAATTTTAATACTTTTCAGGTGTACAGGCAGAGGCAATGCAAGATCAAAAGGCAGCTGCAACTGGCTCCACAGTGGAAAGAACCTCATTTTGAATTCGTTAGCTGAAAATGTTTTGCCTGGTGTTTTGGTTAAGTCAATGGGATGTTGATGCCTTAATGGAGATTAGTTTGGGAATTTGTTAAAAGTTATGACAGCAGTGATTTGTAGCCATGTGTATATATTTTAACCTGTGTAATTGATAAAATGTTTCATTTAGTTTCATGTAAAACCTCGAGAACTGGTGGTCTGATTCCTGAGTTTAGAGTTGCATTTCGAACATAACACTTAAAATTATAGGTTATGACAGTTGTTTAAAGTTTTGCTCTGGGATTTTTAAATAACTCCGCTTTACTGACTGCACTGGTCATAACATCATACCAGACATCTGTGACCTCCTTTATGCATTGATGTGTTGAGGACTAAGTGATGCCATACAGGTCCCCTGTTGATCCTTAGAAAGAACCAGAAGCCAAGAAATTGAGTGCTGCGGCCACCTTCGAAAGGGATGCCCTCTAACTCCATGTGGCATCAGTTCTTCATGAAGAATGTGGCATATGTGATGTACCAGAGCTTGGGACAAGCGCAGACATGCACAGCATTGCCTCTCATTTGTTTATAAATAGGAGACCCTTGGACAATAAACCTTAGGTTTGGCAGGTTGCCCCCGTTGTCAGGATCTCTCCTCCTAACCTTGCTGTTCATGCTCTGGCTCTGCTTTACCATGTCCCTCCCGCTGGAGCTGTGCGCCTCTCCCTCCTTCACCTCCTCCAATGCATTAGGACCCTAACAAAGGCAGCATTGAGCCCTGGATCCCTATCTGCTTTTGCCTTCTCTCTAAAAGGAAACATTGAAGACATTAATGATTCAAGAGGCAAGGAAGTGAAGCTCAGAGGATGACACATTCGGAGACTGTAAGGGTCCATAGCTTTTCCTGCCCTACTTGCATGGTGGCCGATGGAACATTGTCCCTGAGACACTAACACACACATCAAGGTGACCAAGGTGGCACCACAGATATGTAACAACTTGAGCCCTGCGTGGGATGCTAAAGTTTAAGTGAGATGATTGACCCAACCCAGCTCAGTGCTCCAACCTCTGATGTGGCATATTAATGACCAATCAGTTGCTCATGATCAATGAGTGGATGTCCTTTGTCTCATAGGAGTGTCACATCTGGTAAACACGTGACAGGCCTTCATTGATAGAATACCATGTATGATACAGCTGTGTCTCCTTCACTATTGCTGCATTCTCAAATTCTACATTCCTATGTGTCACTCTTGAGATGCAGCGACTGTGATGTGAAGCCACTGAGTTCTGAGTGACCCTTTAACAGTGTTAATGAGGCCATTGGTTTTCAGTGCCTTTCATCGCAATGAGATCTCCCTCCTTTCTTTCTAAGCAGACTCCTGCGGCAACAAGATGTTAGAGGGTGACCCCAGAAAGGCCCCCCAATGTGTTCACCCCTTCTCCTGACTGTCATTCCACAGGCTTCCCTCCCTGTTGCCCCATTTGTGTTCATCAACTGCACCCTCGCCTCACAGCCCAACCCCGGTTAAACAGAGGCCTACAAGAGTACCACAACACAGTGGTGTTCCTCAGGACAATGTAGGCATAGAGCAGGAGCTGACCAACACGACAGTCCCAGCAGGGTGGCATTCACCACAACAAGACTGGCACAGCGCCATGTTCCACTCATCTCGAAGTTACCAGCGAACTGAGGTCTGGCTTGTGCACGCCACCCCTTTTCAAATGGGCTTGGGGATGATGTAAATTCCTGCTGGCGTGACGTAAGATTAGAGGGCCTGGCAAGGTTCCAGTGGGCATCTGTTTTAATGAGCATTCATGATGGATTAATTAATGCAAATGGTGTTCGTGCCACCAGCCAGCGGGATAACTGACCCGCCAAAAACACACTATCGGGAGAATTGCGACCCATTTTAACAATAGCAGATTTGTGACTTTTTGTCTTTTTGCGGATTCTCTGCTCCCGCCCACCATGAAACCAGTCGTGGGCAGGATGGGAGAATTCCACCCAATGTTTCAGGTCGATGATCCTTGCCCTGGATGAAATTGAGCTTCTTGAGTGTTGGAAATGCCCTTATCCAGACAGCTGTAATAAACATGATGTATTATATGGGTTTCTTACTTGAAACAGATAATTCTGTTTACAGAGCTCCATGCTACATGCTTGAACTAGGTCCACGACTAGAAACCTCCACCCCTGAGATTACCCCCGCTTAGGTCTTACCTAATTTATCTACAGTGCTGGCCCCTCTGCCTGGTCTACTCAAAAAGAACCAACGTTGGTCTGGCGTCCCAGAAAGAAGCTTTCATGAAGGTGAAACAATTGTACAACTTGTCCAATCTATTAGTGCATTATGACCAGAGAAAAGAATTGGTGCTGACATGTGACTCATTCCCCTATGGAGTGGGAACAGAGCTTTCCAATTGGGTGGACAATCGCATGGAACGGCCAATAGGTTACGTACCAAGAACACTCACCATAGCTGAAAAGGGATACCTGCAGATAGAGAAAGAAGGCCTGTCAAACATCTTTGGTGTCAAGATATTTTACCAGTACATACATGGCCACCATTTTACAATTGTTTCAAACCAACAAACCATTGCTAGGGTTGTTTAGCAAAAACAAGGCTTTACCACCCATAGCCTCAGCAAGAATACAACAATGGGCTTTAATCCTGGCAATATACGAGTACATTTTCGTACACAGGCCTGGAAGTCAAATCACAAACACCGATGGATTTAGTCACTTGCCTTTGAAAGAAAATGATGAGGACGTCCCAGTTCCACAGGAACTTGTTTTATTGTTAAATTTCTTAGATTCTTTGCCAGTATGCGCTCAACAAATCAGAAAATGGACAAGTTGGAAGCCAGTCCTATCTCAAGTACGTAAACAAGTGCTTCATGGTTGGTCACAGGAGCCCGTATCTGATGAAATGAAACTGTACTTCAACAGAAGACATGAAATAACCAGCCAGGATGGCATCTTATTATGGGGAGCACAAGTGATAGTACATCCAAAGGGAAGAGAGCCACTTTTAATTGAACTACACAGCACACATCCATGAACATCCCAAATGAAGACCATAGCTCACAGCTATTTTTGGTGGCCTGGGATTGATGGTGAAATAGAGAGTATAGTGAAGAATTGTGTGCAATGTCAGCAACTGCAGAAGTTGCCTTCAATAGCTCCGTTACACCCTTGGGAGTAACCAGGAAGACCAAGGGTGCGGTTACACATTGACTATGTGGGACCTTTCATGGGGACAATGTTTCTGCTTATTGTCGATGCCCACTCAAAATGGATGGACATATGTGAGGTGAAGTCTCCAACCTCGACTGCTACAATCGAGAAGCTATGTCAAAGTTTTGCCATTAACGAAATACCAGAAATAGTCATTTCTGAAAACGGCATGGCATTTATGAGTGCTGCGTTTCGACGGTTTATCAGCCTCAACAGTGTCACTCATGTAAAAACTTCACCATACCACTCTTCCTCAAATGGACTGGACAAAAGGGTGGTTCAAATGTTCAAGGCTGGCATGAAGAAGCTAACTGGAGAGTCCTTAGCAACTAAGCTAGCAAGCTTACTTTTCCATTACAGGACTACCCCTCACACAACAACAGATGTCACACCTGTGGAATTATTGTTGAAAAGCCATCGCAGGATAAGATTGAGCTTAATAATGCCGAATTTAGACGGCAAGGTAGAAAGGAGTCAGAGAAGCCAGAAAACTAGACACAACTGGCATTGTCGCGAGAGGAAATTTACCGTGGGAGAGACAGTATACGTGAAGAATTTTGCAGAAGGACCAAAGTGATTACCGGATGAAATAAGTGCAGTGACTGGACCTTTATCTTAGCATGTTGAGGTGGAAGGCCGAGTCCTGTTGTCATCACACACGCATGCAATATTGAGGTCAGTAGGCGTATGCAGAAGTCGGAGCTGCGCCCGCCGACAATTAAAGAGCCAAATAAGGTAATTAAAAAGCCTATTGACCACGATTTTACGTTGCCTGTGCGATTTTTAGCTCGTTGCATGGGCAAAAAAGGTGGGCAGAATTCATGTTTTTATCATTTCCTCATCCGCAGGCAGAATAAAAAGCCCCCGGAGCAGCAGCACTTTCTCTGTCATTGCCTGTTTGTTGTTGTGTGAGTTCAGAGTTGTCCCAGAGTTTCTTTGCATCTTGTTTGATTGTCAAGCCTGCCTTTCAGCATCTCAGGTCCTCATCTTCCCTGGAATATTCCCCTGAGTATCTGAGGGGTGGAGTTTTCTAGTCGTGGACCTCCCCTGTGCATTGTGCTCCTTCATTTTCAAGGCACTGGTCCTCTGCATCCCATCGAATGGGGATAGTGTATCCTGCTGGTGGAACCTCCTCTGAAGGGGAAAAGAGGGGGCAGGCGGGAGAGGAGGCCAGGTGACTGTGGGCAGTGTCCCAGGGACAGACCTGTAAGAGGAGAGGCATGGGGCTCAGTTGGTGCAGGGCCAGCAGGGAGACCAAGGTGGGAGGGCATGCATAAGACGCCACTACCCAAAGTCTAGAGTGTTCAGGCAGTGCTCCAACCACCTCCAGATGTCCGAGGTCCAGTGCCGCAGGAGACTCTGCCTCTCCAGGGACATAGTGACAGCAATATGTCACATCATAGGTCCTGAAATCACCCCCAACTGTGTGGGTGGACACCGATGCCGGTGGCTTTGAAGGTCACATTGGCCTCAGCTTCTATGCCTCTGGTTCATTTCAGGGCTCAGTGGGGTATCTGTGCTGTGTTTCTCAATCAGCTGCACACAGTTGTGCCAAACTCGTGACTGACGCTATCTTTAGACACGTCCACACGTTCATCCACTACCGGACAGACGAGGTGAGCCAGGTGGAGAGAGCACAAGGCTTCGCTGCGTTGGCTGGGTTCCCCCGTGTCCAGGGTGTAAGAGATTGCACTCACCTGGCCATCAAGGCACCAGCAGGTGAACCGGAGCTTTTGTAAACAGAAAGTGGTTCCACTCACTCAATGTTCAGATCGACTGTGACCAAAGGGCATAGGCTCACCAAGTTTGTCCCCATTACTCTGGGAACTCACACGATGTTTACGTCTTGGGGCACTCACAGGTTCCAAGGCTGTTCGTGGCTCCTGCATGAGTGAATGGATGGCTCCTGGGTGACAAGGGCTGTCCCTTGAAGAGGTGGCTGATGACCCCACTCCGTCACCCAGGAACTGAGGCCGAGGAGAGATACAACAGGAGTCATACCTTCACAGGGGTGATGGTGGAGAGGACCATTGGGCTGCTGAAAATGCGCATCAGATCCCTGGACCAGTCAGGGGGAGCATTGCAGTATCCTCTAGAGCGTAGAGACAACCTCATAGTTGTCGCATGCTGCATCCTGCATACCCTGGCTCTGTCAAGGGGGGACCCGCTGGAGGCTGAGGAAAATGAGGCAGCTCCGCAGGCCATGGAGGATGACTCAAGTGAAGGCTCAGAGGAAGAGCCTGGGGAGGCGCAGGGTGAGGACCTCGAGGTAGAGGACAGGAACCTTCATGGAGGCAGGGACAGCAGGAATGCTTTGATCCAGCAAACCTTCAGCATTGATGCCTCATCACCCAATCCAGTACACCAGCACCATACAACGCCATACTTTTACAAGCCTGTGCTGCACCCAGCACCTATTCATACTGTCCAGCCAACTCAGCCCATTGCAGATAAATGTTTATGTTACTTCACAAGAACAAACAAAGAACAAACAAAGTGTCCATCCCGAACACAAGAGTCAAAATAATTAAGGTAAATAATGTCACTCGTGACATGTTCCTGTTGCGCTCAAGGTGCCTCAACTTATGTCTGCGGGAACTGTGTCTTGGTGCCGCCCGCCAGTCGTTGACAGTGGTGTTGAAGGCAGCCTGCTGACTCTGCTGTCCTGGTGACCCTGATGGCCTTGGCAGTCGTCCACTGGCCGCCGGAGCCTGACCATGGCTGGGCAGTCCTCAGTCATCGTGGCATCATCAGATGCACTGGACACTGACAGAGGGGTGGAGGAGCTGGTGCCCTCGTCCAGAGCGCCCTGAGAGGAGCCCACGGAGATGACAGGCAGCTCGTCTGCCAGTGTGAGGTGTGTTTGCACCTCCCTGTTCACCATTGATGGATGGGGACCTAGCAGGGAGACTAGGTACCTCATCCAGCTCTCACTCTGGCAATGACCTTCTGAGGTCATGGCTTTTGTGAGGGCTTGTAGGTTCGAGTGCAACCTCAGGAACCCCTGAGCCTGCTCCTGAAGCTGCCTCTCCATGAGAGTCGCCACTCTCTGAATGGAGGAGACTGTGCACTCAGTGTTAAGGGTCAACACAGAACGCATGGACTCCTTCATGATGGAGACCATGGCACGCAGACCCTCATGGGTCTCTGCCAGTTCTCCCCGTGTATCCCGCTAGACATCCAGCGTCTGCTGCCTGATGGATGACTCCAGAAGCTCGTCATCTGCCTCGGACGCAGCATGGTCCTGGTCTCCAGCTGTGCTCCAACTGTCAGCTCCCTGGGACCTCTCTGCCTCTGCCAATTCCTTAACTGAGTGTGACTTGCCCTCACCGCTCTGTGGAGCCAAATAACTAATGCCCACCGACATGTGAGTACCTGTGCTGGTGCCTGGTTCAGAGAGGCGGTGTGAGGCTGGTACAGGTGTGATGTCTTCCTCAGAGCTCAAGGGGGTGTCCTTGGGGTTGCCGGTGGCTCCTGCCAATGGGGCATCTGCGGGAGAAAGGCAAAAGATCAGTGCACTCAATCATCATAGGCACTATGCATGCTAGGCGGGCTGAGGAGACAGTGGAGACCTGCTGAATGGTGCCACCTGCACTGAAGCTTCAATAGGCTCTATGGCTACAACACTTCAGTTTCTGATGAGAGGAGCCTGTTATGTTTCGAGTACCCACCACACACGCATCTGTCACCTGGACTCTTACCTTCACCTGAGACCCCACCTCATCACGATCGGAGGAGTGAGCTGGCCAGTAGCATTCCAGCTCCAGTGCATCACTTTCGTGCTTCATGAGGATGTACAGATTTGGCTCCTCCACCCGTTCTGCGGTGCTCTGCAGCGTTATGGCTGCTCTTCGCCTGACAGGGAAAATTAGAATAACTCATTCTTGCTCCGTCTCCCTGAAGGTCCTTTCCTGGTTCCCACCCCCCAGCCCACCCAGGCATTAGGTGGGTCATATCACTGTGGCACTATTCACTCAGCAATGCACTGAAGCCAGTTGCACTGACATTCCAGTCTTGGCAGGGCAGGCTTCAGTGCCAGTTGGCATACGCACTCTTAGACCCCTGAATGTTCCGAGCAACGGGCACCAGACTAAAGTTCTCCTCACAGGTCCATGTCATTTCTGCAACTACCCTTGCTGATCGCAGAAGATCATTGAACGTTTTGTGGTACTGAAGCCACATGCAGCGCAGCACAACATGCCCACTGACCTGGGTGGTGACCTGTGTCCAGGTCTTCTTGGTCAGGTGGAGTGGCCTTCTCTTACCGTTCCCTGGACATTAGGATATGCCGCCTGGCACTGACCTTCTCTACCAGCACTCCCAGGCACTCATCTGAGAAACTGAGGGGGGGTGAGCAGAGTGCCCACCTGACTTGGCCTCCCACCTTCTGTGACCATCAAGTGCTGAGGCCATGACTGCACACAAGGACACTTCATTGGGTTGCTTCCAAACTGCTCTCCCAGCCTCCCCCACAATTCCTGGCAGCTTTCAGGGAGCCGCCTCTTCCGTTTTTTGAACACCTCACACCGGGTCCCCACTGGACCCAGTGCCCAATGCATTCTCGCCCCCATCCACTGAAAACACAATCGGCAGTCACGTTTCACACTGGGTGGGCCTTAACTGGTCACCCAACGTAAGATTCCAGTCACAGCATGAACTCAGCTGGGAGTGCATTTTACATCGGTTTCTGGCAGCACCAATTTTGTGCACACCCCGAGGGAAGAATTCAGACCTATGCTATGGGTCCCAAGGATCTTCCTCAAGTAGCGCATATGAAATGAATTCAATTTGCATTCCTGCTTTTGCTATGTAGCAAGTCTCAGCACCATACAGCATTCTACTTAGTACGCAGGTATTATTGATTCTCCGTTGTGTGCCAATTGAGATTTTTGGATTCTGGTATTAATTAGCTGTCATTTGCAGCAATTAACCACTATTAGAAATGTCAGGTCTTACAATCCCTGTAGAGACTGATAACTTTTAAAACGAGATATGCACCTGAATTTGAATCAGTTTCAATTTTAGTTTCTGTCTCCCTAATAAGCCAGTCACATGGGCTTGTCTCCAGGCAGATCCCATAGCAGGTCCCATCCCCCACCACTCCATTTACCTTGAATTAAAAGAGACAACCTGCTGACTCACAGGCCAGAGTACTACCTGTGAGACATTGGAAGAAGTTAGTTACTAGCTAGTTGCCAGATGCCCACATTTGTGAGTTTGAGGCCTAGCTAGGGTGGTCAGCAGACAAGAGATTCTTCCCTTCATTCTGCTAGCAGTATGGCGAGCAACAAATTCAGCATAAGTTATGGGACATCAGGCTCTCGATCTCAACAGGGACACAAATCATACCACACTGACTTGGTTATTAAACTTTTGTGCTTACTTTATGAATATAGGAACCTCAGAAATAGAAGCAGGAGTAGGTCAATTGGCCATTCGAGTCTCCTCTGCCATTCAATAAAATCATGGTTGATCTACTGTCTTAATTCTACATTGCCATGACATCCCCATATTCCTTATATCCTTTCTCTGTCATCAGTTTCTGTTTAGTGTCACCAGGACCCTGCGTTTTGTTACTTCACCAAATTAGCAGCTTCGGATCCATTGTATTCACAAGGCTGAGAGTTTCTTGGCCCAGTAAACAGGAACTCATATATTCAGTCCTGAAGAAAAGTCATATTAGACTCGAAGCACTGGGCAGAATTTTCCATTTTGGAGACGAAGTGTGGCGGCCGGCGGGTGTGGTGCCCATTTCCCGCTGGATGGCGTAATGGGAACTCGCTCCCGATTTCATGCTCGGAATCTAATGATTTATGTATCAGCGAGTAAGTAGCTCTCCGGATCATATGGCGGGGCAGACACTGATTCGTCCGCCCTGCCATTACCTAATGGGGTCGAGGGTCCGGGGGCCATAGTTAAACACACACAATCACTCTCTCCTGCCCAGCTGTGTGGAGGAAACGTTTCGATATGGCCTGTGTCTAAGGCAAAAGCTGCACCAAGGTTCAGCAATAATCCCCTCGTGGCCTTGGTTTGTGGAGTCTGCCAGCACTGGGATGTCCCCCTACCAGACGGGTGGCTCCAGGAGGCCCCACCTCACTGGCCTGGGAGGCAGTTGCAAGGGAGGTCAGCTCAACAGGCACCCGCCCGGGAAACACCATCCGTCGCAGGAAGAGGATGAATGATCTGACCCGCTCCCCAGGGTAAGGCAACGTTCAGCTCACTCCAATCTCTCACTCTCATAATGGCCTCATGCACTCGAAGGGTTACACTGCTCAGTGATCTCACACGATATTATTGGGGGGCAGGTCAGCACTGATCATTTCACAGACACATTAACATCACCAGCATCTCATCCATCACACTGCACAAACTCCATCCTCAGCTGTTACTGGGGAGGGCTCAGCATACACACAGCAGGCATGCATGTTTCCCAGCCTCTCCTCCACCTCTTCTGGTCAGGTTCCATTCCATTAATCTTCACGCAGGCCAAGCTCAGCCCACAGCAACAGGGAGAGAGATCCCAGACTGCACGCCACTCATTTCCAAATGTGATTCAGACCTGTCTAACTCCCTGCTGGCAAGATTGGGAGACGGAACGTGATTCCGGCCAGTAGCGTTTTCAATGAACGCTCGTGACACGGTAACGCACGCAAATGGAGTTCCCGACGTGGATCAGCAGGGAAACCCGATCCGTCATCGGCCCACCATGAAAGCGGTGAGGGGAAAATTCCTGACTGAAATCCTGCCAGCGGGAATTTGATTTTTGGCCCCTCTGTGAATTTTCGCTCCTGCCGGCCATGAAACCCGCCGCTGGCAAACCAGAACATTCCGCCTGTGAACTCTGTCTCTCTCTCTCTCTCTCCACAGACGCTGCCAGACCTGCTGAGTTTCTCCAGTACTTTCTGATTCCATTTCCAGATTTCCAGCATCCACAGTATTTTGCTTTTATAATCACAGGGAGGACTTTTCCCCTTTTCGGGCGGGGTCGGCAGGAGTGGGTGGGTGGGGGCGGTCGCTATTTAACACTGGTGGGCCAATTAAGGCCCGCCCAGCGTGAGACACGAGCGGCAGCACTCAGGCTGCCTGAGTGGGGGCGGTGGGGGGGTGTAGAGGAGGGGGAGAGCACAAGTTCACGCACACGCACGCAGGCGTGCGCCGGAAAAAGCTCCCTGAGCTGCCTCAGGGAAATGAAGAGTTTTGAAAATTAAAAATAAATATTTCTAAAATATTATCAAACATGTCCCCTCAGGTGACTCTTGTCATGAGCAGGGACATGTTATCAATTAAATTTTAAATTTTTTATTCCATTTGTATCCGCTGTTGGAAACCTCATCCCGCCCATGGGTGTGGTTCCCTAAAAAAAACGCAAAGGCCGCTTGGCCTTTTCACCTGCCCGCCCAATGCAAGGTTGGACGGGCGGCGAAACATTTCGTTCGGTTACCCTTTTAATGGCCTTCATGTGGACCTTTTGATTGTGGGCGGGCACGAAGCCAACTCTGGTGCGCGCCCGCCGACCGAAATATCGCGCACAGTGCGCGATGATCTCAGGACGCTCGCCTGACATCGCCGCATGTCATTTGACGCTCAGTCGGGTCGGGTGCATGTCCACCCGATGAGCGGAAAATTCTCGCCCGTGTGTTCACATTTTGCACTCGATGAAATTGATGAGAAACACACTGCGGGAAATTTTAACTTTTATTGTTAGTCAAGATAACAAAGACTTCAGTGGAAAGGAAAGTGGGGTGGGGTGTCAAACGGAGAGCTGATTCCCTATCACCCTCTCTATGCCTGGCAATGGAAATTACAATTTCTCCCAATGTGACTAAACTGGTGAGAAAAATCATCTCTGTAACTTCCCTCCAATACTCGCATTACCCATATTTCTGTTTATGGTGTAAAAGAAAGTGTCTCCTGCCAATGGCTGTCTGTGCATGTGCGCACTTCCGGGCAGACGTCACTCTGCTCAGTCAGAAAGCCGCTAATGTCTTGAATGCACACAGGATATGATTCTGGTACAAGGTGGTGGGCCATGATACATTTAGCATTGAATAATTGGGACAGACTTGGTTCATAATCTAACATTTAATACGGGTGTTCATAGTATAGTTGAATTCAATTTGAAATTTAAAAAGGAGAAACGTTTTGAAAAGGAGTTACAGTGTTAGCCTGTACGGAATGACCATGAATTCAACATCTACGCCACAGCGCCCAGTACCTCCCAACTCCCCCTGCCCTCTTGACCACTCCAAGTTCGGGAATTTTGCTCTATCTGTGCTGAGATTGAAAAGGGGAAAATTTACATTAATTTCTGCACACTGTGTCTCCTTATTCCCACCCCCACTCCCCACCCCCAGCAAATCCAGAGGGATGTCCCTGACTCTTTGGAACTGGAGATGTGTCGGAGTGCAGTCAAAGTTTGTGTTAGTTTCCTCTCTCACAGATTCAGGGTGAGGGTTTGTAAAACAGTGGAGAAAAGCTGGCATTCCACATGCACGGTGTTCACAGCAAAAGCACCTGTAAAAAAAGGGGAGCAAGGAGAGCAGCCAAAAAAATAAAATGAAAAGCCTTTTTAATGGCTTGATAATGACAGTGACAGCCTTGTTAAGGGCTTGTAATGATGTTGGAAATTCTTGCTAAAAGACTCCGTTCAGAAACAGGTATTTTTTTCCTCATGATGAATACAAAATAATATGATCCCATTCAGTAAGCTCTCAGCAGTTTTAATGTGCTCTTCACATAAAGTTTGTTAGATGAGAGGTATTGTTCTGCCTGGTTTAATGCACTTGCAAGAAGACAGGCATTTTGTTCTTGGAAGTCAAGTGCCTGAGTGCATATGCAGTAACAAGGCAGATTCCCCTCTTTAATCCCCTCAGTATGTATATCAAAATATAAAGAGAATTCAATACATAAATCAGACTTCAAATGTGTGAATTTGAGCACTAATGGAGAAACAAAGGAGGTAATGAAAATCCCACTTGAAAGAATGTTGTGGGCAGGGTGAGTGATTGTCAAAATGTCTCTCTCAGACCAGAATAGAACACATTAAAGAGTGCCCAGTCCAGGAGGTATAAAAGGCAATAAAGTTAACTCAGTATCCAGAACCCAGTGGAATAATTTCCAATTTGAAAAAAAGCAAAAGGTACAATGAGGATAGTTGACAATTATTTCAGTGTTACATTTGGTTATGTCAATCCTCTTACAGCAGTAGCGAATCAAGTTGGTTATTGGTGTCAGCCATGTTTGCCTGGATTATGCTGTAAATTTATTTGGTACTTAAAAGCCATATGAGCATAAGAGAATATTTTGGAAACAAAGAAAGAAAGAACCTGCTTTGCCGAAGCATCTTCCATGATGTCCCAAAGTGTTTTGCAGCTAATCTGGAACTTTTTTTCATAAAAGCGTAGTCGCCGTTGTAACATAGAAAATGCAGAAACCAATTTGTGTACAGCAAGCTCCCACAAGCAACAAGGGGTATTGGTTGAGTTTAAATACTGCCAAGACACTGGTGAGAACGCCCCTGCTCTTGAGATCTTTTACATGAGATAACAGACCGGGTCCTGGTTTCTGTCTCATCCAAAAGATGGTGCTTCTAACACTGCAGCACTCCTTAATGCTATACCAGTATAGATTTTGTGCACAAGTTCGTGGAGTGGGACTCGAGCCAATGACCTTCTGACTCAGAGAATCAACTTATACCTATCGGCCAATGTCTGGGACATATTACAATACCCATCAACATCCCTGCTGTAGCTCTGAGGACTTATGCTCCAGAACTAGCTACGGGTTTACCTAAACTGTTCCAATACAGCTACAACACTGGTGTTCTTCTGACAAAGTGGAAAATTGTGCAGTTATGTCCAATTCACAAAAAAACAGGCCACAACCAATCCGACCACAATTACCCAACCATTCATCTACTCTTAATCATCAGGAAATTAATTGAGGTGTCATCGACAGTGCTATCAAGCGACATTTCCTCACCAATAATCTGCTCACTGTTGCTTAGTTTGGGTTCCACTAGGACCGCTTGGCTCCTGATCTCATTACAGCCTTGTCCAAACATAGACAAAAGAGTGGAATTCTAGAGGTGAACTGAGAGTGACTGCCCTAGACATCAAGGCAGCATTTGACTGAGTGTGGCATCAAGGAACCCCAGGAAAATTGAAGTCAATGGGAGTCAAGGGGCAAACTCTCCACTGGTTGGAGTCATAGCTAGCACAAAGGAAGATGGTTATGATCTATGGGGATCAATCTTCTCAGCCCTAGACCCAATGGTCTTCAGTTGCTTTATTAATGACATTTCCCTGCATCAATAGGTTAGAAATGGTTATGTTTGCTGATGTTTGCAAATGGTTCAGGAAAGCAAACCAAAGGACAATTTTTCCCTTTTTAAATTTTTTACTGTAACAAGCAGATAAGATTAACGTAATCCAAACATTAAGGGCAGAAATTTTCACTCAGTGGGCAGGTGCGCACCCAACCCGCTCGAGCGTGAAATGATGCGTGTTGATGTCGGCTGAGCATGCCAATGTGCAGTCGCCCGATAGTTCAATCGGCGGGTGTGCGCTGGAGCCGGTAGCGTGCCCACCGACATTTAAAAGGTCTGTTAAGGCCATTGAGTAATCAATTAACTTCAATTTTTCACTGCCCGTCCAACCTAATGGTTGGCTGGCAGGCAGGAAGGCCAAACGGACTTTGCATTTTTTGGAAACCTCATCCACGGGCGGGATGAGGTTTCCAAAAGCAAATAAAAATAAAATGAAAACTTTATTTTCTTATTAATAACTTGTCCCTGCTCATGTCTCATGAGGAGATATGTTTCATTACATTTCTTCCATATCTCTTCATCTACTTGAGGCAGCTCTGTGTCTCAGGGCGATTATGAAGCACTCGCTCAAGCGGTGCGCGGGGTTTGCGCTCAGCCCACTCGCTCTACTCCTCTCCTCCCGCACAGGCAGCGCTCAGCCCTGCCACTCGTGTTTCATGCTGGGCGGGCCTGAATTGGCCCACCAGCGTGAAATCGCAGTCCGGTGCCAATCTCGGGTGGCAGTCGGCTTCCTGACCACCCCCGCCAACCCACCAAGGGCAGAATTCTGCCCTAAGTAACAGGTGAAGGATATTTCAAATAAACAGGTAAATTTCACTTTAAATGGTCGATGCAACAACAAAAGAGAGCAGATAAAAATGCCCATCATGCATGGAGATCAACAGTGTGCCTATATTTCCACCATCGCCTCTACTATTGATGTTGTTTTCACTTGTTGGGTAATGTTTGTCCACCCTTTTGGAATTTGATATCTTTAAATGGGGTATTAACTTGGCTGTGAATTAAGTTTACAAATGGAAAGAATAAGATCAATGTTCTGAAGTTTGTAGTAATTTTTTCTATCAAACTGCCAAATTATTAAAAATATGTGGCACAGCTGGGTTTAAATAACTAAAAGTTGTCAAGTGTTAAAAAACTACACCTCATGTAGTTATAAGTACTTGCAAAAATTCCCACACCAATACGGGAGCATGGCCAATCTCACTCAACCTTTCCAACTCAGCCTTCAATTTGTAGGATTTCTCAGCCCCATTCCAATCGGTTTGGCTGCTGCCAAATACTCTCCACTTGTCTGGACGAGTGCAGCTCCAACAACAGTCAAGAAGCTTCACACCAGCCACGGCAAAGCAGCCCACTTAATTAGCATCCCATCCGCCACTTTAAATATTCACTCCCTCCACCACAGATGCACAGTAGCAGCATTGTGTACCATCTACAAGATGCACTGCAGCAATCACTAAGGATCCTTCGACAGCACCTGCCAAACCCATGACCTCTACAAAGGCAGCAGATGGATGGAAACACCACCATCTGCAAGTTTCCCTCTGAGTCACACACCAACCTGACTTGGAACTATATCACCTTTCCTTCACTGTCATGGTATTAAAATCCTATAACTCCCTCCCCATCAGCACTGTGGGTGTATCTACACCGTATGGACTGCAGCAGTTCAAGAAGGCAGCTCATCACCACCTTCTCAAGGGAAATTATGGATGGGAAATAAAAGCTGGCCTAGCCCATGAATGAATATTTTCAAAAAACGATGTTGACTGTGATGGTTAAGCCACATTGTTAGAATGGACAATGGCTGCCTAACAAAGGATGCACTGTGTGGAGGACTTGATGGTGCCAGTAGACTGATTGGGCAGCCAAAACTAAGATTCATGCAAGCAAGACATCACTGCATGCCAGATTGACTTCAATAACAGGGTGCAGTCTGTACATGACTGAAACACTTGGTGCAAAGTCTCCACACTAGAACAAGGGGCAGGATTTCCCGGTCGGTGAGTGGGAGGGGCGGGGCCTGCTCGCTGACTCATAAAATGACGCAGGATGACGTCTGGCAGAATTCCCCACGTCACCCTGCGACATTTCAATTTTCAGGTCGGCGGGGGCTCAGCCGAATCAGCTGTGTGCCCACCGACCTGTCAACGGCCAATTGAGGCCATTGACAAACTCATTAACATCATTAATGGACCTGCCCTTCCAACCTTAAGGTTGGCGGGCAGGCTGAGAGCCCTGATGGGCTTCAGGGAAAGCATGAAACCTCATCCATGGGAGGGAATTTAATAAAAGTTTAACTAAAAGTGATGGACATGTCCCAACTCATGTGACACTGTCACATGAGGGGACATGTCAGGGAAATTTTATTTTTCTATTTTTAGCATTTTTACATTTGGAGCCGATCTCCCTGAGGCAGCACTTAGCCTCAGGAGATCAGTGTGCTCTTTGCTGTGCGTACACGAAAGAGTGCACTCTCGGCTCAGGGAATTCCACCTCCCCACACCCGCACAGGGAGCGCATAGCACTTCCTGGCGGACATCACGCTGGGCGGGCCTTAATTGACCCACCCACTTAAAATGGCAGCGTGCCCCCAGTTGGGGGCGCCGATTGGAGGCGCGCCTCCATGCGCCCACTCCTGAACTTCCCCCCCTAACGGGGGGGCAGAATTCTGCCCATGGAAATTTTAAGAGCGATGGCTCCAGATTGCCACAGGAAAACACCGTCACTGGAAGGAGCATGTGGTAGTGGCCCCTGTATCAGCGAATGACGATCAATGGTGTCCCTACTGCAACCGACAATGTCTTGCTCAAATGGGACTGTCCTTCCACTTGAAGGCTCACAGCAGATGAGCAGAATGTGTGAACCATCTGCAACAAAGTAACGTCAAAGACAGACCTGCTTCGGAACACCAGTCTCAGAAAAGAAATATTATGAAAAGCTGTTGCTTTATTCTGTAGAGTCTGCTACACAAAAGTCTTTGGTGATGAAGAAAAACCTTAACTGGTTAAAAACAGACCAGGGAATGTGTTAGAACAATATAGACTCACAATTTTAAAAAGAAATTGAGCACAACAGCTATGAGCTGAAGCTGTTTATTATAGTACTTACCTTTATCAAGCTTGATAGATGATATTTTGGAATAGATGACACACTGCAGCTGAAAGAATTAGATAGTTGTGAGATCTTTGTGAAAGTCTGTCTGGATTGGTATTATTTTCATAACATTAGCATGCAGGTGCAGCAAGTAATTAAGAAGGCAAATGGAATTTTGGTCTGTATTGCTAGCGGGTTGGAGTTTAAAAATGGGGAAGTCTTGTTACAAATGTACAGGCTGTTGGTGAGGCTGCACCTGGAGTACTGTGTACAGGTTTGGTCCCCATGTTTAAGAAAAGATATATTGGCATTGGAGGCAGTTCAAAAGAGATTCCCTAGGCTGATTCCTGGGATGAAGGCGTTGATTTATCAAAAACAGCTGGACAGGTTAGGCCTTTATTCATTAGAGCTTAGAAAACTGAAGGGTGATCTTATTGAATCGTACAAAATTCTGAGTGGGCTTGACAGGTATACGTTGAGAAGATGTTTCCACTAGTGGGGGAATCTCGAACTAGGGGACATAGTTACAGAATAAGGGTACACTCATTTAAAACTGAGATGTGAAGGAATTTCTTCTCTCAGAGGGTAGTGAATGTCTGGAATTCTCTACCTCAGAGGGTTGTTGAGGCTAGATCACTGAAAGTAGTTAAAGAGGAGTTAGATAGATTTTTGAAATATTGGGGAGTTGAGGGCTATGAGCAGCTAGCATAAAAGGGGAGGTGAGGCAGATCAGCCATGATCCTATTGAATGGTGGGGCAAGCTTGAGGAGCCAAATGGCCTACTCCTGCTCCTATTTCTTTTGCCCTTATGTTATAACCTAACTCATTTGTTATAAGCCATGCTTTATGCAAGACTTGATAGAGAAGTTGAGTCAACATCCTCATAGGTCACTGCATACTCCAGTTGTTCTGAATGGCAAAATGTTGCAGAGTGTGATGCTGCATCATAGATTGATATATCAGTCCTTTGGAATACATTCACTTTATCATATAGAAGGAGGCCAATCAACCCATCATACATATGCCAGCTCCTGGAAAGCCTCAACAAACATTATCAAAAAAAAACAAACAATCTGGTTATTTTCATATCACTATTTATTGGATCTTTCTGTGTGCAAATCAGCTGTCATGTTTCCTACATTATAACTGTGACCACACTTCAAAAGTCCTTCATTGGCTGTAAAATTGGCTGAGGATGTGCAAGGCCCTACATAAATGCAAATTCTCTTTTCTTCTCGTGGGTTGAGTTTGACCTACTTTTCTCAGCAGCTACTGATGCACGGACACAGTTACCTGTAGGGTAACAAGGCCGTGAGCTTTCTCTCTGCAAACACCTACTAATGTGACATGTTTTAAAATCCCATTACTTAACAACCATCTGCTTATTAAAATTCTTCTTTCAAGCAAAGAGATGTGAATTCAGCTTTGGGCATATTTCATGGATTCACATACAGAGTAGGAATGTAATGAGTCTATCTGATAGCTTACACTTTTAGTATGACAGAATGAGACAGCACTGAAGAAGGCCATTCGACCCATTGTTCCTGTGCTTTATAATTAATTCATTCAAAACCATGTATGTAATCGACCGATTCTTAAAATTTGAACATTTGCCTCCGCACACCACATGCAACCCCCCCCCCGAAAGAACTTTTAATTCAAGCTGTGTGGCATAGTTGATAAAAGAATATTCTTAGTGCTACATCAAAAGATATTTTTAATTAGCAACATCTGGTGATTTTCTTAAAGTAAGTGTGATAATATTTTATATGGCTTGAGTTACGGTGGCTATCTAGAGACTGAAAAAGACTGAGAGAATATTAATGTGATTTATAGTGCCGTTGGTGCATGGGATTACGCGCTGCCTCAGCTTTTCATCTTCCTTGCTGAAGACTTCAACTCGACATGTTTCCCTTCCTTATAAAGACAATAACGTCGGAACTACTGAAGCTTTTGTGAGGAAAACAAGATGTGCTGAAGCCCCCATAGACGACGTCTTTCTTCAGAATAAAGATGACAAGTCTAAACACGATTTACTGAATCCATCATAATGAAACTTAATGAGATGCAAGGAAGAAAGAAATACAATTCCATTTGTTATGCAGATGACGGCTGCCAACAGTCGCCTGTAAATCACATCAATTATTGCACATCCTTGACTTCAAGTTCCAAGTGCGTGCTGGCCATAATAGATTTTAAAAATGTTTAAGAGCATTTGCATAAGATGAAAAGAATGAAGAACTAATGGACTAAAGTCGAATATATATAGTGCAATAAAAGTAAAGATGAGTTAGGTCACTTGTGAATAGCAAAATGTAAAATTTAAATCTTTAACCGATCCTCTTTGTCTAATCCTGAACCGTTTGTCCTATTAATGAAACTGAGTGGCATATATTAAGACTTCTGTGCATTTTTATCACTGTTTGATCCTCGCTTGTACCGAAAACTCATGTTGCTGCAGTCGACTGGCTCACTCCTCAATTAAAGGGCACAGATTTTCATGCAGCTTTGTGTATTGTGCATAGTTAATGGGTTTAAAGGACTGATACAAAAACGGGGGTAGAAATGTCTTGGATCTTAGTGCGAAAATGTTTGGCATCACATATGTCCAGCTGAATATTCAGTTTGGTTGTCTGACAAGCCACCCCTGCAATATCAATCTTTTCACGCTCTTGCGCAATTTCTACTGCGAATAAAAAGTGAAGTAGATCTCTGCGCAGACAAGGAGATTTAATAGAGGTGTTCAAAATTATGAAGAAGCTTAACAGAGTAAATAAGGAGAAACTTTTCACTGGCAGGAGAATCGGTAACCAGAGGGCACAGATTTAAGATAATTAATGCGCAAATGAGCCATGGGGGAGGTGACTAGAAATTGTTTTACACAGCAAGTTGCTATGACCTGCAATGCATGTCATAAAAGGGCACTGGAGGAAGATTCAATTCAGAAAGACCTTCCAGAAGGGAATTGGACATATGCTCAAAGTGCTAGAATATTCAGGGCTTTAGGGAAAGAGGTGAGGGAGTGGGAGTGATTGGATAGCTCTTTTTCACTGTACAAAATGCTCAAGTACAACTGCACAGTACCCACCACCGTGATCCATGATTTTCCTTCAAATGCTTTATAATCTATCATTGTCAATACGTGTGGGCGACAGTAAACAGTGCAATGCTTCTCGAGGGTTAAGCAAACCTTGCAGTTCTCCCTTTTTAACATAGAATTGCATAGAACTTACAGCATGGAAACAAGAGCTAGTCCTTATTTCTGTTTATCATCTACATGAGCAGAATTATCACCCTCTCCTTATTCTTCACATTACCATCTTCCCAAAGGCGAGATTTTTTTTGAAAAGTGGCTGTTATTTAGCAGGCTATTCACTGCATTCCACTGTGATTGGAACCTTTTTTTAATTGTTGGGGTCAAGAGGGTCAAATGCATTGCATAAAACCAATTTCTAAAGAAATGCATGTAGCCTCCATGAGACGTTGGGGCCTCTAATTAGGTTTAAAATAATTAGAAAACATGTAAGCTGGACTCAGGAAATATTCTTGAGGTGAAATGCAACTTCAACTGGAAGTGAGGGCTGAGAGGGGGCACAAAATGGGCAGCAGCAAATCAGATGCCTGTTACACCAACCACCATACCCCCGTCCCTGTCTATCCAACAGGAAAGGAAAATAGGAACATAGGAATGGACAGGTTAATTTTCTATCATTCTCAGCTTGTCAGTTGCATTATTTTTCTTCAATATTGTAGCACAATTACAGCAGTTCTAGATTCCTGGTGCAATAGATGGGCTTTCAGGCACTTAAGTATAAAGCAGAATACTCTATTCCTCATTGAAGCCTCCTGGCCTTCCAGTATTCTCCAGCATTTTCTTTTCAGATTTCTAGTATCCGCCCTATTCTTCTTTTGATTAAAAAGGTAGGCTTAGGTACATTGTACGTGCTGTTTATTTGAAACAATTTATCTAAAATGGCACCAGGAGACCAATAGCTTGAATTTAGAACGCTACATTGATCTTAGTTAGCTGCAGTGTTCAAAGCCGGGCTGGGTATGGGAATTCTATCATTGATTCATGCCCCCCATCCAAGTTCACAATACAAAGCTTCTGCATTCAAGATCTGGCTTAATATTTTTACATCAATGGCAGTTTAGATCTAAAAAAAGTCAATATTTTCCTTAGAGCACCTGCTGGTCAGAATACATAAAACCTTAGTCAATAAGTTCGATGAATGTGGCAGTTCTACAGACTTAAAACAGTCACTACAGTGTCCAGGTTGGCGGTTACCATGCATGTGCCCATTAGATAGAATGATATAGAATACACAGCACAGAAACAGGCCATTCAGCCTAACTAGTCCATGCCGGTACTCATGTTTCATATGAACCTCCTCCCAGCTTACCTCGTGTAATCCTATCAACATATTCCCCTATACTTTCTCTATCATATGCTTATCTAGCTTTCCCTTAAATGCAACTACACTACTCACTCAACCACTCTCTGTGCTAGCAACTTCTACATTCTCAGCACCCTGGCTAAAGAAGTATCTTTTGAATTCACTATCCACTTTCGTCATGACTACCTTATATTGATGGCCTCTAGTTTTGCGCTTGTCTGCAAGTGGAAACTCTGCCTCTATGTATATTCCATCAAAACTATTCATAATTTTAAAGACATTCATTAAATAACCACCTAGCCTTACCTTTCCAAATGAAAAGGGACCCAGCCTGTTCACCCTTTCTCAATTGGTATAACCTCGCAGTTCTGCTGTCACCCTTGTAAATCTTTGTTTCACCCTCACTAGTTATTTTTATTCATTTACAGGATGTGGGCGGAGTTAGCTAGGCCATCATTTATTGCCCATCCCTAATTACCCTTGAGAGGGTGGTGATGAGCTGCCTCTTGAACTGATGCAGTCCATGTGGTGCAGGTACACCCACAGTGGTGTTAAGGAGTGAGATCCAGGATTTTGACCAACAGTGAAGGAACAGCGATATATTTCCAAGTCAGGATGGTGAGTGGATTGGAGGAGAACTTCCAGGTGGTGGTGCTGCCCTTGTCTTTCTAGATGGTAGTGGTCGTAGGTTTGGAAGGTGTTGCCTAAGGAGCCTTGGTGTGTTTCTGCAGTGCAACTTCTAGATGGTACACACTGCTGCCACTATTTGTCAGTGGTGGAGGAAGTGAATGTTTCTGGATGTGGTTCTAATCAAGTTTGTCCTGGATGGTGTCAAGCTTCTTGAGTGTTGTTGGAGCGGCAAGTGGAGACTATTCCATCACACTCCTGACTTGTGCTTTGTAGGTGATGGACAGGTATTGAAGAGTCAGGAGATGAGTCACTCACCACAGGATTCCTAGCCTCTGACCTGCTCTTGTAGCCACAGTATTTATATGGCTAGTCCAGTTCAGTTTCTGGTCAATGGTAACCCCTAGGATGTTGATAATGGGGGATTCGGCAATGGTAATGCCATTGAATATCAATGTGCAATTGTTAAATTCTCTCTTGTTAGAGATGGCCATTGCCTGGCACTTGTGTGGCATAAATGTTACTTGCCACTTGTCAGCCCAAGCCTGGATATTGTCCAGATTTTGCTGCATTTGGACATGGACTGCTTCAGTATCTGAGGAGTTGCAAATGATGCTGAAAGTTGTGCGAACATCCCCACTTCTGACCTTATGATGGAAGGGAGGTCATTGATGAAGCAGCTGAAGATGGTTGGGTCGAGGACACTAACCTGAGGAACTCCTGCAGTGATATTCTGGAGCTGAGATGACTGACCCCCAACAACCACAACCATCTTCCTATGTGCCAGGCATGACTCCAACCAGCAGGGAGGTATCACCCTGATTCCCATTGACTCCAGTTTTGCTAGGGCTCCTTGATGCCATAGTCAGTCAAATGCGGCCTTGATGTCAAGGGCAGTCACTCTCACCTCTCCTCTGAATTTCAGTTCTTATGTCCATGTTTGAACCAAGGCTGTAATGAGGTCATTTACCAAATTGTTTTGCCCTTGAGCGCAGGAAGCAATAGATTCAGCTGTACTTAGGAAACCCAGGTCAACAGGCAACCTAGCTGTTCACAATTTACATTAATGATTTGGACTTTGGAATCAAAAACACAGTTTCTAAATTTGCAAGTGACACCAAATTGGGAGGAATAGTTAATACCGAGGAGGACTGCAACAAATTACAGGAGGACATGATTAAACTTGCAGAGTGGGCAAATATTTGGCAAATGAAACTCAACGCAGATAAATGTGAAGTTGTGCATTTCCTTGGAAGAAAAGGGAGGCCATTTATTATTTGGAAAGTACAAGTCTAGATGGGGTACAAAGGGATCTCAGAGTACAAATACACTAATCACTAAAAGTTAAGCTACTGGTTAGCGAGGCCATAAGGAAAGCAAACACAGCACTAGACTTTATTTCTAGAGGGATAGAGTTGAAAAGTAGGGATGTTTTCCTAAACCTGTATTGAACGTTGGTTAGACCCAACTTAGAATGCAGTGTGTGGTCCTGGTCACCATATTATAAAAAGGATATAGAGGCACCGGAGCGGGGCAAGAAATTTTATAGGAATGATACCAGAAATGTATGGGTATACTTATCTGGAAAGGGATGAAAGGCTGGGCCTCTTCTCTCTCACAAAAAGAAGGCTGAGGGGCAACCTAAAAGACGTCCTTAAAATTATGAAATGTTTTAAGTGAATACAGAGAGGATATTTCCTCTAGTGGAGAAGAATGTAGCTAGAGGCCTCCTTGGCCTCTTCCCACTCCAATTCCTGCATCATCCTTGAAAGACCTGGACAGATGAATTTTATGCTCTCTACTGCTGGTTTGGAGGCAGGGGTGGGCCCATAAAATTCCTTAGATGCCCTTCCCATCACCCCCCCGCACGCCTCGACCTCTACACAATTTTACGGTGGACGGGTGAGGTCTAGGCCAGCCCACCCTCCATTGTCCCAATTGAGACCCTTAAGTGACCAATCAATGATCATTTAAGGTTAGTTTCCCATCCAGCCTCAATTTTCAGACTGGTGGGAGGAGTTCAGGAGCAGGGATGAAGCCTGAAAAGTCACCCTCAAGCCTCGAGAGGGAAGGGATCGTGGTAGGGGTGGTGTCTCCTTCAATGGCCTCCTTTCAACATCGGGCATCCCCACAAGGTTTGCCTCCCCTGTAAGTGCTCCCACCCCCCAACCCTCGGCCCCTCCATCAAGACCCTCATCCCCTTTTCTCCAACCTCAGCTCCCCTTCCTGCTGTGAAACCACCAGCACTTACCTGGTCCTAGACCAGAATTTTGAATCCTGGGACTGCTTGTAGCCCCATTCTGGTCATTGCGTTACTGGTCCTGCCGGGATTACTGAGCTCCCAGCCAATCAGATTGGCCGGCACTCTCTGAGGCGGGGCTTGCTTCTGAGCGGGTGGGGCTGCATGTTGTGTTGGTCTGAGGAGCGCTGTGCAGGAGAAGGCTGGGGAAGTCAAGAGGGAGGGGGTTGGAACTTGCAACTCATCTTTTCTGCCCTGATGTGGTAATTGAACCTCTTTCGGTCCTGGATCCATGAGCAAGGGATAACATTCCTGCTGCTGACCTCCTCAGCTATTTCCAGATGGGTCTTCTTGAGTCATATGTTAATAGCAAACAACTTTCCTTGAGTAACTAATTTGTTCAAGTACAAGTTACCCCAAGTTTAGGGAGGACACTAGTAACAAGAGAAACTTAGTGTGTAAATGAAATTTGAAGTGATGGGCTTGCACACACCTGGGTCTTTAATGGGTCCATAACTGGCTCACACTGGGGTCAGTAGCCTCAATGCTTCTGTTACCATCAATGATGTGGCTGGCCTCTTCTTCCTATCCACTGGGGAGAATATTTCTCTGCAGGCCCTTACAGCCCATGGCATCACCTCCAGGGGTGCCTCCGAGGACCAGGCTTTGCAGGCTGCGGGGCAGCCTTCATATCTTGAGGCCCATCAATACAGTTCCTGTCCCTGTCCTGACAATTGTAGAATGAATCCATTCTGACTCCCTGCCAGTGTCCCTTTAAAAGCAGTGACGTTTGAACAGTCAGGTACGGATCATGTTTCGGGAAACCTGAAAGCGGGATGCTAATGCCATAGTGGAATTTAAACGCCAAGGAAAAACCCACTCAACAATCTATCAGGTTCCCGACTGTTGCCAGCCTTCCCCACTGCAAATGAATGTTAAAATTCTACCAGCAAATAAAAACGTTTTTGATGGAATTTAAATTCAATTAATTTTTTTTAAAATTGCAAATATTGAAAGCTAGTCCCAGTAATGGTAACCATGAAACCATTGTTGCAAAACCCCCATCTGGTTCCAGCAGCACCAAGCACATCTGAAAGTGGGGTGTCAACCTGGTGGAGCTACAACGAGAAGCTACAACAACATGGCTAACAAAATAAATTAAGGATAATAATCGATCAAAGAGGAGCCATATAAAGTTCCTAGAAAAAGTAGCAAGCCTGAGGATTGGGAGCAGTTTAGAATTCAGCAAAGGAGGACCAAGAGATTGACTAAGAGGGGAAAAATAGAGCATGAGAGTAAACTTGCAAGGAACATAAAAGCAGACTGTAAAAGGCCCTATAAGTATTCAAAAAGAAAAAGATTAGTGAAGACAAATGTAGGTCCCTTACAGTCCAAAACAGGAGAATTTATAATAGGGAACAAGGAAATGGCAGAGCAATTAAACAACTACCTTAATTCTGTCTTTATGGAGGAAGACACAAATAACTTCCCAGAAATACTAGGGAGCTAAGGGTTTAGTGAGAAGGTGGAATTGAAGGAATTTAGTATTATTCTGAAGAAATTAATGGGACTGAAAGTCAATAAATTCCCAGGGACTGATAATTTACATTCCAGGGTACTAAAGGAAGTGGCCATGGAAATAGTGGATGTGTTGGTTGTCATCTTCCAAAATTCTGTAGATTCTAGAACAGTCCCAGCAGATTGGAGGGTGGCAAATGTAACCCCTCTATTTAAAAAAGGATGGAGGGAGAAAACACCAAATTACAGATCGGTTAGCCTAACATCAGTAGTAGAGAAAATTCTAGAATCTATTCTAAAGAATGTGATAACAGGGCACTTAAAAAATATCAACATGATTAGACAAAGCCAACATGGATTAATGAAAGGGAAATCATGTTTGACAAACCTACTGGAGTTTTTGAGGACGTAACTAGCAGAATAGATAAGGGAGGAGTAATGGATGTGGTATATTTGGATCTTCAGAAAGCTTTTGATAAAGTCCCAAATAAGAGATTGGTGTGCAGAATTTGAGCACATGGGATTGGGGGTAATATATTGGCATGGACTGATAATTGGTTAGCAGACAGGAAACAGAGATTAGGAATAAATGGGTCTTTTTCAGAGTGGCAGGCAGTGACTAGTGGGATACCGTAGGGATCAGTGCTTGAGCCCCAGATATTCAATGATTTGGATGAGGAAACCAAATGTAATAATTCCAAGTTTGCTGATGACAGGAAACTTGGTGGGAAATTGAGCGATGAGGAGGATGTTAAGTGGCCTCAAGGCAATTTAAACAGGTTGAGTGAGTGGGCAAATACATGGCAGATGCAGTATAATTTGGATAAATGTGAATTTATCCACTTCCAAAGGAAAAACAGAATGGCAGAGTATTATTTGAATAGTGATAAATTGGGACATGTTGATGTACAAAGGCACCTGGGTGTCCTTGTACACCAATCACTAAAAGCAAGCGTGCAGGTGCAGCAAGCAGTTAAGAAGGCAAATGGTATGTTGGCCTTCATTGTGAGAGGACTTGAGTACAGCAGCAAGGATGTCTTACTGCAGCTATAGGATACCAAAACTGCACTCAATACTCCAGAGATCACACCTGGAGTAGTGTGCGCAGTTTTGGTCTCCTTACCTAAGAAAAGATATACTTGCCATAGAGGGAGTGCAGCGAAGGCTCACCAGACTGATTCCTGGATTGGCAGGATTGTCATATGAGGAGAGATTGGGCCGACAAGGCCTGTATTCACTGGAGTTTAGAAGAATGAGAGGAGATCTCATTGAGACGTATAAAATTCTGACAGGGATGGACAGACTGGATGCAGGGATGATGTTTCCTCTGGCTGGAGGGGTCTAGAACAAGTAATCACAGTCTCAGGATATGAGGTAGGCAATTTAGGACTGAGATGAGGAGAAATTTCTTCACTCAGAGGGTGGTGAACCTGTCGAATTCTCTCACAGAAGGCTGTGGAGGCCAAGTCACTGAATGTATGTAAGAAGGATAGAGATAGATTTCTGGACTCTGAAGGCATCAAGGGGTATGGGGAGAGAGTGGGAGTATAGCTTGAGATAAAGGATCAGCCATGATCATACCGAATGGCAGAGCAGGCTCGAAGGGCCGAATGACCAACTCCTGCTCCTATTTTCTATGTTTCTATGTTTCTAGAAGTAGCATGCAATAGACAGAGCTAAGCGATCCCACAAACAACAGATCAGATCAAAGCTCTGCACTCCTGTCACATCCAGTCATGAATGGTGATGGACAATTTAACAACTCACTGGATGAGGAGGCTCCACAATTATCCCACCCTCAATGATGGGGGAGCCCAGCACACCAGTACAAAAGACAGGGCTGAAGCATTTGCAACCATCTTCAGCCAAAAGTGCCGAATGGATGATCCATCTTGGCCTCCTCATGAGATTCCCAGCACCACAGAATCCAGCCTTCAGCCTATTCAACTCACTCCAAATGATACCAAGAAATGGCTGAAGGCACTGGGTACTGAAAAGCTCTGTGGGCCCTGACAGCATCCCACAATAATATTGAAGGCTTGTGCAAAGGGAGCATCTGATATTGATGTAATTACTGATCTAACCATGATGCACTGTCACATGGTTAAGTAACTGAGATCTAGTGGGAAGCAGAAGTAGAGCTTAGTGTAAAGCACTGAGATGTCTATCTGTAAATAAACAGTAATGGTTTTTATGAAAAACAGCCTACAGTAGTGTTCTTAAGGTAACAAGCTACCCGAGAGAAACCCCATCCAAGATCTCAACCCAGGGCGAAATATGGTGGCAGCCGGTGGTATTGATCCATTGCTCAAGTGCACTATTTGAAACTTGGTAGTAGTGGAAAGAGTGTAAAAGACCCAAGAAAACCTCACATGGAAGACTGCAGACCTGAAAGACCTCCAAATGTTGCCAAAAAGAAAAAGACAAGGACAGAATTGAAGTCTTACCTGAAAGCGCACTGAAGCAAAAGCCTGCAAAATCAGGAAAAAGTGCTCCGACCACCATTTTGAAATGCTCTTGATGTGGCGGGAAAACTCTGCACTAACAGGAAGAATGCCCAGCAGGGGGAGCAGTGCCACAACTGTGGGAATTTAGGGCATTTTAAATTAGTCTGCAGATCTAAAGTTCCTCTTGCTCACAGGAAGAAAGAGATACCACAGAGAGGATATAAGACCTTCCTTAATGGTGTTGCAAATAATTATTGGAGTATTAAATTAGAAGATGATGGCCAGCCCACAGAATTCAAGCTAGATACTGGCGCAAGTCTTTCAGAATTATCGGATGAAGTAAAGTGGCACAAAAATATCACATTACAGACTTCCACCATCCAGTATTCTTAGGGTAACAGGCAAACCTTAAAGAAACCCCATCCAAGGCCCGAACCCAAGATGAAACAGCTCGTGCTACAGAACTAGCCGTGCTTCTAGCCAAGCTGTTCCAGCACAGCTACAACACTGGCATTTACCAAACAATATGGAAAATTGCCCAGGAATGTCTACCTGTGCACAAAAAGCAGAATAAATCCAATCCAGCCAATTACTGCACCATCTGTGTACTCTCAATTGTCAGCAAAGAGATGGAAGGTGTTGCTGACAGTGCTATCAGGTGGCACTTACAGCAATAACCTGCTCACTGATGCTCAGTTTGGGTTCTGCCAGGGCCACTCAACTCCTGACCTCATTACAGAATCACAGAATCACAGTGCAGAAGAAGCCCTTCAGCCCATCAAGTCTGCACCGACATGTCGGTGCAGCCTTGGTTCA
Organism: Carcharodon carcharias; assembly: GCF_017639515.1. Taxonomy (NCBI): domain Eukaryota; kingdom Metazoa; phylum Chordata; class Chondrichthyes; order Lamniformes; family Lamnidae; genus Carcharodon; species Carcharodon carcharias. The sequence goes on from NC_054476.1 coordinate 27,413,894, forward strand.
AACATGAACAAAAGAACTGAACCCCCGAGGTGAGCTGAGAGTGATTGCCCTTGACATCAAGGCCGCATTTGACCGAGTGTGGCATCAAGGAGCCCTAGCAAAAGTGGAGTCAATGGGAATCAGGGGAAAAGCTCTCCACTGACTGGAGTCAAACGTAGCACAAAGGAAGATGGTTGTGGTTGTTGGAAGTCAATTATCTCAGTCCCGGGACATCGCTGCAGGAGTAGAGAGTACTCATGGTAGTATCCTAGGCCCAAACATATTCGGCTGCTTCATCAATGACCTTCCTGCCATCAAAAGGTCAGAAGTGCGGATATTTATTAATGATTGCAGTGCTCAGTATCATTCTTTGTTTGTGTCTATCTGCAGCAAGACCTGAACAACATTCAGGCTTGAGCTGATAAGCAGCAAGTAACATTCACAAGTAACACACAAGTTCCAGGCAATGACCATCTCCAACATGAGAAAATCTAACCATCTCCCTTGAGATGGCATTAATGGTATTACCATCGATGGAACCCCCACTATCAACATCCTGTGGACTACCATTAACCAGAAACTTAACTAGTGTGGAACTATATCACTGTTCCTTCAATGTCGCTGGGTCAAAATCCTGAAACTCCATTCCTAACAGCATTGTGGAAGTATCTACAGCACATAGACTGCAGTGGTTCAAGAAGGCGGCTCACCTCTCAAGGGCAATTAAGGATGGGCAATAGATGTTGGCCTAGCCAGCAATCCCCACATCCCATGAAAGAATAAGATTTTGGCCAAGGACCACGAGTTTCCTCTGTGGTCACAATTGCTAGATAGTAATTGGGACGGGATTTCCATAGACTGTTATATGCGCTTTGGGAACCCAGCCCACGCTCAGGTGTCAGTGACGCTTACATATCACAATGGAATAACCTCAATGAGGAAGCACCATCTGTCTAAAGCCTTCCTGCCATAGTATACCGAGGTGCTGGAAACCATGCAAAACTCCTCTGGCTGTGTGCTTGACATGAAATGGTTATTGTAAATATAAACTCATAACCGTAATTGTAGTGAGGCACCTCAGAGTGCCACATGTTGTACTGAAAGAAGCCAATCTGTTTTGCACATTACTTAATGTTAAATTTGAACTGTTATGTAATATGCATTTATAAATTTTATGCATAAAAACATATTTCTGAAAAGAAAATTATGATGGAGTGTCCACAGCATAACTGCCGGAGCAGGGAAGCTGGAGTGGGGGGGTCAGTCGGTGGTTGGTGGACAGACACATCAATGTGTATGACTCAGCGCTGCACTACACAAGCAAACAGAACTGAGGCTTAATGCTCCAGTAAATGTTTTTGCTGCACTGAAGTAAATTCTGTGGCATTTGGAATCATGCCAGGGAAGAAGTGTGAAATTCTAATGGCTGTGGGACTAAAATCAGTAACCTGGAGCTTGTGAGTTTAAACCCCTTCATGGTAAATTATGAAATGGATTCCAGTAACCTAGTAATTTGTATTCTGGTACTAGATAATTAAAGGTGATAGCTTTTTGTAAAGGCCCAACTGCTTTATTAATTTAACCATGCAACTCCAGTCCATACTACCTACAAAATTTAATTGGCCCTCAGGAGAGGGCTGGTCCATTGAATCAGGAGGGAAGGCAGGGCGATGACCACCTCTCCCCGTATTTAACAATGACCACTAATGTCCTTAGGGAAGGAGATCTGCTGTCCTTACCTGTCCTGGCCTATATGTGACTCCAGACCCACAGCAATGTGGTTGACTCTTAAATACCCTCTAAACAGGGTAATTAGGGATGGGCAATAAATGCTGGCCTAGCCAGCAATGCCCACATCCAATGAATGAATTTTAAAAAATGCCCCCCATCCCTCGTATGCTGAGGCCTACTGGAATGGCTCCTAACCAGTTCTGTGAACCCTAACCACTTAACTGAGTTGCGGGGCCTTCTCCCTGGTTGTTGGTCCAGGCCAGCTGCAATCCAACTGGTGGCCACTGCTCCCTGTGGCATTGCTAGGACTGAAGAGCTGCCAGATCTCTGATTGGCTGGCATCTCTTGAAGGCGGAATATTCACCATTAAAGGGACAAAGCCCCGACGTGAAGCAATTAATTGCCTAATGCTCTTTGAATTGTGTGGGGGTCCTGGGAATGACCACAGCTGAGTTCCCGCCACCAATAAATTCAGCCCTTTGTGATCGATCCTAGGCAGTCAACCAGGGATGGGTAATAAACATGGTCCTGCCAGTGTCACCCACATTCCAAGAACAAAATAAATTTATGCACAAACGCTTTTATTGGGGTGGGGGAGATCAGAGGAGGAGGGGTGGGTTAATTTTAATATAACTCTGTAGGAGGGAAATTCACGGGATTGGGTGGAATGATGGTTTGACATTCCATCCATAATCGTTGTCCACTGACTTCAATGGTGAATAAAGTCAGCGGGACATAAACCAGCATCATACCCAATCCCATCAGTTTTCCAATGGGCCTGTTAGATTTAAGTTGCCTCCATTATGGTTTGTCATTGCATTGAGTAATTCTGTTTGTGCCTATCAGAATGTCTAGCCTCCCATCTCCAAACGGGAACAACATTGCTTTCATTAGCAGTGCTCAAGATGGGAGCAGCCTGATAGTTACTGAGTTAACCAGTCAAACTGTGGAAAGTCGAGCAGAGACAAAAGAAAAAAAAATGAAATAACCTTGGACTGAAATGTTAGCTCCACTGTTTCAAAGTATTCACCTTTTTAACCACAGCTTGTATTAAGGACGCTTGTTTGTTCCATGCCGATATTTCTCCTTCCCGCTTTGTACTCCTTTGACTGTCCTTGTTTCCATTAAAACCAATTAATGCCTTAATTAGGATGAATACCACATGCTATACTTTAATGCATTAAGCACCATGACTCGGCATTAATCAAACTAACAGTGATGGGTTCGATTACAACTACAGCCACATCCTGGCACATGGCATTTCATTCACAGGCATCTCCTAACAGGAGGAGCCAAATTCTGGACTGGAGTTTCTCCAGTTTTGCTCCCGGTCCACCAAAGTAATTTTTCAGAACATCCACCCGTGATGACTTTCTACGTTTATGGAAAAGTTACAGCTGCAGAGCGGGAGCTGTTCTGAGAGAATTTCTGGCCTTTCAATACGGCTGCAGTGTGGATGGGGGAGGTTGAGTGGGGCATCATTTATAGATTTTATTAGTCCTGTTTGTGAAGCTTTCCCTCGTGGTGGGAGGTCAGTTACACATAAATTTAATCTAAGGAAACAATGATGGTCATCAACGTACCAGTTTGCAGTAGAGTTTATGATGAAAGAAGGTAGGATGTGTAGTAATTCCTGTAATGCCAACAGTAACTCTCAAACACTATGTTAGTTGCCCTTTACAAGCTCGACTGGAATTTCTCACTCATTAGTCAATGTACCATTTAGAGGTGTATTAGTCAAGTTACTGATTGCTTGCTGAAGTGGCATGTTCACAGTCTGATAACCCTGAGCAAATTAAATAAGACTCTCACCACTCCTGGTTTCCCCAGAGAGCTTAGTTTCTATTAATTGGAAATATGTGGAACAACATAATTCGCTTCTTACAGTGGTAAAGGATGTAATTCTATAAACCGCAGACTCATACCTGATGCCAAATGGGTGATGTCTGCTCATATATTGTTTATTCCCAGTCAATCCACATTGTGTAGGAGACTCCAAACACACCAGAGGTCACCAATGGATGCTGAATCTGTCCCCTTTGAAACTGTCAACTGTGGCTCAGTTGGTAGCACATTCACCTATTGTGTTAGAGGTTTGTGGGTTCAAGATGTACTCCAGAGACTTTAGTACAAAATTCCCACAGGCCTTCCCAGCTGGTGCAGTACTGAGGGGGAGGCTGCACCAATGGAGGTGCTGGCTCTCAGATGAGGTGTTAAATCTAGGCTCCATCTGCCCTTTCAGGTGGCTGTAAAAGATCTCATGGCACGATTTCAAAGAAGAGCAGCAGAGTTCTCCTGTTGTCCTGGCCAATGTTTATCCTTCAATCAACATCACCAAAACAAATTATTTTTTGATTAGCATGCTGTTTGTGGGATCCTGTCAGGCACAAATTGGTGGTCAGGTTTCAAAATTAATAAACATCAAAAAGTACTTTATTGGCTTTTGGGACACATCTGAGGTTGTGATAGACATTATACGACTTCTTTCTTCTGAATTCAGATAGCTCTGAAAAGGAAGAGCATAAGGAGTGCATTAGATTTCGAGCATCTTAACTGGGAGGATATGCAGGGGGTGCATGTTGGACATTGTATTTGCTTAAATAACAACAAAACCAACTGTAGCACATTTAACATATATTTAAAAATTCCAAAGCACTTCACAGGGGCATAATCAAACAAAAATTGTCCGTTGAGCAAGGGCAATATTAGAAGGACGTTAATAAGATGGGTTTTAAGAAAGTCTTAAAGGAGTTTCGGGAGCAGAGTGGTTTAGGGTGCGAGTTCTAATCCAGCTGAAGGCACAGATGCCAATGGTGACGTGACTAGATGGAGGGTTGCAAAAGACAACCTGTGTCAAATGAACAAAGAGATTGAGGTGGATGGGTGAGTGTTGTAGGGCTGGTGGAGGTTATAGAGATAGGGAGGGCAAAGGCCAGGAATGGATTTAAACATGAGGATGGACATTTTAAATCTGAGTTGTTGGATGAAAGGGAACCAACACAGTTCAGCAAAGGACAGAAGTAATGGCTGAGATCGGGACTCGGTGCAGGATATGATACAGATTAAAATGAGCTGAAGCTTACAGAGTCTGGAAGGTGGGAAGCTAAGCCAGGAATAATTGAGTCTGGAGGCAGTAAAGGCATGGCTGAGAGTTTCAACAGCAAATGAGCTGTGGTGAGGAGGATGTCAGATGGTGTTGTTATTAATGTTAGAGAGGTGGTGCTTTGTGAAGGAGGGGATGGTCCTCCACCGCGATCGGCCCCTGACCGTGATTTCACGCTGGCTGGCCAATTAATGGCCGCCCAGTGTGAAAGGTGAGCTGGACAGGGGGGGCAGGAGGAGACCGAGCACAAAAGTCTGCGCCTGTGCAGGGGAGCACGCATTGAAAGCTCCCTGAAGGCAGGGGGCTTCCTCAAGGAGCTGAAGAATATTAAAATCAAAAGTAAAGACTATGAAATTGTGCAAAACATGTTCCCAAATAGGACTCACAGACATGAACATAAATGTAATAAAAATTCTGTCAAAAATTATTTTCCTTTTTTAATTAATGTTAGAAACCTCACCCCACCCATGGATGAGGTTTCCTAAAAAATCCAAAGGCTGCCTGGCCGATTCACCCATCTGCCAACTGTAAGGTTGGACGGGCAGTGAAAAATAGGTTTAAATTAATTAATTAAGGGCCTTAATAGGCCTCTTAATTGTTGGTGGGCACGCTGCCAACTTTTGTGCGTACCCACCGAACAAAATATCACGCGAGTGCGCGATGACATCAGGATGCTCGCCCGCCGTCAGTGCACACTATTTTACGCCCAATCGGGTTGAACACACGTCCACCCACGGGGCATAAAGTCCTGCCCTTGATTAATATAGCACCTGTCGTGACCTCAGGAAGTGCTTACAGCCAATGAAGTACTTTTGGATTGAAGCCACTGTTACAATGTAGGACACATGGCAGCCAATGAGTGCATAGTAAGGTCCCACAAACAGCATTGTGTACATGACCAGAGAATTTGTTTTAGTCATACCTGTTGAGGAATAAATATTGGTCAGTACAATCGGGGAGACCTCCCCTGCTCTTCTTCATATAATGCTGCGGGATCTTTTACCTGATGGGGTAGATGGGGCCTCAGTGTACCGTATCATCAGTTCCAGGCAGTGCAGCACTCCTTCAGGATTGCACTGGAGTATCAGCCTGGATTTTGTGATCCAAAAAATCAGCACAGGGTTAAGTAGTTTATACTCATCACTGCTAAAGCCGAAATTTATATTCATCAAGTAATACCGTAACTATGCACAATTCTCTCAAGACCACCAATTTAAAATTTCGTTAGGAGCATTCAAGGCTAAAAAAGTCAATTTCAATCCTCATGGTACAGCCAGAAAAGCCTTGTGAGATATGGTTGGATTTAATGAGAATTAGATATTTTAAAATATTTGTGTTCTGAGGCTGTTCTGGGTGAGTGTTGCTGAGAGATCTCATCGCACTCATGTTTTCATACTGGAATGAGAAGATAGAATCAAGATCAGCTATTACTGATTAAAGGGCTGTCACATTCACACAATGAGAAAAAGAACATCTCCCAGCATGGCTCCTGGAGAGAGGCCTTAGAGGATATACATGAGGAATTGTCAGTCCGAGGATGATTAATCTGATTGAAGCTAGCAACCAGAAAACATTGGCACTTATTTAGTCCAGTCACAAACTGTTCAGTGCTACAAACACAGGACAGAATAACCCCTGTAGTTTCTCAATAACAGGGAAGATTGTCTAGATTAGTTTCTGAAGTACTATCTGAAGGATGAATTGGGGAAGATCTGTTTAAGTCTCTCTCTCTCTCTCTCTCTCTCTTCAGGTACCATGCCCTAAGAGAGTGTTGATGACCATGGACCTCCATGTTAATCTTGCTCTAGAGGTGTGGATCATTTTCGTTTGTCTTACTTTCATCCAGTTCGTGAGGGTCTTTAGAAAGATCATTCTTTATCTACCTAGATCGCTTTTACCATCGATCTTTCCCATCAGCATCAGACTTTCTAAATCATGATTTCTTATTACATGCCCAAACGTCAGTAAAACTATGCTTTTAAATCAAAAATGTTAGTGCCGGTAGACATTTTATTTCAAACCATGTGGTATTTTGAATTATTAGTCTTTAGCGTAGCTAGAATTTCATTATGCAACAGTTTAATTATTTAATTCAAGCCTACTAAAAACATGAATTACTGAAAGCTTTACTTGCAAGATTTGGAACAAAACTGGGTAAATAGAGTTAATATACAGATCAGCCATAATTTTACCGAATGCCAGAACAAGCTCAAAGGGCTGAATGGCCTATTCTTGTTCCGGTGTTCCTATCCAGATATCAATGAATGGGGCTTGGCACATGTGCACAGGAATTCATGCATCAAGCTCTTTCTCCTGTCAATTCAAACTAGTCCAGATCTCAAGGAACTATTAGTCAGCCAAATTAATGGCTTGCATCGTACCTCTCCGATTTTCTACAGCATTCGAAGTTAAATGTCATCAGGTCCAGCAACTTGATCAATCTCCAGTGCCTCAAACAAAGCCTAGGCCATCTATGGATGTACCTTTACCTTGAAGGAGTCAATATCCATAGCATTTGTGCCTACCGCTGTATCATTTTCAATAGTGAAATGAATACAAAATATGTACTTAGATTTCAGCCATATCCTACTCCTCAATCCTAACCACCGTGCTAAATCTTTCAAAGGACCTATGTGGCTTTTCTGGCCTCTAACAGAAATTATAAAGCTTTACAATGGGAATGCCACCTGATTGGTTGTTTTCTTCGAACGCATTTTTGCCATTCAGTTGTGGCTTTAGTTAACTTCAGCTGTATCTGATACCTATACTTGCAATCTTGCCATTGGTTTATGCTTTGTGAAATATTTATTTTTGAGGTTACTTTCCCTATGTACCTGCATTAAGACATTTAGATTTCAGCTTTCCAAATACTCTCCTACTTATGAAAAGTACATAAGATTTTATGACCATATATTTAAATAACTTTCATATTTCTTCCCTATTACTTATTTCCATCAACCAGCACATCCCAATCTCCATTTCTGAAACCTTCCTTTATGCCTGAAAATTGAGCCCATTCTTACAGCAGGTACCAAGCTGTCTGCAGTAGTAGCTTTCACAACCAAATGGAATCTGATGCGACGATGATTTTTGAGAGGTTATTAGGACTTTGAATATTCCTGCTGGAAACAGTGGCATATGTTTCATATATGAATTTAAAAAAGGAGAAGAATGGGGAATAGGACAACACGGATAGTTCTTTCTGGGAGCTGTACAGTTACAACGATGGGCCGAGTGGCTTCCTTCAGTCCTGTGAAATTCTGCAGTTCCTACATGTAAATCAGATATCATCCCAGGAATACTGCTACTGATTAAATCCATTATTTCCCAACATGTTGAGTAAGGAAGAAATTCTTGCCAGCACCCACAACTATCTTTTCCCTGCCCCACCCTACCTATTGAATAAGGTAACACACCCTGATTTCTGACCAATTATCTTCATTTTGTAATATACGTTGCCTTTTCATTTTAGGTATTGTGGTTGTGCTTCAAATAGGATAAATGACAGTAGGATTGACGAAACTTCTGGGGTCTAAAGAAACCTCTGTATTCCCAGAGAATTTGGCTTTCCATGACCCAAGTCTTGATCCTTATAAAATAGTTATCAGGTTGGGAAGCCTAAAGAGGTCGCAGCCCTGGTACTGAGATTCTATAATAGAGGCCATTGCCTCATTCGCTCCTGCTTGCGATAACGCAAAGGGAAAAAGGACATTAATCTTAAAGCATAATACGTTGTTCTTTCTGGGGAAATGCAGGCTTGAAGTGGACTGACTTGGCAACCCCTCAGTGCTAGGGTGAGGGATTTACCTGCAGAATGAGCTTCTCTCTCCCAGTGAGCTAGTGGCACACTCCTGTACAACACATCCTACTGCGAAGGCAGCTGCCCCTTCAACACTTCCAGCAGCAAATGGCATCACAATGCCAGGCAGTGCCTCCCCCAGTGGAGACCACTGTCAAGATCGGCTCAGTCCTGATAAAGCGGGCACGTTTTCTGGATAAAAACAGGTCTCCCAGAGACACTCACTCTCTCCCACATGCTCCCTCTCTCTCACTCCCACACACACTCTCCCCCACACATTCACTCCCTCCCCATCCCACACACATTCTCTCCCACACACTCACTCCCTCCCACTCCCTCACACTCACTCTCCCTCTCTCATTCTCACACACTCACTCACTCTCTCTCTCACTCCCACATGCTCACTCTCTGTCTCACTCCCACACACACACACACACACACACACACACTCTCTCACTCCCACACACACTCTCTCCCATATACTCTCTCTCTCTCTCTCTCACTCCCACGCACACTCTCTCCCACACACTCACACTCTCTCTCTCTCTGTCTTTCATTCCCACACACACTCTCCCCCACACACTCACTCCCTCCCACTCCCACACACTCACTCTCCCTCTCTCATTCCCACACACTCACTCTCTCTCTCTCACTCCTACATGCTCACTCTCTCTCTCACTCCCACACACACACACACACACACTCTCTCCCACACACTCAGACTCTCTCTCTCTCTGTCTTTCATTCCCACATACACTATCCCCCATACACACACTCCCTCCCACTCCCACACACTCACTCTCCCTCTCTCATTCCCACACACTCACTCACTCTCTCTCTCACTCCCATATACTCACTCTCTCTCTCTCACTCCAACACACACTCTCTCCCACACACTCACACTGTCTCTCTCTGTCTCTCATTCCCACACAAACTCTCCCCACACACTCACTCCCTCCCACTCCCACACACTCTTTCTCTCTCTTTCAGTGCCACACACTCGCTCTCTATCACTCACTCCCACACGCTCACTCTCTCTCTCACTCCCACACTCTCACTACCACACACTCACTCCCACACACACACTCTCTCTCTCACTCCCACACACTCACTCCCCCTCTCTCAGTCCCATACTCCTATTCTCTCTCTCACTCACACCCCCCCGAACACACACACACACACACACACACACACACAAGTGCACACACACATAGCATTCAGCCTCTTCCTCCCACGTCACCCCACCCACCACCCACCCCCACTACCACCACAGACTTGGGACTCTGCTCCACAGACTCTCACTCCCAGGCCAAGCAGCCAGTGTCTCCTTCTCAGGGCCCCGGATCTGTGCTCCCCTGCATTCTGCTCCCTGGCCCCTGGTTGGGGGAACCGGGGCACCACTCTGGTGCACTCTGGCAGCACTACACCATGGATTGGCAGCACCACTTGTCCAAGATATCTTCATTGTTCGGCTTGAAAATCACAAATCTGCAGCTTCAATTTTAACTGCATTGTTTCACTGATCGTCAAAATTGGTCTGATGTAGCATTCCAGGATTCCCAGCTTTGTTTTCACCATAATTTCTTTCATTTTTTGAAATGCATCGTTGACCATTCCAGTCCTTCGTCTTATTTCTTGGTCGCACATTCCGTCGGATGTCAACATGTCAACATACTTCCAAGGTGACAACACAGGTCTACCTGTGTGACCTTTTCATTCTTCACTGTGATCTTACATTCTGGTACAATTTTCCTTTGGGACATTACTAGATATTTTGTTTTCTCACAATTTATGCTCAACCCTTTTTTGTCACTTATTACTCACTACTCTATCTAGAATCTTTGGCAGTTTCTCTTCAGAGCTGGCAATAAGAATTGTGTTATTAGTGTATCTTATATTATTAAGGTTGTAACCTCCAACTAATAATCCAGGAAGATCTTCAATCTCTCTAAGAATATTTTCAATATACAAATTGAATCAATCTGGGAAGAAAATTCATCCCTGTCTGACCCCTCTTTTAATCTTACAAGATTGCTGAGATCATTCTCAACTTTTACAGTTGTCGTTTGTTCCCAATAAAAATTCCTTATCTCTCGAAGACCTTTGCCATTAAGGTCAAAGGACTCTAACATGCTCATCAGTTTCATGTTATGTTTCACCTTATCAAATGCCTTACTATAATCAATAAAACAGTCTAAAAAGGGAGTTAACAACAACAACAAATTGCATTTATATAGCAGCATCTTTCATGTAGTGAAATGCCCCGGGGTGCTTCACAGGAGCACAAACAAAATTTGACACTGAACCCATAAGGTGATATCAGGACAGGTAACTTTGTCAAATAGGTAGGTTTGAGAAGCGTCTTAAAGCGGGAGAGAGACGGACAGAGAAGCAGAGAGATTTACAGAGGGATTTCAAAGATTAAGGGCTCAGTAGTCGAAGCCACAATCGTCAATGGTGGGGCAATCAAAATCAGTGATGCACAAGAGACCAAAATTGGAGCAACACAGAGATCTCAGAGGGCTGCATGGCTTTGAGCAATGGATAATCCTTTCTTTAAGGAACTAGTGTTGCACAGCCAAAAACAGCCAATGTTGTTAACATTTCTTATGCCTCATAAAAGGCTAAAAAGCTCCACGTCCTTGTTACCTCTGGACTTGACTATTCCAACACACTTCTGACCGGCATCCCACATTCCATTCTCCATAAACCTGAGGTTATCCAAAACTCTGCTACCCTTTTCTTAACTTGCACCAAGAGCACCCTTGTGACCTACACTGGCTCCCAGTTAAACAGTACCTCCATTTTAAGATGCACATCCTTGTTTTCAAACCCCTCCGTGCCCTTGCCCTTCCCTATCCCCGTGATCTTCTCCAGCCCCATAAGCTTCCGAGATCTCTGCGCTACTCCAATTCTGGCCTCTCCTTAATACTCAATTGCCACCTCCGGGACTGCTGTTCAAAAAGGGACTACAGCTAGTTTCCAGCACTGGGGGGTCTATTCTGCGAGATGGTAGACAACTGCCTTCACAGTGTGGATGCTGCTGAGACGCCAGCAGCAGGAATAGCAGTAACACCATGGATGCACCTTCAGTAGCAGGGCAGTTGCTGCCGTTAGCCAGGACATCAGTCTCTATGAAGTAGCCGCGATTTTAACTCTGTGCAATTGAATGGGTTTTGAGTGGGTTAAAATCTCACCCATTATGTCTCGTCAATCTTTTCCTCAAGAGGGCTGACTTGTTTGAAGGCAGTGGTACTCTTCAGTTCCCTCCCTAATATATTTAATAGACAACTGTTCTGCTGCTAGTTCTCCTGCATTCTAAGGAGACCTGAGCATTGCAATTTACTGCTAGCAAATTAATAAAAGCCCTCAAGTGTTTTGCATGGAGAACCTGCTGATACAAAACAGCCACCACTGCATTTCTGAGCTCCTGGCACAGTGGGTGGCCTATGCACCATCAGGGAAATTTCAGCAGATTAGGACTGATTATCCTCTCAAGTACTCAAATCGGATACCTGTCACTGCTGGGTGTGCAAATGTCACCACTGGGAGTGCACCTTCTGGGAATGATTAACTTAAAGATCCTCATCAACAGAGATGTTCAAAATTACAAAGGTTTCGATAGCATGCGGAGGTGGGAACATGTCACAGAGTTGGCCTAACATGATCCAATTGAAATTTCCACACTCCCAACATCCCTCACCCTCCACCCCCCACCTCCACTTCCACCTCCAAAGCCACCTTCATGAGGCTCAAAAAATTCAGCCTGCATTCACTCCTTGGTTTTTATCTTGCCATTTAAGGGAGATGCCACCCATTGGAGGGTTAGGGCCCAGTTTTAACTCTGTGCAATTGGATGGGTTTTGAGTGGGTTGAAACCTCACCCATAATGTCTGGTCGATCTTTCCTCAGGAGCCCTTACATGTTTGAAGGTATTGGTACCGCTTTCCTCCACTTCCCTCCTGAATACACTTAATACGCAACTTTTCTGTTGCTAGTTTCTCCTTAGTTAGCCTGGAGAAATCATTAAAACTTTTTTGTTGTCAATCCTCTTGACTGGGAAGACAGCAGTGATCTTTACTAGGAGATTCCCGTAGGCTTTCTGTCCCTGTAAAGCTAAAGTTTTTGTAGTATTATTTGCAAAGGAAAAATCAAACTATGGTTCTCAAAGCTCTCCACCACTGGGGATTTTTCTATGTGTCACGTCTGAGTCTTTTGTACACCAGTCATTCTCAAACATTTTCATCTGCAGACCACTGACGTGGGGCAAAAGACCCCGCGGACCACCTACCAGTCTTACCCCACCTGATTTCGCTTGCCACCACAAAAAAACATCAGAATTAATCAGAGCTTATGAAAACTGAAAATGTTTTGCCACTTTTTTTCTGTAGCCATTTCTATATTATAAACATTAAAACTGCAAGAAAACATATACATTTGGAGTATTAAATGGTGGCAGCCTTCCATCTTGTAAGTCGATTATTTGCGCTGTGGTGGCCAACTCTATGGGCAGAATTTTCACCTCTCGCCCGACCCGCTCAAGTGTGAAATGGTGCGTGTTGACCTAGGGCGAGTGTCCCGACGTCAACGCGCAGTCGTGTGGGAATCGGCAGAACACCCACCAACAATTAAAAGGCCTATTAAGACCATTAAAGTAGCAATTAACTTAAATCTTTTGCTGCCAGTTGGAAGGCAGGCGAAAAGGCCAAGAGAGCCTTTGCGTTTTTTTGGAAACCTCATCTACGGCGGGATGAGGTTTCCAACATCAAATAAAAATAAAAATATATTTTTTAAAATTTCATTTATAACATGTCGCTACTCATGTGAGTCACTTGTGGGGGCATGTTTATAACATTTTTAAAAATCTTTATTTGTCATTTTTAAAATTCTTCATCTCCCTGAGGCAGCCTCCGTGCCTCAGGGAGGTTTTCAAGTGCTCACTCGCATGCATGCGCCAAGTCCTCCCCTCACCCCGCTTGCCCTCCTCCCTTGCCCACACAGGCAGTGCTGAGCGCTCATGCTTGCGTTTCACACTGCGGGCGGCGGTCAGCTTACTCGACCACCCACGCCCGCCCCTGCCAAGCTCACCTGACAAGGACAAAATTCTGCCCTATGTTAAGCATCTCCTGGTGTGACTCAGGAGCCCCATTCTGGACTGGCTGCAGAGGAAGACAGTGGGCTGAGAAGGTGCATGATTCACTGCCCTTTGTTTTCTCTGGGCACCTCAGCTCGGCCTTATGAGATTTTTGTTTCCGCTTGCCTCTTCCAATGCCCCTCCAAACAGTCAGTTTCCAGAGGTCACAGCCATCGGCAGTGGTCTCCTAGTTGTCAGTGTCTGTGTCCGCCATCTTCTTACCTAGCTTGCAGGCATCAGCGTGGTGGAGGTATGGACGCCCAGGAGGTTGTGAGCCAGTGACCAGAAGATATTTTGGGTATGTAATCATCATCACCGATGGCCGAGCCAGTGCAGATATTGTTTGCTTAGAAATTAGTGAATGCTGATGGAGTTGGCACACTCCAAGACCTCTGAGTTGGTGACTTTGTTCTGCCAAGAGATGCCAAGGATATGTCTGGAACAGCAAAGGTGGGTTGTTCAGCCTTTTCTCCTGCCTGGCATATGTTGTCCAGGTCTCTGTAGAGGAGTGCGCTGAGGATGCAGGCTTGGCAGAGTTGGAGCTTGGTGTTCACAGTCAGGGTTCTACTGTACCACAATCTCTTACTCAGATTGGACATAACAGCTGCAGCTTTTGCAATGCATGTGTTTCAGCACCGTGACAGATTGCTGGTGATTGTGGAGCTTAGATAGGTGAAGCTATCAACAACCTCCGGTGTCACACTGTCAATGCTGATAAATGGTGGTACAGCAACATCCTGGACTATGACATTTATCTTCTTGATGCTGATAGTCAAACCCAATTCTTTGCAGGTGTGAGAGAGTCTATCCATTTGCTGCTGCAGATGTTCCTAGTATGGAAAGCTAGGGCATCCTTGTCAGCATGGAGCAATTCTCTGATGAGAACTTGGTGCAACTTTGTCTTCAATCACAGTCAGGCAAGGCTGAACAGCTTTCCCTCAGGTCCAGCATGTAAGTAGAGCACTAAGAGCGTGAAGAGCTGCTTGGAGTAAAGTCCAACAGACTGTGAGGCAGTGCACCAATGAGGTGGTACGACATGGGTTATAACTTTGCCAGAATATCGAGATGTCTTTTGGCACAAAAAATGTCAGGGCCATGTATGAAGGGATCAAAAAGGCAACAGATCCATCAGCAAAGAAAATGCTCCATTGAAAACAAAAGCAGGGGAGGTCATCATCGACTGCAATAAACAATTGGAGAGACAGTGGAACATTACTTTGAGTTGTACTCTAAGGAGAAAACTGTCTCCATGGGAGCTCTAGGCACCATAGGAAGCCTACCTGTCATGAGCTGGACATGGAAGCCACAGTGGAGGGGCTTAGCAAAGCTATTGACTTATTTGCTATGGACAAAACTCTAGCTGCTGATGCAGTATCACCTGAACTCATCAAACACCGGAAATGGGCAATCCTGCAGCATCCGCAGGAATTTCCCTGAGTCTGCTGGTGGGAGGGGGTCAGGGCCTCAGGATATGAGTGATGCAAAGATCGTGACCCTGTACAAGAACAAGGGCGACTGCAGCAGCTGCAATAACTTTTGAGGCATCTCCCTGCTGAGCATCATGGGGTAAGTATTTGGCCCTGTTGCGCTTTTCAGACAGCAGCTAGATCCTGGCTGAATGGATCTATCCCGAATCCCAGAGTGCTCTCAGAACGGAAAGATTTACAATTGACATGATCTTCTTAGTCCAGCAGCTGCCAGAGAAATGTTGTGAGCAAAGGAGACCACTATAGATTGCCTTCATCGATCTTACAAAGGCATTTGACTGTGTGAGCAGAGACAGTCTATTTAAGCTGCTGGAGAAAATTGTTTGCTCGCCGAAGCTGCTCAGTGTGATCTCCTCTTTCCATGATGACATGATGGGTAAGGTCGGCTATGATGCTGCAACATTGGAAACCTTTGAGGTCCCCAGTCTCATAAGATGCTGCTACCTTATGCCTTCAGGTCACCTATAAAGAATTTGACTATGTATTATAAAATCATCACCATAATCTTCTGAGAAACAGATACAACCTTGCATCTATATTAAATCAAACAAAATCAACAGGAGCACAAATCTTATTTATAAAGCTACATTGTGGTTGCTGGCGCTTATGAGAAATCGTGCCCGGACATGCAGAAGCCAATCTGTCTGTGTGACGTCACGTGAATGGTGGGGATAAGGGTTCTGGCCTGCTCTCTCAAATGGCCTCGGCTGTGATATTGCACGTCAGCGACTTGCATTTTGGACCAGCCTGCAGAGAACCAGTAGATGCTGGCATGATTGATGTAGATTGATAGCAGTAATTTGTCAACCAATCCATTATCATTGCACTGTGTGAACACCAGGATAGTAAGAAGTGATCTAGATGGACCTTGAGCTTTGGTCATCCAGAAATTCCTATATTTTAATAAATTCTAATTCAGATATCTCAGCCGACAGGCACCAAAGCAAAACACACAATAGAGGAAGTCTGACGCAAAAATACAGAGGTACTTGTATTATTTTAGTTGGTGTCAGACAGACCTATTAAAATGAGCCGATGGTAAATCCAAAGCAAATATTCAACCATGATTGACGCGAGATACCTCTAGAGGAAAAAGGCATGAAATATAAATGCAGATTCAAATGACATTTCTCATGTTATGAAAGGTCTGACTGAATTTCTGATCCGTTTCAAGCCTTGGCTCATTTCAGAGTTGATGTTTCGTTTCACCTTGTTAAAAGACTGATCCAGCCCGAAGAACATCAAGACAAAACTTCGACAGTGAGTGTCCCAAACCTAACACAATGCTGCAAGTGAACTTTGATCAGTGCTCTGCCAAAGTGCAGTAGTTTATGCTTTTTATGTTCTATACAGTGTTTGCACCTGCAAAGCAGTTTTTAATGACTTCAAACTGGACGTCTGAACCCTTGTTGTGGTATCTCTTCTCCCTTAATGAAGTCCTATCTAAACTTTATTTTCACCTGACATTCTTATGTCCAAACTGTACTACCTCAGAAATATGTACTGCTTCTTAAACTGTGAAACAACCATTAAAGACCCTTTACTTGTCTTTTCAGAATATGGCATGACACCACTGATTCCCAAACTAACCAAGCAAACAAAGAAAGCACTATCACTGTTTCCACTGAAAGCTGGTTGTAGCAACGGAGACGGCCCAGACATTGAGAACTCAAGCTTTTTTTTACGTGAACATCGCTGACAAGGCCAGCTTTTATTGTCCATCCCTAATTGCTGTTAAGAAAGTGCTGGTGATCTGCTTTCTTGAGCCCCTGCAGTCCATTTGTTAATTATATCAATTCAAGTCAAGTATGTACACGTAGTGGGCATTGTTTGGATGGTTACTTGAGTACATATAAAGAGACACTTGCTAATGCAGGAGCAGAATGGAGTCAAGAGGCAAATACCTGCAATGTTTCACTTGATTGGCACCACATTCACAAAAATTCAGTCCCTCCACCACCGACGCACAGTAGCAGCAGTGTGTACCATCTACAAGATGCACTGCAGGAATTCACCAAGGCTCCTTCGACAGCATCTTCCAAACCCACAACCACTACAACCTAGAAGGACAAGGGCAGCAGACAGATGGGAACACCATCACCTGGAAGTTCCCCTCCAAGTCACTCACCACTCTGACTTGGAAATATATCACCGTTCCTTCACTGTCGCTGGGTCAAAATCCTGGAACTCCCTTCCTAACAGCACTGTGGGTGTACCTACACCACATGGACTGCAGCTGTTCAAGAAGGCAACTCACCACCACCTTCTCACAGGCAACTAGGGATGGGCAATACATACTGACCCAGCCAGCGAATCCCGTCAATGAATTTAAAAAAATTAAAGCTCATTCTTAACAATCATTTGCTGCAGCACACCCTCACTGCTGCAGCACACCCTCATGCACTGAGCACTGCTGCAAGCCTCACACCCACATAAGAACCTCATAGGTTGCACACACTGGCAATTCATTACAGCCACATCACCCAAATATATTGCATGACACTCTTTGACACAGGTCCATCTCTCTTGCAGGACAAGATGCTGCACAACCAGAGGCTGCAGGAGCTAACCAGAGGG
Organism: Carcharodon carcharias; assembly: GCF_017639515.1. Taxonomy (NCBI): domain Eukaryota; kingdom Metazoa; phylum Chordata; class Chondrichthyes; order Lamniformes; family Lamnidae; genus Carcharodon; species Carcharodon carcharias. The sequence continues at coordinate 27,431,704 of NC_054476.1, forward strand.
GGACAGGTATATCCGTATGTCCTCACCCCCATGGAAGAGACAGTGCAGGCCATTATTGGAACAGCTGTTTCTGAGGCTATGGTCAATGGCATGTCTGAAAGCATTGAAGATGACAGTATTTTCATACCTAATCGCTCTTCCCTCATCCCACACTCTCTTCTGATTTATAAGCTGCAGATGGTGAAAGCATGGACCCCTTGCTTCCTTCCCTACCTCGCCTCAACACAGCCTTACCCTTGTGCATTTCTCCTTCCAGATACCCAAGAGCTGCAACCTGTTCAGGTAGTGGAGGACGGTATTGATAAAGACACATCAGATACTGACATTGCACACATCCTAGATGATAACATCAAAGTAAGGTCTGCATGTGGTGATGCCAGGGAAGGGGCAAAGATATCACACCTGCCAATTCCCCAGAGGGTGGTGTTACACATGAATTCTGTTGCAGAGGACTTCAGCTAGGCTGGTAGGCATATACAGCAAAATGCTTGGTGTATTAGGAAGCCTGCAAGAATGCCTGTGTTTAATGCTAAGGAGTATAGAGGAGTCGAGCACCAACCTTAAAGCTTCCAATGCAGCACAAACAGCATGCACCTAAAATCTGATTGCTGAAGTGCAAGCTCAGACCATTGCTATCATGCCTCTGGATGCTAGTGTGTAAAAGGGCTTCCAGAGCATCACAGTCCTCCCTGCAATCTGTTCTCTAGCCGATCTGTCCTTAAAGACCCTCTGTAGATATGACATCCCACTGAGAAGCCTTCTACTCCACCTTGTTCTTCCAGAAGCTTGTCCTACTCTTCATACCCTCTGTACATCCTGTCAGCCATGCTCAAAGCCATTAGAAAGCCCTACTCAGTCACCCACGTACGGGAGCAACTGATTTGTGCAGAAGTCATGAAGTCAAGAAAATATCCTTCAGTACCTCCTGCCACACCATTCCCTGTAGACTCTTGAAACTTGAAAGAATTTTGGGAAATACAAAACACTTGTAGAATTGTACCAACAGCCAGAAGAAATCGACCAGCAACAAACCTGTGAATGTTGATGATCCTTTTAAATAATGCTGCTGCTGGGGCGGCGGGGGTGGTGGGGGGTGTCCTTCCTGCTTCTTGTGTTAGCCGTGGAAGATTACGAGAGGGATGTTCGCTGGAACGGGGAGTTCCAAAATGGCAGTGTTGGCATTAATTCAGCATTGTCCACTGATTGATGTTAAGATCTGTCTGCTCTTCGTACATCACACAGACATTAGCTTCATGCATGCTAACCCCTTTAGCAGTATGGCATCACAGAATCACAGAATTTTAAAGGCACAGAAGGAGGCCCTTCGGCCCAACATGTCTGCTTTGCACCGGCTCTCCAAATGAGCATTATAACCTAATGCCATTGCCCTGCCTTTCCCCCGTACCCTTGCACATTGTTTCTATTCAAATAATCATCTAATGCCCTTTTGTATGCCTCAATTGAACCTGCCTCTACCACACTTCCAGGCAGTGCACTCCAGTTTTTTCTCACATCACATTTGCTTCTTTTGCAAATCACTTTAAATCTGTGTCCTCTCGTTCTTGATCCTTTTAGAAGTGGGAACAGCTTCTCCCTATCTACTCTGCCCAGCCCCCTCATGATGTTGAACATCTCTATCAAATCTCCTCTTAGCCTTCTCCTCTCCAAGGAGAACAGTCCCAACCTCTCCAATCTATCCTCAAAGCTGAAGTTTCTCATCCCTGGAACCATTCTTATAAACCTCTTCTGCACTCTCTCCAATGTGTTCACATCTTTCCTATAATGTGGTGCCCAGAATTGTACACAATATTCCAGCTGAGGTCTAATGAGTGTCTTATATAAATTCAGCATAACCTCCCTGCTCTTGTATTCTATGCCCCTATTAATAAAGGCCAGGATACTGTATGCTTTATCGACTGCTCTCTCCACCTGTCCTGCCACCTTCAATGATCTATGCACATATACACCCAAGGCTTTCTGCTCCTGCACCCCCTTCAAAATTTCACCCCTTATTTTATATTGTCTGTCCATGTCCTTCCTACCAAAATGCATTACCTCACGCTTCTCCGCATTGAACTTCATCTGCCACCTATCTGCCCACTCCACCAACTTGTCTATGTCCTCTTGAAGTTCCATACCATCTTCCTCACAGTTCACAACACTCCCAAGCTTTGTATCATCCACAAACTTTGAAATTATCCCCTGCACACCAAGATCTAGATCATTAATATATATCAGGAAAAGCAAGGATCCCAATACCGACCCAAGGCGGGTTTCATGGCAGAAGTGTGCGTGCAAGCAACAGTTGGTTCTTGAATGGTGCCCGCAGCACACAAACAGTGGCCGCTACCGAGCCCAATTTTGCATCGTCTTTCTCCAGTCTTGCTAGTGTTTGTTATTCATGTCACAAAATTGGAATTACCATAATCTGTTTCAAATTTAATCTCCTGTGAGGAACGTAATGAAATACTTCCTGAAAACTCCATTGAGCCTCATCACCATCGAGTCTCAATGACTCCAGGAAGGCTTCATTTAAGTTTTAGTTAGGCCTGACTAACTTTCTCAAAGCCATGCTGACATTCTGTACACCCTTGACACTTTTTCAAGTGCTCATTACTCTGTCTCTAATGATTAATTCTAGCAACTATTCTGCTATTGACATTAAGCTCATTGAGCTGTAGTTACTTGGTACGCACTTTTCTTTTTGGAGTAACAGTGTAACAACAGTTATCTTCCAACCTTCCAGCATCATGCTCAAATCCAGCAAACTGTGGCAGATTCTAACCTAACACATTCCCACATTCTAACCTAACACTTTCGCAATTTCCTTGGCCATTCCTTTTAACATCCTCAGCTGGAAACTCTCAAAACCTAAAACTTAGTTTGTCTTCAATCTCATCAGTCCATCAATTACAATCTTTCTGCATCCCACTTCCACACTGGGGAAAGATAGTTGTGTGCAAGTTCCTTGAAAGCAACTGAACATGTCAAAGAAAGTCAAATAACAAACCATTTGAAGCCTTGCCTAGATAATTACTAATACTTATTGAATTTTACAGCACAGAAGCAGGCCATTCAGCCCAACTGGTTTATGCCCGTCTTAATGCTCCACACAAACCTCCTATCACCCTACTCCATTTAATCCATTTCGTATAACATTACATATTTATAACCAACTTACTTTTTACAACCATCTTATGAAGGTGGCCGAGCCAGCACAGACATCATGAGCTTAGCAACGAATGCATGCTGCTGGAATTAGCACGCTCCAGGACCTCTTAGTTGGTGACCCAGTCCTGATAAGAGATGCCAAGCATACATCTGAGATAGCGAAAGTGGAAACTGTTCAGCATTTTCTTCTGCCTAGCATGTGTTGATCAGGTCTCATCACTGTAGAGGAGTGCGCTGAGGACGCAGGCTTGATAGATTCGCGGTTTGGTGTTCTCAGCCAGTTCAGCTGGTTGAGAAGACGATGCAGAGAAAGCAGAGACGGTGAATTGTGCACCTTCTCAGCCCACTGTCTTCCTCTGCAGCCAATGTGGCAGAGAGTGCCATGCCAGAGTGGGGCTCCTGAGTCATGCCAGGTGATACTTCACATAGATTTGGCCACCATGGCGCAAACCATTATCTTTTTCATTATATTTTCATGGGATGTGGGCATTGCTGGAAAGGCCAGCGTTTGTTGCCCATCCCTTGAACTGAATGATTTGCTAGGCTATTTCAGAGGTCAGTTAAGAGTCAACCACTTTACTGTGGGCCTGGAGTCAGGAGTCATGTCGGTCAGACTGGGTAAGGACAGCAAATTTCCTTCCCTAAAGGCCATTAGTGAACCAGATGGGTTTTTACAACAATCAATGATAGTTTCGTGGTCACCATTACTGAGACTAACTTCACACTCCAGATTTATTAATTGATTTTAAATTCCACAAGCTACCATGAAGGATCATAATGATTGATTTAATATTTGCCTCCCCCCGTGTATGTTTTCTTTCATCCTTATTTATAAGTATTTTCTCCTCTATTAGGTCTGCCAGGCGCTAAGTAACATTTTCATGGGAAGAAGATGAACCAATGACCTACTCCCAGGCTTCTGGCAATGTCGCTCTTCAGGTGCACACCATTATTCTTGGCTTACTTTTCCTCCAGTATCTCCTTCATGTGAGGAAGGACACAGCCTCAACCTAGTTACTGCCAATGGCAATGCCAAGGTCAGGAGCTCAGCAAGTGGAGAATCATTGAGCTGGCATTGCACCAAGACCTACTCAGCTTCCACAAGGTATGTAAATTGCCAGCCACAATTGGAACTGTTCCCAGATGCCACCATTTGTTATTTAATTACTCCATTTCATTTATAGAATTTTACGTAAGCATTTCACTAGGAAGACAGTCACTTGTCTCTTTTCTATTTTGATTCTTGGCCATGTCTTTTGTGTCCATAATGAAAGCATCCATTATTTGGCCCTTCTTAGTTTATTTATAAATATTATTCTTCTCTGTTTGAAGATATTTTCCAAATGGCTAATATCACATGGTGTCGTTGTTATGCAGGGGATCAACTCTTTTGATGTATTACCATCTTTAGGTCTCAGGGTGAGAATTTTATAACATTCTCAATCTTTTCTGCATCAACTGCAGTACTCACGCTGTTTGTCTTTTTTTCACTGGAAATCTTGAGATGAATATAATGACCTCAACTTGCCACATTGCCTTCTCATCTCTATAAATACTTTTCATATCATAGCAGCAGCATAATCCCGATCTCACAGACACCAAGCAGAATTTTAATCTGCTTTTTGCCTCTTGCCTTTAACGTTCTGCAACTTTATCGATCCAACCTTTCTTTTCTTTGTGTCTAGTCGATGGTCAAGAGAAAACTGTAGGCAGAAGAAAAAGCAGCCCTGTTCTTCCTGATAAACCTCTTTAAGCACTCGAGTCAGTTAAAAATTCATGTCTGGAGCAGTTGCTGGCAAGTGATTTGTAACCTTTTAATCCATTATCTCCTTTGACATATTTGTCTTTAAAGGCCAGTAGCTTTCAGGTTAAGGTTTCAGAGCTTACCATGTATTAGAACAGGATAAATCCTGTGAGCAAACTGCAAGATTTTCCCTTATCTACACCACAGTATTTATTTCTTAGAAACTGCAGGCCCGAATATTCTACGTAAAGATAACCCCAGATCGCTTCTTCCGGTATTCTATTTGGTCCACTTTTCATCTGTCGTAGCGTTTTGCCCAGTGCTGGTTCGAGGAGTCTTCTGTCAGGCTTCACCCAACAACCTACACTGTACTTGGACTGAACTGCCCAGCCCTGATCCTCTGTCTCATCTGTTTGACATGACAGGGAGTTTGAATTACGCCTCCTAACAGGTAGACAACATGGGCCATTGTTTAAAAAAAGGACAGAAACAACAACAAAACATTGCATTCATTTGGTGCCTTTAAAATCATAAAACATTCCAAGGCCATTCAGAGGGATGTCATCAATTAAGATATGACGCTGAGCCACATAAAGAGATATTAACAGAGGGGACCTAAAGGCTTGGTCTAAGAGGTAGATTTTAAGGAACACCTTAAAAGAAAAGAGAGTAATAGAGAAATGGAGAGATTTAGGGAGGGAATTCCAGACCTTAGGGAATGGCCACCCTCACAGATATAAAAGAGTTGACCCTGTTGTATTCTGAAACCTGACCACCAGTTCTCTCATGCTGTCTATGTAGTTGGGTTGCAAGTGGTCAGTTCCTAAATCAATACATCAGAGGTGAAGACTGCAGACTTGGACTCAGTATTGGGCTGAGGTTTTGGCCTGGTCTAGGTTTGAGACTGCCCAAGGTCTGGTGGGATCAGGCACTGGTATGCCAGGCTAATCTGAGGCTGAGAATGTGCTGAGGATAAAGAGTGGATGTGCTTTGAAGGGAATGGCCTAATTGGCTCCAATATCAAATATACTTCAAAAATCCCTAGAAAAACTTGTCACTTCTTATACGTCCTCCTCTTTCATATAAAACCCATAACATAGAATTTACAGAATAGCATAATTGGCCCAATTATTCTATGCCTGCCTTTATGTCTCAGATGAATCTACACCCACTACCTTATTTCCTCTAGTTCTATCTGCATGATCTTCTATTCATTTCCCCATCATGACCTTATCTAGCTTCCCCTTAAATGTATGTATATTATTCACCTCAATTAGTCCATGTGGTAGCGAGCTCCATATTCTAATCACTTTCTGGTTAAAGACTGGGTCAATTAGTGACTATCCTATACTTGTGAACCCATAGTTCTGGTCTCACCGCAAGTACAAGCATCTCCTCTACTTTCGACCTTTCAAACCCTTTCAAAATTTTCAAGGCCTCTCACTTTTCCCTGTTTCAAAGAAAAGTGCCCCAGCCTGATTTATCTTTCCTGATAGGTACAACCTCCCAGTTCTGGTATCACTCTTGTAAATCGTTGCTGCCCTTTCACCAGTGCCTCAATATCCTTTTTGTAACTTGGAGACTAGAAATGCTGTTGGTCACTTCAATGGCTTTATCAATCTGTACTCACACTTGCGTGGAACAATGTGTTTTGTGGTCTGTCTCATGGCCTAATCTATACTGGGAAGGTTTCCCTCTACTCCTAAATACTCCTGGCTCAGGCAGGGTACATCAAAACTACTTTATTTACATTATATGCATGATGAACGGTTAGGTAAGTACATCTTTCTTGTGTTCCAGCTGCTCTGCTTCATCTCTAGCATATGACTGCTAATGTCACTGTTACAGACAGGGTTGTAAAGAAGGCATATGGAATGCTCTCCTTCATTGGCAGAGGCATAGAATATAAAAGTAAGAATATAATGTTGGAATTGTATAAAACACTGGTGAGGCCACAACTGGAGTATTGTGTGCAGCTCTGGTCACCACATTACAGGAAGGACTCTGGAGAGAGTGCAGAGGAGGTTCACAAGACTATTGCCAGGGTTAGAAAAGTGTAGCTACGAGGGGAGATTGGATAGGTTGGGGTTATTTTCCTTAGAACAAAGAAGGCTGAGAGGTGACTTGACTGAGGTGTACAACATTATGAGGGGAATAGATAGAGTGGACAGGATAAAATTGTTTCCCTTGGTGGAGAATTCTAGATTCAAGATAAGTGACAGAAGGTGTAGGGGGGACATAAGGAAGAACTTTTTTACGCAGAGGGTAGTGGGTGTCTGGAATTCGCTGCTCAAGTTGGTGGTGGAGGCAGAAACTCTAAACTCTTTTAAAAAGTACCTAGATCTGCACCTTTAGTGCCGTAAGCTGCAGGGCTATAGGCCGGGTGCAGGAAGGTAGGATTAGAAAGGGCACCTGGGTGTCCTCGGGCTGAGATGGACAAGATGGGTTGAATGGCCTCCTTCTGTGCTGTAACTTTTCTATGGTTCTATGGTTCTATGGTACATCATGATAGATATCAGTGTCTCATTACCATAACTATTAATCCATTATAAAACACAATGCAACTGAATCCATGGCTCGCTCTGTTCATTTAATTTTTTTATTTGAGTATCTGCTCCCAACCCTTGTTTTCCTCATATTTATCCAAATTAAATTGTATCTTTCACCTCTCTGTCCATTCCACTAATCTATCCTTGTGACGGTTTTTGTCACCCTCCTCACTATTTGACTCACTACTTTAGCATCATCAGTAAATTTCAAGATTGTTTTCCCTACATTGAAAACAGAAGTGGAACCAGCATTGATCCTGGCATTAGATCCCTCTCCAAGCTGAACGATATCCACTTACCCTAACTCATTCTTTCCTGTCAGCCAACCAGCCTTCTATCCACATTGTATTGCTGCTTCTTGCAACAGAACTGCCGGAGTTTACTGATCAGATCTCTTGTGGTCCAGTTTATTAGAAACCCTCTGAGAATCCATGTACATATCATCAACTTTACTCTCTTTATCTATCGAATTAGTCACTTACTCAAAAATAGATAAAAATTGTCAAACATGAGTTGCCTTTAAGAAACCCATGCCTGCTGTCATTGATTAACTGATGCATTTGCAAATGTTACTTAATTTTACCTTTAATTGTGGATTCTAAGAGTCTGCCCACAAATGATGTTAGACCATCTGGTCTACAGTTACGCACTTAATTCTCTCTCCTTTCTTAAACAGAGGTATTTCCTGGATAGTTTTGATTCCCTTGGCACAATTGGTACAGCCAAGGAGTATTGAAAACTTGTATTCAGAGCCTCTTTTATCTCCTCTCTGATTGCTTTCAATAGTCCAGGCACACGCCATCAAGCCCGACTGCATTATTCACTCTGAGTTTTGTTTTCTGTCTCAGAACCGGTTCCTGTTCTCTTCCTCTCGCACACGGACATGCTCACTTCCATAAACCGTGTCAGCCTTGGCTCAGTACACCTAGGGAAAATTGAAGGTATATATAGCGCTCTCACTTCTGATTCAGAAGAGGATGAATTTTATGTCCCGATGGTGCACACCAGCATTGACCCTGGCATTAGATCCCTCTCCAAGCTGAACAATATCCATTTGTGCACCCAACCCGATCGGATGTATAATAGAGCGTGATGATGCCGGGCAAGCATCCTGACTTCGTCATGCACTCACGCGATATTTTGGTCAACGGGGGAGCGCACGAGTTGGCAGTGTGTCCGCCAACAATTAAGAGGCCTATTAAGGCCCTTAAACAATCAATTTATTTCTATGTTTCACTGCCAGTACAACTGTTCAGTTGGCGGGTGGGACAATAAGCCAGGTGGCCTTTGCATTTTTAACAAAATCTCACCCATGGGCTGAATGATGTTTCCAATGGTACATAAAAATCCAATAAAATTTTTTTAATGTCATTTTTAACCTACCCCTGTTCATATGACTGAGTCACATGTGGGGACATGTTTGTATAATTTCCAAAATCTTTATTTGTGTATGTCCAATTCTTCAGCTCCCTGAGGCGGCTCTGTGCCCTCAGAAAGCTTTCAGTGCACACTCCCCCGCGCAGGCGCAGACCTTACCGCTCGCCTTTCTCCTGCCCCTACCCCGGCATCGCTCAGCTTTTCAGCCCGCCTTTCTCGCTGGCTGGCCGTTAATTGGCCAACCAGCGTGAAGTCGTGGTCAGGGGCCCACCACGGGTGGTGGAGCGTTCCCCAGCCCTCTTTGGGCCTGCCTACCGCACCTGCCCGACGACCTCAAAATGCTACCCAGGGTTGTAGATCCAAAGTCCCACTCTCAGAACTGAGACATAATGAACTAGGCTGACATTCCAGTGCAGTAGGGTCCACCTCTTGACTTCTGCAGTTGAGTCCAAAGGAAGGCAACTGAGCGCTATAAGCTTGGCATTGTCTTGGTCATGGTAAGATGACATATTTAGGTATCATTCGCCTTTGGACTCCACTCCAGATTTTTTTGTCATGGTTTACTCCCTTAGCCCTTAACTCTCCCAAGGTATATCCACAAGGCAGTGGGGCTGTTTGCCCATAGTTGAGTGCCAAGGCATGTCCACACGCCAGTGTGTCTGCAGACAGCATTTTTGGGGGCCAAACCTCTGAGTTCCGTTGAAACTTTAGCCTGGGGCCATGGTGCATCCAGTTTCCATGTGTTGTCACGAGGAGGCACAGCTGAAGACTTGCTGATGGAGATGTTGTGTACTGACAGGAAAGGACTTACACATTTGGCTCTCTTTTTCGCATTGCTGCTAGCCAGTGGTGTAGGCTGAAAATGAGAAGCAAACTAGCACACAAATGTAGAAAGCATGCTAACACTCTCCACCTACACATTAGGTGCATCAATCTCCTGTACTCAAGGGAATACAAGCAAAGCTTATGGAACTTGTCTCCATAATTTGACACCATAAGACCATAAGACACAGGAGCAGAAATTAGGCCATTCGGCCCATCGAGTCTGCTAAGTTTCTCAACCCGATTCTCCCACCTTCTCCCCGTAACCTTTGATCCCCTTACCAATCAAGAACCTATCTATCTCGATCCAGTATTATTCTGGCAAATCCACACTGCAACCCCTCCAGGGCTTATATTACCTTGCTTGGATACAGAGTCCAGGACTGAACACAGTGCTCTGGCTGGTAGTCTCAATAAAATTCTGTACAACTGAAGCATAACTTCCTCCCCTTCACATTCTAGCCCCCTTGCTACAAAGACCAATATTCCCTTAGTAATTTTGATCACCCTTTATACCTAGGAAGCAGTATTGGGTTGCATTCTATATAACATTTCTCACTTTGTCAACATACGTGACCTTTATTCCAGTTTATCCACCTACCTTTATATTGAAAAGCAGAATTGCCTTTTCCCTGCATTGCAGACATTTCAATTTTAAACAACATTACACAGAATATGCTGAGACACTTAAAAGTATGTAAGGTTTGAGCAACAGGTCTTTTTCACAGTGGCTCCAAAGAAAAAATGCAAATTCCAGGGACAACATGAAACAGCTTACAGAATGGAAGTGAGGAGCAATTTTATACCTCCCACTGAGATTGCCAAATATCTTTAAAAAGTGTGGACACACCTGAATGTCAATTGAGCCAAATCAGCTATTGAATGAAATGCAATCAGAAAGGAATATATGCAGAAGGCTTGGAATCGCATTTTGAGGCAGTTAAGTTACTGCTAATATCTATGTAATATTCATTTGTAGTTAATTCCGCAAATTAAGAACAAGAGGGGGAGGGGGTGCAACATTGGGCCCGATTTTCATCCTAGAGACAGGGAGCGGAAAGTTTCCCAGCTCAGCCTGCCCGCCTGCCTCAGGAGATAGCGCCTGCAAAGACAGGAGTTTCATTCCAATGGGGTTGGGGGTGGGGGGAGGGGGTGCTAACAGGAGCTGCCTCCGGAAAGAGTCTGAGTTTGGATACAGCTACAAGGGCTGCCAAGTGTCGGGCAAGCTGTTTAAAAGGTCTGGTCCAGCTGTAATAGTGACAGCAAAACAAAGAACAGCTCTCTAGCTCTCACCCCTGAGAGCCCCTCACACTCCACACACTCCACATGCCCCATCCATGCCAACTCATGTCATCTCATCACCTCACTCACTAACCCCCCACCCCATGGTCCCTCATACCTTCCATGCCAAGCTATGCCCCTCCGCCCACCCATAATGATGCTTGGCTGAGAGCCCAGACATCCATTAGACTGTTGAAACTGCAGCACCCCAGGGGAAACATTTCATGATTGACAGCTGTTGCTCTCTGATCTATTCTGTCAATTGCACAATGTTTATTTACACAAAATAAAAAGGTTTCAAAGGCTTGCAGTTTCATCTATTGATACTTTAAAGGTCTAGATGATTGACACTTTTATGGTGTTGTCGTGAAAGGAGTTTTTTGTCAGAAAGTATAAAGTTATGAATGAATGACTGTTTTTGTTAAAGCTTTTTCACACATCCTATTGTTACTATAGGGTTCATTGGTTCTGTACGGACTGTATGGTGAATGAATGGAGATGGATGTGCCATAGCTTGACCTGGAGGCCATGAGGGGATGGGTGGAGGGGGTGGGTAGTTGGAGGGGCATAGCTTAGCATGGGGAACCATGGGTAAGGCTTTTTGAACTTACCTTTCAAAAGGTTCCCTCATCCAGTCTATGGTTCATGACACCCCTGAGGTGACATGAACCATGAGTCTTTTAAACCTGGCCCAACTACATGAAAATTGTGGACAGCTAGGAAATAGAACTGGCCAAGTTGGGAGTGCAGGATGCTGGCTTACGAACCGCACCAGCCCATGCTCTTAGCCCGCATTGGTAAAAATTGGAGGTGCTGGGAATGGGGTTGGGAATCTCAGAATCGGGTCCCGGCCGCCATTCTTACACCTCCAAAGAGTGTCCCCGACTCCTTGAAAATCAAGCCCATTGTCTTAAAATTAGAGCCAGGTGTTGCAGGACTGAAACTAGAATGGATTTTCTCACACCAAGGATAAAATCTGGAACTGTTTCCCCCAAACTATTGTAAAATGTGTGGACAATTGAAACTTTCAAAACTGAAATCAGTAGTCTCTCTTAGGTAAGATTATTGAAGAATATAGAGCCAAGGGGAGTGAATGAAGTTCAGGGATAGATCTGACATGGTCTAACTGAATGGAAGGGAGCAGTTTCGAGGGGCTGAATAGTTTCTTCTTGTTCCTTTGTTGCTAGAATTAGGGAAATATTTTTGACAATATATTCTCCCTTAGTTCCAGAGATACACAGAATCTATTTTTCCTGATGATATAAAGCGGAGGTGCAAATTGTGAAAGCTGAGAATTACATCAGTATTCAAAAGGATTTTACAAATGGAGTTCTACTCTCAGCTGAAGAATTATAACACCAGTCCTATTGTGCTTGATGTCTTGGTCACATAATGCAGGCATTTGTGAATGTCTCCTTTACCCAATAGTATAATGTGGCCTTTACACATTCACAAGATAGATTTACAAAGTCCACTTGAGGCTCTTGTACAATCAGACGGTGCTGATAGCTAATACAGAATGTGGAATGGGATCAATACACCACATCAAGTGTCACATACAGAATATGGAATGAATGAATCACTACATTACACATTGCAATACAATATCTGCATAGTTCCCACAGGAACGTTAGAGAAAAAGTGCTCCATTTATTTTTTTTTTGCAACTAACAGTGACACCTGTCACCAAGGGAAACTGTATTGACATTTTTGCTGTCAGCTGCATGGGAGTGTTTTCAGGGCCCATGGTTATACACTGAATACAATATGATGAAAACATATTGTGAGGCCATTCCAATATAAAATTGGAAGCATAAACTTTCCTGATACTTATACACTGATGTGGCAAACAACTATTCTCACCAGCTTGCTCCAATGTTATAATGAAGGATCCGTTTCTGAGAAGTAATAAAAGCTCTATTAAAAGCCCACTTTGGTTTTAGAAAAAAAATGTTGAAATTGTGTTACTAGAGATTTAAGGTTTTGACATTTGTGTTACAGATTGATGATCCTGCTTATTAGACTACAGCAACAACTTGCATTTATATAACACCTTTAATGTAGGAAAACATCACAAGACACTTCACAGTAGGGTTATGGAGCAAAATTTGACATTAAGCCACATAAGAAGAGATTATGACAGATGACCAAACGTTTAGTCAAAAAGGTAGGTTTTAAGGAGCATCTTAAAGGAGGAGGAAGGGGTAAAGAGGCAAAGAGTTTTAGGGGACAAACTGCAGAGTTGGGGCCAAGGCGGCTGAAAGCACGGCCACCAATGGTGGTTGATGAAAATCCAGCTTTTTAAATATTATTTCATGCGATGAAGGCATCATTGACCATCCCTAATTGCCACTGAGAAGGTGTTGCTGAGCCTCCTTCTTGAACCACTGCAGTTCATGTCGTGTAGGTATGCCTACAGTGCTGTTTGGAAGGAAATTCCAGGATTTTGACACAGCAACAGTGTAGGAACAGTAATATGGTTCCAAGTCAGGATATGTGTGGCTTGGAGGGGAACTTACAGATGGTGGTGTTCCCATGCGTCTGCTGCCCTTGACCTTCTAGGTGGTAGAGGTTGTGGGTTTAGAAGGTGCAGTTGAAGAAGGCTTGGTGAGTTGCTGCAGTGCATCCATCAGTGATGGAGGGAGCGAATGTTTAAGGTAATGGATGTGGCACTGATCAAACAGGTTGCTTTTTCCTCGATGGTGCTGATCTTCTTGAGTGTTGGTGCTGCACTCATCTAGGCATGTGGAGAGTATCCTATCACACTCCTGACTAACTCACTTCCTGACTGCCCAAAACATAATGGTGGACAAGCTTTGGAGAATCAAGAGGTGAGTGACTCTCAATAGGGGGAAAACTCTCTGCTGGTTGGAGTCATACTTAGCACAAAGGAAGATGTTGTGGTTGATGGAGGTCAGTCATCTCAGCTCCAAGCCATCCCTGCAGGAGTTCCTCAGGATAGTGTCCTCGGCCAAACCATCTTTAGCTGCTTCATCAAAGACCTTCCTTCCATCATAAGGTCAGAAGTGGGGATGTTCGCTAATGATTGCACAATATTCAGCACCATTCATGACTCCTCAGATACTGAAGCAGTCTGTGTCCAAATGCAGCAAGACCTGGACAATATCCTGGCTTGGGCTGGCAAGTGACAAGTAACATTTGCACCACACAAGTGTCAGGCAATGACCATCTCCAACAAGAGAGAATCCAACTACTGCTTCTTGTGTTCAATGGCATTACCATCGCTGAATCCCCCACTATCAACATCCTGGGGGTTACCATTGACCAGACACTGAACTGGACTAGCCATATAAATATTGAGGCTACAAGAGCAGGTCAGAGGCTAGGAATAGTGCAATGAGTAACCCACCTCCTGACTTCCCAAAGCCTGTCCACCATCTACATGGCACAAGTCAGGAGTATGATGGAATACTCTCCACTTGCAGCTCCAACAACACTCAAGAAGCTTGACACCATCCAGGACAAAACAGCCTGCTTGACTGGCACCACATCACAAACATTCACTCCCTCTACCACTAACGCACAGTAGCAGTGGTGTGTACCATCTACAAGATGCACTGCAGGAACTCACCAAGGCTCCTTCGACAGCACCTTCCAAACCTACGACCACTACCACCTAGAAGGACAAGGGCAGCAAATAGATGGGAACACCACCACCTAGAAGTCCCCTTCCAAGTCACTCACCATCCTGACTTGGAAATATATTGCGGTTCCATCACTGTCTCTGGGTCAAAATCCTGGAACTCCCTTAACAGCACTGTGGGTGAACCAACACCACATGGATTGCAGCAGTTCAAGAAGGAAGCTCACCACCACCTTCTCAAGGGCAACAAGGGATGGACATTAAATGCTGGCCCAGCCAGCAAAGCCCACATCCCGTGAATGAATAAACAACAAGGATTCCCAGCCTTTGACCTGTTCTTGGTCGATGGTAACCCTCAGGATGTTGATAGTGGGGGATTCAGCAGTGGTAATGCCATTGAATGTCAAGGGGAAGCGGTTAGATTCTCTCTTGTTGGAGTTGGCACTTGTGTGGCATGAATGTCACTAGTTACTTCTGGAGAATGTCTCCAATTAACTTTTTTAAACAGTGTTTTCTGAACATCCATTATCATTCCTGAACATTCCTTATTACACTAATTATGCCTTTTCAAAGGTCATTCATGAAAGCACCTCTGATCTTTCTATGGATCCTACCACGCCAACCTTGGGAATCATGGTAATCATTTTTGTCAATCTTCACCCTCAATACAAGTTACTTTTGATGTGGTTTACTTGAAAAAACAACAGCAGCTGAGAGATTCTTTGCACTAATTCTTCATTATCGTTACGAGTTTCCTTCTGAACATCTAATTAGTTTAACCTGCATAGTGCCAGTCTCTTTTCCGCTAAACTGGTTTGAAGAATTGAGGAGCATTGTGAGATAGCTAAGAAAGTAAACCTGCAGCAGGTGCAAGCGGCACATTATTTTGGTCCTGAGGAAAACCATTAGTTCATGACTTAATAAAAAAATGAACAGATAGGACTGGATGCTATTTCATTTGGAATTTGGTAAGAAAGTGGCAGGAAAGAAGATTAGATAGTAGGTCTACTTCCAGTTCACCACCTCAATCTGAATTTCCCTCCCTCTCTATCCAAACATGCCAGTCCCAGTTTGCCCTTTTCCCAACCATCACATGCAAGGACAGGCAGGAGACCACAGCTCATCCCTCTCTCCTGTCTATGCCTGGCTCAGCTGTTCCTGGGATCAATACCCCCCATATCCACGTAAAGCCTAGAGGTAGCCCCTGGATAGCAGCAGGAATCCCCTGAATCAATGGCAATCCTTGTAAGCGGTGCCCTCTCCTTCCATTTTGCCTTATCAGTTGAAGGCCTCAGCTGAGGACTTGGGGGCTCCTCCATCCCTTTAATGTGGCTTCCACACCTTTTAGTGCTGCAGCGCTGCTCAGGTTTTACTTGAGGCCGCTTGCCAGCTGCCACTGGCTCCCTGGAAATTCTGCCACCAGCCAGCCACAGTGATCTTCCCTTGACCCATAGAACTGAATTGTGGTAGGGTCATTGTAGGGTTGGCATCCAAGGTACTCTCTTCCCTGAGCCTGTAGCAGCTTAATCCATGCTAGATAAAATAACATCAAAGTGCATTTGAATCCAAAAAGCGGAAGGGTTTCATTTATGCAAAAAACAAAATAGCTGAAGGACTTTTAGATGGTGGAAGATCTTTGAGCATTGCAATGATTTCTTGGGATAGATTGCTTCATAATGCACACAATTGCCTTATAGTGCTACTTGCCAATTGCAATATAAATCCCTTATAATACTCTCTTGTGAGCCACATAGCAATATTATGCTGTACTCATGACAATAGTTTTGCACAGTTTTCAATCAATGTAATTATGCCAGGGATTTAAAAAGTGTGAGATGTTAGTGCATATAAAGCTTAGTTTGCTGGGTCTCTTGATGAAATATGTGATATTTGTAACATTATAAGCCCCAGCAATTTAAATTGCATCTACATTACTTAAAAATAGTCACAATTCTACATTGTGTGATATTAGGAACAGTACGGCAAGCCTTCATAGAAATTTACAGCACAGCAGGAGGTCATCGAGCCTGTGCTGGCGCTTTGAGAGAGCTATCCAATTAGCCCCAAACTCCTGCTCTTTCCCCATAGCTCTGCCATTTTTTCCACTTCAAATATTTATCCAAATCCCTTTTACAAGCTATTATTGAATCTGCTTCCACCACCCTCAGGCAACATATTCCAGATCATTACAACTCACTGCATTTAAAAAATCTTTGTCTTCCCCTCTGATATCTTCCCAAAAGATAAATATTTCAGAGACATCACAGCATCCCAATTCTATTATCCTATATCGTAAGATTTGCAACTGCTTATGTCTCATTCACCAATGGAGACAATAGACTAAGCATCCTTTCCTAGGAAATGTGTTGATGAGATCAGCTCAAAAGTATTGATGAAAATACCTCTGCCAGCACAATTTGTGCTCATTGGTTCCTACAGCATACTCTCTAGTGTTGGATACAAAAAGTGGAATGATGGAATGGATCAATACACCACAGCAAGTTCACATCATGAGTCAGATGCAAAAGCTGGGTTGATCAGTATGCAATGCCCTGCAAAACAGTTTTGTGGAGAGGGTCTGGTTCATATATAAATACTGATCTAAAGTCAGAGGTAGAATTGATTTTTTTTGCACTTGCAAATAAAAATGGCATCTGTTATCAAGGGATGCTTGAACCTCAGAGAGTTGGTATTGTTAGCATTTGTATTGCAACAGAAGTGTCAGGTTTGTACCAGTTTGCCACAACAATGCAATGCTGGCAGCAGCCGTGCGCAGTTGCACAGAGACTCCAATTTCATATGAAAGGATGATGGCTAGTTTATTTCCATCAGCTCTTTCCAAGTTCAGGCCAGCTAAACAGCAAGAGACTAAGCAATGAAACAGGTAGCGCTTCCTGCATTAATCCTGTGATCAGCACAATGATGCACTTGGCCTAAGCCTCTCATTTGAAGGTCAGGCAATCTCGTTGACTATAATAGAGGTTGTGTCCATGACGGGATGGACATGCTACACTTTTGGGGCTGACTTAAGATAAAATCTCAATCAGGGATCATCCTTGAAAAGTTCCAACCTGTATTTCACGTAGGCTCACCATATGGCACACTCACCCATTGAGACCTCGGGGAACTAAAAAGCAGCATCCATAATTATATTTTCTGCATGGCTCATGTGCAAATGTTGCATTACACTGGTTATGCAACTTGCCATATAAATGAAACATTCAGGAATTACTGCAACGAGTTTTTGAGTCTAGCGCTAATCTCTTTTTTTTGTCAAACTGAACTAACAAGTATGGATAATTCATCTGCTTTTCCTCTGAACATCACAGAAAAAATATCATAATGTATAGAAATGCAGTGCCCAGTAATGCATGATGCAGCTGTTTAAAGCTTCTTCAGTGATATTCTGTGTCCAATCTTAAGGCCACACCAGTAAAAGAGATTATACACACCAGCATCACTCAACATGAAGGTTTCACCTTTTTAATCACACATAACTAATTTCCCATTAAATACTGTAAATACCCTTCATCAAAGGCCGCTGATTAAAATGGCCTTCAAAGACTACTTGAATCTAAATTTCAAACATATGTTCAACAGAATCCCTTGAACAGCTACATAGTGTGGAAGTATTTAGAAGAGAACAGCCTAACTGCTGAGAAAATTGTTACTTAGATTATACATGAGAAAATTAAACCAGCAGGAGGACAGAAAGGATAGTGCTACGCACTGACATAGCATTTTCACTGTAAAATTGAAGCTAATGCAATGACGTTTGCCTTCCATTTGATTATCTGCTCTAAAGATGCCTTATAAGGCTCTGTGGCAAATTTTGATTGATATTGGTCCTGTGATGGGACACTTTTCTATGTCAAAGGTGCTATAGAAATGCAAGTTGTCCGATATATATATAATGTGGGCCCATTTTGGCAGAGTTGGGCTGACCCTGGTGCCATTTAAAAACAGTGGGTGAGACATGATTCCGGAACTCCCACCCATATTCCCGGCACTGGCAGTTTTTACTGGCGCGTGATAAGGGTGCGGGTTGCGAGCCCACACCCTGCACTCCTGACCTGGCCAGCCCCATTGCCGGGGTAAGCATCGCACAGACCCCCATAGTTTTCGTGGAGTTGGACCAGCTTCTCCACAACACGTGACTCAGGCCCCCTCAAAGAATCATAAACCATAATCTGGATTCAGGAATCTTTTAAAAGGTAAACTTAAAAGATCTTACCCATGCCCCCATGCCCTCCATGCCATCTTCATGGCTTCCATGTTCCTCCATGCTCCCATGCCCCTTCATTCCCTCTATACTACCTCCTTGCTTCCTGTGCCCCATCCAGGCCCGTTCACCCAGTTTGCACTATTTAGAAGGAGCCATATCATAACCATGTCAAGAGTTGAATTGCTGAGGGAAAAACATCAATTCAGAAATCTCTTTGATAAAACTGCTGATGCTACAACCCTATGTAAGTGTCAATCAGACAGGGCCATTACAGAATCAGTAACTTTATCCATTTCACACCTCTTCATCTTGCCCAAATAAAAATACAGACACTGACAAAAAAGATCACAGAAAGGCGTTATTATAACTTTATAAAGGTGTTAATCAAGCAAAGTAAACATGCCACTTCTGTTTGTTCAAACAGACCCCCATTGAGCTAATGCACTTGTGAGTCTTGGAGATCTGCTGCGCATTCATAATGATCCCAGGTGGAGAACCAAATGTCTGGGCATCTCTTTCTGCTGATACTGTTCCTCCATGGCTACCTACAATCTACTTCTGGGTTGGTGGGCCTGACTCTTTTCTAACCCTGCTTCCCCAGAGTGAAAATTGTGCATAACAGAGCCCTTTAAACTGATGTGGGGCTGCTGAGTCGGGAAATTTCCCAATGTGAGCTACCCACCTTGGCAGCTGAAATTCGGCCCCTTGTTTTTGGTGGCAACTGTAGAATCACATCGTTCAAAGTCATCACAGCTTTGGCTTCAGAGAAATCACACTTTAGGGTTTTAGAAGAAGGAAACCATTTAAACAGTGCTTTTCACAACCTCAGGATGTCCCAACACACTTCACGGCCAATGAAGTACTACTGACATGTGTTCACTGCTGTATTCTAAGAAATATTTTATTTGCTCAAATAATCACCTATTCCAATCAAGTACCTAATTGGTTGTGTGTAAATAAATGAATAGAAACTCTAGGAACCTGTGGGGAGCAAGTCACTGGGAAAGAACTGAGCAATCAATCTCTCAAAAAATGTTTTCAAGGCTATAATTCATGAACCGGCAAGAACCACTAAACTGAACAATCAAATCACACAAAAAATTTATTCAGATGCTATTTTGCTCCTCAATTCAGTTCAATGTCCACACAAAAAAAACACACAATAGACACATTCACAAGTTTATATCATTTCAGGAAATAAATCATTAAAATTACTGTTCCAAATTCAACTCTGCCATGGAAAACCTTTCAAGTTCAGTCACTTGCGTAAGCAATCAGAGACTCTTCCTTTTATGGGAGTTGATTCATGCTACCTTATGTTAGTGGTAACAATGAAACCTCTTTGTGATCTGAACCAGAGCTCCATCCTTTCCTTTTCATGTGCAGTTCCTCAATCTGTTGATGGCAGAATGAGTTAAACAAGATGAGGCGAAGCTTGGTTTGAATCACTCAGCTGCTTTGTTCCACTGTAGGACAAGCATTCAGAGTAATACTTGGGATAAGATTCACTTAGTTCAATCAATGCAGCCTGGCTTGCTCAACTTAAACTAAGTTGCATTCTGTCCAAATTCAACAGTCCGTGACTGGCAGTAACAAGCCCTCTTTTGTCATTCAGGAAAAGATCGTGCACAGTTTCTGGGCTGGATCCTGCTCCAGGTAGCAGGGACACTAGGAGGAGGCAAAGCAAATCCTTCGAACTCATTAGTGAATGCTGGAGGGGATGGGGCATGAGAGGATCTGAACCCACAGGTGGTTGAAATTGTCTAAGTGCTAATAAACAAAGGTGACCAGACCAATTCAGAAAGTCCAGATGGAGGAATTGGCAAAGGATGATTGACAGGCCAGAGGGCAAGGTACTGAAGATGAAGCATGCTGTACTTGAGGCTAGTGAGATGTCAGATCCTAGATCTTGCGAGTTCGGACAATGATCTCAGAGGCCCTGCCAGAAACACTGCATCGGAATTATATGAGAACATTGCAAAAGGCTCATTGAAGATGTGTGGCAGAGTCCAATATCATCCAAAAACCATCAGAGCTGTTTTTCCACCATCCCAGGGTATATGGCAGATGCAGTAACCTTTGCACATGTTTCACTCAACAGAGAGGGCCTCCTGATACACAACTGTATATACTGAGAATGATCGTCTCTGGTGAAGCACCTTGGGGGTTGGATTCATCTTCCTCCTCCAATGGATAAATCAAGAAGCTGGGAATCCTCATGTGGGAAACCATTTTGGAGTCTTCACCGTCCCTTTAGGGAAATTCCCCAGTCACAAAAGAAACTTTCAAATGAGAAACAGAGACCCCCAAAATAAAATTTTGACAAAAGGCAAACCCAATGTACAGTAAAAAAAAAAACAGTGTCCAATTGTACAGCTAAACACAAAAGCTAAACCTTTGAGTTCCTGCAATCAGCCTTTTTCATCTGCTGGTCTAATTTTAATCGTATCTGGATCAGTGGAATTTTGAAGATTGAGTTAAAATTTAAGGATTAAAAGTTACCCCATCATCAGCATGTCTGCATGTTAGCTAGGGCACACATCTTACACCATGTCTTACTTCCAACAGAAGTTAGGGCTGAACTGGTGCAAAATTGGCCCTTTAAGTCTCAAATACTAAACATACCTCCACCCAGATAATTCTGCCAAGTTTATGCTTGAGAAAATCATGAGATTTTTTTAGGCAAATTAATTACAACTTTGGCGCTTAAGTTCTGTAAAATGAAAGGAAAATATAACTTTGGGGCCTGTATCTTTCATTACTTCAATATTTCCACTTACAATCATTTGTGTGATATATTGCTTCAATAAACTTCTTGTACTATCTGAAAAACTGCAGCAAGATGAATGGTAAAGATCAGAAAAGCACTGCAGGTCCCTAGCTAGCCATCAAAAAGGCTATGGGAGATCTCATAGACTTTTCTTTAAGATACATGCTAATGGCAATTTCTGGCAATTGCTTCATTGGTTATGATGCAGTACAGCACATCTGGTACTTATAGTTATGACTTGAGTTATTCCAATGACAAGCTGCTGAATTCAACTAGTCCCCAGTTGCAGCGGATTTAAATAATGGTTAGCTCTGGGTGTATTGTGTGGCATAACGTGTGTTGCAAGAAGAAATTTCAGGTTTTTTTCATAAGCAGTGATGAACTCCCTTTTATTTTTTGGCTCTTGCCAAACTCTCTTTATTTGTATTTGTAACAAACAGCAACTTCTAATAAGCAGGCCTGGGTATTCTATAATCTGACTTGCAATCATGGCATGGCAACAATGGGATTAAAGGACAGAAGGATGTCCAAGTTACCCTTTTGCTTTGGTACCATTGCACCAAAGATTGTGTCCTGTCTCCTCTGAAAGGCAACAAGTTGACATACCTTCTAGTTCAGGCTAAAACCGCAAGTCAAATTTATTTGCAAAGGACAATAGTACATAATAATAATATTCAAACATAGCATGTATTCAATGCTTGATTTACAGAAAGCTATAAGTGGTGCTAAAACTTATTTTAAAAGTTCAAACACATAAGACCAAAATCCCTAGGGTCCACTCTGTTGGTGCCAATGCATTGGAATTGAACTCATTCCTGTCTTAGTATAAGTCTGGAGACTCCATCATGCAACAAGGAGACATGGTTATATCCAAGGCCAGAATGGGCTGCCTGCCACAGTACAGCTTTGTAAAGTAGATTGATGAGGTTGAGTCTAAAGAAATGCTAGCTACCATTTCTGGAATCTTCACCAGACACCTCATCTATCCCCTTCTGAAATTAACTATCTTAAGCCCAATAAAGGTTTGGTGCCATTCAGAAGACCTCAAAAGAACTCATGCAGCTCTCCATTGGTGTTAGTTGCTGTCAGGTCTGTCAAGGAAGCCTTGAGTGGAATTTCCAAAGGAAACCCAAGAACTCCCCCCAGTATGCCCTCTTGCCAAAGGAGGAGCAGGTGGAGGATCTGCCTATGTTGTCCCCACTGGAACTTAATGGATCAGCCTGAGGTTGGTGAAATCCTGATGTGGCTGGGTTCCACTCCAAATTCAAGGTCCTCCAGTGTCGATCCGGGTTTCCACCCTCTCCAGCCCAGGAATTTCAGTGTCTTAGAATCCTTTTCATAAGCATAGAGCCATAGGCACTGAAGGAAGCCATTCAGCCCATCAAGTCTGTGCCAGTTCCATCAAAGAGCAATCCAGTGAGTCCCACACCCCTGTTCTCTTCAATCGTTTTCTCCATTCTACTATTTTAACTGAGTCCATGATGAAACTAACATGGACATGTGAGCTCAGTAATACCCTCCTAGAAACTGACAGGCTGGCTGGGAACTGGACATCCTAAGATTGTGATCCTGATTGGCCAGAAGGCCTCCCAGAGTGTCAAATATTTTCTGTGTTTCTCTGACTTGTTTTGAAATGTAGGCCAACTTCTTTGGGAAACATTCAGAAATCAATCCAATCCTTCCACATTAGACATGAAAAAATGTTACTGAGCAATTTTAAATTCATTTGTTAATGTAAAGTAGCCTCTTGAGTGCCTGTAAATACTGTTTTAACTGGGCAGTATTTACATAACTACACACTTTAGTTCATGGAATTAACCCACTGGGAGTTAGATTGTATAGCCTCCATAAATGGGCATTAGAATCACAATGTGCGATTATCCTCTACACGCTGATTGAAATGGAGGCAGCACACCAGATTGGTGTTGCTTGCTCATTAGAATGATTTCTGCAGCTCGTGATGCTGCCTGTGCTGCTCACATCAGCTGGGGGGTGCAAAACCCAGCACAGGAAAGCTAACCTGCACTGCTTAAAATAAGACTGCATCTCTTAAAGGTGAGGTCCATCATGGTTGGAGTAGTTACTAGGAGTCAGGAGGCCCTTGAGACACATGCTCAGAATGCAGCAAGAGCAGATAGCCAGCAGAGTTAGCCCCAAGGACCTGAACACAGTACCGCAAGAAGTTCACTGACAGCACTGGTGACAGCCTGCAGTCTCACAAGACAATAGATTGCACCATGGTGCTCAACTCTGTGTTAAGCATTGCCTGGTGTGGCTCAGGATCTCCACTCTGGCATGGCAGTCTCTGCCACATTTGCCGCAAGGAAGTCAGTGGGCTGAAAAGATGCACGATTCACTAGTTTCTGTTTTCTCTGGGCCCTCTTCACAGCCAGCTGAGCTTCTCGCTTCTGCTCGCCTCTTCCAATGCCCTTCCAAACAGTCAGCATCCAGAGGTCACAATCATCAGCGACTGTCTCCCAGATGTCAGTGCCAATATCTGCCACCTTCATATATCGCTTGCAGGTGTCCCTGTAGCAGAAGCAATGGATGCCCAAGAGGTTGTGACCCAGTGGCCAGTTCACCACACAGAAGGTCTTTCTGTATACGGTCATCATGCATCCAATGAATGTGGCCAAACTAGTGTAGCCACCATTGACTGAGCAATGAGCGTATGCTGATGGAATTAGCATGCTGCAGGACCTCTGAGATGGTGTCCCTGTCCTGCCAGGAGATGCTGAGGATACATCTGAGACAGTGAAGGTGGAAACTGTTCAGCCCTTTCTCCTCCCTGGTATATAGTGTCCAGGTCTCACCACTGTAAAAGAGTGTGCTGAGGGCACAGGCTTGGTAGACTCGCAGTTTGGTGTTCTCAGTCAGGTTGCTGTTGTTCCACACTCACTTACTTAATTTAGATATAACAGCTGCAGCTTTTGCAATGCATCTGTTGATTTCAGCATCAAGTGACAGATTGCTGGTCATTGTGGAGCCTAGATATGTGAAGCTATCAACAACCTCCAGCATCACATTGTCAATGCTGATAGATGGCGGTGTGACAACATCCTGAACCATGACAATTGTCTTCCTGAAGTTGTTTGACAAACCAAACTCTTTGTAGGTGTGGGTGCTGCTGGTGTTGCTCATATGGAATGTTAATATAGCATTGTCAGCGTAGAGCAGCTCTCAAATAAGGACTTGGTGCACCTTTGTCTTGGATCTGAGGCAGGAAAGGTTGAACAGCTTTCTGTCAGTTCTGGTATATAAGTAGACACTCTCTGTAGATGACCTGAAAGCATATGACAGCAACAAAGAGAAGAATATGCCAAAGAGTATCAGTGCCAGAACTCAACTCAGTTTGACCCCACTGCGAATCTCAAAGGGTTCCGATCTTGCAGCGTCATAGCTGACCTTACCCATCATGTAGTCTTGGAAAGAGGAGATCACATTGAGCAGCCTCGGTGGGCAGCCAGTTTTCCCCAGCAGCTTAAATAGACAGCCTCTGCTCAAATGGTTGAATGTCTTGATGAGATGGGTGAAGGTAGTCTATAGTGGTCTCCTTTGTTCACGGCATTTCTCTTGCAGCTGGACTCAGATGATCCTGTCAATTGTAGTTCTTCCAGTTCTGAAACCACACTGGGATTTGGGGTAGATGTGTTCAACCAGGCTCTGCAGTCTGACAGGGGCAACAGAGACAAATACTTTTCCTACGTTGCTCAGCAGGGAGATGCCTTAATCACTGTGGTCGCCCTTGTTCTTGTACAGGGTCACAACCTTTGTATCACACATCTCCTGGAGCAACGCAGAGACAGGAAAGTTCATGCTGATGCTGCAGGATTGCCCATTTCCAGTGTTTGATGAATTCAAGCAATATTGCATCAGCAGCTAGAGCTTTGCACATGGCAGCTGTGTCAATTGTTTTGCGAAGCTCCTCCACTGTGGGTTCAATATCCAGCTCTGCCATGACAGGCAGGCTTTCTCTGCTATCTAGACCTTCCTCAGTGACAGTGTTCTCCTTAGAGTTCAACGCAAAGTAGTGTTTCACCCATCCCTCCAGCTGTTTATTGCAGTCAGTGATGACATCCCCTGTCTTTGTTTTCGATCGAGCCATTTTCTTTGCTGATGGGCCTGTTGCTTTTTTGATTCATTCATTCATGGCCCTAGCATTTCCTGTGTTGAAGGCTACTTGGATATTCTGGCAGAGTCGTAACCAAGTCATTGATGCACCACCTAGCAGTCTGTTGGACTTTACTTTGGGCAGCTCTTTGTCCATTGAGTCTTCTCGCTCAGATGTCTCTTGTAATTAATGAAAAAATACTACTTGGCTTCAATGACAGGTTCCATCACAGTGATTTTACCCTCGAGCCAGTCAGCATTTTTCTGCTTACGTTTCTGATATGTTGAGAATGTGGTATTGTAGATGATGCCTCAAAGTATGTTACCTTTTGCTTCTGTATTCTATGTGGGAATGCTGGAGGGCACCTGTTCAATCAAGTCATGGAACTGTTGTTTTTATCTGGGTAGGCAATGTGGTTGATATTGATAAAATGACAACATTTCTGCTTTGAATGAAAAATCTTCAAAGGTTGCATCCTAACCCTGGTGCACACCAGGGAGTGATCTGTATCAGAGGAAGCACTGTGGCAGCTGTGTGCATTGAGAAAGCTGTTCAGAGAGTCACATCTGGTGATAGTCAGATCCAGCTGTTGTCAATGCCCTTATCTTGGATGTCTCCAGGACACCTTGTGGCATGGTTTGTTCTGAAAGAATGTGTTAGTTACACAAAGCAGCAAAGCTCAAGTAGCCTCTGTCTTCTCTCATTTATCTTTCCCAGGCTATTGAAGTCCAAGGCACGAGGGCCATGCCTCATGATCTGCATCCGCTCTTATGTTGAAATCACCCAGTAAGTTAGATGTTCTGACTTAGGGATTCTGCTGATAGCAGTGTCAAGCTCCTCATAGAACTGTTCTGTCACCTCTGTATGAAGCACAATGTTGGGGGATAGAAACTCATGAGGTTTACTGGCCCTGTTTGAATTGAGAGGCGAATGGAGAGAGCGCATTCTGAATTATTTGTGGGGTGTTCTATCATCAAGAATAGAGAGCTCCTTACAGCGAAGCCTCCAACTTGCTCACATGTTTTCTCTGAGCCCTTCCCCTGCCAGATAAACATGTAATAATTTTCTTTCAATGATCCGCTCTCAATGAGCCTGGTCTCCTGCAGGAAAGCTATGTCAGTGTTTGCCTATCAGGTTCCATGTCAATCACAACAGTCTTGCATGCATTACTGACCAGCTGCATGTCACCTGTCAATCCTGTGCACATGGAACTAACGTTGAAGATTGCTATCAAAGACTTGACACCCCCTTTCTTTTTGTTTGTTCTAAATGTTTGTCTGGTGCGATGGATTCCATCCTCTAGTTGAGCACAGATTCTATGCGCCAAGCACCCATTGAAGTAAAAACAGAAAATGCTGGAAAACCTGACAGCATCTGTGGAGAGAGAAACAGAGTTAATGTTTCGAGTCTGTATGACTCTTCTTCAGAGCCCATTAAAGCACTTGGACCGTGGACCTTACTAGATGGGGCTGCATGACTGGAGGTGGGCAGTGGCTGACCAGTGGGACTCGATGGTCCCTCCCACTATTGGGGACAGCCCATAGCACCCGCTCTCTATGTCAGCTGAGTCATGGTCATCACTCATAGCTGCTGTCTCCCATGATGTGTTAATGCTCTGCAATGAAATGGGAATGTTCTCTCCAGGGCTTGTCTGGGCTAAGTTTAAGGAGACCCTGGACTGCCCAAATGCCAGGGTCCCCCTCTTGACCTTCCTGGCTGAGTCCAAAGGAATGCAAAGCACAATGTTTGGCACTGGTTTGGGTTGCTGGCAAGATGACATATTTAAACGTCAGTCTGCCTTTGGGCTCCAGTCCAGATTTTCTGTTAGGGTTTACTCCCTTACCATTCAGCTTTCCTAAGTTGTAGCCACACCATTCCTTTACACTGTCACAATTTTTTTCATTCATTTACACAATGTGGATGTTGCTGGCTGGGCCAGCATTTATTGCCCATCCCTAATTGCCCTTGAGAAGGTGGTGGTGAACTGCCTTCTTGAACTGCTGCAGTCCATGTGGTGTAGGTACCCACAGTGCTGTTAGGAAGGGAGTTCCAGGACTTTGACACAGCTTCAGTGAAGGAACGGCGAAATATTTCCAAGTCAGGATGGTGAGTAACTCGGTGGCAAACTTGTTGGTGGTGGTGTTCCCATCTATCTGCTGCCCTTGTCCTTCTAGATGGTAGTGGTCATGGGTTTGAAAGGTGCTGTCTAAGGAGCCTGGATGAATTCCTGCAGTGCATCTTGTAGATGGTACACACTGCTGCTGCTGCACGTCGGTGGTGGAGAGAGTGAATATTTGTGGATGTGGTGCCAATCAAGCGGACTGGTTTGTCCTGGGCAGTGTTGAGCTTCTTGAGTGTTGTGGGAACTGCATTCATCCAGGTAAGTAGAGCGTATTCCATCACAAACCTGACTGGTACCTTGTAGATGGTGAACAGGCTTTGGGGAGTCAGGACGTGAGTTACTTGCTGCATGATTCCTGGCCCCTGACCTGCTCTTCTAGCCATAGTATTTATATGGCTAGTCCAGTTCAGTTTCTGGTCAATGGTAACCACCAGGATGTTGATAGTGGGGGATTCAGAGATGGTAATGCCATTGAATGTCAAGGGGCGATGGTTAGATTCTCTCTTTTTAGAGATGGTCATTGCCTGGCACTTGTGTAGCACAAATGTTACTTTTCACTTAACAGCCAAGCCTGGATATTGTCCAGGTCTTGCTGCATTTGGACATGGACTGCTTCAGTATCTGAGGAGTCATGATTGGTGCTGAACTTTGTGCAATCATCAGCGAACATCCCCACATCTGACCTTATGATGGAAAGAAAGTCATTAATGAAGCAGCTGAAGATGGCTGGGCAGAGGACACTACCCTGAGGAACTGCTGCAGTGATGTCCTGGAACTGAGATGATTGGCCTCCAACAACCACAACCATCTTCCTTTGTGCTAGGTATTACTCCAACCTGCGGAGAGTTTTCCCCTGATTCCGATTGACTCCAGTTTTGCTAGTGCTTCTTAATGCCACACTCGGTCAAATGCTGCTTTGATGTCAAGGGCAGTCACTCTCCCCTCACCTGGCATCACAGTGTCCACTTGGCAATAATGCTGAACTAAAAGTCACCACAAAATTCACCAAACCAAATTTATAAGTTAATTCATGCCTTATTGCATGCAGGTGTAAACTAATCACCCTTGTGCATCCCCTTGGTGCTTGTGTTCCATGCGTCTTTGCCTGTCCCAGTGCTTCTTTACAGTGCTATCCCAGCAGCTGCAGCATGGCTGGTGGAAGGCTGTTAAATTTCAGTGGGGAGATTGCAGACACCCCGGAGGATGGCCGAGATAAGCTCTGGGCCTAGAAAGCCCGGCTGTGGATTGTACCTCCTCTGCATAGAGAACAACAACCCAAGCTGGCTGGCTAACAGGCAACAACAAAGGCACTTGCAGAGTGGCAGTGGTGGGAGGATGAACAGCACAAGTGTATTTCAGAGGAAGCTAGATAATTACATGAGGGCGATGTGAATAAGCTATCATAGTGTGAGATGAAATAGGTTTGAAGGAGGCTCATGTGGAGCATAAATAGTGAGATAGACCATTTAGGTCGAATGGTGCATTTCAAAGCTGCAAATATGACATAATTCTATGCTGTAAAAAATATACAGTGGATGTGGATTTCAGTGGAAGAGAATTGGACCAGATCCTCACTGAACAGCACATTTTCAGTGATACAAGATAGCTTAGCTGGGATAGTAACAGGCTACTGAGATTCCCCGGAGCCTTGCTTGATTGCCTTAGCAGACTGGAGTGTCAGCCTAGATTACATGCTTAAGCCTGGAGTGGAATTTGAACTCAGAAACTTCTAATTCAAGAGAGTGCTACCAACTGAACCACGCATGACACCTACGAAGGCATTCATCTGTCCTGGCAATCTAATGCTGAGTATGTGCCACTTACAGGAAGAGCTAGTAGAAGCATGACCTCAACTTCCAACTATGATTTCCACTTCATGAGCATTTCAATTTCAAACTCTCTGAAGCCGACAACCAAACCTGGTTGGATTTTATTGGATTAACCCATTGTTCTGAATCCTGGTATTTGCTGTGTACACCTGAATGGTTTGTGTAGTGGGACAGGAGACACTGGGATAGATAGCATACTTGGCTTCTAGGGAAGATGGATATTTTTCATCCATGTTTTTGATAGGGGAAAATAAGCTGCTGCTCATTTCTCTTACAGCAATGCTGCACAATTGAAGTAACCCCTTATATATGGAGGTATCTGCCGGACTGCTCCAATTAACAGTAAACAGGCAATATTGTCACTGAACAGTCTTCATATAAATCAAGCATTGTGAAATTGAAAGGCTCACCACTGCAGGGCTCTGAGGGTAACTGAAGATGGACAGTGAATGCAGACTTGCTGATGCTGCTGACATCCCCAGAATAAACCTATTTTAAAAGTCTTAATGCGCTCTACACTGTTTAATAAATGATTTTTAATTTGTTCCAGAATGAGCAAATTCACTTGGCAAAATGTAAATTGCATTCACATTTTGAATTTGATACGCTTTGAGTATTTACTCTTAAAGCTTCAAGAACCCATCCTGACCAGCACTGAGCAGGATATCTATGGAATCAGACTGATTGCATTTAAGGTGAGCTAGATAAGCGCACAAAGGAGAAAGGATTAGATTATGCCAAGACATGATGAAGAGGGGTTTGGATGAGGTTGGTGTGGGGCATGAACAACAGAACGGACCAGTTGGGCAGAATGTCCAATTTCTGTACAGTAAATTTTATGTAATTAAGTGATTGCTCCTTTTTAACAAGAAAAGATTGATTTAAAGCTTCAATGTGGCTCCCCATAAATTTGCTTTACTCTAATTAGCTTAATGGAATCAAAGAAAATTACAGCAGAGAATGAGGCCATTCGACCCGCCAGCAATCCAGTTAATCTCACTCCGTGGCTTTTTCCCCACATCCCTGAATTTTCTTATTTCAATTCAGTTCTCCTTTGAAGGCTACTATTGAATCTGTATCCATCACCCTATCAGGCAGCGTTTTCCATACCCTAACCACTTGTTGCATAAAAGGAGATTTTCCTCACGTCACCTCTGGTACTTTTGCCAACTACCTTAAATCTGTGCCGTTTAGTTCTCAACCCTTCAGACATCGGGAACAATGGATGGGATTTTCCAGCCCCATCGCGGGTGAAGTGGTGGCCCAGCTAGAATTCCATTGACTTGCGGTGGGACCAGAAGATCGCGGCGGTGGGCAGGTGTGGAAAATCCCGCCCAATGGATCAGATTTTCTGGCCCTGACACCGGCAGACATCATCGCAGGCGAGATGAGCCGGCTCTCCAAATTCTCCTGTCCCGCCCGCGACCATGCCCGCCAGTGTCAGGGCCGGAAGATCCCAGCCAACGTCCCTTAAGCCGCTCTATCTAAACCCTCTGTGATTTTAAACGCCTCTATCAAATCTCCTCTTAGCCTCCCCTGCTGAGGGGAACAGCCCCAGCTTTTCCAATTTATTCACATAACTGTAATCACCCATCCCTAGAAACACTCTGCGCCTGTTCGAAATTTCAGCACTTCCATCCTTTGTTAAACAGGAGCTGCATTCTGCGTAATGTGCAATCAGCAACACCTTGTTCAAAATTAAAACTTGTTATTATTGAATTTGAACAAGGGTGTCAGACAGAAATAAACCAGGCAACAACTTCCCTTCTGTGTGAAGGGAATATGCAGCTCTTCCCTTGGTGATGAAAAAAGCAGCCATCCATTTTATTTTAAATTGGCCAGTGAGAGTTGCCTATATACAGGCTGCAGTGTGGTGTTTCACAGCCTGTAGTGAAAGTAGATTTGACTTTCCAGAACGTTTTGTATTACAGCAGAGGGACTTGTCATGTGAAATCAGCAGGCTAGTGAAAAATCAAATACAGTAAACTCTCCAGAGCTATCAAGATGAAAAATTAAATGCTTGTGGCTTCGCTAGCTATGGAAAACTCCACAAAAATCAGCTGAAGCGGCTTAAAGGTGAGTTTCAAAAAGGTAATTAAAAAAGATCACTGAGACAGATTCGATCATAAGTTATGTAATTAAGTATTAGTTTAAGGATTCATATTTATAGGCTTTATAACAAGGTGGATTACTTATCTATGGGCATCTTAGAAACCAGCCTTTGGAACTCTGTATCCCAGAGAGCTGTGGATGCTCAGTCACTGAACAGATTCAAGATGGAGTGAATAGATTTTTGGGTACTAAGGGAATTGAGGGGTTTGAGAATAGTGCAGAAGAGTGAAGCTGAAGTGGTAGACCAGCCAAAATCTTACTGAATTGCAGAGCAAGTCCAAGGGACCAAATGATCTACCCCTGCTCCTATTCCTTATGTTTTTACATTCACATAAACAACCCATTAAAGGGCCGAGAACAGGTAATGTTGTTACAAAACAGAAACAAATTTATTAAGGTTCTTGACTATTAAGGGCAGAGATCACATCATATAGAAGACAAGTGTCTTTATTGGTAATACATGGTCCATGTGGTCTCCTGGACTGACTTAAATCACCTGTGGGATTAGCAAATAAATTTCCTGGAATATTTTTCTCCTCTTTGCCCTGGGCTTTATCTCTGATTTTCTTTCTTTGCCTCTTGCATGGCCTCAGGAGAAGGGTACAGGGTTATGCTGTGGTTGGAATACATTTCTGAAGAAGTGTCTAGTTATGATTTCCCAGGATTTTTCCAGTGGTGAACGTCTATTCTCTAGGTGCAAAAGGTCAGGAGAAAGAAATATTGCTAAAAAGAGAAACATATTGCCAAAGTCTTGCACTCATTAGGATAAATGCAAGAATGTCAATTTCAAACAATCACAACAAGTTATGCTACAGGAGAAAAAGATGCTGATCGGTTGACAATTTGATTCTGATTGACTGAGGCATTGCCATGGAGAAAGCGAGATGAAACTGTAAGCTCCCCATACTTCTGATAATTCATAAAAGTCGCAAAGATTGAACATATTTCTTTTGTTTGTAGAGAACAGGCCTCTGCATATGAATGTATGTTACTTTTAGCAAGCATAAATAAGCCACATTAAGAGCTCAGCTGATTATCTTAAATTGGTTGTGAGTGTAGCTCCCGGAAGCATAAGACATGGTCCACCTCAGGTCATGGAAAATAACTGGAGGATTTTCTCTGGCTCTCTGCTGTTTTCTCCATAGCAGGCCTCAGCCAATCAGAGTTGACTTGCCAACCAATCAGCACCCTTTTCTCCTGTACTATGCATTGTTGCGATTGTTTGAAATTTGGCATTCTTGTATTTGTCCTGATGAGTGCAAGACAAAAAGCTTCGGCAACATTTCTCTCTTTTCAGCAATATTCAAGTTCTGTATAACCAAACAATTGAGAAAAAGAAATATTAAAACAAGAACATCTCTGGAACGTGGTTTCCCAAAGGTTGATATCTGGTCTAAGCCTGATAAGGTGGAGCTGGGAAACAATTCTCGAACGTTACTCATAATGATTGGGAACTGAACTTTTGGGCAGGCTTTAAGTTTGTGTTTTAAACAAAGAACTCAATACAGCATTGGATATTTTATATTATGGTGATTTTTTATAGGAAAATAAAGTCTTGTCAATGTAACATCCAGGGCCACATTAGGAAAAAAAGTATAAAGGTGTTGTCAAAGAGCACCCATTGCAGCAGTCAAGGACAACTTGGTCAGTTGAAAGTTAAAGTGCTACACTGAGTCAATGTTGAACTGACCATTCGCTGGTGCTCATATGTATGAGGTTTTGGCTGGATCTTAAAGTAAAGGAGTAGATCTGTGCATGTTTATATGTAATCTGGGATTACTGTGCGACAGTACTACCTGGTTATAAAAACAAAAAACTGCGGATGCTGGAAATCCAAAACAAAAACAGAATTACCTGGAAAAACTCAGCAGGTCTGGCAGCATCGGCGGAGAAGAACAGAGTTGACATTTCGAGTCCTCATGACCCTTCAACAGAACTAAGTAAAAATAGGGGAGGGGTGAAATATAAGCTGGTTTAAGGTGGGGGGGGGTGGTGGAGAGAAGTGGGGGGAGGGTTGTAGGGACAAGCAAGCAGTGATAGGAGCAGATAATCAAAAAATGTCACAGACAAAAGAACAAAGAGGTGTTGAAGGTGGTGATATTATCTAAAAGAATGTGCTAATTAAGAATGGATGGCAGGACATGCAAGGTACAGCTCTAGTGGGGGTGGGGTGAAATAAGACTAAAAGGGCATAAAAGGTATAGATTTAAAAATAATGGAAATAGGTGGGAAAAGAAAAATCTATATAAATTATTGGAAAAACAAAAGGAAGGGGGAAGAAATGGAAAGGGGGTGGGGATGGAGGAGAGAGTTCAAGATCTAAAGTTGTTGAATTCAATATTCAGTCTGGAAGGCTGTAAAGTACCTAGTTGGAAGATGAGGTATTGTTCCTCCAGTTTGCGTTGGGCTTCACTGGAACAATGCAGCAAGCCAAGGACAGACATGTGGGCAAGACAGCAGGGTGGAGTGTTAAAATGGCAATCGACAGGGAGGTCTGGGTCATTCTTGCGGACAGACCGAAGGTGTTCTGCAAAGCGGTCACCCAGTCTGCATTTGGCCTCTCCAATGTAGAGGAGACCGCATTGGGAGCAGTGAATGCAGTAGACTAAGTTGGGGGAAATGCAAGTGAAATACTGCTTCATTTGAAAGGAGTGTTTGGGCCCTTGCATGGTGAGGAGAGAGGAAGTGAAGGGGCAGGTGTTGCATCTTTTGCATATGCATGGGGAGGTGCCATAGGTGGGGGTTGAGGAGTAGGGGGTGGTGGAGGAGTGGACCAGGGTATCCCGGAGGGAGCGATCCCTATGGAATGCCGCCGGGGAGGTGAAGGGAAGATGTATTTGGTGGTGGCATCATGCTGGAGTTGGCAGAAATGGCAGAGGATGATCCTTTGAATGCGGAGGCTGGTGGGGTGATAAGTGAGGACAAGGGGGACCCTATCATGTTTCTGGGAGGGAGGAGAAGGCATGAGGGCAGAAGCATGGTAGATGGGCCAGACATGGTTGAGGGCCCTGTCAACGACCGTGGGTGGAAAACCTCGGTTAAGGAAGAAGGAGGACATGTCAGAGGAACTGTTTTTGAAGGTAGCAGAGGTGAAGGAACTGAGAGAATGGGATGGAGTCCTTACAGGAAGTGGGGTGTGAGGAGCTGTAGTCGAGGTAGCTGTGGGAGTCGGTAGGCTTGTTATGGATATTGGTGGGCAGTCTATCACCAGAAATTGAGACAGAGAGGTCAAGGAAGGGAAGGGAAGTGTCAGAGATGGACTGTGTGAAAATGAAGGAGGGGTGGAGATTGGAAGCAAAGTTAATAAATTTTTCCAGGTCCCGACGAGAACATGAAGCAGCACCGAAGTATTCATCGATGTACCGGAGAAAGAGTTGTGGAAGGGGGCCGGAGTAGGACTGGAACAAGGAATGTTCCACATACCCCATAAAGAGACAGGCATAGCTGGGGCCCATGCGGGTACCCATAGCCACAACTTTTATTTGGAGGAAGTGAGAGGAGTTGAAGGAGAAATTGTTCAGTGTGGGAACAAGTTCAGCCAGACGGAGGAGAGTAGTGGTGGATGGGGATTGTTCGGGCCTCTGTTCGAGGAAGAAGCTGAGATCCCTCAGACCATCCTGGTGGGGGATAGAGGTGTAGAGGGATTGGACGTCCATGGTGAAGAGGAGGCGTTTGGGGCCAGGGAACTGGAAATTGTTGATGTGACGTAAGGTGTGAGAGCAATCACGGATGTAGGTGGGAAGGGACTGGACAAGGGGAGAGAGAAGGGAGTCAAGATAACGAGAAATGAGTTACGTGATTGGAACAGGCTGACACGATCAGTCTGCCGGGACAGTCTTGTTTGTGGGAGGTAGAAGCGGGCCGTCCGAGGTTGGGCGACTATCAGTACTACCTGGTGTTTGCTTTTAATTCCTTGCTGATTTTTAAGTAAATGGCACTTATTCCAGAAATCTTTGTCTAGAATTGTTTATTCCACAAGTCGGAACCCTGTAAATTGTTTGACATAAAAAGGTCTTACATCAGTCAATGAGTAGGTGGCAGGGCAGCACCTACGGCATGACCCACAAGTAAGAGTCCATTTTACAACAGAGTCTATTTACTCAGCAAGCAATGTACGTTTAAACAGCAGACAGAGTCTACTTAAACTGTGTGCTACAGAAAATCGAGCCTTCTTAAACTGTGCACTCTAGCAAATTGAGTCCATTTACTCTGAAAACAGAGTGTATTTTTAAAAAGTCTCTATGAACAGTAAACAAAATCATGATTGAAGCCATAGCAAAGCCTCCCAATAAAAACAGAGGAGACTTCTCCAGAACAATGCAATGAGTGTTGGATAGTTAAATAATACAAAATCAATCCTGTCACTTATAGCAGCGCAATGTTCAGGCGTGGTGGATGAGGGAAATTACTCCATCACCTAGATTCTAAGTGGCAAAAGCAGTGTCACTTTATGTAGCCAATAGTGTGTGGATTGGTATTCTTTTCTGGGACAATGGAAAATAAGGTTTCCCACATTCAGTTTTTGAATTAATAGGTATGTAATGTATTACTTTCATTTATGTTACCAAAAGACGCAGACTTAAACAAACATATTAATAAATTTGAAGATCTGAATGTAACATTTTATTTCCTACGCTTTTAACCTCAGCTCAGTGTGACTTTTCATCTCATATATAAATGCTTAGCACATCATTTATGTCACATTATTTGTGAATGGTAAAAGGTGTTGCAAATGTACTAGATTCATGGCTTTATGAATCATTAGTTACTTTAAAAACAATTTTTTTATTGCCATCATGTTTTACTGCAAATTACAGCAAGGGCAGGATTTATGACTTATTAAGATTACAGAATTAAAGTAGAAGTGTAATTGCTTTGCTGATGAAAGGCAATTGTCACATATTAATGAATGAACGGCATTTAATTTAGATGACAGATATAAAATAGTTTACAACATTTTATGGACAATTCATTAATCGTCCACATCACTAATTCTTGCTTAGTACGATGTTTTTATGTACAGTATTTCTATTTTATGGACTATGAACTTGCATAAATCACTTAGCCAACAAGGAATGTGGCCAACAAGTCACTCAACACTTGCAATTAGGTAAACACTGTAAATGAGCTGTACAAAAGCAATTCATTGGCAGAGAAGCTTTGTTTATAATGCCCTGATTCAAGAATTTATTTTGCCATTGACAGAAAATCTATTAGGTGCCCATATCAGACCTTCTGACTACAGTCTACGGATCCTAGGAGCTGGCCTTTGATTCAAGTTCTTCTGGTGACTAGAAGTCTGATGATTCCCTCACAGTCTTCACTCTCCTGTGTGAATGATCATAATACCCAGTCCGCCCTCAGGACATGAAACAAAACTGGAGGATTTTTGAATGACACTTGAAGACTCTCCAAATATTAAAAAAACCCTTGTATAATTGACAGATTGAAGTAATTTAAACCATATCAACCATATGCACAAAATTATTGTAAATTTAAACATTAACCTAATATAATGCTAACAGGGCAATTCTATGGGGCAATTGCTTCTAGCAGAGGCATTCAACTATGTACAACTTCAATTTGTTTTTCATGCAAGGGTGTGTGAAAATGATCCATCTAGGCTCCTCCCATGTCATATACAATGCTACTGGAAAATTAAAATGTTGAGAGGGCCTCAGCTGTCCCCATTTTAGTTGCACCGGTTTTAGTCATCCTTCCCAATTTCTTGGCCTTTATTCTTGCTTTTCTTTCCCAGCTGAGACTTCTCTAATTATTCTTTACAAGCAGCAGCAGAAGTCCCAGTGAACAGTCTATTTCTGCAGCAAACAGCAAAGCAAACAAAAGCAAAATAGCATGGATGCTGGAAACCTGAAATAAAAGCAGAAAATGCTGTCAATGCACAGCAGGTCAGGCAGTATCCGTGGACAGAGAAACAGAGTTAACACTTTATCAGAACAGAGAAAAGCACACAAAGTCCATTTTCAGTGTCCATTTATAAAGAGCCTCCACAAACTGCAGCAAACAGAAACTACAGCAACATCTCCTAATAAAAGCAAGGTAATTTCTCCAGCAAAATACAGTGAGTGGAGGATAGTTGCATAACACAAATCATGCGAGTAAACTCAATCCCAGTCATTTAAAGCAGTTTGG
Organism: Carcharodon carcharias; assembly: GCF_017639515.1. NCBI lineage: Eukaryota > Metazoa > Chordata > Chondrichthyes > Lamniformes > Lamnidae > Carcharodon > Carcharodon carcharias. Next base: position 27,469,574 of record NC_054476.1, read on the forward strand.
CCTCCGGATACAATGACAGGGGAAATTTTCTAATCACCTTAATTCTAGTAGGCAATAGTGTCAATATATGCAGCCAAGAAAGAAATGGTTAATTTTCCAAGTGTGAACTTCTTTATTTGCTCTCAGGATGTGACTAAACATTGGCATGGCTTCCGTGACAACCAAGAAGGTTTCTGGGCTACTTCAGAAAGCCTTCAATTAACCAGGTAGGTAGCAGCTAGAGTCACATGTGCAGGCTAGAATAGGTAGTGTGCGGCAGGTTCCCTTCCCTGAAGCACAACAGTGGGCCAGTTGTGCTTTAAAATGGCAATCCGACAACTTTAATGTCTGTTCGTGAATTGCCAGATTTCATGATTTGCCATGGTGGGGTTTATACTTACAGTCTCTGGGGTGCTCATCCAGTACAATAACCATTGCACTGACTATGACAAAGGGCGGCACCTAATGTGTTAAAATGCCTTTCCTCTTAAGGACACAGATTGATCTGTCCTTTTCCAAAAAAAAAGAAAAGTTGCTTTGTTTAAAATTGTCCATTAAGTCTTGAAGGGTTTTGATAAAGTGGATGGGGAGAAACAATTTTCACTGGCAGGATACAGATTTAAGATAATTGGCAAAAGATCTAGAAGGGAGATATGGAGAAACATTTTTGCGCAGTGAGCTGTCAGGATCTGGAGTGAGCTGCCTGAAGGGTGATAGAAGCAAATTCAATAGTGACTTTCAAAAGGAAATTGGATAAATACTTGAAAGGGAGAAATATGTAGGACCATATGGAGAAAGAGCATGGGAGTGGAACTAATTGTATCGAGTTGTACACAGTACCAAAATGACTCTTATCAAAGTCACAAATTACATCCTTTGTGACTGCAACAAAAGAAAATTATCTCTCTTTCTCAACCTGTCTGCAGTCTTTGGCACAGTTGACCACATCATCCTCCTCCAATGCTTCTCCACAGTCATTCAGCTGAATCTGACTGCTCTCACCTCATTCTATTCTTATCTATCTAATCATAGCCAGAGAATTACCATCAGTGGGTTCACTTGCTGTTCCTGCACAGTTACCCCTGGTGTCCTCAAGGACCTATCCTTGGGTCCCTTCAATGTTTCATCTACATGCAGTCCCTGACATCATCCAAAAAACACTTCTGTTTCCGCATGAACGCTGATGACGCCCATTCTGCCTCTCTTAACCCGTCACCATTAACCCGTCACCATGTTTAAATTGTCAGGCTGTTTATCTGACATCCTTTGGATGAATTGGATGAATAGAAATTTCCTCAGTTAAACATTGGGGAGACTAAAGTCACTGATTGCCACACTCCGCTCCCTTGCCAACAATTCCATCTCTCTCCTGGCAACTTCTGAGGCTGAACCAGACTGTTCACAATCTCGGTGTTATATCCAGGGGATATAATGGGGGAGGCAATGGAGTAGTGGTATTGTAGCTGGGCTGGTAATCCAGAGACCCAGGGTAATGCTCCAGGGACCAGGGTTTGAATCCCGCCATGGCAGATTGTGGAATTTGAAATCAATAAAAATCTGGAATTAAAAGTCTAATGATGACCATGAAACCATTGTCGATTGTTGGGAAAAACCCATCTGGTTCACTAATGACCTTTAGGGAAGGAAATCTGCTGTCCTTACCTGGTCTGGCCGACATGTGGCTCCAGATCCACAGCAATGTGGTTGACTCTTAACTGCCCTTGGAAATGGCCTAGCAAGCCACTCACTGTATCAAACCGCTACAAAGTCATGAAAAAGGAATGAAACTGGACACACCATCCAACATCGACCAAGGCACCAGAAACGACAATGGCAATCTAAGCTCTGTCGACCCTGCAAAGTCCTCTGATGCCAAAATAGAGAGAGCTGTCTCACAGACTGGTCAAGCAACAGCCTGACATAGTCATCCTCAAGGAATCATACCTTACAGACACCACCATCACCATTCCTGGGTATGTCCTGTCCCACCAGCAGGACAGACTCAGCAGAGGTGGCAGCACAGTGGTATACAGTCAGGCGGGAGTTACCCTGGGAGTCCTCAACAATGACTCATGACCCGATGAAGTCTCATGGCATCAGGTCAAACATGGGCAAGGAAACCTCCTACTGTTTACCACGTACTGCCCTCCCTCAGCTGCTGAATCAGTGCTCCTCCATGTTGAACATTCCTAGGAGGAAGCACTGAGGGTGGCAAGGGCGCAGAATGTACTCTGGGTGGGGGACCCTAATGTCCATCACCAAGAGTGGCTTGGTAGCACCACTACTAACCGAGCTGGCCGAGTCCTAAAGGACAAAACTGCTAGACTGGGTCTGCAGCAGGTGGTGAGGGAACCAACAAGAGGGAAAAACATACTTGACCTCACCCTCACAAACCTGCCTGCCACAGATACATCTGTCCATGACGGTATCCATAGGAGTGACCACTGCATAGTCGTTGTAGAGACAAAATCCCTCCTTCGCATTGAGGATACCCTCCATCATGTTGTGTGGCACTACCACTGTGCTAAATGGGATAGATATCAAACAGACCTAGCAACTCAACACTGGGCATCCATGAGGCGCTATGGGCCATCAGCAGCAGCAGAATGACACTCGAACACAATCTGTAACCTCATGGCCTGGCATATCCCCCACTCGATCATTACTATCGAGCCAGGGGATCAACTCTGGTTCAATGAAGAATGCAGGAGGGCATGCCAGGAGCAGCACCAGGCATACCTAAAACTGATGTATCAACCTGGGGAAGCTACAACACAGGACTATTTGCATGCCAAACAGCATAAGCAGCAAGTGATAGACAGAGTAAAGCAATTCCACAGCCAGCGGATCAGATCTAAGCTCTGCAGTCCTGTCACGCGCAGTTGTGAATGGTGGTGGACAATTAAACAACTTCACTGGAAGAGGAGGCTCCACAAATATCCCCATCCTTAATGATGGGGGAGCTCAGCACATCAGTGCAAAAGATAAGGCTAAGGGCATAAGCCATAAGATGTAGGAGCAGAAGTAGGTCATTCAGCCCATCGAGTCTGCTGCGCCATTCAATGAGATCATGGCTGATCTGATAATCCTCAACTCCTGCCTTTTCCCCATAGCCCTTGATTCCCTTAATGATAAAAAATCTGTCTATCTCAGCCTTGAATCTACTTAACAACCCAACATCTACAGCCCTCTGCGGTAAAGAATTCCACAAATTGACTACTCTCAGAGAAGAAATTCCTCCTCATCTCTGTTTTAAGTGGGTGCCCCCCTCACTCTGAGATAATGCTCTCTGGTCCTAGACTCTCCCACAAGAGGAAACAACCTCTTAGCATCTACCTTTTCAAGCCCCCTAAGAATCTTATATGCATCAATAAGGTCGCCTCTCATTCTTCTAAACTCCAATGAGTACAGGCCCAACCTGCTCAACCTCCCCTCATAAGAATATCCCTCCATACCCAGGATCAATCTATTGAACCTTCTCTGGACTGCCCCCAATGCCAATATATCTTTCTTTAGATAAGGGGACCAAAACTGTTCAGAGTATTCTAAGCGTAGTCTAATTTTATATAATTTTAGCAGGACTTCCCTATTTTTATACTTTATTTCCTTTGAAATTCCATTTGCCTTCCCTATTACTTGTATGCTAGCTCTTTGGGATTCATGCACAGGGACCGCCAAATCCCTCTGTGCTGCAGCTTTCTTCAGTCTTTCTCCATTTAAATAATATTCAGCTCCTCTATTCTTCCTGCCAATGTGCATAAGCTCACACATTCCCACATTATATTCCATCTGCCATTATATTCCATTTTTGCACACTCACTTAACCTGTCTATATCCCTCTGTAGACTCTTCTCACCTATTTTTGTGTCATCCGCAAACTTGGCGATAGTACATTCATTTCCCTCATCCAAATCATTAATATATATTGTAAATAACTGTGGCCCTGGCACTGATCCCTATGACACTCCACTAGTTACAGGCTGTCATTCCTGAAAATGCCCCCCTTATCCCAAATCGCTTATCTTCTATTAGTTGCCAATTCTCTATTCATACTAATACACTACCCCCAACACCAAGGGCTCTTATCTTATTAAGTAGCCTTATGTGTGGTACCTTATCGAACACCTTTTGGAAATCCAAATATATTACACCTACTGGTGCCCCTTTATCTATCCTGCTTGTTACCTCCTCAAAGAATTCTAATAAATTTGTCAGGCATGATTTCCCCTTCATGAAGTCATGTTGACTCTACTTGATTAGATTTTGTATTTCTAATTTCTCTACTATTACACCCTTTATATTAGACTCCAACATTTTCCCAATGACGGATGTTAAGCTAATTGGCCTATAGTTACCTGTTTTTTGTCTTCCTCCCTTTTTGAATGAGGGTGTTAAATTGGCAGTTTTCCAATCCTCTGGGACTTTTCCAGAATCTAAGGACTCTTGGAAGATTATTACCAGTGCATCCACTATCTCTGCAGCTACTTCCTTTAATATCCTAGGATGCAACCCATCAAGTTCAGGTGATTTATCGGCCTTTAGCCTCAAGTATTGGCAACAATCTTCAGCCAGAAGTGCCGAGTGGATGATCCATCTCGGCCTCCTCCGGAGGTCCCCAGCGTCACAGATGCCAGTCTTTAGCCAATTTAATTCACTCCACATGATATCAAGAAACGGCTGTAGGCACTGGATACTGCAAAGGCTGTAGGCCCTGAAAATAATCCGACAATAGTACTGAAGACTTGTGCTCCAGAACTTGCCACGCCCCTGGCCAAGCTGTTCCAGTACAGCTACAACACTGACATCTACTCAGCTATGTGGAAAATTGCCCAGGTATGTCCTGTACACAAAAAGCAGGACAAATCTACCCCAATTACTGTCCCATCAACCTACTCTCGATCATCAGTAAAGTAATGGAAGGGGTTATCAACAGTGCTATCAATCGGCACTTGCTTAGCAATAACCTGATCAGCGATGCCCAGATTGGGTTCCGCCAGGGCCACTCAGCTCCTGACCTCATTACAGCCTTGGTTCAAACATGGACTGCAGTGGTTCAAGAAGGCAGCCCACCACCATCTTCTCAGGGGCAATTAGGGATGGACAATAAATGCTGGGCCAGCCAGCAAAGCCCACATCCGTGAATGAATTAAAAAAAAGTCATCACTAAGATGGTCTAACTCTACTGCTTGCCTCAGCATTTCTGCAGCTGAAACTCTCATCCATGCATTTGTTATCTCTAGACTTGACTATTCCAACGCACTCCGGATCGGCACCGCATTGTCTACCTTTTGTAAATTCAAGGTCATTCCAAAACTCTGTTATTTGTGTCTTAGCTTGTACCATGCCCCGTTCACCTTCCACCCTTGTGCTCACTGACCTATATTGGATCCGGATTAAACAATGCCTTGATTTTAAAACTTGCATCCTTGTTTTCAAAGCCCTCCATGGCTTCGCCCCTGCCTACCTCAGTAACCTCCTCCAGTCCCAAAACCCTCCAGGGTATTTGCACTCATCTAATTCCAACCACTCGGGTATCCCCAATTTTAATCACTCTACCATGGTGGCTGTGCTTTCAGCTGCCTAGGCTCTAAACTCTGGAATTCCCTCCCTAAACCTCTCCAACCCTCTAGCTCACTTTCCTCTTTTAAGATGTACCTGTATTTTTGACCAAGCATTTTGTCATCAGCCCTACTATCTCCTTATGTAGTTCAGTGTCATATTTTGTTTTAGATTGTCTCTGTAAAGCGCCTTGGGCCATTTTTATGATTCTTTCATTAAATGTGCTATATAAATACCAGTTGCAGTGGTAATGGGATAGCTTTTTCAAAGAGCTGGCATAGGCATGATGGGCTAAATGGCTGGCTGCCTGAATCAGCAAGTATTGGATTATGCTCCTCTGTACAATGTATTCTGAGCATTGGTAAGCCTTTTTTTTTAGTGTATCTTCACAAACACACATTTTTCCCTTTTTACAGCTCGTCTCAATGATATCAGCTAATGGTTTATGGTTTATGAACCTTAAACCTTTCCTCAGTGTCATGCTTCCTAAACAGGAGATACATTGCCTGTTATTTTCCGATGCTTTGGCATAGCACAACCTTGGAAGATTACAATTCAACAAAATATAATTCAGAAAGTCAGTGAAAGGATTACTGTGATGAAGTAATGTTTGTCAAGGAGGAGAAGATGCGATATTGGGTTACTCTGGCAAACATGGTTTCTTGTTTTCTCATCAATATTGACTCTTTTTTATGATTTTGCATGGCTGTAGCTCTCCCATTATAATGTTATAATTAGGCCCTGCTGAACCATTATTCCATGTACCTCCTGACCTACATTGTGTCTCAGGCTCAACTTTAAAATTTTGACCTTTCTCTTTAGATCCTTTAGGGCCTTGTTCCTCTTCACTTTACCAACCTGCTCCAGCCCTACAAACCCCTCCCTTACTCTCACTGTGCAAATTTCTCCCCTTTCCCTTCCACAAACAAGAGCAGCCATGCCATTAGACATCTAGATGCCACATAATGGAGTATCATTTCTAAATCCCTCCACACCTCCCTCTGCTCCTTTAAGGATGTCCTTAAATGTGTGTGTGCAAAGATACGCTAAAAAAAATGAAAAGGGCTTACCAATGCTCAGAATACATTGTACAGAGAAGCATAGCCCAATACTTTCTGATTTAGACAGCATATGAGCATGCCATTTAGCCCATCATGTCTATTCCAGCTCTTCGAAAAGAGCTATGCCATTACAACTGCAACCAGTACTCATATAGCAGATTTAATGAAATAATCATAAAATGGCCCAAGGCACTTCACAGAGACATTTTAAAACAAAATATGACACTGAACTACTTAAGGAGATATTAGGGCTTGGTCAAAAAGGCAGATTTTAAAGAGCATCTTAAAAGAGGAAAGCGAGATAGAGAGTGGAGAGGTTTGGGGAGGGAATTCCAGGGCTTAGGAACTAGGCAACTGAAAGCATAACCACCATGGTGGAGTAATTAAAATTAGGGTCGCTTTTTGATTGGTCATCACTTTCAATAGCTCCTCTGTCTCAACGTCCATTTTTGTCTGACTGCAGCTCTATGAGGTGCCTTGGAGCATAGTCCAACTTTAAATACATTACATAAATATTGTCCGTTGTGGTTGTTTGATTACCCTCAGAGAGTGGCAGGGGTTTCACAGAAGTTTAGTTTCCTGGAAGATTTATTTGTGATTGCTGTCCTCCCCCAGGAGATTAAACAAATTGGAGAGAGGCTACAACTGTACTAATTATGACGACCCTTTGAGGAGAAGCAACCTTTTCCCCTCACCCTAGAATCTCTTACAGAAATATAAGAAATAGGAGAGGGAGTAGGCCCCAAAGTCCCTCAAGTCTACTCTACCAACCAATAAGATCATGATTGACTTTTATACATCAACTTCACTTTCCCATCCAATGCCCATTTCCCTTGATTTCCTTAGTGATCAAAAAACAAAAAACTATTGATCTGAGTCTCAAATATCCTCAATGACCGAATATCCACAGTTCTCAGGGAAGAGAATTCAAAAGATTAGTGAAGAAGTTTCTCCTCATCTGAGTCCTAAATGGCCAACCTCTTATCCTGAGATTATGATCCCTAGTACTGGACTTGCCAGCTAGGGCAAACAGCCTCTCAGTACCTGCTCTGTCAAGACCTCTAAGAATGTCGCATGTTTCAATGTGAACACCTCAGGGAAGGTAGCATCCTTCTACTCAATCTCTCTTCATAGGAGTGGTTCAAGTACCACACTTGAAATTGACTTGAAAAATCTATACCATGGTACCAAACCAGCCTTGTGGTGCAAAGTTTCACCAGGTAACCACAGTGCCGTGTACAGGTCGGTCACAGCCATCTCTTCATTGATAAAGTGAATTGTATGAGAGAGAGTTCCTTAATATCACCGTTAATAATTAGGAATAAACACAGAAAGTGATAGAAATACAGAGTGAATCGATAAGCACGTTTGGGATCCACCATAATAGAAGGGAGGGGAGAAGTTAAGGTAAATGTTAAGAAAGAACAAACTTGCATTTGTACAGTAACTTTCATGACTTCTATACCCCCCAAGCGATTTTACAGGCAAATAAGTGCTTTTGAAATGTCGTCACTGCTGTCATTTGAGAACATAGCAGCCAATTTGGAGCAGGCTCCCCCTGCCAAGAGCAATGTGATAATGACCAAGTCATTTATTATTGTGATGTTGACTGGGGGATAAATATTGGCCAGCCAACAGAGGGGGTTAACTCTCCTGCTCTTCTTAAAAATAGTGCAGTAGGATCTGTTCTTGCCACCTGAGAGGGCAGATAGGGCCTCAATTCAATGTCTCACCTACATCAGCTTCTGACAATGAAGCACTCCCTCAGTAGTGAAGCCAAGTGTCAGCCTGGATTTTGTGCTTAAATCTCTTGAGTGCAGCTTAAACCAAAAGCTTTCTGACACAGAGGTGAGAGCACTACTCTCTGAGCCAGGACAATAGAGCACAACTTGACCATTTGTAACTCAAATAGCAATTCCACTAAAATTCCTGCATCCTGACTAATTTCCAGATCAATCTGGCCTGCATGGACACACCAATAACTCAGATCTTGATGAAATTTTGCTACCGCCTAGCTTTTCCCCCCGTGGGAGTGCCTATCAGGTGGACATATAACGGCCCCTTCCCTCATGGTTTGACATAAGGAACTTTAAATTTTTAATGTGCGGAAAATCACAAATGACATTTGCCTGAATTTCCAATATGTGCCCTCAACATGATTGATGCTGGGGGAACGGATTGGTGGAGTTTTCCCTTCTCTACCAGAACTTTAATTTTGTACTTCAGTTCCATTTTAAACTGGTTATTCCAGAATTGCAAGCAACAAACCAAGAATTCTTCCTATTATATCGCAGTCAACTCTCTCGCCACCACTCAGCATCTATGGTGCATAACTTCGCTGGGCTGAGTTTAAAGTGTATTCAGCCAGTTCATAGGCATTTGCTGTCATCCTTATAGCATAATTCCTGCCTACTTCACTCTCATTAAAAATTAAGGGGAATCGGTCTTTGCACATGGTCACGCTGCAGTTTATTTCACACTCTAATGCTGCTTTTCATAGACTGCAGAGCAGTATTACTTCAACCTTATGAGCACGACCTTTTCAGAATCTGAGTGATCTTCATTCATCATCCAGCTCTGATCATGTCTATCTAGCCTTGTTTGTTTTGAATCCCTTCACAGGCCATTAAACCTATTAGCTGCATCTTCCTACCAGTTTGTGCTTTTCTCTTTGTTTTGATTAGTTCTGTAAAGTTCTCGCTTTCCGCAGCACCAAGATGGCTTTTAACAAAGTCACAGATAATTTCCTAGGTGACGAAGGCAAAATTAAACCATCCCTCCTTGTCCTTCTCAACCTGTTTGCGTAAAGGAAGTGACCCATTTAATGAAAAAATTAAGGTTTTAATTAAATTAATGGAAATTGAGAAAATAAAATACCCAATGCAGCATTTGAACTGGTGCCAAGAGGCTAGTGAAAAGCACCAAGCAGAAGCACGGGAATTCATAACAACATTGAATGTCTTACTGTTGAAAAGCAGCCAACACCTGTGATAGAAATTAGATGGTAAAAACAAAAGATTCACATAAAGGCAGCGAAGAAAAAAATGTCTGCTGAGAATTATTTAAAAAATTGTTTTTGTGGCATATAAAATGAGCCACAATGAGCCACAGAGGCAAAGCCCACAAAAGCCAACACACAGACACACAAAAGCAGAGACAGAGGGCAGAATTTTGCCAATGTCAGGTGGGCTCGGTGGGGGCAAGCGGCCAACTGCCTCCTGCGATCGGGGCTTGACCGCGATTTCACGCTGGCGGGACAATTAAGGCCCATCCCAGCATGAAACGCGTGCTGCAGCGCTTAGCGATGCCTGTATTGCGGCGGGGTGGGTTGTGGGGGGGTGGGGGGTGGTAGTCAACCACGCAAGTTCGCACATGCACGCAGATGCACACAGGAAAATCTCCCTGAGGCACAGAGCTGCTTCAGGGAGATGAAGATTTTGAACAATGAAAATAAAGAATTTAAAAATGCTTATGACATGTCCCTTCATGTGACTCTGTCACATGAGCAGGGACATGTTAAAAATTAGTTTGAAAATTTTTTATTTATTTTTAAATCTCTGAACAAATCCTCATCACGCCCATGGATGAGGTTGCGCAAAAAATCCAAAGTCCGCTTGACCTTTTAGCCTGCTCACCAACCGTAAGGTTGGACGGGCAGCGAAAATTTAATTTAATTGATACTTTAAAGGCCTTAATAGGCCTGTTAATTGTCAGCAGGTGCGCTGCCGACTCCTGCACACACCCGCCGACTGAATTACCACGTGAGTGTGCGATAACGTTGGGACACTCGCCTGATGTCATCACGCGTCATTTTACACCGGTTCAGGTCGGATGCCGCCCGCCCAATGAGTGGAAAATTCTGCCCATAGGTCAGCCATCGTTAGGACACAAAGGGTCGAGTTTACCACCAACTTCTCTTAACAGTTGAGACAAATGACAACCTAAAGACATTATACTGGATTGTGAGTATGATCTTCTTCAAATCAATATTTGTTTAAATATCAAACTATTAATTAAGGTGGATTGAGACATTGTATGTAAATTAAAAGTATTATAGTCATGCTTTCATCATCTTTGACTGGCTATAGTCAACATTCATTACTAAAGGAATACAGGATTGAATATTTACTTCTCTTAGAATAGTCACTATATAAGTGAAGTGATTGGCTTTACGTACCATATAGGTTCCACGATGTAGTATTCATTACTCTAATGTAACACATAATTGATTTTCATCTCCACAACAAACTCCGTTCTTGTTCCACCAACTCCATCTCTCTCCTTGACAACTGTTTAATACTGAATCAGACTGTTTGCATCCTTGGTTTGATGCATGAGCCAGAGATGAACTTCCGAACACATAGCCACTGCATCACTAAAACCCTCATGATGTGCATCTTGTGTCCTAACCATTTCCAATTCCATAAAATTGCCCAACTCTGCCCAACCTCACCTCATCTGTTTTTGAAACCCTCATCCATGCCCTTGTTACTTTCAGATTAACAGTTCCAATACTAGCTTCCCACATCCTACTCTCCATGAATTTGAGAGCATCCAAGTCTCTGCTGCCTGTGTTGCAACTTGCACCCCTGTGCTCACTGACCTACACTGGCTCCTGGTCAAGCAACGCCTCAATTTTAAAATTATCACCCTTGTTTTCAAATTCTTCCATGGTCTCATCCCTCCCTATCTCTGTATCTCCTCTCCCAGGACCCTCCACAATTTCTGCACTCCCCCAGTTCCAGCATCTTGAGCACCCCGATGTTATTGCTCCACTATTGGTAGCCATGCCTTCAGCTGCCTAGGGCCTAGGCTCTCAAATTCATTCCCTAATCCTCTACATGTCTCAACCCTTCTCTCCTCCTTTAAGCTGGCCCTCTGAAACCAAGCTTCTGGGCACTTGTCCTTGTATGTCGTAACGTAGCCTGGTCTCAAATTTTGTTTCATAATGCTCTTATGAAGCACTTTGAGACATTTTACTACATTAAAGCTGCTCTGTTGTTTCTCATACCTAGGATGAAAGGGTTGTCCTGTGAGGAGAGATTAAATAAAATGGGCTGAAGCTCAGAAGCGTTTTGAAAAATGCAATGATCCCATTGACATGGCCAAAGCTCAGAATCTATTTTTTCTAGCTGGAGAATCCAGAACCAGGGCCATGGTCTCAGGGTAAGAGATGGGCCATTGAGGAGAAAGATTTTCACTCAGAGGGTTGTGAACCTTTGCAGTTCTCTGCCCCTGAAGGCTGTGGATGCTCAGTATACTGAGTATATTAAATGCTGAGATAGATGGATTTTTGGGCACTAGGGGAACCATGTTATATAGGGATTGGGTGGGAGAGTGCTGATATAGGGGATCAGCACGATCTTATTGATTGGAGGAGCAGGCTCGAGGGAATGTATGGCCTATTCCTCCTCCTATTTCTTATGTTCTTAAGGTGAGTTCTTTCTATTGATGTAAGTTCTGATGAAGGTTCTCCACCCATGAGATAGCATGAGATAGACAGTGATCTTCCTGGAATGGAAGCCATAGTGGATGATCCACCAGTCTTTGGATGTGGAGACAATGCTCAGAATTTAATATTACTGCTGGATAGAGCTCGCCAGATGAACCTGGAACTGAACAAGAAAAAAATTGCAATTGAAGATGCCTGAAGTCAAATACATGATTCTGATTCTAGGTCCAGGACACACCTATAATTACAAGAGCACATTGGACACATATTCATCAAAATGAATTGACAGCCAAAGATAGTGTCTTGCACAAAGGAATCAGAGTCATCATCCTTAAGGAGATGAGTAGAGAGATGCTGAATTGCATTCATGCAAGCCATCAAGGAATTGAATCGAGGCTGAGGAAGGCAAAAAAAGAACTCTTCTGACCAAAAATGAGCAATGAAATTAAAGACCACATTGGCCAGTGTGGTGCTTGGAATGAGTACCAAGCTAAACAAGCTAGAGAGCCGTTAATGACATCCAAGACAGACCATCAATGAAGCTGGGATTAGACGTCTGCAATCTAGCAGGAACTGATTGTCTTGTCACTGTAGACTACTATTCTGAATACTGGGAGTTAGACCAGCTGACTTCAGCAACAACAGCAGAGATAGTAGACTTCAGTCGTTATATCATTCCAAACATTGTGATGAGTGACAATGGCCCCCAGTTCACTAGTGAGCTTCACAAAACATTGGGAAATTCAACCCTATACATCTTCTCCGCACTATCCCCAGTTTCATGGAAAGGCTGAGGTGAAATGAAAAATCGCCAAAGGAACATTCAAGAAATCGAGCAAATCTAGCACAGACGTATACAAGGCAATCTTCGATTGGAGAAACACACTGACTGAAGGCATGGAAAGTAGCCCAGTCCAAAGATTAATGTCACACCACACCCAAACTACTCTTCCAAAAAGATTACTGAAACCAGAAGTAGTAACAGGTGTGAGTGAAAAAATCAAGGTGAAATGGCAGAAAGCCAAATTTCATTTTGATAAACTGCCAAACCATTGTCAGAGTTGAGAATTGGAGAGCCCGTCAGGGTACAAACCTTCAATGCTCTCAACAGGAGTCAGCCCATGTGGCAACTTGGGACATGCATAGAGCAGTTGTTACCTTGATTCTGCGCAATGGAAGTGAATGATCAAATATACTGGCAAAACCACGGACATGTATACACAACTGAAGAAGCTGTTCGTTCACTGCAGGTGGTCGATCAGAAAGATGGGATCTCACCAGCTGCACAGAGAACAGAATGACCATTTCTTCCAGAGGTCCACCAGTCACCAACAATAGTAATGGAACAACAACAGTTACCACGGCAACAACAAGTGCCATGGGAACAACACTCCCTGGAGAAGGAACATCATCCAGACGAACAGCCAATGACAACATGCATGTGTACCATTAAGAGACTTGCACAATTTAATGACTATGTGTGCAATGCAGTTTCAGAGACTAACGAGAATAACAAACAGTTTCTTAATGTATGAGAACAGTTGTGGTACAGTGATTAAACTTGGGTAGCTCACTGTTACACATGATGACCATGCAAAGTTGCCTGTTGTTTGTTATGGAAAAGGGATGTTTGGGTTTTGAAATGCAATCACTACTACATGTCCTATCTGACTTGCCATAGTCATGTGACCGCTGCCATGTGGGCATGTCTGGAGGCAGCCATGATATATTCAGTTCAATAAAGACATCACACTAGAAAGACTGTAGTCTTTGAGCTCGTAGCAGTGTGGGCCCTGTTACATCTCATCTTTGTATTTCCCGAAAGATGCATCCGATGGTGTATGGTCCTGCATTTTTCCTTTTCAAGTATATTTCCAACTGCTTTTTGAAAGTTACTGTTGACTCTGCTTCCAACACCCTTTCAAGAAGCGCATTCCAGATCATAACAGCTTGCGGCTTAAAAAAATTCTCATCTCCCCTCTTTTATTTTGCCAATGACTTGAAATCTGTGTCCTCTGGCTACCAATCCTTCTGCCACTGGAAACAGATTCACCTTGTTTATTCAATCAAAACCCCACAAAACTTTGAACATTTCTATTAAATCTCCCCTTAATCTGCCCTCGCAACCTCAGTTTCTCCGACCTCTCCATATAACTGAAGTCTTTTATCTCTGGTCACATGCTGGCAAATCTCTCCTTAAGCTCCTCTGCACCGTATACAGGAACAGGTCAAACACATGGGGCTAGGACTCACATGGAAGATAAACATGACATACAGACCACTGGGGCCTAATTCTGCATTGTGATTCTTTCACCACCGGTTGGAAGATAATAGTTGGTGTGTCTGCTTTAAATTCCCCATTTGCACTGCTAGCAGGTGATGCTACCCAGACTGGTAAAGATCACTTCCATTATCAGATAGCCTGCACCTTAACAACAAGCCCTTCAGCAAGCAGCCCTGCCATTTGTCTCTCTTTAGTTACTCCATGACATTTAATATTCTCCAACCTTGGTTGAAATTGCAAACAGCATGGAGCCCAAAGCAATAAGAATGAAGCTAAGTTAATCTTTTAAAAGGTATAGAGGAATAGCCTTACTGTAGAATGATATAGCTGAGGAGGCCATTCTGCCCATTGTGCCTATACCAGTCAGGAAGCAACAGTTTCCTTTTCCATTTTTCTTTCACTTCGTGTTTTGGTTTGTGGGATTAAGCAGAACAGGAGATACTGGGATAGGGCAGATTATCCATGTCATGTCTGCCACCCACCACCCCCCCCCCAACCCCGTGGAAATAATTTACATGCTGGTCCAGGAATCTTGTCAATTTAACACTAAGATTCCTTAATGAAATTTGTGATCTATTATAAAATAAACTATTTTTATTCATCAAAAACTGTTATGAACGGAAACTGCATATCAATTAGATTACGGATAATTGTTCTCAAGCATTTTTTTTATCCATTCATGGGATAGGGCATCACTGGCTGGGCCAGCATTTATTGCCCATCCCTAATTGCCCTTCAGAAGATGGTGGTGAGCTGCCTTCTTGAACCACTGCAGTCCATGTGGTGTATGTACACCCACAGTGCTGTTAGGCAGGGAGTTCCTGGATTTTGACCTAATGACAGTGAAGGAACGGCAATATATTTCCAAGTCAGGATGGTGAGTGGCTTGGATTGGGATCTTCCAGGTGATGGTGTTCCCATGTGTCTGCTGCCCTTATCTTCCCAGATGGTAGTGGTCATAGGTTTGGAAGGTGCTGTCTAAGAAGGCTTAATGACTAAGAAGTGCTCTCAGCTGCCACAGTGTGTCGGTGGTGGACGGAATGAATGTTTGTGGATAGGGTGCCAATCAAGCGGGTTGCTTTGTCCTGGATGGCGTTGAGCTCCTTGATTGTTGTAGAAACTGCACTCATTCAGGCAAGTGGAAAGTATTCCATTACACTCTTGACTTGTGCATTGTAGATGGTGGACAGGCATTGGGGAGTCAGGAGGTGAGTTACTTGCCACAGATTCCTAGACTATGACCTGCTCTTGCACCCACAATATTTATATGGCTAGTCCAGTTCAGTTTCTGGTCAATGGCAAGCCCCAGGAAATGGATAGTGGGGGATTCAGTGATGGTAATGCCATTGAATGTCGAGGGGTGATCGTTAGATTTTCTGTTGTTGGAGATGGTCATTGCCTGGCACTTGTGTGGCACGAATGTTACTTGCCACTTGTAGAAGCCTGGATGTTGTACAGGTCTTGCTCCATTTGGACATGGACTGATTCAACATCTGAGGAGCCATGAATGGTGCTAAATATTGTGCAATCATCAGCGAACATCCCCACTTCTGACCTTATTATGGATGGAAGTAATTGATGAAGCAACTGAAGATGGTTGGGCCTAGGTCACTACTCTGAGGAACTCCTGCAGTGATGTCCAGGTACAGAGATGATTGACCTCCAACAACCACAACCATCTTCCTTTGTGCTAGGTATGACTCCAACCAGCAGAGAGTTTTCCCTCTGATTCCCATTTACTCCAGTTTTGCTAGGGCTCCTTGATGCCTCACTTGGTCAAATGCAGCCTTGATGTTAAAGGCAATCTATCTCTTACCTCTGGAGCTCAGTTCGTTTGTCCATGTTTGAACCAAGGCTGTAATGAGGTCAGGAGCTGAGTGGAACTGGTGGAACCCAAGCTGAGCTTCAGTGAGCAGGTTATTGTGAAGTTTGATAGCACTGTTGATGACCCCTTCCATCACTTTACTGATGATCAAAAGGAGACTGATGGGGCAGTAATTGGCCAGCTTGGATTTGTCCTGATTTTTGTGAAAAGGACATAATTGGGCAATTTTCTACATTGCCAGGTAGATGGCCAATGTTGTAACTGTACTGGAACAGCTTGGCTAGGGGTGCAGCAAGTTCTGGTGCATAGGTCTTCGGTACTATCACCGGAATGTTGTCAGGTCTCATAGCCTTTGCAGTATCCAGTGCCTTCAGCCGTTTCCTGATATCACGTGGAGTGAATTGGCTGAAGACTGGCATTTGTGATGCTGGGAGCTTCTGGAGAAGGCCAAGATGGATCATCCACTTGGCACTTCTAGCTGAAGACTGTTGCGAATGCTTCTTTTTTTTTGCAATGATGTGCTGAGCTCCCCCATCATTGAGGATGGCGATATTTGTGGAGCCTCCTCCTCCAGTGAGTTGTTTAATTGTCCATCACCATTCACGAATGGATGTGGCAGGACTGCAGAGCTTAGATCTGATCCATTGATTGTGGAATCGCTTAGCCCTGTCTATCACTTGCTGCTTATGCTGTTTGCCATGCAAGCAGTCCTGTGTTGTAGCTTCACCAGGTTTACAATTCATTTTTAGGTATGTCTGGTGCTGCTCCTGGCATGCCCTCCTGCACTCTTCATTGAACCAGGTTTGATCCTCTGGCTTGATGGTAATGGTAGAGTGGGGGATATACTGGCCCATGAGGTTACAGATTGTGGTTGAGTACAGTTGAGGATGCAATCAAGTATGTTTATCCCTCTTGGTTCCCTCACCACCTGCCGCAGATCCAGTCTAGCTCTATGTCCTTCAGGACTCAGCCAGCTCAGTCAGTAGTGGTGCTACCGAGCCACTCTTGGTGATAGGCATTGAAGTCCCCCTACCAAAGGACATTCTGCACCCTCTAAGTGCTTCCTCCAAGTGGTGTTCAACATGGAGGAGTACTGTTCAATCAGCTGAGGGCAGGTGATACATGGTAATCAGCAGGTGGTTTTCTTGCTCTGTTTGACCTGATGCCATCAAACTTCATGGAGACTGGAATCGATATTGAGGGCTCTCAGGACAACTCCTTCCTGACTGTATGCCACTGTGCTGCCACCTCTGCTGGGTCTGCCTTGCCAGTGGGACAGGACGGATCCAGGGATGGTGATAAGAGGTATCTGGAACATGATCAGTAAGGTCTGATTCTTTGAGTATGATTATGTCAGGCTGTTTCTTGACTAGTCTGTGAGAAAGCTCTCCCAATTTTGAACAACGTTGACAGGGCTGAGTTTGGCGTTTTCATTTCCTGCGCCTAGGTCAATGCTAGGTGGTATCAGTATGATACAACTAAGTGGCTTGCTAGGCCATTTCAGAGGCCGTTTAAGAGTCAACCATGTTACTGTGGATCTGGAGTCACACTTAGGCCAGACCAGGTAAGGACGGCAGATTTCCATTGGTTTCATGGTCATCCTTAGTCTTTTAATTTGGTGGGATTCGAACCTGGATCCTCAGAGAAGGACAGTCATATTGTCTCAAAACATTAACTCTGTTTCTCTCTCCAGAGATGCTGCCAGACCTGCTGAGTTTTTCTAGCATTTTCTGTTTTTATTTCAGATTTCCAGCATCCGCAGCATTTTGCTTTTTTCCCCAGAGCTTACCCCTGGAGCTCTGGATTACTAGTCCAGTGACAATACCACTATGCCACCACCCCACCTTATGAGTAATGAAACATTGGTGATTTGAGTGACTACAAATATGGTGAGGTTATAATCTGGAATGCACTGCATGAAAGTGGGGTGGAAGTGGATTCAACGGTAACTTTCAAAAAGGAACTGGATAAATGGTTGGAAGGGAAAACATGTTGCTTCAAGGGGTGACCTAAAAGAGATCTTTAAAATTCTGAAGGGCTTTGACAGGGAAGACATAGATAAAATGTTTCCACTTGTGGGGCAGAACGGAGTTCAGGGCCATAGTTACAAGATATCCAATAAATAATTCAGGAGAAATTTCTTTACCCAGACAGTGTTGAAGATGTGGGACTCATCACCACATGGGAACTTTTTTAAAATATATTCGTGGGAGTCGCTGGCTAGGCCAGCATTTATTGCCCATCCCTAACTGCCCTTGTTCAATTCAGAAGGGAGAAATCAATAGAAAGATATGCGGGTAGGTTGAGGTGAAGTAGGGTGAGAGGTGACAGTTGTGGAACTGACATGGATCATGTGGAACACTGACATGAGCTGGTCGGATGGGATGGCCTTTTCTGTGCTGTGCAGCCACAATGTTCTGATGTCCTATTGCTGTTTGCCAGGTCCTTCCACCATTGTATAAATAAGACAGCTTTGTGTGAATAATATTAAAAACAAGCATGTGCCTTCACACACTTCAGTTCACTCAGTAGAGCAAACCTATCCTCCAAAAAAAATCATTAATATTAGCCATTTTGCATTTGAATCGGGTAATATGATCTTTAACCTCTGAACATTAGCAATAACAACTTGCATTTATATAACACCTTTAACATAGTGAAATGTCAAATGCGTTTCACAGAATTTGACACCGAGCCACATAATGAGATGTTAGGAAAGGACAGAAAAGCTTGGTTAAAGGGTTAGATTATTAAGGAGCATCTTAAGGGAGGATATACAGAGGTTTAGAAAGGGAATTCCAGAGCTTCGGGTCTCAGCAGCTGGTGAAGGTCAATGGTGGTGAGACAAAAATCAGGGATAGACAAGAATGCAGAATTGGAGGAGTGCAGAGATCTCATAAGATTTTCCGGAGATTACAGAGAAAGGGAGGGGGGAGGGTGAAGCCATGGATGGGTGGAAAGGTCTGTGGTATGAGTTAATGTACCAGCTTTTAATTGGACATTAAGGGAATCAAGGGATATGGGGACAGGGAAGAAAAGTGGAATTGAGGCAGTCGATCAGACATGATCTTGTTGATGGCAAAATGGGCTGGGGGGCCTTGTGGCCTGGTCCTGGGCTGAGGGGCCTTGTGGCCTAGTCCTGGGCTGAGGGGCCTTGTGGCCTAGTCCTGGGCTGAGGGGCCTTGTGGCCTGGTCCTGAGCTGAAGGGCCTTGTGGCCTGGTCCTGGGCTGAGAGACCTTGTGGCCTGGTCCTGGGCTGAGAGACCTTGTGGCCTGGTCCTGGGCTGAGGGACCTTGTGGCCTGGTCCTGGGCTGAGGGGCCTTGTGGCCTGGTCCTGGGCTGAGGGGCCTTGTGGCCTGGTCCTGGGCTGAGGGACCTTGTGGCCTAGTCCTGAGCTGAGGGGCCTTGTGGCCTGATCCTGGGCTGAGGGGCCTTGTGGCCTAGTCCTAGGCTGAGGGGCCTTGTGGCCTGGTCCTGGGCTGAGGGGCCTTGTGGCCATGCTCCTGGGTTGAGGGGACATGTGGCCTGGTCCTGGGCTGAGGGGCCTTGTGGCCTGGTCCTGGGTTGAGGGACCTTGTGGCCTGGTCCTGGGCTGAGGAGCCTTGTGGCCTAGTCCTGGGCTGAGGGGCCTTGTGGCCTGGTCCTGGGCTGAGGGGCCTTGTGGCCTGATCCTGGGCTGAGGGGCCTTGAGGCCTGGTCCTGGGCTGAGGGGCCTTGTGGCCTGGTTCTGGGCTGAGGGACCTTGAGGCCTGGTCCTGGGTTGAGGGGCCTTGTGGCCTGGTCCCGCTCCCATTAAGTGGTTAATTATCTTATAATCTGCAAAACCAGCAACAAAAACCCATCAACAGCTAATCAGGTTTTAAATACGCTGATCATACTGCTAATCAAGCCAGATTTGGGACTGTGCTGCAACAACATTGGTAAGTAATTATCTACCTAAAACATTGGCTGGAATTTTCCAAATCCATTGGTGGTGGGCATCATGGTGGGTGTCATGGTGGACGTCATGGTGGACATCATGGTGGGCGTCATGGTGGGCGTCATAGTGAGCGTCATGGTGGGTGTCATGGTGGGAGTCATGGAGGGCATCATGGTGAGCGTCATGGTGGGCATCATGGTGGGCGTCATGGTGGGCATCATGGTGGGCGTCATGACAGCGTCATGGTGGGTGTCATGGTGGGCATCATGGTGGGCGTCATGGCAGCATCACGGTGGGCGTCATGGTGGGCATCATGGCAGGTGTCATGGTGGGTGTCATGGTGGGCATCATGGTGGGCGTCATGGTGGACATCATGGTGGGCATCATGGTGGGCGTCATGGTGGGCGTCATGGTGGGCGGTGGTGGCAGACCAAAAATGGGTTTCATATCGTTGTGAAACCTGTTAGCCATCGTCCACTCCGCCTGTCAATGACGGGCCACTTTTCTTGTTGTCCAACATTGGGAACATAATCTCAATTACCTTTTCATCTCATCATTCCGCCTGTCAACACACCCCCCCCCGCCACCCACCCTGGAATCATCCCCCTACGTCGAATTTGCCTCCCACATCGGCGTGACTTCAGGATTACGGGATTCACAACAGCCTTTAAAAGGTATGCACCTGGTAATCTGAACCTCGAGGGGAACTCGAAGGTGAGTGCACACATAGGCTGCGCAGCGCTCACGAGGATCACCCACTCAACTTCAAGGAAGAGGCACCACCCATTCAGGTGAGGGAACACGCAGGTCTCTTTTTCCCGACTGACTGACAGTGCGATGCTGGGGCAAGGGCTGCAGTGAGATTGGGACAAGGTGGGAGGTGGGGTGGGGTGGGGGGGTGCAACAAGACAGCATGGCCTGATGGTAGTGCACAAGCAGATGCGATTGGGGCGGGGGGTGGGGGGGGGTGCGCAGGGAAATGACATTTGGGAAACCTTGTCTAAAGTGAGCATTCTTCTGCAGCTGAGACAGTTGAGGTGCAGTTACATTGACATGCATGGAGTTGGGCCTCTAGCTTATCTGCCCACTCAACTAACACAGAGGCATGAAAGCGCCACTGAATGCACCAGAGCTTGTCATACCTTGGGCACAGACTGCAAAGTAATGAGTGTTTTAGTGGATTGCAGAACAATTGGATGACTATTGTACAATAGTACAATTTCCTTGTGAAAGCTGGCCATGGAGCAGTCACTGCTGGATGTATGCACAGCTCCTTGCAATGTCAGCATCCCGGTTTGGACCAGTCTCCTCCATGGTTCAAGCTAACAGTGCAGCCTTGCAGTGCGGTTAGGAGAATGCCTGTGCCTGAGCTGAGAGCACAGCATGCAGTCCAGTGGGCAAAGCTGCTGCCAATCGGTCAGGTGGAGTGGGGCAGAGGTGGGTGGGGTTTCAGACAGCCAATGAGCACTAATCTCTGGCCATCCAAGTGGTGACCAGCACTCTCCGGCATGCGTTAAGAGGCCTTGAGATGGAGCCGGAGCCGCACACATAATCATGAGAGGTCCCTAGCTGATCAATGCTAACCCATGTGTCTCTCTCTTTCATCCGGCAGGAGGAGTACATCAGGAGGATGGAGTCTGGTGACCTAGCTGTGTGACTCATGTCTTCCATGGAGCAGAAACGAAGGAGAGGAAAGCAACAGAGGCACCTGAATGGACAAAGGAAGGAGCAGCACCCTCAAGAAGAAGGGGCATCTGGTGCTCTTTTGCACACTGCTGAAGAGCTACTGCGTGCCGTTGCGGGTCAGCACCTCGCTAGACTCAGGGTCTACAGATGGGCCCTTGTCATTCCTGAAGATGACTGAGAACCAATGTCGCCAAAGACTGTGCATGTCTAGGGAACTGGTTGGTCACTTGCTGCAGCATTTGGTGCTACAGGGACATGGAGGGCATCCACTGCCAGTGGCTGTGAAAGTGACTGCAATGCTCAATTTCTATGCCTGTGGCTCCTTCCTGTGACCCCTGCAGGTGACCCCTGCAGGATCCCTCAAGCCTCCGCAACAAATGCATCCAGGAGGTCATGGATACCATATTCATGAAGGCACACAACTTTGTGTATTTCGCTTGGGATCATGGAAAGCCGGAAAGCTGGAGCACCGCGGTTTGCACAGATGTCTGGTTTTCCACAGTGGTGCAGGGTGCAATTGACTGCACTCACATGGCGCTCAGATCTCCATGGCAATAATCAACCGCAAGGGTTTCCCTAACAAGGTGCAGGCATGACTGATGTGTCCGGTGACGGTGAAGGTGCACCATCGGTGTGCTGGGAAGTTTACACAAAGCACAGGGAGGAGACACCTGCTTTATCTTGTGCAGGAACCAAGCTTTCACTTCAGACTGACACCAAACGCTGCTCAACATAGCAAGGAGCCATAGACAGGGTGGCATTGTCCTGAGTTTATTTACAATAGTCGGCATTATGTAAAGTGATTCATGCCCAGGCCGTGGAATTACATTTTCTTAACCTTCCTAACCCTGCCATTTTGTCTTGGTGCTCCCCCAACCTTCACGGCAGAGGTGGAGGCAGCCTGCTGACTGCTACGCCCTGTCTGTGATGACCATGACGGACGTCCTCTCAGGACCAGGAAGGCCTGCTTTCGGGTCCTGCTGTGTGGCAGTGACACCCTCCTCTGCCTGTGGAGCTGAAGCTTCTGGGGTCACAGGAAGAGGGGATTCAGATGGGCCAGACTCTGGATGGACCTGGGTGGATGGCCCCAGGGTGTGCACCTGCTGATCCTCCTCCCTATGGATGCCCGATGGCTGCTGGCTGACTCCTTGAGGAGAAGGGGAAGCTGGAGTGAGATCGAGCTGCCCCACACCCCTCCCGCGTTGACACTGTTGGAGGCCAACTATGGCATCAGCAATGGAATTCAGCCCACGCAGCAGTGCAGGATCATTGCCCTGGACCAAGGTCTCTATAGTGGCCACCATCCTACCAGTGTTGACCTCTGTGTATTGGCATGCCCCACTATCACCGCAGACTGAAGATGGGTGGACTCCTCCATCGTGCCTTGCAATCTAAGGAGTGCAGCAGACAACCCCCTTCTGATGCTCCCGAGCCTGCCTTTGCAGCTCCAGCAACTGAGGTATGACCAAATCCAGAGGCTCCTCATCTGACTTGGACTCAGCAGATTTGTGGCCTCCAGCAGCCCTCAGAGTGCCGGAAACCTGGGGAGTCCCTGCTGCCACCTGCTTTGGATCAGAAAGTGCGATGTGCTCACCAGATTGTGACCCTGAGGCTACTCTAGAGCTAGGTCCCACAGAGGTGCATGCCTCTGTGCTGGTGGAGGGGGTGGATGAATGCTGTGACGTGTCCTCACTTAGGGTGTCATCAGTTTCTTCTTCTGAGTTGTTTGGGGAACTGACTCACAGCATGGCTGTCTGATGGGTGTTGCACTGCTGGGTCCTCACTAGGTTGAGCACCGCCGACCCCACCATCAGCACAGGAACAGTCCAGATCATCGCAGGCCAGCAGCATGACTCTATTTTCAAAGCCTGCCAGGACCTTTATGTCAGGCATTCCTCCACCAGCCTGTGGCCTCTCCCTATTGTTGTGTGCCTGCTTATCCTGGAGAGAGGGTAAGCAGGGTGCCTGCCAGGCCAGATAATAAGGATGCCTAGCGGGTG
Source organism: Carcharodon carcharias (assembly GCF_017639515.1). NCBI lineage: Eukaryota > Metazoa > Chordata > Chondrichthyes > Lamniformes > Lamnidae > Carcharodon > Carcharodon carcharias. The sequence continues at coordinate 27,493,340 of NC_054476.1, forward strand.
TGAGTGGTGAGTGTTGCCATGGATGAGATGAGGACAATGATCCACAGAGTAGGTGAAGGTGTGTGTGAGAGAGTAAATAGCGATGTCCCTTGAGCTGGCAGTGAGTAAGATCTTGTGGATGTGTGATGGGTTTGTGAGTGTGTAAGTTGAGACTGATGAGAAGAGTGACATATCCTGGCGGAATGGAGGAGATAATTCATCATGGCATTGGGTGGCTGTCCTCTTTTGCAGAGTGTTGGTGCTGACCACTCCTGCCACTGCCTCCCATGCTGGGCTGGTGACCTTGTTTGCTGGTCTTCGCCCATAGTGGGAGTAGAGGGCTTCACGGCGGGCCTCCAGAGCGTCCAGTAGGCACCCAAGGGAGGGGTCACTAAATTTGGGGGGGGCAAGCATGTTTCCTCCCTTTGGCAGCCATGACTTTCTAGCTGCTTCCGATGCCTTAGAGAGAGTTATCTCTGTGCAGGGGCACCCTTTAAATATGGCGCCCAGATTGCTGAAGGCCTGAGATGATGGTGGGGCCGGCGAATCAGAGGCCAGCAATCCAGCGTGTTTCCCAGGAATGCATTACTAATGAGGTGCGATGTGCCGGGAATGGGACGACACAGCGCAAAAAGCCACCATTGCGGCCAGCGGATAAAACATCCTTTTTCCTGCCCACTACCACAGTTTGTGCAAAACTAGGACAATTCCGTTCATTGATGCTGTTTCTGACTCCACAGATGCTGCCTAATGCTGCAGAGCATTTTCCAGCTTTGCTGGCTTTATTATATGTTTATCTCTGCTTTGATGGTCTTTAGGATCAGGCTGCCTGGATAATGAATAAAATGGTTGATTCTAACACACACTGATGGCCACTTTTGATTCAGCTCTCACCTAAACCAGGAGCAGCATTAATCCAACTGAATATGCTTCCCGTTTACAGCCAGCCGTGATTCATTTCAATACAGCTTCAAAGATGTTCAAATTATCTCAAAACTATCGTAAAGTGACTCTCGCAAATCACTTAATGCAAATCGGGCAGGTGTAAAATGGGCTCATATGCGAGATCCTTCAATTTCCTTTCTGTCTGTGGCTCATTTTCATACAAGTAAAATCCACAGATGTGATTGAAAGAATTGGCAGGTCATCAGTGAATGGTCTCTATTCATATGCAATTGGTTTATGTCGGATTGTGACAATCAGGACTCAAAAGCTGTTTGATTGCAATTACTTGTAAAAATGCTGTGGCATATTGACTGCTGCACAAAGCATGAAAGTTCCATTGGATTGTCAGGCAATTCCACTCCCCCCCCACCACCCCCCCCCCCCTCAAAGACTGCACAACACAGCTGTCCGACCTAGGGTAGATCCCAATTTACATCGACATACAAGGTTCCTGAACCACTTAACCAAGGGGAAGAGTAGCTGAGCTGGTTTGCCATCACCTTCCTCGTGGTCCTTTTTTTTTTTAGAATCTTTTTTGGTACCTTGTCCCAGGAGAGCTGCAACTAAAGAGAACCACCTATCTTTTACGATGGGGGGAACCACACCCAAAGAATGGATGTCAGTCCAGTACCGCGCCGGGGTTGTCTGGAGGGGCACTCAACACCAACCCGTCTGAGTCTGAGGTGAGAATGCTACCACTGAGCCAATGATCACTGTGCCTGAATGCCAATGTCCCACCAGATGTCAGCCCAGTATGAAGAGGCCACGTTTCAGTCCCTGTTTGCAAGAGGAACAGTTGCCTAGTGGTTATGTTGCTGGACTGATAATCCGGAGGCCTGGATGAAACCCAAATTCATATCCCACCTTGGCAGCTGGAGAGTTTAAAATTCTGTTATTAAAATAAATCTGAAATTAAAAAACTGGACTTAATGACAGTGACCATGAAAATATTAGATTGTGTAAAACCCAATCTGGTTCACCTATGCCCCAAAGGGAAAGAAATTTGCTGCTCATATCCACTGTCCTTTTAATTGGGGAGGATAATAAATGCTAATCATGCCCACATTCTGCAAATTTTAATCTAAAAAAAATTGTGTTCCATCATGACTTTAAAACTAGAGTGAATTTTTTTTTAACAAACATAATTACGGATATTTACAGTTAAAATTACTGCTAAAAGAGCCTGTGGTTTATTTTGAAGAGGAGGAGGAGAGTTCCTCCAGTGCCTTCGCCAATATTTATCCCTCAATCAATATCACAAAAAACAGATTACCTGGGCATTATCACATCGCAGTTTGTGCGAGCCTGCTGTGCACAAATTGGCTGCCGCCTTTCCCACAGGATTGTGAATTCTCTGCTTTAGCGGGTTGTGGATACTCCATTGTTGAATATAATTAAGACTGAGGTCGATTGATTTTTGGTCTTTCATGGCTTCATGGGAGCAGGTGGAGTTGAGGCAATAAAACCAGCTATGATCGTATTGAATAGCGGGGGATGCTCAAGAGGCCATATGGTCCACTCCTGCCCCAATTTCTTATGTCCAAATGTTCTTAAATCCTGGCAAGTCATCCACCAATTAGTGAAGAACTGATGTATTTCTCCTTCACTGCAAATGGTAAGATATTTTATGATCTAAAGATGGTGAGCAATTTCTAGGCTGACATATTATAGATGTATTATTCCACATGATCAAAGCCAATAGTTTGCTGTTTTGATCAGAAGTAAGTAGCCAGATGGATAAACAAGTACTTCAATTTATAAAGTGCCTCTAACATAGTGAAATGACCAATCTTGCTTCCCAGAGAAGGGAAAAGAAAAAAAAAGACTTCCATTTATATAGCACCTTTCACGACCTAAGGACATCTCAAAGTGCTTTCCAGCCAATGAAGTGCTTTTGAAGTGCAGTCACTATTGTAATGTAGGAAGCCAATTTGTGCACAGCAAACTCCATAGACACCAATGTGATAATGACCCAATAACCTGTTTTAATGATGTTTGAGGAATGAATATTAGCCTGATGCCAGGGATAACTCTCCTCCTTGGAATTGTGTACATCCATCTGAGGGAACAATCAGGACCTTGATTTAACATTTCACCTGAAAGACAGCACTGCCAACAGTGCAGCACTCCATCAGTACTGCCCTGTAGTATCAGCTTAGAAGTTTGGGCTGAGGTAAGAGTGTTACCCACTGAGCCACAGCTGACTGTGGGATCCAATCCACATCTTTGTCCTGATTTCATGAAGAAATGTTTTGAAATACTTAATACCTGTGCTGATGGTGACTGTAATGCTTGTATTCCAAGACCATTAAATGTTAACTCTCATTTGCCAGCTGAAGAGTAAAAATGGGTGAAATTTTAACTGACCTTAGCCAACAGAAAACTGCTGGGATTGGATCAGGTGCTTGTTTGACAACTCGTCTGAATAAACCCTGCCCAGTGTAATCGCCTGCCCCCATTAACAGTTTGCTGGCTTCAGTGTTGGCTTGTTGTGGTGGTGAGATGGCAGCGGTGAAATTGGGTGGTGTGTAAAGTGGACAAGGTGTAAAATAGGCAGGGTCTTGGGATGCAAGTAATTGCTGGCTTTGTTGTTTTTATTGCCCCCTGATGGCTGCCCTGAGAAAGTAGTGGTGGGCATTTATGAGTCAAAACTATAGAACAGAACTGGGGTCACACATGGGCCAAGCTGTGTACGGGTGAAGGGTTCCTTCGATGAAGGATGTCAACTGGCTTCATACCAGACTGCAGCAACTTGCAAAATTACGGTATTTAAATTATAATTCATAACTTGCTATGACTAGGTTTGAACTCATGGCTTGGAGGTTGTTGGCTTGGTAGCATAAACACTCAAATTCTAAGGTTGTCTCAGGACCAAAGTTTCTTTTTGAGCTAAAATAAGTGAAGCCTTGTATTGTCACAAGGATCAAATATACACCACTTGAGGACTTTCCTTACAAGTTGTATCCCTGTGAAAAGCCCAATTCTTTGGGGTGAAGAACGGCTTGAGGTTAAAGTTAAAGAAAGAGTCAGTTGTGTATTGCTAAGGGATGGGAAGAAACTGTGTACAACCTTAAACATCAAAGATGTGCAAGCAGCCACTTGCAAGTTATCTGAGTCCATCTCAACCAATAGATTCATTGTGTCATGTGCACAAATTTGTTGGAATGGACAAAAAAAATGTTTATCTCGATAACTTGTCAGCAACAGACTTGATCTCTGCTTATTACAAGATAATTTATATCACTTTTATCAGTAACAACAACTTTTATTTTCATAGTGCCATTAAGGTAGGAAAATAACCCAAGACACTTGACAGGAATGTTATCCAACAATCTTTGATATGGAGTCACATAAGCAGGCATTAGGGCAGATGACCAAAAGCTTGGTCAAAGATGTAAGATTTAAGGAACACTTTCAAAAAGGAGAGAGAGAGAGAGAGAGAGAGAGAGATGAGGCCCAGTTTAGGGCTGCAATTACAGAGCTTAGGACCCAAGCAGCTGAATGTCAGGCCACCAGTGGTGGGGAGATTAAAATCAGGGATGTGCAAGGGCCGGCAACATAATTCAAAAATACTTCACTGGTTGTACAGTGCTTTGGGATGACCCGGGTTTTTAAAAGGTGCTATGCAAATGCAAATATTTTTTTAAATTTTATTGCATGGCTTTCCAATAAGGGGTTAATATTGAATGTGACTGTGGCACTTTCTATTTTTCATAAATCTAGCAAGAATATTTAATTAAATGTAGGTTTCTGGTTTAATTCTGGAGCATTCAGCTGTACAATAATGCAAACAGATGGTGATCCTACTTCCTTTCCAATACTGAGCCAGATGGGATCTCTGAGCTATGGACTAATGAACCCAACAAATTAATGGTTTGAACTGTGAACAACAACATTAGAAAAAGTGTTTGGAAAACCTGGCCTGGTATTGTAGAATTTTACAGGCTGGAAGATAGCCTTCGCACCCATGCAAACAAAACACTGGGGTTCATTTAGAGAGGAATACGATTCAGAAGCAGAGAAGTTATGTTAAACTTAAAACTAGAAAGTATACAGCCTTGGTTAGACCATGTTTGGAGTACTGTGCTCCACTCTGGTCTCCATATTACAACAAGAATGTAGAAGCACTGGAGAAAGTGCAAAGCAGATTTACAAGGATGATATCAAAGCTGTGAGGCTGCAACTAACAGGCAAAACCTTAATGAGAATGCTGTAAGGAGACTGAAGCAAAGATTTTCACAGAGTCATTGAGACTCCATGGCTTATCCAAAATAGCACTGGGAACCCAGACCTGGAAGACCTGCCCCAATTTCCGACAGTCTCCCTTTTTTTCCGGTAGGTGAAGGAGGGTGGGACATGACTCACACATGGGGGAAACCTGAACTCACCAGGGCCATTTGAACTCAGTGCTGAGTTCAGACGGACCCCATTTTCGCTGGAGTGAGGGCCTTGACCTGCAGTGTGTGAATTACGTTTTTTTTAACAGTAGGAGTAAATGATCATAATGGTGGAGATAGGGTCAATGGAACTGTAAAGCTGTCAGATCATTTAAATGGTCAGTCTTTAAATTTTGAAAAAGAAAACAGCCTGCCTATGTCTGTGAGTTGGAAGAAAACCTGTGCTCACAAGTTCAATATGTGTTTGTTGACATAGCCGTAAGTGGTATCATTATAGCATTATTGCTACTTGACTGCTTCCACAACCTGTCATTATCACAATAGCAGTCAGTGGCCTGGTGGGGGGGGTGGGGGGATGCAAGTTCACAGTTTGATTGACAGCTCCAAGAGGTTATTAAAGGATTCAATGTCTTTGATGTGGGGTTATGAATACAAATGTTTCTTTTTATAAGGAATCAGGGAATTTAAGTCTATTAAATGGTTGTTACAAATGAGTTTTTTTATGTAGTGAAGTCTGTAATATTTTATTTCATCTCAACATGGTTCCTAAGGTCTGCCCATGGTGCTTATTGGGTGAGTTGGCATGGAGGGTATAAGAGCAAGGGGTGATGGGGACGTGTGTTGGCATGAGTTGGCACTAGGTTGGCATAGGGACTATAAGTGAACATGGGGATGAGTTTAGGGCAATGGGTTGACATGGAGGGTATGAGGGGCCATTGGGGTGGGTGGAGGGGCATGGGTTAGTGTGAATTGGCATGGATTGGTCACGGGGAGTGGGTGAGGGGGTGTGAGACGTGAGGGATGGAGGGCCTAATATTGAATAACACAAGAGGGACGAAGTCCCAGAGCCAGAGAATAAAGGAGGGCCTTTTATCCAGCCCGTCTCGGCATTCGGTGGCCCCTTTAGCCACATGTGGGGGTGGAAGACCCAATTCTATCCTGCACCTGCCCCCTCTGGAATGAAGATCCCAACATTCAGAGCACTATTTCCCAAGGCGGGTGCCCGAAGCCAGAAAATTTCCCAACTCTACGCACCTGTCTCGGGAGCGAAACTCCAGGCCAAAATGTCCATCTTTAAAACTATGGAAAGTAGATGTAGAAGAGATGTTTCCAGTTGTTCAGTGTCCAGAACTAAGGGCCATGAAAATAAGATATCACTAATAAATCCAATAAGTAATTCAGGAGAGATTATTTTACCCAGAGAGCGAGGAGAATGTGGAACTTATTATCACAAGGAGTGGTTGAGATGAATAGTTCGGTGCACATAAGGGTAACTTGAATAAAACATGAAGGAGAGAAGGATAGTAGGTAGGGAAGATAAAGTTAGGGAGGAGGAGGCTCGAGTGGAGCATAAACTATAGCTGGAATTTTCCATTCTGGGACGAAACCCCCGTGGCGGGGGTGGGACAGGGAGTATTTCACGCGGAGGCTGGTGAGAATTTGCACCATATCATGTGATGTTGGCCCAATTAATTATGAAGTCAGGGCCGGGGGGGGGGAGGGGGTGGTTTCCTGATGTTTTGCACAGTGGGGTGTGCTGAATGGCACATGCCCCGCTGTCATATCTGGGCACCGTATTTAAAAGGTACCCAGACATCAACTTACCTGCCATTGGAGGAGATGTCCCATAGATCACAGAGCTCCAGCCCCCAAATTCAGTTGGAAGTCCTGCTCAATGCAGTGGAAGTTAGGAGGGGCGTCCTCTACCCAGAGGATGGTGGAGGAGGCCGAGGCGACAGACCAACCCTGCATAGGAGGAAGTCTCCAGGGTGGTTGGTGCCCAGGGCCTCCACCAGAGGACTGTCCTGCAGTGCAACAAATGGATAAATGACCTCAACCACTCTGCCAGTGTAAGTGAACCCTCAGCTGCTCACACCCACCTCACTAAATGGTAGAAGGAACATGGGCCTCAGTGGCAAGGGCACTATCTGTGCAGCCCATGCATCAAAGAGCCACTCAACGTGCTAAGATGATGCCTCATAGCCCCACTGCAGTCCATCTAGTCTGCGGACGGAGAGGCCACTGCAGGTCCCTGCCTTCCACACAGAGAACTCGGATGCTGTCAGGGAGGGGGTGGGGTGGGGGGCGGGGTGGGGGCATTGGTGAAGAGGGTTAGGAATTGAGGGAACGAGCGAGAACCACTAATGACAAGCCTCTGTGAGCCTTAACCTTCTGGCTGCATGTGCACACCGCTCTGGAGGGTGCTGGCCCAGAATCCTTGTGGACAACCTGCGGTGCATTAGTCAGGTGGCACACAATCCAGTGGGTTATTTGTAAGACTGAAAGCAAGAGAAAGATACCTGAGACCCAATAGCTCTCAACCCCATCTTCTCCCTTTGCGCAGGAAAAGTGAGGCACAACAGGAGAGAGGGACAGAAGATGGGAGGGGGCTGGTATGACCTCAAGAACCTCCCTGACTTCGAGGAGTGGGCATCCCAGCTGGCAGGGGAGGAAGCTCACCGAGCCTGCAGAGGTGGAAAGGTCCAGCGAGAAGATCCATACGAATGTTCGAAATAGGAGCAGAAGTAGGCCATTCGACCACTTGAGCCTGCTCCACCATTCAATAAGATCATGACTGATCTGTATGTGTTTCGATTTCCACGTTCCCGTCTACCCCCTGATAACCTTTGATTCCCCTGCCTAACAAGCATCTATCTACCTCTGCCTTAAAAATATTCAATGACCCCGCCTCCACCACCTTCTGAGGGAGTGAGTTCCAAAGTCACACAACCCTCTGAGAGAAAAAAACTCCCCTTATCTCTGTCCTACAAAGGTGGCCCCTAATTTTAAAACAGTGCCCCCTAGTTCTGGACTCAGCCACAAGAGGAAACATCCTTTCCAAGCCCATCTTGTCAAGACCGTTCAGGATCTGCACTTCAATCAACTCACTCCTCAGTCTTCTAAACCCCAGTGGTAACAAGCCCAGTCTGTCTAACCTTTCCTCATAAGACAACCTGATCATTCCAGGTATCAAATCTAGTAAACCTCCTCTGAAATGTTGCCAATGAAATGCAGTGGGAGCTGAAAATTCAGTTTCCCAGCATCCACTGCCCACCTGTCATTAAACCCGCCACAGGGCGGACTGGAAAATTCTGGCCTAAGTCAGAGACAGTTGGGCCAAAGGCCTATTTCTATGCTGTAGATATTATGTATTACTCCATTCCTCTACCCTAATGCCTTATTCTTTTACATCTTTCTTTTCAAAATGTTCAGGCATTTCCCTTTAAAAGCCTATTCTGCTCCCTCCACTGTTTCTGGAGACACATTCCAGGTCCCAAATACCCTTTACAAAATAAAAAATATCTCTCCAATGTCTTTTCTCCTACAGTAATTTCATTTTCTCTTTGCACACAACGTGTGGCATCTCGTGCCCACCCTGTGGGGTGTTTGGTGGCAGGGGGGCATTTCATTAGTAGGGACAGTGGCTGGTTGGTACCCCCTTCCCACCTCCACCCCGATTAAGTCCATTGTGGGAAGGCCCGTGGACAGCCTTCTTCTCCTGCCACCAGTTGAAGCCCTTAAGTGGTATTAACCCAGTGGCGGGCAAGGGTTCACCATGTGGACAGCACGACAAGCAAACCCTTTCAGGAGCCTGTGAGCTCCCAGGCAGGGCAGGGTGCAGGGGCGCTCATTCAAAGGCTCTTACTGCCTGATCGAGGGACCCAGCTTCAGGAAGACGGGGGCTCGCTGGGTGCCATCGCCTACCCTTCCCTCCTGCCCCGCGGCCCCTACCACGGAACTCCTCTCCCACCATCACTCACCGCTGGCCCTGGATGCACCGACAATCCTCAGCTTTGGGTGGGGGCAGCCACCCCCGTTCCGCTTGTGCTGCTGTTCAATAGACTACCAGCATCACTCATCCGGGCGACACTTAATACGAGGCGAGACCCCCGTCGCCCCCATTTGCTACGCCCTGTCCCCCCCAAAAAAGGAGTGCATTTGATGAGAGGTACCGGAGCAGAGCATCAAACAGTGTCTGCCATTAGACAGACTTACCTCTGCACCAGCCCTCCAGCTCAAAATATTTTTTCGCCACAAAGTGCTAACAACGGCACATCAAAGGCGAGATGCCATGTTCACAAAGCTGAAGGCAGAGTAGCATAACAGGGACAGCAGCCTCTGTATTCATTGCACTTAATCATACGAATGCTCCACTCCGGACGTGGCTGTACCATTTACCCGTAAATATTAGCGTGATTCGCTGTAACCTTGACAGCAAAGTCCCTTTATTTTTTTCTCCGTTTTTTTTTAAATTCACATTTGCAGAAAGGCTTAGCTTTACTCAGGGGATTTTTCATTGCATTCAGGTGCATTATATCTGATGCACATCTGTGCAGCCAATCAGAATCCTTCTTAAAATAATGCCAGTAAAGTGCTCATTACCACCGGAATTGAGATGCAATTTTTTTAACAAAGCGCCTTCCTAGAATCCAGGAACAGAAGGGCTCGACATGCATTTTAAACCTCCACTTACTTTATCACATCCACCAATAACTGCAGTCACCCGAAGCCTTTACATAATATCCGCTGGCAAAATGCACACTCTGTCTATCCTTGCAGATGGTGACACAATAAAGGCAGCAATCATAGAACTTGTAGTCTGGGATGCAGCATAGCTCCAAGGGATGCTAAAGCTCATGAAGATGCAAATGCTTCCTGCTTTTTCAATTCGAGTAGATGGGGAGAAGCTGATTCCAGTGGCAGGAGGCTCGATAACCAAAGGACACAGATTTAAGGTCATTGGCAAAACATCCTTGAGGGAGATGAGGAGGATTTTATTTTGCATAGCAAGTTGTTGCAGAATGCACTTTATGGAGAGGTGATGGAGGCAGATAGCAGATTCATTAGTAACTTTCAAAACAAGACTTGTGTTTGCACGGAGCATTTCACAACCACAGGAGGTCTCAAAGCACTTTACAGTCAACTTCAGCTTTTGAAGTGTAGTCACTGATATAATATAGCAAAAGGGAATTGGATATATACTTGTAAAAATGTGTATAGGCCGAACAGCTCCTTCAGTGCAGCATCATTCTAAAAGTCAAAGCTCTGATGGAAGGTCACATGACCTGAAACATTGGCAGGGATTTTCTGGTCTTGCCAGTGACAGGAATCGTCACAGGTGGGACTGAAGATTTGAGGGTCTATCCAAAGGTCTGTTGACTTAGATTACAAAAGTAGGGAGGTCATGTTGGAGTTGTATAGAACCTTGGTGAGGCCACAGCTGGAGTACTGTGTGCAGTTCTGGTCACCACATTATAGGAAGGATGGGATTGCACTGGAGGGGATGCAGAGGAGATTCACCAGGATGTTGCCTGGGATGAAACATTTAAGTTATGAAGAGAGGTTGGGTAGACTTGGGTTGTTTTCGTTGGAGCAGAGAAGACTGAGGGGTGACCTGATTGAGGTGTACAAGATTATGAGGGGCATGGACGGGGTGGATAGGGAGCAGCTGTTCCCCTTAGTTGAAGGGCCAGTCACAAGGGGACACAAGTTCAAGGTGAGGGGGCAGGAGATTTAGAGGAGATGTGAAGAAAAACTTTTTTACCCAGAGGGTGGTGACGATCTGGAATGCGCTGCCTGGGAGGATGCTGGAGGCGGGTTGCCTCACATCCTTTAAAAAGTACCTGGATGAGCACTTGGCACGTCATAACATTCAAGGCTATGGGCCAAGTGCTGGTAAATGGGATTAGGTAGGTAGGTCAGGTGTTTCTCACGTGTCGGTGCTGACTCGATGGGCCAAAGGGCATCTTCTGCACTGTGTGATTCTGTGACTTCAGGGCAGGAATTTTCGGGCCTGCGACGGGCAAGACCGGAAAATCCTCAGCGTTAACTCTGTTTCTCGCCACAGATGCTACCTGACCTGCCACGCTTTTCCAGAGTTTCTTTGCTTTCACTTAAGATTTCCAGCAGCCTTTGCTTTTGACTATATCCGTACTTCAATTCCTGCTCTGCTTGTCTGAACTCCAACAGCTTTCGCTTGGTGTTTTGACACCAGGGTGCGATTGTGTAAATCTAACATGAAGCGTGAATCAAGTAAACTTGCTTGTTTCCTGTTAATTATTGCACAACACCAACTAATAGCAGCCTCACTGGCTCTGAATGTTGGTATATATTTCATCACTCTATTAATCCAGCGCGAAATTTGGGGGAAAATCTTATCATGTGCTCCGTTAACACTAATAACCAAAATTATGGGCGTGCAGCAGGTAAAGTGCGCAGGCTCTGATGCTGAGGGGAAATTAGTGGCAAAAGAGCCAGAGGTGAGATAAGAAGAGCTTTAAAAAAAAACACAATGGGCGGAAGCGGCCCAGATTTGCAGTGAATGTGGTAGCGGGCGAGTAAAATGATATTTTACCCGTTGGCCACAATGGCAGCTTCTCACGCCGCATTGCCCCAAACCCACCACATTAATCACGCATTCCTGGGAACCACGCCGTTTCCAAAGCAGGCGGGCACCAATTCGTCTGCCACAGCGTCACCCGCAGCTTCATCACGCCGGGCACCATATTTAAAGTGCAGCCGCTCGCACACCTCTCAGTGCTTCCAGCCTAGGACTGCTGCAAATAAGACATGGCCCCGAAAGGCAAGAAGACTTCAGCCACGATGGTTTAGTGACATGTCCTTCGAGCGCCTTTTGGGCCCCATGGAGGCCCACCATGATGTCTTGTACCCCTGCTCTGACCACAGGAGGGGCAGCAACATTACCACTCCGGCTTGGTAGGTGATGGCAGTGGTGATCAGTGCCAATGCTGCACAGGAGAGGTTGGGAATCCAAAAGATAGAGGATAAATGATCTCATCCATGCCACCAGGGTAAGACAACTGTCTCATCTCTCTAAACTCACACACACAAGCCCATCACACATTCACTGGCATCTCACCCAGCTCAAGGGGCATCACCATTCACTCTCTCACCCACACCCTCACACCTCCATCTGGCCTCACCTGCTCTGAAGACTGACTCCTCAGCCCTCATGATCTTGAGGCCATTTGCACAGATCAACTTGTACCCCCACATAAACCCGGGGATACCCCCCTTCCTCAGTATAGCCCTCACCCTGCAGCCTCTTTCCTTGACTGAGGCCACTTTTCTCCCTTCCCCCAAGCAGGCGCCAGCCCTGCAGACATTGAAAAGCCATTCCCCCCCTTATGGCTGGTCTGGTAGGTGGAGATCTGTCCGTCAGCCCCCCCTAAAAGTAATGTGGTGTTGCCTGTGAAGCCTGGCACTGATGACTGCAAGTACTGCCTGAAGCAAGATAGGCAAACAAGCCTCAAAGTCCTGAACAAAATGCAGCTCGCCGGGTGCACGCAACTAGGCGCAATGGTGAAACATGTCAACGTGAAATCATGACATCTGAAGGCGGGTAGTGTGGCCCACCATCGACTGGCTGAGCAACTGATTGCAAACTGGTTTCACAATGTCATGGAACTGATTTTTGGTCTTCTCACTATATTGTCTGCTCACGCCACCGAGCATGTCCAATGACAGTGGACACAATGATTCCGCATGAGGAGTTGTTCTGATCTGGAATGCATCGCCCCCAAGGGTAGTGGAAGCAGCTTCAATGATAAATTTCAAAAAGGGAATTGGATAAAAGGTAAATATTTGCAGAGCGAAGGGAAAAAGGCAACGGAATGAGACTAATTTGGATAGCTCTTTCAAAGAACCAGCACAGATATGATGGGCCAAATGGCCTCTTTCTATCCTATATCATTCTATCACAGCCAGGCACTGTTCCAGTGGCAAGAAGTGGTAACATGATAAATTTTAATAGAGGAATGAAAATCTGCAACACACTCGGAACAAGAAGTATGATTTATCCTCCAGGTAACTCTACATTTTTTATTGCATCAACCAACCCCAGGGCCTTATTTAAAATCTGGTTCCAACCTTTCTAAATCTGGGTGGAAACTCAGACAATTTGTTTCAAACCTATCTCTCTCAAATTTGCAATTCATGCCTCTATCTCTACATTTAAATTGACAATTCGGAGTTAATCATTGCGAAGTGGAACAAGACTGAGATAAGTCAGTGAAACCGCAATGGACCTAGGCCCATCCTTTAATCTATATTCCAGATGTTGTCACATACTGAAGAACTTATGGGCCTGAATTTTACCTTTGGCAGGCGCACACAATTGGTGGGCCCGGGAGTGTCCGGGAAACGGACTGCCGAGCGCGATCGGCCCCCGGCCGTCATTTCACGCTGGCTGGCCAATTAACGACCAGCTAGCGTGAAAAGCGCACTGAAAAGCTCAGCGCTGCCAGGGATGGGGGCGGCGAGAAGAGGGCGGGCGATGATGTCACCGCGGGGCGCGGGTGAGCGCTGCACGAGAGCTCCCTGAAGGCAGACAGGTGCCCCAGGGAGCTGCAGACCTTCAAATGATCAAATAGAGGTTTGAAAAGCTGCAGTCGAGTGCCTGAAAATATACCTCATGAAAATGCAGCCCACAGATATTTATTTATATTTTATTTCGTGACGGAGATTTCAGCCCACCATTGGATGAGGTTTGATGAAAAAGGGAAAGGCCGCCTGACCGACTCGCCTGCCGACCGTGAGGTGGATGGGCCTCAAAAAATCAGAGACAATTGCGCCGTTAATGATGTAGCTTCCCTTGGATGTAGTTAGAATAGAGAGCGGTTTTCTGCATTTGTATTGTGATGACCATCTACCACATAACATCCAGGAAGCTTTCAACAGGACAGTCTGGAAAATAAGAACAGTAGGAGGGATAGAGTTCCGAGTTTCCACTATTCTTCATGTGAAACCACAGTCTGGTAGTTCAACAAACAGGATAAATAGCAATATCACAGAATCATAGAATTGTTACAGGGTAGAAGGAAGCCATTAGGCCCATTGTGCCCGCACCAGCTTTCTGAGCATTTTAACTCAGTGCCAATCTCCTGCCTTTTCTCCATAACCCTGCAACACACTCAGAACAAGAAGTATGATTTATCCTCCAGGTAACTCTACATTTTTTTATTGCATCAACCAGCACATTGTTTCTATTTAAATAATCATCCAATGCCCTTTTGAATGCCTCAGTTGAACCTCCCTCCACCACACTTCCAGGCAGTGAATTCCAAACCCTAGCTACTTGCTGTGTGAAAAAGTTTTTTTCTCACCTCACATTTCCTACTTTTGCAAAACACCTTAAAACTGGGCCCTTTAGTTCTCCATCCGTTTACGAGCGGGAACAATTTCTCCCTATCTACTCTGTCCGGACCCCTCATGATTTTAAAAACTTGTATCAATTCTCCTGTTAGCTTTCTCCTCTCCAACTTCTCCAATCTTTCCAATGTTTCCTCATAAATGAAGTGTCTCATCCCTGGGACCATTCTCATAAACCTCTTCTGCACTCTTTCCAATGTGTTCACATCTTCCTGTAGTGTGGTGCCCAGAACTGTAGACAATACTCCAATTGAGGTGTAACCAGTATCCTTAATAAGTTCATAATAACCTCCCTGCTCTTGTACAGTAAACTCCTATTAATGACGCCTAGAATACCATATGCTTTAATAACAGCTCTCTCTACCTCTCCTGCCACCTTTAATGACTTATGTACATAAATATCCAGGTGTCTCTGCTCCTGCACACCCTTTAGAATAGTATCATTTATTTAAAACAAAAACAAAAACAGAATTACCTGGAAAAACTCAGCAGGTCTGGCAGCATCGGCGGAGAGGAAAAGAGTAGACGTTTCGAGTCCTCATGACCCTTCAACAGAACTTGAGTTTGAGTCCAAGAAAGAGTTGAAATATAAGCTGGTTTAAGGTGTGTGTGTGGGGGGCAGAGAGAGAGAGAGAGAGAGAAGTGGAGTGGGGGTGTGGTTGTAGGGACAAACAAGCAGTGATAGAAGCAGATCATCAAAAGATGTCAACAACAATAGAACAAAAGAACACATAGGTGTTAAAGTTAAAGTTGGTGATATTATCTAAACGAATGTGCTAATTAAGAATGGATGGTAGGGCACTCAAGGTATAGCTCTAGTGGGGGTGGGGAGAGCATAAAAGATTTAAAAAAAATTTTAAAAATAATAGAAATAGGTGGGAAAAGGAAAATCTATATAATTTATTGGAAAAAAAAGGAAGGGGGAAACAGAAAAGGGGTGGGGATGGGGGAGGTATTTAATACTATCTCTCCATGTTCTTTGTACCAAAATGCATCACCTCACATTTCTCCACATTGAACTTCATCTGCCATCTATCTGCCCACCCAACCAATGTGTCAATGTCCTTTTGAAGTTCTACACTCTCCTCCTCACAGTTTAAATTCTTCCAGTTTTTTGTCATCCGCAAACTTTGGAATATTCCCCTGCACACCAAGATCTAGATCATTTATGTATATCAGGAAGAGTAAGGGCCCCAATATTGACCCCTGGGGAACTCCTCTACAAATCTCCCTCCAGCCTGAAAAATACCCATTAACCATTACTTTCTGTTTCCTATCCCTCAGCCAATTTTGTATCCTTGTTGTTACTGTCCCTTTTATTCGATGATGTTTAACTTTCCTTACAAGTCTGTTGTGTGGCACTGAACATCTCAAACTTTCTGCTATCTTATGGTTTTAGAATAAATCAATGATCTGAAACATTACCAATTCTCAATTACCCACCTTCAACATCCTTGGGGTTACTAATGACTAGGAACTTAACTGGACCAGCCACACAAATACTGTGCCTATAAGAACATACCTGAATAGGAACTCTGCTGTGTGTAACCCACCTCTTGACTCCTCAAAGCCTGTCCACTATTTACAAGGCCACAAGTTAGAGGTGTGATGACATGCTCTCTACTTGCCTGGATGAGTGCAGCTCCAACAACACTCAAGAATCTCAGCATCATCCAAAACAAAGCAGCTGGCTTGATTGGTACCGATCTACTACCATAAACATTCACTCCCTCCACCAACTGCAGAAAGTCATAGTACTATTTACAAGATGCACTGTGGCAACTCACCAAGGCTGCTTCAACACCTTCGAAATGCACAGCCTCCACTGCCTAGAGGAATAAGGGCAGCACCACCACCTGCAAATTCCCCTCCAAGTCACACACCATCCTGACTTAAAAATATATCGCCGTTCCTTCACTGTCACTGGGTCAAAATCCTGGAACTTCCTCCCCAATAACACTGTAGGTGTACCTAAACCACATGGACTGCAGCAGATCAAGAAGGCAGCTCACCATCACCTACTCAAGGGCAGTAAGAATGGGCAATAAATGCTGGCCTTGTCAAGGACACTGTCATCCCAAGGATGTATTAAAAAGTTATAATGGCCAATTTGTTCAGTGATATCCAACAGCAATGTCTGTCTAAAGGACTTATAATTATATAATCCTGTTCACAACCTCAGGATGTCCCGAAGTACTTTATAACTAATCATGTGCTTTTGAAATGTAATCACTGTTGCAATGTAGGAAACTACACAAGCATGGGTACAAGAACACTATATTAACCACAAATTTTAATGGAAAAATACCTTATGCACAATACAGGTAAATGTACTTCACATGTATATTTGATAACAGAGGAAGTCAAACACCCAGAATTGGAATGCATCTGCTTTACGTCTCTCACCATTTTACCAACAAATGTACAGAAAGGTTAAAGTTCACATACATACGCCTTGCGAATGTGTATAGAGATCACATGCTCAACAACTGTTTCTGCTCCTCAATTTTTAACTTGCTAATCAGAAAAGCAATTAGCCACATCTGGATTCCCAATTTGCCATATATAGCTTATTTCTAGGGTATTGGGTGACACTGAGTTAACAGCACTGTTGCCTCTGAGTCAGTTCAAGTCCTACTCCATGTAACCTTGGTTGGCACTTCAGTGTGATGCACAGGGAGTGCTGCATTGGCAGAGATACATTCCTTTCAGTGGTGAGCTGCCTCATTATTTCCAGTAAAATGCCCAGTAAAAGGAGATCTTGGGTTTTGTCCCCAGGGTTTTGAAGGCCACCATTGATGTAGTTCAGTCATATGACCCATCACCCTTGAGAATAATAGTTAAAATCACAGTGTAGAGAATAATAGTTAGTGTCATAGTGTAGTTGAGGCAGATTCATGACACGGAACAGACTGGAATGTTTTGCAATTTCCACTCCATTCTCTGGATTGGCTGATACGTCTTTGCTCTCATGGGACTTCATTGCTTCTCTCGGTTTCCGGTTACTGATTCCCGGCTTCCTATCCCTGGATTCCTCAATTCCCAGTCCCCAGTTCTCAGTGTCCAGTCCCGAATACCCAGCCTTCAATTCTCAAGTCCCAGCCTCCAGATCACAGGTTCCCAGCCTCTGGGTCCCTATTCCAAGATCCCAAGCTCCTGATTAACAGGCCCCACCCCACCCCCTGCTTTTTCAAATTCCAGGAAACCTTGTCCTAAAGAAGAACTGCCGCATGTTAAAAAGATGTTAATTTATTAAAAAGATACTGGGGATAATTTTGACTTTAAACTTCAAAAGCATCCAAAACGGTGGATCAAGGGCCCATTTTACATCTCTCTTGTTCTCTGTTTCCATTCACTATCGTTCACTTTATGCATTAGATAAATTCCAAATTAACCCCCAGTGAGTTTGCAACAGGATGTCTAACCCTGTATGTGCTATTTGCAGGACCTGCCCATGCACAAAATGGCTGCCCTGTTTACCAGCTTAGCAACGGCTGACTTCATTTCAAAAGAAAATCACTGATCGTGAAAAACTTTGATGTTAGAAATGCAAATTCTCTTGCTTTTTCCTTTCCACCACCTAAAAACAGATGTGAGGGCGCTCAATAACAGCTTTGGAGTTTGGATCAATTCCATGTCAGTTTGAAATTTGCATTCCATGAAATAAATATGACTATTTGTCCTCATCAAGGAGCTCATTAGTGCTGAGGGGAGATATTGACAGCTGTTTTCACTGAATCCAGCAATTAACAAAGACTAAAGAGCCGATAAAAATGTTCAATTATGTAATAGGGCTAAATTTCCTTAGCCTACTCACTATGTGGGAATGAACAGCCAAGCTGTTTAAGCCCAGCAACACTGGCATCTACCCAGCAATGTGAAAAATTGCCCAGGTGTGTCCTGTCCACAAAAAGCCAGACAAATCCAATTTGGGCAATTACTGCCCCATCAGTCTACTCTCGATCATCAGCAAAGTATTGGGAGATGGCACTGACAGTGCTATCAAGCGATGCTTATTCAACAATCTGCTCACCAATCCTGCAGTTTGGCTTCCATCAGGACCATTCAGCTCCAAACCTCATTACAGCCTTGGTCCAAACATGGGCAAAAAGAGCTGAAGTCCCAAGGTGAGGTGAGAGTGACTGCCCTTGACATTAAGGCAGCATTTGACTGAGCACGGCATCAAGACATCCCAATAAAATTAAAGTCAATGGGAATCAGGGGAAAACTCATCACTAGTTGGAGTCATACCTAGCATGAGGGAAGATGGTTGTGGCCCTTGGAAGCAAATAAACTTAGCCCCAGAATACGACTACAAGAGCTCGTCAGGGTAGTGTCCTAGGCCCAGACATCTTCAGCTGCTTCATCAACGACTTTCCTTCCATCATAAGGTCAGGAATGTTCACTGATGATTGAACAGTGTCATTCGTAACAACTCAAGTACTGAAGTAGTCCAAGCCCACTTGGGCTTGGGCTGATAAATGGCAAGTAACCATAACGCCACATAAGTGCCAGGCAATGGCCATCTTCAACGTGGGAGAGTCTAACCATTACCCCTTGGCATTACCATCACTGAATCCCCCACCATTAACATCCTGGGGTCTGCTATTGACCAGAAACTGAACTGGACTAGCCATATAAATACTTTGGCTATAAGAGCAGGTCAGAGGCTGGGAAGGCTGTGGAGAGTAACTCACCTCCTGACTCCCCAAAGCCTGTCCACCATCTACAAGGCACATGTCAGGAGTGCGATGGAATAGTCTCCACTTGCCTGGACGAGTGAAGCTCCAAAACATACAGGAAGCTCGACACCATCCAGGAAACAGCAACCTGTTTGATCAGTGCCCTATCAATCACCTTAAACATTGGCTCCCTCCACAACTGAGGCACACTGGCAGCGGTGTGTAGCATTGCAGGATTGCACCTCACAAACTCACAACATTTACCACCTAGAAGGACAAGGGCAGCAGATAGATGGGAACCCCGCCACTTGCAAGTTCCCCTCCAAGCCACTTGCCAGCCTGACCTGGAATTATATCTCGATTCCCTCGCTGTCTCTGGGTCAAAATCCTGGAACTCCCTCCCTAACGGCACTGTGGGTGTAGCTACACCACATGGACTGCAGCGGTTCAAGAAGGGGGCTCATCACCACCTTGTCAAGGGCAATTAGGGATGGGCAATAAATGCAGGCCTAGCCAGCGACACCCACATCCCAAAAACAAAACAAATGCAGGAGGATTTTATTGGGCAAAAAAAATTGGGTGGGCGCTATTTGTACTGATTGCGTTCCTCCTCGATACTTCCCATCACCCCCCTACCCACCATCCCCTGTCCCAACCACCTCTGAGTTTTGAGGTTTTGGTCAGGTTATGGGAATTTTTCAGCAACACATCACAGTTGAAGGTCAAACTTATTTTTCCAGTAACAATTGTTCAGCCCGAAAGGCTGAAACAAATGCTGCCCTGTCAAAGATAACAAGTTCTCCATTATTCTTTGGAGAAAGGTATTGACAACAGCAGCAAAATAACAAAGATTGGCCATTAGCAGGATCTTTACAAAGGTCACACACAGGCTGAGGAACATAAGAACATAAGAAATAGAAGCAGGAGTAGACCATTCAGCCCTTCGAGCTAGCTCTGCCATTCAATGTGATCTTCCAATTCAATATCATTTTTCTATACTATCCACGTAACGCTTGATGTTTTGAATATGTAGAAAACTATCGATCTCAGTCTTGAACGTAGAGCCTCCATAGATCTGTTGGGGCAGAGAATTTCAAAGATTCACCACCCTTTGAGTGAGGTAATTCTTCCTCATCTCAGTCCTTGATGATCTGCCCCTACTGAAAGAGCAAAATCACTTGAAGAGACAGGAAACTTATTGTCACCCATTAAACTGGTTGATTAAGTCGGAGTGTGAGGGTGATTAAAAACTGCACATGGTCCCAGACATTTGAATAGGCGTCTGACGATTTCTCACCGTAAATGCCCTCATGATAGCAGGGAAGTGGTGTAAACAGATTGACAGCAGGCATATAGGGTTCTCTCAATCACCCACCATAATCTCAGCAGTAAGGGAGCAGAGCTCAGTGAAAATGTATCAATAGAACCCTAGAACCATGGAAAAGTTATGGTGCAGAAAGAGGCCATTCAGCCCATTGTGTCTGCGCCAGGCAAAAAGCAGAAAAAAAGAAGCCACTCATTTTAATCCCACTTTCCTGCACCTGGTCCATAGCTTTGTAGGTTACAGTATTTCAGATGCAGATACAGGTACCTTTTAAATGAGTTGAGCGTTTCAGCCTCAACCACCAACTTAGGCAGTGAATTTCAGGTGCCCACCACCCTCTGGGTGAAAAATATTTTCCTCACATCCCCTCTAATCCTTATACCAATCACCCTAAATCTGTGCCTCCTGATAACTGACCCCTCAGTTAGGGGAAACAAGTATCTCCTGTCTATCTTTCTAGCCCCTCATAATTTTGTACACCTCAATTAGATCACTCCTTAGCCTCCTCTGCTCTAAGGAAAACAACCCTAGCCTATCCAATCTCTCCGCATGGCTGCAATTTTCAAGCCCTGGCAACATTCTTGTAAATCTCTTCTGCACTCACTTCTGAGCAATTATGTCTTCCCTGTAATGTGGTTATGAGAATTGTACACTAAATTCCAGCTGTGGCCTAACCAGCGTTTTATACAGTTCCATCATTACACCCCTGCTTTTGTATTCAATATCTTGCCCAATAAAGGAAAGCATTCCATATGCTTTCTTGACCACTTTGGCCACCTGTCCTGCTACCTTCAAGGACATGCACTCCAAGGTCTCTCACTTCTTCAACACCTCTCAATGACTTCCCATATATCGAGTATTCCGAAGTTTTTTTTGCCCTCCCCAAATGTGTTACTTCTCACTTTTCTGGATTGAATTCCATTTGCCACATCTCCGCCAACTCAACCAAACCATTGATATCATGCTGGAGTCAACAGCTATCCTCTTCACTATCAACTACACGGCCAATTTTCGTGTCATCTGCAAATTTCCCAACCATACCTCCCACATTTAAGTCTAAATCATTAATATATACAGCAAACAGCAAGGGCCCAACACTAAGCCCTGTGGAACAACACTGGAAACCATTTTCCTTTCATGAAAACATCCATCGGCCATTACCTTTTGTTTCACGTCATTGGCCATTTATAGCAGTGATTTTATTTTAACTTTGGGCCCTGTGACTGGCATACGTTGTGGGTCACACCCAGGGGAAGCTGCTGCGGGCTAGCTCCAGAGGGCAGGAAGAGGCCCAGGCATGTGAACATTATTTATTTCTGAAGTGTTCCTCTAGGCCCTGCCTTCAGCCTCCCTTGCTCTGGGCATCTCTCTCCAGGTGACAATTCTCTTGTATCCCCAGTGGAGAGAGAGAGACAGAGAGAGAGAGAGAAAGGTTGGCTTTATTAATACAGCACCTTTAACAACCCCTCAAGGTATCCCAAAAGCACTTTATAGCTGATGAAGTGTAGTCACTGATAATAATGTAGGAACCACAGCAACCAATTTGTGCAGAGCAAGCTCTCACAAACAGCAATGGAAAAACTGTCCAGAATAACTGTTTTGG
Organism: Carcharodon carcharias; assembly: GCF_017639515.1. Classification (NCBI taxonomy): domain Eukaryota; kingdom Metazoa; phylum Chordata; class Chondrichthyes; order Lamniformes; family Lamnidae; genus Carcharodon; species Carcharodon carcharias. Next base: position 27,515,441 of record NC_054476.1, read on the forward strand.
TGATGTTGGAGAGTTCTCTCCTGCTCTTCTTCAAAATAATGCTGTAGGATGCATTAGGTCCACCTGAGAGGGCAGAGGGGAGTGGGTGGGTGGCAGTGGTGCCTCAGGTTTAACATGCTATCCAAATTGAATGGATACGAACCTAAAGTGCCGAGTTACTGACTGGGGATGCTGGCTCTGTCTGTGTCTCCCTCTCTCTGTCCCTCTTTCCCTCTCCCTTTCCGTCCCTGCTATCCATTCCCCCCACCCCCATCCCCATCCCACTTCCCACACGCTTCCCACACCCCCAACCCCTTGACAACAAGAGGGTTGAGGTAACAATGCCAATTTCAGTCACGTTCCATAGTCAGGCAGCCCATGACTGGAGTTTTAGGCAGTCAAAGCTGCAATTCTGCTGAGGGCCATAGGTGAAGAGGACAAGAACAATAGGTGCTTCACAGGCCACATCCTGGGTATGGTTTAAAAATACAACATGACAGCATCACAACCCAGCACTTTCACCAAAAGCAGTAGGTAGCCAGATACTCATCATTTACTCATTCATCTGTGCATGATTTTAAAAATCACATCGCTGACAGTGACCTCATGAACATTTGCTGTCTAATTACTTTAGGCTAGCTAACTCCAGAATACATTAAATGAAAAGAGATTACACCAGGCATGTGGGTTGCTGTGGATTTCGATTGATGTATGCATCTCTCCTGTCTATCACTTATAATTGAAATTCTTTTGCATTCAGCTCAATTTAAGCATTTGGCATAAGGGAGGAGGGGGCTTTACTGTCATCCCATAAAGACATGACTTTGGAATGACTGCTGTTCTTGGACTGGATCAATTAAGGAACTGAATTTTACTGGACACAAAAGTGACAATGCTCTCAGGAGATATTGTTAAAAACTTTTAAAAGTCTGATGCTTCATGATGTCTACTGACTAGAAACATGCAGAGGAAAAATAATGCACTTCCTAATTTTACCACCTCCCAATCTGGCCTACTTACCACAAAGGTTTCACGGTGGGATTGTTTTTAATAAGATTTGACAAATGATAATTGTCTAGCGCAGGCTAAATATCATTTTACTTCTGCCGAAATTGGAACTGTTGATGTGTTCCACTGAAATATTTACACAAAGACGTCTGAATGGTGGTTAACATATTTATAATTGGCTGCACATATGACACCACTATTCTTGGTCAGAGTGGAGATGATGAGGTTGCTTCTACGTCAATCACTCATGGGGAGACTGCACTTCTATAAATGACAGGGATTGATTTTTTGCACATAGCACATATTATGTAACTATCCTCCACTCACTGCACTTTGCTGAAGGAATTGCCCTGCTTTTATTGAGAGTCTTTGCTGTAGTTTCAGTCATGAGTTCTGTTTGCTGTAGTCTGTAGATACTCTGATGAATAACTAGGCTCTGTTTTGTTGAAGTCCTACAATAATTTCGACCCTGCTTCTTTTTCTGACATAGTGGTATCAATAGTCACTCTGGTTATAATTTGATCTGACAGCATCATGGATCAAAGCAGAAAGAAGAATATAAGAGTGTAAGAAATAGAAGCAAGAGTAAGTCATTTGGCCCTTTGAGGCTATTCAAAAAGATCAGGGTTGACTTTCTACCTCAACACCACCTGCCTGCACTAATCCCATATCTCCTAATCCCTTTGGACCCTAAAGTTATTGACCTCTGCCTTGAATATACTGAACAACTAAGCTTCCACAACTCTCTAGGGTAGAGAATTCTAAAGATTCACAATCCTTTGAGTGAAGAAGCTTCTCCACATCTCAGTCCGAAATTGCCGACCCTTCATTCTGAAACTATGTCCCCATGTTTTAGATTCCGCAGCCAGGGGAAACATTTTCTCACTCCTGACCCTGTCGGGCACCTTAAGAATTTTATGTGTTTCGAGATCGCCACTCACTCTTCCGAACTCCAGGAAATGTCGGCCTAGGCTACTCAACCTCTCTGCATAGGTCAATCCCTTCATCCCAGGAATCCCAGTCTAGTGAACCTTTGCTGCACTCCCTTTAGATTTGAAACTTTTGAATTGGAGAAATCAAGTAAAAAAAAAAGTGCTTGTGCCATTTGTCATGGACACATATAGGGACAAAAGTAAAACTTGTATTAATGTGAAAGGAAGTGAATGCAAGTCTTCAGGTGTCTATTATCAACGCATGGGGCTGAATTTTACTTCCCATGGGTGGGCGCGTGCCCCACCCGATCGGGCGTAAAATCAAATGAGATGGCGTTGGGCGAGCGTCCTGATGTCATCGGCGCTCGTGTGATTTTTCGCTTGGCTGGCGCGCACAAAAGTCAGAAGCGCACACGCTGACAATTAAGAGGGCAATTAAGCTCAACAATGGTGGTTATTTTTCATAGCTCGTCCAATCTTATGGTTGGCAGACGGGTGAATCGGCCAGGCGGCCTTTGCATTTTTCATCAAACCTCGTCCAAGGGCGAGATGAGGTTTCCATTATTAAATAAAATAAAAATAAAAATCTATGGACAGCATTTTTATCATCTGTAATTTCAGGTGCCTGATTGTGATGCTTGGACTTTTTTCCCCTGATTTTCAAAACTTTATTTCATGGTTTTTGGACCTGCAGCTCCCTGAGGCATCTCTCTGCCTTCAGGGTGTTTTCTCTCAGTGCTTACCTGTGCCCACGGGAACATCATTGCCCGCCCTCTTCCCACCCTCACCCCAGCAGTGCTGGGCTTTTCAGCGATCACTTCATGCTGGCCGGCCTTTAGTTGGCCAGCCAGTGTGAAATCGTGGTCGGAGGCCAATCGAGGCCGGTGGTCTGTCTCCCGGCCGATCCCCGGCCCACCGATCGCGCTCACCGGCCAAGCTGAAAACTCAGGCCATGGGAACACAGCACAAGCAAACAATTTTACATTTTCAGTCAATTATCAGGACTTTGCTGAGGAATTCTAAATGCTGCTTAATCTAAATTATAAAGTAATGACTTGCAAAGTCTATTTGTTCAGTTAACACACGAAAATCCTAATCCTTCTCCATAATGCAAAGTCAGCAGTGAAGAGGGCTTTAGTGTCCAATGGTTAAGAAATACACATAAAAGAGCTAATTGGTTCCTTCTGGCACCCAGTGCTGAGTGCAGAGAGAGTGCCCTGGCCAATTACAAGCTCTGTCCCATCAGGAGCTTTCTGAACATGGAGGGGAATCCAGCCCTGAAATTCCTCTGTCTGCTGCCTCAATATAGCTGCAAACCTGTACAAAATAAACAGACCATTGATTACGTTGAAATGCCATGTGAAAGGTTTTTATACAAGCACGACGACGGCTAACAAGGTATGTAAGTACATGCATACGAGGTAGAGTAACCATAATAAGCTTTTAAAATATCAATCCATATTCCAGTATTCATTCTCCAATGGATGTACGACAATAATAACAAAAATGTACATTTGGTTCATGGAGGGCATCCCATAGCTTAGAGACTCAATGGTAGAGCGATGAAAATCTGGGATGGACAAGAGTCCAGAATTGGAGGAGTGCCGAAATCTCAGGGGTGGGGGGTGTGGGGAGGAGGGGGCTGCTGGTTAATGGCTAGCAAGGCCATGGTGGGATTTGAAAACAAAGATGAGAATTTTAAACTTGAGGCATTGCTGGACTGGGAGTGAGCACTGGGGTGATGGGTGAACAGGATTTGGTTCAAGTTAGGATACTGGTAACAGAATTTTGTATACTCGGTCAGGCCTGGAGCAACAGAGACATATTAGCTCATTAACTGTCCATGAGGAGCAATAAGAAATATAATAAATTAGTCAAGGAGACTTGAGAGAGGCAATGATATGAATAGACGTGTGTTATGAATGCTTTGGCAAGAGGTACGAAGGAATTCCACAATAGCTACACACGATTTCTCGTTAATGAATAAACAAAAGTTAATGTGCAGTCTCATTGATCGGATATTAACCAGATGTAATTAAAATACATTGACTAAATGGCATTACGTTAAATGGACACACTTAAACATATAAAATACACACATACCGCAGCCCTTTGGCGATTTTTGATCTAGCCTCACTGTCAAGATGACACATTTACGGCACTTGTGACCTCCTGAAGAAAGTTCTTGGTATGTAAGAATAATTGGCACCTGTACCTTTTGCATGCATGTGTTTTATTCACTCATTGAATTAATAAAGAGTGTTAAGGAGACATTTTTAATGTTGCATAGGCCTCAAACTTAAGTTAGAAGTAAATTTTTTGTGAGGTACCGTACTAAAGTGTCAATTAGGATTATTGGTTCACAATAATTATTGCCATGATCTCCTGACTCAGAGGTGAGAGTGCTATCCACTGAGCCACAGGTGACAACAGTATGTGGCAAAGAATGGGAAAAAAACAGAAGGGCATTTTTAAGGGTCCCTGTTATGGAGAGTTTACAATGTGGCAACCTGGCAATAGAAGCATTTATTTTTAATTTATTCATTCATGGGATTTAGGCATCGCTGGCTAAGCCAGCATATATTGCCCATCCCTAATTGCCCTTGAGGAGGTGGTGGTGAGCTGCCTTCTTGGACTGCTGCAGTCCATGTGGTGTAGGTACATCCATAGTACTGTTAGGGAGGGAGTTGCAGGATTTTGAGCCAGCAGCAATGAAGGAACAGCGATATATTTCCCAGTCAGGATGGTATGTGATTTGAAGGGGAACTTGCAGGTGGTGGTGTTCCCATGTATCTGCTGTCTTTGTTCTTCTAGGTGGTAGAGATCACAGTTTGGAAGGTGCTATCAAAGGGGCCTTGGTGAGTTGCTGCAGTGTACCTTATAGATGCTACAAACTGCTGCCACTGTACATTGGTGGAGGTTGTGACTGTTGAAGGTGGTAGATGAAATGCCAATCAAGCAGGCTGCTTTTTCCTGAATGGTGTTGAGTTTCTTGACTGTAATTGGAGCTACACTTATCCAGGCAAGTATAGCGTATTCCATCAAACTCCTGACTCATGCCTTGTATATGTTGGACAGACTTTGGGGAGACATAAGGTGAGTTACTCTCCATAGAAATCCCAGCCTCTGACCTGCTCTTGTAGCCACAGTAGTTATATGGCTGAAATCTTATGAGCTTAGTCCCTCCAAACAGCAGGACTATTTTTGAGTCATGAATCCGATTTTTGAATGAGTGGGCTTTGCTGAGGCTCTTTCCCAGAGAACTGGCTCTAGCACCTGCTTCAGGAGCTCTGTCCAATTCGGAAGGGTGGTCAGAATGACCCAGCTATATTGTAGAAGGAAGGATTTCTAATGAAAGGGAACCTTGACATTTGTTCAATTGGTTCACCAACACTGGGATTTTTGAGCTGCAGCAACCGCAAGAATAAAGAGGTGACTCCTGCCCATAGGCCCTGCTGCAAGATCTCAGGGCAGTGCTTCCCAAGCTATTTTCCAAAGTGATCCCATTTTAACACTTGAAATTTAACATGACCCCAGATGCCAGCAAAAACAAAACAATAAAGCAGCATGGTAAAATTCAGTAAATATTTCAAGTTCAAGTGTTGCAGATCAGTATCTAATAATACAAAATATAAATATGAAAATCTGTGTACTTTGTCAAAATGTTATTATTTTATGGACTCCTGCAGTTTTCAGCTAAGCTCTCCCTGGCGACAGAAGACTCAGTGAAGCCCCTCTCCCCCCATCCCATAGACATTGTAATTACCCCGCATATACACACAGATGCACGCACACACACACGTCCCTCTTCCCAACACCCTTCCTCCCCCCTTCACTCACTCACTGAGCAGCTCTTTTTCCCAGCCACCCTCCACCCCCAACTCATTCACTTACCAGTTCCTCTCCCAAACTCCCCTTTGGATCTAGTTGCTGGTGCAGAGTTGAGTCCAGGGCAGGGAGCCTGTACCCCAGGCAGAAACATAGCAAAGTTTGAAGCTGCCACTCATCTTCCCAGCTCAGCCACATGGCTTCCGGTTTTTCCCACACTCCAGACACGGTCATTCTCTGCCGCCTATGGCTGCACCAATTCAGTGTACAAACATTCCGGGCCCACTCAACATTCACCACTAAAAGCATTTTCAGAAGTTAAAGAACACTTCGGACTCAGCATTTGTTAGGTGGAATTGATCCAGTTGGTCCAGGTCTGGCCCGTTAGTGCCTCCAGACTAGGTCGCCTCCTCACCATTGCTACAATGAGGAGGGGGAGCTCGCAACGCCAAATGTGACCTCTGCAACCCCATCAGGGTTCACTACCCACATTTGGGAACCACTGTTGGGTAACAGTGAGGTGAGCTCTCTCAAGGACAGGAGAAAGGGGATAACCTCTCCAACTAAGCAGGAATGGATGGAAGTGATTGAGGAAGTCAGCAGCAGGAAAGTAGTCCCTCCAACCTGGAGACAGTACACAAAGAGGTTCCAGCACCTCAGGTGGGCATGATACGGAGATTGGTATAACGCTTTCCGGTGCCAAGCCCCATACCCTGACTTTTGCAACAATATCCTGCACAACACACCTCAAGTCAACACACCTTGTAGTTCTGCTCATTGTCCCTGAAGGCACCTCACATTCTTATCAGAACAACCATACTCAACCTCAGCCTAATGCCCTCTTGCATCCATGTCACATAGTCACGTCAAAGAATGGTGTCCTTCTCTCCTCTCCACACAAGCCACTATGAACGCTCATACCTCCCTGCTTTCTGTCCTTGCAGGAGGACAGCACACATGTTGGCAAGCGGAAAAAACCTAGTGAAGAGGATGGGTGATCCTCCAGTGATAGGCAGCTCCTCAGCCACTGGCAATATATGCCCAAATGCTCCACTGGTAAGGAAGCCCCGTTCCAGGAGGCTGCAGATGTCAACAATGATCTGTCACAAGAGTCTGACCCTCCTGAGGCACTGGTCCTCAGACATGTCAAGAGAGCAGAACAAGGCCAGGATCTTTAGGTTGGCGAGCGGGGGTCGGGGCCCGCTTGCCGACGCATAAAATGACGTGGGATGAAGTCGGGCGGAATTCCCGACGTCACCCCATGTCATTTCAATTTTCATGTCGGCGAGGGCACAGCCGAATCAGCTGTCAACAGCCAATTGAAGCCATTTAATAAGTAATTGAAATATTTAATGGACCTGCCCATCCAACCTTAAGGTTGGTGGACAGGCCGGGTGCCCTGGCGGGCTTCAGGAAAAGCTTGAAACCTCATCCACAAATGGGAAGAGGTTTCATGTCGGTATTTAAAAATGTAATAAATGTTTGATTAAAAGTGATGGATATGTCCCAACTCATGTGACGGTCTCCCTGAGGCAGCACTTAGCCTCAGGAAGCTGAGTGCGCTCTTTCACGCACATGCACGCAAGAACGCACTCTCGGCTGAGGAAATTCCCTCCCCCACTGCCTGCACAGGGAGCGCATAGCGCTTCCTGGTGGAATGGATCAGAGGCACGCCTGCCCGCGCCCACTCCTGCACTTCTCCCCCAACGGGGGAAAATTCTTCCCATGTGTCTGTGGACCCTGTGTTGGGTCATGCCTCCTTCCAGCTGAATCTTGGTGACAATTCCCTCTGCCCTTTAGAGGGGCATGAGTCCAAAGAGAAGGTGTTGCTGCTCTCATGCCATGGTGAAGGCTGGCAGCAGGCAAGTGCTGACTGAATGTGCTGGATAGGTGTATTGCCTTCCAAGGATTTGACAGTCACCTGTCAAGAAGTGAAAGTACTCTCTAAGAGAGGAAGCGCTTTGAACAGTAGTTTCTCAATGGCCAGGACAGGAGCTCTTCAGTGTAGCTGATCAAAGGCTTCCCATCTTGTCAGTTTCACTGAAGAAGTTCTTCCCACCATGCACTCAGCTCAGTGACCCTGGAGAGTTGAAGACACAGTATAAAACCCGTCTGCTTTTGGGAAAAAAGCATTCTGTGATTAAAAAGGCTATTAATTATGTTTTTAATTATCTCAATTGTTTTCCCACCGGACTCCCAGGGGTTCATGCTGGACTCAGATTTTGCTCTGGGAAAAGCCAGACGAGGGCAGGATGATAGTGGGATCCTGATCCGGCATCAATTTTAAGGTCTTAACTACCTCACATGCATTGGATCCTGCATTTAGCTGGGAAAATTCTGTCCCAAGTATCAAGCAGAACATGCATTGTCTGGTCTTTTGCTTCACACTCAAAGCTGAGTGCCAACTTCAGTGAACTCCAGTTCACCCTGAACTGTTACACTCCCAATTACATTACAGATTATTCCCGAGACAAATTCAGTTGCATTTCATCTGGCCCCAGACTCATTTTGACTTATGCATCAGATCAGAAATACACTTTGTTCCGGTAATGAGTAAAATAAAATTAGATGCTTCCTGAAAATGTAGACCTGGTCGCTTAACTCAAACACAAATTGGTGCCTTCACTGTCAAACATCCTAACACTGCAACATCTTGCTGGCCACAGTGATTCTGTCAAGAACAGTTACCATATGCAGAGTTGAAATGTTTCCACTCTTCATACGGTTTGAGTTGATTGCTCTTCACTGAAGATGTGCCTGTGGCATTCACATTCAGCAAAAAAACAAATGCAGGTTTGGTAATAAACTCAGAATACCAATTCAGAGAAAGATATTCAAATTAATCCTCACATTGTTTGCATTTGATTATCATTTTTTTTATTTGCCTCAGTCAAATTAATGAGCTTCACCAAACTATCATGCAAACATTTCTACTGCCTCCCTCTAAATTATAACATAGAATGAAATAGTGTTAACAGTAGAGGAAAGGCCATTTGATCCAAGTGTTCCATCCCAGTGTTTATGCTCCACACAAGCCACCTCCCACTGCCCTTCATAGCGCTCCATCAGGATATCTTTCTATTCCTGCCCCCTTCATGTTCTTATCTAGTTCCCCTTATCTATTCTATTTGCCTCAACTACTCTTTGTGGTAGTGAGTTCCACACTCTAACCACCCTCTAGGTAAAGAAGTTTCTCCTGAAATCCCTGATCGTGATTGTTATATTTATAGCCCCTAGCTTTGGTGTCCCCAAGTGAAATATATTAATTGTGGCTGCCCTATCAAACGCTTTCACAACCTTAAAGCTGTCTATCAGGTTACTTTCAATCTTTTTTCCTGGAACAAAGAGCTTCAGCCTAATCAGTCTTTCCTGATAGTTACAGCCTCTGAGTTCAGCCTCATTACAGAACAATGGGGGAGTGCATAAATTTTAAGCATTAAGGCAAACTTTACCAAAATTCTCTTCCTGCTGTGCATCTAGTCTTCGTCGGTTGAGGACAAATCAGGAATTCGGGTATGAGTCCCATGGGATGTTCTGACTATTCAAATTAAAATCTTCATCATTACTGTAAATGAGCAACATTGACCAGATTTTAATCGGTCATGTGGAAAAGTTGCCAAAAATAAGGCGGCAAAGCAATGGCACTTGCCACTGAGTTCAAAGAAGCTGCCCACAAAGGTCTAACAAACTCTGTGGCATAGATTTCCCCTTTCCCAACATTATTTTGAAGCTGGCGTCATATCAAGAGGATCTCCACTCATCGCCAAGCAGGGTAAGCAGCCAATCACATTCAAGTATTCTCACGAACAGCTAGCCAGGAAGTTAAAATTGGGTTGACGTTTCGAGTCCTCATGACCCGTCGAAGGGTCATGAGGACTCGAAACGTCAACTCTTTTCTTCTCCGCCGATGCTGCCAGACCTGCTGAGTTTTTCCAGGTAATTCTGTTTTTGTTTTGGATTTCCAGCATCCGCAGTTTTTTTGTTTTTATCTTAGGAAGTTAAAATTATTGACTATCCTTGATGTTTTTATCTAACCATTTTACAGGGAGTGAGGTAAAGATTGGGACGTACACATGGGATTAAGGCAGAAGCTGAAATATCATTAGTTTTTTTTTAAATTTTAAAAATATGGAATTTATCATAACGGAAACATTTGGCATTTCACAAATATAAAATTCAATTTTCAGGACCATTGAAGGCGTTATGAAGTTGGTACACTATTAAAAGCTCTGTTATACCTCATTCAACAAGATACAACTTTTCCAAAGGTTTTTACTGCAAGATTAGGAGCAAAAAAGGGCAAATCCTCACCAGCTCAGTGATTGCTATTTGATAGTCCGGGGTGCCTTCAACTGTGCACTCTATGGAGTAGCATGTACAGAATCACCAACAGCAACTTCGGGATTTCCATATTTAACTACATGGCCTAAATCTTCTGGTTAGCATGCGGGGGCTGGTCCCACTCTCCGACCAGTAAAATGACGTGTGATGATGTCGGGCATGCATCCCAACGTCACTGCACATCATTCAGCTCTTCAGTTCGGCGGGCGTTCACCAGATTTGGCTGCACACCCGCTGAACTGTCAAAGGCCTATTAAGGCCATTTAAATACCAATTAAATTAATTAACAGAGCGGCACGTTCAACTTTAAGGTTGGCGGGCAAGCGGAGAGCCTAGGCGGCCTTTGCATTTTTCATGGATTCCATGGGTGGGATGAGGTTTCATGAAAGCTTTATAAATTGAATACAATTTTTTATTAAAATTCATTGACATGTCCCAGCTCATGTGACACTGTCTCATGAGAGGACATGCCTGAATAATTTTTTAAAAAATTTCCATTCATAACAATCAAACTGATCCCCTGAGGCAGCTCCGTGCTTCATGGAGATTTCTGCGCTGTTTTTGAAAGAGCGCTGGCCCCGACTCTCCCTCCTCCCACAGCAAACACCCCCCCCACCACCACCACCCCGCCGCCTGCACAGGGAGCGCTTAGCACTTCTGGGCACACGGCATGTTGGGCGGGCCATAATGCCCACCCACATAAAATGGCTGTGCACAGCTGATTGTGGGTGACAATCTCCGTGCCCGCCCGCGCCTGCTCCCGCTCAACCCCGCCAACGGGGGGACAGTTCTCCCCCATGTGTACAAACTCCAGGAGCTACTGCCTGTTTCAGAGGAGGAATGACTGTGAACACTGACAGTTTCACCACTGCAGTGTGGACCTGAGGGAGTTCTGCACTGCCAGAGGTGCCGTCTTTCAGTTGAGGTATTAAACCAAAGCCCTGTCTGCCCCTTCTGGTCGTAAAAAGATCACACAGCACTAATCCAAAGGATAGCAAGGGAGATCTACCTGGCGTTTTGGTCAATGTTTAACCCCCAAACATAATTGAAACATAATCTCATTACTTTTTGTGAGAGCTTCCATATAACAATTGGAAGCTGTGTTTCCCAGATTACAATAGTATTTCAAAAAGACTTCATTGGACACAAAGCATTATGGAGCATCCTGAAAGGCACTATATAAGTGCAAGTCTTCCTTTTCCTTTTCAAGCCTCTGCCAATGTTGCCCCTATGTGGACATCTAGGGTCAGTAAGACATCAGTAGGTGGCTTGTGTTGTACTCTCCTGCACACTGAGAAGGGCAGTAATTTGTTTCCAATCATCCATCCCTGACAACCGGGCTTAATTACCACCTTCATGTATATATAACATTTAATATTAACTGACCCAAGTATAAATGCCCTGCCAAAATAAAATCTGGGACCTTGCACAAAACATGAGGAGAGGTTGAGTATGTTGGGCTTGTACTCATTGGAGGCGACCTTATTGAAATATATGAGATTCTTAGGGGGCTTGACAGGGTAGATGCTGAGAAGTTGTTTCCCCTTGTGGGAGAGTCTAGGACCAGAGGGCATAATCTCAGAATGAGGGGCACCCATTTAAATCAGAGATGAGGACGAATTTCTTCTCTCAGAGGGTAGAGAATCTGTGGAATTCTTTACTGCAGAGGGCTGTAGAGGCTGGGCGCTAAGTATATTCAAGTCTGAGATAGGCAGATTTTTAATCAGTAAGGGAATCAAGGGTTATGAGGAAAAGGCAGGAAAGTGGAGTTGAGGATTATCAGATCAGCCACGAACTCATTGAATGGCAGAGCAGAATCGATGGGCCAAATGGCTTATTTCTGCTCCTACGTCTTACGGTCTTCTGGTCTTATTTAGTAATTGAGCGAGCACATTTTAACCAGCGCTCACCACCAACTGGAGAATCGATTGAATTATTCCTAACCAACCGATTTCGCCTAGCTAGTTCTTGCTGATACGAGGTGCTGAAGGACGAGTTAATCTGTGATCACATAGTCATGGGTGTTTGGGATGAGAAACTCTCTGACTTTCTGCAAACCAAAGGTGATCTTACATTGGGTCATGCGTTCAGTGTGTGAGGCAGGCCGAGCTTAGAGAGTTTAACTGGGCTATAATTGAGGGTGACTCTGAGGTGTCACATGACTCCATAGATTGGGTAGGCTCACGGGCAATGACCCCACCTATACGAAAGCCTGCCAAATGAACTGAAAGGGTGGGAAACGCCACACCAGCAGACATTTTGAGATGCTTGCATGGTGGTGCAAGAAACCCAGCACCGATGCCAAGACTGCCCAGCAGAGGGTGCGGAATGTTTCCAGTGTGGAAAAGCTGGACATTTCAAGCATTTCTATAAATCCAGCAATTTTAATCAAAGTTGCGGACCAGCTAATATTTATGAAACACATTCTTTCCAAGAAATGGAAGCTCCAGAAAACGATGACCTTACAGGGTTCTTAGGAGGAATAGGTAGTATTAATCCAGGCTGCTGGTCAATTACAGTCCATGTTCAAGGCTTCGACACTTCCTTTAAGTATCAGAGCAGCTGTTAACATATTAGCAGATGAGCTGGACTAATTTCAGCCGATGACTCTTTATCAATCAGGCATCAAGTTACAAGGTCCAATCAAAAGCAGGATTATTGCTCCACTTAGCAAAAGGGATGGGCAGATCAATGATTTTCTCTATGTTCTCCACAATCAACATACATCGAAGTTGAGTCATGACATCAGCATATTTCTACGAATCCTAGAAAAACAAGATGATGCTCATCATTTGAATGAGTCACTGTGCTTCATGCAACAATCTTCAACCTTTTATTTATAAGCAGTGGAAATCCAGATTTCAGAAGCTGAGGGAGTTTATACACCGAGCAGTGAGTTCCTTTCTATCACAGAGACATCATCCACTAGACCCAGGGCAGACAAGGAAGTCATGAATCTCTCAGCTCTTCACAAAATAAGACCAGAGGTGGAGGATACAGAAGGCTTTGCAGGAGGCAGTGAGTGTCTCCATGAAGACCTGCTGGACTTGGATTGGCTTTTCCTAGAGAGCAATGAGGAAGAATCCCTTGCATCACTGAGCGATCTCTTGGAAGTTGAGGTCCTAGAGAATGATTCATCTTTCCCATTGTTAGATACACCTTATGATGTCTCTGTTGTCTTTTTAGAAGAATCAGCTGTGTTTTTAATTTCTGAGCAACAATCAGATCTTAGATCCACTGAATCTCCTGTTATTCATGAAAACTCCTCCACAGGGAATGCTTTGCCAGAGTTCAAATTAGAGTCTAGAGAGGATAATACTGCTAAAGATGGTACCGTCCCAGGGTGAAAGTCAATTGACACCCATACTTCAGTCCCAGCTGAAAGTCTTCTCCTTTTCAGAGCTGGAGATCAGCACAGAAGCTGCAGCAGAATTTTTAGCACTTCTGAACTGCAGTGCCCTGTACAGCAGTCTTGTCCCAGAGTAGATTGCCTGCAAGGATTCCTCGCATTACAGAAGATGATGCTGTCTTGTCTCCATATCCTCAGCAATTTTTCCCATGGTTCATAGTGGAAGAACCTCATACAGAGAGAAGTGGGGCTCCCTTACCACTGCCTACAGAAAGCAGTTATCCCAAAATATCATTGGGAAATCATCTCCTTCTTTTCCTGACAGCCTTACTGGAAGTTGCTTCATTTGTCCTTTACCTTCTAAGTTCACTGAAATCTCGGATCTTCAATGCCTTTACAGTCTTTGATGCAGTAGTTGATGATACAGCTGTGATCGCCTTCCCTGGAGTTGAAAATCATTCCTCTTCTGAATCTTCTTCTCATAGTCCTTCAAGGGAGTAACGTGCTCCTGTGTCCTGAGGTCTTCTCTTCCAGTTCCAGAGGGTCCTAAGATCGATTCTCTTCAGTCCTCTCCTTTAAATCAATCTTTTGTTGAGAAGTCTTCAATATCCTTGCAGTTCAGACATTCTGAAACCTACACTCTACTTCTCAGCAATGCTGTCAGCAATGCTGGTAGTGTTGTCCTATTCTGCAGATGATGATGTCCTGCCAGATGCAGAAGAAAGAGTTAGCAGCTGGGATGTGCTAATGTATGGTGTAGATGATCATGATGTACCACTGACACTAGCCATGTATTAGAGTCTCAAGAGAAAAGTTGGAATCATGTCCATGAGCTATATGCCTACTCTGTAACCTATTTAGAAGTAGTACTAATAAACAAGTGTTAATCAGATACCAGAGTGTGTCTACATTCTGCCTAAGATCCAAGTCCCATGCCTCGGACCAGGATTTTACGATGGTTGGGCAGGTGTGCGCCCAAGCCGACAGCGTGTGAAATCGCGCGAGAAGGCGTCGGGCGCGTGTCCCGACATCATCGCGCACTCATGCGATATTTCGCTTGGCGGGAGCGCACGGTGGTCAGAAGCACACCCACCGGCAACTAAGCAGGCAATAAAGCCTTTTAAGGAAGCGATTGAGATCGATTTTTCGTGGCCCGTCCACTTTTACAGTTGGTGGACGGGCCAATCGGCCAAGCGGCCTTTACATTTTCGCTGAAACCTCAACCCAGGGCGGGATGAAATGTCCAGGGTGGAAGATAATATAAAAAAGATGTCGGGTGACTGAGGTTTTTTTGAGTTCTGCTGTCAGGTGCTTGAATGTGCTGCATAGACACAATTTGCTGCATTTTCTCCTTCTCATTTAATCTGTACAGGTCTGCATCTCCCCAAGGCAGCTCCGCAGCAGCTGTCTGCCTTCAGGGAGCTCGCTTGAAGCTCCCACCCACACCCTCACGTTTGTCGGTGTCCTCCTTCTTCCCACCCACTTCAGCAACACTGAGGCTTTCTCAGCGCGTGGTTCACGCTGGCTGTTAATTGGCCAGCCGCGTGAAATTGCGTTCGGGGGCCGATCATGGGCAGAAGCGCATGTCACGTCTGCTTCCAGGCCGGCCAATCACACGAGCCCAACAAACGTAAGATTCAAGACTTGGAGTCCAAGACAGAAGGAGCCAATCTCAGAAGGGTTAGCAAGGCCATAAAAAAAGCAATCAAGCACTAGGCTTTATCTCTAGAAGGATAGAATTGAAAAGTAGGGAAGCTATGCTCAAGTGGAGCATAAACATCGGTATGGACTGGTTACTTTGAATGGCCTGTTTCTGTTCAATGTAATACTATGTTAACCAAAATGATCACCACCACATGAACTACTTTTTCTCTTTTTTCTCATTACATCCAGTGCATTCCCACTAGCTGTTGTTATATTTAGCTCACCCAGCACTGTGGCATTTAAAGGCCACCCACCTCTTCCTCCCATTGGTATCTTTCCTTGAAACTAAAGCAGAGCACAGCAGATACTGGAAGCCTGAAGCATAAGCAGAAAATGCTGTAAATACTCAGCAGGCCCAGCAGCATCTGTAAAGAGAGAAACAGAGTTAATGTTCCAGGTTATGGCCCTTTCTTCAGAAGTGAAACATTGGGCGGGATTGTCCCAGATTTGCACTAAGTGCATTAGTGAGGGGGAGAAAGGACGTTTTACCCATCAGCTGCAATGGCAGGTTTTCACACCATAGCGTCCGCTTCCTGTCTCATTAATTATGCAGCCACAGGAAACGTGCTGTCTTGCCGGTGGGCAGCTTCAGAATCACTCACCATGCCGTTAACTCACTGTTTCCTCACTCTGGGTGCCACATCTAAACTACAGCCGCCCACACAGATCTCAATGCTTGAAGCTCAGGACTGCTCCAGTGAAGACATGGCCCTGAACTCCAAGTAAGCTCAGTGATCCATCACTGGAATACCTTCTGGAGGCTGCTATGATGTCCTCCACCCCTGCTCTGGCTGCAGAAGGCCCAGCAATCTCACCACTCTGGCTTTGAGGCCATGGCAGTGGTGGTCAGTGCCAATGCTGCACAGCAGAGGTTGGCTGTCAAGTGCAGAAAGAGAATGAATGATCTCATCCGTGCCACCAGGGTAAGGCAACCATCTCATCGCTCTAAACTCACACACTCACACATTCACTGGCATCTCACTCACTGCCAGCTCAAAGGACATCGCCACTCACTCTCTCACACATACCCTCACATCTCCATCCAGTCTCATTTCCTCTAGAGACTGTCTTCTCAGCCTTCACCTTCTTGAGGCCACTTGCACAGATCAACATGTGCCTCCACTCACACCCTGGGATACCCCACTTCCCAGTACAGCCCTGGCCTTGCAGCTCCTTCCCTTGCCTGAGGCCACTTCTCCCCCTTCCCCAAACAAGCCCTAGCCCTGCAGCCACCGGAAAGCCACCCCCGCCTTACAGCTGGTCTAGTAAGCAGAGACCTGCCTGTGAGCCCCTGTAAAAGTGATGTGGCACTGCCTGCGAAGCCTGGCGCTGAGGACTGAAGCAAGGTGGTCAAACAAACCTCGAAGTCCCGAGTGAAATGCAGCTCGCCAAGTGCACATTGCTTATGTACAGTTGTGAAACATGTCGGCATGATGGTGCCCGGATGATGCAGCAAGGTGGGATGATTCCGGCAGGCACGTCTTATAATTATATGCAGATGTGTTAAAATGGCATTCATGACGTGTGCTGGTGGGAAACGTGGTCTGGAATTGATGGGTGGAGCAGGCAATCCTAAACAGGTTTCACAACAGCATGAAACTAATTTTTGGCCTTCCCGCCATATTGTCCGCCCAAGCCCGCCATGACGGCTAACGCCAACGGGGACAGAAAATTCCGCCTGTTAGCTCTGCTTCCTTCTCCACAGATGCTGCCAGACCTGCTGAGTATTTCCAGGTAATTCTGTTTTTGTTTTGGATTTCCAGCATCCGCGGGTTTTTGTTTTCATCTCTTGCTGTTTTGTTTTTACTGCTAGGCTGCCCCTAGTTTGAACCAGTAGTTGGTGTTCAGGCTGAACTCAGGAGGGAGAATTGTCATTTAAATATCACAGCCCCGGAGCAGCATTCACATTATCTGATGATACTCTCCACTCCTCTGGCACCATGGTATCACCCCCCTTCCAGTTGACTTCAGGCTGAGCAACTGCTGTTGGAACTGAAGACAGCCCAAGATAGATGCAGCAGAATTTTAATGATGACCATTTGGAATAATTGTGATTTCCTAAACCAAATTGCGCCAAGTTCTTGCTTTTCCTACCAGTTGCATTGATCAGTCCAAATCAGTGATTGATGATACAAGTCTGTGATAGGGATCAATCCAAGTCAGTTTTTTTTAAATATATATTTGTTCTGGTGTGGTGGGTGACAATGACAAGACTTTATTAATTACCCATCCCTAGATGTCCTGAAAGCATTAAGAGTTAAGCACAAACGGAATTACCTGGAAAAACTCAGCAGGTCTGGCAGCATCGGCGGAGAAGAAAAGAGTTGACGTTTCGAGTCCTCATGACCCTTCGACAGAACTTGAGTTCGAGTCCAAGAAAGAGTTGAAAAAGAGTTAAGCACATACAGTCCAACTGGAGTCACTTGAGGACCAAATTTCTGTTTGCTGAAATAGAACAGTGAACCAGTTGGGTTTTTATGTCTAATGCAGTCTTATTTCTGGTCATTTGCTGGTACCAGCCTACGAACTACAAAATAAAACAAAGCCCAGAGCCCTCATGTGTAGACATTAATTTTAACTTTCAATGATGCCAGCACTTCCTCCACCTCCAGTGTAGTGAGCTTTCACTTTCAATTGGTGGCGCTCCGGCCACTTCCTGCCTGCCATGGTGCAGACTTAACAGGCCAATTACAGCCTGAAGGACAGGAGTCAAACAGCCCGATTGCTGGATGAATAAATCAGCTCCCATCTTCCTCAACGCCCTTTTATAAAATTTGAAAGAGTAACATGTAAAGGCAAATGAAAGATTGGACAATTGTTTAGCAACAGTTGTCACTGATCACCATGTTTCTGCAGAGATGGCATTCTGGTGAAACCTAGGTGCAGTTAAGTGCCAAAATATTATTCTTCCCTGCTATGTTCAACTGGAGTGCTACATTAACCATATGTAGAATGATAGAATATTAGAACACAGAAGGAGGCCCGTTCTGTCTGTGAACCTACACACCAGAGCAATCTAAAACTAATCCTACTGCCCTGCTGTCTCCACACTGTCCTGTTTCTTCTGCTGTTTCAAATATTTTATCCAATTTTTCTTTAAAACATCCAATGGTTTCTGATAAATAGCTTCTGACCTTCGGAAGAAGCCAGGTGATCAGTTTTCCAGGTTAAAGTACGAGTCTGAAGACACACGCTCACAGGCACACACACATGCGCACATGACCTGTTCTGCCATTGGTTTGGCCAGGACAAGCTGAATGATATATTGGAGGTATATCCAGCCCTCCCACCAACACCAAAAAACAGAGATAACAATGTAAAAACAGATCATGCCACCCATTAGTTGCCCAAGGCCTACCTGACTGGGTTAGAAAACATGTCTCTAAATGGTCAGACAGCCCTCCTACCTAAAAACAGGTGGGACTTTCATCAAATTGGGGTCCTTGGGTCACAGGATCCCAACCTAAAATGTGCACTTCATTCAGAAGAGTTGAACAACCTAACCAAGCTAACCTTAAAGGGATTATGCAGGCCATACCTACAAACCATGCTACAGAGAGCACTGATTTGAATGCTCCTCCTACACCACAAACAAAAATGTTCCTTCCTTCTGTTGTTCCCCCCTCTCTCCCAGATTGAACCCCTTTAAGCAGCAATTTCTGGTAGAGCTCCACAGAGGAACCATTGGATTTTAGGTTTACCCCACCACGCTCAACACCACGGCCATTGCCTGATTTTCTTTCCTGGTGGGATTCACTTCACCTTCCCTCTACCCTACTGACTAACATCGAGGCTTCCAAATTCCCTCTAACCCCTAACAGACACACACATTCACACACACCCACATACGCACATATACACAAACGTCACATACACACGTGCACATACACTCACACCCCCCCACATCTACACAGATGTCTACCCATTTTTTACCCCCCCTATCACCACGCTCAGAGAAATGCTTCAGTCCTGCCAGCCCTGATGCAGGAGAGAGCAAAAGAACAAGGGGCAGTCAGGTGGATGGATAGATATCAACTGGCAATGATTATATTCTGATCCTTTGTGTTTTTAATTTTTCTTGCATAATTCTGTACATCCATTCTCAAATCTGAAGTGATATCATAGCATTATTAATTTTTCATTTGTGCTTGTGGTAATATTTTTATAATCTCATGGGATACTCAACATGCTTATGGATCAGTGTGATTAATCATACTGCTTCCACTTTTCTAGGGCAATATGATAGAAGAGTAATTCTGCACTTACAGATATTAAATATAGAACAATAAATATCTGGCACTGAATTCAGTCAGTGAGACAGCAATTCAATCAAATTGTTCTAATGATTTATTATGACGTAGATGAACATGAACTTGCTCACAACACTACATTACAGACATAAGATCGCTGCCAGATAATTGCCACCCCTTCTATCAAGTAATCTCTAGATTATGTTAAAATAAATGGAATCACATCTTGGCCATTATGGATGATTTCTGTGCATAGTGGAGGCTGCACAATGTAAATGAAAATGTAATAAACCCACCTGAAACATTCACTCCCTCCACCGCCGACCAGCACAACGTGGCAGCTGTGTGCACCATCCAAAGTGATCCACTGTAGCAATTTGTCAATGTTCCTTCAACTGCACCTATCAAGCACAAACTTACAACTTTCACCACTTAGAAAGGGAAGGGCAGCAGGTGAATGGGAATGCCACTACCTAACAAGTTCCCCTCCAGGTCACATAGCACCTTGACTTAGATGTTAATCATCATTCCCTCATGGTCGCTGGGTCAAAATCCAAGAACAGCCTACCTAACAGAAATGTGGGGGTATCTACACTACAAAAACTGCAGAGGGTAAAGAAGCTGGTTCACCACCACCTTCTCAAGGGCAACTAGGAATGGGCGATAGAATTCTGGCCTCACCAACAATGCCTACATCCCAAGAATGAATTAAAGAACAATAAAAGTGATTGGACTGGACAAGTTTTCCCGATCATGGGGCCGTGAATGACTTTTAAATCTTTGTTCCTATTAATTTGTTTGTATCTGAAGAAGTTAGCAGATAGTAGTGTCTGAATTTAGGATTTGTCCAGCAATAACACAACAGCACTGGAAAAGTGGACCTCTCAAAACCGACCTGAGCTTTTATTGAATGCAAGACAATAAATGTCTGCCATTGAATTCAGTCGGTTAGAGAGCATGTAATTCAAAAAGAGCAAAACCAGAAGTGCTAATGTTCTGACCTGTTTAGGCTTTAAAGGCTCTAAGGCTGTGGTAATTTTTGCCTCTACTATATAGCATCATATAACTGATTTTATAGTAACACCAGATATTTTGACCCCCACATCTTCAGGAAATTCATAATAATATATACCACAGGTAGTTTTTACACAAGAACATAAGAAGTAGGAGCTGGAGTAGGCCATTCCGTATACCACACGTTATATTTTCACCTGTACTGTCGTGTAGGCAAATAAGACTACGTCTAATTTCTGCCACTTCTCTCCGGCAGCTCAAACAACGGGCTGGGAGACAACGTGGCTGGCAATATGACAGGGGAAGCTTTCAGGAGGGGAGCCTGATGTCTTTCCATGCCATGGCATGTTGCCATGTGGCAGGAGCCTTCTAGGCATGGCCACCGACTGGGCAGTCAATTGAGCCATTAAATGATTCAATTAAGGCCACTTCCCTCGGGCATTTTACCCACAACAGGAAGGCTTGCCTCCACATGGGGAGACCAGCAGGAATCTCTGGTGGCCTCCTAATAAGTTCCGAGGGGAGGACCCTCCTTAAGGTCTCTCCCCGCCCTGTGAAGAACCACCCCTCCCCCCGCCCCCCACCAGCCACAATGGCCACATCCACACCCAAGGCTCCATCACCGTAACAACGACCACACACTCCACCTCTCGATTGTCAAGACCTTCCTGCCTGGCCCCACCTTCCCCAAGCAAACATACATGTCTTCTAGGGTGCCTCCCTGGAGCTGCAATATCAGCAATGGCCACCGCTAGCAGTGGTGCTGCTGAGCTGTCAGTCCTCGATTTGATGGCTGCCTCAATGGTGGCCTGTCACTTGGCTGCCACCCCAGTAACCCACAACCGGCTGAAGGGGGGTGGTGGTAAGCTCCCACTTTCCACCAGAAGCAGGCCATCTAGCTCCTTGGAAAAATTCAGTCCAATAGTTCTAAAATGATTACTTATAGAGCATACAAAGTACATTATTTTCTTGGTATTTTCCTCACATTTCTCCTCTACTGAAATCATGAACCTCTGCTTTCCTACTCTAAGCTACTTAAATGTCTGTGTGTGAGCTTCATGGTGAGTATTTAATTGTCAGATACACACATACACACACACACAGCTTTTAAGCAGAGTTCACTGAATATCAACCACAAGTTTACCCATCCCTGATCACCAGACACTGAGAGGCCAATTCTAGTAGCCTCAGTGTCAGCTTTGGCTTGAGTCAGAAGGCTGTGATTTCAAGTCCAGACCAGGGCCATTATTGAAGCTGATGCTCCATTGCAGCACTGAGGGAGTGCTACATCATCAATGATGCTGTCTTTAGGAATCATAATAAACTGCCATCTCAAGTGGGCATACAAAATCCTTTGACATTATTGGAAGAAGAGCAGCTTTCCTGGTATAAGAGCCAATATTTAACCCCTCAGCCAACACTGCCGAAAACAAATTATCAGGTCATTTATCTCATTGTTGTTTGTGAGACCTTGCTGTGTACAAATTGGTTGCCATCTTTGCCTGCAATTCAACAGTAACTAGACATAGGCTGTGAAATATTTTGGGATGTCTTGAGCACTTGCATGATGCTATGTAAATGCAGGTTCTTCTTTTCTCACTATCATGGCAAAGTAGTAATTGAGGCATAACTAAGGCAACCTGCTCCATTGTGAGTTTAGGCTTGGGGAGAGGGTCAGAGAGGCTCAAAGACAACTTTGCCTCTGATTTTTCTCTGTGTTGATCTCTGCCTCAGGTCCTTGCAAATTAACACGATGAAGAGTAAGAGGGATGGAAGTGTAAGACTGAACCTAAACCTTAACTTCCTCTCTATCTATCTTTCAGGATCCTCCAGAATCTCCACGTTCCTTCAGCTTTGGCCGCTTGTACATTCCTAATTTCCTTTGCCCCACCATTGACAGCCATATTTTCAGCTGTCTAGGCCCTAAGTTCTGGGATTCCCTCCCTAAACCTCTCCACTTCTCTCCTTCTCCTTTCAGATGCTTCTTAAAACCTAACTCTTTGACCAAGCTATTGGTCAGCAGTCCCACTCTCTTCTTATGTTTTAAAATTTTCACCCTTTTCTTCAAGTCCATTCCATGGCCTACCTATCTCGGTAATCTCCTCCAGCCTTACGACCCTCCGAGATACCTGCACTTCTCCAATTCTAGCCACTTGCGCATTCCCTATTTTAATCACTCCACCATTAGTAGCCATGTCTTCAGCTGCCTGGTCCATTAACTCTGCAATTCCCTCCCTAATCTTTCTACCGCTCTCTGCTCCTTTAAGAGGGTCCTTAAGACCCATGTCTTTGACCAAGCTTTTGGTCAACTATCCCTAAGTGGCTCAATGTCAATTTTTTGTCTGACAATTCTAGTGTAAGTGCATTGAGGTGTTTTCCTGTGTGAGTGGTGCTATTAAGTTATTTTTTGCAATTGCATCTCTTTGAAATCAATTTTAATTGTACCACCAAACACTGTGCCTGCTGGACAAAGCAGTCTCTCCAAACATCCTGTTTCAAAAACTGGCCCCTCGCTCCTTCAATTCTGGTTAAGGAACATAAGTGATTCTTGGATATTTTCTACCATTGCTTGTCATCTTCCTCCTGACAGACTGTCTAGAATATTTTTGTATACAATTAGTAAATGTCAAAACTAATTAAGTGTCAGGGATCAAGTGCCTGTGTGAAATGTGAGCCTGAATCTTACTTCAGGGAATAAAATGCTATACAAATTTGACCAGAATTTCATGGAAAATGATACTGCAAAAAATATAGTGACAAAGTTAGTTGGAGTTCAAGACATATCATTGCCCTTCATGAAAATGACTCACAGGAGGAATTTCACACACCGAAATTTTTTAAATCTGTCATTTAATAATGGGCAGTAATATGGTCAATAAAATTTAAACAGGTCCATAAGCAAGCTTTCTCTGTGATCATTGAGGTGAGGGTATTGGACATGTTTGGAAATGTTTTTCTTCTCATTTCAGGCACCCAATATCCACATCTCACATCATAGATGCAGAGCAAAAGTGCCCCAACCTCAAAAGAGCAAACACACTTCTGACCCACCGTGACATCTTTTCCATAGGATGAGCTATAATGAGTGACAACACAGATTAGGGGCAAGAACATAGGATGAGAAAAGACCAAGGTGCATCTCACTCACCTTCTACCAACCTGATAGTCACATGATATAACAATAGTCGAGTTGTTGATTAATTACAGCAATTGATTTCTATTAATTAGTCTACAATAGATCCTGATGGCACGAGAAAACCCCCACACCCAACTGCAACCCCTCACCTATTCCTCCCCAGGATATTATATTTACCTCAGGTCATGTCTCAAATTATTCATATTATATCACAAAAGGTTAATTACATATTGGATTAAATTGGATATAGAGCACAGAAACAGCTCAATCAGTTCAACCAGTCCATGCTGCTGCTATTGCTTCACCCCAGCTTCCTTTTATCTTTCCTCATCTAAATATTTCTGTGTAACATTCTACTTGTCTAGCCTTCCCTTAAAGACATCTATCCTAATCACTTCAGCCACTCCCTGTGGAAGCACATTTTTCATTCTCACCACTTTTTGAATAAAGAAGCTTCTTTTAAATTCCTTATTGGATTTCTTGGTGACTATCTTCTATTGATGACCTCTAATTATACCCTTCCCCACAAGAGGAAACATTCTCTCTGCACTTGTTCTATCAAAAAAGTTTAAAGTCCTCAGTGTTCTTTGTTAAGAGAGAAGACACCCAGTTCCTGATATTTATATTCACGCATTTCTGGTGTCATCCTCATAAATCTTTTCTGAACCCTTTTCAATGCCTCTACAATTTATTGAGGAAATTTGCATTTGAATGAATTAATACTATTCTCCTGACCCTCTTGCAAGTTGACTGCTGGAATATTGGGTCCAATTTTTTTTATTATTCATTCATGGGATGTGGCCATCACTAGCTAGGCCATGCCTAATTGCTCTTGAGAAAATGGGGGTGAGTTGCCTTCTTAAACTGCTGTAGTCCATGTGGTGTAGTTACACCCACAATGCTGTTAGGGAGGGAGATCCAGGGTTTTGACCTAGTGACAGTGAAGGAACAGCGATATATTTCCAAGTCAGCATGGTGTGTGGCTTGAAGGGGAACTTCCAGGTGGTGATGTTCTCATGTATCTGCTGCACTTGTCCTTCTAGATGGTAGCGGTCATGGGTTTGGAAGGTACTGTCTAAGGAGCCTTGGTGAGTTCCTGCAGTGCCTTTTGTAGATCATACACACTGCTGCCACTGTTCATTGGTGGTGGGGGGAGTGAATGTTTGTGGATGTGGTGCCAGTCAAGTGGTCTGCTTTTTCTTGGACGGTGTCACGCTTCTTGAGTGTTGTGGGAGCTGCACTCATCCAGGCAAGTGGAGAGAATTCCATCACATTCCTGACTTGAGCCTTGTAGATGGTGGGCTGGCTTTGCGGAGTCAGGAGGTGAGTTACTCCCCACAGGATTCGTAGCCTCTGATCTGCTCTTGTAGCCACGGTATTTATATGGCCAGCCCAGTTCAGTTTCTGGTCAATGGTAACCCCCAGGATGTTGATAGTGGGGGATTCAGCAAAGGTCAAGGGGCGATGGTTAGATTCTCTTTTGTTGGAGATGGTCACTGCCTGGCATTGTGTGGTGTGAATGTTACTTGCTACTTGTCAGCCCAAGCCTGGATATTGTCCAGGTCTTGTGATTTGGACATGGACTGCTTCAGTATCAGAGAAGTTGTGCATGGTACTGAATATTGTGCGATCTTCAGCAAACATCCCCACTCCTGATCTTATGATGGAAGATAGGTCATTGATGAAGCAGCTGAAGATGGTTGGGCCTAGGACATTACCCTGAGGAATTCCTATAGTGATGTCTTGGAGCTGAGATGATTAATCTCCAACAACCACAGTTATCTTCCTTTGTGCTAGGTATGACTCCAGCCAGCGGAGAGTTTTCCCCTGATTCTCATTGACGAGGGTTTTGCTAGGGCACCTTGACATCATACTTGGTCAAATGCTGCCTTTGATATCTAGGACAGTCACTCTCATCTCACCTCGGGAGTTCAGCTCTTTTGTCCATGTTTGAACCAAGGTTGTAATGAGGTCAGAAGCTGAGTGGCCCTGACAGAACCCAAACTGAGTGTCAGTGAGCAGATTATTGTTACGCAAGTGCTGCTTGATCACATTGTTGATGACCCCTTCCATCACTTTATTGATGATCGAGAGTAGACTGATGGGGCAGTAATTGGCTGGGTTGGATTTGTCCTGCTTTTTGTGGACAGGGCATACCTGGGCAATTTTCCACATTGCCGGGTAGATGCCAATGTTGTAACTGTACTAGAACAGCTTGTCTAATGCACAGCATGTTCTGAGGCACAGTCTTCAGTACTATTGCCAGAATATTTTCAGCGCCCATAGTGTTTACAGTATCCAGTACCTTCAGTTGTTTCTTGATATCACGTGGAGTGAATCAAATTGGCAGAAGACTGGCATCAGTGATGCTGGGGACCTCCAGAGAAAGCCACTATGGATCACTGACTCTGAACTTCTGATTGAGGATTGTTGCAATTGCTTCAGCCTTATCTTTTGCACTGATGTGCTGGCCTCCCCCATCATTGAGGATGGGGATATTTGTGGAGCCTCCTCCTCCAGTGAGTTATTTAATTGTCCACCACCATTCATGACTGGTGGTGGCAGGACTGCAGAGCTTAGATCTGATCCATTGGTTGCGGAATTGCTTAGCTCTGTCTATCGCTTGCTGCTAATGCTGTTTGGCATGCAAGTAGTCCTGTGTTGTAGCCTCACTAGGTTGACACCTCTTTTTTAGCTATGTCTGGTGCTGCTCCTGGCATACCTCCCTGCACTCTTCATTGAACCAGGGTTGATCCCCTGGCTTGATGGTAATGGTAGAGTCGGGGATATGTTGGGCCATGAGGTTACAGATTGTGTTCAAGTACAATTCTGATGCTGCTGTTGGCCCATGGTGCCTCATGGTTGCTGAGCCTTGAGTTGGTAGATTGTTAAAAATCTTTCTCATTTAGCATGGTGGTATTGCCACACATCACGATGGAAGGTATTCTCAATGTGAAGACAGGACTTTGTCTCCACAAGGACTGTGCAGTGGTCACTCCTATTGATACAGTCATGGACAGATGTATCTGCGGCAGGCAGGTTGGTGAGGATGAGGTCAAGCATGTTTTTCCCTCTTGTTGGTTCCCTCACCACCTGTCATTGACCCAGTCTAGCAGCTACATCCTTTAGCTGTCGACCAGCTTGGTCAGTATTCCTGCTACCAAGCCACTTTTGGTGATGTACATTGAAGTCCCCCATCCAGAGTACATTCTTGCCACCGTATGTGCTTCCTTCAACTGGTGTACAACATGGAGGCGCACTGATTCATCAGCTGAAGTGGGGGTGGGTGGGGCTGTGAGGGGCAGTGGGGGTACGTGGTAATCAGCAGGAGGTTTCCTTGCCCATGTTTGACCTGATGCCATAAGACTTCATGGGGTCCAGGGTCAATGTTGAGGACTCCAAGGACAACTCCCTCCTGACTATATACCACTGTGCTACCACTTCTGCTGGGTCTGTCCTGCTGGTGGGACAGGACCTACCCAGGAATGGTGATGGTGGTGTCTGGGGCATTATCTGTAAGGTATAATTCCATGAGGATAACTATGTCAGGCTGTTGCTTGACTAGTCTGTGAGACAGCTCCCCCAATTTTGGCATTAGCACCCAGATGTTAATAAAGAGGACTTTGCAGAGTCAACAGGGCTGAGTTTGCCATTGTCATTTCTGGTGTCTAGGTCGATGCCGGGTGGTCCATCCAGTTCCATTCCTTATTGACTTGTTTTTAGTGCTTTGATACAACTGAGTAGCTTGCCAGGCCATTTCAGAGGGTATTTAAGAGTCGACCACATTGCTGTGGATCTGGAGTCACATGTAGGTCAGACTAAACCAGGAAATGATAGCAGATTTCATTTCCTAAAGGACATTAGTGAACCAGATGGGTTTTTGCAACAATTGACGATGGTTTCATGGTCATCATTAAACTTTTAATTTTGAGATATTTATTGAATTCAAGTTCCACCATCTGTCATGGTGGGATTCGAACCCGGGTCCCCAAAACAATACCACCATGTCACCGCTTGCCCCATTTTAACTCATTCAGAACCCATTCACATACACAAAGTTAAAATTGGGCCCATTGCAGATTAGTTTTGAATTTACCTCCTTCAAACACAGGCTGTGTCCTCTGTCTCCACTGTCATTGTGCTACGCTCAACTCACAACTGAGTTCAGATATCACGTGGGATCATTGCAGTCAGCAGAGATCTGATTTTAACACCCCCTCACCACACCACCCCTCGCCGTCCACTGAGAACAGGTGTTACAACCCATCCCCAGGCGAGGTTCCCCAGAGCTGTTGATCCAGGCGAGACTCCTCACCTTGTCACCGTCGGGCTGGGACACCCCCAAATTGTTATGCCCTGGGTGAGGAGGGGTGAACTGGCTCCCTGTCTTTATTCAGCACTGCACCTGCCCCCCACCACCCCCACAACCCACTCGCTGTTGGTCACAACAAGACTTAATCTAAAAAGGATCCCTTTCGTGAATACCTTTTCCCCAGACCCAATTGTTCTGGTTTTGAAGGAGCCAATTTGATCTGATTTTCTTGAGTTAAAGGTAAGAGTAAGTTTATTAACTACTAAAGGCAGGAAAGGATAAAACATGTGCATATATGGTCCTGCAGATTAAAAGTAAGAATTTAGCTTGAAGTAAGTGAATAGATATATATATATAATTTTTAAAACGTTATACGGAACTGTCCTTGACTCGTGGGGAGTAGGTGATTGAGTGTTGTGGCCATTGTGATTCGAGATTCTAGTAGAATTGACTTTGGTAGGCAAATGATCAGTTTCGAGGTTCCAGTGGTGTTGCCTTCGGTAGATGAATAGTTGGTTTCAACGCTCTGGTGGTATTAACTTTGGTAGACAAATAGTCTGTTTTGAGATTCCAGTACCATTGACTCCAGTAGACGAATAGGTGGTTTTGAGGTTCTAGTAGTGTTGACTTCAGTAGAGAGGGAGAGAGATCAGGATACCTCCAAAATGATAATATGCAAGGGAACTGTGTGTGGCTGTTACTTCTGAGTCAAACTTCCAGCACTTGCTCTCTCAGAACACCCACGAACAGACAGACACCGGGGCAGCTTTTCAGTTCACTTTTAACCCCTTCTTTGTACATTACAAGTGGGAAGTGAATTCACAGATCTGTCTGGGCATTGCTCACAGGATTTCTTGATGAGATAATACTCATCTCCCATTACGTCCCATTGTCTCTACCGGAGGGAGCAATTAGTTTCTGGATGTCTTTAGAAGTACCTTGTTTGGCAACAGGGTGGGGTTCCATTATCTCTTAGGGAGTCACTCGGTAGCATTCCAGCCAGTGACTTGTGTGCATTTTTTTAAAACTCAGGTCTTATTTTTAAAGTCCAATATTTCCAGACGCAATTCTGTGTTTTTTCCCTCCATTTTCGTGACCCAGGGCATACAGTGGTGTGGGGTGATGGGAGGAAGGGGGGGCACTGGTGGGGGTGAAATCACAGCTTCGTGAAGGAAGCAAATTTTACTCCAAGGCTGCAAGTGCTGTGAGGTGAAGGCTTCTGAAATGTCCAAACATCAGAGTCAGATGAAATGATTTAGTTCTAACCCTCAGCTGCATGAATCACACTGTGTTGACCACATCTAGGAAAGCTAACATGAGTTGGATTCAATATCCTGCTTAGGCCCAGGTAAGTGACATTTCAAACATTTCAACAGGCTTCCCAAGGCTCCACAAGGCATTTTTGAGACTCCCCTTCCTCGGGCTTCTCTTCCACTTCCCATGACCTGACTCCATCCCACTCTGTGTCCTCACATTCACCTTGTGAGTTTGAGGCTCAGGCCACAAGCTGACGGAGACTTCTGAGACTCCAGCTCACATCTACCCAGCTCAAAATGTCAAAAAAACACCACCCAATACCCCATAAACAGATTTTAATACAATAGCAACACTGGTTGCAGTAGATAGGATGTTTACATGAAAGCCTTAGAAAATATCATTTTAATAAATCAAATATATTTCTTCCAGTTAAAGGACAGGATTGGTATCATCCCAGCAGGATCCAATTTTTAGAATTCATTACAGTGGCGATGTTTGCTATTTGGGATGTTATTTATGAGGATAGCTCCCTTAATGAGGTCTCCATTAACCTGTCAAAAGCTGTTCCATCCATTAGAATGGATAAACATCATCCACTTTTATCAATAAAATCAATGATATATACAGATGCATATTTACATACAGTAAATACACGGACACACCCATTTACACACACAGACACATTTATGTAAATTCAGTCTGCAATTTAAGGACGTATTGATCCTCGCCACAGAGCTGTGCTATTTGGGCAAGAAATGATTGCAGAAAATATTGACAGAATTGCTATGAATAAAATGGAGGTTGGAAGATACATCCAAAGAAAAGCACTGATTTTTTTCATTCTAGCAATGTACTTTTACAAGCGAATGATAAGAAACAGATCAAAACCGTCACATTAACAAACTCTTTGACCTGGATTTTTGCACTGGCAGAGAGCTTCTTCATTGTTGTGAAAATGGTGGAAGAGACTGAAAATCGGAAGATCCCCGCCCCCCCCCCCCCCCCACCAAAACAAGGCACCTACCCTTTTAGTGGGAACGGACCTGGGTCGGGATTTGTACATGCACTTTTCACAGATGCCCATATAAAGCAGCAGCTGCCTCCAGTCATGTTTAATTTTGGTGATCCAGTTGTGTGAAATATGACTTGTGCAGGTTAGGCCTGGTAGGAGCAGGTATGAACTTTGTGGAGCCCTTTTGAGAGGTGAGGTCCCTTTAGAAGAGATGGGATATCCTTTTGTAAATGGTCTTGGGACTCCTTTTGGAGGAGGTCAGGTGCCCTTTGCAGGAGGTCAGCTGCCCCTTGGGGTTGTTAAGAATAGGCACGAATGAGCATAAAACGTGTATAAGCTCATTAACTGTTATGCTCATTGGAACAGTCAAAAGTGATTAAATGAACTGTCAAAGACAACTGTTAAGCTGTCAAGGCATTTAAAACTCCTTCCCTTTAAATCTTTGAAAAAATATCTGGACTGTTTTAAAAAAATCATTGCTTGCTATTTCACTCTGTCTGTTGATTTAAGCCAGAGAGCTATCATTAGTGGATTATCATTATGGATTAGTGCTGCATGACTGATTTCACACCCTTCATTATCACATTTCACAGTTTGATTGACAGTGGTTATAGACTCTTTGAAGTAGGTCCATGAACGCCAATGATTGTTTTTATAAGGGATTATACACTTAAATGAAATGTCTGTTCTTATAGGGGTTTATGGAGTTGAAGGACTGTAAAAGTAGTAAATGGATATTTCTCAATGGGAGGTTTGTTTTAAAGTCTGCAATAGGTGCTTAGAAATTGATTTTGTTGCACTTCAGTATGGCTCCTAAGATCATGGTGGAAACTGGGTGAGTTGACAGAATAAGTGTAAGGGCAAAGGGTTGTGGGTGGGGAGATCATGGGTTGGCATGAGTTGTCATAGGAGTTAGAAAGCACTATGGGGCAAGAATGAGGGCATGGGTTGGCATGGAGGGTAGGAGGAACCATGGAGAGTGGGTGGGGGGTATGGGTTGGTGTGGATGGGGCATGGGGAGTGTGTGAGGGAGTGTGAGTTGTAAGGGCTGGAAGGCTGTTTTAATTTTTATTGGTTTTTTTTAAACTTCAAAACGGTGCCTGAGCACCGAGGCAGACATTCTGCCCAGCCCATCTCTGCGCCCAGCAGCCTCCGCATATATTCCGGGGTTACCCAGCCCAATTCCCAAAGAACCCCACCACCCCAGAACAAAAATCCCAACCTCTGGGGCATTTTCTCCCGGGTCAGTTTTGCAGAGTCGGGAAATGGACCAACTCTGTTGCTCTGGACCGGGAGCAAAAAACTAGGCTTTTGTCAGAAATTAAATATTGAGAGTATACTTCTGTCCCTTTCTGACTGACAGACTACCTGATGCAGTTAGTCATTATATTAACCCCCTGCTCTATATCCTCACAGTATTAACCCCCTGCTTTGCATTGTCACAGTATTAACCCCCTGCTCTGCAACCTCACAATATTAATCTCAATCTCTCAGTATTAAGGCAACACTCTGCAAGCTTATGGTTCATAGGTAGAAAATTCTAGGATTTTGACCCATCGAACAGTGAAGGAACGGCAATATAGTTCCAAGTCAGGGTGGTGTGTGGCTTGGAGAGGAACTTGCAGGTGGTGGTGTTCCTATGCAACTGCTGCCCTTTTCCTTCTAGGTCTGGCAAAATCCTGGAACTTCCTTCCTAAAAGGTATAGCTACGTGACATGGATTACGGTTGTTCAAGGAGGCAGCTCATCAGCACCTTCTCAGGGGCAATTAAAGATGAGAAATAAATATCCACAAACATTGAACTGATTTTAAGTTTCGACTCACTGGGAACTTATAGCCAACATCAGAAGCCCCGGAAGCAGATACGATATTGGACCAAAGTGCCGCTTCATCAATGAGTAAGATTCCTTTACATTAAACCTAAACTGCATGGTGCTGGCAAAGAGAAACCTTCCAAAGCGCCCACTTCAGGTTTTAACAGAGATGGGTTTAGGGACCAGGGGAATTAACCTGCCCTCGCAGTGAATTTGAAAAATTATACACATTTTTGTGATCGCCTGGATTACTTGCTCAAATCTCTGAAGTGGGAATGGAACCCACAATCCTTTGACTCAGAGGCTAGAGCGCTGCAAACATTGCCATGACTGACATCAACCATTGTTTCCAGAAAACTTCCAACAGAAGCTTTAAAAATAATGCACATTGAGCCAGCCAAGACCAGGATTGTTACGGCTGTCAATATTTGACAGGCAAGAAGACAAACATGGTTGAGAGCCTCCTTTCCATGACCTTTGAAGCCTGTCTTATGAGTGAAATGGGTCTGAATATAAGTGTGTGAAGGAAGGTCTAACACCCAGTTGGGTTGGTAGAGCTTTTTTAAAATTCATCCATGGGATGTGGATGTCACTGGTTAGTGACATCCTTAATTGGCTTGTTCAGAGGGCATTTAAGAGTCAACCACATTGCGGTGGGTCTGGAGTCACAAGTAGGACAGCAGATTTCCTTCCCTAAAGGGCATTAGTGAACCAGATGGATTTTTACAACAATTGGCAATGGTTTCATGGCCATCATTAAATTTTTAATTGACCCTGTCACATGAGCAGGGGCAGGTAAAATATGAGTGCAAAAAGTTTTTTTTAATCACTGGACAAAACCTCATCCCACCCATGGATGAGGTTTCGTGAAAAATACAAAGGCCGCCAGGGCTTTTTGCCCACCCACCAAAAAAACGGTTGGGCAGACAGCGAAAAATTCAAGTCAATTAGTTCCTTAAGGGCCTTAATAGGCTGCTTAATTGTCAGAGCGTACACTGCCGACTCCCGCACATGCCCACTGACTGAAATATCGTTCAAGTGCGCAATGACGTCGGGAGGCTTGACCGATGTCATCACCCATCATTTTACGCTCGTCCGGGTCAGGCGCACACCCGCCCAATGAGCATAATATTCTGCCCCTAGTAACACAATCCCCAGTAACAAGGCACAGAGGTCCTGTGGGGAAGGGGATGCTGAATACAAAATATATATTTTAAAATGTATGCTACAAAGTGACAGAAATATCCCAGGTTCATGCTGTTTAGTTACAACAGCATAACAAGAATGAGAGTCGGCTTGGGTTTCCTTTTGAAGATAACCTTCTACAGGTGGAAAAACACAAAACAGGAGTCAGTAGTTCTCACTTAGACATTACTGTCCAGAAATGACTTCTTTAACAATCTCTTCTTATTCTACCTGTAACTCCTTTGCATAATATTAACTCACCTAATTACAATAGACAAGTTGATAAAATTCAAAATATTATGAGGAACTAATACATACAAGGATTGCACGTATGTCAGTTCAACTGTAACATTCTTTAGCTATTCATTCTCAGATTACTGTTCCAAATGCACATTTAATGTGGGGAAAGGAATTTAACCTTGATATTTATTTTCACTTTTTCATATTGACATTGTTCTCGTTAACAGCCTGGATGTTAGTGCTGAGTCAGACCCTCCCAATGTTACCTGCAAAGCCATGGTTAGATGCAGCATAAAGTTCTGTTCCAACAATATGTCTTACAACAGTGGATTTTACACTTATATCTCCAAGTATGGTCTAAATGTCCTTGCCTCTTCTTAATATCAATGGCACACGACAACTTGGATACTGATCCACTAAATGTGGTACCCATTTGTTAATACCTCTGAGCAATAGTACATACTCACAACACTGATTATTTGGTGGGCCTGCGAGCTGGAGTTCACCTCGATAGTCAATCAGCCAACTAGATCACCGTGCACAACTTTGGAGTGGCCGATCAAACCGTTCCATTCACTGCAGCAATGCTGCCTTTGTTGCTCTTTCTTTATACTGCTTTTAGCTCTGGCCTTGTGCTATATATGGCAATACCTGTTTTTTGTCCATTTTAGTCCATTTAATTGGTTTTCAATTACATCAGTGTATTTTCCCTTGTCTTTATGTCCTGGGCCTCTCACAAGGCCATGCTTGAAGGAATAAAGCCAGCCAACCTCCACTTTTATATCTTTTACACTGTTGTCAATCTCCTGACTGATGCAGGCAGACATCTTCATTACCCCGAACGGGGTAATCATCATTCAAGGCAGATTCTTCTGCTCTGTTTAATTCATTTTGCAGACCTTACTAATTCTGACAAGGCTGTGTCTTGACTAAATTACTCATGCTGCCCTGGACCCACAATACAGTTCTTCATGTTCTTCAGTCAGGGTACTGCTTCTCTTCGATGTTCCATGTTACCACCATGAGACAAATTCCACACACAGGGCCAACATTGGATTTATGAAAAGGAAATCACGTTTGACAAACCTGTTGGAGTTTTTTGAAGATGTTATTAGCAGGATAGGTAAGGGAGAACCAGGGACGTGGTCCTACACAAGAGGTTAGTAAGCAAAATTAGAGCACATGGAATTGGGGGTAATACGTTGGCACGGATTGAGAATTGGTTAACGGACTGAAACAGAGATTTGGGATAAATGAATCATTCTCAGGTTGGCAGGCTGTGACGAGTGGGATACTGCAAGGATCAGTGCTTGGACCCCAGCTATTCACAATCGATGGGCAGAATCGTCTGGTCCTGTTGGTGGTGGGCGTGAGCGGACAGTATGGCGAGAAGGTAAAAAATCGATTTTGCACCGTTGTGAAACTAGTCGGCAGTCGTCCACTCCGCCCATGCATGGCAGGGCCGCATTTCTCACCCCTGCACATTGGGAACATAATTTCAATACTTTAGCATCTCATTATCAGCCCTGCTTGCCGGAATCAACCCCCCACGCTTCAAATTTACTGCCCGCGTCGAAGTGACTTCAGAACGGCATGTTTCACGCTTCTAAAGGGGTGCACCTGGTGACCTGAACTTCGAGGGGAGCTCGGAGGTGAGTGCGCAGGACCTTGCACAGCGCTTGCGAGCATCGCCTGTAGGACATCGAGGAAGGTGGGGAGGGGTGCGTGGGTGCTCACAGGCAAGCTGCTTTTCCCTGGATGGCTTTCAGTGTGGTGCCAGGGCAAGGGCTTCAGTGCAGGTGAAGCCAGGCGTGTGGGGGTGGGCAGTGGGTGAGCGGCAAGGCAGCACAAACTGAAGGAAGTACAAACACATGCTGGGGGATATTTGGGTGGGTGGAGTGGTGTGGGCCGAGGGGTGGTGGCGAGGGAAGCAGTCACGCACTTGGGAAATCTTGTCAAAAGTGAGCATTCTTTCACAGCTAAGACCGTTCAGCAGCAGCTCCACTGACATGCTTGGAGTCGGACCTCTGAAGCTTTTCTGGACACTCAAGCAATGCAAAACCATGAAAATGCAACTAAAGCTCCAGATCTTTTCAATCCTCGGATGCAGACTGCAAATTAACATGCATTTTAGGGGGCAGCAGAACAATGCCTGACTGGGCAAGTAGTACAATCCTGTTGTGAAAGATGCCCATGGAGCAGTCACTGGTGGAGGTGCCCAAAGCCCCTTGCAATGTTTTTATTAAGGTTTGGACAGGTATCCCCCATGGTTTAAGCTAACAGTGTAGCCTTGCAGTGTGGGTTAGGAGAATGCCTACACCTGAGCTGAGAGCACAGCATGCAGTCCAGTGGGTAAAGCTGGCACCAATCGGTTAGGTGGAGTGGGGCGAAGGTGGGTAGGATTTCAGACAGCTAATGAGCGCACTACACACTGGCCATCCACTTCATGGAGTCATAGAGTTATACAGCACAGAAACAGGCCCTTCAGCCCATCATATCTGTGCCGGCCAATAAGCACCAATCTATTCTAATCCCATTTTCCAGCACTTGGTCCATAGCCCTGTATGCTATGTGCTCATCTAAATACTTCTTAAATGTTGCGAGGGTTCCTGTCTCTACCACCCTCTCAGGCAGTGTTCCAGATTCCAACCACCATATGGGTGAAAATATCTTGCTCTGAAGAAGAGTCATACGGACTCGAAACATCAACTCTGTTTCTCTCTCTACAGATGCTGTCAGACCTGCTGATGTTCTTGGGAGTTTTACAATAGCGAATATTATGTACAAGAGATTAACACTCGTGCCCACACTGTGCAACTTTATCCTCTTAACCTTCCTAACCTCGCTCGACATCCACAGCAGAGGTGGAGGCAGCCTGCTGACTACTATGCCCTGTCTGTGATGACCTTGGCGGGCATCCTCTGGAGGGCTGAGACCGAGAGGGCCCCGGTCTGCTTTGGACATCCTGCTGTGAGCCGGCTGCACCTTCCTCGGCCTGTGCAGCTCAAGCTGCGGGGATCACAGGAGGAGGGGATTTAGATCGGCTGGACATTCCCGGACTAACCTGGATGGATGGCCCTGGGGTGTCGAGCTGCTGGTCCTCCTCCCAGTGGGTGCTTGACGGTCCCTAGCTGACTGCTGGAGGAAAAGGGGAATCTGAAGTGAGATCGAGCTGCCCCACACCCCCCTCGCATTGCCGCTTTTGGAGGCCAACTATGGCGTCAGCGATGGAGCTCAGCCTGTGCAGCAGTGCAGGACTGATGTTCTGCAGTTCTGCAAGGTTGCCATGGCAGTTGCCATTTTACCAGTGTTCACCTCGGTGCGTTGTTATGCTGGTGCAATGACCTCGGACTGAAGACGGACGGACTCCTCCATCACCCTGGTAATCTGAGCAGTGTACCGGATATCCATTCCTGATGTTCCCATGATTGTCTTTGCAGCTCCACTATCTGATTGAGGGCCACGTCCAGAAGCTCATCATCTGACTTGGACTCAGCAGATTCCTTGCCTCCAGCAGTCCTCCATGTGCCAGCGACCAAGGATGTCCCTGCCTCCATCTGCTGTGGAACAGATAGTGTGCTGTGTGACCCTGAGGCTACTCTATATCTCCATCCCACCAATGTGTGTGGCCCTGCACTGGTGGAGGGTATGGGTGAGCACCATGACATGTCTTCAAGGGTTGCCCTCAGGGTGCTCACCTGAGGTGCTCTCAGTGCTGGGATCGGGCTCAAGGTTGCCTGAGGGCGACGTGACAGATGTGCCTTGGAGAGAAAGTGGAAGCTATTAGTGCTTGGCAGCCATGATACACACAGAACAGTGGATTCAGAGTACTGTTGAGAGAGGGATGACGTGGTTCAGGATCCTAACGTGGGTGTTCGTTGCCAACTTCACCGTCACCGTGTAAACAGTCGACATCCTTGGCGGCCAGCTCTAACATTCGACTCTCAAACAGAGTGAGGCCCTTGATGTCCAGCACGCCACCTCCCCCCGAGTCTGGGACATCTCCCAGTGATTGTGTGTGATTTTGTCCTGCATAAAGACAGATGGAGAGAGGGTGAGCTAAGCGCATGCCAGGTCAGATGAGAACGATGCCAGGTGTGCTTTTGTGCTGAGTGGAGCCATGGACGGGATGAGGAGGCAATCTCCAGAGGAGATGAGGCTAGATGGAGATCTGAGGGTTTGTGAGAGAGAGAGTGGTGATGTCTCTTGAGCCAGCAGTGAGTGAGATGCCGGTGAATGTGTGGTGGGCTCATGAGTGGGTGAGTTGAGATTGATGAGATGGTTGACTTACCCTGACAGCACAGATGAGATCATTCATCCATTTTCTGCACTGGATGGCAGTGCAGCATTGGCACTGACCACCTCTGTCACTGCCTCCCAAGCTGGAGTGGTGAGACTGATGGGCCGCTTCAGGCCAGAGTGGGGGTAGAGGATTACGCAGTGGGCCGCCACGGTGTCCAGAAGGTGTCCCAGGGATGCATCACTGAATCAGGGTGCTGCAATCTTCCTGGCTTTCATGTCTTCAGTGGGCTGAACTATGCGAGCGGCTGCATTTTAAATATGGCACCTGGCATGAGGAGGTGGCGAGGTAACAGCATTACGGGCCAATCAGGGGCCACCCACCAACGTGTTTCCCATGACTGCATAGTTTATGAGGTGGGAAGGGAATGATATGACGCGAAAACCCGCCATTGCAGCCAGCAGGTGACACTACTTTTTCATGCCCACTATCGCACATAGTGCAAAGCTGGGATGATTCCACCCTATGTAAATGAGGTGAATGTGGGGACCAAATGTAATATTTCCAGTTTTGCCGATGACACAAAACTTGGTGTGAATGTGAGTTGTGAAAAGGGTGCAAACAGGATACAAGAGGAATTAGATAGGTTAAGTTAGTGGGCAAGCCTATGGAAAATGGAATATAATGTGGAAAAATCTGAAGTTATCCACTTTGGTAGGAAAAACAGAAATGCAGATTATTTCTTAAATGGGGAGAGATTGGGAAGTGTTGATGTACAAAGGGACCTGGGTGTTCTTGTTCATAAGTCACTGAAAGCTAACATACAGGTGCAGCAAGGCAAATGGTATGTTAGCCTTTAATGCAAGGGGATTTGAGTAGAGGAACAAGAAAGTCTTGCTACAGTTGTATAGGACCTTGGTGAGACCACACTTGGAGTATTGTGTGCAGTTTTATTCTCCTTACCTAAGGGAGGATATACTGCCATAGAGGGAGTGCAATGAAGGTTCACTGGGTTAATCTCTGGGATGGTGGGATTGTCCTATGAGGAGAGATTGAGGAGACTGGGTTTGTATTCTCCAGAGTTTAGAAGAATGAGAATTGAAGTTTACAAAATCCTTACAGGGCTCGACAGGGTAGATACAGGAAGGATGTTTATCCTAGTCGGGGGGGGGTCTAGAACCATGGGACACAGTTGCAGAATAAGAGGTAGGCTATTTAGGACTGAGACGCGGAGGAATTTCTTCAGGCAGAGGGTGGTGAATGTTTGGAATTCTCTACCCCAGAGGGATGTGGGGGCTCAGTCATTGAGTACATTCAATTCAGAGGTTGATAGATTTCTAGATAACAATGACATCAAGGGATGGGGGTATAGTGTGGGAAGATGCCATTGAGATAGAAGGTAAGCAATGATCTAGTTAAATGGCAGAGCAGGTTTGAGGGGCTGAATGGCCTACTCCTGTTCCTATGCTCCTATTCATTAATATGACAGAAATAAACAGTCGCATGGTTAGAAAGTGATTAATACATTAAAATAAATTGGCTTAACAATGTAGACAAATGTCCCACACTCTTTACAGAGGCATCAGGAAAATGGGGTTAAGCCAAAGGAGGAGAGATTGGTCAGGTGACCAAAGGCTTAGTCAAAAAGACTAAAAAAGACCTCAACCACGAACTCTGTATTTAATTTCTGTGTTTGCTTAACACAAACTTACCAATCTCACACAAGACCAGTAACATAAACATAGGTTCGGTTTATTTAGAAATGTAGTACATGATTGCTCTGCAGACAGATTTACTACAAAGATTCAGTAACCATTGTTAACAGGAAAGTACAGCTACAACTTCCTCATACCATATGCTACTAACTGAACTGAAAGCTACTCTGAATAATATCTGCTAGTCACATGGTTTACATCCTGACTACTTACCATTCGCATATTCTCTCTTAAAGCAATATCACAATATCCCTTTTTTTTCCAAGATAACACTTCATACATTAAGAGTAAAAATACATATACATTAGGGTAGTTGCAAAAACTATTTACACACAAAGAAAATCTCTGTTTAAGAGATTAAGGATTCAAGAGTTTAAAAGACCATATAGGTGGTTTAATAATCCTCCCGGATCTTGTAAAGGTATGGCCTTACTGAAATCTTGACTTATCACTTGGGTGTTCTTGACTTGTAGGTGTGTCGTATCTTGTATATTGTCAGAGTGCTCTTCCACAATTTCACTGTCCGAGTCCACCTTTGGATGTGTTCCAGACACAGCTGGACTGCTAGGTATTCTACATTTGTACAATTCCATCAGCTGGCTTCTGCCGCTTCTTGACCTCTCTCCATTTGGTGTTGTGAGTTCATAGGATATAGGCTCATTGCAAACTTTGGATGCTTCTGCAGGTAACCAAGTTCCCTGAAAAGGATGTATGACTCGAACCTTTTGTCCTACGTGCGGACTAGGCAGTTTCACACCAGCATGTCAGTCGTACACCATCTTCATTCTCCCTTGTTTTTCAAGAAGTTTCTCCTGTATGTGCACACTGCACATTCTAGGAGGGTCAATCGATGGAATTGCATCCCCTCTGAAGTTCCTTACTGAATCTGTCCGGGTACATCTGCTGTGGGTCATGGACTGGCACAATACAATTATTCTTGGCCTCTTCTGCTGCAATTGGTACATTGGTGATCTCGTCTATGGTCACAATGTTGAGTTGCGTACATGTTGGTGGCCCTGCTACTGCTGGTCCGCTCATGTCCACCAGGTAGTATACTTGGGGTTTTCATGCAGACTTGCCGTAGCTCCATTTCAATGACAATGTATCTATGCAATGAATAGATGACCCATTGTATGCAGTTAGTTTGGCTGTTGTGGGTTGTATCATTGACTTCCAACGATCGAGATACCTATCCTTCAGGATTCTAACTAGTAAGATATTCATGCTCGCTCCTGTATCAACTTTGGCTGAGCGAGTGTTTGCCACTTTTCTTTGGGCATATGATATTAATAGTAACAAAAGCTTCTAACCGTTTGACTTCATCCACACATTGTGTCACTTGGACAATACGAAAAGCCTGTTCATTTTCTGGTTGAAGGTCTCTCCACTCTGAATCTTCACCCTGGTTTGTTTGGCCGTTAAGCTCGTGTATGTGCTTGTGATTATGTGAATCTCTGGAGCATTCCATGTTATTGCTGCCAATAGGCTGCGTATACTTTTTGTTTGGTTCCACCTTATCTCTGGTTGCAACTCTGGAACCAGCCTTCCTGGATAGGCTAGTCCAATGTCCTTTTACACTGCAAAACCTACAAAAATCTTGGAACCCAGAACAGCTTCATGGTGGGTGCAGCAGACCACACTTTGCACACAACTTGCTTGCTTTCTGCATCCTGGCTACCGTGCCAATGCTGGTAGTTGCAGCTAAAGCTTGCAGGTTGTGTTGTCCAGCTACAATGACTTCATTGTTCCTGCTACCTTTTAGCAGTGTATCAAGATCGTGACTTTTCTTTTTCTCTAAAAGATCTTTTTGGAAAGCTATAACCAGCTCCATTGTTTGTTCGGACAGCTCAGCTTCTGAGAAATCATCCTCCTTCCTCTTATCACGGCCTCTCCTGATGAACAGGTCGATTGATTCTTGCGGTTGTTGTCTGTAAGCCGTCAGCTCTAAGCAGTGTAGTCTAAAGTTCACCTTTACACGAAGCTGATCCTCCAGCATGTGCTACAGCTTGGCAGGATCCTTCTGATCCCCCTCAGACAGGCCCAAAGTATTCACTGTGCAACCCCTCGTTTCCAACGGTTATCTTTATTTTCACTGCTTGTTTATCCAGTTCTGAGATGGATAAATCTAAAGAGCGCAGCTCCATTCTCTGTTTAAAAAGCCTAAATTCGGAGTGGACAGCTGAGACCTTCCAATTCATGCTGGGGAATTTGGCGGTCCTCCTGATGTTTCCTGTCTTTTATGAATTCTGTTGATGTGTAGGGGGTTTGTGGCTCCTCTACTCCATGGGGAGAATCAGCAATGCAACAGCCTCATGTTTTTCTTCCCCTTTTTTGTTTGCTGGCTGGAGTTTGTTTTCTTTTCTGTTTCACACGTTTTCTGTTTTTTGCATGGAAATGGCACCTGAGGACTTTGCGATGGCCCTGCAGCTTGCACTGTACAAATCAAAATCGAATGCCCGATTCACCACCAACCTGTCCACCTCCAAATCAGATACTCACTGGTCTGTCAAATACTGTCTGTGGAGGATTCTGTCTCCTAGAGTCTTCAATGCATATATAGCCTTTGTAGAGCACAAAATATTGCCTGTGACTTTTCCTGTGATCCCCAAATCTTCATCACCATTTTAGGAGAAACCACTGTTGCTCACCATGTAGTATTTCTGTATTTGCTTAATACAAGCTTACCAATCTCACACAGGACTGGGACTGGTAAACTAAACATAAGTTCGGTTTATTTGAAGATATAATATAGGATTGCTCAGCAGAACAATTTACTATAAAGATCCAACAGCTATGGTTAACATGAAAGTACAGCTGCAACCCCTTCACACCACATGCTGCTAACTAAACTGAAAATATCAGCTGGTCACATTGTTTACATCCTGGCTACTTACTTACTAGTATATTCTCTCTTAAAGTGCTATCACAATACTCTGCACTTCTGCAGTTCAGGCCTCTTGTTCATTTCTGATTTCCTTCAACCCACCATTAACCATCTAGGCCCTAAGCTTGAGAATTCCCTCAATAAACCCCCTACCCCTCTACTTCCTCAATTGTTAACAAATTGCATACATTTACAAAATATAATTAAAACACAGCAATAGGCCATTTGGCTCAACTGGCCCATACTGGTGTTTATACTCCACAGAAGCGTCCTCCCTACTTCCTCTCACCCATTCAGAAAATCTTTCCATTTCTTTCTCCCTCATATGCCTATCCATATTCCCCTTCAATACATCTATGCCATTCTTCTCAACTACTACTTGTGATAGCAAGAAGACAGTTGGACCAATACATTCATTCAGGGCAGAGGTTTGGGAGGACAATTCCAATGGGTTGCTTTTCCAAGGATTATGTGGCTTTTCCCACAAGGAAAGTTCACCTGGAAATTCCCCAGTGTCTTTAGCTCCCATGTTAAATAGGTGGTTTGTACATTCTAAATGCCAATGAGCTTTGTAACTGAGTCCAGCAACTCTTAACCACCTGCTAATAGCTTCAAAACTGTTCTTTAAAGGAGTCACACCAATACTGATCAATCTGTTATTCAACTGACCATCTCTACCTGATACCATCGAGGCCAATATGACTCTTCTTCGGAATATTATTTACGGTTTATTTACAGCAGCCTGTACCATCTACAAGATGCACTGCAGCAATGCCTCAAGGCTTCTTTGAATTTTCCAAACCTCTGACCTCTACTACCTGGAAGAACCAAGGCAGCAGACGCATGGAGACATGGAGTCGCCACCTTGAGGGTTCCCA
The DNA here is from genome assembly GCF_017639515.1 of Carcharodon carcharias. Lineage (NCBI taxonomy): Eukaryota > Metazoa > Chordata > Chondrichthyes > Lamniformes > Lamnidae > Carcharodon > Carcharodon carcharias. Next base: position 27,558,519 of record NC_054476.1, read on the forward strand.
CCAAGCCGCACACATTGTGGCTTGGAAATATATCAGTGTTTATTCATTGCAGCTGGGTCAAAACCATTGAATTTCCTAACCTAACAGAACTGTGGAAGTAACTGCAGCACAACATTGCTGGGGTTCATGAAGAATACCCTCCACCACCCTCTCAAGGGGCAACAAATGCTTGCCAACGATGCCTAAATCCCACAAATGAATAAATAAAATTTTAAAAGTTTACCAATGTGGAGGCATACTGTCTTCCATCTTGTGAGTAACTCCTTACCTAATGTAGTTACAACAGTTGCATTTACTGTACTTTTTTTCAGTGTATCTTCAAAGGAATTCAAACTGCGAAGACAGTCCATCTGGTATTGTTGCAATCTTACGTATGTTGACAGTGTTGGGGCAGGTCAGAGATACCATGATAGGAAACAGTCACAGTTGGAATAAGGAATAGTATATCCAAGGGTCAGCCCAGTGCTTAGTATGAGGGAAAGTGCCTTTATTATTTTTGATACTCTGAGAATAATTTGTGATCAGCCAGTCGCTGATTAATATTGCCCGTTTAGCTGTTTACTGTTTAATAAATAAAAACAAAAAATGCTGGAAAAACTCAGCAGGTCTGACAGCATCTGTGGAGAGAAAGACAGAGTTAACGTTTTGAGTCCGTATGACTCTTCTTCAGGGCTAAAAAGAAGTAGAAATATGTACTGTTTAAGGGGGGGTGGAGGTGAAGCTGGATAGAAGGCCAGTGATAAGTGAAGGCAAAGAAGAGATTGCAAAAGGTGTCACAAACATAAGGTCAACAGAGTGTTAATGGAGGTGGTTCTGGCTTTAAGAGCGGAAAGCAGAATGTGATAATGGCAGGACGAGGGTAAGCACTCTGGAAAGTGACAGATGACCCTAGTGGGGGTGGGGTGGGAGGAGAGGACGGTGGTAGGAAAATAGATCGAAAAGGCTAAAGGCTGGGGATAAAGTAATGAATAAAAATGGAAATAAACTTTAAAAATAATAATAATGAAAATAGTTGGGAAAAAATAAATTGATCAATTAATTAATTAAAAAATAAAAATGAATATAGTAAAAGGGGGGATCAAAAAGGGGTCAGGATGGAGGAGAGAGTTCATGGTCTGAGGTTGTTGAACTCAATGTTAAGTCTGGAAGGCTGTAAAGCGCCTAATCGGAAGATGAGGTGCTGTTCCTCCAGTTTGCATTGAGCTTCACTGGAACATTGCAGCAGGCCAAGGATTGGCCTGTTTAATAAATTTGACTAGTCGCTTATAGCCTAAATAAGAGGCAATTGTGTGATATATCCAGTCAACCAGGAATCACATGTTTGGCCGCAAGATATTGGATAAATGTGGAAGAAATTTACTTCTTACCCTGCTCATTTGGATCTCGTATTATGTGCAACATTGTGTACAGAGGCCTGAGGAAAGGTCATTGGCCCAAAATGTTAAGTCTGTTTCTCACTGCACAGATGCTTCTTAGCTTGCTGCGTATTCCCAGCTCTTTATATTTCAGATTTCTAGCACCTGGGGTATTTTACTTTTGTATTAGCAAGTTCATTATTCTTTCTGTTGCTTCAAGATACAGAAATACCTTTTGTTTTGGCCCTTTAAAAAAAAAATAGATGCCCAGGTAATAGAACGAGGTTACATGATGCAGGACAATACTAAGACTAAATAAGCAACAGAGGAGCTAAAGTCAATCAAGAAGTATTAGGTAGATATTGGGAAATGTTATAAGATTTAAGAATTCATCACATTTAGTTTTGCTTCTTGACATATAAATATGCTTGGGACAAGTTTCTGTTACAAAACAGAGATTCACTTATGTTTTAGAATTCTATCGAGTGACACACAGGATTAGAATTAATAGCTAATTCTTGTAATAATGCATCATTTCCATATTCTGTATTCCTCATTAATTTTAATTACACATGGGCTTTCAGGCTATTAATCAACATGGATTTTGTACTTAGCAGCACTGATGTCATAATGGTTGTCAAAACAATGGAGCGTGATGGAGCAGTGTAGGGGCTTAGAGTCTGTCTTAGTCTCAGGAAAACCATTATCTGATCTATATAAAAAAGATATTAAACCACAACACGTCCTTACAAGTCATCTACAGACACCTGTCTTCAATTTATTTCCCCAATTCATCTATTTACTGATCACTGAGGCACACTGGGCAAAACAGATCAGACATTAAAACGCAATATCTAAAATCAGAGGAAGCAATAAAAAGTGAATCAAATTTCCAATTCTATGTATCAAACAATTCCCGACAACCAACACAACTCAAAATTTATGACATATAATTACATACGATTTACAGTACAAAAACAGACCATTCGGCCAAACTGGTCTATAACAATGTTTATGCTCCACACAAGTCTCTTTCCACCCAAAACATGCAGGGAGTGGTGCACTATCAGAGATGCCAACTTTCGGAAAGACATTAAACTGATGTCCCGTCTGCCCACTAAGGTGGATGGGATGTCAACGACCTCATGGCACTAAATTTGAAAGGTTCCAGTGTCTTTACTAATATTTATCCTTCACCCAATATCACTAAAACAGATTATCTTTTTGTTATCTCTGTTACTTATGGGAGCTTGCTGTGCTCAAACTGGCTGTACATTTCCTCCATTTTAACCATGACTACACTGTACTTCAAAAATACTCAATTGGTTAAAAAACCCTTTTTTGGGGTATCCTGAAGTCATGAAAGGTGTATTATGAAAGAAGCCTTCCTTTCTTTCTACATCATCTGACGCATTCCCTTCTATCCCTTCCTCCCTCTTGCATTCATCTAGCTTCCCCTTGAAAGCATCTATGCTATTCGCCTCAATTGCTCCATGTGGCAGCTCCACATTCCAACTATTCTCTGGAAGCTCCGTTAAGGAAGTCTTTCCTGAATTTCTTTTTGGATTTATTAATAACTATCTTATATTTATGACCACTAGGTTTGGACTCCCTCACAAATTGAAACATCTCCTCTACATCTACCCTATCAATTTCATAATTTAAAAACCTCCATTAGATATCCCTGCATCCTGCATGAGGGATTTATAAAGAAAAGAGCCCCAGACTGCACATTTTTTTCCTGATTCTTCAAACATCTCAGGGCTGGTGTCATTCTTGGAAAACTATTTTACTTCCCAGTGCCTCTATGCCCTTGTTGTAATATGGATTATGCGCACAAAATCCTATTGTGTGGTCGAAGGTTCTATATAACTGTACATTAATGATATTATAACTTTTTCAATTACAAGATTTATTCTTTGGAGAACCGAATTTTTCCAAAGATATGCAAATATTGCAATGTAATCATACAAAATACTTAATATCTTGACAACATATTGACAGATATCCTTTGATATATCCTGTCTTGCGGTGTAAATGTGACTCCAAAGCTTGCACTGTACCAGCAATGTCCACAAAAGGGGTGTTCTTAAATATGTCATTTACCGAGTATGAATTTCTTACACAACAAAATGAGCTTTATTGAAAACTATTTTTAAAAATTAAATCTTTAATACAGTGGGGAAGATAATTAGCTGGAACAAGGCAAAGAGGAATCTGCTGCATTAGGCAGGGAAATTATGAAGGATGAGCAATGAAGGAATAAACACACTGATGGTACATACTAACTGGCAACTGCTGCTCAAACTCCAAAGTAATTCAGTACTGGCGTCTTGGCTGACTGGAATTTTCTATTCCCGCTACAGAAGGTTCTACATGCCACACAACAGAGAGGTAGGCCAGCAAGGTTTTACCCCTCAAACTTCCACTTGTCCAAAAGGACAGAATTACAAATAGGCGTTCACAAGTAGAGCTGGCATTTTGTCAGATAAGGCCTGTTGCTGCAAACACATCATTACTTTGCAAAATCTCTGCAACCTGTGGCAACAATGAACAGATATCTTTACATTCATTCCACTAATTTGCAATATCGTTAGCTCTTCCTCTTTGCTATTGTTTCTACTTTGTACAAAAAAAAAACAATTGTATATACAGTGTTAAAACCACAATCTGGGGGGGTGTGCTGTGATCAGATACAGTTTCATTTTTAGTTTGATTATACCCGGGGAGACCTTAGTTGTATAATAAAAGCAAAATACTGTGGATGTTGGAAATCTGAAATAAGAACAGAAAATTCTGGAAAAACTCAGCAGATCTGGCAACATCTTTGGAGAGAGAAACAGAGTTAATGTTTCCAGTCCATACGGCTCAGAGTCAGAAATGTTAACTCTGTTTCTCTCACCACAAATGCTGCCTAGACCTTAATTGTGTTTCTTGCACAAACACACTCTTTGGGCAGCATTTAATGGAGGCATCAGGGGTCTCACCTATCAGCTAGAGAGCTGGCAAAGGCCCCATATTAAATGCCACTCAGGCACTTAACTGGACAGCCATGGGATCAAGGGCCCCTGGGCATAAGTCCCACCTCCAAGAGCTGCTGACCAATCAGGGGTCAGCAGCTCTAATGAATGGCAGCACCATTGGGAAGGTGGTGGCTGCTGCCAGTATGACACCCAGCAGAGGTCAGGGGTCGTCACTGAATCCCAGGCTTCAGGTGAGTGATGGCAGGAGGATGATCATTGCAGGAGGGCGGGGGGGGGCGTCATGGGGGAGGTGGGAGGAGAGATTTAGCAGCAAGGCAGAGGGGTGGCTCTCAGCAGGATCCCACCTTTCTGACACTGGGTCCTTTGATCAGGCACTGAGTGCCTTTGAACAAGGGTCACCCATCCCGGAAGCCTTCAAACAACCTGAATAGGGTTTACACATGACAAGCATCCCCACCCACCATTGGGTTAATACAAACAGCAATGGGATGCGGCCCTTAAATGGGCATTAATTGGCCACCTAATTGGTAGTGGGACAGGAAAGCCATCCAAGGGCTCCCTGTCACGGACTCAATCAGGGTAGAGGTAGAAAGGTAGGAAGGCCAACCGCCACCATCCAACCTGATCAAATGCTTCCTGCCACCAAATTGGCTATGGGGGAGGGCAATAAATTCTGCCCTTGATGTCCTATTAATGTAATGAACAATTGTTGCTAAAGGAAGGGTAATAGCCATGCATGGTAGGGTAATAGGCATTTTCAGTCAGTTTTTTAATTGTAGTAATAGTAATAGCTAATATTCTTAGCTTTAATCTCCTAAAACCCTTTCCTAACAAAAATCCACCAATTTCAGCTTTCATATCTTCATTTGAACCCCAGCAAGATCAGGCTTTTGGAGGAAAGAGTTCCAGATTTCCACTGCCATTTGTGTGAAAAGTTCTTCCTGACACACCCCTGAAAGGCTTGGCTCTAACTTTAAGATTATGAGGCTTTGTTCTGGTTTCCAACACAAAAAGAAATATTTCTCTCAATGTATCAAATCCTTTAATGTTGATTTAACATAATTTAAGAGGGAAATGGATATTTCTTTGAAAACAAGCAATTTCTATTTACTCAGCATCTTTAACATAGTAAAACACCCAGAGGCTCTATACTGAAGAAAAACTGACACTGGATCAAATGAAGGTGACCAAGATCTTAGCTAAAGAGGTAGATTTTACAGAACATCTTAAAGGAAGAGAGAAAGAGGCAGAAATTCTCGAGTTTAAGGCACAACCTAAAAGGTAGGGCAACTATCAGAGGTGAGGGATTGGCACGAGGACAGAGTTGGAGGAGCACTGAGATCTTGGAGGTTTGTAGAGATTTAAAAGGTTACAAAGATAGGAAAGGATGGAACCATGGAGGGAACAAAGAAAATAAATACAAAAGGATACCGGGAAAGGACAGGAAAACCAGATTACAACGAATAGCTTCAGTTAAAAAGCTATTACTGGCAAAGCTATTACTGGCAAAGTTATGTATTTTGCACAAGACATGCTCATCTAATTCATAAGATCATAAGAAATAGGAGCAGGAGTAGGCCTCGGTAAATCAAGCCTGCTCCGCCATTCAATAAGATCGTAGCTGATTTAATGAGGCCTTAACTCCACTTTTTGTCTGTCCCCATAACCCGTAACTCCCTTGTCAATCAAAAATCTGTCTAACTCAGCCTTGAATATATTCAATGACCCAGTCTCTGCTGTTCTCTGTGAAAGAGAATTCCAAAGACTAATAACCCTCTGAGAGAAGAAATTCCTCCTCGTCTTTGTCTTCAATGGGACACCCCTTATTTTTAAACTGTGCCTGTTAGTTCTAGAATCCCTGGTGAGGGGAACATCGTCTCAGCATATACCCTGTCAAGCCTTCTCTGAATTTAAATCCTTCAATAACACCCTTTTTGACAGTGACTGTCATTAGCTCACGCTGTGCATTCCAATTAATTTCAACTGAAAATGCGATAGTGACCTCTTACATTCAGAGCCAAAATGCTTCAATTAGCAAAATATTCAACATTAAGTTTAACAACTTTTTTCACACTGCAGTCAAGCTAGCACTTTCATTTTAATCTGACTAAACCTTCAGCTTCCATTCCTTGGCTTTCATGCTGAACTATATATAGCCTCAGTATCATTATTTGTTAAAGCTACACAAAATGTAAAAATTGATTTTTCAGCTTCTCACACAATGTTTTACCTACCACCCCCCCTCCTGCCCCCGCTCTAAACTGCTTGTTAGTTGTATTTCTTTAGCTGGTCAAAGCATCTGATGATCATTAATTAGTATTGCAGATTTAGTGGTACAGCCAGTCAATAATTGTGTAGTATCTGACTTGTTTTGCATACTGATATTCTAATAAATTTAACATTTGCAATGCTGAATTCTCTTAACCTACAACATACAAATTCTGAATTTTGCCAGTGCAACAAAGAGAGTGCTGCAGATATCTAATGCTGACTGATATAGAGATAAAGGTACAGAATAATTGCATTATACATGTGCACACGCATATACATACACAGATACAGAATGCAAAGATGCAAGGCTGAGGTCGCAGAGACACCCAGGCCCAGATTTTCATGCCTTTGACCATGGTTCATGGCCCCTCTGTAGGGGGTGGTGGTGTGTGTGTCAGCTCTGCCTCTGACTTCTGAGTGGTCTGAATTGCTCCCACTCCCTGGCTTCTAGACCTTGGATTTATTTGGGGTTGTGACAAAGTGCAGCAGACAACTGGTTTTGGTGCGAGAAAAAAAAAACTGGGTTTATTCAAGTCACAAATGAATTTACAACATTAGGATTACACTGAGATTATACAGTCCTACAAAGTACACTTAGTTAAGAATGGGTAACACACGGCATAATGAGGGAAAATCATGCTACTAATCCCCTCACCCTTGTCCCACCCCCAAAACCTAACTAAATTGAACTAGGAGAGGTCAGGGATCATGCTCACCAACCAGGGTTCCTTGACAGTTCGATATCCAGCCAGGTGAGCTGGTTGCAGTTTTGGGGTACGCTCTTTGTGTCCTCTGGGGCCTGCCATCCCCACGTGGTCCTGGTCTGTGGAATCGGCGAAGGTTCTTCAGTTGGGTGGAGGACGCAGTTGTGGGTGGTCGATCTTCATGGAGGGCAACGGTTGGGGCCTTGTTGTCTTCGGTTGAGCCTGCCACCCTGTGCCCCTCACCGTGATGTTGCCTGTGGGCCTGCAAACCTCTAGATCTCCTCCCTCCGCTTGGCTCAGCTACCTCTCCCTGCTTAAACTCTGCTTCAACCACTCCAAAACTGCTCATCCTCATCCCCTTTGTAACTGGTGGCCCAGTTATACTGTTTTTTCCAAGTTCTTATCTGAATCTAAATCAAGGTTAGCTCTTTGTCTGATTTTGGTGGGCTTCTTCAGGTAATTGTTGTCTCATTGGTTTTAATGGGCTCGCATGATGTTTATCGTTGTTTTCCTGTGCCCATAACTAGTCTTGAACTGAAAGCCATTGTATATGTGGAGTATTGATAGGTTCGTATAAGCGCATTGATTGTTGCCTTCCTGCCTCAGTAGTTAGTAGCATTATTTATGCAAGATTTTGATGGGCTTTAGTTTCATGTAAGATGAAGTCTTTCTCTGGGTTGATTGTTTTAAAGGGAAGAATGCATATTCTGTCTCCTCTCGTTGTCTGGTTTCAGGCAACAATCCACACTGCACTCAATAAGCCCGGGCATGTGCAGCCCCAGGCCTTCATGGGCCTTGCCTCCTGTTTGCAGGGTTCTACACTTAACTCAGCAGTCGGGTCCTCTGCCATAAAAGTCCAAAAGTCATATCTTTGTTGATGATATGAAAAATGTGGGAATGTTGAGAACTTTTCACCTCAGGGGAATCAGAAACCATAGTCTGAATTTGGGAACCTTTTGAAAAGGAAGGTCAAACCATCCCCACTCTATGCTAACTCATCTCAACTCAGGCCCCCAGCCACCCCCATGGCCTCGCATACCCTCCATGCCAACTCATGGCACTTCTATACCCATTCACCCAGTATACACTCTGAACAGAACCAATGAACCCTATAGGAACAAAGGCATGTGTAGAACTACTTAAAATATCCATTTATAATTTTCTTTAAAAAAAAAACCAGTACTGCTACATCCCTATAAAAGTGTCAATCAACTTGACTTAAAGTATCAATTCAGGAGCAATAAGCACTTGATATCTCTCTACCTTGTGCAAATAAACATTGAGGCATTGACAAAAGATATCACAGAAAAAAATAGCTTATTATAACATCATAAATCTGTCAAACTTCTCAGCACCTGTGTCAACAAACTCACTCACATAATCCTTTTATGCACTCATCCAGTCAATTGGAGAATATTCCATCACACCCCTGAACTGTGCCTTGTAGATGGTGGACAGGCTTTGGGAGTCAGGAGGTGAGTTACTTGACACAGGATTCCTATCCTCTGACCTGCTCAAGTAGCCATACATTTATATGCCTAGTCTAGTTCAGTTTCTGATCAATGGTAACCCCCCAGGATGTTGCTAGTGGAGGATTCAGTGATAGTAATGCCATTGAATGTCATGGGGAGATGGTTAGATTCTCCCCTGTTAATGATGGTCATGCCTGGCACTTGTGTGGTGCGAATGTTACTTGCCACTTGTCCAGGTCTTACTGCATTTGAGCTTTGACTGCTTCATTATCTGAGGAGTCACGAACGGTGCTGAACATTGTGCAATCATCAGCAAACATCCCCACTCCTGACCTTACGATGGAAGGATGGTCATTGATTAAACAGCTTGGGCCTAGGATACTACCCTGAGGAACTCCTGCAGTGATATCCTGGAACTGGGATAATGACCTCCAACAACCACAATCATCTTCCTTTGTGCCAGGTATGACTCCAGCCAGCGGAGAATTTCCCCCCAATTCCCATTGACTCCAGTTTTGCTAGGGCTCCTTCATGCCACACTCGGTCAAATGCTGCCTTGATGTCAAGAGCAATCACTCTCACCTCACCTTGGCAGCTCAGCTCTTTTGTCTATGTTTGAACCAAAGCTGTAATAAGATCAGGAGCTGAGTGACCCAAACTGAGTATCAGTGAGCCGGTTATCGCTAAGCAAGTGCTGCTTGATATCACGCTTGATGATCCCTTCCAGCACTTTATTGGTGATCGAGAGTAGACTGCTGGGGGGGTAATTGGTCAGTTTGGATTTGTCCTGCTTTTTGTGTTCAGGACATACCTGGGCAATTTTCCACATTGCCAGTTAGATGCCAGTGTTGTAGCTGTACAGGAACAGCTTGGCTAGGGGCTCAGCAAGTTTTGGAGCACAAGTCTATTGCCGGAATATTGTCAGGGGCATTAACTTTGCAGTATCCAGTGCCTTCAGCAGTTTCTTGAGATCACGTGGAGTGAATCGAATTGGCTGAAGACCGACATCTGTGATGCTGGGGACCTCTGGAGGAGGCCGAGATGGAACATCCACTTGGCACTACTGGCTGAAGGTTTTTGCAAATGCTCCAGCCTTATCTTTTGCACTGATGTGCTGGGCTGTTCCATCATTGAGGATGGGGATATTTGTGGAGTCTCCTCCTCTAATGAGTTGTTTAATTGTCCACCACCATTCACGGCTGGATGTGGCAGGACTGCAGAGCTTAGATCTGATCCAGTGGTTGTGGGATCATTTAGCTCTGTCTAACAAATGCTGCTTATGCTGTTTGGCATGCAAGTAGTCCTGAGTAGCTTCACCAGGTTGACACCTCATTTTTAGGTATGCCTGGTGCTGCTCCTGGAATGCCCACCTGCACTCTTCATTGAACCAGGGTTGATCCCCAGACTTAGTGGTAATGGTGGAATAGGGATACGCCGGGCCATGAGGTTAGATTGCGGCTGAATACAATTATACTGCTGCTGATGGCCCACAGTGCCTCATGGATGCCCAGTCTTGAGATGCTAGATCTGTTAGAAGTCTACCCTTTTAGCATGGTGGTAGTGCCACACAACACGATGGAGGGTATCCTCAATGTGATGACGGGACTTTGTCTCCACAAGGACTGTGCAGTACGTGCTCCTTCCGATGCCTGGCTTGGCTGGGCTACCTTCTTGAAAAGTCATTTTAGAATCCTCAACACAGACCAGGACTCAGTGTAGCCACTCCAGCCTAGTCTGAAACTCTTCCACCAGATTTTGTAGAGTTGTGTGGGAGTCTATTGCATCTGCAATCCAATATATGTAACAACAATAATGGCTTCAGAAATGGTCTTTATTTAAGTCATGACTTTGTGGAGGGGAAGGAGTGTCACTGCACCATTCTGTGTTAAAATTGAAAAGACACTTTCCATTTTGAAGGACTCCCTATTACTGCAGACGGTGTTGTCTAATTCCTTGTGCTTTTCAAATATCAACTTGGCTCAGTGGGTAACACACTTACCTTTGAGTCGGAATGTTCTGGGATCAAGCTGCACCCTAGGATTTGAGTACAGAATCCATGCAGTACTTCAGGGAGGTGCTACATTGTCAAAAATTGCCATAGTGAAACTGGCCTCGATCACGGGCGGCAATCAGCTTCCCGACTGCCACTGCACACCCCCACTGAGCCTGCCCGCCAAGGTGATAACCCTGCCCTCTGCATCAATGGAACCTTTGTCTGATTGGTGGGATGTGATGAGTGGAGTCCTGCAGGGGTATGTATTGGGGCCTGAACCTTTTATAATTTACATCAATGACTCAATCTTGCTTGATAAGTGCGCCTCTGAAGTGCCTTCAACTGTGTTAAAGTTATTGCTGTTGTTGAGATGAACTTGAAGGAAATGTTAATGCAGATGTGATGGCAGATTCAAACTCTCTTATACATTTTAGTTAAAATCGACTGAACATTGTCATTGTGTTTAAATTCTTAATAACTGTGATTCATGCACAAAACCATTTCAGAATACTTGCTGGGTATTTCACTATAAAATATAATCAAAGTTTCAAGTTAAAACATGACTTGACAGTATACATACAAGGAATTTAGCTGTCACTTGCTTCAGAAAATTTACCCCTTTGATGTCAAGTTCATATTTTCATTCCTTGCAATTGTATAAGACATCGAAACCACAGGTTTGCGATTTTTATGGAAAAATGGGAGGAAGTTAATAAACATGGTCCCACCTCGGTTAAGAATCCTGGAAAACCCTGAATTCCAAATAGTAAAAACACAACACATCCCCTCATGCGACTCTGTTACATGAGTGGGGACATGTTATAAGTGAAATTTGTAAATTTTTATTTTATTTTTATTTGAAGTTGAAAACCTTTTCCCGAAGGCCGCTTGGCCTTTTCACCTGCCCGCCAACCATAACGTTGGATGGGCAGCGATAAATTTAAATTTCTTGACACTTTAATAGCCTTAATAGGCCTTTTAATTGTCAGCAGGCGCGCTGCCGATTCCTGCGCGTGCCCGCCAACTGAACTTGTTTGCCCGACATCCACGCATGTCATTTCACGCTCGAGCTGACTGGGCAAGTGCCCAACCACTAAGGTGAAAATTCTGCCCATAATCTCTGTTTTCTGCCAGCCAACCAATCTTCTATCCAGGCTAATGTGTTACCCCCTACACTGTAATGATCAACAGTTCCAACAAATTATCATTGATTTCCCCACAGCCACTTTGTATGATGTTCAGATCTTCTCCTTGCACACTCTCCCAAATTTCCACACATATCTCCTGGTTGCTGAATTTCTTGGCCACCACTACAGCCCAAGCCTGTCCACCATCCGCTGTGACAGGTCCTGGTGTGAGCTACCGCTGAACAGAACAATGTTCGGCATTGCGGTGGTGACTGAAACACTGCCTCCAGCTCCAGCTCCCTCCCACCGGGCTCCGCTCTTTATTTTCCGCAATAACCTTTGATGTGATGCCTTAACAAATGCCTTCTGGAAATCCAAGTACAATACGTCTACAGGCTCCCCTTTATCCACTGCACATGTTATCCTTCAAAGAACTCTAATAAATTGGTTAAACATGATTTCCCTTTCATAAAACCATGCTGAGTTTTCCTGACTACCTTGAGCTTTTCTAAGTGCCCAGCTATAACCTCTTTAAAGATTGATTCTAACACCTTCCCAACAACAGACGTCAAGCTAACTGGCCTATTGTTTCCTGTTTTCTGCCTCCCTCCTTCCTTGAATAGAAAGGTTATATTTACTACTTTCCAGTCTGATGGAATCTTTCCAGAATCTAGAGAATTTTGGAAAATTAACATCAATACATCTATTACACCGTTAGCCACCTCTTTTAAGGCCCTAGGATGAAGTCCATCTGGACCCGGAGACTTGTCAGTCCACAGCTTCATCAATTTGCTCGGTAACACTTCCCTAGCAATTGTAATCTCGCCAAGTTCCTCTCTACCCTCCACCTCCTGATCTGTAGCTATTTTGTACCCTCTATAGTGAAGACAGAAGCAACATACTTGCTCATGTCATCCGCCATTTCCTTATTATCCACCAATAACTCCCCATTCGCATTCTCCAGAGGACCAACACTCACTTTACCTATTCTTTTCCTTTTTAAGTACCTGTAGAAACTCTTGCTATCCATTTTTACATTTCTAGCTAGCTTCCTCTCATACTCTAATTTCTTTCTCCTGATCAACGTTTTAGTCATTCTCTGCTGTTCTTTATATTCTGACCAATCATCTGACCTGCCACTCATCTTTGAGCGGTTTTATATGTTTTCTTTAAGTTTGATGATTTCCCTAACTTCTTTAGTTAACCATGGATGGTGGGTCCTCCCTTTAGAATTTTTCTTTATATACTTATTCTGGGTATTCTGAAATGTCCCCTTAAATGCTTCTCTATTGATCTATCCCCTAGCTTAGTATCCAAGTTCATTTCAGCTAGCTCAGCTTTAATGCCCACATAGTTGCCTTTATTTAAGTTTAAAACACTAGTCTTAGACCCACTCTTCTCCTTTTCAAACTGGATGTAAAATTAAACCATATAGTGGTCACTGCTATCTTGGGGTGCTTTCACTCTGAGGTCATTAATTAACCCGGTCAGATTATATAATACCAAGTCTAATATAACCTGCTCTCTGGTTGGTTTCAGAAGATGCTGCTCTAAGAAACCATCTCAAAAGCATTCTATGAACTCTTCATCCAATCTACTACTGCCAGTCCAATTTTTCTAGTTTATATGTAAATTAAAGTCACCCATGATAATTGCCTTCCCTTAATTACAAGCATCTAATATTTCTTCTTGTATACTTTGTCCCATATTGTGGTTACTGTTATAGGGCCTGTAAACCACTCTTACTAGTGACCTCTTTCCCCTACTATTCCTCGGGGAGAATATTCCCCCAGTCGGGGGGGTTGTGCGGGGGCGGGCGGGAGCGGGCGCAAACCCAATCGGCACTCCCAATCGGGTCCATGCCGCCATTTTACATGGGTGGGCCAATTAAGGCCCGCCCAGCGTGATGCACACCTGGAAGCACTGTGCACTCCCTGTGGGGGTGGGGGTTCCCTGAGTTGGGGCCTGCACTCTTTTGTGCATGACACTCCCGTACCCAGGGATGGCAGGAGGAGGCCACCGCACCTGACCAAAAAAGCCTGGGATGGAGGTGGCAGCTGAGGTCAGCAGCCACAATATTGCGGGACGCACATGGGTGCAGTGCCACAAAATGTTCAACGATCTGCTGTGCTCAGCAAGGGTGAGTACCGAGTTGGCATGGATCAGGGTGGAGAAGCATTAAGGGCTGGCCACCCCCCATGGAGCTCAGAGCTGTTAGGGTCTGAGTGCCAATTGTCAATGACACTGGCACCAGCCAAGGGGGTGAGCCCTGGCTGCCTGGCCTGAGTGCCTTGCGGTTCGAGGACCATGACTCAGATGTGCCCTGCGAGGTGTCCCAGAGTGTTGGGTTTGCCAGGCTGCTATGGTGCTGCAGGTAGAGAGTGGACATATCAATGCTCCCCTGTCATTTCAGGAGAAGATAAGCCACAAGACCAACGAAAGAAATAAGACAGGCAGAGGCACCCCGAACCTCCTCATTCTGACGAGGGATGAGATGGATATCTTGGAGCTGGAGGGCTGCAACCCACCCTCGGTCAGCTGGTCATGAAGAGGCAGGGATCTCTGACGAAAGTAAGAGTGCAGTGCACAGGGGTGAGAGTGTCAGATTGTGCAAACATTCTTATGTAGTCTCATCATTACTGGGAGCCTCAAACCTGGATTCCCCATTAATCATTGAAAGGCGATGGAACCATGATGCAGATCCCCATTGTCTCACCAGGGTGTCTGGCATGCACAGTGACAGCGTGAAGACTTAAACTAATGACATGTTGTTGTTCTCCCATAGAATTGCCAGCTCGCCCACAAATGCAGAACCCCAAAGAGCCACCCTTGACGCCAGAGGACCACTGGGCTTTAGACGCACCTGCGTCACACCCCCTCTCTGCACCAAGCACCAGTGCAGATACTAGCACCTCGGTGGGCATTAGATTGTTGGCTAGAATGTCAGTGCTTAGCAGTGACAGCACTACATACTCACTTGAGGTGCAGACCGAGGCAGAAAATGCCCAGGGCACCGGCAGTCGGAGGACTGTTGGAGACCAGGTCGATGCTGATTCAAAGACAGATGATGAGCCTCTGGAGTTGTCCATTAAGCGGCAGATGCTGGATGTTCAGCAGGATGTGCATGAGGGTCTGGCGGAAATCCATGAGGTTATGCGTATCATGGTCTCTGTTGTGGAGGAGTCCCTGTGGAGCAAGGGCATTATGATGACCCTCATCGCCAAGTGCACTGCTTCCTTCATTGAAAGAGCGGCAACTGTCATGGAGAGGCAACTCCAAGGACAAAATCAGGGGTTCCTGGGATTGCGTTTGGATCTGCAAGCCCTCACACAGGCAATGACCTCAGGAGGTCAATGCCAATGTGGGAGATGGATGAGGCAACCAGTATCCCAGTTAGGTGCCCGTCAATCAATGGTGAACAAAGAGGTCCAGAGCGACCTCACGTTGGCACACAAGCTGCTTGTCATTTCTGTGGCTCCTCTAAGGGCACTCTGGATGATGGCAGCAGCTCGTCTGCCCCTCTGCCAGTGACCGTGGCATTTGATGAGTCTGCAGTGGCTGGGGAGAGGCCAGCTATGGCACTGGCCGCTCTCTTCCAGGCGGGACCAGCACAGACTCCACTGGCCAGACGACCACCAAAGTTATTAAGGCCAACAGGACAGCACAGTCAGCAGGCTGCCTCTAATGCCACTGCCAGTGATGGGGGGGACAATGAGACATAGCACTGGCAAACATAAATTAAAGGCACCTTGAGCACATGAGGGACTGTTCACAGATGATCTTCTGCTCTGCCATGTTTTGTTAATAGGTTTACTGGTGTAACCATTAAAACCTGTTATGACACAGCAGTTAAAGGTTGTTATTTAAAATCCCAAAAGGAAACTTTAAACAACCGTCATAACTTTTATTTTCAATTGGTATGTTTTGAGTTGCAGCTCTAAATTCAGGAATAAGACCACCAGTTCTTGAGAGGGTTTTATATCAAACTAAATGAAACATTTATTA
Source organism: Carcharodon carcharias (assembly GCF_017639515.1). Classification (NCBI taxonomy): domain Eukaryota; kingdom Metazoa; phylum Chordata; class Chondrichthyes; order Lamniformes; family Lamnidae; genus Carcharodon; species Carcharodon carcharias. The sequence continues at coordinate 27,574,430 of NC_054476.1, forward strand.
ATTTGCAACAAATTAAACACATATACATGGCTACAAATTACTACTTTCATAACTTTTAACAAATTCCCAAATTAATTCCCACTAAGGCAACAATAACCAATAGACTCAAACAGACACCAGGCAAAGTATTTTTCACCTTACAAATTCAAAATGAGGTTCCATTTAATTTGCTTCCTTTGCAGACACAATGATAGACTTACAGGCTTAGATCTTACATGCCTCTGCCCACACAAACTCCTTTCTGTTATACCCAGCCTTCCCATTTGAATGTAAATTTTCATTATATCACCAAGCCCTTTGAACCCCTTTCATAGTACCAATTTTATTAGTAATATAAACATTGCCTGATGTCTCTGAGCTAGGTGCAAAATTTCACCCCCACTCTTGAATGCTCTATTCAACAAAATACAAATATATCCTGTGCCTTACTGTTTACATCTCAGCTACTATATGTCAAAGCACCCAGACTAGCTGGCTTTAATCCAATTGACACACACACAGACTATTTTTTTAAAAAATTTCCAATAATTTTATACATTAATTTCTCTTCATGACATCCCCATTCCCATCAAAAAATGAACCATCATAATCCTACAAGGCTGCTTCATTTTTTAATAACCCATCTCACACTATCTCCTATATTTATTACACAATTACATTACCGGATGCATGCATTAACATCACAATATATATATATATATATTTTATATATATATATATATATATATACACACAAGCCCTTAGTAACAACAGATATCACTCCAGCTCAGTGTCCAATTAAAATATATCCAATTTTCCTTTAAGCTTCAAACTCTTGATAACACATCGCCGAACAGAGTTTCTGTTCCAGCAATATGTATAATCCGTAGATTAAATTGTTGTAATAATAAACTCCACCTAAAAAGCCTTGCTCTTTTGTCTCAAAATTTGTCCAGAAAATTTAAAGGATTATGGTGTGTATAAACAATTGTTTCTAATGAATTGTTTGCAACATAAATTTCAAAATGCTGCAATGCTAACACCAAACCAAAAGTCTCTTTTTCGATCGTTGAATGTCTTCAATGCTGTACATTCAGCTTCCATGAAAAATACCCCATTGGTTTTTCAATTCCTGTGTCACCTTCTTGTAACAGTACAGCCCCAATGACTATATCGCTTGCATCAGCAGCCAACTTGAATTTCTTGGCATAATTGGGTACTGCCAAAACTGGTGTCATAGTTAAAACAGTTTTCAAACTATCAAATGATTTCTGACACTCCATGTTCATTGACTCTTGATCTTTTTTAATAGTTCAGTCAGTGGAGCAACCATGTAGCTAAATTTGGTGTAAATTTCCAGTAAACCCACTCATGCCCAGAAATCTCAAAACTGTTTGTTTCATTGTAGGCACTGGGAAATCCACGATAGCCTTGACTTTCGCATCTTGGAGCCACCTCACCATGGCCAATGGTATGGCCTAGATATGTAACTTGCACTTTTGCAAATTCACTTTTAGCCAAGTTCATCACCAATTTAGCTTCTTGTAGTCAAGTAAATAATTCTTCCAGATGATGTAAATGCTTCTCCCACATCTGACTGAAAACCATTAGATCATCAATATAAACGGTACAATTGCTTAGACCTGCAATTGCTTTGTTTGTCAGTCTTTGAAATGTCACAGGTACATTCTTCATACCAGATGGCATGACTTTAAACTGATTTAGTCCACTTGGTGTTACAAAAGTTGATATCTCCTTTGCTTTCTCCGACAACGGTACCTGCCAATATCCTTTTAGCAAGTCAATCTTTATGATAAATTTCGATTGTCCCACTTTCTCAATGCAATCTTCCAATCATGGTATAGGATATGAATCTGCTTTTGCCACCACATTCCCCTTTCAATAGTCCACACAGTCTCTGTCTTCCATCTGGTTTCAGTACCAGTACAATAGGCCAACTCCAGTTACTGCAACTAAACTCAATTATGTCATTTTGAAGCATGAAATCAATTTATTTTTGTACTTGTGATAACTTTGCCAGATTTAATCTATAAGATTGTTGCCTTATTTAAGATGAAACCTGTACTGAGACATCATGTACAGCTAAGTGTGTCTTTCCCAACTTATTTCCACAAATAGGTTTATGTGACTGCAACAGCTTTTCTAAATCACTTTGACATTTGCTTGGAAGGTAACTCAATATTTAATTTAAATTTTCAAGTGCCCCCTCATTATCTAATTTGATTAGAGGAAAATCAATTTCAGAGTCCTGCACTTCCACCTCTTTCTCGTCGTCCACCATCACTAATACCTCTTTTTGTTCCTCATCCTTGTCAAAGTGCTTTTTAAGCATATTTACGTGACACACCCTCTGCTTCTTTCTTCTATCTGGAGTATTTATTAAATAACTTGCTTCACTCAATTTCTTTTCAATCCTGTAAGGTGCACTAAATCTTGCATTTAATGAATCACCTAGTACTGGTAACAAAACTAGCACTTTGTCTCCAGAAACAAAGCTTTAGCTTTCTTATCTGCCTTCACTTTCATCACCTGCTCTGATGTCTTTAAATGTTCCCTCGCCAACTCACATGCTCTGTTCAGTCTTTCCCTGAAATTTGATATGTGGTCGAGGAGAATAGTTTCTGAATTTTGACCCACCAATTTCTCATGAATCAATTTCAGTAGTCCCCTTACCTCATGACAAACTAGTTCAAAAGGGCTAAAACCAGTCGATGCATTAGGAGCGTCTCTAATAGCAAATAACAAAAATGGAATTCCCCAATCCTAATCCTGTGGATAATCCTGACTATACACTCTCATCATAGTTTTTAAAGATTGATGACATCTTTCCAAAGCTCCTTGTGACTCCAGATGATAAGCTGTTGACTTAAACTGTTATCCTCCAAACCGTTCAATACTTCCTTAAATAGCTGTGACATGAAATTTGACTCGTGATCTGATTTTACTTCCTTAGGTAAGCCATACCTTGAAAAAAAAATTAGTTAACTCCTCCACAATCTTCTTAGTTGTAATATTGCTTAAAGGAAACCTTGTAGACGCATCCAGTATTATCAGTAAATACTGATTTCCACTTTTAGTTTTAGGAAGGGGTCTGACACAATCAATCATGACCCTGGTAAAAGTTTCTTCAAATGCTGGTATTGGGATTAAAGGCACTGGTTTAATCACTGCTTGTGGTTTTCCTGTTACTTGACATGTATGACAGGTTCTACAGGATTTGACTACATCCCTATGCAATCCTGGCCAAAAAAAAAACCTCTGTATCTTTTCCTATGTTTTCCTAGAGCAGGGTTTCCACCCCCCCCCCCCAACCTATTGGGGGGGAAGTTCAGGAGCGGGCATGCCTCCAATCAGCACCCCCAATCAGGGACGTGCTGCCATTTTATGTGGGTGGGCCAATTAAGGCCAGCCCAGCGTGATGTCCGCCAGGAAGTGCTATGCGCTTCCTGTGCGGGTGGGGGGGGGGTTTCCCTAAGCCAAGAATGCGCTCTTTCACGCATGCACACAAAAGAGCGCACTTAGCTCCCTGAGGCTAAGTGCTGCCTCAGGGGGATTGGTACCAAATTCAAAAATGCTAAATATAGAAAAATAAAATTTCTGACATGTTCCCTCATGTGACGCTGTCGCATGAGTTGGGACATGTCCATCACTTTTAACTAAACTTTTGTTAAATTTTTAAAAGTCTACATGAAACCTCATCCTGCCCGTGGATGAAGTTTCATGCTTTTTCTGAAGCCCGCCAGGGCTCCCACCCTGCCCAACAACCTTACGGTTAGACGGGCAGGTCCTTTAATGAGTTCGGTTACTTTTTAAATGCCCTCAATTGGCCTTTGACAGGTTGGCGGGCACACAGCTGATTCGGCTGTGCCCCTGCTGACCTGAAAATTGAAATGATGGTGGGGGTTGACGTCGGGAGTTCCACCCGACATCATCCCATGTCGTTTTATGAGTCAGCGCCCACCCCCCCCCCGCCCCACTTGCCAACCTCAATGTCCTGCCCCTAATTCCTAAATGACCCCCCATTGGAATTTCATGAGCAATCCTCAGAATCCCATTTCTATACCCAACTGGGATAACAATCTGATGCTTCTCCCTCCAGCTTTCATTTGCAGAGACATGATCCGACTTCCATTTTCTCATTAAAATACCTTCCTGAAGGTAATAGCATTCTGGAATGTGTTTTGCTTCTGTTTTTGAGTCCGCTTTCTTATATAACTGCTTTAATTACGAATCATTTCTCTGTAACTCCACTAATCTCCTTGAGTTAAACACTTCAGCTAATTTGTCCTGTGTTCTTTCCTCCTGAACAATGCTATCAAACATAATGCCAGCTAATTGAATTTCCACACCTTTTTCTTGCCTTCGAACTGCCTGCCCTCTTGTTTTTATTGTTCCTCCTTATAAGCCTTTGATCCAGTTTTAACACAACCAGAAAACAATCCAGGATGCTCCTTCTGTAACACCTCTGTTGAAAACACTTCCACAGGCTGCTCAACTACCATAGGCATCACCCACATGTGAGATCCAGCTATATCATTACCCAGGATAAATTGAACCGCTGCAATGGGCAATTTTTCCATCGCTCCAACTATAACTTCACCTGTCCTCCATTTGCTCGTTAAATTTGCCTTCCACAATGGAATAGATTTAGCATCTCCATGAACCCCACTCATGAACCTGCTCCAACAATACTTCTAAACTCAGTGGTGGAGAAACTATTGGAAGCAATTCTGAGGGACAGAATTAATCTACACTTGGAGAGGCAGGGATTAATCAAGGACAGTCAGCATGGTTATACTAAGGGGAGGTCATGTCTAACCAATTTGATTGAATTTTTTGAAGAGGCGACCAGGTGTGTAGATGAGGGAAATGCATTTGACATGGTCTACTTGGACTTCAGCAAGGTTTGTGAGAAGGTCCCGCATGAGAGCCTGATAACAAAAGTAAGAGCCCATGGGATCCAAGGCAATTTGGCAAATTGGATCCAGAATTGGCTGAGTGGCAGGAAGCAGAGGGTGATGGTCGAGGGGTGTTTTTGTGACTGGATGGCTGTGTCCAGTGGGGTTCCACAGGGATTGGTGTTGGGTCCCTTGCAGTTTGTGGAATATATAAATGAGTTAGACTTGAATGTAGGAGGGTTGATCAGGAAGTTCGCAGATGACACGAAAATTGGTGGGGTGATAAATAGTGAGGAGGATAGCCTTAGCTTACAGGAGCATATAGACGGGCTGATCAGATGGGCTGATCAGTGGCAAATGGAATTTAATCCAGATAAGTGTGAGGTTATGCATTTGGGCAGGACAAAGAAGGCACGGGAATACATGATAAATGCTAGGACCCTGGGAACTACCGAGGATCAGAGGGACCTAGGTGTGCATGTCCACCGGTCCCTTAAGGTAGCAGGACAGGTAGATAAGGTGGTTAAGAAGGCATATGAGATACTTGCTTTTATTAGCCGAGGCATAGAATATAAGAGCACGGAGGTTATGCTGGAACTGTATAAAACTCCGGTTAGGCTACAGCTGGAGTATTGCGTTCAGTTCTGGAATCCACATTATTGGAAGGATGTGATTACACTAGAGAGAGTGCAGTGGAGATTTACCAGGATGTTGCCTGGGCTGGAGAGTTTTAGTTACGAGGAGAGATTGGTAAGACTGGGGTTATTTTCCCTGGAGCAGAGGAGATTGAGGGGGGACATGATTGAGGTGTATAAAATTATGTGGGGCATGGATAGGGTAGACAGGAAGGAACTTCTCCCCTTGGTGGAGGGATCAATAACCATGGGGCATAGATTTAACATAGGGGGCAGGAGGTTTAGGGGGGATGTGAGGAAGAATTTTTTCACCCAGAGGTTGGTGGGAATCTGGAACTCACTGCCTGAAAGGGTGATAGAGGCAGAAACCCTCATAACATTTAAGAAGTATTTGGATGTGCACGTGATGCCATGGCATAAAAGGCTATGGGCCTAGTGCTGGAAAATGGGATTAGAATAGTTAGGTACATGTTTGACCAGCGCAGCTCGATGGGCCGAAGGGCTTTTTTTCTGTGCTGTAGACCTCTATGACTCTATGACTCCCTTTGAACAACAAATATCACTATCCCACAACATTAAGGATTGACTAGACCCTGTGTTCCTTAAAATTTCAACATCTTTACCTACTCCACCCTGTACACATGGAAAGACTTTCCCTTCACACAAAATCTTTAAACATATCTGCAACCTGCCCCTCAGAATTCTCATGAGTAAACTGTGAGCACATTCCTACTTCTTTACCTGTCACTGATTCTCCCTGTTTCACCTCTACACAAACCATTGGTTTCTCCTGTGCCTGAACCTCAGAACCCACAGTAATTTTACTTCCAAAGCTTTTCTGTACCCCAATAACTCCTACAGATTTTTCCTGCAATCTCCAACACACTGACTTTGTGTGCCCCACTTTATTACAATGAAAACTTCAATTTTTGAATTTTCTACCTTCAGCACCTTCCTTTTTATTCTGAGAAAAAGCTTCCTGGGAACTTCCAGCTACTCCTTCTCTTCCCTGACTATATACATTCCTTTCATTTTCCCACGTTATGTCCTTTTCCAATTTGAAAGGGTGACAAAAGAAAGATTTAGCTCGAACTAACTCATAATCATCAGCTATCTCTGCTGCTTGCCTTACAGAATCAACCCTCTGTTCCTGCACGCGAGTTATCACTACCGAAGGGATTGAATCTTTAAATTCTTCCAAAAAAATTACTTCCCTAAGAGCTGCATATTTTGTCTCTATTTTTAACGTCCATATTCACCGATCAAAATTACTTTGTTTTACTCTTTCAAACTTAGTATAAGCCTGCCCAGGCCGTCTTCTCATATTCCTAAATTTCTGCCTGTATGCTTCAGGAACCAACTCAGATGCACTCGAAATAGCCTTTTTCACCACATCGTAATTCATTGACATTTCTTCTGATAGCGAAGCATATACCTCATGCGCTCTACCCACCAACTTAGACTGTAATAATAAAGTCCAGTTTTCCTGTGGCCATTTCATCTGTTTATCTTGCTTCTCAAATGAAATAAAGGATGTTTCAATATCTTTTTCCTCAAACTTTGGAAGAGCTTGTACAAATTGAAACATCTCCCCATTAGGTTCTACTCTGGAGATAAGTCCTTCCTCACCTACTGGCATCTCGTCTTGAACTGCCAACATTTTCAGCTGGAATTATCTCTCTCTTTTTCTCTTTCCTCCTCCTCTATCTTCTATTTCTAATTCCCTTTTGTTTTCTTTCTCTCTCCTGCCTTTCTACCTGTTCCCTTTTAAAAGCCATTTCTCTTTCCTTTGCTTCTAATTTAAAATTTTTCAGTTCTTTTACTTGTTCAAATTCAAGCATCTTCATTTGTAACTGAAGCCTCACTACCTCCAGCTGTGAGTCACCTCCAGTGTCAGGTATCACTTCCAACTATAGATGCTGTGCTATACTTTTAATTATATCTGATTTCTTAGCCCCCAATTTTAACATATCTGCCAACTCTGTTAACTTACTCTTGGGGCAGAATTTTATGAGTCAGCGAGCAGGGGCAGGGCCTGCTTGCCAACGCATAAAATGACGTGTGGTGACGTCGGGGTGAACTCCTGACATCACTGTGCCCGATTTAAATTTTCAGGAAGGTGGGGGCGCAGTGAAATCAGCTGCATGCCCGCCGACCTGTCAATGGCTAATTGAGGCCATTGACAGAGGCTATTAAGTAATTAAAGGACCTGCCCGTCCAACCTTAAGGTTAGCGAGCAGGCCAGGAGCCCCGGCGGGAACTGGAAAAAATATGAAACCTCATCCACAGGCGGGATGAGGTTCCATGCAGGCTTTAAAAAATTTTAATAAAGATTTTGTAAAAATTATGGACATGTAATGGAAATTTTATTTTTCTATTTTGTACTTTCTATGTACAGCCGATTTCCCTGAGGCAGCAATTAGCCTGAGGGAGATGAGTGCGCTCCTTCATGCGCATGAACGAAAGAGCGCACTCTCGATCTTGGGATTCCACCCCCCTCCCCTGCCCACTCAGGGAGCGTATAGCGCTTCTGTGCGGACATCACACTGTGCAGGCCTTAATTGGCCCACCCACGTAAAATGGCGGCACACCTCCAATCAGGGGCGCCAATCAGAAGCGCGCCTGTACATGTCCCCCCATCAACTTCTCCCCCAACAGGGTGGGTGGGGGGGGCGAAATTCAGCCTTGGTTATTTGTTGCAACCCTGAGTTATATATTCTACTCCCAGACAAGTCCTAGCCAAAGCCTCCTTGCAACCTTAATACTTCTAAAATACCTCACCAACTCCAGAATTCAAAGTGGTTCTCATTCTCATAACCTTAAGATTCACTAATACCAAACTAATCAAGGAATTATAAATATTATCCTGCCAAGAGCCCGAAATTGTTATGACGCATTGGTTTATAAAGGCTGAGTTATTTAAAATCTCAGAGGGAATCTTTAAACAACTGTCATAGCCTACATTTTCAATTGGTATGCTTTGAGTTGCACATCTAACTTCAGGGATAAGACCACCAGTTCTCAAGAGGGTTTTATATCAAACTAAATGAAACATTTATTAATTTACAACAAATGAAACACATACACATGGCTACAAATTACTACCATCATAACTTTTAATAAATTCACAAATTTATTAATTCAACAATAAGATTGAAATAGACACCAGGCAAAGCATTTTTCACCTTACAAATTCAAAATGAGGTTCCTTTCAATTTGGTTCTTTTGCAGACACAGTGGTAGGCTTACAGGCTTAGATCTTACATTGCCTTTGACCTGCCCACACAAATCCCTTTCTGTTATACCCAGACTTCCCTTTTGAATGTAAATTTTCATTATATCACCAGGCCTTTTGAACCCCTTTCATAGTACCAATTTTATTAGTAATATAAACATTGCCTGATGTCTCTGAGCTAGGTGCAAGATTTCACCCCCACTCTTGAATGCTCTATTCAACAAAATGCAAATATATCCTGTACCTTACTGTTTACATCTCAACTACCAAATGTCAAAGCACCCAGACTAGCTGGCTTTAATCCAATTAACACACACACAGACTAAACCTCTATTTAAAACAAAAAATTTCCAATAGCATTATATACATTAATAACTCTTCATGACACACCATCTATTGTTATTTTCATTTGATGTGAGTGCCAACATAATATAAATTTTGCTTTTGTCTTAATGGCCTGAGTATGCTTCACTTGTTTTGTAGGTGCAGGGCATGCCGGTATATCACGCTGGATGTTAGTGGTTCTAAACTTTATTGCACAGGCACTGAGTGGACTTTGGGTTCAAAGAATAGGGTCACTTCAAACATCCGGGATGGAGGCGGCACCCCTGGCATGAAATAGAAGCAGATCTTTGGCAGCCGAGCTGAAGGAGCATTGGATCAAGGCGTCCCTGGTGACCCGGCCTCAATGAAGGATCCCAAGGCATGCCTCCACAAAATCACAGAATCTTAACGGCTCAGAAGGAGGCCATTCGGCCCATCATGTCTGCACTGGCTCTCCAGATGAGCATTATGACCTAGTGCCAATTACCCTGACTTTTCCCTGTACCCTTGCACATTGTTTCTATTCAAATGATCATCTAGGGGACAATTCAGCCCTTGTTGGGCGGGCTCAGTAGGGATGGGTGGGGGCGGTCAGGAAGCCGACCGCTGCCCTTGATCGGGGCCGGAGCGTGATTTCATGCTGGCAGGCCAATTAAGGCCTGCCCAATCATGAGTGGCAGCGCTCAGCGCTCGTCGCCTGTGCGGGCGAGAGGGGTAGTGCAAGCATGAACTTCACACACTTTCATGAGTGTGTGCTTGCAAATCTCCCTGAGGCACAGAGCTGCCTCAGGGAGATGAACATTTTTCCAAACATAAAGTAAAGGTGTCAAAGATGTAATAAAACATGAATCTGTCACATGAGCAGGGTCATATTATAAGTGAAATGTAACATTTTTTATTTTATTTTTATTTCCTATTGGAAACCTCATGCCACCCATGGATGAGGTTTCCTGAAAAGTGCAAAGGCTGCTTGGCCTTTTCACCTGCCCGCCAGCCATAAGGTTGGATGGGCAGCAAAAAATTTATTTTAATCACCTTTTTAATGGCCTTAATAGGCCTTTTAATTGTCGGCGGGCAGGCTGCCAACTCCAGTGCGTGCCTGCCAAGCGAAATATCGTGCAAGTGCACGTGGACGTCGGGATGTTTGCCTGACATCAACGCGCGTCGTTTTACGCTCGAGCGGGTAGGGCACGTGCCCGCCCGCCGAGGCAAACATTTTGCCCCTAATATCCTCTTGAATGCCTCGATTGAACTTGCCTCTGCCACACTTTCAGGCAGTGCATTCCAGACCCGAACCACTCGTTATGTAAAAAAAAAATTTCTCAAGTCACACTTGCTTCTTTTGCAAATGACTTTAAATCATCTCATTCTTGATCCTTTTACGAGTGGGAACAGCTTCTCCCCATCTACTCTGTCCAGCCCCCTCATAATGTTGAACATCTCTGTCAAATCTCTTAGCCTTCTTCTCTCCAAGGAGAACAGTCCCAACCTCTCCAATCTATCCTCATTGTTGAAGTTTCTCATCCCTGAAACCATTCTTCTGCACTCTCTCCACTGTTTTCACAAACTTCCTATAATGTGGCACCCAGAACTGTACACAATACTCCAGCTGAGGTCTAACGAGTGCCTTATATAAATTCAGCATAACCTCCTTGCTCTTGTACTCTATGCCCCTCTTAACAAAACCTAGGATATTATATGCTTTATTAACTACTCTCCACATCTGTCCTTCTACCTTCAATGATACACCCAAGTCTTTCTGCTCCTGTACCCTCTTCAAAATTTCACCCCTTATTTTATATTGTCTGTCCATGTTCTTCCTACCAAAATGCATCATCTCACACTTCTCCACATTGAACTTCATCTACCACCTATCTGCCCACTCCATCAACTTGTCTATTTCCTCTTGAAGTTCCAGAACACTCCCAAGCTTCGTAACATCCACAAACTTTGAAATTGTCCCCTGCACACCAAGCTCTAGATCATTAATATATACCAGGAAAAACAAGGGTTCCAATACCAATCCCTGGGGAACTCCACCACAAACCTTCCTCCAGCCTGAAAAATATCCATTGACCATTACTCTCTGCTTCCTATTTTTCAGCCAATTTTGTATCCACGTTGCTACTGTCCCTTTTATTCCATGAGCAATAACTTTTCTCACAAGTCGGTCATGTGGCACTGTATCAAATGTCTTTTCAAAGTCCATGTACACATCAAAAGTATTATCCTCATCAACCTTTTCTGTTACCTCTTCAAAAAACTCCAGCAAGTTAGTTAAATATGATTTTCCCTTTAGAAATCCATGCTGGCTCTTCCTTATCAACCCATATTTTTCCATATGACTACTAATTCTATCCTGAATGATTGTTTCTAGAATCTTGCCCACCACTGAAGTTAAACTGACTGGTCTGTAATTGCTGGGCTTATCCTTACAACCTTTTTTGAATAAGGCCATAATATTTGCAATTCTCTAGTCCTCTGGCACCATCCCCAAGTGTGGGGAAAACTGAAAGATTATGGCCAGTGCCCCTGCAATTTCTACTCTCACTTCCTTCAATATCCTGGGATGCATCTCACCCGGTCCCGGTGCTTTGTCAACTTTAGGAACCAACAGTCTATTCAACACTTCTTTGTTACCAATTTTGAACCCTTCTAGTCACAGAGTTTCCTCATCTGTCATCATGGCCTAGGTAGCACCTACCTCTTTGGTAAAGGTAGATGCAAAGTATTCATTTAATACCTCAACCATGGCCCCTTCGTCCATGTGTAAATCCCCTTTTAGGTCCATAATCAGCCCTACTCCTCTTTTTACCACCCTTTTACTATTTTTATGCCTATAGAAGACTTTGGGATTCCCCTTTATGTTGCCTGCCAGTCTTTTCTCGTAATTCCTCTTCGCTGCTCTAATGTGCTTTTTCACCTCCCCTCTGAACCTGCTGTATTCCTCTTGGTTCTCGATTATATTTTCTACCTTACACTTATCATAAGTGCACTCTTTCTTCTTTACCTTTATTTCAATCTCCTTTTTCATCCAGAGAGCTCTGGATTTATTTGTCCTAACTTTTCCTTTCAATGGAATATATCTCAACTGTGCCCAAACCATTTCTTTTTTGAAGGTAGCCCATTGTTCAGCTACAGATTTTCGTGCAAATCTTTCATTCCAGTCTATCTGGCCCAGCTCCGTTGTTGTCCCATCGAAGTCAGCTCTTGTCCAATTAATTATTTTTACTCTGGATTGCCTATTGTCCTTATTTATCATTATCTTAAAACATACAATACAATGATCATTGTCTCCTAAATGTTCCCCCACTGACACTTGATCTACTTGGCCCACCTCATTTCCAAGAACCAGGTCCAACAGTGCGTCTTTTCTTGTTGATTGGACACATACTGCTGTAGAAAATTCTCCTGAACATAATGTCCTCACTGTGCTCCTCACCAAGCTCCTCTTCTGAATCCACTGGATTCATCATCTGTAGCCCGTGCAGCTGCCTCAAGATCCTCAAGATGCTCTGCCTCTGTTCTTGAGTGGAGAGGCATCATAAGCCATCTTTTCAATGGGTAGCCCTTGTCACCCAGTAGCCATCCATCCAGTCAAGCTGGAGCACTGAACACAGGTTCACTGTGAGTATCTGAGGACATAAGTGTTATGGGAACTGCCAGAGTACCATCTGCAGGCTTTCAAAATCTGTGTCTTCTGGTCACAAACTATCTGGACATTCATCAAGTGGAAGCCCTTACTGTTGATGAAGGCACCCGGCAGAGCCCCTGGTGCCTTGATGGCTACATGTGTGCAGTCAATTGCACCCTGGTTGCAGGGGAACCCAGCAATCACTGCAAACCCTCTGGCTGGCCTCATCCATATGGAAATGAATAAATCTCATTGAACAGAGCATCAGTCACCAGCTTTACGCAACTGTAGACAGCTGTTTGGGACACTCCACAAAGATCTCTCACTGACCCCTAGAAAGAGCTGTAGGCATAGAGGTTGAGAGCTACTGTTACCTTCAGAGCCACTGGCATGGGGTGTCCACCTGCACAGTTGGAGGTGATCTCAGACCCAATCATCTGACAAATGAAGGTCACAGTCTCCCTGGAGAGGCAGAGCCTCCTTCGGCATTGCACCTCGGACTTATTGAGGTAGTTGCATCACTGCCTGTAAACCCTGGCAACAGGATAGTGGCGTCTTCTGCAGCCCCTTCTGCCTTAGACAATCTGCTGTCACTGCACCCCTTGTACCTGCACCTCATAAACCACAGGTCACTCCCCTGGAAGCTGAATAGGGACACATGGCCTCCTCTCCCTTCTGCCACTCTCTTCCTCCTCAGAGGAGGTGCCACCAGCGGATACCACAATCCCCATTACCAGAGTAACAGAAGGCTCTCTGGTGCCTGGAAAGGTCCACATGGTCAAAATCCTCCGGGGGCCTTGGAGACATTAATGAGTCATGAAATGAAATGCTAAGACTGAAGCTTAGAAGAGAGATGGAGCTGTTAAGTTCAAATAAGCAACCAGCAGCAAACTATCTCCTGAACTCCTCATGACTCATGCTGGCAATGCTGCTGACCCTTTGTATCCCGCCCGTGGGTGAGGTTTCATTAAAAGTGGGCTGCCCGCCCCCCATTTTACCTGTGCGACGAACGCGAAATCGCCTGGACAACATAAAATCAGGATCATTTGCCTTTTTAATGGTCTTAAGTGGCCCTTTAATTGTGGACGGGCGTGGCTCCAACACCTGTGCGTGTCTGCCGATCTGAAGATTGCTCGCGTGCGGGATGATGTTGGGACACTCGCTGGACGTCACCTCACACTATTTCACATCCATTCGGGTCAGGCGTGCACCCGCCTGAGAGACGTACAATTCTGGCCACTTGTATTTTACTCATTTCAGGCTACTGCTTGCCATTAAACTAAGCTTTTAATATTTTTAAAACAATTGTAGTCTGTGCAATACACACTAACAAGCAGAAATTATTGTTGGTCATATTAGCAGATGAAAAGGAAACATGTATTTGCACTTATATTTGTATTTCAGGGCATCCCAAAGGACGTTCCAGCCAATTACACACTTATGAATTGCAATCACTATTGTAATGTACAAAACATGGCAACACACCAGAAGCTCCCACAAACAGTACTGAGTTACCGACCAGATAATATGTTGTCAGTGATATTGCCTGGGGGGTAAATATTGGACACCAGAGAAACTTCCCTTGCTCTTCTTCAATACTTAATGTGATCATATAACATCTGCCTGTCTGCTCTGTTAGAAGGAGATGATACTTAATTTAGTTCCTCAGTAAAATAGTGGAAAGAGGATTCTCATACAAATTTGTTCAGTATTTATTAACTAATATCCCAATAGTAGTATGAACATGGTCATAAAGGGACTTAAAGAGCTTGTGGTAGTCAGAAAGGGAAGAAGTGATTGTGCAATCAGCTGAAGATTTATTACAAGGGTAGGGCTTGAATAGAAATGCTCTGCATAATACTCAACATCTTTGTCCTAAGAGGAAAGATTCAATAGACTGGGCCTTTATACTCCTGAGGTTAGAATAATGAGAGGTGATCTCATTCAAATATAGAAAACTCTTACAGGGCTCGACAGGGTAGATGCTGGAAGGATGTTTGCCCTGGCTGACGGGGTCTAGAACCAGGGGACACAGTCTCAGAATAAGGGGCAGGCCATTTAGGACTGAGATGAGGAGGAATTTCTTCATTCAGATGGTGGTGAATCTTTGAAATCCTCTACCCAAAAGGGCTGTGGAGGGTCAGTTGCAGAGTATGTTCAAGACTGAGATTGATAGATTTCTACATATTGAAAACATCAAGGGATACGGGAATAGTGCGGGAAAATGGTGTTAAAGTAGGTCATCCATGATCTCATTAAATGGCGGAGTGGGCTTGAAGGGCTGAATGGCCTCCTCCTGCTCCTATTTATATTGTTCTTATCTTAGGAAGTACATGGGAAAGGAAAAAAATGTATTTCGTGCCTGTCGCAACCTCAAAGAAATATGGCAGCCATGTCCACATAGCAAACTCCCAAAAAGGGCAGTGAGATGATGTTCAGATAATCTGTTTTATTAATGTTACTTCTGGAATAAATCTTGGCTGGGCGGGGTGGGCCACCTGGAATAGGACAATTTTACTAACTTTAAAATTATGCAAACAGCCTTTTTGAAATAAATTAGTTGTGCATTGTAACCATTTTCTCATCTGTGTAAATCAGCAAGTTTTACTTTCAATATTCTAACTTCACATACTTGTTGAGTCATAGGTCCCTGCAAATGTTGAATATAATGTATTGATGATATGCAGGTGTTAATACCCTGTTATGCTTTCTATAATTCCTCATCAAATAGTTTAGTGTAAGCATTTTTAAAGCTATTTATGTCAATGATGCATTGTAACTATTTCCTCATATTGGCTAGGTATGTAAATCAGCAAATTTTACTTTCCACATTCTACCTTCACGTACTTGCTAACTTTGGACAGATAATTACCACACGTACCTAAATTCTGATCAATCACTTTATAAACTGTGCTCGTATGTTTCTATTTTTTCCATTTTTTTCCTAATTTATTCTTTTATTTCCACCTTTGCTTTTTACAAACTCAGGAGCAGAGTATTTTGTGGGCCTATTGCTCCTAAAATTGCATATTGGATGATTATTGTACTTTTTCAGAGGAATATCTCATTTCAGCCCGACTAAAACAAAACTAACTTTGGATCAGACTAATGTTCCCATCTTATACGTTCGTACCAAAGTTTTGTGTACTAAAGTTTAATGTACTGAAGTTTTGTGTGTGCACTACAGTTGCTTGCGTACTGAGGCTTTTTGTGTACTAAAGCTGTTTGTGGTCTTCTGCAGTCCCAATTTGAGGCACTAATGGGGCAATAACAACCAGGGCATCCAGGCGAAACCAGGTGCCCCAGATTTCTGATGAAAGTTTATTGACCTGAAATGTTGACTCTGTTTCTCCTTCCACATATGCTGCCTGACCTGCTGAGTACTTCCAGCATTTTCTGTATATATTTCAGATTTCCAGCATCTGCAGTATTTTGCTTTTGCTATCATCCCAGATTTCTATTGGTTTCAGACTCGGTCTTACCAATTGGTTGAACCTGCGACAAACAAGGCCAGCGGAAACATCATTTGCTTATGAAATGGGATGTCATGCCTCAGAGAGGGTGCAGAGGAGATTAGTTAGAGTACTACCCAGGGATGTGGAAACTTTGTTACCTGAAGAGGCTTAATTGCTCTTCTTAGGTTTAGGGGAGATTTAATAGAGTTGTTCAAAATTATGAAGGGTTTTAATAGGGAGAAAAGAGAGACTGTTTCCACTGACGGCTGAGCCAGTAACTAAAGGACACAGATTTAAGATAATTGGTAAAAGGACCAGCGTGCTGATGAGAAAAACCTTTATTAATTCTCCCCGTAATGTTCTCTGCTCATTTTGCAAATATCTCAGTCCAAGAAATTCCTATTGGTGCCAGCAAAGGGGCAGGGCTTGAAATTTGTCTTGCGTGCAAAATGAATGGTATCAGATTGGCCTGTTAATGCAGCACCCGATGTATAATTCCATTGACTACAATAAATGTGAACATCAGGCACTCATAATGTATAGAGTATAATGGGCAACTGGTCCAATAATGTCCATTTTGTGTCACTGGCTGAGTCAAATTTCTACCCTTGGGAGAGCAAAAAGATTACTTAATTTAGAAGATAGGTGCGCCAGAGTCTATGTTCATGCACGAAACCAAATAGAGGATAGATAGACCGCAAGTAGCTTTCAATCTACAACTTCAGTTTACTCATATTCACAGCTGGTTCCCCAGAAAGCTCATTATTCACAGGCACAAACATGATAAATCGCACTGTGTTTGTGAGCATTAAAAAATGTGTCCTAAGACTTCCATTTTTTTCATAGGTGTATTAATGGAGCTCCCACCTGTTTCAGTCCCCAGATATACCTAAAAAGGTTACAATAACCACATTCTTTATTATGTTAAAACTCATAATGTCCCACAAACAGCTATTTTTATGAACGTTTTTCTTTGGTGAACTACTTACATTAGTTCAATGGTGCATTAGTTATGTTCCAGGGCTAGTAAGTCCAGAGACCTGGGCTCATAATCCAGAGAATAAGAGTTCAAATCCCATCATGGAAATTGGACATTTCGAATTTGGTTTTAACAAAAATCTGCAATGCTTTAGATGGTTTCAGTAAAATTGGCCAAGAATCTGTTGGATACCTGCAAAAACCCAAACAGTTCACTAATGCTCTTTATTGACGAAAAGTTGTCACGCTTACTCAGTCTGAACCTATGGGTTGGATTTTCGTGAAGGAGACGGGAAGTGTGAGTCAGAAAGGTTCTGTCTCTACAAACATGTCTCCATTAAGGAGGCCCCATCCATCACATTTTTGTCCTGGAAAGGGGCAGTGGGGAGGGTGTGAATGGTGGTGGGATGGAGTTGGGCCGGTTGTCTCAGGTGGCAGGTCTGAGGCAGCAACAGAGGCAGGTGGGTGGCAAGGCCAGCAGGCTAGAAGGCTCTCCTCTGTTTAGTGAGATATCAGCCTAGTTGTAATCATGACTGTCAGGCCCTCGAGCTCTCACCGTCCCCCTCCCCCCCATGCCCTCCCTGCTCCCTCATATCCCCCATACCCCTTCCTTGCCTCTATTCCCTCTCCATGCCCCCATATCTCGTATGCATGCCACATTTCCCATGCCCCCTCCATACTCCATATGTACCATCATCCTTCCATGCCCGCATCCCCCTTCAATGCACCCTCATATATCCCATGCCTCTTCCATGCATCCTCCATACCCACTGTCCCAGTGTCCAGCAATGTACAGAACCAACGAGTCATTGCCAAACCTGGCAAGTCTTTGAAATGCTCATGAAACTGACACAATAAGCTGTGAAAAAGAAACTGCTCAGCTTACAACTTCACAAAGTGTCAATCAGCCACAGCCATTCATTGTATCAATCACAAAACACTATTATCCGCTTCACACCTCTTAATCTTGTGTAAATACCCAAGCATTCATAATGAGGCCATCTGACAGCTGCATCGACGGAAACAGAACAGGTGGTCAGACAACACAAAAACAGAATTACCTGGAAAAACTCAGCATCGGCGGAGAAGAAAAAAGATGACGTTTCAAGTCCTCATGACCCTTCAACAGAACTGAGTAATATTAGGAGAGGAGTGAAAAATAAACTGGTTTAAGTTGGTGGGGGGGGTGGTGGTGGGGGGAGAGAAGTGGAGGGGTGGTGTGGTTGTAGGGACAAGCAAGCAGTGATAGGAGCAGATAATCAAAAGATGTCACAGACAAAAGAACAAGGTGTTGAAGGTGGTGATATTATCTAAACAAATGTGCTAATTAAGAATGGATGGCAGGACACACAAGGTACAGCTCTAGTGGGGGTGGGGTGGAATAAGACTAACAGGGCATAAAAGGTATAGATTTTAAAAATAATGGAAATAGTTGGGAAAAGAAAAATCTATATAAATTATTGGAAAAAAACAAAAGGAAGGGGGAAGAAACGGAAAGGGGGTGGGGATGGAGTAGGGAGCTCAGGATCTAAAGTTGTTGAATTCAATATTCAGTCGGAAGGCTGTAAAGTGCCTAGTCAGAAGATGAGCTGTTCCTCCAGTTTCCGTTGGGCTTCACTGGAACAATGCAGCAAGCCAAGGACAGACATGTGGGCAAGAGAGCAGGGTGGAGTGTTAAAGTGGCAAGCGACAGGGAGGTTTGGGTCATTCTTGCGGACAGACCGCAGGTGTTCTGCAAAGCGGTCACCCAGTTTGCGTTTTGTCTCTCCAATGTAGAGGAGACCGCATTGGGAGCAACAAATGCAGTAGACTAAGTTGGGGGAAATGCAAGTGAAATACTGCTTCACTTGAAAGGAGTGTTTGGGCCCTTGGACGGTGAGGAGAGAGGAAGTGAAGGGGCAGGTGTTGCATCTTTTGCGTTTGCATGGGGAGGTGCTGTAGGTTGAGGTTGAGGAGTAGGGGGTGATGGAGGAGTGGACCAGGGTATCCCGGAGGGAACGATCCCTACGGAATGCCGCCGGGGGTTGAAGGGAAGATGTGTTTGGTGGTGGCATCATGCTGGAGTTGGCGGAAATGGCGGAGGATGATCCTTTGAATGCAGAGGCTGGTGGGGTGATAAGTGAGGAAAAGAGGGACCCTATCGTCTTTCTGGGAGGGAGGAGAAGGTGTGAGGGCGGATGCGCAGGAGATGGGCCGGGCACGGTTGAGGGCCCTGTCAACGGCCGTGGGTGGAAAACCTCGGTTAAGGAAGAAGGAGGACATGTCAGAGGAACTGTTTATGAAAGTAACATCATTAGAACAGATGCGACGGAGGCGAAGGAACTGAAAGAATGGGATGGAGTCCTTACAGGAAGTGGGGTGTGAGGAGCTGTAGTCGAGGTAGTTGCGGGAGTCGGTAGGCTTGTAATGGATATTGGTGGACAGTCTATCACCAGAAATTGAGACAGAGATGTCAAGGAAGGGAAGGGAAGTTTCAGAGATGGACCATGTGAAAATGATGGAAGGGTGGAGGTTGGAAGCAAAATTAATAAATTTTTCCAGGTCCCAACGAGAGCATGAAGCAGCACCGAAGTAATCATCGATGTACCGGAGAAAGAGTTGTGGGAGGGGGCCGGAGTAGGATTAGAACAGGTGGTCAGACATCTGTTTTTCCAGGTGAATAGCTAATGCATTTAGCTCAGCTGGCAATGTTGACACAACTTGCAGGGGAGTGATAGCTTTGTCTAATTAATATCTTTACTACCTCGTAGTAACCTGATCTTTCTTTGAAGAGATTTTTCAGTGCCTGTGTAAGTTTATTTACACAAGATCAAGAGGTGTGTAGTCGATAATTGCTTTTCGTCATAGATACTATGAGTGGCTGTGGTTGATTGACAGCTTTATGAGAAGGTAAGAGGGGAAGTCTATTTCAAAGGCAATGTGAATGGCTTTTTTATGGTCCCAAACTCAGAACACGGGATGCTCCATAGTTCACAATTCCTCTGAGGTACCGCTAACCGCGTTTACTTATAAAATGGGTCCGGTTTCATCAGAATTGCGGAGGTCTGACCACTGCAATGGAACTGGCAAGGGCTAGAATTCTGTGTGCAGGCTGGCTACCCACATCCTTATCCCACACCGGCAAAAATTTCCAGAAACTGGAATGGAGACGGGGAATCCCAAAATTGGGTCCTGCATGCCATTTTAAAGACGCCCAACTCCATAAAAACCCAGGCCTATATGTGACTCCAGTTCCACACTGAGATAATTAATTTATAACCACTCTCTGAAATGGCCAGCAAGTCATCCATTGTATCAAACCATTACATGCAGTGGTTCAAGGCAGCAGTCAATCCCCACCTTCCTAGGGCAGCTAGAGGTGGGCAGTGAATGCCAACCATACCCATATCCTGAAAATGATATTTTTCTTGACAAACTAGCAATATTTTTGGACTTGGCACAGGAGCAATCAATGAATATTGGTGATGTTTCACAATACCTCCTGCTGCAGTAAAAGGTCTCCTTATGTGCAGTAATTTTTATTTTTTTAATGTATTTTAAATGTCAGTCTACAGTGGGAGGTAAACCTCTAAGCTTTGCTCCATGTCACAATAGCAGTGAGCTTCATGCTGCTCTTTGTCACTTGTACCACTTTAGGTTAAAATTCTGCCTCATATATGACTCAAATGTTTTTTCCCAGCAGCTGGTCAATGATAAGATTATATGACTTACTAAAAATCCTTTCCTTAACCTCATTTGAAAATCCTACACTTCAAAAAAGTACTTGATTGGCTGTTCAGCACTTTGGATATCTAGAAGTTGTTAAATATGCAAGGTAAATGCAAATACTTTCTTTTTCCCCACACATTTATAGAATGTTACAGCACAGAAGGAGGCCCATCGTGTCTTTGCTCGTTCTTTGATGGAGCTATAAATTAGTCCCATACCCCTCCTCTTTCTCAATAGCCCTCAAAATCTTCTCTTTCAAGTATTGATCCAAGTTCTTCTAGAAAGTTACTATTGACTCTACTTCCATCCCCTTTCAGATAGTGTATTCCAAATCACAATAACTTGTCTTGTAAAAAAAAAGTTCCCTCATGTGGTCTCTGATTCTTACGCTGATTGACTTGAATCTGCGTTCTCTGGTTACTGACCATTCTACCACTGGAAGCAGTTCCTCCTTATTTACATAATCAAAACCCTTCTTAATATTGAACACCTCC
This sequence comes from Carcharodon carcharias, assembly GCF_017639515.1. Lineage (NCBI taxonomy): Eukaryota > Metazoa > Chordata > Chondrichthyes > Lamniformes > Lamnidae > Carcharodon > Carcharodon carcharias. The sequence goes on from NC_054476.1 coordinate 27,595,791, forward strand.
AACAAATTAGCTCTTAACATTCTCTGCTGTAAGGAGAACAACCACAGTTTCTCCACTTGACTGCAGTCCCTCACCCCCATTATCATTGTGGTCAATCTATTCTGTGCTCTCCTTGATGCCTTGACAGGGTAGATTTTATGTGGGGGGCAGGTTACCCAACCTCATCCTCACCCTGCCTCTGACCCCAACCTAAAAGTTGGTCGACATCTCGCTAACATGAAATCTGGCTGCCCTGCAGCATTAATATGTTGCGGGCAGCATTCGTTGGGTCTGGTGGGATTCCCACTGTTCAAGGACGGGATGTCCCCCCCCAAAGAGCTGCCAGCCAATCTGATTGGCCGGCAGCTCTGTTGTCCCAGCAATGCCAGAAGAGAGTAGTGGCCATTGCTGAGATTACAGGCAGCCCAGAGGAAGAAGTGAAGATGTCTCACAGACTTCAGGTAAGTCCAGGAATTCTGGGCGGGCACGGCTCAGAGACCCAAGTGAGGGATGTTGCGGTGGGGGAGGGGGTTGCAGTTTGGTTTGAAAAGGTTGGGAGAGAGGGACAAAATTTGTATGATTTTGAGGGGGTGCCCTCAATGAGCACAGGGGCGTCCCCCTGAAGAAGGTACAGCCCCCCTGCCCATCAGCAATTTGCCATGTACCCGCCTTCTTCCGCAGACCGAAAAATTGAGGCAGAAGGGAAATGAGGCCCTTAAGTGGCAGCCCACTTATGAGCTTCAATAGGCCTAAAGGCCAGTGGGCAGCCTGATGCTTTACCTGCCGCCATAATACGAAGGACAAGTTCGGGGTGGGCGAGAAGGTGGCAGGCTGGCAACCTGCTTTATTTTACGTGACCTCTGCCTTTAAATAATCCGGCAAGGGTGAGGGGTGTAAAATTCATCCTGACATCTTTCCTAAAGCATTGTGCCCAGAACTGGATAAAGTGGGTGAGATTTTAATTCACACAAAACCAATTCACTTTGAGTAAAAGTCAGGCCAATATTCCAGCTGAGGCCTAACCAGTGTTTTATGAAGGCTCCTTGCTTTTTTATTCTATGCCTCTATCAACAGAACCAAGGATCCCATTTTGTTTTATTAAGATCAGCCTTAGCCACTTGCCTGCCACCTTCTAAGATTTGTATGCATGTGCCACCCACCACCACCCCCCCCTCCGGTCTCTCTGCTCATGCACCTCCCGTTAAAATTGTACCCTTTGTTTTACATTACCTCTCCTCATTCTTCCTATCAAAATGAATCACTTCACTCTCCTCTGAATTAAATTTCATCTGCCATGTATCTGCCCATTCCAGCAGTCTGTCTACATCCTCCTGAAGTCTGTCACTATTTTCCTTATTTTGCAATAATGCCCTGATCTTACTGTGGCAAAATCTGTAAATTCAATTTATTCCCAGACACTAATTTTACCGGCAGAACATTAACTATGGCTAGGTTGTTGGAAGCAATAGCAAAAGTACAATAACAATTCAAATTAATTGGAAAATGTATCCTGTGCATCATCTATGTGGTGTGATTTAATTTTTAAGTACATGTTTATTCAAATTAAGCCTTAATTAGTAGGTTTCCTTGAAATTAGGCTACAATGTATTGAGCTTCAGAAAGCACCATCCCCCAGTGTTTTTAATCTGTAACTTCTTGAATTCATCGCCATAGTAACTATTAGCGGGAGTGTGGGGTAGTGAAGAGTTCCAATCACCAAATAAGATATTACCAAATTCATGTTCTTTTGTATTTGTTGATGGAATGTAGGCAATGTTGGAAAGCTAAATCATCTGGAGAGGTCGGCTACCTCTGATGCCCAGATTGGATGGTAGGGAAGTTTCTAATCCCTCCCCTTCCTCACTACATTACAAGCTGAGGAATTGAAATTGGGACAGATCGGAGACCCTCCTTGGTTCAGTCATATTTGATTTGCCCTGAAATTTACCAGCGTGAATCCAGAAAGACAGTTATCCTTAGCTGGCTTTGTTATGGGCAGAGGGAGGTTCCACCACTTAAAAGACCCAATGGAAGCCATGATGTCAGGCCAGAATAGGGCATATCTGGATCTTGCCTACTTTCTGACCCTTCTCATGCACTGCACCAGATTTACAGGAGGAACGTGTTAGATTGATCATAAATTAAGCACACACGCAATCTAATTACCAGCACCTAATGAAGAACAGACAAGAACCTGATGGCCTTAAGAATTTCCTAAGATCTCTTCATAAATCATGTACCCACCCCTGAGGATCCAGGGAACCCAGTCTAAAAGCCCAAGGTCTCAGGTTACACAAGAAAACCCCCTGCATAAAGGTGCAGGAGCAAAGTACTTTTCTGCCTGGAGTTTCAGAACCCAATGTCAACGTAATCCCAAAAAGTAAGAGAACCCTTACCAAGGTCAGAAGTGGGGATGTTCGCTGATGATTACTCAATGTTCAACACCATCTGTGTCTCCTCAGATACTGAAGCAGTCCACGTCCAAATGCAGCAAGACCTGGACAATATCCAGGCTTGGGCTGAGAAGTGGAAAATAACATTCACACCACTCAAGTGCCGGGTATAACCGTCTCCAACAGGAGGGAATCTAACCATCACCCCTTGACATTCAATGGTATTGCCATTGCGGAATCCCCCACGATCAACATCCTGGGGGTTACCATTGACCAGAAGCTGAACTGAACTAGCCACATAAATACTGCGCTACATGAACAGGTCAGAGGCCAGGAATCCTGCAGCGAGCAACTCACCTCATGACTCCCCAAAGCTTGTCCACCATCTAAAAGGCACAAGTCAGGAGTGTGATGGAATACTCGCCACTTGCCTAGATGAGTGCAGCTCCAACAACACTCAAGAAGCTTGACACCGTCCAGGACAAAGCAGCCCGCTTGATTGGCACCCCATCCACAAACAGTCACTCCCTCCACCACTAACGCACAGTGGCAGCAGTGTGTACCATCTACAGGGTGCACTGCAGGAATTCACCAAGGCTCCTTAGGCAGCACCTTCCAAACCCACGGCCACTACCATCTAGAAGGACAAGGGCAGCAGACGCATGAGAACACCACCACTTGGAACTTCCTTTCCAAAGCACTCACCATCCTGACTTGAAAATATGTTGCCTTCCCTTCACTGTCACTGGGTCAAAATCCTGGAACTCCCTCCCTAATAGCACTGTGAATGTACCTACAACACATGGACTGCAGCAGTTCAAGAAGGCAGCTCACCACTGCCCTCACAAGGGCAATTAAGGATGGGCAATACATCTGGCCCAGCCAGCGAAGCCCACACTCCATAAATTAATTTTTTAAAAAACAATTTTTCCCAATTTTAAGTGCTCGTGATCTGCTCGGTAACCTTTCTCAAGATAAAAGTCTTCATTAGCCATCTTCATTCATCTTCAGCCAGACCAACTGGAATCATGTTCAGGGCAGCAGTGCAGACAGTAGGTGTCACATACTACATTAAGCATCTAACTGAGACAATAAGTAGCATTTTTAACCCTCCAAGCGGGAGAGCTTGGAGATGAGTGGGCACAGAATTTCACATTGCCAGTCAGCATGCCAGTTTGCCAGCACCATCATGCCCGTAGGCCATTTTGCCAAAGGTAGGATGGGGAGTGAGGTGGCGGGGGGCGGTGTGGGGAGGGTTACTTTCCCACAAGTAGTGGGAAAAGGCTCTTGAAAATTAAGGTCTATTGTCAGAGTGTCAACCTGCAGGCCCACCCGCCGAGGCAGTTCCCAGAAGCTGTATGTGGGGGAACCAGCACTCCAAGCAGGCTTAGAGGCCTTCCCCACTTCCCTGACCTCAGCGGCAGCCAGCTGTGGAAAGGTTTCCCACCCCACCAAACCCCCACCCCACCCCCCGCAGTTCCCCCTTCCCTCCTAGCAGCTGAGGGCAATTTTTATATTAAAGTTTAATAGGTTGGAGAAAGAGCACCTCCATCTTGAGGCATCCTCCCTCTCTCTCTCTTACCTGAAAAGGCAGCCCACTGCTTCTTCAGTGTTGGGGGATCTTCTATTGGTCCTCCATCTTCGAGAGCCCACCAACCATCCTTAATTGTACAGTGAACCCACCCTCTGGCCACTAATTGGCCAATTCAGGGAAAATTGCTGTTGGGTGATTATTTCCGGCACAGTGCAGGGGTTCAGACCCCAATTTGACCCCAATGCCAGGGTCCCAACCCAAAATCCTGCTCCACATGCCCTACTCCACACTGGACAATTCAAGAGCAGGCAGCGGTTCTTCTAACATGGTCAGCTAAGGATGATTGTGTTTCTGGATTCACACTGGCAAATTTCAGGGCAAATCATATATGAATTACCCAAGGAGGGTCTCCTTGCCCAGGTTTCAATTTCACAGCTTGTAGTGCAGTGAGGAAGGGAAGGGGTCAGAATCGACCGTGCCATATCCATTCTGGTCATCAGGGATGACATTCATGAACAATGGCAAATTGGCAATTGTTTATGAACATAGATTAATTAATGATAAGAATTCAGGACCGGCATGTTCCTGCTAGGATGAAGGATAAGCATGGCAAGTTTCAGGAACTTTGGATAATGAAAGATATTGTGAGATTAGTCAAAAAGAAAAGGGAAGCATTTGTAAGGGCTAGAAGGCTGGGAACAGATGAAGCCCATGGAGAATATAAAGAAAATAGGAAGAAACTTAAGCAAGGAGTCAGGAGGGCGAAAAGGGGTCATGAAAAGTCACTGGCAACCAGGATTAAGGAAAATCCCAAGGTCTTTTATACATATGTAAAAAGCAAGAGGGTAGCCAGCGAAAGGGTAGGCCCACTCAGGGACAGAGGTGGGAATCTGTGTGTGGAGCCAGAGGAAATGGGGGAGATACTAAATGAATACTTATCATCAGTATTCACCAAAGAGAAGGACTTAGTGGTCGATTTGTCTAAGGAAGAGTGTGTGGATAGCCTGGATCATGTTGAGATCAAAAAAGAGGAGGTGTTAGGCGTCTTGAAGAATATTAAGGTGGATAAGTCCTCAGGGCCAGATGGAATCTACCCCAGAGTACTGAGGGAGGCAAGGGAGGAGATTGCTGGGGCCTTGACTGAAATCTTTGTCTCCTCACTGGCTATGGGTGAGGTCCCAGAGGACTGAAGAATGGCCAATGTTGTTCCATTGTTTAAAAAGGATAGCAGGGATAATCCAGGAAATTACAGGCCAGTGAGCTTTACATCAGTGGTAGGCAAATTATTGGAGAAGATTCTTCATGAAAGGATTTACTACCATTTGGAAGCAAATGGGCGTATTAGTGAGAGGCAGCATGGTTTTGTGAAGGGGAGGTCGTGTCTCACTAACTTGATCGAGTTTTTCGAGCAAGTGACAAAGATGATCGACGATGGAAGGGCAGTGGATGTTATATACATGGATTTCAGTAAGGCCTTTGACAAGGTCCCTCATGGCAGACTGGTACAGAAGAAAGTCGCACAGGATCAGAGGTGAGCTGGCAAGATGGATACAGAATTGGCTTGGTCATAGAAGACAGAGGGTAGCAATAGAAGGGTGCTTTTCTGAATGGAGAGCTGTGACTAGTGGAGTTCCATAGGGATCAGTGCTGGGACCTTTGCAGTTTGTAGTATACATAAATGATTTAGAGGAAAATGTAACTGAGCTAATTAGTAAGTTTGCAGATGACACTAAGGTTGGAGGAGTTGCAGATAGTGAAGAGGATTGTCAAAGAATACAACGGGATATAAATCGGTTGGAGACTTGGGCGTAGAAATGGCAGATGGAGTTTAATCCGAATAAATGCAAGGTAATGCATTTTGGAAGATGTAATACAGGCAGGAATTATACAGTAAATAGCAGAACCCTTAAGTGCATCGACAGGCAGAGAGATCTGGGTGTACAGGTCCTCAGGTCACTAAAAGTGGCAACGCAGGTGGATAAGGTAGTCAGGAAGGCATATGGCATGCTTGCCTTCATTGGCAGGGGTACTGAGTATAAAAGCTGGGAAGTCATGCTGCAGCTGTATAGAACTTTGGTTAGGCCACACTTGGAATATTGCGTGCAATTCTGGACGCCACATTACCAGAAGGATATGGAGGCTTTGGAGAGGGTGCAGAGGAGTTTTACCAGATTGCTGCCTGATCTGGAGGTTATTAGCTATGAGAGGAGGTTGGAGAAACTCGGATTGTTCTCATTAGAGTGATAGAAATTGAGGGGCGACACGATAGAAGTTTACAAAATTATGAGTGGCATGGACAGAGTAGATAGTCAGAAGCTTTTTCCCCAGAGTGGAAGAGTCAATTACTAGGAGACATAGGTTTAAGGTGAGAGGAAAAAAACTATAGAGGAGATGTGCAGGCCAAGTTTTTTATGCAGAGGGTAGTGAGTGTCTGGAATTCGCTGCCAGAGGAGGTGGTGGAAGCAGGTAATATAGTGGTGTTTAAGAGGAAACTTGACAAATACATGAATAGGATGGGATTAGAGGGATACGGACCCCGGAAGTGCAAAATGTTTTAGTTGACCGATAATATGATCAGCGCAGGCTTGGAGGGCCAAATGGCCTGTTCCTGTGCTGTACTTTTCTTTGTTCTTTGTTCTATTACAAAGTAATGTTTACAAACTTTGGTGTTCCTTTAAGGTAACTGAACCTCTCTAGATGATGTCGCTCCTGCCACTCCTGAAATACAAGCCAATACAAATTGTTCTTAGTGAAATAGATGGTCAATGAACCTATATTCATCAGTTCCAATTATCACCTTTGGGCAAGACCATATCACAGATGGTAACACAGGGTTGCCATAAATTCTAAGCATGGTTTGGCAACCTCTTGCAAGGAAGTGTTGAAGACCTTTGAACAGAAGTGCTCATCAATGAGTCATAGGGCCTTCTGGCTACAGTTTACCATCTACCATCTGCTGTTGATTCTATTTTTGCTGCAATAGAATTTAACAATCTACTTGTAGTTACACCATTCCCTTGATAGGTGACTTTGATGTTGACATGTCTGTACTGCAATCTTCACTGTGGGTAATACCTTGCCAAACTATTTAATTCTCCAATATCATACCAAATCAAACCAAAGTAGTGACCAATTTCCCTTGAAAGTACTCAAAGCAATTGAAGCTGCAGATCACCAACATCCCATTTGCCTTTACTAAACATCCTACGGTATGAAAAGAGGTAAAAGGAAGTTTTTTGGTTTTGGGGGAGTCTGAACCCCTAATTGTTATAGAAACAAACTGACAAAAAGTTCAGCTGTGGGACTACCTTAATGGGATAAAGTCAGAACAGCTTTATTAAGTTTTCAGGTAAACTATAGCAATAAACTCAGGCAGGGATTTACAGTACAACGCAGGCTATATACTTCCCGCGATAATGGATAGGAAGCGCATGACTTCTCTTCTTGCAGTTTTTGTTTTTTTTTTATCTTCTCTCTCTCTCTCATCTTGTCTTCTTGTTCCTAGATTTCAGATCTCTCTGCTGTACAAAAGGCAGAGGAAAGGTATCTTTTATCCTTATCCAATTATAACCCTTCCCTCTCCCCAATCATCTTCACCAAAATGGTGATCATGCCATGAGCATGCTTTTCTTGACCAGCCAGGAATAATTAATCTGGCTGCTGCTGACCTTCCATAATTACATAATGCCCTTCGCATTTACTTCTGTATCTCCAGGCTTTTACATCCTGTGGTCTCTCTTATCTCTTAGAGAGAGACATCTACACACCATTTTTGTCTTTATCTTGCACAAACAGTTTCTCAAGGTCTCAGCTTTTGGTGCAGTAAGCGATTTAACACTTGACATAATTTTCCCATGATTCCATTAACTTGGCACCTTTCCTATACTATGTCTTATTTCCAAGTTTTGCCACCCTACTACTCTACATAAGAAAGGTATTTAATAAAATCAAGTGTTAATTTTTAATAGAGTTAGATTTTAATAATTAGTATCTTGTTTCGTAGTCTAATGATCTTACAGGCTGTAAGGATGAGACAGAGTGAGGCTATGGACAGGTTTTTAAGTGAAGATAAGGAGCTCATATTTGATGCATTGTAAGAGGGGAACCGCAGGTGTTCTGCAAAGCGGTCGCCCAGTTTACGTTTGGTCTCTCCAATGTAGACCGCATTGGGCAGTCTCCTCTACATTGGAGAGACCAAACGTAAACTGGGCGACCACTTTGCAGAACACCTGAGGTCTGTCCGCAAGAATGACCCAAACCTCCCTGTCGCTTGCCATTTCAACACTCCACCCTGCTCTCTTGCCCACATGTCTGTCCTTGGCTTGCTGCATTGTTCCAGTGAAGCCCAACGCAAACTGGAGGAACAACACCTCATCTTCCGACTAGGCACTTTACAGCCTTCCGGACTGAATATTGAATTCAACAACTTTAGGTCTTGACCTCCCTCCTCCATCCCCACCCCCTTTCTGTTTCTTCCCCCTTCCTTTTGTTTCTTTTCCAATAAATTATATAGATTTTACTTTTTCCCACCTATTTCCATTATTTTTAAATATTTTTAAATCTTTTATCCTCCCCCCACCCCCACTAGAGCTATACCTTGAGTGCCCTACCATCCATTCTTAATTAGCACATTCGTTTAGATAATATCAACTTTAACACCTATGTGTTCTTTTGTTCTGTTGTCTGTGACATCTTTTGATGATCTGCTTCTATCACTGCTTGTTTGTCCCTACAACCACACCACCCCCCTCCACTTCTCTCCCCCCACCCAACCCACCCAGCCCCCACACCTTAAACCAGCTTATATTTCACCCCTTCCTTGGATTCATCTAGTTCAGTCGAAGGGTCGTGAGGACTCGAAACGTCATCTCTTTTCTTCTCCGCCGATGCTGCCAGACCTGCTGAGTTTTTCCAGGTAATTCTGTTTTTGTTTTAGATTTCCAACATCCGCAGTTTTTTGTTTTTATCTAAGAGATTTTGAAAGTCACCCTGCAGCCGGAGTGGGAGAATGAGAAGTGGGGAAATTGGCAAAGAGGTAGAAGACGTGAAGTGAGTGTTTCAAAGAGGAGAGGTCTTTGAAGGAACTATTTAATTGGTCCCAATTCCCTGTTCTTTCCTCATAGCCCTGTAGTTTTCTTTCCTGCTTAAATATATATCCTACCATTGAATTTGTATTCATACTATTACCCAGCATTTACAATTCAAAAACAGGCTATTCAGACCAATTAGTCTTTTGCCAGCATTTATACTGCACAAGCTTCCTCCCATCTGTCTTCATCTAGCCCTATCAGCAAATCCTTCTAGCCCTTTCTCCCTTATGTTCTTATCAAGCTTCACCTTAAATGCATTTATGCTATTTGCCTAAACTATTCCACGTGGTAACAAATTCCACATCCTAACCAATCTCTGGGTGAAGATACTTCTCCTGAAATGCCTATTGGATTTATTAGCGACTATCACATATTTATACTGTCTGATTCTGGACAATCCCTCAAGTGGAAACATCTTCCCTATCAAAGTCTTTCATAATCTTAAAACCTCCATCAAGTCACTTTACACTTTTTCTAGAGTAAAGAGCCCCAAACCTGTTCAATCTTTGCTGGTAAGTATATTCTCTCAGTTCTGGTATTATCCTTGTAAATCTTTTCATGCACCTTCCCCATTGCCTCTATTAAATTAAAACTATTAAGTGTCAACAATACAAAGTGTGTGAGAGGATATTAAAAATATGGGACCTGGGCAAAACTCAACAACAGGAGGAGTGGGTGGAACAGTGTTTTTTAAAGGAGACGCACAAGTGAGCGAGGGAGGGTAACTGCATAAATACAGTAGGATAGTTCTCAGAGCAGGTGGGAGGAACTGAGAGGCATAGGTTACACACTACCTGTTCACACCTCTACTAAAACACTATCCAAAAGGTGCAGTGCATTCGTGACAACGGGGAGTTGATACCTGTAATCTTGTGAGAAATTTATTTTGTACCTTTCTCTGATGCTGTATGATGGAGGCAGAATTGATTCATGACAATGTACTTTTTTGCTGAAAATGTAAAGAATGACTTCTGATAATGAAAGAAAACTTTTTGCAGACATAAAGCAAGTATTTCACTTCACCAATATTTTGAAAAATTCACCTCTTTTATAAATAAATAATTGGGGCAATCGCACAATTTATATGAAGGACTTACTTCACAAACAGATGTCCTTCATTAGCATCTGAATGTGCATTGTGATCTTAACCAGGCTAATTTCTTTTCAGCTTGACATTTTAATTTAGGTATAAAAACCGCTTTCACTTCAACTTTTATGAGTCACAATGATACTTGGGAGTTTCACGAAAGCTTGCTGCAATATCTAATAGCTCATGTTTATTCACCACCCAACAAGTGCCATGGTTATTTACTGGGCAACAGCGACAAGTGCCTCATCTTTCATTAGAATGCTAAAAGCGTCAACAGTTTGGATGATGAATTCGGGAAGGTTCAGCACGTTGTTTATGCTGAGTGCATCCGAAGCAGGTCAGCACAGATGCACGCTAATATCGTTTTAAAGCGCTTGTTTAGTAAAGCTACGGTAGAATGACTAGCAGCCAACATTTTACAAACATATATATGGAGATTCTGTTGAAACTCCCAGATTCTGAAAAGACAATTTAGCAGGCTAAGTGTCTGAACACAATCACAATTAATTGTGGCTTCTACCACTGTCACTAGATTACAAGATAATTGAACTGTAAAATAGTTCATTAACAAGATATAGATGAGAGGAAAAAGCAAACAGATTTTATTTCACAGAAGGATTTAAGTGTGGAAAAATTACAGTTTAGTTATAATCATCTGGAATGAGGGTATATTCTCACTTTATTATTGTACAATGCCCACCTTTGATCTGTTAGGCAAGGAAAAAGTTACAGTTTGTTCACTACACTTAGTAACTTGCAAAGAATCCAGAGCACAGAAGCCGGGCATTCATCCAGGTGATGGAGTTGTTTCACCCAACTGCCTGCCTCTCTTCACTATCCATGCCCAGTGACCTCTGAGAGGGTGTACTCGGTGTCCATTTAAAGCCTTCCATGACTAGAGTGCATAGCAGAAGCATTTAGATTTGAAAAAAATCCCTTAGTTTTAATTACGATTTGAAGTTTACACTTTGTTCCCTTTAGTTAATTTGATTTTGCTTCTTGACAATGTAACCTAAATGGTACTTAAAAGAGTAGACCATTCAGCCCAACTGGTCTGTACCAGTGTCATGCTCCATACGAGGCTCCTCTCACTCTACTTCATCTAACCCGATCAGTATGTTCTTTGTTCCTCTTTTTCTCATATGCTTATCTAGCTTCCCCTGAAATGTATTTATGTTATTTCGCCTCAGCTACTCCTAGGCTGGAACCGTGCGCTTGTTGGGCACATGCAATCGGTGGGCCCTGAAGCGGAGGCAGAATGCGCTTCCGGCTGAGATCGGCCCTCAAACGCAATTTCACGCTGGCTGGCCAATTCGGGTAGAGGGCAGGAGCCAAGAAAAGTGAGAGTGAGCGCTTCCATTGAGCTCCCTGAAGACAGACAGCTGCTGCGGAGCTGCCTCAGGGAGCTGCAGACCTGTACAGATTAAATGAGAAGAAAAAAAATGCAGCAAACTGTGTCTGTGCAGCACGTTCAAGCACCTGACAGCAGAACTCAAAAAAATCTCAGTCACCAAACATCTTTCTTTAATATTCTTCACCCCGGACATTTCATCCCCCCCCTGGATTGAGGTTGTGGCAAAAATGTGAAGCCTGCTAGGCCAATTAGCACCATCCGGCAACTGTAAAAGTGGACTGGCCACATAAAATCGCTTTCAATTGACTCCTTTATGGGCTTAATTGTCAGTGGACAAGCTTCTGACTGTTGCACTCACCCGCCAAGCGAAATGTCATATGAGTGCACGATGATGTCAGGACATGCATCCAACGTCTTCTCACGTGATTTCATGCTCTGTTGGATCAGACGCATACCTGCTCAAATAATGTAAAATTCTGGCCCTAGTGGCAGTGAGTTCCACATTCTAATCACTCTCTGGGTAAAGATGTTTCCCCTGGATTTATTAATGACTATTTTATGCTTCTGACTTCTTGTTTTGGTCTCCCCATAAATGGGAACAACTTTTCTAGGGGAAGAATCTTCCCCCTGTCACGGGGGGAAGTGCAGGAGCGGGCGCGGGCAGGCGCACCTCCGATCGGGGGCGCGCTGCCATTTTACATGGGCAGGCCAATTAAGGCCTGCCCAGCGTGACTTCTGCCAGGAAGCGCTATGCGCTCCCTGTGCGGGCAGAGGGGATTCCCTCGGCCGAGAGTGCGCTCTTTTGCGCATGCGCATGAAACAGCGCACTCACCTCCCTGAGGCTAAGTGCTGCTTCAGGGAGATCGGCGCCAAATTTAAAAACAGTAAAGGTACGAGAACAAAATTTCCCTGACATGTCCCCTCATGTGACACTGTCACATGAGTCAGGACATGTCCATCTCTTTAAATCAAACATTTATTACATTTTTTAAAACCCTCATGAAACCTCATCCCGCCCGTGGATGAGGTTTCATGCTAGTTCTGAAGCCAGCCAGGGCTCCCGGCCTGCCCGCCAGCCTTAAGGTTGGATGGGCAGGTCCATTAATTATGTCAATTACTTTTTAAGTGGCCTCAATTGGCCGTTGACAGATTAGCGAGCGCACAGGTGATTCGGCTACACTCTCACCGACCTGAAAATTAAAATGACGCGGGGTGACGTTGGGAGTTCCGCCCGACATCATCCGGCGTTATTTTATGCATCAGCGAGTGGGCCCCGCCCACTAAATCGCTGACCTAAAGATCCTGCCCAATGACTTTTCCCATCAAGCTTTTCCTTCATAATTTTAAAGACCTCTATTTAGGCTGCCTCTCAGTCTTCCCTTCAATAGAGAAAAGAGCTGCAGCCTATTCAGTCTTTCCTGATGGCTATAACTTCTCAGTTTTGGGATCATTCTTGTACCCGTTTTATGCATCTTCTCTGGTGCCTTGGTAGTCTTTTTGTAATAAAGAGACCAGAAAGATTTTTTACAAATATTATAACTGTAGCCATCAGTAAGGTGCACTATCCTTGTTGGCCGTGCAATATATTGGCTGCAATTTTTCATGCCTGCTGGCATTGGGCATGTTTGGTGGCATGAGCGGACAATATGCTGCAATCAGCTTCATGATGGCGTGAAACCAGTTTGTGATCTTCCGCTCAGCCCGCTGATGGCAGGCTGCATTCTCTGTGACGTGTTTCACAACAGCACATAAGCAACGGGCACTTGGTGGGCTGCACTTCAGTTGGCACTTCGAGGTTTGTTTGCCTACCTCGCTTCGGTCAGCATTTGCAGTCATCAGCGCCAGGCTTCACAGACAGCACCACAATGCTTTTAAGGGGGCTCACAGCGGGTCTCCACCTACCAGATCAGCCTTGTGTGGGTGGCTTTTCAATGGCTGCAGGGCTAGGCCTTGCTTGGCAAAGGGGGAGAAGTGGCCTCAGGCAAGGGAAGAGGCTGCAGGATGAGGGCTGTACTGGGGAAGGAGGGTATCCCAGGGTGTGTGTGGGGGCACATGTTGATCTGTGCAAGTGGCCTCAAGATGGTGAGGGCTGAGGAGGCAGTCTCCAGAGAAGATGAGACCAGATGGACATGTGAGGGTATGTGTGTGAGAAAGGGTGGTGATGTCCCTTGAGTTGGCAGTGAGTGAGATGCCAGTGAATATGTGATGGGCTTGAGTGTGTGAGTTTAGAGTGATGAGATGGTTGCCTTACTCTGGCTGCTCAGATGGGATCATTCATCCTCTATCTGCATTGGATGGCCAACCTCTTCTGTGCAGCATTGGCGCTGATCACCACTGCCATCACCTACCAAGCCTGGTTGGTCACACCACTGCCCATCCTGCAGGGAGGGTTGGGGTAGAGGACATCACGGCAAGCCTCCACGGCATCCAAAAGGCGTTTCAGTGACACGTCACTAACCCTGGGGGCTGCAGTCTTTTTGCCTTTTGTGGACATTTTCCCTGCAGTAGTCGTGGGCTGGAAGCACTGAGATGCGTGCGCGCGGCTGGACTTTATGGCGCCCAGTGTTATGAAGCGGTGAGGTGATGGCGTGGCGGGTGAATGAGACCCCGCCCGCCATGGAAACAGCATGTTTCCCGGGAACGCATAACTAACGTGGTGGGTTTGAGATGATATGGCATGAAAACCCACCATCGCAGCCAGCAGGTAACCCGCTACCACACTTAGTGCAAATCTGGGACGATTCCGCCCATTGTCTCAGTATCAGTTGCAATGTTACAAGAGTGGGCAATCTGCATTAAGCATCAAAAACTACACTCCTGCTCCTCAGCTACCTGTGAGTAGCTCCTCAGGAATGCCTCCAGTTTCAGAGTGAAGCCAGGCACAAACAGACCTATCCGATACATCTGACCTGGCTTTTAGCTCAGGTTTTCTGGTGCAAATTTTCTCCTTCTTTTCCTTCTTCGACAAACCGAGTTGCTCCTGGAGAAGAAGTAAATAGACTTCCATTTCACAGTACCTGTGATTTAGCGAACAGCTTGGCATCACCAGTTAGCACCACCATGATTTCAATTATTAATTTCCAATATTTCACATAAGACTTTCAATGCTTACAAATCACCAGGTCCCTGAATAGACATAAGCTTTATAAAGTAAACTAGCATAAAGGTATTTCACTATTGAAAGTCTGTAGCTTTGCTATTCCAGTGAGGGCAGTTTCATTTATTTATGTGTGGTGCAGAAGCAGAATTCACAATGGCAAAGCAGTAAAATATCTGGCATATTCCACTTGTGAGAAAAAGCTACATAGGCATCTTATCGCCAGCAGAATAACGTACAGAGCTGATTCTGTATTCCTACCCTCTGCAAAGGAGCTGTTTTCAGGAAATGCACCATGCAAAAATCATAGCCATGCTTTTCTTCCAATTGAAAATAAGTGCAGGGAAAATCACAGGTTCTGCTCTCATGATACGGTCCCAATAAATACTACAGCTCAGAGTTTGGGAGCACGGTATCAGGTCTTATTTCTTCTGAAAGATCTCATTCCTCTACATTCAAGTCACTTCTATAGAAAACTCTTTCATAGGACTGGATTTTACAGCACTCCCTCAACCCCCAGTGGGTGGGTTGGAAGGTGGGAAGGGCCATTCAGATACCTGCGAGACACCAGGCCTACCATAAAGTGCGGGCTCCATCGCAGCAAGGTTTCCCCATCAATCCTGATGGCACTGCTGGAACCAGAAAGCTTTTCTTTTAACTATTCCCTGGGATGTGGATGTCACTGGCTAGGCCAGCATTTTTGCCCATCCCTAATTGCCCTTGAGAAGGTGATGAGGAGCTGCCTTCTTGAACCACTGCAGTCCCTGTGGTGTTGGTAAACTCACAGTGCTGTTAGGGAGGGAGTTCCAGGATTTTGACCCAGTGACAGTGAAGGAACGGCGATATCTTTTCAATTCAGGATGGTGAATGACTTGGAGGGTAACTTCCAGGTGATGGCGTTCCCATGTGTCTGCTGCCCCTATCCTTCTAGATGGTAGCAGTTGTGCATGTGGAAGGTCTGCTTGAGGAGTCTTAGTGAGTTCCTGCAGTACATCTTGTAGATGGTACACACTGCTGCCACTGTGTGGTGGTGGAGGGAGTGAATGTTTGTCGATGTGGTACAATCAAGCGGGCTGCTTTTTTCTGGATGGTGTCAAGCTTCTTGAGTGTAGATGTAGATGGAGAGTATTCCATCACACTCCTGAACTTGTGCTTTGTAGATGGTGGATGAACTTTGGGGAGTCAGGAGGAGAGTTATTCATCACACAATTCCTGGCCTCTGACCTGCTCTTGTAGCCATAGAATTTATGTGGCTAATTGAGTTCAGTTTCTGGTCAATGGTAACACCCAGGATGTTGATAGTGGGGGATTCAGCAATGGTAATGCCATTGAATGTCAAGGGATAATGATTAAATTCTCTCGTCTTGGAGATGGTCATTGCCTGGCGCTTGTGTGGCGTGAATATTACTTGCCACTTGTCAGCCCAAGCCTGGATGTTGTCCACGTCTTGCTGCATTTGGATATGGACTGCTTCAATATCTGAGGAGTCACGAATGGTGCTGAACATTGTGCAATCATCAGCGAACATTCCAACTTCTGAACTTATGGTGGAAGGAAGGTCATTGATGAAGCAGCTGAAGATGGTCGGGCCGAGGACACGACTCTGAGCAACTCCAGCAGTGATGTCCTGGAACTCAGATGACTGACCTCCAACAACCACAACCATCTTCCTTTGTGCTAGGTGTAACTCCAACCAGCAGAGAGTTTTCCCCCTGATCCCCATTGACTCCAACTTTGCTAAGGCTCCTTGATGCCACATTCGGTCAAATGCGGCCTTGATGTCAAGGGCAGTCACTCTCACCTCACCTCGGGAGTTCAGCTTTTTTGTCTATGTTTGAACCAAGGATGTAATGAGGTCAGGAGATGAGTGCCTCTGGCAGAACCCAAACTGAGCATCAGTGAGCAGGTGATTGCTGAGCAAGTGGTGCTTAATAGCACTGTTGATGAACACTTCCACCACTTTACTGATGATTGAGAATAGACTGATAGTAATTGGCCAGGTTGGATTTGCTCTGCTCTTTGTATAGAAGGACATACACAGGCAATTTTTCACATAGCCAGATAGATGACTGTGTTATCGTTGTACAGGAACAGCCTGGCTAGGGACATGGCAGGTTTTGGAGCACAGGTTTTCAGTACTATTGCCGGAATATTGGCAGGGCCCATGCCGTTGCAATATCCACTGCCTTCAGCCGTTTCTTGATATCATGTGGAGTGAATCAAATTGGCCAAAGACTGGCAACTGATGCTAGGGACCTCCTGAGGAGGCTGAATGGATCATTCACTCAGCACTTCTGGCTGAAGATTGTGCAAATGCTTCAGCCTTATCTTTTGCACTGATTTTGCATGGATGTGCTAGGCTCCCCCATCATTAAGAATGTGGATATTTGTGGAGCCTCATCCTCCAGTGAGTTATTTAATTGTCCACCACCATTCACAATTGGATGTGGCAGAACTGCAGAGCTTAGTTCTGATCCGTTGGTTGTGGAATCACTTTGTTCTGTCTATTGCTTGCCAGTTATGCTGTTTGGCACACAAATAGTCCTGAGTTGTAGCTTCACCAGGTTGATAACTCATTTTTAGGAATGCCTGGTACTGCTCCTGGCATGCCCTCCTGCAATTTCATTGAACCAGGATTGATCCCCAGGCTTGGTGGTGATGGTAGAGTGGGGGATATGCTGGGCCATGAGGTTACAGATTGTGCTGGCCATTTGACTGGCCAGCAACTCTCTGAGTCGGGACTTCCACTCTGATGGAAGTAGAAGGCTCACCTCAAAAGTGACGGCAAGGTACTAAAGCGGGGATGTGCTTGGCCCGCTCCCCATGTAAAATCCAGTCCATACACTCCGTCCCCACAAAGCATCCCTTAAGAGTCAAATGAATAGTCACAGCCACACAGTTGTGGCCAGAGTTTTATTCCTTAATTTTGGACAGTGAAAGAAAATTTACACGTCCTAAGGATTAGTTTCTTAAAGCTCTTGAGATGATGAGTAATGTCCTTGGAAAGAAATTGCATTTTTCTAAAATAGAAGTCTTTAAAATTTTGGAAAGGTTTGATAGAGGAAATGGAGACAAAATGATTCCACTTGTGAGGGAGATTAAAACTGGGGCCCACATATCATACACAAAAACGAAATACTGCGGATCCTTGAAATCTGAAATAAAAACTGAAAATTCTGGAAATACTCAGCAGGTCAGGCAGCATTTATGAAGAGAAAAAGAGTTATCATTTCAGGCCTGTGACCTTTGATCAAAAGGTCACTAATAAATCCAATGGGAGTTCAGGTTAAAATCATTTAGAAGGAGATTGGTGGGAATGTGGAATTTGCTACCACAATGAGTATTGAGGTGAATAGCATAGATTCATTTAAAGGAAAGCTAGGCAAATACAAGGAAGGATATATTTGCATTGGAGGCAGTAAAGCGAAGGTTCACCAGATTGGTCTCTGGAATGAGAGTGCGGTCCAATGATGAGTGGCTCAATAAATTGGGTCCATGTTCTCCGGATTTTAGAAGAATGAGAAAAATGCAAATTAAGGGATTTGACAGGGCGAATACTGAGAGGTTGTTTCCCTGGCTGGAGAATCTAGAACACAGGGACAAAGTCTCAGGATAAGGGGATGATTACTTAGGACTGAGACGAGGAGAAATATCTTCTCTCAGAGGGTTGTGAATCTTTGGAATTCTCTACCCCAGAAGGTTGTGGATGCTCCATTGTTGAAAATATTTAAGGCCCAAATAGACAGATATTTGTTCTCTCAGGGAATCAAGGGATATGGGGAGTGAGCGAGAAAGTAGATTTGAAGCTGAAGATCAGCCATGATCATATTGAATGACAGAGCAGGTTTGAGGGACTGCATGGTCTACACTTGCTCCCATTTCTCATGTTCTGATATTTCTATAAGGCAGAAACGACTAGAAAGTCATTTTGATTGGGGTTACATGGAGTTGGGTGTGAGGAGGACCGTGTGGAGCATAAACTCTAGCCACATAACCTTTACTGCAATGAAACAGGTAATGTAATTCTATGTTTCAAAAGAGGTCTCATGCTTTTACCAGTGATAGAAATTTTCCTGTTAAGTAACAACTGGTGCAACTCCTGTGTCCCTCCCTGCACAGAAGAATTTCAACTGTAAATGATGAGAAAGTAAATCTGTTGGAGCCTCCCATCTGAAGCATGACGTATACCTTGTGATCTCTCTGCTTATTGGAGCACTAAAGGCTGAATGCCATAATGAAATAAATGCTGCATAAAATGTTTTGCAAATAAAGTGCAGAGAACTGGACTTTGCTGAAAAGTTGAATTGGCAGCCAGGTAAATGTGAAGCCCTGTTCTAAGGGCTCGAATTTCCTGGATGCAAGGCCTTCTCTTGAGTGTGGTACAAAATGTGTTCCGGTATTGAAACTCAGTATGTTAGCCTCTCTACTGTTAGTAAGACTGTTTTTCCTCAAACAGTTCAAAAGAAATACTCTCAAAAACTCTGAGCAAAATAACACCATTGTTAAAACTGAGCCATGGTATTAAAACCTGATTCTTATGATTTAATACTCAAGGGCTCTTTTCATCAGTTACTGTACATTTCCCTTCATTTATAGCAGCTTTCCAATCTCATGGTAGATTAAATAGTTCCTGAATTAATCAAGTAAGATTTAGAAATCAAAAGCGATCTTGCTCAACTCGCTTTTGACACAGTAGCAGTCTTCATGTTAATATTCTATAATTGGGTTTGTGAAGTATGACACATGCAAAGATAGCTTAATCTGTCTCAAATGTGGTGTACGCTGTTTATTGATAAGAATGACTCTGCGGTAATGAGCAGATTGAAACAAAGGCAGGATCTGTCCTTAATTTTTAGCATTGGCTATTGCTCCGTGGGTGGATCTCGCACCTCTGAGTCGGAACAATGTGGGTTCGATGCACAAGGTTAAGGCTGACGCTCCTAGAGCAGTGCTGAGAGAATGTTGCACTATTGAAAGAATCTTCTTCCAGGTTGTTAATTGCATAGATTAAGTTTAAGTGTAAATATGAGTTAGGAGCTATACATTTCTAACATTATACTTTGTGAATAAATCTAAAACTGAGTAAAGATTGACTTCTGGTCTCCTCCTTCACCAACTGGCTGTCAGAGTTTAACATGATAGTAGAGACTGCTTGCCTAAAGGTAAAGGTTGGAAACTAAGTATTATTTTTGAGGACAAGAGATTACAATCTGAGTAGCCTCTGTGAAAAATGGCTGAAAGCAAGTGTAAATTGTCAGGATATGATTAACCGCTGATGACCTCAGAGTCTTAACTTTAAGACCAGTCAAAGAACAAAGTAGATATTTGGAAATCAGTTACACACCCACCAAAAGAGAAAACAAGGTATGACCATGGCATTGACACTTCCTAACAAACTTAAAAACAGAAACATTCTGTGAGTTGGATACTGAGGAAGGTTTGGATTTTCTATTAGAGTCCTTGGATGAAATTTACCAAAAAGATGATCTAGTGGACACCTACGATGTGAGGTGAGCTGAGAGTGACTGCCCTTAACATCAAAGCAGCATTTGACCGAGTGTGGTGTCCAGGAGCCCTAGAAAAACAGGAGTCAATGGGAATCAGGAGGAAAACTCTCTGCTGGTTGGAGTCATACCTAGCACAAAGGAAGATGGTTGTGGCTGTCGGAGGTCAGCATCTCAGCTCCAGGATATCACTGAGGAGTTCCTCAGGATATGTCCCCGGTCCAACCATCTTCAGCTGCTTCATCAATGACCTCCCTTCTATCATGAGGTCAGAAGTGGGGATGTTCGCTGATGATTGCGCAATGTTCAGCACCATTGGCAACTCCTCATATACTGAAGCAGTTCATGTCTAAACGCAGCAATATCCAGGTTTGGGCTGACAAGTGGCAAGTAACATTCACGCCACACAAGTGCCAGGCAATGACCATCTCCAACAGGAGAGAATCTAACCATCGCCCCTTGATATTCAATGGCATTACCATCCCTGAATCCCCCACTATCAATATAGACAGGCTCTTGGTCTTAACTGGGGTTCAGTTCTCAGAAAGATACTTCATTGTGGATCAGATGTCTGCTGCGTGGAAAATATTCCTAGAAAAGCAGTATTTTCCAGCAGTCTAGACGGCACAAATGGTATCACAAAGAATGGAAGACCCAATGATTGTGGCATTTCAAGATCGTCCAGGCACTGAACACAGGCCCCAGTAGAAAGAAAGAGTTACAAATGCAAAAACAGTATATTACTTAAATGGAGAGAGATAGCAGAACTCAGAGGTACAGAGGGATCTGGGTGTCCTGAGTGACATAATGGTGATATGCATGTACAGCAAGTGATTAGGAAGGCAAATAGAAAGTTGGCATTTATTGCAAAGGGAATGGAATACAAAAGTAGGAAAGATTTACTGCAGCCGTATAGAATTTTGTTGAGACCCCCATCTGGAATACTGTGTACAGTTTTGGTCTCCTTATTTGAAAAAGAATATAATTGTGTTAGAAGCAGTTCAGAGAAGGCTCGGGCAATTCATTCTTGGGATGAAAGGCTTATTCTATGAAGAAAGGTTGAGCAGGTTGGGCCTATACCCATTGGAGTTTGGAAGAATGAGACGTGATCTTAACGAAACAGATTAGATCCTGAGGGGATGTGATAGGCTGGATACCGGGAAGATGTTTCCTCTTGTGGAGGAGACTAGAACTAGGAGACACAATTTAAGAATAAGAGGTCTGTCTCCCTTTGAAGACAGAGATGAAGAGAATTTTTTTCTCTCAGAGGGTTGTTAGTATATAGAATTCTCTTTCCCAGAAAACAGTGGAAGCTAGGTCATTGAATTTATTCAAGGCTGAGTTACATAGACTTTTGATAGACAAGGGAGTCAAGGGTTAGGGGGCGCAGACAGGAAAGTGGAGTTGAGGCCACAACCAGATAAACCATGATCTTACCGAATGGCAGAGGTTCAAAGGGCTGAATGACCTATTCTTGCTCCTAAGTCCTATGTTCCTAGGTCCTATGTTCCTAGAAGTAATGAAGATGAAAGCACTTTAAGAATATTTGGCTATCACAACAGAAGACAGGATTGGAACAGCAATAGTGGGCAAATGAACCCCGGGAATGTCCTGGGAACAGTTAACAGGTGCTTCAGGTGTGACTTAAAATATCATTATGCGATGAACTGCCTGACATGGAACAGCATGGTTCTCGAGGTGATACATAACACAGGGAATTCAGAGACTGAAGATGATAATAATCAATCTGAAGGAATTATACTAGTCAAAAGAAGCTTCAGTCCAGTAATGTGTGTATTAGTCATGGATTCAGTGTGGTGTTAGATGGTGTGGCACCTCGACAAAGCATGGAACAGATTGGTTAAAATGTTATCTAGCTTCACTCAGTGGTGAGGATATAGTCAGGGAATATGAAAGTTCTACCTGTTTTAGGTTGAGGGATGATACACATTGAAATCACTAAAAAGTATGGTGATTCTATGCAAAATAGCTGAAGTAATCCATTTTATTTGTACTGATATAATTTCTAGTGAGATAGCTTTTCTGTTAAGTAAGCCTTCATGAAAAAGGCACAAATGAGACAGAACACAGAGCTTCATAAAGCAATTGATTTTGGAAAGTTAAGGATCTGCAGTTTACCAAGTGTGGACATTATTACACCCTCTTAACAAAACCTGATATTTCTAATCAGAATATTAGAGAAAAATTAATGGCATCAGGTGATAAGAATCAAATTTTCTTTCTTTTATTCACGTATGGGATGTCGGCGTCAGTGGCTAGGCCAGCATTTATTGCCCATCCCTAATTGCCCTTGAGAAGGTGGTGGTGAGCTGCCTTCTTGAACTGCTGCAATCCCTGTGGTGTAGGTACACCCACAGTGTTGTTGGGGAGGGAGTTCCAAGATTTTGACCCAACGACAGTGAAGGAACGGCAATATATTTCCAAGTCAGGGTGGTGAGTGGCTTGGAGGGGAACTTGCATGCGATGGTGTTCCCGTGTGTCTGCTGCCCTTGTCCTCCTAGATGGTAGTGGTCATGGGTTTGGAAGGTGCTGCCTAAGGAGCTTTGGTGAGTTTCTGCAGTGCATCTTGTAGATGGTGCACACTGCTGCCACTGTTCGTCGGTGGTGGAGGTAGTGAATGTTTGTGGGTGGGGTGCCAATCAGTGGGCTGCTTTGCCCTGGATGGTATCATGTTGTTGGAGCTGCACTCATCCAGACTAAAGCTTCACAGCCAAATTGCTCACCCTTCTTGTCAAAGATGAAACATCCTACTAAAGAATGCAGATGTGGTTAATGAGGAGGACACAATGCTCCTCAAAGAGATTAGCAATATACAGTAAAAGTTCTCTACCTTTATGTTCCATTCTCCTTGTAATAGGCGAAATATGGGAAGAGTATTGGAGGATGCTGCCATGTCCTATCGTAAGTCTTCCATTGGCATGTGGCTTTAATGATGTAGGTGTCATGGGTCTAAAGGCATGTGGCTTTAATGAGGTAGGTCTCATGGGTCTAAAGGCATGGGACAAACACAGAAACATTTTCATTTTACATTTTATAGACATGGCAACCAGATTTAATTATTCTGCAGTAATACGTGGCAAGGATCAAAGGGAGATTGTCGATAAGACCATGAAGAAATGGATAGGAACAAGACTTGGGCCACCAGCTAAGTTCCTGATTGATAATGGAGGGGAATTTACTAATGATGAGTTTAGATACGTGAGTGAAACATGAATGTTGTGGTCATGAATACTGCAGCTGAAAGTCCTTTCAGTACTGGACTCTGTGAATGGAATCACAAAGTGATAAATGAAATGCCGCATAAAATCTTAGTAGATCAACCAAATTGCAAGGTGGTAACCGCACTGGCATCGGTGGTTCATGTAAACAGTTCGCTTCAGATGGTTGGAGGGATAGGCCCGGTCAAGTGGTCAATGGGAGGAATCACAAATTACCTGCTGTGTTTGACAGTGGTCACCCTGCCCTAAAGAACATAAGAACATAAGGGCCCATAACTTCCGATCTCTGGAGAGTCGTTCCAAGAAGCTACTCCAGAAGATGTGCTGGGGATCCCCCGCGGTAGTTCCCACACAATGGGAATTGCCCGGGAAGGTCAAACTTCTGATAGGCAATTACCCTACGCAGGGAACTGTGTGATACTCTGACTTAAATCGGAGACTTCGATGGTCCCAACTGTCTTAGCAGCATAGTTACCAAGGAAAAGTTAAAAGAATTAAAACCACTTTTAACTCCTGGGTAACTGTAGTACTGAACCCACTCTGACCCCACACTGGACCCCCGACTACCTTTCCCATCACCGCCGACTACCCCCAACACCACCCCCCCCCCCACCCCCGACTAAATCCCACACCCAGACAACCCTCCTGATTTCCCGATAACCCTCCCATCCCCCAGACTACCCCACATCCCTTCCAACTACCTTTCCCACCCCCCGACTACCCCATCCCCCCGACTAAACTCCACCCCTCCGACTATCCTTCCAACCCCCAGGTTATCCCACACCTTTCTGAATACCCTCCCCATCCCCCAATTAACGCCCCACCCCCGATTACTGCCACCCCACCAACTAAACCCCAGCCCTCCAACCTGACTAACCTCCACCACCAAGTACCCCGACACTCCCATTACCCCCAACCTTCCGACTAAACCCCACTGCTGACAACCCTCCTGACTTCCTGACTACCCCCAACACCGTGACTACCCACCCACATGACCCCCTGACTACACTACACCCCTCTAACTACCCTCGACACCCCCACAGGCCCTCCAACCCCTGACAACCCTCCCAACCCCCTGACTAACCTCACCCCCGATTACATCCCTAACTACTTTCCCAACTGCACCCCCCCGCCCCGCTAGCCCTGGCCTCCTAACTAACCACATGTACCCCCCACCCCCGCAACTGACTGCCCAACCTATACTATCTATTCTATCCCCCCCACCCACTGACCACTATGGGATGGGGTGGTTGGGTGGGGGTAGTCGGGGGTGGTACTCAGTGGGTGGGGGGTAGTCGGGCAGGGCGTGGGGTAATCAGGGGGCCGGGAGTGACATCAGGGGATGGGGGTTAGTCACAGGGTCAGGAGGGTGGGGGGTTAGTCAGGAAACAGGAGGGTTGTTGGGAGGTGGGATTTAGTTGAGTGGGGTGGGGGGTAGTCGGGAACGGTGAGTGGAAGGTAGTCAGGAGGTCCAGTGTGGGGTCGGGGGTGGGTTCAGTAGCATAATTACTCAGGAGCTAGAAGTGGTTTTAATTCTTTTAACCTTTCCTTGGTAACTATTCTGCTAAGAGTTGGAACCATCCGAAGCCTCCAATTTAAGTCAGAGTATCACGTGGTTCCCTGTGCAGGGTAATTGCCTGTCAGAAGTTTGACCTCCCAGGGCAATTCCAATCCTACCCCTCTCCATCCCAACCCTACCCACTCCTCACACATTTACCTCCTCCCAGCTCCTCAAAGTGGCTGGAGGTTTTAAACTTACCTGCTTTACAGCAGCTAGTGTTATAAAAAAAAAGGGGCCTGGCTTCCTCTAATCCAATTCTGCTGCCCTAGATTGAGGGCCTCGGGAATCCACTGTTCTCACATGGCCCAAGTTGGAAGCTTGGGCGAGAAAGGTGCAGCTGCATCCCAGTGTAAGTGAAAATGAGCAGAGTGACAATTCAACTGCGATTGGCACTTCTCTGAGGCTCTGGCCCAAGAAATATGAACAGGAATAGATCATATACTCCATCGAGCCTGCTCCACCATTCAATATGGTCATGACTGATCTTGGGCTTCAAATCCACTTTCCCTCCTGCTCACCACATTCTTTGATTCTCTGAGAGAAGAAAAATCTGTCTATTTTAGTTGTAAATGTATTCAATAACAGAGCATCCACAATGCTCTGGGGTAGGGAATTCCAAAGATTCAAAACCTTTTGATTGAAGAAATTTCTCCGTATTTCAATCATCCCCTTATCCTGAAACTGTGCCCCATTCTTTTTGATTCACCAACCAGAGGAAATGGCCTCTCAGTGTCTACCCTGTCAATCCCCTTCAGAATCTTGTATGTTTCAATGATCTCACCTCTCATCTTCTAAACTGCAGAGAATATAGACCCAAGTTACTCAGCCTCTCATCATCAGACAACCCTCTCTTTCCTGGGACCAATTTAATGAACCTTCGCTGGAATGCCTCCAATACAAATATTTCCTTCCTTAAATATGGAGACCAAAACTGTACACAGTACTCCAGATGAGGGCTGGGATTTTCCATGCCTGCCAGCATTGGGTGTGTTCTGTGGTGTGTGCGGACAATATGGCGAGAAGGACAAAATTCGTTTTCATGACATCATAAAACCAGCTTGCGATCGTCTACTCAGCCCGTCAATGGCGGGCCACATTCCCCGCCATTGGACATCAGGAACCTCATTGTAATACATCAGAATATCATTATAAGGCCAGCCCTCCAGACTCATCCTCCCCCCGCACTGCTGAATCATCTGCCCACGATGGTGGGAAAACACGCCAACATGTTTCATGACAGCATCTATCAGGCATCCACTTGGCAGGCTGCACATCGCCTGGGACTTCAAGGTTTGTTTGCCTACCTCGCTTCGGTCAGCACTCACAGTCATCAGCGCCAGGCTTCACAGACAGCACCACATCACTTTTAGGGGGGCTCACGGTTAGGTCTCACCTACCAGATCAGCGATACGTGGGTGGCTTTTCAATGGCCACAGGACTAGGCCTTGCTTGGGGAAGGGGGAGAAGTGGCCTCATGTAAAGAGGCTGCAGGACGAGAGCTGTACTGGGGAGGGAGGGTATCCCAGGGTATGTGTGGGGGCATATGTTGATCTGTGCAAGTGGCCTCAAGGTGGTGAGGACTGAGGAGGTAGTCTCCAGAGGAGATGAGGCCAGATGGACATGTGAGGGTGTGTGTGAGAATGGGTGGTGATGTCCCTTGAGCTGGGAGTGAGTGAGATGCCAGTGAATGTGTGATGGGCTTGAGTGTGTGAGTTTAGAGTGATGAGATGGTTGCCATACCCCTGGCTGTTCAGATGAGATCATTCATCCTCTATCTGCACTGGATTGCCAACCTCTTCTGTGCAGCATTGGTGCTGATCACCACTGCCATCACCTACCAAGCTGGAGTGGTAATGTAGCTGCCCCTCCTGCAGCCAGATCAAAGGTAGAGGACATCACAGGGGGCCACCACAGGGTCCAAAAGGCACTCGAGGGCTGCAGTCATCTTGCCTTCGGGGCCATGTCTTCATTGCTGCAGTCCTGGGCTGGAAGCACTGAGTGTGGCTGTATTTTAAATATGGTGCCTGGTGTGATAAAGCAGCGAGGTGACGGCGTGGCAGGCAAATCGGAGCTCATCTACCATGGAAACAGCGTGTATCCCAGGAATGTATAGTTAATGCAACAGGTTTGGGATGATACAGTGGAAAGACACCATTGCAGCCAGCAGGTAAAATGTTGATAACTCACTTAGCACAAATCTGGGACGATTCTGCCTGAGGGCTCACCAAAGCCCTGTTCAATTGTAGCAAGGCTTCTTTATTCTTGTGCTCCAATTACCTTGCAATAAAGACTAACATGCCAAATGCTTTCCTAATCGCTTGCTGTACCTGCATGCTAACTATTGTGTTCCTTGTACAAGCATACCCATGTCTCTCTGAATATAACATTTACAAGTTTCATGTCTTTTAAAATATATTCTGCTTTTCTATTCTTATGACCATAACCTCAAACTTCCCCACATTATACTCCATCAGCCACCTTGTTATCCACTCACTTAACCTGTCTATGTCTCTTTACAGCCCCTTTGTGTCCTCTTCACAGCTTGCATTCCCACCAAACTTAGCAAACATGGCTCTTTGTCTCTTCACCTAAGTCATTAATATGGACTGAAAATAGTTGAAGCCCCAGCAATGATCCTTGTGGCACTCCACTTGTCACAGACTGCCAATTTAAAATGTCCCAAAATAAAAGTCACAGTTTTTTTATTCATTCATGGTATGTGGGCTATTTATTGCCCTTGTTCAGGGGGCATTTAAGAGTCAACCACATTGTTATGGGTCTAAAGCCACATGTAGGTCAGACTGACAGATTTCCCTCCCTAAAAGACATTAGTGAACCAGATGGGTTTTTACAACAATCAGAAATGGTTTCACGGTCATTATCAGGCTTTTAATCCAGACTTTTTATTGAATTCAAATTTCACCACCTACAATCACCTGGTGGGATCAAACCCAGGTCCCCAGAGCATTACCCCGGGTCCCTAGATTACTAGTCTAGTGACAACACCACTATGCCACTGCTTCCCCAATTCTGTGGGATGAAAAATTTCAGACAGAAGTGTTTCTGAAACCGCTTTAAAAGGCAAGCATTGCAGAAGGGACACTATGGAAACTAAACAAATGCATTTATGAGTTGAGTGATGTCTTGACAACGTGGTATTTTTCAGTGAGATCTGTTTTGCTGAAAGTAGGCTGTGTTCAACACAAAGCAGACCCCACAATGTTTTATTGATGTCAAAAAGAGAAAATTTCAGACATCTTCGTGATGCACGGTAACAATTTTTATAGGGCGGTAATTTTCAGAGAAGCATTATTAATAAGATTTTAAAGTGGAATTTAAAATAGAAGTCAGGCTTCAGAGGCTATTAAATATATTTTTTCAGTCATTAAGCAGAATAGGTCTGGAGTTACTTTGAATCAGCAATCCTATTTAGAGTGTGTTACTCCTATTCTGTTAATTGTGAGAGCTCATCACAGGATAATAATGCCACAACTAAAGAAGAAACAGAGCAGTTGTGAAGCTTGATTGGTCAGTTGAATTGGTTATCCACTCAGACAAGACTGGATGCTGGTTTTGATGTATTGGAACTAAGGGCTAGGGTGCAGCACTCTGAAGCCAAGGACGTTTTAAGGGCAAATAAAACATTTAAAAATTAAATATGGAGAAATCCATACTTAACTTTCCGTCCTTGGTGACCCAAGGAACACGAAATTAATTTTTAGTGATGCTTCTCATGCCAAATTCCCTGATGGGTGTTCAAGTGCAGCTGGTTTCATATTTTTGGTGGGTGAAAATGGAACATGTTGCCTTTTAGCCTGGTAAGCTAAGAAAATAAAAAAGGGTTATTAAAAGTACTTTAGCTGCAGAAACACTGGTTCTTGCAGAAGCAGTGGATCTGGGATTTTATACGTTAAATATTTTAGGGGGAATTCTATAGAAGGAGTGTACTGAAAACAGTTTGTCCTATGTAATTAATTACGTAAATAATCATTCCTCGTGGGATAATGTACACTGTACAAAAAAGTATAAATGAAAAAAGATTAAAGATTGACGTTACTAGCAAACACTAGAAAAATAGGAAATCTCCATGATCAAATGTATTGATGCATGTTATCAATTATCTGTTAAGAACTGATTATACAAAAAGATTAAAAGGAATCTTAGAAAAGGGGCACCTTGTAATGTAATACTTAAAGAGCATATGGAAAAATAATTTTTTCCGTGTATTTTTAAATGTTGTTCATGAATATTATTCATTAAGTTTTATTTAAAAATATAAGAGCATAAGAAATAGGAACAGGAGTAGGCCATTCAGCCCCTCAAGCCTGCTCCACCATTCAATAAGGTCATGGCTGATCTTTTGTTCCAATTTCCACATTCCCATCTAATCCCGATAACCTTTGATTCCCTTGCCTAACAGGAATCTATCTACCTCTGCCTTAAAAATATTCAATGACCCCGCGTCCACCGCCTTCTGAGGCAGAGGGTTCCAAAGACGCACAATCCTCTGAGAGAAAAAAATTTTCCTCATCTCTGTCCTAAAAGGATGACCCCTATTTTACAATAGTGCCTCCTAGTTCTGGACTCACCCACGAGAGGAAACATCCTTCCAACATCTACCTTGTCAAAGCCATTCAGGATTTTGTATGCTTCAATAAACTCACCCCTCACTCTTCTAAACTCCAGTGGAAACAAGCCTAGTCTGTCCAACCTTTCCACATAAAGACAACCCACTCATTCCAGGTATCAATCTAGTAAACCTCCTCTGAACTGCCTCCAATGTGTTTACAAATAAGGAGACCAAAACTGCACACAGTAATTGAGGTGTGCCCTGTATAACTAAAGCAAAACATCCTTACTTTTATGTTCAATCCCTCTTGTAATAAAGGATAGCATTCCATTTGCCTTCTTAATTACTTGCTGTACCTGCATACTAACTTTTTGTGACTCATGTACTAGAGCATCTAGATCCCTCTGCACCTCAGAATTATGCAGCCGTTCTCCATTTAAATAATACTCTGCTTTTTTGTTCTTCCTGCCAAAGTGAACAACTTCACATTTTCCCACATTAAACTCCATTTACCAGACCTTTGCCCACTCACTCAACCTACCTATATCCATCTGTAAACCTCCTCATGTCCTCTTCACAACATACTTTCCTACCCATCTTTGTGTCATCTGCAAATTTAGCTACCATGTATTCACTCTCCTCATCTAAATCATTGACATAAATCATAAAAAGTTGAGGCCTCAGTACAGACCCCTGTGGGACTCCACTCATCACATCCTGCCAATCAGATAAAGACCCATTTATGCATACTGTCTGCTTTCTGACAGCCAGCCAATCTTCTATCCATGCTAATATGCTAGTATGTTACCCACTATGCTATACCTTCTTATTTTCCGTATTAATCTTTGATGTGGCACCTTATGAAATGCCTTCCGGACATCCAAGTACAGCATGTCTACAGGTTCCCCTTTATCCACTGCGCATGTTACTCCTTCAAAAAACTTTCACAAAAGCACGCTGACTCTTCCCAATTGCTTTGAGCTCTTCTAAGTGCCCATCTATAATCTCCTTAATGATCGATTCTAATAACTTCCCCACAACAGACTGAGCTAACTGGCCTATAGTTTCCTGTTTTCTGCCTCCGTCCCTTCTTGAATGGAGGGGTTATATTTGCTACTTTCCGATCTGATGGAACCTTTACAGAATCTAGCGAATTTTGGAAAATTAACACCAGCGCGTTGACCACTTTATTAGTCAACTCTTTTAAGACCCTACGATGTAGTCCATTGGGACCCAGAGACTTGCCAGCCTGCCGCTCCATCAATTTGCACAGTACCATTTCCCTAGTGATTTCAATCTCACCAAATTCCTTTCTCCTGTTCACCTCCTGATTTGCAGCTTTACTGGATTGTTTTTTGTATTCTCTATAATGAACATAGAAGCAAAATATTTATTCATTTCTTCTGCCATTTCCTTATTATCTACTATTAACTCCCCAATGACACTCTAGAGGACCAACACTCACTTTACTTACTCTTTTCCTTTTTAAGTACCTGTAGAAACTCTTGCTATCCATTTTTTACATTTCTAGCTAGTTTCCTCTTATACTCTCATTTCTTTCTCCTGATTAAGCTTTTAGCCATTCTCTGCTATTCTTTATATTTTGTCCATTCATCTTTCCTGCCACTCATCTTTGCAGAGTTGTATGCTTTTTCTTTAAGTTTGATGCTTTCCTTAACTTCTTTAGTTAACCACACATGGTGGGTCCTTCCCTTAGAATTTTTCTTTATAGTAGGAATGTACCTATTCTGAATGCTCTGAAATATCCCTTTAAATGTCTGCCACGGTTTCTCTATTGATCTATCCTCTAGCCAAGTTTCACAGTTCACTTCAGCTAGCTCAACTTTCAACCCCACATAGTTGCCCTTATTTAAGTTTAAGATACTAGTTTTAGACCCACTCTTCTCCCTTTCAAACTGGATGTAAAATTCAATCATATTGTGGTCGCTGCTACCTAGCGGTGCCTTTACTCTGAGGTCATTAATTAATCCTGTCACATTACACAATACTACGTCTAAGGTAACCTGCTCTCTGGTTGGTTCCAGAAAATGCCGCTCAAAGAAACTGTCTCGAAAGCATTCTAAGAACTCCTCATCCAGGCTACTACTGCCAATCTGATTTTTCCAGTTTATGTGTAGATTAAAATCACCCATGATTATTGTCGTCCCTTTATCACAAGCACAAAATATTTTCTCTTGAATACTTTGTCCTACACTGTGATTACTGTTAGGGGGCCGTAGACCACTCCCACTAATGACTTTTTTCCCCTACTATTCCTCATCTCCACCTTTTACAAAAGAGAAAAAGGGAATCTGTTAGTTATATAAATTAAAGTTATGTCTATAGGTGTGGGACACTCATTGAATAATTACTTGAGCGCATATAAAGAGATGCTCATTCGACCTGACTGCCTGCCCCTCTTCCGTGGTTATGCCTGCGCCCGGGTGGTCTTGGAGTGGGGGCATGCAGTTTTTGCCAGTACACTTGAGGCCTTCCATGACTGGCAAGTGCCACAGGGACTGAAGTGCATCACCAGCCCAGTTATGTTATCTTAATTAAACTCGAGAATTTTCATTAAAGTTATTGATTTTTGTTACGGTGCCCCTTTAAGGATGTTCCAGAATCACAGAATCACACAGAATCACAGAATCACAGTGAAGAAGAGGCCCTTCGGCCATCGAGTCTGCACCAACACGTGAGAAACACCTGACCTACCTACCTAATCCCATTTACCAGCACTTGGCCCATACCCTTGAACGTTATGACGTGCCAAGTGCTCATCCAGGTACTTTTTAAAGGATGTGAGGCAACCCACCTCCAGCACCCTCCCAGGCAGTGCATTCCAGACCATCACCACCCTCTGGGTAAAAAAGTTTTCCCTCACATCCCCCCTAAACCTCCTGCCCCTCACCTTGAACTTATGCCCCCTTGTGACTGACCCTTCAACTAAGGGGAACAGCTGCTCCTTATCCACCCTGTCCATGCCCCTCATAATCTTGTACACCTCGATCAGGTCGCCCCCTCAGTCTTCTCTGCTCCAACGAAAACAGCCCAAGTCTATCCAACCTCTCTTCATAACTTAAATGTTTCATCCCAGGCAACATCCTGGTGAATCTCCTCTGCACTCCCTCCAGTGCAATCACATCCTTCCTATAACGTGGCGACCAGAACTGCACACAGTACTCCAGCTGTGGCCTCACCAAGGTTCTATACAACTCCAACATGACCTCCCTACTTTTGTAATCTATGCCTCGATTGATAAAGGCAAGTGTCCCATATGCCTTTTTCACCACCCCACTAACATGCCCCTCCGCCTTCAGAGATCTATGGACACACACGCCAAGGTCCCTTTGTTCCTCAGAACTTCCTAGTGCCATGCCATTGATTGAATACTTCCTTGTCAAATTACTCCTTCCAAAGTGTACCACCTCACACTTTTCAGAGTTAAATTCTATCTGCCAGGGTTAAATTCTATCTACCCACTTGACCATCCCATCTATATCTTCCTGTAGCCCAAGACACTCCTCAATGTTAACCACCTGGACAATGTTAATTAGTTAATAGGTTCATTTCTTTCTCATTTTCTCAAAAGAATATACAGAGATACTTATTGACACAGGTATTGGCTTGTAGAGTTAGGAGCTATGCATTTCTAATGTTTCGCTCTGTGACTAAATCTAAAACTGAGTAACGATTGACTTCTGGTCTCCTCATTCACCGACTGGCTGTCAGAGTTTAACACAGAAGGCAATGTCTGCCATCTCAGGTCGATGTAAAAGATCCCATGCACTATTTGAAGAGGAGCAGGAAAGCTCATCCCAGAGTCCCTGCCAATACTTATCCCTCAACCAACATCACTAAAACAGATTACCTGGTTAATGCTGTTTAGGAGAGCTTGCTATGTGCAGATTGACTGCTGTCTTTCCTACATTTATGCAACAATAGCACCTTGAATTTATATAGTGGCTTCAGTATAGTAAAATGTCCCAGAGCCCAAGAAAAGTGAATATCTTTGTTTCACGTAAACATACATAAAAACTACAAATTGCTTAATTTGTTCATGGGATGTGGGCATCACTGGCTAGGCCAGCATTTGTTGCCCATTACTAATTGGTGGCTGTGTTGCATTCTTGAACTTTTTTTTGCTCGTGGGATGTGGGTGTCGCTGGCTAGCATTTATTGCCCATCTCTAATTGCCCTTATTCAGAGGGAATTTTTTAAAGTCAACCACATTGCTGTGGGTCTGGAGTCACATGTAGGCCAGACCAGGTAAGGATGGTAGATTTCCTTTCCTAAAGGACATGAGTGAATCACTTTGGGTTTTTATTACAATTGACAACGGTTTCATGGTCATTATTGGACTTTTAATTCCAGACATTCCATCTGCTGTGGTGGGGTTTGAACCCTGGTCCCCAGAGCATTAACCTGGGTCTCTAGAATACCAGCACAGTGACAAAAGCACTGCACCATCACCTTCCCCCAGTCCACATGTTGTAGAACACCACAGTGCTGTTGAGAAGGGATTTTGACCCAGCTACAGTGAAGGAACGGCAATATAGCTCCAAGTCAGGATGGTGTGTAACTTGGAGGGGAACTTGCAGGTGGTGGTGTTCCCATGCATCTGCGGCCCTTGTCCCACCAGGCAGTAGAGGTCACGGGTTTGGAAGGTGCTATCAAATGGGCCTTGGTGAGTTCCTGCAGTGCATTTTATAGATGGTACACACTGCCAGTGTGAATCAGCGGAGGGATGAATGTTGAAGGTGAGGGATGGGGATCAATCAAATGCCCTGGATGGTGTCGAGCTTCTTGAGTGTTGTTGGAGCTGCACCCATCCAGGCAAGTGGAGAGTATTCCAACATATTTTTGACTTGTAGCCTTGTAGTTGTTGAACAGGCTTTGGGGAGTCAAAAGGTGAGTTACTCTCCACAGAATTCTCAGTCTCTGACCTGCTCTTGTAGTCACAGAATTTATATGGCTGGTGCAGTTCAGTTTCTGGTCAATGGTAACTCCCAGGATGTTAATAGTGGGTGATTCAGCAATGGTAATGCCATTGAATGTCAAGGGGAAATGGTTAGATTCTCTTTTGTTTGAGATGGTCATTGCCTGGCACTTGTAACGCATGAATATTACTTGCCACTTATCTATCCAAGCCTGAATATTGTCCAAGTCTTGCTGCATATGGACACAGACTGCTTTAGTATCTGAGGAGTCGCAAATATTGCTGAACATTGTGCAATTATCCGCCAGTATTCCCACTTCTGAAGGTCATTGATGAAACAGCTGAGGGTGGTTGTGCCTAGGACACTACCCTGAGGAACTCCTGCAGTGATGTCCTGCGACTGAGATGATTTACCTCCAACAACCACAAACATCTTATTTTGTGCTAGGTGTGACTCCAACCATTGACTCCAGTTTTGCTAGGACTCCTTGATGCCACACTCTGCTGCATGCTGCTTTGAAGTCAAGGACAGTCACTCACCTCGTACCTTGAGTTCAGCTCTTACGTCCTTGTTTGGATCAAGGATGTAATGAGGTCAGGACGTGAGTGGGCCTGGTGGAACCCAAACTAAGCATCAGTGAGCAGGTTATTGCTGAGTAAGTGCCTCCTGATAGCACTGTCAGCAACGCCTTCCATCTCTTTGCTGATGATCGAGAATGATGGGACAGTAATTGGCTGGGTTGGGTATGTCCTGCTTTTTGTGGACAGGACATACCTGGACAGTTTGCCACATTGCCGGATGGATGCCAGTGCTGTAGCTGTATCGGAACAGTTCGGCTAGGGGCACAGCTAGTTCTGGTGCACAAGTCTTCAGTACTATTGCTGGAATGTTGTCAGGGCCACAGACTTTTCAGTACCCAGTGCTTTCTGATAATGTTGAAATGGTGCTACAATAGGATGCCTTCTTTAAACTGGTAACTAAGCACAGCTGTGCCCCATTGGCAACAGAGTAGGGAATCTTGTAAGAGTATATTAGCCAGTTCGCTCTGGGTGTCAGGATGGGAAGGGGCTGGGAGAGTCTTGAATTTTACTTTGCTATCTTGGAAATAAATCTGTTTTAAGGTATAGGCTAGTTTCAGACTCATTTTTCCTGAGCATACAACTATTGGAATTAATATGGTAGCAGAGGATGAACATTAGGCTTTGGTGATTGGTTGCTGAATAAGAAGATTTTTTTTTGTCTCTACCTTCTGAGAGATAAAAGTGTGCTGCTACTGACAAACTCCAGAATGCTGGAATCTCAGGCCTTGACTATCCACCGAGCTTTTTTTTCTCTTTTCTGAGGCTATCCTATATCAGCAGTGGAAAAATAAAGTTGAGATGAGGATGCGGGTTACTTTGTTACCCTGAAAGAAGCAAGGTATGGCTTTAGCTTTGTTATTACCAGCGAAAATTAAGATTTAAGGGTAAAGTATTTTCAGAATTGGACATGGATGACTTGGATGCTGAAGAGGGATTGACCCTTCTGTTACAGTTTTTTGGATATGTTTTACAAAAAGGGTGATTTGTTGGGAGCACATGAAGCATGGTCAACCTTTGATAGGTTTAAGAAAATGGATGATCAGCTCGTGGGGGAACATATCATGGACTTTGATAAATGGCATAAGAAACTGAAAAAGCTTAACGTTGAAATCTCTGAGTCTGTATTGGCACTTAAGTTACTCAATTGTGCAGGCATTTCTCATGTCGATAGGCTTTTGCTATTGGCGGGGGTTCAATTCCATGGGAAAGACTCTGCTGGACCAAATGGCTGCTGCCCTAAAAAAATTTGGGGAAAACCGTCATTCCCAGCCACTTTCCCACCCAAAACAGTTAACTCTGCGGTAAAGCAAAGGATGGAGGATTCCATGGTGGCCGAATTTCGAGATTGCCAAAATATTAAACACAGATTCCAGCACAAAGACGGGGTTGCTGATAGGCGGTCTGAAGTCGGCCGCACTTTTAGCCAATTTGAGAATCAAGGCAAAAAGAGGGCCTGTGATGGCATCTGGAGGCGTTAGAATCTGAGAAATTCGTGGAGAAAGGTTCATCGGTGTGATTCTAAATATCATCACACAATGAATTGCCCACAGTGAAGAAATCATGTTTTTGAAATAACGCATGAAACAGATAATTCCAAGGCTGAAAATGATGAAGGTGACTGCCATGAAGGGATTGTGCTGGTCACCGGGAGTTTGAATTCGGCGATGAGTATTTTGATGGCTTTAGACAGAAGTTGCACTTCCACAGTGTGTGGGGGTGGATTGGCTTACCTACTACCTGGTGTATCTCAGTGAGGCAGATCGGCGAAAGGTCAAGGACTATGGAAGCTCCACCTGCTTTAGGTTTGGGAATGATAACACAACGTCTTCCAAAAGAGTAATCTTCCTTTGCAAGATAGCTGGGATCAGTCACTTCGTCAATACTGATGTGGTCTCTAGTGAGATGCCTCTATTGCTGGGCAGATCTTCAATGAAAATGCACAGATGAAGCTAGACTTGGAGAATGACAGAGCGATTGTGTTCAGGGAAACTGTGGTTCCACATTTTACTCTGGCAGGGCACAGCTGCCTGCCATTCAGGAAGCCAAATATTTCCTGTCAAAGAGTTCAAGCAGTCTTGTTAACTTCTGGGGATCAAAGTTGCATAGACAATTTGCACATGCAGCGACACAAATTGAAAGCTCTACTGCGGAATGCTCAGGTGTTTGATAAAGAATAGAACAACAACAATTTGAGTTCTGTTGAAGGGTCATGTGGACTCGAAACGTTAACTGTGTTCCTCTCCACCGATGCTGCCAGACTTGCTGAGTTTTTCCAGGTAATTTTGTTTTTGTTTTTGTTTTGGATTTCCAGCATCTGCAGTTCTTTGCTTTTAATACAACAACCTTATTGAGCAAGTCACGGCTCAATGTGACATTTGTGTTAAATATCAAAGGACACAGCTGCATCCTGTTGTGAGTCTGCCACTGGCCAGGGAGTTTAACGATGCAGTGACAATGGACTTTTAAAAAGTACAGGACCAGGATCGGGGTTTTTTTTACTACTTTGTAGATTTTTTTTTTACTGCACGACTAGATTTAGCCTATCTATGGTAATAAATGGTAAGGACAAACAGAGCATTAGTCGATTGGTAGTACAGAACTTGAATATTTCCGAAAAATCCTTCAAAGCTGATCTAGCACACGCATATTGCGAGATTCTGAACGATCTGTCTGACTTTTCACATGAAACGCGAGTGTCTTGCAGCGTTGTGAGACCTTAAGACCAACCCAGACATACACATCAGTAAACCTGACAAAGTGATGGGAATAGCCATCCTTAACAACTGAGACTATATCAACAAAATGCACATCATTCTTAAAGGCAGGTCCAAATTCATTTCCCTTGGACCTGCCGCTCAACCTGACTGGACAGCCAAAAGTAAGCTAAAATTAATGCTTGCTGGACTTGTGTAAGAGCATTAAGCTGCCATGTGATATATACGACAGGATTTGTCCTGACGGCTCACTGTGTCCGTGCATGTATGGGCTGCCCAAGACACACAAGTGATGTCCCTTTATGCCTTGTCTTAACTTTTCTATGACTGGCTCTGCACAGCCTGAATTGGCCGAATGCTTGAGAGAATTGTTACAACCAGTTTTGAGCAAGTCTTCCAGATCCAGGGTGAAGGATTCCTTCACCTTTGCGAAGATCATACAGGACCTGCATATTGATAGCAATGCTATGTCCATGTGCTCATTTGTCATTGCTAGCCTAATCACTAATGTTCCACTTAAGGAAGCCATAGATACTTACACTGCAGCACTATATCATGGCAATCTAGATCCGCCACCATTGTGTGAATCAGTATTCATTGAGCTTATGAACGCAGCAACTCGCGCAGTTGAGTTCAGCTTTAGGGACACCATGTGTGCCAAATAGATGGTGTTGCCATGGGATCCCCTCTAGGCTCAGCTCTTGCAAAATCTTTGTTGGGTTCCATGAGAAATATGTCTACGATGGAATGGCACCTAACCTCCTACCCTGTGCATATTTTTGATATGTGGTGATACATTTGCTATATTTAAATCCATAGTTGCATATAATAATTTCCTTGCATGTCTTAATGGGCTCCATCCGGCGCTCAATTCACCTTTGAAATAGAGCAGTCAAATGAGCTCCCTTTCCTTGACATACTAGTTGAGAAATCTACTGGGGGTTCTCTACCACAGTTTACCACAAGCATACCTTCACTGGTCAATACACGTGTTAGGATTCTTACAGCTCCATGTGCTATACGATTGGCCTTAGCGACAGCCTCATAAATAGGGCCCAAGCCATTTGCTCACCATGCAAGCTGAAATCGGACACATGGAAGACATCCTGTGGGATAATGGCTACCTTGATCAGATCATTTCACGCTCTATATCGCACAAAATCGTGATTGGGCCCAAGGCTGTCACTTGCAGCCCTGAAAAGTGCCCAGTCAACCTCAGATTACCTTGGAAGGGCAAGGTATCTCAAAAGTTTGAGCAACAGGTGAAGCTAACTGTTTCACGCTGCTACTAAGCAGTAGTAACATGAATGGTGTTTGCCACTAACAGGATGCTGCTGTCAAGCCAAAAAGACATTCTGCCTGTCACACAAATGAATAATGTGGTATATGAATTTCAGTGCCAGTGCGAAGCTTGATATGTAAGTCATACGTCCTAAAGACTGGTGGATTGTATCAAACAACATGTCCTTGTTGGTGTTCGAAGCAAGCAAGGTACAGACCGTATATTACAAGCCTGTGCTTGCAAAAGTCAAAACATAGTGTCCAATATTAAATGTGATTCTGCAATTGGACAACATTTGGTAAATAATCCTCAGTGTGCTAAGAAATACACTGACAACCAATTTAAGATTGTCAGTTGGGCTCACAGTGTGGCACATTTGCGTGTACTGAAAACTACATATATTAATACACAAGGCCCTGTTCCTTGCAGAAAAAAGTAACATGTACACACATTGCGCCTGTTTCAGCTAAACAAAATAAATGACTGCCATTCGCTAGTTCATTTCCCCAGGGCAATGTCTTGACCAATTAGAGTCAAGCTGCCTGGTTTAAATTTAAAACAATGCTTGGCAGTTAACTGTCAGTCACCATCAACTGGTGTATTCTCATGGCAATGCCTCTACCAATCAGAGTCCATTACCAACCAATCAGCACTCTCTTCTCATATAGTATAAATTATTTGTTTCCCCTGACATTGGTATTTTCTTGCCAATTGTCCTGAAGAGTACAAGACAAAAAGCTTTGTTGAGAAAATGTTTTTTTTTCAGCAATAAACAGACCCTTGTCAATAAGATCATGGAGAAATGGGTGGGAACCAGATTGGAAACACCAATGAAATTCCTGACGGATAGTGGAGGGGAGTTTGCAAATGATGTGTTTTGGGACAGGTGTGAAAATTTGAATATCATAGTCATGCAGACTGCGGCTGAGAGCCCATTCAGCAATGGCTTATGCGAGAGGAATCATGTAGTGATAGATAACATGTTGCATTAGACACTGGCTGAACAAGTGGATTTCAAGTTAAAAATGGCGTTAGCACTGGCTGTGTATGCAAAGAATTCTTTACAAACCATATACCAGTTGGTGTATGGAAGAAATCCAAAGTTGCCTTCCATGCTATCGGATGCTCCCCCTGCTCTTGAAGGAACTGCCATTAGTTGTTTATTCTGCCCTCTTGAATGTCTTGCATGCAGGCAGGAAAGCCTTCACCAAGGTGAAAGTTTCAGAAAGAATTAGGAGAGCATTGTGACACCACATGAGACCGTCTGAGGTAGAATATAGCTCAAGTGAAAATGCCAGGGAAAACTACAGGACTTGAAGGGAAAACTATGATTATTCAACACAAGAATCAAACAATAAAAAGCCCATTCTTCACAGGTAATTGGAATGAATTATGAATTTGCAAACACTGACAGTATGATAGATAACAAAGCACCATTGTGCATCGCATATTCATGAATATGCGATGCACATTCATAAATACTGTGGGGCAGAGCTAGAGGGACAAGATATAATGGATCAGGAGTTAGATATCAGTAGAAAATCTGATTATGATAAACAGGAAGGAGCTATTTTGTCCAGAGGTCATTGCCCAAAGTGGGTTCCTGGGTATCATATCGTCCAGAGGATCAGATAACTGGAGGGACGCAACAATAGTGAGGTGGGCTGGAAAATCTACTGGAAACTATAAGAATTGGCTGAACATCCGAGATGATGGACAAGCAGTGAAGGCCATGGACTGGGAAAATGGATTACGAGAATGGAAAATAAGGAAGTGTAGTCCAAGTTGCTGAACCATTATGACAAATTAACAGAAGCAGGAGTTCCCACGAATGAGAAGTTTGTGCAATGGCTGACAAGGATGAAGCTATATGGGAGGTTAAACAGAGGGAGTTGGACAGTTGGAGGGAGTTTAGTGTGTATTCAGAAATCCCAAATAGAGGTCATTACATACGTGGATCTGCACAGAAAAGTCCCTACTGGATGGCACTTATTAGGCCAAGGCTAGGTTAGTGGGGGGAGTTGAAGAATGCTTAGCAGATAAAGAAATCAAAATAAACTCACCCATAGCAGGGAAGGTAATTTTTGTAAATTTTTTTGGCCCTTTTGGTGACATTTTTCTGGGAGTGTAAGTCAATAGATATAAAAACTCCATTTCTGCCAGAGGACCACCTCCAGAGGGAAGTGTTTCCCAAATCTCCTAAGGAGGCACCAGAGTCGGAGGCAAAACTTTGGAAGTTGAATAAGCACGTCCACGGTTTAAACAATGCTTGTAGAGTGTGGTGCTTACCAGTTCGATCGGTGTTGTTAAAGTTGGGCTGTCTCCAACTGAAAGCAGATCCTGCCATGTCTCACTGGTGCCATGGTGGGTAACTTTTGGGCATCTTCATGATGCATGTTGACAACTTCCCACTGGGTGGCACTAATGAGTTTCAAAACAAAGTTATTGACAGGGTTGGGACAGACTTTGAGATTGGGAGTCAGGCTAATGGGGCCTTTAAATATATGTTGGATTACGAATAAAACAGTAGGAGGTCCGAGGTTACTTTGCACCAGCAATTGTATTTGGAAAGTGTTAGCCCTGTTGCCGTCAGCTGGCCTAGATCCTCACAAAAAGATGCTGATGCTTCTAAGGATGAGACAAGGTTGGGCAATTAAACTGGCTGGGCACATAGATGAGGCTGGGTGTAAGTTCTGATGTTCTTGAACTGAGTATTATAATACCCCAAGGACCAGAATATCTTACCGGCAAACAAAATATCTAAAAAGTTAAAGATGGAGAAATGTGTATTGAAGTTTCCATCTTTGGGCGACCCTAAGAAGATAAAATTGATTGTGCTCAGTGAAGCAAACCTTGTCGATCGGTCTTCAACTGCAGCGGGTTTTAGAATATCCCCTGTGGGTGAAAATGGGAAATGTTGCCCCTTGTCTTGGGAAGCCTAAAGCTGCCTAAGGGGCCTCGGTGAGTTTCTGCAGTGCACCGTCTACAAGATGCACTGCAGAAACTCACCAAGCCTCCTTAGACAGCACCTTCCAAATCACAACCACTACCATCTAGAAGGGCAAAGGGCAGCAGATAGATGGGAACACCACCACCTGGAAGTTCCCCCCCCCCCCCAAGTCACTCAACATCCTGACTTGGAAATATATCACAGTCCCTTCACTGTCGCTGGGTCAAAATCCTGGAACTCCCTCCCTAACAACACTGTGGGTTTACCTACACCACAGGGACTGCAGAAGTTCAAGGAGGCAGCTCACCACCACCTTCTCAAGGGCAATTAGGGATGGGCAATAAATGCTGACCTGGACAGTGATGCCCACATTCTGTATATGAATTTTTAAAAAAAGGTATGTAGTAAAAAACACCCTGGCTGCAGAGAATCTCGCACTGGTAGAGGCAGCTGACATGGCATTCTTTTCATCTAAAACGTTAGGGGAAATACTACATGGAGGAAATGATGATGGAAATGTCCCAATAAAATGTTATATTGACAATCGATCCCTTTGGGTAACGTACACTCCACAAAGAGTGAGAGTGGAAAAGATATTATCAATTACGTATATGCCACAAAGAGTGTGAGGGAAAATAAAATTACCCAAATTGAAACAAATGGTGGAGTGAAAGGAAATCTCTAAGCAGCAGTGGGTTGAAACAAGCCATCAGTTATCAGGCAGTTTCACCAAAAGGAATGTTGGGAGTGCTAAAAGAAGGATAACTTGGGATGTGAGGTTTTTTTTGAAAATGGGTGATTTATTTTTCTGTCTTCAGTTTTTCTTTTCTAAAAAGGAAATGCACTTGTGTTTTTTTTAAGAAAGGGGGAACCTGTTAATGTTGAATTTGTGCTGCAATAAAACGCATGTTTTAAGTTGGTAATTAAGCAAGCTGTCCCCAATTGGCAACAGATTAGGGAATCATTGTAAGAATATATAAACCAGCTCACTCTGGGTGTTTGGAAGGAACTGGGAGAGTCTGCAATTTTACTTTGCTATCTTGGAAATAAACCTGTTTTAAGGTACAGGCTAGCTTCAGACCCATTCTTCCTCAACATACAATTATTGGATTTAACGCCTTCAGCCATTTCTTGATATCATGTGGAGTGAATCGAATTGGCTGAAGACTTGCATCTATGATGCAGGGGTCTTCAGGAGGAGGCCAAGATGAATCATCCACTAGGCACTTCTGGCTGAAGATTGTTGCAAATGCTTCAGCCTTGTCTTTTGCACTGATGTTCTGGGCTCCCCCATCATTGAGGATGGAAATATTTATGGACCTTCCTCCACCAGTGAGTTGTTTAATTGTCCATCAACATTCTTGACTGGATGTGGCAGGACTGCGAAACTTAGATCTGCTTCATTGGTTGTGGGATTGCTTAGTTCTGTCTATTGCATGCCGCTTTTGCTGTTTGGCTTGCAAGTAGCCCTGTGTTGCAGCTTCACCAGATTGACACCTTTTTAAGTATGCCTGGTGCTGCTCCTGGCATACCCGGCGGTACTTTTCATTGAACCAGGATTGATTCCTTGGCTTGATGGTAATGGTAGAGTGGGGGATATGCCAGGCCATGAAATAACAGATTGTGTACAAATACAATTCTGTTGCTGCTGATGGCCCACAGAGCTTTATGGATGCCCAGTT
Source organism: Carcharodon carcharias (assembly GCF_017639515.1). Taxonomy (NCBI): domain Eukaryota; kingdom Metazoa; phylum Chordata; class Chondrichthyes; order Lamniformes; family Lamnidae; genus Carcharodon; species Carcharodon carcharias. The sequence continues at coordinate 27,639,351 of NC_054476.1, forward strand.
TTGAATTGCTAGATCTGCTTGAAATCTATCCCATTTAGCACATGTTGGAGGGTACCCTCAATGTGAAGACAGAACGTTATCTTCAAAAGGACTGTGCGGTGGCCACTCCTACCAATACTGCCATGGATAGATGCATCTGCGATGGGTAGATTGGTGAGGACTAGGTCAATTAGGTTTTTCCTACTTGTTGATTCCATAACCACTTGCTGATGACCCAGCCTAGCAGTTGTGTCCTTTAGGACATCAGTCAGCTTGGTCAGTAGTCGTGCTACCGAGCCACTCTTCGTGGTAGACATTGAAGTCCCCCACCCAGAGTACACTCTGTGCTCTTCCCACCCTCAGTGCCTCCTCCAAGTGTTGTTCAACATGGAAGAGTACTAATTCATCAGCTGAGGGGCATTGGTGGTAACCAGCAGGAGATTTCCTTGCCCTTGTTTGACCTGATGCCATGAGACTTCATGGGGTCTGAAGTCAATGTTGAGAACTCACAGGGCAACTCCTGACTGTGCCACCACCTATGGAACCTAGACAGCTGGCTCAGTCCGTTCATGTTGGTGTTTATCCTCCACATGAACAGTGGTCCTAATTTCATTTGCCCACCTTCTTCCCAGGGCTATTATCCAGCTTTCCTTCAACCACATATCTTAGTTATTCTCAAATATTGACATGGTCACTGCTTCAATAACAAATTAGAATCGTAGGGTGAAATCTTCCATTTTGGGGTCTAAGTTCAGTAGCGGGAAGTGGGATTGATTTCTGCTGTGGGCTTGGACAGCCGACCATGTGCACCGCTATTCAGCTCATTAAATATGTATCCACGAGTAGCTTACCAATTCTAACGGCAGGGGCAGGCAAGAAGTTGCAGGGGTCAAAGGTCCTGGTGCCATATTTAAAGGGCACCCAGACAGGCTGCAGTATCCCTTCCACCTTTGCCCAGCCACTGCTCCACCCATCCCCGTTAACCCTTCCTCCTTTCCTTGGTAACCTTCCATGCAACTTGTACTACCACCATCCAGTCTCGAGCTGAGGCTGCCATTTACAGATGCACCCCAAAGATGTAAAGGTAAACGTTCTAATTTCTCACTGATGGGGATCTTAATTTGGAGGGGGAGCTTAATTCCAGTGAGCTAGTCTTTTAATGAGCATGCATGAGATGCTAACGCATGCAAAAGGAATTCCTGGCATGTTTCTTGGGAAGCTCGACCCACCTTTAAGCTGCCTTTAAAGTCTCCAAGAATGTAATTGCTAAAGTTTGTCCCACTGTCAGGGAACTGATTTTTGGCCTCATGCCAAATTAAGTTCCCCCGCCTGCCAAGACTCCTGCTGCTGGTGGAACTGGAAGATTCTATCCATGGAGTGTGCAGCACAGAAGGAGGCCAATCAGCCCATCGTTTTTGTGCTGGCTCTTTGAGAGAGCTATCCAATTAATCCCATCTCCCTGCCCTTTCCCCACAGCTCTGCAAATTTTTCCACTTCAAGTATTTATCCAACTCTCTCTTGACAGTTACTATCGAATCTGCTTCCACCACTCTTTCTGGCAGTGCATTCCAGATCATAACAGCTCGCTGTGTAACAACATTTCTCATTTTGCCAATCACCTTAAATCTTTGGCTACTAACCATTTTATCACAGTTCTTTCTTATTTATTCTATGAATAGCCAGTGTGATTTTAAAAACCTCTATTAAACCTCGCCTTAACCTTCTCTGTTGTAGAGAGAACAATCCCAGCTTCTCCAGTCTCTGCACATAACTGAATTCCCTCATCCATGGTACTATTCCAGCAAATGTCCCCTGCATCCTCCAAGACCTTTACATTCATCTTAAAGTGTGGTGTCCAGAATTAGACACAATACACCAGCTGGGACCTAACTGATGATTGATAAAGGGTTTGCATAATTTCCTTGTTCGTGCACGCTAACTCTCTGACCTGAATTCTGCCAGGTGGGCTCAGTGAGGACGGTCAGGGAGCCAAACCCCACCCGCAATCGGGTCCGCACCGCGATTTCATGTGGGTGGGCCAACTAAGGCCTGACCACCATGGAACACGAGCGGCAGTGCTGAGCGGGCAGGGGGGAGGAGGAGGGAGAGTGGGCCTGGCATGCGCGTGAAAGAGCGCTTCAATCTTTTTGAGGCAGCTCCATGCCTCAGGGAGATTGAAGCGCTTTTTAAAAAAATGAATAAATACAGTAAAAATTGAATGAAACGTCCCCTCATGCTACTGATATAGGACATATTTTTAATGTCAAAAGAAAGGTTTTATTTAATCAGTATTTGCTTTAGGAAAAAAACAAAAAACTGCTGATGCTGGAAATCCAGAAAACAAAAACAGAATTACCTGGAAAAACTCAGCAGGTCTGGCAGCATCGGCAGAGAAGAAAAGAGTTGACGTTTCGAGTCCTCATGACCCTTCAACAGAACTTCGAAATGTCAACTCTTTTCTTCTCCGCCGATGCTGCCAGACCTGCTGAGTTTTTCCAGGTAATTCTGTTTTTGTTTTTTGGATTTGCTTTAGGAAACCTCATCTTGCTCGTGGATGAGGTTTCCTGAAAAATGTAAAGGCCGCTTGGCCTTTTCGCCTGCCCGCCAACCGTTAGGTTGGACAGGCAGTGTAAATTTCAAGTTAATCAGGTCCTTGATGGCCTTAATAGGCCTTTCAATTATCAGTGGACGCGCAGCTGACTCCAGCGCGCACGGCCGAACAAAATATCGCGCATGTGTGCGATGACATCGGGACACACTGCCGATGTCATCGTGCATCATATTACATTACAGTGTGTCAGGCAGCACCCACACGCCAAAGGTAAAATTCAGGCCTCTGCTTATAGATCCTAGGATCCTGAATGCAATTTTACAAACCTTTGCAACTTGTCCTGTCACCTTCAAAAAACGTGTGTACATACGCCCCCCCCAGGTCTCTCTGTTCTTGCACCCACTTTTAAAATTGTCTCATTTAGTTTATATAATGCCTCTCCTCATTCATCCTCCCAAAATGCATCCTTTCACACTTCTCGGCATTAAATTGTATCTGCCATGTGTCTGTCCTTTTTCACCAGGTCAGCGGGTGCAGAGCTGACTGGGCTGCGCCACCCCCCTTACCTGAAAATGCAAATGATGCGGGGTGACATTGGGAGTTCCACCTGACGTCATTACGCGTCATTTTACACGTTGGTGGGTGGGCCCTGCCCCCGCTCACCGACCGGAAATTTCTTACCTCTGGTTTTTGTTTCTTAGTCAACTTCATCTCCAAGTTGGCACTGCCCCTTTAATTCCATGGGTTTCAAACTTGCTAACAGATCTATCTTGTGGCATTTTGACCAATATCCAGTTTGACAATATCAACCAAACTACCTTCAGCAATCCTCTCTGTTACTTCAGCAAAGAACTAAATCAAGTTAGTCAAGCATGATTTAACTTCAACAAATCTGTGCTGGCTGTCATTTATTACCCCTATTTTTCCAAGTGACAATTAATTTTGTCTCTGCTTATCAGGCAGGATTTTATCGATCGGGCGAACGATAGTGGGAGGAAATGTGTGCTGCTGACATGCATGGTTGGCAGGATTTCCTCTTGAATTTTATGGGTGGCAGCCAGTTAAGATGGCCGGCAGCTCAGCGGTGCCAGCAGGAGTGATGGTCACTGCTGAGGCAGGCAGGGCCCTACAGCCTTCAGTAAATAAGGAAAGGAAATACTTAAAAAGATTGATGGGCCAAGCATTGGAGGGAAAATCCCTCGGTAGAAATTGTTGGGGCCACAGGGCTTCCTTCCCTGCCCAGGGCACCCTCTTTGCTTCATAATGCCTTCCTCATCACCTTCTGGGTGAAAACAAAATCCCCTCTAATCACTCTAAACCTCCTATCTTAAATATATGCCCCTGGTTATGGACCCCTCAGCCAAGGGAAATTGGGCCTTCCCATTCACTCTGTCTCGACCCCTCATAACTTATACAATTCAGTTAGGTCTCCCCTTGACCTCCTCTATTCCAAAGAAAACAACACTCGCCTATCTAATCTTTCCACATAACTAAAATTCTCCAGTCCAGGCAACATGCTCATAAATCTCCTCTGTAACTTTCTTTAGTGTAATTGTATCTTTCATCTACAAACAGCACCTGCAGGACTGAAAAGGACCACTGCAGGACCTAGTGATTGTGAGGAAAATGCATACATAATATTGCCTGTCAAATATTGTTCACCTCTAGCTTTTACAACCAAGAGTGGTAACAATGATTCTGTGAAGTTATCACAGCCTGTCTGATTCTCTAGCAGCTATCACCAATCTGTGCTTGCTTTTGTTTTTGATACCACTACTTTAGAAACAAGCACATTGGTGTTTTTTTAACGTCTGATACTTGCAATTTATTTAAGTTAAGCCGTCAAAAATGATACATAAGAACCATCTTGAAATTGGTGCCATGCTGTCAGTGATTACAGACAGAATTGATTGAATTGTCAAAACACCCTTCCAACGTCCGATGAAGGAAAATAAAATGGCATTTTAGGATAAACCCTCTTGCTGAAGTTAATGAACTGCTGTTGTAATACACTGACAGGGTTTTGAACAGTGGACCGCTTTAAAGTCCTGATAGCAGTTTCCTGTGTGACATGCCATCTGCTAAGGGATGGAGTCTCAACACGCCATTCCTCAAAGCCGTTGTGCAGTAAGCAAATGAAAGATAATGCTTGACAGGAAACCATCCTCATTTCTGTGAGATACACAGTCAGGTCCCCCAGGAAAGGCCATAGCATGACAGGAAGAGATAATGTTTGATTTAACACTGCAGGATTTTTGCAAGTCAATACCAACAAAGGCTGCTGCTGAAGTATGCTTCGTGGTCTTGTGTGCGTTTCATATTCTACCCCAGGGTTTCCAAACTGAGAAACGACAAGAAGAGAGAAAAGCAAATGTTATTGTCTATTCTTAACTTTCAAAATCTTTTGAAATGCAAAGTTAGAAAGGCTGTCTCTCACTGACAAATCTTCATTTTCCCAATGGCTTTTACAATTAATATACTATTGTATTAATTTTTGTGGAAGTTGATGGGTCCATTCAATACTGTCCTGCTTGTTTGTGGGCTTTGAGATAAAGGTAAATACTATTTGATTAAACTGTAGCAGGCCTATAGTACCCTGAGTCTTACAAAGCTTAGCTATTGAAAATAAGTGAACACTCGACCCCAAACTTTCTATCCATCACCAAGAATGCTTGTTTCCACCTCCCCAACACTGCCCCATCTCCAGCCCAACTAAAAATCTCTCTGCTGCTGAAATCCTAATATGTGCCTGTGTCACTTTTAGATTTAATCAATCAGATTTTCCTCTTCTGAGGAAACATTATCTGAGCTGGTCACCAAATTCCCACGGATCATTCAAAATGCTTTCTGAAAATCCTATTCATCATTAATTTTACCCTCCATAACTAAAATTTCTCATGTATGAAATTGCACAAAATACATTATAAAAATATATGTCCCAAAATTAGGATTACATTTAGTCAAACATTTGTTGTTTGTATCTGTTGTTGCTTTTATTTAATTAACTACAATTACAAAAATCTTGATTGGACTTGATATATTCTTCCAGATCTGGAACAATCTAATCTTAGTTAGGATTGTGCACCAGAGGAATGCACTGTCTCTCTAATTTCCTAGGATGTATCAGTGCGGGCCAGTCAGTTGCAATGATGGAATATTGTTATTTAGCATCTAGCACTTTATACTAAGTAGGTTTTCCCGCAAATAACTTTGAAAGTGTAGTAGTTATGTTTTTATTTAGTGTATAATGTATCTTTAAGAATAATACCTGTTAAAGAAGATCACATGATCTGTAGTAACCAATAGGAGTTAGTACGGGCTACCTCAGCAATCAGTGTAGAGATAGAGTTGGAGTTGAAAGCACACGTGTTGTTGCTGCTGAGTATATTGTAAATTAACTTAAAGTTTCCACCCAAGGAGTGTCAGTAAATCAACTCTATCATTAATAGTACAACTCGGCCACCCTACAACAGAAAGTTTAACTGAGGCAAAAGTATATAATTTATAATATAAAACAAAAGCAGAAAATGCTGGAATACTCAGGTCAGGCAGCACCCTGTGGAGAGAAAGAGTTAACAGGGTGAAATGGTCTCAGATTTGCACAAAGTGAGGAAGCCGGTGGGAAAAAAAGTCATTTTACCCATCGGCCGCACTGTTGGGTTTTCGCACAATATCCTCCTATTCTGGCCTCATTAAGTTATTCAGCCACAGGAAACACTCCGTCTCGCTAGCAGGCGGCCTCCGATTTGTCCGCCACGCCATTACATCACCACTTCCTCACGCTAGCCGGCATTTTTAAACTGCAGCCACATGCACACTTCTCAATGCTTGCAGCCCAGGACTGCTCCGATGAAGACACAGTCCCAAATGCCAAGCAGAGTGCAGCCCCCCAATTCAGTGATGCATTCCATTGACACCTTCTGGACATTGTGGAGGCCCGCTGTGATGTCCTCTACCCCTGCTCTGGCACAGGAGACTCATGAGTCTCACCATTCTGGCTTGGGAGGCAGTGGCAGAGGTGGTCAGTGCCAATGCTGCACACAAGAGGTTGGCCATCCAGTGCTGAAAATGGATAAATGATCTCATCTGTGCCAGCAGGGTAAGACAACCATCTCATCACTCAATAATCACACACTCACAAGGCCGTACACACACATTCACTGGCATCTCACTCACTGCCAGGTCAAGGGACATCATCATTCACTCTCTCTCTCACACACCCTCACATCTTCATCTGGCCTCATCTCCTCTGGAGACTGCCTCCTCAGACCTCACCCTCTTGAAGCCACGTGCACAGATCAACATGTGCCCCCACACACACTCTGGGATACCCTCCTTCCCCAGTACAGCCCTCACCCCGCAGCCTCTTCCCTTGCCTGAGACCACTTATACCTCTTCCCCAAGCAAGCCCTAGCCGTCCAGCCATTGAAAAGCCTCCTCCCACCAGCCTTACAGATGGTCTGCTTGGTGGAGACCTGCCCATGAGCCCCCATAAAAGTGGCAGTGCTGCCTGCGAAGCCTGGCACTGATGACTGCCCGACACAGTGCTGCCCGAAGCAAGGTAGGCAAACAAACCTCGAAGTCCCGAATGAAGTACAGCTCGCCAGGGACATGTCGCTATGTACAGTTGTGAAACATGTCAGCATGCCTGGATGATCTAGCATGGGGGGATGATTCCAGCAAGCAGAGCTTACTATGAGATGCTGAAGTATTGAAATTAGCTTCCTGACGTGTGGTGACAGGAATCGCAGCCCACCATTGACAGGTGGTGTGGACGGTCATAAACTGGTTTCGCGATGGCATGAAACTGATTTTTGGCCTTCTTGCCATATCGTTTCCACCACCCACCCCACCCCCTCAAATCCACCCACCATGACATCTGATGCCAGTGGGGCCGGAAAATTCCAGTCAACAGTTCAAGCTGATGACCTTCCGGCATCCGCAGTATTTTGCTTTAGTGTTATGAGACAAAAGTATTTTATGGATGTTTGTATGAATGAGAGAGAAGTGAGAAAAACTATACTAATTGCATAGCTTTTGTTCCGTGATCATTAAATTTCATTAAATGTATTGGACTTCGAGGGAAGGGGGAGAGGAGAAGTGAGGAGGATGCAGGATAAAGGAGGTGAGAGAGAGGCATGATGAGCAAGTATTTATTATGCTAGCACTCAATTTTCAAAAGAAAGTTAACTTTCAAAGCAAACTAATTATCCCACTTGGATTGTGTTGACAGTTAGAAAAGGTTAACACTGATTATTGCTTACATCTGTGGCATGTAGGAAGAGAAAGAAAGGGAGATAAACTCACCCAGTGAAGAGATGGAGTAATTTGTATCTCTACTGGTGCAGCTATTTTTAATTTATCAATTTCATAAAAATAAATGGCAAGTTTCGAAAAGCAGAAAACATCTTTCATTCACTAACCTTTAAGGTATCAGGCTATCTCATCTTAGCTTCACCACTTCCCACTTCAATGTTAAGGGGTTTCTGAACCTTAAATTAATCTCATGGAGGAGATTTGTGATATCAAAGTTACAATTACTGAGTGGCAGGCTGGCAAATTCAGAACTTAACTATTCAAGACAAAATTGATGCCCAAGTCTGCATTAGAAAAAATGTAAGCATAACTTAGTAAGTCTAAAATGGAACTTAGAAATCAAGGACACCCCATGAGATTCAGTGAATGAAAGCAGAGAGCAGGCTGTGTGTCATGATTCAAAGAAATACCATACTGGGAACAACAGTAAAAAAACACTACAAATGTGCCTTCAGAAACTCATACACTGTCAGGCAGCGCATTGGGGCAGTTACCTGGATAGCAGGAGGGCGGTGTGGCATAACATGCAGAATAACATTTAATGGGCCAGACTTTTCTGAAAGGCTAGTAGTGTCTGAACTGCACTCATTATTAAGGCACCAATCATTCAGCAACTTATGGAGAGGAAAAAATACCCGCGAATTGCGAATCACCACAAGTTGCAGAGGATGGCAACTTACCCTTCATCTCCCTGTGATCTTCATGAAGTTGTTGCATTCACATGTTAATTATCCATTAAACTTGCTACAGAAATTTAAGTCTGGTAATTAATAGCATAGGTACCCTTTTAATATGATAATTGTTAACTTCTCTCACCCAGAAAGTAAAGCACTAGAATTATATCTGTCAATTCTTTAATTTTAGCATTTTATCTTACTTTTCATTTCCGTCTATTTTTCCCACTCCCTCTGTCTCTCTTAATCCAATCTTTTTTCCCCTTTAATTATTTCTCTTTCTGCAGTTAATTTGCTATTGATTTCACCCTCCTTCTCAGTCTTTCCTCTATTTATTCCTAAAGCCTTTAATCTAATTTGCTAATGAACTAGACTGCTGCTCCCATCATTCACTATGGTACCAGATGCCCTATTGCCCCTTTCCATTCCATTATCAGCTTGCCCTTCCAGCAACTCATGGGGCAAGAAATGCACAAACAAGTCTAACTAAAGGGGCAACCTGTGAATTCTACTGCTCCAGCAACATTTGGCCCTACTAATAGTTCCTTAAACCAATGTAATGCTCCATTTGCTTTGCTCTTGAGGTTTTCTGCTCCCATTTATTGCAACTCTGCATCTTGATAATTTTAAAAAGCTTTGCCAATTTGCAATTACACCATTCTCTCTGCAGGGGAACTTTCCCATTAATGATCATTAAAATTCAAAACAGCTTCTTCAATCAAATTTTTTTTTGTTGATTATTGGCTGCATCATTATAAATTCCGAGCTACAAGTCAAAATTGAGGCAAATTGACAAGGTATTTGTGATGCTTAAATTTAACCCTCCCCAAAAAGAGATTTTGGGAAAACAGGATATCATTTGAAAGGAAATTTACTGCCAACTTTGGTCAGAAGAGTTTTGTGACATTCAGACTGCTCAGCACTGTCATTGTTATATTTGGGAGTGCAAAACTGCCTATCTTGTTTTGATATTTACGAAGATAATTTTATTGGAACTCAGGAAACCCATGGAATCAGGTGAAATAAAAACAGGAAATGCTAGAAAACCTCGATAGGCCTTGCAGCATCTGTGGAGAAAGAAATAAAATTAAACTTTTGGGTCCAATATGACCCTTCTTCAGAATTGGAGACAGGTAGAAATGTGATATATAAGAACCTCCGAATAAAAACTATATATCATTTTCACAATCTGTCCTCTGAGCTGGGTGTAAAAGATCCCATGGCACTGTTTCGAAGAAGAGCAGAGGAGTTCTCCCCAGACTCCTGGCCAAGATCTATCCCTTGACCAACATTACTGAAATACAGTTTAAATGGAATTTATCTCATTGCTGTTTGAGGGAGTTTGCTGCACACAAAATGGCTGCTGTGTTTGTTACACAACAACAGGGGCTGTATCTTTTGGCTGTAAAGTGCTTTTGGATGTTCTGAGGTTGTAAGTGTTGCTACATAAATACAACTCCTTTCTTTTTTTCCCACAGGAAATGGATCATGAGGAACATATGCCCCTGAGTAATGTGACTACCCAAACAGTGACATTTTTATTTTAGATGTCCAATGGAGAGAAGGCAAAGAATGGAAGGTGTTAGGGTCAAACGAAGAGGGATACCAAAGAAAGAAAGTCGGTGCTTCTCATGAGAACAGGACATCTCAAAGTGCCTTGCGGCCAATGAAATACTTTAGAAGTGTGGTCACTATTGTACTATTGTACTGGTCAATACTTATCTCTCAGCCAACATCACAAAAACAGATTATCACATTGTTGTTTGTGGGAGCTCGCTGTGTGAAAATTGGCTGCTATGTTTCCCACAAACAACAATGTGATAATCTGTTTTTGTGATGTTGGCTGAGAGATAAATATTGACCAGGGCACCAGGGATATCTTCCTGCTCTTCTTCAAATTTTGCCATGGGATCTTTTGCATCCGTGTAAGGCCCTCAATTTGACATCTCATCCAAAAGACAACAGTGCAGCACTCCCTCAGCACTGCACTGGAGTGTTAGCATTAAATTTTGTGCTCAACTCTTGTAATAGTACTAATGGAGTCCAGGGAAGAGATTGTCCACCTGCACTCCACTGAGGAATGACATTCAGCACTGAAAGAGAATAAGCAACAAGTGATAAGTTTTACGCTGTTTTAAAAGGGGAGGGGGGTACTTGGAGCAAAATAAGCCAGGAATAGGATGGAGGCAGGAGAGATTAGATGATAGCCATACAATCCAACAGCTTCATGCTCATTTTTAGATCCACCGGCTTCTTATTCCCAGTTTAAAACAAATTCAAATTCTCAAATGTAGGCTCCGCAGTCTTAAATTGAAAATTTATAAATATATTGAAGCTAGGAGATTTGAAAGCAATTTCAGTGGAAGTTCAGCAGACAACCTCAGATCATCTCTACCATAAAATCAAGTCATACCAGCTACCTTCATTCATTTCACATTAAAGGTGCAACCAGACCCTTAAACTCAGCAAACTGTATGATTTGCTGCATCTGCACATAGCTCCTTTCTTTTAAAATTAGATGTGAGAATAACATAAAATTGGAGGCAATAGCCCCAGGCCAGAACATAATCAGATAGAAAAGTACCAATTAGTTTTCTTTTCATCACTTACAACTATCCTGTTAGAATAGATTTTGGATACCTTGTAGGCTTTGAGCATTTTTAATCAGAACATTCTTCTAATTTAGACATTTTCTTTTTACTGCATGTTTCTTGATTCCAGTCTCCTGTTCAATAACCCTAGTACACCCTCTGTTTTCTGATTCTCAGTCTCTTGTTCAATAGTCCTATTACACTCTATTAGTCGATTCCAGTCTTCTGTTCAATAACCTTATTATGTCCTGCATTCTTTGTTTCTCAGTCTCTTTCATTCAATGCTGCGACAGGCCAGTAATATTGGAGATGAATGTGACAAGTAACCTGATTCCCTTTTGTCCCTTCCCCAACCTACCTGAACCATCCCTGTACATTAGGGGAACCAGTAACCAGGGAACTTACGTAGGTCAGCTCACAATGGCAGATTGAAACACTTCCATAAACGTTAGACCCAACAATGTTTGGGAAGAGTGAAGCAAGTGATTTGAGGGTGATGCCCATGACAGTGTGCGACAATTCAATCCATCATGTGCTTATTTTCTCACTTAGCACCCACTCAGCATAGTGAAGGTCATGGTGACAACATCTATCAAATGCCTATCCATTGGCAAGTTATATCAGTGCTGTGTTGTGATTCTCTGGCACTGTTATGGCACAGAAATAATGTATTTCAGATAAAAAGGGAATTAGGTAAATACTTGAAAAGGAAAATATTTTCAGGGTTATAGTGAAAAAAACAGGGAAATGGCATAATTCAGGCAGCTTTCAAAGACGAATGAATTGACAAATGGCCTCTGGCGATGCTGTATTGTTTCTATGAAGTGTTACAAAGGATAAGATCAAAAGTTCTAGAATTCATATTGATCAGTAATATTTTTACTAAAGTGCAGCATTACAAATATATCAGTTCAGATTATTTGCCTTATAACCATTAAGTTGCCTAATCTGTTCTTAGGACCATTTTATGTTAATTAAGATGAGGGGTATTAATACTGGGGAGTGAAACACCTTCCTGTTTCTCATACCCAGTATTAGCACCAATCCTTTGCAAGCGTGGTCTGGGGATGCAGAATTAATATTCCTTGGCTCTTCTGCAACAATATTTCCCAACAACAACCTTAAAATAATGCCCCTCATATTGCACCGGGCACCCTTACAGCCCCTTGTGCCACCCCTCCTCAAGATATATTGCACATTTTGTCTTAAGTTACAAGCTGTGGATCCACATTGTCAGTTGTTGACATAATGGACTGCCCAAAATTATATTTTACCAACACCAACAGACATTGAAACCTTTGATCCCCATCCAGGCTGGAGTTGAACCAAGAGTTAAAAGGACTGTATGCTTACTAATCATACTACCCAGTCCTTTCATTATGTTATGTTACAAAATTAAGCTTAAATGACACTGCTTATATGCCTTAATAAATAATTGAAATTGGACTAGTACACTTTCTCAAGATTTTCAAACTAGACGTCTGTTATTTAACAGAAAATAAACATCTTGCACTTACATTGCACTAATGAAGTATTTTTGAAGTGTAGCCACTGTTGCAATATAGGAAATGCAATTTGTGCACAGCAAGGCCACACTAAAGGCAATGTGATAGTAACTAGATAATCTGTTTCATTTGAAGCTAAATATTATACAGGACGAGGGAGAACTTCCCTGCTCTTCTTAGAAATAGTGGCATGGATTCATGGTTATTATGTTCTACTATGGGGTCGCTGTGCTTTCGAACCGGTTGTACACTTATGTGTCGGCAGGTGAGTCGATTACAATATACTGCAGACACAGAGACCAATACGAAATGAAGCACATGCTATTTATTTACATGGACAACAGAGCACCAACATGAAGTGTACTTCCCCAACCAGACCTTACTCTAGACAAACATTAACATGTAGCCTGCACTACACAGCTATTGAGTGTTACAGTCATGTGGTCAATCTGCTCACATTCTCTTAAAGGTGTATTACACCTTAGATTACCACATCCCTCCCCTATACTTGAAAGTACATTTTACAATACATTAACTATTTACAAAAATGAACAATTTACAAATTCAGTCTCTCAGGCGGCTTTTTCAAACATGTCAACTGTCGTAGTTCTATAACTTCAGATGGTTTATCTGAGGCCTCCCTCTCAGGAGTTAGCTGTCCACTAGACTCCCCAATAGGAACCTGTAAGTTTGCCTCTTTGACTCTCTCAGGCTCAATGGGTCCTACAGGTACTTGCAAAGCAAGAGGAGTTCCTTCTACCTATATGGTGTAGACTCCAACAGGAATGTTTGGTGCACCTTTTCTTGTGGATCTGTTTCTCTTTTCCTGAGGTGATCTACATGTCTTCTCATTGTCTGGCCTTCTATCGATATATAATAGGACAGGAGTCCTGTCAATGCACTGACTTCACCTGATAACCATTTGGGCCCATCTCCAAAGTTCTTTGCAAAACTGCTTCTCCTGCAGTGAAGTTTCTTTCACGACTGTGGTAATTGTGTTAATTTTTCTGAGCCTCCTGACTTCTCTCTACCCTCCCCCCCGAAATTTGGCCTTATGAAACTTAACTGTGTCCCGGGACGTCTCTTCATTAAAAACTCTGCAAGGGCAATACCGGTGGTTGAATGTGGTGTAGTCCTATAGCTGAGCAGGAAACGTGATAAATTTGTTGCTGTAGAGACCCCTCTAGCTTTTTCATTCTGGCCTTGAAGATCTGGACTGCCCTCTTGGCCAACCCATTGGATGCAGAGTGGTATGGCGAGGTCTTAACGTGTGTTATGTCATTGAGACTTGTAAATCTTTGGAATTCCTCGCTGGTGGATGCCATTCTATTAACAGACTGTTTTATCTCTGGTAAACAGTGTATGACAAAACTCTGACACAATCTGTCTATGGTGGCGGCAGATGTGGGTGATCTCACCTCATATACATCCATCCATTCGGAATGAGCATCTGTAAGTAAGAGGAACATTGTGCCCAAAAAAGGACCCCACATAGAGTGGAGGCAGACCCATGGCCTCCCTGGCCATTCCCAGTGATGCAATGGAGCCAGGGAGGCAATTTCTGCACCTTTTGGCGCTGCATGCAGCTCTTGACCATGTTATCGATCTCAGTGTCCATCCCTGGACATCATAAGTATCTGTGCATCAACATTTTCATTCTGGAAATGCCAGGGTGAGCACTATGTAATTCAATCAATAATGGTTGGCTTCCTGTGGGAGACACAATGACTCTCGCTCCCCCACAGTAAGATGCCATCCTGGCAGGTAAGCTCGATCTCCTGTCAAAATAGGGCTTCATTTTGTCTGGCTTTGGCCCAATGACCATCCCTGCAAGACTTGTTCCCTGACATGAGACAAAACTGGATCGCAGTCTGTCCATTCTCTGATCTGTTTGGCATTCACTGGTGCTGAATCCAGAAAGTTTAATAACAAGGCAAGTTCTTCAGGGATGGAGACGTTCACATTGCTGTCCTTTAGAGGTAATCAGCTCAGTGCATCGGCATTTGCAACCTGGTTTCCTGGCCGGTGGGATAAAAGTATATTTGTAAGCAGCTAGAATTAGTGCCCACCTTTGGTTATGTGCTGAGGCTATTGGGGGTATTGCCTTACTTTCCCCAAACAAGCTTAATAGTGGCTTGTGGCCAAATGTAACGTTGAAGTGGTGACCATTGATGTATTGGTGGAACTTCTTAACGCCAAATTCAATGGGTAAGCCTTCTTTCTCTATTTGTGAATATCTTCATTCTGCCACACAGAGTGTTCTTGAGACGTAGCCAATGGGCTGTTCGGAGCCATCCGCCATCCAGTGGGAGAGTATTGCCCCCACTCCGTAAGGGGATGCATCGCAGGTTAAAATCAATTGTTTCGTTGGGTTGAAATATACCAACAGGGCCAATGAATGTAGTAACTGCTTTACTGCCATAAAAGCCTGTTGTTGTGGAGCTTGTCAAGTCCACCTGTGGTTTTTCTTGAGTAACCCATATAATGGAGCCAGTACTGTTGTCAAATTTGGAAGAAAATGACCATAGTAGTTAATCATTCCCAAGAAGGACTTGAGTTCTGTGGCATATTTTGGGGCTGGCGCCTCACAAATAGCTCTCACCTTGTCTTCTATTGGGTGAAGGCCCTGTGAGTCGACCTATGACCCAGGTAAGTCACTTTTGCTTGGAAGGTACATTTTTCCCTTTTCAAGTGTACTCCAGCTTGTGAGAAACGCTTCAATACCTCATCCAAGTTAGCCAGGTGTTCTTCATCAGCTAGTCCTGTTATTAGGACTTCATTGAGATAAAACACCACATGGGGTAGACCTTGGAGTAAATTTTCCATAGTCCGTTGGAAAATGCCACAAGCCGATGAGACTCCGAAGGGTAACTTGGTATACTGGTATAACCCCCTATGTGTGTCGATAGTCACAAAATCCCGAGATGCCTTTTCTAGTTCAACTTGCTGGTAAGTGTGGCTCATGTTGAGTCTCATATGTGCAGTTCCCCCTGCCAGCTCGGAGTACAATTCACCAATTTTTGGTATAGTGTGCCTGTCAAGTCTGACCACTTTGTTAACGGTCAACTTGTAGTCCCCGCATATTTGCACACTCTGGTGAGGGTTTAGTATTGGAACTAGAGGTGCTGTCCATTTGGAAAACTGTACAGCTTATAAGACTCCCAACCTTTCCAGCCTGTCCAATTCAATGGGGAGAATTTTTTCCCCTTGGGGGGGCGGGGGGGGGGGGTGTTGGGCAGAAGCAGGCACAGGTGGGCACGCAGCCGATCTTCGCCCACCAATTTACGAGTGCAGGCCAATTAAGGTCGGCCCAGCGCGACCCCCTCCCGGAAGCACCGAGCGGTCCCTGTGTGGGTTGGGCGGGTGGGGGGGGGTGGGGTGGGGGGGGGTCGGTGGTTGCCTGAATCGGGGCCGGCGCTCCTTCATGCATGTGTGTGAAAGAGCACCGAAATCTCCCTCAGGCACAGAGCTGCCTCAGGGAAATTAGTTTAAGTTCAAAAAAATTTAATAAAGGGAAAAAAAAAAATTTAAGACACGCCCCCTCATGTGAAACTGTCACATGAGCTGGGACATGTCTATTATTTTTATTAAAAATTTTTAAAAGACTTTAAAAACCTTCATGAAACCTCATCCCATCCGTGGATGAGGTTCCATGAAAAATGCGAAGGCCGCCTGGGCTCTTCACCTGCCCCCCGCCAACCTTAGGGTTGGTCGGGCAGCTCAGTTTATTGCTTTAATTGATAGTTAACTGGCCTTAATAAGCCTTTGATAGTTCAGCGGGCACACAGCCGAGTCGGGTGCGCATCCGCTGAACTGAAAATCTGAATGATGTGCGGTGATGTCGGGATGCACATCCCCACTCGCCGAGCCTAAGATTCTGCCCAATATCCACCTTTTCTCTTAATGCATTGGGGACTGGCCAGGCCTTCACATATCTGGGGGTTGCTCCAGAGCCCACGTGAATTCTAGCTTGCAGCCCCTGAATCTTCCTGAGCTCTTCCCTGAACACAGAGGAATATTTCTGTAATAATTTTTGCAGATCTTTCATTCTGATTTGAAAAATCTCAGTCCACTCAAATATTATTTCCTTAAGCCAGTTCCAACCAAGTAGAGTTGGACCCTCCCCTGCTGCCACTATCAGGGGTAGGTTAGCAGACGGAACCATATTGCACTGGAACCTTGCATATACCTTTCAGCCGTATGTTTTCGCCAGTATATGTCTTTAGTTTGGCGTCAGAGTTCTCCAAGTTTAGTGAATGGCCTCCTCCATTCAAATATTTAAATGTATGTTCCCCTATGACAGTTGTGGATGTGCCTGTATCCACCTCCATTTGAATGCATTTTCTGTTGACTTCTACAGTCATGTAGATCGGCTCTGTTTTACCCATTTACAAGTTGTGTAGCGAGTAAATATCTGACTGTTTCTTCCGGCTCCTCCATTATATAAATTTTACAGTTTTTGCCTTTTTGTTTGAAGTTTTGCCTCAATTTTTCTTTACAATATCGCATAATGTGTCCATTGCGATGGCAGTAGAAATACTGGGTTCTTTTAAATTGTCGTTAGTTTGTAGGCTGTCTGGTTCCCAATTCTGTTTTAATCAATGTGGTTTTTAATCCATTGAGCCATTACTTTTTGCTGGTCTGTTAATGGCGGCTGTTTCCTGCCTTTCCACGGGGCCCTGCGCTTCTGCGCCATTTCTAGCCGGTGCCCCCTTCCCAACATAAAGAATGGCACCATTTTCTGCTTCCTTGGTTGCTTCTGAATCCCTGACTGCATCTCCATTGCGAGCACCAACTCCAGCACCTTGCTGAAGTCTAAATTTGTTTCTGACAACAACCTTTTTTGAATGGCGTCTTCATTAATCCCACATATTAATCGGTCTTTTAACCATGTTGTTAATCAACGTCCCGAACTCACAGCACTCTGTCAGTTGTTTTAAGGCTGCTACATAGCAAGTGACTGTCTCTCCAGAGGCGCGACACCTCGAATTGAACTTAAAACGGTGCATTGTTGCCGAGGGTTTCGGCTGAAAGTGGCTTTTCACAAGATTCACCAACTCATCAAAGCTCTTGGAATCTGGGGCATTAGGTGCCGTTAGACTACGAATTAAGCCGTATGTTTTACTGCCACATGTCGATAAGAGAACTACTCGCCTCTTCTCCTCCCCCGGTATGTCATTGGCCAAAAAGAAGAATGTGAGGCATTCAATATGATGTGACCAAACGGTTTGATGCCAAATTGTGGCATACTGGCGGGCGGTAACTTCAATGGCTATGGTGAGGGCTGTACTTACAATTGGCCTGCAGGGCACGGCTGATTCACTTCAGTTGAGATTTTACAGCTTTCCTTGGTGTTGTTGTCTGGTCATGTTTTAGCCTCATTGCCAGTTGTTATGTTCTACTTTGGGGTTGCTTTGTTCGCGAACCAGTTGCACACTTATCTGTCGGCGGGTGAGTTGATTACAATACACTGCAGCCGCAGAGACCAATATGAAATGAAGCACATGCTATTTATTTACATAGACAACAGAGCATTAATATGATGTGTGCTTCACTGACCAGACCCTACTCTAGACCAACATAAACATGGTAGCCCGTGCTATACAGCTATTGGGTCTTACAGTCAC
Organism: Carcharodon carcharias; assembly: GCF_017639515.1. Classification (NCBI taxonomy): domain Eukaryota; kingdom Metazoa; phylum Chordata; class Chondrichthyes; order Lamniformes; family Lamnidae; genus Carcharodon; species Carcharodon carcharias. Next base: position 27,657,594 of record NC_054476.1, read on the forward strand.
ATGGTCAATCTGCTCACATTCTCTTCAAGGTGTATTACACCTCAGATTACCACAATGGTAGACTAGTTATCTAAAAGGTGGCATATCTCACAGTGCAGCATTCCCTCGGTACTAGGCTGGGCTGTTGGATTTTGTGCTCACCTTTCTGAAGTGGGGTTAGGAACCCACATCCTGTTGCCTTAGAGGTGAGAGACTGAGCCATGACAGACACCTGGCGGTGATGTAATGATGTCACCAGATGACGTCATTACATCGCCATGTGATCAGATCAAAATGAATTCAAATCTCCGTGACACAAACTTTAAAAAAAAATTCAGTCCTTTGAACAATAGCCAGGTTGTGAGCAACACCCCCTCGGATTTTTTTTTGGAGTGCGTGATTTTATTTCCATGCACAGCCCCTTTAAATGCTTTCACATGGCCACATACACGCAGTAACTTAAAGACGCCAACCTATGCACGGTCTGTGCAGGAATTATGGGTTGCTGCACAGCCTCACAGCTTAGAGGGAACATTGGTTGTGAGCCATCTGTTTATTCATTTAATCTGTTCATCCAGACAATATTTTTTAAGATGTTAAACCAAGCCTTGGATAATCTAACCCAAGAAGCTGTTTGTTTGCTTCAAATTGAATCACCAAATTGCTCTTAAAAACTAATTTTTTTTTAAGGGCAGTGCCAACAAGCTAAGATTTAGTTCACTTGAAGGAGCTGATTCAGCCTGAAAATTGATGCATTAAGTCTGCATCACAGTGGAAAGTGCCTCAAGTCATTCATTAGCTACACACTGACAGACAGCTGTTTAACCTTATTGTCTTAATTCCCAGGTGAAACACTATAATGTTGAAGACCTGCACTGAGCTTGGAACAGCTATCTTAAGGATTAGCTTTCACTTGTATTCTGTTATTGAGTTTTATAATGAAACACGTCTTCAATTTACGAATATCCACTGCAATGAATGCTTTAGCTACGAGATCAGATTTTCAAGCAACACTGGGTGCTTTCTTGATATAATTGAGTAGGGACATGGGGAGAGTAAACAATAACATTAAGACTAAACAGACTGGGGCTCTTTTCTCTCAGAAAGTGAAGGCTGTCTCTCTGCAATTACTTTCTCTTGCTCATTGCTGTGTCTTCTTACAAGACCTCATTTCACCCATGCCTGTTTCTGACAGTCTAGCCTTCCCCCCGCATGCTGTCTGCACCGTTTTAACATCCTCTTGCACACTTTCTATTGTTGTTGTTCACTTGCAACTTCTTAATTTAACTTGATGGAGGCACAGGAGAAGTTGCAAAAAAAAGAGTGACAAGGATGTCACTAGAACTGGGGGTGGTTGATGATTGGGAAAGACTAAACAGGCTAGTGGTCTTTTTAGTAGCAGAGAAGGCTGAGGGGTGATGGAGGTCTTTAAAATTATGATGTGGGTGGACTTAGGGCTGGATTTGATGGCCCCTTCACCTCACCGGCATATTTGAAAGCAAAGAGGCTCACAAAATTAAGTGGGTGGCCTTCCTGCCCACCCCTGACCTGTCTCCCATAGTACAGTGGGCAGAAAGGGTGTCAGACAGCCATCCTGGCCTTAAGCCTATTGAGGGCCTTAAGCAGCCAATTAATGGCCACTTATGGGCCTCATTCCATGCCCGCCACTTTCTTACATGCAGCAGGCAAGGTGGGTAACCAAGCAGCTTTCATTGCACGGGCTGCTATCGGGCAGGAGGTGGTGGTGGTGGTGGGGGGGGGGGGGGGGGGAGTGGGTGTGGGATGGTATCTCCTTTGGGCGGTCCCCATGTGGCCGTAGAGGGAAAGCCGACCTGCTGGGTTAAATGCCCAATGCCAACATGGTGCTCACCCTGCCAGAGCGCAACAAATTGTTGAAGCGCTTGCGACACTGGATCCAGGTGCATTGCATCACATCGCGGGAGCTCACCACCTCCTCCCAGGCATGTTTCGTCATGTGGGGGGGCCTCCTCCTCCCATCCTGGGGAACCAGCACCTCCAGCAATGCTGCCACCTCCTGGAGGAGGGCAGCAAGGCAATCATCAGAAAAACGAGGGGCTCATTGCCCCCACCCCCCCCCCACCCCACCCCCGCTGGCCTACCCTGCAGCCTGGTCTGCTCACCCGAACCCCTCTGCTGCAGCCTGGAACTGGCCATTGTGAGCAACCCGGCCTTCTTTTAAACAGACTGCCGGGTCTCCATTGGAGCCGGCGGTCTGTGCACACCCGCCACCACCCTCACACTCCCGCTATCCTCAGGAATTGGCAAAGATGCTGGGTGGGCCTTAATTGGCCGGCCCTCGCAAAATGGCAGCACAGATCCAATCGCGGGCGGCGATCGGGGCCACACCCACTCCCGCTCCACCTCCCCTGCCAAATGGAAAATCCTGGCCAAAGTGTGTAAATTTGAAACAAACTTTGGTTTGAGGGTGCAGACACATTTGGGTAAAATCTATAACTACTGCCTGGGCAACATGTCGGAGGACGGTTAATAGGGTTGCACATGGCTTTAAAAAGAATCTCTGCCGTTCTGGTGACTCACAAACAGCCAACAGTCCAGCGCTGATGCCTAGCAACTGTGGGTGAGAGGCCAAAATGGAACTGTCATTAACTTTTACACAGGCTACAAAAGAACCATATAAGAATGGGCCAATGTGGCAGATCCAGCATTGTGGTTATAGAGAGCCCATCAAAGCAAAGCCTAGAAGACCCATTTCACAATCTCAGGATGCCCCAAAGCACCTTACAGCCATTTCAATCCTTTTAAAATGTAATTGCTGTCGTAACCTGGGAAATGCATGCGGTGAATGAAGAATTATCATGAATGTATCCTTGGCACCTTCCTATTTCTCATCTCTATTCTGTCCCTTGGTAACTTTATCCAAAAATGCAGCATCATTTTTGACATGCCATCACCCAGCTCTAATTCACCTCCACCGTTCTCGACCCCTCCCACTGTCTCTAGATATTCAGCACTGCTTGTCCGGCATCCAGTATTGGATATGAAATGTCCTCCAATTAAATGTTGGGAAAGTGGAAGCTGTTGTCTTTGTTTTTCGCTACGAATCTGTTCCCTACCCACTATCCTGGCAACTGACTCTTGGTGTTGGACTAGATCCTGAGGTGAGCTTCCAACCACATATCCACGCCATCACTGAGACCACCTATTTCCACCTGCGTAACATCAGCTGACTCCATCCCTACCTCAACTCAACTGCTACTTAAACCCTCATCCGTGCTTTTATTACCTTCAGACTTGACAACTCCAAGTCCCTCCAAGGCCTTGAAACCTATCTCCCTCAAGCTTTTTACCTATGTAACCCCCTAAAGGCCTACAACCTTCCAGGAAACCTGAGTTCTTCCAAATCTTGTTGCTTGAACATCCTGGATTTTAATGACTCCACACTGGTGGCCTTGCTTCCAGCTGCCTAGGCCCTAAGCTCTGGAAGTTCCTCCTTAAACCTCTCCCACTCTTTCTTCTCCTATAAAACAATCCTTAAAATCTACGTCTTTGGCCAGGTTTTTGGTTATCTGGTCTATTGTCTCCTTAATAGTCGGTGTCAAATTTTGTTTGGTAACTCTCCTGTGAAGTGCCTTGGGTGACCTTATAACATTAAAAACTTGCATTTACATAGCACCTTTGTGAAAACTGTCCCACCACAAAATAACCTTTTGCCTAAATGTGACTGACTGATTGATCAAGTGTCAAGAATGACCAGCAATCAGGTCATTGCAATGGTTATCAGATTTGTTTGCATGGCATTGGGATCAGATAGATTTGAAGGATATGTTGAAGAGGCAGTAAATCTCTGAGACCTCTGCTTCTTCTTCAATACCGCTTGATAAACCGGTTTACTCTTTCTGATTCAACAATGTTCATTTTGAATTCCTTGTTGTTTCAAATTGAAATTGTGCAAGAGTATAGCCTTCTGAATTGTGATATTAAAATTCCTGAATTTTGGAACTGCTGAGATCATTCCAAAAATATTTGAACAAAACATGACTTGGAATCAACAATAGATTGTCCTGGTGGTCGCTCATGGTGTGTTCATAAATAATGAAAAAGGAATATAAAAGTGTGTATAAATAAATCTATGCTCACTTTACAAGCACAAATAAATCTGTATTACTCACCAGTCTCTGCCTTTGTTATATTATAGTTAGAAGTAGATTAAATGTGTATAGAAACATGTAAGGTATATCTCAGCTTCGTTAAAAATGCATGCATAATCATTAGAAATATGTACAGTTGAATAAATATGTTCAACTATATAAAACTGTAAATTACATAAACTACATAAAATAATGCATGAATGTTATATAATTCAATATATAGGCCAGGATTTCCCAGTCGGTGAGCAGGGGGCGGGGCCCACTTGCCGACGCGTAAAATGACGCAGGATGATGTCGGGCAGAACTCCCGACGTCACCGCGCCCCATTTCAATTTTCAGGTGGGCGGGGGCCCAGCAGAATCAGCTGTGTGCCCGCCGACCTTTCATTGGCCAATTGAGGCCATTGACAGAGTCATTAAACTAATTAATGGACCTGCCCGTCCAACCTTAAGGTTGGCGGGCAGGCTGGGAGCCCTGGCGGGCTTCAGAAAAAGCATGAAACCTCATCCACGGGCGGGATGAGGTTTCATGTAGGTTTTAAAATTTTTAATAAAACTGTCAATGAAAGTGATGGACATGTCCCAACTCATGTGACAGTGTCACATGAGGGGATGTGTCAGGTTTGTTAAACCTGATCACTCTTGCCAATGCTGTCATGGATAATGCATCTGCAATAGGCAGGTTGGTGAGAACGAGGTCCTGTAGGTTTTTCCCTTTTGTTGTTCCCTCACCACCTGCCACAGACCCAGTCTAGCAGCAATGTCCTTTAGAACTTGGTTAGCTTGCTCAGTAGTGGCCCTACCAAGCCTCTCTTGGTGGTGGACATTGAAGATCCCCCATCCACAGTACATTTTGTGCCTTTGCCACCCTCAGTGCTTCCTCCAAGTCATGTTCATGATTCATCAGCTGAGGTGGGAAGGGCTGGTAATTAGCAGTAGATTTCCTTGCCCTTATTTTCTTGATGCCATGAGACCTTGTGGGGTCCAGAGTCAATGTGAGGACTCCCGGGACGAGTCCCTCCTGACTGTATACCTCTGTGCCACTACCTCTGTGGTGTCACCATTCAGTGATGGTGATGGTGGTGTCTGGGGCCTGCAAGATATGATTTGATGCGTATGATTATATATCAGTCCGTTGTTTGAGTAGTCTGCATGACTAGATCTCCCACTTTTGGCACAGTCCAATGATGTTATTAAGGAGGACATTGCAAGGTCAACAGTGCTGGGTGTGCCATTGCCATTTCTGATGCCTAGGGTCGATGCCAGGTTTCATTCCTTTTTGTTAGCTTTGTAGTGCTTTGATACAATTGAGTGGCGCGCTAGGCCATATCAGAGGGCATTCATGAGTCAACCATATTGCTGTGGATCTAGAGTCACATGTAGGCCAAACCAGGTAAGAATTGCAAATTTCCTTCCTTCCCTAAAGGGGCATTAGTGAACCAGATCAACAATGATCACTATCACTGAGACTAGCTTGTAATTCCAGATTTTGTTAATTGAATTCAAATTCCACCAGCTGCCGTGGTAAGATTTGAACCCATGTACCCAGTGTATTGGTCTGGGCCTGCGGATTACTAGGCTTTACCACTGTGTCACCTCGTCTCTGAGAGACTAAAAAGCTGCCTATTTCAGCCTTGCACATGTTCAATGATGGAGCACCCACAATCTGCTTGGGAAGAAAATTCTAAAGATTCACAGGCCTTTGAGTGAAGAAATTTCTCCTCGTGTCAGTGCTCAATGATTGTCCCATTATCCTGAGACTATACATCCCCCTCCTTTTCCCTCCGTATTCTAGACTCCCCAGCCAGGGAAGCAACCTTTCAACACCTACCCTGTCAAGCCTATTCAAAATCTTCTATGTTCCAATGAGTTCACCTCCTGTTCTTCTAAACTCCAGAGAATATATTCAACCTCTCATCATAGGACAACCCTCTCATCCCAGGAACAAATCCAACGAATCTTCACTGTACCATCTCCAAGACAAGATTATCCTTCCTTGGGTATGGAAACCAAAATTGTCCGCAATACTCCAGTTGTGGTCTCACCAAAGCCTTTCTCATCTCCAATATATTGAATTTTCAGACAATACTTTAAAATTTTGAAAGAAACAGACTGTTAAAATGGCAGCTGCAAACCATGTGACTTTGGGCAGTATCAGCTCCAGATTGTCCCGAGACTCAACCAAATACCTAATTAAATAATGGATATTCACAGCCCTCTGGGAAATTCACACATCTCCTTGTTTAAGGATGGAGCCTAAACAAAAGGACTGTAGCATTCCAGCCAACTAGTCTTTCTGGTTCACCATGGACAAAAGATATATCAAAACTCAATGTATGTTAGACTAATGTGAATGGGTTCACATCAACCCCCCATTGCATTAGGGTGGTGCCTCGTGTGGAGTTCAGACTGGATAAATGTCAAAGTGTCAAATGACAACCACAGGTTGTTTATCAGCCTGACTGCACACCTTATTTGGAAAAGGGCTTTGGACTTGTAACAGGTCATATGGGTGTCAGTCACGTTTGTTGCCTGCTTTTAAAACAGCAAGAATCAGCTAGCAGAGACAGAGACCCCGTCAGGAAACTACCAAATCAGCACATCAACCTAGCAGCCAAGGTAATAAACAGCAATACGTTGAAATTGGGAGAATGACTCTCCCCAACCTGTTCCAACTTCCAGTTCTCCTGAGAACCAACCTCCTGGAAATTCACAGAGCTTATTGAGAAACCTCTGCTTAAAAGTCCTTTACTTCAACTAAAAGCATCAATTCATCTAGGAAACTACAGGGCTGCTACAATAGAAATTGGAATAATCGCAAGTTGTAATTGTATTTTTTTACTTCATCTGTATATAATCTTGGCGTGTTTGATAGTTTGAGTGAGTGAGATGTTGTGCATTTTTAACCATTCTAGGCAAATGTATGATAATAAGTAACCTGTATTTAAATTCACAAAAAGCTTGTTGCTGAAATTATTTATACTGGGGACAACCACTCTGAGGGTAAAATATATACACCTCACATACAAAATCACATTAATCACGGAGTGTAAAAAGAAACACATAAATTTGTCCATGACACCCTCTACAATTGTAGCAATATTTCCATATTCTTGCACTCCAACATTCCCTTTGCCTTCCTAATTGCTTACTTTACCTGCATGCTAACTTTATATGTTCCTTATATGAGGAAAAGCAAGTCCCTCTGAAAATAAATGTTCACAAGTTTCATGCCTTTTAAAAAATATTCTGCTTTTCTATTCATACTACAAAAGTGAATAACCTCACAGGTCCTCACATTATACTCCATCTGCCACCGTTTTGCCCACTAACTTACCTGTCTATATCTCTTTGCAGTCGTTTTGTGTCCTATTCACAGCTTACTTTCCCACCTAGCTTTGTATTATCAGCAAATTTAGATACAATACCATCAGTCCCTTCATCTAAGGTATTAATATCGATTGTAAACAGCAGAGCTCTGAAGAAGAGTCATACGGATTTGAAAATGTTAATTCTGTTTCTTTCTCCACAGATGCTGCCAGACCTGCTGAGTTTTTCCAGCATTTTCTGTTTTTATTTCAGATTTCCAACATCTGTAGTATTTTGCTTTTATCTTAATGACGTCATGAGGTCACTGCCAGTATGAGAAATGGATGAGGCACCTGGTCTCTCTGCTGCGTGTCCGTCCATCAATGGTGAGCAGGGAGGTGCAAACGTACCTCACGCTGGTGGTCTGTCGTCTCTGTGGGCTCCTCTCAGGATGCTTTGGACGAGGACACCAGCTCTTCCGTCTGTGGCCGCTACATCTGATGATGCCACGTTGACTGAGGAGTACCCAGCCATGGGGCTAGATGCACCCTCCCTGGTGGAACCTGCTCAGGCCCCAGTGGCCAGAAGACAACTGCCAAGGTCATCATGGCCACCAGGACAGCAGAGTCAGCAGGCTGCCTCCAACACCACTGTCAACGACGGGGAGCACCAAGACACAGCACCCGCAGATGTAAGTTGAGGCACTTTGAGCACAACAGGAGCATGTCACAGGTGACATTATTTGCATTAATTATTTTGACTCTTGTGTTCGGGATGGACACTTTGTTTGTTCTTTGTTTGTTCTTGTGAAGTAACATAAACATTTATTTGACTGCAATGGGCTGAGTTGGCTGGACGGTATGAATAGGTGCTGGATGCAGCACAGGCTTGTAAAAGTATGGCGTTGTATGGTGCTGGTGTACTGGATTGGGTGATGAGGCATCAATGCTGAAGGTTCGCTGGATCAAAGCATTCCTCCATGAAGGTTCCTGTCCTCTACCTCAAGGTCCTCACACTGCACCTCCCCAGGCTCTTCCTCTGAGCCTTCACTTGAGACATCCTCCATGGCCTGTGGAGCTGTCTCGCTTTCCTCAGCCTCCCCCCTTGACAGAACCAGGTTGTGCAGGGTGCAGCATGCGACAACTATGAGGGAGACATGCTCTGGAGGACATTGCAATGCTCCTCCTGATTGGTCCAGGCAACTGAAGCACATCTTCAGCAGCCCAATGGTCCTCTCCACCACTTTGTGGCATGACTCTTGCTATATCTCTCCTTGGATTCAGTTCTTGCATGACAGGGTGGGGTCATCAGCCACCTCTTCAAGGGACACCCTTGACTCCCAGGAGCCACTGATACAGGAGCCATGAACAGCCTTGGTACCTGTGAGTGTGGCAAGATGTAAGCATCATCTGAGCTTCTAGGGTAACGGGCACAAACTTGGGCCAGGATTTTCAGCTCAGCATGCAGGCGTGTGCCCGATAAACCCTAGCCTGAAATAGCGCACGATGATTTCGGGCGAGCATCCCAACATCATCGCGCACTCCCGCAATATTTTGTTCGGCGGGCGTGTGCAAGAGTCGGCAGCATGCCCGCCGACAATTAAGAGGCCATTTAAGGCCCTTAAGCAGGTGATTAAGTAGTATTTTTCACGGTTGGTGGGCAGGGTAATAGACCAGGCGGCCTTTGCAATTTTTGCAAAACCTCATTCACAGGTGGGATGAGGTTTCCGACAATGAATAAAATAAATAAGATTTTTTTAAACTCATTTTTAACATGTTCCCCCTTCAAGTGACTGAGTCACATCTGGGGACATATTTATATTAATTGTAGATTCTTTATTTTTCATTTTAAAAATCTGCAGCTCCCTGAGGCAGCTCTGTGCCTTAAGGGAGCTCTCAGTGAGCGCAAACATCTGCACTCATGCTCCTCCCCCCCACCACCCCAGCAGTGCTGAGGCTTTCAGCGCGCGTTTCACGCTGGCTGGCCGTTAATTGGCTCCCGGGCAAGACTGCCATGCCCACTCGACGAGGGGAAAATCCTACCCTTGGAGAATCTGTGCCCTTTGGTCACAGACGGTCTGAACATTGAGTGAGTGGAACCACTTTCTGTTTACAAAAGCTCCCAGTTCACCTGCTGGTGCCTTGATGGCCAGGTGAGTGCAATCTATTACACCCTGGACACGGGGGAACCCAGCTATCGCAGCGAAGCCTCGTGCTCTCTCCACCTGGCTCACCTCGTCTGTCTGGTAGTGGATGAATGTGCAGACATGTTTAAAGATAGCATCAGTCACGAGTTTGACATAACTGTGTGCAGCTGATTGAGAAACACCGCACAGATACCCCAGTGAGCCCTGAAAAGAACCAGAAGCATGAAAGTTGAGGCCAATGTGACCTTCAAAGCCACAATCATGGGATGTCCGCTCACGTAGTTGGGGGTGATTTCCAGACCTATGATGTGACATATTGCTGTCACTGTGTCCCTAGAGAGGTGGAGCCTCCCGTGGCACTGGACCTTGGACATCTGGAGGGAGTTGGAGCGCTGCTTGTACACTTTAGCCGTGAGGTAGTGGCGTCTTCTGCATGCCCTCCCACCTTGGTCTCCCTGCTGGCCCTGCACCAACTGAGCCCCATGCCTCTCCTCTTACAGGTTTGTCCCTGGGACACTGCTCACAGTCACATGGCCTCCTCTCCCTCCTGCCCCCTCTCTTCCCCTTCAGAGGAGGTTCCACCAGCAGGATACATTATCCCCATTCAACGGGATGCAGAGGACTAGTGCCTTGAAAATGAAGGAGCACAATGCTCAGGGGAGGTCCACGACTAGAAAACTCCACCCCTCAGATACTCAGGGGAACCTTCCAGGGAAGATGAAGATCTGAGATGCTGAAAGGCAGGCTTGACAATCAAATGAGATGCAAAGAAACTCTGAGACAACTCTGTACTTATAAAGGAATGAACTGACAATGACAGAGAAAGTGCTACTGCTCTGGGGTCCTGTCATCCCGCCCGTGAATATGGAAATGATTAAAACATAACTTGCTGTGCGAAGAGCTAAAAATCTCACAGGCAGCGTTAAAATTGCTGTCTAATGGCTTGTTAACGTCCTTAATTGGCCCTTTAAATACCGGCTGGCTCGATCCATCTTCAGTGATTTGTGCTGATAGAGCCCCAGGTCCCTCTGCTCCTGCAGCCCCTTTGGAATTGTGGCCTGTATTCTATATTGTCTCTCCCCATTCTTCCTACCAAAGCAATTCACATTATGCTTCTTTGCATTAAATGTCATCTGCCATTTGTCCACCCATTCCACCAACCTGTCTTGAAGTTTATTACTATCCTTATCACAGTTCACAACACTCTCAAGTTTAGCGACATCCACAAATTTGAAATTGTGCCCTACACTCTCAAGACTAGGTCATTAATATGTATTCTGAAAAGCAGAGATCCTAGCACTGAACCTTGAGAAATCCCACTATAAACCTTCCTCCAGCCCACAAAACCACCATTCACTATTGCTCTTTGTTTCCTGTCACTCATCCAATTTTGTATCCATGCTGCTTCTGTCCTTTTTATTCCATGAGCTCCAACTTCACTAAACAAGCTTTATTAAATGCTTTTCATGAGTATATTTACATCACATCAACTGCATGACGCTCATCAACGCTCTCCGTTACTTCATCAGACAACTGAAGCAAATTTGTTAACCATAATTTATCCTTAACAAATCTGCGCTTGTTTTTCTTAATTAATCCACATATGCCCCAAGTAACTGCTAATTTTGTCCCAAATTATCATTTCTAAAAATGTTCCCACTATTATGACCAATGCAGTTGGTACACCTAAGTTAGTTAAAAATCCCAGAGTGAAACTTTAAACAACTGTCATAACCTATAACTTTAAGTGTTATGTTTGAGATGCAACTCTAAATTCAGGAATCAGACCACCAGTTCTCAAGGTTTTACATGAAACTAAATTAAACATTTTCTGAATTTACACAGGTTAAAATATATATATACATGTCTACAAATTACTACTGTCATAACTTTTAACAAATTCCCAAACTAATCTCCATTAAGGCAACAGCAACCCATAGACTTAACCAAACACCAGGCAAAGCATTTTCACCTTATGAATTCAAAATGAGGTTCTTTTCACCTGTGGAGACAGTTGGAGGCTGACAGCTGCTGTTGATCTCACATTGCCTCTGCCCTGCTCACACAACACTGCTGAAGTTATACCTAGCATCACTCATTGAATGTAAGTTCTCATTGTATCACCAACCTCCAAACTAAACCTTTCTAATAATAAAACCCCTTTCACAGTATCAAATCTATTAGTAATATAAACATATTGCTTGGTATCTGCTAGATATGTGTCAGTTTTCACCCCACTTCTTGAATGCTCTATTCAAAAAATGCAAATACACTCTACCACTCTTACATATCAAAATTACTGCACATCAAAGCACCCAGGCTAGCTGGCTTCAATTCAAATGAGACACACCCACAGACTAAATATCTATTTTAAAAGAAAAATATTTTCCAATAATATTATATACATTATTAGCTTCATGTCACCCGCTACAGAGATTAAACTGATTGGCCTATAGATTCTATGCTTATCCTTACACCCTTTTTTGAATAAGAGTACAACATTTGCATTTCCCTTTTCTATATTTGTTAGTCTAGTTTCAGAATCATTACTGAGATGATGGTTTGTTCAAACAACAACTGTTTTATAAGTTTTATTTTATACAACTGAACTAGGTACAGCTATCTATGACTAGGTGTTACAGTGCTGAAGCTATTAACATTTTCTTCTCTCCTAGTCATGTCTTCTCTCACATCATCATGAAAGGTGCTATTTACACAGTCCCTCACAATTAACCCATATAAAACTTAATACTACATTCTCCAGTCCCCTTGCACCACCCCTGTATCTAAGAAGTCCATAGTTAGAAATCTGTTTAGAATTGACTTTTTTAGGGTGTGCTGAGATTTCTCAATTATGTCTATCTCTTGTTAGATTTGACCAATGCAATGTCATCCACTGATTTCCCACCTAATTTATAGGTGTTTGCTAATGGGAGGACAGAGGTGCTATTTACTTACCCTAAGAATCTAAATTGGCCGTGCCTATTTGTATTAAATTGAAGCTGTCTCTCTTGGGGAGGCCATGATGATGATTGCCATGGGAGATGGGGACTTCACTACTCTAGTTGGGAATGATCCTCTGAGGTTGTGGTGAAGGCAGGATGGAGCTACTGGAGGGAATTTTGACTTTTGATAATGGTGTAAAATAGATTATATCAGATTTTTCACCTGTTATAAATGTCTCCCGATCCATGTGTAGAATTTTTGGATGGGTGCCCAATTGGGATCAACCCAATTCACCAGTAATGTATTTTAACTCTAAGGTTTAAACAAGATTTAGACCCACAAGGTAAGACAAGACTCTTCAGATAGTGAATTCAACATTTAATTTAAAGTGAAATATAAATTAGCACAGAGTTGTAATGTAGAATTAGTTATAATTTAGAATTAGTTAAACCCAAATGCATAAGAATCATACATCCACACAAATTTACCTTTGCAGTTTTGATACATGAGTCTGTGATTAAAATCATCCACTGTCTTTTTCCTATACTAGGGTAATTTTAATAAAATAACCCAAAAAGGAAGAAACGCATACAGGTCACATCCAACAGACCTTCATGACTTTGATGGGTTGATTAGCTCTGCAAAAGTGTGTATCCTTTTCCTTCTTTCAAATAAGTATCCTTCAGTCAGAATACGGCTAGTTAGCTAAAGGTGTCTCTTGAGATGGGAACTTTAACCCCTAGTGAAGGTTCATGACCCTCCATCTCCACGTGATAAAAGGGTCTTGTCACCCTTTGATTGGCTAACATATTGTTTAATTTAGCTTAATTGGCTTTGGCCTTTGTGCTTAATTAATCTTGATATTAGAAGAATGGACTTCTTAATACATTTTCATAATCGGATTTCTAAAGCATGTCTTTGTATAATTTGTATAAAACTTTGGTTTCTGAGTTTTATTCTAATCAGATTTTAATAAATTCTTTGCAGCCATTTTATGTCTGCATCTTAACTTAAAGTAAGAAGGCTTTATATTAATCTTCAACATAAAATCCCTTTTGGAACATATCTAGCATTAACTTGTGTATTTTAAAATAAAACAAGCCTGTGATAAAACTACTAATTAATTAGGTTCTTCCATTATAATTATAACTGAGGCTTGTCTTACTTAATTGTTGTTTCTGGGCTGGCATCCAAGTATTCATGCGTGTTATCTGGTCCTTATCTGTTGTTACCATAGTTATGCACATTGGAACGTAAGGTCATTTGTCTTAGCTTGCAATATTTGTCTCAACATATCCAAACTCATTATTTTATGGTCTGGTCATTAAGCTTAGAAGAAAATAGGTATAGGTTTTAAGAAATTATTGACACTTAAAAAGGTGAAATAATACTTATAGATTTAAAAGTGTAAATGTTCAGTGTCAGTTCTGCTAATTAGGGTTAATTCTTCGGCTTGCCGCCAAGGTACCTTGCTTTCAATTAAGCTGTTTTTTTCTGGCAAGTATTTCAATATGTTACCACGGTTATAGGCACATATCTCTGCATTGCTTCTACAACTAAATACATCAAATATCAAGAGTACATACAGTTTTTGCTTTATGGGATGTGGGCACCACCGGCTAGGCCAGCATTTATTGCCCATCCCTAACTGACCCACAGAAATACAAAAATCCATTCTAAGATGTTCTCTATGTCACGTGCTGAACTGAAGATGGTTATTTCTAGAATGCTGACATAATTCACTGAAAAATTAGGCGCATTAGCTTAAAACTGGCCTAAAAAAGATGGTTATGGTTGTTGGAGATCGACCATCTCAGCTCCAACACATGTCATGAAGCCATTAATGTGTATAATATTTTGGAAAATACTTTTCTTTTAAAATAGAGGTTTAGTCTGCATGTGTGTCTTAGTTGGATTAAAGCCAGCTAGTCTGGGTGCTTTGATGGGTACTAGTTTTGATATGGAAGAGAGATAGCATGCGTTTGCATTTTTTGAATAGAGCATTCAAGGAATGGGGTGAAACCTTGATGCCTTTCCAGTAGCTACCAAGCAATATGTTTATATTACTAATAAAATTGGTACAATGAATGGAGTTTCATTGTTAAAAGGTAAAGTTCAAAGAGACTGGTGTAACAATGAGAATTTGAATTCAATCAGTGGTGGTAGATAGTTTTCGGGTGTGCAGGGGAGAGGCAATGTGAGATCAAATGGCAGCTGTAAGCTTATAACTGGCTCCACAGTGAAAAGAACCTCATTTTGAATTCAAAAGGAGAAAATACTTTGCCCAGTGTTTGGTTAAGTCTATGGGTTGCAGTTGCCTTAATGGAGATTACTTTGGGACTTTGTTAACAGTTATGATAGTAGTAATTTGTAGCCTGCATATATATATTATATATTTTGCATATATTTATATATGTAAATTAATAAAATGTTTTAGTTAGTTTAATGTAAAACCTCAAGAACTGATGGTCTGATCCCTGAATTTAGAGTCGCATCTCAAACATAACATTAAAATTGTGGGTTATGACAGTTGTTTAAAGTTTCCCTCTGGGAATTTTAAATAACTCCGCTTTACCAACTGCATCGGTCATAACACACATCACTGCAGGAGTTCCTCAGGGTATTGTCCTAGACCCAACGAACTTCAGCTGCTTCATCATAAGGTCAAAGTTGGGGATGTTCGCTGATGATTGCACAATGTTCAGCACCATTTACAGCTCCTCAGATACTGAAGCAGTCTATGTCCAAATGCAGCAAGACCTGAACCATAAGACCATAAGATATAGGAGCAGAAATTAGGCCATTCGGCCCATCGAGTCTGCTCCGCCATCAATCATGGCTGATAAATTTCTCAACCCCATTCTCCCGCCTTCTTCCCGTAACCTTTGATCCCCTTACCAATCAAGAGCCTAACTATCTCAGTCTTAAATACACTCAATGACCTGGCCTTCACAGCCTTCTGTGGCAATGAATTCCATAGATTCACCACTCCCTGGCTAAAGAAGTTTCTCCTCATCTCTGTTCTAAAAGGGCTTCCCCTTACTCTGAGGCTGTGTCCTTGGGTCCTAGTCTCTCCCACTAATGGAAACATCTTCCCCACATCCACTCTATCCAGGCCTTTCAGTATTCTGTAAGTTTCAATCAGATCCTCCCTCATCCTTCTAAACTCCATCGAGTATAGACTCAGAGTCCTCAAACGTTCCTCATATGTTAAGCCTTTCATTCCTGGGATCGTTCTCGTGAACCTCATCTAGACCCTCTCCAGGGCCAGAACATCCTTCCTGAGATACGGGGTCCAAAATTGCTCACAATATTCTAAATGTGGTCTGACCAGAGCCTTATAAAGCCTCAGCAGCACATCCCTGCTTTTATATTCTAGTCCTCTCGAAATAAATGCCAACATTGCATTTGCCTTCCTAACTACTGACTCAACCTGCAAGTTAACATTAAGAGAATCCTGGACTAGGACTCCCAAATCCCTTTGCACTCCAGATTTCTGAATTCTCTCCCCATTTAGAAAATAGTCTATGCCTCTATTCTTCCTACCAAAGTGCATGATCTCACACTTCCCCACGTTGTATTCCATCTGCCACTTCTTTGCCCTTTCTCCTAACCTGTCCAAATCCTTCTGCAGCCTCCCCCCCTCCTCAATACCACCTGTCCCTCCACCTATCTTTGTATAACCTGCAAACTTAGCCAGGATGCTCTCGGTTCTTTCATCTAGATCATTAATGTATAAAGTGAAAAGTTGTGGTCCCAACACTGACCCCTGCGGAACTCCACTATTCACCAGCTGCCATCCTAAGAAGGACCCCCTTATCCCCACTCTCTGCCTCCTGCCAGACAGCCAATCTTCTGTCCATGCTAATGCCTTGCCTCTAACACCATGGGCTCTTATCTTACTGAGCAGCCTCCTGTGCGGCACCTTGTCAAAGGCCTTCTGGAAGTCCAAGTAGATAACATCCAAAGGCTCTCCTTTGTCTAACCTACTCGTTACCTCCTCAAAGAATTCTAACAGATTTGTCAGGCATGACCTCCCCTTGATGAACCGTGCTGACTTTGCCCTATTTTACCATGCACTTCCAAGTATTCTGAAATCTCATCCTTAATAACGGACTCTAAAATCTTACCAACGACTGAGTCAGGCTAATCGGCCTGTAATTTCCCATCTTTTGCCTCATTCCCTTCTTAAACAGGGGGGTTACATTAGCGATTTTCCAGTCCTCTGGGACCCTCCCTGACTCCAGTGATTCCTGAAAGATCACCACTAACGCCTCCATTATCTCTTCAGCTATCTCCTTCAGAACTCTGGGTGATTTATCCACCTTCAGAACTTTCAGTTTTCCTAGCACCTTCTCCTTGGTAATGGCCACCATACTCACCTCTGCCCCCCGACTCTCTTGAACTTTGGGGATGTTACTTGCGTTTTCCACCATGAAGACTGACACAAAGTACCTATTCAGTTCCTCCGCCATTTCTTTGTTCCACACTACTACTTCTCCAGCGTCATTTTCCAGCGGCCCAATGTCCACTTTTGCCTCTCTCTTACCCTTTATATATCTAAAAAATCTCTTGCAATCTTATTTTATATTACTGGCTAGTTTACCCTCGTTTTTAATCTTCTCCCTCTTTATTTCTTTTTTAGTTGTCCTCTGTTGGTCTTTGTAGGCTTCCCAATCCCCTGGTTTCCCACTGATCTTCGCCGCATTGCATGCTTTCTCTTTGGCTTTTATGCTGTCGCTCACTTCCCTTGTCAGCCATGGTTGCCTCGTCCTCCCTTTAGTATGCTGCTTCTCCCTAGGGATGAATTTTTGCTGTGTCTCCCAAATTGCTCCCAGAAACTCCTGCCATTGCTGTTCCACTGTCTTTCCTACTAGGCTCATCTCCCAGTCAATTCTGGCCAGCTGCTCCCTCATGCCTCTGTAGTTGCCTTTATTCAACTGTAATACCGTTACATCTGATTCCAGCTTTTTCCTCTCAAATTGCAGGGTAAATTCTATCATATTATGGTCACTTCCTCCCAAGGGTTCCTTCACCTTAAGCTCCCTTAACAAATCTGCCTCATTACACATCACTAAATCTAGAATTGCCTGTTCCCTAGTGGGTTCCACCACAAGCTGCTCCAAAAACCAATCTCGTAGACATTCCACAAATTCCTTTTCTTGGGATCCACTACCAACCTGATTTTCCCAGTCTATTTGCATATTGAAATCCCCCATGATCACTGTAACCTTGCCTTTCTTACACACCTTTTCTATCTCCTGGTGTATCTTGTGCCTCACATCCTGACTACTGTTCGGAGGCCTGTACATAACTCCCATTCTGTTTTTTTTTACTTTCGCAATTCCTCAACTCTACCCACACAGATTCTACATCATCTGACCCTTCATCATTTCTTGCTATCGATTTCATTTAATTTCTTACTAACAAAGCAACCCCTCTGCCAAGCTGCCTATCTTTTTGATAGGATGTATATCTTTGGATGTTTAGCTCCCAGTCCTGATCCCCTTGCAGCCATGTCTCCGTGATGACCACCACATCATACCTGCCAATTTCAATCTGCGCCACAAGCTCATTTACCTTATTCCTTATACTGCGTGCATTCAGATACAACACCTTCAGTCCTGTATTTCCTGTCCCCTTTATCTGATGTGTTTGAATTTAGATTCCAAGCCCTTTCCAAACACTCTGTCCTATTTTGTGTTCTGGAGACTTTAATAGCTTCTCCTGGGCTCTCCTTTCTTTTCAGTTTTTTCATAATTTTCTATGAAGTTGAATCCACCCCCCCACCCACCACCACCACCCCCCGCGCCCCCCCCACCCCACCCCTCCCACACGCTAACCTGCTGCTTTGTTTCCCATTAGTCATACTTCTTGGAGTTTTACCCTTCCCTCCACCCTCCCATTTTCTAGTTTAAAGTCCTGTTGACCACCCTATTTACCCTTCTCGCTAGAATATTAATCCCAGATCGATTCAGACAATATCCAGGCTTGGGCTGACAAGTGGCAAGTAACATTTGTGCCACACAAGCATCAAGCAATGACCATCTCCAATAAGAGAGAATCTAACCATTTGATGTTCTATGGCATTAACATTTCTGAATCCCCCACTATCAACATCCTGAGTGTTACCATTGACCAGGAATTGAACTGGACTAGCCATATAAATACTGTGGCTATAAGAACAGGTCAGAGGTTAGGAATCCTACAGCAAGTAACTCACCTCCTGACTCCCCAAAGACTGTCCACCATCTACAAGGCACAAGTCAGGATTACTGTCCACTTGCCTGGATGTGTGCAGCTCCAACAATACTCAAGAAGTTTGACACTGTCCAGGACAAAGCAGCCTGCTTGATTGTCACCCCATCCACAAACATTCACTCCCTCCAACACTGATGAACATTGGCGTATTGTGTACCATCTACAAGATGCACTGCTGGAACTCACCAAGGCTCCTTAGGCAGCACCTTCCAAACCCATGGCCACTACCATCTAGAAGGACAAGGGCAGCAGATAGACAGGAACTCCACCACATGTAAGTTCCCCTCCAAGCCTCTCACCATCCTGGCTTGGAAATGCATCATCATTCCTTCACTGTCGCTGGGTCAAAATCCTAGAACTCCCTCCCTAACATCACTGTGAGTGCACCTACATCACATGGACTGCAGCGGTTCAAAAAGGCAGCTCACCACCACCACCTCAAGGGCAACTAGGGATTGGCAATAAATACTGGCCTTGGCAGCGATGCCCAGATCCCATAAATGAATAAAAGAAAACTAGTTATCAGTAATGAAATTGGGGAGAAATGTATAGCTGGACAGCTAATCTGATATCATCCACCTTACATAATAGCCCAAAGTTAAAATGCCCCCACTAATATTGGACTGCTTGGTACCGAGCCTAGGAGCAAGGGATCTAAAATTGTGTGCAGAGAGATTTTTACTTTGATGAACAGGTAAAATGTCAAAAAACAACGATTAATTAAAAATTGATCTAAGTCGCCTTTTTTGTGAACTCTTTTCACATAATACCTTCTTCTCCAATGAACTTGACATATCTATATCAGTGTAACTAATGCTGCTGGTTGAAATAAAAACAGAAATGCTGGAAAAACTCAGCAGGTCAAGCCTCATCTTTGGAGAGAGGAACAGTGTTAACAAAAAAATCAAAAGTTAATGTTTCAGATTCATGACTTTTCATCAGAACTGGAAGAGATTAGAGATGCAACACAGTAAAAAAAAAATGGAAATCCCATCAGAGAGAAGTATAGAAGTTCTACAAGATAGGCAATCCTGGAAGAGAAGGGGCGGAATTAAACGCTAATGTAAAAGCAAAATACTGCAAATGCTGCTTGAACTGGCTTTGAAATGTTGGAGTAGGAATTGGCAACCCTGGCACCCGTTTCAAACAGAAAGCCAGCCAAAACAGACAAAGCTGCAAGATGTCCTGTGCCCAATCTGCACGGGCATTGGTCCCACTGCTAAATCTAGCCCCTTAAATAGCTTAATTAGGAGTTGAAGGACCCACATTCAGAAATTTGTTGCAGATGTCTTGTTCAGGATTCTTCAGTCGTCAGCAACTGATCTCGTTTTCTTTAATTTAAAACATTCCTGTGGGGCCAGGAGGAGCATTATTGTGCCTCCACACCATCTCCATCCCGTCCCATTCCCTGTAGCCCACTCCAATTCCTCGTCTCCCAGGACCAACCTGCCATTGATCTCTTGCTTCAGGGGAGCTGCCTGTGGAGGGACCCGATGAGTCCTGAGGACCAGTTTTGGTTGATCCTCGAGCAATGATCACCTAGTGCTGTATCTCAGCCTCAAATACAAGACCTGACCCAAACTTGCACCCCATGCGATTTATTACCCTTTTAATATATTTCAGCTGGATCAGTTAAACACTCAAGCATGCCTGAAACAAAGCAGCTTTGATGTAGGGTTGCCAACATATACCTGGAGGTGTCAACATGTGACCGCCATGTCTCCAATGACCCATACTCCCACCATTGGTCCCGTGGTCCATCCTGGTGATGCACTGCCACCCCACAACCAACTGGAATAGACCGTTTCTTACCTGATTCTTTACTATCAGTCAAACCGCCAATTTTCCCCATGTCCGATATTTTTATAACCAAATAAAAGGTTTCAAAGAATTTGTTTTCAAGAACTCAACTTTTTAAAGCCCCTCTAAATTTTCTCCTGCTCACAGCAGTATCCCAGAGATGAATTTCAATTCCTGAAGAGTCAACGACTACAGTGAGAAGTCACTTTGCTCTGCCTTCCAGGAGAACCTCACATGCGAAATGGCTCTGAGTTAACACCATGAACTTGTCACATCAAAGTTCCAAGTCATAATTATTTCATGCGCTTTTTTTCCTTTGAACTGTAGATGTTAAATACACACACTGTTCCATCTGCCACTGAATGTGATAATTAATGGACAGAGACCATCTTCAAGGCTACATTAATATACACTTCTCAAATTGCCCTCAGATTATCAGACTGTTGCAACATGGATTAGTCCAGGAGTAAACCTCCCCCTGAGCATACGTGATTCAGTGGGAGATCTTAATAACTCATCAGTTAACCCTTACCTGTGCCCTGTCTGTGGTCCAAATATTTGATGAATTACATGGACCATCTGTATTGAGTATAGTCTGTACAATTGTGAATATATCCCTTACTAGGCATTACCACATGGTAATGTCACGGCCTTAATAATCTGACTGCATTATAATTATATCATCCTTATGGCAGCATCTAGTCCAGGCTTTAAATTCAAATTTGCCCGTGCTGCTCTTTGACAGATTTGCATTGTGTCAGCCATGGCTCCATGAGACGCAGAGTGAGGGAGAAACAGGGATAATGGGCAGAATCGTCCACTCCCTTTGGCAGCCGACATCATGGCGGGTGTGAGCGGACACTATGGCCTGGATTTTTCACTTGTCGGGCACGCACAATCGGCAGGCCCTGGAGCGGACGGGAAACGGGTCCCTGACTGCGATTGGCCCTTGACCGCGATTTCACACTGGCTGGCCCATTAACAGGCAACCGGCATGAAACGCGCTCTGAGAAAGTTTCAGCACTGCCGGTGGGAGCGGGAAGAGGGCGGGTGCCAACGTCACCGCGGGTGCTGGTGAGCGCTTCCACTGTGTTCCCTGCCCCAGGGAGCTGCAGACCCCCACAGAATAAACAAAACAACAAAAATGCTGCGAAATGTGTCCAAGCAGCCCAACGAAGCACCTGAAAGCAAACCTCATAAAAAACCAGTCCCCAGATATCTCTGTAGATAAAAACAAAAAAACTGCGGATGCTGGAAATCCAAAACAAAAACAGAATTACCTGGAAAAACTCAGCAGGTCTGGCAGCATCGGCGGAGAAGAAAAGAGTTGACGTTTCGAGTCCTCATGACCCTTCGACAGAACTTGAGTTCGAGTCCAGGAAAGAGCTGAAATATAAGCTGGTTTAAGGTGTGTGTGTGGGGGGCGGAGAGATAGAGAGACAGAGAGGTGGAGGGGGTTGGTGTGGTTGTAGGGACAAACAAGCAGTGATAGAAGCAGATCATCAAAAGATGTCGACAACAATAGTATAAAAGAACACATAGGTGTTAAAGTTGGTGATATTATCTAAACGAATGTGCTAATTAAGAATGGATGGTAGGGCACTCAAGGTATAGCTCTAGTGGGTTTTTTTTTTAATAATGGAAATAGGTGGGAAAAGGAAAATCTTTATAATTTATTGGAAAAAAAAGAAGGGGGAAACAGAAAGGGGGTGGGGATGGGGGAGGGAGCTCACGGCCTAAAGTTGTTGAATTCAATATTCAGTCCGGAAGGCTGTAAAGTCCCTAGTCAGAAGATGAGGTGTTGTTCCTCCAGTTTGCGTTGGGCTTCACTGGAACAATGCAGCAAGCCAAGGACAGACATGTGGGCAAGAGAGCAGGGTGGAGTGTTAAAATGGCAAGCGACAGGGAGGTTTGGGTCATTCTTGCGGACAGACCGCAGGTGTTCTGCAAAGCGGCCGCCCAGCTAACGTTTGGTCTCTCCAATGTAGAGGAGACCACATTGGGAGCAACGAATGCAGTAGACTAAGTTGGGGGAAATGCAAGTGAAATGCTGCTTCACTTGAAAGGAGTGTTTGGGTCCTTGGACGGTGAGGAGAGAGGAAGTGAAGGGGCAGGTGTTGCATCTTTTGCGTGGGCATGGGGTTGTGCCATAGGAGGGGGTTGAGGAGTAGGGGGTGATGGAGGAGTGGGACCAGGGTGTCCCGGAGGGAGCGATCCCTACGGAATGCCGATAAGGGGGGTGAAGGGAAGATGTGTTTGGTGGTGGCATCATGCTGGAGTTGGCGGAAATGGCGGAGGATGATCCTTTGAATGCGGAGGCTGGTGGGGTGATAAGTGAGGACAAGGGGAACCCTATCATGTTTCTGGGAGGGAGGAGAAGGAGTGAGGGCGGATGCAGCGGGAGATGGGCCGGACACGGTTGAGGGCCCTGTCAACGACCGTGGGTGGAAAACCTCGGTTAAGGAAGAAGGAGGACATGTCAGAGGAACTGTTTTTGAATGTAGCATCATCGGAACAGATGCGACGGAGGCGAAGGAACTGAGAGAATGGGATGGAGTCCTTACAGGAAGTGGGGTGTGAGGAGCTGTAGTCGAGATAGCTGTGGGAGTCGGTGGGTTTGTAATGGATATTGGTGGACAGTCTATCACCAGAGATTGAGACAGAGAGGTCAAGGAAGGGAAGGGAAGTGTCAGAGATGGACCACGTGAAAATGATGGAGGGGTGGAGATTGGAAGCAAAATTAATAAATTTTTCCAAGTCCTGACGAGAGCATGAAGCGGCACCGAAATAATCATCGATGTACCGGAGAAAGAGTTGTGGAAGGGGGCCGGAGTAGGACTGCAACAAGGAATGTTCCACATACCCCATAAAGAGACAGGCATAGCTGGGGCCCATGCGGGTACCCATAGCCACACCTTTTATTTGGAGGAAGTGAGAGGAGTTGAAGGAGAAATTGTTCAGCGTGAGAACAAGTTCAGCCAGACGGAGGAGAGTAGTGGTGGATGGGGATTGTTCGGGCCTCTGTTCGAGGAAGAAGCTAAGGGCCCTCAGACCATCCTGGTGGGGGATGGAGGTGTAGAGGGATTGGACGGATATCTCTTACTATTTTGTTTTCCTCACAGAGATTTCATCCAGCCCTGGATCGAGGTTTGAGCAAATGTATGAAGGCCGCCTGGGAGAATGACCCATCCGCCAACGGTGAATGTAGACAGGCCATGAAGAATCACTTTCAATTGCCTCCTTAGTGGACTTAATTGTTGGCGATCGCACTTCCGACTGCCGCGCGTGCCCGCTGACCTGAAGATCGCTCGCGTGCAGGATGACATCGGGACACTCGCCTGACCTCATCTCGGGCTATTCCACGTCCGCTCGGGTCCGGCGCCCGCCCACGAGGCATAAAATTCTGCTGCATGGCGGAGAGGCCAAAAATCGCGCGTTTGCAACTCTCCGTTCTGCTCATCAATGGCGGATCATGTTTCCCACCACAGGACATCTGCGAGAGGAACTTGGAGGTGAACGCACAGTAACATTGCGCAGAGCTCGCGAGGGTCGCCCGTTGAACTTCAAGGTTGAGGCACGATGCATTCGGGCGAGGGCACAAGCAAGTCGTTCTTTCCTGGCTGGCTGACAGTGCAGTGCCGGGGCAGGGGCTGGACTGCGGCTGAGGTGAGTTCGGAGGTGGGGGCAAGAGCAGCACTACGGTTGAGGCAAGCTGGCAGTTGGGGGGAAGACAAGGGAGGCACTACGGTTGAGGTGAGTTGGAGGAGGGGGAAGCAAGGTTAGCTAGCATTCCAGTTGATAGTAGTGCACAAGCATGTGGGGGTAGTCGGGGTGGGAGGGAAACGGCCACACATTAGGGAAACCTAGTATAAAGTGACAATTCCTCTGCAGCTGAGACAACTCAGGCACAGCCACACTGACATGCTTGCAGTCAAGCCTCTACTTATCCATCCACTCAAGCAACGCACAGACCTGAAATTGCCACCAAATGCTCCAGAGCCATTCGCCTCTCAGGCACAGACTGTAAACTAATGAGCGTTTTAGTGGACTGCAGAACAAGTGGGTGACTGGGCACGGTGTACAGCCTCCTTGCAAAAGCTGGCCGTGGAACAGTCACTGGTGGAGGTACTCACAGCCCCTTGCAATGTCACCATTCAGGTTTAGACCAGTACCCCTCATGATTCAAGCTAACAGTGCAGCCTTGCAGTGTGGGTTAGGAGAATGCCTGCACCTGAGTTCAGAGCACAGCATGCAGTCCAGTGGACAAAGCTGCCACCAGTCGGTCAGGTGAGATGGGGTGGAGGAAGATGGGGTTTCGGGCAGCCATGCAGCACACCAATCTCTGGCCATCCAAGTGGTGGCCAGCACTCTCTGGGATGCCTTAAGGGGCCAAGAAAGGTACTCAAGCTAACCCACAAGTCTTTCTCTTTCATTCTGCGGGAGGAATACCTCAGGAGCATGGAGCCTGGTGACTTAGCTGTATACCTTATGTCTTACAGAGAGCGGAGACAAAGGAGAAGAGAGTAACGGAGGAGTCTGGCCAGGCAGAGGGAGGAGCAGCACCCTCAGGAAGAAGGGGTAGCTGGGATTCCTGCGCAAGCTGCTGAAGAGCCACAGCGAGCCATCACCGGTCAGTGTCTTTCCAGGCCCAGGGTTGCCAAAGACGTCGCCTTTCATTCCTGCAGATGACCAAGAACCAATATCACCAAAGACTCCCATGGCAGTAACACCTACCAGCTTCTGCAGGATTTGGCACCATGGAGGCATGGAGGGCATCCACCGTGAGGGGCCATGAAAGTGACCACGGTGCTCAATTTTTACACCATAAGTGAACCCTGTGGGATATCGCAAGCCTCCACCCACAAATGCATTCATGAGGTCATGGACACCATCTTCGCAAGGGCACACAACTTTGTACATGTCGCCCAGGACCAGGAAACCAGGATGCAAGAGCACTGGGATTTGCTGAGATCTTGGATCTCCCACAGGTGCAAGTGCATTTGACTGCATTCACGAGATGCTCAGATCTCCATCACAACAAGCTTCCACTTGCTGAATGTTCAGCTATTGTGCAAACATCACAAACACATTCTGCAGGTCTGCACACGGTTCCCAGGGTGTGTCCACAACTCCTACATTCTCAGTAGGTCTTAGATCCCTGATGTCTTCCAGAATCCACAGGGGCTGCAGGGTTGCTTCTTCAAGTACAAAGGCTACCCGTAGAGAATGTGACTGATGACACCCTCAGGCAGCCTCAGACTGCAGCGGGGAGAAGGTAAAACAAGGCTCATACTGAAACTCGCACCTTGGTGGAGCAGACCATCAGGATGATGAGGTTCCAGCGCCTGGACAGGCCTAGTGGAGCCCTGCAATATAGTCCACAGAGGGTGCAACACATCATCATCACCTGCTGCCCTTTTACAACCTAGCGCTGCAACGGGAGAGGAGTTGGCTGAGGAGGAGATGAAGGAGCTGGACGTCTCCTACAATGAGGAGGATATTGACGGGGCTAAGGATGAGTAGATCCTCGAAGGAACAATGCCAGCGATGAAGCCCTCGTACTTGCCAGATGAGGCAGGCGCACTCGGGAGGCCCTCCTAGCTGCTAAATACGTGGAGGGTTATGACAACATGCAGTGAGGAGGCACCATAGATACTCACATTGTACCTGTGAATGTTTGACTCCAGTCAGGCTTACGGCAGCATGCATACACTCTGTGATAAGGCTCCTGTCATGGAGACACAGCGGAGGCCCTAACAGTCGCTTGATTGCAGGAGGATGATGACGACATGCAATGAGGACACTCCATAGATCTTCACATAGGCTCTGTGACTGTTTGAATCCTGTCTGACCGAGGGCAGCTCACTCACGCTCTGTGATCAGAGTCACATCATAGAGACACAGCCATGAAACTTTATTGCGCCTGATCCTTCAGCATCTAAACCCTTCAAGAGCACAGCATCATTGGTCACAAATGCTGAAGAGATGGGGGCCAGCTCCACCTCAAAGGTGCTGAGACCACACAGGGAGAATGATGGAAATCTGTGACGCCTGCCCATGACATTCTGGCAGCAATGACAAGCACCATCGAGGTGCAGGCATCACTAATGTGTCCAGTGAGTGTGAAGCCAGACCATCATTTTGGTCTGAATGTTACACACTGCACAGGGAAGAGGCCCTGGACTGAGACAGCTGCCTTTATCTTGTGCAGGAACCAAGGTTTCACATCTGAGTGACATGAACACTGCTCATCATAACATTCTTGGGAGTTTATTTACAATAGTGAACATTATGTACATGTGATTAACACCCGTGCTCAGGCTGTGCAACTACGTTTCTTAACTTTTCTAACCCGAGCTTGCCTTTGCAGCTCCAGCAACTGAGGCATGACTGAGTCCAGAGGCTCATCATCTGACTCGGCCTCAGCAGATTTCTGGCCTCCAGCAGTTTTCCAAGTGCCAGAAGCCTGGAAATTTCCTGCCTCTGCCTGCTGTGGATCAGACAGTGCGATGTGCTCACCAGATTGTGAACCCGAGGATACTGGAAATCTAGGTCCCACCAGGTTATGTGTCTCTACACTGGTGGAGGGCAAGCGCTGTGACAGGTCTTTAATTGGGGTCTTAAGGGCTTGAATCAAGGACCTGGGTCATGGACTTCTTCAGCTGTTTCCCACATGTGCCTGTGAAAGCAAGGAGATAATAAGTGCATGGCAGTGGCCTGCGAAACAGGACACATCACTCACAGCATTCCATTAAAGCCATTGATGTATATAATGTTTTTGGAATTTTTTTTAAATAGAGGTTTAGTCTGTGGGTCTGTCTGTGTGTGTTAATTAGACTAAAGCCAGCCAATCTGGATGCTTTGATGGAAAACTTTTAGTTGTGAGATGTAAACAGAGAGGTAGAGGTATATTTGCATTTGTTGAATAGACTGTTCAAGAATGGGAGTGAAATCTTGCACCTAGCTAGGAGACACCAAGCAATGTGTTTATAGGACTAATAAAATTGGTACTATGAAAGGGGTTTTATTGTTAGAAGAGGTGGAGTTCAGAGGGCCTGGTGATACGTGGAAGATTTACATTCAAAGAGAAGTGCTGGATATAACAGAAAGCAGTTTTGTGTGTGCAGGGCAGAGGCATATGACATCAAAGCAGCTGTAACTGTCTGCAAAGGAACCAAAGTGAAAGGAGCAGAAGGTGGAACTACTTTGCCTGGTGCCTGCTTAAAGTCTATGGGTTGCTGTTACCTTAGTGGAGATTAGTTTGGGAATTTGTTAAAAAGTTATGATAGTAGTCATTTATAGCCATGTGTATATGTTTAACTTGTATAAATTAATAAACGTTTCATGTAGTTTGGTATAAAACCCTCTCAAGAACTGACAGTTTTATTCCTGAATTTAGAGTTACATCTCAAACATATTGAAAATATAGGTTATGACAGTTGTTTAAAGTTTCCGTCTGGGATTTTAAATAATAGCCTTTACCGACTGCTGTGTCATAACAGAATATTGTCTGATGGATGTTGCACTGCTGGATCTTTAATTGTTAGAGCGCTGCCGACATCACCATCAGCACAGGAACAGTCCAGATCTTTGTCAGCCTGCTGGATGATTCTATTTTCAAACTCTTAGAAGCTTGATGTCAGGCATTCCTCCACCAGTCTGCAACCTTTCCCTCTTGTTGTGTGCTAGCTTGTCTTGCATGAATACAGATAGACAGAGTGTAAGCAGGATGCCTGCCAGGCCATGTGATGAGGATGCCTGGTATGTGTGGGTGATGAGTGGTGCCATGGATGGGGTGAGGACAATGAAGGTGTGTATGAGAGAGTGAATGGCGATGTCCCTTGAACTGGCAGTGAGTGAGGGCTCTGTGAAAGTGTGATGAGTTTGTGAGTGTGTAAGAGTGATGAGAAGAGGACTTACCTTGGCGGAATGGAGCAGATCATTCATCCTCTTTTGGCACTGGGTTACTATCCTCTTTTGCAGGGTGTTGGCATTGGCCACTGTTGCCACCACCTCTGAAGCGGATTGGTGATGTTGCTGCCCCTCCTGCAATCAGAGCAGGGGTAGATAACATCACATTAAGGTGTCCAAAAGGCGTTCCAGGGAGGCGACATTGAATTGGGAGACTGCAGTATTCTTGCCTTCCAGGGCCACGTCTTCTGTACAGGAGTCCTTTTTTTATTCATTCACGGGATGTAGCTTGGCTTGGAGCGTGGCAAGTTCTGGAGCACAAGTCTTCAGTACTATTGCTGGAATATTGTCAGGACCCATAGTCTTTGCAGTATCCAGTACCTTCAGCTGTTTCTTGATATCACGTGGATGATCCATCTTGGCCTCCTCCGGAGGTCCCCAGCATCACAGATGCTTCCTCACGCCGGGCACCATATTTAAAGTGCAGCAGTGCGATCACCTCTCAGTGCTTCCAACCCAGGACAGTGTTGTGTGGCACTGCCACCATGCTAAAAGGGATAGGTTTTGCACAGATGTAGCAACTCAAGACCGGGCACCCATGAGGCGCTGTGGGCCTTCAGCAACAGCCCGAAGTATACTCGAACACAATCTGTAACCTTGTGGCCCGGCATATACCCAATCTGTGATGCTGGGGACCTCCGGAGGAGGCCAAGATGGATCATCCACTCGGCACTTCTGGCTGAAAGTTGTAGCAAATGCTTCAGCCTTATCTTTCGCACTGATGTGCTGGGCTCCTCCATCATTGAGGATGGGGATAATTAAGGAGCCTCTTCCTCCAGTGAGTTGTTTAATTGTCCACCACCATTCTTGACTGGATGTAGCAGGACTGCAGAGCTTAGATCTGATCCGTTGGTTGTGGGATCACTTAGCCTTGTCTATCACTTGCTTCTTATGCTGTTTGGCACTCAAGTAGTTATAGCTTCACCAGATTGACACCTCAGTTTCAGGTATGCCAGGTGTGGCTCCTGACATGCCCTCCTGCACTCTTCATTGAACCAGGGTTGCTCCCCTGACTTGATGGTAATGGTAGATTGGGTATATGCCGGGCCACAAGGTTACAGATTGTGTTCGAGTATACTTCGGGCTGTTGCTGAAGGCCCACAGCGCCTCATGGGTGCCCGGTCTTGAGTTGGTACATCTGTCCAAAACCTATCCCATTTAGCATGGTGGCAGTGCCACACAACACTGTCCTGGGTTGGAAGCACTGAGAGGTGATCGCACTGCTGCACTTTAAATATGGTGCCCGGCGTGAGGAAGCAGCAAGGTGACAGCGTGGCGGGCAAATGAGAGGCTGCCCGCCATTGAAACAGCGTGTTTCCTCAGAATGCGCCATTAATGAGGTGGGATTGGGACGATACGGCGTGAAAAAATGCCATTGCGGCCGGCAGGTTCTATTTCTGCCTGCAATCACACTTACTGCAAATCTGGACAATTCCGCCCTAAGTTTCAGATCAATGACCTTTCATCCGAACCGGAAAAGTTCGAGATCTATCAAAGTGCCTCCCTCACCTCTCAGTCTGAAGGTCATGAGTTTAGGTCCCGCTCCGGAAACTTTAGCATCTGCTCCAGGGCAGTGCTGCGTTATTACAGGTGCTATCTTTTAGATGAGACATTAAAATGAAGCTCTGTCCACCCTTGAAGATGGATGTAAAATATCTAATGGCTCTATTTTGAAGAAGAGCAAGAAAGTTATCCCGGTATCCTGTCCAACAGTTATCCCTCAGTCACCATTACGAAAATAGATATGTTGGCGGCTGCCATATCACTGGTTGCTGCTGTGCACAGATCGGCTGCTGTGTTCCCTAAATTACAACAATGCCTATACTTCAAAAGTACTTCATTGGCTGTGAACTACTTTGGGAGGTTCTGTGGTCATGAAAGGCACTATATAAATGCAAATTCTTACTTTCTGTGTACTGCAGGTAAACCCAGAAATGGCAGAAAGCAAACTGAGCTCATCACAGCTGTACCTAAATTGCTGTTGTGCACAATGTTGGACACCACTTGGAAGAAGCACTGAGGGTAGCAAGAGTACAGAATGTACTTGGGGTGGGGAACTTCCAAGTTGGCCGAGCCCTAAAGGACATAGCTCTGAGACTGGGTGGTGGTGAGAGAGCCAACATGAAGGAAAAACATACTTGACCTCGTCCTCACCAATCTACCTGTCGCAGGTGCATCTGTCCACGATCGTATTGGTAGGAGTGACCACTGCACAGTCCGTGTGGAGGCAAAGTCCCGTCTTCACATTGAGGATACCCTCATCATGCTGTGTGGCACTGCCACCATACTAACTGGGATAGATTTCAAACAAATCTAGCAACTCAAAACTGGGCATCCATGAGGCGCTGAGGGCCATCAGCAGTAACAGAATTATACACGAACACAATCTGTAACCTCATGGACCAATATATGCCCCACTCTACCATTAACATCAAGCCAGGGGATCAACCCTGGTTCAATGAAGAGTGCAGGAGGGTATGCCAGGAGCAGCACCAGGTATAGCTAAAAATGAGGCATCAACCTAGTGAAGCTATAACGCAGGACCACTTGCATGCCAAACAGCATAAGCAGCAAGTTATAGACAGAGCTAAGCGATTTCACAACCAACGGATCAGATCCAAGCTCTGAAGTCTTGCCATATCCAGTCATGAATGGTTGTGGACAATGAAACATCTAATAGGAGGAGGAAGCTCGACAAACATCCCCACCCTCAATGATGGTGGAGCCCATGTTGTGATGTGGCCAGGTTGTACTATTAGTGATGGAGTTGATCTACAGACACTTCTTGGGTGGAAACATTGGGCAGGATCTTTAGGTCGGCGAGCAGGGTCGAGGCCCACTCGCCGACGTGTAAATTGACACGGGATGACATCGGGAGGAACTTAGGGTTAGCGGGCAGGTCGGGAGCCCTGGCGGGCTTCAGAAAAATCATGAAGGCTCATCCACGGACGGGATGAGGTTTCATGAGGGTATTTTAAAATTTAATAAATGTTTGATTTAAAGTGATGGACATGTCCCAACTCATGTGACAGTGTCACATGAGGGGACATGTCAGGGAAATTTTGTTCTTATACCTTTACCATTTTAAATTTGGAGCTGATCTCCCTGAGGCAGCACTTAGCCGCAGGGAGATTAATGCACTCTTTCGCGCACATGTGCGAAACAGCACACTCCCGGCTGAGGAAATCCCCACCCCACCCGCACAGGGAGTGCATAGCGCTTCCTGGCGGACATCACGCTTGGCAGGCCTTAATTGGCCCGCCCGCGTAAAATGGCGGCACGCCCCCTGCCCGTGCCCGCTCCTGCACTTGCCCCCGACAGTGGGAAAACACAACTTCAGATTCTTTGTCAGGAACCTCCTTTTCTGGATTTGCCTGAACATCAGGTGCTTTGGTGGGCATTTGCAATTCTGTATCCTCAACTCTTAGAGGAACATCAGTCCTGGATTGAGCAGGAAACGCAGACCCAGTCACGGTCACTGGTGGAACCAAATCTTGGTGATTTGTCTCGCTCTTCCTTAAATGGGCCACATGTTTATGGATGATTCAGCCTTCCACCTCCTCGTGGTAAGATGGAGGTCCAGTCACCGCACTTATTTCACCCAGTAACCACTTTGGTCCTTCCCTGATATTTTTCATTTATACCAGCTCTCCCACAGTAAATTTCCTCTCACGACTATGCCAGTCGTGTCTGGTTTTACATAGAAACATAGAAACCATGAGTAGGAGTAGGCCATTCAGCCCTTCAAGCCTGCTCCATCATTCAATATGATCATGGCTGATTCTCTATGTCAACGCCACTTTCTCGCTTTCTCTCCATACCCCTTGATGCCCCTAATATCCAAAAATTTATCAATTTCTTTCTTGAATATACTCAGTGACCTGGCCTCAACAGCCTTCTGTGGTAGAGAATTCCACAGGTTGACCATCCTCTGAGTGAAGAAATTTTCCTCATCTCAGTCCTAAATGACCTGCCCCATATCTTGAGACTGTGGCCCCTGGTTCTAGACTCCCCAACCAGGGGAAACATCCTCCCTGCATCCAGTCTGTCTAGCCCTGTTGGAATTTTATACGTTGCAATCAGATCCCCTTCATTATTCTAAACTCTAGTGAACACAGGCCCAGTTAAACCAATCTCTCCTCATACAACAGTCCTGCTATCCCTAGGATCAGCCTAGTGAACCTTCGTTGCACTGCTTCAATGGCAAGTATATCCTTTCTTAGGTAGGGAGGCCAAAACTGTACACAATACTCCAGGTGTGGTCTCACCAAGGCCCTGCATAACTACAGTAAGACATCCCTACTTCTGAACTCAAATCCTCTTGCAGTAAAGGCGAACATCCCATTTGCCTTCCTACTTGCTTGCTGCACCTGCCTGTTTACTTTCATTGACTGGTGTACAAGGACACCCAGTTCCCAATATATCACCATTTAAATAATACGCTGCCTTTCTGTTTTTCACACCGAAGCGTATAACTTCACATTTATCCATGTTATACTGCATCTGCCATGTGTTTGCCCACGCACACAATTTGTCTAAATCACCCTGAAGCCTCCTTGCATCCTCCTCACAACTCACAACCGCACCCAGCTTTATGTCGTCAGCAAACTTGGAAATATTTTCTGGCTTCCCTGACTGCTTTCCACCTACCTCTCTAAATTCGGCATTATTAAGCTCAATTTTATCCTGTGATGATGTTTCAAAAATAACTCCACACCTGGTTGACACCTGTGAGGGGTAGTCCTGTAATGGAAAAGAAAGCGTGCTGGCTTGGTTGCCAAGGAATCGCCAGTTAACTTTCTTATGCCTGCCTTGAACATTTGAATCACCTTTTTGGCCAGTTTATTTGAGGAAGGGTGGTGCGGTGCCATTTTTACATGAGTGATACCGTTGAGGCTGATAAACCATTGAAACTCAGCGTTCATAAATGCCGTGCTGTTATCGGAAACGACTGCTTCTGGAAGCCCGTGAATGACAAAGCTCCTATATAGTTTCTCAATTGTAGCGGCTAATGTTGGTGACTTCACCTCATATACGTCCAACCATTTTGATTGGGTATTGACCATGAGCAGAAATATTATTCCCAGGAAAGGTCCAATGTAGTCAATGTATGACCCCATCCAGGGTCTACCTGGCCATTGGGTGTAATGGAGCTATCACTGGCAATTTTTGCAGTTGCTGACACTGCCCACAGTGCTTTACAAAACTATTTTGCCATCCATCCCAGGTCACCATTGATAGCTCCATGCTATGATCTTCATTCAAGAAATTCCTGGATCGGCACTATGTAGTTCAATTAAAAGTGGCTCCCTTCCCTTTTGGAGGAACCATCACTCATGCTCCCCACAATAAGATACCATCCTGGCTGGTTATTTCATGTCTTCTGATGAAGTACGATTTCATTTCGCCCGATATAGACTCCTGTGACCAACCGTGTAGCACTTGTTCTCATACTTGAGATAGGACTGGGTCCTGACTTGTCCAGTCTCTGATCTGTCAAGCACATTCCGGGGAGGCATCTAAGAAATTTAACAGTAAAACAAGTTCCTGCGGAACCAGGTTGTGCTCATCATTTTCTTGTAAAGGCAAACAACTAAGGGCATCGACATTTGCAATTTGATTGCGAGGCCTATGTATGAAAGTGTATTCATGTGCTGCCGGAATTAAAGCCCATCATTGTATTCTTGCTGAGGCTATGGGTGGTATGACCTTGTCCTCACTAAACAACCCTAGCAACGGTTTGTGGTCTGAAACGATTGTAAAATGGCGCCCATGTACATACTGGTGAAATTTCTTGGCACCATAGATGATGGACAGGCCTTCTATCTCTATCTGTAAGTATCGCTTTTCCGCTGTGGTGAGCGTTCTTGTTTCGTAACCTATTGGCTGTTCTGTGCTGTCGTCCATCCAATGAGAGAGCGCTGCTCCCACTCTGTGGGGAGATGCATCACATGTCAGCACCAATTCTATTGTCTGGTTATAATGCACTAATAGATTGGACAAGTGCACCAATTGTTTCACCTTTATGAAAACTTCTTTCTGGAGCACCTTCCAAGAACAACTTTGGTTCTTTTTGAGTCGAGAATGCGGGGGGGGGTGGGTGGGGCCAGCATTGTAGACAAATTGGGTAAAAACCACCCATAGCTGTTGATTATTCCTAGGAATGATTTGAGCTCTGAGGCGTTCTTTGGTGCAGGTGCCTCTCTTATGCATCTCACTTTCTCCTCAACTGAGTGGAGGACCTATTAGTATTTCTGTATCTTCTTTCTGCGTGCCATCTTCTTTCTAGCACAGAATTTAAACCCGGCCTTCTTTTTGATTTCACTTTTGGCCAGAATTCTCTCAAATGCAAGCTCAACTTGTCTGAGTTCAGTGGCTGAGTGTCCCAAAATTTCATTATCTGTCTGTTTCTGGGGTAATTCTGTGACTTTTGCTTCCAAACCCTCTTTGGCTTCATTAAGCTGATTCTTCAGCTCTTTGCTAGACAGCTAGCTTCACTGAGCTGGCACTGCCTTGGAGTTTATCCAAACTCCTGTCTCCTGGCTGTAACCAGCTATATAGACTCCTGGGACTTCTTGTGAGCCCTCTCCTATTACCAGGGATTCCCCTGAGACCTCTTCAATCTCCAGGGTTCATGTTTCTTCTGCTGTGCTTCCATTCTACTGTTTGAGATGGCCTTCATTTCTTCATGTTGCTGAATGGGCTACATTCCTTTTGCATTTGATCTTGAAGGACAATCAACTGTTCTTTCGACTGTTTAATTCCTTGTTGCCCTTGGCAGAGTTGCCCTCTCTCTGGTGTCTCTTAGTCCCTTCGGCAAAGTTGCCCGATCTCTGGGGTCTCTTATTATCTTCCACAGAGTTGCCCCTTCTCTGGGGTCTCTTATTCCCTTCGGCAAAGTTGCCCTCTCTGTGGGGTCTCTTGTTGCCTTCCACGGAGTTGCCCTGTCTTTGCAGTCTCTTATTCCCTTAGGCCCTCTCTCTAGGGGCTCTTCTTACCTTCCACAGAGTTGCCCCCTCTCTGGGATCTCTTATTCCCTTCAGCAGAGCTGCTCCCTCTCTCTGGGGTCTCTTGTCGCCTTCTGCAGAGTTGCTTCCTCTCTGGGGTCTCTTGTTGCCTTCCACAGAGTTACCCTCTCTCTGGGCTCTCTGCTAATTTTCTGTCCATAGCCATTTTTCCTGTATTTACCACTTTAAATATACTGCCGCTTTAAGAGCAGTCACTTTTTTTTTAAACTCAGGATGTCTCTGCAGCTGTCGGCTTTTCTCTGCTGCGTTTTTGTTTCCCACGCTTTTCATTTTGGTGGGATCCCCATGATTGTGGACCTTCCTCTTTTTCAACGCTGCGAAACTTTGTTCCTGTTCGGAAAAAAAACACAGCAACAATTTCTTCTTTTTATGGGCAATTCTGCAGGATTTCCTTTTTACCTTGCAAGCTGTGTGCCAGCTTTTCTAACCTACTGAGACTGCAGGGCTGTCACCTATTTCATAATGTAAGTACAGATTCTCTCCCTCTTCCAATGTTTTGCTAACCCGTCCTGCGGACTCTCACTCAGTGGTCCTGCAGCCCCAGTACTATTCTTTCCAATGTTGGGAGTGCTCAGGGAGATTTCTCAGCCAGTTGGATCAGGGCCATTTCTTCTTTAACTTAAAGGAACAGCATACTTGCTGAGTAGATCTTCCTTTCTTTTTAACTTGATTTCTTCTGTTCAATCCTGTTTTATCCTCGTCACCAGCTTGTTGTTGGGTGGCTGAGTTGTACCATTAGTGATAGAATTGATCTGCAGACATTTCTTGGGCAGAAATATTAAGCTTATTTGCAATATACTCAGAAACAACTACCTGTGTGCTTTCAAATCCTACTCCATCTCTGCGCTGACTGCTGAGGTAGCCCAAGCTACTCTCCTATTGGTTACTACAGGTTAGTGATCTTCCTTAACAATTATTTTTTTCAAGGTACATTACACACTAAATAAAACCATAATTATTACACCAGCATATCAGCGCAAACAACAAGGCTGAAGTATTGTCAACCATCTTCAGGCAGAAATTCCGAGATGGAATGATCCATCTTGGCCTCTTCCTGAAGTCCCTAATGTCATAGATGCCAGTTTTCAGCCAATTCGATTCACTCCACATTATGTCAAGAAACGGCTGTAGGCACTGGATACTGCAAAGGCTATGGGCCTATAGCAATAGTACTGAAGGCTTGTGCTCCAGAGCTTGCTATGCCCCTAGACAAGCTGTTCCTGTACAGCTACAACACTGGCATCTACAATGAGGAAAAGTGCCCAGGTATGTCCTGTACACAAAAAGCAGGACAAATCCAACCCAGCTAACTACCGCTCCATCAGTCTACTCTCGATCATTTGCAAAGTGATGGAAGGGGTCGTTGACAGTGCTATCAAGCAGCACTTGCTTAGCAATAACCTGCTCACTGATACTCAATTTGGTTTTTGCCAGGCAGCATTTGACCAAGTGTGGCATCAAGGTACCCTAGCAAAACTAAAGCCAATGGGAATTGGAGGGAAAATCTCTACTGGTTGGAGTCATACCTAGCACAAAGGAAGATGGTTGTGGTTGTTGGTGGTCAATCATGCCAGTCCCAGGTCATCACTGCAGGAGTTCCTCAGGGTAGTGTCCTAGGCCCAAAAATTTTCAGCAGCTTTATTAATGACCTTTCCTCCATCATAAGGTCAGAAGGGGGAATGTTCACTATTGATTGCGCAATGTGCAGCACCGTTTACGACTCCTCAGATATTGAAGCAGTCCGTGCCCATATTCATCAAGACCCAGACAACACACAGGCTTGGGTTGATAAGTGCAAGTTACATTCATACCACACAAGTGCCAGGCAATGACCATTTCCAACAACAGATAATCCAAACAAGTCCCCTTGACATTAAAGGGCATTACCATTGTTGAATCCCCCACTATCAACATCCTGGGGGTTACCATTGACCAGAAAATGAACTGAACTAGCTATATAAATACTGTAGCTTCAAGAGCAGATCAGAGGCTTGGAATTCTGTGGAGACCAACACTCACTCCCAAAACCTGTCCACCATCTACAAAGCACAATTCAGGAGTGTGATGGAAAGTATCCACTTGCCTGGATGAGTGCAGCTCCAACAACACTCAAGAAACTTGACACCATCCAGGACAAAGCAGCTCACTTGATTGGCACCACATCCACCCTTCAATATTCACTCCTTCCACACCAACACACAGTGGCAGCAGTGTGTACAATCTACAAGATACACAGCAGCAACTCACCAAGGCTCCTTCAACAGCACCTTCTAAACCCAATGCGTCTACCACCTAGATGAACAAGGGAAGCAGATACACGGAGACACCACCACCTACAAGTTCCCCCTCAAGTTACTCACCATCCTGACTTTGAACTATATCACCGTTCCTTCACAGTCGCTGGGTCAAAATCCTGGAACTCATTTCCTAACAGCACTGTGGATCTACCAACACTACATGAACTGCAGCGTTTCAAGAAGGAAGCTCACTGCCACCTTCAAGGGTAATTAGGATGGGCAATAAATGCTGGCCCATCCTGTGAAAAGACTTTTTAAAAATCGATAGAACTTAAAAGTTGTTTGCTTTGCACTATGTCAATGTGGCGGTACACAGACTTAATGCTGATTCCCCAGGGCAAACAGTACTGCAGGCCATTAGCTGTACTGCCAGCATGAGCTGTCTGCCCTCAGGGAATTGACATCATCTACAAAGCACCATTTTGAAGCAGTGCCACATGAATAAATTTTTAGCCAATACTGTCTCCGACAACAATTTCATTTATATAGCACCTTTAACATCCCAGATCACTTTACAGTAGCATAATCAAACAAAATTTGACATCAAACCACATTAACAGATACTAGGATAGGTGACCAAAAGCTTCATCAAAGCTTCCCCATGGCCTCTTACAGTGCCTATCCCAACTTTGTGCCAACTCATGCTAACCCATGATCCCCACCCACCACCCTTGCTGTTCCACCCTCCTTGCCAACACCCAATATCTACCATAGGCAGACCTCATGAGCCGTGCTGAGATGAAATAAAATAAAATTCTAAGTATCTATTATAGACATCACTATATAAAAAAACACTCTCATATGTAAAAGTCCATTCAATACATTTAAATCTCTTCAAGTACTTAATGCCTTAAAAAGAAAACATTTGTATTCATAACCCTACATCAAAGACAGCTTAATAACCTCTTGGAGCTGTCAATAAAACTGTGAACTTTCAGCCCCCCACTGTGATAATGACAGGTTGTGGAAGCAGTCAAGCAGTAGTAATGCTATAATGATAGCACTTAAGATATGTCAACAAACATCTACTGAACCTGAAAGCACAGATTTTTTTCCACTCACACACCGAGGCAGGCTTTTTTTTTAACTTAAAGGGAAGGGAATTTAAATAACTTGACAGGGCTTAACATTTCTACAAACATTACCCGCCCTTTACGAGCATTTACATTTACTTTAAAAATTCTAATCTCACACGCTGCAGGATAAGGTCCTTGCTCCAGCAAAAATGAGGTGTGTTTGAACTCAACAATGAGCAATCAGCAATGAGTTCAAATATCTCTGCTGAGTTCAGGGTTCCCCCATGCGCAATTCACTTCCCTCCCCCATTCCCCGCACTATTTCGGATAAGTGTTTCCATCACTCCACGAAACTCTAGGCCGTATAGTCAACGTTTCAAAGTCTGACTCCTAAGAGTCAGTCTTTCCCAATTAAGACAAGCACTCTTTCTACCACTGTAGTTACAGAGCAATTCAAAGAGTCAACAGACTGTTCCTACTCCAGGGACATAAGCACATAATTTAGACTGATTCCATCACTGCCAGCACTGAGGGAGTACTACACTGTTGAAAGTGCCACCTCTTGGATTAGACGTTAAACCTAGGACCTCTCAGGTGGACATAAAAGATCCTGTGGCATTATTAAAGGAAGATCAGGAGAGTTCTCTGCCCAGTAGTCATCTCCCAAATCACACCTAAAACAGATTATTTGGTTTTAAGTCATGCCTGTGCTGTGTTTTTGAAAGAGCTATCCAGTTAGTCCCAAAGCCTCTGCTCTTTCTCATAGCACTGCAAATGTTTCCTTTTCAACTATTTATCCAGTTATATTTTGAAGACCACTATTGAATCTGCCTCCACCATCCTTTCAGGCAGTGAACCCCGGTTAATAACTCAGAGCATGAAAAGAAATTCTCCTCATCTTCCATCTTGCCAATTAGCTTAAAGCTGTGATTTTTCTCTTTTTGAAACATTTTCCTCTTTCCTTTTGAAACCTATTGTGGATACTGCTCTCACCATGCTTCATGTAGAGCACCCATATCCCAACAAACTCTGCATTAAAGAGAAACTCTTAATCTTCTTTAGTTCTTCTGGTGATGATCTTAAATTTATGCCCCTGTAGTGAGGAAGGGCCTGTCCAGTCCTTGGGGGCATAGAAATGGGACCAATCTCAGAGTCCAGGATCAGGATCTGTGCCTAAGGCCCTCCAGTCCAGGATTGAATATTTTTGTAAGCGCTCCCCGCCCCTTACCAAGCAGCAGAAGGCCGCACTCTCTTCACCCTGTCTCCTGATCCTTGACCCCTGACTTCAATCGCTCCCCTGGATTGGATGATCTAATCGAGGTGTTTATGGTGATTAAAGCATTTAAGTTTATTAGATAGATGGAGAGAAACTACTTCTTCTGGTGAGCAGAGAGCGGGGGTGAGAGTCAGAGGTCGGGGTAGGGGAGAACTCGAGAACAAGGAGCAGCTGCTTAAAAATAGAGCTAGGCCTGTCAGGGGTGTTGTCAGGAAGTATTTCTGGTCTTTCAATGAGATGTTAAAACTGAGGCCCTGTTTTTGTGCTGAAGTGGACGTAAAAGACCTCAAGGCACCATTTTGAATCCAAACTGGCGAGTTAGAGGATGTAATGGTGTAGTGGTATTGTTGCAAGACTAGTAATCCAGACACCTAGGATAGTGTTCTGGGGACATGTGTTCAAATCCCACCATGGCAAATGGTGGAATTTGAATTAAATAAAAATCTGGAATTAAAAGTCTAATAATGACTATGAAGTGATTGTTGTAAAAACCCATCTGGTTCACTAATGCCATTTAGGGAAGGAAATTTGCTGTCCTTATCTGGAATGGGCCTCTGCAGCAACACTCTGGTTGACACTTAAATGCCCTCTGGGGGGGTGGACAATAAATGCTGGCCTAACCAGTGATGCCCAAATCACATGTATGAATAAAAGAAAAAGTGCCCTGAGCCAATATTTATGCCTCAACCACTCAACATCATGAAAACAGATGAAGCATGCGTGCTCACCAAGAGATCCAGTGATCACTGTGGCGAGAACTTTACCTCCTCTCGATGTGCAGTGGGATTCCCAGTGTTGAGCTGCAGTGATGTCATCAAACTGTCTAAGCAATCAACCACGTTTAAAGTATTCTCACAGGCAGCCTGTCCAGGAAATGAAAGGCACTTTTAAAAATTTTACTGAAAAGGAAATAAAGATTGGGACATACACAAGGATTTAACGTGGAAGATAAAAATATCATGAATGAGCATTTTTTAGAAATGAAAATGTTTTAAAAATCTGGTAATTCATCATAATAGAGACACCCAGCAATAGAAAGTCATATTGTCAGGGCCAGATTTGTTATTCAGCAATAGATATTATTCAGGTCACCGTTAGAAAGCCAGTTACACCTCACTGAGCAAGATTTAACCTTTTAGGGGTTTCTAACGGAGATATGAGAGCAGAAAAGGGAAAATTCTCACCACTTCAACTGATTTCATTGATTACTGGCTCGTGGAAGAGGATGGTGTGGGGGAGTACAGCACAATCAGTGGCAGATCAATGAGCGACTGACCACAACTTCAGGATTTCTACATTAATCTGCACGTGTGCTAAATCCTGAAGTTGCAGTCAGATTCAGAGGGGTAATGATGGCGAATGCTGCTAGTTCATTGTCAAAAACACTAAATGATAAATCCGTAGTTGGCTTTATTGCATGGCTATTCATGGGAGCTTGCTGTGAACAAATTGGCTGCCGTGTTTCCTACATAAGGACAGTGACTGTCTTTCAAAAAAAGTACTTAATTGGTTGTAGAGTGCTTTGGGACGCCCTGAGGTGATGGAAGGTGCTATAGAAATGCAGGCCTTTTCTTTTTCAATCGTGAAGGGAATGGCAAGGTGGTCTTGATG
The DNA here is from genome assembly GCF_017639515.1 of Carcharodon carcharias. Lineage (NCBI taxonomy): Eukaryota > Metazoa > Chordata > Chondrichthyes > Lamniformes > Lamnidae > Carcharodon > Carcharodon carcharias. Next base: position 27,699,363 of record NC_054476.1, read on the forward strand.
TCCATTCTGAAGGACAGGCCTCCATTTCTCTATTATTTTGTTAGAAGACAGTAAGTCTAGAGGATGATGGTAAATGGTAAAAGCCCTGTCTTGACTTCGGCATCAAAGAATAAAACCTTTCTTTTTTTGGATACTGGTATTAAAAGTGACACTAACACCTCATGTTAATTCAGAGTTCAGCTTTTCAACATTGGGGGATGATTCTGGCGAGCTGGGTTTAATAATGATATGCAGATGTATCGCAATGAAGTTGCCAACATGTAGTGGTGGGAAACACGGCCTGCCATTGACGGGCAGAGTGGACGACTGCAAATTGTCATGTCTTAAAAACCAAATATAATTAAAACCCAAAAGCTCATTTTCTAACAGGTTTCACTATTTAATTCCTTGCTCTGCACTTGCGTTTGGAGTGAGTGCAGCCCATATAACTATTCTCAGCTGCTGTAATTAAAGTGACATCTGCTTTCTTATTACCATCGAGGTTCTAAGCGTCATAGTGCCAAGTGTCATCTGTACCCATGGGGCAACATTCCCCCCCCCCCAACCCCCGTCATGGGGAAAGTGCGGGAACAGGGGCAAATGGGAGGTCTTCCATTCGGCACCTCCAGTTGGGGGCAGCTGCCATTTTATGTGGGTGGGCCAATTAAGGCCCGCCCAGTGTGACATGCGCCAGGAAGCACTATGTGCTCCCTGTGCGGGTGGAGGGTATTCTCTCAGCCAGGAGTATGCCCTCTCGTGCATGCACACGAAAGAGCTCACAGATCTCCCTGAGGAAAAGTTCTGCCCCAGGGAGATTGGCTCTGATTTAAAACTTTGAATAAAGATTAGAAGAAAATTTCGCTGCCATGTCCCCTCATGTGACACTATCACTCGAGTTGGGACATGTCCATAACTTTTATTGTAAAATATTCTGCATTTTTTAAATCGCTCATGAAACCTCATCCCGCCCGTGGATGAGGTTTCATGCTTTCTTACAACCTGCCAGGTCTCCTGGCCTGCCCGCCAACCTTAAGGTCGGACGGGCAGGTCCATTAATGAGTTCAATTGGCTTTTTAATGGCCTTAATAGGCCATTAAACTTGGATGTGTGCCCGCCGAACTGACAATCTAAATGACGCGAGGTGATGTCGGGACGCACACCCGATGTCACCCCGTGTCATTTTACACGTCGGCGAGTAGGCTCCGCCCCCACTCGCCGACCGGAAGATGTTGGCTATGAAGAACAAATAGGGATTTCGTGGTAGCATGAGAGGATCACGTGATTCACTGCCTTGGATCAAATTATCTGTTTTGCCAATTCTTTGGCATATCATCCCCTTTGTGAGGAAGGTTACGTTCTGACCAAACTTAACAAGCAGCGATATTCAAACATCTAACAACAACTTTGGGTTCAGAGAGGCAGTTTCCATATGCAAGGTTAAGCTCAGGCTGCAGGATCAATCTTAATACATCACCAATGATAATGTTTGCAAAAACTATGCTTTAATCAAATCGCAGGACAGTATTTCAAAAAATTAACAAGAACTTATGTTTAACATTGAAAAATGACCCAAACTGCTTCACAGAGGAGTCAGGAAAAAGTATTTAAGCGCCTCAAATACATTATCTTTTATTCATTCTTGGAATGCGGGCATCGCTGTCTGGGCCAGCATTTATTGCCCATCCCTAGTTGCCCTTGAGAAGGTGGCAGTGAGCTGCCTTCATAAACCTCTGCAGTCCATGTGGTGCAGCCACGCCCACAGTGCTGTTGGGGAGGGAATTCCAGTGCCAGAATTTTAGGCGTTAGTTTCGGGTGCGCGGTTAACCCAGAAGAACGTTAAATCGTGCATGGTGACTTCGGGCGTGAGTCCCGACATTATCGCGAGCTCACGCAAAAGCACGGCTGGAGGGCATGTGTGGGAGTCGGCAGCATGCCTGACAACAACTAATCAGCTACTTAAGGCAATTATAGGGGCAATTGATGGGAATTTCACGTTGCTTGTGAGATTTTTCAGTCAATGCACAGGCAACTGGGTCAGGCAGCCATCCCGTTTTTTCACCTTTCTCATCCAAGGGTGGGATAAAAGGGGGCAGGAGCATTGGCTGTGTGAGTTGTTAAGGGTTCGCTGTTGCTTTATTGTTGAAATTTCCTCTGGTTTCCTCTGAAGTATTTGCTTTGTTAGCTTTGTTCTGAGGATTCTTTTGTTTTGTCAATTCTGTTGGAGCATTTCTACCCAGCGCAGCCTTCAGTACACAGGGCAGTGCCATCTGCATCTCAGCCGATGGGGATTGTGAACTCCGCTGGGGGCACCTTCTCTGAGGAGGAAGAGAGGGCAGAAGGGCGAGGGGACCAGGTGTCCACTGGCAGTATCGCAGGGAGAGACCCATGAGAGGAGAGGCACAGGGGGGCGCAGGGACAGCAAACTGGACGGGACCACAGAAGACAGCACTGTCCTGCTGCCAGAGTGTACAGGCAGCTATCCAGCCGCCTCAACATGTCTGAGGTCCAGTGCCGCAGGAGGCTCCGCCTGTAGAGGGACACTGTGACATCATTATGCTGTATGATTGGGCTGGCAATCGCCTCCAGCTGTGTGGGTGGGCACCCAGTGCCAGTGGCTCTGAAGGTGACAGTAGCCCTCAATTTTTGTGCATTCGAATCTTTCCAGGGATCAGTGGGGGATCTCTGTGGAATGTCCCAATCAGCTGTTCACAGCTGCATCAAGCTTGTAATGGACGCTCTGTTCAGTTGGGTCCCCACATTCATTCATTACCGGAAAGACCAAGCCAGCCAGGCTGAGCAAACCAGAGGTTTTGCAGCTATTCCTCCACATCCAGGGTACCATAGACTGCACTCACGTGGCAGTCAAGGCACCAGTGGGTCAGCCAGGTGCCCTTGTAAATATGAAGGGTTACCACTCCATGAAAGTGCAGATGGTATGCGACCAGAAGATCCAAATTCTGCAAGTCTGTGCAAGGTACACTGGTAGCTCCCATGATGCATACATCCTGTGGCGCTCCCAGGTGCCAAGGCTGTTCATGGCTCCAGCCCGGCTGGATGGTTGGTTGCTGGGTAACAAAGGGTATCTGTTGAAAAGGTAGCTCATGACATCACTCCAGCGCCCTTGGACAGAGGCAGAAGAAAGGTTCAATCAGAGTCATGCCTCCACAAGGGCGGTGGTTGAGCGGACAGTAGGGCTACTGAAGATGAGGCGCTGCTGCCTGGACCATTCCGGGGGTTCCCTGCAACATTCCTCAGTGTGCGTGTCACTTATCGTCATGGTCGCTGTGTTCTGCACAATCTGGCACTGGCAAAGGGGGACCCACTCGAGGATGAGGACATCAAGACAGCTCCACACATCTCAGAGGATGACTCTACAGATGGAACTGATGAGGAGCCAAGGCAGGCACAGGGTGAAGATGAGGAGGCAGACTTGAGGAACCTCCAGGGAGGCAGGGACACCAGGATTGCCTTGATTCAAAGCTCCTTCAGCTAGGCTGCCAAGGCTTGGCTACCATCTTAATGCAAGGGCACCACCTCAGTCACACACATTTCCAAGGAGGCAATGCCATGACCCCAATGTCACCTCACAACCTCTGTAATAAAGTTACTGCCCCTGCCGTCTGGCATCAGACCTATGGGGAACATGAGGGACACTCAAGGCATTGAAACAAAATCTTGCTTTATATCTTTACCAGAGTTGCAAACAAGGAACAAAACATAATATAAAAATGAAACATAAAGTCACACAAAAAGAATATATGGTGCTGGTGAAATGAACACGTCACCCTTGAAAACACCATCCTGTGCTGACGCTTGCGAGTGCTACGTCTTGGTGCCCACTGGCCTTCCCCTTCGCTGGCAGCTGCATTGGAGGCAGATGATGGGCCTCTGGAGTTGTCCATCAGGCAGCAGCTGCTGGATGTCCAGTTGGAGGCAGAGTGCTGACTCTGCTGTCATGTCAGCCCTGATGACCTTGGCGGTCGCCCTCTGGCTGGTGGGGCCTGAGAAGGCTCCACCTGGGAGGGTGCGACCAGCGACATGGCTGAGGGCACTCCTCAGTCATCGTAGCCTCAGATGATTCCATGGTGACTGGCAGAGGGGCAGAGCAGCTGCTGCCTTTGTCTGGAGTGTGTGAGAGGAGCCCACAGAGATGACAGGCAGTTCATCCACCATCATGAATGGACCTCCCTGATCACCATTGATGGACGGGCATCTAGAAGAGAGATTAGGTGCCTCATCCATCTCTCACACTGGCAGCGACCTCCTGAGGTCACGGCTAGTGTGTGAGCTTGCAGGACCCCTAATTCTGTTGCTACTCTCTCAATGAAGGAGGCTGTGTGCTTGGTGCTCAGGGTCAACGCAGTGCTCAAGCTTCGCATGGACTCCTCCATGACAGATACCGTGGCACGCAGGCCCTCAGGGATCTCGGCCAGATCTTCCCACGCGTCCAACTGGATATCCAGCAGCTGCCGCCTGATGGACAACTCCAGAGGCCCATCATCTGCCTCGGACGCAGCATGATCCTGTTCTCCAGCAGTCCTCCAACTGCCAGCGCCCTGGGCACTCTCTGTCTCCGCCAGCTCCTCGTGCAAGTGTGATGTCCCCTCACCACAATGCATTCCAAATGGAGCTGGTGGTGTTCCCGTGTATCTGCTGCCCTTGTCCTTCTAGGTAATCGGGGTCACAGGTTTGGAAAGTGGTGATGAAGGAGCTTTGTTAAGTTGTTGCAGCTGGTACACATTGCTGCAACTGTGCATCGGTGGTGGAGGGAGTGAATGTTTAAGGTGGAGGTGCCAGTCAAGCGGACTGCTTCGTCCTGTATAGTGTCAAGCTTCTTCAGTGATGTTGGAACAAGTGGGAGTTAGGGAACTAAACAGGAGAACCTGAGTAAGTGACATTTGCGACCTGATAAACTAAATGGTTACATGCTGCCCCTCAGCAACATCACCTGAAAACACACCAAGTTCCACGTGTACATAGCCAACTCTTACTCACTACCAGCTCTCTCAGCCCCTTCAGGCTGCTTGTCTGACATTCAATAAAGGATGAGCAGAAATTTCCACCAACTAAATATTTGGAAAGCTGAAGTCATTTTCTTTGGTCCCCACTACAAACTCCATTACTTAACCATGGACTAATCCTCCTCCCTGTCTATCTGAGACTGCACCAGCATTCACAACCTTGGTGTCCTATTTGACACTGAACTGTGATTCTGACCCCATATCATCTCTATCGCCAAGACCACCTACTCCCATCACTGTAACCATCCTCCATCTCTGCTCCTGCCTCAGAGTTTCTGTTGCTGAAACCCTCACCCATGTCTTTATTACTCTAGATTTGATTATTATAATGCTCTCCTGACCAGCTTCCACACTGCACCCTATATAAACTTGAACTCATCCAAACGTCCGCTGCCTGTATCCTAACTCACTCAAGTCCCATTCACCCTTCACCCATGTACTCGCTGACCTACAGTGACTCCTGGTCTGACAACGCTTCAATTTTAAAGTTAATGTCCTTGTTTTCAAATTATTCTCTGGTCTTATTTCTCCTTATCCGTGTAACATCCTCCTGGCCTGCAACACTCAGAGATCTCTGTGCCCCACCAATTCTAATCTCTTGTACATCCCTGACGTCATCGCTCCACCACTGGCAGTCGTGCCTCCAGCTGCCTGGGCCGTAAGCTCTGAAATTGCCTCTCTAAACTCCTCTGCCTTTTTACTACTCCCTCCTCCTTTAAGATGCCACCACTTTGGCCAAGCTTTGGGTCACCTCCCCAAATGTTTCCCTGGGTTGAATTTTACCGGGCACCACAGCTCCCGACTGCCTGGCTGAAAAGTCGGTGGCCAGCGCCCCCTCCCCCACTGCACTGATGGCTGCTCCTCAGCAATTTAATGCTGGTAGCAGCATTAATTGCTTTAAGGCGAGACTTCCACCCCAATCCAGGGAAGAAACCCCGCCTTTGGGATCTGTTGGCCAATCGGATGGGCCGTCAGCTTTGCGGTCCCAGCAGGACCAGGCAGGAGTGGAGGCCCCTGCTGGGGCTAGAGGCTGTCCTGATGAAGAAAAGCCCGGACTTGAGGTAAGTGGGGTGAGGGGATAGCGGGCAGGGCTTGAAAGGCCAAGGTGGAGGGTAAAAGGGGAAGTATGACTTTGGGGGTGGGGGGGGAAGTAGCTGCTGCCTCTGATGGGCACAAGGGGCCTGCAAGGGAGGGTCTCCCCCCCCCAACCTTGCCCAAGCTGCCGGGCTCCCACATGATGTGGGCCTGCCCCTGCCATGAGTAAAGTAACAGTGTGGCAGGATGAGGCCCTCAACTAGCCATTGACTGGTTACATTAGGGTTTCATTAGGCCCAAGGGTGGGTGGGCCATCCAATGCCACCACCACCCCTGTAAAATTTGAGACAGGTCAGGGGTGGGTGAGTAAGGGGATTTTATGAGGGTCCCCCCGCCACCCACCAAACTTTCAAGCTAGCTGGCGGGGGAGAGTAAAATGCAGCCCCTTATGTGTCAGGTTTTGTTTCATGACACATCTCCGAAGCATCTTGAGATGTTTTACTGCATTAAAAGTGTTGTATAAACGCAAGTTGTAAATATTGTTGATGCTCTGCTGTATCTGCTGTTCTCTCTATTATGCACACAGGACACTAGACTGCAGCTGTTCCTGAGTGTAGTCACATTGATGCGTGTGCTAAATGTATTAATTTGCTTTTATTTGGGTCAGATTCCCCTGCCTGCCTTGCAGCTCGCTTGGCTGTTGTTGGCCAGATGGAAGCTGATGTTATTTTTTTTGAGTAGGCATTTATAGGTACAGTGAAACATAAACAAGATATAAAGCTTTCTCATCACATCATCACACTTTGTTAATGAAAAGCAATTGCTTGAACAGTGCTGTGGAGGTTAAAATACCTCAACATCTTTAGTTGGAAGGAAGAAGAATGAGATAACAATCAATCTTCATCATGGTGATGTGCTGTGCAATCGGCACATTGCCCCTTATGTGACTGATTCATGTGGTTTGATATGACTGGACGTCTTGTCAAACAAGAGGCGGTTTTGTCCATCACCTTTGGATGAAAGCAGAACTCCTTTAAACAGTGAAAACTAACCATAATCACAGGCCTGCACTCTTTGGAGTTTAGAAGAATGAAGGTTGACCTTATTGAGATACATAAGATTATGAGGGGGTTTGACAGGGTAAATGCTGAGAGGATTTTTTCCATTGTAGGGGAATCTAGAGCTAGGGAGCACGGTTTAAATATAAGGGGTCTTGGCCATTTAAGACAAAGATGAGGAGGAATTTCTTCTCTCAAGGGGGTTGTTAGTCTGTGGAATTCCCTTCCCCAGACAGCAGTGGAGGCTGGGTCATTGATGTTCAGAAGCTGAACTGGACTAGCCATATAAATACTGTGGCTACGGCAGGTCAGAGGGTAGGAATCCTACGATGAGTACCTCACCTCCTGACTCCCAAAGCCTGTCCACCATCTACAAGGCACAAGTCAGGAGTGTGATGGAATACTCTCCACTTGCCTGGGTGAGTGCAGCTCCCACAACACTCAAGAAGCTTGACACCTTCCAGGACAAGGCCACCCAGTTGATTGGCACCCCATACACAAACATTCACTCCCTCCATCATCGACGCACATTAGCAACAGTGTGTACCATCTACAAGATGTACTGCAGGAATTCACCAAGACTCCTCAGACAGCACCTTCCAGATCCACGACTGCTACCACCTAGAAGGACAAGGGCAGCAGACAGATGGGAAAACCATCACCTGCAAGTTCCCCTCCAAGTCACTCCCCATCCTGACTTGGAAATATATCGCCGCTCCTTCACTGTCGCTGGGTCAAAATCCTGGAACTCCCTCCCTAACAGCACTGTGGGTGTACCTACACCACATGGACTGCAGCAGTTCAAGAAGGCAGCTCACCACCACCTTCTCAAGAGCAACTAGGGATGGGCAATTAATGCTGGCCCAGCCAGCGAAGCCCACATCCCATGAATGAATAAAAATATATATATACATAATATATATATATATATATATTCAAGCCTGGGTCAGACAGATTGTTGATCAACAAGGGAATCAAGGGTTATAGGGCTGAGCAGGAAAGTGGAATTAAAGACACAATCAGATCAGCCATGCTCTCATTGAGTTGTGGAGCAGGCTCAAGGGGGCAAATAGCCTGCTCCTGCTCCTATTTCTTATGCCCTTATGAAATTAAAGCAGAAAATGCTGGAATTATTCAGCAGGTCTGGCAGCATTTATGGAGAAAGAAACAGTGTTAACGTTTCAAGGTCAATGAACTTTCATCTGTATCTCTCTTCTTCGTTGCCACCTGCTTGCTGAGTATTTCCAGCATTTTCTGCTCTTATCCCAGATATCCAGCTTCCATAGTATTTTGCTTTTGCATGAGAACTATTCAACCAATGAGAACTAACCATATCTGAAAGGAGACAATGGCAGTACAATGTCATCCAACACTCCTCCACAACAGAGACCATGGCACGCATCCCCTCATAGATCTCCGCCAGATCCTCCCACACATCCCACTGGACATCCGGCTTCTGCCGCCTAATGGATGACTCCAGAGGTTCATCATCTGCCTTCGACTCAGCATCATTCTGATCTCCAGCAGTCCTCCAACTGCCAGCGCCCTGGGCATTCTCCTCCTCCGCCTGCTCCTCGAGTGAGTGTGAAGCGCCCTCGCAGCTATGCTCCGGCATTCTAGCCAAGGATCTAATGCCCACCAAGGTGCTGGTATCTGCGTTGGCGCCTGGTTCAGAGGGCAGGTGTGACGCAAGTGCATGTGAAACCTGGTGGTCCTCCAGCATCAGGTATGGCTCTTCTGGGTCCTGCAAACGAGTGCCTGCTGGTGAATCTAAAGGAGAACAACATGTCATTAGTTTAAGTCATCACAATGTCACTGTGCATGCCAGGCACCCCGGTGAGACAATGGAGATCTGCATCTTTCAATGATCAATGGGGAATCCAGTTTTGAGGCTTACATCAATGAAGAGAATACACAAGAATGTTTGCACCATCCAAAACTCTCAGCTCTGTGCACTTCACTGTAACCTTCACCTGACACCCCAGCCTCTCCACAGCCAGTTGACTGAGGTGCGTGGTGCCTCTCCAGCTCCAAGTCTTCCTGCTCAAATCTGGAAAGGATTAGGAGGTTTGGGGAGCCTCCGCCTGTCCGCAACCTTTCAATGTTGTTATGGGTCGTCTTCTCCTGAAAGGACAGAGGAGCATTGATTAGTCCACTCTCTACCTGCAGCATCATTGCAGCCTGGCCAACCCCAGCTGAGAAACCTGCAGGGCACATCTGAGTCGTGGTCCTGGAGTTGCAAGGCACTAAGTCCAAGCAGCCAGGGCTCATCCCCTTGGCCAGCTCCGGCATCATTGACAGTTGGCACTCGGACTCTAACACCTCTGAGCTCCATGGGGAGAACGGCCAGACCTTAACATTTCACCACACTGCTCCATGCCAACACCCTTCCTGAGTGCAGCAGGTTGTTAACCCTTTTGCGGCACTGCACCCATGTGTGTCGCACAACGTTGTGGCTGCTGACCTGCGCTGCCACCTCCTCCCAAGCTCTTTTTGTTAGGTCGGTGGCCACTTCCCTCCATCTCCAGGGAAAAGGGTGTCCCTCCTGGCAGCCAACTCCTTCAGGAGGACCGTGAGGCACTCACCCGAAACCCCGGGGGTGGGGAGCGGGGGGGGGGGGGGGGGGGGGGCGGGGGGCGGCCGAGTGCCCACCCCTGAACTGCCCTCCTGCCTGGCATCTCCAGCCGCACTTGATGCCATAACTCCAGTGTTCACAGCGCAGAAGATATGTTCTTCCCGGCAGCCTCCAAGGAGCTGCCCGTGCCATTTTTAAACTGGCTGCTGGGTCACCATTGGCCTGCCCTCCCCTTCCTGACTGTTGGGAGGACACGTTTCACGCTGGTCAGGCCTTAATTGGTCAGCCAGCGTGAAATCGCGGTGGGGGCCGATCGCGGGTGGCAGCCCGTTTCCTGACCAGTCACAGGCCCGCCAGTCATGCCCGCCCACCAAGGGTAAAATTCAGGCCAAGGTTTCCACGCTCTTTAGTTCAAGGCAGCAGTACACTGGCAGATACAGTGCTCATACTTACAATGTTGCTATCAGTCCATTCTTTGATCTCCTCACTCAGGTCCCACTTATGGAAGATCAAAGGGAGGCAAGCTCTGCTTCTGCTTTAATCCAATCCAGAAATGCACCTATAAAGAAAACTTGTTGGATATGAAAACAGCAGACTGACAGAAAAAAATGATTCATGAGAAAGTAATTTCTGAGATGTTTATTTTGTGTGTATTTCAAAATGTATTCAGAAAATGGTTGTGTGATTTTGTGCAATAAAAATTATAACCACAAAAATGCAACTTGTCATTATTATAAGGTATTTAACTATAATCCACAAAGGAACACCTCTCTCTGTTAGAGAGACAAGTGGCCATATGGCTTGGTGGCACCACACCACATCAAGCATGGGGCAAGGCAAGGAGGCAGGCTTCCAGGAACAATCACAGCCAGGACGAGAATTGAACTCACACTGTTACCATTATTTTGCATTAGACTCTCAGCATTTAGCCAATTGAGTTATACAATCCCCGGCGTCATTATTATATACCCCAACTATACTGCAGGTCTTATGTAGATTCATAGAATAATACAGCATAAAAGGAGGCCATTCAGCTGGTTGAGCCTGTACATGCTCCCTGAAACATCTACCCAATTAGTCCCAGTCTACTGTTCTTCCCCTGCAGCCCTCAAATGGTTCCCATTCAAGCATTCATCCAAGTCCTTTTTGAAAGTTACGATTGAATCTGCTTCCACTTGCCCTTCAGGCATTCCAGATCATAAAAACTCACAGCATAAAAAGTAATCTCATGACCCCTCTGTTTCTTTTGCCGGTTACCTTAAAACTGTGTCCTATGGTTACAGACCCTACTGTCACTGGAAACAGTTCCTTTTCAATTACTCTATCAATCTCACCTCAACCTTCTCTACCCTAGGCAGAATAATCTCAATTCCTCCAGCCTCTCCACATATCAGAAGTTTTTTGTTCCTAGTGCCATTCTAGTAAATTGTTGCTGTATGCTTAACATCCTTCCTAAAGTGTGGCGCCCAGAATTAGATAGAATAATCCAACTAGTGACTCTAACCAGTGTCTCATAAAGATTCATCATAATATCTTTTTATACTTAATTCCTTTATTTATAAAACCAAGAATTCCACAAGGCTTTTTAACAGTGTTCTCAACTAAGTTTGCCAGTTTCAAAGGCTTGTGTATGTCTTCCCCCGGTCTCTCTATTCCTGCACCTCCTTTAAAATTGGACCCTTTGGTTTACATTGCATCTCCTCATTCCGTGTATCAAAATGAATCACTTCACACTTCTTTGCATTAAATTTTATTGGCCATGTGCCTGCCCATTTCATCAATCTATGTCCTCCTGAAGTCTATTATTATCACCTTCACTGTTTACTGCATTTTGCCCCGTATACCCAAATCCGCATAATTTATATATAACAAAAAATGCAGTGACTCTCAAAACTGAGCCCTGGAGGACACCATTGTACACCTCCCATCAATCTGAAAAAAAACATTCAGTTCATCCCTCCTCTCTGCTTTCTGTCCCTTAGCCAATTTTGCATCCACGCAGCCATTGCCCCTTTAATCCCATGGGCTTCAATTATGCTAATAGTGCAGGCTTCAAACTTTAATGTTAACAGGTTAGCCTTTATTGCAATTCCGATAGTCAAAAAAAGCTGTCCGTAATAATAAATCATGATCAATTTGACAATTGGAAGCAAGCATGTACAGAATGGTGTAGAGTTCAGCCTTTACTCCCAACCAACATTGAAGGAAATAAGCGGAACCACTTACACATATTCAGAGTGCATCCAATACTATAGCATTGTTATGACCGATGCAGTTGTTAAAGTGGAGTTACTTAAAATTCCTAGAGGGAAACTTAAAGCAACTGTCATAACCCATAATTTTAAGTGTTAAGTTTGAGATGCGACTCTAAATTCAAGAATCAAACTGCCAGTTCGCAAGGTTTTACATTAAACTAATTGAAACATTTTATTAACTTATACAGGTTAAAATATATATATATATACATGGCTACAAATTACTACTATCATAACTTTTAACAAATTCCCAAACTAATCTCCATTAAGGCAACAGCAACCCATAGACTTAACCAAAACACCAGGCAAAGCATTTTCACCTTACGACTTCAAAATGAGGTTCTTTTCACTGTGGAGTCAGTTGGACCAGTTGGAGGCTTGCAGCTGCCTTTTGATCTCACATTGCCTCTGCCCTGCACATCCGAAAACTGCTGAAGTTATACCTACTGATTGAATTCAAATTCTCATTGACTCACCAGCCTCTTTGAACTTCACCTTTTAACAATAAAACCCTTTTCATAGTACCAGTTTTATTATTAATATAAACATATTGCTTGGTAGCTGCCAGATAGGCATCAGATTTTCACCCCACTTCTTGAATGCTCTATTCAAAAAATGCAAATGCACGCTTTCTCTCTTACAAAACTAGTACATATCAAAGCACCCAGACTTGTTGGCTTTAATCCAGTTAAGATACACCCGCAGGCAAAACCTCTATTTTAAAAGAAAAAATATTTTCCAAAATATTATATACATTAATAGCTTCATGACCAGCATGTAATGTAAAGTAGGTGGAACGTTAGTGCCACTGTTCATTGCACATCGAGACTTGAATAGTAGGGGCAAGTCTCTATATGGTACTTTCCTACATACTAACCAGCTTCCCTAACAACATAGAATTAATGGAATTATTAACTTCTGAGACAAGTAATACTTGTATAAATTATATGAATTGTCCCTTTTTGTTATTGTGTTCCACAAGTTCAGCAGGTACAACAATTATGGTGAATCAATGGGCAGTTTAAACAAATGATAAAACCAAAGTCATGACTAGCCAAGAATTGTCATTGTATTTTTACAAATATTGAAAGATATAAGGGAAAGCTAATTATTGCCTCTGTTGTGTTGTCCATTCACACGTTGTCAACAGTTTGTAAAGTTTCTTACGGGTAACCGAGAGGTTGCAGTAGGTCAGGATATTCACCATATGTACATATCCCCAGTGCTCAGCTGCATCTCCAGGATTTGCACATTCATTAACCAACAAGGAAATTTGATCATCGGGAAATAACACAGCAAATAACATGAGCAAGAGCTTGGCTATGGGCAGCAAGATCTTCGACATCACATGCACAGCAATGTACCGGTGCAAAGACGTTAATATATTTGTATCATAATGTTCTGTTAACCAATAATAAGCCAAAAAATAATTCACTTCAGTCATATTATGATCTGAAATCATGAGGTAACATCATACACTCTGGGTTTAAAAAAGGTCATTCTAAAACAACCCATGTGTGTTATATAACCCCTTGATTAGTTTGTGTTTCTTGTAGAAATCAGCTGATTTTCACAATTATGAGAAGTACTCAAGAGAACACTCAATGTGCTTGAGCAGAACTAATGACCATGTAATAGGCATAGTTCTGGCGGCATTAACATAACTCCGCTGTCTGCAGTTCAGTTATCAAAACTTCCTACTGTGGTAAAAAAAACATTATTTTAAAAATCAGTAACCAAATTTTAGTGGAACTCTCTGAGAATACACTATAACCAGAGCTGTGAATATACATTATGTATCAAAAGACCAAATACTGGTCTATAAGAGTGACAAAATGACAAACAAATACATAAAATCTTTATCTGAGCAGCATTTCTAAGCAAGGAAGGAGGAATGCTAGTCAGGAAATCCAGAGTGCATTGGTTATTTTCAACAGCAGTCTGCCCAGAGCAGGTTTGACCTCCTGCCTGGGTGCAGAATGTTCCAGAAGAGGCCGCAGCCTAAGAGCATGTATGTTTCCTGCTATGTGGGATAGAGATGGCAAGGTGGGTTTGTGAAAGGGGTGTGGAACAGGGGTGGGTGGAGTTTGGCTTGGAGGATCAGGGGAGATTGCTGGTAGGTCACATGGAAATCGAGGCAGAGGTGGGGGGGGGGGTTAAAGGGTCGTTAGTGATCACGGGTGGGTGTTAGGTAATATCACGGGGAGGTGATTGATCGTGGAAGGCATGTGCCCATTGGCAGGAGCTGTGTGTATGATCATGGGGGACTGACTCAATTGGGGGGTGGTATGTCTGATCGCAGGGGAATTGGTAATTGCATGGGATGTTGGGATTATTGGGACGTGACTTGTGATGACCAACAGGAATCTGTGCTGGGGCCTCAACTATTCACACTATTCATTAACAACATAGAATGCCACATATCTAAGTTTGCCGATGACACAAAGATGGGCATTGTCAGCAGTGTAGATGGAGGCAGAGAATTACAATGAGATATTGATAGATTAAGTGAATAGGTAAAACTTGTGGCAAATGTGCCACAATTTCAATGTGGACAAATGTGAGATCATCCACTTTGGACCTAAAAAGGATAAAACTGGGTACTTTCTAAATGGGGGAAGGCTAAAAACAGTTGAGGTCCAAAGATACTTGGGAGTTCACATACATGGATCAATAGAATATCATGGATAGTTATGGAAAATTAATCAAAAAGGTTAACAGAATGCTGGTCTTATATCTAGAAGCCTAGAATACAAGGGTGTAGAAGTCATGCTTCAGCTGTACAAATCTTACCTCGAGTACTAAGAGCAGTTCTGGGCACCCCACCTTAAGAAGGATATATTGACCTACGGAGGGAGTGCAGCACAGATTTACCAACATGATACCTGGACTCCAAGGGTTCTGAGTCGAGGTTAAACAAACTAGGGTTTGTTAATTTGAATTTAGAAGGTTAAGAGAATGTTTGAACAAAATTTTCAATATATTAAAGGAAATAGGTAGGGCAGATAGAGGGAAACTATTTCTGTTGATTGAAGAGTCTAGGACTAGGGGACAGAGCTTAAAAATTAGAGCCAGACTTTACAGACATAAAATTAGGAAACACTTCTACACATAAAGGGTAGTAGAAGTATGGAACTCTCTTCACAAATGACAATTAATGCTAGGTCAATTGTTAATTTTAAATCTGAGGTTTTTGTTAGCCAAAGGTGTAGAGGGATATTGGGCAAAGGCGTTCTATGGAGTTAGGTCACAGATCAGCCATGACTTTATTGAATGGCAGAACAGACTTGAGGCGGGGGAAATGGTTTATTCCTATTCCTATATTCCTTTGATCACAAGGAGGCCATGCCCAATTGTAGGAGTGGGGAAGCCTGTCTGGTCGTAAGGGTGTTCATGAATATGGTGGGCAGCTCTCTGATTGCAGGAGTTCAATTGCAACAAGGGAAGTAGGTTAGTTTAAGGCACTGGGAAGAAGCAATCCTCATTCTCTTGGCCCACTGGCCGTGCTGGAAGTTGTATCATGTGCAGCCGTCCTCACCTCCATTGAGCTGCTGAGTTTCCCAAGGCCAGAGAAACCCAACCGGCCACGCTTAAATTTAAAATCAAGATAAAATATGAGGCAGATCACCTCATTAAATTATTTGAATGACCCCCCTCACCATCCCGCTTCCGTTAAAACCAGAAATGGGTGAGCTAGTGACTAGCTGCGTTCAGGTTTGAGGACTTTTCACATTTTAACATTCCACCCAACCCAAACTTACCTGCTATTAGGAGTTAAAATTATCCCCATGAGTTAACAGTTTTTTTTTCTTTGCTCCTACCCTGACCTTCTCTTTATGTTCGTTTCTCATATCCCACCAGCTCCATGCAGCAGTCACATGACCAGGTACAAAACTGACAAAGGAATTGCAGTAAAAGAGTTTCAGATTACAGTCCCACTGGTGGGGTTTCAGGCTACAACCCCCTCCCTTGCTCAGGAGGACCAAAGGGCGGGGGCAGTAGGACCTGCCAATTTTCTCACACACCCCCATCCACCTCTCCACCAGGGGCAGGGGTGGGAGCTTCCTGTGGGCATGGGTGAGGTGGGGTGTCAGAGATGGCCTCTGAAGTGGGGCTTTATCTGCACAGAGCCGCTCTCCTGCTGACCCCAGCTAATCCCGATGGAACCTCTGGGATCACAACCTAAGAAACATCGAGGCTGCTGTGCTTGTGCACAGATGCTTTCATCCAATTGTCAAGAAAATGCATGAAAGTTAGATCAATATTAATAAAAAATCCTTGTTGACCATTAGGGATACAGGAATTAACTGCCTCCTGGCAATACTTTCAATTATTCCACTGGAGCCATTTAAGCTGTTGGAATCTTTCCCACTTGGTCACATGTTCAATCCTATCAGGCTACTGAAGAGCTTGAAAAGCTTCCCAGCTTCAGAACCTTATGATCCACTAGGAATGTTAAGAGCTATTCCAGTCACAGTGATCTGGCTGTGTCTACAGGGAAGGCCTGTTATAGTGTATGAAAACCTGCATTCACCTTTACTCTGGTATAGACACTCATTATGGTTGCATTCCTCTCCAACCTCCTCAGACCAGTCCAGGAGATGACATGGACCAAGTGCTGTCCGCAAATGCACTTACAGCAACAACAACTTGCAATCATATAGCACCTTTAATGTAATAATGTTGCCCCAAAGCATTTCACAGAGCGCTATCAAAACAAATTGATGGCGAGGCACAGAAGCAGCTATTAGGACATGTGAGCAAAAAACTTGGTCAAAGAGGTAGATTTTAATGACCGTTGTAAAGGAGCAGGAAGGGATAGAGAAGCCAATGGAAGGGAATCCCAGAGCTTAGGGCCTTGGTAGCATTGATACCAATAGTGAAGCAATTAAAATCGGGAAGTGCAAGTGGCCAGAATTGGAGGAAAGAACAGATCTCAGAGGGTTGCTGGATGAGAAGAGTTTATAGAAGAAGAGAGGGACAAGGCCGTGAAGGATCCGAAAACAAGGGTTGTTGTGTAAGTGCCGTGCCAAGTGTTGTTGGGGACCATGGTCATCCAAACTTTGCGATCAAAGCAATGGTGGATGACCTTGTTGTTGGAGTTCTGGTTAAGCTATTCTATAATGTTGTCTAGCTGCACGGCTAAAAGGCTAAGAACTTTAACTTTAAGGGGTTGAATATGCGAATCTACAAAAAGAATGAGAAAAGGCCATGAGGTTCACCAATGTTTACCTTATTGTCATGATCCCAGTTGATGTTACTACCAGACAAGTCAGATCCCAGGGTGGAACCTGGCTTAATAGATCCTAACTTGTTTTTTTGTTTAGAAACGTGAAGGTCACAGGAGTCCGCTGGGGAACTTTTAACAAAAGAATAAAGCATTCATTAAACAAGAAAAGATGAATTATGTTACGTTACTCCTTCACCCTAACTGTACCTTCATAGATATATAAAAATTCATAAAGATAACACAAGTTACAAAATTTATCTTATCCTCTAATGTTCAAAGTAAGTATACAGTCCATGTAAATTAACAGGTGAACTGCATTCAAACAAAGCACACTCCAAAACCAAGTTTCTATGGATTTCTCATCAACGCACCCCATGGGTCTCACTTGAAACTCTGGGTGGAATAGTCCCAGATTTGCTCTAAGTGTGGTAGCGGGCAGGTAAAACGACATTTTACCCACCGGCCTCAATGTCGGCTTTTCACGTCATATTGTCCCAAACCCGCAGTATTAATTATGCATTCCCAGGAAACACGCCGTTTCCACGGCGGGCAGGCTTTCCTTCACCCGCCACACCATCACCTCGATGCTTCATCACGCTGGGCGCCATGGTTAAAGTCCAGCCGCGCGCACACCTCTCAGTGCTTCCAGCCTATGACTGCTGCAGAGAAGACATGGCCCTGAAAGGCAAGATGGCTGCAGACCCCAGATTCAATGACGCATCCCTCGTGTGCCTTTTGAACACTGTGGAGGCGCACCGTAATGTCCTCTGCCCCCCGCTCTGGCTGCAGGACGGGCAGCAACATCACCAATCCAGCTTGAGAGGTCAGTGCCAATACCCTGCAAAAGAGAACAGCCGCCCAGTGCCACAAGAGGATGAATGATCTCCTCTGTTCTGCCTGGGTAAGTCACTCTTCTCATCACTCAACTCATAGACCCATCATACATCCATAGGGCCCTCACTCACTGCCAGTTCAAGGGACATCACCATTCACTCTCTCACACTCACTGTCATTATCCTCATCCCATCCATGAGACCAGTCACCACCCACACATGACAGGCATACTTATCATCTGGCTTGGCAGGCTTCGTGCTTACACTCTCTCCATCTCTAATAATGCAGGACAAGCTGGCACATAACAAGAGGGAGAGGTTGCTTACCAGTGGAGGAATGCCTCACCTCACAGACTTTGGAAACAGAGCCATCCAGCTGTCCAGCGATGATCTGGGCCATTCCTGTGTTGACAGTGAGGTTGGTGGTGCTCTAGCAAGTGAGGATTCAGCAGTGAAACATCCATCAGACAACCATGCTGTGAGTGGTGTGTCCTGTTTCACAGGCCACTGCTATGCACTAATTATCTCTTGCTTTTGCAGGCACATCTGCCAGACAGCCGATGGAGTCCACGACCCAGGGCCTCCAATCAAACCCCAAAGAAACCTCTGAAGAGGAATCTGAAGGCACCCTCCGTGAAGTCCCATCACAGCGCTTGCTCACACCCTCCACCGGCTTTGAGATCACAATCTGGTGAGCACATTGCACTTTCTGATCCACTGCAGGCAGAGGCAGGGACTTCCGAGGTCTCCAGCTCTTGGAAAACTGCTGGAGGCCAGAAATCTGCTGAGCCTGAGTCAGATGATCAGCCTCTGGACTTGGTCATGTCACAGTTGTTGGAGCAGCAAAGGCAAGCTCGGGAACATCAGGAAGGGGTGTCCGCTGCACTGCTCAGAATGCAAGACACAACGGAGGAGTCCATCCACCTTCAGGCAGAGGTGATAGTGCTGGCATGCCAACGCACCAAGGTCAACACTGGCAGGATAGCAGGCACCATGGAGAACCTGGCCCAGGACGTCACTCCTGCATTGCTGCAGAGGCAGAACTCCATTGCTGACGTCATAGTTGGCCTCCAACAGTGTGTACATGAGAAGGGTGCAGGGCAGCGCAATCTCATTCCAGCTAGCCCTTCTCCTCAAAGAGTCAGCCAGGGGCCCTTGGGCACCCATAGGAAGGAGGATCAGCACGTGCAACCCCCCTAGGCCATCCTGGAGCATCCAGCCCATTCAAATCCCCTCTACCTGTGACCACAGCAGCTCCAGCTCCACAGCTGGAAGAGGGTGCCACTGCCACACAGCAGGTCCCCGAAAGCAGGCCAGGGCCCTCCAGATGAAGCTGGTCAAGACCATCACAGACAAGGCGTATGAGGCTGCCTCCACCTCCACTGTTGATGTCCGGGGAGCACTGAGACAGAGTGGCAGGGTTAGGAAGGTTAAGAAGGTTGAGTTAAAACAATTAAACTAAATTAACAAAATTAGGATAAATCAGGCACAGCCCCTAATTCAGGTCAGCTGTAAAACCAAGAACAAAGTTTAAAGGAAACTTACAACTTTAAACCAAAATGTGATAAAAGGGGTCAATAAAGCACCCCAGTCCCCGCGGTGCCCACCGAGCATGGAAGGCCTCGAGTGTGCCAGCAGACACCGCATGCTCCCTCTCCAAGGAAAGCCGGCCGCGAACGTAGCCGCAGAGGAGGGACAAACAATCGGGCGGGACTCCCCCGTCAATCGCCCGCTGCCTGGACCTGTTAATAGCCAACTTGGCCAGGCCCAGGAGCAGGTTCACGAGGAGGTCCTCCTCCTTCCCGACCCCCTTCCGCATCGGGTGTTAAGAAGGTATAGTTGCACAGCCTGGGCACGAATGTTAATCACTTGTACGTAATGTTCACTATTGTCAATATACTCCCAAAAATATCTCCCTGCCTTTGGCTCCTTGTTCTGATGAGCTACCAGATTGTGTTGCTTGCCCCCCACCCCCTCTCCTGAATTATTCGGATCCGTTTCCTGCTTCTTTTCCTATTCCTTTCCCTTCCTTCCCCGAGCACCGCCGACTCTCCCTCATGTTCCACCTTCTCTCTCAATCAATGCAGTGAAGCGGGTAAGGCAGGAGACTGACCCAAGATGCTTTAAATTTCACAAGAGATCAGCAAGGGAGAGATAGAGCTTAGGTCTTATGGTATAGCCAGTGTAGTCCAGAGCAGAAAACGTTGAGTTGATGTTGAGAGGAATTCAGGAATTAGAAGCCAAGCTTGAAAGATGTTGTAGATCTAGGTTTTTCCAGGGCTTGCAGATCAGGAAAGAGGAGAAAAAAATTACAGCAGGTTCTGGTCGTAAGAAGGGTCTTACTTTATGTTCAGTGTAAACCAACTCAGAATTATGGTCTAGATGCCCAATGAAGTTGAGGAATTTAAAAGCAGATTTGAGAGAAAATCCACAGCCAGGTCTCTTCCAGATCTGCAAAGCTCATGTCAGGGGATGGGCTTTGGACCATGAGACAAAACCTATTTAAAATAACAGTTAACTTGAAGTTTGTGTTAAAATACATCCACGGTTAGAATCCAGAGGAGCTTAAACAGCAGAAATGAGAATTTAGAAGGGCAACACAGCAAGGGATGGTAGCAGATGGCCATTGATAGATGGGCATGGTGAGGAGCTCCCAAGGAAGCTGATAGCCTAGCAGGGACCACCTTGGATAAATCAAGTCTGCCTTTGTGCTGAGAGAGGGAGAGAGAAAAATATAATAATGATGAGGATGGCTAGAGCCAGTGGTTTGAAAACGGAACTTATTGTCAGTGGAAAATACAAGCTGGTCAAGAAAATCGGCAACGGCTCATTTGGCAATATCTGCCTGACGATTAACGTCACCAATGGGGAGGCGTTGGCAGTGAAATTGGAATCACAGAAAGCGAGGCATCCTCAGCTTCACTTTGAGAGCAAACTGTACAAGATCTTACAGGGAGGAGCCGGCATCCCTCACAACCAAGGGAATGTAGTATAAGGATTGTATATCCTCGGCCCATACAGTGGAGCCTGGCATCCAGCCGTCTCGGACCCCCTTGCCACTGGACCAAGGCCTTGCTCTGTGAAGCCCATGTGGTAGCTGGTGTGCAACAGCCACCCCACGTTAAAAGAACTCACAAGCAGGTATCTTCCACCCCTGTATAATGAAGTTTGGGACCTGGAACGTAAGGACCCTCATGGAGAACCCCAACAGTGTCAGACTGGAATGGCATATGTTTTCGTTGCCCGGGAGCACATTGACATCACCGCCCTAAGTGAGACCCGGCAGGCAGGGGAAGGCCAGCTCAAGGAACAAGGTCGCAGTTACACCTACTTTTGGACAGGTAAACCAGTAGAAGATCACCGCCTCCATGGGGTTGGCTTTGTCATTAAAAACAAACTAGCTGGCCGTTTCAAATAAACGCCTTGTGGGATAAAGGAGCGTCTCATGACCCTTTGGCTGACCCTAGCCCAGAACCAATGTGCTCCAGTCCTCAGCGTGTACGCCCCAACACTGGACGCTACAGACGAGTCCAAAGAGGAATTTTACTCCAGCCTCGAACAATCCCTGGCCCGAGTCCCAGCGGATGATAAGCTGATCCTCCTCAGCAACTTCAACACCAGAGTTGGGAAGGACACAGACTTCTAGGAAGATGTAATCAGCAGAGCAGGGGTAGAGAAATCCAACACCAATTGTTCCCTGCTCCTGATAACACCTTGTTCCATCAGAGAGGCAAATGCAAGGCCTCGTGGCAACACCCTCGCTCTAAGCACCTACCTGACTATGTCATTGCCCAGTGAAGGGCCACAAGAACTTGCGTATCACGCACACCCTGACAAGAGCTGACAACTGCTGGACGGACCACCGCCTAATTCACTCTGTCATCAACATCAATGTGGCCCCAAAGCAGCGACAGTAACAGAAACAACGCCTCAGGAAAATCAACACTGAGGCACTCAAGGACCCTGATAAGGGAACCCTATTCAGCCAGCATCTCACTGCCAACCTGGTGACTCCCGGTGACCCAGAGACGCAGAGTGTCCACAGTGCCTGGTCTGCCCTCAAGGCCTCCATCATCAGCACCTGCGAAGAGACACTTGGTCAATTGACCAGGAAACACCAAGATTGTTTCAATGAGAATGACCAGGAGGTTCCACAATAAGCCGCAAGCACAAGGCATTTCTGAATCTGAAAAAGCATCCCATCTCGACAGCATGTAAGCAGTTCTACCGACAGTTGAAGGCTGAGGTCCAGCAAAATAACTGCAACCTAAAGAACAGATGGTGGTGGAGAAAGCATAGGAGATCCAACAGTTAGCCGACAACCATGACGTGTGAGGTTTCTTTAGCACATTCAAGACCACCTATGGTCCAAGCACCTAAGGCCGGATTCCACTGCCGGCCAAGAATGGGGAGGTGTTCATCAAGGACAGAGAGGCTGTCAGTGCCCACTGGAAGGAGCACCTTGAAGATCTTATCAACAGAGACTCTGTCTTCAATGCAAGTGTCCTTGACCCTATCCCGCAGACTGCTACCCGCTACCATCTCAGCACAACCCCAAACCAGCATGAGGTAGAAAAGGCCATTCGACAGCTAAGAAGCAGCAAGGCAGCAGGAGTAGATGGAATTCCCGTTGAAGCACTAAAGCACGGCAGAGAAGCACTACTGGCATGAATACATGGCCTCATCTTCCTCATCTGGAAAGAGGAGAGAATTCCAGGAATCTCAGAGACACCATAATTGTGACCATCTTCAAGAAAGATGACAAGTCTGACTGCAGTAACTATAGAGGAATCTCCATGTTGTCGGCCACAGGGAAGGTCATCGCAAGAATCCTCCTCAGTCGCCTTCTCCCTATTGCTGAAGAGCCGCTCCCAGAGTCGCAATGCAGATTTCACCCACTAAGGGGCACAATGGACATGATCTTCACTGCGCAGCAACTGCAAGAGAAATTCAGGGAACAGCACCACACCTTGTACATGGCCTCCTTTGACCTCACAAAAGCCTCCGACGCTGTCAACCAAGAAGGATTATGGAGCATCCTCCTCCGTTCCAGCTGCCCCCAAGTGTTTGTCACCAACCTCCACCCTCTCCACGATGACATGCAAGCCATGATCCTGACCAATGGATCCACCACAGACTCAATCCATGTTCAGACTGGGGTCAAGCAAGGCTGTGTAATTGTGCCAATGCTCTTCTTGATCTTCCTTGCTGCAATTCTCCATCTCACCCTCAGCAAGCTCCCCACTGGAGTGGCGCTAAACTACAGAATAAGCAAGAACCTGTTCAACCTCTGCCAACCACAGGCCAGATCCAAGGTCATCCCATCCTCTGTCATTGAACTACAGCATGCAGACGATACTTGTGTCTGCGCATACACTGAGGCTGAGCTCCAAGCCATCGTCAACACCTTCATCGAGGCATATGAGAGCATGAGCCTTACACTAAACATCCGTAAGATAAAGGTCCTCCACTAACTTGCCCCTTCCACACCGCACTGCCCCCCGATTTTCAATATCCACGATGAGGCCTTGGATAACATGGACCAGTCTCCATACCTCGCAAGCCAACCGTCAACAAGGGCAGACATCGAAGACAAAGCTCAACACTTCCCACACCTTAGCCTTCGGCTGCCTGAGGGAGAGAGTGTTTGAAGACCAAGACCTCAAACCCGGCACCAAGGTCATGGTCTACAGCGCAGTAGTGATACTTGCCTTCCTGTATGGTTCAGAAAAGTGACTCTGTGCAGCAGGCACCTCAAAACTCGAGAAGTACCATCAGCACTGAGATCTGGGCAAATCCAATTGCTCTTGCATCCTGCTCTCCTGGTCCCGGGCGAAATGCACAAAGTTGTGCGCCCTCATGAAGGTGGCATCCGTGACCTCATGGATACATTTGTGGGTGGAGATTCGTGATATCCCACAGAGGTCACCTGTGGAGCCTTGAAAGGAGCAACTGGCATAAGAGGTGGTAGTGGCATAGTGGAATTGTCACTGGACTAGTGTTCCAGCGACTCAGGATAATGCTCTGGGGACCCAGGTTCAAATTCCACCATAGCAGATTGTGAAACTCAAATTCAATTTTAAAAAACTAGAATTAAATCTGATGATGAACATGAAACCATTGTCAATTGTCATAAAAACCCATTTAATGTCCTTTAGGGAAAGAAATCTGCTGTCCTTACCTGGTCTGGATATGACCCCAGACCCACAGCAATGTGTCATCTGAATAAGGGCAATCAGAGATGGGCAGTAAATGCTGGCCTAGCCAGCAATGCCCACAAACCATGAATGAATACAAAAAAATTGACTGCCATTATCATTTTCATGGTCCCTGGCATTGGATGCCCTCTGGCAGATGTGACCAACCAGTTCCCTAGACATGCGCAGTCTTTGGCGACACTGGTTCATGGTCTTCTGCAGAAATGAAAGGTGGTGTCTATCAACACTGAGTCTAGCGCGATGCCAACTTGCTGTGGCTCTTCAGCAACATGTGCGGGAGCCCCAGCCGCTCCTTCTTCCAGAAGGTGCTGCTCCACCCTCTGCCCAGCCAGGCATCTCAGTTGCTCCCTTTTCCATCATCTTTGCTCTCTGTATGCCTCAAGGCATACAGCTAGTTCACCAGGTTCCATGATCCTGATGTACTCCTCCCGCAGGATGAAAAAGAGAGACACGTGAGTTAGCATGGGTGCACTAAGAACCCCTCTTGGTTAAGTCTGAAGGCCCCTTAATGCATCCCAGAGAGTGCTGGCCACCACTTGGGTGCCCAGAGAAAAGTGCGCTGAATGGCTGCCTGAAACCCCGCCCCACTCCACCCAACCAATTGGAGGCAGCTTTGCCCACTGGACTGCATGCTGTGCTCTCAGCTCAGGCACAGGCATTCTCCTAACCCACACTGCAATGCAGCGCTGTTAGCTTGAACCATGGAGGAGACTGGTCCAAACTGAGATGATGACATTGCGACTGCTCCATGGCCAGCTTTAGCAAGGAGATTATACAACTTGCCCAGTTATCCAACTGTTCTGCAGTCTACTAAAATGCTCATTAGTTTGCAGTCTGTGCTGGAGAGATGAAAAGCTCTGGATCAATTAATGGCACTTTGATGCATCTGCATTGCTTGAGTGGGCAGAGAAACTAGAGGCCCGACTCCAATCATATCAATGTGCGCTCCCAAACTCCGAGGCCCGTCCTCCATTTTAAAAGGTAAGTTTAAGTTTTTTTTTCTCTTTCCATCACGCTATTTGCTAGTCCTCCCCATTTGCACCCTCCCCATTCGCAAGGAATGATAACTTGTGGGAGAAACAACATGCTAAAGGATTAATTTTGCAACTAATTTCAGGAAAAAACAATTCAAAGGAAAAGCTCTGGGAAATGACTCCCGATGTAATGAAACTTACTCCGAATAAAATTTTGATTCAGCAAATGCCCTTCCATTAGAAAGGGGCTCATATAATCATACAGACAGAAGGAGGCCAATTTTCCTGGTGCCAGGCTACAAATTATCAGCTTTATTGTATTCAATTTCATAACTCTTAATGCTGCAAAAATGAATTCATAATCTCTAAGTTGCTAGCCTGGGAGCATAAACACTATACTGCCAGTATATGAACCAGCATGGCCAAGATTTTTAACTCCTCACACCCTCCTCCCAGATAAAATACCTTCACAGACAGCTTTTTAAAAATCACCACACAATCCTCGAACCAATGCCTTGTAAGTAACAGGGAAAAGTGATATTTAGAGAGGAAAAAAAATGAATATTTGAAAATTCCCTGCAATGGGAATTATTTTAACTTACGATCTTCATCCATACCTTATTTCACGTCAGATAATATAACTTCTCATGAGAGAAGCAGCTTTCAGTTGCATGATTATCTCTTGGAGATTGATGTCACAGTGCTGGTGATGAAGAAGCGAGAAACTTCCTCACCCAGAGATAGATTAAAATGGGGAACTCAGTACCACGGTGAGAGATTGAGGCAAATATCTTAGATGCATTTACGGGGAAGCTGGATAGACACATGAAGGAGAATAGAATAGAATGATATGTTGGTGGGGCTAGATGAAGACGGGTGGGGGGAGGCTCATGTGGAGCATAAGCACCAACATGGACAAGTTGGGTCTGTGCTGTACATTCGATGTAACGCAGTGTAACTCGTAGAGCCGACCAACAGTCAAGTGCTTGAGCTAGCCGTACAGCTGAAGCATTGAGTCTATTCAAGATGCAATCGGACAGTTCATGAATTGAGGCAGCAGTCCAAGCAGGCACTTGAATCAGAGAGACTGAAATATGGTCTGTTATCAGCATCGTTCACATCATTACATTTTCATATGATGAAATTGCAGGATTGCCCCTGAAACAGATGAATATCCAAGTGCCCAGCTGAGACTGGTCCTCATGAACAAGACAAAGTGACAGCGTTAATATAATTTTCCAGAACTCCTCCAGCCCTGCCCTTACAGAGACCCAATTTAATTCTGCATTCATGAGATTCTGTGTTTATCAGTGAAGAAACAAGCAGATGAAGAAGGTGCCAAGCAGACTAATAGTCCAAGATAATGATGATGATGATGCACTGATGTGTTCCGTCGTGGAAGAATTGGATACTGTGGGACAGAAATTGGTCCATGCAGCGCCTGTTTCTCAGGCAAGCAGCAGGCGCTGAATGGTGTGTGTCCTACCCCGATGACGGGTGTCATCGTATGGTATATAGGTTACGGTGCTCTTTAGTCTCCAGGGTGCATTCCTGCCTCAGACATTAAGCCTGTTAACTATGATGATTGGGGAAGCCAATTTCATGCCCCTTAGCCTGAAATTGATTGGCACCATGTTGTGATCAAATTCCTCAGCCGCATAGCAGCCAAAACCAGCAGTCATTAAAGCAATATTGAAAAGCCAAGCCTAGAAAATGTTCTACCTCTCCGAAAGTGGAGCTAAAAGGGGCTGGGAGAGCTCCTCCTGCATTCCACGGTAAACCTGTGGGTTGCTGCCAGACACCACTCACCTTGCCCCACCTCCAACCCCAACTCTTGATCTCCTACCCCTCTCCCAGGCTCACAATTGCTCCATCACTGGTATCCCCACTGGCTCCTCTTTATCCTGTTCGGGACTGAGGCATAGCCTCTTAGGACACAAATGGAGTCCCTAAAATGCAATCTGATTGCACAAGTGGATCAATTTTTGCCCTCATTGGTCTAGGCTAAGTCGTTTGCTTTGGGTGCGAGCCAATTTCTCAGCATGTGATTCCTCCACCCAATTAACTCCCAGTTTTATCTGCCAATAGGGAGGCGCTGTTTGAAATCCAGTTACTTCCCAATCTTCAGGGAGAGAAAGTCATGGGTCCCAGGCCACACTTAACATTGATGATGGAGGACTTTAAAAATGTTGAAAATAGGCAGCAGGCCTGGCAGCCTTTGTGGAGAGAGAAACAGAGTTAACCGTTCAGGTCTTTTCTGGTGATAGGCCGCGGACTTGAAACGTTGGGGGCTGAATTTCCCCATCTTAGTTTTTAATTGCAAGGCGATTTCATTTCCAGGTCTGTAACAAGGGGGAGAGAGAAAAACAATGAACCTCCTAGTTCAATCTTCCAGAAGGCGTCCAGCTAAGAACTCAGCTCCAGGTTCTCCATCCAGTTAGGGACAGAGAGCAGGCTGAGGAGGTGGGGAGGAGATTCAGTGTCAGAGGTTGGTCTGCAGCCTTCGCTGTGTCTGCAGTGTGATTTCTACATAGGTGAATGGGGCGAGAGGGAGCAGGATGAAATGGAGGTGTGAAACCGCTAAAGGAAACAGCATCCGCTTCTTCATCACCAGCACCATGACATCAGTCTCCAGGAGGTAATCATGCAACTGAAAGCCTCTACCTGCGGATGATCTCAGGGTTGCCCATATGCACCTTTACCTTGGAGAGGGCATATTGTTAAGCAAACACTGCACAGTAATCTTATAAAACTTTGAAATGTATTGAATATTATAGAAATCTTATGAAGAAAGCTTCCATAGCAACTTCCTAGCTAAATAACACAGTTATTTCTGCCAAGGACATGTCATGAGCACAGATATTCCTGAGAACGTTGGGTCTCTTGACCTATATGGAAACCAACCCCCTTAGAAAATGTTAAAAACAGGCTCCTGAGATGGGGTTGGGGGGGTGCGAAATCACTTCAGATTGGAAAGAGATTTTCAAACTGATCCATGATGGCTTCAGCCTTCATCAGAAGGAGGAAGGCCAGGAAAGAACTTGCAAAACCTTTGGCTAGAAAGCAGAAAGCTGCTGCCACCAGCCACAGAATCAACACTCAATCTGCATCATCTGTCCATTGGTCCTCTGGGACAAATAAACTATTCTCACCTGACCCAGGTCATCCCGTCTATTTAGCTTATGCATCATTTTTTAAACTGCTGTTTCTTAGTTAAGCACCTTAAAATCACTTATGAGCTTAACCCCCTTTTTGGGTAATCTCTGGCTCCCGGATCAGAATCTTACAATTTTATCCTCATGGTGCTCTGACCTCCCATTGTGTACTTGCCTCCAATGATTCTTTTGTCTTTTTTCATTCATTCATGGGATATGGGCATCGCTGGCTGGGCCAGCATTTATTGCCTATCCCTAATTGCCCTTGAGAAGGTGGTGGTGAGCTGCCTTCTTGAGCCGCTGCAATCCTTGTCATGTAGGTATATCCACAGTGCTGTTAGGGAGGGAGTTCCAGGATTTTGACCTAGCGGCACTGAAGGACCAACTATGTATTTCCAATTCAGGACGGTGAGTGGCTTGAAGGGGAACTTCCAGTTGGTGGTGTTCCCATGTGTCTGCTACCCTTGTCGTTCTAGATGGTGCTCGTCGTGGGTTTGGAAGGTCCCGCCTAAGGAGTCTTGGTGAATTCCTGCAGTGCATCTTGTAGATGGTAGACACTGCTGCTACTGTGCGATTGACAAATTGCAGACATCGTGGGGGTCCCATGTGCTGCCAGTTAAATTCCATTGCCTTTGGAAATTGCCTGCTCAATTTTCATTGGCTTCCAACCACTGCCAGGTAAGTTAATGGCAATGCACAGAGGCCACCTCCAGGAAAAGTAGGAAGAGGTGGGAATACGTCAGAATTCCTGTCCATCATCATTTTTCTTCACAGAATCACAGACCTGAATTTTTCGCCCGTCAGGCACACGCGATCACTGGGTCCTGGAGTGGAAGGGAAACGGGTCCCTGACTGCGATTGGCCCTCGACCGCGATTTCATGCTTGCTGGCCAATTAACGGGCAGCCGACATGAAACGCGCTCTGAGAAAGTTTCAGCACTGCCGGTGAGGGCGGGAAGAGGGCGGGTGCCAACGTCACCGCGGGTGCTGGTGAGCACTTCCACTGTGCTCCCTGAAAGCAGACAGCTGTCCCAGGGAGCTGCAGACCCCCACAGAATAAACAAAACAACAAAAAAGCTGCAAAAAATATCCATGCAGCCCAACAAAGCACCTGAAAGCAAACATCATAAAAAACCAGTCCCCAGATATCTCTTATTATTTTATTTCCCCACGGAGATTTCAACATGCCCTGGATAGAGGTTTCAGCAAAAATATAAAGGCGCTTGTCCGAATGTCCCGTCCGCCAACCATAAAAGTAGACAGGCCACAAAAAATTGCTTTCAAGTGCCTCCTTAATGGGCTTAATTGCCCACTTGACTGTAGGCGGGCACGCTTCCGACTGCCACCTGAGCCCACCAAGCGAGATATCACGCGTGTGTGCGGTGACGTTGGGTTACTCACCCGACATCACCTCGCACTACTTCGCAGCCAAACGGGTCAGGCCACAGAATTGTTACAGCGTAGGAGGAGCCACTTGGCCCATTATATCTGTACCTGGTCTCCGAGTACCATTCCCCACCTCCCTCTAACCCTGCACATTCTCAGTTAACAGTCTAATTCTCTTTTGACTGCTTCAGTTAAACCTGCCTCTACCACGTTCTCAGGTAGTGCATTCCAGACCCTAACCACTTGCTGCGTAAAAATGTTTCTCCTCATATCACTTTTGCTTCTTTTACTATTTACTTTAAATCTGTGCCCTCTCGTTTTCGATCCTTTCACGAGTGGGGACGGCTTCTCCCTATCCACTCTATCCAGACCCCTCATGATTTTGAATAACTCTTATCAACTCTCCTCTTAAACAGGAAAACAGTTCCAACTTCTCCAATCTATCTTCATAACAAGTTCCTCAGCCCTGGAGCCATTCTCGTGAAACTTTTCACACCCTCACTAATGCCTTCACATCTTTCCTAAAGTGCGGCATCCAAAACTGGACACCGTACTCTAGCTGAGGCCAAACTAGTGACTTATACAAGTTTAATATAACCTCCTTGCTTTTGTACTCTATGCCTCTATTAATAAAACCTAAGATGGCCGCATCCCATGAATGAATAAAAAAATACTGTATGCTTTATCAACCACTCTCTCAACCTGTCCTGCCGCCTTCAATGACCTATGCACAAATACAACCAGGTCCCTCTGCTCCTGCACCCACTTTAGAGTTGTACCCTTTATTTTATATTGTCTCTCCATATTCTTCCTATCAAAATGATTCACCTCACATTTCTTTGCATTTAACTTCATCTGTCACCTGTCCACTCATTCCACCAACTTGCTATTGTCCTTTTGAAATTCTACACTACCCTCCCCACAGCTCACAATGCCTTCACGCTTTGTGTCATCTGCAAACTTTGAAATTGTGCCCTGCACACCAAGGTCTAGGTCATATACCAGGAAAAGCAAGGGTCCCAACACTGGCCCCTGGGGAACTCCACTACAACCATTCCTCCAGCCTGAAAAACATCCATTAACCACTACTTTCTGTTTCCTGTCACTCAGCCAATTGTGTATCCATGTTGCTACTGTCCCTTTTATTCCATGAGCTATAGCTTTGCTCACAAGTCTGTTGTGGGGCACTGTAACAAACACCTTTTGGAAATCCATTTACACCAGACCAACAGCATTGCCCTCATCAACATTCTGTTATCTCTTCAAAGACTCCAGAAAGTTAGTTAAACGTGATTTTCTTTTAAGAAACCCAGGCTGGCTTTCCTTAATTAACCCACATTTTTCCATGTGGCTATTAATTTTGTCCCGAATTAGTGTTTCTAGAAGTTTCCCCAACACCAAAGTTAAACTAACTGGCCTGTAGTTACTGGGTTTATCTTTGTACACTTCTTTGAACAGGTGTGTAACGTTTGCAATTCTCCAGTCCTCCAGGACCACCCCGAGTCTAAGGAAGACTGAAAACCTGTGGCCAATGCCTCTGCAATTTCCACTCTCACTTCCCTCAGTACCCTTGGATGAATCTCATCTGGTCCTGGTGCCTTATCAACTTTAAGTGCAGATAATCTGTCCAACACCTCCTCCTTTTCGATTTTATACCCATCTAGTGAGTCAGTTACCTTATCTTTTACCATGGCCTGCATTGTAGCTTCTTCCTCCGTAAAAACAGATGCAAAGTATTCATTTAGTACCTCAGCTATGCCCTCTGCCCCCATGCGGAAATCTCCTTTTCAGTCTCCAATCGGCCCAACTCCTCCTTGTACCATCTTTTTACCATTTATATACTTATTGAAGATTTTGGAATTCCCTTTTATGTTAGCTGCCTGTTTCTTTTCATACTCCCTCTTTTCTTCTCTAATTTGCTTCTTAACCTCTCCACTGAACCTTCTGTATCCAGTTTGATTTTCAATTGTATTTTCTACCTGACACCTGTCGCAAGCACACTTTTTCTTCTTTATCTTAATTTCTATCTCTTTTGTCATCCAGGGAGATCTGGATTTGTTTGCCTTACATTTCCCTTTTGGGGGAATATACCTTGACTGTGCCTGAATCATCTATTCTTTGAAGGTAGCCCACTGATAAGCTATTGTTTCTCCTACCAACCTTTGACTCCAATTTATTTGGACAAATTCATTCTCACCCCATTGAAGTTGGCTTTCCCCCAGTTAATTATTCTTCCTCTGGATTGTTCTTTGTCCTTTTCCATAGTCAGCCTAAACCTCATGATACAATGATCATTGTCCCTTAAATGTTCTCCTGCTGACACTTGATCCACTTGGCCCACCTCATTTCCAAGAACCAGTCCTCCTTCATTGGACTGGAAACCTGCTGCTGAAGAAAATTTTCCTGAACATGCTCTAGGAACCCTGTACACTACCACTAAACCAGCCTATATTCAGGTAATTAAAGTCCCCCTTTATAAGTACTGTATACTTTTTGCACCTCTCTGTAATTCCTTTGCAAATTTGTTCCTCTACATCTTTCCCATTAGTTAATAGCTTATAGACTACACTAAGGAAAGTAATTGCACTATTTTTGTTCCTGAGCTCTAGCAATTACTCTGTCCTTGATCCCTCTGGGACATCTTCTTTCTCTAGCACTGCAATGCTCGCCTTAATCAATACTGCCATCCCTCCCCCTTTTCTTCCTTTCCTAACTTTCCTGAACATCTTATATCCAGGGATATTTAACACCCAGTCCTGCAGTTCTCTGAGCTAGTTCTCTGTTCTAGCCACAATATCATATTTCCACATGGCAATCTGCACCTGTAACTCACCAAACTTATATACCACACTCCATACATTCACATACATGCGAAGTAATCCTGATTTAGATTCTATTACTTTCTCCTTTACTCTGGCCCCACCTATCAATTTACTATTCCCTACTCTGGTGCTATCTATCTCTCCCTGTATTCTGTGCCCCTTGTTATTCCTCTCTAATGTTACCTACTGGTTCCCACACCCCTGTTGAATTAATTTAAAGCCTCCCCAACAGCACTAGCAAGGAACTCTGAACCAGCTCTGTTTAGATGCAACCTGTCCAGCTTCTACAGGTCCCATCTTCCCCAGAGCTGGTCCCAATGGCCCAAGAATCTAAAGTTCTCGCTCCTGAAGCATCTTTCCAGCCATGCATTCATCTGTCCTATCCTCCTATTTCTGTACTCACTTGTGCATGGCACTGGGAGTAATCTGGTGATTATTACTTTTGAGGTCCTGTAAGCTAATTTTCTACCTAGTTCCCTAAATTCAGACTGCAGGACCACATCCCTCTTTCTACCTGTGTCACTGGTGCTACTGTGGACCACATTACTGGCTATTCACCCTCCCCCATCAGGATGCTTTGCAGCCACTCAGTGACATCCTTGACCCTGGCACCAGGGAGGCAAAACACCATCCTTTATTCATGTCTGCAGCCACAGAAATGTCTGTCTATTCCCCTAATTATTGAATCACCTATCAATATTGCTCTTTCAGGCTTCCTTGTACCTCCCTTATACAGCTGAATCACCCATGGTGCCATGGACTTGGCTCTGGCTGCACTCCCCAGATGCACAATCACTCTCATTAGTAATACTGCTTGGAGAATGAGGTGCACTCAGAGGACTCTGCTGTACCTGCCTTTTCCTTTTTGACTGTCTGGTGGCCACCCCTCCCTTCTCTTCCTGCAGGGTGATCATATCTATAAATGTGCTATCCAAGTAACTCTAAACCTAAACTCTAAACTGCACTGTGATGCCAGCTGCTGCCCATGTTCCACAACCCGAAGCTCAAGCTAATGCAACTGACGACACTTCCTGCACAAATGGTTTTCCAGGACATGGGAAACGTCCTGGAGTCCCCACATAGCACAAGATGTGCACTCTCATTATTAACTAATAACCTTGTTTCTGCAGTTAAGCCTTATTACTGGTAATAAATCTTATCAATATTAATGAAGATTTACCAATACCAGTAAAATTTACTATTCATAAACCTCAGCAACATTGATAAATCCTACCAATACTTACTACACCTTACTAGTGGTAATAAGTCTTACTTAAGAATAAAAGATAAAATTCACCAGCTACTCATTTGTTCCTTGATCACACCCCGGAATGTTTTTATTGAAATATTGTTTTTGCTGAGTGTAACTCAGTTATTCTAAGCAGGCTAGGCTAGCTCATTACATGTGGCTGCCAAGCATATTGCTACTTAAATTACTTGTTTTCTCAGTCAGCAGTGCATTATTTCTCAATTAAGCAAGTCCCTAATAACAAGCTCCAAAGCTTCTGCTGAAGGTTCTCTATAAGCAGTCACCAGAAGCAGCAGCATGAGGTTGATTTATTTCTTGATCTGCCGATTGCATGACGCCTCTGTTTTGGGCGTTGCCCCTTTGCTGATCCTATTCTTCTTTTTGCTTGTACACCAAGGCATAATATAACTGCTGCCTTCATTACAATGTTTAAGCATAACAAGGGGGATATTCCAAAGCACTGATCCAAAGTGTCAAACACACACAGAGCAAGAGGAAATGTTTCCACATTTTCAGGTAGATGCTGGTATCATAGATGCAATGGAATCATTTGGTTCAGGAGTTAGTTCTGGTGCATGGGTCATCAGCCCTACAGCCAGGGATATCATCAAGGCCCATAGCCTTCACTGTGTCCAGTGTATTTTTCACCTGATTTTATATTATTATGCATGGGTAAATAGAAAATTTGGACTGTAATATAGGAAGCAGGGAGGCAGATTTGACTGAAGAGCTGGGAAATGTGACACTAAGGAACTCCAGCACCACAACTGGTAGAAGGGTCAAATTACAGTATGATAAATTTACACAGGCACTTTCCATTATAAATGTGGAATTTATAATAGGGGAAATGAAGCATATCTAAGACAATTTTTATAATCTAGATGAGCTGCAATGACCAGCTACAGAAGGGGAGACAGTTCTTAGTTTCCACATGACTTCTCAGCATTGCAGACAACAACTTTTTAAACACATTTCACCAAATAATCGTTTGGCACTATAGAATTTGATTATTGCTGAAAACAGAAACAGGTCAAAGCTTTTCGTCATACAGTCATCAGGACACTTTGCAAGAATGCCAATATAAGGGGAAAACAACAATTTATACTGTATGAGAAGAGAATTGCTCAAAAAACAGTCCACTTGCTAACTAAAAACTTGAGCAACAGGTGAAGCTATCAGTTTCACGCTATTACCATGTGATAGCAACACAAATGGCATCAACCACTAACTGGATGCTGCCATCAAGCCAAAAAGACATTCTGCTTATCACGCAAATGAGTAAGTGGTATACAAATTTTAGTGCCAGTGTTTTGCTAGGTATGTAAGCCGTGCATCCCAAATACTGTCCCAGCCACTGTTCGCAATGGGCAAGGGACAGACCATACCCAACCAGCCTGTGCTTGCAAAATTCAAAACACAGTGTCCAACATTAGATGTGATTCAGCAATTGGACAACATTTGCTAAACAATCCTCAGTGTATTAAGAATTACACTGACAATGAATTTAAGATTGTCAGTCAGGCTCGCAGTTTGGCACATTTGTGTGTACTGGAAGCTACATATATTAATACACAGGGCCCTGTTCTTTGCAAACAGAAAGAACATGTACACACATTGTGCCTGTTTCAGTCAAACAAAATAAGTCACACCATTCACTGACTTGTTCCTCAGGGGAATGCCTTGACTGATCAGGGTCAATCTGCCTGGTTTAAATTTCGAACAATGCTTGGCAGTTAACTGTCAGCCACGATAAATTGGTGCATTCTCCATGGAAACGCCTCTACCAATCAGAGTCCACTTGCCAACCAATCAGCAGTCTCTTCTCAAACAGTATAAATTGGTGTTTTCCCCTTATATTGGTATTCTTGCAATGTGTCCTGATGAGTGCAAGACAAAAAGCTTCAACATGTCTCCTTTCTCAACAATATACATTTTACCGCTTATCACATACACAGGAATCAGCTTAGGAATGTGCTTGAAACAATTATTTATTTTTCCACCACACGGAGAGTTTCATCAAAGTGAGGCCAACAATTCTGCCTGGAATACTAGATAGGTGGAGTGGCAAATCCAAATAATGTTACTTGGTATAACACTGCTGTATTATACAATAAAAGTGTAGTGAACATTAGTTTCCTGGAAGCATTTCTGCCTCTGTACCTAAAGGTTGTGGGTGTGAGATGCATTCCAGAAAGCAAAGGTGAGAGTTGTATGTCTAGAAATTCAGCCTCACAAAGCCCCAATTTCAGTATTTAAATTGTATCCTAAGCCTTCAGTATGGCAAACAGGGGTCACATAATCATGACAAGACCTGAGCTCGCCATATTGAGAAAGGTCATAAAATTGGCATGTCAGCCTTGGGACAGAATCATGAGTCAGACTAACAGGCCAACAGCAGCACAGTGCACAACCTGTCAGATTAAAAGCAGTGGAAGAATGGTTTGCCTCATATTCTGTGAAGCCACAGAGGCATAAGACAATTACAGTAAAAATATCATCTGTTACACAGAACTGCACCCCTGTTATTACAAAGCAATGCAATCTCTGACTCACTGTGAGCTGCACCACAGAACCTTGGCTGGTGCTGGATTGTTATTATGAAGTAAATCTAAACCTATGAAGTGGCATTATCATGCAAGTGAAAATGAATTATTGGTTGCATTACTCCTTCTTCTTCCAACTCTGTAGTTCTTTTTGAGGTATTTATTTGCAAGTTGTAAATGATCTGATGAACTTTTCAAATCCTAACTGTAATTACATATTTCTGGTTAACTATGTGTTTATTTGATAGGCAGAGCCTAAGCAGGCTATGTTCAACTCAGAATGCATTTTTTTATTGTTCTCGGGATGTGGACATCATTGGCTAGGCCAGCATTTATTGCCCATCCATAATTGCCTTTGAGCTGCTGGCGAGCCACCTTCTTGAACTGCCTCAGTTCACGTCATGTAGGTGCACCTACAGTGCTCTGAGGGAGGGAGTTCCAGGGTTTTGACCCAGCAAAAAGGAAAGTCAATACAGTTCCAAGTCAGGATGATTTGTGGCTTGGAGGGGAACTTGCAGGTGGTGGTATTCCCATGCATCTGCTTCCCTTGTCCCTTCTAGGTGGTAGAGGTTGCAGGCTTGGAAGGTACTGTTGAAGGAACCTTGGTGAGTTGTTGCTGTGCATCTTGCAGATGATACACATTGCTGCCACTGTGCTCCGGTGATGGAGGACGTGAATGTTTAAGGTGTTGGATGGGGTGCCAATCAAGCGAGCTGCTTTGTCATGGATGGTATTGAGCCTCTCAAGTGTCATTGGAGCTGCACTCATCCAGGCAATTGGAGAGCATTCCATCACACAGAAGGGGGCCATTTAGCCCATCATACATGCACCGGCTCCTTGAAAGAGATACTCCACTGCTCTTTCCCCATAGGCAGGGGATTTATTCCTTTCAAATACTTATCAAATTCCCTTCTGAAAGTTAATATTATACCTGCTTCCGCCACCCTTTCTGGCAGTGCATTCTAGATCATAACAACTCACTATCTTAACAAGAGATTCTCATCTCACCCTCTGACCCTTTTGCCAATTACCTTAAATCTATGTCCTCTGGTTAACCATCCTTCTGTCACTAGAAACAGTTTCCCCGTATTTATTTTATAAAAGCCCTTCATGATTTTGAACACCTCTACTAAATCTCCTCTTAACCTTCACTGATCTGTGGAGGACAAACCCAGCTTCTCCACTCACTTCATATCCCTGGCACCGTTCTGGTAAATCTCCTCCACACACTCCCCAGGGCCTTGATATCTTTCTTTAAAGTGTGATGCCCAGAAATTTATCTCTCTCCCAATTAATCACTCCAACTTCAATGGAACGTCCCCAGAAACCTTGGAGAAATATCGTACAAAAATAATATACAGAGTGGATAATCACCAGAACACCAGTGGAAACTTGACCCCAATGAGCATAAGATCACTATGACATGAATATTGTAATGGAAATGAGCCCTGGATATTGTCAAAATGAAACATTTTGATTTTTGGTTCATAACTAATGTTACAGACAGGAAAGGGACAGTTCAACCTGTACTGATTTCCTCTTACCACCTGTCCGTAAGCAGAAAGTGTTTTCAATTGTTTTTTTAAAAGAATAGGCAGCGGCATATTTTCACAATCCAATGGTTTTGTGATCCAATTGCACTAATAATCCACAGCAAACTGAAGTTAGGATTAACTCAAAAGGTTAGTTTATTTTTATACATTCAAAACCCAGAAAAAAAGGGTGTTCACCACTTCCTACTCCGCACATTCACACAGCAAAAGGGGAATTGAGAAAAGGAGCTTTACAGTATATAGATTACAGAAAATGAATATTAGTTCACGTGAGGTCCTGAGTCCAAAGTCAGAGTCCAGAGGGCGTTCCCTCAGTGGTGGAGTTCCATTGCGATTTGTTTTTGTCTGGTTAAATGATACAAAAATCCTTGAAACAAATGATGCTGCTGCATGATGGGCTTTTCTGTATTTAGACCGATTGGCAGGCACGATCAGCAACTTTTAGAATCAAGCAGGCTTCATGGAGTTGCTCAGCAGGTCTGACAACATCTGCGGAGAGGGATACAGTTGACGTTTCAAGTCCATATGACCCTCCATCAGAACTAAGACTTACAGAAACGAGATGAAATATAAGCCAGTAAAAGGGGGTGGGAGACACTGTCACTGCCCCCCCCATCGAGATCTCCTGTCCCACGCCCTTCTACCAGCTTATATTTCATCTCATTTCTATATGTCTTAGTTCTGACGAAAGGTCATATGGACTCAAAACGTCAACTGTATCCCTCTCCGCAGATGCTGTCAGACCTGCTGAGTTTTTCCAGGTACTTTTGTTTTTGTTCTAGATTTCCAGCATCTGCAGTAATTTGCTTTTATCTTCGTGGAGTTGAGACTGCTTACCCAGCCTGGCTGCTGGAGTTCTATCCAGTTGATGTTAAAACAGCAATCTACCTGTGAGCTTCAAAGATGCAATGTTAAACTGTCCAAAAGGCCAGATCCTTAGGTCATGTAATATGGCCTATTAATAGTTAATTGCAGCTTAACAATTAGTTTTTGTGCACTTGGCCAGAATTCCATTGTTCCTCCTGAAAAGAGAGGTGACATGGCTATTAGCATGTCATCCAGTGATGAGTTTCTCTTTAATAGCAGTACAGGATGGAGGAGCCAGTTTGTCTGCACTGTTATTTTCATTCATTCGTGGGAAATGGGTATCACTGGCTAGGCCAGCATTTATTGCCCATCCCTAATTGCCCTTGAGAAAGCGGTGGTGAGCTGCCTTCCTGAACTGCCGCAGTCCATGTGGTGTAGGTGCACCCACAGTGCTGTTAGGGAAGGTGTTCCAAGATTTTGACCCAGCAACACTCAAGAACAGCGATATATTTCCAAGTCAGGATGGTGTATGGCTTGGAAGTGGATCTTCCAGGTGGTGGTGTTCACAGGTGTCTGCTGCCCTTGTCCTTCTAGATGGTAGTGGTTGTGGGTTTGAAGGTACTGTCGAAGGAGCCTTGGTGAGTTCTTGCAGTGCCTCTTATAGATGGTACACACAGCTGCCACTGTACGTCAGTGGTAGATAGAGTGAATGTTTGTGGACAGGGTGCTAATCAAGTGGGCTGCTTTATTGTGGGTGGTGTTGAGCTTCTTGATTGTTTTTAGAGCTGAACTCATCCAGGCAAGTAGAGAGATTTCCATCACACACCTGACTTATGTTTTGTAAATAGTGGACAGGCTTTGGGAACTCAAGAGGTGAATTACTCATCGCACGATTCCTAGCCTCTGACCTGCTCTTGTAGCCACAGTATTCATATTGCTAGACCAGTTCAGCTTCTAGTCAATGGTAACCCCACCTCCCCAACACCTCCCGCGAGGATGTTGATAGTGGGGGGTTCAGTGATGGTACTGCCATTGAATCTCAAGGGGCGATGCTTAGATTCTCTCTTGGTGGAGATGGTCATTGCCTGACAACCTGTGTGGTGTGAATGTTACTTGCCACTTGTCAACTCAAGCCTAGATGTTATCCAAGTCTTGCTGCATTTGGACATGGACTGCTTCAGTGTCTGAGGAGTCACAAATGGAGCTGAACATTGTGTAATCATCAGCGAACATCCCCAGTTCTGAAGGAAGGTCATTGATGAAGGAGCTGAAGATGGTTGGGCCTAGGACATTATCCTGAGGAACTCCTGCAGTGATGTCCTGGAACTGAGGTGATGGACTTCCAGCAACCACAACCGTCTTCCTTTGTGTTAGATATGACTCCAATTGGCAGAGAGTTTTCCCCCAATTCCCATTGACTCCAGTTTTGTTAGGGATCCTTGATGCCAAACTCAGTCAATGCTGCCTTGATGTCAAGGGCAGTCACTCTCACCTCAATGTCCTTTGCTTTCATTGATTACAAGGCATTTGTACAATGAATTGTGAAATTCCCGAAGCTGAAAAAATAATTATTTTGTTCTTGAAACTTCTGGGGATGGAGGGCCAACCCTGTGATCAGATGACTTGTAGCAGTCACCTTAATTTTCTTTGTTCAGCAGAAGAAGTCCAGTTTAAACAAAAAGCAATAAAGATAAAGGGTTGAATTTCAGTGTTGGGTTTCTTCCTGTATCGTAGGAACCCGACACTAAGTTCTTCTTCTTTAAGTTATTTTGCTTTTCACCTTTGGACAGCAGCAAGATTCAAAATAACATCTGTCCCTCATCGATGGCTAGGTCAGCATTTATTGTCCATCCCTAATTGTCCTTGAGAATATATGGTAGTATGGTTGCTATGTTACTGGGCTAGTAATCCAGAAGTCTACAATAATGATCC
This sequence comes from Carcharodon carcharias, assembly GCF_017639515.1. Taxonomy (NCBI): domain Eukaryota; kingdom Metazoa; phylum Chordata; class Chondrichthyes; order Lamniformes; family Lamnidae; genus Carcharodon; species Carcharodon carcharias. Next base: position 27,739,988 of record NC_054476.1, read on the forward strand.
AGACGGCAGGTCATTCAAATCCCATCATGGATGGATAAAGCTCAACAGATTCATTAGTTCTCTTTAGTGAAGGAAATGAAACAACCGTACCTGGCAACACTGGCCAACCAACATCACCTTCTCAGTGCAACTTGGGTGTTAGGCCTTCAGCCCAACTGCAAATAACACCCACATCCCAAGAACCTCTTTTCAAAATTGGAAGAGGAAGGTGTTTGTCCTGTCATTGTGTCTGTGTCCACCCAGAAAGAGCATCTAGGACTGGTTGAGGAAGAAGTGTGTGTGTGTGAACTGTGTGGGACAGGATTTACACTTTTTCTGTTCCTATAGGTTCTCCTCCTTAATCTTAAGAACCGGTCGGGCTTGTAAAATTCAGCTCCTTAGGAAAGCCAGTAAAAATAAAAGGGATGATGCTGTAGTAAATGTGTCAACCGTGATTCAGCTGGTAGCACGCGTATCTCGAAGTCAGAAGATTGTATCTTCAAGCCACACTCCAGAGACTGCAGAGCATAAAAATCTAGGCTGAGACTTTAGTGCAGTACTGAGGGAGTGTAGCACTGTTGGAAGTGCTGTCTTTCGGATGAGATTTCTTTCCCCTCCCTAGCTCTGTAACCTCATTCAGCCATATAAGCTCAGATATCTCCAAGCTCCTCTAATTCTGGCCTGTTGTGCATTCTAATTTTAAATGTTCCATAATTAGAGGCCATGCCATCAGCTGCCAACCCTAAACTTTGGAATTCCCTCCCTAAACCTCTCTGCCTCTCTACCTCTCTCTCTCTTCCTTTAAGACACTCCTTAAAACCTACCTTAAAACCTAACTCTTTAACCAAACTTTTGGTCCTATTACCTCCTCATGGGGCTCAGTGTCAAATTTTATCATGCATCTGTGAAGAGTCTTGGGAGGTTTTTCTGTTTTAAACATGCTAAATACAAATTGTTGTTATTGGAACATTTTGTTCAAACCTTTATTCAATTATGAAACTTATTGTCCACCAAATACTAAACTGAATATATCAAAAATTATTTGTATTATAATTGCAACTGACCGGCCCACGTGGAGACAAGCACGGAAATTTGGTTCAATATGTTTCAAGGACCATCTAAGTCAAACCTGCAAAGTCTGACTGTTGTGTTTTTAGAATGATATAAAAGAACCAATCATTCATAACAGATGGTGTAAACATGTTATGGGTTCATTTATTGAAACTAGGCACATAAGAGCAGATATACATGGGTATAAAGCTTGAAGACATCAGCAGCAGAGCTGTGTTTGTGCGTGCTCTTCTCACAGGCCAAAATAAAACTGAGACTGGATCACAAGACACATTTTCCCTCCAGTGATGTCATGTGCTATTCCTTCAAGGTATATTACAACATCCCCCTTTTGTTTTGAAGATACTTTTCCCCTTTCCAAAGAAGTATAACTATTTACAGTTCATGTTCATGTTTAGTCTTCATTACTGTACATAAGCATATAGGACTGGTGAATCAATGAGTCTCTAAAGCGTAGAGGTAATCAGCTGGTACACCCAGATCTTATGATGGTAACTTTGTCTGGAGATTTCCTTAATTGCTCACATTGACCTGCGGGTTTGTCATTCTTGGATATTGCTTCTGGTTGCAGTTGGGATTTAGTCCTCAATGCGATTGGACTGTACAGTGGTTGAGGAGCTGGAATGTTGCGCCTTACCATTGGGCCTATGTGTGTAATGACTTCATAGGACCTTGGTTCCGAACAAATCCTTGTCACTCAGCTGGTTACCACACACCCTCTGTGGGATCTTGGATGTGGACTTCTTGTCCCAATCGTAAACAAGGCAATTCTGTACCGCATTTTTATCGTACACGTTGGTAATCTTCACTTGAGGTTTTAAATGTCGCTCTCTGCTTTCTGAGGGAGTAGAATAGGTAAGAGTAGGTAAATTAGTACACAGTGATCTGCCAAAAATGAGTTCTGCTTGTAATGGAATAGTTGCACTTAAAGTTGTCACTCACACATTGCAATGTGTGACAATGCCTTGATTGGTCTGTCTACGTTTGAGAATAAGGGATTTCACAATGTTCATTATAGCCTTGGTTCAAACAGGGATAAAAGAGCTGAATTCCTGAGCTGAGGTGAAAGTGACTGCCCTTGATATCAAGGCCGCATTTGACCAAGTGTGGCATCAAGGAACCCTAGCAAAACTGGGTTCAATGGGTATCGGGGGATAACTCTCCACTGGTTAAGTCATATCTAGCACAAAGGAAGATGCTTGTGGTCAATGGAAGTCAGTCTTCTCAGGTCCAGGACATTATGGTAGATCCTCGGGGTAGTGTCCTAGTCCCAACCATCGTCAGCTGCTTTATCAATGACCTTCCTTCCATCATAAGGTCAGAAGTGGGGATGTTTGCTGACAATTGCACAATGTTCAGCACCATTCACGACTCCTCAGATGCTGAAGCAGTCCATGTCCAAATGCAGCAAGACCTGGACAATATCCAGGCTTGGGCTGACAAGTGGCAAGTAACATTTGCGCCACACAAGTGCCAGGCAATGACCATCTCCAACAGAAGAGAATCTAACCCATCGCCCCTTAACATTCAGTGGCATTACCTGAATGCCCCACTATCAACAGCCTGGGAGGTTACCCTTGACCAGAAACTGAACTGGACTGGCCATATAAATATTGTGGCTACAGGGGCAGATCAGAGGCTAGGAATTCTGTGTAACTCACCTCCTGACTCCACAAAGCCTGTCCACCATGCACAAAGCACAAGTCAGGAGTGTGATGGAGTACTCCCGACTTGCCTGGATGAGTGCAGCTCTCATTACAGTCAAGAAGCTCAACACCACCCAGGACAAAGCAGCCCACTTGATTGGGACCACATCCACAACCATTCACTCCTTCCACCACCGACACACAGTAGCAGCAGAATGTACAAGATGTAGGAATTTACCAAGGCTCCTTAGACAGCACCTTCCAAACCCACGACCACTACCATCTAGAAGGACAAGGGTAGCAGATTGATGGGAACACCATCATCTGGAAGTTCCTCTCCAAGTCACTCACCATCCTGACTTGGAAATATATTGTCATTCCTTCATTGTCGCTGGATCAAAATCATGGAACTCCCCCACTAACAGCACTTTGGTTGTACCAACACCACATGGACTGCGACGGTTCAGCCCACCACCACCTTCTGAAGGGCAAGTAGGGATGAGAAATAAATGCTGGCCCAGCCAGCATTTATGAATAAATAATTTTTAAAAATCATTCATTCAGCTAGGCCATTACATCTAGGGTAATGAGGGGAAGAAGTAGTGTGATTGATATTCCACTTCTCAAACATATCCTGAAATGTCTTACCAATAAATTGTGGACCATTATCTGTAATAATCTCTCCAGGCACATCAAATAAACTAAAAATAGCACTTAACGGTCTAAGCGACAGTTTTGCTTGACATATTGTACAATAAAGGGGTACTTGGTAAAGTAGGTCAATGATGCTTCTGAAGTTAGTGCCATGGACATGAGAGAGCTTGGATGCGATTTTGGAGCAACAATAGGTGGGAACTTCATGTGGAATAAGTAGTTATTTGTGCTGACTTGGCATATGCTCTTGACATGCCTCGCACTTCTTGACAACAACTTCAATTTCATTGTTCATACCTGGCCAATAGACTGTCCCTCTTGTGAGTCTTCTCATCCAGTCTATGCCCATGTGTGAGTGATGAAGTTGTTGAAGAATATCAGGTGACAAAGATTCCGATGCAGTGACCTGCCTGCCTTTAAAAATGACTCCCCTGGAGATGCCTAGCTCATCCAGTTAAGACCAAAATGGCCTCACATGTTTGTGGACATGCTGAAATTAATTAGGTCATCCTTCAATTATGGTGTTCCACAGTTTCCATAGTGTAGAATATTTTGCCTTTTTCTTCTTGTAGGTGCTGGCATTTGCTTTGTGAAAAATGTACCAGATCAATTGACAGTATTGCATTCTCCTACAAGCATAACATTGCAGTTCCCTTGAAACAGCCAATTTTGTTGAAATATTCTGGCCACTCCAATGTTAGGTCATGAACTGAAGTGATAGGAGTAGTTTCTAAGGTTGATCTGCCTTGTGATGTCCGAATAATTCTATGGATTTTCACTAGTACGGGGTCATGGCATGCCAGTAGACCTCAAATTGCTGGGCTTTAATCTACATGATATAGAACATCTGTGGCACCCAGGAGGATTGATTGTAGTTGCACTCCGAGACCATGGATCCTGCACGTGGAATAAGTGAATCGTTGTACACTGAAAGTTGCACAGTAGTAGGTTTCACCATGGCCTTCCATGAATGTGGATACTTGTCTTTTAGAATGTTTAGGATGTTGGCACTTGTCCCTGTGTCAGTTTTAGCCAATAGCAAGTAGTTAGCAACTTTCTTAGGGCAGATAACTCGAATCTTGGCAAACGTTTAAGATGGTGTATCCGTAGCTGAGTTTTCCATGAGACTGATGATGTGAAACATGTGTTCACTGCTCTTCGTCTCATCATGTACATCATTGTAATTTTCTCGTTTGTCAATCACCTCATTTATATGTTTCTTACGGGATACCAGACGGACATTTCTATTGCTTGAAGGAACCCGTTGTGTACGGTCTATTTGGATCAGTGCACAGGTCTTTGTAGCTGCATCAGCCTTTGCTCCAGTGCACTGCCACTGCCAATGGCCCTTCCTGCCAATTGCTCGAAGGCTGGGCATTTCCTTAGTGCATGCAGAAGGCCACACCTTCCACATGTCTTGCTAGATTTAGCTGTTCTAGTAAGTGTATCACAATTGGGGTTGTGTTTAGGGCCTGTAATCTTCATCAACCTGTGAGGATCACTTCGTACTTATGCCCATCCTTGAGTAGCTCTTCAATGTTATATTTTATGGCTTGTCTAGCAGATCTTATGGAACACTTCCATGGGAGTGGATGCGATCACCGACTCAACAATCCTGTTTGCTAGCTCTGCATTTGAAAAAATCACAGTACGTACCCTTTTCTCTGCATCTGCTAATGAATGGTCTATGGATTCTGTAAGCTGTTGTTGAAATAACATGAACTCTAGTCGATGAATACAGGAGTTTAACCTAAATCTGAACCAGTTTTCCAATGTAGTCCTTGCCTTTTGGAGAGACCCCTATTAACACTGATGTGTTCAGCCTGTGTAGACCTTCATTCCGAATTGCTAGGCAAATTATGTTTGCTTGTCTGGTCCAGACACACCTGAATCAAGAAACCATAACTCTGTACACTGTTTAAACAATCTGAATTTGGATAGTAGTCAGTTGCATCCCAATTTAAACTGAGGAATTTTGTTGACGATCTGACAATATTCCTTTCGCCTTCCTTCTCCGATAGTACCTGGGATGAGCGTCACTGTAGCCGCTTTCACATACTTTTCCAAAGCTACATGCACAAAGACAAGTTGTGGCAAGGATACACCACAGAGTAGTGGCTTCTTTGCTTTTTGCTCAATTTGCTGTTCAGCAACTCCCGAAATCACCCATTATAATCAAAAACTTCTCTGGCCCAATTTTATGATGGTTTGCGTGTTTTTTTTTGTTTGACTCTCCCTCACTCGCAAACAACCAGCCCTTATCCTGGTCTCTCGCCTTTTCCAATTGAGCTAACCCAGTGCTGGTTCTCTTGATGCGCTGTCCCACTCACTAAACTGGCAGGCTAGCTGCTGCAATCTTACCACAAGGGATCCATCTGCTTACCAGATCTTTACTTGAGCTCTTTCCTAGCCTGTGTCTTCAAAGCTCTTCTGCACAGCCACCACACTTTAATTTCAACACACTCCAATGTTGCAAACTTGTTGCGGTCTGACTAAAATGTCAAGGGTTGTCTCATTCCATGTCGCACGATCTAAGGCTGTTCACCATATCGTACCTATACTTAATCTTGTGGCAACGCTGTTTTGCCACTGCTGAACACCATGCTGTGCTTTTGCAATGATATAAAGGCACCAATCACTCAAGGTTTGGTGTAAACACATTGTGGGTTCATTTATTGAGACTAAGCACATGGGAACATATATACATGGATAGAAAGCTTGAAGACTCCAGCAGAGTTGTGTGTGCTGTTCTCTGCTCACAGCCAGAGTGAAACTGAGACTGGATCACATGACACACTTCCCCTCTAGTGATGTCATGCTGCTATCCCTTAAAGGCATATTACATCACACTTGCCCAGAAAAAGGCCAGAGATGGCACAGCTGCAGAAGTTCTCCCAAGCACCAACAACAACATGAACTGCCAATTCTGTGGAAATCCATGCAAATCTCACATCAGACTCTTCAGGCACGACAGACACCACAGAAGAAATCATTCATAGCCTGGACAAACTCAAACAATGGGCAGTCTACTACAATCACAATTGACTGCCAAAATGTGTATTGACTTGGCCCATACACATCTTCCATGCCTCATTATGAGGTAGTCCAGTACGTTCAACAAAACAAATAACATTTTTAAAATAGCCATGCATCCTTTTGATGAAAGAATTGTGAAGACAATGAAGAATACATGACCAAATTGTTTGTGAAAAGGTCATCAGCAGGAAAGTTAATGAAAGAAGCAATGATAGATTATTTAGTTGTTATCAAGTTATTTATACATCTTTATAATTGTAGTTATTAGCTGCACAAACTAGACTTGTATTCCCTGGATTATAGAAGATTAAGGGGTGACCTAATTGAGACGTTAAGGATGATTAAAAGATTTGGCAGGGTATATGGAGAGAAACTATTTCATCTAGTAGGAGAGTCCAAAACAAGATGGCAGAACCTTAAAAATTAGAGCTTGGTCAATCAGGGGTGATGTTAGGAAGCACTTCTTCACACAGAAGGGAGTGGAAATTTGGTACTTTCACCATCCTGAATTGGGCAAAGGTATTATATGTTACAGAACCTATGGCAGATGGATAGAGTTATGATACAAATCAGCCATGATCTAACTGAATGGTGGAACAGACAGAATGGCCTACAATTGGTCCTATGTTCCTCTGATGCCAGAATAGATGGCAGCTGTAAGCATTTGAGCTCAATGGTTATTCTGATAAATGTGATGTTATAAATTTCCAGTCATTAAACCTTCAACATTTTAGCAGGAAGTCTCACCATCTACTGGTGCAGTGTCTACTTCTACATTGAACAATAGGATACAAGTCAAAGGAGCTAACAATTATACTTTTATTGCTGTGATCATAACTCAACTTGAATTCTGAGCCCAGTTCTAATCAACAAGAAAATATAGAGACATTTGAGGACTAAAGACAGGGCAGAGAGGTGCCATGAGACTGACTTACAACGTCAGGAAACTGAGCTACAAGAAAAAAACCGGGGAGAATTGGCCTCCTGCATATGGAAAGGAGACAATGGAGCATTCTTATCAGGGTTCATAAAATTGCTAAATTTAGAGAAAATGTTAACCCAAAACATTACCTTCAATTAAACAAGTGTAAAATTAGGGAACAAGAGTTCAAACGAGAGAATGTTGTTCTTTACACAACAGATGACTGACATGCGCAATGAATTTTTAGAGACAGAGAGCAACAGGGACCTTTGAATCATTTAACTGGACACCAGAACAGTGGGGCGGTGGGGAGGTGGGGGTGCAGATGTTGGGATCTCTCTGGATAGTTGAGTCAAGATGGGCCTGAATGGCCTTTCATATCCATAATTATCACATGTTTCAGAGCATATTAACTGTTATAGGCTGCATCACATTTTCAATTATTGTATAAACATTGGGACATTTTACAACATTAAAGGGACTATATATTGTTCCTGTTTGCAAGGTATATATAAATTCTTAAGCAGAATATGCTATTATGTTTTTTTCTACCACACTTACAATGAGATTATACATTGTAGTTTCACAGTGGGCTACAGCATTACATTGGAACCAACAATAAATGTGTGGGTTATATGAATTAAACAACAAGCTTCAAAACTGGAATATCTATTTACACCAATTGGGCGCTTATTTATCCAACCTGCCATCTGAATGATGGATAAATGGACATGATATTACATATGTTAGGGTTAAAGATAAGATATATTAGCTGGATCAAATGAACTTTTGAATTCACTGGCTGACCCTGGCCAGGAATTTACCTTGTTAGTGCGGAGTTCCCAACGTCAGCTGGGAATGTGCGTCATCGGCACACAAGGGCAAGCAATGGGACTTCTCCCTGCATTTTATGGGCAACAGCCAACTAAGTGGCTTAAGGCCTACCCAGAATAGCAGGCTAATCAGAAGGCCAGGAGCTCAGCAGTGCCACAGGGGGCGGTGGTCACAGCAGGTAGACAAAGACAACATTTAAAATTACTAAAGGGACGAGTGCTGGAGGGGAAACCCCTCCAGGGAAATTGGGGTTGCGGAGGCTGTCTTCCCTGCCTGCGGCCCTCTCTTCGCCTCATAATTCCTTATTCCCTGGGCTGCTACTGGGAGGCTGCTCCCATTCAGCTCATAGCCTCCTCTTGTGGCGGGGGGCAGACCATGGTTGGCAAAATTCTGATGGCTCCCTAAAATAGCCCCAAATTGGGACTGTTATTATGGAAATTGGCTGCCCACTTCCACGAAGCAGGTAGCCTGTCCGTTTCTGGTCCTGTCGTCAGAAAAGTGTCCTGATAGCGGGAATGTACTAGAGAGCCAATCTGACGCAGCTCCCCGCAATTTTGCCGGACACCCACCTGGCCCCTTTTCTCTGGTTCCTGTCTGGCCTTTCAGCCCACCTCCCGGGGCCAGTAAAATTTAAAGACTATATCAACAGTTTGCAAAGTTACCTGCATTGCATGATATATCTTGACATCAGGATCACCTGCACCTTATTAACCCAGTGGAAGGTCAAAGTCATCACCCTACATCAAACATCCAATAACTCATACTGTGTCTTCTTTAAACCAGTAGCGAGATGGGATTAACTACAAGCTTGAACAACACTGCAAGCACCACTTTATTGGTCAGGGTAACAAATGCAAAATTGTTGGTTTACAGTGATTACTGCAAATGATTTATTCCACTCCTTTTATCCAGAAGACTGCAGGGGTCTAGCAAACCTGCAAGTCTTAGCTAAACTCCCTGGGGGCAATTTTGATTTTGTGTAAAAGGACTGATAGTGAAACAGCAATTCTTTTCACATCTCTCCTGATTTTTACTTCTTTGGAACTCCTTTCCCTTGATCCCCACATCACAGCTTCCTCCTCACTTACTCACGCTGAGGGTGTCACCTTGAGTAGCTCATTCAAATTAATTAAGCCCACCACAAAAATGCTTCCAAAATGTTTTTTTTTAGATTAGAAAACCAATGAAACTAGCCAATTAAACATCTACTATGCAGATATAACCAAATCCCGAACCTTATTCTGGAACACCAAGAGTCTTTCTGCACAAACTTGCATTCCTAATGTTGTCTACATTATTATTGTGCGTACCAGGTCAGACAGCAAGCTGTCCAATCTGTCCAGATTCAAAGCAAAGAAAAGGATAAAGCAAGTCTTCATCAGAGAACTCCTTTACATTGATGATGACACACTAGTCACACATGGAAACACAGCCACAAAGACTCTCTCATGCCTGTAACTTTTCTCCCATCCTATAAGCATCAAGAAAACTATGGGCATGGAACAGGGTGTCACATCTCCACCTCTGATCACACTTCGAAATGTCTGCTGGAAGTGGTTAGCAAATTCTGCTACTTTGAGTCCACAAATCTAACTCTTGAAACAGAACTCGTCACGCGTAGGGACTGCAGCAACCACCTTTGGCTGACTCACAAAATGTGCATGGATTAACAACAAGCTAATTCTTAGCTTATTCTCTAAAGAAGAATCATACTGGACTCAAAATGTTAACCCTGTTTCTCTCTCCACCGATGCTGCCCGACCTCCTGAGGTTTTCCAGCGTTTTCTGATTCTCAGGGTGCTGGTTTCCGAGGCCAATGTTCCCAGTACATTGTTGTGAATCATGGATGTCTTACAGCTATCAAGAAAAGAAGCTCAACAGCTTTCATCCTCACTATTTGTGGCAAATTCTTGACATCACATGGAAGGACAAAATCACGAATGCGACAGCTCTCCCTAAGGCAAATCTCCCAAGTATGCTGGCAGTCATCAAGCAGAGGCAACTTGGCTGGTTCGATCATGTAAGCAGGTTGAAAGATGGATGAATTCCCAAGGATCTTCTGGATGGCGAGGAAGCCGGAACCAGAAGACCAGTAGGACACCCAAAGCTCCACTTCAAGAATGCCTGCAAGTGCGACGTGAAAGCCCTAATCATCTATTTTCACACTTAGGAAAAACTGGCGAACAACAGAGGGAAATGGCGGCAACACCTGTGGGCTGGCGTGCACCGTCATGGCAATCGATGGCTACACCGGCTTGACAACCGGCATCAACACCAAAACCAACAATCCACAACAACACCTGATAACAACCTCATGTGCTGCACTAGTGGCAGAACCTACCTCTCACAGATTGATCTCTTCAGCCATCAGCAAAAATGCACCATGTGAAACGATTTCATTGTCAATGGATTTGCTGCATGCCCACCATCACATGTAGATGGAAGGATACTGTCACAGATATATAACAGTGACTATACTGCAAAAGTACTTCATTGGCTGTAAAGCACTTTGCAATGACCTGAGATAATGAAAGGAACCATATAAATGCAAGGTCTATCTATGCATATGTGTTAAAAGCACATATGCTTATGCCTTCAATCTACGTATGTTAAAACTTATCTCTTTCCAGTTACCTGCATTCACAGAATGATACAGAATCACAGAATCACAGTGCAGAAGAGGCCCTTCGGCCCATCGAGTCTGCATCAACACGTGAGAAACACCTGACCTACCTACCTAATCTCATTTACCAGCACTTGGCCCATAGCCTTGAATGTTATGATGTGCCAAGTGCTCATCCAGATACTTTTTAAAGGATGTGAGGCAATCTGCCTCTACCACCCTCCCAGGCAGTACATTCCAGACCGTCACCACCCGCTGGGCAAAAAAGTTTTTCCTCACATCCCCCCTAAACCTCCTGCCCCTCACCATGAACTTGTGTCCCCTCGTGACTGACCCTTCAACTAAGGGGAGCAGCTGCTCCCTATCCATCCTGTCCATGTCCCTCATAATGTTGTACACCTCGATCAGGTCGCCCCTCAGTCTTCTCTGCTCCAACGAAAACAGCCCAAGTCTATCCAACCTCTCTTCATAACTTAAATGTTTCATCCCAGGCAACATCCTGGTGAATCTCCTCTGCACCCCCTCCAGTGCAATCACATCCTTCCTATAATGTGGCGACCAGAACTGCACACAGTACTCCAGCTGTGGTCTCACCAAGGTTCTATACAACTCCAACATGACCTCCCTACTTTTGTAATCTATGCCTCGATTGATAAAGGCAAGTGTCCCATATGCCTTTTTCACCACCCCACTAACATGCTTCTCTGCCTTCAGAGATTTATGGACACACATGCCAAGGTCCCTTTGTCCCTCAGAACTTCTTAGTGTCATGCCATTCATTTAATACTTCCTTGTCAAATTACTCCTTCTAAAGTGTATCACCTCACACTTTTCAGGGTTAAATTCAATTTGCCACTTATCTGCCCATTTGACCATCCCGTCTATCTCTTCCTGTAGCCCAAGACACTCAACTTCACTGTTAACCACCCGGCCAATCTTTGTGTCATCCGCAGACTTACTAATCCTACCCCCGACACAGTCATCTATGTTGTTTATATAAATGACGAATAATAGGGGACCCAGCACAGATCCCTGTGGTATGCCACTGGAGACTGGCTTCCAGTCACTAAAGCAGCCTTCTGTCATCACCCTATGTCTCCTACAACTAAGCCAATTTTGAATCCTCTTTATCAAATTGCCCTGTATCCCATGTGCATTTGCCTTCTTTATAAGTCTCCCATGTGGGACCTTGTCAAAGACTTTGCTGAAATCCATATAAACTACATCAACTGCACTACCATCATCTACACACCTGATCATCTCCTGAAAAAATTCAATCAAATTTGTTAGGCATGACCTCCCTCTGACAAAGCCATGCTGACTATCCCTGATCAAACCTTGCCTCTCCAAGTGGAGATAGGTTCTCTCCTGCAGAATTTTCTCCAATAGTTTCCCTACCATTAGCTCCTGTTCTCAATTTAAAAACTCTCAATCTTGTTTTCAGGTCCCTCCATGGCCTCACTCTTCCCTGTAATGTCATTGAGCCCTAGTACTCTCCCAAGATCTCTGTGCTCCTCCACTTCTCGACTTTGAAGCATTCCCCATTTTAATTGGTCTACCATTGGCTTTTGTGCCTTCAGTTATCCACCCCCTATATTTTTCCCTCCCTAAACCTCTCCGCCTCTCTTTCCTATTTTAAGATGTTATTTCAAACCTACCTTCTTCTGTTGTCGTATCTACATATGTGGCTTGGGGTCAGATTTTGCTTGATAATGATTCTTTGAAGTGCCTTGGCACATTATGGGTGCTATATAAATGCAATTAGTTATTGTTGCTGTTACTCCTCTTCCTCTAGAGCAGGCTTGTCCAACACATGGGCCTGGGACCACAACTCAGCCCACCAAGCTTCTGTACCCAGCCTACGGACCCAGTGTTCAAACTACGGGTAAGTTCCATGTAAGATTCTGCAAGTAGCAGCTTCTCCATTTCTCTCCTGTGCTTGCTGCTGATAGGCTCACCAGCAAATTTGGGAGAGGAGCCGTCACTGATTGGAGGAGTAGCAAGCAGTGTAAAGGTGAGTAGCTTCTCTTCTGTTTTCACAGTGTGTACTCTTTCTGCCTTTTGCCACGCTCTCTCTCTCTCCCTCTTGCCCTCCCACACAGGCGCCAGTCCTGTAAAGAAGCACAGCAATCAAGATGGCAGAGCGGGCCAAGGCTGCCATGAGAAGCAGCACTCACAGCAACAGTGCCAACCCGCACACCCACACCCCATTCCCAACCCGACCAGGGCAGCTCGAGTCCCAGACAGGGCAGACTGAGGAAGCACGTATCTTCACAGCGTCCCTAGTGGGGAGTGAGTGTGAACCCTAATTGTGAGTGAGACTTAGGGTTCACCCTCCCATTGACACCCTGAGAGTGAGTGAGTCTAAGTGAGTGAGTCAGTCCATGTGAATGAGTGTGAGTCTCATGTGTGAGTCGGTGTGAGTGAGTGAGTCTGTGAGTGAGTGAATCTGGGAGTGAGTGAGTCTGCGTCAGTGTGAGTCTAAGTGTGTGAGGCAGTCCATGTGAATAAGTGTGAGTCGATGTAAGTGAGTGAGTCATTCTGTGTGAATGAGAGCTAGTGAGTGAGTCTGAGCGAGTGAGTGACTGTGAACTGTGAGTGAGTGATTCTGTGTGAGTTAGTGTATGTCTGTGTGAGTGAGTCTGTGTGATTGAGTGTAAGCGTGTGAGTCTAAGTGTGTGAGTGAGTGATCCGTGTCTGTGAGTGAGTGTGTGATTGACTGAGTGTGTGTGAATGGAGCCTATGTGAGTGAGTGTGTGAGTGGGTCTGAGTAACTGAATGAATATGTGCATGAGTAAGTCTGTGTGAGCGAGGGAATGAGTCCATGTCAGAGTGAGTGAATCTGAATGAGTCTGTGTGATTGGGTGAGTGAGTCTGCATGGGTGAGTGAAAGTGAGAGCATGAATCCTAAGGCTGAGCCGGACACACATAAACCCTGCCCTTCTACTCCCTCCACAAAAACCTATCGACTAAGCAGGCCAGGAGAGGAGGTAAAACCCAGGCTGAAAAGCAACTCACTTCCAACCCCCACTTTCATATGAATTCTGCCAAGCCCAGCACGGAATGCAAGGTCAGTGTTAGTTAAACCCAATTCCTTAGCTCAGCTCCAGCAGCCACCCCTTCCCTGGTGACCAGAACTTGGGATATAGTCTGTCTTTCTCTAGCTCTGCTTCTTAAGCAAAAAGGTAACAAAGATTTTATTGGTTAACTCTACTGCTCAGCACTTTTTAATGGTCATTTTATTAGTTACTCTTTTTTAAATTATCAATTTGTTGCTTTGACATTGATTTTTTTTTAATTGATGTTTAATATTGTGCCATATTTGCTGAAATTTGGTCATCAGCACTTTGAGTGAGAAGAAAAATTAAAATGGGCCTCCTGCCTCCCATGAGAAGGTTGGACAAGCCAGCTCTAGAGCAGCTGTGCCTTCCAGAACATACTAGAAGGATTTTTACCTTTATCCCTAAGATCTGGTATGTCTTTGATAATCAAACCCACCATTGCTAAACCAACTTCAATGCAGTTGTTTCTTTTGGCTACAACTCTTCAGGCAGCACTTAATGCCCTCAATATCTTGAACTTCCTTCTATTAAATTTGAAAGGTGGAGAAATTCTGACTGTGCTAAGTTATCCACTCGGCCTTGTTTAAGAGTAGATCAAGAGTGCGTTTAATCACCCATGAAAACCAAATGTCGTGGAATACAGGAGGAATGACAGTAATAAATTTAGCCGTCTCTTTAAAGCAGAGGTGAACACGCTGTATTTTAATTATCACATACGGCAAGTGATGCATTTCATCCAATAGCATCATCCTTCTCTCTCTGTCTGTTTTCATTATACGTAGGAGAGTCTTAGAGGCTTTCAAGAGTATCAGAGACCAGCAAAAACAGTTACATCTCACACATCCAGCATTTGCCCTGCTTAGAATGCAACACGAGCAGGATGTGGCTGAATGCATTTATGTCTGATTTATTGCGGGGAGTGGGGGGAGGCATGAGAGTTTTCATGTGGGAGATTGCAAATATGATTTCATTAGGCATGATATAAAATATATGGTGAAGGATATTCCATTTGTTTTATCGCATTCATTATAATGGCAATAAGGCGGAGCGCAGTTGGAGAGAACCCTCGGCGCGTTACTGCAGCTCTCCTGTGGGGTGACCACTTAAATTGAGGGAATAAAGTGGCTGTGAAAAGAAAAAAATTATTACCCACCACCGGAGCACCGAGGGAATGAGGCTCCGTAATTTCCAATTCTCCTAAATTGGTTAAAAGGCCTGCGTTCAATATTCAGCAGGGCTCGTAATTTAATCTGCTTCAAGCGTCCAAGAGGAAAGAAAAGAGAGAATAAAGCGAGGAGAATGTATCTTAATCATGTCAGGGCCGATGGATCTTCCTTCTGGGCCTATATTGCACAGTGCACTGTTTCCCAGCCCTTGGACCAGCTGGGGATTACCTGGGGGAAATTACTTTTTTACTTTGGGTGATGCTATTGGGCGAATAGGAGAAAGCTAAAAGTGCAATGTCACTGTGAAGCACCGGAACTTTGTAAATAGCTGGGAGGCCGTGAGGGTGATTTATCTTTCCCAGACGCGGTGATACAAAAAAAATTGTCACTTCAACCGCTGGAGGCTGACCTCTGTTTTACAGCCTAGTTAAAAAGCCTCAACCTGACACGCAAAAACGTCCCATCGCTGAACTGCAACCTAATTTATGACGAATGGCGATTTTTCTTTTTAACAACCGTTTTGTCCATTGACAGAGGGGGTGGATATTTAATATTTAATAGGGTTACATCCATTTCAGTGGCAAAATGGAAGTAAACCAGAGAAATGAATTCAGGGCGCATGGAAGTTTTTAAGTATTTTCAATCGCCAGATTCGACCTGCATTCTGCTTAAAAGACAAAATAACCTTTCTGATAGGCCGCAAGCTGCTAACATCTTATCACGAAACCAACAGGGAAAAAAAAATCAGAACGCATAATTAAACATTATTGCAGGGACTGCCATTATATTCCCTGTACAATAGATGGGCCATTTGTTTTTAATTTACTCCATGATTTATTCATTCTCTTCTTTGGGCCCTTCATGATCTAAATTGTCCAACAGCAGATGCAAGATTTACTCCCAGCATTCTGATCTTGAACAGTTAGGAGAGGGACACATGATGCTCCCGCTCTGGTTTTCCCTCTCTCTCCATTCTCTACTTGCCTCTGGTGGGTGCTGACTCGCTGGACTGGATTTTACCCCCACCTCTCCGCTGACGGGTTTGATGACAGAGTGGGGTGGGGAGAGGGGGACCCATTAAATCCAGTGGGCAGCCTGCCCACTGCCTACCACCCCACCCTTAAAACTATAGAACCATAGAAAAGTTATGCACAGAAAGAGGCCATTCAGCCCATCATGTCTGCACCGGCCAAAAACTCCCTGCCCCAACCAACATTATACCAGCGGCAGGAATACATTCGGGCAGCCCACCCACAGTCAGCCAACTGGGCACCTTAAGTGGGCCAGCTAATGCCCACTTAAAGGCTTCATCCCACATCCCACTGCCAGAATATAACAGGCAGGAGAGGCCCATGCTAAGCACCCAGCCTGGGTAGGTGCCGGGCAGGGTGGAGGTCACTCCTGGATCCATTGGAGGGTGCCAACACAGCTTTGCACTCCACCAATAGCCTCTCAAACCCCAGCCTCTCAAACACCACCATCGCTCCTTGCTGGGGCCCACCAGCTTGGCACCCACTGAGATCCCCAAACACGTACTCAAATCCTGATCCAATGACACATTCCTCTGTCCTGAAGTGGTGGAGACCTGTTGGCCTCTGAGTAGCCAGCAGTTCTTTGAGGCAGGAATTGCTGATTCAGAAGGGCAGAATGGCCCGCCTCCAGCATACTAATGGCCAATTGGCCATCAACCAGCTCCCTCCCCTGACCTTGCAGCTAGCGGTGGTGGCAAGGAATCCATCATCTCAAATAATTCAGCCCTTGTGTCACTTTCAAAAGGGAGATAGACCATTTCTTGACTGGGGGCGGAGATCTTATCATACAGAGGAAAAAAGTCTTTATAGGTAACTCTTGGTCCCTGTGATCTACTGGACTATTCCGATTTCCTGAGGGGGCCGGAGAGGAATTTCTTTTCCTTTTTGGACCTGGGTTTTTCCTTTTGTTTTTGCCACTCCCAGGAGATTAGATGAGAGGGGAGAATGGGTGCAGAGGTGAGTGGGGAAGAAGTGTTTTGGTGTTACAAAGACTTAGTGGGCCTTTTGGTCTTTTCCTGATCATCAATTTTGCATTTTCTCCAGGACTTCAAAACCTGCCATGTGCAGATTAAACCTGTGTCCCATCGCTCCCGTGGCACTACATGTGCCCTCGTTCATCATTGCCCAGCACCTGTACAACATCATAGATAAAAATAATGGTCACAATAACATGTGGCCCACGATTAATATTCCTATTGTGAATCAAAAGACTCACAAGTCCGACCTATGTCACTAACTTCTTTAGGCAGACACAACATAATCCCTATGTCAAAAAGAAAGTGCCTGGGCTGGGGCGGGGGAAGGGGAGGAAACTCTCAGGCTGGGGTTTTCATTAATACCAACCCAAGTTCAGCCAGGACTTCAGGGGAACAAATGTGTACCAGACTTCTAGACAGCAGATATAAGGCCTATCTAGTGGGGGAGCAACACAGACCTGGATGCTGGTCTGGAATCCTTATCATTGCCTTTCACAAGAGAACTGATAAAGTCTGAGAACGAGGGAAGGTGAAACTTAGCAGCTGCTCAGAGCTACACTGCCAACCTACCACCCTGCTCTGCAGCATCCAATCTCAATTACAAGAAGGAACTCCCTCCAACTTCAGATACTCCAGCGGAGTCAGTGGTTCTAGTTTCCAGCAACCGCAACCTGGCATCAATGGTCCATGGAGTTTAGAGGACATTATAAATTGTTGCAAAAAGGCCCCTGTGCAATTTACATACAATGTAAACATTTTGAATAAATGAAGCAGTAGCAATTTTTCGCTTGTAATTCTTCAGGCTTTTCACTTCGAATGGAAGTTACAGATTTTTGTATTTTCCTAATATTTTATAATATTTACAATTGAAAGCTTGAGATATAATTCTGATTTCAACTTGAGCTGCCAAGATGTTTTCAGTTTGCTTCTTATCTTCGCATACACTTTTCTCCCTTTGGCAAATGTTGGAAGGATTAGCAGGCTGATTATGAATGTGTTTAACCACATCATGAGCGCTCGTCCGTGGCCAACAAGTCCTAGAGTAGGACTTGAACCGGCGCTTCTGGCTTAGAGTGCTACCTGCTGAGCCAGAAGACCCACTGCCAATTGTTTATTAATCTATAAAACAACTTTGAAAAGCTACAGACTTAATTCAGCTCATACTGGTGAGTAAGGTTTGGGCCTTAATGGAGGATAGGATACATGTAGCATTTTTTGGACAATTTGCAGTTCTATGGATGAACCCATCTGGTTCACCATTGTCATGTAGGGAAGGAGATCTGCTGCCCTTAGTTGGTCCGGCTATTCTTAAATGCCCTCTAAAATGGCTGAGCAAGCCACTTATTTGTATCAAACTGTGATGAAGTCTAAAAAAATGAATGAAACAGGATGGACCACCTGGCATTGATGTAGGCACCAGATATCACAATGCCCAAACACTGTCTTGTCGACCCTGCAAAGTCCTACTTACTAACATCTGCAAATGGAGGATGGAGAATAATGTTGGAGGCAAAGGTTTTCAGCAATAAGGAGTCACGGTATGGGGAGGAAGGGGAGAGCCAGACTTTTGGCATCGTGTTACACAATCCATAGTTGCATCTAAGTATGCAAACCTCTTCCATCAAGCAAGAGTTTGTCACAGATGAAGTGTCACACTTCCAAATGTTAAAAGTGTCTGACATGGAGCTAGAAATTTACTTGCCTCACCAACAATTATCTTCTAATTGACCCCAGATTTCACAAAAAGGGAGATGTTTCAATATTGTCATAGATCAATACAAAAGGGATCTTACATCTTAAACTCAATTCCATCTTAACACCACAGTGGCATATTTTGCATTAAGAGTAATGATGAGGCTGAGGGGGGGGTTAGGGAGGAGGCAAAATGTAATGTTACTGGACCAGTAATCCAGAGGCTCTGGGGACATGGGTTTAAATCCTACCATGACAGCTGAATTCAATTAATTTCAATCTGGAATTAAAAGCTAGTCTCAGTAATGATGACATGAAACTATCGTCGAACCCATCTGGTTCACCATTGTCATGTAGGGAAGGAGATCTGCTGCTCTTAAATGCCCTCTAAAATGGCTGAGCAAGCCACTTATTTGTATCAAACTGCGATGAAGTCTAAAAAAATGAATGAAACAGGATGGACCACCTGGCATTGACGTAGGCACCAGATATCACAATGCCCAAACACTGTCTTGTCGACCCTGCAAAGTCCTACTTACTAACATCTGCAAATGTGTGTAAAAATTGGGAGAGCTGTCCCACAGACTAGTCAAGCAACAAACTGACATAGTCATACTCATGGAATCATACCTTATAGACAATGTCCCAGACACCACCATCACCATCCTTGGGTACATCCTGTTCCATTGGCAGGGCAGATCCAACAGAGGTGGCAGCACAATGGTATACAGTCGGGAGGGAGTTGTCCTGGGGGTCGTCAACATTGACTCCTGACCCCATAACGTCTGATAGACAAGGAAACCTCCAGCTGATTACCACCTACCACGCCCTCCCTACCCCTACTCTCCCCACAGCTGATGAACCAGTACTCATCCATGTTGAACACCGCTTGGAGGAAGCCCTGAGGGTGGCAAGGGTAAAGAATGTACCCTGAGTGGGGAACTGCAATGTCCATCACCAAGAATGGTTCAGTAGCACCACTGCTGGCCAAGTCCTAAAGGATTGGGTTTGTAGCAGATGGTGAGGGAGCCAACAAGAGGGACCTTGTCCTTTTTGACCTTGACCTCACCAATCTACCTGACGCAAATGCATCGGTCCATGACAGCATTGGCAGGAGTGATCACTGCACAGTCCTTGTGGAGACGAAGTGCCATTTTCACACTGGGGAGGCCCTCCATCATGTTGTGTGGCACTACCACCATGCTAAATGGGATAGATTTCAAACAGACCAAGCAAATAAAAACTGGACATCCATGAGGTGCTGTCAGCCATCAGCAGCAGCAAAATTGTATTCAACCACAATCTTCAACCTCATGGCCTGGCATATCCCACATTCTGCCATTACCACCAAGCCAAGGGATCAAACCTGGTTCAATGAAGAGTGCAGGAGGGCATGCCAGGAGCAGCACCAGGGCATACCTAAAACTGAAGTGTCAATCTGGTGAAGATACAACGTAAGAGTACTTGCATGCCAAACAGCAGAGCAGCAAGTGATAAACAGAGCTAAGCAATTCCCCAACCAATGGATGAGCTCTGCAGTCTTCCCCATCCTGTAATGAATGGTGGTGGACAATTAAACAACTCACTGGAGAAGGGGGCTCCACAAATATCCCCATCCTCAATGTTGAGGGAGCCCAGAACATCAGTGCAAAAGACAAAGCTGAAGCATTTGCAACCATATTCAGCCAGAAGTGCCAACTGGATGATATCATCTTGGCCTCCTACTATGACCCCTAGCAACCTCAAGCAGTCACACACATCTGAATTTCAGCATTTAAATCCAGAAGTTGCTGTCAAAGATATCCTGCTTCTCCACAGGGTTCACTGTAAAAGTCCTCACTGATAGACTCAGCACTGAAATCAAAGCAATGGCATGAACGTGAGGTACCTATCCACTAAAGACACCAGAAAATGCTAGGTCTGTACATTCAGGTATAACATTTTCAAATACTGTGAGACAAACTTGCTGATGCTGAATCTTCATTTTGTACAAGTATGGAGCCTCATTCCTTCAGAAGTTAATAAATGTGGGAGATTTTTACTTTTTCTCTGTCTACTTTATCTCCTTTAATTCCATCTGCTTTTTTCAGTATTTATTTTGCATTCTGATTTATATCTAATTTCTAACTCCTGGTTTCATTTCTTGGTTTAGACTCTGTGTGCCTCAATGAGAATTCTTCAGTCTAGTTGACTGAAGTGTCTCACTGTTGCTTGCACCACTCACTGAAGTCACAGATTCCCTGTCAAGGGCACTGTGCTGAAACAGATAGGAACACGGGACTTTGGAGCAGGAGTAGGACATAAAGCCCCTCAAGCCTGCTCCACCATTCGATAAGATCGTGGCTGATCTGATTGCAGTCTCAACTCCACTTTCCTGTCCACGCACACCACCACCCTCCCCCATCCAGCTCCACCATAATCCTTGACTCCCTTGTCTATCAAAAATCTATCTAACTCAGCCTTGAATAAATTCAATGACTCTGCCTCCACTACTTTCTGGGGAAGAAAATTTCACAGACTAACAACCTTCTGAGAGGAAAAAAAATTCTCATCTCTGTCTTAAAAGGGAGACCTCTTATTCTTAAAAAGTATCCACTAGCACTGGTCTCCCTCACAAACAGAAACATTCTCCCAGTTTCCACTATATCAAGTGCCTTCAGGATCTTATATGTTTCAAGAGGATCACCTCTCATTCTTCTAAATGCAATTGGGTATAGGCCCAATCAGTTCAACCTTTCTTCATAAGATAAGCCCTTCATCCCAGGAATGAGTTGAGTGTACCTTCTCCAAACCACTTCTATATATCCTTTTTCAAATAAGGAGACCCCAAACTATACAGAGTACTCCAGGTGTGGTTTCACCAAGGCCTTGTACAACTGCAGTAAAATATCCCTACTTTAATATTCCATTCACCTTACAATAAACAACAACATTCCATTTGTCTTCCTAATCACTTGGTGTACTCACATGCTAACTTGCAAGTCCAGGACACCCAGATTCCCTTGTACCACTGAGTTCTGCAATCTCTCAGCATTTAAGTAGTATACTGAGATAAAAACAAAAAACTGCGGATGCTGGAAATCCAAAACAAAAACAGAATTACCTGGAAAAACTCAGTAGGTCTGGCAGCATCGGCGGAGAAGAAAAAAGTTGATGTTTCGAGTCCTCACGACCTTTCAACAGAACTGATTTTTCTTTACAAGGAGAGGGGTGAAATATAAGCTGGTTTAAGGTGGGGGTGGGGGGGCGGAGAAGTGGAGGGGGGGTGTTGTTGTAGGGACAAGCAAGCAGTGATAGGAGCAGATCATCAAAAGATGTCACAGACAACAGAACAAAAGAACACAGAGGTGTTGAAGTTGGTGATATTATCTAAACGAATGTGCTAATTAAGAATGGATGGTAGGGCACTCAAGGTATAGTTCTAGTGGGGGTGGGGGGGCATAAAAGTTTTAAAAATAATGGAAATAGATGGGAAAAGAAAAATCTATATAAATTATTGGGAAAAAAACAAAAGGAAGGGGGAAGAAACAAAAAGGGGGTGGGGATGGAGGAGGGAGCTCAAGACCTAAAGTTGTTGAATTCAATATTCAGTCTGGAAGGCTGTAAAGTGCTTAGTCGGAAGATGAGGTGCTGTTCCTCCAGTTTGCGTTGGGCGTCACTGGAATAATGCAGCACGCCAAGGACAGACATGTGGGCAAGAGAGCAGGGTGGAGTGTTAAAATGGCAAGCGACAGGGAGGTTTGGGTCATTCTTGCGGACAGACCGCAGGTGTTCTGCAAAGCGGTCGCCCAGTTTACGTTTGGTCTCTCCAATGTAGAGGAGACCGCATTGGGAGCAACGAATACAGTAGACTAAGTTGGGGGAAATGCAAGTGAAATGCTGCTTCACTTGAAAGGAGTGTTTGGGCCCTTGGACGGTGAGGAGAGAGGAAGTGAAGGAGCAGGTGTTACATCTTTTGCGTGGGCATGGGGAGGTGCCATAGGTGGGGGTTGAGGAGTAGGGGGTGATGGAGGAGTGGACCAGGGTGTCCCGGAGTGAATGATCCCTAAGGAATGCCACCAGGTGGGTGAAGGGAAGATGTGTTTGGTGGTGGCATCATGCTGGAGTTGGCGGAAATGGCGGAGGATGATCCTTTGAATGCGGAGGCTGGTGGGGTGATAAGTGAGGACAAGGGGGACTCTATCATGTTTCTGGGAGGGAGGAGAAGTCGTGAGGGCGGATGCGTGGGAGATGGGCCGGACACGGTTGAGGGCCCTGTCAACGACCGTAGGTGGAAAACCTTGGTTAAGGAAGAAGGAGGACATGTCAGAGGAACTGCTTTTGGAGGGAGCATCATCAGAACAGATGCGACGGAGGCGAAGGAACTGAGAGAATGGGATGGAGTCATTACAGGAAGCGGGGTGTGAGGAGCTGTAGTCGAGGTAGCTGTGGGAGTCGGTAGGCTTGTAATGGATATTAGTGGACAGTCTATCACCAAGATTGAGACAGAGAGGTCAAGGAAGGGAAGGTGCTGTAGTTGTCTGGTGCACTGACCTCTACCTCGCGGAGGCTGAGTATCAACTCGCAGACATTTCCTCCTACCTCTCCCTGGACCATGACCCCACCACTGAACATCAAGCCATTGTTTCCAGGACTGTCACTGACCTCATCTCCTCTGGGGATCTTCCTCCCACAGCTTCCAACCTGATAGTCGCCCAACCTCGGACGGCCTGCTTCTACCTCCTACCCAAAATCCACAAACAGAACAGTCCCGGTAGACCAGTCATGTCAGCTTGCTCCTGCCCCACGGAACTCATTTCTCATTATCTTGACTCCCTTCTCTCTCCCCTTGTCCAGTCCCTTCCCACCTCCATCTGTGATTCCTCTGACACCTTACGTCACATCAACAATTTCCAGTTCCCTGGCCCCAACTGCTTCCTCTTCACCATGGACGTCCAATCCCTCTACACCTCCATCCCCCACCAGGATGGTTTGAGGGCCCTTAGCTTCTTCCTCGAACAGAGGCCCGAACAATCCCCATCCACCACTACTCTCCTCTGTCTGGCTGAACTTGTTCTCACACTGAACAATTTCTCCTTCAACTCCTCTCACTTCCTCCAAATAAAAGGTGTGGTTATGGGTACCCGCATGGGCCCCAGTTATGCCTGCCTCTTTATGGGGTATGTGGAACATTCCTTGTTCCTGTCCTACTCCGGCCCCCTTCCACAACTCTTTCTCCGGTACATCGATGATTACTTCGGTGCTGCTTCATGCTCTCTTCAGCACTTGGAAAAAATTATTAATTTTGCTTCCAATCTCCACCCCTCCATCATTTTCACGTGGTCCATCTCTGACATTTCCCTTCCCTTCCTTGACCTCTCTGTCTCAATCTCTGGTGATAGACTGTCCACCAATATCCATTACAAGCCTACCGACTCCCACAGCTACCTCGACTACAGCTCCTCACACCCCACTTCCTGTAAGGACTCCATCTCATTCTCTCAGTTCCTTCGCCTCCGTCGCATCTGTTCCGATGATGCTACCTTCAAAAACAATTCCTCTGACATGTCCTCCTTCTTCCTTAACCAAGGTTTTCCACCCACGGTCGTTGACAGGGCCCTCAACCGTGTCCGGCCCATCTCCTGTGCATCCGCCCTCATGCCTTCTCCTCCCTCCCAGAAACATGATAGGGTCCCCCTTGTCCTCACTTATCACCCCACCAGCCTCCGCATTCAAAGGATCATCCTCCGCCATTTCCGCCAACTCCAGCATGATGCCACCACCAAACACATCTTCTCTTCACCCCCCTGTCGGCATTCCGTAGGGATCGTTCCCTCCTGGACACCCTGGTCCACTCCTCCATCACCCCCTACTCCTCAACCCCCACCTATGGCACCTCCCCATGCCCACGCAAAAGATGTAACACCTGCTCCTTCACTTCCTCTCTCCTCACCGTCCAAGGGCTCAAACACTCCTTTCAAGTGAAGCAGCAATTCACTTGCATTTCCCCCAACTTAGTCTACTGTATTCGTTGCTCCCAATGCGGTCTCTTCTACATTGGAGAGACCAAACGTAAACTGGGCGACTGCTTTGCAGAACACCTGTGGTCTGTCCGCAAGAATGACCCAAACCTCCCTGCCGTTTGCCATTTTAACACTCCACCCTGCTCTCTTACCCACATGTCTGTCCTTGGCGTGCTGCATTGTTCCAGTGAAGCCCAACGCAAACTGGAGGAACAGCATCTCATCTTCCAACTAGGCACTTTGCAACCTTCTGGACTGAATATTGAATTCAACAACTTTAGGTCTTGAGCTCCCTCCTCCATCCCCACCCCCTTTCTGTTTCTTCCCCCTTCCTTTTGTTTTTTTCCCAATAATTTATATAGATTTTTCTTTTCCCACCTATTTCCATTATTTTTAAATCTTTTGTGCCCTCCCACCCCCATTAGAGCTATACCTTGAGTGCCCTACCATCCATTAGCACATTCGTTTAGATAATATCACCAACTTCAATACCTCTGTGTTCTTTTGTTCCTTTGTCTGTGACATCTTTTGATGATCTGCTCCTATCAGTGCTAGCTTGTCCCTACAACAACACCCCACACCCCACCCCCCTCCACTTCTCTCCCCCCCACCTCCACTTCTTTCTCTCTCCCCACCACCCCCCCTCCTCCCCCCACCCCCCCAATCCCCCCACCTCCATCATGGTCCTGACTTGTGCCTTGCAGATAGTGGGCAGGCTTTGGGGGAGTGCAGGAGGTGAGTTACTCACCACAGAATTCCTAGCCCCTGACCTGCTTTTGTAGCCACAGTATTTATATGGCTGGTCCAGTTCAGTTTCTGGTCAATGGTAGCCCCCAGGATCTTGATAGTGGGGGATTCAGTGATGGTAATGCCATTGAACATCAAGGAGCGATGGTTAGATTCTCTCTTGTTGGAGATTGTCATTGCCTGGCACTTGTGTGGCATGAATGTTACTTGCTGTTTGTCAGTCCAAGCCTGGATATTGTTCAGGTCTTGCTGCATTTGGAAATGGACTGCCTCAGTATTTGAGAAGTCGTGAATGGTGCTGAACATTGAGCAATCATCAGTGAACACCCCCACTTCTGACCTCATGATGGAAGGTAAGTCGTTGATGAAGCAGCTGAAGATGGGCTGAGGACACTAATCTGAGGAACTCCTGCAGTGATATCCTGGAACTGAGATGATTGACCTCCAACAACCACAGCCATCTTCCTTTGTGCTGGGTGTGACTCCAACCAACAGAGAGTTTTTCCCCTGATTCCTATTGACTCCAGTTTCGCTAGGTTTCCTTGATGTCACACTCAGTCAAATTCTCTCTTGATATCAAGGGCTGTAACTCTCATCTCACGTCTGGAGTTCAGCTCTTTTGTCCATGTCTAAATCAAGGTTGTAATGAAGTCAGGAGCTGTGCACATGGCAAAACAATCCTCTTGTTATAAAGAACATTATCATCATATTGATCATGAGACACAACACAGAAGGCCTGCAATTTTTTTTTCACTGGGATTGGTTGAATCAATAAGAAAATCAGTTCCAATGCCAGAGAACATTTATATGTAAGCATTACATTGACTCTGTCTATTTTCTTTCATAAATGGCTTTTGTTCCCTGTTCATGTTATCTTTGCTCATTGTATATCAATAGTTATCATGCAAAAAGCCTATGTCAATGTTTGATAGTGAGAAAATTCAACATTTTGCCAATGCATTCCTTTGTTGAAACAGTGGAATTACTCAAGATGGTGATGAAAATGTACTCATTAGCCATTTCTTCCACTGTGCTTGAAATTTCTAATGACCAAAATAATGTTTAACACAATAGAAAAGGATTGCATGATTTGATGTACCTACTTGTGCCTATCAGTCTTCCTTATAATTTTCACTTCAAACCTTTGTTCTCTCTGAAAAGGCCCAGTCTTCAATTGGATATTTTCTTCTCAGGACAGCTGAGAAGACCATTTTTATCCACTTATGTGCATTCTGGGCATGTGCATGTTTGCAGATTGTTCCCAGTATGTGAGGATTGTTTGGCATTTTCCAAATACACTGAAATAAACAGGAAATTGAATTCTTTGAGCTTCACATCAAGTAAGTCTCACACCTAAGATAGTAACAGCTATTCTGGTTCTCTTACAAAAAACCCCTCTGCTTTCACAGTCCTTGTTATGTCCTACACCACAGCCTTAAATCCTGAATGTTGACACCATCAGCCAATTTCTGTATCAATTACATATTGATGCAGACTCAAAAGTTGCCATGAAACCAGACTGCAGAATGTTTCAAATGTCATAAAGGAGATTAATTTGATTCCGAAAACAAGAATTGCCATGAATTAATTTCTCATTCAATTGTCAATCCATAGTCCTTTTCTTAAAAGATGTTTACTAAACTCTACTCTATTATAAGAACATAAGAAATCAAAGCAGGATTAGGCTATTGAGTCCTCTCGAACCCACTCCACCTTTAAAATCATGGCTGATCTTCTAACTCAATTCCACCCTCCGTCCTATCTCTATATCCCTTGATTCCGTAACTATCCAAAAATCTATCTATCCTAATCTTGAATATCCTTAACAAATGGGAATCCACAGTCCTCTGGACAGAGAATTACAAAGATTCACAAATCTACAAATAAAGAAATTTTATCTCATCTCAGTCCTAAATAACTGACCCATTATCCCAAGACTATCATTTCTAATTCTAGACTCAGTGATGAGGTTATGCCCTTTCAAGTTTTGAAAATATAATTTTTCAATTTTCAACTGACTAGAAATTTTACAATTTGAACTGAGACAGAGCAAACTGCTTAATAATGCAAGGCTACATTCCAAGGTGAAGGTGAGAAACAAACAAATCACCCTCAGGGGAGTGTGAAGAGAGAGACATTTCCTATAATATAGACACCCATCGAAACTAAGGAAGAGACTTTAAAAATGCAAAGTGCTGGATATTGAAACAATGGCTGCCACAGACAGACACACCTAAAACTTCTTGGAAAAACACAACAGGTGAAGTACTTCAAGGCAAGGCTATCCAGCCACTTGAGAAAGATTGCAAGTGACACAGGCGGTATCAAGAAAGTCTTCAGCAGAAGAAACAGGCTGAAGGCTGCTCTCTCTCCCTCTCCCTCTTTTGGAGTAATAATATCACCAGGTTCAAGAGGCCAACTCTACCAGAAACCAACCAGGGAATCAAAATCTTGTAATAACTGCAACATCTGACTGCATCCAAGAAACCAGCTAACCTAAATTGGCCGCAACGTATAAAAATCTACGCCTTAAGGATAATCAAAGGACACTTAATCATATATTCTGTTAGCTTGTTATTTGGACTCTAACTTATCTCTGATACCTGTGTATGTGGGCCTGATTGACTGCATGAGGGCTGAATGCTTGAAGTTGCATTTTTATTATTTTTCTTGGGATTCATGGTTAATAAACTTGCTCCTTCTTTGACTCAAGAAAACTTTGTTTGATTGGTTCAGTATTGCTCACAACTTAATTTGTTTCATACATTCTGATTTGGAAAAGGCATACCCTTGCGAAAAATAAACTTAAACCTTTGTTGTTACCAACCGAGGAGGTTGAATAGATGGGAGCCAGGTCACCCCCTTGTCACCTGGTAATAACAACTCTCAAGCCAGGGGAAATAGTCTCTCAGCATTTACCCTGTCAAGCCTGTCAAAAGTTATTGAGCAAATTGATGGAGCAGTGGGCTGGCAAATCTCCGGTTCCCGATGGATTACATCCTAGGGTCTTAAAAGAGGTGGCGAATGAGGTAGTCAATGCGCTGATGTTAATTTTCCAAAATTCACTAGATTTTGGAAAGTTTCCATCAGATTGGAAAGTAGCAAATATAATCCCTCTTTTCAAGACGGGAGGAAGGCAGAAAACATGAAACTATAGGCCAGTTAGCTTGACATCTGTCATGGGGAAGTTATTAGATTCAATCATTAAGAAGTTTATAGCCAGGCACTTAGAAGAGCTCAAGGCAATTGGAAACAGTCAGCGTGGTTTTCCAAAAGAAAAATCATGTTTAACCTCAAAAGGTGGTGGAAGGGGGGCCATTGAATATTTTTAAGGCAGAGGTAGACATATTCTTGTTAGGTAAGGGAATCAAGTGTTATCGAGGTTATATGGGAATGTGGAAATTGAAACACAAGATCAGCCATGATCTTATTGAATGGCGGAGGAAGCTCGAGGGACTGAATGGTCTACTCCTGTTCCTATTTCTTATGTTCTAATGTTCTTAAACCCTCTGAGAATATCATACATGTTAATGAGATCACCCCCCATTCTTTTACGTATCACTGAACAGGGGCCCATTCTACTCAACTTCTCTTCACAGGAATCGATTTATTTTGAATCAATGTCTGTATTTTTTAGCAATACAGTGACTATAAAATGGAATTGAAGGGGTTAGCGGTAGAATGGTCCTTTAAGTTTCAAATACTGTCAAGATAACATTCTTGTTTAATAAGCTCAATAGGGGGCCCTTACATTGATTGTGTGAGCACTTACCTTCTTACTCTGCAAGAATCCATTTTGAAATAATGCAGGGCCTCTTGCTAGCAGCTGGAAAACGAATCTACTTCAAATAAAATCCTTGCAGAATTATGAAAGTCAGGTTTTCCAGCCAAGAAACAATTGCAGCCAGTCATCAACCGCCTGCAGTGGAACCCATTGAGTGAAGAGCAATAGAAATGCAATCAGAATTAACCGAGGCAATTTACAAAACCAAGAGAACATTTCAGAGCACACTTCATCACAATCTCTTCATTCAAATACAGGCATTGTATCTCCTGGATATTACAATAGGATTGTCTCCTACACGGGATGCTGTTCAATTGATAGATTTTTGTTCGCTAAGGATATCAAGGGATAAGAAGCTAAGGCAGGTAAATTAAGTTGAGGTACAGATCAGCCAGAGTACAGAGAAATTATTTCCTCTGACAGGGGATTCAAAACCAAGGAGATAGAGAAAGGCCATTTAGGAGGAATATCAGAAAACAGTTTTCCTCACAAAGTGTAGCAGAAATCTGGAATTCTTCCCCAAAAGGCTGTGATGCTGTGATTTTTCAAGACCATAATTAGCAGGTTTTACTAAGTAAGGGTATGAGGAATACGAAACGACAGTGGGCAAATGGAATTGGGGTACAGATTAGTAATGATTTAACTGAATGGAAGTGCAGGCTGCTTAGGCTGAATAGACTCCTGTTCTTACACCTTTCCAATTTGTTATTTTTTCACTGTCGCAGTCTTGCAACATTCCTTTCTGTTGTTGCATTATCCTTTCTTTCCTATAAATGTCTTACCACCCTCAGATCCCAAAAATATTACTGTTTCTTTTCTCAATTTTTTAGAATTGATAAATGGCTTCTTCTGATATGTGTCATCTGAAAGATTTATTCAAACAGCCAAAAGCTACCATAGTTTTAAGATAGCCTCAATAAATCATTCTAAGAATAAGTTGGCCTTTTTTTCCCTTCATTTCTTTCTCCCAGAAAACTTACTTTCAAGTTGATAAAACTGCCAAGAACATTGGGAAGTGAGTTGAGCTCTGAGGAGGGTAAGTAAAGTGAATTAGTCATTTCTTCAGACACAGCCTGATTCTGAAATAGTGCAGTTATACAGCTACAATAGCCCTCACACTCAGCAAATGGACCCCACATTATGTGACAATTTACTTTAAATGCTCCAATTTATTTTGTGTCTAAGTCATAGTGGCTATAACTATCAAAAAATGTGAATAGGCTGAGGTTTTCTTCTCTGGAAGAGAAAAGCCTGAGGGGTGATCCAATAGAGGTCTTTTAAAGATTATGAAGAGGTTCAATAGGGTTGACATATAGAGGAAATGTCTACTTGTGGAGTAAGACCAAAACTAGGAGGCTATAAATATAAGACAATCATGAATAAACCTAGTAGGGAATTCAAGAGAAAGTTCTTTGCTTGAAGAGTGGTTAGAAGATGGAATTGAGGCAAACAGCATAGATACATCAAAGAGTAAGATAGATAGGCATGTGAGAGAAAAAGGAACAGGAGGATATGCTGATAGGGTTAGATGAAGTAGGGCCGGAGGAGATTTGTGTGGAACATAAACGTCAGCATGGACCAATTGAGCTGAACAGCCTATTTAATTCAATTATGGTACCGCTGGGTGATGTACCTTTTTTCCTTCTTTTCAATTGTTGCTGTAACATGTAGGAAGCTCTGTGTCGATTATGCAATAAAGCAAATTACTGCTTTTTAAAAAATTTTGTGTTATAAGTTCACTTATAGAGTGTGATGCTTATCGATGCTCTATCCCAGAATCAGGCAGTATGTAAAAAGGCTAGTAATTCCCTCTATTTAGATGTTGATTCCTTATCTATTTGGCAGTTTTATCAACTTGAGACTGGGATTCCCATTAACATTAATGAATAAAGCAAGCAAGAAAGACTTGCATTTGAATAGCACAACTTCAAGCTATCTCAAGGGCATAGTGGTAATCTCACTGGGCTAATAATCCAGAGGCCCAGAGCCTTAATGCTCTGAGGGCATAGGTTCAAATCCCACCCCAACAACTGATGGAATTTTGGTTCAGTTAATAAAGCTGGAATTGAAAACTAGTCTCAGTAATGGTAGCCAAGAAACTATCATCAGAAACTATCCCATTTTGTTCATTTAATGTCCTTTAGAGAAGGAAATCTGCCATCGTTACTTGGTCTGGCCTACATTTGACTCCACAGCAATATGGTTGACTCTTAAGTGGCTTCACAAGCCACTCAGGTCAAGGGCAATTAAGGATGGACCTTGCTAGTGACACCCACATCCCATGAGAGAATAAAGAAAAAAATGCTTTACAGCCAATTACATAGAGACTACCAGTATTTTTGTTGGTTATGATGGTCGCACTCAGTGTTACTAGTTGTTAGCAGTGCAATTTCAGTACCAGTGCTTATTACCTACTGCTGGAATTGAAGGCTCATCCGCCTCTTGTTTCTCTCCTCTTAATCTCTCACTAACTTCTAGTTTCTCCTCTACCCCACCTCTTCAGTTTCTCCTCTTTCCCCCCTCCCCCATTTCTCCTCTTCCCCTCATCCACGGTTTCCCCTCTTGCTCTCACCCATGGTTTCCCATCTTTCCTTCACGCCGGGTTTCCCTTCTTATCCTTCTTGATTTTCTCTCTTTCCCTCATTCTTGGTTTCCCTCTTTCATGTCCCTGGGTTTCCTCTTCTGCCCTCTTTGATTTCCTCTCTTCTCCATGAACAGTTTCCTTTCTTTAACCTGCTCATGGGTGGTCTCCTGGTTCTTGGAAATTCTTGTACAGCTGTCAGCATGAAATTATGGGCAAAAATACTCAAGTCTAGAGTATCAAACCTTCACAAGGTAAATGTCCTACCACTTATAAAAGTCATGTGATATGTAACATGTAACTTTCTAACCCTGAGAGGTTACTCTCATGGTCAGACATGAGAATTACAAGAAATAATGAGACAACAATAAATGCTCAACTTAAACATTAATGTCTTGACAAGATTTGAACAATAAAATACATCCATTATAATAACCTATTAGTCACAGATATGTCATGAGAAATCATACATACAATCACCCAGCCAGCAGTCAAGCTCCCTGCTGTTCACACCCTCTAGTAGTTGACCAAGGTGCCCAACACAAGAATCAAATCACTTTTTGCAATGGTTTTTATACCTTTCATTACAAATAGGACAAGATCTTTTGCTAACAAGATTATACTATCCTATCAAAATCCATCTTAAAATAAAATTGTCAAGTGGGGGGTCTAATTCTTTGTTCAAACTACAATATTAGAGACATTGTCCATCTGTTTAAGCTCGCTCAGTAATTTTCCATACCTTATAATTGTTGCACATACTTTCAAGATCTTTATCTGTAAGAGCATCTTTCCCTCCTGGTCACACGCACATGTATTATAAGCACAGGACAATTAAACAGTACAAGTTTCTTAAGCTATTGACTTCTTTC
This sequence comes from Carcharodon carcharias, assembly GCF_017639515.1. Lineage (NCBI taxonomy): Eukaryota > Metazoa > Chordata > Chondrichthyes > Lamniformes > Lamnidae > Carcharodon > Carcharodon carcharias. The sequence continues at coordinate 27,772,667 of NC_054476.1, forward strand.
AAACTTTTGCTTGGAGAATTAAAGACAGAGTTTGTCTGATACAGCATATAAACTATGGCCAGGATTTTCCGGTCTCACCCACCACTGGGATTGTCTGGACCCGCGGAAAGTCATTGGATTTTTGGCTGGCCGGCTGCACCCCCTGTGGTGGGTCCTGCCACAGCAGGACCGGAAAACCCCAGCATATGTCTCCTAGCTTCCCTGCATTTCAAAAGGAGACAAACTATGATATTGTCCACCAATGTCAGTCTATGCCACTTTCTCACAGCTTTCAAAATATTTCAGACAATTTAGACCAATTGAATGTTTTTTAAAACATGTTCACTCATATCAATCCCTTATCTTTGTGTTCCCAAGCACCATGGGTTGGATTTAATGGGGAGCTGTGGTCCCTACCTTCCAAAATTAAAACATCGGGGGGAGCCCACCCACAAACCCGACAGCCGCCCCACAGCAATTTAACACTGGGAAGGCTGTTAATCGATTGGAGGCAGGACTTTTGCCCCTCTCTTGGGAGGAATTCCCTCCTTAGAGGGGTACTGGCCAATCTAATTGCCAGCACCTCTCTGGTCCCAACAGCGCCACCGTGAGCAGTGGCCACTCCTGGGACTACAGGCAATGCACCTTGCCAAGGAACCCCAAGTAACAGTTAACTCTAGGGTAGCACCAGAACCAAGTTGGCAAGACCCAGCAAGGGGAGTCGTTGGTGGGAGGCTGGATTCAAGAGGTCAAGGGAAAGGTTTAAAGGTGGAGTGACTTTGGACGCCTCCAAAGGAGGTGCCACACCCTTGCCTGACACCAGCCCACACAGCTAAAGCTGCTGGGCTTCCTGACTGATGTGAGCCTACCCTGCTGTGCAAACATGCATGCAAACATATAAATTAGGAGCATGAGGAGGCCATTCAGCCCCTTGAGCCTGCAATGCCATTTGATAAGATCATGTTTGATCTGATTGTGGCCTCAACTCTACTTTTCTGTCCATCCCTAATAACCTTTGACTCCCTTGTCAGTCAAGAATCTAACTCAACCTTCAAAATATTCAACGACCCTGCTTCCACTGTTCTCTAGGGAAGAGAACTTCACATCCTAATGACCCATTGAGAGAAAAAAATCCTCATCTTCATCTTAAATGGGAGAACCCTTATTTTTAAACTGTGTCCTAGTCCTAGTCCTAGTGTCTCCCACAAGGGGAGGCATCCTCTCAGCATCCATCCTGTCAAGTCTCCTCAGGATTTTATATGTTTCAATAAGATCACCTAATACTCTTCTAAATTCCAATGGGTATAGGCCCTTTCATAACATAAACCCTTCATCCCAGGAATCAGTCAAATAAACCTTCTCTGAACTGGTTCGAATGCAATTATACCCTTTCTTAAGTGAGGAGACCAAAACTAAACACAGCACTCCAGATATAGTCTCACCAATGCCCTGTACAACTGAAACAAATCTTCCCACTTTTATACTCAATTCCCCTTAAATATAGATGCCAACATTTTATCTGCCTTCCTAATTATTTATTTTACCTGCTTACCGATGTGATTCATGTGCCAGGACACCCAGATCCCTCTGCACCACTAAGTTCTGCAACCTCTCTCCTTTTAAATAATATATTCCTTTTCCATTCTTCCTGCCAAAGTGGATAAGTGCACATTTTCCCACATTATCCACCATCTGCCAAATTTCTGCCCATTTACTTAACCTATCCATATCCCTTTGTAGTCTCCTTATGTCCTCTTCACAATCTAATCTCCTACCTATCTTTGTGTCACCAGCAAATTTAACAACTATCCATTCGGCCCCTTCATCCAAGTCATTGCTTTAGATTGTAAATGGTTAAGGCCCCAACATTAATACCTGTGGCAATCTGCTAAATACAGCTTGCCAAACTGAAAATGATCCATTTATCCCTAGTCTCTGCTTCTTGTTCGCCAACCAATCCTCTATCCATGTTAATGTATTACTCCCTACACCCTGAGCTCGTATTTTGTTTAGTAATCTTTGATGCCGCCCCTTTTCAAATGCCTTTTGAAAATCCAAGTACATCATATCTCTAGGTTCCCCTTTATCCACATTCCTTTTTACTTCCTCAAAGAACTCTAATAAATTAGCCAAACATGACTTCCCTTTCGCAAAACTATGTTGACTGTGCCCGATTACATTAAGATTTTCTAAGTACCTACTATAATTTCCTTGGTCTTAGATTCTAGCATTTTCCCTATGTCAGATGTTAGGTTATCTGGCCTGTAGATTCCTGCTTTTTGTCTCCCTCGCTCCTTGAATAAAGGAGTTACATTCACTATTTTCCAATCTGATGGGACCTTTCCAGAAACTAGGGAATTGTGGAAAATTACAACTAATGCTTCTATTATCTCTGCAGCCATTTATTTTAAAACCCTAAGGTGCAGGCCAATAGGTCCTGGAGACTTGTCAACTTTTAGGGTTTAATACTTTCTCAGTAGCTAAGGGGTGATGGTGATGTGGTGTAGTGGTAACGACACTGGGTCACTAATCTAGTGGACCTAGGCTAATGCTGTGGGGACATGGGTTCAAATCCTACCATGGCGGGAATTCCATCTGGTGGGAATTTGAATCCATTTAATAAAAATGTGGAATTGAAAACTATCATTGGTTGTTGTAAAAACCCTGCTGGTTCACTAATGTCCTTTAGAAAAGGAAATCTGCTGTCCTTACCTGGTCTGTCCTACATGTGACTCCATACCCACAGCAGTGTGGGTTGACTCTTAACTGAAATGATTGTAGCAAACCACTCAGTTCAAGGCCAATTAGAGATTGGCATCAAATGCTGGCCTTGCCAGCAACACACACAACCCATACAAGAGTAAAGAACCCTTTCCCTGGTGATTGTAATTGCTTTGAGTTTCTTCCTCCCTTTCATGTCTTGATTAACAAGTATTTTGGGGATGCTATTTGTGTCTTCTACAGTAAAGATAGACATAAAATATCTGTTCAACACTTCCACCATCTTTAATTGTTATTAATTATTATTAATAATTAATTACCATTAATTATAATTATTATTAATTCCCCGTTATTAATTTCCAATTCTTACTCACCAGAGGACCAACGTTCCCTGTAATCACTCTTTTCCTTTTTAAATACTTGTAGAAAATCTTACTATTGGTTTTTATGTTTCTGGCTAGCTTTCTCTCATTAGCTATTTCTCCCTCATTATTCTTTTAGTAATTCTTTGCTGGTTTTTAAATTATATCCAATCTTCTGACTGACTGCTAATATTTGCAGAATTATATACTTCTTCTTTCAACTTGATACTATCTTTAATTTCTTTAGTTCACCACGGATGGTGCATCATTCTCCTAGAGTTTTTCTTTCTCACTGGAATGTATCTTTGCTGAGTGTTATGAAATATCTCCTTAAATCTCTGCCACTAATTCTCTTCTGTCCTACCGTTAACCTAATTTCCCAGTTCACTTTGTCCAGCTGTGTCTTCATATCCTTGAAATTGCCTTTATTTAAGTTTAAAACACTGGTCTTAGACTCACTCTTCTCATGCTCAAAAGTGAATGTGAAATTCCATCTCGTTATGAATACTGCTATCTAGAGGCTTTTTCACTATAAGGTCATTAATTAATCCTTATCTCATTGCACTTTATCAGGCCTAGAAAAGTCTGCTTTATGGTTGGCTCTAGAACATGCTACTCTAAGAAATTGTCCTGAAATATTCTATGGACTAATCTTGTAGGCTACCTTTGCCAATCCTATTCATCCAATCTATAGGTAGATTAAAATCACCCATGATTATTGCAGTACCTTTCTTACTAGCCCCCATTATTTCTTCCTGTATACTCAATCCTACAGTGTAGTAACTATTAGGGAACCTATAAACTACTCCCACAGTGATCCTACATCTTGATCTTTAGAACTTAGTTCATCTCTCACTACTGTACAAATGTCATCCTTAGTTCTGTCTTTTTACTAGTTTTGCCAACTCCGGCCTCTTCTACTGGCGAATTCGAAATTTATATGCTCTGTCCCTTCCTACCATGTTTTGATTATCATTACGCTTATTGCTACATTATTCTATTATCTTGGCCTTTCCCTTTAATCTACCACATCTTCCCTGACATGATCCCCCGCCACCCTTATTTAGTTTAAAGATCTCTCTACTGCCTTAGTTATATGATTCTCCAGAACACTGGTTCCAGTGAAGACCATCTCAGTGGTGCATCTCCCACTTTCCCGAGTACAGTGTCAGTGCCCTACTGTTACGAACTCAAAGACTAGGTTTCTGAGTCTAATGTCTTTATGGAACTGAAAGTAAGATGGCTGCCTCTAGTCCTCCCCTCATGGCACATGTCACATGACTACAACAAGCCAGCTATGACATGTAATAATGATTGCATTTCAAAGTCCAAACATTCCCCTTTTCATAACAAACAAAAGACACAAACGTTCCCCTTTTCATAACGAACAAAAGACAACTTTGCATGCACTATCATATGTAATTGTGAGTTACCAAAGTTATCCACTATACTATAACTGTTCTCATGCATTAACAAACTATTTGTTATTCTCATTAGTCATTGCACATGCATTGCACACATAGGGCAGAATTTTACATTCGGCTTGCAGGCGCGCGCCCAACATGCCAAAACGTAAAATGACGTGCGATAAGGTCAGGCATGCATCCCGACATCATTGTGACATTGAGCTTATTTCATTTGGCGGGCACGTACCAGAGTCGGCTGTGCTCCAGCTAGTAATTGAAAGGTTTATTAAGGCCATTAACCAGGTAATTAACCAGAATTTTATGCTGTCCGTCCAACCTTACGGTTGGCGGGCTGGTGAAAAGGCCAAGCGGCCTTTGCGCTTTTCAGGAAACCTCATCCACGAGCGGGATGTAGTTTCCTGAAGCTATTACCAATTAAATAAATAGTATCATTTGAACTTAAAAGCATGTCCCATCTCATGTGAAACAAAGGGATATGTTTCATTGAATTTTTCTGCTCTTTATTAATATTTTCAAAAAGCGCTTCAATCTCTTTTGCACGCATGCGCAAACTGTGTACTAGGCCCGGCTCTCCCTCCTCCCCCCGACCATACAGGTAGTGCTGAGCACTACCTTTCGTGATCCACGCAGGGTGGGCCTTAATTGGCCCGCCCGCATGAAATCGCGGTACAGAGCCATTCTCAGGCAGCGATCAGCTCCACGACTGCCCCTGTGCACTCCTGCTGAGCCCACCCGACGGATGGAAAACCCTGGCCATTGTCGTTAAATCACGCAGGTCTCTTAATGGTATGCGTGCACATTGCCATTGGCTGTTCATCTGGGCGATGTTCCTTCTCTGGGGTTTGTCATTCCTGTGCCACTTGTTTTGCCATGGTAACTATTGTTGCTCCATCTCTGTTGTTGGGGACCAGTGGACCTCTGGGAGTCATGATCGTTCTGTACTCTGTGAAATCCAATCTTCCTGACCAGCCATCTGCAGAGAAGGACCAGCTTCTCTAGTTGTTTGTATATGTCTGTGGTTGAGTCAGTTTATTTGCTTGCTCACTTGCACCATATACAATCGAGGTGAAAACTTCTCTATGCATGTCCCAAGTTGCCACAAGGGCTGACTCCTGTTGAGAGCATTGAAGGCTTGTACCCTGATGGGCTGTCCAATGCACAACTCTGCAATGATTCAGCAGTCTTGTCAAAATGAAATTTGGCTGTCTGCAGTTTTACCTTGATTTGTTCACTCACACCTGTTACTACTCCTGGCTTCAGTAGCTTTTTTGCTATTATAAGAGCAGCTTAGGTGCGATATGACATTAGACTTTAGATTGGACTACTTTCCATGTCTTCAATCGTTGTGTTTCTCCACTCAAGGATTGCCTTGTATACATTTGTGCTGCATTTGCTTGATTTCTTGATAATTCCTTTGGCAATTTTCACTGCTGCCTCAGCACCTCCATTCGACTGGGGATAGTGCACAGACAACAACCCACCACAGAGTTCCACAGGAGGTTGGTTAGCAAAATAAAAACATATAAGATATGAAGCAATATACTGGCATTGATTAAGAATTGGTTAACAAGCAGAAAACAGAGAGTAGGAATAAACAAGTCATTTTCACATTGGCACACTGTGACTAGTGGGGTACCACAAGGATTTACATTCGGCTTGCGGGCGCGCGCCCAACATGCCAAAACGTAAAATGACGTGCGATAAGGTCGGGCATGCATCCCGACGTCATTGTGACATTGAGCTTATTTCATTTGGCGGGCACGCACCAGAGTCGGCTGTGCTCCAGCTAGTAATTGAAAGGTTTATTAAGGCCATTAACCAGGTAATTAACCTGAATTTTATGCTGCCTGTCCAACCTTACGGTTGGCGGGCTGGTGAAAAGGCCACACTTGGGCCCCAGCTGTTCACAATATATATCAATGATTTGGATATGGGGACCAAATGTAATACTTCAAAGTTTGTAGATGATAAAGTTAGGTGGGAATATGTGTTGTGAGGAAGATGGAAAGCCACTATAGGAGGATTTGGACAGACTTAATGAGTGGGCAAGAACATGGCAGATGGAATATAATGTGGAAAAATGTGAGGTTATCCACTTTGGTAGAAGGAATAGATGTGCAGAGTATTTCCTAAATAGTAAGAGATTAGAAAGTGTAGATGCAAAAAGGGCCCTGGGCTTCCCTGTCCATACGTCTAACACACAGGTGCAGCAAGCTATTAGGAAGGCTAATGGAATGTTAGCCTTTACCGCAAGAGGATTTGAGTACAGGAGTAGTGAAGCCTTACTCCAATTGTATAAAAGCTTGGTTAGACTTGGAGTGCTGTGTGCAGTTTTGGTCCCCTCACCTCAGAAAGGATATTATTGCCATAGAGGGAGTGCAACCAAGGTTAACCAGACTTGTTCCGGAGATGGCAGGACTGTCTTATGAAGAGAGATTGGGCAAACTGAGCCTGTATTTGCTAGAGTTTTGAAGGATAAGAGGTGATCTCATTGACACCTACAAAATACTTAAAGGAAATAGACGGGGTAGATGCAGTTAAGATGTTTCCCCTGGTTGGGGAGTCTAGGACAAGAGGACACAATTTTAAAATAAGAAGGAAGCCACTTAGGACTGAGATGAGAAGAAATTTATTTACTCAGAGGGTTGTGAATCTTTGGAATTCTCTACCCCAGAGGGCCGTGGAAGCTCAGTCATTGACTGTGTTTATGGTAGAGATTGATAGATTTCTGATTAACAGTAGCACAAAGGTTTATGGGGATAGTGTAGGTAAAAGGCATTGAAGTGTTCGATCAACTATAGTTGTATTGAATGGCGGAGCAGACTCGGTGGGCTGAATGACCTTCTCCTGTTCCTATGTTCCTTTGTTCCTATGATGTATAGTATTGAATTTCCCAATCCTTTGTGAAGCAGCTAAATTCTTCACTTGTGAATGGGGGCCCTTGTCACTCATCACAATGTCTGGAATGCCTTTCCGGCTGAAGTGCACTATCAGGCATTCTACTATTTCTCCCGTCACTGTTGAAGTCAGCTGGTCTAACTCCCAGTCATCAGAATAGTAGTCTACAGTGACAAGGTAATCAGCTTCTGCTAGAGTAAAGAGATCTATTCCCAGCTTCATCCATGGACTTTTTGGTTTGTCATGCATCATCAACTGCACTCTAGCTTGTTTAGCTTGGTATTTGTTACAAGCACCGCTATGGCCGATGTGGTTTTTAATTTCATTGCTTATGTTTGGCCAGTAGAGCACTTCTCTTGCCTTCCTCAGACTCGATTCAATTCCTTGATGGCTTGCATGGATGCGCTTCAGCTCCTCTCCTCTCATCTTGTTAGGGATGATGACTCTATTTCCTTTGTACAAGATGCCATCTTGGGCTGTCACTTCATCTCAGTATGCCCAATATGCTCTTGTGACCATAGGTGTGTCCTTCATGCTCTCAAGCCATCCTTTCATTACCACTTCTTGCAGCATTTGGAGAGTTGCGTCTTGTTGGGTAGTTTGCTTGATTTGAGCAAGATGCTTGTCTGTCAGATTCAAGGTTGGGTTGATGACTTCCAGATCATGTCGAGCTGCTGCTTCATGTTGAATCTGGAAGATTTCACATTCTGTTGTAGCATCCTCTACTATTTTATGGGGATTGCTGCTGACGACAGCATGTCAGTGATATGCATCTGTTTCTCTTGTATGCCACATCAAGATGATATCACTGTAAACAAAGTAACGTTCTTTGCAGACGCTTTGGAACAGATAGTAGCGGTTTGAGAAAAATGCTTTGAAGTGGCTCGTGGTTAGTCTCCATTGTTACTTTGTCTCTCCCAAGTAGGTATTGATGAAATGTTCACAAGCAAAAACAATAGCCAGTCACTCTTTCTTGATTTGAGCATAGTGTCTTTCGGTTTGTGTTAACACCCTGGATGTAAATGCAACTGGTTGTCCTTGCTGCATTAAGGTTGCTCCAAGTCCTGTCCTGATAGCATCACACTGCAAGGTAACTTCATCATTCATGTCATGGTATTCAGTGCTGGTGTTGTCAGCACTCTTTGTTTGATTTTAATGAATGCTGCTTCTTGCCTGTGCCCCAATACCATTGTACATCCTTGGCAGTGAGCTTGCATAATGGTTCACACTCCAGTGACAAATTAGACAAATATTTAGCTTGATAGTTCACAATTCCTACTAATCATTTCACTGCTTTCACATCCGTTGGTCATTGTATCATGGCTACAGCTCTCATCTTGTCAGGATCCAGGTGGAGAATTTTTGCTGTCAGTACATGACCTATGTACTTGACTTCAGAAATGTTCAATTGTAATTTTTTCTTGTTCAGCTTCAGGTTCATCTGGCAAGCTCTCTCTAGCAGTCGTATTAAATTCTGAGCATGGTCAGCTATGGCTTCTTCCATTGGATCTCCACATATATAGACAAGCGCATCATCCACTCCAGGAAGATCACGGGTTTTCTCGTGCTGTCTGTGTTGATACTCTTCTGGAGCCAAGGAAATGCCAAATGGCATGCCCAACCATCTGTATTTCTGGAACAGCATCCAGAATTTAGTTAGAAAGCTGCTGCTTTCATCCAGCTTCACTTGCCAGTAACCATCCTTCACATCCATTAAAGATCTTTGCCTTGCCAAGTTGTGGCAAAATTCCTTTGATGGTTGGCATAAGGTAGTGAGACCTCTCCAGTGCTTTATTTAGATCCTCTGGATCTAACATACTCTCAGCTTTCCAGATTGTTTCACACTACCATGCTGCTAATCCAGTCTGTAGGAGTTGTCACCTTCTTGATTACTCCCTTCTATTCCAACTCTTCTATCTTGATTTTTAGGCTTGACTTGAGGGCAACTGGAACTCTTCTCGGCAGGTGCTGCACTGGTCTTACTCTTTCATCTATTTCGAGATGATATTCTCCAGCTAGACATCTAAACCCTGTAAACACATCTTTGTACTCCAGTAGGATCTGTTCAGCTGGCAATGGTTTTGTGTGCTACAACACATTGTAAACTTCTGTTGGCATATTTAGGATTACCAGTCCAAGCTTTAGACTTGCTCCAGCTGAAATGAGTGGTTGTTCAATTCCATCTATGATCTGGAACTACAGATCTTTGCTCTTGCTATTGCATTGGGCTCTCAGGCTAATTTGTCCTCTCAATGTGAATATCATGCCATCATATAGCCTCAGCCTTACTTTCGAGGGCTTCATTTTTGGACCTCGATGTTGAACCTCTTTGCAAATGTCTTCGCAACATAATGTTGCACAACACACCAGTGTCTATCTAACACTTTTTGTTCACTCGATGCTCTTCTTCTACAGTCATCATTCTAACAGCCACAAGTCATTTATCACCTATTGACGGAATCAACCTGTTGTATGGTGCATAGTTCTTCACCAGGCTCTTCTGCTGATATCTCTCCAATGGCCATCTGTATAGGCGTGTTTTGCTTCTTTTTAGCCAAACACTTGTGTATGAAATGATTTGGCTTCTTGTAGTTAAAACATTGCTTTCCCTAAGCTGGAAAATCCTTCTTTTCCTTTGTATGAAGTCCTCCGCAGTATTTACATCCTGTCCTTTGTCCACGATTGTTCTGCTCTTTCAGCCTGGAATGTCTCTCAGCATAACGTACCTCCTGGTCTGTTCTGCCTTACATGTGCTGTAGCTAACATTTTACAGCCTCTGTTTTTCACCACAAGTGTTGCCTTCTTGAGAGTAAGTTTCTCCTCTCTCAGTGGACTTGCTGACACTACAGGTTCTCTTATGCCTAAAACAATTCCATCTTTAATCATCTTTTAATTGCCCAAATTCATATGATCCTGCAAGCTGTGTTACTGCAGTCACACACTGATCAATGGATTCTTTTTCAACTTGATCCCTAATGTTGAACACATGCTGTTCATAAGTTACATTCACTTAGGGTTCAATGCATGCTTTCAAAATCACTGTAGTCTGTTTTTTTTACTGTTCTTCAGAGAGATTTAGGGTGGAATACAATTTGTAGCAGTCTTTCCCCAGGAGTGTTAAAAGTGTTGCTACTTGTACCAGCTCCAGTTTGTTAATTAAACCTGTTGCAATCTCATAGTTTTACCATTTCAAGTGGAATAACTGCCAGTTCTTCCACATATCACTTTTCATTTCTACAGGAGTAGAGAGAGGAAAATTTACAGCCATTTGGACTCACCCAGTGTTTTACTCGCAGCCATTAGTTTGAGTTTGCTTTATCTTGTCAGTGACTTTTTTCAGCAGCTTTTAGCAGGTTTGAACATTTCTGTGTTCCTTTTTTAGTAGCTGTGATTTCTCTCTAGCTTATGAATCAAAACCCATTCTTCCCACCCAGTCTTTGAGCCAGCATTCAACTCCATAATCTGTTTTACCAAATACCAATTTACCTGTGGCTCAGGTGATAATCAGGTATTTGAGGTTCTGTTTTTCAAGTTAGCCCCTAGCTACTCATATTCCTTAAGCAGAACCTCTTTCTTAGTCTGAACTATGTCATTTGTTGCTGAAGGCACTGGATACTCTAAAGGCTATGGGTCCTGACAATATTCCAGCAATAGCACTGAAGACTTGTGCTCCAGAACTTGTCGCACCCCTAGCCAACTGTTCCAGTACACTGGCATCTACCCAGCTTTGTGGAAAATTCCCAGATATGTCCTGTACATAAAAAGCAGGACAAATCCAACCCAGCCAACTACTAATCACTATACTCTCAATCATCAGTAAAGTAATGGAAGGGGTCATCAACAGTGCTATCAAGCAGCACTTGCCTAGCAATAACCTGTTCACTGACGCTCAGTTTGGGTTCCACCAGGGCCACTCAGCTCCTGACCTCATTACAGCCTTGGTTCAAACATGGACAAAAGAGCTGAATTCCCAAGGCGAGGTGAGAATGACTGCCCTTGACATCAAGGCAGTATTTGACCGAGTGTGGCATCAAGGAGCCCTAGCAAAACTGGAGTCATTGGGAATCGGGGGGAAAACGCTCCACTGTTTGGATTCATACCTAAGCAAAAAGGAAGATTGTTGCAGTTGTTGGAGGTCAGTCATCTCAGCTCAAGGACATCACTGCAGCAGTTCCTCAGGGTAGTGTCCTAGGCCCAACCAGCTTCAGCTGCTTCATCAATGACCTTCCTTCCATCATAGGGTCAGAAGTGGGGATGTTCACTGATGATTGAACAATGTTCAGCACCATTCACAACTCCTCAGATACTGAAGCAGTCCATGTCCAAATGCAGCAAGACCTGGACAATATCCAGCCTTGGGCTGAAAAGTGGCAAGTAACATTCGCACCACACAAGTGTCAGGCAACCACCATCTCCAACAAGAGAGAATCCCACCACCTCCCCTTGACATTCAATGGCATTACCATCACTGAATCCCCCACTACCAACATCCTGGAGTGACCATTGACCAGAAACTGAACTGGACTAGACATATAAATACTGTGGCTACAAGAGCAGGTCAGAGGCTAGGAATCGTGCAACGTGTAACTCACCTCCTGACTCCTCAAATCCTGTCCACCATCTACAAGGCACAAGTCAGGAGTGTGATTGAATACTCCCCACTTGCCTGGATGAGTGCAGCTCCCACAACACTCAAGAAGCTTGACACCGTCCAGGACAATGCAGCCTGCTTGATTGGCACCACATTCACAATCATTCACTCCTTCCACCACCAACGCACAGTAGCAGCAGTGTGTACCATCTACAAGATACACTGCAGGAATTCACCAAGGGGACAATTTTCACGTCGTCGCCCCGCATGCTGACGCATAAAATGCCGCACGGTGACATTAGGCATGTGTCCCAATGTCACCGTGCGTCATTCCGATCTTTTGTTCAGCGGGCGCGCACTGGAGTCGGCTGCGCATCGGCCAAACTGTCAAAGGCCTATTAAAGCCATTAATAAACCAATTTAGGTAATTGACAGGGCTGCCAGTCCAAGCTTATGGTTGGCGGGCAGGCGAAGAGCCCAAGCGGCCTTCGCATTTTTCAGGAAACCTCACCCACAGGCAGGATGAGGTTTCCTGAAGGCTTTATTAAATAAATAAAAAGGTTTGACAGTTCATAAACATGTCCAGCTCATGTCACATGATGGGACATGTCTGAATAATTTTAATCTCTCTTTTTTTCAAACTTTCAATCTGCACTTAATCTTCCTGAGGCAGCTCCGTGCCTCAGGGTGATTTCACGGGCATGTGTGAAAGAGCATAGGCCCCGACCCTCCCTCCTCCCCCACCCGCACAGGTAGCACTGTGCACTACCGGACAACCGTCATTCTGGGTGGGCCTTAATTGGCCCGCCCACATAAAATGGCGGTGCGCAGCCAATCACGAGCAACGATCGGATCCGCGCCCGCTCCCAACTGGACCACCCAACAGGCAGAAGATTCTGCCCCAAGGGTCCTTAGACAGCTCCTTCCAAACCCACAACCACTACCATCTAGAAGGACAAGGGCAGTAGACAGATGGGAACACCACCACCTGGAAATTCCCCTCCAAGTCACTCACCATCCTGACTTGGAAATATGCCGCCATTCCTTCACTGTTCCTGGGTCAAAATCCTGGAACTCCCTTCCTAACAGCACTGTGGATGTAACTACACCTCATGGACTGCAGCGGTTCAAGAAGACAGCTTGCCACCACCTTCTCAAGGGTAGATAGGGATGGGCTATAAATGCTGGCCCAGCCAGCGAAGCCCACATCCCGAAAGCAATTTTTTTTTTAAAATTGGTACCTACGTGGACCATGACAATCAGATCCTCCCCCTCTCACTCTAAGTCCCTCTCCAGCCCTGAGCAGATGTCCCAAACTCTGCTATCAGGCAGGCAATGTAGCACTCTGGACTCTCGCTCTTGGCTGCACAGAACTGTGCCTATCCCCACTATACCTTCTCCTACTGCCACTGCATTCCTATTTACTACAGCTGCTTGAATGGCTTTCTGTACCACAATGCCATGGTCGGTTCGGTCAAGCACCCTGCAGCCCACCGCTCTCATCCATAAAGAAAAAAAGAGCCTCAAATCCGTTGAACAATTGGAAGGGCTGTGGCTCCTCCACTTCTACATTCTGAATCCCCTTACCTGCCTCACTCGCAGTCACACCCTCCTGTTCCTGATCACTGACCAAACCAGAAGACCCTAGCCTAAGGGACGTGACTGCCTTCTGGAACAAAGTATCCAGGTAGCTTTACCCCTTCCCTGATGCATCACAGTGTCCGTAGCTCAGTCTCCAGCTCAATAAATCTGAGCGGAAGCTTCTTGAGCCTTGGTCACTTGCTGCAGGTGTGGTGGGCGTGGATCATGCTGGTGACCATGAGCTCCGACATACTCAGCTGCCCTGCCATCCTTATTGCATTTTACTTAACTAATTAATTCATTCATTTCCTTTGTTATATTTTAATTAATGCTTCTCCTCACCACCACCTACTGTACTAATTTAAACCTTAGTCATCGAATAAACATTTACCACTTAAAGTAAAGTAGACTCACCAGCTTCTTACTTCCCTTCTGCTGGTGTTTCTTAATTAATTATTAGATGGCTATTTAAAGATCACTCAAATATTTACATTTTTCTAATTTCCAGCTCTTTACATACACGCACACACTAAGAACAGTTGCTCAGCAACCAATCAACTTACAGCTTCCTTGTAATGTCACTGATCACTAATTTATCAAACTCAGGGCTTGCTTGCACTTCTCCCAGTCTGTGTTCCTCCCTCAAGTCTGCTTCTCTCTGCCTCTCACCCTGAAGGTAAATGGTGTAAGCCACCCTGCCCGGGCTGTATTCATCTGCTTCCTGGTTTGTGTTCCTCCGACAGGTCTGCTCCCCTCTGCTCTCTCCCTTAAGCTATAATGGTGTGGGTATAATATTGGCAACAGTGGGATAAGACCCTTAAGTGAGCATTAGTTGGATGCTTAAGGGCCTCAATAAGCCCATGGGTGGGCCCAACCGGTCCCCCATTCCCTGTTTAATTGCACTATGGACAGCAGGTAGGTAGTGGGCACTACACCCAGTGGTTTTTATGTGTGCCCCACACTCAAACCCACCAGCAGGGGAGGGTGGAATCCATGTCTCTGTGTTCTTGTCATATAAACCTTCTTCAAAGTTCTAAGATGACATCAAAGTGAGACAGGGCTTTTGAAGCGTGTCTTTATTTATTAGTTATGTCTCATTGTATGAATTTTATCCCTTCTGCTAAAACTCCATTGTATGGGCATGTTTTTACTAGTGACTCTGTTTATATGTTGATGTTTCCCTGTCACCCGCCCCTCCCCCCCACCCCCACCACTGTGAGTGTCTGTTGACTGTTCTCTGCATTGTGTGCTGTTAGTCAAGCCTATGGGTGCAGTAACAAAAAAAAGAAGCTTGTGGCTGCACACATTTTAAAATCTTTTGTACTAAAGTCTTGTTCACAAATAGGTGTGTGTCATCCCTGCATATCCCCAAGATACAAAACACAATATAGACAAGGCTCTTTAGCGTGTTCACAGTGTGTGTTGATGACATTTAATGACCCTGTGAGGTGTTGGGAGATTATGCAATTACATACCTTACCTTCTTGAAAAGAATCTCCTGAAGTAATATCTTTTGTCATGAGTCTCAAATTATGGAGGGTCTACCACACATCATAGATATCTTGAAGGATTTTTAGTGTTGTGTAACTTCTAGCAGGTGGAGGTCTTGTGGTACAGTGGATAGCATCCCTACCTCTAATCCAGAAGCTCTGGGTTCAAGTCCCACTCCAGGCCTTGATGGCCAAGGAAGGTGGGTTCATAATGTGGCCAAACAGGTTGAGTATCAACTTTTAAACTCTTCCAACATTTGCCAAAGGCAGACAGCAAGAGTGAGGAAGAAATTGGAGCCTCTACCATCACTATTCATAGCTCCAGGCTACAACATGCCTGTAAAAGTGTATGTTTCTAAAGCAACTCAGGCTCCTTGAGGGGGCTGGCTGGCTGATATGGATTGGATTGATGCCAAAAGCAAACGGTTTGACCCTGTTCCTACCAGTGCAGATTTGAGACCTGCCTCTTTGCCCTACCGGCGATAGGTTGTGGCGCTTTGGGTCAGAGCTTTGGGCAGAGAACTGAAGAACTTCTAGCAGATATAATCATTTATTTATAAAAGTTAACTTTTTTTTAATCTTTCAGTGTTTCCTAATATAAATGTATGAACGTACAAACAAGGAGCAGGAGTAGGCCATTCAGCTCCTCGATTATGGATGATATGATAGTAACCTGAAATCTGTATTCCATCTACTGCCGATAACCTACCAAGAATCTATCCTCCTCTCCCTTAAAAATATTCCAAGACTCTTCTTCCATCACCTTTTCAGGGAGAGAGTTCCAAAGACTCATGACCCTCTGAGTGAAAAACTTGCACCTCATCTCTGTTATAGATGGGCAATCCCTTATTTTTAAACAGTGGTTCTAGAATCTCCCACGAGAGGAAACATCCTCTCTACATCCACCCTGTCAAGACCCCTCAGGATCTTATGTTTCAATCAAGTCTCCTCTTACTCTTCTAAACTCCAGCAGATACAAGCCTAGCCTGTCCAACCTTTCCTCATAAGGCAACTCGCCCATTCCAGGTATTAGCCTGCTATACCTTCTACTGCCAAGAAGGTCAAGGGAAGCAGACATACGGGAACACCACCATCTGCAAGTCCCACTCCAAGCCACGTACCATCCTGACTTGGAGATATATCACTATTCCTTCACCAGCAATGGGTCAAAAAATGGAGCTCCTTCCCTAACAGTGCTGTGGGTATAACTACACCACATAACTGCAAAATGATCTAACAGATTCTGACCTGTTTGCATTTCTGATTCCTTTTATCTTCAGGTTTCATTGCAGTTAAACCTGCTGCGCTGTGTTGATGTTGCAACAATGCTAATTAAATGTCTACAGTTTAATTAAACCCAGAATGTGCGATATTTTGTTTAAAACATTTTCATTTTCATATTTGGGATGTGAGCATTGCTGGTAAGGCCAGTTTTTATTGCCTCCCTAATTCATTGAAAAGGTATATGTACGTGAGCTGCCTTCTACAACCATTGCATTCTATGTGGTGTAGATATACCCACGGCACTGTTAGGGAAGGAGCTCTATTTTTTGACCCATCGTTGGTGAAGGAACAGTGATATACCTCCAAGTCAGGATGGTATGTGGTTTGGAGTGGGACTTGCAGGTGGTGGTGTTCCCATGTGTCTGCTGCCCTTGACCTTCTTGGTGGCAGAGGTCACGGGTTTGAAAAGTGCTGTTGAAGGAGGCTCAGCATATATATGGTACACACAGCTGCCACTGTTTGTCTGTGGTGGAGAGAGTGAACATTTAAGGTAGTGGATTGGGTTCCAATCAAGTGGATTGCTTTGTCCCGGATAAAAGTATCATATCATGTGATTTTAAGGGTATCTGAATTATTGACCCAGATCCAGACCTACAGAAGTAAATTAATACAGACAATTGGGCTGTGAAAAATTGTTCCAATTACTAAATTATAGAGTATAATAAATGTTATGGTGCAGCCGATGGTAAATGCTGAGTGGTTGAAATCCTAAAGGGAAACTTGAAACAACTGCCACAACTTGTTTTGCAATTTGCATAAATTTTGAGATGCGTGCCTTGAATTCAGTAGCAATAAGACCACCAAGTCTTATAGGTTTTTACAAAACTAGATTAAACATTTATTAAAAGATGAAATGACTTTAATTGATCTGCAAATTACTACTACAATAACTTCTTAATCCCCTAATCAATCTAACTTCTTAATCCCCTAATCAATCTAACTCTCAGTTACACTTTTTTAAAGCAACACTAAGACACACAGATTTTAAAAGACCCAGGCAAAGAAACATGATACCCTGAATAAGTCGGCTTCCAAGTAAGTTTTCTTAACTTCAGGCCTTTGAAGACAGCAGCTTGAGGCATAGATGATGAAGGCTTTTTCACACACTTGTAAGATCTTAAAAAATGCCTCCCCTTACACACAGCCCTTGCTCCTTCTTTATACATAGCTTTCTCTTTGAATGCAAATACCCATTGTTTCACTATATCTTTGGACTTTATCTCCCTAATAATAAAACTCTCTCATAGCACTAAGTTTTACCAGTAATCTTTGGGAAAAATAAACATACTGTTTCTAAACTTCACCTGGCAAGGTGACACATTTCACCCCTCCTTTGAAAACAATCTCTGGTCTGGTTTATTTCAAAATGCAAATGTTCCTTTGACATCTATGTTTCTAAACACCCTCATGTTTATCTAATTAACATTTCAAACCTAACCTCTCTTCTTAGATCAAAGCACCCAGACTAGCTGTCTAAACTCAATTGACATGCACACACATATGGACACATCCCACTATTATTCTATTTTACAATAAATTCCAATAACATAATGAGAATTATTATATCTTCCTGACATAAAGCAAAGTGCATTGAATGTTGTGTTTTCTCTAGATCTTTCCATTGTTTGTGAAACAGCAAACCACAAATTATACTGGAGGCTGGACCAAGGTACACACCCAAAAATTTGTGCTACACTCATAGTCATTGCTCTGTTTGACCCCTACCTTTAAGAAAGACAATCGCATCAACTGATGTCTTCTGGGTGAGTCACCACCAAAAAAGTGAAGTGAACAGTAGCAGAAAGACTTGCATTTAATTAGCATTTCTCACAACCTCAAGATGCCTCAAGGCACTTTACAACCAATGACATACTTTAGAAATGTAATCACTTTTATAATGTAGGCTATTGGCAGCCAATTTGTGCTCAGCAAGATCCCACAAATGGCAACGTCATAATGACCAGATAATCTGTTGTTATTGATGTAGGTTGGGAGTAATTATTTTCCAGGACACTGAGGATAGCTCCCCTGCTCTTTTTTGAAATTATACCATGGGATCTTTTATATCCACCTGAGAGAACAGACTGGATGTCAATTTAATGTCTCATCCGAAAGCACTATAATAAGGGCATACATTGCCAAAAGATAGGTCTTCAAGGTGAGGTTCTGTGTCTCCAAATCGCACTTTCAGTAGATAGGTAGGGAGGGGCTCCTCAGAATGCTTCAGGTCATGGTCATGCAATGTCATCATTCACTCTACCCCTTCTCTCTTCAAACTAAAAGGCCCAGCCTTTGGCATTGCTGGTGAGGGCCACCCAGTCGCTGTATTCTTTTTTATCCTTTCATCGGACGTGATCATCGTTGCTAAGGCCAGCACTTATTAGCCATCCCTAATTGCCCTTGACATGGTTTGTTGTGCCAGTGTTGATGTTGGAGCATGAGGAATGTGTTGCAGCCCAGAGTGGCCATGAGAAAGAGGGAGAGTGCCCAGTATCTGTCCTGTCCTGGTGAGGTCTCTAAGTGGAGGCATAAGTAAAGGTGAACCATGTAGAATAGTAACATTCAGATTTTCCATCACCTCCAACTCCGTCTTCTCTTCCCATGCAAGTGCTGGAGATGCAAAATATATCCTTCCACCTCCCCCTATATCCCAATCCAGGGTCCCAAGCACTCCTTCCAGGTGAAACAGAGAATTACAGGTACTTATGATTTGTTATACTATGTAATGGCAAAGAGTGGGTGGTGGATGGAGGCAATAGGTTGACCCTAAGCTGGAATAGGGACTATAAAGGGCCATGGGGTGGGTAGAAGGGCATAGCTTGGCATGGAGGGAATGAGGTGGCATCTGTTGGCATGGATGGGACATGAGGAGAGTGGCTGGAGTGTCAAGGGGGTGTGAGAGTTGTATTTTGTTTTAATGCTTTTTTAAAACTCTTTGACCAAAGTGCCAGTGCACTGAGGCTGGCCTTCCACCAAGCCCGGCCAAATTCCAAGGCTCTTTCTGCTAGGTCGGGTTTGTGGAGCCAGGAAATGTCACAACTCTGCGCTCCCAACCCGGGAATGAAAATTCAGGTCAAGCTCTCTAACAGTACACGGCAAGAGATAAAAAGTAGAGCCCAGAGAGTTATGAGACTTTAAGGAGAGGGCTCAAACAATGTATGATTAAAGTATAAGTTCTTTTTGCATAGCACATCAGCCAGGATAAGGGAAATAGGACAGGCTGGGCTCGTTTCTCAAGAAAAGAAGGGCCAAGTTATGACCTAATCAAGATCTTTAATATTCTGAAGAGGTTCGATAGGGTAAATATAAAGAAGATGCTTCCACCTGTTGGGAGACCAAGGCTAGAGGCCATGAATAGAAAATCATCACTAAAAAAATACAGTCAGGAGAAACGTTTTTTCCAGGGAATGGTGAGAATGTGGAACTCGGTACCACAAAGGATAGTTGAGATTAATAACAAATGAATTTAATGGGAAGTTAGATCCAGGTGCCTTTTGAGTGAGTTGAGGATTTCTGCCTCCACCACCAAATCAGGCAGCAAATTCCAGATACCCACCACCCTCTGGGTGAAGAAGTTTTTCCTCGTGTCCCCTCTAATCCTTCTACGTAATTGACCTCTCTGCTAGGGAAACATGTCTTTCCTGTCCACTCTATCTAGGCCCCTCATTATCTGTATAGCTCAACTGGAGCCAATGAGAATTGGGGGAAAACTCCTGTCTGGTTGAAGTCATGCCTAGCACAAAGGAATGTGGTTGTGGTTGTTGGAGGTCAATCTTAGTTCCTGGACATCACTGCAGGAGTTGCTCAGGGTAGTGTCCTCAGCCCACCCATCTTCAGCTGCTTCATCAATGACATTACTTCCATCATAACAGCTGACATGTAGCAAATAACATTCATGCCACACAAGTGTCAGGCAATGAACATTTCCAGCAAGAGAGAATATAATTATTACCGCTTGATGTTCAATGGCATTACCATCACTGAATCCTCCACTACCAACATCCTGGGGGTTACCATTGACCAGAAACTGAACTGGACTAACTATATAAATACTGTGGCTACAAAAGCAGGTCAGAGACTAGGAATCCTGCAGTGAGTAACTCAACTCCTGATTCCCCAAAGCCTGTTCACCATCTACAAGGCACAAGTCAGGAGTGTGATGGAATACTCTCCACTGGCATGGATGACTGTAGCTCCAACAACACTCAAGAAGCTTGACACCATCCAGGATAAAGCAGCCCACTTGATTGGCACATCATTCACAACCATTCACTCCCTCCACCACCGAAGCACAGTGGCAGCAGTGTGTACCATCCACAACATGCACTACAGGAGCTCACCAAGGCTCCTTAGACAGAACCTCCCAAACCTACGACTGCTACCATCGAAAAGGACAAGGGCAGCTGACACATGGGAACAGCACCACCAAGCCACTCAGCATCCTGACATGGAAATATATCGCTGCTCCTTCACTGTCACTGGGTAAAAATCCTGCAACTCTCTCCCTAAGAGCACTGTGGCTGTACCTACACCATATGGACTGCAGCAGTTCAAAAAGGCAGCTTACCACCACTCTCCCAAGGGCAATTAGGGATGAGCAATAAATGTTGGCCTAGCCAGCAATGCCCACATCCCATGAATGAATAAGAAAAATTAAGCCACCTCCCAGCCTCCTCTTCTAAGGAAATCAACTCTAGCCTATCCAATCTTTCCTCCTAGCTGCAATTTTCCAAGCCCTGGCAACATTGTTGTAAATCTCCTCTGTACTCTCGCCAGACCAATTATGTCCTTCCTGTAATATGGCATCCAGGAAGCTGCACAAAATTCCAGCTGTGGCCTAACCAGCATTTTATACAGTTCCAGCATCACATTCCTGCTTTTGTATTCAATACCTCATCTGATAAAGGAAAGCATTCCATATGCCTTCTCTACCACCTTACTCATCTTCTGGGAACTGTGGACACGCACGCCAAGGTCTCTCATTTCCTCTATCCCTTTCAATATCCTCCCACTTATTGTGTATTCCCTACAATACATTGTAGAAGTTTAGAACTCTGTTCTGCAAACACCAGTTGATGCTAAATCAGCTATTATTTTTAAATCTGAAATTGATTTCTGTTAACCAAAAGTATTAAAGGATTTGGGGGAATGGGTATCTGGAGTTAGGTCACAGATCAGCCATGATTTAATTGACAGGCTTGAGGGGCTAAATGTCTACTCCTAAACTCATATATTCCTTATTCCAGCTGCAACAGTATCTGGAGAGATTCCTATGAGCAGAAAATGTAATGCGTGAAGCCTTGCCACTTGTATCCCATGTGGAATTTTAACTTCTTCCCAAAATATTTGCCTTAAGGCCCTCAGTTCCTGCCGGGATCTGTTTTGAGGTTGTCTCCTCCAGGAGGTGTCTATCACAACACTACCATCTCCAACAGTGATTCATTGCCACAATACTCTCACTTGATGTAGCACTTTCCCCATAAAGTTCTCAATCCCTTTAACAAGTCATATCACTCTTGTTGCTCACAGTGACTAACTAAAATGTTCTTCTAACACTACGTTTCACAGTCAAGCACTGGAAATGTTTACCCTTACAGTAATTTTCCATTGCACTCATTTCTCACACAAACTCAACGCCAAACGATCTTGCCTCAGCAAAGAAAGCCTATGTTCACAATCTCACAGCACCCGTTCCGAGCAGAAATACACCCACAAATTTGGCATTAATCTGAAATTTTACCCAGAAAGGCCTCAATATTTCTGGTGTGGCTGGGGAAGTGGTACATTGTTTAGATATAGTAAACCGAGTTTATTGCATTACTGAGGGAGTCCTCCTCCATTGTTAGAGGATAAGACATTAAACTGAGACACTGTCTACCTGTTCAGGTCCTATAGCTGTGTTCAGAAGAGACATTAAACTGAGGTCCTGTCTGCCCTTTCTGGTGGACATAAATGATCCCATGGCATTATTTTGAAGAAGAGCTGCGGAGTTCTCCCCAGTATCTTGGCCAATATTTATCCCTTAAACAACATCACCACAAAATAGATTATCTGGTCATTATCACATTGCTGTTTGTGGAAGCTTACTGTGCATAATTGGCTGCTGTGTTTCCAACATTACAACAGTAAATGTAAAAGTACTTCAATGGCTGTAAAGCACTTTGGGTTGTCATGAGATTGTGAAGAGCGCTATATAAATTAAATTCTTTCTTCCTTGATAAGGTTCTTTGCTGACATTTGTTTGCTAGACTGATCTAGTTTTCTGAGTGTGCGTGATGTATGCTGCAGTATCTGATGCCTCTTTATAGCTGCAGCTCACGTATGCATATGGTACTGCGTAGCTAAGACAAAGCATTACTACAGAAAGGAGCAAAGAATGCACTATCTCAGACAGTAAGAGCGCTGTGTGTGAGATCCCTGCTGTCACTCAAGTGCAATGAGCCACAAAGTGTGTTCAGTAACAAAGTCAACACTGCATTCCCTCCTTTAGTTGTCCAAGCCTCCACTGAGCCCAGACAAGGACACCTGCTGTGGAACTAAACATACCCTGACTAATTAAACAGGCAAATGCCATCGTGCGACAGATCTTCTCTGACATTGTCACAAAGTCTCAACCTGCCATCTGCTCAGTTAGAATTTATTTCATAAATCACACCAACAGTAAAGCACCACTATACTGCCTGCCCATAATTTCTTTTGCCAAAAATGCAAGTCGAATTGGCATTACAGTGAAATTGTTGCTGCTGTTCCCCAAGCTATATTAATTTATTACTTACAGTGACTGCAAATTTCTTTATTTATTTTCAAGTAAGTCGCTTTATATTAAGTTTTCCAGCAAGAGGCAAGGTTGTCTAGCGGCAATGTTAGCGGATTTTTAATCGCATCACCGGGACTAATAATCCAGAGAAACAAGAGCTCGAAATCCCACCACTGACAGTTAGCAAATTTGATTTCAATTTAAAATAAAACCTGGAAATAAAACAAAAAACTGGTCTCAGTTCAAAATGGCCATGAAGCTGTCAAGGGTGTTGTTAAAAACCCAATGGGCGATTCATTAATGTTGTTCAGGAAGGGAAACCTGCCATCTTTTCCAGGCTGGCTATATGTGACTCCAGTTCCAAACTATTAGGGTTGATTTTTAATTGCCCTCTGAATGGGCCCAGCAAGACAATGGGGATAATTTTCTCCCCATCGGGGGGGCTGAGTGGGAGCGGGGCGCAGGCAGGCTCGCAGCCAATCGCTGCCCGCGATCGGCTGCGTACCGCCATTTTACTTGGGCCGACCAATTAAGGCCCACCCAGCACACCTGGAAGCGCTGAGCACTCCCCGTGCAGGCGGGGGGAGGAGGGAGAGTCGGGGCCTGCGCTCTTTCACACATGCGCGCAAAAGGGCGCAGAAATCTCCACGGCATGGAACTGCCTCAGGGAGATTACTTTGATTGTGAAAAATTTAAATAAAGAAAAAAAAAATTTCAGACATGTCCCCTCATGTGACAGTGTCACATGAGCTGGGATATGTGAACGAATTTTAATTAAAAAAATTTATTTGATGTATAAATCCTTCATCCCGCCCGTGGATGAGGTTTCATGATAAATGCGAATGTCGCCTGGGCTTTTCGCCTGCCCCCCCGCCAACCTCAAGGTTGGACGGGCAGCCCTGTTAATTGTTTCAATTACTTCCCTAATGGCCTTAACAGGCCTTTGACAGTTCGGCGGGTGCGCAGCCAATTCCGGTGCATGCCCGCCGAACTGAAGATCGGAATGACACGCAGTGACATCGGGACGCACGCCCGACAACACCGCGCGTCATTTTACACGTCAGCAAGCAGGGCTTGCCCCCATACGCCGACCAGAAGATTCAGGCCAATAAGTTATATCAAACCGCTACACCACCTTTGCGGAGCAGTATAGGGATGGTTATTAAATGCTGGTGTTACCAGTGATGTGCACATCCCGGGAATGAATTTAAAAAATGTACTGAAGGGTTACCTTGACTGAACCAATTGTTTGCAAGGCGGTTGATTGCTCAGTTTTTTTGTTTTTTGATTTTTTTTTGTGTCCAGTCCTACAGGCCATTTGCCACACTATGCTGCACAGGCACCTGGGGTAGAAAATCATTCATGATATCATTGAAGAACGCCATGTGGGTAGCATCCTGCACACTGCCTGCCCCCAGGGAATTGACCTAAGTTTGCATAGCACCACCAGAAGCTGCATCATACAAACAAATTCTCCCCCTGCCAAGAATCTATCCCAAATGTTTCCCTTGCCCTGTTCAATGATAACAACAGCCTGTATCTATACAACACCTTTAACATTCCAAGGCGCATTATAACATTGACAGGAGCATTATAAAGCAAAATTGGACACCGAACCACGTAGGAAACATCAGGGCAGATGACCAAAAACTTGGCCAAAAGGAGGTTTTAAAAGTGTCTTAAAGGAGAAGAGAGAGAAGAAAAGGCAGAGAGGTCTAGGGAGGGCGTTCCAGACCTTAGGACCTAGGCAGCGGAAAGCACATACACCAATGGTGGAACAATCATGCAGGGGAAGCTCAAGAGGCCAGATTTAATCAGGAGCCTAGGTAAAGAAGCAAAGCCTACTCTATAAGCACACACACTGGGATACTGCCAGAAAATCCCAGCTCCATTCTCTGAACAGGAGAAGAACAGTTTCCACCCCCACAAGTGATGACTCCCTACAAAAGGTAAGTACAGCATAAAATTATCATTTTAAGAGTAATCTTCTGGGCTGGTTCCCATCATCAAGTGGAGTTGGAGAAGAATGGCCCAGAATTATTCTACCCATATGGGCCAGGATTTTTGAACTGCTTCTTTGTTTGTCTCAGGAAATCATATGGGTTTTGGGGGTTGGGTGGACAGTGTGTATATTTTAATGAACAAGGTGTCACAATTGTGTGGGAAAGCTGAGGGTGAGAACACCCCAGAGGGTGTTCTCCTGTCCTGTTATTCATCAGTACATCATTGATAGCACATCGAACTGTCAGCTCACATCCCATTCCACACTGAATCCCCATGTTAGCACATAGCCTATTCTGCACCATGCCTATATGGCATTTTGAATAGTGTGCACACTTTTTGCTACTCTACCTCTGTAAGGACATTGATGCATTGGAGAGGAGTCACAAGGAATGTTTGAGACTCAGTTGTAAGGAAAGGCTGGAATTGGTTTCATTTATTTTTTTAAAAAATTGAAGAGGAACACGATTCAAATCCATGAACCTTTGAGACATCTAAATCGATTTAATCAGGCAGCTCAAAATTAGCACCAGGACATTAAACTTTCCTGAAACATTGGATGTGTGGCACAGGAGTTATTGCCACAAGGACTTCAGCAGCTCACTAGCACCTTCTCAGGGCAACCAACGATGGACAGTGAACACCCTTTGGCCAGCAATGCCTTCTTCCTGCAAACAAATTATTTAAAAAGGTGTATTCCTTTGGGAAATGGACTGGATAAATATCTGGTTGTGAATTAGGCTGGAGGCTATAGGTGTGAGTCAGGAGTGAGACGATCAAATACTTTATAGGGTGATTGGCTTCAGGCGGAGGCTGTGGAGAGAGTCTAATTCAGGACTGAATACTTGGAGGTAGACAGAAGTGCTGAAGCGTTATTTGGGGATGAAGGAGCCTGCATGCAGAATTTTCTCCTCAGAAAATTGAATAAGCGGAGTAAAGGCTACAATAAGCTAGAGACCGATTGTGGTGTCTATGGAAGGAGATGCATGTGGTTTATACATATTGTGCTTCTTTATGTTTTTATTAATTATTCAGATTGCAGGCCCTTCAGGAGAACTTTTGTCCTTCTTTGGTAACCATGTTTGGGTCTTTGATGAAAATTGGACACTGGATCCAGAATAAAAACTAAACACCGTAGCTTCTGTGAAAATAAATGTTTTAAAGAAATTGTTATGAAAGAATGAGTATTTAGCCTGGATTTCAATTATACGAACATGCGGACATACAAAATAGGAGCAGAAGTAGGTCATTCGGCCCCCACAAGCCTGCTCTGCCATTCAATAAGATCATGGCTGATCTGTTTGTATTTCGTATTCCACATTCCCATCTACCCCCAATAATCTTTGATTCCCTTGTCTACCAAGAATCTATCTACCTTTACCTTAAAAATATTCAATGACCCTGCCCCCACCACCTTCTGAGGCAGAGTTCCAAAGTCACACAACCCTCTGAGAGAAAAATTTCCTCCTCATCTCTGTCCTAAAAAGACAACCTCTAATTTTAAAACAGTGGCCCGTAGTTCCGCACTCACCCACAAGAGGAAACATCCTTTCCAGTCCACCTTGTCGAGACCATTCAGGATCTTATATACTTTAATTAAGTCACCCCTCAAGCTTCTAAATCCAGTGGAAACAAGCCCAGTGAGCCCAACCTTTCCTCGTAAGAAAACCTTCTCATTCCAGGTATCAATCTAATAAACCTCCTTTGAACTGCCTCTAATGCATTTATATCCTTTCTTAAATAAGGAGAGCAAAACTGTGTACACAGTATTCGAGATGTGGTCTCATCAATGCCCTGTATAACTGAAGCATAACATCCTTACTTTTATGTTTAATTCCTCTCATAATAAAGGATAGCATTCCATTAGCCTCCTTAATTACTTTCTGTACCTGCAGACTAACTTTTTTTGATTCATGCACTAGAACACCTAGATCCCTCTGCACTTTGGAATTCTGCAGTCGTTCTCCATTTAAGTAATACGCTTATCTTTTATTCTTCCTGCCAAAGTGAAAAAGTTCACATTTTCCCACATTATACTTCATCTGCTAGATTTTTTTGCCCACTCATTCAACTTATCTATATGTGGGTGCAACCTCCTTATGTCTTCTTCACAACATACTTTCCTACCTACCTTTGTGACATCTGAAAATTTAGCTACTATGCCTTCTATCCCCTCATCTAAGCCATTGATTTAATTGTAAAAAGTTGAGACCCCAGCACAGACCCCTGCAGGGCTCCACTCATCACATGCTGCCAATCCAAAAAAGACCCATTTATACATACTCTCTGTGTTGTGCCAGCCAGCCAATCTTCTTTCTATGCCAATTTGTTACCCATATACCATGGACTTTTATTTTCCACAATAACCTTTGATGTGGCACCTTTTCAAATGCCTTCTGGAAATCAAGTACCATATGACTACAGGTCCCCCTTTATCCTCAATGCATGTTACTCCTTCAGCGAATTCAAATAAATTGATTAAACATGATTTGCCTTTCACAAAACTATGCTGGCTCTTCCCGATTACCTAAGTGCCCAGCTATAAGCTCCTTAATGATCGATTCTAGGGAGTGAGCCCATTCATCATCTTCCTCCCACTGTACTGCATTTCAAAATCATAGAGTCAGACAGCAGGGGCAGCCTGACAACCCATTACAATAGCGACTCGTAGCTTTTCTCATTTCTCTCCCTCCCCCATCTTTCTCTTTCAGCTTTAATTTCTAACAACGCACTTGCTTTTGACCATTTAGCCTTTTTTTCATTCACAGGTGTTGGTAGGTCTTATACAATGAGATGAGTGTTTGAAGCTTCTATTACAGATCATTCTCTGTTTTTTTTAAGTCCTTGATAAGCCTGTTATCATTCCCCCTCTCTTTATCTTGCACAACTACATACTATTCCTTTTCATCTTCTGTACTTTTGAATCAATAAAGCCTGTCCGTACTTTATCTCAATTATAGGGTTATATAATGGGCTGGCTTCTGCTTTGCCAGCTTGGAATGATGAAGGGAGATGGAATTACTTCTTCAAGATGTTGACCAAGATGATCAAAAAGCCACTAAATTTCTCAAGCCTGTTTCCATGCTAACAATAATGATTTGGGCTTTTGACTGGGTTTATATTGGTTGGAAATAGCTTTCACCAAGCTTGCTGCAACCAGTTTATTCTTTAACTTTTAAAAATCTCATCTTCCAGCCCCTCATCCTGTCGAGATGTGTGCGTTCCTCCAAATCTAGCCTCTTATGTGTCCCCTAATCTCCATCATTCCGTCATTGGTGGCCGTGCCTGCAGCTGCCTGGGCCCTAATTTCTGGAATTCTCTCCCTAAACCTTTCCTAAACTCTGCCTCTCTCTCTTCTTTTAAGATGCACCTTAAAACCTACCTCTTTGACCAAACTTCTGGGCATCTGTCCTGATATCTCCTTACATGGCTCAGTGTCAATGTTAATGCCTTGGGGCATTAAAGATGCTATATAAATGCAAATTGTTGTTGGTGTTTTAATTCCAATAACAGTTCAGAATTAATAAACTGCCTTGTGTGAATTTGCATAGGAATACTTATTGTTTGGTCCTGAGATACCTTAATAATTGTGTCGCTTAGCAGAGCAGTAGATTGCATGGGACCATCATGTCCAAATATAGGTCAGGCCTGGCCCAAGTAACAGGGTTGTAAGCTCCTGATTGAAATGAAGGAAGTGATAAATTAAAGATGTACAACACTGTGTTCTGGAGATAAGCTCCGAATTGAAATTCTTTATTCATTACAATGAATACAGCTCAACTGAAGCAGCACATTCAATCCGTCTATTAGCCCCACCAATTCTTAAGCTAGCTGCCAGTACATGCTATTGTCAGCTGTATTTTGCGAGATTTTCTAAAAGTTTAATGTATTTCACAGTCATGGTGCTGCAGGAGCTGCTAATGGTAAATCTTTCACCCAGTAATGAGCATTTGCTTTACCATCTTTTCATTGTACAAAAGCCAAATAAAGAAGAGCAATTATAATGCAAACTGTTGTGGTTAGAAGAGTTACGAGGCTGGCCACCCCCGCTGGGCCTGGTTTTGTCAGTGGGCCACATAAACATATGTCAGGTGCCTGACCTCCTTCCAGCGTACCCCTGATCTGTTCGCCATAACACTGGGGTGAGGGTGGGGGAGGGGGAAGTCGCAAACTAGGCCACCTGCCCATAGGCCTCTTAAGGCCCCTAAATGCCCCGTTAAAATGCTTGGCAGTAACAGGCGGGCCAGAGTGCGAAGGCCCTTTTTGAAAGGGCTACCTTGAAAAGGCAGGAAGGAAGCGGGGGTTCATCATTCAGGGAGTGCCCCCCTCAATCTGTGCACCCTCAAGATGTCACCTCCCACTATGTTCCTCCAAATTCCAATGCCCATCCCCCACCCCGCTCTCCACCCCTCAGGCATGCCAATCCCTCCCTGCCCAAAAAGCCCAGGACTTAGCCATCTCCGGTCGCCATCGCTCCTCTTCCTGCACCTCCCTGCAATCCCAACAGCACCCACTACTGAGTCCTGGTACTACTGTGTTATAGAGTTCATTTTCCAGGTAACTTTTCTTAGTGGACACATTTAACTTTATTTACAAGACAGCAACAGCAACTACATGTGTGCATCAAATTCCATAACTAAAGAAGAATTCTCTTCTAGAGGTGCCCCGTGCTGCTAACTCAAACATTTACACAGATCATGTGATCTTATGGCACAGGATTATTCTTAAAGCTACAGTCCTAAGTTTATCAGAACTACAGTTACTCCACTCCTCCCCCTTTAACTTTT
This sequence comes from Carcharodon carcharias, assembly GCF_017639515.1. NCBI lineage: Eukaryota > Metazoa > Chordata > Chondrichthyes > Lamniformes > Lamnidae > Carcharodon > Carcharodon carcharias. The sequence goes on from NC_054476.1 coordinate 27,802,545, forward strand.
CTGTACATTTTGTATTTACAAGGATATTTATCTCATGACATTACAATATTTACACAGGTCATGAAATTACGAGTTCAGTCTTTCAGGTGGTTCCCTGACTCATGTGGAACATCGTAGCTCCACGAGTTCCAATTCTTTTGCAGGAACCACATTCTCTGGAATCACATTAACATCAGGTACCTCACTAGGCACATGTAATTCAGTGTCTTCCACTCTGACAGAGACATCGGACATGTCTGGTTGAACAACTTCAACAGGAACCACAGATTCAGTGATGGTTACAGGTAGAACATCATTTTGTTGGGGTATCTCTCTTCTTCTTAAATGATCCACATGCTTACGGGTGATCCGGCCCTCCACGTCCATGTGGTACGACAATGGTCCAGTCACAGAGCGTACATTAACATGTAACCACTTCAGTCCTCCACCAAAATTCTTTACATCTACTGCTTCACCAACAGTAAATTGTCGCTCACGACTGCAAATTATGAGTTGCTTTTTGGTTCCCTTGACTTTTCTCCACCTTCTCCTCCAAATTGGGATGTATCAGGCTTAGTCTTATTCAAAGACAGCACCTCATCAATAATCCTACAGCTGTTTCTCCTGTCGTAGTGTGGGGGGAAAGGGGGGTGTGTTGTTCTGTAGTGAAATAGGAACCAAGCAAGTCTAGTTTCCAACAATTCACCTGTTAACATTTTCATTCCTGCCTTAAAAGTTTGGACAGCTCTTTCCGCCAGTCTGTTAGATGATGGATGGTATGGTGCAGTCTTCACGCGTTTGATACGATTGAGGCTGACAAATCATTGAAACGCAGCACTCGTAAACACAGTACCATTATCTGAGACGATTACCTCTGGCAATCCATGGATGGCAAAGCTTTGCCGTAGTTTTTCTATAGCAGCGCCTGATGTTGGCGACTTTACCTCATAAACATCTAACCACTTGGAATGAGCATCTATAATTAGTAGAAACATGATTCCAAGGAAAGGACTGATGTAATCTATGTTCAATTTCACCCAGGGTCTACCAGGCTATTCCCATGAGTGTAATGGCACTGCCACCGGCAATTTTTGTAGCTGTTGACATTGCACACAGTGTTTTATCACCTTTTCAATATTGCTGCCCCTCTACTGCCACCAAAGATAACTTTGCTCTATTGCTTTCATTTGGGAGATTCCTGGATAGGCACTGTGTAACTCTACTAAGAGTGGTTCCCTTCCTTGTGAAGGAACTACTACTTGTGCACCCCATAATAGAATACTATCTTGACTGCTCTTCTTCTGTTTTTGGTTGAAAAATGGCTTCAGTTCATCAGAGACTGGTTCCTGGGACCAACCACATAACATTTGGTCTCTCAATCGAGACAGGGCTGGATCATGAATCATCCAGTTTCTTATCTGCCTGGCACAGACTGGTGAGGAGTCCAGGAAATTCATCACTAATACAAGCTCTAGGGGAATTGGGACATGGTCATTGTTCTCTTGCAAAGGACTTAGGGCATCAGCATTTGTTATATAAATCCCTGGTCTATGTACAAAGGTGCATTCACATGACACCAAAATTAGGGCCCATCTTTGTATTCATGCAGAAGCTATGAGAGGCATAGCCTTTTCCTCACTAAACAGACACAAAAGTTGTTTGTGGTCTGACACTACCATGAAATGTCACCCATGCATGCATTGGTGGAACTTTTTTACACCAAAAATAATCGATAGGCCTTCCTTTTCAATCTGAGAATATCCTTTTTCAGCTGTGGAAGTGCCCTGGATACATAGCCTATTGGCCTCTCTGTGCTGTCATCCATCTTGTGAGAGAGTACTGCTCCCCCTCCATAGGGGGGGGGCGCATCGCAGGTTAACACCAAATCATTTGTCTGGTCATAATGCACTAACAATTTTGAAGAATGCAAGAGCTCTTTTACTTTCATGGAGGCCTCTTCTTGTGGTGACTCACAAACCCAATGCTGGTTTTTCTTTAGCGGTGAATGTAGGGGGGCTAGAACCGTTGATAAGTTTGACAGAAATCAGCCATAATAATTTACCATCCCTAAAAATGATTTAAGTTCAGATGCGTTCTTAGGTACAGCTGCCTCTCTGGTTGCTTTAACCTTCTCTTAAAAAAGGGTGTAACCCTTGGGCATCTACCTGGAGGCCCAAATAAATGACTTAATTTGCCTGAAAAGTGCATTTTTCCTTCTTTAGCCGCACTCCTGCTTCTAAAAATCATTTCAGGACTTCCTCTGGATTAGCCAAATGTTCCTTTTCTGTGAATCCAGTTTTCAGTATATCATCCAGGTAGACCACAGCTTGTAGCAAGCCCTCCATCGTCCTCTGAAAAATGACACAGGCAAAGGAAACACTGAAGAGCAGGTGTGTGTATTGATATAACCCTTTGTGGGTATTTATGGTCACAAGATCTTGGAAGGCATCATCCAGTTCCAGTCGCTGATATGCATGACTCATATCAAGCTTTGCATACGCTGTCCCTCCTGCTAGTTTGGCATTGAGGTCTTCAGTGTTGGGAATAGGATACCTGTCCAGTTTAGCTGCTTTGTTGACTGTTAGGTTATAGCCCCCACAGATCTGGAAGGTCTGGTCTGGTTTAAGGACAGGGACAATGGGTGCTGCCCAATCTGAGAACTGAACTTCTTTTATGACACCCATCCTCTCTAGCTGGTTCAACTCAGTGTGTACCTTTTCTCTCAGGGCATATGGCACCAGTCTTGCTTTCAAGAGGCGAGGAGTTGCATCTGGATCCAAGTAAATCTTGGCCTGTAGGCCATGGAGTTTTCCCAGTTCATCCTTGAAGAAGGTGTCCCCCTGCTCGCAACTGGAAGATTTCGGGCCAATTTAGTTTAATCTCTTTCAACCAATCACAACCTAGGAGGATTGATCCTTCACCTTCTACCACCATTACTGGTAGCTGTGCCATTTGGTGTCTATAAGGAACAGTTATTCTGGTGATTCCTTTCACCTGGATTTTTTTGCCTGTGTACATTTTCAACTTGGCAGATATTTGTTCCAAGTTTAATTGTTGAGCACCTTCATTAAAATATCTGAAAGTGTATTCTCCTATTACAGTGATAGAATCACCCATGTCTATTTCCATTTTTAATGGTTTACCATTCACTTGCACTGTGACAGTAATTGGCTCTGTATTCCCAACTTGCATGTTGAATAATGAAAAAATATCAGAATTGGTTGTTTCTGGCTCTTCTACACTATATACTTCACTGGACTTCGATTGTTGCCTGGAAGTCTGTTTAAATCTCACTTTCAATATGTTTCAATATGTTTCAACTTTTGTGACAAAAATAACACCCTACCTTTTTAAATTGTCAATCATTAGGAGTATGATTGTTTCCAAGTCGATAAAAATTAGCTTTAGACTTTGCTGCTAAGCTGTTCCTGCTAAATTTTCAGTTAGCAGGGTTGTTTCCGACTTGGCGACAGAGTCCCGGCTTTTCGTGCCACTTTCGGCTGACTGCGCCTGCCCAGCCAGGTGAATGGCGCCATTTTGTGCCCCTTGAACCGCTTGTGAATCCCTTACAGCACTTTCCATCGCAAGCACTATTTCTAATGCTTTCTTAAAATCAAGATTCACTTCACCCAGCAATCTTTGTTGAATAGCATCCTCCTGCAAGCCACATACCAAATGATCTCTGAGCATGTCATTCAGGGTTTCACTGAAATCACAATATTCCGTTAGTTGTTTTAATTTTGCCACATAGGTAGCAATTGTCTCCCCCGGGGCTCTATTCCATGAATTGAATCTGAACCTCTACTTTGTGACTGAGGGCTTGGGTTGAAAATGTCCCTTACCGAGGTCTACTTATTCACTGAAGGTCTTTGAATCTGGGGCACTGGGGACTGTCAAGCTTCACATTAAACTGTAGGTTTTGCTCTCACAAATGCTCAGGAGAATTGCTCTCCTCTTTTCCTTCCTTGTAATTTTGTTGGCTTGAAAGTAGAACATAAGACATTCTATATATTGAGATCAATCATCCATGGCTGATATAATTACTTATATTTATATGTATATATATGAATATATATATATAAATAATAAGATATTTAGAAAAGGTTAACACAATCAAACAGAGTCAACATGGTTTTATGAAAGGGAAACCATGTTTGACAAATTTACTAGAGTTCTTTGAAGATATAACAAGCAGAGTTTATAAAGGGGAAACGGTAGATGTAGTGTATTTGAATTTCCAGAAGGCATTCAATAAGGTGCCACGTAAAAGGTTATTGCACAAGATAGGAGCTCACGGTATTGGGGGTAATGTATTCGCATGGATTGAGGGCTGGTTAACACATAGAAGACAGAGAGTCGAGATTAATGGGTCTTTTTCAGGTTGGAAAGACATAACTAATGGAGTGCCACAAGGATCAATCTTAGGCATCAATTATTTACTACCGATATTAATGGCTTGGAGGAGTAGACAGAGCATAATGTATCCAAATTTGCTGACGATGTAAAAATAGGTGGGAGAGCATATTGTGATGAGTACATAAGGAATCTGCAAGGGGATATAAACAGGTTGAATGAGTGGGCAAAAAATTGGCAGATGGAATTTAATGTAGGAAAGTGTGAGACCATGCACTTTGGTAGGAAAAATCAAAAGGCAGATTATTATTTAAATGGAGAGAGACTCCAAAAAAGTGCAGCACAGAGGGATCTGGGTATTCTTGTGCATGAAACATAAAATATTAGCATGCAGGTGTAGCAAGAAGGCAAATGGAATTTTGGTCTGTATTGCTAGGGGGTTGGAGTTTAAAAATAGGGAAATCTTGTTACAACTGGACAGGGTGTTGGTGAGGCCACACCTGGAGTACTGTGTACAGTTTTGGTCCTCATATTTAAGAAAGGATATGCTGGCATTGGAGGCAGTTCAAAAGAGATTCACTAAGTTGATTCCTGGGACGAAAGGATTGATTTACCAAGAACAGCTAAACAGGTTAGGCCGTTAACTAGCAGGTTAGACAAAGGAGAGCCAATGGATGTTATCTACTTGGACTTCCAGAAGGCCTTTGACAAGGTGCCACACAGGAGGCTGCTCAGTAAGATAAGAGCCCATGGTGTTAGAGGCAAGGTACTAGCATGGATAGAAGATTGGCCGTCTGGCAGGAGGCAGAGAGTGGGGATAAGGGGGTCCTTCTCAGGATGGCAGCCGGTGATTAGTGGAGTTCCGCAAGGGTCAGTGTTGAGACCACAAGTTTTCACTTTGTACATTAATGATCTAGATGAAGGAACTGAGGGCATTCTGGCTAAGTTTGCAGATGATACAAAGATAGGTGGATGGACAGGTAGTATTGAGGAGGTGGGGAGGCTGCAGAAGGATTTAGACAGGTTGGGAGAAAATGGGCAAAGAAGTGGCAGATGGAATACAACGTGGGGAAGTGTGAGGTCATGCACTTTGGTAGGAAGAATAGAGGCATAGATTATTTTCTAAATGGGAAGAGAATTCAGAAATCTGGAGTGCAAAGGGACTTGGAAGTGCTAGTCCAGGATTGTCTTAAGGTTAACTTGCAGGTTAAGTCGGTAGTTAGGAAGGCAAATGCAATGTTGACATTTATTTCAAGAGGACTAGAATATAAAAGCAGGGATGTGCTGCTGAGGCTTTATAAGGCTCTGGTCAGACCACATTTAGAATATTGTGAGCAATTTTGGGCCCCGTATCTCAGGAAGGATGTTCTGGCCCTGGAGAGGGTCCAGAGGAGCTTCACGAGAATGATCCCAGGAATGAAAGGCTTAACATATGAGGAACGTTTGAGGACTCTGGGTCTATACTCAATGGAGTTTAGAAGGATGAGGGGGGATCTGATTGAAACTTACAGAATACTGAAAGGCCTGGATCGAGTGGAGGTGGGGAAGATGTTTCAATTAGTAGGAGAGACTAGGACCTGAGGGCACAGCCTCAGAGATAAGGGAAGACCTTTTAGAACAGAGATGAGGAGAAACTTCTTTAGCCAGAGAGTGGTGAATCTATGGAATTCATTGCCACAGAAGGCTGTGGAGGCCAGGTCATTGAGTGTATTTAAGACCAAGATAGATAGGTTCTTGATTGGTAAGGGGATCAAAGGCTACAGGGAGAAGGTGGGAGAATGAGGTTGAGAAACTTATCAGCCATGATTGAATGGCGGAGCAGACTCGATGGGCCAAATGGCCTAATTTCTGCTCCTATGTCTTATGGTCTTATGGTCTTTATTCATTAGAGTTTAGAAAAATGAGGGATGATTTTATTGCAAAGTACAAGATTCTGAGGGGGCTTGACAGGGTAGATGTTGAGAAGATGTTTCCACTAGTGGGGTAATCTCGAACTAGGGGACATAGGTTACAGAATAAGGGTACACTCATTTAAGACTGCGATGCGAAGGAATTTCTTCTCTCAGAGGGTAGTGAATGTCTGGAATTCTCTACCCCAGAGAGTTGTGGAGGCTAGATCACTGTAGGTGTTTAAAGAGGAGGTATATAGATTTTTGAAATATCGGGGAGTTGAGAGCTATGAGGAGCTGGCACGAAAGAGGAGTTGAGACCTGGGGCAGCTCAGCCATGATCTTATTGATTGGTGGGCCAGGCTTGAGGGTCTGAGTGGCCTACTCCTGCTCCTATTTCTTATGCTCTTATGTGGCTGGCTCAAAGGATTGATTCTGCCAAACTGTGGCATCTTGGATGAGTATATTGCCCTTTCTTCTTCATTAACTTAGATACAATCTTTGGGCAAGGTACAGCACCAGATCTGATTTATCCTCATATTCAGTTTGTTATAGAGTTGATTTTCCAGGCAACTTTTTTTGGTGGACACATTTAACTTTAGTTACAAGATTGGAATAGCAACGACATGCATGCATCAAACTCCATGACTAAAGAAGAACTCTCTTCTAGAGGTTCCCTGCGCTACCAAGGTTTATACAGATCATGTGATCTTACAACACAGGATTATTCTCAAAGCTACAGTCCTATGTTTATTGGAACTATAATTACTGCATACTGGGACTACTGGAGTTGCCAGCCAATCAGATTAGTTGGCAGCTCTTGAGGGTGGGATTTCCTACCCACTGAGCAGCAGAAATCAGACCCTGTTTAGCCCACTCGCAGCATGCTTTGGGGAGGCTTTTTAAAAGTCAATCCATTGGGGGCCAACTTTCCTTAAAACCCAGCGTATGGATTTCAACTGGTAAATATAGGTATATATTGCAAAAATATTAACGCAATCTGTGGTCACTACTGATGCTACAAAGTACGAGAATGGTTAAAAATACCTTTACACTCTACAAAATGGACCATTTAGTTTGCACATTGCTTAGTTTTTAAGAGGAATGATCTTACATTTGTCTGGCTCCTTTCATGACTTCGGAATGTCTCAAAGCGCTTTACAATCAATAAATACTTTTTTGAAGTGTAGCCACTTGCAGCAACTAATTTGCAAGCAAAAAGCTCCCATAATGACCAGATAATCTGTTTTTGTGATATTGGTTGAGGGATAATTATTGGCTAGGATACTGTTATGTTCTTTCAGTCAGGTTGCTTTGCTCAGCGAACACGGTTGCACGCCTATCTATTGGTGAGTGAGTTGGTAAACAAGATACTGCAGACGCAGAAACCAATGTAAGATGAAGCACATGCTGTTTATTAACACAAGTAACAGAGCACTAATATATGTGTGCTTCTCAAACCAGACCCAATTCTAAACTGCTAGTTAACATTGTAACCTGCACTACGCAGCATCACGTGGTCAAGTTCCTTTAAACTTTGTCCTTGGTTTTACAGCTGACCTGAATTAGGGGCTGTGCCTGATTTATCCCAATTTTGTTGATTTGGTTTTCATTTAAAAGATTATCACGTGGTCAATCTGCTCAAAAATCTCTTAAAGGTATATTGCACCTCAGATTACCACATCCCTCCCCCTTTACTCAAGAGTACAATTTACAATCTCTACGATATATCAACTATTTACATCAATAAACTGTTTACAAATTCAGTCTCTCTGAAGACTTCTTCAAACTGTCGTAGTTCTATGACTTCAGATGGTTTATCCGAGGCCTCCCTCACAGGAGTCATCTGTCCACTAGCCTCTCTAGTAGGAACCTGTAAGTTTGTTTCTTCGATTCTCTCAGGTTCAACGGATCCTACAGGCACTTCCAAACCAAGTGGAGTACCTTCTACCTATGGCATAGCCTCCAACGAGAATGTTTGGTGCATCCTTTCTTGTAGATCTGTTTCCCTTTACCTGAGGTGATCTATGTGTCTCCTAATTATCAGACCTTCAACTGATATGTGATAGGAAAGGGGTCCTGTTGCTGCACTCAATTCACCTGATAGCATTTGGGCCCATCTCCAAAGTTCTTTGCAAAAACCATGTCTCCTATGGTGAAGTTTCTTTCACGACTGTGGTAATCGTGTCCATTTTTCTGGGCCTCCTGACTTCTCCCTACCCTCCCCTCTAAATTTGGCCTCATGAGACTGAAAAGTGTCCTGAGACGTCACTTCATCAGCAACTCTGTGGGGGCAATACTGGTGGTCATGTGTGGCGTAGTCCTATAGCTGAGTAGGAAACATGATAATCTAGTTGCAATAGAGTCTCCATCCAGTTTTTTCATTCCAGACTTGAAGGTCTGGACTGCTCTCTTGGCCAAACCATTGGATGCAGGGTGGTATGGCGAGGTCTTATCATGTGTTCTGTCAATGAGTCTTGTAAATGTTTGGAATTCCTCGCTGATGAATGCCGTTCTATTATCAGACACGATTATCTCTGGTAACCTGTGTATCGCAATACTCTGTCTGTGGTGACGGCAGATGTGAGTGATCTCAACCTGTATATATCCATCCACTTCGAGTGAACATCTATAATCAAGAGGAACATTCTGCCCAAAAAAAGCCCCATGCAGTTAACGTGGCCCATGGCCTTCCTGGCCATTCCTAAGGATGCAATAGATTAGAAGGGGGCAATTTCTGTTTGTGTTGGCACTGTGTGCAGCTCTTGACTAAGTTTTCGATTTCTGTGTCCATCCCTGGCCACCATAAGTAGCTACACATCAACATTTTCATTCTATAGATGCCGGGGTGAGCAGTATACAATTTGGTCAATAATGGCTTTCTTCCTTTTGGCGACACAATGACCCTCACTCCCCACAGCAAGATGCTATCCTGGCAGGTGAGCTCATATCTCCTATTAAAATAGATCTTTATTTCGTCAGACTTTGGCTCTTTAGACCACTCTTGTAAGACTTGTTCCCTTATGTGAGACAAAACTGGATCGCAGTCTGTCCACTCTCTTATTTGATTGGCATGAACTGGTGACGAATCCAAAAAGTTTTTGAGGAATTGGGATATTCACATTGCTGTCTTTTAGGGTAATCAGCTCAGTGCATCGGCATTTGCAGTGTGTCAGCTTCCTGGCTAGTGGAGAAAAGTATATTGGAAAGCAGCTAGAATCAGTGCCCACCTTTGGATACGTGCTGTGGCGATTGGGGGTATTACCTTATCTTCCCCAAAAAAGCCTAGTAGTGGCTTGTGATTGGATACAATGGTGAAATGGTGATCGTGGATGTATTGGTGGAACTACTTAATTCCAAATTCAATGGGTAAGCCTTCTTTCTCTATTTGTGAGTATCTTCATTCTGCCACACTGAGTGTTCTTGAGATGTACCCAATGGGCCATTTGGAGCCATCCACCATCCAGTGGGAGAGTACTGCCCCTCCTCCATAAGGGGATGCATCACAGGTTAAAATCAATTCTTTCTTTGAGTCAAAATGTACCAATAGGACTGATGAATGTAGTAATTGCTTTACTGCCATAAAAGCCTGTTGTTGTGGAGTTTGCCAAGTCCATCTGTGGTTTTTCTTGAGTAACCCATATAATGGAGCCAGTACTGTCAACAAATTTGAGAGAAAACAGCCATAATAATTAATCATTCCCAAGAAGGACTTGAGTTCTGTGGCATTTTTGGGGGTTGGTGCCTCACAAATAGCTCTCACCTTGTCTTCTATTGGGTGAAGGCCCTGCAAGTCGACCCTATGACCCAGGTAAGTCACTTTTTTTGCTTGGAAAATACATTTTTCTCTTTTCAGATTTACTCCTGCTTGTGAAAAACCTTTTCAGCACCTCTTCCAGGTTAGCCAGTTGTTCTTCATCAGTTAGTCCTGCCAGTGGGACATCATCGAGATAAGTCACAACCTGGGGCAGTCCTTGAAGTAAATTTTCCATGGTCTGTTGGAAAATGGCACAAGCCGATGAGAAGGGTAACCTTGGTAATATTGGTATAACCCCTGTGTGTTGATAGTCACAAAGTCCTGAGAGACCTTTTCTAGTTTGGCTTGCTGGTAAGCCTGGCTCATGTTGAGCTTTGTATATGCAGTTCCTCCTGGGACCACTACATAGCAAGCGACTGTCTCTCCAGAGGTGCGACACCTCGAATTAAATTTAAAACGCTGCATTGTTACCAAAGGTTTCGGCTGAAAATGGCTGTTCACAAGATTTACCAACTCATCAAAGCTCTTGGAATCTGGGGTATTGGATGCTGTTAGACTACGAATAAGACCGTATGTTTCACTGCCACATGTCAATAAGAGGACTGCTCGCCTCTTCTCCTCTCCCGATATGTTATGGGCCAAAAAGAAGAATGCTTAATTCAGTGTTAGCTTAGTTCAATGTAATGTGACCAGTCATCGGTGGTCTGATCAAACGGTTCGATATGGCCAAACTGTGGCATACTAGAGGGAGATAAGTTTGATGGCTATGATAAAGGCTGTACTTACAATCACCTTGCAAGGTATGGCTGATGTACTTCTGTTTCATTACTGCAGCTCTCTGTGGTGTCGTCGACTGGTCGTGTTTTGCCTCGTTGGCAGTTGTTATGTTCCTTCTGCCAGGTCGCTTTTCTCAGCGAACACTATTGCACGCCAACCTACTGATGAGTGAGTTGGCAAATAAGATACTGCAGTTGCAGAGACCAATGTAAGATGAAGCATGTGCTGTTTATTAACACAAGTAACAGCACTAACACATACGTGCTACTCAAACCAGAACCTATTCTAAACTACCAATTAACATTGTAGTGCACACTACACCGCAATTGGGTAATACAATCATGTGGTCAATCTGCTCACATTCTCTTAAAGGTGTATTGTACCTCATATTACCATAGACACTAGGAAGAACTTCCCTGCTCTTCATCAAAATAGTGACCGTGGCATCTTTTACATCCACCTGACAGAGCAAACAGTTTAACATTTCATCCAAACTATGGCACATCTGAGGGGTGCAGCACTCCCTCAGCACTGCACTGGAGTGTCAGCCTTGATTGTATGTTCAAGCCTCTAGAGTGGGACTGAATCAGAGGCGAGAATTCTGTCTCTGAGCTACGGAAAGCATTAATATAACCAGATGCTTGGCATGGAAGAAATAAATGAGAGAATGGAGCTCACTTACATTATAAGAGATGACCTGTTTGATGCCGAAGCCACAGAAATTGAACTCATCAGGTTGGGGCTCTTTTCACTAGAAAGTTGAGTACTGAGGAGTAACCTGATGAAAGGATTTCTTAAGGGAGACCAGAACTAGAGTTTGTAAATATAAGATAGTCATGAATGAATCCAAAAAGGAATTCAAGAGAAACTCTTTACCCAGAGAACAGTTACAATGTGGAACTTGCTATCACATGGGGCAGGATATTCGGGTCGTCGGGCCTGGGAGCAGCCAGGAAACAGTCTGCTGCCCACGGTCGGCCCTGATGTCCAATTAACGGCCAGCCAACATGAAAGGTGCACCGAGGATCTCAGCACTGTTGGGTGGTGGTGTGGGGGGAGGGTGCGGGCGGGGTGTGTGGAAGGAGGGCAAGAGCAAAAGTCTGTGCATGTGCGGGGAAGCACACTCTGAAAGCTCCCTGAAGACAGGGCACTGCCTCAGGGAGCTGGAGAATTTTAAAATCAAGAATAAAGATTTTGAAACCGTGAAAAACATGTCCCCAAATAGGACTCACTTCATGAACAAGGACATAGTAAAAATTCTGTCAAAACATTTTTTAAAAATTAATATCAGAAACCTCATCCCGCCCGTGGATGAGGTTTCCTCAAAAATGCAAAGGCCGCCTGGCTGATTTTCCCACCCGCCGACCGTGAGGTTGGACAGGCAGCGAAAAACAGCTTTTAATTAATTGATTAATGGCCTTAATAGGCCTCTTAGTTGTTGGTGGGCGTGCTGCCGACTCTCGCTTGCCCCCCCCCCTCCCCCCCCGACCGCATTTTCGCGCGATTGCACGATGACGTTGGGACAATCGCCTGACATCATCACACGCCATTTTACAGCCGTTCGGGTCAGGACTTAAAATTCTGCCAATGAAATGGTCGATGTGAATAGCATTGATGCTCTCAAAGGGAAATTAGATAAACACATGAGGGAGAAAGGAATAGAGGGTTATGTTGATAGGGTTAGATGGAGTAGGATGGGAAGAAGCTCTTGTGGGTTGGGCTGAATGGTCTGTTTCTGTGCTGTAGATAGTATATAACATTTTGTAAGTGCCCAATTGTGTTTCAGAGTATGCAACACTTCGATTATTTTCTAGTCAGCTTTTATCTGAATAAACCTTTGGAAGCTCATTCTGGCTCACAAGGAATAATGTAAAAATCTAGGCCGGCAGCATTAGTCCTTTTCCTTCCAACATGGTGGCACATCAGCCTTGATCATCGTATACCAGCAACCTATTCTGCTGGGGTCTGGGCATCCAATTTGTAATCATGAGAGAGGAGCTTCCTCCTTTCCTTCACCCTTCCCTGACAGAAAGGTCAAGTTTGCATCCCAATGCAATCTCTTGTAGGGCAGGGCCAATTGGGGTAGAAATCCCTGTCTCTGACAGGCAAGCTCATTATTTAAATTTTGGGCAGACTTTTCTGTGCCCATTGGCGTCAGGCGGGCATGAGTGGATAATAAGACGAGAAGGCCAAAAATCAGTTTTACGTCATCGTGAAACCAGTTTGCGATCGCCCACACCGCCCATCACCTGCCATTGGGAATTTCAGTTTAATACATCTGCATATCATTATAAGCCCTGCTCACTGGAATTGTCCCCAACGTTGGATCATCCAGGCTCACGTTGGCGTGTTTCACAAATATATGTAAGCAACATGCACCTGGTGAGCTGCACTTCACTTGGGATTTCGAGCTTTGTTTGCCTACCTTGCTTCGGTCAGCACTCACAGTCATCAGCTCCAGGTTTCACAGGCAGCACCACATCACTTTTAGGGGGGCTCACGGTCAGGTCTCCACCTACCAGACCAGCCATAAGGCTTTTCAATTGCTGCAGGGCTAGGGCTTCCTTGGGGAAGGGGAAAAAGTAGCCTCAGGCAAGGGAAGAAGCTGTAGGGCGAGGGCTGTACTGGGGAAGGAGGTGTCCCAGGATGTGTTTGGGGGCACATGTCAATCTGTGCAAGTGGCCTCAAGAGGGTGAGGGCTGAGGAGGCAGTCTTCAGAGGAGATGAGGTCAGATGGAGATGTGAGGGTGTGTGTGAGAGAGTGAGTGGTAATATCCCTTGAGATGGCAATGAAATTCCAGTGAATGTATGATGGCCTTGTGAGTGTGTGAGTTGAGAGTGACGAGATGGTTGCCTTCCCTTGGAGGCACAGATGAGATCATCCATCCTCTTTTTGCACTGGACGGCCGACTTCTTCTGTGCAGCGTTGGCACTGACCACCACTGCCATTGCCTCCCAAGCCGGAGTGGTGAGATTGCTGGACCTCCTGCGGCCAGAGCGGGGGGTGGAGGACATCAGGCAGGACTCTGAAAGGCATTCTAGCAACAGGTCAATGAGGGCCATGTCCTCATTGGTGCAATCCTGAGCTACAAGAATTGAGAACTGTGTGGGCAGCTGCAATTTAGATATGGCACCCAGAGTGAGGAAACAGTGAGTTAACAGCATGGCGGGTGATTTAGAGGTCATCTGCCAGCAAGACAGCACGTTTCCTGTAGCTACATAATTAATGAGGCGAGATTGGGACGATATGACATGTAAAGCCGCCTTTGCAGCCAGCAGGTAAAACATCCGTTTTCCTGCCTGCTACTGCACTTAGTGCAAATCTGGGACGTTTCCACCCATTGTGTGTCAACTATGGCTCAGTTGGGTGTCAGCCTTAACTTTTGGGTAACATTCTCACCTCTGAATCAGAGGGTCCTGGGTTTAAGTCCCACTCTAGGACACACAAATCTAGACTGTCATTTCCAGTGCACTGCTGAAGGACTGCTGCACTGTCAGAAGTGCTGTCTTTCAGAAAAGATGTTAAAACAAAGCACCACCTGCTGTTTCAGCTGGATGTAGAAGACCGCAGTGTACTAACTTGAAAAAGAGCAGGGGAGTTATCCTAGTGTCCTGGACAATATTTATTGATCAATTAATATGAATAAAACAGATTCATATTGCTATTTGTGAGATCCTGCTGTGTGCAAATTGGCTGCCTTGTTTCCTACATTACAGCAATGGCTACACTTCAAGATTACTCCATTGGCTGTAAAGCACTCTGGGATGGCTTTTAGTTGTGAAAAGCACTATATAAATGCAAAGCCTAGATTTTGGCTCCTGGGTCAGGTGAGCAGAGACAGGAGAATTCCTGGCTCTGTGAATCCGTCCTTTAAGAATGGGCACCCACAGTTCTGATTTTCGTTCTGGGGGTGGGGGGAGCAGACTGGATTAGAAGTTGGGCATGCCATCCCCGGAGCAAGTGTGGAGGCTGTCGGGTGCGGAGGTGTGCTGGGTGGAAGGCCTGCCTCTGTGTTCCAGCACTTTTTTGAATTGAATAAAAAAGGATTGAAATAAAAAAAACAGCCCTCCAGCCCTCACCTCTCATTACCCCCTCACCCCCACCCTCCCTATGCCCCACCCATTGCCAACCTATGCCACACTTGTCCCCATGAACTCTCATTCTCCCTTGCCAACTCATGCCCCTCTGCTCACCCCACATAGCCCCTCATGTCCCATGTCCCCCACATCCCCAAGGCCCTGTATAGTGCCTATGCCAACTTAATAACAACCCATGCCCCTACACTTCACTCTTTCCCCTTACCCTATCCATGCCAACTCACCTAGTTTCCCTATTTGACAGCTTTGACAGTTCCTTGACAACTTTGACAGTTCCAATGAATTTATGTACTTTTTATGTACAATCATGTTCACTTTTAACAACCCCAAAGAGTGCCTTATCTCTCCAGAAGGGTGTCTTAATTATCCCAAAGGGCACATTTTCTCTCCCAAAGTTGTCCCCGGACCATATCCAAAGGGAAATATTACTTCTCCAAAGAGATACCCTGACTTTCCAACTGAATCCACCAATTTCAGATATGCTCTTGCCTGGTTTAATCTGCACAATCTGGGTTTCACACTCCTAGCCTATCCAAATCCCACTTCAATGGCAGATTCTGTCCTGGCGAAAATCCTGGACCCACGTCTTTCTTAATTTCTTTTATTCAGTGTGGGTGTGGAGTTTCTGCATGCATCCACCCAAATGCAAAGTAGTCTGAGCAAAATTGAATTAAATAGTGCTAAAAATTACACAATTTTTAAATACAAGTGTGTTTGTTAAGACCGAGATGGGAGGAGTGCACTGTCTCTAATCCCACTACTCCATGGGTCACAACATACACTTAAATGATGTTTCCAGCTAGCTATGCAGCCAAATATGTGCTTTACCTATTAATCTCAAAATGACCACTCAATGACCAGGGGCAGAATTTTGCCCTTGGCTCGGCAATGGGCGGGCAGCCGAAACCCACCGCCAAAACGGGGCCCACCGCCATTTTGAGTGGGTGGGCCAATTAAGGCCCGCCCAGCAGCCTGCCTGACAGGAAGCAATATGCACTTCCTGTGCGGGGGGGGGGGTGGAATCCCCAGCTGTCAAAGTGCGCTCTTTCGTGCATGCAGACGAAAGAGCACACTGCTCCCTGAAGGCCAAGTGCTGTCTCAGGGAGTTTACTGACAGGTAAGAAAAGTCAAAAAATAGAGAAATATTAAAATTATTAACATGTCCCCCTCATGTGACAATGTCACACAAGATGGGACATGTTAATAAGAAACACATAAAGTTTATTACATTTTTAAAAAACGGATATGAAACTCCATCCCGCCAGTGGATGAAGTTTCATGAATAATCTGGAGCCCGCTGGGGCTCCTGGCCTGTCCGCCAGCTGATTTCGCTGTCCGCCCGCCTTCCTGAAAACTTAAATGGACCGGGATGACGTTGGGGGTTCCTCCCGACCTCATCCTGCCTCATTTTCCCCTCGGCGAGCGGGCCCCGCCCCCAAATGGCCGAGGGGAAAATCCTTCAGCAGGTTTCTTCAATGAACAATAAAATTATTCGTTTATTACAAAATCAGCCTTGTCATGTAAAAGGGCAAAGCTTAACTTACAGTATGAAATATGAAAGTATAATAATAACTCTTTCTGAATACCCTAATTCACAACGTGCAAACCAAAAAATTCAATAAAATAAAAATAGAAAAATTCTGCCAAAGGTTAAATGTCAATGGTTCAAGGGAAAAAGATGGATGGTATCGTCCTTGAAATGGCGTCCGGGTTATACGCTTGGTCTCTCAGCACTGGTCTGCAAAGCAATCGATGACTCTGGCACTGCATTTCAAGTCTAGGAACACTTACAGGTACTCTATTCCAGCGTGTAGAGCTACTTAGGAGCCGCTTATATTCATTTACGGCTGCGGAATGGCTCTGAACAGCAAAGAGCCATGGTCTTCTTTACACAAGCAGCTGATCCTTCTTATTCCTCCAAAGCAAAACCAAAACTAACTTTTATAAACAGTTTTCCAGGCATGATTTTCTGTTCAAAGCCGTAAACCACCATGTGACCCATTTTGCACACAGTCCACCAGGATCAAGAGGTTTCCAGCTTCTTCGAAAATGCTTAATTACCTTTTCTTGCAAAATGCCATCTTTTACAGGAATGGCCATCAGTGTCCTTGCATTAACCCTTTCAGAGACAATGTCTTTTATAAAACACAAATTCTTCCTGAATATTCTTAGTCCTAGAAGATGAGGCATTTTCTGTGATCTGTTTTCATGACAAATTTCACACATAACCAGTAAGTGGGGAAAAGACTTAAAGGAGCATCCTCATCATGAAAAATGTGCATAAAACCTTTTACGGCTTGAGAAGAAAGACCCAGATGGCTATGTATTATTTTTATTGCAATGATCGTGCACTGTTATGTGAATTTTGGCACAACATCATTCATTTCTAAAGAAACATCAGATAGCTCCTCCAGACATTTCTCTCATGTTAACATTGCCTATTTAATGACTTTCATGGTGAAAAACCCTTCTAAAGATCAAATCACAGATTTGTTCTGATGAAAGGTTACAGACCTGAAATGTTAACCCTGTTTCAGTCTCTCCACAGAGGCTGCCTAACCTGCTAAGCTTTTTGCAGCACTTTCTCTTTTTATTTCAATATTCTTGTGTCTTTTTAAAAAAATTACTCTTTAGCAGTGAGTGTCAATGGTATTTTTGCAGAAACTGGTTAGGAGGTACTCTGGGATCCAACAGTGTTAGCAAGCTGAACTAATATTAGTTTATCCAATGCACAAAAATGCCTTTAGCTCAAAGTGATTCAGTGATCGTGTCATTGCAGCTTTGAGTGTTAATTCATCTTCCTCATACTGCTGAACTTACTAACTCATTCCAACCAGTTCTCTGATGAGGTCATTGGCTCTGACTAGTTAAATAAAAATGTTCTACAAAAAGAAGCAGAAGGCAAAATGATCTTCAAAAACTCGCTGCCTACGCGGGTGGTGGAAGCAGAGATGATCAATGATTTCAAAAGGAAATATGACGTGCATGAAGGGAATAATCTTGCAGGGCTACAGGAATAAAGCAGGGGAATGGGACAGGCTGGATTGCTCCACAAAAAGCCAGCACAGACTTGGTGAGCCAAATGGCCTCTTTCTGTGCTGTAATGGGGCTCCATGGGCACCAAGGTCTCCGTTCCCCCAACTAAAAAGTCAGGAGAGGAGCCCGCTTACAACCCCAATGGCTGACCCGCAGTGGCAATTGCTTTAAGGAAAGACTTATGCCCCTTTCTCAGGGAGAAGTCCACCTTAGAGAGCTGCCGGCCAATTAGATGGCCAGCAACTCTGTAGTCCCAGCAGCCCCCACCCTGAGTGGTGGCTACTGCTGGGTCTACACGTTGCCCTGAGTGCTGAGGATCCCCTGAAATCCGGGGTCAGGGGTTTTGGTGAGGGGGACGAGGAGGTAGGGAGCCGGGTTCAAGAGCCCGGGGGTACTGTTAAAGGGGGGATGAACTATCTTCCAGAGGCCAAGGGAGCCCCCAAAGGAGAACCTCCCCCCACAAACCCCACACCACCTTGCCCAACTCCAGCTAATACAGCTAAAGCTGCCGGACCTCCTGCATGGCATGGTCCTTCCCCTGCCAGCAGCGGTGGGATGCAACCCTTAAGTTGCCATTAGTTGGCCATTAAAGGGTCTCAATGGGGCCAAGGGTGGGCAGGCCACCCAAAGCCTCCTCCCGTACCCCATAAAATTTCTGGCAGGTCAGGGTGGATTGACAGGCAGGGGGTGGGGTGGGGGTGGGGTGGGGGTGGGGGTGGGGGCGGGGAGGCCACCCAATGAATTTTATGTGCGCACTCGTGCCAATCTTCAAACTCACCGGAGGGGGAGCATAAAATCCAGCCCCATGACTCTAAGTTCAATTCTTTGTAAGTGTTGATTTTTTGAATGGGTTATAAACATAAATAATTGGCGAGCAGGAAAAGACTAGTTGGTCCATCAGGAGAGGAGTCCATTGGGAGAGGTGAAAAATCAGGGAGAAAACCAAGGGCCCATTAGGATTAAATACTCTGGAATTTTTTTCTCCAATCCCCTCAGGTGATTGAAACTGTTCCAGGAGTTCACATGGTTCCATATAGCAAACCTCCGCCTATGAAATTATCCAACCAAGAGATCTCAATCAGCAACTTACAACATCCCGTGTTTCAAAAGTGCCAGTAAATTGGAAACATAGGGTGTTTTACGAGATATAATCAAACAATAGATGCTGAACGAAAGAAAACATGAACAGGGAAGACCAAAATCTTGGT
Source organism: Carcharodon carcharias (assembly GCF_017639515.1). Lineage (NCBI taxonomy): Eukaryota > Metazoa > Chordata > Chondrichthyes > Lamniformes > Lamnidae > Carcharodon > Carcharodon carcharias. The sequence continues at coordinate 27,821,642 of NC_054476.1, forward strand.
CAACCAACCCGTGATCAGGAGGGTCTTAAAGAAGGAGAGGGAAGTGGAGAGATTGAGGGGTTTGGGGAAAAAATTCGAGAACATGAGTTTCAGGCAGCTGAAAACACAGCTGCTGGTGGTGGGATAAAGGTACGGGGAGGGGATTTTCCAGCGGGAACGGAAAATTTGGAGAGCCAGCCAAAAGTCCATTGACTTTCAGCAGCACCGGAAAATCCCAGCTCTGGATGGGGCTGGAAAATCCCGGCCATAGTGTCTTACAGCATAGAAGGTGATCATTTGACCAATGTGGTGGCTCTTTGAAAGAGCTATCCAATTAGTCCCATCCCCCTGCTTTATTCCCATCACCCTGCAAATTTCTCCTTTCCAATTCCCTTTTCAAAGTTGTTGTTGAATCTCCTTCCACCACACCTTCAGGTAGAACATTCCAGATCATAACCCACTGGGTAAAAAAGAATTTCTCCTCAGCTCCCTCTTTGACAAGTATACATGCAACTCCCATTTGCACATCACCCATGTGATTGTTGACCTACATTGGCCCCCAGTCCAGCAATTTTAAAATTTTTATCCTTGTGTTTAAATCTCTCTGTGGATTTGCCCCTCCTATTTCTGTAATCTCCTCTGATTTCCTTCACATCATTATTAGTGTTTGTGCCCTCAGCTGTGCAAGTCTAAGTTCTGGAATTCCTTCCTAAATTTCTCTGCCTCTCTCCCTGCTCTCTCTCTACCCTCCTTTCAGATGTTAAAACTCAACTCTTTATTCAAGCTTTTGCTTACCTGTCCATCCTGTTAGGTGGCTCGCTGTCAAATTTTATTTATTAATTGTTGCAGTGAAGCGCCTTGGGGCATTAAACTACATTAAAGGTGCTGTACTTATGTTGAAATAATGCTTTCGCCACCTTTTCAGGCAGTGCATTCCAGAAATAGGGGCGGAATTCTCCCATGCCCCCTGCGGCAGGTTTAATGGTGGGCGGAGGTGGGGAGAATGCGGTGGGAGGTCCAAAAATCGGCTTCACACCAGTGTAAAGCGACGGCAGGATTTTCTGCTCCCGCCCACCATGGCAGGTTGCAATCTCCTGCCAGAGGCTGGCATGTTCTTCCTGTGAAAATGACTCACTTCACATTCTCTGCATTGGACTTTATCTGCCACCTGTCTGCCTATTCCACCAACTTGTCCACGTCCTCTCCAAGTTCTACACTATCCTCCTCACAGTTCACAATGATTCCAATTTTCTTATCATCTGCAAAATTTTGAAATTGTGCCCTGTACCCCAAGGTCTAGGTCATTAGTCAGTAAGGCAAGGCTCCCATCACTGACCCCCTGAGGAACTCAGCTGCAAACCTTCCTGCAGCCTGAAAAACATCCATTAACCACTAATCTCTGTTTCCTGTCACTCAGCCAATTCCGTATCCATACTGTCCCTTTTATTCCATAAGCTATCACTTTGCTCCAAGGTGTGTTGTGCGGCAGTGCATCAAACACCTTTCGGAAATCCCTATGCCTTTTGGAAGGAGATAGAGAAGGTTGCTTGGGTTAGGTTAGAGTGAGAGAATGTGCTTTCCTTTCTTATCCTCTGATTCTAGCCTCCCATGTGTCACTTTCCCTCTCACTCCATCATAGCCAAAGCAGGCCCTTCAGCACTCATGGGGGAATTTAAAACCAGGAAGCAGAATTAGGGGTCTCCCATTTACAGAATCATCACAGAATCACAGAATCACGCAGTGCAGAAGAGGCCCTACGGCTCATCGAGTATGCACCAACACGTGAGAAACACCTGACCTACCTACCGAATCCCATTTACCAGCATTTGGCCCATAGCCTTGAATGTTATGACGTGCCAAGTGCTCATCCAGGTACTTTTTAAAGGATGTGAGGCAACCCGCCTCCACCACCCTCCCAGGCAGCGCATTCCAGACCATCACCACCCTCTGGGTAAAAAAGTTTTCCCTAAACCTCCTGCCCTTCACCTTGAACTTATGTCCCCTTGTGACTGACCCTTCAACTAAGGGGAATAGCTGCTCCCTATCCACCCTGTCCCTGCCCCTCATAATCTTGTACACTTTTTTTTTCTTTTTTTTTCCTTTTTTTTATTTGTTTGGGCGGCCTGATCGAGGTGTATAAGATGGAGATGAGGAGGAATTTCTTCTCTCAGATGGTCATTAATCTTTGGAATTCTCTATCCCCGAGAACAGTGGAGACTGAGTTATTAACTATAATCAAGGCTGATTTAGACATACTTCTGATGTACAAGGGAGTCAAGGGTTATGGGGGGCAGGCAGGAAAATGGAGTTGAGGCCACAATCAGGTCAGCCATGATCTTATTGAATGGTGGAGCTGTCTTGATGGGCTGAATTGTCTGCTTCGGCTCCTATATCTTATTTTCCTTATGTTCTTATGCTCCATTTTCCAGTCAAATTGCAGGCTCTGAGGCTCTGCACCAACTGCCTCATACCTGTGCAACCTTTTGTTCCACCCTCCCTGAATGGATGCACAACACCCTCACTCTCTGCCCAATCCAGCAATCACAACACCTCCAAAAACAGTCCCCAGTACTTACACAAATTTTGCAACAACAGAAGTAAGTCAAAAGCACCTCAGCTGCAAGCTGACCCCTTAAATAGTGCTTATGGAACTGAACACATGTTCAACTGTGGGTGATCAGCTCTGACATTAAGTGGAATTGCACGATCCAAGTTTAAAAGATATGATTGATGTCACGATCTGCCAGCGTTGAGAGCTCTCAATGCACACACAGCGCTTACAGTCTGGGGGCCTTCCAAGCATGGGATGCTGCAAGCAGTGGCCAGAAGCATGACACGCGCTATTTTCTCAGTTTGGAGCATGTTGGATCATTGGCTCCCACACAGCTACAGGGTCCAATTTCATAGCCATATGTTAAAGTTGAATTTGTGTTGCCATGAAATGCATGCTTTGAATTGGTAATTAAGCATAGCTGCCCCCAGTTGGGAAAAGATTAGGGAATCATTGTATGAGTATATAAACCAGTTCATTCTGAGTGTTGGTGTGCTCGCTTCAGCAGCACATATACTAAAACTGGAACGATACAGAGAAGATTGGCATGGCCCCTCCGCAAGGATGACACGTAAATTCCTGAGTGTCGGTGAGGAACTAGGAGAGACTGTGACTTTGCTTTGCTGTCTTGGAAATAAAGTTATTTTAATGTAAAGGGTAGCTTCAGACTCATTCATCCTCAACGTGCAATCATTGGAATTAACATATAGATTGTCACTCATTTTCTGCCAATAGCTAATGAAAAACACAATTAGCGAGGGAAGAGGACGCCTACTTGCTACCAGACTCTGCCTGGTATAATGGGGAAACCACTGTATACAGATTCAGAACACACAGCACAAGAAGGCACATACCAGACCAGGCTAGCCCCTGCACAAAGAGCAGCTTGTGACACTTCGGTAACTAACTGGCAAATTTCACTGACCCAAATGAAAGCCTAAACCACCTTTGGCTGCTTCATCAATGACCTTACCTGCATCATTAGATCAGAAGCGGGGATGTTTGCTGATGATTGCACAATGTTCAATACCATTCGTAAGTCCTCAGATACTGAAGCAGTCCATGCAACAAATCTGGACAATATTCAAACTTGAACTGATAAGTAGCAACTAATATTCATGTCACACAAGTGCCAGGCAATGACCATTTCCAACAATCTAATCATCTCCCCTTGACATTCAGCAGCATTACCATTCTGAATCCCTTACCATCAAAATCCTGGGGGTTACCATTAACCAGAAACTGAATTAGACTAGCCATATAAATACAATGGCTACAAGAGCAGGCTGGAAGCTAGGAATTTTGTGACAATATATCTCACCTCCTGTCTCCCCAAAGCTTGTCCACCATCTACAAAGCACAAGTTAAGAGTGTGATGGAATACTCTTCACTTGCCTGGATGAATGCAACTCCAACAACATTACAAGGAGCTCGTCACCATCCAGGACAAAGCAGCCCACTTGACTGGCACCTCATCCACTTTCTTAAACGTTCACTTCCTCCACACTGAAGTAGCAAGACACACTGCAGCAACTCACCAAGCTTCCTGTGACAGCACCTTCCAAACGTGCAACTTCTACCACCCACTTCTTCCAAGGCCATCCCATGACCTGAGCTCAGAGGGAACTCAATGCTTCTTTGGAGGCAGGTACCACAATGAGAGGAGGCTAACCAAACTCTTCCACATTGAACAAAGAGAACATCTTGGGGGTGAGGTGCTGGTGTCTGTGAAAAGGAGGTGCCCTGGAGCTCTAAAGATGTACATTCTTTAGCACAATATTTAATATGGGCGCTTTAACTGACGCTGTTAATGATATTATCCTTGGGGAAGGTGGGGGGTGGGGGCGATAGCTGATCAGTAAATTCAGTGTCTCGTTGGTGGTGTTTGGAAATGTAAGAGCTGATTGTTTGGTCTATCAGGAAAGCCACACTGGCAAAGAGAACAGGTCAGAGAAGCATGGCTGCATGGCTGTAAACTTATTTTCCATCAATAGATCCTGTGAATGTATTTTCCCCAGTGGGAAACATCAAATCACCTCTGACTGTAATAGACCTGTCAAGTTTAACTCAAGTCATCAGTTTGCCAAAAATGTTGGATTAGTTTCTGATTTCCCCTGGCATGTTTCAGACCCAATTACACCTGTTTGTCAAAAAGTTATTTTGTCTTCTTACAGTTTTTACTTCCTATAGTTAAACACGCCACATAGTCATCTTATTTTAATTAAGTTATTACCCTGTTTCAGGTTAGTGAGTTAGTGACTGTTAAAATAGCATAAAAGGGAAGTTTCCAGAAGCACATTAACCATTCTGAGACCAGAGGAAGCAAAACCCATTTCAAGAACTAAGAAATTTGTTTAGGTCAGTTTTCAAGCCACATACGGGTGCAGGAAATGACCAAATTGCCCTATATTCTGCAACTCCCTCCCTCAAACTTTTCACCTCTTTTTTATTCATTCACGGCATGTGGGTTTCACTGGCATTTATTGCCCATCCCTAGTTGCCCTTGAGAAGGTGGTGGTGAGCTGCCTTCTTGAACCACTGCAGTCCATGAGGTGTAGTTACACCCACAGTGCTGTTAGGAAAGGAGTTCCAGGATTTTGACCCAGCGACCGTGAAGGAACAGCGATATATTTCCAAGTCAGGATGATGAATGACTTGGAGGGGAACTTCCAGGTGGTGGTGTTCCCATCTATCTGCTGCCCTTGTCCTTCTAGATTGTATAGTGGTCGTGGGTTTGGAAGATGCTGTCTAAGGAGCCTTGGAGAATTCCTGCAGTGTATCTTGTAGATGGCACACACTGCTTCTACTGTGCGGCGGTGGTGGATGGAGTTAATGTTTGTGGATGCGGTGCCAATCAAGCGGGCTGCTTTGGATGGTGTCAGCTTCTGAGTGTTGTGGAAGCTGCACTCATCCAGGCAAGTGGGGAGTATGGAGTATTCCATCACACTCCTAAGCTGTAGATGGTGGACAGGCCATTGGGAGTCAGGAAGTGAGTTACTCATCGCAGGATTCCTAGCCTCTGACCTGCTCTTGCAGCCACCTTATTTATATAGCTAGTCCAGTTCATTTTCTGGTCAATGGGGACCCCCAGGATGTTGATAGTAGTGGATTCAGTGATGGTAATGCCATTGAATGTCAAGGGGTGATGGCTGGATTCTTTCTTGATGGAGATGGTCATTGGCTGGCACTTGTGTGGTGTGAATGTTACTTGCACTTGTCAACCCAAACCTGGATATAGTCCAGGTCTTGCTGCATTTTGACATGGACTGCTTCAGTGTCTGAGGAGTCACAAATAGTGCTGAACATTGTGCAATCATCAGCAAACATCCCCACTTCTGACCTTATGACGGAAGGAAGGTCATTGATGAAGTAGCTGAAGATGGTTGGGCTTAGGACACTACCCTGAGGAACTCCTGCAGTGATGTCCTGGAACGGAGATGACTGACCTCCAACAGCTGCAACCATCTTCCTTTGTGCTAGGTATGGCTCCAACCAGTAGAGAGTTTTCCTCCTGATACCTATGGACTCCAGTTTTTCTAGGGCTCCTTGATGCCACACTCAGTCAAATACTGCCTTGATGTCGAGGGCAATCATTCTCAGCTCACCTCAGCAGTTCAGCTCTTTTGTCCATGTTTGAACCAAGGCTATAATGCAGTCAGGAGCTGAGTGGCCCTAGTGGAACCCAAACTGGGCATCAGTGAGCAGGTTACTGCTAAGCAAGTGCCTCTTGATAGCATTGTTGATGACCCCTTCATTTACCTTACTGATGGTCAAGAGTAGATTGATTGGCTGGGTTGGATTTGTCCAGCTTTGTGTTATTGTGTGTGGCACTACCACCATGCTAAATGGGATAGATTTTGAACAGATATAGCCACTCAAGACTGGGCATCCATGAGGTGCTGTGGGCCATCAGCAGCAGCAGAATTGTACTCGAACATAATTTGTAACTCATGGCCTGGCATATCCCCCACTCTACCATTACCATCAAGCCAGGGGGTCAACCCTGGCTCAATGAAGAGCGCAGGAGCGTATGCTAGGAGCAGCACCAGGCATACCTAAAAATGAGATGCGAACCTGATGAAGCTATAACACAGGACTACTAGCATGCCAAAGAGCATTAGCAACAAGTGATAGACAGATTGTACAGGACATATCTGGCAATTTTCCACATAGTTAGGTAGATGCCAGCACAACTCTTCAGTACTATTGCCAAAATATTGTCAGGGTCCATAGCCTTTGCGCTTTCCAGTGCCTTCAGCCAGTTCTTGATACCATGTGGAGTGAATTGAATTAGCTGAAGACTGGCATCTGTGATGCTGGTGACCACTGGAGGAGGCTGAGATGGATCATCCACTTGCACCTCTGGCTGAAGACTGTACCAAATGCTTCAGCCTTATCTTATGCACTGATGTGCTGGGCTTCCCCATCGCTGAGGATGGGGATATTTTTGGGGCTTCCTCCTCCAGTGAGTTGTTTAATTATCCACCACCATTCATGACTGGATGTGAGCTTATATCTGATCCATTGGTTGTGGGATCGCTTATCTCTGTCAATCACTTGTTGTTTATGCTGTTAGGCATGCAAGTAGTCCTGTGTTATAGCTTCACCAGGTTTACACCTCATTTTTAGGTATGCCTGGTGTTGCTCCTGGCATACCCTTTTGCACTCTTCATTGAACCAAGGTTGATCCTCTGGCTTGATGGTAATGGTAGAGTGGGGGATATGCTGGGCCATGAGGTTACAGATTATGTTCGAGTACAATTCTGCTGCTGCTGATGGCCCACAGTGCCTCATGGATGCCCAGTCTTGAGTTGCTAGATCTGTTCAAAATCTATCCCATTTAGCACGGTGGTAGTGCTACACGACACGATGGTTGGTGTCCTCAGTGTGAAGGTGGAACTTCATCTCCACAACGACTGTGCGGTGGTCAATCCTACCGATACTGTCATTATCAGATGCATTTGTGGCAGGCAAGTTGGTGAGGATGAGGTCAAGATTTTCTCTCTTGTTAGTTCCCTCACCACCTGCCCCAGGCCCAGTCTAGCAGCTATGTCCTTTAGGACTCAGCCAGCTAGGTCAGTAGTGGTGCTACCGAGCCACTCTTGGCATTGGACATTGAAGTCCCCCACCCAGAGTGCTTCCTCCAAGTCGTGTTCAACATGGAGGAGCACTGATTCATCAGCTGAGGGAGGGCAGTATGTGGTAACCATGTTTGGCCTGATGCCATGAGACTTCATGGGGTCCGGAGTCAATGTTGAGGACTCCCAGGGCAACTCCCTCCCGATCGTATATCACTGTGCCGCCACCTCTGCTGTGTCTGTCCTGCCGGTGGGACAGGACATACCCAGGGATGGTGATGGTGGTGTCTGGGACATTATCTGTAAGATATGATTCCGTGAGGATGACTATATCAGGCTGTTGCTTGACTAATCTATGAGACAACTCTCCCAATTTGGGCACTAGCCCCAAGATGTTAGTAAAGAGGACTTTGCAGGGTCGACAGGGCTCAGTTTGCCATTGTCATTTCTGGTGCCTTGGTTGATGCCAGGTGGTCCATCCAGTTTCACTCCTTTTTTTTGAGACTTTGTAGCAGATTGGTACAACCGAGTGGCTTGCTAGGCCATTTAAGAGTCAACCACACTGCTGTGGGTCTGGAGTCACATGTAGGCCAGACCAGGTAAGGACGGCAGATTCATTAGCCTTTTAATTTCAGATTTTTATTGAATTCAAATTTCACCATCTGAACCATTCGAACCCAGGTCCCCAGAGCATTACCCTGGGTCTCTGGATTACTAGTCCAGCAACAATACCACCACAGCATTGCTTCTGCCTAGTTTCTGTCTTCTCCTTTAAGATGGTCCTTAAAACCTACCTCACTTTTGATCACCAGTCCTAATATTTCCAGACATAAAAGCAAAATACTGCGGATTCTGGAAATAATAAAAACAGAAAATGCTGGACATATTCAGCAGGTTAGGCAGCTTCTGTGAAGAGAGAAACAGAGTTAAAGTTCCAAGTTTCTGATGAAATGTCACAGACCTGAAATATTGGGCAGAATTTTACGAGTCGGCGAGCGGGGGCAGGGCCCGCTAGCCAACGCGTAAAATGACGCGCAGTGATGTCGGGGGAACTTCCGATGTCACCACGCCCCATTTAAATTTTCAGGAAGGCGGGAGCACAGCAAAATCAGCTGTGTGCCCGCCGACCTGTCAATGGCCAATTGAGGCCATTGACAGGGTCAATTAAGTAACTAAAGGACCTGCCCGTCCAACCTTAAGGTTAGCGGGCAGGCCAGGAGCCCCGGCATGAACTAAAAAAAACATGAAACCTCATCCACGGGTGGGATGAAGTTTCATGTACGCTTTAAAAAATTTAAATAAAGATTTTGTGAAAATTATGGACATGTCCCAACTCATGTGACATTGTCACATGAGGGGACATGTAAGGGAAATTTTATTTTTCTATTTTTGTCTTTTTTACATTTATAGCCAATCTCCGTGAGGCAGCACTTAGCCTGAGGGAGATGAGTGTGCTTTTTTGTGCGCACGCGTGAAAGAGCGCACTCTCAATTTTGGGAATCCCCTCCCCCTCCACTTGCACAGGGAGCATATAGCGCTTACGTGCAGACGTCACACTGGGCGGGCCTTAATTGGCCCGCCCATGTAAAATGGCGGTGCGCCTCAGATCGGAGGCGCTGATCAGAAGCGTGCCCGTATGCGCCCGCCCTTCAACTTCCCCCACGACAGGGGGGAAAATTCAGCCAATTAACTGTTTTTCTCTCCACAGATGCTGCCAGGTTGGCTGAGCAACCTGGCACTTTGTTCCTGATATCTGCTGATGTGGCTCAGTGTCAAATTTTGTTCAGTAACGCTCCAGTGAAGCATCTTAGGATGTTTTATTGCTTTCAATACATAGTTATATGACTGTATAAAATGCAAGTTTCTTTGTTGAACATAATTTTTTCATTAATTGTTCATTCCTAGCCCTTTCTTTCTGTGGCAAGTTCAATTATTGCACAAATGCAGCAACTTCACGGCCCATATGGGGAGGTCGAGAGTGTGCTGCCATCACAAGGTTAATGGCACAAATCATCCAGCACCTTCGGCAGATTTGTAATTCACAGGGAACCTCTTCTTTGCCACAAGTTGCTGGATAATTTGTGTATCTTGGCAGCAAACTCTGGGTCATTATTATTAACAAAAACGAAAGGGCACGAGATTGGATATGTAACCTTGTGACCTAAACCATTAATTGGGTGGGGTGTAGGAGACGGAGAGCAGTAGCAAGGGGAAATTGGATATAACCTTGTGACCTGGGCAGTTAATTGGTTGGGACGTAGGGACACGGGGGAATGTTTTCTGATTGGTGAGATGTAATGTACCCCAAGAAGCTGTACTGTGGCCTCAGCTTTTTGCTTGGGCGATAGAATAGTTATGTATTCAAGTTTGCGGGTGATGCTAAGTTAGGAGGCACAGTAAGCTGTGTAGATAGAAGCAGGAAGTTTCATGGGATGTGGGCATCGCTGGCAAGGCCAACATTTGTTGCCCATTCCTAACTGCTCTTGAACTGAGTGATTTGTTAGGTCATTTCAGAGGGCAGTTAAGAGTCAACCATATTGCTGTGCATCTGGAGTCACATGTAGGGCAGACCAGGTAAGGACAGCAGATTTCCTTCCCTAAAGGGCATTAGTAAACCAGATGGATTTTTACAATAATTTATGATGGTTTCATGGTCACCAGTACTGAGACTAGCTTTCAATTCCAGGTTTTATTAATTGAATTTAAATTCCACCATTGTAATGGGATAGGATTTGAACCCATATCCCCAGAGAATTAGACTAGGCCTCTGGGTTCTAGTCCAGTGACACTGTCACCAAGTCACCATCTCCCCCAGTGAATGGTGGAACTTTGTGGGCAAAACTATGGCAGATGCGTTTCAATGCGGGGAAATGTGAGGTTATCTATATTGAATCTGAGAAAGAGGAATTGGAATAACTACCTAACGGTGAGACACTAGAACCAATGGAGGAACAAAGAGGCTTAGATGACCATTTATAGAAATCACTAAAAGCTAGTGATATTGCAGATACAAAAAGGCATAAAAAACATTGAGTTACACCTTGAAGGAGATTGATACATCATTTGTTGCTTGTGAAATCCTGGTGTATGTAAAATGGCTGCCATGTTTGCCTATACAATAACTGTGATGACTCTTCAAAATACTTCACTGTGAAGCACTTTGATGCATTTCTGAGACATGTGGTAAAATGCTACACAGCCATGATTCAATATGTAGTACTCACACATCTGAGTCAGATGGTTGTGGATTTGAGTCCCACATTCCAGAGAATTGAGCACAAAAATCAAAGCTGTCACTCCGGTGCAGTACTGAGGATGTGCTGCACTGTCAGAGGTACTCTCTTTTGAGTTGAGATGTTATACTGGGACCCCATCTGCCCTCTCAGGTGGATGTAAAAGATCCCATGGGAAGAGTAGGGGAGTCATCCTCAGTGTCCTGGCCAATAATTATTCTTTGATCAATGTCAAAATGGATTATCTAGTCATTGTCACATTGCTGCTTGTGGTAGCATGCTGTATGCAAATTGTCTACCACATTACCTACATTACAATGACTACTCTTCAAAAGTATTTTGTTGGCTGCAAAGCACTTTGGTCATAAAAGGTGATATATAAATGCAAGTTTTGTTCTAAATACAACGTTATTTTTTGCTTTGATCATCAAAGTATTGAGTGATACTACAGGTAACAGAATTCCACCTGAAACTGGGGGGAACAAGTGTAGATGATTGAATAAGGATAACAGGAGTATCTGAATAGTATTAAATGTTTGACTGTTACATTAAACTATTAAACACCACAAGCTAAATGTTTCCCAGATCAACTGCAAAGCTATAATTTGCACTGCAGCTCATGTCCCAGAGTTGACACTTAACATTTTCACTTTGCTGTAGAGCCATGGACCTGTAGACCTATATTGTGCACTCTTGATTGAAACGTAATTTTCTGGATTTCTAAAGAAGAGCAGGGCAAGAGATTGACAGAACATCAAAGTCTTTATCGTTTTGACTGACCTCTGCCCTTCAGTAATATAAGTTCATTCCATTTTTCTCCTGTTTGGGTCACTGAAATTATATCTTAGACAGATTGATTTATCAAAAATAATACATCTGTGTTACAAGTCCAAATGACAATTGGTAATGATATTGCACGAACAATTAACACATTTGCATCAAATTCCGCGCTCTGTTATTTAACTTACTTAAAATAAGCATACTCATGACAATAACAGAGAGAGGAATTTGATGCAAGCATGTTAAGCATTCACACATCAGAGATATTGAGATAGAAATGCATGGTTATATGACTGCTATCTATGGAAGTCTGTTATACACCTCACACACTATTCGGTTCCACTGATGATACAACATGAATTCTTTCCCCATTGACCTCTACACGAAATGTAGTCTCTATCTGCCACACCTTCCAGCAAGAATGGTTTCTTGGGGAGCAGTATCACGCGTAGGCCATTTTCCTTGGGCTGAATTTTTCCAGGTGGGTCCCAAAATCCGGGTAGGGAGCCTGCAAATGTCCATGGCAGGACATTGGGCATGAGATTCCCAGAGGTGACCAATTAAGATGTCGCCTTCAGGAGCCCTGCTATATCCCAGAAAGACTGCTGGTGAAGGATAGTATTGGAGCCGATCTTTATACTTTTAACTTTTATTTACACAGTGAAATATTAGAAGCATACACCTTCTAATTCAACAATACCCCAGTTTTAGTGGGTGTGTCTTTGGCCTGAATTTTACCTGCCCCCAGGAAATGGACTGGGAGGTTGGGGAGCGTGGTGGTGGTGGTGGTGGTGGTGGTGGTGGGGGGGGGGGGGGCGGCGTGGGTGTGTGCGGGTTGGAGGGGTGGCAGGGTGCTGCACTGGATTGGCTCCACAACACAGTGCTGCTATTGAACCATTTTACAGAAAGGCTGCCCCCTTGAAGGAGGCGGGCAGCCAATTTCCATAATCAAAAGCCCAATTAGAAGCCAACTTATTTTTTCATAACTCAATGGCAGCCCAGGGGTTAAGTTACATGGCCCAAAGAAGGAGCCTTGGGCAGGTAAGGCAACACCTGTGGTCTCAATGACTTCTTCCAGAGGAGATTGCATTCCAAGCCTTGGCGCGGTGAATTGTTTCCATTTTTTTTCTTACTTACCTCACGAAGGCTCCAGGTCGCTTGCATTCCTTAGCATGGCCACCTGACATGGTGGCACTGATGAGGCTTCAGCCATCTGTTTGGGCTGACAGCATGGAGGCCCCATCCACCATATTTAATTGGACATCAGGCCCACAGGCAACATGTGACATCAGGCCACATGTGATCGAATTACTGAGCAGGTCCCATTGCTGGTGCAAGTTTGGGACTCACTTTCCACCCGACATCAGAGTCCCCAATCACCTGGTAAAATTCATGCCCTTTATATCTGCTCAAGTGTAACCCCAATTAATGCTCTTCAGCAGCATACAATTAAATACCACAGATATTCAACTAACTGATTCCTTTCTTTCTCTAAAGAAAAATTAGTTAGCATGCACAACCAAAGTTTCAAAACCACAAAAAAATGTCATAATCTGTACAAAGCGTTACATTGCGAGACAACCCTCCTCTAAGATCCCTAACAATTTCTGCATAATGCCTTTCTTTTTGTAAAAGAATCAAACAGTTGATGTCGTGCATCCACCTATTTAATTTTAGAGATTTGCTACCTTCGCTCCAGCATTTGTTTCAAGCTAACAAGTTCAATCCATAACCTTTTCTCATTCGCAGCTTTTGTAGAATATATGCCATCCCACAAAGAATGATTGTCTGCATAACATCCCCCACAAGTCGCCTCAATGGCAGGGCTGCCCTTGAACCCACTCTGCCCCCAACTCTCATCAAGCTTAAAGTGCAACAGGCTATCCTGTTGCTGTGTACTCACCTCCAAGTTCCCCTCAAACTGCAGCCCGCCAAGTGCACACCTTTTATGTGCTGTTGTGAAACACGTCGGCATGCTTTCCCGCCAAAGTGGATGGACAATCCAGAGGGTGGGGGGATCGATTCCAGCACACTGGCCTAATAATGATATTATGAATGATGATGTATTACAATGAGCTTCCGGACATCTGATGGTGGGAAACACGGCCCGCCATTGGTGGGCTGAGCGGACAATTGCAAACTGGTTTCATGCCGTTGTGAAACTGATCACACGATATTGTCCTCTCACACCACTGAACACACATGACAACGGTGGTCACAGAGAATCCTGGCCAACATTTCGAGCCCCTATGACTCAAAAAAAGAAGTAGAAATGTGATGGATTTTATACTGTTTAAGAGGGGGTGGAGCAGGTACAAAAAGATAGAAGGTTGGGGACAGGTGACAGCTAAAGAGAGATTGATAATTATGTCATGGACACAAGACAAAGGGAGTGTTAATGGTAGCGTTAAAAACTAAAGGAAGTGGTGATAGTGGCATAAAGGTAAGATAGCATAAGAACACAAGAACATAAAAAATAGGAACAGGAGTAGGCCATTCGGCCCCTCAAGCCAAATGCTAATCTTCTTGTGTTTCGATTTCCACATACTTATCTAACCCTGATAACCTTTGATTCCCTTGCCTAACAACAATCTATCTGCTTCTGCCTTAAAAATATTCCATGACACTGCCTCCACCACCCTCTAAGGCAGAGTTCCAAAGTCGCTCAATCCTCTGATGGAGAGAAAATTTCTCCTCACCTCTGTCCTAAAAGGGCGACCTCTAATTTTAAAACAGTGCCCCCCTAATTCTGGACTCACCCACAAGAGGAAACATCCATTCGGCATCCATCTTGTCAAGGTCGTTCAGGATCTTGTATACTTCAATCAAATCGCCTCTCACTCTTCTGAACCCCAGTGGAAACAAGCCCAGTCTGTCCAACCTTTCCTCATAAGACAACCCACTCATTCCAGGTATCAATCTAATAAACCTCCTTTAAACCACCTCCAATGTATTTACATCCTTCCTTAAATAAGGAGACCAAAACTGCACAACAGTATTCAAGGTGCAGTCTTACCAATGCCCTGTATAACTGAAGCATAACATCCTTACTTTTATGTTCACTCCCTCTCATAATAAAGAATGGCATTCCATTAGCCTTCTTAATTACTTGCTGTACCTGCATACTAACTTTATGTGACTCGTACCAAAACACCTAGATCCCCCTGCACCTCAGAATTATGCAGCCATTCTCCATTTAAGTAATACTCTGCTTTTTTTGTTCTTCCTACCAAAGTGAACAACTTCACATTTTCCCACATTAAACTCCATTTGTCAGATCTTTGCCCACTCATTCAACCTATCTGTATCCATCTGCAACCTCCTCATGTCCTCTTCACAACATACTTTTCTACCTATCTTTGTGTCATCTGCAAATTTAGCTACTATATCGTCACTTCCCTCATCTAAGTCATTGATATAAATCATAAAAAGTTGAGGCCCCAGCACAGCCCCCTTGTAGGACTCCACTCGACACATCCTGCCAATCCAAATAAGACCATTTATGCATACTCTCTGCTTTCTGATAGCCAGCCAATTTTCTATCCACGATATTTATTATCCCCTACACCATGCACTCTTATTTTCCATAATAATCTTTGATGTGGCACCTTATGAAATGCCTTCTGGACATCCAAGTACAGTAGCTCTACAGGCTCCCCTTTATCCACTGTGCATGTTACTCCTTCAAAAAACTGCCATAAATTGGTTAAACATGATTTTCCTTTCACAAAACCATGCTGATTCTTTCCGATTGCCTTGAGCTCTTCTAAACGCCCAGATATAACCTCCTTAATGATCAATTCTAATAACTTCCCCATTACAGACATCAAGCTAACTGGCCTACAGCTTCCTGATTTCTGCCTCCCTTCTTGAATGGAGGGGTTACATTACTACTTTCCAGTCTGATGGAACCTGTCCAGAATCTAGCACATTTTGGAAAATTAACACCTGTGCATCGACAACCTCATTAGTCACCTCTTTTAAAACCCTAGGGTGTAGTCTATCACGACCAGAGACTTGCCAGCCTGCAGTTCCATCAATTTTCTCAGTACTATTTCCCCAGTGATTTCAAGTTCCTTTCTCCCTTTCACCTCCTGATTTGTAGCAATTACTGGAATGTTTTTTGTATCCTCCATTGTGAACACAGGAGCAAAATATTTGTTCATCTCTTCCACCATTTCCTTATTATCTACTATTAACTCCCCACTGACACTCACTTTACTTACTCTTTTCCTTTTTAAGTACCTGTAGAAACTCTTGCTATCCATTTTTACTTTCTAGCTAGCTTCCTCTCATATTCTAATTTCTTCCTCCTGATTAATCTTTTAGTCATCCTCTGCCTTTCTTTACATTTTGTCCAATCATTGGCCCTGCCATGTATCTTTGCGGAGTTGTATGTTTTTTCCTTAAATTTGATGCTTTCCTTAACTTCTTTAGTAAACTATGGATGTTGGGTCGTCTGCTTAGAATTTTCTTTACAGTAGGAATATACTTATTGGTGTTAATAGCAGATGCTGTTAATTTCAGAACAAGTGCGTTATGCAAGCACACTTAGAAACAAGTGACAGGTAGCCCTGCGGGGGGAGGGGTGTTTGGGGGAAAAGGATAAAAAAAATGAATTAATAAAATTTGATAAATAAATAAATTTTAACACTTGGTAAAAAAGGAGGATGAAGATAGAGGAGAGTTCATGGTCTGAAGTTGTTGAACTCAATGTTCAGTCCAGGAGACCGTAAAATGCCTAATCGGAACATGAGGCACTACTCCTCCAGCTTGCAACATTGCAGCAGGCCAAGGATGGATATGTGGGCATGACAGCACCAACTAACAATTGATGGATAGTGCCAAAATTGGGAGAGCTGTCTCACAGACTAGTCAAACAACAGCCTTAAGTAATCACAACCATGGAATCATACCTTACAGACAACGTCCCAGAAAACGCCATCACCATCCCTGGGTATGTCCTGTCCCACCAGCAGGAGAAACCCAGCAGACATGGCAGCACAGTGGTATATAGCCAGGAGGGACTTGGCCTGGGAGTCATCAATATCAACTCTGGATCCCTTAAGTCTGATGGCATTTGGTCAAATATGGGCTTGGAAACCTCCTGCTGAATACCATGTACCGCCCCCTTCAGCTGATGAATCAGTACTCCTCCATGTTGAAAACCACTTGGAGAAAGCACTGAGGGTGGCAAGGGCTCAGAATGTACTCTGGTTGGGGCACTTCAATGTCCATCATCAAGAATGGCTCAGTAGCATCACTCCTGACCAAGCTGGCCAAGTCCTGAAGGACATAGCTGCTAGACTGGGTCTGCAGCAGGTGGTGAGGGAACCAACAAGAGGGAAAAACACACTTGACCTCATCATCACCAACCTGCCTGCCGCAGATGCATCTGTCCATGACAGTATCGATAAGAGTGACCACCGCCCAATCCCTGTGGAGACAAAGTCCCATCTTCACATTGAGGATACCCTCCATCGTGTTGTATGGCATGACCAACATGCTAAGTGGGGTAGATTTTGAACAAATCTAGCAACTCAAGACTGGACAACCATGAGGCCAACTGTGGGCAATCAGCAGCAGCAAAATTGTACTCAAACAAATTCTACAGTCCATTATAAAAGATTTAATAGCTCAGCACTTGAAAAACAGTGGCAGAATTGGACAGAGTCAGGATGGATTTACAAAAGGGAAATCATGCTTGACAAATCGACTGGAATTTTTCGAGGATGTAACTAGTAGAGTTGATGAGGGGGAGCCAGTGGATGTGGTTTATTTGGACTTTCAGAAGGCTTTCAACAAAATCCCACATAAGAGATTAGCGTGTAAAATTAAAGCACATGGGATTGGGGGTAGTGTATTGAGGTGGATAGAAAACTGGTTGGCAGACAGGAAACAAATAGCAGGCAGTGACTAGTGGAGTACCACAGGGATCGGTGCTGGGACCCCAGCTATTCACAATATATATTAATGATTTAGATGAGGGAACTAAATGTAATATCTCCAAATTTTCAGATGACACAAAGCTGGGTGGGAGGGTGAGCTGTGAGGAGGATGCAGAGATGCTTCAGTGTAATTTGGACACGCTGAGTGAGTGGGCAAATGCAGTATACATGACAGATGCAGTATAACGTGGATAAATGTGAGATTATCCACTTTAGTAACAAAAACAGGAAGGCAGATTATTATCTGAATGGCTATAAATTGAGAGAGGGGAATGTGCAACGAGTCCTGGGTGTCCTCGTAAACCAGTCGCTGAAGGTAAACATGCAGGTGCAGCAGGTGGTAAAGAAGGCAAGTGATATATTGACCTTCATAGCGAGAGGATTCGAGTACAGGAGCACGGATGACTTGCTTCAGTTATACAGGGCCTTGGTGAGACCACACCTGGAATATTATGTGCAGTTTTGGTCTCCTTATCTGAAGAAGGATGTTCTTTCTATAGAGGGAGTGCAGTGAAGGTTTACATAACTGATTCCTGGGATGGCAGGACTGACATATGAGGAGAGATTGAGTCGGTTACGATTATATTCGCTGGAATTCAGAAGAATGAG
The DNA here is from genome assembly GCF_017639515.1 of Carcharodon carcharias. Classification (NCBI taxonomy): domain Eukaryota; kingdom Metazoa; phylum Chordata; class Chondrichthyes; order Lamniformes; family Lamnidae; genus Carcharodon; species Carcharodon carcharias. Next base: position 27,839,820 of record NC_054476.1, read on the forward strand.
GGGGGATCTCATAGAAACCTATAAAATTCTAACAGAACTAGACAGGGTAGATGCAGGAAGGATGTTCCCAATGGTGGGAGAGTCCAGAACCAGGGGTCACAATCTGAGGATATAGGGGGGACCATTTAGGACTGAGATGAGGAGAAATTTCTTCACCCAGAGAGTGGTGAGCCTGTGGAATTCACTATCACAGAAAGTAGTTGAGGCCAAAACATTGCATGTTTTCAAGAAGGAGTTAGATATAGACCTTGGGGCGAAAGGGATCAAAGGATACGGGGAGAAAGCGGGAGCTGGCTATTGAGTTGGATGATCAGCCATGATCATAATGAATGGCAGAGCAGGCTCGAAGGGCGGAATGGCCTACTCCTGCTCCTATTTTCTATGTTTCTATGTAGGAGGGCAGCTCATCACCACCTTCTCAAGGGCAATTAGGGAGGAGCAATAAATGCTGGCCTACCTGTCGACATTCATATCTCATTAATGAATTTTTAAAAAACTTCACTCTGAAAAGTGTAGCCATGCAGAAATTCAGCTGTTATATCTATTGATCTACATTTCCATGAATATGTGGCCATGAGAGCTAAAAAAAGTTTACAAGTTTACTTTACAGCTAGGGAAAGTCCACTCTAACTAGCTTTCCTTGCACATCCCACAAATACTGCATCACTACATTATTTGGACCCCCCTGAAATATATGTCACCTGAGTACCCACTGTGGGCAATTAACTTGCTGATGTGATAGCTCTGGCCTGTGCCTCATGATCATTCATATTATCACCATCCAACCTATGATCTGTCATATTCTTTTCCACAGGATCTTGATCACAAAACATATGAGCATTTGAGATACAAGGTGCTCAGAGTCTGAGATTTTGTAATTCATTCTGATTAATTTGAGGAATGGACATAGGTAGTTTGAATGCCATGTTTGATAAATACTGCCATACCATTACAACCTACTACCTTACCAGTACCTACAACTGTCTCTTTGATACTACACCAAACCTCCTGAACTGAATTCTGTCTGAGATGTTCTTGTAGGATAACTCAGAGCTTCCGAGTTTTCACTGAGATCTCAGCCTTGAAAAAAGCCTATCTCCCTTCATGTAAAATATTCAAATGTGCAGAAAAAATGGAACTAATTGTATTACCTTCTAGAGCAGGAGGACTATCTCATAGCACAGAGAGCAGCCTGGGATTTCGCCCATAGACCAATTGATAGGGACTATACCCTACAAACATTTGAAGCGAATTCTTTTCCTAAACCGCCCATGCCAGGGGCAGTTGTCAACTTGCAGTCTGGTTAATCAGTTAAGATTTTACCCAGCATTTCATCAATCACCACATGATTACTTTCACAGAGTCCAGGCCTAAAAGATCCTTCAGCTGCTGCATTCATGACCACAATTCTCATGTTTCCACACTTATCTCTGAACTTGCCACTGGCAAATTCCCCTCCTTTATCGGTCAGAAACTTAGTTGGTGCTCCAAGTCTGGTCCCTATCCATTTCTCCATGATTTTGTCTATAATCAAACTTCTGACCGTACCAAGCATTATAGTGGAAAGATTAATGCTAGTTGCCAGGTCTATAAAATGTAGAATGAAAATATTTCTGTCTTTGTCCAGTACCTTTGGATCCATGGCATCCACCTCGTTAAAGTCACGTGTCATTAGAAGGCTCACAATACAACCTGGTGGGAATTTTTTATAGATTTCACACTTGTCACTAATCTCTTCATTTAGCCTTTTATTCTTCATCAACAACACCCACATCCTTTAGCAGGGTTTTTAACCTTGGGCAAGTAGGGTGAGCAAATTGCACATGTAACTTTAAGACTATTCGCTTTTTTTTCTCTCTGATTCTTATCATTTGATGCCATTAATGCTTTTCTATCATTCTGATGATAGTTTTGTTAAGGGGATACAATAATGTCTTGATTGGGTAAAATGCAAATCCATTGACTTGCCAAAAATAATTGCCTTACATGCTCCATGACAAGTTTCATTTGTGCCTTTTTCATAGAAGGCATACTCACCAAGCAGATGTATCTTACCAGAGATTATATCAGTGCTGATAAAGTGTTTTACTCCAGCTATTTTACATTGAATTACAACTCTCTTTAATGATCTCGACGTGTTACCATCACCAAACAAAGCAAGTAATGCTTTTATACTCTTTAACGTTGCATCAACCCTCAATCTAGATAACATTCTAACCAACATGTTCCATATGGTGTTGAAGTGCAAGCACTAAATAGCACAGCACCGTTGAGCAAGCCGACAACTAACACATCCATCATAGGACACAAACTCCTTGTGATCAAACTCCTCATGTTCAGGTTCATCATCATCATCTTCATCTTCTGCCTCAGAATTCTCTGTGTGATATGTCATTTCGAGGGCTTTGGCTTCCGCTCGCATAATTAGACTTTGAGTCACACCTGAAGCATCTATTAACAGTTCCTTTGGCATCCCTGACATTCATTTACCTATTATTATGGTTCCAATCCTCTCTTCTGCTGTAATAGCCGTATTTGCTAATGGTGCTTTCATCCTAATTCCTCCTATTGGTAATACTCCCATTGCACTGACACCTGATGCCTGTATCTGGACCGTTTCTAAATCTGGCAATCATTGAGTCCTCTATTCCATGTGTCACTGTGGAATGCCTCATATATTTCACCAAAGATGCAGGAAATGACTGTTCCTCATGATTTTTTTCAAGGCAGCAGACATGTAATCCAGCAGTAAGTCTCTGAGGACTGAACTCTAGTTTGTACCAGCAGCCTGTCCATGTATGACACCTTAGTACAGCCAGCAATTTAAGTGCTAGCACTGAACCAGGGATCTCTAAATTGAATTTCTTCAATCTGCTATACAATCTGTATATCCCTTGATATATTCCTCCATGGGGTAACCATCAGTTTTCCAAAATCTATCAAAGTTTAACCATGCCTCATAGGCATTTAATGGATCATCTTTCTCATAAATTTCATTCAAGAATTCTAATAGAAAAGCCAAATATTTATCAGCTTCCAACTGATGGGTATCCAGCTCACAAAATACTTTACTTCTGATTTAAGTTTTTAGGAAGTGACAGTGGCAACGTCATATTTGTTTCCTCTTTGGTACGGAGATAATCTTTGTCCACATATCCACTTCATTCTTCCACTAGTCATATGGTTCAAACTTTGAGAACATCAGAGGGCAATCCCACCTAGACAATTAACATTTATTTTCTGTCATTTCTCACAATGGTCACTAGATTTATGGTCTATCTGATTTTTTTTCTTAGTTTCCAATCTTCATGTAAAAAAAAACAAATGAGTTATTCATTCACCATACAACGGTGGGCTAATAATATGTTGTGCTGTTGTTACATGCTGCAACTTCCTTAAATTATACAACCAGCTTTTCCTCCAATAACAGAAATACTCTGGGAAATCTGCTCATCTAGAAACAGGAGTCTTAAGAATAATGTATATTTGTAGTGAGTCTGACTAACATAAATGTTGCACCTCCATGTGATGGTCAGACAAAAAAATTACTTGGTCAAATATTTAGTACATTAAAACAACCAAAGTCCACTTAGATTCAGGAAAGGTTTGCCTAGCTAGGCATCTCTTTACCCCCTCTGGAAAACAGACAAACAAGAGGAGACCTGGTAGAAACTATCAAAATTATGAGGGGGTTTGATAGGGAAGATGTGAAAAAGCTGTTTCCACTTTGGTGTCCAGAACAAGGAACAAGGTGGCAGGACTGAGATAAACCTATCCACCGAACCCTTCAAGCACCACCTGCCCCACATGTGGCAGAGTCTGCAGATTGTTGGGCCTATCAGCCACCTGAGAACCCATCAAACCGGAGCGGAAGTGAGTCACCCTCGATCCCGAGGGACTTCCTAAGAAGGAGAAAGCATTTGGAAAGAATTTATTGAGAAGGTGGTGAGAATATAGAACTTGCTGTCCCTCACCGTGGAAGGTAACAGGGCAAAAAATTTATTTTGCATAACTGTGTGCAGAACTGAGAAGAAGAGTGAAGGTTTTGAGGAGGGATAAGAGAAAGGCAATTAAAATGCTTGCATTGAAAATCTGTAGGGGGTATAACACAAAATTCTTAGTGATTTGAATCCATTGGGTCTTTTAAAGTGGTGGACAAGTTGTATTGCAGATATATCCGTGCAGATCTAATCTGGAAATGCTTTGTAATACTGAGCATTCAGGCAATAATTGTTCACAGAACATAATTTATTTTGTGCAAAAGCCAAGGTGCCTTGGCTCAAACTGAAAGAATTTTTCTTTCTGCATTTCCTTTCTAAAAAAAAAAGGGAGATAAATCTAAGAATCCCTTTTGAGGAAACCAACCTAGTTCCCTGAGAGCAAGAGTTCATGGTAACAATTTTTGTTGCAAATTGGAATGAAAAACAAAAGCATGATGATCAGACTTGGGTTTTCTTTTTGTTATGGTGAGGATTTTAAGAAAATCTGTTGACAGAATTATTTCTTGAAGCAGCTACATTAATATTTCATCCAGCTGCAATGGGAAAAGAAATTATCGTAATTCAGCTTTCAAGATGCAAACTGAAAAATCGTTTGCTTGGCTGTCTTTTGGTAGATGTCTGAGAAACCTTTTTCAAATTTGTTCACTGGGGACATACATTTATCCTGACCATCGAATACTGCTCTCCTTTGAGAGCAACAATGACTCACCATGAGCAAAGTTGGAGGCAATCTATTAATATATTAATATAATAAAAGCAATACATCTGGTGCATATTTCCAGTGATATCATTTAATATCAAATATAAAATTCCCTCAAAGTGGTATTGAAATTTGCATTGTTAAGAACAGTTGCATTGCTCACAGTAAGTTGGACTCTCAAAACCCTGGTTTATTGAAACTGTTTATATTATAATTCAGCAAACGTTATAAAATGTGTCAACATAAAAAGGTGTTGTAAGATGTGTGTAGTGCGGTAGGTCTCATGAAGAGGTTCCAAGTCTTGCATAGTTTAACAGTAAGTCTATCTTAACTACTTGTAACTATGTACATATATACAGTATAAGGTCTAAGCCAGGAGCTGGCGCCATGTTTGCCTCTACACACATCTCTGCCCAGTACAAGACTGCCCCTTAGAGTCGGGTCATGTGTTCCTTTACATCACAATATGGGCGGCACTATACCCAGTCCCACATTAACCCTTTCTATGCCAGACCCTTAAACTATAGAAGGGATGTCAGTTTCAATGCCAGATCACAAGCTGCATTTTCTGTTTAACAAATGAGAATTTATGGATTTATATTTAATGTGCCAGATGCATATTTGAAAAAAAAACATGTTCTGCACAAAGTCACTTTTTCTGTCTTTGTACAAAAATTTACATTAAAATATTCTTGTACTCTTATCCAAACTATGTACAAAGCTCCAAATCTGCTTTGTACACGTGCACTTTCTTCCTATTATGCATTATGCAAATTTCTGTTTAGTGGAAAATAATCAAAAAACAAAGGGTGGCATCAGACAGCTGGCACAGAGACGGTGGGATGCATGGCCTCCTTCGGTGCTGTGACAATTCTGTGATTTGGAATGTTCAAATACCAGCAAAACAAAATAACCTGAGGCACGATAATTGCAGCTCCTTGACTGATCTGGGTATTGGTGATTTCATCTCTAGGCAACCATTCTCTGCTACATGTTAATAGCCTGGAAAGCCAGTTTATGAAGGATACTAAGCTGTTATGGATGGGGAGAGATGTGGGATAACTTCCCCCTTTTCTTGCCTCTAGGATGACCACAACAGGATGTATTTTTGAGAAGGGGTGTTTTAACCCCTTGAGTGCTGTGACTTTAAAGAACAGACATGAAACAGGCTTTCTTGTAAGTTTAAATCAAAAGAAAGGATAAATGTTTATTTCTCACAACATCCAAAATATAATCAAAGCAGCACTCACTCCTCACACATACTAGATACATACATAAGAAAAAATGATTTCTAAATAAGTGGCATGTGCTTAGGTTACCAGAAGCATAAAACAGAAACAGGTCACTTCTTAACACAGTCTTTAAGATGGTGGTTAAAACATTGCAGGCCTGAAAGATTCTCCGTTGATTCACTTAAGACAAAGAAGATTGGAAGTCTCTGGCTCTTCAGTTAAAGTTGTGATCAAGCCTCTTTAGTGAAGAAATATAATCTTGCAGGGAAGATGAATAAGCACCTCTTCTCTGCCTAAGGTGACTTTTGAGGCAGGGTCCACCCTTGTGCTGGGTGAGAGAGTCTATTTTCCCAGACTGACCCACTGCTCTGTCCTTGTGGATTCACAAGGTATTGTCTCTCTCTCCAGCCAGTTTCAATCATGTGGTGACAGTATCAATTAGCTGAACAAAACACAGTGAAAATGTGCCTGTACCACAACCACACCAATGTATTATTAGGCATAATGATGTCTGGTCCCGTTCCTGACATTATCACGCCAGAACGCAATAATATGCTAGGTGGGTGACCCTAGGAATTGGGAGCCCACCCACCATTTTCAAATTGGTGTTAATTGGAATATTTAAGCTTATTAAGAGTACAAATGACTGCCATAATATGTGCTGGTTGCAATAGCACAGTTAGAGAGTGGGAAGCATGCCAGGTAGGGAATTTGTTTTTTGCATTGATTGACTGTAAAGGTGGGATTAAAAGCAGCAGCCGAGTTATTTGTTTGACTTAAGCAGTTTAGGCTGCTGTGGGTGGTATTATCAGACGTTATTATAAAATGTGGTTTTAGTCTATTCCTTTTCTGCTCTAAGGCTTAAATGAGCCCACAGAGCTGTGCACTTAGTGCCTTATCTGCACCTCTGCCATTTGCTTTGAACAACCTGGGTGATACATCTTCCAGTGAGGGAGAGAGGAGGAAGCCATTGAGAAGGAGAGGGACAAAGCCAGGTGGTCAGGGGCAGGGTGCACTGGGGGCGCATGAGAGTGTCAGACCTGCGCCAGAGCAAGGGGCTGCTGAAGGCAGGCGCTGCAACCACAGAGGCTCAGAACAAGGCCTTATGCTCCCAATCAAGTACACAGGGGAAGAATGCATTACCTTCAAATGTGTGAGACACAGTGCTGGAGGAAGCTCAGGAGAGCCACAGTGACCTCTCTGTGTGAGGTGCTGGCAGGGGAGATAGCTTCCAACAGTTTGCAGGGTTACCCAATGCCAGTAGCGATCAAGGTCACAGTAGCACTGAATTTATTTGCAGCTGGGTTCTTTCAGGCTGCCTGTGGAGATCTCAGTGGCATTACGCACTCTGCTGCCCACCACTGCATTAAGGTTTTTACCGATGCAATGTCCTGAAGGGCAGGAGAGTACATGGACCACTGCAGTCATCTCGAACAAGCCAGAGGCTCTGCAGCGATGGCAGGTTTCCCCAGGGTTCAGTGAGTGATAGACTGCACACACGTCACCATACAGTCTCCAACAAGCCAACCCTGTACATTTATAAACAGGAAGGGCTAACACTCTTTAAATGTTCAGTTAGTATGTGACCAGCATTGAAGAATTATACAGGTCTGCGCTAGGTACCCGGGCAGCATCCACTACTCCCACATTCTCAGGACCTCTCAGGTGCCAGGCATGTTTTATGGACCTGATGCCCTGGATGGTTGACTTCTGGGTGACAATGGCTAGCCTTTGAAGAAATGGCTCATGACACTAGTGAGGGCACCTAGAACAGATGCAGAGAGAAGATACAATGACTGCCACTGCACCACCAGGGCCATCATTGAGCAGACAATTAGGCTGCTAAGGATGAGGTTCCGATGTCTGGATAGATCAGGAGGAGGACTACAGTACACTTCATCCAGAGTGTCACTGATGGTCATTGAGTGCTGCGCTCTGCACAATCTCTCATTTCAGAGAGGGGGTGCTCTGGAGGAAGAGGAGATGCAAGGTAGCAGGCATTCCTCTGATGATGACATTGATGAGGAGATGAGGGAACATCCCGACGGAGAAGTGCAAGAGCCTGCACAGGAGCACATGGATGGCCATGACACACAGGAGGCCTTAATAAGACAAAGGTTCCAGTAGGTCAAGCAATTGTGGCCTCTGAGCTGCGTGTACTGCCTGTGTCTCAATGTCATCCCACCTACAGGGCAAGCTCTTTTAGAAAGTCCTGAAAGCACAATCACTGTCTCGGTCCCTTAAGCATTGTTGCATCTTGACCAACCTGCGCTGTAGAATCTGCCTGAATCATTTCTCCCATCATTTCAAAAATGCATAAAAATCTACTCGAACCTCTGCGTGATGGTTCAGAAATACGTGGTTTATTTCCAAATGACCAATGGCTCCTCTACGTAACCACCATGCACCCATGTGAATCAGTGTTTACTGTAGATTCTTCCTAATTTTCTTACGTGTGCTGCCCACGTGGTGCTCCCCCCTCAATTTCAGCTGCACTGGAGAGAGGCTGTTGATCCGTTTGCCCCCGTGCCCTGGATGACTTTGGTGAGCACCTTCTGTACGACTGAGGCCTTCAGGGTCCTGCCACATTAAAAGGTTCCTGCAGAGTGGCAGGGGGCCCATCTGGCTCCACGGCAATTGACAGTGCCAATGGCGGAGGGAGAGGTTGCCTCCATCAGAAGTGCTCTGAGAGATACTTCCAGATGGCGGCAGCTGCTTGTCAACCATGAGGACAGTTCAGGCCTCCCTGCCTTTCTTGGAGGTCCCAGTGTCCAGGCTCCCAGATTGCTTGTCACCCTGTCTCTGGGCCCCTTAGTGTGCAGGTCAGAGCGCACACCCACGATTGCTTCTGCAATCTGGTGAGTTTACTCCTCCAAGACAGTCGCCAGCCTGTGCATGGAGGAAACTTGGCGCTCCGAAGAGCGGTTTATCTCCGTGCACATGGCCTGGATAGACGCCTCCACAGTCTGTGTCACAGCAAGCAGCCCTTCTGGTATATCCACAAAATCTCCACACAGCTCACACACCTGGACATCCAGTCCAGCATTTGCCACTTTACGGACAACTCCAGAGGCTCATCATCCAACTTGGACTCAGTCTCTGGATCATTCCGACTGCCTGAGGCCTGCTCCACTACATTCGCTGGCAGCTGCATATGCAAATGTGAAGTGACTTCACCAGATTGTGCTTGCCCTCTTTCTGCCACGCTAAACTCTGCTGAGGTGCCAGTATCTGCGCTGGTGCTTGGTGAGGATGTGACACCGCACCTCAAAGACTTTCTTTTCCTCCTCAGAGGCCAGTGTGGGTCCCTCAGGGCTGGCAACACTTTGTTGCCTTCTGTCTGATTTTTTTCTTAGTTTTCAACCTTCATCTTGAGGCAACCATTCCCTGCAATGTGTTAATAATCTGGAAAGCAGTTGGTGAAGGATAGCACTGAAGCTAATCTTCACAAGTTTTACACTATTTCACTAAGTGCTTCTTTATTACATTCTCAACTGAAACCCCAATTAATGCCCTGTATGGTAATCTGAGGTACAATATGCCTTTAAGAGAATGTGAGCAGATTGACCACATGCACGTGATTGTATTACCCAATTTCTGTGTAGCGCAGGCTACAATGTTAATCAGTAGTTTTAGAATGGGTTTTGGTTTGAGAAGCACACATGTGTTAGTGCTCCATTACTTATGTGAATAAACAGCATGAGCTTCATTTTACAATGGTCTCTTCGTCTACATCATCTTGGTTTAAAACTTACTCATCAGTAGTAGGCATGCAACCGTGTTCACTGAACAAAGCAACCCAAAAGAAGGAACATAACAACTGGCGACAAGGCAAAATGCAACGAGTAGATGACACCAAGGAAAGCCATAGGAATTAAACTGAAGTAAATCAGCCGTACCTTGCAGGTAATTGCAAGTACAGCTTTCATCATAGTCATTGAAATTATCTCCATCCAGTATGCCACAGTTTAGCCATATCGTACCATTTGATCAGGCCAGCAGTGACTGGTCACATTACCTTGAACGTCTTGTGTTCTTCTTTAAGGCCAATGACATATCGGGGAAGGAGAAGAGGCGAGCAATCTTCTAATGGATGTGTGGCAGTAAACCATAGGGCCTAATTTGTAGTCTAACGGCATTCAATGCCCCAGATTCCAAGAGCTTTGATGAGTTGATAAATCTTGTGAAAAGCCACTTTCAGCCGAAACCCTCAGTAACAACGCAGCATTTTAAATTTAATTTGAGGTGTCGTGCCCCTGGAGAGACAGTCACTTGCTATGTAGCAGCCTTAAAACAATTGACAGAGTGCTGTGAGTTCGGGACATCGATTAACGACATGTTAAAGACCAATTAGTATCTGGGATTAATGAAGACGCCATTCAAAAAAAGTTGTTGTCAGAAACAAATTTAGGCTTCAGCAAGGTGCTGGTGTTAGTGCTTGCAATGGAGACTCAGTCAGGGATTCAGAAGCAACCAAGGGAGTACAAAATGGCACCATCCTACATGTCAGGAGGGCGCACTGGTTAGAAATGGTGCGGAAGCGCAGGACTCTGCAGAAAGGAGGGAAACAGCCCCAATTAATAGACAAGCAAAAAGCAATAGTTTAACAGAGAAAACTTACAATAATAATGAAATAAATGGATCCATACAGCCTGCTAACTAATGACAATTTAAAAGAATTAAATATTTCTTGTCATCGTAATGGGCACATTATGCGAAATTGTAAAGACAGATTAAGACAAAACTTTAAACAAAAGGGTAGAAATCATGAAATCCTCATAATAGAGGAACCAGAAGAAACAGAGCCAGATATTTACTCACTATACAACTTAAAAATAGGTAAAACAGAGCCAATCCACTTGACAGTGAAAGTCAGTGAGAAACCCAGCCGAATGGCGGTGGACACAGGGGCATCCATGACAGTTATAGGGGAAACATAAGTTCAAACATCTAAATGGAGGAGACCACCCATTAAATTTGGAAAATTCAGATGCTAAATTAAAGACATATACTGGTGAAGACATATGAGTAAGAGGTATATGCAATGTTCCAGCAAGGTGTGGAAATCAGTCTGTTAATGTACCCCTAATAGAGGTAGCAGGGAGGGTCCAAGTCTACTTGGTCGGAACTGACTTAAGGAAATAAAGTTGGAGTGGACCGAGATTTTTCAACTCAGAAGGAAAGATCTGCAAGAATGATTACAGAAATATGCTGCCGTTTTCAGGGAGGAACTCAGAAAGATTCAGGGGCTGTAAATTAAAATCCACGTGGATCCTGGGGCAACCCCTAGATTCTTGAAGGCAAGGCCAGTCCCCTATGCATTGTGGGAAAAAGCTGATGTCGAGTTGGACAGGCTGGAAAGGTTGGGAGTCTTACAACCTGTACAATTTTCTGAATGGGCAGCACCCATAGTTCCAGTACTAAAGCCTGACCAGAGTGTGCGAGTATGTGAGGACTACAAGTTGACCATTAACAAAGTGGCCAGACTAGAAAGGCATCCTATACTGAAAATTGATGAATTGTGCTCCAAGCTGGCAGGGGGAACCGTAGATACAAAACTCAACATGAGCCACACTTACCAGCAAGTCAAGTTAGAAAAGGCCCCGCAGCACTCCGTGACTATCAACACACATAGGGGTTATACCAATATACCTGGTTACCCTTGGAGTCTCATCGGCTTGTGCCATTTTCCAACGGACCATGGAAAATTTTCTTCAAGGACTGCCCCAGGTTGTGATTTATCTCGATGTTGTCCCACTGGCAGGACTAACTGATGAAGAACACCTGGCTAACCTGGAAGAGGTGTTGAAGTGTTTCTCACAAGCAGGGGTACATTTGAAAAGAGAAAAATTTATCTTCCAAGCAAAAGAAGTGGTTTACCTGCGTCATTGGGTCAACTCACAGGGCCTTCAGCCAATAGATGAAAAGGTGAGAACTATTCGTGAGGCACCAGCACCAAAAAACACCATCAAGTCCTTCTTGGGAATAATTAATTATTATGGCTGTTTTCTCCAAAATTTGTCAACAGTACTGGATCCATTATACAGTTTGCTGACTCCATTATAGGAGCAGGATGAGGTTTCCAACAGGAATTAAAAGTAAAATTAAAATTTTGAAGTATCATTTATAACATGTCCCTGCTTATGTGACAGAGTCACATGAGGGGACATGATTTTAAGATTTGTAAATTCTTTATTTTTGAGCTTATAAATCTTCAGCTCCCTGAGGCAGCTCTGTGCCTCAGGCAGCTTTCATTGCGTGCACCTGTGCACGTGGGCAAACTTCCACGCTTGACCTCCTCTGACCGCTCCCGGGTATGCCCATTGCACCCAACCAACAGGGTGAAAATCCTGCACAGTATCTTATAGGGCACTTACCCTTTTAATGTTGTGATAATAGTTAGTGATTGCCAATCAACCTGTCTGGCTCAGAAAGTGAATAAGTCTGTGAGACTCATTTTTTCAGGCAATGAATTATATTAGAAGAATTTAAAAATGTCAAATTTAAAAGCTTTTTATATTTTACTCTTTTCCTTTCTGTCTCTTTGCTTCTTTCTCTCTTAATCCAATCTTTCTTTCTCTTTATTTTTTTCTTTCTGTGCCTGATTTGACATTGAATACTAAAATAAAAGCATAATACTGCAGATGCTGGAAATCTGACTCAAAAACAAAAATAGCTGGAAAAACTCAGCAGGTCTGACAGCATCTGCGGAGAGGAACACAGTTAACTGTTTTTTTTGACATTGAATATGCCCACTCTAATTCACCCTCCTTAATCATACTCCCTGTGCTTGTTTTTTCATTCTTTAATTGTATTCTTTGAGCAGGTAAGCTGATAAGCCCGACATACACCAAGGTTGAAGAAACCCTGTTGCCATTGCCATGCCATTATCAACTGTACTTCCAGCAACTTTGTCGGCAAACAAATGTCAAAATCTAAACACACGCAAACAGGTCTAACTAACGGAACCTTGCCTTGCTCCAGCAAAATTTGGCCTTTTGTCATTTTGCCTCTATTGTATGTCACAAAACTATTATATAAAAAATACACATTGCAACATTACAAGCAGTTACATAAACATGGTCAGATTTCCAAACGTCCACATATGAATTATTATTACCTACATTAGAGTAGCGGCTACACTTCAAAACCACTGCATTGGCTGTGAAGCACTTTAGATTAAGTTCATTAAGATGCTACACGCATGTAAGAGATTTTTAATTGAATAACAACCTGGAAGCTGCAGTTGTAACGAAGGTGAAATTGCCAGCATTTTTTGCCATGACTCTTGTAAAGTTAGCAGCAACTTCTGGAGTTCGCACATATACAGTCAGACATGAAAATCCAAAAGTGGCTGTCAGTGATATTTGGAGATGAAAATCGATTCGAACTTATTGATTTGATGTAAATTTTCACTATTTGCACTTTAGTTTCACTGAAAAACCCTTGTTGGATAAGGTTGTTAACATCAGAATCATAGTTACTTCTGAATAACTCCTCTGGCCCTGAATAACTAATGTTACATTTGTGAAACATTAAATTTCTCCATTTCATGTTAAACGTTCCAAGGGTTTTTAAAATACTATTTTTTTAAAGTTTATTTAAAGTCAGCTTCTACCTTATTCCCATGCACAATCCCAATCTCTATTTTGCTTTCTACAAAATTTTAAAAAGTGAACTCTAAAACCTGCTTGTTAGATGCTTTTTAGCTGGCTGTAACAAATGACTTAATGTAATTGGCTGCTTAACTTGCTTGACACTGTCACTCACTGGATGTCAGAGATCCCCAAAGCTGGTTCTTGAATGAAATTAACATTGGTGAACTTCATGTACAGAGTTCACTAAATCTTTGTGGGCAGCTTTCTTCACCTTTGATGGTGAGGGCTGTCACTTCACCATTAACTGCAAAATCCAGACTAAAATGAAGAACTGATGCATGTTTCTTTATCTCAGGACATCGGAATAGGCCATTCAGCCCCTCAAGCCTCCGACATTCAATTAGATCACGGCTGTTCTGTACGTCGATTTAATTTACCCATTTTTACCCCATATCCCCCCTTGATACTCTTACTCAACAGCAATCTGTTGATCTCAGACTTTAAAGCTCAAATTATCTCCGAGCAATCCAGAGTCTTTTGTGGGATGGGGTGGGGGGTTGGGGAGAGAATTCAGATTTTATATAGCAAGTATATGACATAGAATTAACAGCAGAGAAACAGATTTACTTCAATGTTTATGCTCCACATGAGACTCCTCCAACCCTACTTCATCCAACCCTATAAACATAATCTTCTACCCCTTTCTGCCCCACATGTTTATCTAGCTCCCCGTCAAATGCATCTATGTTATTTACCACAACTACTCCCTATGCAGCAAGTTCCACATTCAAAGCACTCTCTGTCTTCACTTATATTCACGTAAAACAGTAAATATGGGGTCTGATTGCACCAATAGCTCAGCGAGTTTATCCAGTGAGCAGCTGAGCCATGCTTGGGAGAAAATTGGTACCAAAATAAAGGGCATTATTGAGGAACGTAGCATGGCGATCAGATGATCTGACAGAAATTGTCCAAGACATTAAAGCATAACCTTGTGCTCAGCAGCTCTTAAATACATGTGTTCAACAGAAGGCAGAGGTTGTATTTCCACTACCCTCGGGGTGAAAAAGTGCTTCCTGATTTCCTTCCCAATCTACCCTGGCTCTAATTTTAAGCTTATGTCTCTCATTCTTGATTCCTGCAATCAGAAGAAATAATATCGCCGTGTCTTGGATGCAAATGACAATTTGGTATTTGAAAACTACCCATTGCTTCTTTAAATTTAGACATCATTCATTATCTTTCAAATATCTACTGTAAAGATGCAGGTTAAGTAAACTTGCAAAGTTATATTCACACAAGTTGCCAGACTCATTTATGCTTAAACAGGGAAAAAGAATATGGTAGTCCATGCTTTATAAGAAGCAGCATGTGTTACAGAGAGGGAGCAGGAAAGATTGCTCCAGAAACAATGCATCATTTCTAATCCTGCCTCTTCATCAATTTTTAGCCCATCCAATGTCTCAACTATCTCCTTTTTCACCAAGACTTTGGTAACATCTTCTTCCTTGGTAAATACAGAAGCAAAGTATTCACTTAGTACCTCAGCCATGCCTCAGCTACCTTAATTGGCCCCACTCCTCCTTTTACTACACTTTTACTATTTATATGCCTGTAGAAGACTTTTGGATTCCCTTTTACGTTGACTGTTAGCGTCATGAAAACATAATAATTTTCATAACATTATTGTAATTTATTCTATAGGTAGGTTAATAGTGGGATTTGGATCAGTTTCTCTGAGCTGAATTTTCCCCTCGTCGGGGGGATTGTGCGGGGATGGGCAAGAGCGAGCGCGAACCTGATTGGCGCCCCCGATTGGGTGCGCGCTGCCATTTAACGTGGGCGGGCCAATTAAGGCCCACCCAGTGTGACACACACCCGGAAGTGCTGTGCGCTCCCTGTGCGAGCTGTGGGGATTCCCTGAATCGGGGCCTGTGCTCTTTCACGCATACGCATTGAAAGAGCGCAGAAATCTGCCTGAGGCGCAGAGGTGACTCAGGGAGATTAGATTAAGTTCTGAAAAATTTAATAAAGGAAAGAAAACATTTTAAGCATGTGAAACTTTCACATGGGCTGGGACATGTCCATCAATTTTTTTCAAAAATTTTTCTTTAATTTATAAACCCTTCATGAAACCTCATCCCACCCATGGATGAGGTTTCATGAAAAATGCAAAGGCCACCTGGCCTCTTCACCTGCCTGCCAACCTTAAGGTTGGACAGACAGCTTTCTTAACAACTTTAATTACTTTCTTAATGGCCTTAATAGACCTTTGACAGTTCACTGGACACCCGCCCAATGTCACAGCGCATCATTTTACGAGTCGGTGAGCAGGCCCCGCCCCCACTCGCCAACTGGAAAATTATTCTCTCTGTGTGTAGGTGTATGTGTGTGGGTTTTAATTGAATTATAGTCTGGGCACTTTGATGCATCAGTAGGGAAACTAGGTTTGAAATGCTAAATACGTAAACATGGTTGAAGTTTTAGAATGTGAGTGTGAAGAACATTTGCATTTTTAGATAAAGCAGAGGAGTGAATTTCAAAGATGGTAAGTTGTTACACCTAGCCATAAGAGGCTAAGCCAAACAATGTGTTTATTTTTCCCAAAGATTACTGATAATATGAGTGTTCTGAAATATTTATATTATAGAAAAAATAAAGTTCCAAAGACATATTGGAGTAATGGATTTTACTTTAAAAAGGGAGAAACGTATATAAGGGAGATGAGGTTATGTGTAAGGAAAGAAGGAATCATTAGATCTAAGAAGTGTGAAAAGCCTCCAGGTTCTTTGTACTAAGCTGCTGTCTCCAGGAACCGGAGCTAAGAGAATTCATTTTAAATATCACTGTACAGGGTATTGCATGCTTTGCCTGGGTCTGTTGAAATCTATGTTGTTTTACTGTTACCTTAACGGAGGTGTAACTGGGAGGTAGATTAATTAGGGAATTCAGGGATTTTCCTGGTAGTATTTGTGGACCAATGTATGTGCTTAAAATAATTTCTTTTATTGATAAATGTTTAATTTTGTTTTGTAAAAAACGTCTAAGACTGAGTGGTCCTATTACTACTGAATTCAAGGCATGCATCTCGAAATAAAAATACAAATTGCAAAACAGTTGTGGCAGTTGTTTCAAGTTTCCCTCTGGGATTTGAGCAGCTCAGCATTTACCATCCACTGTGGCATAACAAAATTGGGGGAGGATATATTTGAAATTCCTTGATTGGTTTGGAGTTGATGAATCTTAAGGTTGTGAGTACAAGAAGCACTTTGAATTCAGGAGTTGGTGTGGGGGATTTTTTAAGTGGTGAGACTGCAAAAATGGCTGTATCCATGGCTAAAACTTTTTTGGAAGTAGAAGAAATAACTCTGATTGGGTTACAAAAAGTATCTAAGAGTAAGGTTGGTGGATAAGTTGCAGTTGAGGTTACTTGTAGGGGCCTAGAAAGCAGGCATAGTTGAAGAGATGGTGCAGCATTTAAAATTGGAAGTGATACCTGACACTAGTGAGTCACAGCTGGAGGTAGTGAGACTTCTGTTAGAAATGAAGAGGCTTCAATTTGCACAAGCAGAGGAACTGAGAAAACTTGAATTGGAGGCATGTGAAAAGGAAAAAGAATTGGAAATGAAAAAACTGGAACTAGAGGCAGCAGAAAAAGAAAAAGAAAATGAGAGATTATTTCAAAAAGAAATGGAAATGTAAAAACTTGATCTCAAGAGGAAAAAGTTAGCAATGGAAGAGAGAATGAAGGAAAGAGACAGAGAGTACTGGCTTAAAAATCTGGATTTTAAAAAGGAGACATCAGATGCTGAGGAAAGTTCTGATGATGAGAAAACCTTTAACCTAAAACCCAGTGGGGAGATGTTTAAATTTGTACAAGCTCTTCTGAAGTTTCAGGAAGGAGATGTTGAAGCATTCTTTATATCATTTGAGAAAATAGTTAAAGAGACGAAATGGCCACAAGAAAACTAGACATTGTTGTTACAATCCAGGTTGGTGGGTAGAGCACATGAGGTTTATGCTTCACTGTCAAAAAAAATATCGGTGAATTATGATGTGGTTAAAAAAAGGCTATTTTGGGTGCATATGAGTTGGTTCCTGAGACATACAAGCAGAAACTTAGGAATATGTGAAAACAGCCTGGGCAAACTTATATTAAGTTTGAGAGACTAAAACAAAGTAATTTTGGCTGTGGATACAGGCATTAAAGATGGGGATGACAAATGCAGCTCTTAGAGAAGTAATTCCTTTGGAAGAATTTAAAGATTCAATTCCTTTGGTAGTTAGAAGTCATGTGGAGGAACAGGGGGTTAAGACGGTAAAATAAGGAGCAGAGATAGTTGATGATTATGAGTAAGTTCATAGAGCTAAACCTTTCTTTTGTTACCCTTTTAAATCAGAGAAGGATAGAAAGTAGGGAGGTGAAAGGAATGTAGGTAGTCAGGGAAGAGAAAGAGTAGGTAGAAATTCCCAAGAAGATTTTCAAATAAAAACAAAGGTGCTGAGGGTAGAAGTTATATTTGAAAATTGAGGTGTTTTCATTGTAATAAAGTTGGACACACGAAGTCAGTGTGTTGGAAATTACAGGGAAAATCTGTTGGGATTATTGAGGTGAGAAAAAGTTCTAGAAGTAAAAGTACTGTGGGTTCTGAGGTTCAGGCACAGGAGAAACCAGTGGTTTGTGTACAGGTAAAACAAGAAGAAGCAGTGATAGATAAAGATGTGGGAATGTGTTCACAATTTACCCAAGAGAGTTCTGAGGAGCAGGTTGCAGAAATGTTTAAAGATGTTATTATGAAGGGAAAGTCTTTCCACGTGTACATGGTGGAGTAGGTAAAGATGTTAAAATTTTAAGAGACACAGGGGCTAATCAATCCTTAACATTGTGGGATAGTGATATTTGTTGTTCAGAGGGAATATTGCAGGAACAGGTGATAATGGGCAGAATTTTGCCCTTGGTGGGCGTGCGGGCCCCACCGGCTCAGCGGTGGGCGGACAGCCGACCCCCGCCACCGAAACGGGGCCCGCTGCCATTTTGAGTGGGCGGGCCAATTAAGGCCCACCCAGCAGCCTTCCTGACAGGAAGCAATATGCGCTTCCTGTGTGGGGGTTGTGGGGGGGGGGGGGGGGGCGCGGGGTAGGGCGAGGGAATCCCCAGCTGTCAAAGTGCGCTCTTTCGTATATGTGCGCGAAAGAGCACACTGCTCACTGAGACAAAATCCTGTCTCAGGGAGATTACTGACAGCCCAGAAAACTTTAAAAATAGAAAAATTGAAAAATTATTAACATGTCCCCCTCATGTGACAATGTCACACGAGATGGGACATGTTAATAAATATCACATAAAATGTATTAAAGTTTTTAAAAACAGACATGAAATCTCATCCCGCCAGTGGATGAGGTTTCATGTATTATCAGAAGCCCACTGGGGCTCCTGGCTTGCCCGCCAGCCTTAAGGTTGGACGGGCAGGTCTTTAGTTATCTTAATTACTCTGTCAATGGCCTCATTTGGCCATTGACAGGTCGGCGGGCGGACAGCTGATTTTGCTGTCTGCCCACCTTCCTAAAAATTTAAGGGGACCGGGATGACGTCGGGGGTTCCTCCTGACATCATCCCGCATCATTTTCCCATCGGTGAGCAGGCCTCGCCCCCAAATCGCTGACGGGAAAATTCAGGCCAATCAGTGGGGTTCTTGGAGATGCTAAACCCATTCCGTTGTGGAAGGTAAGTTTAAAGAATAAGTGGAAAAATTGCCCATTGCAGGCGTTCAATTTATTTTATGTAATGATATAGCTGGATCACAAATGTAGGTGATGCCTATGGTAGTTGAGTAGCCTGTAGAACTGTTTTCAATAGAGGTGTTACATAAGGAGCATCCTGGTTTGTTTCCAGATTGTGTGATAACAAGATCACAGGCACACAGGTTGAAACAAGAAAAACAAGGACAGGCAATTTAAAGGCAGGAGAAAGGTATTGAAATCCAATTAGCAGGGAATGCGTTTCATAGCATTGTTCAGGAAGAAAGCCTAGGAGAAAAGGCAGCTGAAGTGTTTAACTCAAGGAAGTTAGTTGAGTTGCAGATTTGTAATGAAAGCAGTTATATCAGAAACAGAGGCAAAATGTATTCCAGAATGTTGTTACCTTAAGGATGATATTTTAATGAGAAAATGGAGGCTGGACCATATCTCGGCAAATGAAATCTAGAAGGAGGTGCATCAGATTGTTATCCCAGCTGGGTATAGAAATGAGATTCTAAGGATTGCTCATGAAATTCCAGTGGGGGGACATTAAGGAATTAGGAAGACACAGGCAAAAGTACAGAAACATTTTTATTGGCCGGTATTGCATAGGGATGTAGTCAAATACTCTGGAACATGTTACACATGTCAGGTAATAGGAAAACCACAAGCAATGATTAAGCCCTTAATCCCAATACCAGCATTTGAAGAATCTTTTACTAGGGCCATGACTGATTGTGTAGGACCCCTCCCTAAGACTAAAAGTGAAAATCAGTACTTACTGACAATAATGGATGTGTCTACCAGGTTTCCTGAAGCAATACCTTTGAGAAATATTACAACTAAGAAGATTTTTTTTTATTCATTCATGGGATGTGGGCTTCACTGGCTAGGCCAGCATTTATTGCCTATCCTTAGTTGCCTTGAGAAGGTGGTGGTGAGCTGCCTTCTTAAACCGTTGCAGTCCATGCGGTGTAGGTACACCCACAGTGCTGTTAGGAAGGGAGTTCCAGGAATTTGAAAGAGTTAACTAAATTTTTTACAAGGTATGGGGAGAATTTTCTCCCCGTCAGGAGGGTTGGACGGGAAAGGGCACAGGCAGGCTGCCCGAGATCAGCTGGACCCCGCCATTTTACGTGGGCAGGCCAATTAAGGCCCGCCAGTGTGACGCGCACCCAGAAGTGCTGAGCGCTCCCTGGGTGGGAGGGGGGAGGCACAGAGCTGCCTCAGGGAGATTGGTTTGATTTTCAAAAATTTTAATATAAAAAAAAATTTTAAGACATGTCCCCTCTTGTGACAATGTCACATGAGCTGGGGTATGTCGATGGACTTTAATAAAAACTTTCATTCAACTTATAAACATTTCATGAAACCTCACCCTGCCTGTGGATGAGGTTTCATGAAAAATGTTAAGGTCACCTGGGCTCTTAAGGTTGGACGGGCAACTCCATTAATTCCTTTAATTGTTATTTAAATGACCTTAATGGGCCTTTGACAGTTCGATGGGCACGCAGCAGAAACCGATACCTGCCTGCCGAACTGAAGATCTGAATGATGCGTGCTGACGCGGGACGCATGCCCGACATGAAAATTCTGCCCCATGGTAAAGAAATACAATCAGATCAGGGTTCAAATTTTATGTCACAGCTGTGAAGGTACTAATGAACAGTTTGGGGATAAAAGAATTTAAGTCAACAGTTTATCATACAGAGTCACAAGGGGCTAATGAAAAATGGCATCAAACGTTAAAAACTATGATGAGAGTGTATTGTCAAGATTATCCACATGATTGGGATAGGGGAATTCCATTCTTGTTATTTGCTATTAGAGATGCTCCTAATGCATCGACTAGTTTTAGTCCTTTTTAACTAGTTTATGGTCATGAGGTAAAGGGACCACTAAAATTGATTTATGAGAAATTGGTGGGTCAAAATCCAGAAACTACTCTCCTGGATTATGTATCAAACTTCAGAAAGAAATTGGGCAGAGCATGTGAGTTGGCGAGGGAACATTTAAAGACATCACAGCAGGTGATGAAAGTGAAGGCGGATAAGAAAGCTAAAGCTCCAGCTTTTTTTCTGAAGAGAAAGTGCTAGTTCTGTTACCAGTACTAGGTGATTCATTAAATGCAAGATTTAGTGGGCCTTACAGGATTGAAAAGAAATTGAGGGAAGTAAATTATTTAATAAATACTCCAGATAGAAGAAGAAGCAGAGGGTCTGTCATGTAAATATGCTTAAAAGTACTTTGACAGGGAAGAGGGCCAAAAGGAACTGTTAGTGATGGTAGATAAAGAGAAAGACATAGAAATGCAGGATTCTGAAATTGATTTTCCCCTAATCAAATTGGATAATGAGGGGGCACTTGAAAATTTAAATGTAATATTGAGTTACCTTCCAGGCAAGTGTCAAAGGGATTTGGAGAAGTTATTGCAGTCACACAAAGCTATTTGTGGAAACAAGCTGGCGAGGACAAATTTAGCTACACATGATGTATGTGTAGAGGTTTCATCTTCAATAAGGCAACATCCTTATAGTTTAAATCCAGAAAAGTCATCACAAGTACAGAAAGAAATTTAATTCATGCTTCAAAATGACATCATTGAGTCTAGTTGTAGTAACTGGAGTTCGCCTATTGTGCTGATACCGAAACCGGGTGGAACAAAAAGATTGTGTGTGGACTAGCAAAAGGTAAATGCAGTGACAAAATTGGACTCATATCCTATACTACAGTTGGAAAATTGTATTGAGAATTTGGGACAATCAAAATTTATCACAAACGTTGACTTGCTAAGGGGATATTGGCAAGTACCATTATCGGAGAAAGCAATTGAGATATCGGTTTTTGGGATGCCAGATGGACTATATCAGTTTAAAGCCATTTGGTATGAAAAATGCACCTGCAACATTTCAAAGACCAACAAACAAAGTAATTGCAGATCTAAGCAATTGTGCTGCTTATATTGATGACTTGGCAGTTTTCAGTCAAACGTGGGAGAGCATTTACAACATCTGTAATAATTATTTAATCAATTATAAGAAGCTAATTTGCTGATAAACTTGGCTAAAAGTGAATTTACGAAAGCGGAAGTTCCATATCTAGGCCATACCATTGGCCATGGTAAGGTGCCTCCAAGAGATGTGAAAGTCAAAGCTATCGTGGATTTCCCCATGCCTCCAACAAAATGAGAAGTTTTGAGATTTCTAGACATGAGTGTGCTTTACTGGAAATTTGAACCAAATTTTAGCATTGTGGCTGCTCCATTGACTGAACTATGAGAAAAGAACAAGAAGTTTAATGGACACTGGAGTGTCAGAAGGCATTTGACAGTTTGAAAACTGTATTGACTATGATACCAGTTTTGGCAGTACCCAATTATGTCAAGTAATTTAAGTTGGCCATTGGCGCAAGCGATATAGGCATTGGGACCATATTGTTACAAAAAAATGACACTGGAATTGAGAAACCAATAGGGTATTTCTCACGGAAGTTGAATGTACGACAGAGAAGATATTCAATGATCGAAAAAGACACCCTGAGTCTGGTGTTAGCATTGCAGCATGTTGAGAGTTACGTTGCAAACAATTCATCAGAAATAATTGTTTATTCAGACCACAATCCTTTAAAATTTCTGGACATATTTCAAGACAAAAGTGGAAGGCTATTAGAATGGAGTTTATTACTGCAGCCATTTAATCCACAGATTATACATGTGGCTGGACGACAAAATCTGATTGCAGATGCATTGTCAAGAGTTTGAAGCTGAAAGGGAAAATTGGACATTTAAAAACCTGGGGCAGGATTTTCCCCCTCTCAGGGGCGTAGTTGAATGGTGGGCGCTGCCCCATTTTACATGGGCAGGCCAGTTAAGGCCTGCCCAGCGTGATATTCACACAGAAGCGCTATGCACTCCCTTTGCGGGCGGTGGGGGGTGGGATTCCCAAAATCAAGAGTGTGGTCTTTCGCACATGCGCACAAAAGAGCGCCATCATCTCCCTGAGGCTAAGTGCAGCCTCAGGGAGATTGGCTGGTTTGCGACAAAAATTAAAAATAGAAAGAAAAATATTCTGACATGCCCCCTCATGTGACACTGTCACATGAGTTGGGACATGTCCATAATTTTAACAAAAACTTTATTAAAAGTTTTTAAAACCTACATGAAACCCCATCCTGCCCGTGGATCAGGTTTCATGCTTTTTCTAATTCCCGCTGGGCCTCCTGGCCTGCCCGCTAACCTTAAGGTTGGACGGGCAGATCCATTAACGAGCTAAATGGCTCTGTCAATGGCCTCAATTGGCCATTAACAGGTCAGCAGGCACACAGCTGATTTTGCTGTGCCCGACCTACCAGAAAATTTAAATGGGGCGTGGTGATGTCAGGATTTCTGCCCGACATCACCGCACGTCATTTTACACATCGGCAAGCGGGCCCCGCCCTCCACTCGCCAACAGGAAAATCCTGCCCCTGGACACTGGACTGGAATGATTTCTGTTAATACCAAGTATTTGTATATATATTGTTATGTTAATGCATGCATCTGGTAATGTAAGAGTGTGGGTATATGGATAAGTATATGAGGTAATGTAAGATGGGTTAAGAAAATGAAGCCTTCTTTTTAAATGATGTTGGTTCATTTTTTCCAGTAAGGAGGGGCTGTCATGAAAATATAATAATTTTCATAATATTATTGTAATTTATGTTAAAGGTAGGTTAATAGTGGGATTTGGATTAGTTTGTGTGCGTGTGTGTGTGTGTGTGTGTGTGTGTGTGTGTGTGTGTGTGTGTGTGAGTTTTTTAATTGAATTGCAGTCAGCTGGTCTGGGCGCTTTGATGTATCAGAAGGGAAACTAGGTTTGAAATGCTAAATACATAAACATGGCTGAAATTTTAGAATGTGAGGTGTGAAGAACTTTTGCATTTTTAAATAAACCAGGGTAGTGCATTTCAAAGAGATGGTAAGTTGTTATACCTAACAATAAGAGGCTAAGCCAAACAGTATGTTTATTTTTACCAATGATTACTGATAATATGAGTGCAATGAAAGATTTATATTATGGAAAAAGTAAAGTTGCAAAGACATATTGGAACAATGGGATTTACATTAAAAAGGGAGAAACAGGTAGAAAGGAGATGAGGTTATGCGTAAGGAAAGAAGGAATCATAAGACCTAACAAGTTTGAGAAGCCTCCAGCCTCCATGTACTAAGCTGCTGTCTCCAGGAACCGAAGCTAAGCGGATTCATTTTAAATATCACTGTCCAGAGTATTGTGTGATTTGCCTGGGTCTGTTGAAACCTATGTTGTTTTACTGTTACCTTAACAAAGGTGTGACTGGGAGGTAGATTAATTGAGGGATTTGGAGTTATTGTAGTAGTAATTTGTAGAACTACTTATGTGTTTAAAATCATTTCTTCTATTAATAAATGTTAATTAGTTTTGTAAAATTCCTCAAAGACACAGTGGTCTTACTGCTGAATTCAAGGCATGCATCTCAAAATAAAAATACAAATTGCAAAACAGTTGTGGCAGCTGTTTCAAGTTTCCCTCTGGGATTTGAGCAGCTCAGCATTTACCCTCCGCTTTACTGTAACAGTTAGCTTCTTCTCATTCTCTCTCTTAGCCTCACTTCCTCTCTGAACTTTCTATAGTCAACTTGGTTCTCACTTGCATTATCACCCAGACATCTGTCATGTACAACCTTTCTCTACTTCACTTTACTTTTATCTCTTTTGTCATACAGGGAGCTCTGACTTTGGTTGCTCTACCTTTCCCCTTCATGGGAACTTACTTTGACAGTACCTAAGCCATCTCCTCTTTAAAGGCAGCCCATTGTTCTGTTACAGTTTAACCTCAGCCAGATCTGTTCTTACCCCAATGAAATCAGCCTCTCTCCAATTAGGTATTTTTACTCCAGATTGTTCCTTGTCCACAGCTCACCTCACCTTATGATGCTATGATCACTGTTCTTTAAATGTTCCCATATTGACACTTGACCCACCCCATTACCCAGAACCAGATCTAACAATGCGTCCTTCCTCATTGGGTTGGAAACAGGCTGATCAAAAAAATTCTCTTGAACACACTTCATGAACTCTTCCCTGCCTCTGCCTTTCACACTATTATTATCCCAGCCTTTATTAGGATAATTAAGGTGTCCATTAATTTTGCTTTATAGTTTTGGCATCTGCCTGTAATTTCCCTGAATGTTTGCTCCCCTATACCTTTCGCACTAGTTGGAGGAAATTGCATTTTCATTTTACGTTAAGGTTGTATTTGATCAAGTGTATTGTACAGGAACACAGAGAGACAGTGGGAAAGATATGAAGGGAATAAATAGTCTGGTCAAATTATTGATGCATGTACAACAGTAAGAAATCATTTGAGAATGAAGCAGAGGTAACACCGGTCACTTCAAATATGACTCTGAAATCTGTTTGTCGGTGCAACAGAAGTAATAGTGATTGTCATTCAGAGCACTGGGCAGAAGTTCTGTCAGGTCTCATAGTTCAGAAGAAGAGCTTTTAAATGAGTAGAAACAGCTGTGGGCTCCAAAAACCTGTCACTGACGTCATGAGTAGCCTGGCCGTGATAGGTGATGCATGTCACATGCATTGAGGGTACTCTCCTAACTCAACCAGAAATGCTTTAATAATTGCAGCTTCAATTACAGCAGCAAAAATCTACCTGTCCTCAGAGGCTTTTTTTTTCAATTTAAAGTCAGTTCCAATCTAGTAAGAGTCAAAGGTTTAACTAAGACCACCTTAATTAAAAATATGAATGCAGCTAATCTGCATGCAGAAGTTTTATACATTTCACACGCGTCTCATATTAACTGCAAACTGTGAATTAAAGCATTCGCCCTTCATTCAATTGGCCTGTGTTTTGTAAGATTTTAATGAGTATATGGAACTGCAAATTTCATGGAGGTGGAGAAATAAAATAATATTGTTATACTTTTGAAAATGCGTGCCCGTGGAGTGACTAGAGAGGCAATGTTGTCTTGTTATCATGTCCTTAGAGGCTATTTAATTTGCTGACATGTGTCTCCAATTACCAGATTAGTAAGATTACCAGCCAGCTGCCTGACTTCCAATAGGTATCAAGCCTCTTCTTCCTAACCATATCTCAGTAAGAAGTTGGGTCTTCTCCAGGGAACAAGCATTGCCTGGTATCACACACCCACAGATTTCAACACCATGGCCCTTCGACATGCTCACACTTTCAAAGAGACAGCAGAGGCATGAAAGGTCAAATGGTCTCCTTCTGTGCCAGAAGATTCTATAATTCACATCAACCCCACCCACCCCACCTCCCCCACCAACCCCCCCCCCCCGCAAAACCTAGAAGCATCGACACCCTGGATTCCAACATCTATGTCCATCATAATATATACTGACCAGGCTCAAATGTTTTCACACAGTCCTCCAGATGTCAATGCATAAACAACCCCAAGCACCCATCCCGTCTTCTGATTATGGGCTATCTCTATTCCTTTCAAGCAAGCTTTCATCACTCCACTCTTCTAAAAGCCCACAATTGATCTGTCCATCTCCTCCCTACTATTTCACAACCTCAGGGCCAAAGTGCTTTACAGCCAATGAAGCTCTTACGAAGTGTAGTCACTGTAGTAATGTAGGAATCAAGGTAGCCAATTTGCACACAGTTGATCTCCCACAGCAGCATTGTAATAATGACTAAAATAATCTGTTTTAGTTGATGTTGGGCTGCATTTTAAGTGCCCCCGGCTGGTGTGTTTTCAGCAGAGGACTATGTAAAATAGGTTGGGTGCAAGCCCACCACCTTCCCACCCACTCCTGGGCTGAACCTCATAATATGCTAGGTGGTGGGTGCCAGCCCACCTGCCATGTGTAAATAAATAATTAAAGGACAATAAGGCTTGTTAGCAAGCCTATTGGCCCAAATAATACGCTGCCAACTCCAAAATATAGCTGACATGGGTAGGCAACAAGTGTGGGCAGGCCATCTTTTAAGGGCTAGATGAAAAAGTGCTGGAAGGAAGAGGCCTTATTCGTGAGGTGATCTGTACTCATTGGGGGCACCCACCAAGATGCCATTCCCCCTTCCTTCCTCCAAAACCTGGCTCCCCCAACACCTCTCTCCCCAATCCTGGGCTCCAGGGTCTCTCTTCACCCTAAAATCCCAGGATTTACTATTCTGGGGCAGCCATCCATCTTTCTGGGGCCTTCTTCCTGCTGCCCCAGCAGCGCCCCCTACTGAGCCCTGGCGCTGCGGGGACTGCTGGATCTGCCAGCCAGTCAGCCCCATCGAGGGGCACAAGTCCCAAGCTCAACCAATTCAGCCTGCCACCAACACATTATGACTGCAAGGCAGGCTTGTTCTGGTTGTGTCGGTTTCCTGCCAACTTTCCTTCCAGGGTCGGAGGATAGAGGTTGCAAGCAATCTGACCCCTCATGCTGCCCCACTGTCCCCACCCCCCACACCGCGCCCCCACCACACCCATAAACTGCAGCCCTTTAGTTGAGGGATAGATATTGTCCAGGACTCCTCTGTGAAAGGGAAACTCCTCTGCTGTTCTTTGAAAAGTGTCTTGGGATTTTTTACATCCATCCAAGAGGACAAAAGGAGCCTCGAATAAACATCTCATCCAAAAGACCCTATCACCAACAGTGCAGCATGCCCCCGGTACTGCACTGGAAGAGTTAGCCAAGATTCTTGTGCTCAAGTCCCTGCAGTGGGATTTCAGAATCACAGAATCATAGAGTGCAGAAAAGGCCCTTCGGCCCATCAAGTCTGCACCAACATGTGAGAAACACCTGACCTACCTACCTAATCCCATGTACCAGCACTTGGCCCATGGCCTTGAACATTATGACATGCCAAGTGTTCATCCAGGTACTTTTTAAAGGATGTGAGGCAACCCGCCTCCACCACCCTCCCAGGCAGTGCATTCCAGACCGTCACCACCCTCTGGGTAAAAAAGTTTTTCCTCGCATTCCCCCTACAGTTTGATCCTACAATTAATGTGACATGGAGGTACTTCCTAGCTCCACAAAATTCTAGGCTCAAAACTCCACAAGCCCCAGGGTGCGATTCGGCTTTTGGCCTCCAGCACTGATCCCACCATAGTTTGGGGAATCAGCAAGTGAGGCGGGTGGGGTAGCCTCATGTACATGGCCACGCATGTACGTGGGCTAACGTATCATCTCCAGCACCACCACCCCCCACCCTCCCCCCAATCCACCACCACCACTACCCCCCACCGCACCCACCACCGCCCCCCCCCCCCCCCCCACCCCCCCAACTCTCTGTACAGCTGATCCAATACTTTGTCTCAAAAAACAACTGTCTTGGGGGGTAGGGGGTGATAGTGAAACAAAGTAATTCCCTGACCTTGTTCCCCAGCCCCCTACATTCCCCAATCAGAGGGATCCCCCACATTCAGAGGTGTCCTTTGACACATGAGCCTTGCAAAGAGTGTCAGAGGTTCCAATCTTTATAAGATCGTCCTGGAAATCTAACAATTTTCCAGGATCAGCACAACTCTACTCCACCTGTTATCCAAGAGCTTCCTCTGGAACCCCTACAAAGTTAGGAATCCAGTAGACCCATTCCCCTCTCTGTCACCACCCTCACTCCAGTAAATATTAGAGCTTCCTTAGCTAAATGCTTTCATTCGGCTTCAGCTTTCTGATTCTGATCTCGGACTAAATCATGTGACGTCAATCATGGCCTTGGCAATTAATCCTTCATTGTCCTCCTTATCCTCTAAGTAGTGTTTAATACAGTCAGCCTCTTCCATCATTTCTGCCCTGTTGTGTATCTCCAAGGGACTGCCCTTGCATAGCTCAATCCTATTGTTCCCAATGTAGCTAGCACATTTCCGTCAACTGTTACTCTTCCTGCCCCCTTTAAAATAGAGCAAAACTCTATCCCTGGCCCCCTCCTCTTCTTTATTCGCATGTTACTCTGTGGTGATCGGATCAAGTCGCACATGATGTTGACAACTCTTAATTTATTTCTCCATCACTTCACATTTACACACTACCATTAACACAAAACCTCTCAAAGTGCTTTGTGCTTTAAGGAAAAATCAAAGTGAGTAAAGCATTTTGCCCAAGAGGTATATATCTGAGGAACTGAAGAAAAACAAACTGGAGAATGCTGGCAGAAATCTTGCATATGAAGATATCAGTAGGCCAGTAACATGAAGCACAAGAAATATAATCACTGAAAATATTTTATCTAAGAAGAAAACATAGCGGTATGTGCCAAGGGATATTGGGAAGAAGTCAGAAAATACGATGATTTAGATTTCTGATGAGATTTTTCACAGATATCTAGGGCAGAATATTGCGCTCATCAGGTGGGCCCGCGCCCAACCTGAGCGATCAGGAAATGACTTATAATGACGTCATGCGAGCGTCCCGATGTCACCGTGCACTCGCGCGATATTTCGGTCGGCAGGCACACACGTGAGTCGGCAGCCCGCCCGCCGACAGCTAACAGACCTATTAAGGCCATTGAAGTAACAATTAAATGAAACTTTACGCTGCCTGTCCAACCTTACGGCTGGCGGGCAGGTCAAAAAGCCAGGCAGACTTTGGATTTTTTTTAGGAAACCTCATCCACGGGCAAGGAGGGGTTTCTAATCGCAAATAAAAATCAAATTAAAATTTTTAAATTTCATTCATAAAATGACCCTGCTCATGTGACAGAGGCACATGAGCAGGGACATGTTTTTAACATTGCTTAAGTTTTTACTTTTTAATTTTAAAAATCTTCAGCTCCCCGAAGCAGCTCTGTGCCTTAGGGAGCCTTTACTGTGCACGCCTGCGTCCATGAACAAACTTCAGTCCTCGCCTTCCTCCCACACTGTCCACCCCGGCAGCGCTGAACGCTACGGCATGCGTTTCATGTTGGCTGGCCGTTAATTGGCCAGCCAGCGTGAAATCACGGTCGGAGCCCGATCGTGGGCAGCGGTTAGCTTCCTGATTGCTCCCAGGCCCGCCAACCGAGCCCACCCAACCACCGGAAAATCCTGGCCCTAGGTAAAGAAGCAACAAGTCCATGCGGAAGGTGGGGCGGGAATTTGAATGGAAAGTGGTTGTTGAATGGAAGACGTAGGGTTGTTAAAAATAATGTTCACTGTGGAGACTAGAAATTAGTACCTTCGGGATCACTCCTGATTTGCCTGCTCATCATTCGTGATCTGGGCAATGGATTGATGTATAGAATATCCACACTCAGTTTCTACAGAATTGTGTGAGGAGTCCAATTATATAGGATTATGTACTTTGCAAAATGGCTATGGAAAAATTGAGGCTGCTTTAGTGACTGGAAGTCAGTGTCCAATGGCGTACCACAGGGATCTGTGCTGGGTTCCCTATTATTCGTCATTTATATAAACAAAATAGATGACTATGTCGGGGGTAGGATTAGTAAGTTTGCGGATGACACAAAGATTGGCCAGGTGGTTAACAGTGAGTGTCTTGGGCTACAGGAAGATATAGAAGGAATGGTCAAATGGGCAGATAAGTGGCATATGGAATTTAACCCTGAAAAGTGTGAAGTGATACACTTTGGAAGGAATAATTTGACACGGAAGTATTCAATGAATGGCATGACACTAGGAAGTTCTGAGGAACAAAGAGACCTTGGTGTGTGTGTCCATAGATCTCTGAAGGCGGAGGAGCATGTTAGTGGGATGGTGAAAAAGGCATTTGGGACACTTGCCTTTATCAATCAAAGCATAGATTATAAAAGTAGGGAGGTCATGTTTGGAGTTGTATAGAACTTTGGGGAGGCCACAGCTGGAGTACTGTGTGCAGTTCTGGTTGCCACATTATAGGAAGGATGTGATTGCACTGGAGGGAGTGCAGAGGAGATTCACCAAGATGTTGCCTGAGATGAAACATTTAAGTTATGAAGAGAGATTGGATAGACTTGGGTTGTTTTCGTTGGAGCAGAGAAGTCTGAGGGGCAACCTGATCAAGGTGTACAACATTATGAGAGGCATGGACAGGATGGATAGGGAGCAGCTGTTTCCCTTAGTTGAAGGGTCAGTCACAAGGGAACACAAGTTCAAGGTGAGGGGCAGGAGGTTTAGGTGGAATGTGAGGAAAAACTTTTTTACCCAAAGGGTGGTGACGGTCTGGAATGCGCTGCCTGGGAGGGTGGTGGAGGCAGGTTGCCTCACATCTTTTAAGAAGTACCTGGATGAGCACTTGGCACATCATAACATTCAAGGCTATGGGCCAAGTGCTGCTAAATGAGATTAGGTAGGTAGATCAGGTGTTTCTCACGTGTCAGTGCAGACTCGATGGGCTGAAGGGCCTCTTCTGCACTCTGTGATTCTGTGATAGGCAAGCAGCTTTTAATGTCAATAAAATGTACATGGTAGCTCACATTTCCATGTAAGGTGTAAAATGATGTGAAATTAACTTGCCGTTTGTACTTTTCTCGTCATTTACTGAGTAGCCTATTGTGTTTTTTCTAGGGAGTTCTCATTAAAGTAACAGTTCCTAAGATTCCTTGTAAACTCTCCTAATGCATGCCAAACAATACTAACAATTCCTTACATGGTTGCTGCATGGATCTAGCTCTAGAACAATGCAATCTTTTTGAACAGAATCTCACTACCAGCCATTTATATAGCGCCTTTCATAATCTCAGATCATCCCCAAGCATTTTGAAGCCAATGAAATATTTTTGAAGAGCTGTCATTGTTAAAATGCATGCAACTGCAACAGTCAATTTCTGCACAGAGAGCTCCCACAAACAGCATTGTGGTAAAGACCAGATCATCAGCTTTGGTAATGCTCATCGAGACATAAATAATGGCCAGCACACTGGGGAGTGCTCCCATGCTCTTCTTCAAACAGTGCACTGGGAGCTTTTGTGTCCACCTGAGAGGACAACTTAACATCTCGATTTTACATCTCACCCTAAAGATTCCAACTCAGCTTTGCTGAGAGGTTTCTTAATGTATCCAGAATACAGACGCTCTTGTATGAGTGTAGAGTTGGTCCTATACTCCCAGTGCAATAAATTTTCAATCTCAGTTGGGCCATCTGAGAGAATGAGGAAGAAAGGGGAAGAACCAAATGGGTTGAGCAATCTCTGCTGTTCCTGGGCATTGCCTGAGTGCATGATGCAGCAGTAAATCAGTCCGGGAGAGTTAGACAATAGTAAAAAGGGAGTTCTTAAACTCTGAGAATGAATCATTTGACCTTTCCATTACAGACATGTATAGGGAGGAAATATTTTATGGGACCACCTGTTTGTATCTCCTACCTTCAGTGCATGAGAGCACATGCCCTGTCAGCATCCAAGGTGGAATAAAATGGGAGAGAGGGAGCTAGGACCACCCCTGTCGATCCAGCAGCAAACCAGACAGGGGCACTGAGATGGTTAGTCCGAAAGTTTCAACCTGCCAGTCCTAGGTCTGCAGGGGTGCTAGGAAACATCCATCACTGAGCACCCCTTGTTCAAATCAAAGTTCATATCTCATTTCTATATAATCCTCCAGTGCCGGCATTGTAAGAACAACTGTGGCTTTGCCCTGAAATCCTCTTCCCGTGTTGTCACAATCCTCTCAAAAAATTTGGTTTTCACTTCACTTCTGGTTGTTCTTTTGAAGATCTGTCATAATCTGGATGGCAGAGCAGGCTTAAAGGGCCGAATGGCCTATTCCTGCTCCTATCTTTTTACAATCTTACATTTATCTTTAATGTTCTCATTTTGTTTATCATTTTGTTTTCATGTCACTCTCAAATTTAAAAACGTTAGGAAGTCCAGAGCTAGAAAGACTATTCAGTCCAGTAATGATTATTCTATCATATCCATCATGGACTTCCATCCCTCCTCGCTCATCTCTAATACTATCAACACGATGTACTTAACACCAGTTCAGGTGGGCACACTGAACAACTACAAAGTGCACTCATCAATATAGCGTGAAACACCTTCCCAGAACAGAATTGGCAGGTGCCATATTGGACTCGTCAGCACCTAGTTTTCATCTGATTACACTTCTATTGCAGTGTCTTGGGATAGCTTTCTAAATTAAAAGTGCTAGATGAATGTAACTTGTTATTTCTTGTTTCTGTGATAATCCTGAGTTCATGCCCCCTTGTTATTGATTCACCAAACAGCATAGCCAACCTTTCAGTATTTACCTTCTCAATGTGTTGAAGAGTTCTACCTGACCATTTCGAAAACTCCCCTGTTGCAGTGAAAAAAAACGCCAGATTTTTGTGCCTTTTATTATGACTATAGCCTTTCATTCCAGGCATCACTCTAGTGAATCAATGCTGGGCCCTTTCTATGGCTCTAATATAAAGGCGCGTCCAAAGTTGAAGGTAGTATTTCAAAAAGGTGGAGAAAGTTTGGGACTCTCATCCACAAACAGGAATTGTCAATTGTTAATTTTAAATCTGAAATTGATGGATTGATATATCATCCATGATTTGATTGAATGGCTGACCAGGGGAAAAATAGCCGACCCTTGTTCCTCTGTTCCCTGCAGGAGATTTTGTGCATGCCATGACAACAGTTGGATGGATGAGAATGGGGTGAAGTTATGGATTGATAATGTGCAGAATAGGTGTCCCATTGACTTACATAAAGAATGTAACTTATTAGTGCTGGGTATGTTCAGGTCCCATATAACTGATGAGATCATGGGATATCTGTGAATAAATAATACCTGCATTGTAGTTATACCAGGGGTTTAACATCCATTTTTCAATCTTTGGATGTGTGCCTCAAACAAGGCATTCGAGGATCATCTTCGTGCTGAATGGAATAGGTGGATGGTTGATGGAAAAAAACTTTCACAAAGAGTGGAAATACGTGTGTACCCATGAACCCTTGATGTCTTTTGTGGTTTTGCCATCAAATCATGGGATGCTATTAGTGCACCAAGTGTCTTTCACAAAATGTGGAATGTCCAATTTAATCATTGGAGAGGAAGATAATTTGTTGTGGAGGGATGATTCCAACACCGAAAGTGCCATATCTGATGCAGAGTGGGATCCTTGCGATGATGCCATAGCCAAAATGACTCAGAATTACTTTGATGAACTCTTGTGTCGAATGCCAAAAAAATGAATTTGACAGTTTTAAAATGCACTGATTGTGGTTAAAGGTATCTTTGTACAATGTATTCATTCAATAAACTGTGCCACGTTATTTTGATATGAATTACTGGTTGAATGTTTTTTTTCACATTTCAGAATGGCGAGCACCCATCCACATAGTGGCAATTCACATCTACAGTCGGCGTATAAGTTGACCCCTATTTTTGGAAGGATTTTTGGAGGCTTCAAACGTCGACTTACATGCCGCAATCGACATATAAAGGGTTGAATATTAGGAAGTACTATTTTAAAACTTGGCGACATAGTAAATAGCAAACAGGATTGTAAAAAATTTCAGGAGGACACAGGCTGATGAAACATGCAGGTAGGTGGCAGATACAGTTTAATGTGGATAAGCATGAAATCAAGGGAAATAACACAGTGATGCAATATAATCCAGATAGTTCTATTTTGAGTGGGATGCAAGTGAACAGAGGGACCTGGGGTTATGTATTCACAAATCCTTGAAGGTGGCAGAACAATTTGATAGGTTAGTTCAGGAAGTGTATGGGATACTTAGCTTTGCAAATAGGAACATTAAATACGAAGTCATGCTAAAATAAAAACCAAAAGTGGCAGGTCTGGCAGCATTTGGAGAGGGGAACAGAATTAATGTTTCGAGTCCAATATGACTCTTCTTCGGAAATCATGCTAAACGTTTACAAATCACGGGTTCGGCCTCTGCTGGAGTATTGAGTGCAAATCTGGGTACTGCACTTTAGGAATGATGTCAAGGCCAAGAGAAGGTACAAAGGAGATTTACCTAGATGAATCAGGGATGAGGGATTTCAGTTAATGTGAAGAGATTAGGCAAGCTAGAATTGTTCTACTTAGAGCAGGGAGGTTTAAGGGGAGATCCAATAGATGTATTCAAATGATGAGGGGCTCTGATAGAATACATAGAAAGAAGCATTTCCTCTGACATGTGGATCCTTAACCAAATTAAGAATAACTGGTGAAAGGAGGAGAACTGTTTTGATGCAGAGGGTTGTTAAGGTTTGGAAAGTATTGCCTGAAAGACTGATGTAAGCTCATACCATAGGAACTTTCAAAAGGCAATTGGACATGTATTTGAAGAGAACTAATTTATGAGGTTATGGGGGAAAATCTGAGGTGTGGGACTACATCTGACAGCTCTTTCAAAGAGCTGGCACAACTACAATGGGCTGAATGGCCTCCATCTGCGCTGTAAGATTCTATGATTCTAAGAGAAGTCACAGATCCCTGGGGGCACATTCCACCAATCCGAAAAACAGCCCTACTCTCTTTCCATCCCCTTGCCATCTCTCTACAGCTTACAAGAAACAGAGGCTGGATGATTAAATGACACTATCAAAGGTCAGGCCCATTAGTATTTCCCTTTGCAGAACAAAATCGCTTACAGCTATTCAAATACAGCTTAAAGACTTTACACACTGAGGCCTGTGTATTTTTAATTCATTCATTAATTCTTCTCTCCTTGTCAGCTGCTAAAAGCCAGAAATCCTCCAGTTCAAATATAGTCGCTCAGCTAATGCATGTTTCTAATCCCCTGGTGGTGAGACCCCTCTCTCTGTTGTCCAACACTTCATTTAGCAGCCCAGCTGGGAACCCATTGAACCTATGTAGCTGAAATGGGCCTGAGTGCAGCAGCCAGAAAGGGTTCTATTCATAATGCTGTGTTTTTATAGGGTAAATGTATTGTTGATGTTTACTCTGTGAATGTTTTCAACTAAATATGTGAAAATGTATTTTTTTTAAATAACTCTTTTCACCTATTTCAGTTTAATCCCGTGCTCCTAATGTTTTTTGTCACTCAACCCTGGTACCCTTTCCCAATTTGTATATGCACAATACTGAGGTATAGGGAAAAAGAAAAGACAGACTTGCATGTATACAATGTGTTTCACAAACACCGGACACCCCAAATTTACAGCCAAAGAAGTGTTTTTATTTTGAGTGTAGTTACCGTTGTTATGGAGAAAACACAGCAGCCAATTTGTGCTCAGCAATCTCCCACAAACAGCAATACAATGATGACCAGATAATCTGTTTTTTTTGTGATGTTGATTGAGGGACAAATATTGACCAGGACACTGAGGATAACTCCCCTGTCCTTCTTTCAAATAGCGCTATGGGATCTTTTATGTCCAGTCAAATAGGCAGGTGGCGCCTTGGTTTAAAACAGCACTTCAGACATTGGAGCACTCCTTTGGTACTGAACTTGAGTGTCAGCCTTTACTTTTGTACTTACTGTTCAGGCCCTGGAGTGGGACTTGAACACAGAACCTTGTGATTCACAGACAAAAGCTTTAACCAACTGAGCCACCACTGACAAGGAGTTACAGTAATAGGCAGTGTCACCACTTCAGTAATAAGTATGGAATTTGCTGTCCAATTGTTCCTACTGTCCTACTTTTAATTGCCTAACTCCTGTGGCTTCCTCTTTTAGTTCAAATATTCTCTTCTCTTTAATGATCTGTTGCATTTAACTCTTTATTCTTAGACTCACTGTTATTTCTCTCCATCCATTGCATTAAATAGATTATTGTTTATCTTCTTGGAGTTGAATATGTACTTGAAGAGGAATACTTTGGTAGAGCCGGAGGAAAGAAAGGGGGAGTGCAACTAATTGTATAGCTCTTTCAAAGAGCTGGTACAAGTACAACGGGTGAATTTGTGCTCTTTTGTGCTATATCATTCTATGATTCTTTATTACCAAATTCTTCCAATTACACTCTGGTTTACTATTTTCTTCTTAAATCTGGAGGAGGTGAGGACATTGCTGTTAGCCTGAAACAAAACAAGATCTTTTAGCTGGAAGAGTAATGAAAGGAGGGCTCAGAGATCGCTGTTAAGATACTTGTTTCCAAATTTAACTTAAGTAGCTCAAGGAACAAACCTACTCCCTATGGGTGAATGTGAAAAAATGCAATTGCAGCAAAAAAGAGACCAGGGCAGGGATTTGTTGCCAATATGGGGTCGGGAAGGAAAGTGGGCAGGCAAGGAATTTCCCGACACCAGCCAGCATGCCAGTTCCTTGCCACGGTTCTGAATCCTGTCTGATTTTCTGGAGAATGGGCACAGAACAGCTACCCATACAAAATGGTGCTCCAGCAGCTATAGCCATTTGTTTTCTTCACTTTGTAAAGCTGAAAAGGTGCCTCAAGATGTAGACGCCCTGTCTCTCTCTCCCTTACTTGCAATGGCAGGCCTGCAGCTACTCTCACGCTGGAGGGCTTCCTATTGGCCCGCCAGCTTCAGAGCCTGTTCACTTAATTTGTTGAGAAGTATGCCCTCTGACCTTTAATTGGCCTACCCTGCAAAATCCTTTAATCCTTTAATCGGCCTATCCTGCAAAATTTGTATTGGCTGCCTACTGCCAACACAGTCCGCATTCGATCCCAATATCAGGGTCCCAACCAAATGGAAAACCTTGCCCGAGGAAAGCACTACAACAGGCAGCAGGGCAAGGAGGGGGAGTGAAAGACAAAGATTAAGAAAGAAAATAGGAAGAGTCAGTGAGACAAGAAAAACAAAGCAGAGGGAAGGTAAGAGTAAGGTTTACTCTGTTTGTAACCATATGTTTATCAAAACAGCTCAAAGCGAAGAGGGAAAAAATGAGTAATATAGAATCCCATTATGTCTCTCAGAGATCACACAAAGTAATTCATATTCAAAGATATACTTTTGAAGTACAATTACTATTGTTATGTAGACCATACAAGAACCTACAATCAGTGATGAGCTAAATAGCCAGTTACTGTTTCTGGTGACATTGTTTGAAAGAGGAATGTTGCCCAGGCCACCAACAGAACTCCCAGGCTTTCACAATGTGCTTGGACAGACAACAGAGCCCTGAATAAAGGTCTCATCAGAAGTTCGCAGCCTTGGAAGTACAACACTCCTTCAGTATTGCACTGGCGTATCAACCTGGATTTGGGCATCCAGACTGAAGTAGAACTTGAACCACACAGCAGGGGTGAGAATATTAGCAACTAAGCTGAGTTAATGCTCTCAAAACAAAATCAATAGAAAGTTAGGACAGGGAACCTAAAAATAAGTCAAGGGGAGGAATTTAGTTATAGTAATATAAGATCTTTAAATGGTGATGGGGAAAATAATGGGACTTAAAATAAACAATATCCAGGATCTGATGGTTTACATTCCATGGGAAAGAAATTGAAGATACATTAGTCACAACTTTTCAAAGCTCTCTAGATTCAGGACTTATACCTATAGGTTGGAAATGTCATGTTGTTAATTAAGATGGGAGGGAGGGAATACTAGCACCTATCAACCTATCAGTTGTGGCAAAGTTATTGGCAAATTAGCAACTGTTGACCTATCAGTTGTGGCAAAATTACAGGAAATACTTACAGAGTGCATTCCATGCAATGGAATTCTTTCCCTAAACCATCTCTACCTCCTCCTTTCAGACCCTTAATTAAAACCCAACTCTTCCTAATATCTCCTTCTTTGGTTTAATTTTGATCATACCGCTGTGAAACACTTTGGGGGCATTTTTCTGCATTGTATATAAATACTAGCTGCTGTTGCTGTCTGATAAAGGAAGGACTGGAGGTAGAGATTGTGGAAATGCTGAAGGGAAAATTGAATATTAATGCTGAATATGGTATTAGCTTTTAGGATGGGCCAGTTGGACTGCAGAGTGTTTTCTGATCATTTGCCCTTCTGAATAGGGATCTATTAACTCACAACATTTAATTGTTGATCATGTTTTAATTTTTAAAAACTTTTGTGGCTTGAGATTAAAACCTTTAGATTGATCATTTTCCTCACAGTTGAAAATGGTACTTCATAGAATTGTACCTTAGTGCTTCAGGAGATAAATATTAAAAACTGACAAATGCTGAATGGAAACCTGCTATGTTAAATCTTCTCAATTAAAAATTTTAAATCTGTTTTGATGACACCTCCATATGGTATTAAATAAGGGGCATTAATAAAGATGGCAATTACTGTCAGGCCCAATGGATGCAAATAATAACACTAAGCATTATCTTTGGGAAGACAAGTTCCCAATCAGTGCTCAGTTAAAACGTGATATATATATTACGTATATATATAAAACACATTTCAGGACATCCTGAAGTGCTCTACGGATAATTAAATACTTTTGAAGTAAAATCACTGTTGCGATATAACCAAATTGTGCACAATAAGGTCCCACATATGTCGTTGTTGGCTGACCCCAGATTCCAGGGTGATGTCTACTCAGAGTTGTGAGTTTCTGTTGGGTCTTCATGTGACTGAATGAACTGATTCTCAGCTCTTTGGGTACATGAGACAGGACATCCCATAAGTAGTGGGATCTGAACTTCAGGATTTGCTTCCTTTCCTCCTCTGCTGTCCCTCTGCCTCATCATTACGATGTTGTGACTCACAACATGAAGCAGCTTGATGGACAAACTGTCGCCATTCTGAACAATTGGTAGCATGCTCCTCTCAAGTCATTATGGTCATTGCCACTGCTCTTCAAGGAGAGCTTCAGAGTGGCTTTGAAACATTATATTTGTCCTCCCCTGGAACGTTGGCCTGAGACTTCACATCAACAACAATGAGATAAATGACTGCTTGGTGTTGGTTCAGAGATGAATGTAGGTATTTACCCTTGCTTTTCATTGAACAGTCCAGTGGGGTCTTTTACATCCACCTGAAAGAGCAGACAGTTTATCATGTTATCCAAAATACCAAGAACATAACTGTGCGCAAGTCTGTGGAATGGGAATCAAACCATGAACTTCTGAGACAGAGGCAAGCAAACTACCACTGAGCCAACAATGACACTGCAAAGATATTGAACTTTCAGTTTGTCTCAGTCAACATAACTCATCTCTGATTCAGAAGGTTAGAAGTTCAAGTCCCACTTTAGATTGAGCACATAATCTAGACTGACATTCAATACAGTTCTGAGTGCCAGAGATGACTGCTGAATTGAGGCCCATCTGCCTGTGAACATAAGCAATCTAATAGCAATGTTGAGGAAGTGCCTTGTCCCATATTCCTCCACAATCTCTGTCTTGCCTTGGTGGGTAACACTATTATCAGAGGGCTGGATTCAAGTCCCACTCCAGAGGCTTGCAGCACATTACCTAGACTGACACTCTAGTGCTGCATTGTTAAATGTACTGTCTTTTGGTGAGATGTTAAAGCAAGTCTGTGTCTGCTTTCTCAGGTGGACATAAAAGACTCCATTTTGAAGAAGACAGCAAAGTTCTCCCTGGTACCCTGGTGTCCTGATCAATATTTATCCTTCAACCAAAATCACTAAAACAGATTATTTGGCCATTATCACATTGCTGTTTGTGGGATCTAGCTGCCCATAAATCGGCTGCCATGTTCCCTGCTGAGACTGCCCTTTAAAAGTGCTGCTTTGGATGTAAAGCACTTTGGCATGTCACTATATCAATATAAGTTATTTCTCTTTCCTCAACCATCGCCACTAAAACAGATTATCTGGTTGCGTTTTGGAGCCTTGATGTTTGCAAAATGGCTCCTGCATTTGACAAAATAACATAAGTGACTACACTTCAAAATGAATCTACTGGTTACAAATCCGTTTGACGATGTGATAAGGTGGTAATATAATGCAATTTTATTTAATAAAGCCGTTATTCACAATCATGTAATCTACAGTTAGTTAAAATGTTGGGAAATACTCAACATTTGTTAGACCTGAAACATCTATGAAAAACTATCAGCCCCGAGACTCCTCCCCCATCCAATCCTGCTGAGCTCCTAATTATGTCTAAGCTGCAGCGAAGAGGCACTGAATAGCTCTCACAAATGGGCAGGGAATGAGAAAGGAACAGCATAACTATGTAACCACTGTGTTTCTCTGTGTACAATCTCTGTGTTTGTACCTTAGTTTTTGGGGAACTGAAGTGTAACCCCGCAAGGCACTGTTCCTGGTATGGATACACGCTAAAAAGAAGGAATGAATTAAATTTCTATAGCACCTTTCCTGACCTCAGGACCTCTCAAATTGCTTTACAGCCAATAAAGTACTGTTGAGGTGCAGTCACTTGTTGTCATGTAAGAAGCACTTGCAGCCAATTTACATACAAGATCCCACAAACAGCAAGATGATAATAACCAGACAATCTGTTTTTGTAATGCTGATTGAGGGATAAATATTGGCCAGGACATTAGGGAGAACTTCCCCGCTTTCCTTCAAAATAGTGCCATGGATCTTTTACATCCACCTGAGGGAGCTGATGGGTCTTCTGTTTAATATTTCAGCGGAAAAAAGACACCTCTGACAGTGCAGCTCTCCCTCAGTACTACAGTGGGGTGTCAGCCTAGATAGTTAGGCTGAAATCTCTCAAGTGAGCCTGCAATCTTCTGAGTGATTTACAGACCTATTTTGGTGGGACTCCACATCAGATGCAGTTCTTTCAAGTTATTATTTGCTCATTGCCTCATTCTCTCTCTGTCAATGAAACAAATGGACACCTGGGGCTGGACTTTCCTATCTCAGTATGGAGCCGAAGTACATCAAGCCGTTGCTAAAAATGACAGGCTGAAATGGGATCCAGGATATCCAACCTCCATACTGGCTCTGACAATTTTCATCGGTGCAGGAATGGAGGCATGCTGGGAAGCCTGCATACTGCTGTGCCAATGTTGCTGGCACTATTGCAGAAGTGAACACTTTGGAAGTTCCACGATTTTGATGGAGGCAGCTGGGTTTTGGTAGACAAGGTAAATCACACCAACACAGAGGTTTCATGAACTATGGATGAACCATGATTTGAAGGCATGAATTGTAAGAAAGGTCAATACCATTTACATGGTATGACTTTACATGTCATTATGAAATGCTGTAGCCTAAATTGTATCTGTTTTTACTAAAGCGAGTGATGATAGTGCATTGATTTAAAAAGATGAGTGTCCATTAAATAATGTAGTTGTCAGGTTGTTATTCTGACAACTGGCAAGCTGTCAAGAAAAAGAAGGAAGGCAAAAACAGTCTTCAGATACATTAGAGCAGATTATTCACTTAATAAAGTGCTATTCTGCATTGTGCAATATTGAAAGGCTAGCCCAGTTTGAAATCCAGAGCTGATTGTGTGAAATGCCCCCATTGATTTCATTTTTTTTCTTGGCGTTCAGCTCAGTGATCTGTTTGGCCATTTCAACACTTTGATAGGTGTCTGAGCTTTCACTGACTCATTAAATAACAACTCAGCCATCTGTTTGTCTGTTTCAAAGCTTTGATAGATATCTGAGCTTTTGTTGTCTACAAAGGCTGTATTGTTTCTGTGGTGTAGGGTTTGTTTACATGGTTGTTCAGGGGAATGTAAATTTGAATGCTTTTTGCCTTCCAAACCCTAATAGATTCTGCTTAGCAGGGTTTGTTTACATGGCCTTCCAGGAAAAGATGAGCTAGTTTATTTTGACAAATTTATGAGGTTCTAAAGAGAATTTTGTAAGTGGCTGTTCAAGTAATGTTTATTTATTTTGACAGATTTATGAACTTGTCAAGAGTGTAATGTTTTAAAGTCGCTATTTAAGTAATGATCATTTATTTTTACTGATTTATGAGCTTTTCCAAAAACATCCAAATATTATTGTAGGGTTCTGAGCTACATTTATAGTGGATACAGGGTGAGTGGGTTAGAGAGATTGAGGGGGATAAGGGGAATAGGATTTGAGAGGGAATAAGAGAGTTTGAAGGATATAGGGTGTTTTAAGGAGGGTTGGGGTGACAGGGGTGAGTGAATGGGGTGGGGGTGAGTGAGACAAAGGGGTAAGAGTGAGGATTGGGTGCCCCTCACACTGATCTGCAGAACTGAGCTGATGTTCTGCAAATGGAGGTGGGCCTCTTAACTTGGTTGCCTCTGTCCCCATCTTGGGCCTGCTACCAGAGGCAGCAGGCCTGACTCCAAGCCATCCCCACCTCCGCCAGATGAAAACCTCACCAGCTGGCTTCCCCAGGTAGAAGGTAGGATCATAACATTTGGTAACAATTCCGGCCTGAAAAGATTAGGCTTTTCGGGCAAAGAAATGATCTTATAGAGGTGTTTTTGGAAATAAAAGAAGCCAATTGGAAATCCATTTTAAATTAAAATGTTGGAATAACATAACGGACATAGGTTCAAACTAGTAAAAGCATAATTTTAGAAGCTGATATTAAGAAGTATTTAATTATACAGTGAAATGGAATCAAATTCCAGATGGGGATAAAAATCCTGGAATCAGCAATTGAGAGAAAGTACAATGAATTAAGATGGGCCAAATAGCCTTCCTCATTCATAAGCACCTCAGGGACTTCGTGACTTACTTTTGTTTTTCATTTGGCAAAGCGGCGAGCAAAAAGGAGCAACACAACTAACAGGCCTTACAGATTCTAGGCAAATAACCCCACTAGGCTAACAGTGCTCAGGGATTGG
This sequence comes from Carcharodon carcharias, assembly GCF_017639515.1. NCBI lineage: Eukaryota > Metazoa > Chordata > Chondrichthyes > Lamniformes > Lamnidae > Carcharodon > Carcharodon carcharias. The sequence goes on from NC_054476.1 coordinate 27,883,609, forward strand.
GAATTATATCTTTTAATTTGTCCTGAGAATTAATCAGTTCCACAGACTGGAAGAAAATGGATTAGACTGTGACTTGGCAAGGACTATTGTCTCGTGTTATCAAGCTACAGTCTTAACCCACAGAACAAAACAAAACAATGGGAGGCACGTCTCCATATTTAATCAATCAGACAAATATTTATGAGCTGATCTCGGTGCAAATTATTCAAGTCACTGCTAACAAGGCTGGAGCGGAATCCTTTATTTCATTTACTGAAATGTTTACCTGTTCTACAGTCAGAATTTTAATACACTTGAAGACAAAAAAAACTGGCTTTAAAAGTCCCATACTGGCACCGAGTCAAACTCCAAACATCCAGAGGCAAATAATCACAACGAACTGACTTTCCCATAAACTCAATGGTTTTCAAACTTAACTTAACAACGTTATTACACACATAGACATACCCTACCAACACACTCCTGGAGATCACTAACAAACACTGACACATCTTTCAGATCCTGTACAAATTCGGACACACTCATTGGGACCTCCTGCAAACAATGCCACACTCTTTGAAAACAAAAACAAAAATACCTGGAAAAACTCAGCAGGTCTGGCAGCATCTTTGGAGAGGGACACCGTTAACATTTCGAGTTCAAATGACCCTTCAACAGAACTAAGTAAAAATAGAAGAGAGGTGAAATATAAACTGGTTTAAGGGGGGGTGGGACAAGTAGAGCTGGATATAGGGCCACTGATAGGTGGAGATAACCAAAAGATGTCACAGACAAAAGGACAAAGAGGTGTTGAAGGTGGTGATATTACATTCTTTAGATAATATCACCACCTTCAACACCTCTTTGTCCTTTTGTCTGTGACATATTTTGGTTATCTCCACCTATCACTGGCCCTCTATCCAGCTCTACTTGTCCCACCCTCCCCTTAAACCAGCTTATATTTCACCTCTCTTCTATTTTTACTTAGTTCTGTTGAAGGGTCATTTGAACTCGAAATGTTAACGTTGTACCTCTCCGCAGATACTGCCAGACCTGCTCAGTTTTTCCAGGTATTTTTGTTTTTGTTTTGGATTTCCAGCATCCTCAGTTTTTTGCTTTTACATTCTTTGAACCCTGTTCGAGTTCTGACACCCTTTTAGGGACACCCTATGAATATTGGCACACTCATAGGGATTCTCTCCAAACACAAGCACCCTCCCTGGCATCCCCTGCAAATAGTGGGGACCCCGTATAAATATTTGCACACTCCCCTACAAACAGTAACCCATTCTGAGGGTGCTATGAGAGCTGCCAACACATTCCTAGGGAACCTCCTAAAATGCTGACATAATTTTAAGGAACCTCTGCAAAGAGTGACACATTCCCAGGGATTGTATGCTCTAACCTAAAGACTGTATTCAATGCAGAAAGGAAAATAGAGCCACCATTCATTTATTTATTTATATAGGCAGATAGATGGATATATATATATACTTTCTCATCATGTTGCTCACAGAAATCCTTGAAAATTGATTAATGGGTTGAGAAAATATCACATATTTATGCACTAATACACTAACAACCAATCTAAAATAAGCAGTTCAGCTCATAACATGTCTCATTTACATTTGCTTGAAGCAACACTCATCTGCAGGGGCCCGTTCTCTGCAAACAAAAGGAATATGTTCAAGCCTTGTGCCTTTTTGGATTACCCAAGAGTTTGGGGAGCCTATAGCCCTCTGTTTATTTCTCCAAGGCAATGCCTTAGCCAATCAGAGTCGAGCTGCCAACCAATCAGCATTCTTTTTGCATTTTTGAATAAATTGTTGTGACCATTTGAAATTTGGCATTCTTGCATTTGTCCTGATGAGCTACAGTACGTCCTTGCTTAATATTAGCGTTGTTTCACTTGTCAATATATTCATTTAACATTGCCAGTTTCACTTTAAAGTCATTTGCCACAGATGTCCTCTTCTGTGCTCACAAAACCTTTTCTATAGTGCTTTCACTTTTATCTCCTAGTCCTGCTTTACCAGTGCATCGTCTGTTCTTCCAGATATTTTATGAATAAAGTATATTTTTCAAAAAAAAACCACTACATCTTCTTTACCCTCTGCCCCCACCCCAGAAGTGCTGCTGCCCTTGCTGCCTGGTATTGTTCTCCAACTTGCTTCCTCTCTGATGTTGCTCTCCTACTGCCTCTATTTTGTCATGTGTTTGGGGTCTGGCTGAGGTTCTTTGGAACGTACCTATTCTCCTGAAGTAAGTTGCACAAGACTGTAGTTTGTTGAAACCATAACTATTTAGTTACAGCTATTAAATACATATTAGGACCTCTACAAGAGGTTGGAACTTCTGCTCCCTCCAGATCTCTGTTATCAATCCTGAAGCGACCAACTTCTGCCACTAGATGGAATTTGGTCAACCTAAAATTACTATACTGATGTGAGTGTAATTTTTAAAAATTATATCATGTATCGTATTTCTTTAATAGTTAATGATTTATTTTATTATCTAAATTCTTCCAGCTAAGTACTACATAGTACTGCGCACATACAGTTCAGTATTTCAACTTATACCTTGGTTTTTCCAAGCGACAAGTACCTGAAGGAACCTAACTCTGGCTTTAACATTGGGAACCCACAATTCACTTAAAGTTTCACTTAAAGCCTCGATATTCAGGAACATGACGACAACTTTAAGTGAGGACTCTCTGTACTTTTCAGCAATACTACATATTTACCACTAAGAGGGTTTCAGCTAAATTGAAAAATATAATTAGAAAGAGGGAATGGCTATTTAATGAAATGAAGTTGGTGAAAAAATGTAAAACAAAATCATTGTAATGTGATGATAACATTATAAAATATTATAGGATGCATATATACATTTACAAATTCAATAAAAGCAGCAATTAGCTTAAGACAATCACCATTGGGTTATTAATTAAATATGAAATAAAACATGATTGTCACAAAATTACTGAAGGGACCAGACATTTAATAAGAAAATAAATACTTATTAAAAGGTGCTAATCCAATATTACTGCTCGCAATGTGCTGTTGTAATAAAAGGAGCAATTATTAATTATGGTGATCCTGGGAATTGGCCAGAATTCATTTTTTGTTAAGTTAATTTTTGAGCTGCAGGAGGGACAGGGTTTCAGTGGGAATATATACATCTTTAGATTTGATACTGTTAGCTCTTTGCTGACATTTGTTAAAGAGTGGTGCTGGCAGAGAGAGTGATGGTCACTGACCAGTTTAATTTCACTGTTGGGAGCGGAGGTGGCTCTACACAGGGAATTAGCCGTTGACCCCCACCTTTCATTTGTTTCTCCCTGTTGACACCACCTTGACCTCTCTAGTGTTGCCTCTAGTGTTGCTCTCAATAAAAACTTTAGCTGTAGCTGCAGATCATGAGCATGTGGCACACTGAGTATCCTTTGCTTATCCAATATCACCTCTTACCTGTCTCCTGGAATGCCTTGTTCCATAGTAGGCCCCTCTGCCATCTTGCCACCCAGTTATGCAATATTATATTTTCCTTAACAATCACCGCCTCTCTAATGCTGCTCTTCTCTCTTATCCCGCTCCTGCATTTTAGACCCAAGAAAGATAGATCGGAGTATTTTCAAAATGGTGAAAAGACAGGAACTGTGGTGGAGCAAAGAAATTTAGAGACAGGTACATTTTTTTTAAAGGCTAATAGAATGATAGCCTTGAGATAGTGGGCTGGAATACAAAGCAGTGGAAATTATGTTACAGTTTAAAGCTTTAGTTATACAGCATGTGGAGTACTGTGGCCAGTGCTGGGCATCACACCACAGGAAGGATATATTAACCTTGGAGGGGGTGCAGCACAGATTCACCAAATTGATACCGAAGTCAAAATAGTTAAATTATGAGGACAGGTTGCATAGCCTAGGCTTGTATTCTCTTGAATATTGAAGATTGAGATGATCTGAATGAGGCATTTAAGCTGATTAAAGGATTATGATAAGATAAATGGAGAAAAACTATTACGTCTGGCAAAGTTAGAGCTGGAGCATTCATGGGTGACATCAGGTAGCACCTCTGGTGCACAAAGGGTATTGGAAATCTGGATCTCTCTCCCAAAAAAGTTATTCAGGCAAGAGAGGTCAATTGAAAATTTCAAAGCTGATATTGGGAGATTTTTCTTAGGCAAAGGTATTAAGTGATATAGAACCAAGGCAGGTAGTTAGAATCATGGAATGAAACAGAACAGGAGGCCATTCAGCCCATCGTCCCTGTGGCAGCTGTTTGACAGCCAATTAGTCCCATCCTTCTCTTCCTTGATAGCCCTGCAAATGTATTTTTACCTTAAAGTATTTGTCAAGCTTCCTTTTGAAGGTTGCTTTCGAACCTGTTTCTACCATCCTTTCAGGTAACGCATTCCAGATCATAACAGCTTGTTGCGTTAAAAAAGTCTTACTCATTGGTGATGGAACAGGCTCAAGGGGCTGAATGGCCTACTCCTGTACCTGTGTTCCTACATTGCACTTGTAATAGTAGGAATAGAAGAACGCTCTTACAATATAGATTAAACAGTTCAACCAAAATATGATATATTACCAGAACATTCCACATTTTCCAAAAATATCTGCTCTTTCAATCTTGGCGAGGCAACAAAATACAGCTGCATTTTATCCAGTTAAAAATGTTAATTTCACAGCCCCTTCATTTCATGATATTGATTTTGCAAGTTTATTTCCATCATTGCATTTTTCTTTGAAATCAAAGGTGTGAAACTGAAGATGAATGATCAGCTCATAAACTTTACCAGACAATAAGATGCTTTCAACAAACTTATCAGAGACAGATTCTTTACAATCTGATTGCAGTAGGGTTTTAATGCTGCAGAGTTGTTGCCAGATTTTATTCAGCTGAAGATGCAGCAAGTTTATTAGAAGCCAGTTCAGTTAAATCTGCCGTTTTTATTTTCTGATGCTTTCAGGATTACCACTCCTGACACCGGAATAAAATTTTATGGATCAGTTCATTGCTGTTCACAATCATGCGACTGACTTCCCCACCCACTAATTTCAGCAACCCACTGTTTAAGAAAGGAGAGAGAGAGAGAGGAAATGGGGAACTGCAGACTTGTTAGCCTGGTAACAGCAGTAGAGAAAATACTAGAATCTATTCTAAAGGATGTGATGACTGGACACTTAGAAAATAATAGTAGGATTGGGCAGAGTCAACATGGATTTATGAAAGGGAAATCATGTTTGACAAACCTGTTAAGGGTTTTTTTGAGGATGTAACTAACGGAATAGATAAGGCGGGAACAGTGGATGTGGCGTATTTGGATATTCAGGAGGCTCTTGAGAAGGTCCCACACAAGAGTTAGTAAACAAAATTAGAGCACAAGGGATGGGGGGTAGTGACATGGAGTGAGAATTTATTAATGAGCAGGAAAGAGAGAGTAGGAATAAATGCATCATTCTCAGGTTGACAGGCTACAACTAGTGGAGTACTACAAGAATCAATGCTTAGGCCCTAGCTATTCACAAGCTATGTCAATGATTTGGTTGTGGGGACCAAATGTAATATTTCCAAGTTTGCTGATGACACAAATCTTGAGTTGTGAGCAGGATGCAAAGAGGCTTCAAGGGGGTTTAGACAGGTTAAGTGAGTGGGCAAGAATATGGCAGATGGAATACAATGTGCAAAAATGTGAAGTTATCCACTTTGGTAGAAAAACACAAATACAGAGTATTTCTTAAATGATGAGAAATTGAGAAGTTTTGATGTCCAAAGGGACTTGGTATCCTTGTTCTAAGCTAACATGCAAGTGCAACAAGAAATTAGAAAGTTAAATGATATGTTGGCTTTTATTGCAAGAGGATTGAGTACAGAAGTAAAGATGTCTTGCTGCAGTTGTATAGAACCTTGGTGAGATCAACCTGGAGTGTTGTGTACAGTTTTTGTCTCCTTTCCTAAGGAAGGATACAATTGCCATAGAGGGAGTGGATTGTAGGTTCACCAGACTGATTCCTGGGATGGCAGGATTGTCCTGTGAGGAGAGATCAAGCGGCACTTGCTTACCAATAACCTGTTCACTGACGCCCAGTTTGGGTTCCGCCAGGGCCACTCAGTTCCTGACCTCATTACAGCCTTGGTTCAAACATGGACAAAAGAGCTGAACTCCCGAGGTGAGGTGAGAGTGGCTGCCCTTGACACCAAGGCAGCATTTGACCGAGTGTGGCATCAAGGAGCCCTAGCAAACTAGAGTCAATGGGAATTAGGGGGAAAACTCTCCACTGGTTGGAGTCATACCTAGCACAAAGGAAGATGGTTGTGGTTGTTGGACGTCAGTCATCTCAGCTCCGGGACATCACTGCAGGAGTTCCTCAGGGTAGCGTCCTCGGCCCAACCATCTTCAGCTGCTTCATCAATGACCTTCCTTCCATCATAAGGTTAGAGTGGGATGTTCACTGATGATTGCACAATGTTCAGCACCATTCATGACTCCTCAGATACTGAAGCAGTCCATGCCCAAATGCAGCAAGACCTGGACAATATCAAGGCTTGGGCTGACAAATGGCGAGTTACATTCATGCCATACAAGTGTCAGGCAATGACCACCTCCAACAAGAGAGAATCCAACCATCACCTCTTGATTTTCAATGGTATCTTCATTACTGAATCCCCCACTATCAACATCCTGGGGGTTACCATTGACCAGAAATTGAACTGGACTAGCCATATAAATACTGTGGCTACAAGAGCAAAGTCAGAGGCTAGGAATCGTGCAACGAGTTACCCACCTCCTGACTCCCCAAAGCCTGTCCACCATCTGAAAGGCACAAGTCAGGAATGTGATGGAATACTGCCCACTTCCCTGGATGAGTGCAGCTCCCACAACACTCAAGAAGCTTGACAACGTCCAGGACAAAGCAACTCACTTGAATGGCACCACATCGACAAACATTCATTCTCTCCACTGCCAACGCACAGTAGCAGCAGTGTGTACCATCTACAAGATGCACTGCAGGAATTCACCAAGGCTCCTTCAATAGCACATTCCAAACCCACGACCACTACCATCTAGAAGGACAAGGGCAGCAGATAGATGGGAACACTACCACCTGGAAGTTCCCCTCCAAGTCACTCACCATCCTGACGTGGAAATATTTCGCCTTTCCTTCATTGTCGCTGGGTCAAAATCCTGAAACTCCCTTGCTAACAGCACTGTGTGTGTACCTACGCCACATGGACTGCAGTGGTTCAAGATGACAGTTCACCACCACCTTCGCAAGGGCTATTAGGAATGGGCAATAAAAGCTGGCCCAGCCAGCAAAGCCCACATCCCATGAATGAATAAAAAAAGGCAAAAGGAACAGAAAATTATGCTGATGGGGGTTAGATTAAGTAGAGTGAGGGGAGGTTCATGTGGAACGTAAATATGGGCACTGAAGAAATGCAGGGGTGGGATTTATAATTTGGGGGTGGGCCCCCAAACGACATTACTTCAATCCGTTGATTGAAAGGGAGTTAAAGTACTATTAACCTCTACAAGGTGCAGTGATCTACAAAGTCAGCCTGCACTTAATTTGTGGTGCTGCTCGCTAATCTGCAATTCACTGAGTTAGTGAAAAGTTATAATTAGGAGAAACTTAGGCATGAGGAAGGACAGTCCACTCTCTCTCTTCATTTCAAACGGTGGGAATCCCTTTCGCAATGAGGTGATTGCCAATTACAGGTGCGTTTCAACACTGGGAAGTCAGTGAGTCAGGGTCGATGTGAAAACAGGGTCATCATCTGTTAATTGCTGCTTTTAATAATTTAAATGAAAAAGATATTGCGCAAAGAATGGCAGAAATTCATCCACTGGAAGGGGGCGATGTGCTGTGTTTTTGTTTGTGCCTGTGGGAGGCATTCATTAACTAAAGGTAACAGGATATTATGGATCTCCCTTCTGTGAGAGTTTACTGCTGTGTGCCAACATGAGACCCCCTTGAATAGCTGTGGAGGGGAAGCATTCCCGGTTGATGGGACAACACGTTACCAGCAGCATGCAGCATCCATTCTCTCCTGTGAATGTTCATGAAATCTTGTATGTCAAGGTTTCGGGTAATCTGGTTACAGAAGCGGGGTCAGTAGGTGCATATTCCTCTGCAGCTGAGAGCACTTTTGTACTTGACTTTTTCTTTTGGAAAAAGTGCGATCATATTCCAGTTTTCCACATAGATCATGAGGTGCTTCACTTCCATACAATCAATGAACATTACAGACATTTCAATATGATCATTACAGACAGTCAGACAGTGCAATGGTATTCAAGTTATCGACATATTACTTGACACTTTGCTGATCACCCTGAGACCGCTGAGCTCATGTGCTTCTTCTGTTTGACTGCAGGAGCATTTCAGTACTTCGCTTCTTTGGTCAACTACATGTGACCTGAAACTTACTGACAGCCACTCCTTGCAGCTTCTACCCGTTAGCACTTTGTAGGAACTGAAACAGGCCATCTCAATGTATTGCGATAAAGTTACTAGGAAGTGCTCGGTATGTTTACTTTCCTCAGACAAAATAACCATCACACACAACCTTTTAATTTCATTCCCGCAATATGCTGGTTAAGCACAAGAGACACTGTGTTGTCGAGGTTCCAAAAGCAAAAGATAGTACACTAACAGATTTTGGAAATATCTATCGAATTTCCAGGAAGTTTTCTTTAAAAAAATTCTAAAATAGCAACTCTCTACAAACAAAGGGCTGTGTGTGTTTGTTAGCAGGTCTTTGATTTCAACAGATGTCCATAAACCGCCCAGTGTGTGATACTCAGGATCTTATCAAGATGCAAGGGGAAGGTAATCTCCTTCACAATTCAAGTCGTCAAAGCCTGTCTGAAATCTCCCTTATTCATAAATTCTTGTGATCATCTGTGACTACATTCCCCCAAACCCGCCTGAGCTAAGACAGAGATGAGGAGGAATATCTTCTCTGAGGATAGTGAATCTGTGGAATTCTTTACACGGAGGGCTGTAGAGGCTGGGTCGATAAGTATATTCAAGGCTGGGATGGACAGATTTTTAATCAGTAAAGGAATCGAGGGTTATGGGGAGAAAGCAGGAAAGTGGAATTGAGGATTATCAGATCAGCCATGATCTCATTGAATGGCGGAGCAGACTCAATGGGCCGAATGGCCTACTTCTGCTCCTACATCTTATGGTCTTATTTATGGTCACTTCGGGGGAAAAAAACCTGAGCAACCTTCTCATGTTAAGTCTGACGAAAGGAAAGGCAATTGTAAAGCCAGCGGAGCTCAAAGGATGCGGTGACCTCATGGCTTTCAGCCTGCCCTCATACCTACAAAGAGACAATCCGTCTGGTAGATCCTCTATGATTGAATTCCATACGACAATACCTTTTTTTTCTTTACAAATCTGTGCTTTGACTATCATGAGAAACAATAACGTGTATCGCAAAGGTAGAGAAATAGAGAAGCAGTTCAACCAGGTGAAGTTCTCGGTTCTGAGACCCATAAACTCTTCCAAAGCGAGACAGGAAATATTGTCGACATAATTCCATCCTTGGAGTTTGAAAGCGCAGGAAGCAGGAGGAAAAAGGCCATTCCACAGTTTTCAGGTCTGGGGACAGAATTTGCAGAAGTAGAGAGGAGTGAAGTGAATTTTGATTTTAACAGATGGGGACATTGGGGGAAAACGACAGTGCCTCATAGAGCAGGAGCTGGAGCTTTGAAGAGAGAGAGAAAAATGCTCACTGATCAGATGGAGGTCAGTGAGTTAAAAAGGATGAGATTGGACTCAGAGAGAACCAGACTAGACCTTCCCCCGGTTATTAGAGAGAGCAGCCTGACCAATAGCTTCCAAGCCTCTGGGAATTTCTTTAGCTTTTCTTCCATCAATTTTTTTTCACATTTTACGAAACCCTAAGTGAAACTTTTAGTTGGAACCATTGATCTGAAAGGACAAGTTTTGTTTCCTTTAACCACTTTCGAAATGCCGTGCGACTAATTAAAAACTTAGCTCTTCACTATTGTAAAATCATTGTCACAACCATATCTGCAACCGGTGGCATGGGGCCAGTCTTTCACGTCCCATTTAACATTCATTACTGAGTTAGAGGTTCTTCCCACCCACATGTTTTCCGATACATGCCTTTTAACTGAAGAGTGAGGAACGAAGCCAGTCAGAAAAAACCTTTTCAGTTTAATCTTGTGCACTTGAAACTAGAACATTTGCCGAGACATGTGACACAGTCTGTGAGCTGAATAAGTAAAAATGACTCGTGTGAAAAGGCTGGCATTGTTTCAGCGAGTGCTGTGAGGAAGCGTGTGGGAGGCTGATCTGGGCATTTTAGAAAGGCTCACGTACTCGCAAATGTAACTGCCCCATTATTTCAACTCACTTGTGTGTTCCCTTGGCTTCAGCCTTCAGGTCCCAGGGCTGTGGGGGTGGGTAATAGGAGGCCCAAAATGAAGCTGAACACAGGGCCTCACAAACTGCAAACTGTAAGTTCCTTTGAGAACTGTTGCCTGGCATGTACCTTGTGTGCGCTTGCCATAGTCGTGTGATCTGAGTCATATGGCCTCAGATGTCATTCCTCTGTGAGTAAAGGGTTCAGACAGAAACCAGTTTAGCCACCACATGGAACATGATGTCAGGAGTGTGCAGCTGAAATGGGGTAGATTTTGATAGCTGTAAGAGAGCTAGCGGTTGCAAGAAACGGCAAAGAATAATTACAACTTCAGACTGCAACTTTGTAAAGGACATTGACTGCTGGGTGAGTCAGTGTGGCTTTGAATATTCTGATACCTGCTCCTATAGAGATGAAGGGAGATTCGAAAATGAATTGGAAATCCGTCCAGTCTCAGTGGCAAAACTATGAAATTGCCACATGGTTAAACAAGAAACCTGAACATATAAGAGTAGCAACCCTGTTAGCAATGCTGGCGAAAGAGCTTTTTTTATTCATTCACGGGATGTGGGCTTCACTGGCTGGGCCAGCTTTTATTGCCCATCCCTAGTTGCCCTTGAGAAGATGGTGATGAGCTGCCTTCTTGAACCACTGCAGTCCATGTGGTGTAGGTACACACACAGTGCTGTTAGGGAGGGAGTTCTAGGACTTTGACACAGCGACAGTGAAGGAACGGTGAAATATTTCCAAGTCAGGATGGTGAGTGGCTTGGAGGGGAACCTTCAGGTGGTAGTGTTCCCATCTATCTGCTGCCCTTGTCCTTCTAGATGGTAGTGGTCGTGGGTTTGGAAGATAACTTGGTGAATTCCTGCAGTGCATCTTGTAGATGGTACACACTGTTGCTACTGTGCGTCGGTGGTGGAGGGAGTGAATGTTTGTCGATGTGGTGCCAAACAAGTGGGCTGCGTTGTCCTGGATGGTGTCAAGCTTCTTGAGTGTTGTGGAAGCTGCACTCATCCAGGGAAGTGGGGAGTATTCAATCACAATCTTCACTTGTGCCTTGTAGATGGTGGATAGGCTTTGGGGAGTCAGGAGGTGGGTAACTTGTTTTGATTCCTAGCGTCTGACCTGCTCTTGTAGCCACAGTATTTATATGGCTAGATCAGTTCAGTTTCTGGTCAATGATAACCCCCAGGATGTTGATAGTGGGGGATTCAGTGATGATAATACCATTGAACATCAAGGCATGATGGTTGGATTCTCTCTTTATGGAGATGGTCATTGCCTGATACTTGTGTGGCATGAATGTAACTTGCCACTTGTCAGCCCAAGCCTTGATATTGTCCAGGTGTTGCTGCATTTGGACATGGACTGCTTCAGTATCTGAGGAGTTGTGAATGGTGCTGAACATTGTGCAATCATCAGCAAACATCCACACTTCTTACTTATGATGGAAGGAAGGCCATTGATGAAGCTGCTGAAGATGGTTGGGCTGAGGACACTACCCTGAGGAACTCCTGCAGTAATGTCCTGGAACTGAGATGACTGACCTCCAACAACCACAACCATCTTCCTTTGTGCTAGGTATGACTCCAATCAGTGGAGAGTTTTCCACCTGATTTCCATTGACTCTAGTTTTGCCATGGTCTTTGATACCACACTCGGTCAAATACTGCCTTGATGACAAGGGCAGTCACTCTCACCTCACCTTGGGAGTTCAGCTCTTTTGTCCATGTTTGAACCAAGGCTGTAACAAGGTAAGGAGCTGAGTAGCCCTGGCGGAACCCAAACCAGGCATCAATGAACAGGTTATTGCTAAGAAAGTGCTGCTCTTAGCACTGCTGATGACCCTTTCCATTATTTTACTGATGATGGAGAGTAGGCTGATAGGGCGGTCATTGGCCAGGTTGGATTTGTCCTACTTTTTGTGTACAGGACATACCTGGACAATTTTCCACACTGCCAGGTAGATGCCAGTGTTGTAGCTGTACTGGAACAGCTTGGCTAGGGGTGTGGAAAGTTCTGGAGCACAAGTCTTCAGTACTATTGACGGAATGTTGTCAAGGCCCATAGTCTTTGCAGTATCCAGTGCCTTCAGCCGTTTCTTGATATCACTTGGAGTGAATCACATTGGCTGAAGACTGGCATCTGTGATGCTAGGGACCTCCGGAGGAGACCAAGATGGATCATTCACTCAGCACTTCTGGCTGAAGATTGTTGCAAATGCTTCAGCCTTATTTTTTGCACCGCTTTGCTGGGCTCTCCACAATTGAGGATGGGGATATTTGTGGAGCCTCCTCCTCAGTGACTTGTTTAATGTCCACCACCATTCACGACTGGATGTGGCAGGACTGCAGAGCTTAGATCTGATTTGTTGGTTGTGGGATCGCTTAGCTCTGTCTATCACTTGCTGTTTGGCACGCAAGTAGTCCTGTGTATAGCTTCACTAGGTTGATACCTCATTTTAAGGTATGCCTGGCGCTGCTCCTGGCATGCCCTCCTGCACTCTTCATTGAACCAGGGTTGATCCCCTGGCTTGATGGTAATGGTAAAGTGGGGGATATGCTGGGCCATAAGGTTACAGATTGTGTTCGAGTACAATTCTGCTGCTGCTGTTGGAGCATAGCACCTCATGGATGCTCAGCCTTAAGTTGGTAGATCTGTTCGAAATCTATCCCATTTAGTACAGTGGTAGTGCCAAACAGCTCAATGGAGGGTATCCTCAATGTGAAGGCGGGACTTCGTCTCCACAATGACTGTGCGGTGGTCACTCCTACCAATACTGTCATGGACAGATGCATCAGTGGCAAATAGGTTGGTGAGGATGAGGTCAAGTATGTTTTTCCCCTCACCATCTGCCACAGACCCAGTCTAGCAGCTATGTTATTCAGGACTCGGCCAGTATTGGTGCTACCAAGCCACTCCTGGCGATGGACATTGAAGTCCCCCACCCAGAGTATATTCTGCACCCTTGCCACCCTCAGTGCTTCCTCCAAGTGATGTTCAACATGGAGGAGCACTGAGTAATCAGCAGGTTTCCTTGCCCATGTTTGACCTAATACCATGTGACTTCATGGGGTCCAGAGTCAATGTTGAGGACTCCAAGGGCAATTCCCTCCCAAGCTCACTGCTGAGTCCAAGCCAGATGAAGAGCCTCTGGAAGTGGCTGGAGATACAAAGACAGGAGACGGTACATCAGGCAGAACTGAGAGGCAGTCAACAGACTAGAGTGAAGGATGGAGGAGTCCATCCAGTTCTGTCTGATGTAATGGTTCCAACGTGCAAGCGCCTTGAGGTCCCCATTGGAAGGATGGCCACTTCGGAGACCTTAGTCCGGCAGATTCTGCTGGATTGTGCTCGGACCTGCACTCCATCGCTATTGGTGGGATCCATCAGTGGCTAGCCGAGGGGGGAGCAGGGCGCCTTGACCTCCCTCCAGGTACCCCTTCTCCTCAAGGAGTCAGACAGGGGCCCTTGGGCACCCTCAGGGAGTCAGACAGGTGCCTTGGGCACCCTAAGGGAGAAAGACCAGCAGCTGGACACCCCAGGGCCATCCACTCAGGTGACTCCGATCCCAATTCCCTTTGCCTACGACCCCATCACCTCCAGCTGCACCTGCCTCACAGCAGGATACCCAAAGCTGGCCAAGGCCCTCCGGGTCTCGAAGCTCCAGAGGATACCCCCCCCAAAGTTATCAAAGGCAGCAGGGCATAGCAGTGAGCAGGTTGCCTCCACCTCTGCTGCGGATGTAGGGGTAGGGTTCGAAAGATTAAGAAACCTTGATATCACTTTTGGTTCACAGGTGTTCATTCTCCGTATATAGCATGCACCTTTATAAATACATTTGCTATTCATGACAATGGTCTCATCATTTGAATGCATCGTGTATATGTATCTATGCGGCCTCTTGTTGGGAGGGTGATCCAAGATCCCACTCCGTGATCGCCTCCCTTTGTGGTCCTCACATTCAAGTGATGTCTAGCTGACTCATGTTAGTTACTTATCTCTTGTCTAATGCCAGGGAGATGTGTCAACCTCGTTATTGAAAGTGACTGCAAATTGCGGAAGGAAGTGATATTCATTAAAAGACACCGTGCTCAATTGCATTGGAGGGTTACCACCCATGTAGTCTCATTATCAAATAGTTGTTTTGACTGTTTGTGGCAAAGCACAAGACCTGTAGATGGTCTCTCCAACCATGTGCTCATCTCTGTGGCAGCAAGAAGTGTCTCATCCAGGAGGCCACGGCTGCATCAAATCGACTTGTTGCAGGCTTTGTGCTGGTGAGCTGCCTTTCACTATCCAGAGTGGCTACATACAGCTTTGGCTGCTGACCTTTCCAAAGGTTAGGGCCTGTCAAATATGGGGGTTGGAGGTCCAAGGGCAAATGCTGACCGTACCCTCGATGTTAGTGGTGGTAAAGGCCTTTCAGATCACTGGCATGCCTCTAAGGAACAGGAGAAATGTGCTTGGCACCCTTGCCTGCACGTTACTCCTTCGGAATCTTGTGGCTATGAGTGTGTCATGGACACGTCTTCCGTGTCTTGCGGCTTCAATCGCATCCTCACATGAAAGCTCCTCATCATTGTCCAGAACCAGGAGTCACAGTCTGAGGAAATGGGGTCGACCATTTAGGATTGAGATGAGGAGAAATGTCTTCACCCAGAGAGCCTGTGGGATTCGCTACCACAGAAAGTAGTTGAGGCCAAAACATTGTATGTTTTCAAGGAGTTAGATTTAGCTCTTGGGGCGAAAGCGATCAAAGGATATGGGGAGAAAGTGGGAGCAGACTATTGAATTGGACGATTAGCCATGATCATAATGAATGACGGAGCAGGCTTGAAGGGCCGAATGGGCTCCTATTTTCTATGTTTCTATATTTCTATTGTCCTCTTCAGGTTCCTGCCTTTCAGGTCTTCTTCATCCGAGGAGTTCTTAGTCTCCTCCATGTCTCTCTCTGGCAAATCATCTCCCCATTGAAGCGCCAGCTTGTGCAGAGCACAACACACCAAGATTATGCGGGACAACCTCAGTGAAGAGTACTGCAGAGCCCCACATGAGGGGTCCAAGCATCGGAAGCACATTTTCAGGTTGCCAATGGTCTGCACTATGATGGATCTTCATGAACTATACACCACATTGTATCTCTCCTGTGAGTCATTCTGAGGATGACACATGGGTGCCATGAGCCAACATTTCAGCAGGTACCCCTTCTCACCAGGCAGCCAGCCCTGTAAGCACCACAGCCCTTCGAATATCTGAGGCACCTGGGAGTAACTCAGGATGTATAAGTGATGGGAACTCCCAGGGTACCTGGCACAAATGTACATGATGCGCTTCTGATGGTCGCACACCAGCTGAACGTTTAGTGAGTAGAACCCTTTCCTGTTAATGAACATCAGGGACTGGTGCCATGGAGCTCTCAAAGCCACATGTGTGCAATTGATTACACCCTGTACCCTAGGGAAGCCAGAAATTGCCCCAAAACCCAAGAATCTCGCAGCCTGGCTAGCTTTATCCAGTGTGAACTTCACATAATGATTCCTACTGTAGAGGGCATCCATCACCCACTTTATATATTTACATGTAGAGGACTGAGAAATGCCACATAGGTCCCCTGTCGATCCCTGGAATGACCCACTGGCAAAATAATTGAGCACAGCAGTGACCTTCAGGGCACTAGCAGGGGATGTCCTCTCAGTCCATGTGGCATTAGCTCCTCCCACAAAATGTGGCAGATATGATCCATCACATCTCTTGACAATCGCAGACGTGCGTGGCATTTTCTCTCACTCATCTCCAGATAGGAACAACTCTTGGCCGTTGGAGTCACCTCCATGGGATGGGTTTGACCTCCTAATCCTCTGGGTCTTACTGGGGCCCCCTGAACCATGGTCTTCAGGCTGGGTGTCTTCTCGAAGCTGCGTTAGGTGGTGCCGGCTCCTTCTTCTCCTCCTCAATCAGATCACTGCCATCAAGAAAACAGCATTGAGTGAAGGCTCCGTTATTCAATCCTCCACCACCCGTAGAGATGTCACAAGACCCAAGACGGAGGACGGAGAGGCCGCACGAGATGGGTATTGTATATCTCCAGGGTGGGAGGCCTAACGCCTGATCCCCGGTGGGCGGGTAAGGTGGATTGTTTGTAAATAGGGGTTAAATAAACCTAAGAATTGTCTGGCACGTTGATTAGTTATTCTACTCTGTTTAACCATTTGTTAGTGTTACTTAAGGTTGGTTACAGTTATGTTAACTTAATTACGGCTTTTTCCTTTGTTAATGTAAATAAGTAATTAATAAAGTAACACACATCAGATGATGTAATTCAGGGTAGGTCTTCGGACCACTAACTTTGTGACCGGCTTCCTGGTTTCATCGCTACCTAAGTGGCAAACATCCACGCTTGCCAAATTTTAAATTCGGGCTGAAAATCAAGGCCAAGTGACCTCGAGCTCCGTTTCCACCCGATCTGCGGCCCTTGGCGGTGACTTTTTCGCCGCCCCTGGCTGTGGTTTCCTGGAGTTAAGACACAACGTGGACGAGCCACGTAAAAACTCGGATTGGACGCTACAAAATATTGTGCGTATTAAATTAGCCAAATGCCTCGTCATCTAATTAGTGACGCGCATGAATGGATGAACGAGATTCCCACTGTCCCTACCTACTATCTAGCGAAACCACAGCCAAGGGAACGGGCTTGGCAGAATTAGCGGGGAAAGAAGACCCTGTTGAGCTTGACTCTAGTCTGTGGACAGATAGATCCAAGAGATCAATAATAATGGACAACTATAGCGGAGCTCCCAATCACTTCCAGAAAGCCATGGTCATGCCCTAGAGCTGTGTCTGCACTGCTCACCTTTCCCTGACCCAGTGTTACAGCTGAGGCGCTACCTCACAGATCTTGGTGACCAACATGTTACCCCAGCTACTTGACATCGTAATCCCAGAGAGGCTGGAAGAGGCTTGAGCACATCCAGGGTATGTTTACCCTTACCTAATGCACTCCGACTATGTCTGCTCCGGTGCACTAATTGTGCCTAACCTGCACTTTTGGAATGATTGGGCCCTTTGGCCCGTTAGCAATGCCAATTGCAGAAAGCACTTTTAGAAGCTTTCATTGATCATTTTGCAGATATCCTACAGCTATGTTCCCTTCAAGGTTGTCTGCATCTTCCATTCTCACATTCCTCGCTGTTAATGCTCAAATTGACCAAGTTCATTGGAGACCCAATGACTCTTACAGTCTCACATTAAAGAGCTCCAAATGTCAGTGGCTCCAATTGCATCCTCTTGATAAACTCTTCCTGAGTTCCATCAGCTCACACTCCATTTCCATGTTGTCACACTCTAAGCAGGTCCCAGTTAGGTCCCCTGAGCCCAGCCGTGGGCTCTTCCCTCTCTGCCTCAGCCCTCCTCCCTTGCAGATTATTTTCCAAATTCGCTTTTAAACTATTTCATAAGTTCGGGATCTCAAGATGGCGGTGCTGCATTTCTACTTTGAGACCAGCTTCAACCCTCCTCCTGTCAGAGATCAGGGGGACCCGATCTTCCTGGAACCTCACATTGTGCAGGTAGGCCTCCCTCTGGTGGTTCTCTAGCCTCCCCTGTTGAACCTGGATCCCATTGTTCATGAAGTGAACATTCTTGCCTTCCACTTTAAACCTATCACTGTTGGAGCCTCCATGCCCTATATGGATCTCGCCCCTCACCATCTGAGGCTCTGTTCATGTGCACCTACGGGGGCGAACCACACCCCCCCTAATTTATTACATTTTCCCCATTTACAAGCTGAAGATGCCTCCCCAGAAAATGACCATCACATCTGCAGCCCAGTATTGAGCCAGCCGCCCCCATCATCACCGACTGTGAGACTATGACCACACTCTGCACACCAAGCTGTGCCTGATCCTCATTGGGCACACAGGCCTTGCCCCTCCCTGGATCCATTGAGTCCCAGGACCGTCTTTAATCCCTTACCCTGACCTTTTTGTTCCAGTCCAGAGATTATGACTGTCTTTCGCTCACCTTCCACCTCCTTAAGAATGACCACAAGACCGTTTCCCTCCATCCTCCACTCCATGAGTCTCAGTGTAACCCTTCCTTCTTATGCCACACTAACCCCACCCCTTTTCATACGCTAGAGGAAGTGTGAATCCCTTTCCCTTCATGCAAGTCGAATTCCAACCACGCCCTTCGGTGTCTGCGTTCTACTGTTCCATGTCGGGCTCCAGTTTCCCCAACCCCAATCTTCCTCTGCCTGCCATCGTCCTCCCTCCAACCCTACAAAACCCCCTTCACCCTCATATATCTGTCATCATTCCCTCCCCCAACCCTACCAAACCCCCTTCACACTCATGTCTCTCCCCGCCTTCCCAGTTGCCATGCAGGTCTCTGTTCTACAGTGTAGCCCTGCCTGAGACTACGGTGAGTTGCCCAGCTCAACACCCGAGGTAGCCACAGTGAGCAGCCCCACCACACACCAGCACCAGCGTGGGCTAACACTGGCATCGCTGAGGAACCGGAGCAGCGCTGTTACAGGTGGGCTTTGAATGTCACACTCACCTCAAAGTCATGAGTGAAGTGAGGGTGGACAGCTGCACGCCACTTATATGCAATCGTGATTTAGACCAGTCTAATTTCCTGCTGGCGCGGCACGCGATTGGAAGGGGGAATGTGATTCCAGAGAGTTGCATTTTTAATGAGTATTCATGACACACTAATGCATGTCTGACATTGATCAGGGGGAAAGCCGACCTACCATGAAAGTGGTGAGGGGAAAATTCCGATTTGTTTATCCGCCAGCGGGGATCTGACATTTGGCCTCCCTCTGAATTTTCCGCTCCCTTCCGCCACGAAAACCCCCGGAAAATTCCATTTATCAAGCAGAAGCGAATTACAAGCAAAAATAGATTCGCAAGAATGATTCCAGGGATGAGGATCTTCAGCTATTGGATAGATTGGAGAAGTTTTCATAAGAACACAATAAATAGGAGCAGGAGCTGATCATATGGACCGTTGAGCCTGTTCTGCCATTCAATACGATCATGGCTGATCTTGGGCTTCAACTCCGCTTTCCTGCCCGCTTGTTCCCCATACCCCTTGATTCCTTGAGAGACCAAAAACCTGTCTATCTTAACCTTAAACGTATTCAACTATGGAGCATCCACTATCGTCTGTGTGTTCTGGGGATCTCTAATCAGAAAGCGAGTGGAGACGCGATTGGCCAAATGGTCTCCTTCTGCACTGTAACAATTCTGTGATTCTGAGATGCTGAAGCACATCCACGCCAACCATAAAGGAATTCCAAAGATTCACCAACTTTTGAGTGAAGTAATTTCTCCTCATCTCAGTCCTAAATGATCGGCCCCTCATCCTGAGACTGTCACCCCATATTTTAGATTCCCCGACGAGTGGAATTATCCCAGATTTGCAACAAGTGTGTTAACGGGTGTAAAAAAAAAACACGTTTTACCCACTGGCCACAATGGCGGATTTTGGCACCATTTTGTCTCCTTCCTGGTGCATCCTGCATTAGTAACGCATTCACTGGAAACACGCCAGATCGCTGGCAGACAGGCTCGGATTTTCCCGCCGCACCATGACATTGGCGCTTCCTCGCTCCCGGCGCCATATTTAAAGCGCACTAGAACACAGCCTACCTCAGGCCTACAGGCCAGGACTGCTCCAGGCAACTGATGGCCCTGAAAGCAAAGAAGACACCAGCCACCAAATTTAGGGACACCTCTCTCGGCCGCCTGCTGGATGCAGTGGAAGGCCACTGTGATGGCCTCTACCCCCGCCCTGGCTGCAGGAGGTCCACCAGAGTCACCAATCCAGCTTGGGAGGTGGTGGCAGTGGTGGTCAGCGCCACCAGAGCACAGGGGAGGTCAGCCATCCATTGCAGGAAGAGGATGAATGCTCTCATCCATTTCACCAGGATAAGTCAACCACCTCATCACTCTCAACTCACACACTCTCAAACCCGTCACACATCCACAGGGATCTCACACTTCCAGGAACAGCACCCCTAACTCCCTCACATCTCCATCAGGATCATATCCCCTGGAGCTCATGTCCTCGTCCTATCCATGGCTCCGCTCACCACATAAACATTCCACGCATTGCCATGCATTCTGCTCACACTCTCTCCATCTGTTTTCATGCAGGAGAAGCCTGCTCACAACAGCAGGGAGAGGGCCCAGACCAGGGGTGGAGTGGCCCACATTAGGCTCCTCACTCACTTTTGAGGAGTGTGTCATCACTCTGACAATTGAGGACATGGACCATGCCTGTGATGACGATAAGATTGGTGGCAAACACCCACATGAGGGTCCTGTGCCACATCATCCCTCACTCAACACAACTGTGAGTGCTCTCTCTCCTGCTTTTGACTGCTGCCATGCACTAGTCATCTCAACTTTGGTTGACAGTGAGCTCTGCCAAGCGACCGACACCCTCAGCCAGTCCCTCAGCTCTATCCATGTCCTCACCTCCAGCCAAAAGGACGAGGTGTCCTTTGGACACCATTAAAGAGCTGGAAATAAGCAGCCTGGAAGAGCCATCACAGCACTTACCCATGCCCTCCATCAGCACAAGATACCCACAGCTCGGTTGGACCTAGATATAGAGCAGGATTGGGTTGACAATCTGGTGGTCACCATACAGACATGTGTCCGCAAGAGGAGGTAGGTAGGTTCAGCCGAGCTCCCCCACAGTCGGAGGGTTGCTGGATAGGAGGCACCTGTGAGGTCCGAGTCAGATGACAAGCCTCTGGATTTGGCCTTCCAGCTCATTGTAGGGAGTCAGCAGAAGGCAGGGGAACATCACGCAGAGCTGTTGGAAGCCCTCAACAGAGTGGCACGCGAGTTGGGGGAGTGCATCCGGCTGATCTCTGATGAAGTGGTGCCCACAAGTGCGCAGGTCTTCATGGGAATGATGGCAGATGTCATGGAGACCATCATCCAGCAGAACATGAAGATGTACGCAGACCTTCAATCCATCGTGGTAGCCATGGGTGAGTTCCTGCAGTGGCAATGCAAGAGGGAAATGGGGCACCTTGACATCCCTCCAGATGCTCCTTCCCCTCAAGGAGTCAGGCTGGTCCCTCAGACACCCAAAGGGAGGAAGAGCAGCAGCTGGAAACCCCCGTGTCATCCACTCAGGAACCTCAGAGACTCTCCAATCCCCCCTTTGTCTGTGACCACCCCCCCCCCGAACCTTGATGTTGTGTCACAGCAGAGGGAGCAGCTGGGCCACAGGAGGACAGCCAAAGCAGGCCAGGTCCCGCAAGGCCTCGGCTCTCCAGAGGACGAACGCCAAAGTCATCAGAGTCATGGGGCCAACCATTGCACAGGCTGTCTCCACCCCTGCTGAGGATGTCCACACAGCACCTAGAAGAAGTAGTAGGCCTAGAGAAGTTAAGAATTTCTGATCATAAGTGGTTGCACAGGTAAATACATTTTGTCACTTTATAATCTGAAACTATATTCACTTTCACTGAATAATGTGTAATGTTATCTTTCAGCTTCATTGACAGGCTTTGCGAATCCTCCCACTGCATTTCCCCAGCACTAGCAGTTCAGTTGCATGCAGCCAGACCACAAGTGATTCTGGAGGGAGAAGTGTGTGTGTGGCAGGGTCTTTCGGAGCCTCATGCAAGCACTCTTCCTTGCACGCAGAGCCTTCATCCATCACACACATCTTACTGTCCCGAGCATTTTCAATGCTGCCTGCTGGGCTTCTCTTTCAGTTGTCCATCTGAGCTGACCTGCATCTCCACCCATCCACTGATCTCACTCCCATGCAGCACCTGTGCCCGTCCAACACAAGGCTCCACTCACTTTCGATTTCGACAACCATGGCCATAGTCAAGTACCTTGTCAGCTCCCCATCCTTTCCCCTCCCCAGTCACCCATTCCTTTTCCCCCATCACTGTGGACCCCCCTGGCATCACCTTCCGCTTCCCCACCGTCACCTATCACCCCAAACCCTTTTCTTTCTAGGATGTCCAGGTGAATTTGTACATTCCCTACCTTCCTGAGAATCCCACCCTCATCCACATTGACCTCCCCGACCTCCTCCTTCCCACCCCCAGCGTTCGTGTCTGCCTCCGAGTCCCCACCAACCACCCTCGCTGTCCCTTCTACTGTTACTGATGCACCCTTACCCTCCAACCCTATCTCTGCCTCCTCCCACAGTCACCATTCCCTCCTACCATGCCCCCCCTAAGTTTGCCCTCCAGGAGGCGGTCATTTACTCTACAAACCCCTCCCTTGCATGTTCACCTTGCATGCCCCCACGCTCCCTCTCCACCTTACTGCCTCGTCCGTCCTTACGCCTTCCTTCACCCTTACTCTTTCCTCCACCTTTACTCGGCCCTCAGCCCAGACACCTTCCCCTCTCCAAACTCCCTCTCTTACATCTTCCTCCCCGCTTACACCTACCTCCCCAATTGCAGCAATCTCTACCATCACACCGTCCTCCGCCCGTATTCCCTCCTTCCCCTTCCCAACCTCAACCTTCACTTCATTCCCCCCTCCCAACCTCAACTCCCGACACTTTTGTCTCTCCACTCCCAACATCACCCCACTGACACCTTCATCCGCTCTCCCTCCCAACTTCACAACCCCCCGCAGACGCACCTTCCTCTCCTACTCACAGCTAAACCTTCCTCTCTGCCCCTTTTGCTGATCATTCAAAGCAGCCCAAGGCCAAAGACCTGATGTTCCAAATCAGGCCCAAAGCATCAACAGAAACACCCCATCTTCCATGAGCTGCTTCGCAGTGGAGCCGTGTCCATGAAGATCCACCCAGCAGGTGATGCACGCGTTCCTCCAGGGCCCAGTAACTGTAGGGCTCCAGTATCTTCAGTGCCTCGGATGTCCACGGTCTGTGCAAGACCCGAAAGGAAAGTCCCAACTTCTGCACGTCACACTTGTCCAGGCATGTTCTGGGCCGGCATGTTTTCCCATCGGTGTAACGATAGATCAGGTATGGGAGGGACGCTTCTGGTCATGCCTTACCTTGCATCCTATTAGCCAGAAGCAAATTCAATTCACGCCTGCCTCCAGCAGGATTCGCATTCTGTCATGGCAACGGATGATCCCTCTGTGATTTCATGCCAACGTGAAACCGATTTCTGTCCCCCCACCCCCCCCATGCCCGCCATGATGCCCACCACCAACGGGATGGGAGATTCCGCCCTCAGTGTCTATCCTTTTTTTTTAATTCATTCATGGGATGTGGGCTTCACTGGCTGGGCCAGCATTTATTGCTCATCTCTAGTTGCTCTTGAGAAGGTGGTGGTGAGCTGTCTTCTTGAACTGCTGCGGTCCATATGGTGTAGGGACACCCACAATGCTGTTAGGGTGTGAGTTCCTCAGGATTTTGACCTCCATCCTGACTTGGAAATATATCGCCGTTCCTTCACTGTCGCTGAACAGATGAGAATGAGATTTTGAGCTCCTAGCATTGCTGGGGGAGTAACCAGAGAGGACAAGTTTGAACAAGTTTCAATTTGTGCAAGGTGGAAGACATCAAGAAGTGTGTTACAGAGACTAGGATGTGATGGAAGCACAGAGAAGGGCTTAAAAGTCAATGCTAAAAGATCCAATAGCACTATTTGAAGAAAAGGGTGAAGTTATACCCAGTGTCCTAGAAATATTTATCCCTCAATCAACATCCCAAACACAGGTTAGTTGATCATCATCACATTGCTGCTTGTGGAAGTTTGCTTGCTGCCACGTTTCCTACATTGCAACAGTGACTACACTTCAACAAGTCTGTAAAGTGCTTTGGGACATCCTGCAGTCATGAAAGGTGCTATATAATTGCATATATAGTAAATTCATATATGTGTATATTTAAAATCAACTCAGTCTCAGAACATCGCTGAAGGAGTTCCTCAGGGTAGTGTTCTAGGTCCAACCATCTTCAATGGCTTTATCAATGGCTTTCGCTCCATCATAAGGTCAGCAGGGGGGATATTCACTGATGATTGTATAATGTTCAGCACCACTTGCGACTCCTCAGATACTGAAGCATTCCATGCCCATATGCAACAACACCTGGACAACATTCAGGCTTGGACTGATAAGTGACAATTAACATACATGCCACACAAGTGCCAGGCAATAACTATCTTCAAAAAAAGAGAACTTAATCATCCCCACTTGACATTCAAAGGCATTACCATCACTCAATCCCCCACTATCAACATCCTGGGAGTTACCATTAAGAAAAAACTGAGCTGGACCAGGCATATAAATACTATAGCTACACGAACAGGTCTGGAGGGAATTCTGCGGTAAATAACTCACCTCCTGACTCCCCAAATCCTGTCCATCACCTACAAGGCACAAGTCAGGAGTATGATGGAATATTTTCTACTTGCCTGGATGAGTGCGGCTCCAACAACATTCAAGAAGTTCGATGCTGTCCAGGACAAAGCAGCTCACTTGATCGACACCTCGTCCACCACCTTAAACATTCGCTTTTTCCACCACCAACACACAGTGGCAGCAGCAGTGTGTACCATCTACAAGATGCACTGCAGCAACTCACCAAGACTACTTCAACAGCACCTTCCAAACCCACAACCTCTACCACCTTGAGGGACAAGGGCAGCAAATGCAATAAACCACAACCACCTGCAAGTTCACCTCCAAGCCACATACTATCCTGACTTGGAACTATATCGCCGTTCCTTCACTGCTGCTGGGTTAAAATCCTAGAATTCCCTCCCTAAAAGCACTGCATGCACCTGTGCCAGAGGGATTGCAGCAGTTCAAAACCACCACCTTCTCAAGAGCAACTCTTAGGGAAGGGCAGCAAATGCTGACACTGCCAGCAATGCCCACATCCCATGAAATAACACAAAAGAAGCTACTTCTGCTTCCTTTCCTCGAATTTAGTATCATGCTTCATGAGCTGATGTGGAAAGAACAAATACTTCCTTAGAGCTGTTGGACTAGGGTTTACCAGTTTACAACGGTGGATGTGGCTGCCTCATGTCTTTTGCTTACACACATCTTCACCTCCTGGCACCTGATATATCTTCATGCTTTCTCATTCCCCAGTTTTCCGGCTACAGATCCTTTCCTATTCCTATTTGCGGAGCAGGTTCGGGGAGCTGTATGGTCCACACCTGTTCCTATTTCTTGTGTTCTTTTGTTCTAATCAACCAACATGATACAGCTCACCTTTCAAAAGCCAGTGATCGAAGTATTGCGAAATGTGCAGATAAGGCTGTTCAATTTTTTTAAATCACTTCATCAAAGTTTTGTGATTCCAATTGATAAATGTAAATATACAAGATTTAAGTAGTTGTTCAGGTGTTTATTAAGCATTGTAGGTTTACAATAAAATTGCAGGGAATTTACTTTTGAACTCTTGAGGGAAATAAAATAGAGACCAGCTGACTTATAGGAATCCTTTAACAATATTTGTATCAAAATCACTGCCATATAATTGATCCCATTTGAGCATTGTGACCTTTCAGCATTTAACTCTCCCAATCTCTGTAACCTCCTGCAGCCCCTACAGCCCTCCTCAACTCTTAAACCTTCTCCAGTCACTACAACCCTCTCCATCTCTATAACCCCCTAAACCCCATGAAGATCATATGGATGTTCCTGTAGGGAAAATTTACTGTAGGGCTTCTTAAATGTGAATCTGTTAACAGCTCATCGTATTGGCAAGTGAATAACTCAGTGCTACCCCTTCATTAGTACCAGAAGTGTGCCTATAGTACTAAAGGCCTGACTTTCAGTTCAGCGGGCAGGCAGATCAGGTATTTATTAAGCATTGTAGGTTTACGATAAAATTGCAGGGAATTTACTTTTGAACTCTTGAGGGAAATAAAATAGAGACCAGCTGATTTATAGGAATCCTTTAACAATATTTGTATCAAAATCACTGCCATATAATTGATACTATTTGAGCATTGTAACCTTTCAGCATTTAATGTTCATTTACACCCTGCAACCTTGCTACATCTCTGTATACATGTCTGGAATCAAATTTATAACAAAAGAGATTCTTTGTGTCTAGGTCACAGACTGCAGGAGAGAGATTTTCTACTGTGGAGGTGCACTCGCTAGCCATGTAAATTAATTGATGGAAAATCTTTGTCTGAGAACACATAGGGCAGACTTTTCCCCCTGTCGGTGGGGGGGATGTTCAGGAGCGGGTGTGTGCAGGCGCACCTCCGATCGGTGCCCCCGATTGGGGGCGTGCCACCATTTTACATGGGCGGGCCGTGACATCCGCCAGGAAGCGCTATGTGCTCCCTGTGTGGGCCGGGAGGGGGCGGGATTCCCTGAGCCGAGAGCGTGCTCTTTCACGCACGCACAGCAAAGAGTGCACTCATCTCCCTGAGGCTAAGTGCTGCCTCAGGGAGAATGGCTCCAAGTGTAAAAATGTTAAAAATAGAAAAATAAAATTTCCCTGACATGTCCCCTCATGTGACACTGTCACATGAGTTAATGATGTTAATGAGTTTTTAAATGGCCTCAATTGGCCGTTGACAGGTTGGTGGGCACACAGCTGATTCGGCTGAGCCAATCTGAAAATTGAAATAATGCGGCGTGACATCAGGAGTTCCGCCCGACATCATCCCACGTCATTGTACGCGACTGTGAGCGGGCCCCACCCCCTGCTCGCCGACCGGGAAATCCTGCCCATAATTTCCTGATAAAAGCTCCTTGGGAAGAGCTCATCTGGTAAATCTCATATTTCCTTATTTAAAATAGAACAGTAAACTTTCGCTACCTCTGGACATTCCAGTCTACTTTACAGCCTATTATGTACTTTTGAAGTGCAGTAACTGTTGTAATGTAGGGAACACAGTAGTCAATTTGTGCATAGCAAGCTCCAACAAGCAGTAATGATGTTCGTTGAAGGATAAATGCTGGGCAGAACATCAGCAAGAATTTCCCATATTTCCTTTGAAATATTGATGTAGGATCTTTTATGCCAACCTGCAAGGGCAGATGGGGCCTCAATTTGATGCCTCACCTACTTCCAACAATGAAATTTCCTCTTTACTGCACTGGGATTTGGCACTCAATTCTCCAGCACAGGACTTGAGTTTATGGCCTCCTGTCTCTGAGGTGAGAATGCTACTCACCAAGTCACAGCTATTAGTAAAGCTTCTTCAAGGCTTGCTCAAAGTCCCATTTGCTCTAGACCCCTGTGCTCGCTGACTCCCAGACACCAAAAAGGCCTTGATTTTAAAATTCTCATTCTCATGTTCAAACCCTGTCCTGGTCCATAATCCTCCCTATCTCTGTACCCTCCTCCAGTCCCTACAACCCTCCCTATCCCTGTAACCCCCTCCAGTCCCTCCAACCCTCCCTATTTCTGTAATCTCCTCCAGTCCCTACAACCCTCCCTATTTCTGTAATCTCCTCCAGCCCTACAACCCTCCCTATCTCTGTAACCTTCTACAGTCCCTACAACCCTCCCTATCTCTGCAACTTCCTCCAGCCCGTACAGCCCTCCCTTTATCTGTAACCTCCTCCTGGCCCTACAATCCTCCCTATCTCTGTAACCTCCTCCGGCCCTACAACCCTCAATATCTCTGTAACCTCCTCCAGCCTGTCCACTTGGAAGGGCTGCAGATATGGTGCAGCAAGCTCAATTCTAGCTACGTCCATACTTCAAAAATATATAATTAAAATAAAATGAGTACAATGATAGATAGCAAAGAAGGAGCCCATTCAGGCAATTGTGCCTATGCCGACTCTGCTAGTCAATCTCAGCTAATCAGATTCTCCTACTCTCTCCCCATCAACCACTCACTATACAAAACATTCCAAGCCCCAACAATCCAACAAGAATTTGTTCCTGATGTTTTGTCCCACTCTGCCAAAACTAAAAATCAGTAGACAGGTTTTTAATGGGCAAAATTTAGGCACAAATTGAATTACATAGGATATATGATACTTGAAACAGGCCAATGCGAGTCTATGCGAGTGTTCATGCTCCACTCAAGCCTCCTCCCATCAACATAACTCTCTATTCCTTTCTCCCTCATGTGCTTATCTAGCTTCCCCATAAAAGCATTTATACTATTTGCCTCACCCACCCCCGCAGCAGTGAATTCCACATTCTCACTAATCTTTGTCTAAAGAAGTTCCTTCTGAATTCTATTTGGTTTCCTGGTGACTATCTTATATTGATGGCCTCTAGCTTTGCTCTTTCTGTTTTTATTCTTTCACAGGGTGTGGGCATCGCTGGCTAGGCCAGCATTTCCTACAAGTGGAAACATTCTCTCTACCCACTCTATTAAAACCATTCATAATCCTAAAAGACCTCTGTCATCCTTTAGCCTTCTCTTTTCAAGAAAAGGAGAACCACCCTGCTCATTCTTTCTGGTTCCATCTTTTAAATCTTTCTTGCACCTTCTCCGGTGCCTCTGTATAATCTAAGCCAGGTTCAATACAATTATTATAGCTTCACATCACTCTATACATTGGATGGCCCACAGACAAATTATCAAATGGTTCTGATGAAAGGTCATCAACCTGAAACTTTGGGCAGAATCTTTTGCCCTCTCCCATAGCAAGGGGCATTTACTCAGACAAGAGGGTTGTGGGTGAAAACCCCACCACCTTGCCACCTCCACCCTGATTAAGCCCATTGGAGGAAAGCCTGTAGACAATTAATGCCCGCTTAAGGGCGTCATTCTGCCACCACTGGTATTCACCCAGCAGTGGCGGGGTGCGGGGGGATGGGCATCCCTTGTTCAAAGGCACTCAGTGCCTGATGGAGGAACCCGGCATCAGGAAAGGGGGCCCAGTGAGAGCCACCCACCCTGCCCTTGCTGCTGACCTCCCTTTCCCATCCCACCCCATGAACCCCTCTCCACAACTCCGCTCCCATCTTTGCTGAGTGTGTGCCTGGGTCCCCCCCTCATCCAGCCTCCATGGTAGTGTTGCTGAGTACTGAAGAGCTGCTGGCCTCAGACTGGGGAGCCATCCCAAAAAAGGTGGCACAGGCCGAGACCCCCACGGTTTCCACAAGATTCCACCAGTGAGCTCTATTTCTCTGCACACAGATGTTGCCCAGCTAGCTGAGAATTTCCAGGATTTTTGGTTTTTATTTCAGCATCTGTAGTATATTGTTTTTGTATCAAATGGCTTTGCCTGGGATGATCAGGTCAAATTGGATGGTAACATAACATTCAGAACAAATCCAGTACCTTAATTTGTAGAATTTACTGTTTCTGTAACAACTTCATGGCTGCAATATTTCTACATTATAGGGATAACTTTCTGACCTTGCATTCCTGGGCAGGGAGCCTTTTCTACCAGAAACACAAATTGGAAATCTGAGCACGTGCTGCCAGGTTTTTCTGATTATTAATCCAACCCATCATAAAATGACACATAGAATTTCTGGCAAGTGTGTCCAATGGGTCTCTGCAAAAAACACAAAGTCAGAAAATTATGTCTTAAACAAAATTATCCCTCAATAACCTGAACATGATCCTTGAACTGCTTACTAAGTAGTTCCTCAACACAGCATTCTGGGTTCTATTGCTGAAGCTGTGTGTTCCATTTTGTATAAAACTATGAAATTACATTGCACAGATTTGGAATTCTGATAAGATGGTGTAATTGTAATATATTCTTGCATGCAATGGTAAATCAATACTAACCTTTGCTGGGAAAATAAACTCACACCTCATTAAACATCAAACTCAATGCCATATTTTAACCTATTGGGAAATGTCTTACAATTAGAGATTGCAGAAGGAAGGGAGGGCAAGAAAGGTTAGATGTGAATCATGAAAGGCGTGACAGGCCTAGAAGTAAAGCGTCAACTTAAGAGCTAAAAATATTCAGAAAAGCAAATAGAAACTTGAAGCAAACACGTAGTTTTGACAAAAGAGAAAGCATCGGCAGAGATGTCTTCCCAATGCCTTTTGCATAGAAATTGTATCCTGTGCAATCTGCTCCTCACTCAATTTTATTTTCTCCACAGATTTGCAGACTCCCAATTCACCTGTATTTGGAAGTTCGGCTTAATTATTACCTAATTGGATTAATCTTGTTAGTGAAATAGCCACTCTGCACCATCTCCTATAGCTTTTAAAGTAATAAATAAACACGGTCAAAGAAAATGGGATAAGAAAATACGTTGGGTGGGATTTTCCGGCCCCGCCAGCCACCGGGATCGTCCGGTCCCGCTGAAAGTCATCGGACTTTTGGCTGGGCTGCTGAATCTCCAGCAGCAAGTCCCACCACAACAGGGCTGGAAAATCCTGGCCATTGCTTTTTAATGGCCCTATGGTTTGTCTCCTGGGTTGTTTGCAGAAATATCCTGGAAGTGAATCTTCAATTCCTGGAGACTACAGGCCAATCCTGGAGGGCTTGAAACCAAAGACCAGACAGAAAAAAATGCACGTGTGCAGCTTGGCTCAGGCAGTAGCACTCCCATCTCCATGTCGGAAGGCTCTGGTTTCAAGTTACAGTCCAGAAAGTTGAGAACATGAACTAGCTTGACACTTCAGTGCGGTACTGAGGGAGTGCTGCAATAACAAAGGTACCACCATTTGGGTGAGACATTAAATTGAAGTCCCCATCTACACAGATGAATGCTTGAGATCTATGGGGCTACTTGAACAAGGGCAAGAGGTTTTGTGTAGATTCCTGGCCAACATTCCTCCCTCAAATAAAGATGCCAAATGGGGCACTGTCTTTTTGAACCCCTTTTCACTTGTTTCCAAGCGAGTGATGATGTGACATAAATCACATCGCAGTACATCATGACACATGTGATAAAAATTAAGCTTGCACCTTTTCTCCCCACCTTTCCCATTTCCCAAAAATTCATTGGTCAAACTATTTTCTTAAGGGCACTCTTCCGTTAGCCTCAGACTGCCACCAGCCCAGGGGCTGAACTTTACGCCCTGCGGGCGGGCACCCAACCCGATCGGGCGCACAATTGCACCAGAAGGTGTTGGGCGAGCATCCCAAAGTCATCGTGCACTCACACGATATTTCACTCAGCGGACAGGCGCAAAAATCAGACGCGCACTCACCAACAATTAAGAGGGCAATTAAGCCCATAACGGCGCAATTGTCTCAGATTTTTCATGGCTCATCCAACCTTATAGTTGGCAGATGGTCAAATCGGCCAGGCGGCCTTTGCATTTTTCATCAAACCTCATCCAAGGCCAGGCTGAAATTTCTGTTATGAAATAAAATAAAAATAAATATATGTGGGCAGCATTTTTATCAGTTATATCTTCAGGCGATTGATTGTGATGCATGGACATTTTTTTTCAGCTTTTTCAGGTCTGCAGCTCCCAGAGGCAGCAGTCTGCCTTCAGGGAGTTTTCTCAGCGCTCAGCCGTGCCCGTAGTGACATCATTGCCCACCCTCCACCTGCCCCCACCCCAGCAGCGCTGAGCTTTTCATCGCGCATTTCATATTGGCTGGTTGTTAATTGGCCGGCCAGCATGAAATCGCAGTCAGGGGATCGATCGTGGTCACGCGTGCCCGCCAAAGGTAGAATTCAGGCCCAGGAAACTGTGTGGTTCATATTCAGTTTGAATACTGCGCTACTGAAAAATCTCCTTTTATTGTACTAATGCTGTCAAAATGTCAGGAATGGGTTTATTACAGTAATGTTATTTTGATAGAAGTGAATAGGCCCTTAAAAATTACTATATGAAAAATGAAAGCTATGGAAAAGCTTTTAAAAACATGACTTTCACCATCTCTGGATTCATTCTTCTCCCCATTCTTCCTACTACTTTCCTGTTGTATAGAGAAAGGAAGGCATAGGGGCTGTGAGATAGCGAGATAGCTGGATGAACAGACAGAGAGATAATTAACCATCTGAAACAAGAGAAATACTCAGCCACCTCTCCTGGTAATTGCCATAATTGCCAAGGCTCATTATTAACATTAGCCAGAATCTGAACTAAACTAGCCATATCAACATCGGTGGCTATAACAGCAGGACAGAGACTGGGTACTTTGTGACAAATTGCTCATCTTCTAGCTCCTTAATACCATTCCACCAGCTACAAGGCTCAAGTCAGGAGTACGCTGGAGTATTGACTGTTTGTCAGATGGGCCTCAACAATAGTAAGAAGGTCAGCATCCAGCAGGACAGAGCAGTTGGTTGAGCGCCAGCTCTTGGTCAGCTTCTGTAATGGTTCAGAAGCCAACAGATCGCTGTCACTGAATTGAATATCCACTCTCTCCACCAATGGCAGCATGGCAGTACAGCCCATTTACAGGAAACACTGCAGTAATTCACTAAGGTTACTTCAGCAGCACATCTCTCTCAAACAAAAACCTCCAGCACAGGAAGAAAAATAACAGTAATGTTGTGGGAAGACCATCACCTCTCCTTCAAAGCACACACCAACCCGACTTGGATATAGGTCATTGTTCCTTCACTGTTACTAGGTCAGAATCCTAGTCACACTCCAAACTCTGTTCCCTAGCTACCGAATCCATCCGTCTCCTTGGCAACTGTTTGAGGCTAAGCCAGACTGTTTACAATCTTGGTGTCATATTGGACCCTGAGATGAGATTCTGACCACATATCCATATATTCAGTAAGACCACCTAACTCCACTGTTGTAACATTGACTCAACTCATCTGCTGCTGAAACTCTCATTGTGCTTTTGTCACCTCTAGTCATAACTAATCCAATGCACCCCTGTCCGACCTCCCACATTCTTCATAGACTTGAGGTCATCCAAAGTTCCATGTCCTAACTCTACCATATCCTGTTCACCTATCACCATGTGTGCACTGACCTATGTTGACCCAGCCAAGCAACATTTTGATTTTAAAATTCTCATCCTTGTTTTCAAATCCCTCTATCTCCACAACCCTATGCTATATCTGCACTCTCCTAACTCTGGCCTCTTGAGCATCCCCTATTTTAAACCCTCCACTATTGGTGGCCATGTCTTCTGCTGCCTAGCCAGAAGGATTCCCTGAGGGAATTCCCTCCCTAAACCTCTCTACCTTTCTTACTTATTTTATGACACTCCTTAAACCCACCTCTTTGACCAAGCTTTTGTTCCAAACGTTTTAGTGTCCCTGCGATCCTCAAACCTCATGATCCACAGACCCCCATGACCTATAGGTCCCCACGATCTACAGACCCCCGTGATTACAGACTCCCACGGTCTTCAGAGCCCCCACAGACTGCAGACCCCCACAATCAACAGGTCCCTGTGATCCTCAAATTCCCTCACAATCTTCAAATCACCCTTGCTCTTCTGACACCTCGCAATATTTAAAGCCCTCCACAAAATGTTTCCCTCCTCGTGGCAACATTCTGAGCCCCAGAACAGCCCTGATTTTCTCTGATAGCTGGGGACTGCCCAACAGTCGGGCAGCCTCACAATCTGTCCCGTTGCCAGGTGAAAAGCAGAGGATGGAATTTTCCATGCCCACTGGCATTGAACGTGTTTGGCAGTGTGAGCGGACAATATGGCGAGAAGGCCAAAAATCGGTTTCGCGCCTTCATGAAACCAGTTTGCAATCGTCCACTCTATCTGTCAATGGCGGGCCACGTTTCCTGCCGTCAGACATCGGGAAACTTATTGTAATACACCTGCATATCATTATAAGGCCAGACCACCAGAATCATGCCCCCACGCTGGATCATCCAAGCATGTCGGCGAACAATGTTTTACAACAGTATTACAACTGGCAAGCTGCACTTCGCTTAGGACTTCGAGGTTGGTTTGCCTACCTTGCTTCAGGCAGCACTCAGTCATCAACGCCAGGCTTTGCAGATAGCGCCACATCACAAAGCTGACAGGCAGGTCTCTACCTACCAGGCCAGCCATAAGGCAGGGGTGGCTTTTCAATGGCTGCAGGGCTATGGCTTGCTTGGGGAAAGGGGGAGAAATGGCCTCGGGCAAGGGAGGAGGCTACTGGGGCGAGGGCTGTACTGGGGAAGGGGGTAGCCCAAGGTGTGTTTGGGGGCACATGTTGATCTGTGCAAGTGGCCTCAAGGTGGTGAGGGATGAGGAGGCAGTCTCCAGAGGAGATGAGGCCAGATGGAGATGTGAGGGTGTGTGTGAGAGAGTGAGTGATGATGTCCCTTGAGTTGGCAGAGAGTGAGATGCCAGTGAATGTGTGATGGGCTTGAGATGTGAGTTTAGAGTGATGAGATGGTTGCCTTACCCTGGCAGCACAGATCAGATCATTCATCCTCTATCTGCATTGAATGGCCAACCTCTTCTGTGCAGCATTGGCACTGATCACTGCTACCATCACCTGCCAAGCCAGAGTGGTAATGTTGTTGCCCCTCCTGCAACCCGAATGGGGGTACAGGACATCACGGAGGCGTCCACTGCTTCCAAAAAGCATTCAAGGGACATATCACTGAACTGGGGGGACCACAGTCTTCTTGCCTTTCGGGGCCATGCCTTCATTGCAGCAGCCCTGGGCTGGAAGCACTGAGAGGTGTGTGCACAGCCACAGTTTAAATGTGGTGCCCGGCCTGATGAGGTGGTGAGGTGATGGCGTGGTGGGCAAATCAGAGCCCGCCCCCATCAAAACAGCATGGATCCTGGGAAGACATGATTAATGAGGCGTGAAAAGCCACCATTGCGGCCAGCGGGTAAAACGTCCTTTCTCCCATCCACTACCACACTGAGTGCAAAAACTGGGACAATTCCACCCAGAGTGAAAAAAAAATGCTAAAATGGTCCTGCAGTTAAATTCAGCCAGATGTCCACATTCCAGGTATTTCCAGGTTATCTCTAGACATGCGCCCTGCTCCCTCACTGCCATACAATAACTATACCAGCCCCTGTCTCCCCCAACCATTCCTCTTTGTGTGCCCTTCTCTATTGCTTAATTTCTCAGTTCTCATTGAATCGTACTGTTTGCCACAAAATCATTTGAAATATGTTGTGTCATTTAGAAAGCTCGTTTTACAAAACTTTGAAGCAAATTTACTGCCTTACAGTATGTGACTTTCAATCAGTGACTACAGCTAGAAACAGGCCATTCGACACAACGGAATCTTGCCTCTCTTCCACACAAATCTTCTCCCACCCTGCTTCACCTAACCTTATCAGCATGTCCATCTAATTATCAACTGGCTATCAGAAGTTTAACAAGCAGGGCCAAATAGTATGGGGTAATTAGACCAGGATGTTCAAAGATAACTCAATCCCCATTTTATCATATATTCTGATCTTACTTGTATTTATTTCCATTATAAATTCCCATCTCCTAGTTTCAAATAGAAACTGCCCATGTGAAACTTACCAGGCTGTACCTTCTCCCCCAGTGGAGAAGCAGAGCACCACCACTGGCTGCAGAGTGTAATTATAGCACTGTATGTTTACATAGATAGATTCCAGTATAAATGTGGAATTTATCTTGGAAAAAGCTGAATTGAAGTGCATGCTGCCATAAAATGTTTCAAATATTATTAGCTGCTCTCCCATTACCCTGTCCACGAGCAGTCAAGTGTAGTCTTTCAGTGAGGTGGTGAAAAGGCAGGAGGCCGTTAGACCACAGTACATAGGCATATTTTCAATCCCCATTTTAAACCCACACAATCTGCCCTTATTTTTCCTATGCCGTTTTGGGGAAAGAGTGTAGTTACAGGCTGGCATTTTTAATATTATACATGAGTGCATAGGAATTCATAATGCAAAAAAAATGACAGGAATTGCACACAGATGCAAGATATCTTTATATATTTGACAGATTATGCAGATGATCGTTGTGAAAAAGGTATTCAAGGCACCCTCACTTGTGAATTAGTGGGAATCTCAGTCGTGCAGCCCTAGTGACTGAAGCATAGCTGTGTTCACATTTTAT
Source organism: Carcharodon carcharias (assembly GCF_017639515.1). NCBI lineage: Eukaryota > Metazoa > Chordata > Chondrichthyes > Lamniformes > Lamnidae > Carcharodon > Carcharodon carcharias. The sequence goes on from NC_054476.1 coordinate 27,919,830, forward strand.
GGGAGCTGTTAAATTAACAGAGCAATACCAATAGGAAACTGTCACACTTCAAAAAATGCCAAGGAAGCATTCTAAATATCTGCAATCAGATAACACAACTATTAACATGCTACACATTTAGTCCATTTACAGCCTAAATCTAGCATTTCAAATTGTAAATGTACATGAGGTGTTCTAATCTGACACACAGGAGCAACATCTGCTCCTTAATTCTGTGCAAGTCTAAAAGAAAATGCAAAGTTTTTGTAAAGCATCAAGAATACGAGAGACATACCCAGAGTGCCCCCTGGTGTTTTTTTTATGATACTGATCCATCGCTGAATGACAAATATCTAAATTTTGCCTGTACCTCCGTCCTACATTTATTTCTAGGTAAAAGTGATTTTACTTGGTGGTGGGTCGATGGTGTTACACAGGCTACATTACTTTCCCTCCTTTCTATCATCCCACCTCTGAATTCAGTACTACACGGAAGTTAGCCTGTGCTCAAGTCTCTGGAGTAAGAGAAAGAGGTGAGAGTGCTAACCGTGGAACCGTGGCTATCTTGGTAAACTGCATTTATGTCTTTACATTCTGTTAATGAACTGGAATTCATTTCTTAATTCATTAGGAACAAGGGATACAGATTTGAATCAGTAAATTACAAATTTAGGGTGGCTGTCAAGACTTGCATTTATATAGTGCCCTTCATTACCTCAGAACATCACAAAGTGCTTTACAGCCAATGAAGTACTTTTAACATGTAGTCATTGTTGTAATGTGGGGAAAATGACAGTCAATGTGCACACAGCAACATCCCGCAAACAGCAACGTGATAATGACCACATAATCTGTTTTCGTCTTGTTGGTTGAGGGATTAATATTGGCCAAGACACCAGGGAAAGCTTCCTTACTCTTCTTCAAAGTAGTGCCTGAGATCTTTGGCATCTACCTGAGAAGGCAAATGGGACCTCAGTTATCCATAAGACAGTGCAGCACTCTTACAGTACCACATTGAATGTCAGCCTAGATTTTGTACTCAAGCCTCTGGAGTAGGATTTGAGCTTACAACCTTCTGACTCAGAGGTGAGAGTGCTACCCACTGAGTTGGTGGAAAGAAAGATAGCCTGTCGGCATCATCCTTTCCCAAGCCAACTTGCCCAGCATCAAGGCACTAATCATGCAAAACCAGCACGGCCAGGCAGGACATGTTGTTCATATGCTTGACACCAAACTCCCAAAGCAACTGCTCCACTCGGATTTCAGTCACAACAGGAGGCACCTTGGAGGACAGGGGAATTGCTTTAGGAATATCTTCCAAGCATCCCTGAAGAAGCCAAACTCACCCACCGAATCAAGGGAGACCCTGGCTTGCGACTGAACGAAATGGAGAAGGCTCATTTGTGAAAGCTCCAAATACATCAAGAGAATTTGTTGGGGATGCGCAGAGGCATCACAGGGAACGCACAAACCTCAAACAATCCACCTGCCCAGCCCTTCAAACACCACCAGCCCCGCATGTGACAGAGTCTGCAGGTTGTGCATTGGATTTATCAGCCACCTCAGAACCCATCAAAATGGACTAGAAGCAAGTCATCCTCGATCATGAGCGACTGCCTAAGAAGAACAACAACTTGCATTTATATAGCACCTTTAATATAGTAATGCTTCCCAAGGCACTTCACAGGAACGCTACCAAACAAAATTTGATGTTGAGCCATATAAGACAAATAATGGGACAGGAGAGCAAAAGCCTGGTCAAAGAGATGGGTCTTAAGGAATCCTAAAGGAGGAAAGAGTAGCGGAATGGTGGGGAGGTTTAAAGAATGAATTCCAGAGCTTATGGCCCAGGTAAAGCACTGTTTAAAGTCAGAGATGCTCAAGAGGCCAGAAGTGGAGGAATGCAAACACCTTGGAGGTTGTAAGGCTGGAAGACATTACAGAATAACAGAGTGGAGATGGATGGATTTGGAAACAAGAGTGAGAATTTTAGGTGAAATCTTGCAAGCATTTAAGAAACAGGTGGATACCAAGCTAGGGGAACTGCAGGGTAGATAGGCTAAATGGTCCTCTCTCATCTATGCTATCTTTCATGATGTGAAAACTCTAAAAACTATTATTGTTTTGGACAATGTAGACTACAGTATTATGCATATTAAATCAATGGTCATAAACCCAGTTTATTTTTTTAAATAAGTGCAGATTTTTAAAAACAACCTAGAGCAAAAAGACTTTATTTCAGAATGTAAGACATGAAAAGCAAAGATTCATATTAGATTTGGCATTGAGTAATGTTAACATGACATCAGAAAATGGGATATATAGTGATGAGGATCTCTGGGCAGGATTTTGCCTGTGGGCTTCTGAACCCCACCATCAGGTCCAAATGTGGATCCCTGTATGGAAAACAGTCACTGATAATCTTTTAAATGAAAACCAAATCAACAAAATTGGGATAAATCAGGCACAGCCCCTAATTCAGGTCAGCTGTAAAACCAAGAACAAAGTTTAAAGGAAACTTACAAACTTTAAATCAAAATGTGATTAAAGGGGTCAACAAAACACCCCAGTCCCCGCGGTGCCCACCGAGCACGGAAGGCCTCGAGAGTGCCAGCAGACACCGTGTGCTCCTTCTCCAGGGACATCCGGCAGCGAACGTAGCCACGGAAGAGGGACAAACAATCGGGCGGGACTCCCCCGTCGATCGCCCGCTGCCTGGACCTGTTAATGGCCAACTTGGCCAGGCCCAGGAGCAGGTTCACGAGGAGGTCCTCCTCCTTCCCGACCCCCTTCCGCACCGGGTGCCCATAGATCAGGAGCGTGGGGCTGAAGTGCAAACAAAACATCAATAAAAGGTTTTTCAAATAACTAAAAAGGGAGTGCAGCCTACAACACCCTATGTATACATAGTCCACGGACTCCACAAGACCGCAAAAAGGGCACGTGTCCTTAGAGTCCGTGAACCTATGCATCCTCTTATTATAAGGGACTGCTGCATGCAACACCCTCCAACCCAGGTCCCCGATAGAAAGGGGGAGGACACCTCTGTAGAGGGCCTCCCATCGGGGGCCTCCGCCGCCGGACGGCAACAAGGCACGCCAGGGCGTGTCCGGTCGACGGACAAGGGCGAGAAAATGGAAGGTGTGCAGCAGCAGTCCGTACAAAAAACCCCTCTTTGCCGTGCCAAAAGGCACAGAGGGCATGTCCCCGAGGCGGCTCATATTGCGGGGCACCAGCACCCGAGGGAGGGTTCAGGGCTTGGGGCCAATGTGGAATTCCGTCCGAACAGGGGAACGCTCAGACGGAAGACCACCGCGCACCTGGGCCACCTCAAGACCCAAAATAACGTCGGGTCCGAGCACGACCGTTCTCAGGTCTTGGATGGCATCGGCTGTGACCTGGACACTCACAGACGCGCGTCGCGCCAACTCCTGCGGGAGCATCCAGCCCAGTCCTCCGCCACCCAGCAAGTCCCCGATCCTGGTCACCCCTGCGGCCACAGCCCTCCTCTCCGCCAACCACTGAAAAGGACAAACAGTCACTGATGGTGATTTTCTCTGAATTGGCCAATTAGTGGCCAGAGGGTGAGCTCGCCATCTTATTAAGGATGGTGGGTGGATCTTGAAGCTGGATGACCAATCAGAGGCGTTCCAGCTTGAAAGCAGCAGCAGGATGCCAAGGTTGGTAAGTGAAGCGAGAGGGTGCATCAAAATGGGGATGTTCTTCAACTTTTCTACAAATTTGAAGTCGCGAAAAGGCCTTTGCAGCCAGGCCACCATTCGGGGTTGTTTGGGGGCGGGGGGTGGGAAGTTGGGGGGGTGGGGGCGGGGTTGGGGGCGGGGTTGCTGGGGAGAAGCTTGTAGATCTGTGGGTCGTGCTATTTTTAGCCCCCACCCACCTCCATTTAGCCCCCAGTGGGGACTAAAAATTGTGCCCTCTAATTTATTTATTTTATTTCCCAGCCCTTCACTTAGAACAGGAGCTATGGAAGCCATAAGGTTGAACTGCATGCAGTCCATTCTCTATCCATTGTTAGATAGAGAAAAGGAAGTTGGCACCTTTCACAACCTCAGGACATCCCAAAGTGCTTTAGAGAAAACCAAGTACTTTTTGAGGTATAATCATTGTTGTATTGTAGGAAATGCAGCAGTCAATTTGCACACAGCAAACTCCCACAAATAGTAATGTGATAATGATCAGACAATCTGTTTTCTCATGGTGTTGCTTGAGGGATAAATATTAGCCAAGCTGGGAATAGCTCCCATGCTCTTCTTCGAAATAGTGTCATCTTATAGGCCCACCTGAGAGACAGCAGGCAAGGCCCCAGTTTAGCATCGCATCCAAAAGGTGGCACCTCTGTCAGTGCAGCACTGAAGAGCCAGCCTGGATTGGGACTTGGATCCATAAGCTTCCACTGAGCTGACAGCTGGAACCTTCTTTCTAATTCTGGATACCAGGGAACTTATCCTTGTATTAGGGGGTGCCACAATCTACAACCAACCCCCTCCCGTTAATTCCCAGGAATAGCCCATCCAACTTTTCATTCTATCAAAAAGTCCTAGGCAGAAGCCTATTCAAATATTTAGTCACCCAAGATCAAGCCTGATCACACACTGGGGTTCACCATAAATGGAATGAAATAAGGAATGAAGTCCAGGTGCAGAAATTAAGCTGTAGATAAAAAAAAAAATCCCAGCGACCACCGCCCCCCCAGCCCCCTCTCCCCCATACACAGCTAGGCATTTGGAAAGAAACAGGGCGGGATTTTCAAGCCCCTACCGCCAACCTCTTCTGGCGTCTCCGGGTCTGACTCCGGGTGTCACTGAAGTCAACGGAGATTTGAATGGCTCACCGCGTCTGCCTTGGGGAAAGCCGCCACAGCGGGGCCAGGAAATTCCAGCCACAGTAGTTTAGGAACAGGAAACAGATGATCTCATAGGGAATTGGCAACAATATCATGTTTTTGCTCTGTTACAAATGCTATTTATCTGACTCCGGGTCTCATTTAGCTTAGTTGGCTAGGTGACTCGAGTGTGGTGCAAAATGAAGCCAATGGCATGAGTTCCATCCCTGAGTCAGCTATGGTAGTTCATGAAGGCCATCCTCCTTGCCCCACCCCAAGCTTGAAGTGGAGTGGTGCCTCTCAAATTATATAACCACTTCTCTCTCTAATAGAGGTGCCTGTGGTCCTTTGTGGACTATGGCTAATTACCCTATCTTATCTGGTTGCGTGACAGCTTCCAAGTGTTATATGTTGGTTGGACTGGCTGCAGAATGATTGCTGAGACATTGATATTTCTAAAAAATAACTGGTTTATTGACGATAACAGAACTATATACAGATATACATTGACTAGGTATTACCCTGCCTAAGCTAGAAGCATTCTTCCTCTCAACTCTTGATCATGTGTCTCTTACATCATCATTATGGGCGGTGCTGTTTACACCGTCCCACACATTAACCCTTCCAACACTAATACTACCCCAAGTGGTTGCATTGTTGTGAAATAGTGGAGTTAAGCTTTTGGTTCCTATCTGCCCCCTCGGGTGAATTTAAAGGATCCATGGCTCTCCTTCTAGGCTGTGGAGGGGAGTTCTCCTTTGTGTCCTGGGCAATATTTATACCTTGACCTCATCACACCCCAAAGCACTTCACAGTCAAAGCAATACTTTTGAGGCGCTGTCACTGTTGTGATGTAAGAAATATGGCAGACAATTCATGCACAGCAAGCTCCCACTGAAGTCAATATGACAAAGACCAGATAATCTGTTTTAATGATGTTGGCTGATAAATATTGACCAGGATACCGGGAAGAACGGTTCTTCAAATAGCAAAATGGGATCATTTACATCCACCTGAGGGACCAGAGGTTTAAACCATTGGTTTAACTGAATGACGCTACCCCAGACAGTGCAGTCCTCCCTCAGCACTGCTCTGGGAATGACAGCCTAGACTTTGGAGTGTCCAGAGTGAGACTTAAACCTGCAATCTTCTGACTCAGAGGAGAGATCATCGAGGTATTGGCATTAAATATAAAAACAGGAAGTACCTATTAAGCCCATCTGTTTTGTCCTGCCATTATGGTCTATATTCAGGGATCACTGTAGCCATTTCCATCTCTTGTGTCCTGCAGCTGACTGCAGCCATCACGCTGAGTAAGTGCCTCTCACGTGTTCTGAGAAAACTGCATGTATCAAGCTCCAACTCATTTCATGAGCATGCAAAAAAAAAATACTTCCTTTAAGATGTTCTCCTTGTATATAAATACCTGGACCATCAAATCAATATCTAACTATCCAACAATCTCTTTAACAGCTAACTGTAATTAGACATGCTTTAAAGAACAAAGAAAGCCAACGTTCCCAGAGGACCATTAATTCAAAAGCTGCAACAGATTATTAAGTTTTCGCATGGGTCGGTAAAGAAAGAAAGCAGACTTATTAAAATACTGAGGTACCCAATGAATCAGTAAGTAAAATGCTGCCCCAAAATGGTACTGTGCTAGAGATGGGGTTAAATAAGGAGATAGTCTTTTCACACAGTGATCTGGAATGCGCTGCTTGAAAGGGAGGAGGAAGCAGATTCAACAGTAACTTTCAAAAGCAAATTAGATATACATTTGGAAAGAAAAATTTGTAGAGCTACGGGGAAAGGTCAGGAAAAGGCGTTGAATTAGATAGGTCTACAAAGACCCCACACAGGTACGGTTGACTAAGTAAGCCTCCTTTTGATTTCAGGCGTCACCCAACCGGGAGTAAAACAGCGCACAATGATGTCGGGCGAGCGTCCCGATATCATCGTGCACTCGCACAATATTTTGCTCGGCGGGCACACAGAGCGGAGCCGCCATTAATTAACAGACCAGTTAAGGCCCTTAACAGTCCAACTGATTGTGATTTTACCTTGTCTGTGGATTTTCTGCTCGTCGCACGGGCAAAATGGGCAGGCGGCCAGCCGACATTTTCAAAAACCTCATCCAAGGGTGGGATTAAAAAGGGTCAGCAGCATTATCGGTGTGAAAAGTGAGGAGTTTTGGAGATAGTTTGCAGCTGATTGCTTATTGGTACTTGGCAGCTTCATCTCTGTTTGGGCTTCATTCTTAGCATTCCCAGGCTTCATTTCAGGACTCATTGCTGTTTGCCAGGCCCCCTGAGAGTTCAGATCGCATGAACCCTTCCAGGTCTCAGATAGCCTTCCCTTATTCTGGTAATTGTGGTTTCCGCTGGAGGCACTTCCTCTGAGGAGGAAGAGAGGGGCAGAAGGGGAAGGAGACCAGGTGTCCCAATGCAGTTTCCACGGCAGGGACCTGTGGAAGGAGATGCACAGGCACAAGGAGTGCAGGGCCAACAGGAAGTCCAAGGCAGAAGGGGTCGCGGCAGATACCACTATCCTGCTGCCAGGGTTTACAGGCAATGATGCAGCTACCTCAATACGTCTGAGGTGCAATGCCGAAGGAGGGTCCGCCTCTCACTGATGACCATGGCCTCCATCTGCCAGATGATTGGGCCTGAGATCAGCTCCAACTGTGTGAGTAGATACCCCTTGCCAGTGGCTCTCAACTTCTATGCCTCCGGTTCTTTCCAGGGCTCAGTGGGGGATCTGTGTGGAGTCTCCCATTCGGTTGCCCACAGTTGCGTCAAGCTCTGTTCAGGCGGGTAATGACCTTTATTCTTTACTATTTGTTTGAGGCTAGCCAGGCTGAGCGAGCCAGAGCCTTTGCAGCGATTGCTGGGTTCCCCCGCATCCAGGGTGCCATCAACTGCACACATGTGGCCATCAAGGCACCAGCGGGTCAGGCGGGTGCCTTTGTCAACAGGAAGGGATTCCACTCCATGAACGTGCAGATAGTTTGTGACCACAGGATGAAGATTCTGCAAGTCTGTGCAGCTCCCATGATGTTTACATCCTCAGACACTCCCAGGTGCAGAGGCTCTTCAGTGCTCCAGCCCGACTGGATGGATGGCTGTTTGGTGACAAAGGCTATCCATTGAAGAAGTGGCTCATGACGCCTCTCCGCCACCCAAGCGCTGTGGCAGAGAAGCATTACAAGCCATGCCTCCACAAGGGTGGTGGTAGAGAGGACCATTGGTCTTCTCAAGATGCTCAAAAGCATCAAAATGACTGGGTTGTCAATGCTTCAGTGATTAGAATGCTCAGGCTGAAGACCATATTTGGATAACCCTGTCTTATGGGACAAAAGGTTTGTTAGTTTTATTCAAGGAATGTGAAGAAATCTTCCCAGAGTGATTTAACACTATATATAAGTGGAGGCTGCTCCACTGCAAAGTGTTTTATTCTAGACAGCTAGGTGGTGAAGAATAGAACTGGAGCCTAACTTTTACACACACAAGTTTTTTTTTAATTTACAGAGACAGATATTACAAATATGCGCCTCCAAACCCAACCACTGCAGTTTCAATCAATTCTACAAATGGGAGCATAAGTGAATCCGCAGTTAATGCTGACCACCTGAATACAATTAAACTCAATTAATATACAATTAACAGAAAGATGGCCTAATTTGAAGGCAAATTGGCCAATTCATGAATTTCCCTTTTGTATCTGCATGAATTTTTTTTAAAGCATGCACAGATTCAGTTTGGAAAAGGACGCAGAACTTAAAGTCAGCAAATCACACATACAATCAGGCTGAAGTATCGGTTTGTTAGACCAATACTCACAACTAACACGAAAATGTCGGCACAGATGTTCATAAGTGTTATTACAACCAAGTGTTAAGAATGAATTTTAAGACATTGGAACCACTCCAAGACCTAATGGAGATTACCAACAGGTACATATCTACACAGAATAATTAACACACATCTCAAACTTGAACATATAAAGTCATGAACAACCGCACTCCATGAAAACCACATTGCTATCTATATAAAACTAAGAGGCACTGTAAGCAGCTGGTGAGAGGCACTGGAGGGTGAGAGCACCCGGAACAGGTTTACCAATCTTCCCAGGATCTGAAGTCTCCTGGAATTAAAGATCGATCCCCAAGATACTACATACAAGCAACTCAGGGAGAAAAATTATCACGACACCATTTAAAAAAATTGCACGTTTTTTTTCATTTCCTTTCAATATCTGTCAGCAATAAAAATATTGGAGGCTGAATAAAAAGGCATTATGACTGAGAGTCAAGCATCATCCAATCAGGTAATGAAGAGTCTATTTGTCTTCCAATTGGATGTTAAGAGGATGGACATATTGAGCAGCCAATGGTAAGACGGTAGGTGCCGGCAGGAGGTCATGTGATAAAACCTCCAAGAATACGACCAATTAAAGTTGGCAACCCTAACCGGGGCGTGGGATCTGCGAGCATTGAGACGATGTATTGGATGGGCCCCAAATCTGAAGACTGTACTAAAGTACCTAGCTGTTGTCAAGTCTGGCATTCTTGTGTCTATCTCTACTGCTAGGCTTGATTGAAGCTAAAGAAATCATTTCGCGCGAAATCATATGTTCCGAAATATTTTGTCAGTCAAGTAAAAATATTTGCGTCAATTGCTGAATATTGTTGCCACACAATAATGTGAGCAGCACTGTCGGAGGTGCTGTCCTTCATGAGACGCAGAGGTTTTCATGGAGTGCACTTGCTCATGACTTTATATATTCAAGTTTGAGATGTGTGTTAATTATTCTGTGTAGATATGAACCTGTTGGTAATCTCCATTGGGTCTTGGAGTAGTTCCAATGTTTTATAATTAATTTTTAACACTTGGTTGTAATAACACTTATGAACATCTGTGCCGACGTTTTCTTGTTAGTTGTGATTATTGGTCTAACAGATACGTCACTAAAAGCAAAAAAACTGCGGATGCTGGAAATCCAAAGCAAAAATAAGTGGAAAACTCAGCAAGTCTGACAGCATCTGCGGAGAGGAATACAGTTTTTCTACTTTTTCTATTTTTCCTTAGTTCTGATGAAGAGTCATTCGGACTCGAAACGTTAACTGTATTCCTCTCCGCAGATGCTGTCAGACCTGCTGAGTTTCTCCAGGTGTTTTTGTTTTGAAACAGATACTTCAGCCTAATTGTACGTGTGATTTGCTGGCCTTAATTTCTGCGTCCAAGGCTCCTTCTGTCCTCTCAGGTGTAAAAGATCCAGATTTTGAAGAAAAGCAGGTTGGTTATGCCCGGTGTCCTGGACAATATCCCCAGAGACACCACTTAAAATGAAAAGATTAGCTGGTCGTTGCTAACTGTGGGATCTTGCTGTCCAGCCACGTTTCCTACCCCTAATCAAAAAAAAAGTTCTTAATTGTTTTGTACAGGGCTTTAGGTATCCTGGGGCGGTGAAACGAGGCGCTATATCAGTGCAAGCTCTCTCTGGAGTGATGGGCAGAGATTCCCGGGGCATCTGTAAAATGGTGCTACATCTCCGGTTGCTAAGCGACCGAGGGAATTGACACACGGATGGAACGTTACCCGGAAATGCAGCGAGGCCGAGGCCGGCCAGCGTCTTGTACCTGTTCCGCTGGGATAGCTGTTTGACAGTGTGCTTATGTCTCTCTGTTCATTTGCTTTCGCTTTATTTATTTTTTTTTGCATCGGTAAATGTTATTTTAATTCTGACTGTTTAGCATTTTTTTAAAAAAAGTTATTGCATGTACTTTAATCACGTTCATTTCTGTTGTACACCATGAACAGGACTCCGCTGAAACGATCGAATATTCTCAAAATGGCGTTATCCAACTTGGAGCAGGGCAATCCCGAATCCTTCATATCGAAGGCGGTGAGAATCGCTTGCGTGGTGGCTATATACTGGTTCATATCGATCACTATGGTCTTCCTAAACAAGTACTTGTTGGACAGTCCGGATCTGAGGCTGGACGCGCCCCTGTTTGTCACTTTCTTCCAGTGTTTCGTGACAGTGTTACTCTGCTGGCTGCTGAATCTGCTCAGTGTCCTGTGCCCCGGTACGGTGGAGTTCCCTTCGATTAGGTTCGACCCTAAGATTTCCAGGGAGATCCTCCCTTTGTCCCTGGTCTTCATCGGAATGATTACTTTCAACAATCTGTGCCTCAAGTACGTCGGAGTGGCGTTCTATAATATTGGGCGTTCCTTGACCACTGTCTTCAACGTCCTTCTGTCCTATGTGATTCTGAAACAGACCACATCGTTCAGGGCCATCTTGTGTTGTGGGATCATTATAGGTAATGAAGAATGAATTTTACTTCCCGCTTTCTGCTGCCTCACAGTGCAAGCAGTTAATTGCACGATTTCCATAGAAATGCTCGTGCAGGCGATAATTAATGTTTTACGCTTTTGTTATTTATACGTGCAAGGTAAACAACAGAAAAGTGCATTTATTGAATGTCTTTACATTCCTGTGACGTTCGATTAAATTAATCAAACATTGACACCACTTCAAAGAAGAAGACGGTAGAAGGTGACCAGGAGCCTGGTCAAAAAGATAGCTGCAGAGTCTTAAAGGAATTGGAAAGGAGCCCAAGAGGCTTGGGGAGGGAATTCCAGAGCTTAGGGCCTAGGCCTCTGAAGGCATGGCAAAGGAAGTGTCGGTGCAGATTCGATGGGCCGAAAGGCCTCTTCTGCACTGTCTGATTCTGTGAAGTGGGGTTGCAGAAGAGGCCGTAGTAGGAAGAATGCAGACTTCTTGGACCTTTGTCAGGCTGGAAATGGTTCCAGAGATAGGGAGGACCAAGGCCATGGCAGATGCCATATAGTTTGGATAATTGTGAAGTTATTCACTTCAGTAGGAAAAACAGAATGGCAGAGTATTATTTAAATGGTGTTGGATTGGGAAATGTAGATTTACAAGGGGACTTGGGTGTCCTTATACACCAGTCACTGAAAGCAAGCATGCAGGTGCAGCAAGCAGTTAAGAAGGCAAATGGTATGTTGGCCTTCATTGTGAGAGGACTTGAGTACAGGAGCAAGGATTTCTTGCTGCAACTGTGCAGGGCCTTGGTGGGACCACACCTGGAGTATTGTGTGCAGTTTTGGTCTCCTTACCTAAGAAAGGATATTCTTGCCATAGAGAGAGTGCAGCAAAGGTTCACTAGACTGATTCCCGGGAAGGCAGGATTGACGTATGAGAAGAATTGTCGTATTGGGCCGACTAGGCCTGTATTCACTGGAATTCAGAAGAATGAGAGGGAATCTCATTGAAACATATAAAATTCTGACAGGGATGACATTTCCTCTGGCTGGGCTGGGGGGTTCTAGAACAAGGGATCACAGTCTCAGGATACAGGGTAGGCCATTTAGGACTGAGATGAGAAACTTCTTCACTCAAAGGGTGGTGAACCTGTGGAATTCTCCACCACAGAAGGCTGTGGAGGCCAAGTCACTGAATATATTTAAGTAGGAAATAGATTTCTGGAGTCTAAAGACGTGAACGGGTATGAGGAGAGAGCAGGAATATGGCGTTGAGATAGAGGGTCAGCCGTGATCATATTGAATGGCGGCGCAGGCTTGAAGGGCCGAATGACCTACTCCTTCTATTTTTCGATGGTTTTTTTCAAAACTTACTAAAGGACAAATTAAATTTGACAATTCAGTAGATCTTCTTAGGTAGTCTCTCAGGATTGAGGAGGACTTGCATCCACTTCATTTTGATGGGTCTGTGTTGGTCTCCTGGCTTGATGATAGTTGTACGGTGAGGGATATACCAGATCGTATGGTTGGTTACAGCTTGTGGTTTAATGCAATTCTGCTGCTGCTGACCCACAGCACTTCATAATTGTGATCTGCTAGATCTTTTCTGAATCTATCCTATGTAGCACAGTGGTAGTGCCACACAACAAAATGTCCTCAGTGTGAAGACGGGTCTTTGCCTCCACCAGAACCACGTGGACAGATTCATCTGTGACGGGTAGGTTGGCAAGGATGAGGTATAGTAGGCATTTCCCTCAGTTCTGTCACCACCTGCCACATGCCCAGTCTGGCAGAAATATCTTTCAGGACTTGACCAGCTCAGTCAGTAGTGGTGCTACTGAGTCACTCTTGGTGATGGTAATTGAAAATCACCACCTGCAAGTTTTCCTCCAAGCCACTCACCATCCTGACTTGGAAATATATCGCCATTCCTTCACCTGTCGCTGGGTCAAAATCCTGGAACTCCCTTCCTAACAGCACTATGGGTGTACCTACACCATATGGACTGCAGCGGTTCAAGAAGGCAGCTCACCACCACCTTCTTAATGACAATTAGGGATTTGCAATAAATGCCAGCTTAGCCAGTGACACCCACATCTCGTGAAAGATGAAAAAATAGTCCCCCACCCAGAGTAGATTCTGTGCCCTTGCTAACCTCGGTGTCTCTTGCGACTGGTGTTCAACATGAAGGAACACTGATTCCTCAGTTGGTGGAGGGCAGTAGGCGATAATCAAGAGATTTTCTTGCCTATGTTTGACGTGATGCCATCACAATTCATGGGGTCCAGAATCAATGTTGACTCCCAGGGCCACTCTTACCCGACTGTTCCCACTGTGCCATCACCTCTGGTGTCTCACCTCACATCTGTTCAACTGATCGGAGAAGATATGCCCAGGAATGGTGATGGAGGAGTCCGGAAGATTGGCTATAAGACATGATTTGGTGAGTATGACTATGTCAGGGCTGACTACTCTGTAGGACAGCTCTCCTAATTTTGACACAAGTCCCTCGATATAAGTGAAGGGGACTTTGCAGGGCAGGGTGTACTTTGTCACTTATGGCACCTACGTCGTTGATACAGGTGTTCTGTCCAGTTTTATTCTTATTTCACTTTCCTGTTGTGGTTTGATCATTGTTGTCAACTGCCCCTCCATTCAAGGATGATGCCTATTCAGGTTTGAGATTTTCTTCATGGGCCTTCGTGTGACTGAAAGGGCTGATTCTCGACCCAAAGATCTTTGGGCAAATGTGGCAGGACATATGGCATTCGGAGTGCAAAATTTGTTTCCCTTTTATTCCTTCTTTGCTGCTGCTCTCCCTCATCATTAAGACACTGACTCAACATGTGATGCAATTTGGACAAGCTGCCATTCTGAACGATTGGCAGCAAGCTCCTCCCAGTCATTAATGTCAATGCTGCTGTGTTTCAGGGAGAGCTTCAGCATATCTTTGAAGTTTTTTTTTGTCCTCCACTGGAATACTGGCCAGTTGGGAGACGGCTTTTGGTCAACCAAACACACTGTCCGTCCATCAAAGTTGACTTTTCAGGAGTTTTGCCTGAATGTTTGTGGAGCTGCTTCCAGAAGGACACAAATGTTCGTTCAATTGTTCTCCCATTGAATCTGGAGGATGCAGCGGAGGCATTACTGATGGACTTTCTCTAGCACTCTCTTATGTGTCACCAATACACATTCCAGGTGTCTCTGCAGTACAGCAGCATGGTGACAGCAACTGCTCTGTGCACTAGGACTTTAGTTGACTGGCGAGGGTATTCATTGTCAAAAACTCACTGCTGTGGTTTGTAGAAGGTTGAACTGGCACGGCTGATCCAGTGTTGTATCTCCTTATCAGTGGTAGTCTTTTGAAAGAGGTTAGCTGCCAAGGTATGGGAAATGCTCAACTTCCATATTCCAGAGTGTCTCCTTCAACATGTATGGGAGTGGAATATTTGACTGACCCTGTGTGGGTTGATGTGAGTTTTGTTTTAGCAACATTCAAGGACAGGCCAAGTTTCTTGTATACAGAATTGAAACGATTGAGAGTGGCTTGCAAATCTGATGCAGAGTGAACAATGACACTGCAGTCTTCCGCAAACTGTAGATCATGTATATCTGTGGTGGTCGGTTTAGTTTTGGCATGGAGGCGGCTGAGGTTAGAAATTTCCATCTAGATGGTATTTGATACTGACATCAGAGAGCAGTTGATCTTTGAGGTAAATAGCCACTGTCAGGTAGATTGTAAATAGTAAGGGAGCTATTAAACAGCCTTGCTTGACCCCGGTCAGGATTTTCAAGACATTTGCTTCAGATCTCCCATTGAAGACTATTACAGCCATTTCATCATGGAGCAATTGCAGGACTGTGATGAAGTTTCTTGGACATCCAAATCTTTGAAGCACAATCCATAGTGTAATTATTGTTAGGGGGCCTATGAACTTCTCCCATTTGTGACTTCTCTTTGTTATTTTTTAATCTCTACCCAAACTGATTCTACCATTTGATCTTTGGCTCCTAAGGTCATCTCCATAGTACTGTCATCCTTAATTAACAGAGCTACCTCTCCACCTTTTCCGAGCTTCCTGTCCTTCCAAATGTCATGCATCCTTGAATGTTCAGATCCCAGTCTTTGTCATGTTGCAGCCATGTCTCTGTAATGGTTTTCAGATCATACACATTTACTTCTATTGTCGGCTGAAAATTCATCTGTTTTGTTATGACTGAATGCGCATACAGATACAGAGCCTTTTAGTTCTGTCTTTTTACTATTTTTGCAACCTCTAGCCTTTTCAGCTGGCACACTCTTAAGCTTGTACGATCTCTTTTCTTGCCACACTCTGACTATCATTACCCTTATTGCTACCTTGCTCTCTTGCCTTGTCCGCTCCCTTTAATTTATCACATCTTCCCTCACTTCCTTCACCTCCACTATTTAATTTAAAGCTCTGAATTTTCTAATGTGATCCACCCTTCCCTTTTATTTTTACTATTTATATGTTTATAAAAGACTTTTGGGTTCCCTTTTATATTACCTGCTAATCTATTCTCATACGCCCTCTGCTACATTTACTTTTTCAGTTCTCCACATTTTTTGTACTCTGCTTGATTTCTTACTGAATTATAAACCAGACACTTACCAGAAACCTCCTTTTTCTGTTTTGTTTTAATCTTTATAGCTTCGGTTATCCAGGGGGCTCTAGCATTGAATGTTCTTCCTCCCCCTTTCTTGTGGGATTATGTCTAGTTTGTACCAGAATTACCACTTTTTTGAAGGCCTCCCATTGCTCGTTTGCTGTTTTACCTGTCAGTCTTTAATTCCATTCCATTCCATCAAGGCCAGATTCCTTTACAAGCCTGTGAAATTAGCCCTCTAGTTGAGCATTTGACATTTTGATTTTTTTTTTCCTTTTCTTTTCCATAACTACTCTAAACCTAATAATATTGTCATAACTGATTCCCAAATACTCCTCACTGAGACATGCTCCACTTCCACACCATTCCCCAGAATTAGATCCAGCACCACTTCCTTCCTCATTGGCTTGGAAACACACTGAGCAAAGAAGTTCTCTTGTAAGCATTTCAGGCGTTCCTTCCTCTTTCTGCCCTCTTCCTCTCTACGCTGTTATTTTCCCAGTCTATATAAAGGTAATTGAAGTGCCCCATTTATCACTTCTGTATAGTTCTTGCATCTTTTTGAGATGTGCCTGCCATTTCCTCCTTTATGGACTTTCTACTATTTGGTGGCTTATAGTATAATTCCAGCCAAATAGATTTTGTCTTTGAACCTTCAAGTAGACTATCTCTTTCTGATGCTGTAACAGTAGCTTGGATCAATACTGCCACCCCCTCTCCTTGTCTGAGCCAGGTCTTGCTCTTGCCACTATATCATAATCCCATGTGGCCATTTGTTCCTGCAGCTCATCCACTTTATTCATCTCACTCTCTGTGCATTTATGCACATGAACTCTAAACCCATCTTTGTCGCCCTCACATTTCTCCTCTGATCCCTCCTATTAATTAACTATTTATTCTAATGCTCTTTGTATCACTTGGTCTTCCCTGTACCTTGTATCTCCTTTTGACTTCTTCACAACACTAATTAACAATGTTAAGGCCTGTTGAGTTGCAACCATTCTGTTTTGAGCCAGGTCCTCCTTAACTGCTGCAGGGATCTGAAAACCTTCCTGAACCCTGCACCATTTCTCCAGCCACGCATTAATATGCCTTATCTAACTGCTGTTATTCTCACTAATACATGACACTGGGAGTAATCCAGTGACTACGACCTTCAAGATGTTGCTCTTTAACTTCTTCCCTAACTCTGTCTGTATGTCCTCAACCCTTTTCCTACATACATCATTGGTCTCACAACTTCTGGTTATTTCCCTTACCCCTTCAATATGTTCTGCACCCTGTACATGATGTCCTTTACCCTGATACCAGGGAGGCAACAAACCATTGAGACTCCTGTTGGTGTTTTCAGAAACCCCTGCTTATCTGACTATCAAATCTCCTATCACCACTGCATTTCTACATTTTGCTGTGTCCTTCCGCACAGTCATTTACCCCACAGTGCTGAGCATGTGCTCTAGACTGTACTGCCACAAGGTGATGTAAGAGCGCCACAGTCCTGGAGGAATCCTGCAGTGCCTGCATTTCCTTACCCTGTCAGATGGCCCCCCATTTAACTATCTTCCTGAACTCTCTGTAGCAGCGAGGTGACCAGCTTCTGGAACATGCGCTCTGGGGAAATCCTTAGCTTCCCGGATGCCCTGCAGTGACTCTAGCTACTCCTCATGCTCTGAAATCCTGAGCTTAAATCTGAGCAACTGGAGGCACTTCCTGCACATGTGGTTATCCAGGATACACACACACAGTATCCTGGAGTTCCCACATGACATAGGAATTGCAGACAACTGGTCTCAAATAGAAGCATCAAGCACAAAACCAAAGAATTAACATTTAAAAAAAAAAACCAACACAAGTAAATGATTTGGCCACAGTTGGAATATTGTCTCATTTTGGATGCCCTACTTTAGAAAATGCGTTCAAACTGTTACTGAAAGGATACAGAAGATATTTACCATGATGCCAGAAATGAGAGTTATTAGTAATGAAGAGAGACTAGAGAAACTGAGGCTGCTTCAACAGAACAAAGGAAGCCAAGGGAACGCCTGATCGAAGTGTTCAAAATCCTGAGGAGTTCTGCTGAGTTGAATTAAGAAAATGATTTCCAGTGGAAGGTGAGTTTGCACTGAATTTGGGTGAGCAATCCAAAGAATTACCTGAAACATTTGGGAGTGTAAGGGTTAAACAAGCACACACATTCTCAAACGAAATGTCTACCCTTTTCCTATCACCTCTCCATGGTTAAAAGGTAATGTCAGACCAGGTAATAGCCATTATTTTTGTCTGTAAGTGAACTGGCTGGAATCCCAAGACCAGTTTGAAGGACTGTAACTTGCTGCAGGTTCCATTATTGTTTTAACTACATCATAACCAAAACATTTAGCAGTTTAAATAATCAAAGGATACTAGCTGAATATTGAAAAAGTAGATTTTTCTGCCTCCTTATGGTTTCTATCATTTCTTTCCCACAGGTGGTTTTTGCCTGGGATTAAATCAGGAAGGTGTAGCAGGCAGTCTGTCCTGGTTTGGAGTAATGTTTGGTGCGATTGCCAGTTTATGTGTATCCCTGAATGCCATATACACAAAGAAGGTTCTGCCAGCTGTAGACGGCAGTATCTGGAGATTGACCTACTACAACAATGTCAACGCCTGTATACTCTTTCTTCCATTGATTACAATCACTGGGGAATTGAAGACTTTGTATTACTTTGACAAGATGAGCAGCGCTAACTTTTGGGGTGTGATGACCTTGGGAGGTGTGTTTGGTTTTGCAATTGGATACGTCACAGGGCTGCAGATTAAATTCACCAGCCCCTTGACCCACAATGTCTCTGGTACGGCCAAAGCATGTGCACAAACTATTCTGGCAGTGTTTTACTATGAAGAAGTGAAGACCTATCTCTGGTGGACAAGTAACATAATGGTCCTCGTCGGCTCCTTTGCATACACCTGGGTAAAGGGACGAGAGATGAAGGAAGTGCAAGATGAGACACTAAACAAGAACCGCGAGAGGAGTGAGGCCGGAGTCTAAAATATGGGTATTCGATCAGACTTGATCTACAGTGGAAGCTTGATTGTCTGCCATGGTGGAGGGGTGCCCAGATGGTTAGAGAATGGAAAGTGGCCAACAATCAAGATTTCACTACAACTCTCCCCTTTTATAGCACTCCCTCTTTAGCTGACCAACGAGATGGACTGTCTGCTTGAATGGGCGATCAATATTAGCTGACCTGCCCACATCAAGTTCTCCAGACTGCCCATGCACTCAACGCCTTTGCCGCCAATGACCAGCGATAAACATTAAACGCATCGTGCTCAATCGCAGCAATATCTTCAGCAGCTACCATAATGCCAATATCAACAACTTTGAAGCGAATGGAAAGCTGGTCCTATGTAAGGGCACCCTCTAAGCTGCTGAGTAGCCAAATGGCTGATTATTGACCTCCGGCAACTGGATTTGCTGTCAGATGCACTAACACACCACTCCTGTTATCCAAGTTCATGATTATCTCTTGAAATTCTTGTGGTTAAATGAAATTTTACTGTTCATTAATTACAAAAACTCCAGGGAATACTTTTTTTCATTGGCTATAACTTGGAGATTTGTTTAGAGGAGTTGTTCATTTAGCATTTTCAGAAATTGGTGGTCTTTCTTATACTGCTACACTCCCAAAGAACCTCTTGTGAAAGCTGAAATTGCTTTTGCCCCATTCCTTGCTTGAGTATACCTGGAATCAGTGTTTCACGTGGAAACTCTCTTCCCTCCCCCTGCACATACTCGTCTAACCTTCTCTTAAATGTATCTATTATTTGCCTCAGTCACTCCATTATACTGAGTTCCACGTTTCGCACCACTCCTTTTGGTAAAGACGTTTCCTCTGAGTTCCCTATCTGATTCCTTGGTGACTATTTTATATTAATGTTCTCTGGTTTTGCTCTTTCCCACAAGTGGGAACGCTCTTGTGTTCTGTGTAGCATTGGGAGTAATGATGGGGCTGGTGTTTAAGTAGCAATTAGAAAATTCAAAGAGGTCCAGCGTTATCGAAGGAGGTTTTTTTAATTTGTTTGAAGGGATATGCATTGTTTTTTTTTAAACACTGTAAGGGCAGAGAGCATCTTCAGGATAACGAGAGCCTGAGAGGCGTTCTTGTGAGTTTTGCCTGAAGTAATATGATTGTATAAATTATTTTTTATATTTTCATTGAAAGGGAAAACACATGCAGCAGGGTTGAAAAGCACTATTTGATTGTTGGGGATTTTCTGTGTGTACTGTGCAATGGGTCTGTGCCTGCCAATTAAAATTTGTCTAAAACATCTTTGATATTCTGAAAATAAACTAAATTTTTTTTATTGCTATTTCTTACTCTGGTTTGGAAGTTAATTTCAACAGTATAACACAAATTTGTTTTTAGCCAAGTTAAATATTGGTGAAGTGTATAATTTTATTGTTTAATATGTCCTGCTTTCAGTTTTCATATCCTGCATTGAGGCAGGTTTGTTTGACCTTCTTGCAGGTGTGTTGCCACAAAACAAGATCGAATGACAAACTCTACAGGAAACACCTTCACAAGCCAGAGTAAATGGTTTTACAACTAATTATTTAATAGTGCTGTGTTCAGTGTTTGCACTATGGGTAATTGAGGCTGAAGGTTACATCTGAAGCTGGAATTTGAACTGTAGTTTCTGCCTTTACACCACATCGGGCAATTTTAACTTTGCAAGTGTACCTGTGATTTGGGTGGAAATAACAATTGGGAGAAATGTAAAATGGGATTGTCGACTTGCCATCACCTGTTTTCCACTATTATTCAAATTCTGCCCCTGGTACCAGTATGTTTGATTCCAAACTTGTTTAACAACCTCAACTCTGAAGAAATGTGTTCTAACCTTTTGAACCAGGAAATTTTTTTATATTAGTTTATGGGATGAGGGCGTCGCTGGCTAGGCCAGCATTTATTGCTTTTCCCTAATAGCCCTTGAGAAGGTGGTGGTGAGCTGCGTTCTTGAACTACTGCAGCCTGTGGCGTCGGCACACCCACAGGAAGGGAGCTCCAGGATTTTGACCCAGTGACAGGGAAGGAATGATGAAATAGCTCCAAATTAGGATGGCGTGTGACTTGGAGGGGAACTTCCAGGTGGTGGTGTTCCCATGTATCAGCTGCCCCTGTCCTCCTAGGTGGTAGAGGTTGTGGGTTGAAAGGTGCTGTCGAAGGAGCTTTTTGAATTGCTGCAGTGTATCTTGTAGATGGTATACGCTGCTACCGCTGTGCGGTGGTGGTGGAGGGAGTGAATGTTTGTGGATGGAGTACCAATAAGCAGGCTGCTTTGTGTTGTGCTTCATGAGTGTTGTTGGAGTTGCACTCATCCAAACAAGTGGAAAGTGTTCCATCATACTTCTGACTTGTGCCTTGTAGATCGTGGACAGACTTTGGAGAGTCAACAGGTGAGTTACTCTCCGCAGCATTCCCAGCCTCTGATCTGCTCTTGTAGCTACAGTATTTATATGGCTAGTCCAGTTCAGTTTCTGGTCAATAGCAACCCCCAGGATGTTGATAGTGGAGGATTCAGTGATGGTCATGCCATTGAATGTCAAAGAGTGATGGTTAGACTTTCTCTTCTTGAAGATGTTCTTTGCCTGGGGCTTGTGTGGCACAAATGTACTTACCACTTAACAACCCAAGCCTGGATATTGTCCAGGTCTTGCTGTGAATTAATATGGACTGCTTCAGTATCTGAGGAGTTGTGAATGGTGCTGAACATTGTGTTTTCATTTGCGAATATGCCCACTTCTGACCTTATGATGGAGGGAAGGTCATTGATGAAGCAGCTTAGATGATTGTGCCTCCGACACTACCCTGAGGAACTCCTGCAGTGATGTCCTAGTAGTGGAGAGTGAGTGCTGAAGGTGGTGGATGGGGTGCCAATCAAACGGGCTGCTTCGGGTCAAGCTTCGTGAGTGTAGTTAGAGCTCATCCAGGCAGAGTGAGATGATTGAGGTCCAACAACCACAACCATCTTCCTTTGTGCTAGGTATGACTCCAACCAGTGGAGAGTTTTACCCCTGATTCCCATTGACTCCAGTTTTTCTGGGGTTCCTTGCTGCCACACTCAGTCAAATGTGGCCTTGATGTCAAGGGCACCCACTCTCACCTCACCTCGGAAGTTCAGCTTTTTTGACAATGTTGGACCAAGGCTGTAATGAGTTCAGGAACCGAGTGGCCCTGGCAGAATCCAAACTGAGTGTCAGTGGGCAGGTTTATGCTGAGTAAGTGCTGATTGACAGCACTGTTGATGACACTTTACAACACTTTGCTGATGATCGAGAATAGACTGATGGGGCAGTAATTGGCCGGGTTTGATTTGTTCTGCTTTTTGCGTACAGGGCATACCTGGACAATTTTCCACATTGCCAGGTAGATGCCAGTGTTTTAGCTTGGATAGGGGCGTGGCAAGTTCTGGAGCACAAGTCTTTAGTACTATTGCCAGAATAGTATCCAGCGCCTTCAGCTGTTTCTTGATATCACATAGAGTGAATTGAATTAGCTGATGCTGGGGAGGCAGAGATGGATCATCCACTGTGCACTTATGGTTGAAGATGGCTGCAAATGCTTCAGCATTGTCTTTTGCACTGATGTGCTGGTCTCCCCCATCATTGTGGATGGGGATATTTATGGAGCAGCCTTCTCCAGTTCATTGTTTAATTGTCCTCCACCATTCATGACTAGATGTGGCAGGACTGCAGAGCTTAGATCTGCTCTATTGGTTGTGGAACTGCGCACTCAGTTTGGGTTCTGCCAGGGCCACTCAGTTCCTGACCTTCATTCCATCGTAAGGTCAGAAGTGGGAATGTTCGCTGATTGTGCATTGTTCCATACCATTCATGACTCCTCAGATGCTGAAGCAGTCCATGTCCAAATGCAGCAAGACCTGGATGATGTGGCAAGTAACATTCATGCCACACAAGTTCCAGGCAATAACCATCTCCAACAAGAGAGAATCTAACCATCGCCCCTTGACATTCAATGGCATTACCATTACTGAATCCCCCAACGTCAACATCCTGGGGGTTACCATTGACCAGAAACTGAACTGGACTAGCCATATAAATACTGTGGTAGGGAATCCTGCGACGAGTAACTCACCTCCTGATTCCCCAAAGCCTGTCCACCATCTACAAGGCACAAGTCAGGAGTGTGATTGAATACTCCCCACTTGCCTAGATGAGTGCAGCTCCCACAACACTCAAGAAGCTTGACACCACCCAAAACAAAACAGCCTGCTTGATTGGCACTACATCCACAAACATTCACTCTATCCACTACCATCGCATGGTAGTACACACTGTTGCTGCTATCTTGAAGATGCACTGCAGGAATTCACCAAGGCTCTTTCGATAACACCTTCCAAATCCGCAAACACTACCATCTAGAAGGACAAGGATAGATGGGAACAGCACCACCTGGAAGTTCCCCTCCAAGTCATTCACCATCCCGACTTGGAAATCTATCGCCGTTCCTTCACAGTCACTGGGTCAAAGTCCTGGAACTCCCTTCCTAACAGCACTGTGGGTGTATCTATACCACATGGACTGCAGTGGTTCAATGTGGCAGCTCACCACCGCCTCAGGGGCAACTAGGGATGGGCAATAAATGCTGGCCCAGCCAGCGAAGCCCACGTCCTGTGAATGAATAAAACAAAAATCCACAAGAGGATTTTATATTTCTATAATAAAGAGGGCCAGTTCAACCTACCTTGTGCATGGTGCCATGTTCAAAATATTAGCTCACTTGTCTTTGGATTGTGTTTAAAGGAAGAAATGGTTAATCTAGCACAATCTACATATTTTATTGTTTGAAAATTGCCCTCCTTAGCTATAATTATCTTGTGAAAGATGTAATTGTTAGGGAGCCAAACCTTGCATTTGTTTTGTTCATTTCAAGCATTGACGATTGGGTGCAGCACTGCTTATTTTGAGGATCATGATTAAGGAAATCGTTATTGGCAAATGTTTCTGCCATTGTTCCTCTTGTGCTAGTCCAGGATTTTCATCCCTAGTTACACAGTATGGTGTAGACAGATTGGCATGCTATGGGAACTGGGTTTGGATCTCCTTGAATTCCTTTCTCTTAAGATCTTTACAACCAGCCAAGCAAGAAGCCCTTCATGAAGTCTGTCTTGGGTTTGAAATTAGTAAGCATTTAACAAAATGGAGAGGGAGTGAGAAACAGCTAATATGTCGAAACAAAAATTTCTTATTCTATAATGACTATTATACTTAATCAGGAGTATTATTAATCGATAATGTGGAGTGAAATGCAGAACCTTCGTATCGCTGGGTTTTTCAACTATCCCAGGCCACATAAGAAGGCAGTGAAGGATTTACTCCCATGCTTCTGAGAGGACTGCTTTGAGCCAGTGAGTGTGGGAGATTATTGACCTCCACTCAGCACCTCCTACGCCAAAGGATAGGGATTCAAATATAAATTGTATAAACAAATGGAATATAGTAGTAAATTGCCGATGGCTTTGCCAAACAGTTGAAGAATAGAATCGTTTTTATGTAAACATGATGGTGACAAAGATTTCAGTGACCTGCTTTTTAGAGCCACCAAGTGGCCAAAGCCTGTAATTGTCAGTCGAGTAGCAAAATTGAATGGGAAATGTTGACAAAAAAAACTGACCAAGAACAGCGACAACTGTAAAGTTTGTGGACACCCTAGGCAAGAATTAAATAAAAATATATTTTAAATCAAGTCTGTAAATTGGAAGATTAAGACCATTCGCTGCTGAAATACAAGATGGCATCTTTTGCACAGGTGTGAAGAGATTCATGGTGTGGTATGACTCTGAAAGTGCAGTACACTACAACAGGATGGAAGAACTGGAGGTTAGCTTAATTGTGACACCCTTAGTGACTGTTAAACGTCACAACCATGCAAGCACAAGACTTACCCTTTGGCAGAATGGCCTATTATCCTTGGCATTTCTTTAAACGTGTTTGTACCATGGACCATTTTATTAAGTTAAAGGCTCTTTAAAAAAACAAAGTTTTTGCTTTTTTTAATTACTTGAACATCCAGACTAAGAAACAAAGTGTACCTCATATACTTAACTCAATCTCATTTCTCAGAAACATCAGCAAAATAATTAGCTCAGCACCTTGTTCCTTCTCTGGGCTGACTTACTTGTTTTTAACATGCTTTTGTCTCCCTACAATATTGAATTGCCTGATCAGTCTCCCTGCGTTTTGAGCTGCCTCACAGTCCTGTATGGTTCAATGGTGGTTCCTTTCTTCTGCTGTTCAAACGGCCATCTTGTTTTTTGCAATCTGCAGCCATCGCAGTGCTGTCATAACTCCTGAAGAAGCGCACTGGAATTTAGGCCGAGAAGCAGTCCAATGTTAGACTTTCTTGTGGTCACCATTGGTACAAAGCCTTCGCCTGCCCCAAGTAAGGCTATCAACGTAGGTGGGGAGAGAAACCTCCAACAGCAGGAGTTCCTGTGTCTTCCACTCTTGGGCAGACCACACGTAGCAGATCACCAAATGGTGGATAATAGCAAAATACTGCGAATGCTGGAAATCCGAAAGAAAAACAGAAAATGTTGGAAAAACTCAGCAGATCCAACAGCATCTTTGGAGAGAAAAACCGAGTTAACGTCAACTCTTCTTCTCTCCACAGGTGCTTTCGGACCTGCTGAGTTTTTCCAGCATCTTCTGTTTTTCCATTGAATGGTGGAAGTGGGTCTCCAACTTCGACTCCAGGCAATATGATCATGACTTGGTTTTCCCAAAGAAGAATAGTAAAGGGTTTTTTTTTAATCATTTAAAAGTGGTCACCTTACAAAGAAGGAAAGGAATTACTGCCAATTGCAGCCTGTGAAAATGGATATGTGCCATTATGAGATGCTAATAGAACAGAACTTGTGTGGGGTTGAATGTAGGCAGTCGTTCATTCGATGAAATGGAGTTTAAGGAGTGTTGCGTTTGGGTCAGTGCAAAAGTCTTGGGTAGGCGTATCTCTGCTGTCATGTCAGGACCCGACCCCTGACCTCCACAGGTTTTCAGCACCAGGATCTGTAAATGTCTTCAAATCATCCCAGGGTGTAAAATCTACTATTTAGTTAAAATAAGTTATGCAACAAGAGAGGGTAAAGTGTGCATGGTAGGCCTGAAACAAACTATCATTTAAAGAAAAGGCTATCTTCATTCTTGGTACAGATTTACCAAGAGAGGGGGTGGAGACCAGCTTTAAGGGAAGTGGAATCTGAACCAAACAGAGCACTAACATGAAAGCATCTTTTGTTTAAATTTAAGCTGTCCCGTGGAGAAAAAAAACAAGGTGGTTGTTTGAACAGCAGAAGGAACTGTCATTGAGCAATACAGGACTGTGAGGCAGCTCAAAATGCAGGGAGACTGATCATGCAATTCAATATTGTAGGGAGACAAAAGCATGTTAAAACAAGTAAGTCAGCCCAGAGAAGGAACAAGGTGCTGAGCTAATTATTTTGCTGATGTTTCTGAGAAATAAGATTGAGTTAAGTAATGAGGTACACTTTGTTTCTTACTCTCGATATTCAAGTAATAAAAAACAACAAAAAACTTATATTTTCATAGCACCTTTAAGCTCTTTTGAGCCTTGGGATATTTTATTAAGTTAATGATTTATATATGACTTCATTTTGCCATGAGTTTCTCAATCTGGCTTTGAAAAGATTAGAGGAAGCACATGCAAGAGCACAATATTCAGTTCAGATCACAACAGTGCCCTGACATTATACCAGCGGCTAATGCGATTATACCACTGGAAAAAGAGATAATGCCGGCATACCCCTCAACGTGAGAGACTCAGACTATTTATGGGAGCACCTGTTGCTGCTGTACCCAGGAGAATATCTAAAGCAGGTCTGAAAGTCGTAACAGTATGTTTTACTGAAAAAGAGCTTTGAAAATCTCCAAACTGTAGGAATGAGGTTGAGGTAAAGGAGACAGTACATTATAGATTCACTGAGAGAAAAAGACTTGAAAAATTGGGGCTAATTTCATTAGAATAATAAAGGACATAAGTGGTGATTCAATAAAAGTGCTTCAAATTATGAAGGAAGATGACACAGATGATCCAAACTGTTTCCAGTGATTGAAGAGTCTAGAACAAAGGAGCATGGATCTGACAATACATATAAGAAATGTAAGAGAGCGTGAGAAACCTTTGCACACAGTGCAGTTCAGACTGCAGAATTCACTACCAGAATTAGTAAATGAAGCAGAACCCATGTTAACATGAAGAATAGATTAGATAGATGATTGTCATTATATTTAACAAGCAGAAGATTATTGTTACTAACAACAATAGAGCATAAAAATACAGAAATTGGCTTAATGTCATGCCTTTTAGAGACCCGGGGATAGCTGAAATAAACCTGTCAGATGGAAGGTTTCTTTTTCCTCTGAATAAAAATTTAACTTTTTATTAACAAAAAGCATGACTTAGCAAGAAATTGATTCTATGATTTATAAAACATGTCATTACTTGGAGTATTGAACAGAGCAGTTAGTGATCATATCGTGATCTACAATTTCTTTTATTAGAATGAGGGTGTTGCTGGCATTTATTGCCCATCCCTAATTGCCCTTGAGAAGGTGGTGATGAGCCACCTTCTTGGAGGACTGTATTCCATGTGAATTACAGCTTTTTTGTAGCAATTTTGATACACCCGAGTGGCCTGCTAGGCCATTTCAGAGAGCAGTTAAGAATCAAGCACATTGCTGTGGGTCTGGAGTTGCATATAGGCCAGAGGTGGTAAGGACAACAGGTATCCTTCCCTAAAGGAGATTAGTAAACCAGTTGGGGTTTTACAGCAATCCAAAAGCTTCATGGTCACCAATACTGATAACTGCATTTTATTCCAAATTTATTTAATTAGCCGAATTTAAAATTCCCCAACTCTTCTTGTGGATTTGAACTCACATCCCTAGATGATTAATGTAGGCCTCTCGAGTACATGTCTCCAATGCTACCCTGTAGTTTAATAAAAAGGATTAGAATCATTTTGCCCTGTTTTAAAAAGTTGTGTTTTCTGGATTGTTGAAATGCAGCTGTTTAGGATTAAGTATGTTTACAAAGACTACTAAAACCAGATTAAAGGGAGAGATAAAGTGGGAGGAGAGAGTATGGCTGAAGGGTAAAATACAATTTACTTGCCAAACCACAACATAGATTCTCAGTGGCATAAATATATACATTACATCAGACTGACCAGGTGAGACTGTGCTGATGTAAATATGTAACCAGACATAGGACTGTTCCCCTCATACATCCTCAGAATATTTCCTCCCATTCCTTAATGTGGACCAACCAGGAATATGAAGTCACACATTTATCATGATTTTAGCACATAACCGGCATGAGATAAAAGCTAAGCGTTAAATGGATGTTTTTTATATGTTAATGGCTGAAGGATTGCACATCTTTGGATTGAAACCTCCTGCTGATTACCACTTACTGCACCCCCTCAGCTGATGAATCCTACTTCCTCCATGTTGAACACCACTTGGAGGAAGCACTGAGGGTGGCAAGGGCCCAGAATGTTCTCTAGGTGGGGGACTTCAATGTCCATCACCAAGAGTGGCTCGGTAGCAACCACTACAGACCAAGCTGGCCGAGTCCTAAAGGACATAGCTACTGGACTGGGTCTGCAGCAGGCGGTGTGGGAACCAACAAGAGCAAAAAGCATGTTTGACCTCATCATCACCAAACTGCCTGCTGCAGGTGCATCTGTCCGTGACAGTATTGGTAGGAGTGACCACCGCACAGTCCTCATGGAGACAGAGATCCATCTTCAAATTGAGGTTACTCTCCATCATGTTGTTTGGCACTACCACCGTGCTAAATAAGACAGATGTCAAACAGATCTAGCAACTCAAGACTGGGCATCGATGAGGCGCAGTGGGCCATCAGCAGCAGCAGAATTGAATTAACCACAATCTGTAACCTCATGGCCTGGCATATCCTCCATTCTACCATTACCACCATGCCAGGGGATCAACCCTGGTTCAATGAAGTGTACAGGAGGGCATACCACAAGCAGCACCAGGCATACCTAAAAATGAGATGTCAACCTGGTGAAGCTATAACACAGGACTACTTGCGTGACGTACAGCATAAGCTGCAAGTGATAGAGCTAAGTGATTCCACAACCAACAGATCAGATCTAAGCTCTGCAATCCTGCCATCTCCAGTCGTGAATGGTGGTGGACGATTAAACAACTCACTGGAAGAGGAGGGTCAACATATATCCCCATCCTCAATAATGGGGGAGCCAGGCACACCAGTGCAAAAGTTAAGTCTGAAGCATTTGCAACAATCTTCAGTCAGAAGTGCCGAATGGATGATCCATCTCAGCCTCCAGTGGTTCCCAGCATCACAGATGCCAGACTTCAGCCAATTTGATTCAAGAAACAGCTGAAGGCACTGGATACTGCAAAGACTATTGTCCCTGACAACATTCCAGCAATAGTACTGAAGACTTGTGCACCAGAACTGGCCGTGTCTCTAGCTAAGGTGTTCCAGTACAGCTACAACACTGGCGTCAACCCGGCAATGTGGAAAATTGCCCAGGTACATCCTGTACACAAAAAGCAGGACAAATCCAACCTGGCCAATTACCACGCCATTAGCCTACTCTCGATCATCATGATGGAAGGTGTCATCAACAGTGATATCAAGCGGCACTTGCTTAGCAATAACCTGCTCACTAGCGCTCAGTTTGAGTTCCACCAGAGCCACTCAACTCCTGACCTCATTACAGCCTTGTTCAAATATGGACAAAAGAGCTGAACTCCAGAGGTCAGGTGAGAGTGACTGCCCTTGACATTGAGGCAGCATTTGACAGAGTGTGGCACCAAGGAGCCCTAGAAAAACTGGAGTCAATGAAAATCATGGAGAAAACTCTCCACTGGCTGGAGTCATACCTAGCACAAAGGAAGATGGTTGTGGTTGTTGGAAGTCAATCATCCCAGTACCAGGATATCACTGCAGGAGTTCTTCAGGGTAGTGTCCTAGGCCCAACCATCTTCAGCTGCTTCACCAATTACCTTCCTTCCATCATAAGGTCAGGAGTGTGGATGTTTGCTGATGATTGTACAATGTTCAGTACCATTCGCAACTTCTCAGATACTGAAGCAGTCCATGTCCAAATGCAGCAAGACCTGGACAATATCCAGGGCTGATAGGTGGCAAGTAATGTTCACACCACACAAGTGCCAGGCAATGATCATCTCCAACAAGAGAGAATCTAACCATCGCCCCTTGACATTCAATAGCATTACCATCACTGAATCCCTCACTATCAACATCCTGGGGGTTACACATTGACCAGAAACTGAACAGGACTAGCCATATAAATACTGTAGCTACAAGAGCAGGTCAGAGGCTAGGAATCCTGTGACGAATAACTCACCTCCTGACCCCTAAAAACCTGTCCACCATTTACAAGGCATAAGTCAGGAGTGTGATGGAATACTCCCCACTTGCCTGGATGAGTGCAGCTCCAACAACACTCAAGAAGCTTGACACCATCCAGGACAAAGCAGTCTGCTTGATTGGCACCACATCCACAAACATTCACTCCCTCCACCGCTAATGCACAGAAGCAGCAGTGTGTACCATCTACAAGATGCACTGCAAGAGCCCACCAAACTTCCTTAGACAGCATCTTCCAAACCCAGGACCATACCATCTAGAAAGACAAGGGCAGCAGGTAGATGGGAACACCACCACCTGGAAGTTCCCCTTCAAACTACTCACCATCCTGGCTTGGAAATATATCGCCGTTCCTTCATTGTCGCTGGGTCAAAATCCTGGAACTCCCTTCCTAATAGCACTGTGGGTGTACCTACACCACATGGGCTGCAACGGTTCAAGAAGGCAGCTCACCACCACTTTCTCAAGGGCAATTAGGGATGGGCAATAAATTCTGGCCTAGCCAGCAATGTTCAAATCCCATGAATGGATAAAAATAATTCTTGACACCAGGTTTATTTTTAGGTGTCAGCTGTGGCTCAATTGGTGGTACTCTCGGCTCAAACTCAAAAGAGAATTCCGTGCAAAATCTAGGTGAAACTTTCAATGTATTAATGCACTGTTGGAGGTGCTGCCTTTCAGATGAGCTGTTGAACTGAGGTCCCATTGGTTATCCCAGGTGGATTGAAAAGATCCCATTGTGTTATTCAAAGAAGAGCAGAGGAGTTCTCCCTGGTGTCCTGGCTAATTTTAATCCATCAACCAAAACCATTAAACTAGATTGTTTGTTGAGTATTTCATTGTTTTATGTAGTTCCAATGACACTAAAGCATTTTTACTTATGATAACCAGCCATTAGGAGGATGATGATGGCGTAGAGGTAATGTCACGAAACTAACAATCTAAAGGCCCAGACTTCTGCTAATGGGCTCATGGGTTCAATTCTCACCATGGTAGCTGGTGGAATTTGAAGTCAATTAATAAATCTGGAATTATAAATCTAGTTTCAGTGATGATGCCATGAAACTATCTTCAATTGTTGTAAAAAAAAGTAATGCCCTTTAGGGAAGAAAATCTGCTGCCCTTGTCTGGTCTACATGTGACTCCAGACCCACAACAATGTGGTTGACTCTGAAATGTCCTGGCAGGCCTCTCAGTTCAAGGGCAGCTGGTCTTACCAATGACACCCACATCCCATTAAAGAATGTAAAAAAGTTTGCATAGAAATTGTCTCATGTTGATAATCAACTCTCTTTATTGCTTCTGATTATATAAAAATGAGTGAAACCTGTTCTCAATAATTTGAGCTGCTTTGCTTTAAGCCCCTGGTTGCAAAAGGATAGTTGGATGGATTTAGTTACATCACCAGTCTGGGCATCAGTTTAATCTCCTCAGGCACTGGAAACGGTGCAGTCTGTGATTTGCAGAGGGTGTAAAGAATCAGTGGGTTTCATTCTATTTGCCTGGTTGCTGTCAGTTTGAATCAGGATGGGGCTGAATTCAGTGCACTGGTTTCGCAAAGGACTCCGACTCCACGACAACCCAGCCTTGCAGCGATCCCCCTCGGGGGCTGACACCATCAGATGTATTTACATTCTGGACCCATGGTCTGCAGCATCTTCAAACATCCAGATCAATCGGTGGAGGTCTGTCTGTCATTTTTATTTCATCCTTTTTGTTGTTGTTGCCCTTCCTCCCACCAAAACAAAAATAAATTTCCCATTCCTGGGAATAAGAGAGGGTCAAAGATTGAGGTCTCTTGGATAAGGTTGTCACCAACAATGTGTGTTGAAGTAAGAAGTCATCGGGTACTGTGGATTAACCATTGACTTTTGTGTTGGTAAGGGTGCGAGTGAACGGCACAAGTAGCAATAGGTTAGGTGCTTAATTCCTTTCCTATAATTCCATGTCCAACCTATTGCCTAATTCATCTAAATCTCTCTCCTTCATTTAGACTGGACCAGAGGTCAGCAATCTTAATAATAAGAGCTGTTCAAAAAAAAATATAGTCAAAAACACCAATATCTCAAGCATTTTTCTAGCATTTTCTGTTTTATCTCAAGAGCTGCTGTACTGTTACTCAAATACCAATAATAACGAAAAACAAGCAAGACACTTCAACAACATTTTAAAGGCTTTTTTAATATAAAAGTTGTTAATGAATGTACTTGTGAGAAAGTATCAATGTCAATAAAAGCTTTTTTTTTCAAAAAAAAGAAACAAGCCATTTAATTACCATCAAAATGGGTCAGGTTCTGGAGACTGACTCCACATCCCCAAGCTGCAGATCCCTATCCTGCACCCGAGGAAGCTGGGGTTACCAGTTAAACAGTAGCACCAACTCAGCTATTTGTAATTGTATGCCAAGTGGCTAAGCATCCTCTAGAAATTAAATGTTCGGGTAAATCAAACACCCATTATCACTCTGCATTGAAATACTAATTTCGTTTGACAGTTCACTCTTCAGTAAAACGTGTGTGACTTTGCTGCCTGCCTTACATAGTTCTCTCTCCTAACATTAACCCAATCCTGTCAGCTCAATAGATTGCCTTGGCCAAATACTCTACTTCAGTGAGGACATTAAACAGCTGATATTGGACCATCCACCTGTTCTAGGTCCCATCAGATGGGTAAGAGGCAGGTGGATAACAGATGGCAAAAGAGCCAGAGGCAACATGAACAAAAACAAAATTTACACAGCGAGTTGCAATAATCTGCCTGAAAAGGTGCTGGAAGCAGATACAATTGTAACTTGCAAAAGGAAATTGGATAAAATACGTGAAAGAAAACATAATTATAGGGCTATGGGAAAGAGCAGGGAAGGTGGGCTAATTGGATAATTATTTCATAGAGAATGCTGGGTCATATAGCCACCTCCTGTCTATATAATTCTGACTCTCTGAATCTAGTAGTAGTTTTACAACCGCTGCCAAATTAAAAGTCAGTGATATGCAAGACCCATTGTAAGGGTTGAGAGGGAGGTCTGTTCTGCTCAGCTAAAAGTCACAGTATTTTATCTTGAAACTTCTATATTGTTGCTGCTCTCCAAGGTCAATCTGATTGTTAAGAATGTGATAAAATTCCCTAATTGAATAAGGCTAAGAGTTGGAGCTGCAATTGCAAAGCTCCTTTCTAATCTGTAGCCGAGTGTCATGTGTGATTTCTAGGAAGTTGATTTTAACTCATGCATAGCACACCCTCTGCTCAACTGTACTGGTGTATAGTGACCCAAAGCTAATGGGACCACTACTGGTC
Organism: Carcharodon carcharias; assembly: GCF_017639515.1. Classification (NCBI taxonomy): domain Eukaryota; kingdom Metazoa; phylum Chordata; class Chondrichthyes; order Lamniformes; family Lamnidae; genus Carcharodon; species Carcharodon carcharias. Next base: position 27,953,342 of record NC_054476.1, read on the forward strand.
ACTCAGGTAACAGCTGCATAAGTTTTTACCTCTTGTAACTTGTGGAACTGGAAGGAGCAGGAGTATCCATCCTGGCTCCAGGAAAAATACTATCACTCAGACCCTATTACTCTAAAGTGGATGTGACCCAGGTTTCAGAAGTGAAATGACTGCCAACCTACAAATACATCAACATCTCACCATTTTATTGCCTAAGTTAAATCCACTCTGTTTATAGGCAGTCAGGCATATGTTTAATTGCCTCAAATTTTCTCTGAGTTCCTTGGCAGATACTAACTTTATACAGGTCTGTAAAATGATCCCTTGCATGTTTGTGTACACACGAATATGGGACTGGATTTTGCTCTCATTGCACTTGCGCTTTCTTGCAGAGTTTCTGTGAGCTTTCACGCTGGAATTTGCCATTACTAAAGAGCCATTTCAGCATTGTGCCCGCTAGAGGTAATCCGGGGCCTGTGTGAACAGGGAAGGACCTGTCTTAACTCTTAAACAAAAATGATTGAACAATCACCAATACGCAGCACAGTCAGAACCAGGAAGTGTCAGTTGGAATATTAAATTCAATGTCAAATCAGGTTCAGAAAGCAAAACAAAGAGAGGGAACAAAAGATGGGATTAAGAAAAAATATTTGACGTAGCCTGTTTCTCTGAGATATAAACTATTTGGCCCATCCAGTCCATGCCGGTATTTATGCTCCACTCGAGCCTTTTTCCATCTTTTCTCATCTAAATCTAGCATTGGAACCATCTATTCCACTCTCCCTAAAATACTTGTCTAGTTCCCCAATAGTAGCAAGTTCCACATGCTTACAAATCTTTGGGTAGTTTCTTCCGAATTCCCTATTGGATTTCTTGGTAATTATCTTATATTGATGGCCTCTAGTTACGTCCTTCTTCAGAAAAGTAAACACTCTCTGTATCCGCTCTATCAAATCCTTTCATAATTGTTAAGCCCTCTATTAGATCCTCCCAGTCTTTTTGTCAAGAGAAAAGTGACCCAGCCTGTCAGTTCTATCCTGCTATGTATACCCATGGTTTTCTAGTATCACCCTTGTAAGTCTCCTCTGAATCCTCTCCACTACCTCTATATCCTTTTTATAATATGGCAATCAGAACTGCACTAAGCACTCAGTGTGGTCAAACTAAGGTTTGATACAGGTCTAGTATAACTTCCCTATTTAACTGCCAAAAATAGAACTGATAACATGCATGGAAGTTCCAAAAGCCATTCAATAAGTTAAAAGGATTAACTTGTAAAATTATTTACTTTTTTTATATTCTAAGTCTCCATCAATAATTAAAATCTAAAGGAATGAGACCCCCATTCTTGATGAAGTTAATTTTCAGTGCCAGTGTGATTTTGATCATAATTGAGACTGATCACACTGTTAAAAATTAACCTACGCTGGAATGTACAAGCCCTAACCCTTTCTTTGCTGTTTAGTGGGTACCTATCTGTAAGTACTGCAATTTCTCATCTTTCATCTAATCCTTCCTTGGCAAAATATCAGTACAGTGCAGTCTCAGCAAGAGTAGGGAAACTCAGAGAGCAATTTTCATGTTTAACTGCGCATACGCGGTCATCAGAAGTTGCGGTCCACTTCACACTTTAATAACACTGAGTGCTAATAGGTTGCCATTATTTCTACAACAAAATCAACCTTGTTATTTTGCATGATCTCCTTTCTGAAATGTACCTTTTTTTGAAAGTAATTATGAACAGGAGGAATTCGACATTTAGATCTCAGTGCATTGAAGTAGGAATCAATAAAGTCCCATCTCTTCTAAACACCTTAAAACACAATGAGAGCTAAAAGGTGCTACTTCAGTTATTATATTGCTATAATACACAGTTCACCAACGTGACAAACTTTATTGCAAAGGGACCACCTTTCAGACAACATACATGTGTGATGAGGGGAAAAGAAACAAGCTCAGCGATGACTTTGGAATGGCAGAGTAGGCTTGAACGGTGGGTGGTAAGACCTACTCCTCCTAATTCTTAAGTATAATTTCCTAATCTATTCATTTTTTTCAATCTTTTTTCTCTCTAGGTTTCTTCTCCAGTGCTTAGAAGATTTGGATAGCAGTCTAAGGAAGCTAAAATCCAGGCTTTTTGTTGTTCAAGGGCAACCAACTGATGTATTTCCAAGATTATTTAAGGTAAATTCAAATTATTACATCCAGGGCTGAATTTTCACTTCTATGGTGGTGGGTAGCCAGTTGAAGGGAGTTAATTGGCCTTAATTGTCTTGCAGTCCCCCTGACTTTCAGAGACTAGGGCAGCTGCCTAGAGGCAGCCCCACAGTGGTGGACTGTGAAGCCAGTGCTCCAGGAAGGCTTTGAGGTCTTACCCACCTGCCTGGCCACAAGCCACCCTGTGGACGGGCTCCCCCACCCACCATGGTGGCCCTGCTGCTAAAGGCCATTATTTAGTTAAAGGTTTTAATACTTGCTGAGGGGGCACCTCACAATGGAGACATCCTCGCTCTCGCTGTTACCTGGAATGGCAGGCTGTGCTCGTGCCGTGCCAGAAGGCCTCCAGCTGGCCCACCCTCTGGATTCATGTGTGGGAAGTTATGAGTGTGGACGCGCGTCTTACCACTTTGTGCTGCTGCATGTTTCAGCTATTAGCGTGTTGTGCACTTGTTCATTTTCCTGAGTTTGCTCTTTAAAATGGCGTTGCCATCTCATGCAGCCATGACATCCTCTGCTGACATGAGGCGTTTTATTTTTCTGCATCAGGAATGGAACATGACACGACTGACTTTCGAATATGATTCTGAACCTTTCGGAAAGGCAAGGGATGCTACCATTGTGAAACTGGCAAAGAATGCTGGGATAGAAGTTGTTGTACGAACCTCACATACCTTGTATGATGTTGACCGGTAAATTACTTTCGGGTACCGATTTAAATCGAACTGGCTGTTTTTATTTAACGGTCCATTAAGGTGTAAAGCACGCATTATAAAGGAAGTGAAGTTGTCTTGTGGGCAGTGCCCTCGTTCCTGATAACGGATAATAAAATAAGGAATAGGATTAGGAGAAGTCCACTTGTCCTTCGATCCTGGCCTGCCATTCATTCAGACCCTGCAGATCTTTAACTTCACTTTCCTGTCCGATTCCCATATCCCGTGACTCACTTAGAGTTGTAAAATCTGTCCTGAATATACTCAACGATTGAGCATCCACAGAACGCCTAACGATCCACAACCCTCTGAATGAAGAAATTTCTCCTCATCTCAGTACAAAATGGCCAACCCCTTTATCCTGACACTGTGGACTCAAATTCTAGACTCAGCCAGTGTCTCTGAAAGTAGTTTTAAATACATTAAAGGATGCAGTTATCAAATAAAGATATTATGCTGCAATAGGGAGTATATTTTACACCAAGATCACTTTTGCTGAAAACCTGCTTTTGATTTCCAGACTTATACAAAAAACTGAATTCAAAATCTTAAACTGCCATGGGGAGATTTGAACTCGACCGCTGCTGGAGTGATTATATATGCACATACTCACCTTGTGAGCATTGTGTTTGTGTCTTGCAGAATTGAGTTATTGGTATTTTGCCACCTAGTGTTAGGATTATAGGGAGGAAGGTCACACTGCAATGCATGTGATATGGCAGATCAGTCACAGGGAAGCTGCCCAGTCACCATACTAAACATGTGCCGGCTGAAGTGAGTCAAATAAACATGTGGCACCCATCTGATATCAATACGTTTGGGTCGGTAATGCATTAAGGGACAGGGGACAGTTATATAACTCTGGCATTAGATTATTTTCATTGCACTTTGCAAATTTAAATATTCGTGCTTTTTTTTTAAAGCTGTTTATTTATTGCTGGTCAGTGCAAAAAGCAACAACAATTTCTCCTTTTCTGTTTATTTTGGAAATTATATTTTTGGGCTCTTTATTTAAATGTAAATATTTTCAATAACAAAATTATGAAAGTGTCAGCTGTTAATTAAAACAAAAGCCTCGCCATTTTTAATGCTTGCTGTGAATTCTAAAAGTTCACCTGTAATGTATTTCCAGAATAATCGAGGCAAATGGCAATAACCCCCCACTCACTTTCAAACATTTTCAAACAATCATCAGGCGACTGGAGGTGCCCAAAGCTCCAGTGAACATGGTAACACTGGACCAGATGGAAAAGTGCACAACAGCTGTCCAAGAGAACCATGATGAGATATATGGAATACCATCACTGGAAGAGCTTGGTAAATAATTATGGCGTTTGTAATACAATTCTCTCCTTTCTCTTGGAGTGACGTTTTTTCGATCCATTCACATGTGTCACCTGTAGCTCAGTTGGTAGCAGCGTATATGATATACACAATGTACTGTAGTAACTCGCCAAGCCTCCTTCATCAGTTGTGATATGGGTTCTGCAGATGTCTCAGTGATGAGATCTTGAGACTAGTATATTTAAACATGAATTGTTTATTGTGAATCTTTAACTATTTACAGATCCCAGGTTACTGTCATGCATGGTGCTGTTTCTCCATGCAGGCTGCTTCCAGTGAGTTCTTTCTATAGTGTTCTCTCAGTCTACTACCATATGACTCTATGTATCATACCATGGGCGGTCCTATTCTCCAATGCTCTGCCGAGTGCCTGCATGCCTTGTAATGTAGAGGTGCATCATACAACAACATCAGCAGCACCTTCTTCCAAACCCATGACCTCTACCTAGAAAGACAGGGTCAGCAGATGCATGGGAAAACCACCACCTGCAAGATCTCCTCCAAGTAACACATCATCCTGACTTGGAACTATATCGCCATTCCTTCATTGGCACTGGATCAAAATCCTTGAACTCCGTTCTGAACAGCACTGTGGGTGTAACTACACCCAGTGGACTGCAAGAGGCGGCCCACAGGGCTAATTTGGAAAAGCAACAAATGCTATCCTTGCCAGCTACACTTACATCTCATGAAAGAATAAAAAAAGAACTCTTACCCCTAAATCAGAAAGTTTGGAGTCAAGTTCCAATCCAGAGATCTGAGTACAAACTTCTAGGCTGACACTCCTAGTACAATACCGAGGGAGTGCTGCACTGTCAGAGGTGCTAACTTTAGGTCCTGTCTGCTTAACAGGTAGATGTAAACAAAAAAAAACTATTTAAAGAAGACCAGGAGAGTTATCACTGGTATCCTGGCTAAAATTTATCTCTCAATTAACATGATATGAACAGATTGCTGTTTTGTAGGAGTTTGCTGGGTACAAATTGTCCACCCACGTTACAACTGTGACTACACCTCTAAAGTAGCTCATTGGCTGTGAATGTTATGAGGTTATGTGGAATAAAGTAGCTGGTAACAAATAATATTAAATCTAAAAAAAAAATTACAATCTCAATATTATGTGCAATATTCCCAAAGCTGCAGCAGCCAGTTTAAAAAGAGAAACTGCACACACCCTCTCCCTCCTCGCGGCCTGTGATTGAAGGAGAGACTCCGAGAATAATCTTCCACCCCAACTTACCTGTTTGACCAGCGTTTTGGAAACTAGATCGGTGGGGGGGGGGGGGTGGGGGGACATAGAGAGGCTTCGGAGGCCGGTTGCGGGACAAGCCTGCCTAAACCAGACCCGCTCCTTACACTTTGAAACTCATTCATTTTGGGGTCCCCATGCCACGGGGTGTTTCATTGTAAATCCGCCCCTGCATTAAAGGCAACTCAGTTTTTGCACAGCGGACCTCAAACAAATATATGCATAGGCAAAGGACTTAACATCTGTTTCAGGCATTGGCCATGGACACTTTTTTTGCCCGTACCAACATGGCTTATGATGAGCCATTAAACCAATGTCCCGTCTGCTTGTTCAGGGTAGATGCTAAAAGCCTCATATTACTGTTAGGAGAAGAGCACGAGATGCGGAGTTCCCCCGATATCCTGACCAAGCTTTATCCCTTAATAAACACCATTAATACAAATTAACTAATCATTCATCTCTAAATTTTGTGCAACCTTGCTGGGCAGTTTACCCACGTTTACCTACTCCGCAGCTGTGACCACTGTCGGGAAGATAAGATGTGAAAAGTATCATGTGCAAGTTTTATTAAGTGATTTGAAATTTAAAGGTGCAATATAAATGAATTGTTGGAAGCATTTTTTTGTATTACTTACACGTACAGCTCATAAATATGTTTATAATACATGTAATGCTATCTCATTGTTTTCTCCTTTCTCCCCAAGTATTTTCGTTATCCCTTTCCCCTCCCCTACTGTTTTATTCTTGCTGTTTTCCTGTGGTGCACCTAAATGTCCAATATTGCAGGAAGAACAATTAAAGGTAATATGAATTAAACTGCACAATTTTAAAATGGGTGCAGGAACTGGAGACGTCCTGCCCTTTTAGAAATTTGTCTACATACAAGCTGAAAAAGTTGTTTAAAAAAGCATGTGTGAGCATGGGTTTTACAAACAGAGGCAAAAAGCGAGGGAGTTGCTGGTATGCCAAATCTATTTAAAACACTGGTTAGGAAAACTTTAGGAAAATGTCAAGGTCTTAAAGGGTCCGGGAGGGATTTACTCGAATGGTAAAAGATAGGCTGGAGAAATTGGGGTTGTTCTTCTTGGAACAGAAAAAGCTGAGTAGATTTTATAAAGGTGTTTAAAATCCTGCTGGATTAAATGTTTCCAGCGGCAGAAGGATCAATAACTGGACGACACCCAGATTTTAAGGTAATTAGTAGAAAAACCAGAAGCGACATGTGGAAGTTCCATCACACTTTTCTTTTTACAGAGTGAGTAGTTGCAATGTGGAATGCATTGCCTGAAGGTGTGATGGAAGCAGATTCAATAGTAACATTAAAAAGAGACTTAGATAAATACTTCAAGGAAAAACCTGCACAGAGCTGTAGGGATTGAGGAGATGGGATTAATTGGATAGCCCGACCAAAAAGCCCAGCACAGGCATAATGGGTTGAATGGCCTCCTTTTGTGTTGTATCATTCTACGAACTTGGTCAGTTGGCAGAAAAGAAAACCAAATCAGGGGGACCTCTGCCTGGCTTTCAGCATTGTGGATCAGCAAGATGATGGAGGTGTTTAAACTCCACTGAGGAATGGCAAGAGGAAACCATCGTCTTGCATGGATTTCATGATTATTTGTACCGTTTTCCAGGATTTGATACAAGTGAACTTGGTCCTGCTGTATGGCAAGGAGGGGAGACAGAAGCCCTAGCACGATTATATAAACACTTGCAAAAAAAGGTATTTGAATGCAAGCCCTTCTCTTCATGTGGATTATTATAATAATGTAGGGTTATGAGTACAGTATTCCATCTTGAAACAATTCACGTTTCCTTTCACGTTTCCAAATCCTGTCTAGGATTTGGGTCTCTTTCCAGTTCACAGTTTACAAATAACAGCCCCCATCTCCCCCACCAAATTCCGTGATCCTGGCTATTTTTATTTTACAATGTCAAATTCTTTCCAATGCATAAAAAATTATGAGGGACCTAGATAGTGGATAGGAAGGGTTTATTTCCCTTAGCGAAATCAATAACTAGGGGGAATTTTTTTCTTTACTGTTTCATGGGATGTGGGCATTGCTGGCAAGGCCAGCATTTCTTGCCCATCTATAATTGCCCTTGAATTGCATGGCTAGCTAGGCCATTTCAGAGAGCAGTTAAGAGTCGACCACATTGCTGTGGATCGGGAGTCACATGTAGGCAGATTTCCTTCCCAATAAGACATTAGTGAACCAGATGGGTTTTTACGACAGTCAAGAATAGTTTCACAGTCACCATTACTGTGATTAGCTTTCTGTTCCAGATTTATTAATTGAATTTAAATTCCACCAGCTGCCATGGTGAACCCACATCCCCAGACCATTAGACTGGGCATCTGGATTACTAATTCAGTGACATTACCACTATGCCACCACCTCCCTGTTTTGTATAATGGAAGCCACCTAGAATTATTGTCCATTGTTTTATTTTTGAGTTGTCAAATTTGACAGCTGAATGATTTTTTTCTTCAAAACATTCTCTTTGTTCTTACAGGCTTCGGTCACCAACTATGAAAAGCCTAAATTAAGTGCAGATTCCTTGCTGTCAAGTCCAATAGGATTGAGTCCATACCTGCGGTTCGGGTGCTTATCATGTCGAACGTTTTATTACACATTACTACAGCTTTATAGAATGGTAAGGATGAGTGAGATTCCTCATCTGCTTCAAATGTATATTTTGACATGTCTGTGAATTTACATATTTTGTTGTGCATTGTTATGAATGTTGCACTAATGCAACATTCATAACAGAGAATCTAACCATCTCCCCTTGACATTCAATGGCATTGGCATCCCTGAATCTCCCACCATTAACATCCTGGGAGTTACCATTGACCAGAAACTGAACTGGACCAGCCATATAAGTACTGTGGCTACGAAAGATGGTCAGAGGCTGGGAATTCTGCAGAGAGTAACTCACCTTCTGACTCCCCAGATCCTGTCCACCATTACAAGGCACAAGTCAGGAATGTGATGGAATACTCTTCACTTGCCTGGATGAGTGCAGCTCCAGCAACACTTAAGAAGCTTGACACCGTCCAGAACAAAGCAGCCTGTTTGATTGGCACCCCATCCACCACCTTCAACATTCACTCCCTCCAGTACAGGCACTCAGTGGCAACAGGGTGTACAATATACAAGACACACTGCAGCGACTCACCAATCCTTCTTTGACAGCATCTTTTTAAACCTGCGACCTTTACCTTAGAAGGGCAGCAGACACATGACAACACCACCACTTGCAAGTTCCCCTCCACTATATTGCTGTTCCTTCACTGTTGCCAAGTCAGATTACTGGAACTCCCTCCCTAACAGCACTGTGGGTGTACCTGTACCTGATTGCTGTGTTTGAGGAAGGCAGCTCACCATCATCTTTTCAAGGGCAATTGGGTATGGGCAACATTGCTGGCCTTGATAGCAACACTCACACCCCATGAAAGAATTTTAAAAATTGACTGTTTTTGATGCTTTTTAATGGGAGGAGTTGTTTTCCTGTTTTTTATTTTTGTCGCCATTTTAATGTTGCACTAGTTCTTGGGTGACCAGACATTCCAGTTTGCTGGGACAGTCCCGATTAACCTCTAGAGTCTTTACCTCCCCCACCTCTCCACCCCCTCTCCACCCCCCCTCCTCCCCCCAACTCCCTCTCACTCTCTCCTCTTCTCCCATTCTCCCGCTCTCTCTCCCTCCCCTCCCACCTACCACCACCAACCCCCCCCACCCCCCCCCAACCCCCCCCCCAACCATCTCACTGGAGGCTAGGCTTCTTATGGTTCAAGTTCAAGAATGTGGGGGAGACAGGCTGAATAACAAGTGCATCAGATGTGGATACGCTTCCTATACCTTAAACTACCAGGCACCGTTTGACATTCAGAACTTTCTGTGAAACAGAAGTCACCTGATTTACTAACTATGATGGAGAAATGTGGGGAAATCTGGAAGAATTCGGCTTTTACCGAACTACAGGAAAATCGCTTTTTGGGGAAAAATTAGCTGAGAAGAAACTCACTCTTAAGCCAGATTTGAATGAAAAATGTGAAATAATCAGGATAATGGTGCTGGTGGTAATTTATAAGAGGCGCTGGTGTTAATTTATAGGAGTTTCTGGGGGTACTTTATAGGAGCCCATGGGGATAATTTACCCTCACCCCTTTATAAACTAAGATAAAGGCAAAGTACTGTGTAGCAAAAAGAGCAGTGGCATTCAAACAGGAACAGGAATAGCACATTCGTTTAGATAATATCACCAACTTTAACTTTAACACCTATGTGTTCTATTGTACTATTGTCGTTGACATCTTTTGATGATCTGCTTCTATCACTGCTTGTTTGTCCCTACAACCACACCCCCCCTCCTCCACCTCTCTGTCTCTCTATCTCTCCGCCCCCCACACACACACCTTGAACCAGCTTATATTTCAACTCTTTCTTGGACTCGAACTCAAGTTCTGTCGAAGGGTCATGAGGACTCGAAACGTCAACTCTTTTCTTCTCCGCCGATGCTGCCAGACCTGCTGAGTTTTTCCAGGTAATTCTGTTTTTGTACAGGAATAGTTTGTGTGATCAGATTTTCAAAAGCCAAAACAGGGGACACATTGAAAAGCTTTGAAAAGGCTCAGTGATGATGCACATGTTGGGCGACGAAAGGCAGAATGGCAAATTGTAAAGGGGAGTTAGATGCTAGAAATCTGAAACAAAGACAAAAACAAAAAAAATGCTGGAAAAACTCAGCAGGTCTGACAGCATCTGTGGGAAAGATGCTGATGCTGTCTGACCTGCTGAGTTTTTCCAACATTTTTTGTTTTATGTTGCCCCTACAATCTAAACCCATGATCACCTGGGAGCTGGGAGGGAATCAGCTCTGGATGATGACCAAAGATTGACAGTCAATGTGTCCGCCAATCACAAGCCGCGCATGAAGAGGTAGTCAGGTAAACCACCAATCAGCACTGAGGAAGGTGGCAGGCAAGTTCGGTGGAACCATCGCATGTTCAACTAACCTTTTCATTGAAAGACCAGATGCTCTCTTGCTTGCAGCTCTGAGTGCAAACAAAATCTCCCACACTTGAGGTACGTTTGCTAGTTTAAAATCCAGCTTCTAGCTGAAAATATCTACTGTTAGAACCCAATGTGCAAATGAAAATAAATGAGGCTTTTAAATGGAGATTGTGAATTGCACAGTAAGGTTTGAGGGGATAGAGGTTCTGGGAATTTTGTGACAAATGAAGCCTTGGTTCAGATTTATCAAGAAAATGAGGCAGAAATGTCATTGAAACAAAGTCTGTAGTTCAAAATTACTATCTTTAATAATTGGGTGTCTTAGCATTGCCAATTCTGGCTGGACATATTCCAGGGAGATGTCATCACATGACCTCCTACCTTCAACCTTCCTTCCCCCAGACTCCTGCTATTCTGCCTTTGGTCACCCAACATGTGCATCATCACTGAGCCCTGTCTTTCCAAAGCTTTTCAATGTGTCCCCTGTTTTGACGTTTGAAAATCTGGTCACACAAACTATTCCTGTTCCTGTTTGAAGCCACTGCTCTTTTTGCTACACCCTCATATACAGTTGTTCAACAAAAAGGAAACCGCTTACTATCCACAGTAACTCTTTTCTGATGATCCACTGTTATCCCTCTCGTTGTGCCCTGGGGCAGTTCCTAACTCAAATCTCACACTTGAAATTCTTGAGCTACTTAACTCAGGGAGAGCAACTGTGATGGTTTCCTAGTGCCTTCCTCACAGATTTGTTTAGTCTTTGAGTACCTTCTCCGAGGTACGCTTCAACTAAGGCTGAAGAAACCCAACTCCCCTTTACGATTTGCAGGAGGGTCAGGGGTGGGGTGCTAGTTTTCTAGGCATCCATGAGATTAAATGCTCCCTTGTTGGATAATGGCCCAATATTCAGAGCCAACAATCCAATTCTGTTCACTGGGGCCATCTGGAGTGGTGTTTAAACACTTCACCTTCTGACTCAGGGACAGGAAAACTATCACCAAACCAGAGATCACCCAATCCTGGCACAAGTCCCCATCAGATTCCAGTATAGTATGGATAGAGATTTGGGAATGCCCATTTTTGGACATGAAGAACCTTGAGATGTTTGAGAGCTGATATAATTTGGTATGTAAAGCAATTAATCTTTAGCAATGAGTCGATGTGTTATGTTGATATCACCACTGAAAACCCACAGAGGTACATTGTGATCTATAAAGTAACATTTTTTTTAAGATCTGAACTGTATTCCTGGACATCTCATAAAATATAACTTTATTTTTTTTTAGATAAAAAAGCACAGCAATCCACCTCTTTCTCTGTTTGGGAAGCTGCTGTGGCGGGAATTCTTTTACACTGCAGCAACAAATAACCCAAGTTTTGACAAACTGCAAGGGAACCCTATTTGCATGCAGATTCCTTGGGACAAGAACCAACAAGCCCTCACAAAGTGGGCACATGGACAAACAGGATTCCCTTGGATTGACGCAATTATGAAACAACTACGGCAAGAGGGTTGGATTCATCAACTAGCCAGGCATGCTGTAGCTTGTTTCCTCACCAGAGGTGACCTCTGGATTAGCTGGGAGGAAGTCATGAAGGTAAGGGACCTCAAAAGAATTAACGATAAATGGATGTTTACGTATTAATTTAAGTATGCTCTTAGGTCATGCCTTTTTAAGATTTCCATCCACATGTTCAGATCCTTCCATGGCCACACCCTCCCCATCACTAACTTTCTCCAGCCCACAGCCCTCTGAGATCTCTGTGCTCCTCCAATTCTAACCTTTTGCAGATCCCCCGATTTTACTTGCATCACCGCTGGCAGCCATAACCTCAGCTGCCTCAGCCCTGAGCGCCAAAATTCAACTTCCTAAACCTGTCTGCCTTTCTCTCCCCCTTAAGACGCTCCTCAAGGCCCTTCTCTTTGATCAAGTTTTTGGTACCTGCCCTCTCCTTATGTGGCTCCTTGTCAAATTCTGCCTGTGAAGAGCCTTGAGATATTTTTACAATGTTAATGATGCCATGTAATGCAAGTTGCTGTTGTTGCCTTTGATTTGCCTAGCTTCGAGTTCCACCAGCCTCCAAAAAAATGAACAGGAACTTCCTTTATAGAACAAATGAGAAAAGTTTATTTGGACCATCCCTCTAATACCTTAATTCTCCCATAGCTTCCAATTGTATTTTGAAAGACCCCAATGGTTTTGAACTCTGCTGCCTTCCCTGGAAGATCTGCACATCTTTAGTAAACTTTGAGTCCTTGGTTCAGTGGTAACAATCTGCCCTTTGAGTCAGAAAGTCACGATGACCAGTGCCTCTCAAATTCCCTCCTTCAGCACCTGGCCCAAGTCTTTTGCCAGTCTTAAAGTACAGCAAATTTGCTGCACTTTAGGAAGGGTGCAGAAGAGAGTTATGAGACTGGTTCCAGGAATGCAGGACTTCAGTTACAAAAGTAGATTGCAGAAGCTTGAGTTGTTCTCCCTAGAGAAGAGAAGGATGAGCGGAGATTTGGTAGAGGTGTTCAAACTGCTGAGGGGTCGAGGCAGAGTAGATAGAAAAAAATGAGGGGTCAAGAACAAGAGGACACTGATTTAAATTGCTTGTAAAGCAAAGCAAAGGTGGCATGAGGAAAATGTTTTATACAGCAAGTGGTTAGGGCCTAGAATTCACTACCTTAGAGTGTAGTGGAGACAGATTCAATTTTGGCTTTAAAAATGAAATTCAGTAAGCACCTATGGAGAAGAGATTTGCATGGCTCTAGAGTAAGGGCAGAGAAGTGAGACTACCTGAATTGCTCTTGCTGAGAGCCAATGTGGACTTGATGGGAAAAATGGCCTCCTTCTGTGCTGTTATGATTCAATGACTAGCTTCAAAATTCTCTAGGACATTGTATGTACTGATTAGATTGTCAGTTCTAGTAAGCTGCATTAAGATTAAATATTAATTTAGTTTTTCAACAAATATGGCTTTTCTAATTTCATTGCCACCTTTTTTTAAATCTCTTGCTCCTTCCTTGTTCTTACACTGGAAGAATTTTAATTTCATAAATGAGCTCAGCATCTTTGGCTATCCTCATTTCTTAACACCTTGAATATGATCTTTATTCCTCCCAAAGCCATACAGAATTGCTCAGTTGAGAAATGTTTTGCAGCGTTTGTTTGTGTTTTCTTCCTGCTAATGAAACATGAAGATTGTTTTACAGAATATGTACATCAAGACTAGTAGGGAGTGTGTATTTTTCCTGTAAATGCTGTTTTCCTAAGTGGAATAATCTGTGGCTTGATTCAAATTGGAGGTTTTATTGCCCCAGACAAAACTGGGTGGAGAAATTGGAAGTGAGTTGGTGTGGAGTTAGGAAAATGCAGTGCTAGATTTGAGAAAGGAACAGTAATTAAGCACAGCTTTGTGGGAGATGGTGGGAGATTTTCCCACTCTGCACATACACCTTTTAAAAAGTGCTATTGCTTTATCCAACTATGTTCCGGTTACCCTGATTCAACAAAACTGTAACACATCTGTAAATCCTAATAACTGCATTTCCATTCATTTCATCCAACTGTGGTGAAATAAATTGCCCAACTGTTGCAGCTCTAAGCAATCCTGTACCCAAACGAGCTGCAAAACAATGGGACAGGGTTGCACTCTTTTATTAAATTCAATATTGCTCAGTCTGTGGAATGTTCCAGATCCAAGTAGGCACAGTTACAGTCGTGGTTAGTTTCACCATTCTGGTCAGCATCTTTCCTATGTCAAGATGTATTTAAGCCAGCTGGTCCCTTAAGAGGGGTTGGACTTTATGGCACTTGCACGTGCGCGCACACACTAGTATACGTTGGTTATCTTTCTGGAAATGGTCTCTTTTAAACTATAATCAGTCTTTTCCCAAAGAGGATGTTATGGCATTTGTAATTCTTTTCCATTGAAATTCTCTATCTCTGTGATGTATTCCAAAATGTAACAGAGATACGGCACCCAACTTGAAAATAGCAGAGAGAGAAAGATGTTACGTTCTGCAGACTTATCTTATGGATGCTCCTTTCAGCTGCAGACCCCTGTTTTTGCTGTAACAAAGAGATATAGCCTTTCACATGTGGGGTTTCAATCATGTGACAGCTGGCTATCAGCATGTAATGGAGAGCAATCCATAATAATGAAGGAGCTTTGATCTCCCATTGTCAAAGCTTTCAAGATGCCATTGAAACAGAAAGGTGGTCCTTAGCACCCTCCTTGCATAATGAGTTTCATTAGTCCTTCTTTATTCCTGGCAGTTTCTGAGGTCAAGAAATCTGTAGCCTATTTTTCTTATCTTTTGCAAGATGTTCAGACAATGGCAGGTGTGAAGTCCATCAGGCAAATTGCCTATACATGTCCCGCTGGTAATCCATGTTCAGAGGCAGCTAGAAACTTGGCCAAGTTCAGGTGACTTCTGCAGCCACTTTAAAATAGTGTTTTTGCAGTTCTAGCTGGTTCCTTTCCTTTTTTAAAAACAATCAAAGGCATTACACCAGCTGATGAAACTAATGATTAATTGCACATGTTGCACACGACGTGACAAGACAAGTCATGACAAAACATAAATTCAAATCCCACCACATTAGCTGGAGAATTTAAATTCAATTCATTAACTAAAATCTGGAATAAAATGCTAACATCAGTATGGTGACCACAAAACTACCAAATTGTTGTAAAAACCCATCTGGTTTACTATTGTCATTTTGGGGAAGGAAATCTGCCAATCTTACCCTGCCTGGCCTATGTGTGCCTCCAGACCCTTAACTGCCTTCTGAAATGCCCTAACAAGTTGTTCAGTTTTCTTGAAGAAGGCACTCACCGACAACTTTTCAAGGAAAATTAGTGGTGGGAAATAAGTGCTGCTCTGCAGCAACTCCCATGTCTCATGAATGAATGAATGTTTAAAAAAGCACCTACCTGTGGCACGTAAACCTTATCCTTGTTTATGTGCGACTGTAGGTTTTTGACGAAATGCTTCTCGATGCCGACTTCAGTGTAAATGCGGGAAGCTGGATGTGGCTGTTGTGCAGTGCACTCTTCCAACAGTTCTTTCAATTTTATTGCCCTGTTGGTTTTGGGAGAAGGACAGATCCAAGTGGGGATTATGTGAGGTGAGGTTTGTGTGTTGTTGTTGTGAGGGAATTCTTAGAACTAATGTTATACCTGCCCATGAATGTGCAAGGTCCCTTTGGGGGACGCAGGTGGAAAGAAAGAGACTGACATTAATATTGCATCTCTCCAAATAATCTTAAACTACTTCACAGACAACAAAATAATTTGAAGTAAAATAAGTGATGTTAAAAGACAGGTGTAGCTGTGAGAAATGAAAATATGATGCTCCTTGTATGGTTTGCTTTCCAGCTGGAGTTCATCCAGTGAGCTGCAATGGGCACAAGGGAAGAAAGACTTGCATTTATGTAGCTCTTTTCATGACCATTGGACATCTCAAACCCAATGAAGTACTTTTTGAAGTGCAGTCACTATTGTAATGAAGGAAGCCAAATTGTGGACAGCAAACTCTCACAAACAGCAACCAGATAATCTGTTTTTTATGTTGTTGTTTGACGGATAAATATTGGCCAGACCACTGGGGATAATTCTGCTGCTCTTCTTTGAAATAATGCCAAGGGATCTCTTACATCCACCTGAGCAGGCAGGTGGGACCTCCATTTAATGTCACATCTGAAAGACAACACCTCTGACAGCGCAGCGTTCCCTCAGTACTGTACTACAGCTGGTGCACACTGCTTCCATTCTAATGAGGCCTGATACTGATTCTGATTCAGCTTTGCAAGGCAGTCATTCCATAAGAAATAGCAGCAGGACTAGGCCACACAGCTAGCTGAGCCTGCTCTAGCATTCATTAAGATCACAGCCGAACTTCAACACTGATTCCACTTTTGCACCCTATAACTATACTGCCCAAAAATCAAATGAAAGTACTCATTGACTGAGCATCCACAGCCCTCTGGAGTAGAGAATTCCTTCACAACCCTTGAGTGAAAAGAGATTTCTCCTCATACCAGTCCTAAATGACCAACCCCTTAAACTGGGTCCATGACCCCCTAGTTGTGGATTCTCTAGCCAGAGAAAAAAGCTCTAATGACTTGCCATCCATTTTTGGGTGCAAGTTGAATTTTTTCCCTTATGTCTTTTATTTTTGTTGGGATTCAATGAAAATGGATAAGGATGGGTTCCTTGGTGTGATGAGCAACCAAGAGCTGGATTTTACACTCCCCCACAGGCAGGTTTGAAGGCAGGGGAGCTTATTAAATCCTGCGGGCGCCTTGCCCGTTTTCTACTCGCTTGCCTTCGCCCCAATTTTTACAAGCAGCAGGGGTGGTGTTGGGTGGCCTGCCCACCAATGGGCCAACTGAGGCTCTTAAGTAGGCAACTAATTCCCACCAGCACAGGCTGATGGTGGGCAGGGGGTTGGTCCCTCCCTAACAGGCCCTTGAGTCCACCAAAGGGCCCCTCCATAAGTGTTATCCGTCCAGGTTGCCCTCCCCTCATTGACCTCTCAAACTCCAACACACCACCACCTACCTTCATTTCTCTTGCCAGGATCTGCCGGCTTGGCACCAGGGAGACGCCCCATGCACTCACCCAAATGTTGATCCAACACCACATGCCTCTGTACCAAAGTGCTGGAGAGCTGCTGGCCTCAGAGGCAGGATTTCCTGATCCAGGAGGGTGGAATTTCCACTTCCAGCCTGTTAACAGCCAATTGGCCACTGAATGGCTGCAGGTCAGTTGGTGTTCCCCTTGGCAAGCTCACTAATCCACACCACTCACCGCAACCCTCCCCACCACCCCCCTGCCCTCAATACCCCTGACATTTTAGCCAGGGAGGCAGGAAATCCAGCACCTTGTAAATTCACCCCTATATCTGTTTCTTTAATCAGGCGATACCTACCAGTGCTACAAGGATATCCCACAGAATATATCTATGAGCCATGGAATGCTCCCGTCGAAGTTCAGAAGGCAGCAAACTGCATTGTCGGTGTTCATTACCCCAAACCAATGATTAATCACCTTGAAACGAGCCAACTGAACATTGAACGCATGAAGCAGATTTATCAAAAGCTGTCTCATCACAAAGGATTTTGTAAGTTGTAATTACTACCTAAAAAATCTAGTTAAATTGTGCAATTGAAAGGTTTTACATTGCATACCTTGTTGCATCACTTATCTTGGATAACTCTTTTCTCTATATACCAATATTGTGGACTACTGCACTACTAGGTGGCAACACCAGCAACTTGCTTTGCAAAACCAGTTCTTTTATAGTCAAGGTCATTATTGTTAACATAAGTGTTAACAAGCATAAACACATAAGTGTACTCATGCATATATACCTTTCACAGACATTCCTGTCTTCAAGGTAACAGTCTGACATATTTTTTGTTTGCGATGCCGGTATGTAGATACTTATTAATTGTTATTATTTCCATCTACGTTCCATACTGATTGCATTGGTAATGTAACACCACAGCAGCTCAGCCCAACCACAACACAGTGCATCATCCATCTGGCCAGAATAGTCTTAAAGTCTCAGTAGAAGCCATACTAAAACACCTAGAAGGGAGATGGACTATGAGATGTGTTCATTAAGTTAATCATTTATCAAACAGACTCTTGAGCTTGCTTTCACTTTGACTTATGCGCATCCCCTGCTTCCATCATTCTACCATTGGTGGCCTTGCCTCAATGATAGTTTCATAGTTGCCGTTACTGAGAGTTCATAGTTGCCGTTACTGAGACTAGCTTTTTATTCCAGATTTATTAATTTAGTTTAAATTCCACCAGACACATTGAGATTTGAACCCATTACCCCAGAGCAGGGAGCTGGGTTCCATGGATTACTAGTCCAGTGACATTACCACTACACCGCCATTGTCCTTAAATATATTGTATCAAACAGAATAAATGAAGAGTTTGTGACAACCCAAACATTCTGGAAACCTAAAGCAGCCTTTGGTGTTCCCAGAAGGTTTGGTTGCATCTCATGTCTGTGGTATTTGTTTACAGCAACTTAAAAATTCTAAACTTTCCTCCAGTGACTGTTTTGATAACTGTTGGTATTTTTTTTCTGGAGAAACCTGAGATCATTTTCTCTGGGAATCTACTTTACTTTATTTCTTATATTCTTATTATTTTTAAATACATTATTATGAAAGGTATTGCCTATATAGATTTTTATTTCTGTTCAGGTTTGGTGGCTCTGGTTCCTTCCTGATGCTGATGACAGTAGATCCTTCACTGCCAAATCCATGAAATATGGCAACAGAGCTCTTAGAAACAGACCTTTACTGAAGTGCATGTGACAAAGGAGTATTTATAAATCTTTAAGTTGTTGAAGGAAAATATCATTGTGCAGAATATTGTATTAACTATGTCAAATTCAGTTTTAAGAATGAAGAACTGGGTGCTTTTAGACTTTTAAGGAAGGCATACACTACACATGACCAACACATGCAAAACACTAGAATTGCCAACCATCAGGATTGGCCTGGGGTCTCCAGGAATTGAAGATCAATCTCCAGGACAATGCTGTGTGCAACCCTGGAGAAAAATCATTGAGATGTTTTTTATCGTCATTTTCTGTGAGCATTTCTCTTTACCAGATATAAAAAATATTGAAAATGGAAGAAATAAAAGGCTACTTGGCTGATCGTCAAGCATCATCCAAATGGGAAATTAGTCTTCTTGCCTTCCAGTTGATGTAGGAAGGCAGTGTGTCACAAGGATGGATGTGTTGGCCGACTAATGGCTGGAGCCTGGGGGCAAGTCTTGTGTTTGAAACCTCCAGGAATACATTTAATCACAATTGGCAACCCTGGCAAACACACATCAGCAAACAGAAACACACATTTCCAATACACACATGCCACAGGCAAACACCACCTCCAGTTTCCCCAGACAGGATCAATGGGGAGTAAGCAATCCAAGGGTAAGTTGTCTTGCTATGGTCTCATGTACATTCTAATTATTTTTCGAAAGGAACTAGCAAGTGGGTAAATTGCCCAGCTTTACAGCCAGATAATTTTCTTTAACAGGAAAAACCAATGAAGGTTTATTGTACAGTTTTTTTTTTCTAGGAAGATTAAGGCGCATTTATCAGGAAGATTTAGAAGCACGTTTTTCAGCTAATCCCCTTGAAACCACTAGCTGGAGCATTGTTTTCAGCTGGGCAGCACCGCATTAATGCTGCCTTGTTCTGATTGGAATCCTAATGCCCAGGAAAAGTTACAAGCCTGCGCACAGCTCTTTCTCAGAGATGTAGATATTTAGGGAGCATGCATTTTCCCTAACCATTACAACCAACTCGAGCTGGCCTTCTAAAGAAGTACTTTGAGGAATCCAAGAGGATCCCCTGAGTGCTCCTTAAAACCTGGTTTTATGCTGCATTGCAGTTATAGTCCATGTTGTGCCAAACTGCCAAAATGCTGTGAGGCTACCTACTCAGTCACTTCTCACCAGAGCTGGGTCAAGCACAGATTTCAAGGCTGGATTCAGTGGATGCAGCCTTGAGTCCCATCGCTTCGGTGTTCAGCAGGATTCTAGGCCGCATATTGTCAGCTGCTTCTGCCAGGGCTACTTTCCCTATTAAGGGTGTCTGCCCTTCTGCACACTGCCCCCCCACCACCCCCCCCAAACAACAGCTGCCGACCAATCAGAGGGCCAGCAGCTCAGTAGCACCACTGAGACCAGTGACCACTGCTGAGACTGCACCTTGAGGAGGAGGAGAGCACATCAATGGACAGTGCCCTGACAACCAGATAACTGAGGTCTGAGAGCACCGGGTCCAATTGGCAGGCCCCAGTGAGGTGGGGGGCAGAGCTGGCTGCAATGTTGCACCTGAGAAAGAAGCCACCCTCCCCACTACAACCCTCATCGACATGCCCCCCCCCCCAACAAATCCCATCTTGAGGCCACCAGAGTTTACCTGGCAGCCCCCCCGCCACATGTCAGTGGGTTCTGCCACCACTGGTCAGCAGATGAGGGAAGAGGCTCTTAATTGGGGCTCTTAACAGGAGGGACATCCACCACCTCTCCCACCATTGGTAAAGTGGCATGGCAGCAGGAAGACAACAGGCATGCTACCTGCTGCCTTCCCACGCCATATTGCTAGCCTTCCCAACACCCCCCACGCTTTCCGCCCCAACCCCAGCTGATCCCCAAATCCTGGATTTATCTAGGAATTACTTTGCAGCAATACAAAATTCAGTGTAAGGTGATGCAACAACTTAAATTTTACATGGCCACTTTAACGTGATAAAACATCTCAAGGTGCTTCACACGAGTCTTATAAAACATTATGGCACTGAGCAACATAAGGAGATATTAGGTCAGTTGGCAAAAAGTTTGGTCAAAGAGGTAAATGTTAAGGAGTTTCTTAAAGGAGAAAAGTGAGGTTGGGAGAGAGGGAGAGGTGTAGGATACCCCAGAGTTTAGGGTTGAGATAATTGAAGGTGCAGTGACCAATGGTGGACCAATTAAAATTGGGGTTACTCAAGAGGCCAGAATAGATGAGTGCCTAAATCTCTGAGCATGTTGGAGCTGGAGGAGATTACAGGAAAAGGGAGGGATGAGGTCATGGAGGGATTTGAAAACAAGGAAGGGAATTTTAAAATCAAGAGATTGCTTGACCATAAGACTTAGGAACTGAAGTAGGCCATTCGGTCCATCGAGTCTGCTCCACCATTCAATGCGATTGTGGCTGATCTGATAATCCTCAACTCCACTTTCCTGTCTTTTCCCCATAACCTTGATTCTAAAAATCTGTCTATCTCCACCTTGAATATACTTAACTACCCAGTTTCTACAGCCCTCTGCGGTAAAGTGTTCCACAGATTAACTACCCTCTGAGAGAAAAGAATTCCTCCTCTTCTCTGTTTTAAATCGGCGACCCCTTGCTCTGAAATTATACCATCTGGTCCTCGACTCTCTCACAAGGGGAAGCAACCTCTCAGCATCTACCCTGTCAAGCCTCCTAAGAATCTTATATGTTTTAATAAGGTCGCCTCTCATTCTTCTAAATTCCAATGAGTACAGGCCCAACCTGCTCAACCTCCCCTCATAAGAAAATCACTCCATACCAGGAATCAACCTAGTGAACCTGCTGTGGACTGCCTCTAATACCAGTATATCTTACCTTAGATAAGGGAACCAAAACTGTTCAAAGTATTCTAGGTGTGGTCTAACTAGTGCCTTGTATAGTTTTAGCAAGACTTCCCTATTCTTATACTCCATTATCTTTGAAATAAAGGCCAACATTCCATTTGCCTTCTCTATTACCTGTTGAACTTGCATGTTAGCTTTTTGGGATTCATGCACGAGGACTCCCAAATCCCTCTGTGCTGCAACCTTCTTCAGTCTTTCTTCATTTAAATAATAGTCAGCTCCTCTATTCTTCCTGCCAAAGTGCAGAATCTCACATCTTCCCATGTTATATCCCATCTGCCACTTTTTTGCCCACTCACTTAACCTGTATATATCCCTCTGTAGACTCCTTGTGTCATGCTCACCACTCGCCTTCCCACCTATTTTTGTATCATCCACAAACTTGGCGATCATACATTCACTTCCCTCATCTAAGTCATTAATATATATTGTAAATAATTGTGGCCCCAACACTGACCCCTGTGGCACTCCACTGGTTACAGGTTACCATCCTGAAAATGCCCCCCTTATCCCAACTCTCTGTCTTCTATTAGTTAGCCAATCCTCTATCCAAGCTAATATACTACCCCCAACATCATGGGCTCTTATCTTATTAAGTAGCCTTACTTGCGGTACCTTATCAAACACCTTTGATGACCAGGAGCCAGTGTAGCTCAGTGAGCACAGGGTGAATGAAACTTGGTGAAATTTAAGAAATGGGCAGCAGCGTTTTGGATGATCTCAAGTTTATAGAAGGTAGAATGTAGGAGACCAGCCAGGAGTGGATAGGAAGGGTCAAGTCTAGCGGTAACAAAGGCATGAATGAGGGTTTCAGCACCAGATGAGCTGAGGCAGGCGTGAAGTTGGGCAAAGTTTTGGAGGTGGAAATGGGAGGAAATGTGTCAGAAACTCATCTTGGTGTCAAAAATTACACCAAAGTTGTGAACAGACTGGTTTAGTCTCAGTCTGTTGTCAGAGGCATGGAATTGGTGGAGAGAATGAAATTGGAGTTTGGAGAGGGAACTGAAAACAATGGCTTGTCTTTCCAATATTTAATTGGAATAAATTTCTGCTCATCCAGTACTGAATTTCATAAGCAATCAGAAAATGTAGCAACATTGACGAGGTCGAGAGAAGTGTAGTGAGGTGGAGCTGGATGGCATCAGTGTTCAAGTAGATGTGAAATAGGAGAGGAACCAAGGCTAGATCCTAGGGAAGCACTGGAGGTAATGATGTGGGAGCAGGAAGAGAAGCCATTGCAAGTGGTTGTCTGTCTATGATCAGATAGTTAAGAATGGAACCAGGTGAGAGCAGTCCCAAACATCCAGACAACAGTGGAGAGGCGTTGGAGGAGGATGATATGATCAACCATGTCAAAGGCTGAAAACAGCTCAAGATGGATGAGGAGCCGAATTTACCTTTGTCACGGTCACATAGGATATAATTTGTGATTTTGATAAGAGTTGTTTCAGTACTGTGGCAGGGGCAGAAACCTGATCAGAGGGATTCAAATATCGAGTTCAATGAAAGATGGGTTCAGATTTGGGAGACAACAGTATGATCAATTACTTTGGGGAGGGGGTCCTCCGAAGAGTAAAGGGGATCTGTGAAGGAGGCATCTCCCCAACCTAGCCATGTTTCACCACGCAGGCTGGGCACCTGGTACTGACCTCCTTGCGGTGGGTAAAATCCCAGCAGTGGTGCAAGGAGGCCCTTAAGTGGCGGGAATGGTGCCACTGCCATGGTGCCCAATTTTATGGCCATCCCCCACCTGCCATCCCATCCCCAGAGAGCCATAAAGTTTCTACGATAGCTGCTTAACTGTTCAAAGGACCTTGGGAATGAATGAAATACTTTCACTGTGTATAAAATATAACTGCCTAAGTTGGCCTTTTTAATACTGTACAGTACTTACCAGTATTTTTATTAAGTGATCTGTACATTTTTCCAAATCAACCCTATCCTACCCACCAAATTTTCTTCTAGGTTCTTGCTCACCAAATCATGTTATGACTGTTGGTATAATGGGAAAAAGAAACAAGCCAGAAGACACTGAGATCGAAGTTGAATGCAAACCAGCAAAGATCCCATGCCTACAGTCTCCTAAGGGTAACGGCAGGAACAAATAGAAGGCAATGATGAATGATACAAAGTAAGTTTACAAGACACAAGGGAAGACATTGTGCGGAATTTAGTTTACCCCCTTGGGACCAGTCTAGGAGGCAAGGGGGTGGGTGGTGGTAGGTGCTGTGGAATCAGGAGGGAAGGTGAGGAGTTAAGTGCAGTTCGCCTTCCTGACTCCTGCTTAAGTCAGGGGCAGGGAAAATCGAGGATGGCCTTCTCGCCCAGGGGCCAATTAAGCCACTTAAGTAACCACTTGAGAAGCCTCATCCCATTGTTGCTGGTATTCTACCAGTGGCAGGAGGGCTGAATGCCACATAAAAGCCGACGGCTTCCTTGCAGGCTTGGGGGGGTGGGGGGTGGGGGGGGAACCCTCTTGAATGGGCACCCAGGTGGCTCTTGGAGGAACCTCTGGCAGCAAGGGCTGTTCTGATGAAAGACCTCCTTGTAACTTCAATAACAGCCCCTCCACTCCCTCCCCTCTGCCTGACTGGTTTCCGGCAAGCCCCACAAACTTCACAGCAGTTCTTGGCAGAACCACCGCCTTAAAGGCAAAGAAGTCCCAATGCCAGACAGTTAACTGCCTGATGGCCATGGTATTGCTTTGGGGTTTCAAAGTAGGGTTGGGATAAATTTCACTTATAAAATTGCAGTTTGTTGAAATTAATGGTATTTGTGAGAGTGCAGTGGACTGCAAAGAGTGCATGTGATTCAAGATTTACATATCTGTAATATTATGAAACAATTCATTTCATTGCTCTCCCAGTTTTTATAGCCTCCTCTTAGTGCATTGATTCATGTTGGGTTACATGTTGAGATGCCAGCAATCCTCTGGCATCTCGCTGATGTGGCCACTTAATGAACAATGAATGTCAAGATGTTACCCAAATGTGGGTGTCATCACAGCTGAGTTGTAACTTTTGTGGGTAGCACTCTCACCTTATAGTCAGACTGTTGTGGGTTCAAGTTCCACTCCAGAGACGTGTGCACAAATATCTAGGATGACACTTGCAGCAAAGAGGGAGGGCTGTAATATTGGAGGTGCTGTCTTTCAGATGAGACATTAAACCAGTGCCCCAAATGTCCTCTCAGGTGGGTGTAAAAGATCCTTCCATAACACTATTTGGAAGAAGAACAGGAGAGTTTTCCCCAGTCTCCTGGCTGATATTTTCCCTTAACTAACATCACTAAAAAACCGATAATCTGATTGCTATTTATGAGAACTTGCTATGCACAAAATGATACATTACAACAGTGACTACTCTTCAAAAAGTACTTAATTTGTTGCAAAGTGCTATGGGACGTCCTGAGGTTATGAAAGGCACTATATAAGTGCAAGTCTTTTCTTTTGAATGCAACCCTGTTCTTGGCTAACACCCAGGCACGCTCACTTTGCAGCAGGAACATTGTGATAGCAATTAGGAGCAGTAACTCTTATGTTGTCTTCCCACTCTCCCTTTTTGAGCTATTGAGGCAGAATGGTTACCAAAGCAGTACTTATGGGGATGTAATAAAGTGTAGGGAGTTTGTCTAATTTTCTGATGGTTTCAGCTTTCGGATCTCACCCAAAACTTATGAAGGAACATATGTACCTGTAAAAGTGTCAAACTTTCCAACTGAATATTTCAGTGTAACATGTTGACCTGCCTAGCTCTGATGGCTAGCAATTTTAGGAACTCTATTTTTTTTAAAAACTGGTAGGTCCTGGTAATAACAGGCAGGGGTGAAAAACTGGTAGCTCCAGCAAGTTTCGATTAACAATACCCCAATATCCCGAGGTTCTGGAGAGGAAATATCAGCCAGAGTCACTCCTACTGATTGCTTTCCAGTGACCCCTGCTGGAAAGTGCACATGAGCAGAAATCAGGTAAAGATGGGATCAAACCTGGATGCCTACATGGTCAAATAGCCTGGCGATATTCCACTGAAACAGTCATTTGGGTAAAAGATGGGGTGGCTGGTTGGGGGTGGGCTGGGCGGCAGCTTACATCAGTAGAATTGTACCCTACTGACAAATCAACTGCTTAAGAGGGGGAGAAAAATTTACAGAGGACATAATCCAGATTAACACTTCCAGTCAGTACTGAGTGAGTGTTGGAGTTGCCATCATTTAAATAAGATGTTAAACCAAGGTCTCCTCTAGGATGGATTTTGAAGCAGTATTTTGAAGAGCAGGGAAGTTCTGCTGTGTCCTGGCCAACATTTATCCCTCAGCCAACATCACTGAAACAGACATATTCATTATCCCATTAATGTAATCTTACACGTGCGCATAAACTGGCTGCCACATTTTCTACAGTATAACAACGACTATACTTCAAAAGTGCTTCATTGGCTGTAAAGCACTTGGAGACACCCTACATAAATTCAAGTTCTTTCTTTCTTTCTTGCATTGGTTCTGAGGAACAGTTGAATTTTTTTTTTGGTGTGTACTTTACTTTTTTTTAAATGAAGACCAAGGAAGGAACTTGGCTGTCTTAATTTGGGCCTGTTGAAGAGGAAAGTAGTTTGAGAAATGCTTCATTAAGGTTTTTTATCCCATAAAATATCATTATGAATTATAAAATTTTAAAAACAAGTCTGTCAACGTTTGTCACATGCATTTGCAATGTATTTTGTCATAATTATACTAAGGACAAAATATGATACAAGTATTGCAAATGGAAAAAAATATACATTTTTTGAGCCTGGGTGGATGTTTATAATTATGTAATATAAGCATTAAAGCATAAATGGAACAAAAGTACTAATTTAATGCTTAATATTCTGATTCTTGTATAAGGTCAGAAGGATCTGGAGTGCGAAATTAAAATTCTTACAAAAATTGTTTTCATCTCATTAATTTTAGTACAACATTGATTTTCATTGACGTGGTCATAGTTCCACAGCAAGAAGCACGGTGTGGCATACAAACATGTGCTATGCTAGAGCGTGCCGTAAAACCTCATTTCTGATTTCACTCAGGTTATTGTGTTTTAGGGCCTTTGCTTGCATTCCTTGCTTCTCTTTATTATCTCAAACGGACCTGACACCTTCCCATTGCTGCTTTGTATCCTCTACCTAAAGATGAGTTTCTGTGGGCTGACATAGTTAAACAATTCTATGAGGAGTGAATAATTTACTAGGTAGCCTGGTATACCATTGCTTTAAAAAGTTGGATCCTCCTGTGGCTTTGATGGATGAGTGTTCAGCATAGAAAAAGAAAAGGCTGATTTACAATCCAGGTATGACATTAGACCAGGTCTCAATTTGCATAACCAATTGCAAACACTGCATATGAAGTCAGTGTTGGAGGGATGGATGGAAGTATTGGCTTTGTGCCGTGCTTACTTGTCCTGAAGGCACTTGACTCTGTTCTCCTCAAATGTCAATCGTTTGCTGACAGAGACTTCTCCATTTGGGTCTGTCCAAGTTTGTTTTTTCCCCATGTATTGGGATCCAGCTTGCAAGCTCTGAGGTTGGCTTTCAGATTGTCTTTTTATCTACGTTTGGACTGTCTTATGGTGGGTTTTCTGTGCTCAGCTGGCTATAGAGTACTGCTTTTGGTATGCGGGAATCCTCCTTGTGAACCACGTGACTAACCCAGTGAAGCTGAGCTCTGGTGAGCAGGCTCTCAATGTCAGGTTTGCACTCTACCATAGCACTTCATCATCAAAAACAAGGGGAATGAAGAATAGTGTAATTACTTATACAGCAGAGTGTCAACCTCCTGTTCTGGTGCTTGAGAGTATAATTTCAGTTGATACCTCAGTGAACTTTTTTTTTATTTGTTCATGGGATGTGGGCTTCGCTGGCTGGGCCAGCATTTATTGCACGTCCCTAGCTGCCCTTGAGAAGGTGGTGGTGAGCTGCCTTCTTGAACTGCTGCAGTCCATGTAGTGTAGGTACATCCAATGTGCTGTTAGGAAGGGAGTTCCAGGATTTTGACCCATTATTCTGTGATTCATTGCTTGAGGGCTATACGTTCCAGAGTCCTAAGCAGAAAATGTCTAAACCAGGCATTATATGTAAGTGAAGTTAGTCGAAGTTACAACATACCATCAGTCATAGTGCCCAGCTATTTCTGACACTGTACAGACAGGAGGTATATCCTTGAACAATTCTATTTAGAATACGGATCAGTTCAGATGAACAGCTAGGGGTACAACTTTGAAAATTACAGCTAAGAATTTCCACTAAAACAAAAACAATGCTGTAAAGAATCAGCATCCAGGCAGCATCTGTGGACAGAGGTAATCTAGCTAAACTGTTAACTCTGTTTCTCTCTCCATAGATGTTGCCTGACCTGCTGTGCAATTTCAGCATTTTCTGTTTTTTAGATTTCCAGCATCTGGAGGATTTTGCTTTTAGAATTTGCACATTTAATTTAGTCATGAAGAAAGAGCCTTATCAGGTAATATAGGTTGATTACCAGTGAGTATAAAAGTTGGCGCATCCTGGTACCCTGATGCCATTTACAACAGGATATCTGAATTTCATCCAATGGATTGCTTGCTTGTAAGCGTATAGAGGTATGTGTCACCTGTTTAGTATGATCGATGAATAAGATAAACCAAAGACTAAATCATATTTCTTAATAGAGTATTAAGGTTCTTTATATTGACTTGTGAAGTTATTAAATTAAGGCAGAAGATAAATCTCGCAGGAGGAAAAGCATTCATCACTCAAATGTTGGACCTGTTCCAGTGGTTCAGCTGAGTGACATTATTTGAAGAAGAGAAGGGAGTGATGGTGTGTGATGATCCTAGATCAGTTTGGGTTGCTGATCTAAACTGGCGATCGCTGCTTGATATAAAAGGATATTTGCAATAGTCTCCAAAGTGCTAATTCTCTTTTTTTGACATACTTGGGTACACTGAATCCATGACATTTAGCTATTTTCTCATGCTGGATATGTAAATTTTGCCTATGCATAATATATATCTGCATACTTTTTAATGTAGCATTGTTGGTGTATGAATAGATACTGGTGTTGAAATCACACCCAGTAAGTTGCAACACATTTTTAGGCCCTCATTTGTCCTTCCCTAAACCTCTCAACCGGTCCACTTCTCCCTCCACCTTTAAGATGCTTCTTAAAACTTATCTCTTTGCTCAAGCTTTTAGTGACCTATCTTCTATCATCTTCTTTGGCTCAATATCAATTTTTGTCTTTTTATGCTCCTGTGAAGAGCCTTTGCACATTATTGCACATTAAAGGTGATTATAAATGCAAGTTTTTTATTCATTCACCACTAGCAAGGCCAACATTTATTACCCACCCCAAATTGCAGAGAATGTGGTAGTGAACAGCCTTCTTAAATCACTGCAGTTGTTGTTGTACCAGATCACTTACATATCTATCGTAAAATCCATCTAATTAGTAGTATACAATGGCAATAATGTGTTGGGGTGCATGGGAATTCAAGCTGACGGCTGTAACAGGAGTCAGGGGAGGGAACAGGTGATCAGCCCAGTGTTCGTTTCAGTCATTCAGCTCATTGGCAACTAGATGCACTGGATAACTCATGTATTTTTGTACCTCTTGCCACTACAAACATTGACACACATTCTCGACACCCTAACCCAATTTCCTGAAGACAGTATCACAAATTCAATGGAAAACAGATCCAATAATGTCCTCAGCATATCCAAACTAGGGAGATGGGGGTAAAGAAATTTATCTAGAATTCCTGCTCCTGATGATTATCCAGTGACCACTGGCTAAGATAGGTTGAAAATAGAATCAGATTGAGCTGTGATGCTCCTTCATGGTGCAGAGCCTGCCAATGTCAATTTTTTTTTAAAAGGAATGAAACCGGATGGACCATCCCGCATTGACCTAGGCACAGGAAATGACAAAGTCCTCCTTACTAACATTTGGTGGCTTGTGCCAAAATTGGGAGAGCTATTTCACAGACTATCAAGCAACAGCTTGATATAGTCATACTCATGGAATCATACCCTACAGATAATGTCCCAGACACGACCATCACCATCCCTGCTATGTCCTGTCCCACCGGCAAGACAGACCTAGCAGAGATGGAGGTCCAGTGGTATGCAGTCAGGAGGGATTGCCCTGGGATCCATCCCAGGCTCTTTGGAGGTCCCCAGCATCACAGATGTCAGTCTACAGCCAATTCGATACACTCCAAGCGAGTAATCCACTCCACGTGAAGGCACTGGATACTGCAAAGGCTATGGGCCCTAACAATATTCCGGCAACAGTGCTGAAGACTTGAGCTCCAGAACTTGCCGTGCCCCTAGCCAAGCTGTTCCAGTGCAGCTACAATAATGGCATCTACTTGGCATTGTGGCAAATTGCCAAGGTATGCCCTGTACACAAAAAGCAGGGCAAATCCAACCCAGCCAATTAGCGCCCAGCATCAGTAAAATGATGGATGGGGTCATCAACAGTGCTATCAAGCGGCACTTATTTAAACAATAACCTGCTCACTGACGCTCAGTTTGGGTTCCACCAGGGTCACTCAGCTCCTGACTTCATTACAGCCTCAGTTCAAACATGGACGGAAGAGCTGAACTCCAGAGGTGAGGTGAGAGTGACTGCCCTAGACATCAAGGCAGTATTTGACCCAGTGTGCATCAAGGAGCCCTAGGAAAACTGGAGTCAATGGGAATCGGGGGAGAAACTCTTGGCTGGTTGGAGTCTTATCTGGCACAAGGGAAGAGAATTATGGTTGCTGGAGGTCAATCATCTCAGTTCCAGGACATCACTGCAGGGGTTCTCAGGGTAGTGCCCAAGGCCCAACCACCCTCACCTGCTTCATCAATGCTCTTCAAAAGTGGGGATATTCATTAATGATTGCACAATGTTCAGCACCATTCAAGACTCCTCAGATTCTGAAGCAGTCCATGTCCAAATGCAGCAAGACCTGGACAATATCCAGGCTTGGACTGGCAAGTGGAAGTAACATTCTTACCACACATGTGCCAGGTATAACCATCTCCAACAAGAGAGGATCTAAGCATCACCCCTTGACATTCAATGGCATTACCATTGCTGAATCCCCCACAATCAACAGGCTGGGGATTACCATTGACCAGAATCTGAACTGGACTAGCCATGTAAATACTGTGGCTATAATCGCAGGTCAGAGGCTAGGAATCCTGTGGCGAGTAACTTGCCTCCTGCCTCCCCTGTCCACCATCTACAAGGCACAAGTCAAAAGTATGATGGAATACTCTCCACTTGCCTGGATAAGTGCAGCTCTACAACACTCAAGAAGGTTGACACCATCCAGGACAAAGCAACCCACTAGTCTGGCACCCCATCCACAATCATTCACTCCCTCCACCACTGACGCACAGTGGTATCACCAAGACTCTTTAGACAGCACCTTCCAAACCCACGACCACTATCATCTAGAAGGTCAAGGGCAGCAGACAGATGGGAACACCACCACCTGCAAGTTTTCCTCCATGCCACTCACCATCCTGACTTGGAAATATATTGCCATTCCTTCATTGTCGTTGGGTGAATATCCTGGAACTCCCTCCCTAACAGCACTGTAGGTGTACCTACACCACATGAACTGTAGCAGTTCAAGAAGGCAGCTCACAACCAGCTTCTCAAGGGCAATTAGGGATGGGAATAAATACTGGCCTAGCCCACATCCCATAAATGATTAAAAAAAAGCTTGCCTATATTCATACATGACGAATGGTGAGGTCGAGGGATGCGAATGCCCTTTGGAACCCTACATCATTATTAATCACCTCTTTCATAAGAGCTGTGGAGAAAATAGAAGAGAGAAAGACCATTTTCAAAGTTCGATTTTCACTTCAAATCTGAGTCCTCTGGTTCCTGATCCTTCCACTCATGGGAAGAGTTTTTCTCTATCCATTTTGTTTACCCCTCACCCTCATGATTTTTGAGCACCTTTATCAAATATCCTTTCAAAGGATCATTATTCAAGAATACACGAATACTATTCCCAACAATTCTCTGCCTTGATCCTTAAAGAAAAAACAAAAAAAAAAATTAGTCATTGTGACCACTTTGTGCTCCTTCACAACAAGGCACCTGGAAAATGAACATTAGGTGTTTTGTTGGGGTGGGTAGGAAGGTGGTGATTAACAACACATCCGGGCACTGGTGGGAGCAGACGAGCTTTGCGCATGCGCTTGCGCGCCAAACGGCCGCTTCCGGTGAGTTCTCGCCGGCCGCCGCTGCCGCCATTTTGTGAAGCGCTGAGGCGGCCCTGGAAGAGGAGGAGGAGGAAGAGATGATGATGATGGTGGCGGCGGCGGGGGGGTTGAAGCAGTACTGAGCTTAAAGAGGGGGGGGGGGGGGAAAGAGCGAGAGAGAAAGAGAGAGAGATAAAAAGTGGGTTTTCTAGTTTTATAAGGCCAGCTCTGCACTCACTCGAACGTCATTTACCCGCGTTAATTAACTGTGTGGTATCTTTTTTTTAAACACTTTTTATTTAAAAAAAAATCACACAATGTCCGGCGAAGGAAATGCGGAGCAGGTAGGCCGGATTCAGTTGACGCTGTCGGTGGGGCGGGCGGGGGTAATGTGAAGCAATCGGGTTGTAAAATCAGTCACTTCAGGCTGCGTTTTAACTTTTTTTTAAAAAAAAGTCGTATTAATTTCTATTTAATTCCTCTCCTCCGCTGGGTTGCGTTTCGTGCCTTGTGCCGCCCAGTGAGGTTAAGATGGCGGACGCGGCCGGTTTTAACGTGTATTTTCTTTTCGAAACGGGAAAGTAGACCGCGTTAAATGTCAGCTTCCCTCCTCCCCCCCCCCGCCTCTCTCTCTCTTTTCCCCTTCTCCCCCCCACCCCCCGAACTCTTTAACGCCCCCTCTTCTCTCCCGATCACGAAAATTGTTGGTGAAAATGAATATCCAGGCGGAGTTTTGAGAATTTTTTAAAGCCCATGTGGTCAGGGAAAAAAACCCCTGCAAGATTAACCCCTTTTTTGTACTGTGAAGATTTAGTTCCTGACCTGTTACCTTAGGAATTCATTTGGAGCGTCTTGATCCTCCTGCCCTTTAGTTTTCCTTCAGGCTGCCTCTTTGCTTCTCTCACGTTTTTGCGAAGGACCTGTTTTTATATTCGAAATTCACCTTTCCTGTGACCTACCTGAGGGGTGGGTGTGTGTGTGTGTGTGTATGTGTGTCTCTACAACCGGTGGGGCCGATCAAGAGGGCGAGCTGAAACTGAAATCACCAGATTTGTGTTGGCATCCCGGGCACCTATATATATTTTTTTGTTGTAAGTTCGTGGGGCAAATTGCCATTTTCAGTCAAATTAGCGAAATGCGTTGAAGAAGCAAAGTTGCAGATATGTCTTGTGTGATTTGCACTTGGAGCTGGTTAATGTGGCACATTTAAACTAGGTGTACATGTAGCTATTGCTTGGCATATACACGTATTGTATCTTGGTGTCTCTTAACTTTTTATTCACTTACGGGATATGGGCTTGTGTTATTTCCAGCTAGAAAGATATGAGGCTGTAAATTGTGACCTGCAACAAAACTAGAAAGTGTGCTTGGGTCGGGGCAGCCAGCAAATGTAGAGAGGTAGAGGTGTGAGGTAGTGCTTTTGGGGAAGGCTAACAAGGCAAAGGAATACACAATAAATGGAAGACCACTGCTCCACTCAGCCCCACTTTCCTGGGGTGCCGACAGGAAAGTGGAGCCGAGACCACAACAAGATCAGTTGTGACCTTATTGAATGGTGAAGCAGGCTTGAATGGCTGACGACTACTAAGTCCTTCATTCCTATAAGTGTATGGGAGCAGAGGAACCTTGGAGTGCATGTCCACAGATCCCTGAAGGCTCTGGATAGGTAGATAAGGTGTTCAAGGAAGCATATGGAATGCTTGCCTTAATTAGCTGAGGTGAAGAATATAAAAACTGAGAGCTTATGCTGGGACTGTATAAAACTCCAGACCACAGCTGGAATACAGTTACTCGTCACCGCACTGTAGGAAAGATACAACTGTGCTGGAGAGGTTACAGAGCAGGTTAATGAGTATGTTGTCTGGATTGCAGAATTTTAGTGATGAGGAAAGATTGGATGGGCAATGGTTTTTGGAACAGAGGAGTCTGAGGGGAGAACTATTAGAAGTATATAACATTGATATGGACAGGAAGGCTTTATTACTCTTGGTTGAAGGGTCCATTCCCTAAAATCTATGCACCCTGGTTAAGAAGTGGATAGGAGTTTTAAAGGGCATTCAAGGGGAAGTTTTTGGTGGGGAATCTGGAACTCACTACCTTGATAGGATGGTAGAGGCAGAAACTTTCAATGTTTAAAAATATTACAATATGCACTTGAAGGCTACGGACCAAGGACCGGAAAGTGGGATTGGGCTGGAAAGCTACTTATTGGCCAACATGGGCATGGCAGGTCAAATGGCCTCCTTCCGTGTTGCAAATGTCTTTAATTGTAATGATGGGTTCAGGTCTCTAAATCTTGAATTAAGTTTACAATGGTTTGAATTTATAAATAGTTCCATTATCATGGAAAAGAGTCCCAAGTACAAAAATACGCCAAATGAAAAAACTGATTAGGAAGGATGACAGAAAACTTGAAGAAATGAAAACACAAAATGCTGGAAAAACTCAGCAGGCCTGGCAGCATCTGTGGAGAGCAAAACAAGAGTTAAAGTTACCGGTCCAATATGACTTCTTCAGAACTCAATGTTAATTAACTCTGTTTCTCCCTCCACAGATACTGCCAGGCCTGCTGAGTTTTTCATTGCACTATTTTGCTTTTATTTGACTGAAAACTTGGTCAGATTTGAGCTAAAGGGTCTTGAAGGAGTGGCAGACTGCTCAGTTGCCTCTGAAGGGGTAATGGGTGGGTACATGCACAAGAGTGTTAGCAAAGAAACTGAGTTCATGGGATTTGTAGTGTCGGAGAAGGTTAATAAGGCCATGGAGGATTTTAAACATGGAATTTTACATGACCATTTGGGGTCTAAAAGCCAATGTACGTCAGTGGAGTGAGGGCAATGCATAGGCAGGAATTGATAACATAAAGGTAGCCAGGGTTTTGGTTGAGCTGAAGTTGATAGGATGAGGAATAGGAGTCTGGATGTGTTAGACAAGAGGGTTTCAGTGGCAGATGGGTTGAGATAGGTGTGGAAATGAGTGTTTACAGATATAGCAGTAGATGGATGCACCTTGTGATGGTGAGGATATGGAGTTGGCATATCAGTTTGGGTTCAGGAAATGTGTTGATCTTTGAAAAATAACAGTTAACATTTCCTTTTCCCTTCATGTTACAACTAATGAGCTTGCTTTATGAAATTTTAACTGGTCCAATCCTGATATCTTGATACAATATTATCAGTGATAGTGAAGTTGGCAAACTCTCTTCAGTTGCAATGTGAATATTTGGACTGTATTTTGAGTTATACTTAATTTCTGTCACGCTTCCTAAAATTAAAGGAAGAGAAAATGTATGAGATCTACTGCTGGTCGTGCCAAGGATTTACACACAACAGTCAATTTATAAAAATAATCAAAAATTGGAAATATTCCTTAAATGCAGTTCCAGTTTACCAAAGTTATGCATTGTCTTAAGGGCATGCCAGGGTGCACATAGCTCCGTCTTAGAGATGTGCCTTGTGTGTAACATGGCCTTATCCTGACTTGTAGCATGGTGGGTCCTCTGACACTGAACAATGCCGTGGATATCTACTGGATGCAATGATTTTCATGTTTTTAAAAGACTGGATAGCTGCAAATAAATACTGGTGCATTTCCAGGGACCCACTTTCTTTCCTTTTGAAAGACATGCCAGCTGTGACTGCACCATCCTTAAAAATGAATTTTGAGTTTAAAGCAATAGAACCAATGTTAATATGTCAACTATAGAAAATAGTTGCAGCTGGGTGGAAATACTGACTTTATGGCACTTCAGGCTCCTTTTCCAATTAGTGTAAGTGATGTTCAGAGATCACAAGTTGAAAGCCTATAGCTAGGATGCATTAAGTTCTGTGATAGTTTGCAGTTATCATTTATATCCATGTCAAATTTTAATGCATTTGGTATTTATAGGGCAAGTGCCTTTTTAAAAATACCTTCCAAACTGCAGTTTTCAGACACGCTTGAAATGGTAGTACTGGGCCTGCTCATGCCTTCTGGTGTATTATTGATAGTAAATAAAATGAATGGGCCGCACTCCTGTTTCTAGAGAAGTAGAATAATTGCTTTTCCTATCTACTCATATTAATTCTGGTACATGTTTTGGTTAAAATCCAAGATGTAATTATACTTTTTGAGGACCAGAAAAGCACTGTAGGAAAAATTACCCAAAATTGTTTAAAATCACACTTGATTCTAGAGAAAAACAGCTTTCTCTGAACAATAAACAAAATCTTTGGTTCCAGATAATAAGTAGAAACAGCTACTTCCAAAAAATTAGATTGTAAAGATCACTGAATAAATGGACCAGGTTGTCTGAAAAGGTGAGAACTTACCAAAGTGTGACCAAAGAAAACATGCTGTGGTCAGTTTTGTCCTATTTGCAACATGATGGAATAAAGGGATTGAATTCTGTCTATGACAGGTTTCAGAGTGTAACATTTAGTTGAGGAAAGGGAAGCCTTACCTCGTACTCAGTTTATTGAATGTTTTGGGATGTGTTACAGAAAATCAAAGTTTTAAAAACGTTTCAGTAAGTTTAATCTTAGCAATGCTGTATGTAACAATTGAAGTTGCTGAGCCAAGAGACACATTATTTGTTTTGAATACACAAGCATTTGCAAGGTTTGGTCAAGCCAGGACCATGAAGGGAGGAAAACAATGTTACCTAGTAGGAGTTTCCAGAAGGAAATGCATGTTCCAGTGAGAGACAGATTCAACTCTTACAGACGAAGAATGACATCTGAAACCCAGGAATCATTTTGTCTGCACCAGTAGCTTACCTGTAGTATGCTGAAATAGAATTTATGTAATCAGATGTAATTTGCTATACAAAGAAAGTAACTAAAAGTCCTGATATTACATTAATGTTATAACTTCATAAAATATACTACCCAGTTAATGCTGAGTAAAAGTTATGCTTATCTAAATTTAGTCTAACCAGTTAATTACATACACCAAGTACTTGGTGACATGCTTAATATTGCCCAAATACAGTCCCTACTATATCCTTTCCACGCTTAAGGCAAATATGCCACTATGTATTTGTCATTGGCTGAAAAGGGGGAACTTAGTAGTCTGCATGCTTAATAGATGCCTATTTTGTTTAGTTCAGCTATTTGTACTTTGTTAATATGTAATAATTACCTTTAGTGAAATATCTGTCATTGTCAATTCGTAATTTCTCCAATTTGGTTCTGGGAGCCCCACTGCCTCTAGAACTCTAATTGTGGCGAATCCTTCCTGGCTCGTTGCATACTGCAGGTGGCAGGAATGATGTGCAACCTGTGCCAAATTGCCCAGCAGATCCAGAGTCTCTCTCTTTGGCTTTGCAAGAAGTGCTTAACTTAATTCATTATGTATTGTGTCCTCAATGAACAAAGTGCTGGAAACTTTTAGCAAATCTAGTAGCATCTGAAACATTAACATTCTTCCTTTATATAAACACATGGCCTGACTTGCTGAGTTTCCAGCATTTCCTGTTGCAGATTTACTGCACCTACACTATTTTTGATTTGCTCTGCCAAAGCTACTCACCGCTCTCTTATCATCTGGAGAACTAAGATAACACTGTTACAACCAACTGCCACTTTCGATTCGTGCCTTCTTCACCAGCGCCTGTTGACATGTCCAAACTTATTGCTCTGTCATCAAGATAAACCAATCCTTCATTTTGCTCTCTAAGCCAGATGGCCCCCTCAGTCCCCATCCTGCTTTTCTGGAAGTTCTGTTACAATTTATCTGCAATGATTCCCTCCTCACCTGCACTCTGCCCCTTGTACATCCATCTCTTCCACAACTACTCCTTGCTCCAATCCTAAGAATTTGCTATTCGTTCCCTGGCCCCATTGTAGCTAATATCGTAAATGATCCCCTCTCTACCGGCACCGTCCCTATTCCTGTAATAACTTTGTGGTTACTTGACTCCTTTTAATTAACAACGGCTTGTTGCCTACCTCCCTTTCTTCTCCAAGGTCTCTCTATGTATAATCACCTCCCAGATCTGTGTCCAGCTCTCCTGCAACTCCCTCCTTTGAATTTCTCTTAATTGGGTCTTCATCCACCTCTTGGCACCAAAACGGCCCTAATCAAAGTCATGAACAACATGGGATGCTGTCCCTTCTCAAGTTCGCTGCAGCTTTTGGTAGCATCCGTTCACACTACTGTCCATCGTGTCTCTATTTAGTCTCTGTACCTTATCTCCATTGTCTGAGTCCAGCGAGACTGTCTCTCTTTCATTCATCTCTGCTATCTGATATGTTACCAGTGCACTGCTAGTAATAACTTTTCAGCCCCCATGCTTGTAGTCATTGAGGATCAATCCTCAATCCCCTCAGCTAGCTGTTACACATGTGTGTCAAGCACATCTATGGAACTCGTCTCTGCCTGCTTTCAGGCTGCTAATCTAACTTTGTCTTGAATAAGCCATAACCACCTCCAGCCATACACCAGAAAGATCAAAGCCTTTGTCTTTGTCCCTGCAACAAGCTTCATTTGCTTTCCATTGACTTCTGTCCCCCTCTAGCCATCAATTCAGGCTAACCCCAATGCGGTTTGACTCTGGCATTGTGCACTCCCCATTCTTTTGACCCATTTAGTTGCCTGTATGTAGCCAGCTAGGTTCAGCTACCTGGAATTTCCTACTCTGGTCCTTTGTGTTCTTCAGTGTCTGTTGTGTACAATAGTTAAAATACTTCTATCTGTAACATGTTAAACATATTGATGGCCTGTCCCTCCTGTCTGCTTTTCACATTATAAATTCCCATTTTTATGGAAACTGCCTATGTATTTCGACTTGCCCCTCAGTGCAGATGCTGGAATAATTGGACATGCCAGCAAAAATATTATTAAATGTATGATGTGATAGATTCTCTAATATCTTTACTCCTGGTGGGTGATTGTACTCCATGATTTATCCTTTTCCTTTAAAATTGCTAATATCTCCTTCCTTATCATTATCTAGTGATATGTGCTGGAACTGAACGTGAACCCAAACTAGAGCTGTTAGTTTAAATGTGCAATTGAGGAAGCACAGCTCTGTGAAAGCTTCATTAGAGAAGCTTCTCAGAAGAGAAAATATAAAAAAAAGGCTTAGACCATGTTGCTTTCATTTGATTTGGATTGCCAGAATATTGACTGGAGAGGAAACTAAACATTTGTCAAAATGTATGACTGTTTAATATACCAAGTGAGTTGGAGGGAATGTTGGGCAGCATTCAAATGTCTTGAATATCATTTACAAAGTTTGTTTACCTGAATTGCTATCCATGTTCACTGCCATGCATTAAGGTTTTAATTTTTTGTGGAACAATTTTTTTTACTACCTCCAGTGGAGAACTGGCCAAGTATTTCTTGCTCGTTTCCAATATGTATGAATTTTTGATCCTGAATTTAATATGGACAGTACTGCTTAAGATATTGATGTGGACATTTTCTCCATTTATGAAAGATCTGCACTATAGTTTAGAATAAACACTGAACTCTTGTACAATTTTTAATCCTATTTTTATTTACTTTAACTTGCCTTAATGTACATTGTATGTTATGACAGCCCTTTTCACTAGTATACTGTGAATATTTTGATTATAAGGGCTAAGTACTATAAAGCATTTTTTTTGCAGACAAAGGCTACTATTCTGAATTCCTAAATGTATTTGTCATATTGGCATTTGTAGAAAACTACATTGTAGTTAAGTACAAGTTTCAATAGTTGTGTTTAATGCTGGCTGTTTCCAAGCGCTAGTACAGAAACGTTTTCAGTATTTTTAACCTGGTGACTTCTGAGTATATGTATAGAAACTTACATTGATATAGTGCTTTAAATGTAGGAGAATGTCCCAAGGCGAGTACTGCACTTGTGATCGAGCTGCCTTATGGATGAGATGTTAATGAGGCCCCTGGCTGTGTTCTCAGGTGGACATGAAAGATTTCGTGGCACTATTTCAAAGAAAAGCAGGCCTGTTATCCCTGGTGTCATGGCCCTATTTATTGCTCAATCAACATCTTTTAAAAAAGGTGTTTTTAAAAAATCTGGTCATTTTACTTTTTGTGGGAGCTTGTTGTGTGCAAATTAGCTGTCATATATCCTCGTGGTGACCGAAGAGTCTGAGATTGGCATGGATGTTCTTAGACTGGCCTATTGTTGTTTGTGCTTTGCAGCTGTGAGACCTCTGGCCTTCCTCTTCTGACCTTGCATGTCAGGTTTTGTGAGTTTGACCTAAATCACTGGCTCCCAAAGTGGGGTACACATGCCCCTGGGCCTATGGCAGTTGTCTCTAAGGGGTACTTTTGTCTTAGTTTAATAGCAGATTTTCAGGGATGAGTTTTTTTCTCCGCCTTTCTCTCCCACCGCCACCCCCCTCCCCCAAGCTCAAGCTCCTTCTGTAGTCCAGGGGTTCCCAAATGCGCATCTCTGGTGCTCAGGCTCATATGCTGCCACTCACCATACTGCTCCTCCAGTTGCAGTTTGTTTCACTCCCTGGTTGGGGCCATAGCCATAGTTGAACCATGTCTCAAAGCTACAAAGCAGTGAGTGCGGGGTGGGAGGTTGGGAAAAGGGGCTGTTGAATGAGGCGTTGGGGGGGGGTTGGGAAGACGGGCACCAAGTGCTCATGCTCCAACAAACAAGCTCATCCATCACATTAACGGTAAGTAAAATTATTATAGACATATGTTTACTTGTAATGTGTAACATGTTTTCAAACGTTATGGGATAGCTTAAAAAAAACTGTCTATAGGGGCACACAACAGATTGGTAAATCTGAATAGGGGTACATTACCAGAAAAGTTTGGGAACCACTGCCATGGATGGTGCTTGAAACACAACCAAATTTCAGTGCGTGCCTCCATGTGGGCCAGTTGACTGCACTGGTTTTCCCAGGAGAGGTGATCTGCAATCCAGAAGTTTGCATGGCCTTTAAAGTATCTGATATTGTTTGTACTGACCACCTTGATGCCCCTTGCCCTGATATGGCCCCCCATAGAAGATTGCTTGTAATCATCCGTGGCCTGTCCATCCAAGTTGAATTTTCTGGAGGTGGTCTCCATGCTATTGAGCCCATTATGATGGAGGAGCTTGTTTGCGATGTTGTCTTGTCATTGAATTCTCATTATGGACCTTGGGTGTTTTTGGTGGAAATGTTCCAGAGCTTTGATGTGGTGCCTACAGCAGACATTGGATTTGTGTCATGCAGCAGTGAAAAGGACAGTGGCCTGGTAGTATGATTTTAATCTTCAGTTTAATGCCATACTGCTTCCAGACCCACTCATGGAGTTGGCTGTAGGCAGAACTTGCTTTCTGAATGGGTGCATGGATATCTTCATTGATAGTGGCATTCCTAGAGAACACACTACTGAGATACGAGAATCTTTCTATAGTCTGGAGACTGGTGCCATCAACGGTTATATCTGGCTCTTCAGAGCATATGCCTGGTGCTGGCTGAAACATAATCTCAGCCTTGTAGTCACTGATTTGTAGACCAAAGTTTTTGGCAGCACTCAATTTGTATGCCATAGTTTGGATGCCTTTACATCTAGGGCACAGTTATCTGCAAACAGACACTTTCTAAATATGTCTTCTGAATTTGGCACGCAACCTGGAGAGTTTGAAGAGCTTCCCTGAACAGAATCTGATGTTTAGGCCTGCAGGCATGTCTTGGGCTTCCTAAGCATTGCAGGAAAGAAGAGATCGAAGAGTTGGGAACCACAAAACCTCCTTGCTTCACGCCGCTGATTATCGCAAAGGCGTCGGATATTTCAGAGGCACAAACATGTCCAACCATGAAATCATGCAGTGGATGCAAGATTTTGATCAACTTCGACAGTTTGTCACATTTCCTACATTGCCAGAGTGGCTACATTTAACAATACTTCATTTGTTGTAAAGTTCTTTGGGATATGCTGAGGTTGTGAACGGCACTATGTCAATGTGAGTTGTCTTTGTTTTGGGAGTGAACTAAAGGAAGGAGATATTAAAAGACTGATTAAACATTGGGTCAAAGAGCTGAGGGGTGGAGAGGCAATAATAACTTGATGCATGTGGGGACACATTACAATCATTAATCTTCCTCATCTGGCATTGATGTTGGAACCATAGAAAGGTTATGGTGCAGAAAGATGCCAATTAGCCCATCGTGTTTGTGCTGGCCAAAAAGAGAAAAAAGAATCAAGCCGCTCATTTTAATGCCACTTTCCAGCACCTGGTCTGTTGCTTTGCAGGTTACAGTATTTTAGATGTAGTTCCAGGTACCTTTTAAATGAGTTGAGCGTTTCAGCCTCAACCACCAACTTAGGCAGTGAATTCCAGATGCCCACCACGCTCTGGGTGAAAAAAGCTTTTCCCATGTCCCCTCTAATTCTTCTACCAATCACCTTAAACCTATGCCCCCCCCACTGTAATTGACCCCTCAGCTTGGGTCTTTCCCCTCCACCCTATCTAGACCCCTCAAAATTTTGTACACCTCAATTAGGTCACCCCTTAGCTGCCTCTGTTCTAAGGAAAACAACCCTAGCCTATCCAATCTCTCCTCATAACTGCAATTTTCAAGCCCTGGCAACATTCTTGTAAATCTCCTCTGCAGTTTCTCCAGAACAATTATTTCCTGTAATGTGGTGACCAGAACTGTGTACACAATTCCAGCTGTGGCCTAACCAGCGTTTTACACAGTTCCATCATTACATCCTGCTTTTGTATTCAATACCTCGCCCAATAAAGGAAAGCATTCCATAAGCTTTCTTTGCCACCTTATCCAGCTGTCCTGCCACCTTCAGGGACCTGTGGACATGCACTCCAAGGTCTCTCACTTCCTCAACCCCTCAATGACTTCCTGTTTATTGAGTATCCCCTTGCTTTGTTTGCCCTCCCCCCAAATACGTTATCTCACTTTTCCGGATTGAATTCCATTTGTCACTTCTCCACCCACCTAACCAAACTTTGATATTATTCTGCAGTCAACAGCTATCCTCTTCTATATCAACTATATGACCAATTTTTGTGTCATCTGCAAATTTCCCAATCATGCATCACACATTTTTAACTCCAAATTATTAATATATAAAACAAACAGCAAGGGCCCCATCACTGAGCGCTGTGGAACACCGCTGGAAACCACTTTCCATTCACGAAAACATCCATTGACAATTACCCTTTGTTTCCTGTCACTGAACCAATTTTGGATCCAACCTGCAACCTTCTCCTGTATCCCATGAAATCTCATTTTTCTGACCAGTCTGCCAAGTGGGAGGGACCTTGTCAAATGCCTTACTGCAATCGGTGTATCTACTGCACTGCCCTCATCAATCTTCCTTGCTATTTCCTCCACAAAAATTCTATTTAAGTTAGTAAGACACCATCTTCCCCCAACAAAACCATGCTGACTATCCCTGATCAATTCATGCCTTCCTAAGTGGCAGTTTATCCTGTGTGTCAGAATTGTTTTCAATGATTAGCCCATCACTGAAGTCAGACGGACTGGCCTATAATTTTCTGGCTTATCCCTCACACCTTTTTTAAATAATGGTACAACGTTCGCTGACCTCCAATTCTTTGGGACCTCGCCTCTAGTGAGGACTGGAAAATGATCCTCAGAGCATCTGCTATTTCCTCCCTTGCTTCCTTCAACAACCTGGAATATAATCCATCTATCCCTGGTGATTTACCCACCTTTAGGGATGCCAGTCCCCTCCAGTATCTTCTCTCTCTGTGCTTATTGTATCTAATATTTCTCTCACCTCTTTAGCTAGCATGTCTGCATCATCCCTCTCTTTAGTGAAGACAGAGAGAAAGTACTCATTGAGAACCTTGCTAACATCTTCTGCATCAGCCCATAAGTTACCATATACATCTCTGATAGGCCCTGTCTTTTCCTTAGTCACTCTCTTGCTCTTAATGTACTGGTCAAACATCTTTATTGTGGCAAGTAAAATCACAAATCCTAAATTGTTGCCTAATTGACAAATAGTGATCAGGACTGGAATTGATTCGCCCTCAATTAACCTTGGCTTGCAAGAGCAAATATATTCCTCCATCACTGCGTCAGCTGATGGATCTAATCAGACCTTTATGGCATGTGTGGCTCCAACATCACTGGACAGACTTGATGAGCTATAATAGGAAATTGCATTTTTTTTTAGGCTAATTTAAATTGTC
This sequence comes from Carcharodon carcharias, assembly GCF_017639515.1. Classification (NCBI taxonomy): domain Eukaryota; kingdom Metazoa; phylum Chordata; class Chondrichthyes; order Lamniformes; family Lamnidae; genus Carcharodon; species Carcharodon carcharias. Next base: position 27,997,408 of record NC_054476.1, read on the forward strand.
AGCCTCACTGAGATAAGAGGTAAACCACCGTGTCACAGAGGCATCCTTGTATAACATATGACATGGGATGCATCAATAAATACATATACACCTCAAATTTAACATTCTCATCTGTTCAAATCCCTTCATGACATTTCTCCTCCCCACCTCCAGCCTCTTCCAGTCCTAAAACCTTGCAAGTCTCTCTGATTTTAATCTTGTCTGCATCTCCTATTCCACTGGTGACAATGCCTTCAACCATCTAGGAATAAGCTGCATTGTAGTTGGGTGCAAGTTTATGCAGCTCAGTGATTGTGATGCCCCCTGGTGGTTATATAAATACTAACATTTGTTGTGAGAGTTCCCACCTAAGTGTTGATCATTTAGCTGTAATCAGGACCACCAGCAGCTAATAGTACTCTACCCCAGCATGGAGACAACATTTTAACTATAATAGAGGAAAAACTAGCAAATTATTTTCAGGTTGCGCTGATTATTCTTTCAACATTTGTGCTTTTTTTGAATTCGTTAAGTTTGCCTTCAAACCTGTAAATGGTTTGATTTGTATGGAGAAACTGAGTTGATTCCACTAAGTTGTCGCAATTACCAAAATGTCATTGTTCCCATAGTTGCCAACTAGTTTGAGTCTGATATATAAAGGTGTGATTACACTGTAATCAATTATAGTATAATTTTATTATCATTATAATGTTAAATCTGGAGTAAAGCTTTAAACCAGCTGTAGTTCAGTGGTATGAGACACTTTGGAGTATGATACTGCATGGGTTATAGCATTTGTGCAGTGCCAAGTTGAATGAACAAGTGTTCAGGGATCATTTTTACATCCTAGGCATTTTTAAAATTATTTGGTTGAGTTAAATGTTCAGTACCATTTTAAATGTAAAGGTTTAACAGTTCAGGAGGAATTCTTCTGGGCAAAGGAATTAATCAGTTGAAATTGAGCAATAAAAATTGAGTAATTCCTGTATGGAATCCATGCCATTACTTGCCTCAGACTTGTACAGGTTGTACTTGCACTGGTTACTTTTTTTTTGTACTGCACTGGCAGCAACACTTTAGTGCAGATGTTCACAGCTCCCTTTAAATGAGCAATAACATTAAATTGCCATGAAGTTGCATAAAGTGTTTTATGAAGTCATTTTAAAAATCCTAGTCTTTTTAGTTGTCAGGTTGCACACCAGATAAATTTGAATGCGATATTTTAAAATGGGAGGTGAGGTGAATAATGGGAGCTGGCTGTCTCAATTATGACTTTCTCCTTTCTCAGTGCAATGAGTGATAGCATTTAACAGGTGAGGGGAGAAACTCAGTTCATATTTGTTCATTGACTATGGCCAATTTGAGGTGGAAGTGATATGCTTGGGCTACGGAGCAAAGTTGACTAATGGGAGCCACATTAACTCTTTTATGGTTAGGTTTAGACTTCGAATTTGCTTATTGTTTCCTCTTTATAACTTCAAGACTTGAGGTAAATCTGGATTGCAGTTTGCAGAATTTGATTTAGAAAATGATTGTTAGATTTGCCTGTATTTTCATATTCTGTTTTTGTAGAGTAATCACGATTATTGATTTGACTCAAAGCTTGTGCATGTATCATAGAGCTTTGAGCAGTAATGATCAAATACCTTATTGCTTTTATGAGGAGGAGAGAATAACTTGGATTTCATTATTATGGCTATAACTCGACAGATCGGGAAAGATCTTTGAAATTTGTGGCCTCTATCCCACCACAATTATTTCTCCCAATCCCCCTGTAACCCCATTGCGGGTCACAAAGCCCGTTGCCTTGGGATTTCTGGAGTTGTGTTTTTGTCTCTAACTGGACCATAACTGTCAGCTTGGGGTCTGGCACATATGTTGTCGAGTCCAGGTGTGAACTTTCAAAGCTGCAGTAGTATGGCGAATAAGACCCCAAACATTTGGTGTTTTCAAACACCACCAGCTTTCATTAGTGATTACCTTCATCACACCTTGTTCTTTCTCTAAAGTAGACATGGTCTGAACTTGCTGTGTAACTCATTTTTACTGCTAAGCAGAAACCTTTGGAGTTTTCACTTGGCCCATCCGTTTCCATCTTCCTCTATAACCATCAAAATGGCAGTAAATAGAGACATCTATGTCAGTATGCGTTATGTAATTTTAAGACAATTATCTTATTAATTTTGACTTTCAGTCCTTTAGTCAATTAAGTTAGAGGCTACTTTTCTCTTAGTTATCTCCCCTCCCATCTCTCCTGAAAGCATCAACTCCATCCTTGGTGATGGTGCAGACAGTAGATTCCATCCAGTATCTCCCTTGTTATCCTTATTCATGTGCCTTGATGGTGAGTCACAGCAGGATATTTGACCAATTGGGGCATCACACAATTGTGTTCTTCCCTGATGTTCTCTCTCTCTCTCTCTCTCAACACACTTTTCCAACGAAAGGCTTTTTTCTTTTTTTTCCTCTTGTCTCATTCTGCTTTGCCCCTACTATTATCTTCCCCAAGTACACAGTTATGGCAAAGATCAGCTAATTCAGGACAGACTTAGTATTGAATATGGAAAAGGCATGGTCTTAATGGTTTAGTTACTCACTAAGCTAATGGGGAGCTGCAAATTTAAAATATGCCAGAAATCACTTAATTTTAAACAGTCTTTGTGTGTTACCATTTATGTACAAATTGTTCAGGCACTTGAACCTGTATTGATCCTTTCCTTCTAAGCCGAGTCCAGTTGAAGTGCCCTTACATGTGAGATGCAATTTAATTCAACGGGCACCAACATGGGTTTGAACCTGGACATGAGTAGTTGTGTGCTGTTCAGTCCCCCAGCCTGATCTGCAATTTAATTAATCGTGGACGATCTGTTTCATTACTCCATTTTCCTTTGCTCTATGCCCTTAGAAACCCTTATAAGAACACAAAACTCTGTCGATCTCTCTCTTGAAATCTTCAATTGACCCAAGATCCACAGTCTTTTGGAAAGAGAGTGCCAGATTGTTACTAGCGTTTTTTGTGAAGGGCAGCTTTCCAAGGCTTCCTGAATGCCTAACTCGAATTTCATGATTATGCCCCCTTGTTTTGAATTCCATCACAAGAGAAAAGATTCTCAACCCTAATGACTGATTTTATTTTAAATTTCTTGATTAGATAATTCTGCAATCTTGTATACTCATGGGGCTACAAGCCAAGCTTATCATTTGTCCTCATAATTTAATCCTTTAAACGCTGATATTTTGATGAATTTGCGCATCTGCGCATCACCACCTCCCTGATTTGCACTGCCCACAATGCAGCACTTGGGTTCTGACCCACACTCTCCACAACAAAAGCATTATTTCTTCCCCTTTTTTGTTTTCTGGCCCTGAGATAAATCAATATTCCATCAAGATTTTTGTTTTTTTTGTATCCGTGTTTTGCAAACATGGAACTCCTCCAAAGTTCCTAATTCTTAATGTTTAAAAATATTTTCTGGGATGCAATGTGGGTGATCTCATATCAAACTCCCATTCTTGCCCACTTAACCTGTATATCCCTTTGTAATTTCCTGCATCCATTACACTAGCTATGTCTCCAATTTGAGTGTCCCCTCAACTGCAGCTTCCTGTTCTGTTTGGCTTAGCACTTGCAGAATAAAATCATGCCATCAAGGGGACTAACTATAAAAGCGATTACTTGAGAGGTTGTGAACACTGGCGTGCAATCTTGGTTGGCTTATGTGGATTTTAATTATTTCAGGATACAGGAGATTTTAAGTTGCTAGTATTGAAAAGGGGTGTTTTTGTTGAGGAATGCTTATACTTTCAAGGTTGTTTAAAACCTTGATCTTAATCTTTGCAGGAAATGTTTTGGCACTGCTTTAATTTTTTCAGATCTATAAAAGCTTGATTTCCTAAGGCAGATCACACAAATCCAAAAATACTAAATATGCATTAAATCCATCCATTCTCAATTAATTTTAAGTACAGTACTGTTGATTGCTCCACTGTAATCACAAGTCTATACTTTAGTGACATTGGTGATTTTAAATGTGAAAATTGTATCCCTACTATTAATTTTGAGGTAGTTTATTGCAAAGATAATTATTGCAGTTTGCTGCCTGACTGGATGTAGCTCCCATTTTTTGTGATGCGGACAATATTTGAAATATTGTTTATGAAGCTGCTAAGAGTGGTTCAAATGGCGTAAGTTTATACTTTCTTTCTCCACAGGCTCCAGAGTATGTTCCTGAAAAAGTGAAGAAGGCAGAAAAGAAATTAGAAGAAAATCCATATGACCTTGATGCATGGAGCATTCTCATACGAGAGGCACAGGTTTAGTGAAATAGGGTTATGTTTGCTTATTATACAGTTCAAAAACTTGCACAATATGATTTTTCAAAAAGTTGTGAAATTGCCTCTTACTGAGATGACAGGGGAGTAAAGCATCAAAGCTTCTTATTGCATATTTTTAAATGCTGTAAAAAATTATTTTTGATGGTTTTTACTTTTAGAACCAACCCATAGACAAAGCGCGGAAGACCTATGAGCGACTTGTCACCCAGTTCCCAAGCTCTGGCAGATTCTGGAAACTATACATTGAAGCTGAGGTTAATACTTTTTTCTTCTCAATTTCATAGGTTAATTTTAAAGTAACATTCCCTGCTTCATGAAGTTCACACCAGTGAGTTATATTATACAATAATTTTAGGTGAATATTCAGACTTTAAAAGCTAAAGGTGGCCGGGACTTAATATTTGTAGATGTAGACTGTATTTCATGTAGGGATTTAAAACATTTTAAATGAAATTTTAATGTGTGGGCCTATTGCACACCAATGATTGTTGCATGTTGGAGTTGCAACAACATTAAAATAGTCTTTAATGGTATCTGATGTGCTTTGGCCTTTTATTCAGTTGTCATGTGTCTCTTTATTGCCTCCCGTGTCATTTCTTTAGAGTTCATTTATTCTGTTCACTCACAGTATCTTGTATTTAATAGTATATTATAAGGCTGAGGCATTTTATTTGCCAAAGAGACTCTTAACCTTTAATACTGTATTGTTTGTTTAATCTTTATTTCTGTTCTAGGACTAGCGTTGTTCTAATCAGCCTACAACTATTTCTAGCCTTGCTTTTTGTTTAAAAATATATATGAAATAAATGCCCATATGCCAGACACAAAATCAAAAGGTTACGTCATTGAATGTGTCTTGATGTAATGAAATGAATGCTTTTAAGTAACATTATATTCAAGTCCTGGCTTAATAAACTGGTTAAATAAACAATCTTTATATTGTATAGTTAATATTACAGTGGTTTGTCATTTCTAATTTCATGAACATTAATGTGTTTGAAGAAATCGAGCCTTGAGACCAGGTCTGAACAGAAATTATTGCTGTTTCAGTCATAGTCCATACTGACTTTCAGCATCAGTTTCTTGCTGTATGAGATTGTTTTGGTGCAGAACATTGTCTAGTTTAAAACAAGATTTTGTCATGCCATGACATTTCAGCTGTCACTGTTGCACAAAAGCTGACTGTCTTTGAGGAGCAGGGCCTTAACAATAATTTAGGTCATATCTTAACATGATTCTTTACAAGCAATTTCATTGTCTTAGAGGCAGTGTCTGTCTTGAATGATAGTGTATTGCCCATCATCAACCTGTCATGACATGAATTCACAATACAGGATCGAGACTAACTTAATCACGACAATTACAAACTGATCCTTCCATAGTGTCATTAAAAAAACTTCAAAGTCCAGGCATATTTCCAGTTTCTTTTTAGTACTCTGAAATGCATGCAGTCTTCACAAATCTGGTAAGCAGCAATGCTACTAAGATGTTATCAGGTCAGTCAGGAGTTTTATTCATTCCTTGGCTATAGCTCTCATCAGATGCAATGTTGCTTTAATATTGTAGCAATCTTACAATAATATACAATCTGTGTCCTTATCAAAATTGGAATAATCCTCCCAACTGTAATTTTACATTAAAAATTTCTTTCTTTTCACAACATTGCCTGTTCTTTGTGTTTATGCAGTAGTCTTCATTTATTCATCTGGCATTTGTGTTTTTATGCACTATCTCCGATTTCTCTGTTTTTATTTTGTTCCAGGGTTCTGACTCCCCCCTATTTTTTTAATCTTTTGAATTAGATGAATCTCAGCTCTGTCAATCAATTCGTTCCTGTTCATTTTCCATATGCCTTTTGCAGCCATGCCACAATTTTGGTTGATCTTTAGTACTTAAACATTCACCACAATGGAACTGGAGGTCTGTGGTTCAATTTGAGTTTCTGTTCTGAATTGAGCCAAGTGCAGTCTTGGGCTGAAAAGGATGGTGTAGCAAGAGAGAGCAGATGTCTCCTACCCTCTTTGTGCCTGAAGACAGGTCTTTGGTGATTATTCGCCTAACCACAGCAAAATGCCATGATTTTTTTACTATGGGTAGGGTGAGGAATCAGGCCCTAGGCCTACCTCAGCTGGAGTGGGAATCAAACCCCTTGCTGTTGGCATTAAGCTGATCTACACACTAGCTGACTGGTCCCTCATAAAATTGGTTAGAAAGCTACAGTTAAGGGAGTGGTCAGTACTGGAAAATAGTGAGGTTACAACATATTTTATGGGCATCTAAGATTCAGGAGAGGGTGTGAAAAGCAGGCTAGTTTTAATCTGAAATTTCAATTGTCTGAGTAATCCCTAGCATAGAGACTTATCTAAAGTAACAGCCCAACACTGTTCTTGTTTGGGTATTTTTTTGTGTAAGCAGTAACTTAGAATGTAACTTCTTTAAAGTAGAATTGACTAGCTTAAGAATGGCGCAAAATTCAAACTAGTAAATTGTACCTTGCATCTTTTCCATTACATACTGATTTCCTAGATGAATGTTAGATTCTATACAATAGGTTCTACCAACTTTGTTTTACACTTTCCTTTCAAACTTTCCCACATTTCTCCCAAAGACACTGCCTGTGACGGGATTTAATTCCACAAATGTCCATCAGCACCTGACTATTGGAGAGCCTTGACTGAATACCTTACAGATACCATAATGAAGCCTGATCTTGTCTTCACCAGATATCTCTGCACATGCATTACCCAGCAAAGGTCACTGGAATTTTTGTGTATTCCGGGTGCCAGCACACAGCAATTAACTGTTGCACAGACATCTTGGGAATCAGCATCACAATATACTGTACAGTTAAATAAAAATGATAATGTGAGTTTTGTTTGTGATTTCCTGGTGGTGGACTTCTAATTGCAGCAAAGCTGGTAATTGCTGTAAGTGAGTCTCAGCACTTGTACTATCCAGCCACTCCCAACTTATGCACAGAAACATTTGAGGGCAAGAAGATGGAAAGAAGAAACACTAAACAAAATTGTACTATGGAGTTTACATTTCAGAATTCAGATAATTCTTCCATTTTGCTTGATACCTGTAGATAATCATTTCAGAATTTCATTTTACACCTGATATGGGTACATCCCTATATATCAACCACCATGCAGAATTTACAGAAAAGCACAACTATCAGACACATTTACACAGAGAACCACATGGGCACACTGGAAGGCTCTATTTGTAATATCTGTTCTCGTATCCTTGGTAGTTGAGTATTTCAGGCAGCATGACAATGGGTTTGCATTATCGTGCAAGACCAAAGGTGAAGATACCCAATGATTCCATAGCAATGCTGCCCAGCTCATACATTTTGTGGTTGTAGTCTGATAGTTTTCAGAACTCGTGTCTGTTTTGTAGATGATGCTACAGCATGAGTATTTTGGAAGTATCAGGGTAGATATTTTTAATGGAAAGGGCAAGTAGCATTAGGAGATTAGGTGCTACACTAGGTTGGGACACTTGTTTTTCACCTCGCATAAGCATATAAATCTGGTCTAAACTAGGGTGAAAGCTTTCTCCCTGCCAGTTTTCATGAGTTTGAGTGGCATCATTTAGTCAGCCTCAATCAAGTTCTAAATAGGAATTGGTCCACAGCATGTAACTGCATATAACTTGCTATAGAATTAGGGATCTGAATAACTGGAATAGAAAAATGAAAATTCAAACTAAAGTAGGTATAGGTAACAGTTCTGCAGGTTGAGATGGAGGCACATTAATGCAGAATGAATTTTGTTCTGTATTTGTCTATTCTATTCAATGTCAGCCATGGAAATATTGGCAACACTGAGTCAGAAGGTTGTGGATTCAAGTCCCAGTCAAGGCCAATGCTCCAGTGCAGTACTGAGCTGTCAAAAGGTGCTATCTTTCAGATGAGAGGTTAAACAGAGGCCCCTTCAGGATGTGAAAGATTCCATAATATTTTTGAAGATGAGTGGGGCTAATATCTTAAATCTGGGTTAATATTTTCCCCAGAGTGGCAAACATATTATCTGGTAATTATCTCTGCTGGCTGCATGTGGGAGTTTTCTGTGTGCAAATTGGCTGCCACATTTCTCATGTTACAACAGTGACTATGCCTCAAAAAGTACAAGCACTTTAGGATGTCTGATGGTTGTGAAAGATGCTATAAATGCAAATTTTTTTCATCTTATCTACCCTAGAATTACTTAATGTAGGAAGTAGAGTAATATTTCATTTTGCAGCAGTGATATCCTTTGCCATGAGCAGGAAAAAAAAGGCAATTTACAAATTTTTTTTAAACTTCCATGTGTAACTGACATTCAGTGCAAAACATTCTGAATTGTATCTGAGTATAGAATTATATTTTTTGATGAACTTCTAAATTTACGTAGAATTCAGCTCTAAGTGACGTAGTTTGTTTAAAGCTTATTTCAATTCCATATTATTCAAAATATTCAAAGACCACAACCAGTTGTGTTCTGTTAACTAAGATCCAACAAAACTGCATCTTTCAATTTTCTAATTTTTATCGGCAACTAAATTGTAGGAACAGAAGTAGGCTTTGGCACCTCAGTCCATTCATTGAGGTCATGGCTGAACTTTACCTCCATCCAGCCACCCATGGTTCTTTGACTTTTTTGATAGGCGAGAGCATTAAAGGTTAATCAGCCAGTTTTAAAAACTCCAGCCTCAACAGCATTTTGGGGAAAGAATTCCAAATTTCTGCAATCTTTTGTGTGACATCTCTTGTCATCTCTCTTAAATGGCCTGATCTTTGCTGCTGCCCCTCCAAAGTCTCAGATGCAGTCCCCAGAACTGAATGCAGTATGCCAATTGTGATTTAACTACAGCTTTATGTAACAACCTACACCCCTTTGTATTCCAGCCCCCTTGGGATACAGACCACCACACTTTTTTTTGCACCTATCCACTAGCTTTGGACTTCCTCTGTTCCTACATGGTTCCTGATTTCTCTCTATTTAGAAAATACTCTCATCTATCTTGGTCCAAAGTGGATGAACTTGCATTTCGACACAATGAACTCCATCTGATGCAGTTTTTCCCACTCAATGCTTTTCAACTTTTTGCTTCCTTCTACTCTTTACTGATCCACCTAACTTGGTGGTACCAGCAAACTTAAATATGGGGCTTTCTACTCCTTCATCTAAGCCATTTCTCTACTCTCAATTTGCTGGTAGATTGCTTTCAGAAGTTGCTACGGTTTTGATTTGTTTGATGCTATCATTGCCATTAAGCTCACTGCATAATCTTGTATCCAAAAGAGCAAAAGTGTCACTATAATTTGAGTAGTAAAAGCTTGTACATTTGCCAGCTTTAAATTTACTGAATGCATGTTTTCCCTGACCTTTTTATTGTACAATTATTTTCAGAACATGAGGAAAAGTGGAAATTCACACACTGTTCCTAAATGCATGCACTTCTTCTAGATGTGAAGAAGTAACATCAAATAAGATACAGAGTGAGGGAGAACTTTGAATGCCAAGTACATTTAACAGCTGAAAGATCAGACTAATGTCTTCCATCTGGTATATGTTTCAAACTTTCCCAATGCACTTAAATACCATCTGAAGTTGTTACGGGCAAGGGAAGGAAAATGGGAATGAATTGAATGTGTGCAGTCTTTAACATAAACCCCTGTCTACTTCGACTGTTTTTGGAAGCGTGTAAAAAAACATGAGAAATGGAAGCAGGAATAGGCCATTTGACCTCTCTAATCTGTTCCACCATTCAATAAGGTCATGGCTAATCAGATTGTGGCCTTAAAATCACTTCCCTCTCTGCCCCCATAAATGAACATGCTGTATGACATGATTGTGGTTCTGCTTTTTGAACATCATATGCTTTTGGTTACATTAAGTAAAAAAGTATTTTTAAAATAGACTATTCAGAATGAGTCATTTGCAAAATAGCATTATTTTGGTTGCAAAATCTCATGATTGTTTTATTTTACAGTTTGCACTTTTACGGAACCCTTACTGTCTGATACCTTTTTCTTTAACTGGGCTTTGAACTGTCAATGCCTGGAATCTTCATTTGAATATTGTTCCTTAGACTAATCCCATGATACATAATCTTATTAAAACTATTTGCACACTTCCTGTCTACAAAACCTTGCTTCCTGATACGTTTTAGCTACTTTTACTTGCCATTATGAATTAATGCCTCTCTTTATGGGATCTGTCTGTGTAAACTTGCCATGCTGTAAATTATACTTTTTACCAGCGGTTGCTCTGTAGTGCCTGTACTACAGACAAACTCCAATGCTCCAACCAACTCTCCTTTCTGCTTCCCAATTGCTGTAAGTTGCTATTTAACTATATGAATAATAAAATAAAAATATCTCAAGGACAGAATGTATGATGTCTTATTAAAACTCGTACATCTTTGTGCCCTGGTTCAATTATCTCCCATCCTAGATATAATCAATCTTCACTTGAAGAGCATACTTGGTATTGTCTCCCCTTGTGTAATGTCACAAAAGGTTGACTAATGTAATAGAAAATTTCTGCATTAGGTAAGCACAACTGATTTTTCTCTCATTGCCCCCCACTGTACCAATGATTACATTCTAGATAGATGAACAAGTAGATAAATTGTATGTTTGATCCTTCCGAAGATATAGATAAGGAATTACATTTTTGTGAACTTGTCTAATTCTTCAACAGAAGTCAATTGAGCTGACTAATTTTAGTAATACACTTACTTCCTATGATCCCCACCACCACCACACACACACCGCACCCCCCCCCCCCCCCCCCCCCCCCCCACCTTGTATTTTCTATTAGTTCGTTTCTATGGCTTCTGTAGACTGGTATCAGATACAGTTGATGCAACTCAGCTGGGATAATGGTTAGTTTTGTTTTGCCTCTCCTCATACATTGACAAGATTAGCAAGACTTAATTCTCTGCTGATTTCTCATGTGGGAGAGGCATTGGTTTCCTATGTGCAATTGCAGTGATGCAGGACTATCCCAACTCCAGTTTTACAACTATAATTCATAAAATGTTATTAGTGCTTTATTTGGCTTTTTAAAAAAATCTTGATTCTGTTATCATTTACAGTCAAGAAGTTTGCAGTCATTGTATGGATGAATTGGAAAAATCGATTTGAAGTGTCCTGCAACAGCAATGAGAATCAAACTATTTTAAAATTTCTGTAGTAAAACATTAATTTGTGCTTCTATCCAGATTCTAAAGGGAGTAAGGCCCATTAGCAGCCATTTTCATGACTGGATTACTTGTTCACCTTGGTGGAGTCTAGGACACTTTCTGTTGTCCTTATTTGGAGTATAATCCACTGAAGCAAAACCCCAAACACAATGACTGATCGGTTTGGCATTGGCCAACAACGGACAGACATCAGCAGTAAAGGGATTGTTGATTTCATGATCAGTTCTTCCATTATAGAAAAAAATGGGAAGATATTTACAAATGATAAAAACAATGAATCTGAAATAACAGGAAATAGAAATATTGGAGACCTGTCAGGAAGGGGGTCAGGGTAAGATAGGAACATTAGTCCAGAATTTCCTGGATGTACATGGTTACCTATGGTGTAATGTTTGTTTTGCACTTTTTAAATCCCAGAGGATAAATGTGTTATGCTACTATTCTTGGCACACCATCATTTTCTGAACTTTGTGCTTTTCTGCCTTTCCCCTTGCCAAACCTGCAAAATTGGTTTGTAGCCTTACCTCCAGTTAAGCCAGGTGCAGTTGTTTTCTCTGGATATACCCCAATTCTCTCACCTACACAACTTGCACTTACAAATAATGACGTCACTGAATGCTGTTAGTCAGAATAATTGATTACCATCATTAATTCTTAGTTATAATTTATCAAAATACTGCTTTTTGTTGGTTGAATAGTACATAATATACACAGGCCTGCACACACTGGCGCAAGTAAGAGTGGGAGAAATTTATTATGTCTGTTTTTTGGGTCCGAAACACTTGACATGTTGGCAGTGCATTCCAAAAAAAAAGGCTTGTGCCAAAATGAGCACCATCTGAATACTTCCTATGAGCTGAGGCAGCATGCCAGTTCTGGATCAATGTTCCTGATTGACGCTGGTGGTGGCACTTGGGTAAGTCTTAGGAGGCGGGGCAGGTGAATGGAGCTCACTGCTGTTGTGGAGCTAGGTAGAACAAGAATGCAATAAAAACAAAGCACTGGAAACGTTCAGGTCAGGTAGCATTTGTGAAGAGAAATAGTTAACATTTTGGGTCAATGACCCTCCAACTTGAAATGTTAACTCTGTTTTTCTCTATAGGTGCTGCCTGATCAAGTATTTCAAGCATTCTCTGTTTTTATTTCAGATTTCCAGTATTTTGCTTTTGTTGTAGAGGAAGAAGCTCTTAGCTGTACATTAGAATAAGCTTAACAAGGAAAAAACTTGGTGAGCTCCAATAATCCCTTAAATAACTGCAGGTTAGACTGTAGAAGGAACTGGAAGCGTTCCAATTGTTTCTGACTATTTTCTGAATGGGGACCTTAAACAATCATTAGGTTCCTTTTGTCGTAAGCAAAGGGCCTAAAGCCTGTTTAAAGTTGCTGTTGGGAATCCTTGAATATCATCTAAGCTGACATTGGAGCATACGAGCATGGTCTCTGATGCTTGAGGAATTAGGCCCAATTTTGTCTATCCCTGTTTCTCTGCTGCTATCAGAATTTAAGCTGAGACTTTTTAGGCATTTAAATTACTAATTTAATCCTCTAGATGAATGGTTTAAAAAGATCTACTTTATAAATCTAACAATATTCCTGAAAGACTGCAGTTTGTGTGTCACTGCCTCAAAACGGATTTGTTAGTGGAGGTTAAAAATGAGCCCTGCAATATCTCATTTAATTTCCTCCCTAATCACTTTTTTCTAAACAAAGATTCTTGAACTGATAACTGCAGATTGTATTTGGATCAGTAACAGCTCAGTGCTGCATGTGGCTAAGATCATCAATATAAATATGTCATGTGATTATTTCCCCTCTGCTTACATTTTTTTAGGTTAGATGCCATCTTTAATTTTGCTGGGCTTTTGAGGATGGTTTGTTGGGCCAAGTATGTCTTATGACAAATGCTGTGCTGCTGACCTGTATTCAGTGAGTGTTTCAACAATGCTTGACTAGCAAACGATTTATTTTAAAATATTGATAGCGTGTCACCTTTTATTTAAAAATGATCTTCACTAACTACCTGTGGACATTTGCTTAATGTCAGAACAACACTACCATGCTCCCACTATATAAATGCACATTTGCTTGCAATTACCCTTACATGATTTTCCACTTAACATGAATATTATACGCAAATGCAGTGGTGCCATGTACTGAGTGTTTCTCACACGCAGAAATGGATTTAAACTAGTTAACAATATCATGTAGCATTCATGCATTGTGGGTGTGTATATTGCATAAACTAAGTAATAAAATGTACAAACTTAACAGCACAATAAAAGGTCACAGACAATACTTAAACAAACGGTAAAGTTTTCTTTGATTTATTGTATGAATAGAATTACTCGGGAAGATTAAGCAATTTTCCTATACTTTGTGTCAGATTTGTATGGAACAGTGGTTGAATCTTTTCTGTTTAGTGGGTGTAAGAGCCTATAGCTGTTGTAGTTATAATTCATCTTTTAAAAATGTTCATGGATACTTTTTCAACATTCACCCTCCCACTGCCATTAAAAGGTGGGGGGAAGAATAAAATCCCACTAGCTCAGTTCCTTCACACCCAGCTTGTAAAGACACTGCCTAATATCTTAAGGTAAGCAGTCAAGATCCCAGCCGGAATTTCCAGTCTGCTGGTATAACCAATTGTACAATCTGTGCAGTTAGCGTGTTGCAACCTAGTCCTTGTTTTTCCGGAGTAGGGAGCACAAAAATCTTGCTGCATCATAGTGACTGATGTTCTTCTGACCAGGACAATGCTGCTGCAGTCACTGAGTACAAAAAGTCTCTGTCTTTTCCAAAAAAGGGTGGTTAAAGTTGACGCTCACTTTAACTGTTTCTTTGGAATTGTTAAGCATCGTTGTGTATACAGAATCCTGAGACTGGATATTCCTATTGATTCAACTGAAGAAAATTGAAGGGTCCAACATGAGCTTTTCTACATGAGATGTCTGCCTGAAGGCAGGTCCTTGGCGATAACCATGGCAAAGTGCCATGATTTTGTTTTTACTATGGGTATGGTGAGGAGGCAGACTCCAAGTCTACCCCAGCTGGAATAGGGATTGAACCCCATGTTGTTGGCATTAATCTGATCCACACGCTAGCTGTCTAGCCAACTGAACTAACTGGCCTCCGATGTGAGCCTTTAGTACCTACGTGACAACACATCAAAAACATCTCATTAGCTCTGCATTTTTTTTTTCTCGCTGGCAGAAGATTATGCTCTTGTCTTTCTGCAAAAATCTTAACTTTTATCTTTATTTCTCTCCTAATTTTCTCCATACTCTGAAGGTATTGCTAGGGCCTGGTTCTGGGTTCTGACACCTTGTATGTGTTGGCCCAAATATCTTGGAACGGCTGTTTGATAATGGAAGAAAATACAGATGAGACTTTATGCAGATGTCCTTTTTAGCAGTAATTGTTTACTTTCTAACTGTGGTTAGAAGAAACCTGGTGCCCTTCTCCCAAACTATAACAACCAACTATTGCCCAGCTGAAGTCAGCCAGCTCTATCTTCTTATTACACCAGACAGGAAACACTAGTGCCATTGTTATTTTTACTGGACTAGTAATCCAGGGAATGTCTGTTCAAACCCCAACCTGGCAATTTGAGAATTTGAACACTCATTAGTCAGTGACCATGAAGCTTTTTGGCTGTCTTAATAGCTTGATCCCTTTAGGGAATGAAGTCTGCTATCTTTACCTATCTGGCCTAAATGTGACCCCAGTTTCAAGTTGACTCTTTAACTGCCCTCTGGAGTGACTTTATCAAGCTGATATTTGCAGCGTCTCAAGAAGATGGTCTGGCATCACATTCTTGGGGTAATTAGGGTTCAGCATTGAATGCAAGCCTTTCAAATGAGGGTTTTTTTTAAAGTACTAATACCTATTATTCTTCTACTTGGGGCATTGACCCCTGAAACCTGACAGCTCACTTACCTATATTGCTATTTTTTCATGTTTGATTATTGTATGCTTGGAAAAAGTGCTGTGGCTCATTTGATGGATACATTCAAAACAATCACCTACTGGTATCAGCAACTTGAGATACTTGCAAGTTAATGTGAGCATTGATTTAAGTTTTATATTAATTTTATGTGGGCCTATGTAGCCCATGAAGGCAAAATACATAGATGCTGCACTGGGTACATGGGAGAACTAAAGTTGTCACAGATTTTCTAATTTTGTACAAGTCACTTTACAATTTGAGGCTGAAAGGTTAGTTTTAATCTTTCCCAATGTGGTACAACCTTGAACATTACATGGTCCGCCATTAACTTACAATTTCTTGATGTGCAGTCTGCAAAACTTCAGTTCTAGTTTACTTTTAGAAGGAACATTTTAGAAAAATCTTTCCCTGACTCTCTTGGTCTAGCCAGTGATTGAGTGCAATTTCGAACACCTTAAGGAATGTCCATGATTGTAGCATCAATTGAAATATGTTTTGCATCAATTTGAAAGTTTGGGATATAACAAAGTCGCCTAGAACGTTTACATAATCTCCCAGTTTAAGTTACATGTCTATTGATGTCAGGATTCTGTATTTTGGAACAATAGTAATACAGCTGAAGTTCCAGTTTGGTTTGCTTTTGGTTATGGTAACCAAATTAGATGTCAATTGATCATAATGATGTAGCATCCACTATTTATAGCAATCTTGAAATATCCTGGGGTTGAAATTACTCCAAGCTGTTGAAACCTACTTTTAACTATTATTGACTCTCAAACACTGGGACAAATGATCAATTCAGAGTCACTGCTCTTTCTCATGATCTTTCAAGACAAAAAATTGTGTGGTTTCTGAGCCACTCTATTTAATTTTGTATGGTAGAACTTGTCAATTTACAATCCTATGGATCAATGCATAACTTCAATTCCTCTTATATGTTTCAATCATCTTTTGATCTCCGTAAAAGTGTCTAATTCAATGCCTACGCCAAGGGATAAAATGTACCTAATATAGCTAAACCTGGACTCTTGGGATCGAAGATCTTGGAACAAAGGGACAAGGAAAACATCAGGTTCTGCAATACTTGGTTTCAAATTGTATTTAATTCAGTAGGACTTTGGTCACCTCTTATTTCTTAATACCTTGGTTTTCTACATTCCATTGAAATACCAGTCATCGATATAAGGTAGGGCACCAGTATCTTCGGAAATAATATTTTAGGCAGCTGCCAAGGAAGTGCTTTAGGAAATTGCCAATAACCCCAAATCATTTTTCAAGGAAATGAGAATCACCTGTTTTCAAATTTAATGATTAGACATCAATCATGGCTGCAATTACTCAGACTTATGGATGTGGATGACAAAACTGATTTAAACCATTGCAACACACCACTCAATGCCCTTGAGATAGGCATTACAACTCTAGTTCAGCATTTTTTGATTTCCAGACATGCCTGGTTATTCTGCTCTCGTTTTGTACTTGCAAACACATTGTAAATATCTCACCCCTCCCATTTTTGAGTCAGATGTGGCAGGCCCTTTTTATAGCCAATGTGCAAATTTTGCAGGAAACTAACTTCCCTTGAGACATTCTGGTGGAGGGAAGTTAAACATACCGTCCAACCTTGTTTCAAATGAATTAGATTGTATTAAAACAGAGGTCCAGAAAGTAACAAAGCACTTTAACCTCCATGCTGTACCAGTGACTCAGACTCACTTGATTCCACAAATAGGGAAGCTTTTGTTTTTCTAGTCTAGTGAAAATACCAATGGGATGTGAAAACCTGTGGTTCGACCATTGCTCTTTCAACATTCCCAGGACCTAAGCATCTTGAATATTGCCTTCATAATGGATGCTTTCAAAATATTAACAGTACAAATAATTAAGGTGGCATACTAGAAGAACTGGCTGGATCTTGAGGATATATAGTTTTAACATAAACCCACAGAATTGGCTCTGAATGTGGAAGAAACAAACTACTGTTTCTCACATCAGAGTTTAGGGTGTGTTTCACATCAGTTCCACCTAAAATTGATGTGATTAGGGCATAACTGGCAAAGGTCAACCTGTTATATTTGATCTTTCGTATATTTAGTGGATATGCAAAACAGTTCTCTCACTATTTCCTGACCTCTCCACTAGATCGTAGCTCAGGCAGGGTGATAATGATTGCCAGTTGCTCAGTGTAGAAGTGAAAATTTATAGGGTTGCAGGAAATTGCTATCCAGCTCTTGAGCTCCAATCTTTTGGCCCTTTTAGTTCTGAAAACAATGGTCCATTCAATCTGGAACTACAGTATTTTGCTGAACTCCTAGAAATATGATGAATGAGTTTGTGTGGGATAATCTGATTTCTGGAGGCTCAGTGTGCTGAGGCCACAGCCCCAAACTAATACTATAGGGAGAGGTGTATTTACCTGTACTAATCCATATAGTGTAAAATACAGCACCAAAGACCTACAACCAACCCCCAACCTGTGGCAAAAGTTTTGCACCATCTGTGGTAGACGGTTTACCAGTACATTCAAAGGTTTAGGCTGGTCGATCATAGGTAGCATTGTTTGCCAATGTATTCCCTGCAGTTATGACATGACAAATGCATTTCTGAGCATAGCCAATTATTTTGTCTCTTCTAATTAGCAGCTGAAGTATGACGCAACTGCCCAATAGCACTATACTATTGCATTTCCCAAAGTACAAGGTATCCTTCATGGCAACAAGCAAGCTTATGTTCCTCTTGCAGCACCCTCGATCTTACTTAAGCTGTACCCAGTACTGTCTTCTCGACCACTAATTGCATCCCGTGGCATGTGTGGTTGTGCTGTTGCTTGCAAAGGTTGGTGAGAGACAAGTAGGGTTTTATGAGGTGTTAACCTCATCATGGTAGGTTGCTGGTCTGGACCTACAAATACAAAATGAATTAAGTTCTTGGCATGGAGACATCTTCTAACAGGGCTCACGTAATCAAATACTATTTGCTTTCTCTGGGGTTGAATGAGAAGAGTGTTAGAAGGTATGGTACTTGTCTACTGCTTGGGATGCTTACAACATTACCATCTTTAATTTTGATTCTCTTGATCATCCAGTGTGGCCTCCTTTAAAGGAATAAAGAGCTGTAATTTCTGAACCCCTTTTCAATCTTTTGTCCATGCGCTGTCACGCAGACAGAGACTTGACCTATGTAGTTAGAAAGAGCTGTGTCCTAGTTGCAGTCTATTAGGGTTGTCATTAACTGAATATGCAGCTGCATTGGATTACAGTGCTTGCATATATGGAAGATTTGAATGTGCCAAAGCTTTCAATTATATGGTGCGGTTGCACTGTTGTTCTGTGCTCTGCATGGTCAGCAATAAAGCAGCTGTAATTTTTTTACGTGTGTGTTTTGGGCCAGCGATATGAATACTTGGCATGTATATGTGGACATGCACCTGCCAAATTTAAATGATTGATTCAGCATTCTTTAACACCTTTGCAGTGGCACCTTCTTGCACATCAGTTTCCATATCTTATAGTTGATGCATGTAACATCGATCTCAAAATGTCATTACCTGGTGTACATACTCTGAACTTAGCGAAGTCTCTCGGAGTGGCAAGCAAGGTGCCCTCCAGGCATCTTCTAATGCAGCATCATATTCATTTTGCTAGCAATGAAATTGGGTTTGTATGCTCTCTTATCAATAGTTCACACATTCTGGCTCTTGTTTTCAAGCTTACTATGCCAGCTCCAAAGTACATTTTGCTCCAGACAGCTTTTGAAAGGCTCAACCATGCATTAAACTGCTGATGATTGCATACTGTTCCCATTCGTAGCTCCTCCATAATGCAGCAAGACCTGGGTGACATTTGGACTTTGTGCCGATAAGTGGCAATTACATGCATGCCACATAAGTGCCAGGTAAAGACCATCTCCAATGAGAGAGAATCTAACCTTTTCCCCTTGACGTTTAATGGCAGCACATTGCTGCATCTCCTATTGTCAACGTCCTAGGGTTTGCCATTGACTAAAAACTCAACTGCGGTTGCAAGAGCAGGTCAGAGGTTTGGCATTCTGTGGTAAGTAACTCATCTGACTTCCCAAAGCTCCTCTACCATCTACAAAGCACAAGTTAGGAGTGATTCTCTTAATTTGCACGGATGAGTGAAACGCAACAACCAAGAAGCTTGACATCACCTAAGACACAGCAGCATGCTTGATTGACACTCCATTCACCGCTACCGCATTATGGCTGCAACTTCAAGAGGCACTGCAGCAACTCACTGAGGTTTCTTCAACAACGCCTTTTAAAATCTCTGACCTCTTGAACTAGAAGAACAAGGGCAGCAGAAGCAAGGGCACACCACCTTCAAGTTCTCCTAAGCAACACCATCCTGACTCTGGAATATATTGCATTCACTATTCCTTCACTGTTGCTGGGTCAAAAGCCTGGGAATCCCTACCTCAGTACTGCGGTATACCAACACCATGTCGATTGTAGTGATTCAAGAGCTAGCTCACCACCTTCTCAAGGGCATTTGGGGATGGGCAATAAATGCTGGCATTGCCAGGGGTACCTACAACTCATGAATTAATAAAATAGATTACAGGGGTATTACAGGTAAAAAAAAAAATTTTCCTATTATGGTTGCTAACCTTTTAAGTAGTTAGATCTCTCTTAAGTCTCTGTTGTTGGCCTGTGAATTCCCAATCAGATGGATATTAGTACTGTCCTCTGCTTGGTCCATGTGTGGATGTGAAAATTGGAGTTGCAGTTATCTTTAAAGTACTTGCCTGTGGTGGTAGTCTTTCTCGGTCTGCAGAATATCACATCTGTCCTAGTCTTAACCTGCTCTTGAAGCATTACACATAGCTGTTTAGGATAGTTGGTCTTTCAATGTAAATTGAAGAAAAATCCCCACTCATTTGCATCCCTGGATAACCGTTTCAGAGACAGCCAGCTTATTCAGCAAATGGCAAGATTCAGATGCCAATACTTGATGGCCAAAATGATCACAATACTGGATATGTCATGACAAAATTATACATTCAGGCAGAGCGGTCTCCCTGGCACACATCACATAACATGAATCAAAAGATAGTTATCACTTTAACAAAATGTTGAGTAGATTGAAGCGCCATACTCTTTGCTATATCTGTTATTCAGGTGCATGCTGGCTTCCCCTTCTGCTTGGTGATCCCAACTTCAGCGACTATGGGCCCGATTTTAACTCTGCAAGTGACTAGTGGGTTAAAATCTTTCCTGTTAATCCAGAGCCCATGGATTCAGCTGAACAGCCTTGACACATGAGCAGAATCAATACTATAGCAATATTTATGCTTCCAAATCTTGGATGTTTCTACTCCAAGGAAAGAACCATTGCTTAATTTCTGACAGCTTAAATCAAATTTGACACAAGTGGAAAAGCAGCATAGCTTAAATGTGAAAGTAGAAATAACTTGTGTACAATCCAAGCAAGGTATGCTTGATCAAAAAGAGGCATTATTCGATGAGATAAAGGATTCGGCCAGAATTAACCAGGTGGAAAAGAGAGCAAACGGGCTGAAGAATCAGCAGTGGAAGAGTTTCAAATATGCGATCGATAGAGTGCAAGAAATCATATTGACATGTTGAATCGTGGTTAGACAACACTTAACGGTACTGTGTATAGTTCTGGTCTCTATTATAAACATAATTAAATACCGGAGAAGGTGAAACAATTTCAGACGGATGGTACCACAATTGAGATAATATAATTGTTGGGAAAGGCTGAACCAGATTGGCTCATTTCCCTAGAAAAGAGAAGGTTGATAGGGTAGACAAAGATTTTTTAACGGCTCATGCATGAATCGCTAGTATGCAGGTAATAAGGAAGGCAATTGAAATTTTGGCGTTTATTGCTAAAGGAATAGAATATAAAAATAGGGAAGTGTTGCAACTGGACAAGGCATTGGTGAGACCGCACTTGGAGTTTTGGTCCCCTTACTTGAGGAAGGATGTAGTTGCATTGGAGGCGGTTCAGAGGAGGTTCACTAGATTGATTCCAGAGATGCAGTGCTTGTCTTCTGAGGAGAGATTGAGCAGTTTAGGCCTATACCCACTACAGTTTAGAAGGATGAGAGGAGATCTAACTGAGGTGTATAAGATGCTAAAGGGGATAGACAAGTAGATGTGGAGCAGATGTTTCCCCTTGTGGGGCATTCTAGAACGAGAGGCCATAGTTTTAGGCTAAAGGGTGGTAAATTTAAATCAGAAATGAGGAATTACTTTTCTCAAAGGGTCGTGAATCTGTGGAATTTACTATCTCCAAGTGCAGTGGATGCTGGGACGCTGAATAAATTTAAGGAGGAGATAGACAGATTTTTAATTAGTAATGGGTTGAAAGGTTATGGGGAGAGGGCGGGAAATTGGAGTTGAGGCCAAAATGAGATCAGCCATGATTGTATTGAATGGCGGGGCAGGCTTGAGAGGCTGAATTGCCTATCCTCGTTCTTATGTGATTGGGGGGATCTAAAACCAGGGCTCATAAATATAAGATAGTCATCAAAAAAAATCAGGAAATATTTCTTTACCCAAAGGCTAGTAAAAATATGGAGCTTGTTATCACAAGTAGGTGAGGTGAATAGCATTGATGCATTTACAGGGAAGTTAGATAGGCATATTAGGGAAAAAAGGAATAGAAGGTTATGCTGATGGGGTTAGATGAATTTGGGTGGGAAGAGGCTTGTATGCAGTATAAACACCACACACCATTTTGGCTGAATGGCCTGCTTCTGTGCTGTGCATTCCAATGTAGAATTCATAAGGATAATAGGGAGTGCATCAAAGAATAGAGTTCAGTGCATTTTAAACAAGCATGCTATCAAACAAAACTTTACATATGTATTAGGGAAGGTGATAAAAAGCCTAGCCAAAGAGTTAGTTTTTAAGGAACATCTGAATGAGATATTTAATCTGGAAATTCTAGAATTTAAGGCACGGCCACCAATGGTGGTGTAATGGACATCAGCAATATGCAGGAGATCAGAATTGGAGGAATCTAAACACAAGGATGACGATTTTAAATTCAAGGCATTGCCAGATAAGGAGCTAGTGTAGGTCAGCAAGCACAAAGGTGATGAGTGAACTGGACTTGATGGACAGCAAAGTTTTTGATGTACTGAAGTTTATGGTAGGTGGAAAGCTGGCCAAGAGAGCATTAGAATAGTTGAGTCTACCAGTAACAAGCATGGATAAAGTTTTCAGCAGCTGATGACCTCTGATGGGGCAGAGATGGAGGTGGAAGCTGGTGGCCTTGGGATGGTGTGGTTGCATGTGGTCTAGTTCAGTTTCAAGCAGTGGGTAGTTTTTGGGGGGGAGTGGGAGGTGGTAGTATGGCACAGTTGGTGGCTAGGTTTGGAGGGGGTGGGGAGCGAAAGGCATTGGCTTCAACCTTTTCAATATTTAATAGGAAATTTCTGCTCATTCAGTGCTGGATGCCCATAAATAGAGTGACAAATCTGTGGCAGAGTCAAGAGAGGAGATGATGAAATTGAAAGTGAAAAGGGAATATGAAATAAAGCTTTAACAATATTTATGAAGGTGGAAGATCAACCGAGTGAAGTATTGGAACAACCTGGAGGTAACAAAAGCATGGCGAGGGTTTCAGCAGCAAGCAGATGGAGGAGGAAATTAGCAGCCTTTGTAATGGTGATGATATGGTAGCTCAGCTTGGAGTCAAATAGCATTCCAAGTGACCAATAACAAAACTTGTATTGATATTTTGTGTAGTAAAACATCCCAGGCAAACATCCTCACAGCAAGAACCCGTTGAAAGAAAAGGAATGCAGCAGATATGTATGTAGATTTTAGGAAGATGTTCAACATGGTGTCTTACAAGAAACTTGTCATAAAAATTGAGACATGTGGTATCAGGAAATGTAGCACCATAGATAGAAAAGTTAGCTGGTGGAAAGCAAAGAATCCGGCCTGTTGGCTATTACTCTGTTGAAGTGTTGGGAGTAGTGTACCACAAAAATCTGCGATTGGTCCCCTCGAAACAGTAAACGCAATTACAGATTTCACAGATGAAAAAAGAGGGGTGGGTTTGATAAACAGCGATGCAGAAGTGCATGACTTCAAGAGGGCGTAGAAAGGCATGCTGGTGGCAGATAATTTATTTCAGAGAAGTGAGATAATGTCATTTGGGAGGGAAAACAGAATGAATATACTCACAATGGAAAGGTTAAAAAGTCTGAATAAACATGGAGAACTAGAGTACGTATGTAATAAAAATTATGCAAGATTAAAAACAAAGAGGTGATAAATTTGTTGAAGACACTGGTTAAGTCAGGTTGCAAATACTGGGTGCAGTTATGGGAACCACATTATAGAACTGGCATTAAAGCATAGAGAGTATATAGCATTAATTCAACCTACTGTTACTAGGATCAGAGACTAATCACAAGGAGATCCTTGAGATGCTGGCAATTTTTCCACTGGTTCAGTTGAAGGAAATTTAACAGGAAAAATTTGTAAAACAAAGGTTCTGTTGAATGAAGAAGAGAAAATCTGACCTAACTTTACGACCAGTGATAACTCACTTAGTGAATAGGATGCCATCAACATTATGGTGGAAAAACCTAAGCCGTTATTTCCTTAATTGTCAGTTTTTAATAGGAATCCCCTCATTGATTCGATGGAGTGTGGAATAATTTGCTATAGGAGTAGTTCAGGCAGAGTCCATTGTACCTTTCAGGGAAAAAGTGGATAAAACATTTTGAGCAACAGATTACATGGAGATAGACTAATGAAAAAAAGACTTGTACAGCGCCTTTTACAACCTTGGGAAGTCGCAAGGCATTTTACAGCTAATGGAGTACTTTTGAAGTGTCATCACTGTTGCCATGTAGGAAATGTACCAATTTGCATGCAAAGCTCCCACAAACAGCATTGCAGTAATGACTTCCTCAAAAAACAAAACACTGGGGAGAACTCCTATTTTAAAATACTGCCATGGAATTTATGTATCAACAACCTCAGAGGACAAGCAAGGCCTCTGCTTAACATCTCATCTGAAAGACAGCACCTTCAATAGTACAGACCGCCTTCAGTACTGCAATGGTGTGTCGACCTAGATTTTTCTGCTGATGGTGAGACTTCTGACTCCAAGGCAAGAGCGTTAATGACTTGAGCCACAACTGACACTGAGTCCGGTTGGATGTGTTTTGGCTGTTCGAGCAGCACAGACATGATAGGCTGAATGTCCACCTCCCAAATTTTTGCTCTATTTATATACAGCTAATTTTGCTGTTTTCCAAACATATGTTATCTGTAGTGACGTATATAGAAATGATTTAACCCCAATTCTCATTAAATCTGTGGAATAAAGGTGTGGCATTGATGTGATTATTGCATTGCCCTTTCTCCTCAATGTGTACAGGTGTAGAATGTCACAGAGGCCATTTTCAGTGCAAGTGTAAGCCCCTCAGTTGGTCCAATATTCTTCAGTGAATGGTATGATATTGGACCAAAGGTCTGCTATCAAAGATGGGATATGTTAGCCTTAAAGCTCTAGTCTTTCAGTATGATGGATGGTGAAGTTTGTCTGGATGTCAACCGCTTTTACTTGCAGTGAACATCAACCACACAATACAACATTCAGAATTTGGAAAAGTTTGTGTTTTGGGCCTTTGAAATTCCATATTGAATGATCAATTTGACTCCTTTGCTAATAATACCTGTTATAACTGGAATTAAGTATGTCTATGTGCACCTGACCACCTCTTGACAGTGAGGCTGATATACCTATGCTTAGGGTTTACTTCAGCTTTGGGAAAACCTTTTAATCTCAAGAGCTTGAGGTTTAGAGCTTACATTGTCAAATGTCTGTTATTACCAAGATGATACAAACCTTTGAGAGAATGATGGCCCAGCTATTTTCCTTATTTATCAACTGCATTTGATGTATGTCACCTAGTTTGCAGAAGTTATTGCTGCTTCTCATCTGTTAGCACAAAATCCAGTCAGTGAGTATGCAGATGTATCTGTTTATCAAAGATCTCTATCTGGGACTGGAATCCTTAATAACCCAAGAACTAATTAAAATATAAATAATCCTGATTTTCTTTAACAAGGCTATTTTTGATTTGTAGAATCTTGCAGGAACACACCGAAGGAACCCATTCAGTCCATCATGTCTGTGTAGGCACTTTAAAAGAGCTATCCAGTTAGTTCTGCCCTGCTCTTTCCCCTTAGCACCATCAATCTTTATTTTTCAATATATCCAATTTCCTTTTGAAATTTACTGTAGCATCTCCTTCCACCTCCCTTTCAGTATTGTAATTCAGATCAGGACTTGCTACAAAAATAATTGTTCCTCATTAATGCCCTAGTTCTTTTTGTCAGTTATCATAAATCTGTGTCCTCGGTTATGGACTGCCCTAGGAGTAGAAATAGTTTCTGTCTGTTTACCCTTATCAAGACTTATAATAATTTTGAACATTTCTATTAAACCATCCCATTATCATTTCTGCTCTAAGGAGAACAATCCTAGCTATTCTTGTGCGTCCACATAATTGAAGTCCCTCATCCATGATACCACTCTAGTATATCTTTGCATCATCCCCAAGCAGTTGACATCCTTCCTAAAGTGTAGCATATACCATGTAAATGATGGTTTACTTAATGTTTAAATAATGTGATGAAAGTAATTGATGTGTGGTTTTTGTATGAATATAAATAGAAATAATGGTTGGGTTTCCTGCAGGGGTGCAGCTGCTCAATTTGTCCCTGCTGTAGTACAAAATAACAGGCCCTATGCTTGATAGCATAATTAAACTCCCATACTTTTGGGTTTCTTTCCTACTTTTCTCCCTTGTTGATATAAATTATATGTCCTTAAGCATACCTACCTATTTGGCCCTGGTATGGGAAAGAAGGGAACAAGTGCATTTTTAATGGCCAAAAATAGTTTTATATATTGTCTTTTTAGAAAACTGATAAAGTATGTCATTTTGGTGGAATCCCAGTTGTGCCTTTCCAAGTCCAGAATTTAATTAAATGGCAGTGTACCTTGAGACTAGAGTTGTCTGATTATTATTAATGTACATTCTGATTATATTTGAGGGTTAATATTGATAAACTTGATAACTTATGCTTATAGAAGTGCCTAAAAAGTATTTTCTCAAAGCTTGATTCTAACTTAACTTCTGAATCGGAAAATTAAGTTTTATCATTTTATAGGCCAAATATTTAGTAGACCCTGAGGTTATGAGTATAAAAATATTTTAGCCTTGCAAAGTATTTATATGATTGGCTAATAAATGGGGAAATGAGGCTGGGGTTACTTTTAAAGTTTTTTTTAAAAGAATAAATATTTTCAATTAAAGTAATTGGCCTTAATACATGAAATTATTTTAAAATTACATCAGTATTTTGGTTTATAACTTTGATTTATATTTGCACCTTTTATACGCATAGTTGGAATATTGACCTGTCTGATTCAGTTATAGTATTATATTAGAGTTCTCACCATTAGTCTTTTTCTTTGAATCAGTGAGGAAGCTAGTTGAAGTATGGCTAATTATACATACCCTCTGAGGTGTTAACCAGTCCTGGAAGGCCTAATGTTGGGTGAAATCCAGAAAGTTGTGAGAATGTTGTACCTTAGTAGCAATATGATAGTTCCCTATAGATCTAAATTCCTAGCCCCACACCTTGATAGCTTGGCTAAAATGGATCCTGATATGTTTAATTTTAATGTTCTGAATCATTGTGTTAGGACTCTACAGCTCATCCAAACATCAGTGAGCTAGATATTTTAATGAGCAATGCAGTTGAACATCTGTGACATTATGGAGGTGGAATATTGTACAGCTAAATGTGACATATAGGGCATAGAATAACACCCTGTATGGCCCCAGTGTGAATAAAATATATTTCCCACATTGACTATCCTTCTGTCCTGTCAGTAAGTGAATACAGCCTGTATTTTTGCTAAACTGTGAGAGGCTTTCTTCTGTTAGCCACATCCATGAGGAATTGATGCTGGCCAAACTCAGTCCATGTAAAGCGCTTATTGCCAGCATAGGTGAAAAAATGTAACAGGCCTGCACTAAATTTGTGTGTACTTCTCAAATGTGAGATCATGTTAATTCACTCTGCTATCCAGTTCCAAAAAGACTTACTGTTGTTTTGACAGCCAGATTTATATTGCGGTTTAATTTGATCTTTCCCATTTGCTGTCATCGAAGAAGAATGCCCTTTTGAAAGTGGAGTGTTTCTGGGCTGCTTTTAAAGTGTCAAATACACACTGCAGCTGCAGAGCACAAGCCTACCTCAATTACATCATCCAGTAGTGGAGGAAAGGAACAATAATAACCCAGGTGGCAGAAAAACCTTTGTTGATGGAGATCCCAGCAACACAGAAGACTATTCAGAATACTTGAACATGTTTTTGAAATCAAGTTCATATTTTCAGATTTTTTTTAAAAAGAAATTGGCATTGCTCATGGATGGTCTGGAGCACTGTGATGTTTAGCTGCTAACCCTGGCTGCCACTTGAAGTTTGTTCATTCAAGTGCTCCCTGCTGAGTACATTAGATTTGGCTCTTTTAGGAACACAGGAACTGAAGTTAGGCCATTTAGACCCTGAAGCCTGTTCTGCCATTCTTTAAGATCATGACTAATCTGCAGTCTATACCTGCCTTTGCCCCATATCCCTTAGTACATTTGATTAACAAAAAAGCTATCAATCTCAGATTTACAATTAACACTTGATCTAGCATCAATTATCATTTGCAGAACAGAGTCCCAAACTTCTACCACCCATTGTGTAGGAGGAGGTCTGGCATTATTTTAGACAATGCCCTGCTAATCTATGTATCTAGACCCCCAAACCTTGAACTCCCACTGTTTCTAGCATTTCATAATTTGGGAAGTACTCTGTTCTATTCTTTTTATGTCCAAAGTAACTGACTTCACATTTGCCTACAATCCATTTGTCACAGTTTTGACCATTTACTTAGTCTATCAATATCTCTAGGTAATTTGATGCTATCATCCATTTTATTCTGCATTCATCATTGTAATGCTTCCGATATTGTCTTAAATTTACTGTGTGAAACTGGTATTGCTGAATGTTTAATAAACTTTAATCTCGACAGATTTTTTGAACTCTTATCAGGTAGAGTATAAACCTTCGTTATGAAAATATATAATGAAGGGGACAGTAATATACCATGTATTTTAATTCCTAACTGAGAGTGCACCTGCTCTTAACAATTAATTGGATTTGAGTTTACTCATCAGTTTTGAGTTTTATTTGTTGGGGCACTAGGGAGAAACATTCTTGGTGTAAAAAACTTAATGTAGCGGTTCTACTTTGAAGTGTGCTTACAGTCAGCTGCAGAGAAACCTCTGAAAAACCTGTCCTCCTGGCAGAAGAATGCTGGAAGATAACAATGGGGAAACCTGGAAAAGAGGACACTTTTACATCCACTTTACACTTAAGATGTTTTATGTGTAATAAACATTGCTTTGAAAATATTATAAAATGCAACCATTGTGACCACTTGGAATTACGACTGTCCACAATGTTCTCCATAACAAATTAAAAGTTACATTTCAAGACTTAATTGTAGAACAGTTCAGATGTTTATCACGCTCAGTACTTTATTGAGACAGTAAGTGTTGACTGCGCTCAGTAGAGCTAACCTTTTTTTATTTAAAACTTTGAATTTTGTTTACATGTGGCTATGACAACAACTAGGAATATTGTAAAATTACAGAATTGGTGTTCACAATTTTAAAATAAGTTATGTACATATTCAGGATAAGATTCACACTGCAGAAATGTTTCACTTTATTTGAAAATGGTTCACAGAATCGCAGGATGGTTACAGCATAGAACTTTGCCCTTGGCCCTTCGAATCAGCAAGACCAATTCAGCTAGTCCCCCTCTCACCCTTTCCCCATAGCCCTGCAACATTTTTCTCTCCTAGCGCTTATCCAATTCGCTTTTGAAAGCCACAATTGAATGTGCTTCCATCACCGTCTCAGGTAGTGCATTCCAGATCCTAACCACCAGCAGCGGTTAGAAAATGGTTTTCCTCAAGCCGCTTTTGCTCCTTTTGCCAATCATCTTAAATCAGTATTCTCTGGTTCGCAATCCTCCACCAACGAGATCAATTTCTCTCTTCTACTTCGTGCAGACTCCTCATGATTTTGTACACCTTTATCAAATCTCCTCTCAACCTTCTATTCTGTAAGGAGAACAGCCCCAGCTTCTCCAATCTATCCATGTAACTGAAGTGTCTCATCCCTGGAACCATTCTCATTAGTCTTTTCTACACCCTCTCTAAAGCCTTGCCTTCCCTTCCTTCCTTGGGTGCTGTGCCCAGAATTGGACACAGTATTCCAGTTGAGGCTGAACCAGTGTTTTATAAAGGTGGTTCATAATTTGTTTCCTTTTGCACCCTGTGCTTTTATTTATAAAGCCCAGGATCCTGTATGTCTTTTTAACCACGTTCTCAACTTGCTGTGTCACACTCAGCGATTTGTGTGCATCCCCAGGTCTCTCTATTTCTGCACCACCTCTAGAATTGTACTCTTCATTTTATTTTGTATCTCTTTGTTCTTCCAACCAAAACATGTCACCTCGCACTTCTCTGCATTAACTTTCATCTCCCGTATGTCCACCAGCTTGTCTGTGCCTTCTTGGAAGTCTATCATTATCCTGCTCACAGTGCTACCAAGTTTTGCATCACCTGCAAATTTTGAAATTGTGCCCTGTCCACCCAAGCCTAGGTTGTTCATTTATATCAAGAATGGTAGTGGCCCCAGGGGAACCCCACTGTATACCTTACCATAGTCTGAAATGCAACCATTCACCACTATTGTATGTTTCCTGCCACTTATTGAACTTTGTATCTGTGCTGCCATTGTCATTTTTATTCCATGGGCTTTAACTTTGCTGGCAAGCCTATTATGTGTGGGACTTCATGAAATGCTTTTGGAAGCCTATATAGACCTGGTCAATTCTCTCTCCAAAAACTCAATCAAATTAGTTAAACGTGATTTGCCTTTAACAAATCTGTGCTGGCTTTTCTTAATCTACACCTGTCCAAGTGACAGTTAACTTTGTCCCAGATTATCATTTCTAAAAGCTTTCCCATCACTGAGGTTAAACTAACTGGCCTGTAGTTGCTGGGTTTATCCTTACATCCTTTTTTGAACAAGTGTGTAACATCTGTAATTCTCCAGTCCTCTGGACCACCCCCATATCTAAGGATGATTATGACCAGTACCTCCACAATTTCCATCCTTCCCCCAGCAGCATCTGATGCATCTCATCCAGTCCTGGTGACTTAGCAACTTCAAATACAGCCAGCCTTTCTAATAGCTCCACTTCAAAATTTTTAGCCCATTCAGTATCTCAATATGCCTCCTCATTCACTATGGCTTGGGCAACATTTCTTCCTTGATAAAGACCAATGCAAAGTACTTATTTAGTATCTTAGCCATGCCTTCTGCCTCCATGCGTGGATCCTATTTTTGGTCCCTTAAACAAACCCACCCCTTCTGGTGGTTGAAGCACTCTGGTTTAGTGGCTTCCTGTTGTTTTTCTGTTGTAAGCGCTTTTGAAAGTACTTTTAAATATGTGAAAGGTACCTTACACTAAGAAAAGGCCATATCAATGGCCCTCATCCCTCCTAGTAACATTCTGTATTTGATCAGAAAAGTGCCAAAGTAGCATGGATGGACTCCCCTCTCCAATTTGCCCACACTGTCCTAGCTTGACTCAGGAACTTGCTAACCCATGTGCAAACCAGAATCCATCAAAGACCATGGCAGAGCTTTACCCTGATCTTTACCCTCCATGTGAACAGATAGCTGCAGAGTACTCTTTCCATGGCCATATAATTCATAGTACATATGCAGTATCTAAATACTTTATTATAACATCACTGTGAAAGAAAATGAGAAAAAAATTATTTAGTGTTTTGTGGTCTCAGGACATCCCAAAACAGTGCTTTTGAAGTATAGTCATTGTAATGCAGGAAAGTACACAGCCAATTTGCACACAGCATTGAGATAATGACTAGATAATTTGCTTTAGTAATGTTGGTTGAGGTATAAATATTGGCCAGGGAACCAAAGAACTTCCTGTTGTACATTAAATAGTGACATAAAATATTTTGCTTTCACCTGAGAATGCAGATATGGCCTTGGTTTATCACCTCATTTCAAAGATAGCACCTTTGACAGTGTAGAACTCCTTCAGTACAGCACTGAAGTATTAGCTGTGATTTTTGTGCTCAAGCCTCTAGAGTGAACCCCCAACATTTGACTTGGAGGTGAACACGCCACCATTAATCCAAGGCTGACACTGCTGGTAAAGTACTTAAATACATAGGTTGTGTTACTTAGCACAAAAGCAATACTGCACGCACATAACATGCTCATGTGCCCTTTGCAGAACTTGGAAAAATAGGTGTGCAGAACTTGGGTACCGTTACAGACCATTAGAAGTATTGTTACCACAACCATTGCTTACATTGTGGAATATATAATGAAGTCCTTTGCTATGTTTTCTTTAGTTGTACAGTGTTTGGGCAGTTTGGTTTGTTCATGTGTGCTGTTACATTGTTGTTTGAGGTGTTAAATTTGTGCTTAGTGAATTTTCAGGTTAAGATTGTTTGCTTAAACCATCAGGTCATAAGAGCAAATGTTGCGCAAGTTTTCTTCCCTTCCCACGTCCTTGCTGCTTGGCAGGTCAGGCAGTTTAAATAACAGGATTGCTATTGATGACGGCCAGGCTTTAGTGACTGCAGTAGGTTTTTGGGCCTTTATTGCAAGTGTGGGTGGTGGAGTATAAAAGTAGGGAAATCTTGCTACGACTGTACAGGGCATTGGTGAGACTGCACCTGAGGGGATGTTTCCCCTCTTGGGGGACCCTAGAACTAGATTTAAGACGGAAATGAAGCGGAGTTTCTTCTAAAATTGTTTCTGTTTGGAACTCTCTTCCGTGGAGAGCAGTGGAGGCTGGGTCATTGAAATCTTTGATCGACAAGGGTTATGGAGCACAGGCAGGAAAGTGGAGTTAAGGCCAGAATCTGATCAGCCATGATCTTATTGAATAGTAGAGCAGGCTTGATGGGCCAAATGGCCTACTGCTCCTGTTCCTTTTAACCTTAGGTGAATTCTAAGTGTCAGTTTTTTCTGGTAATTGAACTTGTAATTTTTGGCTGGAAGTTGAACGCTGAACTATCGGAGCCCTCCAGCTCACCTTTTTGCAATCTCTTACAATTAAAATGAAATTTTAACAGAATTGTGTACTGACTATACTATGCATTTTTGGAAAAGATCCGAGCTAACATCATGGTGACTCATCTGACTTTGGCATTAGAATAGATCTTGTATCATTTTCTTCACCCCTCCCATCTTTTTTTCTTTTCTCCTTTCCAGCAGGTGCTAACTCTGGGTGGGGAATGACTCCATGAGTGACCATAATACACTTATGCAATGTCCAAGTGACTGTTCTTTTTGCATGGAACCTGGTAGTGAGAATTAAGTTACAGAGCCTGACTCTGTCGCCCTCCAGCATTTAGATACGCAACCAAACTTGCGGGTATTCACATGTGCTCTAAAATCAGGGATTATTGGATAGTAATGAGTACCAAGAACCCTTGTTGATGACTTGTCAATTCTTTTAATAAAAACATGAAACTGGCATATAAATGCAGTAACTTTCCTATGCAGTTCATCATTCCCCAGATGTGGAGATAGACACAACCTACCTTCCTGCTTTCGCCATTTCCTAGCTCCACAAAAAGTTGATTTTTATTAAGTATTACTGTAACCAGAGGAAGCTCTTAATGCCAAATACATATGTGCATGTTTATTGTCATCAATGTGAAAGTAAATCGGCTGTGCAGGGGTGTTACATATTTTTAATGCGAGTGCACTGTTATAAATAACTTGAGGTTTCTTGATGCCTCAATTTATAGAACAAGTAGCTGAAGCACTGAAGAGAAATGACACAGGTTCAATCCAAGTCTGGTCTCAATTCCAGCAGTGTTAATTGACCTAGATTTGACTATTGCCCTGGTTTAGGAAGGCAGAAATAGATGCTCCTGATTGTTACTCAGGAAACCCTATAGAAAGTATATGCCCTTGGAGCAAAGGAAGACCCTCAGCTGTGATGCACCTGCAATTGAATACCCAGACCATCAAAGTGACTCACATGGACAAAGGACACTTGACTGAGGTACCAGAGGATGCCTGTCATCAGTTGGAACTCTAAGCCAGTTAGAAGTCGATGCTTTTCGGGAGATGGGTAGGAATTGGCAAGAGGGGTGGAAAATAAATATTCTTCAAAAGATCATTTTGCCTATCCAAAATATTGCTCCTTTCATCAACTGCCATGTATACCTAAGGATGTGTATTCAAATTCCATATTTACTAGCAGGTTAAAGTACTGTCCACCGCTTTGTGAATAGAAATTAGTTTCTTAAGTAGCTGCCCAGAATTTGGGAGATTTGTGAATCCTTCAATGCCCATTAAAGAGGCAGAGTTATTACATGTTCTGAATGATGCATTTGCATGATATTTGATTTTTCTTTGGTTGGTGTGTTGATTGTTCTAATGAATCAGGGATTTAGCAAAGGTATCGTAATCATGGATACTAGCAGGAATATTGAGAAGTTACATATATGTGTTTAGATTTGAACTTTGAAATGTAGACTTTTACCATTGGCAAATATGTCTGAACAAAGTGATAACTTGTGTGATGCAAGATGGACAACCATATCTAGGCTTCTTTGCCACGGCAAACATGCAGCCTGGACAAATGTTGAATTCCACTTTGTTTGCAAAATTCATTTACTTTATGTTAACGGTACAAGCCCTGTTCATTGTGAAGCACTAAAATGCATAAACATATGCTTTATTAAAATGGTTAATATATCAAAAACCTAGGTTCATGGTTTGATTAATAGCTTTAATCTTAATCATGGCACTTGCCTGTAATACATCTTATACATTTCTTTCTTTGCGTATGGCATTATCTGAAAATACTAATTCTTAGAAGGCAAACTTTAAACATTGTAATTTGATTGAGTGTCTTTCAGGATTGTGGCCTCAGTAAGTTCTGTCTAAAACCGGTCTGTCTCGGAATTAACAAAATGAAACAATTAGACAATTGATGTATGTTATGTGTACAAATCTGCTTATCAACATGAGCTTAAATATTTTGAATAAATCAAACATTTTTCCTTTGTTATATTTCTTAACGTCATGAAATGTATGTAACTGTACGATTCCTGATTCTAACTTAGTTGTAGCAGTGTGTTCAAATCGTTTCTACAGAAACGGAATCAATGTGTGCACATGTATGCATTCTGCCAACAAAAAAAATCTGACTGACGAACGACAGTTTTAAAAATAAAAAGCTGAAAAGAGTTCCAACAGTCAATCTTAAAGGCAAGTTGAGCTGAAGTATTTAGAGGGCATGTCACTGGTGGAGTTGGTACCTTGCATTGAGAGGGAACGCAGCTGGAGCTATAGAATTTTGCAAACCTGCACCACAACTTTCTTCTGCACAAGTCCCCAAAACAAATGTAACACCCACCCCCCATTATATAAATATTCATTAATAGTATTTTTCTATTCCTCTATTTTCCTTTCAAAATTATACCTTTCAAATCAAACTTTTCTTAGTTTAAGTGCAAACTACTCTTAGTTTTGTACTTTGGAAATGCAACTTGGTGGTAATGATCTCATCTGGCTCCTGTCTTTCCCTGTCTGTTCATCCAGAGGCTTGAAAGACATTTTTTTAATATAATGTGGGAATAGTGAAAGTAACTTTCGCAGATTTACACAAAGTAACAAAAATTCATATATTCACCTTTTTTCTTTATCTGCATAGAAGTTTCTCAAATCTCAAACCGAACTTTTGCAAATAAAAATGCAGGACTGATGTTAAAACACATGAAGACCATTCAAGCACAATTTGCCTGCTCATTGCAGTTACACCACTTTGTTAACTTATTAAATTTCAGACTGTCATGGGTAGCTGCAGTTTCATGTGCCCGTTTTCCTTTGAGATAGCCATCAGTGAATATAATTACCACATGATTAATTAGCATTATGGTACACGCTTGTACAGAATTTTTTTGCTTAGCTATTGCTGATCTCTCGTAGCTGTTAGAATCTAGTTGATTATAAATTAATAAGTGGCACAGGGGAATCAGAGAATCTTACGTCACGTGAGACCACTTGGCCTTTCGTACCTGTGCGAATTAGTCTTCCTTCAGGGAGCCTGCAAAATACACATTGTATTTTCCATCTAAAAATGTGCTTTTGACTGATATGCTTCTGGAAGAAATGTGTCTGGATTCAGTGAGCGGATGCTTAAAAAAGAGCATTTTGAATAAAACGTTCTTCTTTTTGAGTTTTACGTGTTTAAGATGCCAGTGAGCAGTGTGTTCAATGAAAAGTTGACCTTCAATGTGAACTCTACTCAGTAGCATACTAAACATTTTGAATTTTAATTTTATACAAGTGGTTAGAGCAAGGCCGGCATCTAAATAATGGGCCATATGAACCCTCGCACTCCAGCCTAAGGAACCCAAACTACGCAAGTTTTGTTGGCTCATTTTTAATTCATTTACTGACCAACTTAGTAAAAAGCCAGCTGTACTGTGGAAAATAAGTAGGAACAGGAGTAGGGCATTTAGCCCCTCAAGCCTGTTCCACTATTCAGTGAGATCAAGGCTGCTATGCAGCCTGACTCCACATACTTGCCTCTGCTCATATCCCTTAATACCTTTGTTTGATAAAAATCTATCAGCGTCAAATTTGTGGAAGAGAGTTCCAAACCTCTAACACTCATTCTGTAGAGTTAGTCCCTAAATTCACTCCTAAAAGGTCTGGCTCTAAATTTTATAACATATCCTCCCAAGTCCTAGAATCCCCAACCAATTGGAAACACTTCCTCTCTATCTACCCTGACTGTTACCATTAATTACTGGAAAACTTTGTTCAAATCACTCCTTAACCTTCTAAATTCCAGGGAATAAAGAAAGACACCTAAAATGTTTTATAGCCAATGAAGTACTTTTGAAGTGAAGTCACTGTTGTAATGTAGGAAACACAGCAGCCACTTTGCACATAGCAAACTTCCACAAACAATAATGATATAACAACCAGAATTTTTTTCTTCATCTTTTCAAAAGGCAGCAGTGTGTACCATATACAAAATGCACTGCATCAACTCACTTAGACTCCTTCAACAGTACCTTCCAAACCCAAGACCTCTACCACTTAGAAAGACAAGGGCAAGAGGTTCATGGGGATACCACCAGGTGCAAGTTCCTCTCCAACTCATGCAAAATCTTGACTTAGAACTATATCACCATTCCCTCACTGTTGTGGGGTCAAAATCCTGGAACTCCCTCCCTAACAGCACGTATACCAGAGGGATCACTTTCTCCAGGGCAATTAGGGATGAGAACCAAATGCTGGCCTTGCCAGCAATGTTCAAATCTACTCAAATCCCATGAAAGAATATTTAAAAAATGAATTGGGATAGTCAGCCATGACAAACCCTTTATTAAAAGTAATATTAATAAAACATCATGAATATTCAAACAGCGGCACCAGTACTAGCATATGTAAGGAGAATGAATGGAATTATTCATGTGCAACAAATCACCCAATTTGAACATGTTATGTCTCTTGTTTTTTTGGCATTTAAGAAAAAGACACAAAGTGTATCTCAAATGTAAAGTTTAGCTGAGGTTGTAATTTTTTAAATATATATTCATTCATGGGATGTGGGCTTCACTGGCTAGGCCAGCATTTATTGCCCATTCAGAGTTGCCCTTGAGAAGATGGTGGTGAGTTGTTTTCTTGAACCACTGCAGCCCAGATGGTGTAGGTACACCCACAGTGCTGTTAGGAAGGGAGTTCCAGGATTTTGACCACAGCGACAGCGAAGGAACGACGATATATTTCTAAGTCAGGCTGGTGAGTGACTTGGAGGGGAACTTCCAGGTGGTCATATTTCCATCCATCTGCTTCCCTTGACCTTCTAGATGCTAGTAGTCATGGGTTTGGAAAGTGCTGATTAAGGAGCCTTGGTGAATTCCTGCAGTGCGTCCTGTGGATGGTACACACTGCTGCTACTGTGCGTCGGTGGTGGAGGGAGTAAATGTTTGTGGATGTGGTGCCAATCAAGTGGGCTGCTTTGTCCTGGACGGTGTCAAGTTTCTTGAGTGTTGTGGGAGCTGCCCTCATTTAGGCAAGTGGGGAGTATTCCATCACACTCCTAACTTGTGCATTGCAGATGGTGGACAGGCTTTGGGGAGTCAGGAGGTGAGTTACGCGTCGCAGTTCAGTCTCTGGTCAATGGTAGTGAGAGAATTCAGTGATGGTAATGCCATTGAATGTCATGAGGTGATGGTTAGATTCTCTCTTGTTGGAGATGGTCATTGCCTAGCACTTGTGTGGCGCGAATGTTACTTGCCACTTGTCAGCCCATGCCTGGATATTGTCCAGGTCTTGCTGCATTTGGACATGGACTGCTTCAGTACCTGAGTCGCCGCAAATGGTGCTGAACATTGTGCAATCATCAGCAAACATACGCACTTCTGACCTTATGATGGAAGGAAGGTCATTGCTAAAGCAGCTGAAGATGGTTGGGCCGAGGATACTACCTTGAGGAATCCCTGCAGTGATCTCCTGGAGCTGAGCTGACTGACCTCCAGCAACCACAACCATCTTCCTTTGTGCTAGGTATGACTCCAACCAGTGGAGAGTGATCGCCCACGATTCCCATTGACTCCAGTTTTACTAGGGTTCCTTGCTGCCACACTCAATCAAACGCGGCCTTGATGTCAAAGGCAGTCACTCTCACCTCACCTCAGGAGTTCAGTTCTTTTATCCATATTTGAACCAAAGTTGTAATGATGTCAAGAGCTGGGTGGCCCTGGCAGAACTCAAACTGGTGTCAGTGAGCAGGTTATTGCTGAGCAAGTGCCCCTCGATAGCACTGTTGATGGACCCCTTCCATTACTGATGATCGTGAGTAGACTGTAATTGGCCAGGTTGGATTTGTCCTGCTTTTTGTGCACAGGACATAACTGAGCAATTTTCCACATAGCCTGGTAGATGCCAGTGTTGCAGCAGTACTGGAACCGCTTGGCTAGCGGTGTGGCAAATTCTGGAGCTCAAATCTTCAATGCTATTGTCAAGGCCCAAAACCCAAAACTATCCAGTGCCTTCAGCTGTTTCTTGATATATGGAGTGAATTGAATTGGCTGAAGACTGGCATCTGATGCGGGGGACCTCCGGAGGAGGCCGAGATGAATCATCCACTCAGCACTCCTGGCTAAAGATTGTCGCAAGTGCTTCAGCCTTATCATTTACACTGATGTACTGGGCTCCCCCTATCATTGAGTTTGGGGATATTTGTGGAGCCCCTTCCTCCAGTGAGTTGTTTAATTGTCCACCACCACTCACGACTGGATGTGGCAGGACTGCAGAGCTTAGATCTGATCCGTTGGCTGTGGGATTGCTTAGCTCTGTCTATCACTTGTTGCTTATGCTGTTTGGCGCACAATAGTCCAGTGTTATAGCTTCACCAGCTTGGCATCTCATTTTTAAGTATGCCTGATGCTGCTCCTGGCATGCCCTCCACTCTTCATTGAGCCAAGGTTGATCCCCTGGCTTAATGGTAGAATGGGGGATATGCCATGCAATGAGGTTACAGATTGTGTTTGAGTACAATTCTGCTGCTGCTGATGGCCTACAGCACCTCATGGGTGCCCAGTCTTGAATTGCTGGATCTGTTCGAAATCCATTTAGCACAGTGGTAGTGCCACGCAACACGATGGAGGGTATCCTCAATGTGTCTCTGCAGCAACTGTGTGGTGGTCACTCCTACTGACACTGTCATGGACAGATGCATCTGCTATAGGCAGGTTGGTGAGAATGAGAAAAGTATGTTTTTCCCTCTTGTTGGTTCCCTCGCCTCCTGCCGCAGACGCAGCCTAGCAGCTATGTCCTTTAGGACTCGGCCAGCTCGGTCAATGATGGTGCTACCGAGCCACTCTTGGTGATGGACATTGAATTCTCCGACCCAGAGTACATTCTGCGCCCTTGCCACTCTCAGTGGTTCCTCAAAATGGTGTTTAACATGGAGGAGCATTGATTCATTAGCTGAAGGAGGGCAGTATGTGGTAAGTAGCAGGAGGTTACCTTGCCCATGTTTGACCATGGGATCTGGAGTTGTTGAGCACTCCCAGGGGAACTCCCTCCTGACTCTATACCACTGTGCTGCCACCTCTGCTGGGTATGTCCTGTCCACCGACAGGATGGTGGTGTCTGGGATATTATCTGTAAGGTATGATTCTGTGAGAATGGCTATTCTGGGTATTGTCCAGCGGCAATACCACTATGCCATCGCCTCCCCTTGATAAGCAGCAAAACATCTTCTATGTTGATATTCTCTCTTGGATTTAACATGTTCTACATTTGAAACATCAGCAATCACTTCTCATGCAGTTGTGCAGAAGCCTCACGATTGGTCTTGTGCTGTCACTACCTTGGCAAGCACAGCTGCTGCAATGAACGGTGGTCCCTTTATATTAATAAGTGTTAAATATTCCATCTGGTGGGACAATGGGTTTATGAAACAAGAATCTATGTGCTTAGGTGAGTAAATGGGCTATGAGAAGCTACATAAATTGGTGCAATTAAATAGAATGTACTTTAAACCAGAATATTTAAGATTATGTACATGGCAAAAAAAACTGGATTTAACCATTTAAATCATTGATTTGATGGTTGCATTCAACTCTGAAATGTCTTTAGTTCAGACTCCACTCCAACACTAAGGCACATAATCCAGGCTGACACTTAAGTGTGGTAGTGTGGAAGTGCTCCAGTGGCAGAGATCCTTTCTTTTGGATGAGATGTTAAACAGATGCCTGAACTGCCTGTTCTGGCAGGATAATTCAGTGAAGAACAAGAGAGTTTTTCTAGTTTCCTGCTTAATATTTATCCTCCAGTGAACACAACTGAAAATTGGATCTTCTAGGCATTTGTTTGTTTATTGGACTTTGTGCAAATTCCCTGCCACAATTGCCTATGTAGCAGCAACTACACAACTACACTTCAATGGCAATTCATTGGCTGTAAAATACTTGGAACATTGAGAGAGTGAAAGGTGCTGGATGTTCATTTGCTCTTGAAGGTAGCAACCATGTGTTAAGCGTTCTAAATGGATTTATTTGTATTTTTCTCTGAAGATACTAACAACATGCTGCTGCACTGTTCCACTGCCCAAACGACCAATTACTTTCCATTTTAGTGCCTATACAAGACGGAGTGGCATCCACGTCCAATCTTGCAGTTTTCATCAGGGATTATTCAATACTTAACAGAAAACTGAACCTTGTGGCAATTTTCTTCCCCTAATCTGCAGTGTTGAGGCCATTCAAAATGCCAACTGAGGTTAACTAACTCAGCGCGGACCAGAAATAGAACCTGTTGCTTTCTGTTTCTTGTATGAATTGGTGCTACCCAATGGTGCCTTTGCCCACTTGAGCATTGAGAGCTTGCATATGGATTTAATTCTGAATTTCTCTCCCCACGACTTTAAAAACACACAAACACAGATTGCTGTTGCTAGGTTGATAAATTTAATTTTATTAAATATTCAAAGTTTCCATATGAATGGCATTCTTGGAATCAAATAAATAGAAATATATAAATTATAGATCTGTGGTCTGGTGTATAATTTATAGCAGCTTTCATAGGTTACCTCAACCACCCCTACACGCCTCCCCACCCTGCCCCAGGATGGGAGAGAAGTAGGATACAGAACCTGAAAGCTTCTGGAGTCCATCCAGCTAGTTCCCAAAACTAATGCCTCCCAACCATCCAATGTGTTGAATATCCAATTCTCTCAATATCTTCCCTCGAAGGAGTGCATGCCACATGTGAACTGTCTCTTTGTGAAGCATTTATATTTAAAGTGTATGGGCTTCGGCCCGTGGTCCCAGTTCTAGAATTGTGGCTATCTCAAATGTATTGTGGTTAATCTATCCATTCCCTTATTTGTGAATACTGCAGTGAATTTTCCCTCAACATTTTCTGCTCCAGAATAAACAGTGGAGCTTTAAAACCTCTCCCTGTAGCTAGGTTGCCTTCAGCCAGATAGTGGTTTATGTTCACTTGTTTACTTCCCATCCCATACCCGTTACCGTGCATTTCTTCACTTTAAATGTCAGTTATCACTAATCAGCCTTCCTTTCCATCTCGTAGATAGTTTAGTGACACCTGCAGATTTAGACAGTTTTGTTTCATTCCCAGTTCCACATATATATAGCAGTAGGTCAGCATTTACACTTATTTTTGCTGCAACCCCTAAAAATTTAACTTTGGTGCTGGGGAAGCTGGCAGCAATTTACATGGAGCCGACAACAGATTTTTGTCACCTATATTTACATATATACCTGGTTATTGACAAGTTAATTTTCATACTTATAACCCTACTTTAGGGAATGTGCCATTTGTGCATCATCTTGAATGGTGCATCTCTATTGCTTCCATGGTCTGTTAGTAAAGTTTTATATGGAGTTTTGTGAAAAATGCCACCATCTATAAGAGCCCTGTGATGTCAGCTTTATCTCCAGGGAGGCAATGGCACATTAAAGTAGACGGTAGGTTCTTTGCACAGTATGGGTAGAAAATAAGTCAAACAGCAAGACACTTTAAACAAATCTTGTGCTTCCCCTTTTGCTGTTTCGGTATACTTGAGAGGCTCAGTACCAAGTCATCTACGCTAGAAAATAATTCATTGCATGGGGTACCTTGCGGAGGAGAGAAGAATACGGAATGATTTGTAGTTATCCCACCATTGCCATTGGTGAAAAACAGTATAAAATTTATCTTAAAATGAAAAGTACATTTAAGTCTAGGAGCTACATCTAGGCCCAGCTTTCAT
Source organism: Carcharodon carcharias (assembly GCF_017639515.1). Lineage (NCBI taxonomy): Eukaryota > Metazoa > Chordata > Chondrichthyes > Lamniformes > Lamnidae > Carcharodon > Carcharodon carcharias. Next base: position 28,039,837 of record NC_054476.1, read on the forward strand.
TACCCCAGTATGTGCATCTGTTATGCCCTGCAGTCATATCCCTCTTAGAAACAGAACTAAATTAATAGGTTTCAATCAGCTGCAAGCTACGTCTAGCCCCTGAATTGTAGATATCTAGAAATCTTAACTAACTTGTGTCCCTGGGGCCTCAAAGCTACTAAGAAATCTATCCAAGCTTGTTTGTCCAGTATTGAATACTTAGCCAAGACCAAAGAGATAAGATGCAGCTTGGCTGAGCCAAGGCCAGCTTGTAAATTGGCATTGCAGAAGTAAAATTAGGTCAAACTACACGGCCTACCAGTACAAAGCACTGGTAAAATTCCTGCTGTTGCTTATCCAACCAGAATGAGCCTAATTGGGGCATTGAACTGCAAGACTATCTGGAACATAGTGGAAAGAATCCCAGCTTCCAATGACAAGTTTAGCCATCTAGAATCCATTAATGAGCCGAGCAGGCTGGTCAGTCAACAAATATCCTGGAGTATTATGAACCAGCCTGGCATAGATGTGTGGATACTGTCTCTCCCACAGCTCATTGACTTTGGTTCCAAACTTCCATCATCACCCTGCCTCTTGCAGCACTTTCGTTTCAGAATTCCTTTTACCTTCTCCTAACCACCTAAACTTTGTCAACTTCTATCATGGTGCTACCAGTGGTGGGGGTACTGCATAGCAAATGCCAGTGTGACCTATATTTTGGGCTTCACAGAGGCATTACAAATGCCACATGGATAGTCTAGAGTCTATACAGTTACGGAATCATAGAATGATGCAGCTCAAAAGGAGGCCATTTGGCTCCCCAAAAGAACCAGCCAGCCAGCTAACCCCATTTTCCCACTTGCTGTTCCTATAGTCCTGAAAATTATTACTGAATCTGTTACCACCACTCTGTCAGGCAGTGCAGTCTAAATCACAGCAATTCGTGAAACAATTCCTCCTTATGTCTTCTCTGGCTCCTCCACTTACCTTCCTAAATCCTCTGGTTACTGACACCCTCCGCCACTAGAAATATTTTCTCTCTATCCATCCACCATGATGACGAGCACCTTCTGATCTTCCCTCAAGCCCCTCGGCTCCAAGGAGAATAACATCAGATGGTCCATGTAACTGGACTCTCTTATCCCTGGTACCACTCTATCAAATCTCATCTGCACCCACTTCAAAGCCCTGACATCCTTCCCAAAATACAGCACCCTAAACCGGCCACAAAACACTCCAGCTGGCACCTAATCAGTGTCCATAAAGGTTTAGCACAGGCTTCTGCACACCATGCCTCAACTTACAAAACCAATGATTCCGCATGCACTTTTAACAGCTTTCTCAACCTGTCCTGCCATCTTCTAGATACATTCACTTGTACCCCAAGATATCTCTGTTCCCTCATGCCCAAAACTATACCACTTAATTCATATTCTCTCTCTCCATTCTCTCACCTCCCACCCACTCCTCACCATTTATCAAGTTTGCTAGTTTCATATCATCTTTGAACCACAAAGTCATGTCCCAATTCAAGGTCACTAAAATGCATCAAAAATAGTGGTCCCATCACCAAATCCTTAGGGCTGCACACCTACCAGTCTGAAAAACCTTTCGCTGCTACTCACCATGCTTCCCAGCTAATCTTGCATCCATGCAGTCCCTTCCCCCCCACCCCAGCAATCCCATGGACCTTCAGCTTTGCAAACAAGTGACACATTATTTTGCTGTCATTGTGCTATTTAGCTACTAAAATAGGGTTTTGTTTAGCCTGGCCCTTTAAGATCACTGCACAGGTACTTCCTGTGGAGAAGTGGTCTAACTAGACTCGGGCCAGTTAGAGGCTATGAGGTGGTTTGTAGATTGGAAGATGCGTGTAAACTGAGCTCCTGTTTAATGACTTTGGGATTTTTTGTATAAAGTCCTCCCAAACTTATTTAATATTTGTTATATTGGCCTAAAACCGAATTTTGGGCCCTCTGAGTTGTAATTCATTGTACCATAAAAGTGATTGGATAAGGATAAAATGTCATGAACAAATACATAAAATAACCAAAAAGGCTGATTACCATTAATTGGTCACTTAAGGGCTTCAGTTGGGGCGAGTGCAGGCAGGTCACCCTAGGACTCACCTGCACATGCTTCATAAAATTTCAGACAGGTCAAGGGCACGGAGGTGGGTTGTCGGTGGGCTCTGTGAAATTCTGCCCCTGGAGCATTGAGAGTAGCTCTGGCACCACACCTTAGGAAGGATATATTGACTTTGAAGGGTGTGCAATACCAGACTCATACCCAGTTTCTAAGCGTAAAATTATGAAGATAGATTACATAAACTAGGGTTGTATTCCCTGGAATTTAGAAGATTTGGTTGAAGTTTTTAATATGTTATGGGGAACAGTTAGTTTCTCTCTACCCTATTCCTACTGGTTGGGGTAGATCTAAGGTGCAAAGTCTTAAAATTAGAGCCAGACCTTTCAAGAGTGAAATTAGGAATCACTCCACACACACAGGTTTGAAATGCTCTTCTGAAAATTGATGCGAGATCAATTGTTAATTCTAAATCTGATAAAATTTATTAACCATATACTTTAGGGGATATGCGGCCTAGGCAGATTATATGGTGTTAGGTCACAAATCAATTGTGATCTTATTAAATGGCAGAATAGGCTCAAAGGACTAAATGGTCTACTCCTGTTCTCTGTTCTTAAGGATTTACATCTGTGCCATTGGTCTGATGACCTTAGTCTAGCAAACTTTTGTTAGTGTGCCTGGGCGGAACGGGACAAATTACCAAACAGTGGCCAAATAGGCTGATGTGGTAGTAAGCCAGATAGAGGTTGAGGTTGTTCACTAATTTATGCTTAGCTGATTTTTAAGGCAGCAGAAGGGGGCATTCCCACTTGCCTCTGTCCCTGGGCTTGTTAAAGAAGAGTACCTCATTTGGGCATCCTACTCCTGGTTGCTATTTTGCTGGAAAATATGTTTGTGTGGACACTAACTGGTGAGCTCACAAATGGAAAGTGGCAATGTGGTTTGAAATACCATATGCTGAAGCAAATCATTTCTTTCAGGAAAAATGAGAGAAATCTGAGCAGGAGTGAGCTCCTGCTTCCAATGAAACGTTCGCACCCAAGTGTTGGCACAATTCGTATCTTTATTTTTAAAGTGAAAATGGAGGTTTGCCTTATTTTCTCAAAAATTGAGGGAGAATTTTTCAAGTATCCTACCATACCCTGAAAATGCTGCTGAATTTCAAATCTCATTCTTGAAACATTAAATATGGGACTAAGCAAAATAGTGGAGATACACTAGAGAGATCTTCCCACATCTTTAAAGGTAAAGGACAGATTCACATTTCATGTTTAACCCCTTGTCACAATTGAAAACTAAAACAGAAAACAAAAAGAGAAGAATACAACAGATACTCCAATTGTAGAGAGAACATTAAAGCACTGACTTGAAAACTGCTCAATAGATCGGAGGATACTAATGATTATTAAACCTGTAAGGAACTCTTGTCAGAACTATTTTCAGACATCCGCCTCGCCTCTCCCACCAGACACCCGCAGATTTCCTATCATTTTCAGCTAACCTGTCTTTCCTCTCCAGATGTTAACCTGCTGTGTGCTTCCAGCGTTTCTGTTTTTGTATTATGTTGTGCAATTTACTGGTCATTCAACTCATTAAAAGCCTTTCTGTAATTGGGCCATCAGTTTCCATTTCTGATGGAGGGTTACACTTGAAGTGTTGAGCTATCTTTTCTCTTTACAAACCTTGATTGACTTGCTATGTATTTCCAGCATTTCATGTGTGGAAGGTTTGTTCCTCCAGATTTCCAGCCTTTCCAGTTTTTTTTCTATTTATTAACAATTGTACTTTTGATACTGAATACTGCAGCATTTATGATTACAGTGCCCTGCATGGAATTAAAGTCAGCATAGGCTGATGGAATGTCAAGTACATCTATCAGTAGCTGGATTTTCAGTAGCCCAACTTTAATGATGAAATTGTTGCTACTTCCTTGTTTTAACTGCTCTATTTTTGTTGTTTGTTGAAGCTTATCAATCATAAGAATCTTTGGAAGGTTTCCTGTTATTTATTGTAACCATGTGTATATTTGATCATCATTAATAAATTAATAAACCAGCATGAATAAATCTTTTTAATATGTTCTAACATTAGCACAGTTATCTCTGAAGTTTCCTTATGCTTATCCCAAAGGAAAATGGTTGCCGTTGGAAACTTGCTGTATTGGGAATTGGTAACAACAGTCTATCCATCATGAACCTAGTCCTTCTTTAAAAAACATGGTTAAGCCACAGGAAAGCTTTTCCAGTGCCCCATAGCAATGACTGGTGTCACTAGAATCATTTGATTTGACGAAGTATTTCTGTCACAAAAAAAGAATCAAAGAAGTTGCGACAGAAACTTGAGGGAAAAAAAACATAAAAAGAAGTATTGGCATAATTTACTCATTGCTCTTCCTCTGACTAGGCAGGTGCTCATTGTTCAAACATAAGCAGAAGACTTAGCACCAGGATGGACCCTGTCTGAATCTGGAACAATTATTTCATAACTGCCATTGAGACGTTGGCTTCCAGTTCAAACATCCATGTGTGAAGGATGGCGATTGCTGCCTTGGTCCTCAACTCTCATCAATGTTGATTAAGTACAAAAAGCCCTGCTATTCTGATTCACCAATGACTGCATCAAGAGGGTAAAGGGCTGCACTGGAACCATGGAATTAACTGATGGAGACAGTTAGGTACAAATGATTTCCACCATAATACCCCTGCTTGGTAATAGGATTAGTATGCTGGAAAATTACTCGGCGATATGGTTGATGGGTTGGACAATATAGCTTCCTTCAACTCTTAAACATCTTGAGGATAGAGTGGCAATATACCCTTGGAATGTAAGTTGGTCTGTAGGATCGATAGCTAACACTAACATGCATCTCAGTGCCTAGGTTCCAATGCTGTAAGGTGCATTACATCAAAAGATTCATTGCCAGCACTTTTTTTTGGAATAAAGCTCATTCAGGTTACCATTCCACTTACTTAGCCAGCATAGTATCTATTTGAAGGACTTTTGTAGTAATTCTTTAGCACAATCATTGATACTCATTAATAAGAACTGGAGAGTGGCAATATACCTATGGAATGTAAGAATATAAGTTGCTCTGTAAAATGAGTAGCTGACACTCCTAATGGAGTGAGATGGTGGCGTAATGGAAATGTCACTGGACTAGAAATCCGGAGGCCCAGGTTAATGCTCTGGGGACATGGGTGCAGATCCCATCATGGAATTTCATTTCACTGATAAATCTGGAATTGAAAGCTGGTTTTAGTAATGGCGACCATGAAACTATCCATCTGGTTCACTAATGCCCTTTAAGGAAGGAAATCTGCCATCCTTACCTGGTCTGATCTACGTGTGACTCCAGACTCACAGCAATGTGGTTGACTCTTAACTGCCCTCTGAAATGGCCTAGCAAGCCACTCAGTCCAAGGGCAATTAGGAATGGTCAACAAATTGCCATTTACGCCCACATCCCATGAAATAATAAAGAATAAAAAGTGCAGCAAGGATCAGTGCTAGGGCTCCAGCTATTTATAACCTATATTAATGACTTAGACGAAGAGGCAGAGAGTAGTGTATGCTGATGATACAAAGCTAGGTGGGAGGGCAAGTTGTGAGGAGGACACAAAGAAGCTGCAAAGGTTATGTGAGGGGGCAACAAGATGGCAGATGGCGTATCACTTTGATCGTAAGAATAGAAGAGCAGAATATTTTTTAAAAGGCATTACACTTGTAACTTTTGATGTTCAGAGAGACCTGTGCTAATCTTTTGCATTTCTTGTACATGTTTACAGCAAGCAGTTAGGAAAGCAAATAGCCTGTTGACCTTTATTGCAAGGGGATTAGAGTACTTGAATAAAGAAGTCTTGCTACAATTGTATGAGGCTTTAGTGAGACCACACCTGCAACAGTGTGCAATTTTGGTCTCCATATTTAAAGAAGGATATACTTTCATTGGAGACAGTACAGAGAAGGCTCACTAAATTGGTCCCTGGGGTGAGAGATTTGTCCTATGATGAGAAGCTGAGTAAATTAAGTCTATGTTCTCTCTAGTTTAGAAGAATGAGAGTGATCTCATTGAAACATTCGAGATTATGAGGGGGCTTGACAGGGCAGATGCTGAATTGTTGTTTCCCCCTAACTGGGAAATCTAAAACATGGTGCACAGTTTCATGATAAGGGGCTGATAATTTAGGACTGAGATGAAGAGAATTTTTTTCACTCAAACGGTTTTGAATCTTTGGAATTCTCTACCCCAGATATTTAGTGAATATATTTAAGGCTGAGACAGATTTTTGTTCTCTAAGGGAATCCAGGGATATGGAGAAAGTGGAGTTGAAGCCCAAGATCAGTTATGATCATGTTGAATGGTAGAGCAGGCTCGACAGGCTGTATTGTCTTATGCTCCTATTTTTTATGTTCTTAAAATGTAGCAGTGGGAGCCAGACTCGTACCTGTGATCACTCACATTGAGTTACCAGTTTTTGTTGTACTCTTTCTGAGACAATGCTTGTACACTGGGAGGAAGGTAGGAAAGTTTATCTTGGGCTCCTGGTGACCAGTTTGAATTTCATTAGCAGAATCCTTGGAGCAAGTTGCTTGACCACATCACAAATCATTCAGTAGAGAGAAAAATGCTTTATAAAAAGCTGTTTTTAAAAAAACAGGAATCAATCTTAAGACTGATCTTCACCATTTAAAGAATGTAAAATCTCTTAAAGCTTTGGGCAATCTATGTATAAGTACCTAATTTGTTGAGGCAAAGATGTTGACAGACCTCAATTATCAATGATTTATGTATTGAAAGCTCCATATATTGTATAAATTTAAGATCACACCTTTGCATGTTCTTGCTAAGATGAAGCCTCTTTATAGTAAAAAAATTCTATCTTTTGCACCATACCTTTTCCCAGCCCACCAGACTAATCAGTCTGGAAAAACTCAGCAGGTTTGGCAGCATCAGTGGAGGAGAGCACAGTTGACATTTCGAGTCCTCATGATCCTTCAACAGAACTAAGTACTAATTACTTAGTTCTATTGAAGGGTCATGAGGTTTCAAAACGTCAACTGTGCTCTCCTCCGCCGATGCTGCCAGACCTGCTGAGTTTTTCCAGGTATTTCTGTTTTTGTTTTGGATTTCCAGCATCGGCAGTTTTTTGCTTTTATATTTAGACTAATAAGTCTGTTTATTGTCAAATTAAATTTGTAAGTTCAGCTAAATTACATCCTTTTGGGTGAGATAAACAATTTACCCTTATAATCCATTACTAATATCTTCAAAAAGGAACCAATGCTCTGTGCTGTTGGAAGTGATAGAGTTCAGAAAAATGTGGATCAAGGGAAACTTTGAGATGCTTTTAAAAGGGACAGGAGCAGCAAAGTGAAAGGGTTTAAGTAGGGAGAAGGGCTAAGATAGCTGAAAGATTTTACAGCCAACATGTAAACCCTAGGAAGTTTGGATACTGTGCATTGGTATATATCTCTCTGTCTAAAATTATTACAATTCTAAAATAATAAGGATTCATTGTAGCTAACAATCCGCAGATTAAATGCAGGTGCAGAGGCATTAGTTGCCTTTTTAATATCTATTGGAATATATTCATGGAGTTGCTTATAATAAGCAGACTTACAAGGGGGTATTTAATGTACATCATATTCTGCTGTTAAAGAGTAGCTGTAGCTGCATGTAACTTTAACCTTTAAGGCAACTCCTGTACATCTTGGGTAAACTAGAAGCTAATTGTTCATGAGCAGATTCTTGGATCACTTAGTGATTGTTCTGATGTTTTTTTTTTTGGTTGACTGCTTTAGCCAGTTGGAAAGCATTTTCTGTTGGTAGGCAAACTATTGGCTTTCTCTCATCATTTGTGCTTTTTAAAGTATGACAGAACATGTATGTGTGACAATGTGCTACCCGATGTGTGACAGGCACATCTTAAAACTTAACTTTTTATATATATTTTGTTTTAGACTTAATGGCTACCTGCAGTTCTATTATAAACTCCTCTATGTCTATATTTATAATGGAAACTACCTATGTAAGCTAGTCACGGTGTAATTACATCCTCTTGCCAGTGGTGACACTGTAACATCTAAGTTTTACATCTACCAGCATCTCAGTCTATAATGTGGAGAAACTTCTATGCCCCAACCAACTCTCTGCCTCCACTTACCTCTGAATTTAACTTTTTAATTACAAATAATATAAAATTAAGGTACTATATGAAAGTATGGACCAAATATATTACTTTAAAATGATAACTGAATTACATCTGAATGCCCAAGTTTAATTATGTCCTGCCCTCTAACCTCATCATACCTGAAAGCAACACTTCCCATTCCCTCTTCATGTCAATGCAATTGCAGATCAACTAGTACATAAACAATATTTACATAATAGATTTGCACATGAAATAACTAAGCTTTTGATAAGGTGCCACATCAAAGATTATTGCGGAAAATAAAAGCTCATGGTATAGTGGGTGACATATCAGTTTAGATAGAAGATTGGCTGGCTAGCAGAAAACTGAGAGTATGCAAAAATGGTTGGCAGGATGTGATGAGTGGAGTTCCGCAGGGGTCTGTGCGGGGGCCTCAACTTTTTACAATTTATATCAATGACTTAGATGAGGGGAGCAAAGACATGGTAGCTAAATTTGCAGACCACACAAAAATAGGTAGGAAAGTATATTGTGAAAGGGGCTTAAGGAGTTTGCAGACAGATATAGATAAGTTGAGAAAGCGTGCAAAAATCTGGCAGATGGAGTATAATGTGGAAAAATATGAAGATGTTCACTTTGGCAGGAAGAATTAAAAGGCAGAGTATTACTTAAACGGAGAACAACTGCTGAATTCCGAGGTGCAGAGGAATCTAGGTGTTCTTGTGCATGAGTCAAAAAGTTACTGTGCAGCTACATCATGTAATCAAGAAGGCTATTTTTTCTCTGAGGGTCATGTGACTTTGAAACTCTGCCTCAGAAGGAAGCAGAGGCGGGGTCACTAATATTTTTGAGGACGAGGTAGATAGGTTCTTGTTAGGCAAGGGACTCAGGAGTAGATGGGAATGTGGAACTCGAAACACAAACAGATCAGCCTTGATTTATTGAGTGGCGGAGCAGACTTGAGGGACCAAATAGCCTACTTCTCCTATTTTGAATGTTTGTAAGCCAGTTGTCTGCAAAATACTTGGTTTAGATTAGAAGAGTTGATGATTTGTCAGGTGAATTCTAATACATTTCTAGAAGTAGCATTAAACCTTTTCCCTCACATGCCAAAGTAGTGCAAGACTATCACCCAAGTCCATTTGTCTTGTCTTGGCAAGTACTCCACATACCACAGTGGTTTCTCTGCACTTTGCAAAAGACAGTTTGAATCTTGAGTTTCCAACTGCCACTCTATGTCAGCCCAATCATTGGATATGATGAATCCTATCTGAGAGCTGTGGGCTGTGCATTGTTCCAGGAATATGTTTAAGTTTGTACAAAAACCTTTTGATCAAAAAGACTAATCATCAGATGGGAACCCTGTCCCTTGTTGAAATTCCATATCCTTGATGGCTGCAGGGCAGTTTTTTTTAATCCATGATTATGAAACCATTTTATTTGTACTCTGCTTCTCGTCTCTTCCAAAATAGAGAAGTTAAATAGGTCAATCAGTTGTAACTTTTATTTTAAAAATAAGGAGCCTTCAAAAGATGTTGGAAATATTCATTATATTCTGTTTTTTAAGTTTGGATGATGTGGAAGGAGCCAACAGGAGTTATTTGTTCTCACTTCACATTGGAAGAGATCAAGCCTACAATTTGTGCAGTGAGCAACAAAACTGGCAGGTCAGGGTGTGTTTTCTTGGTGCAGACAAGAATTGCTTTCTTATTGCTGTGTTTATTTGCAGAACTCTAACTCAATGCAGCTGCATATTTAACATTTCAGCAAAAAATATGACATTTAATTTTATCTTTTATGAACTAGAGCAAGGTAAATATCAGCTCCAGATCCTACGTAGTCATGTTCCAATCTGTGATTTGTAGCTAAAGTTCCCAATATTGTTTTGTACCCTCTTGGAATCAAATCCCACCTTTAAGGCCAGCTTGTCATCCAATAGTATTATACTGATCTCAGTAGTGACCGCTGTAGTGTTTGAATGGGGTTGGAAAGTGTACTTGTCATCTGGTGTGAACTTCATGATAATTACTAGAACATAAAATGAATTAATGTAATACAGTATTGACACGAAAATTGTTTTTAAGCATTCATGTCTATAAATGTAAATAATTGTTGTACTTCAAAGTGCAATTGAGCCGTTAAACAAGTTCAGTGATTTAAATTTGAACTTATTGCAGGTCATTCATTCTTTACTTTCTCATTTTTTGTCCCCCTTTTTCTTTCTCTCTCTCTAATTTTTATAAGTTATTAAAATATTTTGGGGAATGAACAAATCAGTAATCTTTCCAGTTTTATGACTAATGACAATAAATGGCTCATGATCATTGTCAACTAAAGGTAATCTGAATATGTCACACAGATGTTTATTGTTGACTGTATATATCTTTTATGATGTTTTCTTCTATGTCAGAATTCAACAGTGAAAAGTTTGCATGAATGAAGTACCCGTAACTATAACAGGGTTCTAATGACAGGGTTTCTCTGTACTTGTATAAGATGTAATGATTGAATCTCTATTTTATTGATACAGATAAAAGCAAAAAACTACGACAAAGTTGAAAAGGTAAACCTGTTTCATTTTTAATCTAAGCACTCGCCAGATATGGGAGAACCTTGTTATTGTTAGTCTGTCAGTGAGCTACAACTTACTAGCTTGACAACTTTAAAAGTTTTCACAAGCCTTGATGAGCAGCACCAGGGTGACCAACTCTGTGTGAAAAAAATAAGGGACACTTTGACTGGGGTGGGGGGTCAGGGAAACAAAGTGCACAGCTTCTCCAGGGTCAAGGAGGTCCAAAAGACATGCCCAAAAACAAAACTATGCCCTCGCAATGTTCCACATATAGATACTTTGCATACAGTCTGCCTCTCGACCCCATTGATACTGTGCACACTGCTCCTTCAAAGCTCCACACTGTTCCCCAAACACTAACACACACCTCTGTCCAACTTGCCTCCCCCCCCCCCAGACATACTCAGAAGCCCCTCTTCCCAAACCACCCCCCCCCCACCCCCCCACCTCTAACCCGCATCAAATCCCCACCCCCTCACAACCCCCTTCAAGGCTTGCCAGAGCCCCCTGAGCCTGCTGGGACCCTGGACTCTGTGTGGGCCCTGGGCTGTGCATGCACAGTAGCATAGTACACATCCACAGGCACCAAATATGCACTTGGGCAGCGGCAAGAAGAGTCTAAACAGTCTCCCATTCGCTGCCCAGAGGAATCCAGAACAAATAGCATCCCAGGAAGCCCACAAACAGGACGTGGGACAGTAAGGCAAATTACAGGTTGGTTGCTCATGCTGAACAGCACCCGTGCCTTGGAACTTTTTTGTTAGAATATTTCTTTTTAAATGGTGGGTGAACCAAGCTCAATAATTTTATTACAGGTTAGTTTTTACAAGCACAGTTAGTTAATAGCCTTGTGCTATTCCAAAATACATGAGGCCAACCTGGCAACTTGTCAACAATGCGGAGTGTCCGTAGCAATGCAAGATGAATGTTTGTGTACATGCAATACGAGCTCTAAACATTTGGAACCGTGGGCTCTTGTAATATATGGTGACATTTGCATATCAATGTTTATGCGTCTTGACGGATGAATGACTTTCCGCAGATTATTTTGCTTTGACAAAGAGGAACTGTTTTGGGTTCAATTTTATTTTCAAAAGAGAACCTGTTGTTGTAAGATGGTTTGGCAGACTAACACGTGAACTGATTGTCATGGGAAGGAGTTGATTGCAAGTTAATTCATGAAAGATTTCTCATTCGTAGCACCTGATCTCCAACCAACCAATATGATGGAAGTGTCAGGCTAGAGGCAAGGCACTATCCTAGAGAGAGGGAAAGTTAAATGTAGCATGTTAAAATAAATACTGTTGATTCAGTGAGGACTTTAATGATAGACTTTGCATTTTAGAAGCACTCATGAATCAGGTTTCATTTTTCAAAGAGAAGGCTGAGGGGTGATCTAATAGAGGTCTTTAAATTTGAGAGGCTTTGATGCAGCAGATAAAGAGAATGTTTGCCGTTGTGGGGAAGACTAAAACTAGAGGCTGTCAATATAAGATAGTCACCAAGAAATCCAATAGGTAATTCAGAAGAAACTTCTTTACCCAGAGAGTGGTGAGAGTATGGAACTTGCTGTCACAGGGAATGGTTGAAATGAATAGTGTAGATGCATTTAAGGGGAAGCTAGTAAGCATGAGTGGGAGATGGGAATAGAATTGCTGATAGATTAGGTAAGGAAGAATGGGAGGTACTCGTGGAGCATAATAAACACCAAGATAAAAGCAAAATACTGCAGATGCTGGAAATCTGAAATAAAAACAAAAAATGCTGGAAAACTCAGCAAGTCTGGCTGCATCTGTGGAGAGAGAAACAGTGCTAAAGTTTCGATTCCGTATGACTTTTTCAGAGTAGCTCTGTTAACTCTGTTTCTCTCTCCACAGATGCTGCCAGACCCGCTGAGTTTTCCAGCATTTTTTGTTTATATAATAAACACCAACATGGGCTGTTTGGGCTGAATGGCCTGTTTCTGTGCTTTATAATTCTATGTACTTCAATGAATCAAGTGCAGTGACCTCTGTTCCTTATTTTCCAGTCCATTCTCTAGTGGACGTCAGGTTCCTAGCCTCAAATGTACCATGCCACATTTACTCTGCAACTGCTTTGAACCAGGTTGAAGAAGACCTAGCAACAGTTCCTCTTGGTCTGGAATAACGAATGATGCAGGGGGACCCAAAAAGTGGGAAGAAATAAATGATTTTAAAAAGTTTATTATTCAACGATGACATATTCTGCTTTCATTTGTTTCCAGTTGTTTCAACGATGTCTTATGAAGGTTTTGCATATTGATCTATGGAAATGTTACTTGGCCTATGTGCGGGAAACTAAAGGCAAACTTCCTAGTTACAAGTAAGGAATGAATAGTTCAAAACCATTAATAAAATGCTGTAACTTTCTTTCATCTCAGCTTACTTTATTCTAAAAGTATTAAAAATATCAAAGGATGAAGTATTCTGTTTCATCTTGTAATGTTTTCGTTACTTGCATTCCAGAGAGAAGATGGCCCAAGCATACGATTTTGCTTTAGATAAAATCGGGATGGAGATTATGTCTTATCAAGTAATTCTTTTCATTTGTTCTTGAAACTTTGTAAAACGCTATTTTCATTAAAAAAAATATTGCAATGTGAAACAAGAATTGCATTAATTTTAATAATTGTAAATCTTTTACAGATTTGGGTTGATTACATTAACTTTTTGAAAGGAGTGTAAGTATTATATTTTTTTTCACTCATTTGGATATTTTACTATTTTTGTCAAAAATCTAAAATGTGTGCTAATTCTGCCATACTTACAAATGACTTGTCCCTTTGATAGGGAAGCTGTGGGATCCTATGCAGAGAACCAAAGGATAACAGCAGTTCGTCGGGTGTATCAGCGAGGCTGTGTCAATCCTATGATAAATATTGAGCAGTTATGGCGAGATTATAATAAGTATGAAGAGGTAAAAACTTTAGCCCCAAATATTACTCTACAGTTAAAGCAGACTTCAGCTGACTGAAGTTTTCAATTATAGTGCAGAAAAAAATGGTTAAAATTATTGTTTTTTTTCTTGGACAAATCTGATTATTAATAGTGGTTTTGATATCGGATAAACATAATTTTGTACTATTTTGAGAGTATAGCATTTTCTCTAGCGCAATTTATATTCTGATCTGGCTCAAAACTTGGTAGAATTTTTTTTTGTACTTTGTCTCTCCACTTCCAACTCCTGTTTCACACTCTGCAGCAATATCTAAAAAGGCAGGTAAGCACACTCTGGAGACTTTTCCATAAACTGTGTTAACGGTGCTCCATTCAGTCAACATGAGATGAGCTCAGTGGTGCGGATAAGAGGCAGGGCTAAGTTCTGCAAGGTAATTACGTCCTCTTCCTAAGCTGAAAAGGGGTTTTTAAGGAATCATAAAATAGTACAGCCAAGAAGGAGGCCATTCAGCCGATCAAGCCTATGCCAGCTCTTTTGAAGAGTAATACAGTTAGTCCCACTCAATTGCTCTTCCCTCATATCTCTACAAGTATATATCAACTTCCTTTTGAAAGCTATGATTGAAGCTTCATCCCACATCTTATCAGGCTGTGTATTCCAAATTCTAACCATTCATTGTGTGAAAAAGTTATTACTCATATCCTCTGTCGTTCTCTCAACAACCCCTTAAACCTATGCCCTCTGGTTCTCAACCCTGCAGCCACTGGAATCCATTTCTCTTTATTTATTCTATCTATACCCTTCATGGGGCTGAATTTTCCCCCCATTGTGGGGGTTGTGCAGGGGCGGGCGGGAGCGAGCGCGAACCCAATCAGTGCCCTCGATCAGGTGCACGCATCCATTTTATGTGGGCGGGCCAATTAAGGCCCACCCAGTGTGATGCTCGCTCAGAAGCACTGAGTGCTCCCTGTGCGGGTGGTGGGGGCGGGATTTCCTGAGTCCAGGCCTGCGCTCTTTCGCGCATGCAGAAACCTCCCTGAGGCACAGAGGTGCCTCACGGAGATTTGCTTACGGTTGAAACATTTAAATAATGAATTGAAAATATTTTAAGACGTCCCCTCATGTGACAATGTGACATGAACTGGGACATGTCAAGTATCATTAATTAAAAAATGGATTTAATTTATAAACACTTCATGAAACCTCATTCTGCCTGTGGATGAGGTTCCGTGAAAAACGTGAAGGCCGCCTCAGCTCTTCACCTGCCCGCCATCCTTAAGGTAGCTCATCTAATTGATTTAATTAGTTTTAAACAGGCCTTAATAGGCCTTTGACAGTTCGGTGGGTGCACAGCCGACTCGGCTACGTGCCTCCCGAACTGAAAATCTAAATGACGCGGAGTGACGTCCCTGCTCCCCAACCGGAAAATTCTGCCCATGATTTTAAACACCTTCATCAAATCTGCTCTTAGCTCTCTCTGTTCTAAGGAAAACAAGCTCAACTTCTCCAGTTTAGCCATCCACTTGAGAACTGTTGGAACTCATCAGTAGTCAGTGGATACATTTGGGTTTCAGATAGAAATTTTGCTGTAATGACAGAGCTAAGAGGCACCTAACACTGTAGGGTGTCAAAATTGTTCAAGGAATCAACTCTATGCTTATGCCAACAAATGCATTTTTTGTATGTTTCCTTTTCAGCATTACAAAAATAAGTCATTGAAGTTTAAGTTATTCTGTGTGATATTATTAAAGAAAGAGTGACATTTGGATAAAATCTCTTTTTTGCCAATCTGTTCATTTTGAATGGATCAACAACTTTAAAACAGCAAACATTGGACATGTAAACTCACTTGTTAAAATTGATGGAGGGAGTAACTTTAGCATCTACATTTTGCACACATTTTCCAAAATCCACTATGGTTTTGCTGTTAGAATAACAGTACAACCAGTTATCGCGTTGTTAGAGTACTTTGTTCAGTTACCCAAAAGCTGCTGTTCTCATTAGAAACCATGATTGCAGTGTCTGATTATGAGGTCTGTTTCTCCATAATGTGCCAGACCAGCCTGATAAAGTGAACGTTGGGCTATGTGTATCCATCTGACAACTGCTTCAAGCCACCAGTGCCAAATGCTGACATTGCACAGATTTTCAGAAGAAACAAGTTGCTGATGTGACTTGTGAAATGTTTTGCTCCTGTCATGGGATGGAAAAGATATTGAGTGTAACTGATATTAAGAATGCATGGCATTTCAAAATGAGAACAGTATGTTTTTTTTATTTGCCCCCATGGGATGTGGGCATCGCTGGCTAGGCCAGCATTTGATTGCCTATGCCTAATTGCACTTGTTCAGAAGGCATTTTAAGAGTCAGCCACATTGCTGTGGGTCTGGAATCATGTGTAGGCCAGACCAGGTAAGAATGGCAGACTTCCTTCCCTAAAGGACATTAGTGAACCAAATGGGTTTTTGCGACAATCAACAATGGTTTCATGGTCACCATTAGATTTTTAATTCCAGATTTTTATTGGATTCATATTTCACCATCTGCCATGGTGGGATTCAAACCCGGGTCCCCAGAGAATTACCCTGGGTCTCTGGAATACTAGTCCAGTGATAATGCCACCGCCTCCCCTAGTGAGCACATTTTATTAGTAATGATTGTCTTAAGGAGTCATTGCATTAAAGAACTTTGCATACTCTATATTAATGGTCTCTTATGAAACGAGCAGCTTTTGCAGAACTAATCATTTAGCTTGTAGATTTACTGACTAAATGTTCTGTGTGTTCCTGAAGTGTGATTTTAGATACAGAAATATATAATGATGAAAGAAAACAGTTAGTTGCAGGGTTGTGATCTGTTCCTCCACAGAGCATCAATATTCACCTTGCTAAGAAAATGATTGAAGATCGTAGCAGAGATTACATGAATGCTCGACGAGTGGCAAAGGTATTCCTATTTTCCTCCATGATGCTTGTGTCTAAGTTGATGCAAATTAGAAAGATTTTAAAAGTCTGATTTTTTTTTTTAACTCAAGAAATGGATTCATACTTTTGTGCCTTTGTTACAGGAATACGAGACTGTCATGAAAGGTCTGGATCGCAATGCACCATCAGTCCCACCACAGAACAGCCCACAGGAAGCACAACAGGTCGACATGTGGAAGAAATATATCCAATGGGAAAAAAGTAACCCACTTCGCACAGAAGACCAAACACTAATCACCAAGCGAGGTGGGACTATTTAACAGGGCCAGTGCTGTATTGCAGAAGATTGGTTGCCATGTCTGTTTACATAATGATCATTGCACTGAGCCCTGGTATTCCCTCCCGAAACCTCTGCGTCTCTTTACCTCCCTTTCCTTCTTTAAGATGCTCCTTAACACCTACTACTTTGACTAAAATTTTACTCACCTGTCCTCATTTCTCCTTATGTGGCTCAGGTCATAAGAAATAGGAGCAGGAATAGGCAACTTGGCTCATTGAACCTGCTCTGCTCTGCTGAGCATCAAATTTTGATTGATAATGTTCCTGTGAAGTGCCTTGGGATGTTTTATTAGTTTAAAGGCGCTACATAAATACAAGCTGTTTTTTTTATTCTTTCATGGGATGTGGGCATTACTGGCAAGGCCAGCATTTGTTGCCCGTCCCTAATTGCCTTTGAATTGACTGATTTGCCAGGCCATTGTAGAGTCAACTATATTGCTGTGGGTCTAGAGTCACATGTAGGCCAGACCAGGTAAGGATGGGATGGCCGATTTCCTTCCCTAAAGAGCATTAGTAAACCAGATGAGTTCAATCGACAGTGGTGTAACTTTTTAATTCCAGATTTTATTAATTGAATTTAAATTCCACCAGCTACGTGGTGGGATTTGAACCCATGTCCCCAAAGCGTTAGTCTGAGCCTCTGGCTTACTAGTCCATTGACGTTACCAATACATCTCCTCCAAGTGTTGCACCTCTGAAGTATTGCATTGTCTGTAAAGCATTTGGGATATCTTAGAAGGACATGTCAAAATCTTTTTAACTTGGGAAAGAGGGTAGAAATCAATAAAAACTCTGCTTAAGAATAGCTTTCTGTGCATAGAATGTCATTATTGATGTTTGCATGGTAGAAAAGATCTGCTGTAGAGCTGACACGATATTTATATAGATTCTTAAGAATTATATATGTCTTTGTTGCAGTTATGTTTGCCTACGAACAATGTCTGCTAGTTTTAGGGCATCATCCTGACATCTGGTATGAAGCTGCCCAGTACCTGGAGCAATCGAGCAAGTTACTAGCGGAAAAGGGGGTAAGCTACATAGCTAATTCTGGCAAATGATCAGTTCATCTTCTTCAGTTCAACCAAATCATAACTAAGAAAATGTGGCAAACTTTGTATTTTCTTTTATTCATTCATGGGATGTGAGTGTCGATGGCAAGGCCATTGTGCCATTGGATACCCTAAAATGCCAATTACAAGAGAATTATTATTCCTATTTTAATGGAGAGCACTGCAGAAAAAATTGCACATTGATTTACATAAATGGCTAAAATAATTCCTGAGACCATTGCTTAATATTCCATGGCCTGGAACACGATAATCAACTGCATCGAAAATTTAAAAGAACCTGTCATGCCACATCCATTTACACAAAACGCAGGACAAATCCAACTTGACCAATTATCGTCCCATCAGTCTACTCTTGATCACCAGTAAAGTGATGGAAGGCGTCATCAACAGTGCTATCAAACAGCACTTGCTTAGCAATAACCTGCTCACTGACACTCAGTTTGGATTCCGCCAGGGCCACTCAGCTCCTGACCTCATCACAGCCTTGGTTCAAGCATGGACAAAAGAGCTGAACTCCCGAGGTGAGGTGAGAGTGACTGTCCTTGTCATCAAGGCTGCATTTGACTGAGTGTGGCATCAAGGAGCCCTGGAAAAACTGGAGTCAATGGGAATCAGGGGCAAAACTCTCTGCTGATTGGAGTCATACCTAGCACAAAGGAAGATGGTTGTGGTTGTGGGAGCTCCAGGACATCACTGCAGGAGTTCCTCAGGATAGAGTCCTCGGCCCAGCCATCTTCAGCTGTTTCACCAATGACCTTCATTCCATCATAAGGTCAGAAGTGGGATGTTTGCTGATGCTAGCACAATGTTCAACACCAATCACGACTCCTCAGACACTGAAGCAGTCCATATCTAAATGCAGCAGGACCTGGACAATATCCAGGCTTGGGCTGACAAATGGCAAGTAACATTCGCACCACACGAGTGTGAGAAGATGACCATCTCCAACAAGAGAGAATCCAACCATCGCCCCTTGATGTTCAATGTCATTACCATCACTGAATCCCCCACTATCAACATCCTGCGGGTTACCATTGACCAGAAACTGAACTGGACTAGCCATATAAATACTATGGCTACAAGAGCAGGTCAGAAGCTAGGAATCCTGCAACAAGTAACTCACCTCCTGACTCCCCAAAGCCTGTTCACCATCTACAAGTCAGGACTATGATGGAATACTCCCCACTTGCCTGGGTGAGTGTAGAGCCCACAACACTCAAGAAGCCTGACACCATCCAGTACAAAGCAGTCCGCTTGATTGGCACCCCATCCACAAACATTCACTCCCTCCACCACCGACGCACAGTAGCAGCAGTGTGTACCATCTACAAGATGCAATGCAGGAATTCACCAAGGCTCCTTCGATAGTACCTTCCAAACTCATGACCACTACTATCTAGAAGGACAAGGGCAGCAGATAGATCGGATCACCACCACCTGGCAGTTCCCCTCCAAGTCACTCACCATCCTGACTTGGAAATATATTGCCGTTCCTTCACTGTCACTGGGTCAAAATCCTGGAACTCCCTTCCTTTCAGCACTGTAGGTATACCTACACCATATGGACTGCAGTGGTTCAAGAAGGCAGCTCACCACCACCTTCTCAAGGGCAACTAGAGATGGGCAATAAATGCTGGCCCAACCAACGAAGTCCACATCCCGTAAATGAATTTTAAAAAACCGTATTACAGCATGTTTCATGGCTTGATAAATTAAGATGATGACTGTTTGTTCTGATCAACACTAGTGGGTTATGACTTGTGATGTCTGAATCATCTTAACAACAATGAATGAATGTTTGTGTTTAGCAATTGTCCTGAGCACTTGCCTTGCAATAATTACCCCTTCATTATCCAGGGCAAACACATCTGCATTAAGTGTTTGCGACTCGAGGAGCTTCGGTTCAGTCATTGAACTGAGGTCAAGCTGCAGACACTGCGACACATAGGGAGGAGGAAAGTTACTTGGATGCATTGATCCAGGAAGCAGTCACTCCCCTTAGGTCTTCTGATTTGGTCAGTGGTCAGGGACAGGAGAGTGTGACTACAAATGTGACAGGTATGGAGACCAGAGTGCAGGAGCTTCGGTCTTTGTAATTCTCCAATAAGTTTGAGGTTCTCTCAGCGTATTTGGATGAGAGTGGGGACTGCAGGGTGGATGAGCTGACTGACCATAGTCGTGGTACAGGAAATTTTAAACTTAAATAAGGGCAATTAAGAGGGCATGAAAGCAAAGCTACCTAAAGTGAACTGGCAAATTAGGTTGAGGGATAGGTCAATAGCTATGCAGTGGCAGACACTTAAGGAGTTATTTCAGAATACACAGATAAATACATTTTAAAGAGAAAGAAAAGTTCCAAAGGGAAGACCCACCATCCATCATTAACTAAAAAAAATTAAAGATAGTATCAAACTTAAAGCGTATAATTGTGCAAAGATGGGTGGCAGGTCAGAAGATTGGACAGAATAACTTTTTAAAAATCAAAGAATGACTAAAAGATTAATAAGGAGGAAAAAATTAGGTTTTAGAGAAAGCTAGATAGAAATAAATAAAACAAAAAGTAAGAATTTCTATAGATATTCAAAAAAGAAAAGAGTTAACAAAGTGAGCATTGGTCCTGTAGAAAGGGAGTCTGGGGAATTAATAATGGAAAACAAGGAGGTGGCAGATGAATTGAACCGGTATTTTGCACTGGTCTTCGCTATAGAGGATACAAATAACATCCCAGAAATAGCTGTAAATCAGGAAATGGAAGGGAGGGAGGAACTCAGGAAACTTATAATCATCAGAGAAGTAGTACTGAGCAAATTGTTGGAGTTATGGGCTGACAAGTCCTTGGGTCCTGATGGACTTTATTATAGGATCTTAAAAGAAGTGGCTAAGGAGATAGTTGATGAGTTGGTTTTAGTTTTCCAAAATTCCCTAGATTCAGCAAAAGTTCCACTGGATTGGAAAATAGCTAATGTAACTCCTTTATTTAGAAAGAGAAGGAGACAGGAAGCAGGAAACTACAGGCCAGTTAGCTTAACATCTGTCATTGGGAAAATGTTAGAAGCTATTATTGAAGACGTAATAGCAGGGCACTTAGAAAAATTCAAGGTAATCAAGCAGAGTCAACATGATTTTGTGAAAGTGAAATTATGTCTAATCAATTTATTGGAGTTCTTTGAAGAAGTAACATAAACTTACGCTGTGGATAAAGGGGAATGGATGGATGTACTTTACTTAGATTACAAGAAAGCATTTGATAAGGTGCCACATCAAAGTTTATTGTGGAAAATAAAGGCTCATGGTGTAGAGGGTAACATATTGGCATGGTTAGAAGATTGGCTATCTAATGGGAAGGAGAGTAGGCATAAATGGGTTTATTCTGGTTGACAAGCCTTAACAAGTGGTGTGCCACAGCAATTAGTGCTGGGGCCTCAACTTTTTATAGTTTAGATAAATGACTTGAATGAAGGGACCGAAGGTATGGTTGCTAAACTTGCTAATGACATAAAGATAGGTAGGAAAGTAAGTTGTGAAGAGGATATAAGGAGGCTAAGAAGAGATATAGATAGGGTAAGTGAATGGGCAAAGATCTGGCAAATGGAGTATAATGTGGGAAAATGTGAAATTGTTAATTTCCGCAAGAAAGATAAAAAAGAAGCATATTATCTAAATGGTGAGAAATTGCAGAGCTCTGAGTTACAGAAGGATCTGGGTGTCCTAGTGCATGAATTGCAAAAGGCTAGTATGCAGGTATAGCAAGTATTTAGGAAAGCTAATAGAATGTTATCATTTATTGCAAGGGGAATTGAATACAAAAGTAGGGAGGTTATGCTTCGGTTGTACAGGGCATTGGTGAGGCCACATCTGGCGAAGGAAGGATGTAAATGCATTGGAAGCAGTTCAGAGAAGGTTTGCTAGACTAATACCTGGAATGGGAAGGTTGCTTTGTGAGGAAAGGTTAGACAGGCTAGGCTTGTATCTACTTAGAAGAGTAAGAGGTGACTTGTTTGAAACATAGGGCAGAACTTCCCCCCATTGGAGGGTTGTGCGGGGGCGGGTGGAGCCGGGCGTGAACCCAATCGGCGTCCCCTGAATGGGGTTGCACCGCCATTTTACGTGGGTGGGCCTTAGTGTGATGCACACCCGGAAGCGCTGAGTGCTCCCTGTGCGGGCAGGGAGGGATTCGCTGAGTCGGGACCTGTGGTCTATCACGCATGCGCACGAAAGAGTGCAGAAATCTCCCTGAGGCACAGAGGTGCCTCAGGGAGATTACTTTCACTTATGAAACATTATAGAAAGGTAAAAAAAAATTTAAGGACATGTACCCTCATGTGAAACTGTCACATGAGCTGGGATATGCCCATTAATTTTTTCTACTTTTTAAATTTAATTAATAAACCCTTCATGAAACCTCATCCCGCCCATGGATGAGATTTCATGAAAAATGCGAAGGCCGCCTCGGCTCTTCACCTGCCCGCCAACCTTAAGGTTGGACGGACAGCTTTCTTAACAACTTTAATTACTTTCTTAATGGCCTTAATAGGCCTTTGACAATCTAAATGATGTGCGGTGATATCAGAATGATTGCCCGACATCACTGCGCGTCATTTTGTGCCCTGCCCCCGCTCACCGGCCCAAAAATTCTTCCCATAGAAGACCCTGAGGGGTCTTGGCAAAGTGGATGTGGAGAGGATGTTCTCTTGTTGGAGAATTTAGAACTAAGGTTTCACTGTTTAAAAATAAGGGGTCACCCATTTAAGACGGAGATGAGAAACTTTTTTTCTTGGAGGGTCATGAGTCTTTGAAACTCTCTTCCTCAAAAGCAGTAGAAGCAGAGTCTTTGAATATTTTTAAGGTGTAGATAGACTCTTGATTAGCAAGGCAGTGAAAGGCTATTGGAGGTAGGTGGGAATGTGGAGTTGGGGTTACAATCAAATCAGCCATGGTGTTATTGGATGGTGGAGCAGGCTTGAAGGGCCAAGTGGCCCACTGCTCCTAATTCATATGTTCATATTATGGTCCATTGGCTGCCTCTGAAAATGTTCCTTTCCAGTGCGTCTTTCTGTTGATACCTGATCCTCTATTGTGATTGTTTATTTCTGGCTATTCCTTCCCAATTTTTTTTCTTATTCGTTCGTTCACCAGCAAGGCCAGACTGCCTATACCTAATTGCCCTTTAGGTGGTCGGCCATCTTCTTGAACCGCTGCATTCCATATGATGTAGGTACACTCATAATGCTATTAGAGAGGGAGTTCCAGGCTTTTGACCCAGTGACAGTGAAGGAACGGTGATATAGCTCCAAGTCAGAATAAAAACAGAATTACCTGGAAAAACTCAGCAGGTCTGGCAGCATTGGCAGAGAAGAAAAGAGTTGACGCTTCGAGTCCTCATGACCCTTCCACAGAACTAGGTGAATCCAAGGAAGGTGTGAAATATAAGCTGGTTTAAGGTGGAGGGGGGTGGGAGAGAAGTGGAGGGGGGTGGTGTGGTTGTAGGGACAAACAAGCAGTGATAGAAGCAGATCATCAAAAGATGTCACAGACAAAAGAACAAAAGAACACATAGGTGTTGAAGTTGATGATATTATCTAAAACGAATGTGCTAATTAAGAATGGATGGTAGGGCACTCAAGGTATAGCTCTATTGGGGGTGGGGGAGCATAAAAGATTTAAAAATATTTAAAAATAATGGAAATAGGTGGGAAAAGAAAAATCTATATAATTTATTGGGAAATACAAAAGGAAGGGGGAAGAAACAGAAAGGGGGTAGGGATGGAGGAGGGAGCTCAAGACCTAAAGTTGTTAAATTCAATATTTAGTCCGGAAGGCTGTAAAGTGCCTAGTCGGAAGATGAGGTGTTGTTCCTCCAGTTTGCGTTGGGCTTCACTGGAACAAAGCAGCAAGCCAAGGACAGACGTGTGGGCAAGAGAGCAGGGTGGAGTGTTAAAATGGCAAGCAACAAGGAGGTTTGGGTCATTCTTGCGGACAGACTGCAGGTGTTCTGCAAAGCGGTCGCCCAGTTTACGTTTGGTCTCTCCAATGTAGAGGAGACCGCATTGGGAGCAATGAATACAGTAGACTAAGTTGGGGGAAATGCAAGTGAAATGCTGCTTCACTTGAAAGGAGTGTTTGGGCCCTTGGACGGTGAGGAGAGAGGAAGTGAAGGGGCAGGTGTTACATCTTTTGCGTGGGCATGGGGTGGTGCCATAGGTGGGGGCGAGGAGTAGGGGTTGATGGAGGATGCTGCTTCATGCTCTCGTCGGGACTTGGAAAAATTTATTAATTTTGCTTCCAATCTCCACCCCTCCATCATTTTCACGTGGTCCATCTCTGACACTTCCCTTCCCTTCCTTGACCTCTCTGTCTCAATCTCTGGTGATAGACTCTCCACCAATAATATTACAAGCCTGCCAACTCCCACAGCTACCTCGACTACAGCTCCTCACACCCCGCTTTCTCTAAAGACTCCATCCCATTCTCTCAGTTCCTTCGCCTCCGTCGCATCTGTTCCGATGATGCTACCTTCAAAAACAGTTCCTCTGACATGTCCTCCTTCTTCCTTAACTGAGGTTTTCCACCCACGATCGTTGACAGGGCCCTCAACCGTGTCCGGCCCATCTCCTGCGCATCCGCCCTCACGCCTTCTCCTCCCTCCCAGAAACATGATAGGGTCCCCCTTGTCCTCACTTATCACCCACCAGCCTCTGCATTCAAAGGATCATCCTCCGCCATTTCCGCCAACTCCAGCATGATGCCACCACCAAACACATCTTCCCTTCACCCCCCTTGTCGGCATTCCGTAGGGATCGTTCCCTCCGGGACACCCTGGTCCACTCCTCCATCACCCCCTACTCCTCAACCCCCACCAATGGCACCACCCCATGCCCACGCAAAAGATGTAACACCTGCCCCTTCACTTCCTCTCTCCTCACCGTCCAAGGGCCCAAACACTCCTTTCAAGTGAAGCAGCATTTCACTTGCATTTCCCCCAACTTAGTCTACTGTATTCGTTGCTCCCAATGCGGTCTCCTCTACATTGAAGAGACCAAACGTAAACTGGGCGACCGCTTTGCAGAACACCTGCAGTCTGTCCGCAAGAATGACCCAAACCTCCCTGTTGCTTGCCATTTTAACACTCCACCCTGCTCTCTTGCCCACATGTCTGTCCTTGGCTTGCTGCATTGTTCCAGTGAAGCCCAACGCAAACTGGAGGAACAACACCTCATCTTCCGACTAGGCATTTTACAGCCTTCCAGACTGAATATTGAATTTAACAACTTTAGGTCTTGAATTCCCCCTTCATCCCCACCCCCTTTCTGTTTCTTCCCCCTTCCTTTTGTTTTTCCCAATAAATTATATAGATTTTTCTTTTCCCACCTATTTCCATTATTTTTAAATATTTTTAAATCTTTTTATGCTCCCCACTCCCACTAGAGCTATACCTTGAGTGCCCTACCATCCATTCTTAATTAGCACATTCGTTTAGATAATATCACCAACTTCAACACCTATGTGTTCTTTTGTTCTTTTGTTCTTTTGTCTGTGACATCTTTTGATGATCTGCTTCTATCACTGCTTGCTTGTCCCTACAACCACACCAACCCCCTCCACTTCTCTCCCACCCCCCCTCCACCTTAAACCAGCTTATATTTCACACCTTCCTTGGATTCACCTAGTTCTATTGAAGGGTCATGAAGACTCGAAACGTCAACTCTTTTCTTCTCTGCCGATGCTGCCAGACCTGCTGAATTTTTCCAGGTAATTCTGTTTTCGTTTTGGATTTCCAGCATCCCCAGTTTTTTGTTTTTATCCAAGTCAGAATGGTGTGTGACTTTAAGGGGAACCTGCAGGTGGTGGTGTTCCCAAGCATCTGTTGCTAGGTGGTAGAGATTGTGGATTTGGAAGGTGCTGTTGAAAAAGCTTTGGCGTGTTCCTGCAGTACATCTTGTATGAGGCGCACATGGTTTTCATTCATACTTGTCTTTTATCCAGTAGTTTACGATAGTAAATGCAATTTACCCACTATGTGTAATACCTAATGTAGCTGGAAATGATTTCCCTGGTCTTCCCTTGAAAACCCCACCCACCTCAGATTAGCCTTTTCTCTAATGTCAGCCTCAATCCAGTTCACACTAGCGCCGTTGTCTGATTTCATCCTCCCCCATTCCATTTACACAGTTAGGTTACCTTCCTTCTTCTGCATTTCCTGCAGCCCCACATCCCTCCAAGATATATGCATTCCTCCAATTCTGGCCTCTTGTGGACCCTGATTTTAATCGCTGACTGCTTTTAGCTACTTAGGCCCTAAGCTCTGGAATTCCCTCCCTACCTCTCTATCCCTCTCTCCTTTAAGTCACTCATTAAAACTGACTATATATACCAGTGTAAAAGTTGATCTCATGTAAAAGTCGACTGACAATTTAATATTTGTAATTTTTCATATACCTCATGTAAAAGTCAACCTTAGTTTTTCAGGGAGCAAAGCCCAAAAATTTCAGAACGAAAGTATTGTCCTGGAGATGTTTAGGATGGTTTAGGACACTAAAGTCACAAAAATTGTTGCCACATTAATGGGTTGGTGAGATTCTTCAAACGCCCTGGTTAGATTGCAGCAATATCGGGTCTCCACCTCACTATCCTCCTTTAAGACACTCCTTAAATCCTGCCTCTTTGACCCAACTTTTGGTCATTTGCCCTAATATCTCTTTGAAGCTTAGTGCCAAAGTTTATTTTATAACATTCCTGTGAAACACCTTGGGATGTTTTACTACATTAAAGGTGCTATATAAATACAAGTTGGAGTTGTTTTTACTTCTGAGGTGTGGTTTAAAAAAATCCTCATCAGGCGGCCGATGACCCATTTGTTTATGTTGTATCAAAAACATTGTGTTTACTTTCAATAACCCGGCCTAAATAGCCAAGTGGTTATGGTACTGGGTTTGTAACCCCAAGATCAAGAGTTCAAATCTCACAATGGGAAACAATGTGACTTCATCTGAAACAGATGGGAACGGGTTTGTACTCGAAAGAGTTACACTGACATTTTCAAAGTGCATTACTGGTATCTTTTTATATGCTTGCAGCTCTTTCACATAATTTTATAGGAATCCCCACTATGCAGAATGGTTAGCGATTGTTCATTTGGGGAGCTTTTGTAATAAATATTGCTTTATGGCAGGACATGAACAACGCGAAACTGTTTAGCGATGAGGCTGCAAACATCTATGAGAGAGCCATCAGCACTTTGTTAAAGAAGAACATGCTGCTTTACTTTGCTTACGCAGACTATGAAGAAGTGAGTAGAGATTACACTGTTCTGCAGTACATAAAACACACACTGTCTTAATCATTGCGTCCTGTTCCCTGTTTTACTAACATATTTGATGGATATACTTCTGCTTTTTTCAAGAGTCGGATGAAATATGAAAAGGTACATAGCATATACAATAGACTCTTGGCGATTGAAGATATCGATCCAACATTGGTGAGTGTTACTTTGTTTATTTTCAGTTTATGAATAAGAAATGATGTATGAAAAATGGGAACGATGCAGGGGTGACTGAGAGGTCCAAACAAGAAGTTGACAGGAGAGCCACAACCACTTTTGGCTCGAGAAAGAAGGCAAAAATATAGGTAGAAAAATTGGGACAGGAAAAGGCCTTTCAGCCCTTCAAACCTGTTCTGCCATTCAATTAGCTGATCTGTATCTTAATTCCATTTACTGCCTTGGTTCTGTTACCCTTAATACCCTCACCTATTAAAACACTGTAAGAGTTGAGTTGAGCACTTAACCAACTTGTAACCTTATTTAATTATGTCAGTTATTTTCCTTTGTTTTTCTTTTAAATTGCCCTCCCATTGGATTTGTACGCTAATGTTCACTGTGAATTTAGAGCTTCAGTAGCTACTGTACAGCTGTTTCAGTGCCACGAGTTTTTAACTACCTCACCGAAATAATTATTCTTCGTATAGTCACTTGATAGGTTAGAACTTGAATATTGCTGAAAAGAGAGACATGTTGCCAAAGCTTTTTGTCTTGCACTCATTGGAACAAATGCAAGAATGCCAAATTTCAAACGATCACAACAAGTTATACTACAGGAAAAAATGGTGCTGATTGGTTGACATGTCGGCTCTGGCCAAGGTGTTGCCATGAAGAAGGCAACTTGGAAAACTATAGGCTCCTCAAGCTCACGTGTAATTCAAAAAAGGCATAAGGCTTGAACACATTCCTTTTGTTTGCAGAGAACGGGTCCCTGCATATGAATGTAGGGCGTTTCTAGCAAGAGTAAATGAGCCACATTACAAGCATAACTGGTTATCTTAAGTTGGTTGTTAGTGTGTAGCTATTAGCATTCTCAAGATTGTTCAGCAAGTGCTGTTCACTCATGCAGTCACATCTAACAGCGGGCATTTTGTTTTTGGCTTTGCAAGTACGGGCTGGTTGAGTATGTTGTGATTGTTTGAAGTTTGGCATTTTTGCATTTGTCCTGATGAATGCAAGACAAAAATCTTCGGCAACATATGTCTCTTTTCAGCAAATGCTTCATATCTAAGCTGAAATAATGACTGCCAGTGGCCTATCTAACCCAGGGGTGCATCATGTTCAACGCTGTGTTTCCAGTATGGTTTACTAGAAACTTTCTGTAGTGAGTAGATAACTTCACCCTTCTTAATCTGGGAGTATTGTGGACAATTTCTAATGCCCTTACTGTAGGAGATGTGCTAATTAGTTATCACAGGCTAGGAGTGGATATGGAATCTTCATGGCTCTGGCCCAATCACACCTGTAATTTTAAACTGACAAGCATTTTTTTTAATGTAAATTAATATTTTATTGTTTGCATTGAAGGTTTACATCCAATACATGAAATTTGCACGGAGAGCAGAGGGTATCAAGTCTGGTCGATCCATATTTAAGAAAGCAAGGGAAGATCCTAGAACACGACATCATGTCTATGTGTCTGCTGCACTAATGGAATACTACTGCAGTAAGGTGAGCTCTCTTGTTCTGTCCTGAAGCTCACAGCTCTGCAAATGCACCATGAGGCTCCCAATACATAACTGCATTCTCTGCTCCTTTTCAGGACAAGGCAGTGGCCTTCAAGATATTTGAGCTAGGTTTAAAGAAGTATGGAGACATTCCAGAATACATATTGGCTTACATTGACTACCTTTCACATCTTAATGGTAAGAACTGTACCCCATTAGCAGCTGACAGTTATTCTTTAGACATATGAGAGAAAGGTGTTGACAGAAATGCCTGTTTTTGATAATTGTTTTGGAACAAATTGGTTAAATTTGTGCTGTGTGAGGTACAGTGGTACTGCAACCTGAAATTAAGCCTGTGGGATTTGCTGGGTCTTTCCAGTGATCGGTCTCTGCATCCAAGCAGGCTCCACCTTGCAGTCAGCTACAGGAGACCTGCAGGCCAAGAGCACAGATTTTTCACAGGATAAAAACAGCTTTAGAACCATTGTAAATAAAAATGGGAAAAATATATATTTAACATTCCTTTCATGCATCACTTTACAGTCATGCTCTATAAGCAATCATTACAACAAGGTGCATTTGTACAGCAAATTTAACATAATAAAACTACCCCAAACTATGAGAAAGACAACCAAGTGATAGAGGATTTAGACAGCTGGCCAAAAGGCAGAGTTAAAAAATGTGGATTTGAGGCTGCTTTATAATAACAGAGAACAGAAGTCCTATCAACAAGGAATGCTCCACAGGAGCGATAAATGTAATAGGCGGCCAGGGTTGGAGGGCCGCTGGTGTAGGTTGGGACAGAGGGTTAGAGGAGGCTACAGGGCTAGTCAGGTGGCAATGTGAGGCAATTTGCAAATGAGGCCAATGATTTTGAATTCTGTGTAGCCAGTTATTTCTAGATTGTTTAATTTAAATTATTGACTGCTTTCAATTTTAGTGCAAGATGAAATATTGAATTGTCAGGATGAGACTATTCTATTCAGACATTTTCAAAATTGAAAATTGTACCAATAGATAAGTTAAGATCCTAAATTTATTTTTTAGACATTCTGTTAGTGAAGCTTCAGTAAGTATCCTACGTTGATTGGTTTTGGGATTTGGAGGGATTGGAGCCCAACTTGGAAAAGGGGTGGAGAGTGTAACTTAGCAATCAATAAAAGTTTCATTGGTGGAGAGGTTAAGATATGGCAACATGGCAGAATTGGAAGTATGCTGTCTCAAAATTTGGGTTTAAAGCTCGTTTGGTTTGAATGAGACTGGTTTAGATTAAGTGAGAAGACAGGGAGGAGATAGAATCCTAAGCAAGGATGCAGACTATGTGGCAGGCACCAAATAAGATGGCTTTAATCTTCTCAGAGAGGTTCTGGCTCATCTGTGACTTGATATTAGATAGGTAGTTTGACAACACAAAGATAGTTATCGAATCAAAGATGGTGATAGGCAAGAGCTTAGTCCATTGGCATCCATATGGAAAATGACTGCTGATGTTTCCCAAGAACTGAAAGTAAACAAGGAAAGAAAGGGGGATCAAGGACGGGATCTAGAGGTACCCTGGAGGTGACAGTGAAGGGGCAAGAGCAAAAGCTACTGCTAGAGATGCGCTGGCTGAAATGAGACAAGTAGAAATCAAACCAAGGGCATTTCTCTGAAGATAGACCCTAAATGAGCAATGCTAGAGTGATTGACCAGAGTCTTAATTGGTTCCTTTGACAATGCCAGCAAGAATCAAGAAGGGGACAAGCACTCAAGTGTTTCTTTGGATCAGCTGGTAGCACACTTGTATCACACTTGCCCGTTAGGGCTTGTGGGTTGTAACCTGCACCAGGACTTGAACACATTAATCAAGACCGACACTTCAGTTCAGTATTGTGGGAGTGCTGCATCGCCAGAAGTGCTGATGTTTGGATGAAGCCTTTTAGATAGATGTAAAAGATCCCATGATACCATTCCTAAAGGGAGTCCGCCTGGTGCCCTCACCAATGTTCCTTCCTCAGCCAGTACTGCCAAAACCAAATGAATTTATTATTTGTGGGCTGGCTGTGCACATATTGGCTGTCAGATTTGCTTATATAACTTCATTGTCTACACTGCAGAAGTAAGTCATTGGCTGTGAAGCACTTTAGGACTTCCTAAGGCTGGGAAAAATGCAATATATTTAGAAGTTTCATCAATTGGGTGCAGCATTGAAGGAAAGGTCACCAGTAGGTCACTCTGTGTCATCTCGTAGCAGTTTGCCCAGAGTGGCCCCCAATGGGAGGAATTTGTGCACATTTCAGGTGATGAAGCAAGAGGAGAACAAGCAACTCACTGACCTGAGGTTTCTGCTTACTCTTGTTCTGGTACTTCGTGGGGAAGGTTCACAATTTTGGCTGTCCTGTGTGGAAGGAGACAAAAGCTGAATGGAATTTTGAGGCACATGTCCGCTTTGACCTGGTACCCAGGAAACAGCTGCAGGAGAGCTGTGCCACCGCCCAGATGAAAATGCCCGACCCTCTCTTCCAGAGCTTGGTCAATTCTACCAGGAAGGAAAATAAAAGGAGGAGAGGGGAACATTGAGATGTTACTGGCTGAAATGCTCCAGCACCTTGAATTAACTTTAAATAAACAGAGGGATGCCATTCAGCCCATCGAGTTTGCACCAGCTCTTTTGAAATTAGTCCCACTTTCCCGCTTTTTCCTCCTTTTCCAGCTGCTGTTCCTCCTTCATATATTACACATATAATTCTAACCATCTGAAATTCTGTGATTTGGGAACTATAATACATGATCTGTAAGTGGTAGCTAGCTTCATCTGAACTTTTAGAACCTGTCCTACGATGTTATAAATGCAGAGCAAAGACTTAGGGGGTAGTTTTTAAAAATAATTTTTAGATTAATGTCATGTTTGACCCCATCTTTGACTTTTAGGATCATTACTGATTGTTCTATTAGATCCCTGTCTGAACAAACTAACAAATGTTGGGCAACTTGCAGCTCTCGGCTGCAAAAAAAGTAATGATGCCTCCAAATACCATCCTTGCAGCTATTAATATAATCCCTACGTAGAACAGAGAAGGTAGAAAAGGTGCTGTTTATGCTTTCAGTCATTCTGCTCCATGTCTAAAACAGGATTAGCATGGTCTGGTTGGCTTTAGATGGCCTCTACTTATGTGCTTTTGTGCCAGTTTCCTCTGTCATTGAACAATGATTTCTGAATTAAGAGCTGTCATCAACCTGATGTAGTTTATTGTACATTCTGCACCAGTGCAGTGTGAAAGTGAGATTTTGTTCAGATCGTTAACAGGTACAATCTGTTCAGTGGAGAAAGGTGCAAAATAATGGTCCCATATATCCACAGCTGTTCCAGTGGACGCCTTCTCTACGATTTGCAGGATTCTCCCAGGACAGCTGGGAACTAGGCCAGGCTCCAGTTACCCTGAGTCCCACCATCAGCAACTACTTATATCTATATAACACCTTTAATGTTGTAAAAAAGATGCTTCACAGAAGTGTAATCAAACAACGTTTAACATCGAGCCACCTACGAAATATTAAAGCAGGTGACCAAAAGCTTGGTCAAAGGAGCCTCTTAAAGGAGGAAAGAGGGGTGGAGAGGTTTGGGAAGGGAATTCCACAGCTAAGGTCCTAGGCAGCTCCAGGCATGGCTGTCGATTGTGGGACAAAGAAAATTGGAGGAGCACAGAGATATTGTAAGCTGGAAGATGTTAAAGAAATGGGGAGGAGTGGGCCATGCAGGGATTCCAGGATGGCCGCATGAGTGCGGATTAAGCCTCCACCCGTCCCATAGATTATTGTACCAAGATGGACATGGGTGAAAGCAATGAAAATCAGAGTACCCGTGATTCCTATCCTAGGAATCTGGTGTATGATTAGCGCTGGTACACTTGGGGAGAGCCACTGGTGGTTGTGAAGCCCACCTAGAGGTCCAGGCCAGGATCATAGCCTGAACCTCCAAAGATTGCATAGAGTGGGCAGCACGGACACAGGCTATTTGTCCCAACAAGTGTTTGTGTTTTACACAAGCCTCCCCACACCCCTCTTCATCTCAACCTATCAGCATGTTCTTTTTTTTTCTCTCCCCTACCTACCTAGCTTTCCATTAACCACCCTTCATAGTAATGAGTCCACATTCTAGACATCTTTGGGTCAATAAGTTTCTCATGAATTTCCTATTGGGTTTATTAGTGACTATCTTATATTATGACCTCCTAGTTTTGAACTCTGTACAAATGAAAACATCTTCTCTACCCTATCAAAGACTTCATAACATTAAAGACCTCTATCAGGTCACCCCCTCAGCTTTCTCATTTCCGGGGAAAGGCATCCCAGCCTGGTCGACCTTCATCAGTACCTCTATATCCTTTTCATAATACGGAGACCAGAATTGTTCACAGTACTCCCAAAAGTGTCATCTAACCATGGTTCTGTACAAGCGTAAGAAAATTTCTCTGCTTTTCAATTCTATTCCTCTAGAAATGAGTCTCCAATGTTTCATTTGCTTTTTTTTAATGTCCTTATTTGCCAGCAATCTGCGCATTAATATTTTTTGATGGTTTGGAGGCAGCTTCGGTTTCATTCTGGGAGGGCAGGCCCCAGACTCCCATACTCCCCAGGCCTGGGAGCCTTCCAGCAGAATTTCCAGAGCAAGACATAGAAATCGTGGGACCAACCTCTGACCACATGAGCTTGGCTGAGAGTTGGGGCACGTACCCCCTGACACGCTGAAATGCACTGATCCAATGCTTTGTCGGGATAAAGCATTTTGGAAGTAAGAGTAGGGAAAGGAAGTATACCTTAACCGGTAGGGTCATAAATGGAGAGAAGAGAGACCTTGGTGTGCAGACCCACAGGACAACAAAGGTGGCAGCATAATTAGATTAGGCCTTAAAATGGCAAAAGGAATCCTTCATCCAGAAACTCAGAATACAAAAGCAAGGAGGTAACTTTCTTAGCTGCACTGCTGATGGGGTACTGGGAGTGGTTTTGGGGCATCCTATTAAAGGAAGGGTTTAAAAGCAACAGAAAAAGTAGGGCATAAATTAAATAACTTACCCCTCCCAGGAATAAAGAGTTTCAATAGAAATGAGCAGATTAAGGGGTGACCAAGTAGAATTCTTCAACATGAAGTATTATGTTGGAGATAAGTTGTCAACAGGATGTTAATCAGAAAATTGAACTTTTAGATAACCGGCAAAGGAATTAACAGGAGTTTTTTTTCAGAACTGACTTATTTGTGTAGAGGGGATTCAAATGTGGAATTCCTAGCCACAAGTTATTGTCAAAACCAAGACTACAAATGTGAAAAGGCCAAAAAAGGTGGCAGTACAATTAGATTAGGCATAAAAGTTGTATCAAAGGAGGATTAGTTTGGTCAGCAATCTGACTGTGTGGGATTAAACCAGGTGGTTCATGTGGAGTAGCACACTGCCAACAACTTGTTAGGCTGAATGGTCTGCTTTCTGAAACAATCAATGAATTCTGAAGAGAATCTTTATGTATAATGTCCTGTCACAGTCACTACACAGTAGCTTGTGTTTAACTGTATCTTGTCTACATTTCAGAGGACAATAATACCAGAGTTTTGTTTGAGCGTGTGCTGACGTCTGGATCCTTACCTCCGGAGAAATCTGGGTAATGTTCCTGTCCTTAAAGATTATATTGGCATGTGGAAAGTTAAATGTTTTAAAATGCTTTAAGAAGAGTTTGATTTCTGAAGTGAATCTGATGTAAATTTTATTAGCCAATTATTTAGTATGTAGCAAACTTGCTGTGATTTTATAAACATTTCTTTCAAGTTTTGTTTTGGAAAGCATTCTTTAGACTATGTCTTGCCTTCTCCAGTCATGGTTCAGTATGTTATAATATAGAGTACGCAACACTTACAGGCACAGTCAACTCCACTTAATTCAAATTATCTGATAATTCATATCTGTTTACTGCTGGTAAATGATTGAGCTGGTGTGAGTAGCCTAGTTGTACTCGGAGGGTCAAAAACGGTTCTATACTCTGGCATGAGAATAATAAGTAATAATAACCATTCATGGTTATTCCTACTTGGGGCTTTAGCTAATTCTAGCTCCCACTAATTTGTGGGGCAAATCAGAATAAACACTCCAAACAATAAATTATAATCCAGCGCGTAAAATGTCATTGTGACAGCAGTTGGACAAGCCTCACTCTTTCATTTTTAAATTTAAAAATCCCTTCTTCCCTTAGGGTTGCTCTGCCCTGTAGACAATGGCTGAAGTTGAATTCAAACCATTGTCTCTCTCTGTTGCATCCTGCTGTTCCACATAATGCATCACAGGGAAAAAATGTTTACCCAACCGATTTTTAAAAAATCATATTGATAGAGCAGCTAGGGAGAAACTATTTCCATTGTCAGTAGCCGGAGACGACAGATTTCAGATAACTGGTGAAAGGATCACAGGAGATGAGAAGATTTTTTTTATGCATTGGCCAGAATCTTCTGGTGGGCATGTAAAATGATGTGCAGTGACATCGGGCACGCGTCCCAACATCACCACGTGTCATTCTGATCTTCCATTTGGCGGGCGCGTGTCCTGTTAAGGCCATTAATAAACTAATTAAATCAGTTGTCAGATGGCCTTCGCATTTCTCATAAAACCTCATCCACGGGTTTATTAATTTATTTTAAAAATTTTATTAAAATTCATATAAACATGTCCCAGCTCACGTGACACTGTCACAGGAGG
This sequence comes from Carcharodon carcharias, assembly GCF_017639515.1. Lineage (NCBI taxonomy): Eukaryota > Metazoa > Chordata > Chondrichthyes > Lamniformes > Lamnidae > Carcharodon > Carcharodon carcharias. The sequence goes on from NC_054476.1 coordinate 28,075,582, forward strand.
GGACATGTCTGAGTAATTTTTTTCTTTTTTTCAATGTTTCATAATTAAATTAATCTCTCTGAGGCAGCTCCGTGCCTCAGAGAGATTTCTGCACTCAAGCACAGGCCCTGCTCTCCCCCCACCCAACACACACACACACACACACACACACACACACACACAGGTAGCGCTGAGCACTTCCAGGTGCACGTCATGCTGGGTGGGCCTTAGTTGACCTGCCCATGTAAAATGGTGGCGATCAGCTCCGTGCCCGCCCGATGGGGAGAAAATTCTCCCCACTGAGTTGATTGGATCTGGTACACACTGCCTGAAAGCAGTTGGGTAAACAAGGTGGAAGCAAATTCAATAGTAACTTTCAAAAGGGAACTGGATCAATGCTTGATGAGGAAAAAATTGCAAGGCTATAGGAAAAGGGCAAGGGGAATGCAACTCATTGGATAACTCTTCGAAGAGCCATCACAGGCATGATAGGCTGTAGGTCTCCTTCTATGCTGTCATGTGGTTGTATAAGTTTTTATTCAAATGTTTTAAGTGACAATTAATTTAGATTACCACTTCTGGTCTAAAGTTTAGTCAAATTTGCCTTGACTGGAAAATTCAAAGGTGTTTTGTAGTTTTACAGAGGAGAATTGAGAATTGGAAATGGTGTAAACAGCACGACATGTAATTCTTAATGGGGTGATTGTAGGATTCTGGTCTCAGCATTGTCTCTGAGATGGTCTTTGCTGAAATTTTAGACATAGTCACAAGAAGACACAACATTAGAGAGCTGTTGTATTTTCAACACACTTCACTTGGCAGCGAGGAATAAGCAGAAAACTTACAGAGGACTAAATTATGACTATACTAATTCTAGTTTTTGCTTTATTGCTCCCATCAAAATTATAGAGAGATCTGGGCACGATTTCTGGCTTTTGAAAGTAACATTGGAGATTTAGCTAGTATCCTGAAAGTGGAAAAGAGGAGGTTTGCTGCTTTTAAGGAGGAATATGAAGGAAAGGAAACAGCCTTACTAGTGGACAGATACAAGTTTATGGACCTATTTCCCTGTTCAAACAGTGAACTTAAAGCCCTTGGATATAAGGTATGTACTTTTTCTTTGTCACATATCATTCTCTTCCTGCGCTCTTCATGTGTCAAGATGTGGTTGTCTTTGTATTTTTCTCTGAATATTGGCATCAGTTGTGCTGGTTGTGAAATTGAGGTTTTGTTTCACAGCTATGCCAACTAGTCCCAATATGGAGAAATGTTTGATTCAATATTTATTAACATCATCAAACCTAGCACCTTCTGCTTTGTTTGACCGAGCTTCGCTCAGATTAAACTCGCTGAGCTCTCAGAGGAGCTACTTTGCTGCAAATTTGGATCACTGCAGTTACCTGAGGTCAAGAGAACCATCCTTACCTTTAGAACAAGCCCAAACAAGCCTTCTGCATATATTACAGTAAATCAGGCCTTCATCTACTGTCTACCTACCACCAACTAACCATCATACATGACTGAGTGGTGCTCTGAACTTGAAAGATAAGCATGACTGATCAGTCATCAATGGAGAAAGAATGCCAAAGAAAATGACAAACGTTTCAGGATTTTAGACAGTGGTGCCCCAGTAACTGGAAGTGCCATGAATTACAAAGAACAACACAACAGATCTTTCCATCGTAGATTGCACAGGTGATCAAGTTGGCTTACCTTGAAGACTTTGCTCTGAAGACTGGGGAAATTAAAGGCTCAGTCTGGTCCTGCACTCTATCGCTTTTCAAATCTTCTCTGCTTCATCCAAATACTGAAATCACCCTGATGGCTATAACCTTGGTAGGCTATCTCTCCTTGTTCTCCTCCCCTTTGCAACTTTTGACGCTGTTGAATATTCCACCCTTCCCCATGCCCATAGCCATATCTTGGTTCCATTCCTACCTGTCCCTAAATGACCACCTAAATGACACACCTCTGCAAAGTTTCTTCAGGCGTGCTTCATTTAATATGCAGTTCCTGAGCAGCATGGTCCATAAACATAGGCTTTGCCTCCAGATGACACTTGGGCAATTTAGCTATCCCCTGCTGCTCTTGAATTCATTGCTACCGCTATGTTAACTGTTTGCCCTGAATCAGCCAGAATTTAGCAGCTAAGCATCAGCAAGATGGAAGTCTTTCTGTTTGACTCAAAACAGAAATGTTGCACCTTTTAGCCTCATTCTTAACCACCACCTTCCTACTCCAGTTAATCCGAGCATCCTGTTTGATCCTCAGCTAAACTGCAGACACTACACCTGGTCTATCACCAAGCCTATCCATTAATACCTGCACACTATTTGCCTATATTCTTATCTCACCCCTACCATCATTGAAACTTACAACCATGCTTTCGCTACCCTGTGGTTTCATTGCATCAACACGGTCACTGTTGGCCACCTGAACTCTAAACTCTATTAATTCAAGTCATCCTCTGCCCTCTCAGGTGGACATAAAAGATCCCCTGGCACTATTTGAAGAAGACCAGGGAATATCTCCCTGGTGTCCTGGCCAATACTGATCTCTCAACCAACATTACTAACACAGATTATCTTGTTATTATCGCATTGCTATTTGTGGATGCTTACTGTGCACAAGTTGGCTGCTGCTTATATTACAATAAACACTACCTTTAAAAGTGCTTCATTTGCTTTGAAAAGTTCTTGGATGTTCTATGGTTGTGAAAGGAGCTATGTCAGTGCAAGTCTTTTTTTACCTTTTATCCTATTCCTAAGACATCATCCTTACTCCATGTCTCAGTGCATCAGCTAGCCAGCTGGCATCATCTGCCCTTCTGACTCAGAATGATTATGATTGCAACTTCCTTGCTCCTTCCCATCAACAGCAGAGCCTCCAGACCTCGCACTCTCTCCATCTTAGAATTCCTTCCTGAAGATTCTACGCCTTGCCACTGTTAACAAAGAAACATAGAAAATAGGAGCAGGAGTAGTCCTTCAAGCTTGCTCCACCATTCAGTATGATCATAGCTGATCCTCTATCTCAATGCCCAGCTCTCTCCCCATACCCCTGGAGGCCTTTAGAGTCTAGTAATCTATTTCCTTCTTAAATATATTCAGGCTTAGAGACAACTCCTACTAATGTTTTCTGCCCCTTGTTGCTTTGTTGTTCCACCCAGAATGATTCTGCATCTAGATTTTTCTGAGCCAATATCCTCTCTCACTATCGCACTGATTTACCAACAACACCACGCCACCTCCTTTTCCTTTTGCCTGTCCGTCCTAAATATCGAGTACCCCGTGGATATTCAGTTCCCAGTCTTGGTCACCTGCAGCCATGTCTCTGTAATCACAATCATATCGTTCCCGTTTACATCTATTGGCGCTGTTAATTCATCTACCTTATTGCGAATGCTCCACATATTCAGAAACAGTGCCTTTAGACTTGTCTTTTTAACATTTTTACACATTTTTTTGTCTTATGACCCTATTTGATACTAGCCCTTGTTTCCTCTGCCTTCTACTTTGGCTTTCTACTTTTCTGTCTTTCGTTCCAACTTTGTTTCCTTCTCTTATGTCTCCCCGGTCAGGTTCCCATCCTGCTGAAACCACACCCCCCCCCCCACAGTACTCGCAAATACCTCTGCGAGGATTTTGGTGCCAGTCCTGCTGGGGTGCAACCTGTCCAGCTTGTACAGGCCCAATCTTCCCCAGAATCTGTCCCAATGCCTCAGGAATCGAAATCCCACCCTCCTACTATCTCTCCCGCATTCATCTGGTCCATTCTCCTATTCCTGATCTCGCTAGCACATGGCACTGGGAGTAATCCTGAGATTGCTACCTTCGAGGTCCTGCTTTTTAATTAATTTCTTAGCTCCCTATATTCTGCTTGCAGGACCTCATCCCTCTTTTTGCCTATGCTGTTGGTACCAATATGGACCACAACCTCTAGCAGTTCACCCACCCCGCTTCAGAATATCTTGTAGCTGCTCAGTGACATCCTTGACTTTGGCACCAGGGAGGCAACATTCTGGTGTCATGTCTGTGGACACAGAAACATTATCTGTTCCCCTTATGATAGAATCCCTTATCACTATTTTTTCTCCCCCTTTGTGCAGCTGAGCCACTTGTCATGCCATGGACTTGTCTCTTTCTGCATCTCCCCTGAGAAACCATCTCCCCAGCAGTATCCAAAACGGAAAATCTGTTAAAGAGGGAGGTGGACCTAGGGGACTCCTGCAGTACCTGCCTAGTGCTTTTACTCTGTCTGGTGGTCACGTATTCCCTTTCTGCCTGTGCACTCTTTACCTGTAATGTGACCACCACACTGTAACGTGCTACCAACGAAGACCTCATCCTTGTGGATGCTCCACAGTAACTCCAGCTCTGAAACACGGATTTCGAGTAGCTGCAGCTAGAGATACTTCCTACACATGTGGTCGCCCTGGACACTGGAAGTGTCCCTGACTTCCCACATCACACAGGAGGAGCATTCCACTTGGCCAAGTTGCCCTGCCATGACTTACCCTAAGTTACTCCCTTTACTTTTACTTCCTCTAGTTTAGAGAATGTTAAGGATAGAAGAAATACTCACGAGGTCCAATTACCAGTGCCACTGCTCTTCTTACTGAGGAAAGGTAGAAAATGAAAGGAACCCTCTTTCCCTCTTCACCGAACTCCCTCTCTCACCAAAATCCAACTGAAGCATTCTAATACAGTCCAAAGCAGCACTCCAGTGTTCTTCCTGCTTTAAAAAAGCCTCTTCGAAAATTACCACTGACTACGCATTAAGGAAGGCAAATGGAATGTTAGCCTTTATTGCAAGGGGAATGGAGTATAAATGTAGGGCAGTTTTGCTACAACTGGACAGGGCATGATGAGACCACACCTAGAGTACTGTGCACAGTTTTGATCTCCTTAAGGAGGGATATGCTTCTATTGTAAGGAATTTGGAGAAGTTTCACTCAGGTGATTCCTGGGCTGAAGGGGTTTGTCTTATGAGAAAAGGTTGAGCAGGTTGGGCCTATACTCACAGAAGTTTGGAAGAATGAGGGCTAATCTTATTAAACCTTATAAGATTCTGAGGGGGCTTGACAGGATAGATGCTGAGAGGATGTTTCTTCCCCTGGGGGAATCTGGAACTAGGAGAGACAGTTTAAAAATATGGGGTCTCCCATTCAAGACATGTGAACATACAAATTGGGAGCAGGAGTAAGTCATTCAGCCCCTTGAACCTGTTCCCCCATTCAATAAGACTATGGCTGTTTTGATTGTGACGTCAGCTCCATATTCTGCCTACACATGAAAACTTTTGACCCCCTTGTTAGTCAAGAATCTATCTACCTCTGCCTTAAAATATTCAATGACCCTGCCTCCACTGCTGTCTTGGGAAGAGAGCTCAGAATCACAGAATTGTTACGATGCAGAAAGAGGCCATCTGGCCCATCGTGTCTGCACCAGCTCTCTGAATGAGCATTATGACTCCATTCTCCTGCCTTTTCCTGTAACCCTGCACATTGTTTCAATTTAAATATTCATCTAATGCCCTCTTAAATGCCTCAGTTGAACCAGCCTCCACCACACTTCCAGACAGTGCATTCCAGACCTGGACAACTCGCTATGTGAAAAAGTTTTTTCTCACATCGCATTTGCTTCTTTTGAAAATCACTTTAAATCTATCCCCTCATTTTCTCAAACCTTTCACGAGCAGGAGCAGTTTCTCCCTATCTACTCTGTCAAGCCCCCTCATGATTTCAAACACCTCTATCAAATCTCCGCTTGGCCTTCTCCTCTCCAAGGAAAACAATCCAATCTATCTTCATAGCTGAAGTTTCTTATCCCTGGGACCATTTTTATAAACCTCTTCTGCACTTTCCAATACATTCACATCCTTCCTAAAGTGTGGTGCCCATAACTTTACACAATACTCCAGCTGAGATCTAACTGGTACCCTATATAAGTTCAGCATAACCTCCTTGCTCTTGTACTCCATGCCCCTATTAATAAAGCCTAGGATACTGTACACTTTATCAACTGTCCCCTCCACCTGTCTTGCAAACCCTTTAGAGTTGTACCCCTTATTTTGTATTGTCTCTCCATGTTCTTCCTACCAAAATGAATCACCTCACATTTCTCTGCATTGAACTTCATCTGCCACCTATCTGCCCACTCCACCAATTTGTCTGTGTTCTTTCGAAGTTTCACACTGCCCTCCTCACACTTTACAATGCTTTCCAAGTTTCATTTAATCCACAAACTTTGAAATTGTCCCCTGAACACCAAGATCTAGATCGTTAATATATATCCAGAAAAACAATGGTCCCAATACTGACCCTTGGGGAACTTCACTACAAATCTTCCTCCAGCCTGAAAAATATCCATTAACTGTTACTCTCTGTTTCCAATTACTCAGCCAATTTTGTACCCATGTTGCTACTGTGCCTTTTAGTCCATGAGCTATAACTTTTCTCACAAGTCTGCTGCATGGCATTGTATCAAATGCCTTTTGGAAGTCCATGTACACCACATCAACAGCATTACCCTCATCAACCCTCTCAGCCAAACTGACTGGTCTGTAATTGCCAGGCTTATCCTTACAACCTTTTTTGAACAAAGATTCACCTGAGAGAGAAAATTTCTTCTCACCTCTGTCTTAAATGGGAGACCCCTTATTTTTAAACTGTGTCCTTTAGTTCTAATCTCTCCCACAAGAGGAAAGATCCTTTCAGCATCCACCCGGTCAAGTCCACTCAGGATCTCGTAAGTTTCAATAAGATCAACTCTCATTCTTCTAAACTCCAATGGATACAGCCCAGCCTGTCCAACCTTGCCTCATAAGATAACCACCACCACCAGCCCCCCGCCGCCATCCCATTTATCAGTCGACTGAACTTTCTCTGAACTGCTTCTAAAACATTTATATCTTTTCTTAAATAAGGAGATCAAAACTGTACACAGTACTGTAAATGTGGACTCACTACAGCTGCAGTAAAACTTCCCTACTTTTATATTCCCTTCCCCTTGCAATAAACAGCAACATTCCATTTGTCTTCCTAATCACTTGCCGTATTTGCATACTAACTTTTTGGCCAGAATGTAACGCTCATCGGGAGGACGCGCACCCAACCCGAACGAGCGTAAAATGACGCGTGATGTCATGGTCGAGCGTCCCGACTTCATTGCGCACTCGTGTGATATTTCAGTTGGCAGGCAGGTGCAGGAGTTGGCAGCGCGCCCTCTGACAATTAAAAGGCCTATTAAGGCCATTAAAGTTATGACTGAAAGAAATTTTTGCTGTCCATCCAAACTTTTTTGGCCTTTGCATTTTTTAGGGAATCTCATCAAGGGGCGGGATGAGGTTTCGAACAGCAAATAAAAATAAAATAAAAATGTTAACATTTCATTAGTAACATGTCCCTGCTCATGTGAGACTCACATGAGGGTACATGTTTTACAACCTTCTAAAAATCTTTATTTTTAATTTTTCATATCTTCATCTCCCTGAGGCAGCTCTGAGCCTCAGGAAGTTTTTCCAGCATGCACTCATGCACATGCGCAAACTTGTGCTCTCACCCTCCTCCCCTCCTGCTACACAGGCAGCGCTGAGCACTGAAGCACGCGTTTCACATTGGGCCGGCCTTAATTGGCCCACCAGTGTGAAATTGCGGTCCGGCCCTAACAGCGGGCAGCTTCCTGACCGCTCCTGCCTGCACCTGACGAGGGAAATATTCTGGCCTTTGTGATTCATACACCAGGACACCCAGATCCCTCTGTACCTCAGAGATTTGCAGTCTCTCTCTATTTAAATAATGTGCTGCTTTTCTATTCTTCTTATCAAATTGGACAAGCTCATATTTTCCAACATTATACTCCATTTGCCAAATTTTTGCACAGTCACTTAACCTATCAGTGTCTCTTTTCAGACTCCTTATGTCCTCTTCACAATTTACTTTCCTACCTATATTGTGTCATCAATAAATTTAGCAACCATACAGTTGGTTCCTTCATCCAAGTCATTGATATAAATTGTAAATAGTTGAGGCCCCAACACTGATCCCAGTGTCACTCCAGTTGTCACATCCTGCCGCCAGAAAATGACCAATTTATGCCTACTCTCTCTTTCCAATCCTCTCTCCATGTTAATATGTTGCCCACTATGTTACTCTTGAACTGAAAGGCTGAGAAGAGGAGGAATTTTTTTTCAGGGGGTGGTTAGTCTTTGGAATTCTCTTCCGCGGAGAGCAGTGGAAGCTGGGTCATTGAGTATATTCAAGACTGGGTTAGACAAATTTTTGACCGACAAGGGATGTTAAGAGTTATGGGGGACAGGAAGGAATGTGGAGTTAAGGCCACAATCAGATGAACCATTATATTATTGAATGGCAGAGCAAACTTGATGGACTGAATGGCCTACCCCTCCCATTTCCTATGCTCTGATAACTTCTCTCCCATACCCTGTTCACTGTTCCCAGATCTGTTTCTGTAAATCTTCTGTATATTCAGTACAGGAAGGGCTTTGTTACATGTTTCTGTTCAACCACAGAAGGCAGCTGCCAGCAGCTGGCAGACAGTTTATTAGAGGTTCACAGACCTCATTTAAATGGATGTTACCCTTGTGGGAGAGCGGGGAGGTTTCAGTGATGCAGAGGAGCTGTTTTTTAGTTAGGCTCTACTGTTATGATCTATTGTATTTTTGAATGGGTTGGATAGGGTAGATTTGAAGAGAATGTTTCCAATTGTGGGAGAATTAAAAACTAGTGGCCAATAAGGAGAAATTTCTTCACTCAGAGTGGCTAGAATGTAGAACTCACTACCAAGGGAACTGGTTGATACAAATAGCTTTGATGCTTTCAGAAAGAAACTAGACATATACATGAGAGAAAAGAGAGTAGGAAGATATGATGAAAAGCTCAGATGAATTAGATGGAATGGGAGGAGACACGTGTGGAATATAGACACCAGCACAGACTAGTTGGGCCAAATACCTGTCTCTGTGCTGTATATTCTATGCAAAATATTGAAACTTGACAAAACCGTCAAGTTGAAATTACTTGGGTGGGTGGGTGGGTGGGGGGGTGGGGGGGTTGGGAGTGGGGGGGCTGGTTTGTTGGTGGTGAGGGGAAGCAGGCAGAATAATGGTTACAGTATTCTGGAATTGTCTTGGTAAATAAAAATATTTGCCTGCTTGCAGGATGTTTCTCGAAACAAACTGACTGCCATAATCCCAGACCCTATAGTGACTCCCTCAGCTGTAACAGTAATGAAGGATGAGGTCGATCGGAAGCCAGAATATCCAAAACCTGATACGAATCAGATGATACCGTTCCAGCCCAGACATTTAGCGCGTAAGTACAGTTTTCAGCTCTCAGTCATTTTGTCGTACCCAAATATTTGGTCAAAACGTTGAATTATTGAGTAATTTTATGACCCTGTCTAACAATTTGCAAGCTAGAGTGTCTTGTTAAATAACTTTATTGCAGTATTGTAGTGAACATTAAAGGAATACTCACATTGTTTTTTTTTGTACAGCTCCCGGCCTCCATCCTGTTCCTGGCGGAGTGTTTCCTGTACCTCCAGCTTCCGTGCTACTTATGAAACTGTTACCACCTCCAACTTGTTTCCAGGTAGCTGCATGGGGCTTTTTCAGTAAATCCCAGATCAGGCGCACTCCTTTTGACTTTTGGGTAACAGTGTAAAACTGGGAATATCGGATCAACATATGAACATACATACGAATTAGGAGCAGGAGTAGGCCACTCGGCCCCTTGAGCCTGCACCACCATTCAATAAGATCATGGCTGACCTGATTGTAACCTCAACCCCGCATTCCTGCCTACACTCCCGATAACCTTTCACCCCCTTGTTTATCAAGAATCAACCTGGCTCTGCCTTAAAAATATTCAAAGACTCGGCTTCCACTGCCTTTTGAGGAAGAGAGGACCAAAGACTCACGACTCTCTGAGAGGAAAAAAATCTCCTCATCTCTGTCTTAAATGAGTGACCCCTTATTTTTAAACAGTGACCCCTAGTTCTAGATTCTCCCACAAGTGGAAACATCCTCTCCATATCCACCCTGTTAAGAACCTTCTGGATCTTAAAGGTTTCAATCAAGCCTCCTCTTACTCTTCTAAACCCCAATGGATATAAGCCTAACCTGTCCAGCCTTTCTCATAAGACAGCCCATCCATTCCTGCTATTAGCCTAGTAAACCTTCTCTGAACTTCTTTTAACACATTTACATCCTTCCTTAAATAAGGAGGCCAATGCTGTACACAGTACTCCCTATGTCTCCCAGTGCCCTATATAACTGAAGCATAACCTCCCTACTTATGTATTCAATTCCCCTCACAATAAACAATAACATTCATTCAATTAGCTTTCCTGATCATTTGTTATACACCTTCCTGCATCTTCAATTCCATTATCAACAATTGGGAGAGAGTAAAATCTGAAATATAAAGCTGTCTCCGTAATGGTGACCATGAAACCATTGCTGATTGTTGTAAAAACCCATCTAGTTCACAAATGTCCTTTAGGGAAGGAAATCTGCCATCTTTACCTGGTCTGGATTACATGTGACTTCAGACCAACAGCAATGTGGTTGACTCTTAACTACCCTCTGAAAGCCACCCAATTCAAGGGCAATTAGGGCTGGGCAACAATACAGGTCTTGCCAGCAATGACCACGTCCTGTGAATGAATAAAGAAAAAAACACAGGATGGGAGAGAGGATGTGGGGACTGGGCAATATCCAATATTACCAAAGTTAAAATGGCTGCCAAGGATCCCGGGATATTCCCCATGCCTTGATCTGGCAGTGTTTGCAATCAGAATATTTGTCTTTGTCTCCAAAAGCTGTCGAGCCATTTATGGGCATTCCCATTGCCCTTGCAAACTGTAATTAGGCCCTTCACACTGTTAGATTCTTGCCTTGTGATATTTCGGCAGTTGTGTTCAGGCTTTTTGTCTTTCTGGACGCTGTGGGTGCCATGAAGACTGATGTTACATGCGAGGTGTAAATCAGTATTCCTCTTCATGTATCTCAAGTTGCTGATAGTTTCTGATCTTTGTGTTCTAATTTATCCACAAATGTTTGAAAAAACACAACCCTTTCCAAACCTGTCAACCCACAAAATTCAAACAGGACAAAGCAATGAGTCAAAAATCACATTCTGAGTGTAAGGCATGCTGAATTGCTTGGAATGATGGATCACATTGCCAGGTCTGAGTATTATTTCACACATCCTGTTTCACTGAGAGCTCAAAATTTGCAACTTGCCCTTCTTGCTGAGATTAGGTAATATTAAAATGTTGGATTTAATGCTACTTTTTGATTGTCCAGAAGCTGATAATTCATCCTGTAGTACAGTGGCAGTGACACCTGTGGCTGCTCCTCTCAGTTCCCTTCAAGCAACCATTCTCTGTGTGACATTATAGACAATTGTTAGCCTGCTTTTGGACCACATTGGGTCATCACAGGAGAGCCTTGTCCCGCTCTTCTCTGATGCCCACCCACAGGTACTCTCTCTGGCAGGGATAACTAGACAGCGATCAGGAATCCTGAGTGAGATTCCTCACCTGTTGCTTTCCTTACCCAGTGCTGGAGATGGTGAGCAGAAATGAATTACCTCCACAAAGATTAGGGCTCAGACCTGGAACTTTGGCCATCACGTGTTTTCTTTTGCTTGTGGTAACTATAATGTCAATATAGTGTGGTGTTAATGGCAAGGACGGTACATGGAAATTATATTCAACCAATTATCAGTGCGCAATAACATCAAAAATGCATTTTGCAATAACACCACTGCCCAGCATTTTGTTCATAGAGTCATATTCCTCCCTATCCCTGTAACCTTGCCGAGATCTCTGCATTCCTCCAATTCTGGCCTCTTGTGCACTCTACGTGTTTTATTCCTTCACCATTGTGAAGGCCTTTCATTGCCTGGCCAGAAGTTCCACCCTAAATCTGTCCACCTCGCTTTAAACACTCCTTAAAACACACCACTTTAACTGAGCTTTTGGTCACCTGTCCAAATATTGCCTTATGTAACACAGTATCTTTACAGTGCAGAAGGAGGCCATTTGGCCTATTGAGTCTGCACCAGCTCCCTGAAAGAGCATCCCACATAGTTCCACTTCCCTGCCTTATCCCCTAACCTTGTGCATGTGGTTCTGTATCAAATTTTATGTGATTAATGCTCCTATGAAGTGCCTTAGGGTATTTCTTTTAATTCATTTTTGGGATGTGGGCATCACTGGCTAGGCCAGAATTTACTGCCCATCCCTATTTGTCCTTGAGAAAATGGTGGTGAGCTGCCTTCTTGAACTCTGCAGTCCATGTGGTGTAGGTACATACGCAGTGCAGTTAGGGAGGGAGTTCCAGGTTTCTGACCCAGCGAAGGGATGGCGATATATTTCCAAGTCAGGATGGTGAGGGCTTGGAGGGGAACTTCCAGGTGATGGTGTTCCCATCTATCTGGTGCCCTTGTTCTTCTAGATGTGGGTGGTTGTGAGTTTGGAAGCTGCCTAAGGTGCCTTGGTGAATTCCTGCAGTGCATCTTGTAGATGATACACACTGCTGCTACTGTGCGTCGGTGGTGGAGGGAGTGAATGTTTGTGGAAGGGGTGCCAATCAAGTGGGGTGCTTTGCCCTGGATGGTGTCAGGTTCCTTGAGTGTTGTTGGAGCTGCACTCATCCTGGCAAGTGGAGAGTATTCCATCATGCTCCTGACTTGTGCCTTGTAGATAGTGGACAGGCTTTGGGGAGTCAGGAGGTGAGTTACTCGTCACAGGACTTGTAGCCTCTGACCTGCTCTTGCAGCCACAGTATTTTTATGGCTAGTCTAGTTCAGTTTCTATCAATGGTAACCTCCCAGGATGTTGATAGTGGGGGATTCAGTGATGGTAATGCCATTAAATGTCAAGGGGCGAAGGTTAGGTTCTCTCTTGTTGGAGATGGTCATTGCCTGGCACTTAAGTGGTGCAAACGTTACTTGCCACTTGTCAGCCCAAGCCTGGATATCATCCAGGTCTTGCTGCATTTGGACATCTGAGGAATCGTGAATGGCGTTGAACATTGTGCAATCATCAGTGAACATCTCATTTCTGACCTTATGATGGAAGGAAAGCCATTGATGAAGCAGCTAAGATGGTTGGGCCTAGGACACTACCCTGAGGAATGCCTGCAGTGATGTCCTGGAACTGAGTTGATGACCTCCAACAACCACAACCATCTTCCTGTGCACTAGGTATGACTCCAACTAACGGAGAGTTTTCTCCCGATTCCCATTGACCCAGTTTTGCTCGGGCTCCTTGATGCCACATTCTCCTGCCTTGATGTCAAGGGCAGTCACTCTTAACCCCCTCGGGAGTTCAACTCTTTGGTCCATGTTTGAACCAAGGCTGTAGCAAGGTCAGGAGCTGAGTGACCCTGGCAGAACCCAAACTGGGTGTCATTGAGCAGGTTATTGCTAAGCAAGTACCGCTTGATAGCATTGTTGATGACCCCTTCCATCATTTTACTGATGATGCAGAGTAGACTGATGGGGTGGTAATTGGTCAAGTTGGATTTGTCCTGCTTTTTTGTGTACAGGACATACCTGAGCAATTTTTCACATTGCTGGGTAGATGCCAGTGTTGTAGCTGTACTGGAACAACTTGCTAAGGGGCGTGGCAAGTCCTGGTGCACAAGTCTTCAGTACTGTTGCCAGACTATTGTCAAGGCCCAAAACCTTTGCACTATGCAGTGCCTTCAGCTGTTTCTTGATATCACATGGAGTGAATTGAATTAGCTGAAGACTGGCACCTGTGTTGCTGGGGACCTCTGGAGGAGGCCGAGATGGATCATCCACTCGGCATTTCTGGCTGAAAATTGTTGCAAATGCTTCAGCCTTATCTTTTGCACTGATGTGCTGGGCTCCCCCATCATTGAGGATGGGGATATTTGTGGAGCCTCCTCCTCCAGTGAGTTGTTTAATTGTCCACCACCACTCGTGACTGGATGTGGCAGGACTGCAGAGCTTAGTTCTGATCAGTTGGTTGTGGAATCGCTTAGTTCTGTCTATCACTTGCTGCTTATGATATTTGGCACACAAATAGTCCTATGTTGTAACTTCACCTATACCTCATTTTTAGGTATACCTGGTGCTGCTCCTGGCATGTCGCCCTGCACTCTTCATTGAACCAGGGCTGATCCCTTGGCTTGGTGGAGTGGCGGATATGCTGGGCCATGAGGTTACAGACTGTGGTTAAATACAATTCTGCTGCTGCTGATGGCCCACAGCACCTCATGGATGCCCAGTGTTGAGTTGCTAGATCTGTTTGAAATCTATCCCATTTAGCACAGTGGTATTGCTACGCAACACAATGGAGGGTACCCTCAATGTGAAGACAGAACTTTGTCTCCACAAGGATTGTGCGGTGGCCACTCCTCCCGATACTTCATGGACAGATGCAGCTGCAAGTTGATGAGGATGAGGTCAAGTTTGTTTTTCCCTCTTGTTGGTTCCCTCACCACCTGCCACTGACCCAGTCTAGCAGCTATGCCCTTTAGGACTCGGCCAGCTCGTTCTGTGGTGGTGCTACCAACCCACTCTTGGTACATTTTGTGCCCTTGCCACCCTCAGTGCTTCCTCCAAATGGTGTTCAACATGGAGGAGAACTGATTCATCAGCTGAGGCAGGGGGGATAGCAGTACCTGGTAATCAGCAGGAGGTTGCTTTGCCCATGTTTGACCTTATGCCATGAGACTTCATGGGAGCCAGAGTTGATGTTGAGGACTCCAGGTCAACGCCCTCCTGATTGTATACCACTGTGTCGCCACCTCTGCTGGGTCTGCCCTGCCGGTGGGACAGGATATACCCAGAGAAGGTGATGGTGGTGTCTGGGATATGATCTGTAAGGTATGATTCCGTCAGTATGACTACGTCAGGCTATTGCCTGATTAGTCTGAGAGACAGCTCTCCCAATTTTGGCACAAGTCCTCAGATGTTAATAAGGAGGACTTTGCAGTGTTGACAGGGATGGTTTTATCATTGTCTTTTCTGGTGCCTCGGTTGATGCTGGATTGTCCTTCTGGTTTCATTCCTTTTTTTGTGTCTTTGTAGCAGTTTGTTACAATTGAGTGGCTTGCTAGACAATTTCAGAGGGCATTTAACAGTCAACCACATTGCTGTGGGCCTGAAGTCACATGTAGGCCAGACCAGGTAGGGACGGCAGATCTCCTGTCCTGAAGGACATTAGCGAATCAGATGGGTTTTTACGACAATCAACAATGGTTTCATGGTCATCAATTAGACTTTTAATTCCAGATTTTTTTTTTATTGATCCAAACCCGAATCCCCAGAGCATTACCCTGGGCCTCTGGATTACCGGTGCAGTCCTCCTCCCCCTCATGTTATATAAATGGAAGTTTTTGTTGCATGTTAGTGGTTTATTCTTGGAGTGTAGAGGTATGCATTTTGTGTACAAAAAAGACAACAGCAAAGTGCCAGGGAACAATGGAGCTGATGATAGTCCTGGTACCGCACCAGCTTGGGGGTCACTCTGTGGCAGTCAGTCTCCAACTTCCTGTGCAGAAATGAACTGAGTTTGCAAGGCAGTTCTAATCCAGCTTATTGAAATATATCAGTGCACCACTGTCAGACTGCACATGGGATGCCAAGAGTTCCTAAGGGGCCAGAATGTCAGAATGAGCTGCTGGCTGAGGAGTGACATCCCCAGGTTTCTTTCTAAATGCCTGTTGAAGCATATGCAGGTAGAGGCCATCAAAACAGCAAAGGCAAGGTAGAAGTGGTCCTGTATTAAGATGAGTACTGCACTGGATCAAATTCCCTCCTCCCCCACCCCATTTGACTTCCCCTACAGATGCCTTTCAACAGCAGAGTGATTCAGCTATTCCAATCAGAGTGTGGGGAGATTCCTAATCTAAGCATTCCCTGGAGCTTTGCTTCAGTCACTAGCTACATAGTCTGGGAACACAAGGTGAAACCAGTGTTAGGTCTCATTCACACTTGCAGTTTGGGGAGCCAGCACTTGATGCACATCAGGCAGCCCTCTTCCCCATTGCATTATCAGCCCAGCTTTTCTTCAATTAAGTTTTGGCTCCTGTATTCATTTGAAAATGAGAATACATTCTAGTGTTGAGAAATGTGAGAAATGTGGCTCAACATAACTTACTCTTGAAGAAATGATAATGGTTAGATATATTGTACACAGTGATTTTATTTAGAAATTTCCTTTCCACAGGGGCCATTTGTTCAGGTTGATGAACTGATTGAAGTCTTACGACGCTGCCAGTTACCAGACAGTAAGTAATATTCATTGAGACATCTTCACAGTCTGTCTTCTAAATAGACTGGAAGGTTTAAAATGCACAGAGCCATGGGACACAAATCTTTAATACTTTCCTCTGAAATTGTCTTGCTTGTTTGAAATTTTTTCTTGCTGTTATTTTAATGCTAATGTTTAAAATAAATGGATTGACGCCTTTGTTTAGATGGCAGAGAGGAATTTCGGACAACCTTGTCAAGTGTTTGTAAACCAATACCCGACAGCTTAATTCCAAGACCTTTGCATTCTTTTTAAAATTAAATTGTAATAGGTGGCAATGTGATTTGAAAAACGCTTCTTGTAAGAGTTGTTTATTGTAAAAACTGCACACTGACATGAACTCAGCAAGTCCTAGCTTTTTTTAAAGTCCACGTAACCGATCATCGTTAAGAAGAAGTAAATTAGCAGAAGTGAAAAATATTAGTACAATATCAGTTCAGGTTAAACCAATTAGGGGTCAGCTTCCCTCCTTCCATCTGTATTGGACAGAATTGTTAGGAAATAAAGTAGTTACAATTAGTCTGGAAGCCTTCTACATCTTTTACATGTTTTGTTTATCAAATTCATTATATAGTGTTATTTGCATTTATATTAAAAAAACCATGTCCAGGCTGCCCCCTGAGTTCATTTCTCCCACATCAGAAGACATCCCAAATTACCATTCCTTCATTTACCTTTCCTCTTCCAGAGTATACTTGCAATGGATTCTCTTCCCACTTGCATTCCGTTACCTCTGGTGCCCCCAAAGATCTGCCCTTGACCCCCTCCTATCTATCATCTGCGTGCTGTCCTTCGGTGACATCATCTGATAACACAGCGTTAGCTTTCCCGTGTATGCTAATGACATGCAGCTCTACCTCATCTGAGTCCTCCACTGTTGCTAAATTATCAGTCTGCTTATCTGGGATTCTGGGAAGACTGAAGCTATTGTCTTCAGTTCCCGCTTTCCATTTTCTCCATTCCCTAGCTACAGATTCAGTCCCACTCTGTGGCAACTGTCTGAGATTGAATCAAACTGTTCATAATCTTGGTGTCACATTTAAGCCCGAGATGAGCTTCCAACCACATATCTGCACCAACACTAAGACTGCCTATTTTTACCTCCATTACCTGCTCAACTTCGCTCCTGCCTCAGCTTATCTGGTGCTGAAACCCTCATTCATACCTTTGTTATCTCTAGTTTTGGCTATTCTAAAGCACTCCCAGCTGGCCTCCCACATTTTATCCTCCATAAACTTGAGGTCATTCCAAAGTTCTGCTACATGTGTCCTTACATGTACGAAGTCCTGTTCACATATCATCCCTGTGCTCATTGACCTACAATGGTTTCTTGTCAAGCAATGCCTCGAGTTTAAAATTTCCATCTTTTTAGGTCCCTCTGCACTCTCTCCCCTTCCTATCTCTGTCATCTCCTCCAACCCCAAAACCCTATTTTATATCTGCATTCACTTAATTCTGGCCTCTTCATCCCCGATTTTAATCACTCCTCCACTGCCGAACCTTCAGTTATCTAGGCCTTAAGCTCTGGAAGTCCCTCCCTAAACCTTTCCCCTGTTCTTCCTTCAAGATGCTCTTTAAGCTTTTGGCCATTTGCCCTCATCACCTTATGTTGCTTGGTGTCTAATTTTGTTTTATAATACTACTGTGAAGTGCCATGGGACATTTTATGATGTTAAAGTTACTATATAAATATAAGCATTATAAAGTATGCAGGGAGTGGGATTAAAGTCAGTAGCTTGTGGCTGTAACCATTGGCAGACTTGATGGACTGAAGGGCCTGTTTTTTGTATTCTAATGTCCTATGGTTTTTAATCGGTAGTATTTCTCTATTTTAGTTGTACAGTGAAGTTTTTTATTTGTTAGCTCTTACTTTACTCCTTACATACACAGTAAGTTTCTTGTCATGTTAATCCACTGGTGGCCCCTTGGTTTCTGATCCATCTGGCCACACCTAATCAGCTTGGGCCCAGTGCAATTCTACCCACTGTTTCAAAGATTGTTGAATGTTAATGGGGAAGTCATTTTTATGGCATGTAATCTTAATGTTCTTGGACTTGAGAGAGTTTGTTCTCATGGGGTGGGGGCTACCAAAGATAACAGAAGGTGAATAAACCAAATCTATGTTGGCCAGGGGGAAGCAAAACAAATAACTGCTGTTCCTTCACAATAAAACATTGCAGATATACCACTCAATGGAAAAGGTAAAGGAAACATGGCAATTCACATGTAATGAAAAGGCACGAGGTGCTTCACAACAGCATTATAAAACAAACTTTGACATTGATCATAGTAACGTTTTTACTTTTGGCTCACAGGATATAGGAGCTACCAGCAAGGCAAGCATTCATTTCCCACCGCTAATTGCCATTGAGAAGGCGGTTGTGGTGAACTGCCACCTTGAACCACTGCAGTCCAAAAGAGTGTTAGGGAGGGAGTTCCACTAATGATGAAGGAGCCTTCAGAAGTCCCAGTCAGAGTGGTGTGTGACTTGGAGGTGTTGGTGTTCCCATGCACCCATCCTAACAGGAACCATGTGGTGTGTTCTCTTTTGGAGTACACCGATGCAGAATTTTAGTAGATAACTTATAAATTTCTCATGCCACAAACTAGGTCCTTGGAACAGAGCCTGTCTGTTGTGGATTCATTCATAGGGAATTAATCTTTTGTCTGTTTTGGTTAGCACAGTGAAGATTAGCATGAGGGAAGACATGTAAACACAGCCTATTCGTTAGGTGTGTATATTAGAAACTGCAGGCTCCTACTAGCGAGACAGGGGAAATACACATGATAATAATGATTGCTATTCCACCCGTGAAAGGGATTGGTTGATTATACTCTGCCATTTACTTTTGTAGCTGTGGAACAAGCTATTGAGCTGATCACTGGAGGCCAGCCGGAAACAGTCATTGAAGGAAATGGACCTATAGAAAATGATGCTGTGATGAAAAAGCCCCTTAAGAGGGCAGCAAATGAGGATTCTGACGAAGAGGAGGAAAAAGGAGCTGTGGCACCTCCTGTGCATGACATTTACAGAGCACGCCAACAGAAACGAGTCCGATAAATTAGTCCATTACAGACTGTTTTGTTGTTTTGAAGGAACTGAATGTCATTCTTAAAATGTCGAGACAGAACTACATCATCTTCACTTGCCTGTGGAAATGAGACTGTGCTTTCACTGTTGTGCCTCATTCGAGTAAGTTTAGTCATTTGGATGGGGAAAAAAAAGATGGATAATACCTTGCTCCCGCTCTACAAAAAGTCATTTTTCAACCGGCTCTCATTTGAGCAGAATAAAAATATGTTTTGGTCTTGGCCAGGCATAGTGACTGTGCACATACCGTGTTAACATTTCAACTGTGATCCATGCAAGTCTGCTATTCAAATGCAACTTGTGATTCTCTGTGATTTTGTTTTATTTGTCAGTTTCATTTTTTTTTAAAAAAGTGGATGGTGCAAATGAGGGAAAGTATTTTAATAACCCACAAAGCTAAAATGCCACAGTCCTGTTGTCATGTGGTTTCCTGCCAAGTCTCATTTTACCATTATTTATGGCACTCTGTTTCCTTTTGTAATTTGACAGCCTGAAACACAATCTTTGTAATAAAGTGATAAAATACATTTAAGCTCAGATCCTTATTTGTATGTGTTTACACCATCTTCCCCTCTATCAGTGCTGACTAGCTACAGAGTGCAATTTTCAGCCATCAATACCTTAGCAATATCTGTAAGCTTTGAGCTGTACTCTGTACCAAGAGAAAGCTGAACATGCATAATCTGACAATTTTGAGTTTCGTCAAATAGGACTGTTTTTTTATAACTTTATAATATTTTTTAATTAGTAGAATAGGGAGAAAAAGCTGATCTCAATCCTACCATCCACCTGCACAGGCTCTATCTATCAGTGATTAGTGGATACCAAGTAGGAACAAGGCAAGCTTTTTTTCTTTTCCTAACCCAAGGACTTTACTACAGGGAATAATCACCACACTTCTCCAGTTGATGCACAAAATCTAAGTCTATATTGTCCATTTTGCTTAAAAAAACTACTGACAGCAGGTGAACTTTTTTTATTACACCAGGATACATAGGTTTGCCTTTTTTGCTTAAATACTATACATTATCACTATTTACTGTCATTGTACAAAGTTCTGGAAACAAGCAGCTGAAAAAAAATTATGACCATCCTCCAAATTGTTCTACAAAACAGATCACCAGTATTTACACTGGTAAAGTAGCACTTGTAGTTTCCACAGCCGACTTTAATGCAACAACACACGCAAGCGTAATGCTAAGCGAGTGTAATATAATACTGCAACATAGCCAGCAGTAAGGAGTTTATGGCCACTGATGCAACAAAATGCTTTAACTGAGCACGACAGTATTCCTTAATTTACTGAGCACGACAGTATTCCTTAATTTAACATATTCACTGTGCATGAAAGCAAAACTCATACAGTATTTTTCTTGTTCTTAACTTTTCTAATGCCGTCTCAATATTTTGGCAACTTGCATACTGAATTGTATAAATATTAGGAAAAGGTTGGGTTCGTTGAGCGAGTATCTTTTTTTAAAGACGAGTATATAAATTGCACTACAACGAAGGAAAAACACAGTAAAATCTCCATAGACTGTAGGAACAAACCAAGCTGGTTTGAAGTTAAAGGAAAATCCCTGCTGACGTTTCCAACCAAGCTGCTGTTTGAATTTCTCACCCCTACCCAGTCCCTGTTCCACCTCCATCTCATCTAACTTCCCATCTCTTGCTCCCTCACATCTCCACTCTCAATGTTCCACACCCCTTCCCCATTGACCCTCACCTCCCCTTCCCACTGTTCCCAGAATCATCATCTATGCAATATATTTAACAGTTGGTGTACTGCAAAGTAATTATCTATATTCAATGCATTTCAATATATCTGAGACTTGATAGGTGCAATCTAAGTAATTTTTCTATCTTCACCCAAGGGAAATACTGTTGTGGGCTTTCAACAAAATGGTCTTGATTTAGATTACTCTTAAGCTGCAGATTTCTTGTCACCCTATGAAATCTTGAGCTGAAAATAGGAGTGATGGTTGGGTTAGAATAGAATGAAGATTCCGTTATACCCCTCAGGCAGATTCTTCAGTTGGGCATCTGTAACATTTTGACTTACAGTCTCTAAAAATAAACCAGAGCTGCAGTCACTGGACAACAGGCTTAATTTCTCACATCCAGGATATTAATCAGTCTCTTACTGCAGGGAGGTGTTCGTGTAGCTACAACTTAAAGCTCAGTTACAAAAAACACATAAATTACTGCAAGAAGCAGGAGCTCCACTTCCGTTTTCAATAGCAACATTTCTGAAATGGGGATTCGTTCCCAAAAGTTTTAAATAGGGCACTGATGAGAACCAGCCCCCCCCACCCTAAAATATGTAAGTATTGACCAGAGAGGAGCAGTGGGTCTCTTTGAAGGCAAGGAAAAGGGCTAGCTGCACCAGTCATCACAAGTCATTCATGCCATTAGTTAGCACTCGGCAATCAGCACTAGCCAGTGGCAGCAGCTGTTCCTTATTTTAGTTACTTGGCACTAACAGGGGTTTCAACAGTATTGTTTGGTGGTATGGAAGCCTGTTGTCAAACAGACATAACTGGTCCATCTCTAGTGTCAATGGGATTCCCAGGCAGCACTCTGCACTGATGAGCAACACCACACATTAGACCTTAAACAATAACATGTATTTATGTGATGCATTTAACATAGTGAAGGAAGACAGCAGTGTAGTGGTAGTTTCACTGGACTAGTAATCCAGAAGCCCAGGCTCATGCTCTGGGGGACATGGATTACAAATCCCACCACAGCAGATGATGTAATTTAAATCTCAGCAATGGTGGCCATGAAACTATCACCGATTGTCATTAAAAACCCATCTGTTCCACTAATGTGCCGTCTGCTGTCCTGTCCTTACACAGTCTGGTCTACCCATGACTCCTGACCCACAGCAGTGTGGTTGATTCTTAGCTGCCCTCTTGAAATGGCCCAGCAAGACACTCAGCTCAAGGGCTATTAGGGATGAGCAACAAATGCTGGCCTTGCCAGCTATGCCCATATCCCATGAAGAATAAATTTTTAAAAAGGTAAAATATCCCAAGGTGCTTCACAGGAGCATAATCAAATAAAATTTGCCACCAAACCACATAAGGTGAAATTAGGGCAAATGATAAATTAAGTTTTAAGCAGCATTTAAAGGAGGAAAGGTAGAGAGATGGACAGGTTTGAGGAAGGAATTCTAGAGCTTAGGGCCTCAGCAGCTGAAGACAGTCACCAATAAGAATTGGAGGAATACTGATATCTTGGAGGGTGTGGGATTGGCGAAGCCATGGAGGGATCTGAAAACAAGGATGAGATTTTTCCCAAGTCTAGGCATTGCTTAACTGGGAGCCAATATAGGTCAGTGAGCACAGGGTGGTGAATGAAATTGACTTAATGCAGGTTTAGGCAGGGGCAGTAGAGTTTTAGATGAACTTAAGTTTATGGAGGGTGGAAATTGGAAGACCTGCCAGGAGTGTATTGGAATAGTCAAGTCTAGAGATATCAAAGGCTTATGATGGCTTCAGAAGCACACGTGGGTTACTGCAGTTTGTAAAGGGGCCTTCATGTTCTAAAATCAGTCTCAGAGATTGTCATCTTGAAAAGTTTTGCATCACATCAAATTATCCTTTGGGAACCAAACAATGTAACCAATTCATTCTTATCAAAAACCAGACAAACAAAACGGCACTTGGTATTTAATATCTGGTTGTTCAAGTGGCTCTGTTGATTGGGCTTTTATTTGTAGCTTGGAAAGCAAATTTCAGGGGTCCAGAATTAATACAAATATAATGCAGGATTAAATGTTTTCCCGACATCAGAAAGAGCAGGGGTCTTAACATTGAATCACTTCCTTTCTATTTTAGGAACAAATGCATATTGCACTCATACCACTCCCCAACCAGCTTGGCTCTTTCTAAAGTGTGTGGAGGGAAATATAAATAAAAGGGCACTGTTGCTTAAACGTGCAATGCTTCCAGTGAAATTATCTCGAAGATAGTTGCTCCTCCTCATTTAGCCCAGGTAGCTGCGAGCCATTCTTTTTGAGCACTTTAGTCAAGATTGTGTCATAATAAGGATTGAAGACCAACTTGTTGTAGTTTACAAGGTGAAGAAATTTGATGGTTATTTCTTCCAGCTCACTTCTAACAGGACCAAGTCCTCCAGGGACTGCAACTGATTTTGGATTGCTTGATGTAAGGTGCATCTTCAGGAAAGTCTGGATGCGTACATCTGCCAAAGAAATACCCAATTGAAAATGGCACGCTTACAATAATGGTGACTGATACTAGGTTTAATGGTGAAAATCTCTTGGAAAAAAGGATATAAATCAAAATGGAGAAACCAGATTATTATGCTGTCAATAGCAAGGTGCTTACTAAGTTTGTATGCATCAATATGGAGAGCTGCAAGGGCCCTGTTCTTTGCAGACAGAAAGAACATGTACATACATTGTGCCTGCTTCAGCTAAACAAAAGAAGTGACAGCCATTCGCTGATTCATTCCTCAGGGCAATGCCTTGATCAGAGTCAAGCTGCCTGGTTTAAATTTCAAACAATGCTTGGCAGTCACCATCAGTGGTGCTTTCTCTATGGCAACGCCACTTGCCAACCAATCAGCACTCTTCACATACAGTATAAATTGTTGTTTTCCCCCTTATATTGGTATTCTTGTGAGTGTCCTGATGAGTGCAAGACAAAAAGCTTAGACATGTCTCTTTTTTCAGCAATATGGAGACCAGGGAAGGTACAAAAACTTTAGCTATAAATATATTCTTATGCTACTGCCGATGTTGGCTATGGTAACTTTGTAATTAATTGTACCTTCTGATTAAAAGCAACTTCATATTAAAAGTGTTGATTATTCACCAAATATGATAAAATTTAAAGTTGCTTCTTAAATAGTTCTAGAATTGGTTTAAAAAAAACATGAAGTGCTTCCCCCAATTTGACAGTAGGCAATCACACAATGTAACGACACAGGCGAGAATGTGGAACTCACTACATGAATTAGGTGAGATGATTAACATAAAAATACATTTAAGTAGAAGCTAAAAAAGTGTATGAGGGAGAAGAGAATAGAAGGATTTGTTGATTGGATGAGGTGAAATAAATAGAATGAGACTCATGTGGAGCATAAATGTCAGTATAGACCTGTTCGGCTGAATTCATTGAATCCACAGTACAGAAACAGACCAATGTACTAAGGTAGTAAGACCTGGAAGATCTCAAGGTTTCACCCATTAGCCTATGCTGAGTTCATTATGGTTGTGAGATTAATTGGAATCCCTGGACTAGGGAGGGGGAAAACCAGCTAGCGTTTGGATTGCTTCAAATACTCTCCACTTGCCAGGATGAGTGCAGCTCCAACAACACTCAAGAAGTTTGACACCATCCTGGACAAAGCAGCCCGCTTGATTGGCACCCCTTCTACAAACATTCACTCCCTCCACCACCAACGAACAGTGGCAGCAGTGTGTGCCATCTACAAGATCCACTGTAGAAGCTCACCAAGGCTCCTTAAGCAGCACCTTCCACACGCATGACCCCTACCATCTAGAAGGACAAGGGCAGTAGATACATGGGAACACCACCATCTGGAAGTTCCCCTCCAAGCCACTCACCGTCTTGACTTGGAAATATATCGCTCTTCCTTCACTGTCCCTGTGTCAAAAACCTGGAACTCTTCCTAACAGCACTGAGGAGAAACTGGCCTTAAAAGGTTTTATACTAAGATAAAACAAAATACTGCGGATGCTGGAAATCTGAAATGAAAACATAAAATGCTGGAAAAACTCAGCAGATCTGACAGCATCTGCGGAGAGAGAAGCAGAATTAATGTAAAATCCACGTGATGATTTTTGCTCTGAAGAAGCCATACAGACTTGAAATGTTAACTCTGTTTCTCTTTCCACAGATGCTGTCAGACCTGCTGAGTTCTTCCAGCATTTTCTGTTTTTATTCCTAAAGGTTTTATTTCAGGGCAGCACTGAATATCAGTGTGTGTCAAAGGACTGGGGATTATTCTACCCATTTTTAAAAAAGAAGAGAGAGCTAATTCAGGTAATTCCAGGTCAATAAAGTATCTGTAATAGGAAAATTAATTTAATAGTCTGTAATTAAGGTTGAAATTACCAGCTATTTAAATAAAAGGAAAATAGTTTGAAGGAACCAGCAGAGATTTTAAACAGGACCAATATGCAGAATCTTTGCTCAAATGTAATTCAATGTGAGCGATAGGATACTACAGAAATCTGCAGATTAAATGTTGTATGGAGAACATAAAAGGGTGGATTAGGGTGATTGGGTTTGATGGGCCAAATAGCCTTTTTCCCCATTCCATGTTTTTTGTGCTTTTAGTGATAATAATTCAATTAGAGAAATAAAGGTGCAAAGATTTAATATAAAAAAATAAAACCTGCCTTGTGCTTTGAACTTTTAAATAGGACAAGACTGAACTCCTACCACCCACCAGGCTGTACTTCAGAGAAGACAAGGCAAAAGTCATGAAGCATTAATACATTCCAGTTTCTGGTGGCACTTTCATTCTTAAGAACTAAACAAAAAAGAAGTGTCATTTCATTTCATGGCTCTGTATGGCAACATTCCCATGGGCACAGGGCTCACCTGACTCATCTGGTCCTTACTGCTCAGAAACTGAGTCAGCAAACTAGTTTACAATCATTGTTAAACATCAACCAGTTCAGATATCAAGATGCAAAATCATTACTATGGTATATAATTTAATGTACAATATTGTCTTACCTATCAGTTTGCGAACAGAGTTATCTGAACTAGAGATTGCCTGGATTTGACCTTTTAACACTGTCTCTTTCTCAGTAGTTAACAGTGAGAAACCATGTTGAGATAAGCAGTTATTTACTTCTACACAGATTTGCTCGCTCATACTGACCATAGCCTCAGCAAGATGAAAGGAGCTGTAAGTGCAATAAAAATTTGTAACAAAGCATTAGTATCAATTTAGCATTGAATTCTTTTTAGCTTTTATACATTAAAAATAACCCGCAAAATACGATGCCTTTAGTTTATTCATTCCCAATACGAGTTACAGTTTCTGGTGGGCCTTATGAAAATACTTTACATTCTTAATATGGCAACATTTAATTTTCACTGATAATACGAGAGGGGAGCCGGGGCAGGGAGGGGGAGAAGGGGATAGAAAGAAAGGGAAAGGGGGAAGATAGGAAGGGAGAGAGGAAGAGAGAAGGGTAAAGGAGGAAGGAGGGAAGAGAAAGATTAAAAATCTAATTGGAATACTAAATTTTATGGTAAGAGTTATAGGTTATAAAACAGGATCAAATGTTGAGTCTATTTAAAACTGTAGTAAAACCTCAGTTGTAGTATGTGCAGTCTTGGGCTCCAAACTACAGTGCAGATATCGAGACTACAGAGAAGGGCAGAGCCAGATTCATTAAAGTTCAGTTGGGTACGAGGAAATAAAAGATATTGCTGAAAAAAAGGGACATACTCTCTTGCACTCGGGACAGACACAAGAATGCCAAATTTCAATGGGAATAACAATTTATACTGCATGAGAAAAGTGTAGTTTCAAGCTGCTTCTATGAAGTGGCAACACAAGTGATGTTTTCCACTAACAGGATGCTGCCACCCAAGCGAAAAAGATGTTCTGCCTACCACACAAATATGTTATTTTAGTGTTGGTGTAATTCCAAGTACATAGGCCGTTCACTCCAATGACTGCTGGATTGTAGGCAGAGTACTGACCGTACACAAGTAACACGTGCTCGCAAAACTCAGAACATAATATCTAACATTAGCTGTGATTCCGCAATCGGACAGCACTTGCTGAACAATCCAGAGTGTGGTAAGGTTACACTAACAACCAATTTAAGATTATCACTCGGGCTTGTAGTGTAGCTCACTTAATGCTTGCTAGAAGCTACATATATTTATATGCAGGAACCTGTCCTCTGCAGGAAAAAGGAAAATGTCCAGACTTTGCATCTTTTTTGAATACACAAAAGCATACTTACGAACATACGAATTAGAAGGAGTAGGCCATTTGGCCTATCAAGCCTGGTCCACCATTTAATAAGATCGTGGCTGATCTGATTGTAGCCTCAACTCCACATTCTGCCTACCACCAATAACCTTAGATCCTCCCTTGTTTGTCAAGAATCTATCTACCTCTGCCTTAAAAATATTCATTGAGACTGCCTCCACCGATGCCTGAGGAAGGGAGGTCCAAAGATTCACGACCCTCTTAAGAGAAAAATTTATTCCCATGTCCGTCTTAAATGAGAGACTCATCAGTTTTAAACTGTGTCCCCTAGCTCGAGTCTCTCCATAAGGGGAAACATCTTTTCAGAATCCAGTCTGTCATCCCCTCAGGATCTTATATGTTTCAATAAGATTACGTCTCAATCTTCTAAACGCCAATGGATACAGGCCAAGCCCATCTAAACTTTACTCATAAGATAACCCCCAATCTGAGGCATCAGTTTACTGACCTTTCTTTGAACTGTTTCTAACGCATTCATATCCTTTCTTAAATAAGGAGACAAAATTACTCTAATTGTGGCAAAAGTACTCTAGATGTGGTCTTGCCAACACCTTGTACAACTGTAGCAAAACATCCCTACTTTCATATACCATTCCCCTTGCAATAAACAATAAAATAAATGCATGGGGGACAATAGCTCCCTGGTGCATTCGTCATGGCAATGCCTTGACCAATCAGCACCCCTTTTCTCATGCAATATAAATTGTTGTTCCCTTTGAAAGTGACCATTTAAATAACAGATAAAGAAAAGAGACTGTTTTAGTTAGAACAGAAGAGACCTATAGGGTGGTTTGATAGAGGTGCATAAAATTGTAAAGGGTTGGGACAGCGTAGAGAGGAACAGACTGTTTCCAGTGTTTGAGGGATCTAGTCCAAGGGGAGATATATGTAAAGTTACAGGTGAAGAATAAAGAGCAAGAAAAGAACTTTAGTTACACAGAGGGCTGTGAGGTGGTGGAATGCATTGCGAGAGTTAGTTTTAGAATTAGCGACTGAAATAGAGATTGTGTCAATGTTTAAGGATCGGTTAGCTAGACTGGTAAAGAAAAGTGAAATAAAGGGATAAGGGAACTAAAAGGGCATGGGGAATTAGGACCACTGTTTGCATGCAGAATAAACACCAACTCTGACTAGATGGGCTCAACAGCCTGTTTCAGTTTCTTAATGTCAATGAACTATATGGAGCTTAAGATTTATGCAGCAGGAGCATTACTATTTTAAAATAATTCAGCAGTTGGAGTAATGCAACCCATAATAAATCACTTACAGCGTATGCATGCCTGTCAATAAGACTTTAATAACCCTCTTCAGTCTGTCCAGAAATCCTAATAGCCCTGATATGGCTGCACCCGTCATGTTGTATATAACCAGCAGGACAGCCGCTGTAACGGTCAGTTGATTCAATTCCCGTTGCATCTCCTTGAAACGTGATTGGTCCATCAGCACAGGCTACAAAAGGGAATAACAAGATGGCAAGTCACCTGTGCAGGACAAGCTTCAGCACAGCATCCACTTCAAAAAATCCAAGGAGATGCTCTCCTCACTTCTCCTTTCCTTCCACTATTCTCCAATTTTAAATGCTCTTCCCTTCTATGACTCACTGCTAATGTGCATCAACCCGTAGCTAAGGTAATGGGGCAGGCTTCCTACCTGGGGGTTGCTGCCAAAGTCACTTGGCTTAGTCACTAAGAATTAATTTAAAAGAGAAAGAGGGAAGAACTTGCATTTCTACAGCACCTTTCATGACCTCAGGACATCTCAAAGTGCTTTTCAGCCAATGAAGTACTTTTGAGATGTAGGTAGGAACACCACCACCTGAAAATTCCCCTCCAAGTCATTCAACATTCTGACTTGGAAATATATCGCTGTTCCTTCACTGTCGCTGGGTCAAAAATCCTGGAACTCCCTCCCTAACAGCACTGTGGGTGTACCTACACAACATGGGCTGCAGCAGTTCAAGAAGGCAGTTCACCACCACCTTCTCAAGGGCAATTAGGAATGGACAATAAATGCTGGCCTAGCCAGTGAAGCTCACATCCCATAAATGAATTTTTAAAAATCTAAGAAAGAAGACATCCAAAATTGTGCACAGCAAACTCCCACAAATAACAATGTGATAATAACCAGATAATCTCTTTTAATGATATTGGTTGAGGGATAAATATTGGCTATTACACCAGGGAGAATTCTTCTTTGAAATATGCCATGGAATTTTTTACACCTACCTCAGGGTTTAGGTGGGACCTCAGTTTAACATTGCAACCGGAAGGTGGTACATCTGACAGGGCAGCACCCGCTTAATGTTGCTTTGAAGTGTCAGGCTACAGTTTGTGCTCAAGTCCCTAAAATGGGACTTGAACCCACAACCTACTGACTCAGAGGTGAGAGCGCTACCAACTGAACATGGCTGATAGGTTTACAATAGCGGGTAGCATCAGTGAAAATCAGCTCCCACTTTGCATCAACACTAAACCAGTTAATGTAAATCTGGATTGAAGGCCTAAACAGACTCCATGATGAAGCGAGCCCCCCCCCCAACTACCTAACCCCTGCTCCAGAGAGAGACTTTGATTCACAAAGATTTAGGAAGCATTTATACTATTATTTTTGCTTTGCATTGATGCTACATAGAACTGTTGTGAACATGAACAATGTAGATACACAAGAGTAACCCCAGGGACACAGTCAAATCACTCTACCATCAACCCCTGCCTCATTTCTGTGGGCTACAGCCAAGATTGCTCAAGGAGCTGCAGGTGCACTTTTTCGGTTCACCCACTAGAGCATGCTGGCATACCAACCATTCTCATTCACTCAATCCTTCTAAAATTCAGTCATTTTGTTTATTGACCCCAAGCTATAATATCTTCCCCAGGTTAAACACTTTCAAACTAGATCTAAGCCAAGAAGTCCCAATTAACAACAGGATGTTGGCATCATTTGAAATGTCAGCATTTATTACCCTTTCCAACATGCTGTTGGGTAGGAGTTCCAAGCTCCTGACCTAGCAGCAAAGAGGGAATAGCAGAATGGTGTGTGACTTGGTCTTGCCCGTCTAGTGGTGAAGGTTGTGTGTTTGGGATGAGCTGTTTGAAATCTTAGCGACTTGCTGCCATGCATTCTGTAGTTACTGCACATTGTAGCTTCAATGCACCTGTGAGGGAGACTAGTGCTTGCCAACACTTCACAGGAAATTGTCCTCTGTAAATTCTGTTTCTATATGCAACCCATGTCACACATATACATCCTGGAACCTGGGCTTTGAAAAATTACTTAAAATATCTGAGTATTTAGATACAACTTTTACAATTCTATTTGCTTCCAAAGATTTAATGCTGAGAATTGTCTAGGTCTTAAGCCAGGCTTGTCCAATCTTTTCGTTCGGGAGGCCATATCTGCATATTTTCTCACTCAAGGAGTCGATAAGCAAATTTCAGAAGATAAGGTTTGGCGCAACAATAAACTGAATTTCAAAAAAAAGTTAGTTTTAAGGAAAGAAACAACTGCTGAGCAAAATTGCAGCAATGTTACAGGAATAAATTGTTAAGTTAAAAAAGAACAATTAATAAAAATGACCAGAGTGTGAGGGTCAAAGTATGTCTGCCCAGCTCACTCCTAGTCTCTGGATGTTCCCTCACTCACCCTTACCACTGAGTGGGTGCATGTGTATGCTATACTTACCTGGCAGGGGAGAGACTTTCATCGCATTTCTGCCAGGGAAAGAGAAATGGCTATAACCTGTCGAACTCCTTACCATGGGGTACCTAACACCATCCGAGTCATGGTGAAGGGCAGCGAGCAAGGAACAGGAATCGATAGGACCTTCTTCACCAAGAGGATCCTATTCAAGCTGTGTGGTTTCGAGGCTGCAGAGATCTATTGCCTACAGGATTTCCCAACGCTGGTTTCTTTGATGTGACCTTCAAGCAAGTGGCAGCTTGTGTCAAACTCCTGAAGGTGTTTGAGAAAAAGAAAGACCTGCCAGAAATGAAGATCCTGACGGCAGAGCAGCTCTTTGCTCTGCCGTTGCATCGTGAGCGGGTTGCGACGGTGCATCTGTACAACCCTTACGTCCCTGTCACTGACGTGCTCACCTTCCTTACCAGGTACTTCGATAAGGTTGGGAGCTGCACTGAGGTTAAAGATAATTTGGGGACCTGGACATGTAAACGCCAGGTTAAGGTAACGCTCAAGACCGACGGTAAGGGAGCCGTCTTCCACCCCCCTTCCAGATTCGCTATCGGGGGAAGCCGTGGCTACCTTGTCTACGCTGGGCAACCCAAACTTTGTCGCTCATGCGGCAAGTCTGGTCATGTGGCGGCCAACTGCAGTGTTGTCCTCTGCAAGAACTGCAAACAGGAAGGGCACCAGACAAAAGACTGCAAACAGGCTAAGTGCTGCAACCTGTGTGGCGAGGCAAGTCACCTCTACAAGACCTGCCCCAAACGTTGCCGTACTTATGCACAGGCAGCCAAAGCCAACGAGGGGGAAGCAGAAGAAATGCCTCGTGTCACTCCAACTACCAAGGCCCCCAGGGAGAACAACGGGACAAAGGAGGACAGAGAGAGAGACAAGGTGGAGGAAAAGATTGGGGCAACAGACGGCCAACCAACAGCACTGCCCCCTGAACCTCCCACTCCTCAGGAGAGCGAATCAACGGAGGAGGAGGAGGCAGCAGTGGGAAAGCAGCAGAGGGAGTGGCAGATGGTGAAGAGAGCCAAAAGGAAGAAGGGGCTAAAAAGAAACCAAGCCACTTCCCAGACAAGAGTCAAGAGGCGTCTCCTATCCGACACGGATAACAAGAGCAGCAGCTCTTCGGACGAAGAAGGGCCAGGGCGGCGGCAAAACGCTAGGGAGTTGGAGGATGAGACACCCGAGCTCCAGAACATTGGAGACAATGAGGAGACCTGCGCACTCCAACTTTGCCCACAACCCGAAGAGGCCAGCGCACCACAGCCCCAGGAATCTGGGAACAGTGAGGCGCTCAGCGCACCCCAGCTCCGGGAAGCCGGGAGCAGCAACGCCCCAGAGGGGGAGAGGATTGGAGAAGCTTCTCCAACAGAGGACATTTCAAACCCCGCTCTCTGCACGGACCCCCAGATTCCACCAGAGCAGAACACCGCCAATGGGGAGGTTCAGGATGCTTTCCTCAGCCCATCCAAAGTGAAGCGATTTGAGCACACTATGGGTATGAAGGAGCAGACCAATGGTCTGGAACTCTCAGAGACAACAGGTTTGGTAAGCGACTAACTGCTTTAAAATGGGTGTAAAGATTGTATCCATAAATGTGCGTACCATTAAATCTACTACGCGATGTGTTACGGCCTTGGACTACCTTGCCAAGGTCAAAGCTGACCTGTTGTTTCTGCAGGAGTGTGCGATACCACACCTCAGTTCCTACAGGCAATGGTCATGATGGTGGTCCCACGGGCCATCGATCTAGTCGGGAGGAAACGACTCTCGTTCCTCCGGCCTGGGTATTCTGCTGCGGGGAGGCAGCTTCACCGTCTCCCAAGTTAAGGAGGTGGTGGGCGGGCGCCTCCTCGTAGCAGACGTAATGTATAAGAATGCTCCACTCCGGTTAATTAACGTCTACGCCCCGTCACAAGGGGCTGAGCGGCTGGAGGTTTTTCAGCAGCTCCCACTGCTGCTGGCAACCTCCAGGCAGGTCATTCTGGGCGGTGACTTCAACTGCATCATCGATGCGGCTGGACGATCCGGCAGGGCCAACAGCAGATTGGATGCTACATCCAGATCCCTGATGGAAACTGTAAAGGATGCCAAGCTGCACGACGCCTTCAGCAACCCTGCAGACGGAGCGCAGCGTCGATACACCTGGTCACGGCCAGACGGGTCCGTCTGTTCCAGGATAGATTTCCTGTTTGTGTCCCGTGCATTCACAGTCAGATCCACCGACGTCAAGCCGGTGTTCTTCTCTGACTACTGCCTCCTACTGGCTGACTGTCACTTAGAGAAGGACCAGAGGGTTGACAGGGGGGCATGGAAGCTAAACGTGCAACTGCTGACCCCAGAGAACATTGAGGAGCTCAAGAGGGATTACAAAGGTTGGAGAACCATGAAACCCCTCTTTGAGTCACTGACACACTGGTGGGAAGCGATCAAGGGAAATATCAAGAGGTTTTTCATCCTCAAAGGCACCCAGAAAGCTAGAAAGGAACAGAGGGAAATGTCCCGACTCCAGAAAAACATGCAGAACCTGCTCTGGCTGCGGTCGATGGGGGTCGATGTCAAGGAGGAACTCCAAGAGGTGAAGAGCCAGCAAGCCTCGCTCTTTGCCTCAGAGGCCTCCAAGATCATCTTCCGTTCCAGAGTCCGCTCCGTGGAGCAGGATGAGACGTGCTCACGTTTCTTCTTCCAAAAGGTACACACAGAGAGCTCTGTGATTAGCAGCCTGAAGGAAGAAGATGGCTCAGTAAAGTCATCACAGTCCGACATTTTGAGGATCAGCAAATCCTTCTATGCTGGATTATATGACGCGAAGCCCACAGACAGCACGGCCTCCCAGTCCTTCCTGTCCTCTATCACGGAGGTCTTAGACGACAGTACACGGGAGAGTCTGGACAAAGCGCTAACTCCTGACGAACTGACTGAGGCCCTTGAGTCCTTCGAGAAGAGTAAAACTCCCGGAAGCGATGGCTTACCGGCGGAGTTGTATTCGGCTCTGTGGGACTGGATCGGCCCAGACCTGCTAGAAGTGTACGAGAGTATGCTCCTGGCCGGCAGCATATCAGAATCCATGAGGAAAGGCATTATCACCCTCATCTACAAGCACAAGGGGGAAAGGGAGGAAATTAGAAATTGGCGACCCATTTCACTGTTGAATGTGGACTATAAAATTCTGTCCAAGGTCATCACCAATCAGGTCAAATCCACTCTGGAATTGGTGATCCACCCTGACCAGACCTGCACTGTGCCGGGCATGAAGATCTCTGACAGCCTCGTGCTGCTCAGGGATATGATTGCCTATGTACAGGACACCAACAAAAGAACTAAGACAGGCAGAGGGCCCCCCAAATCTCCTCATTCTGACAAGGTACGAAGTGGATACCTTGGAACTGGAGTGCGACCATACACCTCGGTCAGCAGGTCGTGGAAAACCAGGGGTCTCTGATGAAGGTAAGGGTGTAGTGTACAGAGGTGAGAGAGACCTATGGTCCACTCTATCACCGCC
The DNA here is from genome assembly GCF_017639515.1 of Carcharodon carcharias. NCBI lineage: Eukaryota > Metazoa > Chordata > Chondrichthyes > Lamniformes > Lamnidae > Carcharodon > Carcharodon carcharias. The sequence continues at coordinate 28,110,185 of NC_054476.1, forward strand.
CTTGTGGAGGCATGACTCCTATTATAATACTGTTCTGTCTCTGTTCTTGGGTGGTGGAGAGGCATCACATGCCACCTTTTCAATGGGTAGCCCTTGTCACCCAGCAGTCATCCATCCAGTCAAGCTGGAGCACTGAACAGCCTTGGCACTTGGGAGTGTCTGAGGATGTATGCGCCATGGGAGCTGCCGGGGTAGCTTGCACAGACTTGCAGAATCTTGTGATCACACACTATCTGGGCGTTCATCAAGTGGAAACCATTCTTGTTGTTAAAGGCACTTGGCTGACATGCTGGCGCCTTGCTAGCTACATGTGTGCAGTCGATTGCACCCTGGATGCAGGGGAACCCAGCAATCACTGCAAACCCTCTGGCTTGCTCAGCCTGGCTGGCCTCATCTGGACAGAATGAATAAATGCCATTACCTACCTAAACAGAGCTTCTGTCACCAGCTTGACGCAACTGTGGACAGCTGATTGGGACACTCCACAAAGATCCCCCAATAACCCCTGGAACTACTGTGACCTTCACAGCCACTGGCATGGGGTGTCCAACCATATAGTTGGAGGTGATCTCAGGCCCAATCATCTGACAAATGGAGGTCACAGTCTCCCTGGAGAGATGGAGCCTCCTTCGGCATTGCACCGCAGACTTGTTGAGGTAGCAGCATTGCTGCTTGTAAACCCTGGCAGCAGGATAGTGGGGTCTTCTGCAGCCCCTTCTGCCTTGGGCTACCTGCTGGCCCTGCACCCCTTCTCCCACAGGTCACTCCCCTGGAAGCTGGCTTTCTATCCCTTCTGCCACTCTCTTCCTCCTCAGAGGAAATGCCAGCAGCAGAGAGCACAATCCCCATTACCAGAGTTACAGAAGGCTATCTAGTGCCTGGAAGAGCCCACAAAGTCAAAATCCTCCAGGGGCCTTGGAGACAGCAATGAGTCCTGAAATGAAGCCTAGAAATGCAAAGACTGAATCTCAGAACAGAGATGAAGCTGTTAAGTTCAAATAAGCAACCAGAGGCAAGCTATCTCCTAAACTTCTCATTACTCACAATGGCAATGCTGCTGACCCTTTTTATCACGCCCTTGGATGAGGTTTCACTAAAAGTGGGCTGCCTGCCTGCCCATTTTGCCTGTGCGACGAGCGCGAAATTGCACAGGCAACGTAAAATTGGGATCAATTGCCTCTAAAATGGCCTTAAGTGGCCCTTTAATTGTTGGCATGAGCAGCTCTCCCATGCGCGCCCTCTCTCCGACCTGAAGGTTGCTCACGTGCTGGATGATATTGGGACGCTCGGCCAACGTCATTTGCTCTATTTCACGTCCGTTTGGGTCAGGCACACGCCTGACCGTGTGATGTAAAATTCTGGCCACAGTCAGTCAGTCACTCCCCACCCCCGCCACACACAGTCAGTCAGTCAGCCTCGCCCTCTTTGGGCCCTACACGACTTCGCCCTCCCCAGGCCTTGGCTCCCACAGCTTGGTAGCCCTCAGCACACTCACCATGCTAGTGTTCGATACTTCTCCAATCAGAGACTGCTTCTCGTCCTCATTTTTTTATTCATTCATGAGATGTGGGTGTCGCTGGCTATGCCAGCATTTATTGCCCATCCCTAATTGCCGCTTTGTTCAAAAAGGCATTTTAGAGTCAATCACATAGCCAGACTAGGTAAGGACGGTAGATTTCCTTCCCTAAAGGGCATTAGTTTGGGTTTTAATAACAATTGACAATGGATTCATGGTCATTAGACTTTTAATTCCAGGTTAGTTTTTTTTTATTGAATTTGAACCCAGGTCCCCACAGCATCACCCTACGTCTCTGGATTGCTAGTCCAGTGACAATACCACTATGCCATCGCCTCCCCATGCTGCAGATAGGATCACTAGTGAATGTGGGAGAGATGTGGCCTGTGATTAGAGGGTTGGATTCCTGGATTCAACATTTGGAGTAAAATTATATGCATTTTATGAAGGAATTTACATTTTTTTTTAAACACATAGTGCACAAAAGGACTGAAATGCCGTGTTTCTTTTTCATGAGATAGCTAATTATTGTGCTAGGGTGTCAGCAATGTGATTACACTCTGATGTTCTTCAAAGTCATATAATACCTCCCCTTGGAGAGACCAACATTTGTGCCATCATGAATCTATAATCGACACACAAAGGAGTAGAGTCCATGTTGAATTTAAGACTGCATTCACAGTGAAATGGAGATCCAACTATTGAACAGGCAATGGAAAAGAGGTGAGAAGAATGGCACTAACCTCTGGGAAGAGTCTGTTGGTGTGATCCCATTTCAGCAATTTAACATATGCATGGTTTAACACTGAGGTAGGGCACAACGTAGAAATGTCTTTGGCATCAGCTGCAGCTCCACCATGCACAGAAACATCTGTGTCAGAGCTCAGGAGTTCACTAGCTGCCTCTTGTAACCATTCTGTTGTGATGTCTAATGAACCTGATAAAAAGAAAATCAAAATATTAGAAAAATAGAATAAAAATATTTCCCATATTGTAAAATCTGCAGGCTAGGCACAATATCTCCCAATTTCGCACTATTGCAAGTCTCTGCAGTAGTCTTTTCCAGGCCTCCAACATGTAAATATCTTCTTATTCTCGATTCTCTTCCTGAGCCTAGAAACGCATGAGGCGGATGAAGCACGTGCTTATGTATGTTTTCTATAGCTTGTTTTTCTTGGAACAGATTGCTAGCCTGTCACCAGAAGCTACAGCTTGAAGGACACCACTCCACATCAAGTATGGCTGACCAGAAGAGTCTCCCGTTCTTACCGCCTGCCACATGCATATTGGAAGGATTTACAGATTGATAATTAACCTGTTTGGTCATGTTATGAATGCACCATCCATTGCCATCAAGTCCTGGAGTGGGACTCAAACTCAAAGCTGCTGGTTCAGAAGCAGGGGCTTTACTCACTGCACTACAAGGCCTTGTAAATATCTACCAAGGTACTTAAAGGTTTTTTATCTGTCAAGGGGAGGGGAAGCAGAGAGAGAGAGAAGGTCGATGATAGTGGGTTAAAAGATTCACATCTATAATCTTAATCTCATAGTAAGTCTCAAAAATAGATTATCTTGTTATTATCACATTGTTGTTTATGAGAACTTGCTGTGCAAAATTTGGCTGCTGTGTTTCCTACGTTACAACAGTGACAACATTTCCAAGGTACTTCATTGGCTGTAAAACACTTCTGAACATCCTGAAGTCACACAATGTATTATGTAAATGCAAGTTCTTCCTTCCTAAATCAGAAGCTGTACTTTTTTATATGATCAGAAACACCATATCCTGTAAAGTTCAAGGTAACAAAATCTAAATTCTGTTAAGCAAATAATGGTGAGTCCAAACAAATGTCAATTAAGAGATTGCAGCATATCCTGGATCTGCTATAGTGCATTGTTTTTCTTTTGAAGTGTGACACAGAAAGCCAAAAATAGAACACACAAAGACTTTGTCACAATAATCCATCCTTCTTTTTCAGATTCTGAATGAATATCTGGTATTACCCTGTGAGTCATCTGATTACCAGTGCTAACCATGTGGGCAGCTGATTCGGAGAAATTCCAAGCAACGTGAAATGAGCTGAAGAAAGGGTAATAACTAAAATGATAAAGTACAGTATTAACCAACATCAATTCATCTCCCCATGTTCCCTAGTCAGTTTCTCCAACTATGTGATCAGTATTCATGAGTAATTATGTACTTTTTTCTGAAAAGTGTAAAACTAATTGCTTTTTAACAGCTTAAAGGTCACCAGGTGCACTATGTAATATATCAGGGCTGTGAAAGAAGACTCTTAACTCTTACCGTGTTGTTTGTCAAAGAATTCCTGGAAACTCTTTCGCTCATAATCAACAGACTGTTTCATTAAGTGTGGTCGAATGCTGCTAATAGCAAAATTCACCATGTCAAGCTTCATTAAATCCAGCACAGCAAAAATCTCTCTGCAAACAGAAAATACAAGTTTAAAACAAGTCATAATGTGTTTTACGGTCTGTGACTTTCACAGGTGGTCAGGGTTGTGGCTGCTTGGAGCACAAGTATGGGCACAATGAAACCATGCCTCAGCTTTTGCAGTTTCACTGACACAAACAAAAAAAGGCAAGACCACTATCATAATCTAGAGTGGCCATAAGCAACTATGCTTCATTTTTTTTTAAAGTTGATTTTGGACAAGAGTAAAATCATTTTAAAACAATTCTAAGTGCCGTTTTGAAAAGAATAAGATTGTTATGGATCACTCATTAACACTTGGATGATACCACAGGGTTTATATTTCTCGGAGGTCTGGTCTTTAACAATGCTTAAAAGCAAAGACCAACAGTTCAGTTTGGCAGTGTTTGGCAAACACTTGAAGGTGTTCTGCCACTGCTGGAAATGTATTCTTTTAACTTCTTTTATGCATCTTTTAACTTCTAAAAATTATAAAAAGTATTAGTCATTTAATTGATTAATTGGAAGATAAAGCATCAGAAATTTAATCCACAGTCGAGAGGTCAGAGCAGTTATTCTGTGATACCATATCATATCCAGTTGGTATAATCATGGATACACACTAAAGAGACACCTGACCTCTACTTTATTTGGTACAGTAAATTTTGACCAATAGACTACTTTAAAGAGGAAAGACATGCAGATATTGTTTCCATTGCTAAAAAAGCAAAATGTTAATTAAAAAGCTTTAGGTCTGAGCCCATTTTATTCACATGTTTGAAGTCTTCGGTAACAGAATGCAATCAATAAATCCAAACATGTTACACAACAACAATTTATAATAAAAAGCAAACATTCCTAGGCACTTCATAGGAGCGATTATAAAGCAAAGTATGACATCGAGCCACATAAGGAGATATTAAATCAGATGACTAAAAGAGGTAGGTTGTAAATTTTAAAGCTTCATCTTGCCTGAACAATTCCACCACATCTGTGATATCCCTGATGATCTTGATATCATCATCTCTGATAGGGGCACAGAGTGTTCCCATCATCCCAATGATAAAGTCAGCCAGTTTTGGGATGTGCAATGCGCCATTCTCAGCCTCTTGCTTTATGAGTTCCAGATCCAGAACCTCATTGATTTGATTTCTTAACCTGGTATGACCAGGCAGCAAGAATGACAAGAGACTCTAGGAAGTAATATCGATGAAATTAGAAACGAGATGGATATATCAGCAAAATTAAGATTACGGCTTTAAACAGTTTTCAATGTGCATGTTACAAACTAATCTGAATAGCACTGAAAAGATGTTTAGTGCTATTTATGGGGCTGCCTTGGTGACACTTTATTAACACCATTTTGAAAGTTACTTATCCCATCTTTATCTCCCACTCCAGCTTTCTCTACATTATATCACCCAAGCGGCTTTACTTTATACACAGGAGCAACTAAATTATTGGACTTTATAGGCCATTTTAGCTGATGCAATCTGGCCTTTGCCTGTCCACACGCAGATTTTACTGGATAGAGTAACACTGCAAAACCTCAAGGTATTTATCCCCTTCCTACTACAGCAATTATGAAACCAACTGCTGTTTTATGTTCACCCGAGCTGAGACTGTCTGAATGCAACGTGGTGAAATTGGGACTTTCCTTATCTCTACGGCTCAGTACAAAAGCAAGGTTCACATATCCTCAGATCCATTTGGGGAAGCAGCTTGCTCATTCAACAAAATTATGCTTCATAAATCATGTTATACACAGTAATGTCCTCCACAATCAGACATGTACAATATGCAAAAGAAAACATGAGGAATAGTCCAGTGTGTATTGCAAAGTCTTAAATCTTAATCTCACATTATTCCTGAAGCAGGCACAACCTTGGCAAAAAGTCTTAATGCATGAATGGATTTTCTTCATTCCATCAATATTGTGATAAAACTCTGGTGAGAATGTAAACTGTTTAATTTGATTTTAAAATCGAAACAAAAAAAACTTTCAAAGAAGCAAAATTCAAACTTCAAGATAAATGATGTGCTCACTAATAAAGTCCTAACACCATTTCACTGAGAGGCTATTATAATAGGTAATTGTACAAACTTACAAGGTATAGAACAATAATGTTAAATTTATTGGTTTAGGAGTGTGTGCAAATTGCCACTGTCATGCTCTCTTCCTCTTGGTCATTGAAGCTTTTCCTCCCTAATTTGGCAGAGAAAGCTGTGAAGGTAGGTATTGGGTGGGCCACACATGTGGGTTGGGCTGGTGGGCTAATAGAGAGAGTTTGGATTGCTTGTTATTTCCCCACATCCAGGTGGTAAAATATTTTTAAAAGCATTTCCTAGTCAGAACTGATTCATAGAGAACAGAAAGGGCCTATGCTCGATCATTACAGGTATGGTGCCAGCATTGGTTATGGTACTGGACAAGCAGCCAAGTGGTCAACAGTTCAAAACTCACTGCGGCAAGTTGTGAAACTAAATTCAATAAATTCAATATCAATTCAACATACATTCCTGGATCAAAATCCTGGAACCCTCTCCCCGACAACATACAAGATGGGCTGCAGCAGCTCAAGAAAGCGGCTCACCACCACCTTCTCAAGGGCAATTAGGGATGGGCAACAAATGCTGACTTTGCCAATAATACTCATTTCCCATGAAAGAACAAAAAGAATATATCTGGTGATTTAATATTGTGGGACAGCACCAGAATAAAATGACCATGAAAGCTGTTGGATGGTCATTAAAAACCCAACTGGGTGCAGTAATCTTTTTGAAGAAAGCCTGCGGTACCAATCCAACACTACATCCCACTGCCACCTCTTCAGGAAAACAAAGGTGGGGAAATCAACAAAGGCTAAGTGGTGCTTGCTGTACTAAATATTATTCCCAAAAATTAGATAAACAATCCTGAAATAAGACCTTACCTCTTTAATCTCACCTAGAAGCTTGATAGCATGATCATAAACTGGTGGATCTTCATTTAGCTGTGCTCGCAAACTATCCCAGAAAGCCTTCTTCATAATGTCTTCAAGTGTCTTCTCAAAACTGTTGAGAAATTATTGAAATTGTAGATTTGTTATGCAATACGTCTCAACCTGAATATACATTGTATAATAAGTATTGTTAGGTGGTTCATTCATATTTAGATGGCGTTATTCTGTGACTTAAAGATAGATTAGCCAAGCCAACTAAGAAAGTTAGCAATATGTCTGATCCTTTAACAATAACTGCACAAAAAACCTTCCTTTCTGATGCCTGGGCTTCACATGCAATATGAGGGTGTTTTGCAAAGGCTGGCCTTTTCCACAAATAAAGCTAATAAATGGCCCATCTCTAATGTAGGCAGATTAGACATGGATTTCCCTAGGTTATTTTGGATATGAAAAATGCTCATTGATACTGTGGTGAAACCAGGTACAAGTGTGAACCCACATCAGTTATGTATTTGAGTATTTATACATTATCTGTCCATTACAGACTGCCAATATTTTTACAAAAATTTATAGCAAACCAATAGGTGGGCAAACTGTTACACACAAAGGAAAATGTAACTCCAGGAGTTGTAGGCTGTAGGCAGAGTTTAATGCAGGCTGTTGGAGTGGGAATTGGAAGGAGGTGGGGGAGCCATAGAATCATGCAGGAAGCTGCATATCAGAGGCCTGATGCCAGGAACTCTGGGTTGCATTATGCAGGTGCGGAGGGGCTGTGAGGTGGCAATGCTACAGAAAGGCAGCGGAAAGGTAATTGAGCTCATTAAAAAGGTAATTAGAACAAATCTATATACCTGTGACTGGAATTAAATGGAACCTTCCAAATTAAACATGTAGCACACAGGGATTGCAGGCCATCAGATTCCCAACCTTTCAAAGGTGGCAGTATGTAGGCAACGTATCGGACTCTGAGGGGAACGTCAGCCATTGTGGAGCTGACTTTCATTAGACCGAGTGCTTTCACTGAAAGAGAAAAGGAGGCCAGCAAAATTGCAAAGGAGACAGCCAGCTCGAAAGAGTTGAGGGACAAAGCTTCAAAGGAGAGGGGGCAGCTCAGAGGAGCTGAGGGGCAGAACTACAGAGGAGAAGGGAGCTGAGGGGCAGAGGAGCATAGGAGAGGGGCAGCTCAGAGAGGCAACGGTAGGAGATTCCTTCCAAAGGAGTAGCCAGTAAAAGAGGAGTGGTCAAGACGTGGGACTCATCCACTCAGTCTTCCCAGATCCACGAGGTGGAGGAGGAGCACAGAGGATGGTGCAGCAGGCTCCTGAGTCACCAATACTGGTGCAGCAGGAGCAGGTGGTGCAGGCCATGGCTGGACAGGTCACAGAAGGACACCATAGGGAATGGCAGCAGGCAATAGGCTGGAGACAGGTCGTGCTGCACGCCAGTGTGTTCAGGTGCTGCATGAACTATCTCCAGGTGTTGGAGCACCAATGACAGAGAATACTGCAGCTGTCAAGAGAGTCCATCACTGACCTGTTCACGATGCTGCAGCAAATGAGACTGGGTGAGCAGTGAATGCCAGTGACACTGAAAATCACCACATTGTTCAATTTCTATGCTTCCAACTCCTTCCAGGGATCCACCAGGTAGAAATGCAGGATATCCCAGGCAGCAACACGCCACGCATTAGAAAGGTGACCAATGTCCTGTTTAAGAGGGATGAAGAGTTTGTGTGATACTGCACTGACCCTAATAGCCAGGCTAACAAGTCTGTTGGCTTCAGGTCCAATGCAGACTTTCCACAAGCGTAGGGAGTAATAGATTGCACACATCTGGCCATCAAAGCTCCATAGGACCAGCCTGCAGCCTTCATAAACAGGAAGGGCTTCTACTTAATGAACGTCCAACTGGTACGTGATGACAAAAACACATCCTGCACGTAAATGTCCACTTCCCGGGGAGCATTCACAACACATAGATGCTTTTGGCATTCCCAGCTGCAACAGTTATTTGAGTCTCTCGCAGGCCTCCACACTTGGATCTTCAGTGACAAGGGTTACCATCTCAAGGCAAGACCACTGATATTAGTGAGGAACAGTACAGTGCCTGCCACGGGACCCTCCAGGCCACAATCGAGCAAACAATCGGCCTACTCAAGATGTGATTCCATTGCCTGGACCATTCCAAAGGAGATCTGTGACTCAGTGAGGGTGTCCTGAATTATAATCATCTGCTTGCTCTTCACAACCTAGTGCAGTGAAGAATGACAACCTGATTTGCAGCAGCTTCCCTTAGGCATGAGGTCCATGAGCTGGCTGCTGCGTTTCACCAACAGGCCACATGGCCCCGAAAATTAATTACCAAGGTTCAAAATGTGCCCCATCCACAGAGATGGCCAGGCTCAGCCTTCATCCCTACAAATAGATAGGTGAGGGTCCAAGGGCTCACAGTCAGAAGCCATCCGTCACTGAATAAAGGATGCAGGAATAAATGCACCTACAAAATTTTATGAAACACAAAGACCAATAAGTAAGAACAAAACTTTAAACACCTGTGCCTCCCTGGTGTGTCTATGTGCTCTTTCTAATGCAAGTGCTCAATGCAATGCGAGCCCAGCATCTGTAACTGAGGTGGAAGCAGGCTGCTGATTGCAAAACCCCATGGCCCAAGATGACCTTGGCAGCTGTCCTCTGGGTATCTGAGATCTAGAGGGCCCTGGCACTCTGAAGTGCTCTTGCACAAGTGCAGCTGCCTCCTCTATGACCACAACTACTGAAGACGGTCAGGTCACTGGCAGAGGAGATGAGGAGTGTTTTGCACCCTTGGTGCACTTTGAGAGGAGCTCCCAGATATGGCAGGCTGCTGCTCCTCCTCCCTCTTGGTTTGCAATGACACTGCCATGTCTACCGGAGATGGAGGGGCTTCTGGAGGGAACTCCAGGCACCTTGTCCCCCTCTTGCCTGGCCACTGCTGCGTAAATCTCATGGACAAAGTAATGGTATGCAGGTCTGCACGCATACCCAGCAGCCATTAGATCTGCTGGATCTGGTTCTCCATGGGGGTCACTAACCTCTTCATGGGGGAAGGCATGAGCTCACACACCTGAGACATGGCAGCACTCATGGCCTGGATGGACTCCTCAATTGCCCTTGCATGGATACATAGCCTCTGGCACCTTCACCAGATGTTCCACTGTCTTTCGCTGCAACTCCAGCAGGTTCGATGTGGCTGACTTCACAGGCCCATCATCAGCCAGGGGTTCAGCATGCCGCCTTGCTTTCCAGCCAGGTCCTCAGTGGGTGTCAGGGTTCATATGGCTGACATAAGTCCACCGATCTTCAACCTCGCTTTCACACTATGGACCGTATTCCCCTGCAGGTAAAAAGGAAAAGCGAGTCTCCACAAAATGATCAACTGCTCCCCAACTTGATTGGCTTCCTTCAGGCTCACAATGGGGGATCCCAGTGTCTCGTTCCCACATCCGCTTCAATGATACTTGGAGGACGCTGGCCCCAAGAGGCTGGTCATCCACATGCAGCCATTCCTCATGAGGCTGCTGCAGCTGAAGCATACTATTCTTTCATCCTCCTGGCTGATCCTGTCCCATGTCGAGACCCATAATGTTTTGACCACCGGACAGGTACAGCGTGTCATTCACTCACGCTCACTTTGCAGAGTGGAGGAGTTCATTCATCCCTTGGGCCCAAGTGCTAATCTCCATGGCTGCTGACCTTCGCTGCTATCCATGTCCTGGCTTCCTTGGTCAGGTGGGAGGGTCTCTTTTTGCCATCTGTTGGAAACAGCACCTCCCACCATTCCAACGTAGCCTAAAGGAGAACACGAAGAAAGGCCTTGCTGAAACATGGGGCCACCCTTTGCTCTGTGACGTTTCTAGTGACAGTCTACTTCATAGACTGAGCACTGCAGACACTGAAGATGATGGTTGTTGGTCTGGGCGATGAGAGATCTATGGCTTGCAGATAAAAGCTACTGGCCTGTGTTAGAAAATGGGTCCTCACAGCAGCAGGCACAATGATGAGAAAGCTTTGAGACATTACAGGCAGGTCTGGCTGCTGTTTAAAAATGGCACCAGCATCTATGCTCCCATCAGCTGCTGCCTGGATCTCTACCTCCTGCCATGTCCGACACTGGATTCAGTGGGCCCCTACCTTGTTAATTGGTCAACTGGCTCTGCTTCAAAAGGCAATGCAGCTATTTCTGGATGCATCACTGGAACCCTCACTGCTGACATTAAATTCCACTGTGTATTTGAAGCATTCAAGCTACCACCTATAGACCAGAACCAGAATGCAAATTCCAGTTACCCACTCCTGCAAATCCCTAATACCTGATGCAGCATCTTCTATTAGTGTCCTTGTGAATTAAAGCATTAAAGCCCATGTTCTTGGCTACTTGCTTTGAACTTCCTCGGACTGGAAATCAACAAATACACCTACCTTATTGACAGAAAAGGTTTGCACCCTAATTTAGTGCATTTAATAACTAAAAAGTGCATGGTAAACCTACCACTGACAGACAAGTATCAAGGACAGAGCAAGCCAGGTGGCATAAAAGAGACAACCTACAGGAAGATCAGCAGAGATAAGGGGCTCAGGGGGTATTTAAGGGACAGTAGGAAGCAAAAAGATGCAGAAAGTGGGGAGTATTATCAGAACAGAAGTATGTACAAGCAGAGATAAAGGGCATGAAGGAAAAGGTGATAAAAAGACCAGCAGGTCTTTTGCATTACTTTAATTGGCATCAGAAAAATATGTTTTGGTTTTTTTTTAATTGTATAAACCAAGGAATATGCAAAACATTTTCTATTCCAACATGAAGACTCCAGGACTGAGGGCTGGAGTTGTAATTTTGGTCAGCAAACCCAGAATTCCTGGGTTCCTGGAACCTCAAAACATGTGTATTTTTTTTTTACAGCAAGTTCCTCACTCAGAGGTCAGCCTGATTGATGGATTTAGCTTCCAATCACACAGGCTGCAACTCCAGTTAAGGAGCCTGGAGCTGCTAGAGGGAACATGGAGAGAATTCCCAATTTCTAGGGTGTGTTTGATCCCTGACCTAGGGGAGGCCTGCTCATCCTGGCATATAAGCAATTCTGCAAAGGCACTGGTCTTCTTTCCTCACCACCCTGAGCTGCCAGCTTTCCCAAGGCCTAGGAAATCCAGCTAGCCAGGGTTAAACTGTAAAACAGGTTCAATCTGAGGCAGCTAGCCTCAATATAACATTTAAATGGCTAATTAACTCTGGGAGGGGGTTGGCTACCCATCCCTTGTTCCGCCTCCATTAAACATGGAATTGGGTAGCTTAGGGTCCAGTTTGAAATTTTTAACATTTTATCATCTCACCTGACCACAACCCAGTTGTTTTTGAGAGTTAAAATTAACGCCCAAAGTGTTTTGTGAGACCAATTTTTTAAACAGTAATGCATTCATTTTGAGCAACAAGGAGAGAGGTTCAGATTACCTTAACTGCATATAGTTTTAAATGTCGAGATCAATAATCAGATTACAAAATTCAGAACGAAGAGCCAGAAAATCACAAGGTTGGGTCTATCTAATAATTAACTGATATATTTACACAGTCTCTATGGATTACAAGGGTTAAAAAAATAAACACTTTAGGGTACACTTTACTCTGCTCAAAGAACCTACCTGCTCTCTGGTAGATCGCGCTGTTTGATTACGAAACTTTCATCAACCACTATCTCATGGGCTAGAGCCATATTACAGACTCCTTTCTCTGCCTCAATTAGCTCTTCCACAGAAACCAGGTTGGGAGAAACAGCTAGAAGCACAAAAAGAGTCACTGTTATAGAAACATAGAAACAAAGAAACTTGGAGCAGCAGTAGGCCATCCAGCCCTTCAAGCCTGCTCCGCCATTCAATATGATCATGGCTGATCCTCTATCTCAACACCACATTCCTGCTTTCTTTCCATACCTTTTGATGTCCCTAATATCCAAAAAATTATCAATTTATTTCTTGAATATACTCAGTGACCCAGCCTCCACAGCCTTCTGTGGTAGAGAATTCCACAGGTTGACCACCCTCTGAGTGAAGAAATTTTTCCTCGTCTCAGTCATAAATGGCCTGCCCTGTACCCTGAGACTGTGGCTCCGTTCACTCTACTTTGCTCACAAAACAAGGTCATACATCCCTTATTATTTGAAAAAAATTGCAGGAGGTTGACCTATTACATAGTCACCATTAAAATCACTCTTGGATAGTGGAAGCAATTCAAGAGGAATAAAGTCTAACATGTGACACACAAATCAGCTAGCTGAAACAAGAACTTAGGTAAGTGAATTTAGGAAATAAAGTGTCAAGAACTCAGCATCCAATCTCCTCTCTTTAAACATCAATTTAAATCATGACTACACAGGGCACCTTGCGTTTAGCAAAATTTTATTCCGGTTAGCCTATCTTTATTTATAAAACATATCATTTAATATTATATGCATTCTATTTTTAAAATGATTCTGTTCAAATCATTTTTATATTCAATTTATAATCTGAGGCTTTACAATAAAAAGAAAGACTTGCATTTATGTGGTATCTTTAAACCCAATGAAGTACTTTTGAAGTGTAGTCACCATTGTAATGTAAGAAAACAGCAACCAATTTGAGTGCAGCACACTCCCACAAACAGCAATGTGATAATGATTAGATAATCTGTTTTTTTATATATGATCGTGATTGAGGGAGAAATATTGGCCAAGACATCAGGAATGACTCCTTTGCTCTTCTTCAAAATTGTGCCATGCATCCACTCGAGAGGACAGGCACGGCCTTGGTTTAACATCTCATGCTGAAGACAACACCACCGATAGCCCCACAATTCATTACAGCATTGGAGTGTCAGCCTACGTTTTTGTGCTCAGGTCCTGGAGTGGGACCAGAACCCAGAACCTACTGACTTAAAAGCTGACGCACACATTTATGGAACAATCATGCTCAAAAATTTGGAGGGCATTTGACTTTATATAATCCAATAAAAATCAGATAAAATTGCTCCACTGTCAACATTTTGCTCTTCCAATGGCATTCCTCATTGTGGTAACAGTTACCAACAACCAATGGCAACTAGCAAGGCTTTCAGTTATATTGTTCCCACAGACTATTGCAAGTTGATTAAAGTAGAATTACTCTATTGGTGGCTCAGAACCAGGAACTTGATGCCATGAATGATCGAATTTATCAAATGCTAACCTAAGTGCCAACTTTCCCCCCCTTGGCATGTCTGAATTGATCTGAAGAACACATTTCCAGGTTAGCGTTTACAGTGACTTTCAGATGTGCTCATAATCTGCAGCAGCACAGCAGTTCAAAGATGAGGGTAAAACTGAACATCTTACCTTTCATGGAAATCTGTTAAGTAGCAAGTCCAATGTCAGTTGCTGCAAGGGAGCCCTGTTGCTTCACTGTGAATTTTGAGTATTGTACAGATTGTAAGCAAAAGGGGGTGGAATACTTAAACTATCCTCTGTGTCCTTTCCTTCTCTTTTAACTTATAAATATAATACTAGACTTGATCACACCAAAATACAGGAATACAAACTTACATGGAAGACTGTCTCCACTGTGGGGGATTTCAGTACTCCGTCTCAGTTGAGTTTGTTGATTCTCAGTTTCAGAGGCATCCTGCCTATTGTGACATGTACTCTCAGGGTTTTCCTCCTCACCATCTGTACATGGTTTACCCGGCTCCAGGGGCATGTTTGATGTGCTTCACGTGTACTCTGTGTTGCTTTCTATCCTGGAATCTGTAAATGACAGTGATGATGAGCATTACTCTTGCATTAGATTGGGGTTCTGCAAAAATTTTATTCTCCTCTCAGGAACAAGATTTCTGTTTAGACATCTATAAAACATCAAATTAAAAAGGGCAGCCACTTCCTTAATAGAATCAATAAACTGTTTCAACGATCGATTGACTCACATCACAAAAATTTAGTTTGCTCAAGGCCCACTAATATTATTCAAAATATCCATAATGGGTTCAAAACCTTCTCAATGGATTGTGTACTCTGTATATTAACCAGATTGATACCAAGTTTTAAAGGGTTAAATTGTGAGGATGAGTTGTATTTCCTTGAATAAAAGCAAAATACTGCAGATGCTGGAAATCTGAAATAAAAACACAAAATGCTGGAAAAACTCAGCAGGTCTGGCAGCATCTGTGGAGAAAGCAATTCACTTGCGCCTCATTCAATGTGGTCTGTTGTATTTGCTGCTCACATTGCGGTCTCCTCTACATTGGGGAGACTAAACGTAGACTGGGTGATCACTTTGCGAACACCTTTGCTCAGTCCACAAGCATGACCCCGACCTTCCAGTCACTTGCTATTTCAATTCACCATCTTGCTCTCATGCCCACATTTCTGTCCTTGGCCTGCTCCAATATTCCAGTGAAGCCCAATGCAAACTGGAGGAACAGTACCTCATCTTCTGTTTAGGCACTTTGCAGCCTTCTAGACTGTACATCGAGTTCAACAACTTCTGACCATGAACTCTGTCCTCCATTTTGATCTTTAAAAATATTTTTCACAACCCCCTCCCCATAAAGGGCCACCTGTAACTTGTTCTTATGTTTTGCTTTCACAGAGTGCTGACTCTTCTTCTGCTAATAACATATTTTGCTATCTTACCTTTATGCCATTATTAACACCTTCTTTAGTCTTTAACGCTACCATTAACACTCCCTTTGTCTTGTGTCCATGATATCTTTGTCAATCTCTCCTGAGCTCCCCCCATCACTGATCTTCTGTTTTGATCCACCTACTCCATGTGCCCCCCTTCAACAGTATAAAATCCTTCACATTTCTACTTCTCTTCAGCTCTGACTCAAAAGATTAACTCTGTTTCTCTCTCCACAGATGCTGCCAAACCTGAATTTTTCCAGCATTTCCTGTTTTTATTTTGTGTTCACTTGAGTTAGGACAGTTGAAGGTGATTTAATGACAAAAGAGATTCAATAGGACAGATAAGGAGAAACTATTAGCTCTGATGGGGAAATTTGGGAATGGAATCTTAAAATTAGTGCTAGAACGTCTAAGAATGAAGTAAGGAACCAATTTTTCACCAGACGTGTATGGAAATCTGGAACTCTCCCTGAAAAGTCTGTGAATTGATATTTTCAAAATTGAGATTGACAGATTATTCTTAGCATCAAGGAGTATCGACCAAAGGCATGTAAACAGAACTGAATGTCTAGTTCTATTTGTTCCATGACCCAGCAAAAACCACTAAAAGGACCAAAAGTATACTCATATAACCACACAGCATCAGGGCCCCCACATAAATTTACAATTCAAATTTACAATTAAATTGCAACACCTGTGCTTTTACAAAACTGCCTCAAAACGTTTTTAAAATTTAAAATCACAGAATCACAGTATCGTTACAGCTCAGGAGGCGGCGATTTGGCCCATCGCGGTCTGCATACACTCTCTGATTGAGCAACTCACTTAGTTCCATTTCCCCACCTTCTCCCTCTAGCCCTGAACATGCTTTCTTTTCAGATAACAGTCTAATCCACTTTTGAATGCGTCAACTGGGCCTGCCTCCACCACTCTCAGGCAGTGCATTCCGGACTCTAACAACTTGCCATGTGAAAAAGGTTTTCCTCATATCAGTTTTGCTTCTTTTATTAATTACTTTAAATCTGTGCCCTCTCGTTTTCTGGAATCATTCACATGAATCCTTTCTGCATTCGCTCTAATGTTTTCACGTCTTCTGTGCAGCGCCCAAACTGGACACAATACTCTTCAAACCTAAATTTAAGTGAACACTTGACTTTTATAGTGAGGGCATGAAAATACAAAATTCTGCATCCAACTACAAATTGGAGAATGATTGTACTCTCCAAATAGAATGTAGGATTGGGAAAGGGCGGTGGTGGGGGTGGGGGGGAAATCAGTGAAATGGAGAGAAAACAACAGTCCTGAAAAATAGCAGTGTGATGACCTTTGATCCAGAATCCATTCAGTAAGGAAAATTTGTGCTCTCTTTAAAAGGCCTGTGAAATCTTTAATGGTTTTTAAGAATGTTTGAGAAGGAATTTGCATTGTAAAGGAATCAACTGTAATTTTCTTGGATAATGAAAAATACTGGCCCATGTGAATTAGCAATCGTGACCTGGAAGCAGTACCAACAGGAAGTTAAGATGCAAAGCAGCTGCATGGCTGGCACACACAAGGAGAGCTATAAGGAGAAGAGCTGGAGGGCAAAGGCAATTAGCGCACAGATGCAGACACAAAGAGAAAGCAAACAGAAAGAGGAAAGTAGAGAATGTTTGTGAGAAGCAGCAAATCACCCAGGAGAAGGTCACTTTTTCCATCTGACAGAAAAGGAGACAGGAGCTCTGGGAGGCACTGTGCGAGCTGGCTAAAACAGTCTAAAACCTGGAAAGCTGTGTGAATAGCTCAGAGATGCTAAAGAGCTGGCTGTTTTCCCAGAAGTGCCCAAACCATTATTAGTTGGAAAAGGAACTCTGGAAAGCATCAGGAATGTCATGACCCATGGGAGAGAGGGTATGTAGAAGTGTGCCTTGATGTTAATTGTATCCATGAAACCTGAAGGCGAAAATTGTCTGATAGGACTCCAGACCTACACCTTATGTAAATAAAAGAACAGCATATTCTGGAGCTGTGTAGCTATATAGTGCCATATTTGCACAGGGAGTGATGCAAATGCTTGTGGTTGTGTAAGATGGATCTTTTTTACCTTTTTTATTTGAAACATTATTTGCCTCTTAATTTTTTTTTGCTCATGGAATGTGGGTGTCACTGGCTAGGCTAGTATTTATTGCCCATCCCTAATTGCCCTCGAAGTGCTGGTCATGAGATGCCTTCTTGAAATACTGCAGTCCATGGCTTGTAGGAACACGGGGGTGTTAGAGTGTTCCAGGATTTTGGCCAAGCGACAGTGAAGGAACAGCAATATAGTTCCAAGTCAGGATGGTGTGTGACTTGGAAGGAACTTGCAGGTGGTGGCATTCCCATACATCAAATGCCTTTGCCCTTCTAGGTTGTAGAGGTTGTGGATTTGGAAGATGCTGTGGAAGGACCCTTGGTGATTTGTTGCAGTGCATCTCGTAGGTGGACACACTGCTGCCACTGTATGTTGGTGGTTTAAGGAGGTGAATGGTGTGCAACTCAAGTGGGCAGCTTTGTCCTGGATGGTGTCGAGCTTCTTGAGTGTTGTTGGAGCTGCACTCATCCAGGGAAGTGGACAGTATTTCACTCTCGTGACTTGTACCTTGTAGATAGTGGACTGGCTTTGGGAATCAGGTGTTGTCTCTGCAGCCTCTGACCTGCTCTTGTAGCCACAGTATTATTTGGCTAGTCTAGTTCAGTTTCTGGTCAGTGGCAACCTCCAGGGTGTTGACAGTGGGGGATTCGGCAAAGGTAACAGGGTGTTGACAGTGGGGGATTCGGCAAAGGTAATGCCATTGAATGTCAAGGGGTTAGATTCTCTCTTGTTGAAGGTCACTTCCTCGCACTTGTGTGGTGCGAATATTACTTGCCGCTTATCAGCCCAAACCTGAATATTGTTCACATCTTGCTGTATTTGCATATGGACTGCTTCAGTATCTGAGGAGTCATGAATGGTGTTGAACATTACACGAACATCCTCATTTCTGGCCTTATGATGGAGGGAAGGTCATTGATAAAACAGCTGGAGATGGGTTGGGCCTAGGACACTACCCTGAGAACTCCTGCAGTGACATCCTGGAACTGAGAGGAATGACCTCCAACAACCATCTTCCTTTGTGCTAGGTATGACTCCAACCAGTGGACAGTTTTCCCCCGATTCCCATTTACTTCAGTTGGTGCCATATTCTGTCAAATGCTGCCTTGATGTTAAGGGCAGTTACTCCCCCTTCACCTCTTTAGTTCAGCTGTTTTGTAATGAGGTCAGGAGTTGAGTGGCCCTGGTGGAACCCAAACCGAGCATCAGTGAGCAGCTCAAAAACAGAATTACCTGGAAAAACTCAGTAGGTCTGGCAGCATCAGCGGAGAAGAAAAGAGTTGACGTTTCGAGTCCTCATGACCCTTCCACAGAACAGTTCTGTGGAAGGGTCATGAGGAGTCGAAACGTCAACTCTTTTCTTCTCCGCTGATGCTGCCAGACCTGCTGAGTTTTTCCAGGTAATTCTGTTTTTGTTTTGGATTTCCAGCATCCGCAGTTTTTTGTTTTTATCAGGAAGCAGCTTATTGCTGAGTAAGTGCTACTTGATAGCACTGTTGATGATACTTTCCATCAATTTATGTTTAATTTACGTTAACACAAATTTGTGTTAAAGTAAAAGTTGCAAAAAGTTAAATCTTGTCGGTAATTTCTTCTTTGGTGAGTCATTTGTAAATTTGGCTATTTTGGTTTACAGTTCCCCAAACGGGATCGTAACACCAGGCTCCAAGTAACATTTAAATACAAAGATAAAAACAAAAAAACTGCGGATGCTGGAAATCCAAAACAAAAACAGAATTACCTGGAAAAACTCAGCAGGTCTGGCAGCATCGGTGGAGAAAAAAAAGAGTTGACGTTTCGAGTCCTCATGACCCTTCGACAGAACTTGAGTTCGAGTCCAAGAAAGAGTTGAAATATAAGCTGGTTTAAGGTGTTGGGGGGGCGGGGGGGGGGGGAGAGAGAGAGAGAGAGAGAGAGAGAGAGAGAGAGAGAGAGACACATGTTGTTCTATAATATACTGCACCTGACTTCAAGTATATTATCAAGGAAGTAAAAACAAGTTTCAAAGTGAAGGCTTTAATTTTTTGGACAAATCAGTGAGGTTAGCACCTTTATCACCAAATAATCTTCATTGTTTACTGCCGAGGCACTACATATAAATTTAGCAATTCTGCATTTAACGTTAAATACTTTTTGATAAGTGTGAGATTGTCAACAAGGAAACCACTTTAGCTCCAAATTCTGGGCAACAATAATAAATGGGTTTAGCCATTTCTTTTGCCAAGCATTAAGTTCCTTGTTTCAAGTGTATACTTTTAAATGTTGCTATACTGCAGATAAATTTAACAGTTGACTATATATAATAGAAATATCTTCAAATAGTGCTCTGTTACATTGACTAAGGAGATCCTCTTAAAGGTATTTATGAAGTATAATGCGGGAAAATGTAAGGTTATGCACTTCGGTAGGAAGAACAGAAAAACAAATTATTATTTAAATGGATTGATTCTATAGAATGCCGCAGTAGAGGGATCCATGTGCCCTCGCACATGAAACACAAAAAGTTAGTATGTCGGTATAGCAAGGAATCAGGAAGGCAAATGGGATGTTATCACAAGGTGGATGGAGTATAAAAGGGAAGTCTTGCTACAATGAGCAGAGTATTGGTGAAACCACACCTAGAGTATTGTGTAGATTTGGTCTCATTTTTGGAGGGATATACTTACACTGGAGTCAGTTCACTAGGCTGATTCCTAGGATGAAGGGGTTGCCTTAAGAGAAAAGGTTAAGGAGGTGGGCCTATACTCAATGGAGTTTAAAAGAATGAGAGGTGATCTTATTGAAATCTGTAAGATTCTGAAGGGGTTTGACAGACAAGATGCTGAGAGGATGTTTCCCCTCATGGAGGAATCTAGAGCTAGGGGACATTGTCTTAAATGGGAGACCCTTTACTCTGAAACAAGGATAAGAAGGAATTTCTTCTATTTGATGGTTGTGAATCTTTGGAATTTTCTAGCCCTGAGAGTCTGAGTCATTGAATATATTCAAGCTTGAGATAGATTTGTGAACTATTGCAAACTTAAGGGTTATGGGGAACAGGCAATAAGTGGAGTTGAAGCCAAGATCAGATCGGCCATGTTCTTACTGAATGGTGAAGCAGGCTTGAGGATGTATGGCCTATTCCTAATACATTTTTTAATGTTTTCTCTCTCCCTCCTTTCTTAAACAGCAGGGTTACATTTGCTACCTCCCCAATCCTTGGCTGTACAGCTTTTCAAATGGAGTTTTAGCCCTCAAGGGAAAGAGAATTATTCAATATTTCTTTAAATGTTTGCTTTGCTTATCTATCATCACATCTTTTAATCTGATTTCCCATTCTGCCTCAGCCAATTTGTCCTTCAGATCACTATAATTTGCTTTTTTTAAAAAAATCTCTTAAGTTTTGGGCTTAGCCATATATAACTCTCAAATTTAAAATGAAATTCAATCATGTTATGATCACTCTTCCACAGAGGGCCCTTTACTATCAGATTACTAATGAACTCTTATCATATTACACAATACTAGGTCTAAAATAACCAGTTTCTTAGTCTTCTCAAACAATGTATTGAGAAACCAACTGTCTCGAATGCATTCTTTGAACTTGTCCTCCAAGCTGCCTTGGCCAATTTGGTTCATCCAGTCTGTTTGAAGGTTATTGCATTGTTACAAGTTCCTCTAATTTCCTGATTTATATTTTGTCCAACACTATGATTACTGTTAGGGGGCCTATAAAACATTCCCACCAGTGTTTTCCACCCTTTGTTATTTCATGGTTCTACCCCAACTGATACTACAATCTGATTTTTCTGGGCCATGATCCTTTCTCACAATTATCTTTATCTCATCCTTTATTATCAGGGCTGCCCCACCTCCTTTTCCATTTTTGCTTATCTCTTCATTAAGTCAAGTACCCTAGAATATTTCATTCACAACCCTGGTCATCCTGCAACCATGTCTCAGTAATGACTACTAGCTCAAACCCTTTTATCTTTATTTGTGCCATTAATTTATCTATCTTGTTAAGATTGCTGCACTCCCTCCTTTCTCACTAGACCAAGACAAGAGGAAATTTTGCTTAAAGCATTAATGAAACACATAGGGTGATTAATTCAGTTAAGGCAGGTGTCTTAAATCTCCCTTTGTCTGTTCAATGCTGACAATGTTTCATCAGCAGTGTCTACTTTGGTTTTCTTGGATTATAACCAAGCAGGGTAAAGAAAACTCTTAACTAATAGGGTCTCAATGGACAATTAGGAATTACATTGGTTTAAACACGTTCAAAATCAAACCAGCAATGCTATTCTCACTGTGGCAAATAACTTATAGGAGGGTTTCAACTAATCAAGAAACTTCTCACCTTGTATTTACAGACCTACCAATCTGTTCACAGCATCAGATTTCATTACAATCAAACCATTGCTGAAAACTCTGTGATTATTGAAAGCAGTATCTACACAGTTTTGGCCCTTCTTTCCTAAAATGTGGTTAACAATTCATGCCACAAGTCAAGTATTGCCAGGTGCTCCTTGCCTGAGTAATCCCTCTTCATATATAAAAACAAAAAACTGCGGATGCTGGAAATCCAGAACAAAAAATAAAAAATACCTGGAAAAACTCAGCAGGTCTGGCAGCATCGGCGGAGAAGAGTACAGTTGACGTTTTGAGTCCTCATTGAAGAGTCATGAGGACTCAAAACGTCAACTGTACTCTTCTCCACCGATGCTGCCAGACCTGCTGAGTTTTTCCGGGTATTTTTTATTTTTTGTAATCCCTCTTCTTGTTCCCTTTCTCAAGGAGATGGCAGGGCCACTTGCAGTGCTCCTCAGCAACTAACCAAGGAAATAAGTAAATGTTTACAAAGCAAACTTCAGTCCAACAAAAACCCTTGGACATGTCTGGGTTGAGCTGCTGCTTGAGCCAGAGTGATAGATAATTTTTATTTGTTTTTTATAAACATGTATATTATAAATAGACACATTTAATAGTCACTCATTTATTTATACATATACTCCTTATATATGTTAACACATATACTAATTATATATAACGTAGATATGTATTGTTATAAAACTCATGTTTTACATCGAAAATGACTTTACTGAATGAGTTGATACCACTAGATAAGTAAAAGGACTGAGTAACAGCATTTTAAATGACTTGAAATAGCAGGTTCTTAGAGAACCCTACAAATTCCAAAGCCAATAGATCACAGTCGGAGTCTAGAGATGGCCCACCAGAAACTATCAACTTAGATGAGTATGAATGACCCAGCTCCTGAGCCATTCGCAAAACATCCAGACATCACCTGTGTATTCAACTGGGTGTGGGAAAATCCATTAGGCACAATCATCTTGACAAAGGACCTGGTTGAGAAAGGAACTCCACCAGCCATAATCTAAGAATTTCTAAACAATGGGTTTGGAATCAGCTTTCTCTGACCATATTTGGGTAACCGGTTTGTGAGAGGCGATCATATACTGAAGAAACTGACCCTCTGTGTTTTAAGAAACTGCTTTTCTTCAGACCAGTCAGAAGAAGAGTGTGGGACAGTGCGAGACCAGAAACACCATAATGAGTGGGCAGTCTCTCTCTCTCCAGCCATCCTGCAAACTCATGCCCTGCCTGTTATTCAACCAGCCACACATCACAGGCAGCGTCTTAAACATCAACCCAACAGCTGCTGACGCCAGAAGATAGAAATTGTCCGTCAACATCTTTAAATCATCTTGACGTGGAATCCGGAAAGACCATTGAGCTCAGTTTGAAACCATCCAAACCATCAAACTACAGGACCATATACAATTGACATTTTTGGAACTCTCAACCAAGTTAATCTACCTTCCCATTTTGTAATTTATTTGTGTGTGTGATTGTGAACTCTTGAATGCTTGTGAGAGAGAGTTGGAGCATTTTTATTATTTTATTTAGATTGTGTGTTAAATACAATACTATGTCCTTGTCTCTTAAAAAACTTCCAAGAAAACCTGTGTGTGTCTCTTTTACAGTCAAAGCACTTAAACCTCACTGAACTGGCATTCTTTACAAAACAGCTGTTGCGGTCAACCAAGGAGTGAAAAGAGAGGGTAGCCATTCTACTATTTCTCACCTGACTGTAACAGTATGTTCTTTATATGTGCTATAAGTATATATGCTCCTTCTCTTCAATATTAATTATATATATTATTAATACCGATGTGTACTGTTGCAGTCCAGGTGGTGTTAGGTACACCCAAAGTGCTGTCAGCCAGAGGGTTACAGAATATTGGCCCAGTGATGATAAAGGAATGGCATTATATATTTCCAATTCAGGATGGTGTGTGACTTTGGATGGACCTTTGTCATGTTCAGTGCCTGGGTCAATGCCTCTGCACTCATTCCAGGGTTGCCCGCCACGACTCTCATTTTCATGCACCCCCCAAATCCCCACAGACCCAGAAATCTGACCTTCTAGGGCACTTTCTCTTGGGTTGGTTTGCAGAGCCAGATTGTCCCAACTCGGAAGCAAAAACTCAGGTCATAGTTCCAGATTATTAGTCCAAGACTCTGGATTACTAGTTCAGTAACATAACCACTCTGCTACCATTCCTACACAAATTCATATGCTTGTTATGTACAATATTTGGGGAAAAACTTTGTAAATATGCATCTCATATATTGTATGGTATACATCTGATGCTTATACACAATATATATGCAGTGTTACAATTGTATATATAATTTTTTACATTCATTATATATAATAAATATTTGTATACAAGATTAGGTATACATATATAGTTGTGCGTGTTCCTTAGAGTCATAGAATGATACAGCACAGAAAGAGGCTATTCAGCCGATCTGTCTGTGTCAACTCTTTGGTAAAGCTATCCAATTAGTTCCCAGCTCTTTCTCATAGTCTGGTCATATTTTTCACTTCAAGTATTTATCCATTTCCCTTTTGCTTCCACTGCCCTTTCAGTCATCACTTTTCGGATCACAAAGCACTGTAAAAAAGTGTTCCCTCATGTCACATCTGGTTCTTTTGCTAAGCATCTTACAACTGAGTCCTCTGGTTATTGTCCCTCCTGCCACTGGAAACAGTTTTTGCTTATGCATGCTATCAAACCTCTTCCATGATTTTGAACACCTCTATCAAATCTCTTCCTAATCTTCTCTGCTCTGAAGGGAATAACCCCAGCTTCTGCAGTCTCTTTACATAACTGAACTCCCTCATCCTGGTACCATTCTAGTAAACCTCTTTGGTCTGTCCCCAAGGCCTTGACATCCTTCCTAAAGTATGGTCCCACAATATTCCAGCTGAGCCCTAAACAGTATTTAACAAAGCTTCTGCATTATCTCCTTGTTTTTGTATGCAATTGCTCTTTAACAAAGCCAAGGATCCCTTATGCTTTTTAACAGCCTTCTCAACTTATCCTGCCACTTCTTAGATTTGTGTGCACGTCATCTGATCTCCCTATTCCTGCACCCCCTTTAAAATTGTACCATTTAGTTCACATCGTCTCTCCTCATTCTTCCTACTAAAATGCATCACTTCACACATCTCTACATGAAATTGTATCCGCCACGTGTCTACTCATTTCACCAGTATTTCTGAAGTCTGTTCCTATACTCCTCATTATATACTAAATTTCTGTATTTCATGTCATCTGAAAACTTTGAAATTAGGGCCTATATCCCATCTGTAAGACCAGGTCATTGATATACATCAAAATGAGAAGTGATCCTCTTTCTGACCCTTGGGGAACATCACTGTACACTTCCCTCCAGTCTGAAAACTAACTGATCACCACTAATCTCTGCTTTCTGTCCTTTGCTAATTTCATATCCACAGTGCCGCTGTCTCTTAATCCCATGTGCTTAAATTTTGCTAAGAAGTATATGGTACTGTGTCAAACACCTTTTGAAAGTCCAAATACACATCCCTCATCAACAATCTCCATTAGTTCATTAATGACTGTTATCAAATTAATCAAATATGATTTGTATTTAATTAATCCATGCTGACTTTTGTTTATTATGCCATATTTTCCAAATGCTCATTAATTTTGTTCCAGATTATTGTCTCTGAGACTGTCCCACCACCATTTGGCTAACTGACCTGTAGTTGCCAGGGTTATCCCTCTCCCTTTTTGAACAGACGTGTTACATTTGCAATCCTCCAGTCCTCTGGCACCACCTCCACATCCAAGGGGGATTGGAAAATTGTGGGCAGAGCCTCTGCAATTTCCACCCTTACTGCACTCAGCAACCCAGGATGCATCCCACCCAGATCAGGTGACTTTTCTTCTTTGACAATGGCCAACTGTTTAAGTTTCTCTATATATTTACCCTATTCAATATTGCTACCACTTCCTCCTTTTCTGTTGCATTGGCAAAATCTACTTCTTTTGTGAAGACAGATACAAAATATTAATTTAGTGCCTCAGATAGTGCCTCTGCCTCCAGTAGAATATATCCCTTTCGTTCGCTAATCAACCCCTTCTTTTGACAATTTTTATGTTTATGAAAAATATTTGCATTTTCTTTTATATTAACCACTTATCTTTTCTCATACTCTCTTTTTCATGTAAGATATCATAGAACAGAAACAGAACATTTGGCTCAGGCAGTCCATGCCAGCATTTATGCTCCACTTTTCCTCATTTATATCTACCATTGTAACGCCATTATTCCCTTTTCCCTCGTATGTTTGTTCAATTTCCCCTTAAATGCATCTAAACTATTCAGTTCAACCAATCCCTGTTGTAGCAACATTCACACCACTGGGTAAAGCAATTTCTCCTGAATTCCCTATTGGATTTCTTGATGATTATCTTCTGTTGATGGCCTCTAGTTATGCTCTTCCCGACGAGGAAACAGTCTCTCTGTTTCCACACTATCGAAATCTTCCATAATTTTAAAGACCTCTATTAGGTCACCCCTTAGACTTCTTTCTCAAGAGAAAAGAGACCCAGCCTATCAATCCTTTCCTGATAATGTATATTGACACAGTTCTGGTACTGTTCTTGTAAATCTTCTCTGCACCCTCTCCAGTGCCTCTAAATCCTTTTTATAAAATGGTGACCAGAACTGCTTGCTGTACTGTAAGTGTGGTCTAACCAGGGTTCAATACAGATTTAGCATAACTTCCCTACAGTCAATTCTATTTCTCTAGAAATAAAACCTAGTGCTTGGTTTATTTTTTATGGCCTTGCTAACCTGTG
This sequence comes from Carcharodon carcharias, assembly GCF_017639515.1. Classification (NCBI taxonomy): domain Eukaryota; kingdom Metazoa; phylum Chordata; class Chondrichthyes; order Lamniformes; family Lamnidae; genus Carcharodon; species Carcharodon carcharias. Next base: position 28,137,028 of record NC_054476.1, read on the forward strand.
GTGCAACTTTTCGTGATAGTGCATCTTTACTCCAAGATCCTTTTGTTCCTCTACCCCACCTGGATGCACCTTCCTAGTGATAAATGACCTTCCTATTCTTCCTACCAAAATGTACCACCTCACATTTCTCTGTGTTGAACCTCATTTGCCAATTATTTGCCTATTCTGCATGTTCATTCTATTTTTACATCTCCTCTGCACTTTCTATATTCAATTTAGTCTCTGGTGCAGGGTTTTCAACCAGAGATCCACAGACCCCTAGGGCACAAGGTTTTAAGAGATCTGAAAAATCAGCATCTTTCAAGAATCTCTTTTTAAAAATTCCATCATGTGAAAAAAAAATCCACTGTGCTATTCTGGATTGCGCTGGGAGCACATTTCATAAAACTGAACACATCCAGTATCGGGAGAAGCATAAGATGACAGGAAGAAATAAAAGTGCTGATGCTGGAAGGCTCTCGTCTCCCAAATCCACTAGTGGCAAGCCAATGTGTGCTCACGACCCACTGTGTGTAAGCAGAACAACTGATCAATGGAGTTTGATATCCATTTCATGAATCAATGAACCCAGGATTAACCAAAGCATGTCAGTCAATATTTGGCCGGCTCTACTTTTTCTTCTTCATGTAGCTGACTACTGCTCATTCAAGACAGTTGTTTACAGAGCCGAGCACAAGGACAGCTGATCAAATTGCCTACCGATGTGGCATCACTTGCATGTGATGCGGATGGCCATGAAACGTAACTTTTTAAAAAATATATATGTAAAAAATACACCATTTTGCATTGGAGGGGTGAACCTGAAGCTTAGGTGCACATTGTATTTGTTGATCCATCTGATTTTCTGCTGTGGGATCTTTCTATGTTCAAAGTTGTTGCTGGTTTTTATCATGTGACAGGAGCCACTCAGCAACAGCAATAAGTTTCACATTAAGTAAAACAAAAATAATAAATCTATATCTTGTGTACAACCAATTTTTATACAGAAAAAATACTGTTGTTACAGGGATCCCTTTCTAAGTTAGTCCTCTACCAGTTAAGTATTTTTACACTTGATTGTTCATTGACCTTTTCTGTAAATATTCTAAACCTGATTTTATGATCACTATTCCCCACATACTCCCCCACTGAAACATGCACCACTTGCCTCACTTCATTCCTAGAACTAGATCCAGCAATGTTTCCTTCTTCGTTGGGGTGGAAATACTTACCAAGAATGTTCTCTTCTACAAAAGCAAAATACTGTGGATGTTGGAAATCTGAAATAAAAAGAGAAAATGCTGGAAATACTCAGCGGGTCAAGTTGCATTTGTGGAAACAGAAACAGAGTTTTAAGTCAATGACCTTTCATCAGAAGTGGAAGCCGATACAGATTTCAGAGTTTTTAAGCAAGCACAGGGGCAAGGAAAGGGAAGAAAGAACACAAGGGAAGGTTTATATGGAGTGGATGGTAGAAACGATTAAACGACATAAGGGATGATGGTGCAAGGTAGAAGTGGATGGTACTGGGACAAGTAAGCAAACAAAAGATAACTCTAGAGAAGGTGTAAACGGCAACAGCAGAATCATTATTGGCATCTCCTACTGGACAATTAGTAGCAGTGGATAATGATCTAAAATTGTTGAACACAAATGTTGAGTCTGGAAGATTGTGAAGTGCCTAGTCAAAAGATATGGGACTATTCTGTGAGCTTTCACCGAGTCTCTTTGGAACACTGTAAAAGGCCAAGGTTAGAGAGGACCGAGTAGGAGTGAGATGGAGAATTAAAATGGCAAATGACTGAAAGCTCAGGATCGCACTTACAAACTTAACAAAGGTGTTCAGCAACACGATCTGCAATTGGTCTTCCCAGTGTAGAAATCACAACATGAGCAACAAATACAGACTAGGACATTGTGGGGGGAATGGTCCCTTCAGAATGCTGAAAGGCACATTAAAACAGTGACTACACTTCAGAAATGTTCATTAACTGTAAAGTATTTTGGAACATCCTGAGATTGTGAAAGGGACAAGGGACTTAAGTTACCCGGATAGAGCTTGGGTTGTTCTCCTCAGAGAAGGTTGAGAGCAAATTTTAATCGAAATGCTCAAAATCATGACAGGTACAGAGAGAAACCGTTCCCATTGGCAGAAGAGTCGAGAACCAGAGCACATCAAAATAAAGTGATTGGCAATACAACTCCGCTTAGAAGCCACACCCATTTTTTTCAGTACTAGCTGTCATATTCTGGTAAGTTTTCACAGACACACTTAAAACCTTTGGGACATTTAAACAGCTTTTCAGTGTATTAGTGAATTAGTTTTGTAGGGTGGGTGTAGGAGTAGGGTGGATAAAGTAAGGGTTAGGGAGGTCAGGTCAGTGGAGAGAGTTAGGTGGTCAGAAGAGGAGATGGGAGGGTCGGGGAGATGTTGAGTGGTAGGGCCTAGTCAGGTTGCGTTGAGGGAGTCCAGAGGTGAGTTCAGGTCTGGGGCAGTTGGGCTGGTCGGGGGGCCGAGCTGGAGGGTCAAGGAAGATATTCAGGTGGTGGGGGTTAGACGGGGTAGAGGGGGGCTGGTGGATTCAGTTGTACAGTTATCCAGGAGTTTAAGACTAGGATTTTTCAGTCTAACATTTCCTGGGTAGCTATTCAGACTCTAACTCAGATTTGGAGACTTTTTTGGAGAGTCCCAGGGAGTGGAGAATTGCCCATTGGAAGTTCAAGCTTCCCAGGCAATTCCCGCGGAGTCAGTGCATTGGGACTTCCAGGGGGTCACGTAGTACGTCTTGGCAGAGTCAAGCAAGTGTTGGGGGGGAGGGGGTGGTAACATACAGTCTCTGACGATCCAGAAGATCTGGGACACTGATGTTTAGCTATGATCCTGCGATTTTTGTGAAGCGCCTCAGGATGTGTGACAACAATAAGGTCCCTATATGAACAAAAAAAAAAGTCAGCTGTGACTCAGCTGGTGCCACACTGGCCTCTGAATCGCGAGGGTTCTCTGGGTTCAAGTCCCACACCAGGGGCTTGAGTAGAGAAATCAGGACTGACACACTCCAGTGCAGGACAGAGGAATTGGCTGCACTGCTGGAGGTGCCGCCTTTCAGATGAGATGTCAACTCGAGCTCCTGTCTGCTCTCTCAGGTGGATGTAAAAGATCCCCAGTGGCACCACTTGGAAGGAGAGCAGGGGCAGTTCTCCCCAGTGCCCCGGCCAATGCTTGCCCCTCAATCATCAGAAAAAAAAGATTATCTAGGCACGTTTCATCCATTTCAGTCTGCGACACAATAGAAAGCTGTGACGCTGGGTCAATACTGGCCATTAATGATGCAGTGTTGTTGTTTTTATAATTACACGTTACTGACGTCTGTCGCTGTCTCAGATCCTGCTGATTATCTCTAGCCCCTGGGCCCAATGCTGATCCTCACCCGCTCTGAGCCGCCTCTCCCTGCCGGCGGGGCCTACACCACAGGCCGCAGCCCTCACTCCATCGTTCCACCGCCCGCTCTCCTTCTCTCCACGGCCCCGAAATCCGCCCGCTCCCGAACCACCCGCCACCCAAAATAAAGGCGACCGTTCCACCACCACAACAACAACAACAACAACAACAACAACAAAAGGTTAAAGCCACTAACTGACCGGGGACCGTTTGTTTACGGAAACGACGCAAACCAGAAATATTGCTCGCTTCCAGGCCCGCAAGCTCTTGTGGGGGTTGTAGTTTAACCCACCTCTTCCACTGCGCACGCGCGTGGTTCCATGACGTCAACAGTCAATCATTCCCCAGCTGCAGGGGTGTGGGTAGAGGCAGCTATCAGACTGCCTCTGCTGGTTATTTCTGTTTCTTAGGGTTACCAGCCCTCCAGGATTGGCCTGGAATCTCCAGGAATCGTAGGTCAATGTCCAGAACACTGCTGTGTGAAATCCTGCAGAAAAAAAATCATTGGGAGATCAAAAAAGTTTTGATTTTTTTTGTAATTTTCTTTGAATATTTCTATTTACCCCAGAAAAAAATAATGAAAATGGGGGTGCGGGGAGAAGGCTGTTTGGCTGACAGTCAAGCACCATCCAATTGGGTGACAAGTGTCTCTTTGCTTTTCAATTGGAGTAGGAAGGCAGTGCATCACAAGGATGGATGTCGAAGTTCTGTCGAAGGGTCATGAGGACTCGAAACGTCAACTCTTTTCTTCTCCGCCGATGCTGCCAGACCTGCTGAGTTTTTCCAGGTAATTCTGTTTTTGTTTTGGATTTCCAGCATCCGCAGTTTTTTTGTTTTTATCAAGGATGGATGTGTTGGTTGAATAATGGCTGGAACATAGGGCAAGTCATGTGATGAAATCCAGGAATACATTGAATCACAGTTGGCAACCCTATTGTTTCTGCACGAGCCAGTAAAACCAGTACAAATATCATCATAGAATGGTTACTGCACGGAAGAGGCCAGTTTGCCTGTCCTGTCTGCAAGTGCCACTCAGCCAACCCACTCCCCAACCTCTTCCCAGTACTCCAGCAATTTCTTTTTCTCTTGCAGGTACTTTTCCAATTCTCTTCCAAAAGCCTGAATTGAATCTGCCTCCACCACACATTCTTAATCCTAACCACGTTCTATGTAAAGATGTCCCCACCACCCCCAACCCCATCACGGTTGGTTCTTTAGTCAATCACTCTAAATCGGTGCGCTGTTTTCTTCAACCCTTCTGCCATAGTGTACAGAGAAATTGTTCCCAATCTACTCTGCCACTGGATTTGGAGCATCTTGTGAAGGCACCACTAGCTGGTACTTCTCCAGTGCTTTGAGGTGTCTGTTTTAGGTTGTCCAAATGTCTGAAGCACATTAGGAAGACAGGGATCACTGCTGCCTTGGAAAACCATGAGCTTAGTCCTACTGTTGAAATCCTAGTCCACAAATACTCTTTTCTTCAGTCAGCTGAAGGCTGAGCTGGCATATTGGAGGCGATGACGACTTTTCTCATCTGTGTCTGCCCTCATCGAGAGAGGCTCCCCAGAATTGTAAAACTGTCCACATTCTCCAGGATCCTGCCATTGATGGTGGGGGAGGTGCTATTCCGTGGGAACTGGTCAGAAGGCAGCCTTAACTTTCTGGATGTTTAGTAAAAGGCCCATTTCGCTTCAGGAGTCGTCATCAACAATGTCCTGGAGCTCAGTTCAAGTGAGCACACACACATGCATCATTGGCACGGAGCTCAATAACTAAGGTTGGAGTGACTTTGGTTGAAGGCAGCATAGGTTGAACAGTTCCCAACCTGTTCTGTAAATTACCTCCACACCTGTTGGTAGTTTTCTGGAGATAAGATGCAGCAAGAATATGGAGGAGAGGGCTGGTATGATACGACAGACTTGTTTGACCTGTCTTCACTGAGATATGAACTGTGATGATTGCATTGGTGAGGGGCAGGGCTTGATCATATCATTGTGGAGGAAGAGGATGGTGACAAATTTCCAAAGTCCATCCCTAATCGCCCTCGAGAAGATGGTGGTGAATCACCTTCTTGAACTGCTGCATTCTTTGTGGTGTAGCTACACCCACAGAGCTGTTAGGAAGGGAGTTCCTGGTTATGAGCCAGTAACAGTGAAAGAACAGTGATTTGGTTCCAAGTCAGGCTAGTGTGTGACATGGAGGGGACCTTTCAGCTGGTGATGTTCCTATTGTTGGAGCAGCTCAAAGGGTTATTATTTTTAGGGTAACTGCAAGACCACTTTACATTAAGTTCAGTCTCTTGTGAAAGCTAAGTAAATTATATAACAGCTAAAGAAGCAAGATGCACCATTATTAAAAACTTAAATGGAGATAAAAATCAATTTGATTTCAAAATTATACTTGAAGGTTAGTTCAAAAATCAATAAGAGTGCATCTGATACAGATTTGGCTCATCAGCACCAGATTCTGGTCATTATTTCACTGCCATTGTGGAATCGTGCTGTGTGCAAATTACTGCAGAGACTACACTTCAGAAGTACTGCTTTAGCTTTGAGTAAAGGGCTTTGGGACATCATGGCTGTAAAAGAGTGCGTTTTTTTTCTGCTAGTTTGAGGAATTATCAAATATTAGGTATTGCCAGGTGTGATTGAAGTATTTAAGAAAGCTCAATTATACTGTGGATAAGTGGACTAAAATTGTATTAACTAATGGAAATCACCAATTAGTCACAGGTGTGACTACACCAACACCATTTTAGCCACATGCACTTTTTGTAAAATTCATGGATGGATGTCCACTTCACTGGTAAGGCCAGCAGTCCATGCTTAACTGCCCTTGAGAAAGCAGTGGGTAAGCTCCCCTTCTTGAATTGCTGGTATACCAATAGTGCTGTTAAGTAGGGAGTTCCAATGGAATTTTAGTAGCAAATGTTTTACACACATTATAGGCAAGTGTGTCTCAATGTAAGCATCTATGACCATTTAGTGCAAAAGAAATCACCATCTTGACCTTTCAGAGTTTTGAATTCTGGCATGAATTTCTTATCCAGTGCATCTTAGATCAGTTTTTATTTTTGCACACAGGTGCAAATTGTACTTTTTCAGCCAACATTCTCAGCAATTGGTCTTGGATGTAGTCATACAACAGACCCATGCCAGCTCGTCATTAGATGCTACTTGCTCCAGATGCTGATGTGCCCTACAAATACTCCTTGCTAGTGATGGAGTTTCTTCTTTCTTCTGCTAGCCTGGAGTGGCTTGGTTATCCTGATGTATCTTGTGGGCAAGGGTTTGTACTATTCATAATTATTCAGTGCCTACATGTTAAACAACAGCTTCTCATTGATATCAAAATACTAAAAAATGGAACTAATATACACACTACTTTGAACAGCAACAAGCTAAACAGGAATAAGTAATCAGTTACACTTGGAATAGAAATTTGAAAGTTTATTCATTGCAATCTTATATAAAATCTTCAACTTAATTGGTTTTACAATTAACTTACAGTAATACACATCAATACATTACACTGCAGCTGGACAAGATTATGGTTTCCTTAATGCATTGTAGTAGTATTGAAAAAATACAGCTGGATGACTCCTGTTGAACCGAGCGAGGACTTTCTTTTTCTCTTTGGCAGACAGCTTGGGGTTTTCGTCAATGGCTTTAAGTAGCAGTAAAAGCTCATTCCTGGTAGTCTTCTGCATATTGCTTTCACACGCAGCATAAGTAAGTCTTTCACAGTAAGTGTGCCCTGAGGAGAAGCAAGGAAGAAGTTACTGAAGACACCATAGCAGGGAAGAGAACTATAGTGTTAAGTTCAAGGCAGCACGAAAATAAGCAGGCAATTCTGTACTCAAAACAGTACATTTCAATTCAAAAATGTATTTATTTATTTATACAAGCTTTCTATTTGAACCCAAATCTCAAAATGTTAGGTTTTGTGATTAAAATCCACCAAGTTGGCAGAAACCAGGAGTGCAGTACTTTTAGATTAGCGCTTTATTTCAAAACTCTCAGATCTGTACGCCAGCTCCCAATTTCTTTTCACACTGCAAAACCATCTCCCTTACCTAAAGGGCAGAATTTTAAACCCATGATAAAAAAACGTATATGCAATTCTACCATCAGCACACAAATCCCAATCTGTTACAATCCTAACTAAATGTGAAAGTACCTTATTGGATATTTGACATCTGGTGAAATTTTTTGGACAAATTGATGCAAGTTTATCTACTTTTATATTATTTTAGTGCTGCACCACCAGTACTTCCAATTTCTGACACAGACCTCACCATACTAATACCATTGACCCTGGCAAAGTAAACCAATGCTCACTGAGGCCCGTGATCAGGAAACTTTACTTTAAAAAACTTGAAGGCTAATTTGATGCAAATTGTAAAGATATTTTGAAAGTTGAACTTTGCAGGCCTAAGTTTGGAAAGTTACAGCCTTAAAAACCAGCATACAATCTTACCTCCTATTTTGCAAAAGTATTATGTTGTTCATTTTAGTTTAGAACCAGTGCAAGTTAGGTAGCAACTCAGTTCACAGCACAGTCATCCATTTGGACTCCACACAAGTTTCCTTTCACCCCTAGTTTTCTGGCCATTTCAGTACATCTTGTTATTCCTTTTGCTCATGTTTATCCAGCTTCCCCTTAAGTGCATCTATACTGTGCACCTCAACATTCACATTCTAACCACTCTAAGAGGGTTCCCCCCCAACTCCTTATTGAATTGTTGAATTTACTACCATCGTGTAAATATGGGCTCTTAGTTTTGCTCTCTACCACACTTACTGAGTGTTAGTGCACAAATTAACATCCAGAATTACCATAAACAGACTTGTGTTCTCTTAAAAAGGGAGATTTAGATTGAGGTCATCTCCTATTAACCCTATGAATTGGGAAATGTTTATAACCATGCATTAAACTGAAGTTTAGACAGCTATACCAAAAGTTTCAAAATGCTTGTAAGGTCTTATGCAGAAATACAATACAAATTTGCAATTTTCTATTTTTCATACTGTAGCTCATTTAATGACCTCTGGTCAAGTATCAGAGCATTTGCAAGCATAATGCAGAATTTTAAGCACAGTGAATGCAACCGGATCTATGCACACCTTCAGCCACCAGCACCAAGCCTAACTTTACAAATCATTCAACAAGGTGCAACATTTAAGGGCTTTCACAAGACAAACAGCACGAGTGGAAAATTGTCAATTCCCAATGTCTGCAGCTTGTGGGAACATCAACAGCACAACTGCTGGGGGTAGCATATAATTACCAGCAGCAACTTTTGGATTTCCACATCATCATCATGCAAACTCCGGGCTTTGCCAGTTTCAGTTGAGTAATAACAAAATGCACACTGACAGTTTTGCTGTCATTACTGCCAAAATTCAAACCAATATTGCTAGACATGCATCATACTGGAACTGGCTGCAGTACATGTGTGCCTTTAAGATTGATGGCTCAGGTATTTCAATTACTTCAGAAGTGGCACAAGTTACTCATCCCATTCAGTTGTCACTTACCTATATCATGGTCTGGATCTCCACCACTTTGAATGAACATCAGTTTCTCACTCACCATTTTGTGCAATGACCCTGGGACCTGACAGATATAACTGGTGTTATTCAAATCTCTCATGAAAAATCACTCTACATGCATATCTGACTGCAGCAGCAAAATCTTCCTGCATCTTTTGCTGTACATTATTAGATGGCTCCTCAAAAAAATGTAGAAAACAAAGTTGTTTTGATTCATCCGAACCTAGACCATTATAAAAGTTGACACCAACTTCTCCAGAGACTTCTGACACAGGAAGTGAGAGTGCTACCACGGCCATGGCTGACACTCCCTGGGCAAGGTACCAGCAGACTGTCAGCAGCTGTAGACGTTGATAATTGGATTAATGTTAGTAAGGATTAGAAGGATTCCATGGGCGGAATGTTTTGGCCCTGTCACAGCAGGGACGGGGTCGTAAAATGCAGTGAATCGTTCAGAGGCCCATTGACTTCGGCAGGTCCAGAAAAACCCGCCAGTAGGAGAGGCCGTACAATTCTGCCCCATATTTCTATCCAGAAAGAAATGCGTTGTGATTTTCCCTCACTCCTACTAGTTATCACATTTGACATTCACTCCATAGCTACCAATTTACTCTTAATTTGAAGAAAAAATTGTGTTTTTGTTTTGGTCTAGATTTCCAGCATCCGTAGTATTTTGCTTTTACTCTTAATTTGAAGCTATTCAGGGAAAATCATTAATTTCAATTGGAATCACGTTCTTGTATTGTTTTGTACAGATTTTATTTACTGGATAATTTGAATTTTTCAAGCAAAAATACTTGGAATTAACAGGGAGTGTGTCAATTTTTTTTTAAAGTGTTAATTTTTCAAGTCCAATTTATAGCCAGGTAGACCCTCCTCCTAAGCATTCACTGACACAGCCTTAGGTTTCTTGCATTCCAGACTTTATAATCTCTTTAGAAAAAAGCAAAAGATTGCGGATGCTGGAAATCCAAAACAAAAATAAAAATACCTGGAAAATCTCAGGTCTGGCAGCATCTGCTGAGAGGAACACAGTTAACGTTTCAAGTCCGTATGACTCTTCAACAGAACTAAGTAAAAAAAGGTGAAATATAAGCTGGTTTAAGGGGAGGGTGGGACAGTGGAGCTGGATAGAGGGCCAGTGATAGGTGGAGATAGCCAAAAGATGTCATAGACAAAAGGACAAAGAGGTGTTGAAGGTGGTGATATTATCTAAGGAATGTGCTAATTAAGGGTAGAAAGCAGGACAAGCAAGGTACAGATAGCCCTAGTGAGGGTGGGGTGAAAAAAATCGAAAAAGGCTAAAAGGTAGAGATAAAACAATGATGGAAATAGGTGGGAAAAGAAAAATCTATATACATTATTGGAGAAAAAAAGGGGGGAAAATCGGAAAAGGGGTAGGGATGGAGGAGAGAATTCATGATCTAAAATTGTTGAACTCAATATTCAGTCCAGAAGGCTGTAAAGTGCCTAGTCGGAAGATGAGGTGCTGTTCCTCCAGTTTGCGTTGAGCTTCACTGGAACAATGCAGCAAGCCAAGGACAGACATGTGGGCATGAGAGCAGGGTGGAGTGTTGAAATGGCAAGCGACAGGGAGGTCTGGGTAATGCTTGCGGACAGACCGAAGGTGTTCTGCAAAGTGATCACCCAATCTGCGTTTGGTCTCTCCAATGTAGAGGAAACCGCATTGGGAGCAACGAATGCAATAGACTAAATTGAGGGAAGTGCAAGCGAAATGCTGCTTCACTTGAAAGGAGTGTTTGGGCCCTTGGACGGTGAGGAGAGAGGAAGTGAAGGGGCAGGTGTTGCACCTTCTGCGGTTGCATGGGAAGGTGCCGTGGGAGGGGTTTGAGGTGTAGAGGGTGATGCAGGAGTGGACCAGGGTGGCCCGGAGGGAACGATCCCTGCGGAATGCTGCCGGGGTTGGGGGGGTGGGGGGAAAGAGAGTGGTGAAGGGAAGATGTGTTTGGTGGTGGCATCATGCTGGAGTTGGCGGAAATGGTGGAGGATGATCCTTTGAATGCGAAGGCTGGTGGGGTGATAAATGAGGACAAGGGGGACTATCATGTTTCTGGGAGGGAGAGGAAGGTGCGAGGGCGGATGTGCAGGAGATGGGCCGGACACGGTTAAGGGCCCTGTCAACCACCGGGGGCAGAAAAACCCCTTTTTTTTCCCCCAATAGTTTATATAGGTTTTTCTTTTCCCACCTATTTCCATTATTCTTAAAATGTATTTCCATCCAGTGTTTTATCTCTACATTTTAGCCTTTTTCGATTCCTTCACCCCACCCCCACTAGGGCTATCTGTACCTTGCTTGTCCTGCTTTCTACCCTTGATTAGCACATTCCTTAGATAATATCACCACCTTCAACACCTTTGTCCTTTTGTCCATCTCCACCATCACTGGCCCTCTATCCAGCTCTACTTGTCCCACCCTCCTCTTAAACCAACTTATATTTCACCTATTTTTATTTAGTTCTGTTGAAGGGTCATTCAGAAGCAAAACGTTAACTATGCTCCTCTCCGCAGATGCTGCCAGACCTACTGAGCTTTTCCAGGTATTTTTTTTAAAATTTTTGTTTATAATCTCTTTGCCTTTGCACTCAGGTCTGTAAAACCTATTGTTGAGATAAGAGGGCTGTCCTTTGTGGAGGGATCAGATAGAATGGGCCTACATTCTCTAGAGTGAAGAAGATAAAAGTATAAAATTAAATGCTCAACAAGGTAGATGCTGAGACACTGCTTCCTCTGGCTGGCATGTTTAGAATTGCAGGAGGTCAGAGTCTCTGGATAAAAAAAAAAAATCAGCCATTTAGGACTAGGATGAAGCTAAATTTCTTTTCAAGAGGTTTATGAATCTTTGGAATTTTTTTTAGCCCATTGGGCTGTGGATGCTCAGTCATCAAGAGAGACATTGATAAGATTGTTGGGGTCTACTGGAATCCAGGAATGCGAGCCTCTTATGGGAAAATGGAATTGATGCAGGAGTTCAGCCATGATCTTAGTGAATAGCAGCACAGGCTCCAGGAGCCATATAGCCAATGTCTGATCCTATTTATGTTCTTATGTACCTTAAATACATCTTTCTGATGATCAAGGAGGAACAAAACCAAGAGATCAGCTTTCCCTTTTGGAAGGTTCTTATTAAAAACTATGGCTTTACCGAAAGTCCTCTTCATCAAAATTCTATTCTCAACCTGGGGGTGGGGGGGAAAAAATAGATAAGATACTGCTCACTTATTTATGACATCAAGAGATTAAACTTTGCAAGCTCACTTCTGATGTTACAGAAAAAATGACCAGCCATTAAAGTCCAACCAAAAACCTTACAATTAAACAAGTCTATTAAAAGCCAAGTCCTTAAGATTATGCACTTACCCCCTTCTGTAAGGCAATGGATGAACGCTGTGCGGTAACAGCCATGAAATGCAACAGCCTCCTCAGCTCTTCCCGATTCTTGGAATCCAGAAGCTTTAGACATAGCTGTGTTGCCTCCAGTGCTGGTTCAAACTTCCCATTTACTGTAAAAGAAAGTGACAGTGAACAGTGCATAGACACAAGCCAGCAAGTCAAAAGATCAAGATCTCAGTGTGACCTCCAGTCTCAAATTTATCTCTGGCGAGAAGGTAGTATGGGTACCATGATTTGCCTCCACAACCACAGACCAGATGCAGAAACTGAGCCAAAAGTTTCAGCTCACAGGAAGAGCACATAACCGTTTAGTTCTTTGAGCTTATGCCATTGAATTAGATCACAGCTGATTGGTATCCCAATTCCATCTACCCACCTTGGTTCCTTATTCCTCAAAATGCCTGTTGAACAAAAATTTAATAAATTCAAAAATTTAAGTACAGTTAAAATGGCACGCCTATTGACAATGGATAAAATTTAGCTGTTCATTCTTTTGGGCCACCTGCTTCCCATCTACAACTGAATATAATCTTGACACACCCTCAGGCTCGCAGAATAGGTGTGATTGGGCAAGGTATCAGAGGATACCCAGTGACTTACAGAAACAAGAAATCGCTGCCACCAAAAAATAGATTCCTTTTTAAAAAAAAAAACTGCAATTTAACCATTTACTGCTGTTAGTGTCCTATAATAAAATCCAATGTTTGTTTAGAGTCTTTGCTATTCCAGTATGGAATTATCTTGTTTAATTGGAAGCTTAAAAACCTCAATTTTAAGTCTCAAATCTGGATGTTTAAGAGGCATTTTCAAACGGACGAAAAGTTTATATGGACACGTTGTACGAGTAGAACCCATCTAACCAACCCTTCAAACACCACCTGCCTCGCATGTGGCAAGAGGCTCCAGATCGTACATTGGACTCATCAGGGCTCAATTGAACTGCAGAGCTACATGGGAAGAGCACATACAGAAATATCTCCATCAGATTTTACTTCCTTTGTTAAGCATTTAAGAGCACCGTCTATACGTTAAATAGATTTTCTCAGACACTTGATCTGTGGACTGAATTTTGACCCCCGTCGGGAAATTGGGGGGGGGGGTAGGGTTGTGCTGGGAGCGAGTGCGAACCCGATCGGCACCCCCGATTGGAGGTGTGCCACCATTTTACGTGGGCAGCCAATTAAGGCACGCCCGAAAGCGCTGAGCGCTCCCTGTGCGGGGTGGTGGGGGTTAGAGTCTGTTTCGCGCGTGTAGAATTGTCTTGGAGATTTGTTTAAGTTTAAAATTTCTAAATAAAGCGAAAACTTTTAAAACATGTCCCTTCATGTGACAGTGTCACATGAACTGGGATATATTAGTGATTTTTTTTGTTTAAAAAATATTGGATTTTTAAACACTTCATGAAACCTCATTCCGCCCGTGGATGAGGTTCCATGAAAAATGCGAAGGCCCCCTGGGCTCTTTGCCTGCCCACCAACCTTAAGGTTGGACAGGCAGCTCAATTAAATTGTTTAGATTAGTTTTTAAATAGGCTTTAATTGGCCTTCGACAGTTTGGCAGGCGCACAGCTGATTCAGCTGCGTGCCCGCCAAACCGAAAATCTAAAAGGCGCACGGTGACATCGGGACACCTGCATGACATCACCGCACGTAATTTTACGTGTCAGCAAGTAGGCCCCGCCCACCAGCCAGAGATTTCAGCTGCTTCTTTTTTTAAAAAGTTACATTCTAAAGCAATGAACAAAGCATTAGTGTCAGGAAAGTGGCAACATTAATTAGAATGGAGACACACAATGCTACGTGACTGAAACTCTGCTTTGGTCAGGCCGGAACTGGGAATGGCCTGGTTCCTCTGCTGGAAATTTTATGTAAATACTTTCAATAAGAGAAGGAAGCAAAAAGGGAGGGAGGATGGGGTTTCTCTTAAATTAAGACAATTGCAGCCATTGAACAGAAATTTTTAAAATTTCAGTGGTGGCATTCAGCCTCCGCTTGGGCTGGCTTGTGAAAAGAATAAATCTATTATCATGTTGAGTGTATGAGAACTTGCATTTATACTCAGGACACTCCAAAGTTCTTCAGTCACAGTCAATGTTAATTTTGAAGTGCAGTCGTATCATGCAGACCAACAGCAAGCACAAGCCAAGACCTCAAATTGCAATAGTGATAAGTTGCTATTTTGGTGAGAAATAAAATGGCAGCCAGGGAAATTCCATCGGTTTACCTTAAATATTGCCACAGGGTCTTTTACGTCCACCTGAACAGACCAGATGGGGTCATGGTTGAATGTCTCAACGGAATAAACATCTCCAACTGCAGAACATTCCTTCAGTATTAGACCGAGGTATAAACTTTGTTTATGTACTCAAATCCTGGTACATTAAGTAGCATACGAGAATGAAATTTTTTTTTTAAAAAAAGGAACATAAGCTGTCAATGAATGCAGGTCAGGCGGGCTAGCAGAGTGAGCAGATGCAATTCAATGCACAGAAATGTGGTAATAAACTGAGTGGTGTGAAAAGTGGGGGAGAATAACAGAACAAACAGCACCTGGATTGTTTTTACTTAACGTAATGGCTACAGGGGATTGGAAATTGGATTCAGAACAGATAATTACATTGAAGAATTAGCACATGTTTTACTGTTCAAGGCGAGGGTGGTTACTGTTGCATTCTAAATATTTTCCATTTCAGGTATACCAGGCAGGTATAAAACAATAATGCAGTAAAACTGCCTCTATGCTGCCCCAACTCTAGGGTACCTAGCCTACTGTACTTTTTCCCCCAAAAAAGTATACGTCATTCAAAATTTCTGTAAGCGAATTACATGACTAAAGTTGACATTACATAAGGTGCTAAACTAAATCTGTTTCTGCCAATGCTGTATGTTATTCATTTTGTTTACAGTTTAATATTTACAATACTCATTACATCTGAAATACAGCCCAAGGTCGTTTTACCCAGTTTCTAGCCCCATGGTTGAAAGGCCTTAGGTGGTGCCCTTTCCCCATTGCATCTTTGAGGCATTTGCCCCAAGCTTTAATGTGTCCCTCAGCATACAGTCCTGGACGTTGAATGTGCCTGTCTGCAACTGTCTTGGACAAGTCTTTGCACTGGAAGAGGAGCAAGTTTTGGACAGGAGTTAATGTTTCTCTCGGTGTGCATCCTTCAGAACAGCCCATAGAGCACAGAGTCCTGCATCACAGAATTACTCAGGATGAACTGGACAAAACCCACTGTAGCTCTTCCCAGACCTCCTTTTTAACAGCACATTCCAGAAGGTGCTGGACAATGGCCTCTTCACCACCACAGGCACCTTGAGATCAATGTGCAGGGGGTGAGGGGGAGGAGTGTTTAGGTATGCAGGAGAGATCAGATAGGGAGGACCCTTACCATCAGCCAAGCTACATCTTGGTGCTTGCAAACAAGACTTTCAAGCAAGCACAAAAACTAACATGCTTCCATTGCCAACACTAGTCTCTGAGCCCTTAGAGCAAAAGTTATCACTTAGTTCCAAATGCAAGGAGAGTTCAGTGCCTTAGACCTACGTTCACTTGGAAGTGGACTGAAACTGGTCAAACTCATTTTGTATGGAGACTTTACAGCCAAGAGAAAGGAGACCTGATCTTGGCTAAATGTACACCCAAGTTCAAGGTAGAAGTCTTGTGTCCAATCCACTTATTTCTACAGTTTCATTACATAAAAAGTTTGCACATAACTGGTTTACATGTTTCACAAGTGGGGAAAACATGTGATTTGTCCAATTAAGTATGGCAATATTTCTAACAATGCTAAATAAAGGCATTTCTGGCATTAACTTATTCTATCTGTAGGTTACCTGAGAAATTCAATTGTGTTCCTCAGCTGACATTTGAATCCTGTTCAGTACAGGAATTACAAATCACTGTCATGGGTTCCTTTGCATTCCCTTCCAAAAAAATAAGTTTCAATTGAACAGCCTGTTCATCTTATTGTATTATTGCCAAAACTGCCAACAGCATTGTTTCCTTTTCAATTAATAGATTAAGATTTGCATCAAGTGTTAAAATATACCAGTTCATACAGTGCAAAGTAAAACTAAGGCAGAGGCATATCATTTAGAATTAATTAATTGATATCAGTCTTCAAGATGAAATAGTGATGGTTAACACAAGGCCAATAACCACAACAGACCTCAATCTTTAAGACTGGATTTGATATCAAACCAAGGCTCTTGTGCCCTCCATGATGGATATCAGAACATTGACTCCCTCTACCACAGATGCACTGTGACTGTGTGCCATCTAAAAAGATGCACAGCAGTAACTCACCAAAGTTCCTTTGGCAGCGTCTTCCAAATCCATAACCTCTACAGCCTTGAAGGGCAAAGGCAGCAGCAGACACATGAGAATACCACATACAAGCTCCTGCTACACTATCCTGACCTGGAAAGATAATTCCTCTTCCTTTGTTGTTGCTGCCAAGTAAAAACCCTAGAACTCCCTAACGCTTGTGGGTGTACCTAAAACAGACAGGACGCAGCGGTTCATGGCAGGTCATTATCACTTTCTCAAAAGTGAGATAGAGATGGGCAACAAAAACTGGCCTTGCCAGTGACACCCACATCTTATGAATGAATACAACAAAGAAAACAAAGATCCAATGGCACAATTTTGAATAAAAACAGGGTAGTTCTTGATGGCTCAACCAATATTTATCCCTCAATCTTGCTCGTTCCAGCATCTTTTCATCTATGAAGGATGGACACGCAGCAAACATTCAGGTCACATAAGGTGTCTTCATTTGTGTACCTTTGCTGATGGCAGAGCCACAAGTGTTGCATACAAAGCTACCAAGTGTTGTTATGGGTTGTTTTTGGTATTGGTACCAGTTTCCAAGCTGCTGTAGTCACTGGTCATCGTATAGGTGCATACCAGCCCACAGGAGATGTCATCATTTAAATCTGTCCTTAGCTAGGGGCTTCCAGGTGTGATAACTGACATTAAAGGCTTTCATGACATGCTTGCAAACATCCTTAAAGCAAAGCTTTAGGTTTTCTACTCATTGTCCAGCCAGATCCTTGGGTATGCAACTTGTCTTCCACCCTGCGGACCTGCCCAAGCCATCAAAACCACCCCTGTTGAGGAGTTCTAACAAATTTGGGAGCTGCGCCTTTGAGAGGACTGCTGCATTTGTGATTTTGTCCTGCCTAGATATACCTAAAATGCTCCACAGACAGTGATGATGGAAGATGGCAAGTGTTGAGCTCCTTTTCCACAAGCTGTCTATGTTTCACAGCCTTATCCTCAAATCAACATGACAAGCAGATTATTTAGTCATTAACAGGGTGCGGTTTGTTGGACCTTGTGAACAAATTGGCTGTGGCATTTCCTACATTAGTCACAGAATCACAGTGCAGAAAAGGCCCTTAGACCCATCGAGTCTGCACCAACTCGTGAGAAACACATGACCTACCTGCCTAATCCCATTTACCAGCACTTGGCCCATAGCCTTGAGTGTTTGTACTTTACAAGTACATGAGTAATTGGTTGTAAAGTGCTTTGAGACATCTAAGTAGCAAGATGTACTATATAAGTGCAAGTTTTCTTTGCTGAAACAGTTATAAACAGATCACTGATCTTTTCCTGTTATACACTGAAGTGCAAGTTCCATACAGTAACAGTACATTTATCATTTTAGCTGTAGAGGGAGTTTGGACAAGAAGAGGATGGAACTGGGTAAAAAGTTTCAACAGTAATTCAATATAAAAACCACAAAACTGCTCACAATCCCATCCTGCCACCCAACAACAATAGGGCAGATTTAGGGAAGTTGTTTCCACATGTGGCTAAGACCAGAACTAAAGGCTATCAATATAAGACAGACAGTCACTACTCAATTCAATAGGGAATTCAGGGAACACTTTATCCAGAGGGTGGAAAGACAAGGAGTAGTTTACATAAATATTAGAGATGCATTTAAAGGGGAAGCTGGGTATAAACAAGGAAGGAGTAGGATATGTTGTTGGGGTTAGATGTAGGGTGAGAGGAAGCTTGTGTGGAGCAGAAACACTACTGTGGACCAGTTGGGCTGAATGGCCAATTTCAATGCTGGAAGCATTATGTAAACCAGCCATCAGTTTTATAACTAAAGAGGCTTAGCATTAAGGTGAATCAGTTGCTTGCTGTAATGGAAGTTGATTTTTATAGAATCAGAAAATAACCATTACATGCAAAAGATAAGCACCACTTAACAGAACATAAAAGGGATATCTATCTGCACATTAAGTATTTAGACAAATATTTGACATTGAAATGTAAATGTTGATAAGCCAAATTAGTTTCAGGACTATTCTGAACTGACTACAATTAATGTTGATTCTCTCAGTTTCCCTTCTTATAACAAAGGGAGAAGAAAGTGAAACAAAAACAGAAAATGCTGAAAAAACTCAGCAGGTCTAACAGCATCTGTGGAAAGAAAGGCAAAGTTAACGTTTTAAGTCCGTGTGACTTCTTCAGAGAAACAAGTGACATAGTCCAAGCACTGATACAGTGCATTAGGCTGGTAGGAAGCAGTTGTTATGTTATTACTCTCTATGCCAGAGGCAGAATAACTAGACTTGAACCCCCTACTGCTCCTCCAGACTGTTCTCATTCCCCTAACAACTTTCAATATGAAAATGGAGACTTGGTAATTGGTCATACAAAATAGGAGGAGTGAACTGCATGACCCCTCGAGCCACCTCTGCCATTCAATAGGATTGTGGCTGATCATCTGCCTCAAATCCACTTACCCACCACCACCACCCTCCACACCCCACCCCCCCCAAACCCGGCTCAATCCCGAGAGATCAAAATTCTATCTAAGCTATAGGCACCAACTTAGAAGACCCTCTACAATGGGCAAGATGGATATATTATGGCTCAGTGCAGTGTTTGTCAAGCATTTGGTGTAAACAGAATCTCTCTCCCACAAAATATCCAAGTCATTGGAATGGATTGATACACCAGAGCAGACAATGGCACTTCTCTCCCATTACATACTTCCCTGATCACTCACTGTAAAATGCCACTGATTACAACTTGCACAATCTATTCAGGTTGCTTACCAACACATTGCTTGACAATTCTCAAAATGTGTTACCAGTGCTGGTATACAGGATACTGGGATAATTGGCAGGGGAATAAATGGGTTGTATTGCTACTGTACAAGGTGTTGGCTACATCCCACTTGGGAGCACTGTGTAGATCATAAGAAATTAATTTTATTTATATAGCACCTTTCAAAACCTCTGTGGCTCTGAATGGTTTATAGCCAACTATGTACTTCTGAAGTGCAGTTGCTGTTGTAATGCAGGAAATGCAGCATCCAACTTGTGCACAGCAAGCTCCCACACACACACACAAGATAGATAATGGCTTATTTTTTTTTTTACTTCTTTATAAAGATGTTTCCTAGCTCCTGATTTGTGTTTTCTATAATGAAAATAAAAACACTTGATTCATATGGTGCATAAGTATTGGCCAGGGTAACAGAGAGAACTTCCCAGCTCTTTGAATCAGTCCACAGGATCTTTTATATCCACCCAAGAGTGCAAGGGAGCTTTGGTTTAATGCCTCAACCAAAAGATAGTGCATTATCGAGGGAGCTCTGCATTAGAATGTCAGCCTAGATTTTGTTCTCAAGTCCAGGAAGTTGGATTTGAACCCAAGATCTCTTGACTCTCAGGTGAGAGTTCTACCCACTTAGCCACAGAATTATCCTCAAGGAAACGAAGCAAGCAACAAAATTGGTTCCTGGCATCAGGAATCTGAATTCAAAAGGAAAAAAAGTTAGGCTTAGTTTCTTTGGGAATGAGGAAACACTGAGCTGAGCCAATTAAAGTTCATTATGTGAAGATATTTGATTCATGTGAATCACTCACTAAAGTTCAAATACTAGTCCAATTTAAAATGAGAAAGGAAAGCAGGTAATTTCACCCCCACTCAAGTTTAAGAGTTCTGCAAAAAGGTACCAGGGAGGGGGAGGGCAAGAAGATTATGGCTCTGACCAACATTTATCCCTCACCTAACATCACATAACCTGATTGAGAATGAAAGCACACAGATTTAAAGTAATTGCCAAACAAAGCAAACGTGACAGGAGGAAAAACATTTTCATGCAGCAAGTGGTTAAGTTCTGGAATGTACTGCCCAAGTATGTGTGTTGGAGGCAGGTTCAATTGAGGCAAAAAGGAGCTGAAAGGGAATCCGAAAAGGAACAATGTGCAGGGTTATGGGGAGACGGCAAGAGAATGGCACGAGGAGAGTTGCTCATTCAGAGCCATGCAGACATGGGCCAAATGGCCTTCCTTTTTGCTATAACAATTCTGAACAAGTCATTATTATAATGCTGTTTGCAGGACCTTGCTGTGCACAAATTGGCTGCCATGTTTCCTACATTACATCAGTCAGTGCACTAGTTGTAAAATGCTTTGCGACATCCTGAGGTCATGAAAGGCACTATATAAATTCAAGTTCCTTCTTTCATTGGAGCAATTAGTATAAATGTGTTCAAGACAATAAGGGGAATTTTGGGACTGAGAAGAAA
Source organism: Carcharodon carcharias (assembly GCF_017639515.1). Classification (NCBI taxonomy): domain Eukaryota; kingdom Metazoa; phylum Chordata; class Chondrichthyes; order Lamniformes; family Lamnidae; genus Carcharodon; species Carcharodon carcharias. The sequence continues at coordinate 28,157,978 of NC_054476.1, forward strand.
AGTGATTGAAGGAAATGGTGAAAAGCTCAGTAGGCAGATATGAGCCAATGGGCTTTTCTGGTTTCTAAAATGTTGTTTTTCTAATGTTGTTTTCACAGAGATAAAAAGTGTTTCTGATCTTTAAGCTTACATTTTTCACCAGTGCCAAACATTTGGGATCAATAGAAAATTGCACTTTAACCACATCCTACGATGAGCTGGAAGAAATTAGACTCCTCGTTAAAGTCACAATTCAGACAGTAAGTGTACAACACGACTTTTACAGACCATCATTGTCGTAAAATGCCCCATGGCATACAGGCACAGCACAGAAGACAGCCATTCAGTCCATTGAGTCTATGACAGTTCTTTCAAAGTTGGGCCCACTCTCCTGCCATTTCTCCACATCTCTGCAATTTTTCCTCCAAGTATTTATCCAATTCCCTTTTGAAAGCTACTATTGATTCCGTTCCCACCACCTCACCATGCAGTGCATTCCAAATGCTAACCACTTGTTGCATTAAAAAGTTCTCATATTGCCTCTGGTTGTTCTGCCCATCACCTTAAATCTGTACCCTCATTATCAATTTTAATTATCAGGAAGTAGAAAGTGCAATATCAGTATGTGACTGTATTCATAATCTTGATGCCTGGCCTAGTAATCTGGACATGAGTTCAGTTTAGGAGTATAATCAGACAAAAATATTGACACCACACCAAAGGAGGAGACTTTAGGTCAAGTCAGAAGTAAGTTTTACAGGAGAGGCTTAAAAAAATTTGGAGGGAATTCCTGAGCTTAGAATCCAGGCAGTTGAATGCACAACTGTCAAATGGTAGAGAAAAGGAAATAGAAACTAGTAGCTTTTCCAGCTCATGCAATATTCAAAGGATTCAAATTAGAAAATGGCCTTAAAGTTTGAATTTTAAAATTACACGAATTTGAATTCATACACAATCCAATGCATTGTTCTTAGCACATCTCCCCCCCAAGTAGAGTCAATTGTCAAGTGTGCAGAGTCCAAAACCAATAAAGCACCAGATTCCAAAAAGGAGACAAGTGAGTTAGAGCCATCACACCAAATTCAGAAATACAAAGCTGTTCTCTTCTCTAAGTGGTTACTTAATGAAATGCTTCTAATTCACTTGTTCAACCATCTTGTGACATTGAAAAACACAAAAGAAAAGACTTGCATTTACACAGTGCTTTTTATGACCACTGGACTTCTCAAGTGCTTTTACAGTTAATGAATTACCTTTTGAAGTGTCGGCACTTGTAATGTAGAAAACATTTATATTTACATATGGCCATTTTCAACAAGATTTTCATTGAATGGTTTTATAATCATACAAACTCCTTTTCTTTAAGGAATATTTGAGATACAGGGCATTGTTGACTTCAGTGTTGATATCAAACAGATTTCTAATAATTTAAAAATCTGATTAAAGTCTTATGTTGCTGGCCTGTCACCAAAACCAACGTGCTGGCATTCCAGCAGACCAACTGCTTCATGATTTCCCAGGTAAGGAATTCTCAATACGATCAGGTCCCAAAAAGAAAAAGGGAGAAAATAAAACAGATTCAAAGTACGAAATGATTTTCGTTGTTCCACCATTACCTTCAGCACAGTGTTACTGGGCTAGTAATCCAGTGGCCTGAACTAATGATCTGAAGACATGATTCAAATCCCACCATGGCAGCTGGGGAAGTTAAATGTAATTAAATAAATCTGGAATAAGAAAGGGTCCCACTCACAAATCGGTTTTCCATTTTGGAAGCTGGCGAGGGCACCGGTTCCTCAGAGGAGTGCAGTCAGAGCCAAGTTTGTGGCATCTTGAGCAGTGTGGCTATACAGGAGTGGAGGAAAGAGAAAGGAAGAGCAATAGTGACAGGAGACTCATTAGTTCAGGGAACAGATAGGTGTTTCGGCAGCCATAGGCGTGACTCCAGGATGGTACGTTGCCTCCCTGGTGCCAGGGTAAAAGGATGTCACCAAGCAGCTGCAGGACATTCTTCCGGGGGAGGGTGATCAGGCAGGGGTCGTGGTCTACACTGGTACCAATGACTTAAGTAGGAAGGGGGATGTGGTCCTGCGACCAGAATTCAGGAAGCTAGGTTGAAAATTAGCAAGCAGGGCCTCAATTGTAGTAATCCCCAGATTACACCCGGTGCCATGTGCAAGTGAGTACAGAAATAGGAAGATAAGGCAGATGAATGCGTTGCTGGAAAGACAGTGCAGGAGGGCAGGCTTCAGATGCCACAGACACTGGGACTGGCTCTGGGGAAGGTAACCCCTGTACAAGCCAGGTGGGTTGCACCTGAACAGAGCTAGACTGAGTTCCTTGCGGGGCATCCTGCTGGGAGGGCTTTAAACTAACTCAGCAGGGGTGTGGGAACCAGGAGAGAATGAGGGGGGAAATACCAGGGTGCACAAAATACTGGGAGAGACAGATAGCACTAGTATGGAGAATAGTAAGCTAATAAGTAGAGTTGGAGTAAGGGAGAAAGTAATGAAGTCCAAATCAGGTTACTGTGTACATATGTGAATGCACAGAGTATAATAAATAAGATTGGGAGTTACAAGCACCAATTGCCATGTGCAAATATGTTGTTGTGGAGACCTGGCTCATGGAAAGCAAGACTGGGTGTTAAATATTCCTGGGTACAAGGTATTCAGAAAAGACAGGAAAGGAAGAAAATGAGAAAGGGTGGTGGTATTGGTTAAGGAGAGCATTGCAGTGCTGAAGAAAGAGGATGTCCCAGAAGGTTCAAGGACAGAATTGATTTGGCTGGAGCTAAGGAACAAAAAGGGTACAATTACATTGCTCGGTGTAGTCCATACACTGCTAACCAGTGGAAAGGAGGTAGAGGAACAAATTTGCAGGGAAATTAGAGAGATGCAGACATTACAGAGTAGTTATAACAGGGATTTTAATTACCCAAATGTAGACTGGGACAGTGGTAGTGTAAAGGGCAGAGAGGGGCAAGAGTTCCTAGACTGTGTTCAGGATAATTTTCTACAGTATGTCTCCACTCCAAAAAGGAAAGGATGCATTGTTGGACCTGGTTCTTCAAAATGAGGCGGACCAAATAGATCAAGTGTCAGTGAAGGAACATTTAGGAGATAGTGATCATTGTATCGTAAGGTTTAGGATGACTGGAGAGAAGGACAATGTGCAATTCCAAGTAATAATAATTAACCGGGGGAAGAACAGACCTGGGCCAGATAGACGGGAACCAAAGGTTGCCAGGAAAAACTGTAGCTGAACAATGGGCTACCTTCAAAAAAGAAATGTTTCGGGCTAAGTCAAGGTATATTCCCTCAATAGGGAGATGTAGAGCAAATAAATCCAGAGTTCCCTGGATGAAAAAGGAGATAGAAATTAAGATAAAGAAGAAAAAGTGCACTTATGATTAGGTGTCAGGTAGAAAATACAATAGAGAATCAAGCGGAATACAGAAGGTTCAAAGGAGAAGTGAAAAAGCAAATAAGAGAAGCAAAGATGGATCATGAGAAAAGACTGGCGGCCAACATAAAAGGAGAATCCCAAAGTCTTTTATTGGCACAAATAGTAAGAGGGTGGTAAAAATAGCAGGGCTGATTAGGGGCCAAAAAGGGGATTTACACATGGAGGCAAGGGGCATGTCTGAGCTGTTAAATGAATATGTGCATCTGTATTTACCAAGGAAGCAGATGCTACCGAGGCCATAGTGACAGATGATGAAACTCTGTCACTAGAAGGGTTCAAAATTGATAAGGAGGAAGTGTTGGATAAACTGTTGGTACTTAAAGTTGTCAAAGCACCAGGACTGGATGAGATGCATCAAAGAATATTGAAGGAAGTTAAAAAGGAAATTGCATGGGCAGTGGCCATAATCTTAGTCTTCCCTGGACGCAGGGGACATGCCAGAGGACTGGAGAATTGCAAACATTACACCCTTGTTCAAAAAGCCTAGCAATTACATACCAGTTTAACTTCAGTGGTGGGCAAGATTCTAGAAACAATTACTCAGGACAGATTTAATAGTCACATGGAAAAACGTGGGTTGATTAAGAAGAGCCAGCTTGGATTTCTAAAGGGGAAATTGTGTCTAACTAACTTGCTGGAGCTTTTTGAAGAGGTTACATAGAGGGTTAATGAGAGTAATGCTGTTGATGTGGTGTATATGGACTTTCAAAAGACATTCAATACAGTGCCACACAGAATTGAGAGAAAAGTTATAGCTCATGGAATAAAAAGCGACAGTAGCAACGTGGATACAAAATTGGCCGAGTAATAGAAAAGAGGGTAATGGTCAATGGATATTTTTCATGGTGGAGGAAGGTTTGTAGTGGAGTTCCCCAGGGGTCAGTATCGGGGCCCCTGCTTTTCCCTGATATATATTAATAATCTAGATCTTGGCGTGAAGTGGACAATTTCAAAATTTGCGGATGATATGAAGCTTGGAAGCACTAAGCTGTGAGGAGGACAGTATAGAACTTTGAAAAGGACAAAGGCATGTTGGAGGAGTGGGCAGATAGGTGACAGATGAAGTTCAATGTGGAGAAATATGAGGTGATGCATTTTGGTAGGAAGAACATGGAGACACATTATAAAATGTGAGGTCAATACTTAAGGGGGTGCAAGAGCACAATGACCTGGATGTATGTGCATAGATCATTGAAGGTGGCAGGACAGTTAATAAAGCATATAGTATCCTGGGCTTTATTAATAGGGGCATAGAGATTATGCTGAGTTTATAAAAGACACTAGACAGACTTCAGCTGGAGTAATGAGTGCAGTCCTGGGTGCCACACCTTAGGGAGGATGTGAACACATTGGACAGAGTCCAGGAGAGATTTACAAGGATGGTTCCAGAAACTTGAGTTAAGAAAATAGATTGGTGAGGTTGGGACTGTTCTCCTTGGAGAGAACAAGTCTAAGAGGAGATTTGATAGTGGTGTTCAATATCATGAGGGGGCTGGATAGAATAGATAGGGAGAAACTGTTCCTGCTCATCAAGGTTTGAACAATGAGGGGGCACAGGTTTAAAGTGATTTGCAAAGAAACAAATGGTGATGTGAAAAAAAAACTTTTCACACAAGTGGTTCGAATCTGGAATGCACTGCCTGGAGGTGTAGTGGAGACAGGTTCAATTAAGGCATTCAAGAGGGCATTAGATGATTATTTAAATAGATAATGTGCAAGGGTGCAGAAAAATGACACTAAGTCAATCCTCATTTGGACAGCCTGTGCAGAAACAATGAGCCAAATGGCCTCCTTCTGCACTGTTAACATTGTGATTCTATGAAGCTAATACTGTAACTATGCAACCGTGAAACTACTGGATTGGTATAAAAACCCATCATCTGGTTCACTGAAGTCCTTTAGGGAGTATACCCAGTCTAGCCTATATAACTCCAGATAGCAAAGAGATTGACTCTTAACGGCCCTCTGAAACAACCTAGCAAGCCACTGCTGTACTTAAGGGACTTCATTACCAACTCAAGATCAATTAGCAATGGACAATGAATGCTGGCCTTTCCAGCAACACCCACAATCCTATGAATGAATGAATTGAATAAAAAGCTGGCTCAACCCCTAAACTCTGGAATTTCCTCCCTAAACTTCCCCACCTCTTTCCTCCTTTAAGAGGCTCCCTCTTTTGACCAATATGTCATGTGTCCCCAACTTTGTCTGATAACTGACTCGATGAAGATATTGGGATGTTTTGCTACATGCAGGTTACTTTTGTATACTTGGGTATATCATGAAATAACATTTCTGATAGAATCCTGGAAACATCTCCCCTTTCAAGAAGGTGATACGCAAGAGCCAAGGGTTCCAAATGCCAACTATTTGTTTTGACTGGTGGCCTTTCTCAAGCTGCTGTGACAGATTCTGTAGAACACCCCAATAAGGAAGTGGAAGCAATGCTTATATTAAAAACTAGAAATTCTTGCTGTGCTAGGTGTTCATCCTTAATGATGCATTAACTACATTCCACACATAGCACCTCATTCTTCAAAAATCATGTAATTCATCATACCAAAGGAAATGCCAGTAAAATAAGATAGTGCAAGTTTGATATCGAGATACTGAATGAAAGTGCACTTTAATATTCATGGTCCGTAATGCTTGCTTGATAACCATTCACAATAAAAGGTGATTCCAAGTTAAATCCTTTACCTATATTAGCTAATTGTTAGGTTCCTGGCCAGTTCCAGCATTTATATTGGGAGTCTGCAGATAGGAATGGAGATGCACAAGAAAACAGGTTCTTTTCAGCTTGATTATCCACATAATCCCTGTTGGGGGTGTACATGTAGATGGGTTAGATTGAATTGTGGCAGTTTTCCTCCTTCCCCAAATCAATTAGACTTAATAACCATTAACAAAACTTGCACAAATAAATGGACCACTCCCCAGAAATGTTATTTTAATTAAATAAGTTTGTTTAAAGTTTTGATTTTTTGGTATTGTCCCCTTTAAAGGGCTGTCATTTAGTTAATCAGTTTATCTGATTGCTCGAAAGGGTACAAGTTGACCATGAGGTCAAGAAACCAGGGATACGACAGTGGTTACACTTCAAAAAGTACTTAATTGGTTATAAAGCACTTTGGGTCATCCAGAGGTGATGGAAGTCACTGCACGAATACACCAGTCTTTTTAAAAAAAAGGATCACAATATTAGTCACCACCTTTTGGAAGGGCAGTAAATGGAGATAGGTTGCTCTCTCTAACCTGTTTTTCCTGTAAAGTCAAATGAGACTTGTATTTCCCAGCAGTCATGTATAGGGCTAAAGTGTACTCGTTATACCACTGGACCTACCAAAAAGTCATTAATTCAAATACAGTTTGACCTATTTCAGTCAATTCCAATTTTGTCAACATATGCAGTTTGATTTTGGAAGTTTCTATTGAATTAAAATCAACCAACATCAGATGTTTTACTTATTTATTCCATTCCTGTTTGTGGGAGCTTGTGTGCAAAATGTCTGTTAAGTGTCCCCACATTACAACAGTGACTGCACTTCACTGGCTGTAAAGCACATTGGGACATACCAAGGATGTGAAATGTGCTACATAAATGCTAGCCAATAATTATTTCTGCATTAAACTGACCAATGCATCCTGAATCATGGTAACAGTCAGTTCCCAATACTCTATGAAGAATGAGTGAGAACCTGGCAGATCCTCCACTGAGCTAACTAACATATTGCTAGCAACTCCATCACTGCCAGCTTGGCATAAGTTGCTGAGCAGGCACAGCATCCCCTTCACATCTTGTAGTCATGAATTCCAAAAATGAAGCAAGCTTGAGCATTGATTTGGATACCACCAACCCCTGTGTTGGGGCCATCCGCTACAGCGAGATCAGAATGGAATTTACAAGTACAGAGATCCCAACAGGAAAAGCAAGGGGATGGACACGAAACTGATTAGAAGTTCCAAAATCCAACTACTGTAAATATAGCAGGAAGGAGACGACGCAGGGAAATCTGTTGACATGAGTGCCAATGGACAAGCCTTCAATGCTGTTGGGACATATACGATGATTTTAAGTAGGCCAGAATTTATACAAAGTTATCGGTACTAGCAGAGAGATGGAACATGGGACTTCACTTAAGCAGGATGATGACAAACAGACAGGACTACATCACCATAAATTTGTGGACTAGCCCTACTGAAGAGTGACCATGATTATCCAAGATTTTAAATGGTTCCCTAATGTTCCCAGTCCACCACACTAAGTAATTAACTCTTAACAGTCTCTATGCTGCTAAATAAGCCACTAAAAAGCCACTGAAGTTGTGGCCAAGGCCAAATGTGGCAACTATAGATAGTTAATAAATATGGCTTTGCCCTCAATCCCAAGGGCATGCAATGCAAGATGAGGGAGCACACCAAGCATAACAGAATGCTTAGATATAGGATTGTGCATTCTTGCAACAGTTTCTCACATCAGTAAGATACTGATGAAAGCAGAGAAGGGCAAGGGGAGAGGCAAGAAAAGTGAGTGCCAGTTGAACATCACAACTCTTCCTACCAGCTTCAAAGAGTGGCAGCACTAATGTTCTGGAATACGAAAATGCACACTGACTCAGGGCAAGCAGGGCAAGTAGTAAGAACTGTTAAAGGTAACTAGTTTTATAAAAGTTCAATTACATAAAAGGACCACATTGAATAAGATAAATCCAAGGCAAGATCTTCAGGAAATCCAATTGCCAGTGTTCCTCATCAACAAGCATCCAGTAAGGATGAGCTCCGAGGAGTCATATTGGACTCAGTTTCTCTCTCCACAGATGATTTTTTTCAGCACTTTGCTTTTACTTCAGAATCAAGGCCTTGTTTGGATCATAGCTACTTTAGTATTGCTCCAATGAACAGATCTCAGATGGCACACAGGCTGGTAGCAAAACATTTTGGTGCTGAAATTACAGGATGCAGTGCAGGAACAATCAATGATGAACCCAGATCTGTTTCTACTCAGGGAAGCCGACCATGAAACTGCTGAAAACTGAGTGAACAACTAGAAAAGCACACAAGAACAAAAAGCTGGCTAACTAAATACCATTCAGTCATTGACAGGTGTTTTGGTGCTTGCAAACATAAAAGCTCCATTTGTTTAAGGGGTCAAAAGTAATTGGGATGAATTCCTGCAAGAACCACTTGGTCAATTTTGAAATCAGATTTGGTGCTTCAAGCACGTCAAATCACTTGCCTGGATTCTCATTTCTCTCCAGATCTCCCAAGTGTGATTCATGCAGATTCCTTTAGAGGGCAAAATAAAAACCACCACCAGATCTTGGCTCAAAGTACCCTCAAAGCACATGCACAGGTAAAAAAAACCCAACTAACTTCATTTATAAAGCACATCACATAACCTCCAGATATCTCAAGCACTTTACAGCCAATTATGTGCTAAGTGTCATTGTAGTAATGTGCGAAACGTGGCAGCCAATTTTCACACAAGATCCACAGCAGCAATGAAATAGCATCCAAATCATCTGCGGGTGATATTTGAGGGATAAATATTAATCACAATGCCCTGACCAATTCCCCTGGTCTTTTGCGAAGCAGTGCCATGAAATTGTTTACATCCACCCAAGAGGGACAGACGCAACCTTGGTGCAACCTCATTTGAAAAACTTCAAGGATGCTGGAACCCTCAAGTTGTAAAGGCTGTCACTTGGACATTTAGTGACTATTTGCAAAGCTTTTCAAAGTTCTATGGCAGCTTGTCTAATGGCTCTAGCTCCACAGGCATAGACCATAAAAAATTACCAACTTTACAACTTTGTGTCACATTACTGCTCAGTTCCTAGCCATTTGCAGTGACTATGCTATAATGGCTCCCAATACTGAAATGCCACACGGTTATAAATACTGCAGTTATACTTACCAAGGAGCTCTGCAACGCCTGTGTGAATGTCAAAGTAGTCATTGGTGAGGAGAGGCTCTTTGGTTTGTTGGTAATACTTAGCAATGGGATCAAAAAGCAGCATTTTGCACTGGTCGACATCAGAAGACGATTCCGGAAGATTCCTACTGATCTCCACCACCGTGAGATCTGGGAGGAACTCCGATAAATCAATTGCAGATGACAGCCAATCATCTCCCCTAGAAGTGTGTGAAAATACAAGGGTTAAATAGCTTCTAAAGACAGGCACCTTTTTGGAAAATTTTAGCTCTTAATGTATCCAACATTACTTTTTTTTTTAAAAAAAAGCCTATCCATTATACATAAATACAAACAGTTCTCCCTAAGCCAGTTTTTCATCCCTCTGCCCTTCCAGGCAAGAATTTCCACTAATACAGCAGATCTCCAATACCTCATGAGACTGTTCCTCATGGGACCCTACACATGTTCAGGCTGCTCACCCTCATCTTCACCCAAACCAGTGACCTGCACTTAGAAGGCCAAGGGCAGCAGGTGTTTTGGTACATGACCACCTGACTTGGATATATATTGTTCCTCCATCATCACTGGACATCCCCATTCCACAATACCAAGTGTGTATCTACACCATGCTGACTGCATATCAGAAAGAAAGGAGAACAACCACCCTCAAGAGCATCGAGGGACAAGCAGTGCATGCCAGCCTCACTGGTGAAACCACATGCCAAGCACAATTTGTTCTAATAATCTGCACATGCTTTCCAGGAACACAGTAAACAGGAAACTTTGCTGAATCGTATCCTTGTCAAAAGAGACAAGGAATTAAAGTAGGGATTTTGTCAGCATGATAAGTCAATATCAACTTGTGCTCCTCTACACTAAAATAGAACTGTAGGCAAGGGCAATGCTGACGGAGAAAGGTTAGCATGTCAGGAAAAGGTTTGGTATAACTAAATCAAAGTATTCATTAACTGGATGCTCCAAGGCCAATTCTAAGGTTAGAGTATCACGTGAAAGCTTGCAGACTATAGCTGACTTGTGTAGGATGCCAAATCTCTAATTTTGGGCAGACGCATAGAATTTACAGCACAAACTGGCCAAAGAGCTCAACTGGTCTGTGCTAAGTTTTATACTCCACACAATCCTCTTTCCACCCCACTTCCCTCTATTCCTTTCTTCCACCTCATCCTTATTTTTTTTTTCCAGTTAATTGCATCTATGTTATTTGCCTCATCTACTTCAGGGGTAGTAAATTCCACATTCTAAATCAATAGTTCGGTAAAATTTCTTTTGAATTCATTATTGCACTTATTAGGGGTCAGCTTATACTTGTATCCTCCAATTTTGGACTCCACCACAAGTGGAGTCATTTCTCTACATCAATCCACTTCAGAATTTTGAAGACCTCCATTAGGTCACTCCTCAGCCTCTTCTTTTCTAGAGAAAGAGCCTCAGCCTGTTCAGTCTTTCCTGATATTCTAATTTCTCAGCTCAGGTATCATCTAATTTTTTTATGCGGCCTTCTCCAGTGCCTCTATATCCTTTTTGTATTGTGCATTCTAACCAAGGTTCTATACAAGTTCAATGTAACTTCAACTATCCGATGAAGCAATTAGGTTCAGAGAAAAGCAGTGCTGGTGATTCTGGGGCTTAAAGTTACGATCAGGACTGTACTTCCCCTTTAGGAGGTGGAGGACATAATCCAGATCCTTAAAATAAAAGAGACATGGATAATGCAAATATAAACAAACTATTTAGTTCAATAGAACTATAAGACAAGCACAGAATTAAACACACAGGGATTAAGGAAATCCTTCCCTCTTCTACAGTAGTCACGTGGAATGCTTTCTAGAAGTGTGGCACATAGAATGCTAGGTTGGGTAGTTACTTCAAAACAAAATAGCTGGACAAATATCTGGTTCAAGACAAGGCAAATTACATTGCTCCATTAAGCAAGTCCTAAACCACTAGCATCGTAGAAAAATAGCCAGTTTGGGATGGCTAACATAAGGTTAAATATTAGGAACTTTCCATTCAATAACTGGAGTTGAGAAGAGGTGGGTGTCAAATTTTGCTGCCCTTTCCCAAAGGGAAGGCAACAGGAAAAGAAAAAAATGGGCTTGGGTGTGTCAGTTCCTTCTGATGCCATGCCTTGTTTTTACAATTACTAGCCTCTCTAATGCTATTTGCAAAATGGCAACACTATGTTGGTTAGCATTATGAAGGCAGTTACAAGTCTCGAGAGAGGTAAAACTACTAATGGCCAGCTGGTCCTACAAATACATACTGAGAATCGCCAAAGGCCTTTAGGATTTCCCGGTCCAGAAGGTTGTTTGGAATGGCATGAGAGTTAGTGCTCAAATTCTGTGGTTTTGGCTGATGCTCTTTTCTATCCAATAGAGAGTCCAAGACTGGGAGTTCAATCAGCTGTAGCAGACGTAAAATTGTTTGTTCCTGCCATATCTCATCAACTACTGCAAAAAAAAAAAAGGGTTTTCATCTTAGATTTTACTCAGCCTAAAACAGGAAAACAGTTTGAGAAACCGCTAGAACAATTAACCCAAAGACAGACTTTGCAATAATCTTCCAGGCATACACATGCTAAATTGGTTGTTTGTTTTCAATGACTACATAATGTTTTTACAGCAGAGCTATTCATTGCACACAAAAGAGCCTTGGAAAGTACCAGAGCCAAAGTGAATGGCGAAGGGTGCAAGTGTTTATGATATGCAGAATTGTTTGCAATGCTGAAGAGGTTTTGAAAAATCTGACACTATCCAGATACTGTCTCGACCAGCAGAACATTTTACTGCATATAATTTCTTAAAGTGATTAAAATTTGGAAGTTTTAAAAAGTAGTTTTGCTCACTACCACCTTCTCAAGGACAACTAGGATGGGTAGTAAGCACTGGCCTTGCCAGCTACAAGTTGCTGTAAAATACCACTTCTTTTGGTTATGGGTTTAATAATTTGCAACAATTATTTTGTATGTCCTGGCTTTGCAGATATTGAACCATTAGAAATGTATCCTTCAGATATACATTTACACCAAAATATGTATTAAGAGCTGATATGTGTCAGCATTGTTTCAACAAATCTTTGCTACAAAGTTAAACTTTCCAATAGCTGACAAACATTTCCACAGATTAAGAAATTGTAATCAAAGATGCATCTTTATACCTTTAAATCTCAAAAGTGGAATACAGTTAAAATGTAGCATTTATTCAAAATCAGATTCAGTCAGGTCACAATAAAGTGAATGTTGCACTCCAAACAGTTCAAGTAGGTAGGTGGCTTAGTGACATGGCTCAGGGCCCCGAGAATTACTTTTTCTTTTTAAATTCTTCAGGATGTGGAACGGTCAACATTTATTGCCCCTTCACAATCACCCTAGAGGATGGAGGTGGGCCTTCTACCTGAGCCACTGAGGTCCATGTGGTGAAGGAGCTCCCACAGTGCTGTTCAGGATGGAGTTTCAGGATTTTGACCAGCGATGAAAGAGTGGTGCTATAACGTTCAAGTCAAGATGGTAAGTGGGACTTGTAGGTAGCAGTGTTCCCATGCACCTGCTGCCCTTGTCCTTTTAAATAGTGGAGGTCCTGTTTTGAGTGTAAATGTTGAAGCAGCCTTGACAAATATATTGAATTAACTGATCTTAGCTTTGTATTACAATTGATTTTTACTCCCTAGGATGGAAAAAAGGGAGAGATGTTAAAAAGCTTCTGCTCTTGATCACTGTAGATCATGGTAGAAATGCTCTTACACAATGACCAAGATTTAACAGGCTATCAACAATTACTCTTTAGGCTTATGTGCAAATGGCTGCTTGGGGAAGTTACTAGAGCTGTCAGCAGCCATGGAAACTTACCCAATGAGACAGTTTACCCACGCACACAGAATTAAAAGGTTTGCACAAGTGATAGCTATTTATCATGGCTGAGCAAAAGGGTTCATGCAACTAAAGAGTAGACTAGTTGAGAATAGGTACAGCTCATGTTAGCAAAGTTGAACAATTGTCCACACTGAAAAGGCAACAGGCAATTTAACATTGCAGTCTTAAATGCTGTTGTCACTCAGTGATAAGTGACACTTACCTGTCTGAGGTAATTGTGATGTTTCATTGTGAGATAAAGTTACAGGTTTTAAACTCAAATTACAGAGTAGTTCTTCTAAAGAGCTGTCAGGAGGGCTGGTATCTGTACATGTGGAAAAATGAACTGGTTCTTTCCTAAGAACAAGAAAATAAGACTTTTTTTTAAAAAAAAGAGTATCTGTCCAACCACCCAAGTTAAATTAATATTAACATTTATGACAATTGCTGCTTTGATTTTCCTTCAGTTACTTTAGGTCTTCTGAACTAGAAGACATTAAAGGTTAATTTTGTTGAATCATCCATCTTTGTTCTGGAAAGCCTGAACTGTGAAACAGCACACCATTGATCAAATTTCTCAACTTGATTTCATCATTCAGGTCAAAGATTGGATAGATGAACTACTTGAGCCAGCAGCACGTGACAGGAAGAGTGAGTTCCATTTTTAGGTTGCCATCCTCAAGCTTGCATGAAATCTTCCATCCTTTCCTTTCTCCCTTCCCAGCATGTACTGGTTAAATTCATAGATTAGTTAACCCAGAGGCTTGGACTAAATCTCACTATTGGCAGTTTTGGTTATCAGTACAGGTAATAGTGACCATGAAACTTGGATTGCCATTAAGTACCCAACCTTCTTATTTGTCTTGATCTTTTCTGACTCCAGCCCTTGGGCACATTATAGGGCAAAGGTTAAACAAGCTCAGTTGTATCAAACCAATACAAAAGTTTGAAACAGTTAGGGATGGGCAATAAATAAGTTTGCCAGTGACACCAATATCCACAGAACACATTAAAAAGATACTGGATAGCCCACCTTGTGCCACTGACTAGCACAGCTCACAAGCACCACTGTAAATAATGTATTAAAACAGAAAATGCTAGAAATAATGAAGCAGTTCTGCCAGCATCTGTGGAAAGAGAAAGAGTTAATGTTTCAGGTCTGTGACCTTTCACCAGAAATGAAAGTTCATTGACCTGAAATGTCAACTCACTCTCTCTCTATAGATGCTGCCAGACCTGAGTATTTCCAGCATCCAGAGTATTTTGCTTTTCTATTAGTGCTGACAGTAACAAAAAAAAACATTAGTGGATTAAGTATTTGGGTAGAACTGTTGCAGATGGAGTTCAATAGGGGTAAGTGAGAGGTCATCCACTCTGGATCTAAGGCAGATGAATCAGAGTATTCTCTGGCTGTTTTCAGTACTGTGATACTGGGATTCTTCAAGTGCAGACTTATGAATTCGGTTTGTTAGGAAGGAGGGAGGGTCACTTGCTTTCCCAGTGTAGGCCAGCTACTGATGGCTGGCACGATGGGAACGCTGATCATTAGTACCATACTAGTGGCAATCTGCTCACACCAGCTTTTTGATGTGCAACTCATCATGCATCACCACAGGTACTCTTCAACCAAATCACCTCCCCTAGCTCCCATCTTGAACAACGTTACCCCCACACCCCACATCAGGAAGGCAACTGTGACAGGCAAGCTACTGGGGAAGTTCTACTCCAACATGAGCCTGTCATTATTTAACCCATCAGTTTGGCTTCCCTTATGTCACCCCATATGATTAAACCCACCATGCCAAGTAGTAACAACTGAGGAACTATGGCAGGAGCATTGGCTGGGGAAACATCCACGAGAAACTGATTTCACATTGTAGACCCTATTGCTCAGCTACCTGGCTATGATCCCCACAGTGACAGTAGGCCTTTTTAAACCATTTCCAGACTGGGCCAGACCTGTGCAGCCATCCAAAATCAGCAGGGTCACCAAGACATCCAGGCTGCAGCTGTGGTGCAATCCAAACAATGACTCATGACAGTCACAAAAGACTTCATACTGTAGAAAGCTTAGGGGAGAATAGAAAGTACAGGGGTGAAGTAAAAATGGAAATTAGGAAAGCAAAGGGGATATGAAAAAATATTGGTAGGTAAAATCAAAGAAAATCCTAAGATGTTTTACCAGTGCATTAAGAGCAAGAAAATAACTAAAGAAAAGGTAGGGCCTATCAGAGATGTACATGGCAACTTGTGGTTTGATGCAAGATGTGGGCAGGGTTCTCAATGAATATTTTGTCTCTGTCTTCACTAAGGAGAGGGATGATGCAGACATTCTCGTTAAAGAGGAGTGCGAAATATTAGATACAATAAGTAAAGAGAGAGAGGAAGTGCTAGAGAAACTGGCATCCCCAAAGGTGGATAAATCACCAGGGCCAGACGGATTGTATCCCAGGCTGTTGAAGGAAGCAAGGGAGGAAATAGCATATGCTCCAAGGATCATTTTCCAATCCTTACTAGATACAGGCAGGGTCCCAGAGGATTGGAGATCTACAAACGTCATACCATTATTTAAAAAGGGTGCAAGGGGTAGACCAGGAAATTATAGGCCAGTCAGTCTGACTTCAGTGGTGGGCAAATTATTGGAAACATTCCCGAGACAGAGGATAAATTGTCACTTAGAAAGGCAGGGATTGATCAGAGATAGTTAACATGGTTTTGTCAGGGAAAGATCATGTCTCACTAACTTAATGGAATCTTTTGATGCAGTAAAAAGGAGGATTCAGGAGGGTAGTGCAATGGATGTTGTCTGCATGGATTTCAGTAAAGCATTTGACAAGATCCCCCATGGCAGACTGGGTCAGGAAAGTGGGACAGGGAAGGTGGCAGGTCGGATCCAAAATTGGCTCAGTGACAGGAAACAAAGGGCAATGGTCGATGGATGTTTTTGCGAATGGAAAACAAATTTCCAGTGGTGTTCCACAGGGCTCAGTGTTGGGGCCCTTTAAGTTTGTTGTATATATTAAATGCTTTGGACTTAAATGTGGGAGGCATGATTGGGAAATTAACAGATGACACAAAAATTGGCCATGTAGTTGTTAAATAAGAGGATAGCTGTTATCTCCAGAATGATAGCAATGATTTAGTTGAGTGAGTGGAGAAGTGGTAAATGGAATTCAATCCAGAACAGCGTGAGGTTACGCATTTGGGGGACGACAAACAAAGCAATGGGATACTCAATAAACGGGAAGTTATTGAGGAGTTTAGGAAGTGAGAGTCCTTGGAGGGCATGTCCACAGGTCCTTGAATGTGGTAGGACAGGTGAACAAGGTGGTCAAGAAAGTTTATGGAATGCTTTCCTTTATTCAGCAAAGTATTAAATACAAAAGCAGGATGTAATGATGGAATTGTATAGAACACTGGTTAGGCCATAGCTGGAATTGTGCACACAGTTCTGGTTACTACATTACAGGTAGGATATAATTGCTCTTGAGAGTGCGCAGTGGAGATTTACAAGAATGTTGCCAGGGCTTGAAAATTGCAGCCAAGAGGAGAAATTGAATAGGCTAGGAGTGTTTTTCTGCTAAGGGGGTGGCCTAATTAAGGTGTACAAAATTCTGAGGATTCTAGATAGGCTAGACAGGAAAGATTCATTTCCCCTAGCCAGGGGGCATAGATTGGTAGAAGGATTAGAGGGGACATGAGGAAAATCTTTTTCACCCAGTGGGTGGTGTGCATCTAGAATTCACTGCCTAAGTTGGTGGCTGAAATGCTCAAAGGTACCTGGATCTGCATATGCATATGAAGTGCTACAACCTGCAAGGCTACCAACCAAGTGCTGGAAAGTGGGATTAAAATGAGCAGCTAGTTTCTTTTTTCTCTTTTTGGCTAGCACAGATACAATGAGCTGAATGGCCTCTTTCTGCATTAGTTTTTCTATGGGTCTATGGACTCATTGTTGAGGAGTGTCCACTGACTAAATTTGAAGACAGGCTTAAAGAACTCCATCTAGCCACTGACAAGCCTATTGCTCAGTTCTGTGACTGCACATGGATGAGAAGAGAGATTTAGGGCTCCAAGTATAGAAATCACTAAAAAAAAACTGGTGCACAGTTACAAGCAATAATTTAAAAGGCTCATTAAATGTTGACCTTACCTCAAGAGGTCTGGAGTACAAAGCAGTGAAGTTATGCTACAGCTGTACAGATTAAATGCATGATTTAATTAAGGTGAGTTTCTCTCTATCTACCCCATTTCCTCTAGTGGGAGAGTCCAGAACAAGGGGAATAATTTAACAAATCAGGGCTAGGCTGCTTAGGGGTGATATCAGAAAGTATCCCTTCACAAAAGGTAATGTAAATCCGGAACACTTCAACCCCACCGCGCGCGCGCGCACGCACGCACGCACGCACACGCACACACACACAAAACAGCCACTGAAGCTGAGGGGGTGGCACAATTAAAAGTTTCAAAATTGAAACTGATAGATTGTTAGGCAAGGTTATTAAGGGTCACAGGACCAAGATGTTAGATGGAGCCAAAATGTAGATCAGCCATAATCTCACTGAACAGCAGAATGGTCTATTCCTGCTCCTAGGAGTTAGTTAGCCAGTTTTAAAATCTTTGGATAAATTTCCCAAGCATTTGAGGCCATTTAAGTTTTGAGCAAGTTCTCATTGACTGAGACGCATGCCAGTGCTGTAACAACATTTTGCCCATTACCTTGAAGTGTCCCGAGTCCAGTTAAAGAAAGGGTCCAGTCAGTTGCACCTTCTACAAGTGCCTAGTCAGAGCAGCAAAGCTGATGCTCATCAGAATCCTGCACCTTATTCCTGTTGATTGTATAGGAAGGATAGGTTCTCCAGTTGTAGAAAGGATTCAAGCCAATGTCCACATTCAGCAGACTAACTCAGGTGTTGTACAGATATGCTAAACCATTTTAAGAGGCATGTTAAAAATAGCTTCCAAAATTACAAAGTCCAAAGCAGTCTTGAGCTGTAATTATTGGTAAAGTTCAAGGACTTTTCTTACTGCAGTGGGCAGCTCCCAACACTGCAATCAGCTGCCACCTCTACAAGTAGAAGAATGTCACGTTAGAGATCTTAAATAAACTTACCTCCTCCATGATCCATTGAACGCTGGGCTGGGAGCCTGGCATTCATTCACAACATCAACCCATCTATGCATTGTGGTAAATCTGTACAAACTGCAGCTACTGTCCTCAAAAGTAGATTCTTTATCTTTGCCAAAAAGCTTTGTGCCAACTGCTTCAAACACCTTATTATCCATCAAAGCCTGACAGAGCCGCAGTACTTTTGACCGAGAGATTTCGGCCTCACCAAAATAGTGATTCTGCAGAAGGTGACTCAGAATGAGATCCACTGCATCAGAGCCAAGGAAGCAGTCATCATGATGTCTCAGATGGTGTCTGCGCCGTTTCACCTCCACTTCTGACTGAAGGGCAATAATGATGTTGCACCAAATACGAGTTGCTCTGAATGGCTTCACAGTAGGCAATCCTGAAAGAGAAACCAACAAGTGAAATTACCATTGTAGAGACTTGAGCACAAAATCTAGCCCGACACTCCTAGTGTAGCGCCAAGGGAATGCTATACGGTCATTTTTCAGACGATGACGATACGTTAAACCGAGGCCCTGTCTGCTCTCTCAGGGGTAAGTAAAAGATCCTTGCACAAGCGTATAAGAGCAGAGGAATTCTCCCTAGTACCCTGGGTCAATGTTTCTCACTCAGCTAACACCACTTAAAATCATTACTTGGTCATAATCACATTGCTGCAAATTGGCTACCATGTTTCCTATCTCATAACAGTGACTATACTTCAAAAGTACTGTATTGGCTATTAAGCATCTTGTGACGTCCTGAGTTCATAAAAGGTATTATATAAATACAAGGCTTTTTGTGACTGTATGGCAAAGGCTGAGGTATAGTGTCTTATGACTACACAGAGCTCCAGTCTGAGTCTGAGAGGGATCTATCCTCAGGATAGAAGGTAAATGACAACTGTGTGAAAAACCAAATAGTTAGAGGGTAGGGCTATTAAGTATAATTCAGGAAATCTTAAGCGTTGGTCAATTGGTAAAGATATTAAATAAATGCTTTGCTTGCGTTGTCACAGAAGTGTATGTTAGTGGAAATGTGTTAGAAGAGTAACTAGGCCAAATCTGTCTGGTTTATTTGCACAGAAGACTGGCCAGGCTGAAGAATTTTCTTTCACTGAAGCAAACAAAACAAAAAGGTATTACTTGGGATGAGGACACACTGTTTACTTGGAGAATTCTTCCAACACATTTCCATCAACACATACTTCTGAGAACACAGCCAAAACATTTATTCAATATCTTGGCCATTTAGCCATCCCTTCAGATAGCTATAGACAAGAAAATACTGAAAAAATATGAATGCAGCTCAAAAATAAAATGGCATTCAGCTTTGATGGCAAGCATCTTAGAATGCTAATGGAAGTCAGAGTAAACAATGTAGGAACAGGGACTGGGCCATTCAGCACCTTGAGGCTTCCTACAGTTCTTTTAATCATGGCTGATCTGTACCACATGCCCACTTATCCACCTTTACTCCACGTCCCTTGATACCAGTGTCCAACAAAACTATCGACCTTGGTCTTGAATATTTCACTTAGCACATCTTCAGCCAGATGTCCACTACAGTGTGTCCTACTTCATTCCCAAATGACATATTGCACTCCCTTGTTCAGGACACCCCTAAATAAGGGAATAGAGAATTGAGAGGACAGGAACAAACTATAATTTTAAATAGGAGAGGCTCCAACCACAGATTTTCAAACATCCTTTAGGGTTGTATATTCTGCCAAATGATGAGACAGTAGGGGGTTACTGCTGGAACATCTCTGTCCAGCATCAGAAGTGGCTGCTTTTGGATGTTCAGCCATCTTCTTGATGGCATTAACAGCAAGCACAGGGAGACAACATGTAGGCTGCCATCAACTACACCAGCCTAAGACTTGAAAAATCCGTCACTAAAATCATACCAACCATCTTCAGAAACGACTTGCAGTATAAAAAAAGCAGCATTTCATCACTGACCCAACAGAGTTCCTTGGCTTCAACCTCCCTTGAAGAGAGAGAGAGAGTTGTCAGCACTCAACTGAATCCATACAGGGCACAGATGTTGCAATTACCTTTGTAAGTGGAAGATGAGGGTTGACCAAGTATGATTATGGCCACAAATTCAGCTCATCTCCCATCAACCTGCCCGTTAAAACCTATTGCAACTGGCACCTCATTCATTGGCATCTAAGGTGCCCTTCAAATGGACAGCCAAAATAGAAGTAAGCTTTTCCTGACGTACAAAAGTGTGTGTCAGAAGAAGGTAAACTCATACAGCACATAATATGGAACATAAAACATTTACCTAGAAATATTAAGTTAATTAGGAAGAGGCATTATGAAAGGCAGTCTATTGTACAAAAGAAGAGAATTCTTTGAATCTATTGATGCTATCTTTGTGGACATTCAAAGCATGTTTGATAAAGTCCCACATGAAAACAAGGTGACAAGATTAAGGCAGATAATGAAAGAAATGTGGGAGCATGCACAGGCAATTGGTTAAAGGATGTCAGTCAAGAGATGTTTTTCAGGCTGGGGAGATGTAAATGGCAATTTCTCTCAGGGATTGCCCAATGATCTGAGCGCTAAAAAAGAGAAAAAAGGTGAAGATTTGCATTTAAATAGCACCTTCAGAACCTTAGGATATCTTGTTCAAATGCAAGAAACAAAACAATCAATTTGAATACAGCAAGATCTCAAGAGTAACAAGATAGTGAGCAGATCATCTGTTTTAGTGATGTTCATTGAGGGATAAACATTTTCCAGGATACCGGGGAGAACTCCCCTGCTCTTCAAAATAGTACCATGGAATCTTTAACATCCACTTGCCGCCACCATTTAATGTCTCATCCTCACCTCCAACAGTGCAGCATTGCACTTAAGTATCAACCTAGATTTGTGTTAAGTGTCTGGATTGAGGCTTGAATGCGTGGTTCTCTTACACAAGAGTCGAGAGTGCTACACAGACCCACAGCTATTAGTATCATATCAAAATTTGCAGACAAAAATGAGGACATTGTTGACAGTGATGAAAAGTAACTTCAGAAGGATGCAAGTATCATCAGATTGAACAGACAGATATCAGATGTCAAGAAGTGTAAGACAATACATTTTGGGAAGAATAAGAGGAAGACACACACTAATTAGTAACATTTTAAAGATGGAGGCTGTAAGTTTTAGTTTGCACACATTTTTAACCAAGGGAGGACATGTTGATAAAGATATACAAAAGAGACCTTGTTATATTTATATGGTACTTTCAATGTAATATAACATCCCAAGGCACTTTACATGAACGTAATCAAACAGGATTTGACACCGAGTCATGCAAGATATCAGAAACAAAGACAGTCAAGACTTGGACAAAAAGTTGAAAGGCAGCAACCCCCAAAAAACCCAAAAGTCTGCAGGGAGAGAAGGTTCCGCTCTGTACTGTAGGCTAAATGAGTTAATCTGTTATATTACACAAGTTGATCCATTGATGTGGAGAAATATAGTATAGTTATTTTATATTCCACAAATAAAACCATAACCGTAAGATGGGTAGATACAGGCTCGAGCAGCTGAATAACCTGCTCCTGATTCATATGTTTCATACAAATGAACAAAAGGAGTCATCTTACCTTAATCAGAGAATGATCAGCACAGAGGTCATCACTGGACCCGTTATGTGGGCCAGCTTTATGAAAGGAGTTATCCAATTAGTCCCACACCCACTGGTTTTCCCCATGGTTCTGATAAATGGATCCCGAGCCAGATGGTGAAGTATGAGACTACACACAAATCCTTTGAGTTAGTTCCTTTATTTACAGAATGCAGCAGCATTAAATATGCCTGCCTCCTACCTACCAGTCCAGTATCCAAGCAGCCCCTCTTTATACTCATGAAAACACAATAACAAATAAACAAATTAACTAATGAACCACCCCTTAAAGGAAGTGTCTCTTTATACTCGAGTATATCAAATAGACGAAGGAACTAATACTCTAATTAACAGCCCCTCAAAGGAGTCATGTAACAAAAAAAAATTGAAACTTTTAAAGGAAACTTGTTAATGATGCACTCCAGCCCCTGTGGCACCCACAATGCATGGAAAGCCATCCCCTCTCTATACTTGAGTATATTAAAAAAAAACTAATAATCAAATTAACTAGTTAACAACACCTTAAAAGGGGCACAGCTTGGCCTAAATAGCCAAGTGGTTATGGTACTGGGTTTGTAACCCCAAGATCAAGAGTTCAAATCTCACAATGGCAAACTATGAAACAATGTAACTTCATCTGAAACAGATGGAAACAGGTTTGTACTCGAAAGAGTTACAGTTGAGGCCTATATATAAAAAAAATCAAGAGTTCAAATTTCACTAATGACAAACTATGAAACAATGTAACTTCATCTGAAACAGATGGAAACAGGTTTGTACTTGAAAGAGTTAAAAGGGGCACAGCCCCTGTGTTCAAGATACTTAATCAATACCTTCCACCTGCTTATCCTTAACAATACAATTATAACATTAACCGTCCCTGCAATTTTTTTCAAGTGTTTATCCAAATTTACTTTTGAAAGTTACTACTGAATCTGCTTCCACCACCCATTCAAGCAATGTATTCCAGATCATTACTGTGGAAAAGATTTCCTCACCACACTCTGGATCTTATGGCAATTATCTTCAATCTGTGCCCTCTGGTTACTGACCTTTCTGCCACTGGAAATAGTTTCTCCTCATTTACTCTATCCATACCATCAATGATTTGAACACCTCTATGAAATCTCCCTTTAACTGCCTCAACTGAGAGCAACCCCAGTTTCTCCAGTCTCACCACACAACTGAATTCCCTCATCCCAGTTACCACCATTCTAGCAAATCTCATCATCACCCTCTCCAAGGCCTGGTCATCCTTCCTAAAGTGTGGCCCCAATAATGGAACATAATACTGCAGCTGAGGCGCAATCTTTGTTTTAAATGTTCAGCAAACTTCTCTGCTTTTGCATTCTACCTTGAAATAATAGCCTTCTCAACTTGTCCCCTCAGCTTCAAAGATTTGTGTTCATACATCCTATGTCTGTGTTCATACACCCCCTTTAAAGTTTTTACTATAGTTATATTACCTCTTATTCTTCCTACCAAAATGCAATCATTTCACACTTCTCTGCTTTAAAATTTCAATTGCATATGTCTATCTATTTCACCTGTCTTTGTCTTCCTGATGTCTATTGTTATCCTTAATGTTTGCTACTTTTTCAGGTTTCATGTCAACTACAAATTTTGAAATTATGACCAAGTTTAGGTCATGAATATTTATCAAAAAAGAGCAATGGTCCCAATACCAACTCTGGATAACATCATTGAATACCTCTCTCCGATTGGAAAAAAAAAACAACCATTTACCAGTACTCTTAGCCAATTCCATATCCACGCTTCCACTGTTCCTTTAAACCCCAGCCTTTTAAAAAAAATCTATTACCTTGTCCAACACCTTTTGAAAGTCCAATACACAACTACAGTACCCTCATCAACCCTCTGCTGCTTCAAAGAACAGAATTACATTATCAAACACGATTTGTCTTTAACAAATCAGTGCTGAGTTTTTGCACTATTTTTGAAGTCATTAGCCTATACCTTTCCAGAAGCCAACTAATTTTGTCCCAGATTGTCTTTAAGTTTTCCCACAACCCAGGTTAATCTGACTGATCTGTAATTGGCTGGTTGGCAAGACTGAAGAAACCAGTTTAAAATACACAAATCCAAATCGCTGGGGACTGTATTGTCACAACCCTGGGTTCCATTATCCCACAAACACACAGGGCAGTGGAAGTCAACTTCTTAAAAAAAAAAGACACTGACCACTTATGGGAGTGACTAAAGCAACAGATTCAGGTGATATCTACCTACTACAGATCCAAATTTGTATCAAATGCCAACATTATACAGGTTAAAATTTTGCATTGGCAAAGTAAACAGCAGCCAATATGAACAACTTCTAAACTTCAAAGTTGTACAGTGAATTTAAAAAGTGGTTTATTTTTAAAACAATGACCAAAACCTTTGCCATCCTTAACAACATTATATTTGCATTTTCTGGAAAACCCACAGCACAAGGAACATCCATTGGTTTGCAAGTGAAATACCGAACTGAACACCCAGGGAAATTCTCATTTAGAAGCCTTATTTCCCTCCTTAACAGTCAATCAAGTTAAAACTGGTAAGAACATGAACTAAGGCTTCCTAAAATAGAACCTATCTAGGTGATTAAACACCTCTCTCAATGTCATGATGTGATTAACATGAGATCAAAGCATCTCAGCAAGATCAGTCATTAGTGTTCCAGGGAATTGCTTAGATTTTACTGACGAGGATGACATGATTTAAAAGCTATGATATCCA
Source organism: Carcharodon carcharias (assembly GCF_017639515.1). NCBI lineage: Eukaryota > Metazoa > Chordata > Chondrichthyes > Lamniformes > Lamnidae > Carcharodon > Carcharodon carcharias. The sequence continues at coordinate 28,182,698 of NC_054476.1, forward strand.
CAAAAAAAAAAATAACCACTCCGAACACAACAAGCTTTTAACACTTCTAAATGAGATGTTCCAAGGTGCTTCACAGCAGCATTGCGAAACAAAATATGACACTGAGCCACAATAGGAGATATCAGGGCTAATGACAAAATATTTGGTCAAAGAGGTCGCTTTTAAGGTGCATCTTAAAGGAAGAAAGAGAAGGACAAGAGATTTAAGGAGGTAGTTCCAGACTCTGGGCATCAGCAGCTGAAGGTACAGCCATCAGTGGAAGAGCAATTTAAATCAGGGATGCTAAAGAGGCCAAAATTAGAGGAACACAAATATCTGAAGGTTGTAAGGCTGGAGAAGATTAAAGAGATTTGTGGTGGGTGTGTGTGTGTGTTTGGGGGTGGGCGGTGGTATGCAGGGTGGTAGCAGGACATTGTGGGGAGGGGATGGGGGAAGAGATTTGAAAACAAGGCTAGGAATTTTTTTTTATAAAATGAATGTGCTTACCCATGAGCCAAAGTAAATCAGTGAGCACAAGGATGATGGGCAAATGGAATTTTGTGCAAGTTGGAAAGAAGGCAGTATTTTGAATTACCTCAAGTTTAAGGAGGGTGGAATGTAGGAGGCTGGCTAGGAGGGCACTAGAATAGTCTAGTCCAGAGGTGACAAAAACATGGCCGAGGGTTCCAGCATAAGACCTGAGGTAGGGGTGGAGCAAAATGATGCTACAGAGATGGAAACAGATCATCTTGGTGCTGGTGCAGATGTGCGATTGGGAGCTCACCAAATATAGCACCGAGATTGTGAACCGTCTGGGTTAGTCTCAGAGGCAGATGAAATCAGTGGCAAGGGATAGCTTGCGGTGGGGACCGAAGGCGATGGCTTCAATTTTAATATTTAATCATCATGAGACTATCCAAACTTAGAGATATCTGAATATAGGTGTTATATGGATTAGGTTATATGGATTAGGTTACACATGTAACACTGTTACCTTGTCAGATTAACTGGCCAGGTTTCAAATGGAATTCATGTAATTAAATGTTGTAACCCATAAGACAATCTATTGTTAGTGAGGTGCATGATCCTTCAGTGATTTCCAAAGGGTGTTTCAATACTTTCTCAAAAAGTCAGATGATTGAAGATAATAACATCAGATATGTTACACAATGCTTTCCAAGAAGAAGAAATACACATAGGTCAAATACAACACACTTCTAATTCTGTGGAAGTTGGATGTTAAACTTTGAAAGTGAGAATCTATTCATAATCACAAGCAACCAGTGGATCTTTACCAATGTGCGAAACAACTCAAGTGTCTTTGATAAAAACATTTCAGAGCTAAGTAAAGACAAACCAGTCTCGAAGCCAGGAAGGAAGAAATTAGGAGGGATGAGCAAAAAAACACAGTACTAAATGCTCACAAAGAAAGAAATGTCAGCCAGGTTGCAATTGTGACTATTTGTAATGCTCAAACTCCAAAGCCAAGCAAATTTAATTTGTGGATATTTGTAAAGTCCTGTGCAGCTTCAATAACTTTGCATGATACAAACAACTGTAACCAGCATATGAGAAAGCATAATTCACAAAAGTTTTATATTCATTTTTCCATTTTATTTCAGATGCTGAAACTGATTAAAAAGTGACAGTAGGAAAAAGTGAACTGTAACAGCTAGCAGATTTGAAGCATAACATTTAAAAATGATGAATTCTACCTTAATTTGCCATTTACAGTTTGCTTCTATCTTATGAATATCCAGAGTTGCACAAGGACTTTATAAACACCCTGCATATTAGTACCTTATCTCACTGAGGATATTCCAAAGTACTTCACACCAATAAAGATTGACATTTATATAGTATCTTTGACAATCTCAGAACATTTAATAACCAATTACTGTTGTAAAGTAAGAAATAGATTTTTGAAGTGCAGTAGCTCCTATACAAGTAAAAGAATCAATTACAAATAGGAAATTGACCACAGGCAGAGACTAAAGTAACAAAGTGCTGGAAAAATTCAGGTATGGCAGCATCTGAGGAGAGAGAAACAATTAATGTTAGATCCAACATGACTTCTTCAGAACTGGAGGGGGGTAGAAATGTAATGAGTTTTAATGCTGTTGAAAAAGGTAGATGGGTCAGGGTGGGGGGGGGGTGGTTGTTGGTGGTGGTGGAGGAGATATCAGGTGGAACAAAAAGGCCCAGTAATCCAGAGGCCCAAGGTAATGCTCTGAGGAGACTGGTTCAAATCCCATCATGGGAGCTGTTGCAATTTGAATTCAATTAATGCCCTTTAGATGAGGAAAAATCCTTACCAGTCTGGCCTACATGTGACTCCAGATCCATAGTAATGTGGCTGACTCAAATGCTCTCTGAAATAGCCACACAAGCCACTCAGTTCAAGGGCAATTAGGGATGGGCAACAAATGCTGGCTTCACCAGTGATGTCCACATCCCATGGAAGATTAAATAAAAGATCAGGGATAGATGAGAGGGTGAAGATTAAATACCAAAGGTGTCATGGAGCAAAAGGCAAAGGGAGTAGTAATGGTAGTAGTAAAGAAACAAAGCATTGGTCCAGAGTAGGTGTTAATAGCAGAAAAGATCAGGTCTGTCTGAGAGCAAAAACATGAAAATAAGATGAAAACAGGCACTTGGGGGAGGTGGGAATTAAAATGGAGGGCAGAGTTCATGATCTGAAGTTGTTGGGCTCAACATTGAGTCCAGAAGGCTGTAAGGGCCTAATCAGAAGATGAGGCGCTGTTCCTCCAGCTTGTGCTAAACTTCACTGGAACATTGCAACAGGCAGAGAACAGAAGTATGAACAAGAGGGCAAGATGGTGGATTGAAATTGCAAGCAATCAGAAGGTCAGGGTCACACTTTCAGACTTAGCGGAGGTGTTCTGCAAAACTGGCACCCAGTCTGCATTTGGTCTCCACAATGTAAAAGAGACCGCGTTGTGAGCAGCAAATATAGTAGACTGAATTGAAAGATGTACAAGTAAATAGCTGCTTCACAGAAGTATTTGGGGCCTTGAACAGGAAGCTGTTACACCTCCTGCAATTGCATGGAAAGGTGTTGTGGGTGATAGAGGAATGGACCAGTGTTTCAGAGGGAAGGGTCCTATCAGAATGCTGACAGGGGTGGGGGGGATTTATTTGGCGGTGGCATCTTGCTGGAGGTGGCAGAAATTGCAGAGGATGGTCCATTCAATACAAAAGATAGTGGGGTGGAAAGCGAGGACAAGGGGAAGCCTATTGTGGGTCAGATACATTGAGGGCCATGTCAACCGGGGGTGGTGTGGGGAGGTGGTGGTGCCGGGGTGGGGGGGGGGGAGTAGTTGGGGAAGAGGAGGGGTCCTCAGTTTAGGAAAAAGGAGGAAGGACATGTCAACCTGCTGCAATGTTTCAGTAAAGCCAATGCAAGCTGGAGAAACAGCATCTAATTTCCGATTATGCATGTTACAGCCTTCTGGACTCAACATCGAGTTCAACAACTTCAGATCATGAACTCTGTCTTCTATTTTAATTCCCCCCCCTACCATCCCCACCCCACAGTCCACATCTTGTTTTCATGTTTTTGCTCTCATACAGACTGACCTTTCTATAACACCTACTCTGGACCAATGCTTTGTTTCTTTACTACTCCCCTTGCCTTTTGTTCCATGACATCTTTGGTATTTAATCTCCCCCACCTTCACCTATCCCTGACCTGCCCTTTTGTTCCACCTGGCACCCTCTTTTCTCCCCCCCCCCACTTTTCAATAGCATTAAAACCCATCACGTTTCTACTTTTCTTCAGTTCTGACAAGTCATATTGCACTCAAATGTTAACTGTTTCACTCTACACTGATGCTGTCAGAGCTGCTGAGATTTTCCAGCATGTTCTGCTTTTATTTCAGATCTCCAGTATTTGTTTTTATTAAGGAGGAGACCATATCTTCTGATGGTCCAAACAATCACTATACTGACATCCAAAAACAGAAGCCCAAGTACACAGCTAAGTCCCAATTGAACTTCCAAAGGTACAGAAGCCAAGAGACACAAAAATACTATTAGTTAAAAGTCACATCTTAAGCATCACATGAGAGGCTAGAACCTGAGGGCACAGCCTCAGAGTAAAGGGAAGACATTTTAGAACAGAGATGAGGAGAAATTTCTTTAGCCAGAGAGTGGTGAATCTATGGAATTCATTGCCGCAGAAGATTGTGGAGGCCAGGTCATTGAGTGTATTTAAGACCGAGATAGATAGGTTCTTGATTGGTAAGGGGATCAAAGGTTACGGGGAGAAGGTGGGAGAATGGGGTTGAGCAACTTATCAGCCATGATTGAATGGTGGAGCAGACTCGATGGGCCAAATGGCCTAATTTCTGCTCCTATGTCTTACATCGTACTGGTGGGGATGGAATCACTGCTTCAATATAGGACAAATCCATGTTCTACTCCCTTGAAAAAAAATCTCCATATTACATTTTCAAATGTTGAAAATGAGCACACCTGCTTTCTTACAACTTTAAATAGCTAGCCAAGAAAGCAGAGTAACTACAATCAGGCAGTCAAGAGCACCATAAGACCCAATCCCAGCCCAGCTGAGGATTGCACTTGAGGGAACAGGTTTGAGATTTGTGCCCCAGGTGCAACAGCAACCTTAGTGGGTATGGAATGGGTTAGGGCAATCCACCGAAAACAAGAGCTTTTTGCCCCTTAATGAGCAACTTAAAGCTCTAAACTGTGGTCCTCAGCAAGCAAGGGCCATTGAAACCAAATAAACCAACCAACCAAAATCAGCAAGTCAAGCAAACGTTCAATCTTAAACAATACAAAAGGTGAACCATTGTCTGAACAAACAGATTCAGAAAGGTGCGTGTTTCCTAAAGCACTCACCACACGTAGCCCAGCTACATTGGTTATCTTAATAAATCCAACGTTCCAACGTGTATCCTACGATGTGGTTTCATACTATTGGAACCATTCAAAGCTGGGAGCCACCTTTGGGTTCAATTAGTCTCAATAGAACCCTCGCCTTTTCTGCCCTCTACCCCGTATAACCGTTTTTTTTTAAGCCATTGCTGCTTTGGATAAACTTGTAAGAAGTTTTATGATCTTTAGATTAAATGCGTAACAACCTCAGCCTTAGGGCGGGCAGTCTTTACACAGGGTAGAATATTTTCACTCAGGAGGTTGAAACATACACTATGGCACACTAAAGCTCTGAAAAAATTAAATATTTCAATTCGATTTCTGGAATCCGAAAAAAATAGAAATTTAATGGGACGTTAATGGCGCTACATAAATGCTGCTGTTGGGAACTTTCCCGCCCCCTTCTGATGCAGTTTTCTCTCTCTCTCACATTCCCTCCTCTTAATAATAAGAATTAACCCGCGCTCCTTTCTAGTCAGTCCAAAGAGCCAAAAACAACAAAATTCCGGGATGTAGTGATCACTGAAGTCTGTCTCCCTGTTTGGGTCAGTTCCCAACATTTAGCTCAAGTTATTTGTCTTCAGTCCTTGTCCGAGCAGCGACAGCTCATCCGCTGGCGGCGGCCGCTCCAGCTCCTGTCAGTCAGTCTGTCACAGGCCAGCATCGAAAGCTACACTCACTGGACTGTCCGCACACACAAAAAAAAACTTCCACTTACCTGAATGAGCCATTCTGCTCGTCCGGACATTGTTAAAAAAAGAGTGAGCGCGGGACAACAAAAACAACAACAACGGTGACTGGAGATTTCCAGACTGCGGTAGGTGTGCGAAAGGAAACTGCTGCGGCTCCTGGAATTCCCTACTCGGGGAATGTGGACGGCGGCTGATGCAAATACAAAAGGCGTCGACCGACAAGCGAGGAGGGTCGAATGCAAGCTAGAGGCAGCCCAGGGTGGAAGGGGTCAGTATGTGTGCTTTTGTGCAAACAGCTTCATGCACGGGAGCGGATTGTACCAGAAAGTCCTGCCCACTCCCCTTTGCACTTAAACATTAACCTTGAATGGTTGCGTTGCGAAAAAAAAACTTGCATTGCACAACATAGGAAAAAGGGGGACACAGGGATACTTAGTAACAGAGATAACAAGAGCGGCTAGAAACACAGTGCAACATTCGAGGGCGGGTGGGTGGAAATAAAGTCCACAGCTTCAGAAACTTTGTTTTTCAGAAAACTTCCTTTCTGGGGGGATAGATCATTTACAAAGTGACAGTGTGCAGTATACCTGCTCTGAGCGCCGGGCTGAGAGCCGCCAGGTTCAGGTTCAGGGTCAAGTTCATGACTCGGGCTCTCTCCTGCACAGTTGCCATCGTTCCGGGTAACCAGAATTTGGAAAGGGGGAGCACCCTTATATAACCCGAGGCGCCGCTGCTGATTGGACCCGCCCTCAGCTTTTACATGAACTTTAAATAATGAAGAGGCACAAGCCCAACTGCAGTCCAAGAATAGTTCCGAATGAATGCAGTTAAACGCAGGACAAAGAATTCTACGTTTTTGCATGCGTCAATAGAGCCCAATTTCAGCCCAATGGCTGTGATTCAGCAGGTAGCACTCCGACCTGTGAGTCAAATGTGGGTTCAAACCTCACTCCAGATATTTCCAGCACACTGAAGGAATGTTGCACTGTCGTCTTTCGGATGTGATGCTAAACAATCTGCTCCCTCAGTTGGATGTGAAAGCTCCCATGGCAATATTTTGAAAAGGGGTGTTATCGCTGGTGACCCGGCCAATACTTATTCCTTGGTCAACATCACAATATTGCTGATGCCTTTCCTCCTTAAGATCCTAACAGTGACACTTCGAAAGCACTTGATTGACCATAAACATTGTGAAAGGTGCTACATAAATGCAAATTTCTTTCAAATATCTCTACAAATGACCATTTGTACTTAAATAGTCATTTGGTAGTACAGAACTTGAGTATTGCTGAAAAAAGAGACTTTTTGTCAAATCTTTTCGTCTGGCACTCATCAGGACAATTCACAAGAAAATATTAATGTCATCTGCAATGTAAATTTGCATTTATGCAGTGTCTTAAACATGGCAAAGCGCTTCACATTAACATTGTCAACATCATTTGATACTGAGCCTTATTAGGACGCATAGCCAAAAGTTTGGTCAAAGTGGTTGGTTTTAAGGAGCACCTTAAATGAGGAGAAAGGCAGAGAGATTTAGGAAGGGAATTCCAGAGCTTAGGGCCTAGTTAGCTGAAAACACAGCTGCCAATGTTGCAGCAAAAAAAATTGATGGTGCACAAGAGGCTAGAATTAGAGGAGCGAAGAGATTTCCTAGGGTTATATGGCTGGAGGATGTTACAAAGACGGAATCTGTGGAAGGAATTGAAATCAAGGATGAATTTGTGGCATTGTGTAATCAGGTTAATGAGGGCAGGGCTGATAAGTGAATGGAACTTGGTGAGAATTAGGAGATGGACAGCAGAATTTTGGATGAGTTCAAGCACATTGAGGGTGCAAGTTGGGAGCCCAGCATTAGAATAGTCAAATCTAGAGGTAACAAAGGCAGGATACAAGTGCCCTTCTCCCAAGAGAAGGACATTACTGAAACAAAACAATCAACTAAGAATTAACACTGGAAATACTCAGCAGGTCTGGCAGCATCTGTGGAGAGGGACTACAGTTAATGTTTCAAATTGTGAACTTTCATCAGAACAGATAGAAATATAGTGGCTTTTATGGAGGTGAAATGGAGGAGGATGGAAAAAGAACAAACGGGAATGTCTGTTAATAGGGTGGGGGACATTAAATGACAAAAGAGTTGGTGGGACAGAGTCAAAGAGAATAGTAATAGGATATGTAAAAAAACGAAGGATGGGTCCAGAAGAGATGTCAATGGCAGAATAATGAACTATGGCCAATGAAAAGCAAAGCGAGAAAAACAAGATTAAGACTGACACGTGCAAAGAAAAGGAAACAAAATGTGAGAGCAGAGATTACAGTCTGAAATTAATGAGCTCAATGTTAAGTCCTGAAGATGGTAAAGTGTCTAATTGAAATACAAGAGAAAAAGAATTAGGAGCAGGAAGTAGATCATACAGCCCATTGAGCCTGCTCCACTATTCAGTGTGGTCATGGCTGATCTCGGGCCTCAGCTGCATTTTCCCTCCTGCTCCCCATATCCCTTGATTCACTGGGAGACCAAAAATCTGTCTACCCCAGCCTTAAATGTATTCAACAATAGAGCATCCTCAGCGCTCTGGGTTGCTTTCTAATGAATTCCAAAGATTCTCAATACTTTGAGTGAAGTCATTTCCCCTCATTTCAGTCCTGAATGATCAGTCCCTTATCCTGAGACTGTGTGCCCCAGTTTTAGATTCCCTGACCAGCGGAAATAATCTCTCACCGTCAACGCTATCAAGCCCCTTAAGAATCTTGTACATTTCAGTGAGATTGCCTCTCAGTTTTCTAAACTCCAGAGAATATAGGCCCCATTTACTCAGCCTCTCATCATAGAACAACTCTCTCATCCCAGGAACTAATTGAGTGGACCATCCCCAGACCGCCTCCAAAGCAAATATATTCTTCCTTAAATATGTAGACCAAAATTGCACATAGTATTCTAGTTGTGGTCTCACCAAAGCCCCATACAATTGTAGCAAGACTTTGTTCCTGTATTCCAATCTTATTGCAATAAAGACCAACACATCATTTGCCTTCATAATTGCTTGCTGTACCTGATTGCTAACCTTTTACTTTTTTGTACAAGCACACCCAAATATCTTTGAACGTCGACATTTACAAGTTTCACACCTTTTGAAAAACATTTTGCTTTGCTATTCTTATGACCAAAATGAATATCCTCACATTTATCCACATTATACTCCATCTGCCATCTATTGCCCACTCGTTTAACCTGTCTATATACTTTTACCATCTTTCTGTGTCCTCCTCACAGCTTACATTTCTATTTAGCTTTGTATTGTCAGCAAATTTAGATACGTTACTCTTTGTCTCTTCATCTCAGTCATTAATATAGATTGTAAATAGCTGAGATGCCAGCACTGATCCTTATGGCACTCCAGCTTGAAAATGCCTACTCTTTGCTTTCTATCCATGCTATTATATTACCTTCAACTCCATGAACCCCTATCTTGCCTATCAACCTTTTATGTGGCACCTTATGGAATGCTTTTTGGAAATCCTGGTATATTACATCCATGATTCTCTTTTAGTATAAAATATGAGGTGCTGTTCCTTGAGCTTGTATTGAACTTCATTGGAACACTGCAATAGGCCGAGGACAGAGATGTCAACATGAGAGCAAGGTGGCAGGCCTTGCCTCGAATCATGCTTTGGAGTCATTGAGTCATAGAGATTGACAGCACAGAAAAAAGCCCTTCAGCCCATTGAATCTGCACTGGTCAAACAAGTACCTAACTATTCTAATCCCATTTTCCAGCACTAGGCCCATAGCCTTGTATGCCACGGCATCGCAAGTGCACATCCAAATACTTCTTAAATGTTATGAGGGTTTCTGCCTCTACCGCTCTTTCACGCAGTGAGTTCCAGATTCCCACCACCCTCTGGGTGAAAAAATTCTTCCTCACATCCCCTCTAAACCTCCTGCCCCTTACCTTAAATCTATGCCCCCTGATTATTGATCCTTCCACCAAGGGGAAAAGTTCCTTCCTGTCTACCCTACCTAGGCCCCTCACAATTTTATACACCTCAATCATGTCTCCCCTCAATCTCTTCTGCTCCAAGGAAAATAACCCCAGTCTATCCAATCTCTCCTCAGAACTAAAATTCTCCAGCCCAGGCAACATCCTGGTAAATTTCATCTGCACTCTCTCTAGTGCAATCACATCCTTCCTGTAAAGCAGATTCCAGAACTGCGCGCAGTACTCTAGCTGTGCCTAACCAGCATTTTATACAGTTCCAGCATAACCTCCCTGCTCTTATATATGCCTTGGCTAATAAAGGCAAGTATCCCATGTGGCTTCTTAACCACATTATCAACCTGTCCTGCTATCTTAAGGGACCGGTGGACGTGCACATCAAGGTCCCTCTGATCCTCGGTACTTCCCAGGGTCCTACCATTCATTGTGTATTCTCGTGCCTTGTTTGCCCTGCTCAAGTGCATCACCTCACACTTATCTGGATTAAATTCAATTTTCCACTGATCAGCCCATCTGATCAGCCCGTCTATGTCCTCCTGTAATCTAAGGCTATCCTCCTCACTATTTACCGCCCCACCAATTTTCGTGTCATCCGTGAACTTCCTGATCAACCCTCCTACATTCAAGTCTAAATCGTTTATATATACCACAAACAGCAAGGGACCCAACACTGACCCCTGTGGAACCCCATTGGACACCCAGTCACAAAAACACCCCTTGATCATCACCCTCTGCTTCCTGCCACTCGGCCAATTCTGGATCCAATTTGCCAAATTGCCTTGGATCCCATTGGCTCTTACCTTCGTTATCAGTCTCCCATGTGGGACCTTATCAAAAGCCTTGCTAAAGTCCAAGTAGACTATGCCAAATGCATTGCCTTCATCTACACACCTGATCACCTTTTCAAAAAATTCAATGAAATTGGTCAGATATGACCTCCCCTTAACAAAACCATGCTGACGGTCCCTGATTAATCCCTGCCCTTCCAAGTGTAGATCAATTCTGTCCCTCAGAATTGCTTCCAATAGTTTCCTCACCATTGAGGTTAGACTGACTGGCCTGTAGTTCCCTGGTTTATCCCTTCCTCCCTTCTTGAACGGTACCACATTGGCTGTCCTCCAAGTCCTCTGGCATCTCTCCAGTGGCCAGAGAGGTACTGAAAATTATTGCCAGCACCCCTGCTATCTCTTCCCTTGCCTCACTCATCCGGGCCTGGAGATTTATCTACTTTTAAGCCTGCTAGACCACTTAGAACCTCCTCCCTTTCTATGCTAATTTCTTTAATTATATCACAGTCCTTCTGGCTGATTTCCATATCCACATTGTCCCTCTCACTTGTGAACATCGACACAAAGTATTCATTTAGAGCCCTACCTACGTCTTCCGGTTCCACACACAAATTACCACTATGGTCCTTAATGGGCTCGATTCTTTCCCTAGTTATCTTCTTACTCTTAATGTACTTGTAAAATAACTTTGGATTTTCCTTTATTTTACCTGCCCCCTTTTTGCTGTCCTAATTTCCTTTTTTAAGTTCCCCCCTACACGTTCTATACTCCTCTAGGGCTTCTGCTGCTTTGAGCCCTCGGTATCTGCCATAAGCCTCCCTTTTTCTCTTTATCCAATCCTGTATATCCCTCGACATCCAGGGTTCCCTGGATTTGTTGGGCCCACCCTTTGTCTTTACTGGAAAATGTTGGCCCTGTGCTCTCCCTTTTTCCTTCTTGAAAGAGTCCCACACAGCTCTTGACGCAGATTTACGTAAAAGTAGCTGCTCCCAATCCACTCTGGCCAAATCATGGAGTCATGGAGGTTTATAGCACAGAAAAAGGCCCTTTGGCCCATCGAGTTTGTGCCGGTCAAACAAGTACCGAACTATTCTAATCCCATTTTCCAGCAGTTTCACATGCACCCCTTTTGTCAGATCATAACATCCAAGGTATCGCTATTTAGCTTTTCTCTTTACAAATGCTGACTGACCAGAAGAGGAAACCTTGGGAATTGATTTACACAATATTGGTAAAAATGTTGATTTATAGAATCTGGATTTACACGATCTTGATGATAACCTGGATTTATGTTATCTTGGTGCCGATATGATTTTACATTACTTTGTGATGGTCTGGAATCATGAGATCTAGTGATGGTCTAATATCTGATCTTATTAAAATCGACCTTCCTCCAATTTAGAACTTTGATTTCTGACCCATTTTTGTCCTTTTCCATAACAACCTTGAATCTAACTATCTGCAAGATGTTCCCCCACTGATACCTCTACCTCTTGCCCAGCTTCATTCCCTAAAATTAAGTCCAGGACCGCCCCCTCTCTTGTAGGACCTTCTACATTCTGGCTTCAAAAGCTCTCCTGGATGCATTTTAAGAATTCTGCTCCCTCTAAACCTATCACACTATGACTAACCCAGTTAATGTTGGGGAAGTTGAAATCCCCCACTATTACTACCCTATTATTTTCACACTTCTCTGAAATTTGTCTACGTATCTGCTCTTCTATTTCTCTCTTTCCGTTTGGGGGCCTATAGTACACTCCCAGCAACGTGATTGTTTCTTTTTTGTTTTTCAGTTCTACCCATATGGCTTCATTTGAGCAACCTTCTAAGATGTCATCCCTCCTTACTGCTGTAATTGATTTCTTGATCAATATTGCGATACCCCCTCCTCTTTTACCTCCTTCCCTGTCTTGTCTGAAAACCCTTTATCCTGGAATATAGAGCTGCCAATCCTGTCCCTCTCTCAACCATATCTCTGTGACAGCAATGACATCATACTTCCATGTGTTAATTTGTGCCCTCAACACATCTACCTTATTCTTCAGACGCCTTACATTAAAATAAATACCATCCAACCTTGCCAAACTCCCTTGTGCCTTAATTGGCCTATAATTCATATGCCTTCCAGACTCACTTGCTCTCTCTTCTAATTTTGGCTGTGCATCTCCCCCTGCTGAACCTTCTTTCAGGATCCCCTGCCAAGTTAGTTTAAACCTACCCCCCCAACAGCACTAGCAAACCTCCCCTCAAGGATGTTGGTCTCATTCTGGTTCAGGTGCAACCCGTCTGCCTTGTACAGGTCCCACTGCCCCCAGAAACGGTCCCAATGTCCCAGAAATCTAAAGCCCTCCCTCCTGCACCATCTCTCCAGCCACGCATTCATCTGGACTAACCTATTTCTATACTCATTAGCGCGTGGCACCGGAAGTAATCCAGAGATTACTACCTTTGAGGTCCTATTTTTAAATCTGTTTCCTAGCTCCTTAAATTCTGCTTGCAGGACCTCAACCCTCTTTCTACCTATGTCGTTGGTACCAATATGTACCACGATCTCTGTCTGTTTGTCCTCCCCCTTTAGAAAACCAGTCACCCAATCTGTGTTTGTCTTCCTAGTGCAGAGGCGACCGCATTGTGAGCAGTGAATTCGGTATAGTAAATTGAAAGAATCACGTGTAAATCATTGCTTCACTTGGACAGTGAGGTGGGAGGTAAAAGGACAAGTGTAGCATCTCCTGCATTTGCATGGAAAAAGGTACTGTAGGGAAGAGGCGGAGTATTGGAGGACTAACTGAAAATATTTGCCAGAGAATTAGGATAACTAGAATGGCCTGGAATGTCCATTTATGCTGGTTTCTATGCAGAACTTGCTGACGAGCACTTACATCCAAATTTCCTGCACAAATGCACCTTCACCAATAGTGCTGGATTAGTAGCCAGTATGGTGCTGCCTCCTGCAATGGCTCCACTCTCAAAGTTCCTGGTCCCTGCTACTCCTATTCCATTATTATGCAAACCATTATGGAGTACATTCCATCTGCTTGCTTTTGAATAGAATTTTGGGTGCACCAAGACTGTTAGCATTTGGTTAAGTCTAGTGCAGGTCTTAGTTTAAAAAAAGGAAATCAAGAGAAAGTCACATTGAAACTCCAGAACTCTGTTACACTGCTAATCCGGTGACTTCGACGCATGTTGAGCCTACATATATGGACTTAAATCAACCTGAGCACACAACTGCTGTAAATACAGGAAACTCATTGAGCTGCTCTTTTGCATAGGGGTCAGGGGTATGCAAATGAACAGCATAGGGTCTTGGCAGGCATAGCATAGAAGACGCCCAAATGATTGAGGAAACTTGTGTTTACCAATGTTACAGCATAAATCAGTTTTGTAGAAAATTCCAAATAAATGGGGTTCCGTTTCTATTATTCCATAGTTACTCCGAAGGTTCCAGAAAATTTGAGGCTAATGTGTAATCCTGAAAAGAATGTCCTTTAAGAGTTGTTATGCATTGCATTCACTGTCAACGTATTCTATAAATGGTGATTTCAGCTCTTTTGGGGCATGTTATCATCTAATTGCCCTATCCCTCTTTTTTTCCTGAACTATTAGTGACATGGCCACAAATAGCTTTTGGTTTAGTTATCTGCATCTGACTTATGTGAACCAATCATAAAGGTATGGAAACCAAGCTACTGCGAAATCTACACAGGTAGAGTTCTTATTGGTTGATTATGAAGTGCACGCTTCCACTTAACACACCACACTTAATCAAGTCTAGAGAGCTGAGGCATAGATTGACACTAGCCAAGACTTAGGAACTCCAAGCAGAAATAACTAATAAAGTCCACAGCTTGCTCAGCTCATAACACTATAGCCATTCAAGCCTTAGCTTTAGGGTGATGTCGAGCTAAGTAAGTGGCAAGAATCCAACCTCCAGTGATAAGGTCCATCCCCTTTATTTTCCATTAACAAGCAAGACAGGCTGGTCATCAACAATGCCCTGGAGTATTGTGGACCTGCATGACTCAGGTATCTGATTACTGAATCTCTGCACTGATTTCCATTGCCAGGCCTGCCACTTTCTAGCTATTTCAACCCCAAATACCCCCATTTACCATACACCTTCTAGATCCATCATTGCATGGCGATACCAGTTTGTTATGGTTTAGTTGGATAGAGCCTAGGCCAGACTCCATCTGGAGTACTGCATTCAATTTTAGCACTGCACCTAGGAAGGATATCCTGGATTAGGAGATGCTACATAAAGATTTATCAATGTTATGATGGTGTTACAGATCAGTCAGTGAGTCTGAGTTACTGTGGTACTGCTCTTTTACAGGCATGTTGAAGTCTGAAGCTTTGGATAGTGATGGTGGAAGCTTCATCTCTCTTTCCATCACATCATTAACCAGGAATCTGTCTCACTCTTACCACCTACCATTGGTATGTGTTGGAAGAACTTGCAAGTTGATAGTAAAAACGTTTAGCCGTGCTATGAACACGCCCTCCTTGGCCAACAAATCCTGGGTGGGACTTGAAACCCAGAGCTTCTAGCTCAGGTGAAGGGATGCAACCCCCTGTGCCATGGGACTTCCAATATCAGTATTATACCAGGGTTTAAAAGGTTAAGAATGGCAGGCTGCATAAACCTGAAGGCTGATCTAATTGATGTGTTTAAAATGATAAAGGGATTCTAAGTTAGTCACAGGGAAATTAGTTCCTTTGTTTCGGGGGTTGGGGGGGGAAGGGGGTGGGGGGAACGGGTTGGGGGGTGGGGGAGGTGTTGGTGGAGTCCTGTACAAGAGGACACAATCTTAAAAATAGAGTTAGGTCATTTAGGAGTGAAACAGGAGGCATTTTTCATTAATAACAGTAGTTAAAATCTGGAGTTCTGTTTCCCCAAAAGGCTGACGATGCCAGGCCGATTCAAACGTTCAAGACCGGGATCAATACGTTTTGTTAGGTGAGGGTAACAAGAGATATGAAACAAAGGCAGGTCAATGGAATTGAGGTACAGACCAGCCACAAACTAACTGAATTGCAGAACAAGCACAAGGGTTTGAATGGCTTATTTCTATTCCTATTTTCATACTATGCCAAAGGATAAGCCATACAGTGGGTAGTTCCCAGCAACTCTGCACCAATTCTAAGCTGCACACTCACATAAGACTTTAGACAAGACCCCAGCTGATGCTCCAGGTGAAGATTAAAAATCCTATGGCACAATTCAAAAAACAGGTATCCGGAATCGGCTAATGTTCCTCCATCAACCACTGCTACTTAATGAATTATCCTGTCATTTGGCTCATTGTTGTTGGATCATTGCTGGTACATATTAACTACCATAATAGCTTAAGTAATACTTAAGCACTTCAAAAAAGGAATTAATCGTGTCAAGAACCTTCAGACATTTCAAAGTAAAAAGGCACATTAAGTATTATTTTTCCCAACAGTTTACAGAAGAGTCTCGCTCCTATTTTCCTCCTTGACAATGGGAGAGCATTTAGCTTTAGGGTGACTGTTAGGGTAAAATATTTTATCTGGTGATGAGCCACCTGGGTAGAAATTTCATTTGTATTTGGATATTGAAAACATCATGCCAGCTTCAAAGTTGATCACACTCTTTCTTCCATGATAGAAGGTAGGAAGATTGGGACAAATTCTTCTCTCAATCAACACACAGAAAAATTATTTGTTCATTCATTGCATTGCTGCCTGAGACCTCACTGCGCATAAAAAGATTTTTTGTCTTGCCTCCATAATAGCAACTGTGAAGCATTTTGTGACATTTCTGCAAACTGATTAGTTTCCACATAAAATCAAATTCATTCAATCATACTGAATTCATAACAAAGAATTCCCACAACATTAGCCATAGTGCCATTTTGGAGGTGGATCTTTCCTAAAGCTTGATTCATCCCCCTCCCCTCAGAGTAAATCTGTTGTCATAATTGTACTACTTATTTTTCTTTAGCTGCATGATATATAACACACTTTAATGATGGACAGTTTACAAGCTGCACCCAGAAAGCCTGTTGCTTAAGGCATTCTAATTTTCACATATTCCAATTGCTGTGTATAGTGACACCTCTATTTCCTGTGTAGAGTTAATTGGGTAACCCCCTCATCGATGATGCCTGGACTGGGATTGATTTTAAATGTAATTTGTGTGTATCTATCTTGCACTTGCTACATTTTGTTGGAGAAATTATACTATTTTTATCAAGAGATATTGCTGGAGTTTCAGTCACAAGTTTTGTTTGCTATAGTTTGTACAGACTTCTTAAATTGGCTGTTTAGAACAGTGCTTCCCAAATATTTTCACACTGTAACCCCATTTTAGTATTTGAAAATTGCCATGACACCAGCCCAGATTCCGTGCTTCCCTGTTAGCACCAAGTGGCATATGCCACCATTCACATAGAATTAATTCTACTTAACCACACAGTCCAATGCTACTCTCTTGCATCATGTAAATTGGAAAAATCACTCAATTTTCTGCAACTTATTTTGGAATATGTTAAGGCTAAATGCAAACAACCTTTTTTATATTGCTGTGAATCAGTTGTAACTTTTAAAATACCCCAGAAACTTTCATCTTCTAAAATAGACATTTGCTGAATTGGGAGAAAACAAAGAATCAATGAGATGAAATTTAACTTTGGTGATGCTGCAAATGGGCAGTAGTGGATTGGGCGCCCCATCAAATTTCCTTTCTAAAATGGATATTTAACAGTTGATCAATCTGTCACCGCCCACTTTGTGATCCCACCATGGAATTTTAACCTTTATCTAACATACAAGGTTTCCAATTTGTAGGGGAGTTGAAAACTAAGGGTTATAAATATAGCAAGTCAGGAGAAACTTCTTCACCCAGAGAGTGGTTAGAATGTGGAACTTGCTACCACAAGGAGCACTGAGGTGCTTAGCATAGGTGCATTTAAGGGGAAGCTAGATTAAATACGGGGAAGAAAGGAATAGATGGATATGATAAAGTTAAATTAAGTGCAGAGGAAGGAAGCTCATGTGTAGCATAAACACCGGTATGGATGAGTTGCGTCAACTGGCCTGTTTCTGTACTGTAAATTCTATGCAATACATAACTGAACCTGGGTTTAACACCAGTGGGAAGGATGATAACTGATGCTGAATGGCTGTGAACACTGTCAAGATTTAAATACTCAAATACATTACTTCAATTACCTGACAGGAAATAGGCTCAAGGTGGAGACTAACTACTTCTTGCTGACAATAAGGCCTTCCAACTGCTCATTGGGAGATAGGCCCTAAGAAGTTTCAATGATGGATTAGGTTTAGCAAATTAGCAGTGGGTACAAACAAAAAAAATTTGGTTGCATTACAGTTGATATGTTTCAATATAACCAGTTATCTCTATTTCCAGTGCTGCTGTCTACTAGCACAAGAGTTTGTATTATGACAACAAAGGACGCTAAGTCAGAGATGGCTCAACAACTAACTTTGCGTTAATGATGATGGCACCAATTTTAAAAAGTTTTGTTAAAAATTGTCTTTAATGGAAAGGATTGAAGCATTTATTTTTATTCTTACACAAACATATAACTATTTTTAAAAAGCCTTTAAAAATAATGGGAAAAAGAATTCTGCAAAATTCTTTTTTAAACCCTGAAAGCAAACAAAAACAATATCCAGGCTATAATGGCCATGGTGTACATCCCAGCTAACTTTTGTGTGTGCTGTGATATTATCCTCCTCCAGCTCCCTTTTGGACAGTTGCGAGAATATTCTGCACCCACTGCATAAATTGGCGGATTGTAGGAGGGATATGAAGAGCAGGATTTGAAGGCATTGAGCTCAACCAAACATCAGATCGATCAATTCATCAGAACCTGAATGTATGTTTGTCTGTTTTATCTGTGGGTAATCGATTGTATAAGACACTAGTTCGGCCTCATCTGGAGTACTGAATCCAGCTCCGGGTGCCATCCTTGGGGAAAGATGTACAGAGGAGATTCACAAGAATGATTTCAGGGATAAAGAACTGTAGCTATGAGGATAGATTGGAGAGGTTGGGATTGTTTACCTTGGTGAAGAGAAAGCTGAGAGGAGACTTAGAGGTATTCAAGATCCTGAGGGGTACGGACAGGGTAAAGTGAGAAATTATTCCCACTCAAGAGAACATCAAGAACTTGAGGGCACAGATTCAAAATAATTGGCAAAAGGAGTAAAATTGATCCGAGGGATTTTTTTTTCACTCATAGAGCCTGGAACAAACTTCCTGAGAGGGTGGTGGAGGCAGGTTCGATCGAGGTATATTCAAAGGGGAATTGGATTGCTAACTGGAAAGAGAGAATGTATTAGGTTAAGTGGATAAGGGAGGGGAGTACGACTAGGTAGAATGCACTTTCAGACAGCCAGTGCTGACTCAATGGGTTGAATGGCTTCCTTCAGCACCATGAAGATTCTGTGATGATTCTATTCAAAGGATCGACGATCCACTGGGATAACAACCCCCGACACTTAACTTAGTTCTTTGTTTACATAGCTTGTATACTTTCCCCCAAATTCTTTGCATTTTGCTTAATTCAAGTAATCTGTTCACATTCAAGTTCCTTCATTGTTGTAAATACTTCAGTCAAGTATCTCCAAAGTCTGTACTTGTTAAAAAAAATAAGACACAGCTCCCTGAACCTACCATGATTAAGGGTTTTTAAACTAGGTATTAATCTAGTGGCCTTCTATTGAACCTTTTCTAGGGCTTCTTTATCTTCCATGTAAAGGAACAAGAACTTGTCACAGCAATCTAGATGGGGCCCAACAAAGTTCTTGTTACAAGGAACGTTCTTTGTTTCACATACTAGGTTGTTTCCTAGCTTTGATGACATTTGTCAGTCTCTGGAGATGATGGATTGTGCCCAGGGTGTAAGTCACCTTGTACTGAACATTGTTGTGGCTGTAAAGGCCAATTTGTGAGTGGCCCAAGGTTGACTGATGTTTTTTACCTTGGGCATTTTCCTGTCATTTTCTCATTTCTTTTGTCCTCTGCTTTTTCCTTGCCCTTCCTGTATTGCAGACATGGGTGCCCCGTTGGTCTTGTGCCAATAGCAAGATTGCCATAAAGCATGTCTTTGGGAATGCAGCCATCATCCATTTGGTGCATATGAGCCAGCCATCAGAGTTGCTGCAGACTCAGGACGGCAAACATGCTAGGGATCCCTGCACGCTAGTATACTTCCATTTTCAACAAACTGTCTTGCCAGGAGATGCTCAATATTTGTCTGAGGCGGCAAAGGTGGAAGCTGTCCAGCCGCTTTTCTTGGCTTGCGTAAGTTGTCCGTGCCTAACTACTGTAAAGGAGGGTGCTGAGAACACAAGCCTTGTACAGACAGAGCTTTGTATTTTCAGTTAGTTTGCTGTTGGTCCACACTTGACTTCTTAGGTTTGACATGACAGCTGTAGTCTTAGCAAATCTGGTGTTATTTTGGCATCCAGCAACAGGTCGCAGGTAATTGTTGATCCAAGATATGTGAAGCTGTCAACGACCTCAAGGGTGAGTCAATGTTAATGGAAGATGGAGTCACTACATCCTGGCCCATTACTTTGGTCTTCCTGACCCTGATTGTCAGTCCAAACTCCTTGCACACCCCGAAGAAGCGATCTACAATCTGTCGCACATGAACTTAAGTATGGAATCCTACCGCAGCGTCAACAACAAACAGCAACTCCCAGACTAGGTCTTTATGCACTTTGCTCTTGGTGCACAGTCTTGCCAAGTTGAACAGCTTGCCATCAGCTCTGGCATGGAAGGGTACACCCTCATTTGAGTCACCGAAGCATACAATCACAGCATGGAGAAAACTGTATTAAAGAAAGTTGGCACCTGACGCAGCCCTGCTTTACCATGCTGATCTTGAAAGCCTCTAATGATGCTCTACTGTATCTGACAAAACTGTGCAGCTTTTTGTGGAAAGTAGTGGTGACATCAAGGAGGGCAGCCTATTTCCAGCAGTTTAGAGAGTACCTCTCTGCTGACAAGGTCGAAGACCTTGGTGAGGTCCATGAAAGCAACATAGAGTACTCTACGCTGTATGCTGCACTTCTGTAACTGAAGTGACTACATACTGAGTTGTTTTCTAACTATACCTCCTAATATGCTCAGAATAAAGCAAAACACAATCTGAAGTAAAAACAAAATCCTGGAAATACTCAGGTCAGGCAGAAAACATGGAGTGAAGCAGAGTTAATGTTTCAGGTCAATAGTGTATTAGGGCCAGGATTTTCAGCTGAGTGTGGGGGCGCACACGCGTGAAATAGTTGGTGGGTCAGCAGCGTGCCTGCCAAATAAGAGGCCTATTAAGGTCCTTAAGCAGCTAATTAAGTAGAATTCTTTCCTGCCCACCCAACCTTACGTTCGGCGGGCAGGCAAATAGGCCAGGTGACCTTTGCATTTTTGTGAAACCTCATCCACAGGAACATGTCCGGGACATGCTTATGTTATTTGTGAAACCTTCATTTTTCATTTTTAAAGTCTCCAGCTCCCTGAGGCAGCTGCATGCCTTCAGGGAGCTTTGAGAGTGCACCCCCTGCACATGCACAAACTTCGGTGCTCACGCTCTTCCAGCCCCCACCCCCGCCCCAACAGCGCTGAGGCTCTTGGCAAGCGTTTCACGCTGGCTGGCTGTTAATTGGCCAGTCAGCTTGAAATAGCGGGCGGGCGGGCCCCATTGCAGCCGGCAGACCGTTTTGCAGCCGCTCCCGGGCCTGCCCACCCAAGGGGAAAATCCTGCCCATGAGTTCTGGTGAAAGGTACTATAGCCTATGTAGTAGTAAGGTACAAAAAATATAATCAAAAAGGTTCCGCAGTTTTTATAACGAGAGGGCTAGAATATAAAAGGGAAGATTTACTATAGCTACATGAAGTATTGGATAGATCACATCTGGAGTACTGTGTACCGTTCTGGGCACTGCACTTTAGAAAAGATATATATGCCTTGGAAGGAAGGCAGTGTAGATCCACTAGAATATTACTAGAGATCCAATGGTTAAAGATTATGTGGAGCAATTACATAAACTAGGCTTGAATTTCCTGGAATGTGGAAGGCTAAAGTGATTTGATTGAAGTTTTTACGATTTTGAAAGGAATTGTTGAAGTAGAAAGAGAAACCTTTTCCAATAATGTGAGAGTCTAGGACAAAGGAACGCAAACTTAGAACCAGAGCCAGACCATTCTGGAGAAATGTTTAGGAAACACTTTTCTTGCAAAGGGTGGTAGAAGTGTGGAGCATTATCAGGAACCAGCAAATGCTAGCTCAGTTATTGATGTTAAATCGGAGATCAATAGCATTTTCCTAGACAAGGGGATAAAAGGATATGGAGCTAAGGCAGGCAAATGGAGTCAAGATACAGATCCGCCATTTCTGTTGAATGGTGGAACAGATTAGAGGGCCTAATCCTGTTTGTAATTTCATTTGACACTGGCCATAGACCTTTAAAGACTCATACATCTTCCCCACTCAGAATTTCAGCAGGCAGCATGGCATATACAGAACTGGCATTAGCCATACCCACATGCAATACACATCATTTACCAGCAAAAAAGTAAATGCAGATCCACTCCCCCATCTTGATCTCAAGGGTCCTGGCAGTGGCAGAAATCTTCTACATATACTCTAGATGGTAAAATCAAACCCAATCGCTAAAGTATACAATTCTTCAAACTTCTTCACTCAAACCTTTCATTCAACAGCTTTTGCTACAGCACAAAGTTCTAGACTTTTGAGAAGATTTTTTGAGCTACATTTGTTTCATATATGTACTTGCAATATACCACACAGGCATACGATTTCACATGGAGGCAAAACAATCCTATGTGCGATCATTCACACAATTTGATAGCATCCAGGAAGAAACGTATAAACAGAAAAGACTGGATAGGATGCCTGTAAAACTGGCTCGTGATTTACTCTTCTACTTGGGGATGCAGATGTGCTCTTGTCCAAAGTATGCAGAGGTTTTAAAACAGCCACAGAATACCAATATTAGATATTGGATGGAATTTACTGCCATGGGCAGTGCCTCAAATGCAGCAATGCTACTTAGTGGAAATGAAGTGCATGGTGCTTGCTAATTTCCACACATTGTCAGAAAATTGTGGACAAAACAGATGCACTTTTCTGATATGTAGCCTGCTGAGTCCAAGGCCCTGTGGGTCCACAGTAATGCCCGGTCATTGCCTTATTATAAACTGAGTGTCTTTTTAAACACCAAATAGAATATTTCCCTCATAAATCTCATCGTACCTCAGTTATTTATAGTGAATAATGCAGTTTTTTAAAAAGCCATGTATAATAGGTGGAATACACAAATAGTTTTATTTATTCCTGAGAAGAGCCATTTAAACAGTGCAGCTGGTACAGAGACAGACAGCAGTATTCTACACTAAAGTTTACAAAACATCAGTTTTGACATTAGCTGTATGTACTCCTCAGATTTTTTTGAACATTTAATACATAAATAACAAAATAGAATTCATATACCTCTACAATCCATTAATATTCCTAGCTAGGCAAATTGAGAATGAAAGGCCACCTTTTAAAAAGGTCTTCTCTGCAAAAAGCATTCCAAATGCAGCTTCACAGCAGACAAGGTAATAAAGTACAGTGAGTACAACACTAATTGTAAACCTTTTTTGAATCCATACACTAAAAAGTAAACACAAGAAAAAAACATAATGTCACAGTTTAGCAGCAGTTTGCCAATGTCACAGTGTGCTTAAGCACACTTTTATCCTCATTTTGCTTTCCAGTGGCAACCACACCTTTAATTGTCAGAATGAACAGCATATACAATTAATAAATTAAAAGTTCTGGTTATTTTTTTCCTCTTATGATTTTCCAAAATTTGCAAGCAAGGTGACGCAACCTCTATATATAATTTACATAGTCTCTTTAAGGCAATTTACAAAACATTTTTAGGTCAAAATAAATGTGTAACAAATTGTTAACTTTATTTCAAATTCTTATTATTGAAAATTCTCTATTCACACTATATAAACCTGAGTTTAAGCTCCCACTAGAGAAATGGTCCTTGACTACAATTCACAGTTAATCAGCTGTAATACTACAACAGTATTTTCAGTGCTTAAAATGAGTTTCCTGAGCCACATCCACTTGCTGTGCCAAGGTGTTTGTTCAGGGCTGTGGGGAGAGGGAATTAAAAAAAAAAATCACATTTCATGAATGTTAGATATTTGTAAATAATACAGACAAAAATTATTGTAAAATAGTTTTATCATGTGAATGACATTGAATAGTATCAGAATGGTCAGAACATTTCAGTGTCAAAATTTCTTTACCCAGATGCTTACTTTTTTATATTACGCATCTACTTTTATTAAACTACCTGGGTAGAAAGTTTGGCTAAAATACCTATTAAATCAGTGAATGGACTCAAGATTCTAAAAGCATTGCATCAGTAGGTATGCTGCAACCTAAACTTTATATGACAGTTTGAAAACAATGGGGTGTCACTTAATGTTACGTGACACGTTATACAATACTCTTGTTGTAGCTCGAGAGTAAATAGTTGCAGATTTTGGGGCACCAGGAAACACTGAGCAGTGAAAATTTTTGTAAAAACTATGTTAGTACAGATCTAAAATTTTATAGCTCAGTGTAACACCAACTTATGAGATTCAGTATCATTGTCTGTTTAATTAGTGCAGCAACAGGGATGAGGCTGACTGGAGGCTAAACATTTCTGCACAAAGATGAGAAATCAATAAAGTCATCATAATATTGTGTCCCTCCAAATGCACGGGAGCAAGAGTGACAAAGGCAGAAACCTGAAAACAGGCTAGCTGCAATCAGAAAAATGAAGAGAAGGGCACTGATAAACGCTCCTAATTCTGGTTACTGTAAAAGATTTTTTGCAACCTGACAAGTATTCCATGGGTTCCATGGCTCCACCTCACCCATTCAACATTATAATTGACATTAAAATTCATAGCAGGTTAGTCGAGCAATTGTTTAAATAATCTTCAAGATATTAAACGTTAAATATGCTAGTTGAAATTGCAATTCCTGGTTGCTTACAGGTTTTTTCACCCCCATCCACGGGTTTATATGGTATATCAATGACTGTGTCTCCGCATGGTCTCCACCATTTGCCCCATCAATACCAGCTGCTGTTAATTGGTCGACGCAAGTGAAGGACAAGGATAGCAAATAGATGGGAACACCACCACCTGCAGGTTTCCCTCCAAGCCACACACCATCCTGACTTGGAAATACATCGCCATTCCTTCACTGTTACTGGGTCAAAATCCTGGAACTCCCTTCCTAACAGCACTGAGTGTACTTACACCACATGGACTGTAGCGGTTCAAGAGGTAGCTCACCACCACCTTCTCAAGAGCAACTAGGGATGGGCAATAAATGCTGGCCCAGCCAGCGAGGCCCATACCCCTTGATTAAATTTTTAAAAATTGAGGGTTAGGAGACTCTCCAATTCTTTTCTCTCCCCTCAAGTTCCCTGCAGCAATAAGAACCAGATCACAATGTCACGGGCAAGGAAAGCTCAGGTACAAACTCATTGGATCATACATTGGTAGTCTAGCACATAGTGCTACATTATGTAGAAATTTAAGTAACAGATCTAGCAGTTGTGAGATAACAGGACTTCATGTGCTTGCTGTGTGCTACATTGTGATATATTGTTCATTCATACAAATTGAAAGTGAGAAAGAAATAATTAACTTGCATTTTTAGTGTCTTTCATATGAATGGGATCGCCCAAAATTTTTCATAGCTTATGAATTACTATTGAAGTGATGAACATTTATTTTGAAATATTGTGCGTAAACTGCAGCAAAAGAGGGTGTAGGCAAAAGAGGCAGCCAGTGTAGGCAATAACAACAACATGAATGTTAATCTATCTTGATGGTGTGGACTGAGAGAATGTTTCCCAGATACCAGCAAAACTTCACCATTCTGCTTAAAATACTACCACAGGATCTCTTCCCTCCAGCCTATGGACAGGATCATGGTCTAATGTCTCATCCAAAAGAAAGCACAGCAATGCAAAACTCCTAGAGTCTTCTACTAAACTTCAGTCTTGATTATATGGTCAACTCTGGTAGTGGGGCTTGAACCCACAACCTCCTGACTGAGAAGTGAGTGCTCCCACTTGGTCAAGCTGACATGGGATTAAAGTTTTGTCTCTCCGGGAGAGAAACACTGGTGCAGGCTGGATGGTTGAATTATCTGTTTATGTGTTGTCACACAAAACGTTTCAGAACAAATGATTCTGACAAGGTTTATCTGCAAGAAATATCTGAAACACACCTGGTTCATACAAGGAGTGGGCGCTGCTTTATCTTGAGGCTGTGGCATTGCATCAGGATCCTTTCTCCCCATCTGTTTGAGAACTGGATTTTCAGGCAGCAGGCTAAACAAATAGTAGAATATCTTTGTTTCAAATGTTTTTCAATTTCTTTACAGAAAGCATAAGAAAGACAAACTATGCAGACAACTTTCTTTATGTTTTCACCTTCAGCAATACTTTGGTTGTTTGGAACAGATATGGGGAAAAGAATAGGCACATGGGATTAGAATAAATCACTCCAGCTGAAGAACTAGGTGCTATGACAAAATGAACAACTCCTGCCCTACAATTTCAATATTTTTAGGTGTAATTTGATGTTTTTTTGGTGAATATAAATATTCATAAATATAACCATTCAAACCAGTGAATATTAATATTTAATCTCAAATCTTAATGAATTTACCAAAAGCACGCCATTTCGGAGGATTGTTGTGAAATTTCTCTCTCTCTGCTAACCTTTCTCCTTACCACCCAGAAGGACAAGGGCAACAGATACATGGCAACACCACCAGGTACAAGTTGCCCTCCACACACCATCATGACGTGGAACTTTATCGCCATTCCTTCACTGTCGCTGGGTCAAGATCCTGGAACTCCCTCCCTAAAAGTACCTATACCACCTGTTCAAGGTGCAGCAGTTCAAGGAGGCATCTCACCACCACCTTCTCAAGGGCAATCAGGGTTAGACAATAAATGCTGGCCTAGCCAGCGACACCCACATCCCATGAAAGAATAAAAAAATTAAATTTAAAACAAAGCTAGTGTATATTATATATTGCATTTAGCAGTATCTGTAATTGCCAAATTCAGGGTCACAGAAAATAATAAAAATTAAAATGAGAGCAAAAGCCAATCATTCCTATCGATAAACTTCCCAACAATAGAAAATGCCTTATAACAAGGATATCCCCATAACCATCCATCATCTGTAACATCAGGATGCTATATCAGAACTTGCCTTAAAGGAACAAGCAAAGTTACACACTGCTGCCCATTAGCAGAATAATACATGGTCTTACATGTCAGAGTCCTTATAAAAGACTGTATGAGTCATAGGCACAGGGGGCAAAAGGGAGAGGTAACACTGCAGTGAAATGTGACATTTCTATTTTGTATCAGCTAAAGCATGAGAAATACTTGGCCACACATGAAGCACATTAATTACTCTGTACATGTCCAAACTATAGTCTGGGAAATTTCTGTATCAAAAAAATTCCACTGTGTTTGCACAGAGCTCTGTATATGGCAATACAAATCTATTCCTCTTAACCTGAATTATCCATTAATTCAAATTGAAATGATGCAAAACAAACCACCTGGCTGGTTTATTAAAATTACTCAATTCAAGCTAAGGATAATTAAAATACTCTTTTCAGCAAAGAACTTAGAATTAACAGTGGACCAAGGAAGATTCTCTATTCCCAGAGTAGTAATATTTCTGGAGCATATGTTGAGGAGCCAGGTTATGGTTGAAGAGCTGGATGAACTCAACTCCTTTCCCTTATTCTTACTGCATTAATGGGGAAGATGGCTCATTCAGCTCAACATAGTAAAACTGAATGTGAATACTTACTTAACTCTATAGACTGGAGTTTAAATGGTACATTTGTTAATGTTAACTTTTTTTGCATATTAGCCTGCAACACCATACAATGTAGGACGTTGGTCCCCAGCACTGAACATCATCTGGAGATAGCAATCAGGTGTTGCTTATATGGAGAGTCAGAACATCTGAGGCGCAAGGCACCTCATCAGTCCTCGATGTCTCTTAGTGAATGGCTGAATATTAGAAAAACCTCAAGACTAATTCAATTGACAGAAATGGCCCTTAACGTAGCAATTACCTAAAGAGGCAGGTATGGAGGTTTTGTGACACAGTGGGTAGCATCCCTGCCTCTGAGCCAGAAGCTTGGAGTTCGAGTCCCACCCCAGGACTTGATGGCCAAGGAGGCTGCGTTCATAACATGGCTAAACAGGTTATCAACCTGTAAATCCTTCAAATACATGCCAAAGGCAGGTGGGTAAGGGCTGGAGAGACTCCTGATCAGCCATGTGATGGAAAGAAAGTCGGAGCCTCAACCATCACTATCATTATTCATAGCTACAGATTAAAACATTCATGTAAAAACGCATGTTGCCACAGCAACTCTAACTCCGAGTGATCTGTAACACACCATCACCAAAGGGACAGATGCCTGAACTGACAACCAAAGTTTCTGGAGAGTTAAAAAAATAACTAGTTCTATTATTTTCTTAAATACTATTCCCTCTTTATTTACCAAGTGAAGGGAACAAGGAATCTCATAATTCCATTGTATAGGATAGTGCAATTCCTGTGGCAAGTTTTATATTGCATGAATGTGAATACATCTGGCTGAAGTTAAATCACCTTATGGAAAGTTAGGTCACAGCAACAAAGTACACAAGAAATCAAGTGTAGCACATGATAAAAGCACATCAAGTTTGTTGCCACAGCGATATATCAGCCAGATTAAATCAACTAATCTTTGCAGGCCTTTGCGTGACATCCTTAACTATGAGTCAGCAAAATGAAGCAATTTCTAACAAATACAATTATCAACAAAACATTTACTTTCAAGAAATTATTCTGAGGAACATAAAAATGGGAGTGGGCCATTTAGCCGCCTGAGCTTGCTCTGCCATTTAATGAGATCATGGCTAATCTGCAATCTAACCTTGCCCAATATCCCTTAATACCTTTGGTTAACAAAAATCTATTATTCTCATATTTAAAAGTAATAATTGAGCTAGCATTACCACCCTTTACGTGTAGAAGTGTTGCCTAATTTCACTTCTGGCCCTAACTTTCAGTCTGCTCCCTAGTCCTAGACTCTCCAACCAGCAGAAATAGTTTCTCTATCTGTTCCCCTTAACACCTTAAGCTTTGATCAAATCACCACACAACCATTTAAATTCCAAGGACTACACCCCTAGTTTATGTAATCTTGCCTTGTAATTTAACCCTTGAGTCTAGATATCATTCTGGTAAACATAAATTGCACCCTCTCCAAGGCCAATATACCCTTCCTAAGTTTTGGTGCCCAGGACTGCTCACAGTATTCTAAGTGTGGTGTAACCACAGCTCTGTATAGTTGCAAAGTACTCCATTCCAATTTTAATAATGCTCCATATTATGGCTGAAAGGAATCATAAATTATACTTACTTTCTTACCATGTAGAGATCCCCACTTGTATCGAACTGTGGTCTCTGTACAATTACAGTTCCAGGGTATGGGCTGGGTTTCACATTTGAATGGCTAAACAACTGCATTCCGAAAGGACCGTGATTCATCACTTGATGGGGTATCATGTGGTTGGAAGTTGAAGTTATCACTGAACGTACACGCAGTAGTTGTGGATTGTATGGCTGGCCATAAGGCAGTCTCTGTACATTCTGGGATGGAGCATTAGCATAAAGTGCAGGGTGTGGAATTTGATGTGAATAAATTCCACTGGTCATTTGACTAGTACTATAAGCTGCAGAAACTGGATGAATAACTTTTTGCCTTTTAGTTGAAGTTTGGCCATCAAGATCTAAATAGTCTTGCTCTCTGCCAAGTTTACTAGCTCTTTCACCATTGCTTTCTATCTTGGAAGCAGCTACTCTTCTCTCTGATACCTCGCTTTTCTGCTTCTTTATTGAAGCTTCATGTAAAGGTTTGCATTCATCTCTTTCTGGTATTCGTTGCTCAGAATACATATCAGTTCTTTCCCTCAGATTTGCCTGCAATTGCCCAGTGCCCTCTCTTAAGAACATGAGCGGTGATTGGCTATACAAACCAGGTTGCCCCGTAAGGTAACCCCGATCAGACATTACAGCGGACTGAATTGACTGCTGCGGATGATAGCCAAGATTGTTCATGCGAGAGGAGATTTGCTGCTCCATCGGATGCTGGTAAAAATGAGAAGCCTGCCCCTGCATCGGGTGAGCTACCATAAGATGAGGGGGGTGCTGGACAAACGAATGAGCTGATGCCAGGTTCTCGGGATTACATCCCAAATAGTGCATGTAAGCCGACACTGGCCCAAATTGATGCCTTGTGTCAGGGCGAGCGACAAGTACAGCAGGGTTCCTCTGTTGAATGCCACCAACAGTTTCACCACTACCGTTAGGAAAATCTGAATAAGCTTCTGCACTGTTTGCTAATTTTAGTCTCAGATTTTCCATTGATTTGGGATCTTTCATGCTATGCTTTTCACCGATGGTTAAACTATTTGACAGCACCAAATTCTGCCCCTCCCTTAATCTGCAATCTTCTGAGTCTTTTTCTCCAACTGCATTGCTGTGAAATAATTTCTGTTCCTTAAGTTCTATATTCCCACCAAATCTCTCTGATTCTGCATTTTTTCCTGTAGTGTCTTGATGAAGTAGATTAGCAGCTGCTGAGGTACTTAGAGGGGTTACTTTATTAGAAGCAGGCTCCTTGCTCACCAAATGATGCTGATCCGTAGAAAACAATTTGCTGTAAGCAGCTTGCTCTAGAGATGCACCTGCAGAGATTTAAACACAAAAGAATTAGTACAGGATTTTTCTTGCTAAATCAAGGAAGTCAAATAAACGATTGAATAGATGATTGCAGCCAAGGAAGAAAAAGATGCTGCTAGGAATGCAAAATTTAAACTTGT
Source organism: Carcharodon carcharias (assembly GCF_017639515.1). Classification (NCBI taxonomy): domain Eukaryota; kingdom Metazoa; phylum Chordata; class Chondrichthyes; order Lamniformes; family Lamnidae; genus Carcharodon; species Carcharodon carcharias. The sequence goes on from NC_054476.1 coordinate 28,213,085, forward strand.
TCGAACAGCTGAACCAAAACAAAATCGTGGTGTATAAATTCATAACATTTAATTTACACCCAGCTGGAATGTATCCGACCTACAGTAAAAGTAGATTACCTTTCTCCTGTAATTGTAACCCTGGAAGGTCCACAGTGCAATGTATGAAGAGTTTACAAAAATGTTCTGTTGAGATTCACAACAGATCCCAGACTATGCTGTATTTATAAACTATGTTTTAAGTTTTCTAATCCTGAAAATCACACTCTTTAAACAGTGCTCATGGTTCATGGGAAAATGTAATACATATATGGAGGTTCACAACCTCCAGGTCAGATGTGTAATTTTTAAACACTGAGGGCTAGGTTTTAAAGGGGTGCTGTAGTCCCCACCTAAAAAGTCAGTGGGGAGCCTTTCCACAGGAAGAATCCTGTCATTTAATGGCCAAAAGACAATTAATAGGCTGGATATGGGATTTAGTTTCAGCCGTGCCAGGCAGGAGCAGTGGTCACTGCTGGGATTGACAGGCATTCACCAATTGAGATTGTCACTGGAGCCAGACACGAGGGTAGGTGAGGGGGATTTCGCTGGGGTCAGGCTGGCATGCCCCAGTGAAGGGGATGGAGTCTGGGTTTGACAGGCTGGGGGTGGAGCGTAAAGGGGAAAATGTGATTATAGGGTTAGGAGTGGGGATCTTATGGACATGTGGACACAGAGAGGTGGTCTTCCCCCCACCCCCCCCCCACTTGCCTGACACCAGCCCACGCAACTAAAGCTGCTGGGCTACCCCACTGCATGAGCCTCCCCCTGCCCTCGGTAAAATAACGACAGGAGCACCATTAATTGGTCTCTTAAGGGCCTCAATAGGCCCAAGGGCAGGCAAGGTGCACAATGCATCCAACACCCCAATAACATTTCATACTGGTCAGTGATAGGCAGGTAGGCTATGGAAAGGATGGATTTTACAAGCACCAGTCCCCTCCCCTCCACCAGCCGCCTTCAAACCCACCAGTGGGGAACATAAACCCTAGCCCAAGTAATGCATTTGGTACAATATCTGTTTCTTCGGAGCAGACATATTAATTTTACATATCACTGACAAGGTTCAAATTACATACAACACTGTGTGAAATGCTTCCTGGTATACCTGCTTTCGATTAACCTTACAGCAGAGAAGAGGCCACTAGGCCAATCATACCTCTGCCAGCTCTTTGAATGAGCTTCTGTAGACAATCAGTCCCACTCCCCTGCTCTATCCCACAGCTCTATTTTTTTTCCCCTTTCAAGTATTTATCAAATTCCTTTTTGATTGAATCTGCTTCCACCATCCTTCAGGCAGTGCACTGCCCAATATAATAACTTAAAGTGTATCTGATACTGACTTAACTGTACAATTTGAGGAAATTACTAGCTGTACTATAACAGCTAGCTATATCCTCAAAAAACTCTTCTGTCAAACACATTTTCCCTTCTGTAAAACTATGCTGACTTTGTTTAATCATACCATGATTTTCTAAATGCACTGTCAAGTCTTCCTTAATTATAAATCCCAATGTTTTCCCAGCAACTGACATCAGGCTAACTGGCCTGTAGTTCCTTGTTTTCTCTCTTCCTCCTTTCTCAAACAGCAACGTTACATTTGCTAATTCCTATTTTGCTTGGAGCTTTCCAGAAAATCTAGGGAGTTTTGAAAAATTAGAACTAGTGCATCTACTATCCCGACAGCTACCTCTTTTAGAGCCCTAAGATATAGGCCATTAGGTCCTGGGGATTTACTGAATTTTAGCCTCAAGTTTCTCTAATACTTTTTCTCTAATATTAATTACTTTAAGTTTCCCACTTTTATAAGACCCTGGATTACCCCTATTTCTGGTATGCAAGTTAATGTCTTCTACTGTGAAGACAGACAAAAAAATTTGTTCATATCATCTTAGATAATTTCTCACATCTCTGTCTCTAAGGGACCAATGTTTATGTTATTACATTAGCTATTCTCCATTATATATACCTGTAAAAGCTCTTACAATCTGTTTATAATATTTCTGGATAATTTACTCTCATGTTCTATATTTTCCCTCATCAACTTTTGGTGGCCTTCTGCTGGTTTCTAAAACACTCCCAATCCTCAGGATTATGACTATTCTTGCAACATTATAAGCCTCTTTTAATTTAACATTATCCTTAAATTCCTTAGTAAATCATAGATTGATCTTTGAGTTTTTGTTTTTGGCAGTTGAGGTATGAAACTTAAGAGTGACTGGGTATGCTTTAAGAAGCTAAAGGTGGCAGCCTTTTTTTCGAGGAACTGTTTTTGAGGAGAGCATGCAGGCTTCAAAATAGGAAATATCACATACAAGTTTTCATTAGGTACTGCAACTGTCAAATGTACAAATTAGTGCTAAAGAAACGCTAAATTTACATTTCCTGCTAGATTGCATCTTTCAGTCACTGGGAAGTCTGAACAAGAGAATTAGAAGTTACATTCTCCTACTCAGTTCAACTTTACAGTGATCTGCTGGGTTTTCCACTAAAGTTGGATAGAGTCTCAGCTGTAATGAAACTTGTAACAACACCAAGAGGGCACTCTCGGTACAATTTATTCTGCCCCAGGAACTGCTCTCCAATTTAACAAAGGTCAGAGTGGGAGATTAGGCAGAATGTAACTGAAGCCAGTCTTTCCCCTTCTACGTGGCTTCAATTTTTTACATTTTGCTGTAACCCTAATGAATTTGCTGTATTTCATGAGGGGCAGCACAGATTTGGAAATATTAAGTGGCCAAAGAAATTTCACATTTTAATGTGAAGATATAAAAAATAAAAATCAGACAAAATGTTTAGTTATAAAGTCAATTCTTACAACAGTCTATGGTACTAAAATATATTACCTTTGGCAAGTGGTCTTTGAGACGTTTGATCAAGAGGACTGCAGGGAGATTTATGCGTGTTATAATCTGAAATTTGCATGAGAGGCTGACTTGGATATGGTTCACTGTTTTTCACAGGCGTTCTACATGTGTTGGGTAAAGTCTCGTTTTTAACAGGACCTCCAGTTCCAGTTATTGAGCTGTTTGCTGCTGACAGATGGTTCTGCACAACAGGACTTGTATGCTCCACTGACACTCCCCGAGGTGGCACAGAATTAGACTTTTCTTCTCCTAGTTTGTGTTGAAGGTGGTGACCGGAATGGTACAAGTATCCAGGCCATTCTGGTCCATTAGCCTGATTTAAATCTGTCACGTGACAATCACCACTTTGTGTATTTGGCGGTACAGCTGTTTCTATGTTTCCATGCATCGTTGTTACAGCAGTAGATGAAGGGGAATTGGGAATTTCTGTCTCAGTCTGTGGAAGACTCAGATTAGTAGATCTATTTGGTCTAGAGACAGGGGAATGTATTGGTACTTGGACATCAGAAGGAACAGTAGGCATGCCAGTGTGAGGAGGTGCATTTCCATGACCACTGGATGAAAGACTGGCTGTTTGTAAACTTGCAGAACTAGATCCAGCTGAAGCAGGTGTCATTGATCCATTCATCAACATTTGTTGCTAAAAAGGAAAAAGAGAGTTTATGAAATAGAAAATAAATATAACTAATTTCAGGACACAAAATTCTTCAAAGGTTACAGAGTAAAGACCAGTTCAAAGGTTGTCTCATGGATTTCTTTATCAGTTCTGTTGCTATCAGACAGAGTAATCCCTTCCAAAAAGGGTACAGCAGGGGGGACCTGGGTGTATATGTGCACAAGTTTTTGAAAGTGGTATGACAGGTTGAAAGAGTGGTTAGCAAAGCATTTTTAAAATTATTTCACGGGACATGGACATTGCTAGCAAGGCCAGCATTAATTGCCCGTCCCTATCTGCCCTTGAGAAGGTGTTGGTGAGCCACCTTCTCAAACTGCTGCAGTTTATGTGGTGTAGGTGCTGCAGTGCTATTAGGAATGGAGTTCCAGGATTTTGACCTAGCAACAATGAAGGAATGGTGATAAAGTTCCAACTTACTGGTGGTGGTGTTCCCATGCATCTGCTGCCCTTGTCCTTCTAGATGATACTGATTTGGAACGTGCAGTCAAAGGAACCTTGGTGAGTCGCTGCAGTGCATCTTGTCGATGGTACACATTACTGCCACAGTGCGTCGGTGGTGGAGGGAGTGAATGCTGAATGGGGTGCCAATCAAGCAAACTGCTTTGTCCTGGATGGTGCCAAGCTTCTTGAGTGTTATTGGAGCTGCACTCACCCAGGCAAGTGGAGAATATTCCATCACACTCCTGAACTTGTGCCTTGTAGATGAATAGACTTTGGGGAGTCAGGTGCCGAGTTAGTCGCTGCAGAATTCCCAGCCTCTGACCTGCTCTTGTATCCACAGTATTTATATGGCTAGTCCAGTTCGGTTTCTGGTCAATGGTAATTCTCAGGATGTTGCATACAACATGGGGCATAGAGTACAAGTGTAAGGAAGTTATGTGAAACTTGCATAAAACACTGATTCGGGCTCAACTGGATTAGTGTGTTAGATTCTGGGCGTCACATTTTAGGAAAGATGTGAAAGCATCAGGGACAGTGCAGAAAAGATTCACAGAAATGGTTTCAGGGGTGATGAACTTCAGTTACATAGATAGGTTAGAGAGGTTAGGAGGTTAGAGAGGTTAGGAATGTTTTCCTCAGAAAGAGAAGTTCGAGAAGAGATTTGATAGAGGTGTACAAAATCAGGAGGGGTCTGGACAGAGTAGATAGGGACAAACTATTGGTGGAGGGATGAAGAACAAGAGGGCACAAATTAAAGGTAATTGGCAAAAGAAGCAAAGGAGACATGAGGAAAACCTTATTCTACACACCGAGTGATTGGGATCTGGAATGCACTGCTTGAGAGTGTGGTGCAGGTAGGTTCAATTGAGGCATTTAAGAGGGAATTGGATTATCTGAAAAGGAAGAATATGCAGGGTTATGGGGAGGTGGCCGGGTATGGCACTGATCCTTCGGAGAGCCAGCACAGACACAATGGTCCGAATGGTTGCCCTTTGTGCTGTAACTATTCTGTGATTCTGCATAGGCAAACGATCAGGGCCAGTATTACCTTCTACTTCAGTCATCAACAAATTTTATTTAGGAACACAGGAAAAACTGCAGAACACCCCACTCCCGAATGTCAGTGGAGAACATTGCTTGGATGAAAAACTTGTCTCCTAGGTTCTAAAGAGACAACCTTCAACTCATCCTAATTCTGTAGGAAAGTCCATGAAGCATGAACGGCCTGGGGCACACCAAAGGGGAAGCACTTTGATGCTGTTAGCATGTCAGCACTGTTCTCCTTTATGCCGATTAAATTAAATAGCACTTTTGAAGCAAAATTAACTGTAAATATTACTATCGATCACCATGAAAACATTTGGGGCTAAGCATTTTCCCCAGCTCTTCGGAGGCAGGCGGACTGGCAATATGGTGGGAGAAGACATCATGGCATATTACCAACAGTGAGAATCTTAACAGCATGACCATGAGGTTAATTGCCATCTCTTGCCTCTGTGGGCATTTCACCCATGTCAGGGCAGCCCACTGCTGCACAAGGAAACTGCCGTCTGATTGGGCCAGCAGCTCTTTGAGGCAGGCCGCCACCAGCAAAATGTCACTCCGGGGTCCCAATGTCCCGAGCAGTGTTTCCTCCTGCTTTTGGCCCCAGTGGCGAGACTTCCAACTCCTTCAAAAATTTCAGCCTTGGATATTTTATGATTTCAGACTACTTAGGATCGGCTCTTCATTATATTTGCAGTATTTAAAATACCTCTTTATAATTCATATACTTTGCATTACTCCAAAAAGCTTACTTAAAAAAACCCATCCCAGGCCATTATTAAACTAATGGTTAGCTCAGATCTGCAATGCAGAAAGCTCAAGAACAAGTTATGGTCAATACAGCCTCACAAGCACCCTTATTCAGGAGCACAGTCTGAAATAATACAGCTCAGTGAGAAAAATACAGAGCTCGCTCTTGATTATAACAAGATCCAATACTAATTCAATATTTCCTTATTTTTCAGGCTCCCGATTCTTCTTTATAGCAAAAATTTCTATAGCTTGCTTGCTGTCAAGTTCTCATTCTCATCATCATGAATGCGAGGGATGTCAGCTCCCAGGAATGAAACACTTTACATCTTCCAGGTTAGTTATAGCAGGAAACAGATTCAAAGTTAAACTCCAAATATTCTGCCTCAATACCAACATCAGAAAAGCACCTTTGCCATGAACACATGAATTTTTCCATTTACCACAACAGCCTGCATTACAACCTCTCAATTGAGATTATTAATTATTGCTAAATTAATGGCACAGAGAAACTTGGTTGAGATTTTCTCAACCCCAACAGCCAACAGAGAGAAGAGGCTTCATCTAAATAAAACTGAAATAAACTAAACATGAAACCCCAGAGTGAAATAATAGTGGGCAACTAACTCACTGTCACCCAGCTAAAAATGTTGTCTCCTATACCAGTATTCCACTTACCAGTGCTTTCATTTTGATACATTTTAAATAGTCAATTAAAAAAATATCTTTGCATTGTAATAACTCCATTTACTTGCTTTCACACAAGATAGCAACAAGATGACAAAACAATTTGGTGGCACGTTGGCAGTTTTGACTTAGCTTAAGATTTATTAAGTTTCAAATGGATAGATGCTACATTACAGAATAAGTACATTTTTTTAAAAGCCACCGTAGACCAACAGTAACCAAGATATTGATATGCCTCAGGATACCTGCATCCGATACTGCTGCTGAAACCGTTTCCGTATTGGTTCCATAACATTCTGTCCTGGTACCTTAGGAGCCTGAGGCTGATTAATGACTTCAGAACTTCGATGTGGGCCATTGGTTGAATTTTGCTATATGTCGAAAAAATGATGTGATTTTTAGATATAGGTATAGAATCAAATCAAGCACAAGTGAGCAGAAGCTAAAGTACAGCAAAATCTGCACTCCCTTTCATGGTTTTGTTCAGTCATTAGACAATTTTCCACAATATCCGCTATGTGATTTCAGCACAATCTAATAATTGACAAGCTTAGGTTTAGCACATGCCACCATCCCCCCAACCCAAGACAATTTATTTTACTGGCCTAGGAATTGAGTGACAAAATTATTAGATTTAGCGTTTGTCTGGTCCTTAGCATTATCCAACTTCCCAGGATGTGCCATTTCCAATCATTCTGGCTTTTTACTTAAAAAATATAGTTCAAACTAAGTAGAAGTTAATTATTTTCTCCATAAATCTAGGTTGGCACAATCATCTAACGTTTACTCTTACTGATGGCAGTTCACATTGCCTTGTGCAATGACTCAAAGATTAAATGATGTTTTTGATACTGCACCATGACAAAAATTGGAAGTCCTGTGTTCCATCGTCAGCCAACGGCAACATCCATGCTGTGATCAGATACTAATTTGCTCATTTTGTTTGAAACACTAAGCACAGCCTGAGACCAGATACTGGGCTTGGGAGAGGGATGATGAGGAAGGAGGATAAAAAAAGTAGCGTAAGAATCTACACACTCAGCAGCTGAATATAAAGCAACACTGAACATGGTTGTGGAAGTACATCTGACAGTCCAGACTGCCCAGGTGTACCAATTAAGTGATAAAGAATAAAGAAGGAAGGGGAAAATAAAAAGTGAAGCAAGTGGGAAAATATTCAGCAATTCAACTCTCAACAACAATATGACTGCGCTTAAAATATGGACTGGATTTTGTGGTCAGCGGTGAGGCAACAGCGTTCTCCACTGATCAGAAAGAAGGCTACTCACAAAGACCTAGTGATACCCGCGGCATGGATTTCCAAAATTTGGCATTCCATAAATATAAAATCAGCTTCAAGGGTGTTTAGCAGTGATTATGAAATTGATGCACCACTTAAACCCCAGATACTCTTCATTCAACAAGGTTCAATTTCTTCAAGGGCTTTTACAGCGAGGCTAACAGTGTAAGAGTGAAAGTTCTTCAATTCATAGGTTTTCCATTGAGAAGATATCCCCATCCCTCTGGAGAAGTGTAGAATTACTGTCAGCAACTTTTGGATTTATATCTGCACACGTTGAAGTCCCAAAGTTGCTGTCAGTTTCAGTGGAGTGATGGACAGCGAACGCTGACAGTTGTGACATTACTACGATAGCAAAATCCTAGCCTGGTGTCAATAGCATTAGAATATGTCTAGTGTCAAGAATGCATACAAAATAAACTGAGTACAGGTCTTCAGTTCAATCAAACCAGAGATGATTAAGATCTGAAAGGCAATACCTAAAGTGTTGTGGAATTAGGTCCAATAGTAGCTTTCAAAGGGCAACTGGACATATACTGAAAGAGGACTAAGTTGCAAAGGTATGGGGAAAAGGCTGGGAGTGGAACTAAATGGATAGTCCTTTTTAAACTGCTGGCCTGGGTATGACGGGGTAAATGGCTTCCTTCTGTGCTGCAGGGTTTTATGATTTTATGAAGTCCTGTATTTCCTGTCACTTGAATTTAATTTCCATAATAGTGGGCCTGGTCAGCTTCCAGCTGGAAAACTGAAATTAACACTGCACAAAATAGCGCTCAAGCTGGGTGGAAGAAATGGCATTTCGGAGAAAGAGAAATATAGGAACCTGCCTCTTTTTTTCTGTAAGTATATTTTGTTACTGGGATGTGGACAAAGCTGACAAGCCACCATCTTTGTTTATTAACTGCCCTAAGATGGGGTTGATGGGCCATCTTCATTTCTACCCAGGTCCCCACCCTCCCTCCCCTCACAACTGACAGGTTTGTGAGGAATCAATCACCAAGTGTATTGTTGATCAGCACATGAACCACTTGTTTTGTCTCACTGAATAGGACAGCTTAGGGAAGAAATAAGTGGGATAAAGGCAGCACAATATAATATTACTAAAGAAAAGTCATCAGCCAGAAAATGCTCTTGCCTTTTCTTCCATAGTTTGCGTTTGACTTGGCAAAGGTAGCTTGTTGCAAAGCTGTTGCTGAACATCTCCCTTCTTAAGATCAGCAATCATCTGCGGGTCATTGCTGGCTGAATGACTGTTCACAAAAGCATTGACTTTTTCCATTCCAAGAACATGATCAGTTCCTTCAGTCAGTATCTCAGTTTCATCCTTAGCCAAGTAACAGGATTTACTTCTCTGCTTGTCTTTCTTCTCCCACATAATTTTAGCTTGGAAATCATCATCGCTGTCCACTTCATCCTTGGGAAAGTACTTGGCCATTGCTTTGGTGAAGCATCGCTCCACAGCTTGGGCCATCAGGGTGTACTCTAAATATGAGAAAATTATGATTGGAAATTATAAGTTGGAAGTGAGTCACTTAAAATCAAAATCTTCAAAGTACAACTGAAATAGTCAAATTCCTCATCCACTAATAGAACCCAATGTCATACTATCAAAACTTTAAGCATGTAGAATGACTAGTCATTTCTGCTTTTAGCCCGAAGTAGAAATCTTTGTATATAACAATCTAGTACATTTTTTTCATTATACCAGGTCAAAAAGTAATTTTCTATATATATTGAAAGGCAATCTTTCAATACTTGCATTAACTTGTTCCTTAGGCAAAGTCAAAATCAATGCATTCCCTGTGTCCCATTCTGTGTAATATAACTGTTACAATTATGAAGTTCATACAGTTATGATATTTTGGGACTGTCTTTAATTTAGAGTAAAATGAAGGGAGTCATATGACCTGTTCTGAAATCTGCCTGACAGTAAGCTCGGATGGTTGAATTGTTAGAGATTAAAGGAGACCTGGGAAGAAGGTACAAGTTGTTTACGCTTTGAGACAATGGCAGCAGTCTGTCCGCTAATATTGGATAGACTGCGAATCTCTAAAGTCCCTGAAAAACATTGGGAATGATCAGGGTTACACAGCAAGTGTAATACTGCTATATAGAAAATTTAGAGTTGAAACCTCTTTTTAACTTCCGAGGGGATGTCTCTCCTCTGGTGAAGTACTTATAGTCTCAAAACAATTTCCCCATGCCCTGCACCTCTGAAGCCAAGGTGATGGATCCCAGACCACAAGCAATGTTTGGTCAAGGACACAAGGAAGTAGGTCACTGACCTTTTCATCCACTAATGGCTAAGATCAGGCTAAGTATTGACCAGTGCCAGGATTTAACATGCATCATTTCACAGCATTACAGCATCAATCTTGTTCAGAGGCACTTGATGTAAAGGAAAGGAAAGTAGAAGTAGATACTTTCTCAGGTTATTAGGAATTTAATACAACCATTTTAGATGATCGAATATCAAACTAACCATTTCCTTTCCCATTGTATTGTTCACAGTTGTCAAACATAAGCCTGAAATCGGATTCAAAGTCCCATCTGCTACAGTATTTCTTTTCGGTTAGTTTATTTTCAATAGTTGAGAGATCCATTGGTTCCTTTAGAAAGCAGAAGGAATAAATAGAAATAAGCATTGCAGGGCAATGAGTATCATGGTGCTAGAGCGCTTTGTCAGAGATATATGCTTTTAACCGGCTAAATTTGGCCAATTATTACTTGCCACCATATTTCCATTAAAATAAAATGTGCATTCATTAATTTACACTAGTAGTAAGGCATTGCTTAACCAATTAATGTTATTTTGCATATCTTTGTATAAATATCAATGAGGGGAGACTAGAGGTAAGGCCATTTTCCCACAAAAAATTACTGAACTCAGGGATCACATACTTAAAAGGGAGTCAGACCGTATACTAGTCGAATAAAATTTGAGTTTTTGGAAGAAATCATTAAACTGTCATTTATTAAAACTGTATTATTAGTAGTTATTCAAATACCTAGAAATACAATGTAAAATCTCTAGGCCCAATACATAAAGCAAAGCAGGATCTAAACATGCATAGGGGGGGGAACCGGTCTCCGTAATGTTATTATGAATTTCCTGTACATATTACACTATCTTGCTTAGATATTTTTCAGCAGTTTGTTCTGATGTTATCTCCGCAAGCACTCCAAAATTGATATTAAGACAAAACTTGCAACTAATTGGCCATTTCTAAATTATTCCACAGTTCCAATTTAAATTCCACCACTTTAAAAATAAAAGAAAGCCAGATATTGCATTGAATTTCTCCTCCCTGGTCAAATAAATTTAGCAAGCATAGCAGTCAGGCTGTTGAGGCGTGGGTCAGCATGAGTTACATTAAGTTGGCATAGGAGGATATGAGGTGACATGGAGTGGGGAAAGGGACATAGCTTGGCATGGTATGAGGGGTGGGGATGTGGGTAGGGGTATAAGGTGGCATGGATGGGGGCATAGGGAATGTGTGGAGGGGGTGCAAGGGGTGTGAGGTGGAGGGCTGTGTTATGTTTTTGCTTTATTTTTAAGAACTTTGATACAGTGCCGGCGCACTGAAGCAGGCCTTCTGCCTAGCCCACCACCACACCAGACATCCTCAGCATTCGTTCCAGGGTTGCCCAGCCTGACTCCCAAGGAACCCCAACACCCTGGAATGAAAATCTGAGCCGGGAGATGTCCTGACTCTGCAATCCCAACAAAAATTCAGGCCAATGTTTGAGTTTTCTTATTTAATTGAAAAGCCAAACTTGTATACTTTTCAGTTAACAGTATACTTTTTAAAATTTTGAACCTTCACAGACCTACAAGTGAAAGATACTAATAAAGAAAGTGCTCTTTGCAAAGATAGGAAGAACTTGTGCCTCAGAACATTCCAAAGCACTTTGCAGCCAATGAAGAACTGTTGAAGTATAGTCACTGGTGTAACATAGGAAAAGCAGCAGTCAATTTGGGCACAGCAAGGCATCTGTTTCAACTGTTGATTGAAGGCTATACGTTGACCAGGACACTGGCAGAAATGCCCTGTTCTTCAAATAGTGTCATTGTTTCTTTTACATTTATCTGAGACAGCAGATGGGATGCCATGATTTAACATCTCATCCAAAAAACCAAGCATTCCCTCATCACTGGGTGGCAGCCACTGATGCGAAAATTCTTGTTTCATCCCTAGCAGCCCTTCTACTTTTTGTCAGCAGGTGAATACTAAAGGGTGGAATGCCTAACTTACCTGAAGAAATCAATTTATGACATTTGGATAATAGCAGCAGTGTTGGCTGATATCCATAACAGAAACATACAAAATAGGAGTAGGTCCTTCGGCCCTTTGAGCCTGCTCCACCATACAAGATGATCATGGTTGATCCTCTATCGCAACGCCGTACTCCTGCTCTCTCCCCATATATTTTGACGTCTTCAGAGTCTAGAAATCTATTTCCATCTTAAATATATTCAGTGACTTGGTCACCACAGCCTTCTGTGGTAGAAAATTCCACAGGTTCACCACCCGCTGAGTGAAGAAGTTTCTCATCTCAGTCCAAAGTGGCCTACCCTGTACCGAGACTGTAGCCCCTTGTCCTAGAACCTACCCAGCCAGAGGAAACCATCCCTGCATCCAGTCTGTCCAGCCCAGTCTGAATTTTATGTTTCAATGAGATCCCCGCCCTGATTCTTCTAGACTCGTGAATACAGGCCTAGTTGACCCAATCTCTCCTTATACACAATCCTGCCATTCCAGGAATAAGTCTGGTGAACCTTCACTGCATTCCCTCTATAGCAAGTATATCCTTTATGTAAGGAGACTAAAACACACAATTCTCCAGGTGTGGTCTCACCAAGGCCCTGTGTAGCTGCAGTAAGACATCCTTGCTCCTGTACTCAAGTCCTCTTGCAATGAAGACCAACATACAATTTGCCTTAACTGCTTGTTGAACTTGCATGCTTGCTTTCAGTGATTATTGTACAAGGACACCCAGGTCCCTTTGTACATCAACATGTCTCAATCTATCACCATTTAAATAATACTCTGCCATTGTTTTTCCTATTAAAATGGATAACATCATACTTATCCACGTTATAGTGCATCTGTCATATATTTGCCCACTCACTCACTTGTCTAAATTGCCTTGAAGCCTCTTAACATCCTCCTCACCACTCACATTCCCACCAAGTTTTGTGTCATCAGCAAGCTGGGGCCAAGCACCTGGTGTGTTGGCCAACAGTTTCCCTCAGCCAACAACACGGAGAACATGTTGAAGAGTAGACCAAAGCCTGTCTTACAGTTAAGTGCTCATATACATGTTAAATTAAACAAATTATTCTGAACAGAGATAACTTCTTCAATCCTCAGCTGGCTTCTCTTGAAGGATACAAGTCTCTAACTTAAGATTGGTAGGTTGTACATGATTGTTTAGGGTGGTATTTTTCAGTATACATTACTTGCTAATAAAGGTAAGAAAAGCATTTTTGCAGGCTGTGGAATGAGGCTTTAAATTGAACATTGTTGTATCAGCGGTCCTTAAGCTAAAATATTGTCTAAACCTTGTATAATTAGGTGTGCTCTTGATGAATACCACGTAACAAGACATATCATATCTCCATTTAGTATTTCATGTTCATAGGCTGATTACATTGGAAGTGTAACTATGTATTTCTATGTGGCAGAATTTGCATGGCTGCTTGACAGCATTGAAATTGATTGACATGCAGGTCCAAACCGGCTGCAAATTAGGATTTAAGTATATCGGCTGCACATAAAGCATTAGATACTAGAATAGTCATTTGTAGCACAGAACTTGAGTATTGCTGGATTAAAAAAAAAGACATGCTGTCAAAGTTTTTTGTCTTGCACTCCTCAAGACAGATATGCAAGAATACCAACTACAATTTATACTGCACGAGAAGAGACTGTTGATTGGTTGGAAAGTGGACTCTGATTTGCAGAGGTGGAGAATGCACCAAGGAACAGTTAACTGCCAACTGCCTGGTTTGAATTTAAACAAAAGCAAAAAGCTTTGTCAGCAAATCTTTTTCAGACACTAGAATATTGTTGAATGGGAACTGGACCACTCAAGGCCATATGAGGTTAATCACATCAGAACGCTGTTGGTGTTAAACTTTGCCAGATTGTATTTCATTGTCTTAGTTAGTATGTTATCATTGTATACTTGTACTTTAACACCTGTACTCTGTTTCATTTAGTTACAAAATCAAGGAGGAGTCTTGACAGTGTAGATGTGCAAAGGATGTTTCCTCTTGTGGGAGAATCTAGAATTATGGGACACAATAAAAATAAGGGGTCACTCATTTAAGACAGATGAGGAGAAATTTTTTCTGAGGGTCATGAGTCTTTGGAACTCTTCCTCAAAAGACGATGGAAGCAGAGTTTTTGAATATTTTTCAGGCTGAGGTAGATAGATTCTTGATAAGCAAGGGAGTGAAAGGTTATCGGGGGTAGGTGTGAATGTGGAATTGAGGTTACAACCAAATCAACCATGATCTTATTTAATGTCGCAGCAGGCTTGAGGGGCTGAGTGGCCAACTCCAGTTCCTAATTCATATGTTCTGTAAGGGGGTTATGTTAAACTTGTATAAAACACTGGTTCGGACTCAACTGCAGTGTTGAGTCCAGCTCTGGTTGCCATATTTTAGGAAAGATGTGAAGGCATTGGAGAGAGTGCAGAAAAGATTCAGAAGAATAGTTTCAAGGATGGGGAACTTCAGTTACACGGACAGATTGGAGAAGTTGGGAGAGTTTTCCTTGGAGAAGGTTGAGAGGAGATTTGATAGGGGTATTCAAAATAATGAGGGTTTTGGGCAGAGTAGATAGGGAAAAAACTGTTCCCACAGATGGAAGGATGCAAAATGAGGGGGCACAGATTTAAATTAATTGACAAAAGAAGCAATGGAGAGATAAGGAGAAACTTCTTTCCGCAGGAAGTAGTTAAGATCTGGAATGCGCTGCCTGAGTGTGAGATAGATGCAGGTTCAATTGAGGCATTTGAGAGAATTGGATTATTATCCAAAAAGGAAGAATGCGCAGGTTACAGGGAGAAGGGTGGAGGAATGGCACTAGGTGAATTGCTCAGAGAGCTGGTGCAGACATGACAGGCCAAATGGCCTCCTCCTGTTCTGTAACAATTCTGTGAAACATTACATTCTACAGTCTATTAAGCTTTGCAAAAAAAAGTTAATTGAAACTGACTGGACCACATAAAATTCACAGCAGACTTGAGTTACTGAAATTGAGCGAATGAAAACAATGAAAAAAAAATGACCCCTAGCATTCAATTCAATCAGTACATTCTTTTTAAATTCTTGTAATCCAAATACTACTGCGTATATTTGAGACAGTCAGTACCATTCTTGTGTATAATACCATGTCAGTTTTAAACTTTTGTTTTGACTGCCATAATCTTCAGTAAAATTCACACTGCTGCCCTGATACTCTAGGCAGTGCTAGATGCACATGCTAACGAGTTATACTCCAAACAAAATTACATTTATGGAACAGAAAACAAAGCTAATCTCATTGCTGCTTAAAAACAAATCTTTTAATCTGATGTACCTCAATGATTTTGTGGTAACCCGGTGCATAGGATTCATCCACTGGTTCATTAAAGGGCCAAGAATCCTTGTGACCTTTTACAGTATCCAGCACTGCAAGAAACAAAATGTACATTGGTTAAAGCAAATATTGCAAAATTGAGTGAAAGTTGGCTGCATATCTATGCAAACATGAACATTATATCAAATGTACACCAAAGAAACAGGTCATCTGGCCAAACTGATCCACGTTGGCATTTATGCTCCACACAAGCCTCCTCCCAGTCTATTCCTATTGGCTTTTATCTCCTATTCCTTTCCCCTTCATTAAGTTTCCCCTTAAATGTATCTATCGCTTTGGGAAAAAGCCTGAATACAAATGTCAGTCACAACTGGGATTCAAACAAGGTCCTGAGTGAAGTGGAAGGCTCTGCTTCCACAATGCAAAGATATTAACTGTTCAAGTAGATATAGTAAAAATCTTCGGTTGCTGTAGAAACTTAGACAAATTTGTCCTGAAGTAATTAAGTCAATAGATATTATAGCTATAAGAGTGTTTATAAAACATACAAACCTTTGTACATAGAAACATACTCTTCATCATCTGTATAATGCCTGAAAATAAATAAAGTCTGCATTAACAAATTGAGAGAGAAAAATTATGGTATTACGAAGATTCAAATCAAACTACTGCAATATTCATTGAGTTAACGAACAAATATACAGCAATTCTCCCCTTTGCCAAACTTCCCAATTGACAGGGAAAGCAGGTGCTTCTATGGTAGACTGTTGCTTTGCAAGTAGGGGCCTATGGGAACATCCAAGTTTTTCCTCCTTGTGAGGAAACATCTCGCACGGGGACAGAGATCAGAGGCTTACCATGTGTGAAAGTCACAAGGAATTGTTTATATCCTAGTCATTTTCTTGGTGCTTTCAATTTACTTCCCTTCTCTCATGAAGATATGAACTCCCATTAGAGTATAACTTTAGAGTTAGTACCAGCCTGTCAGTATCTTGCATCCACGTGGCTATTTTCAGAGATGGTGGTGACCATCTAAGCTGGAAAGAAATCAGGAGCAGCAAGCCCAACTGATCTTTCCCTCCCATATCTCATGGGGGCTGGCTGAGATCAGCTAAATCAGCACAGCCCAGGGATGCATCAGACAGCATCACAAAAAGATTGAACTTACTCACTAAGCCACCAATGAACTGTTAGAGGAAACAAAAAAACTCAAGAAGAAATGCATAAAGTTAGAATGATACTAAATTAAAATGTCAACAGATCGCATGTACAATTGTCAGCTATGTAGTGCAGAGCTGAAAACTTCTTACACTTCAGGCTTTCTCTTATCAGCTTCCTCATATTTGGCTGGAGAATGTGCTTTTGGATTACGCTTTCTCTTCAGGGTGCTTTTCACATAAGACATTTGTTTCTCTTCTCGTAGTTGACGACGCCTTGCTCGTTCTATTTTGGGCAGAGAAAGAAACAAAGCAAACCTGCTAGTAATAGTTGCCATTTGAATGCCATGCAACAATAACTTGCATTTATATAGCACCTTTAACATAGTAAAATGTCTCAAGGTGCTTAACAAGGAGCATTATAAAACAAAATTTAACATCAAGCCACAAAGAAATATTAGACAGGTGACCAAAAGCTCAGTGGAAGAGACAGGTTTTAAGAATCTTGGATTAAAGGTAGACAGGTTAGGAACAGAATGCCATAGAATCCAGGCAGCTGAAGGCATGGCTGCCGACAGTGGAGCACTGAAAATTATGGGGGTTCTCAGAGGGCTGGAGGGGGTTACAGAGATTGGGAGGAGTGAGACTATGGCAGAATTTGAAAACAAGGATGTGAATTTTAGGAAGAGACAATACAATACGCTGGCATCTCTATAGCAGCTTTCACAACTTCAGGATGCCCCTAAGGGCTTTACAGTCAATGAAATACCTTTTGAAGTATAGTCACTTATGTAATGTAGGGAATGTAGCAGTCAACCTGCACAAAGCAAGATCCCAAACAATGTGAGAATAACCAATATTATGACACAGTGAATGGCAAAGGCTGAGACGTTCATATCCCAGAGGGAAACCTGAAACAACTGTCATAATCCATTTTTGCAATTTGTAATTTCAAGATGCAGACTTTGAATGCAGTAGGAATAAGACCGAGTCTCATGGATTTTATATAAAACTAAATTAAACATTTATTAATTTTACAACAAATTAAACGCATACACATGGCTACAAATTACTATAATAACTTTTTAACAACTCCCCAAATTAATCATCCCCAGGTAAATCTCCAGTAAGGCATCAGTAACCCAGACTTTAAATAGACACCAGGCAAAGCACATTTGACCTTACAAATTCCAAATGAGGTTCCTTTGCAAGTTGGTTGGAGGCATACAGGTTGGTTAGGTCTTAAATGCCTCTACCTTACACACACACACAAACTCCTTTCTTTATATACCTAGCTTTCGCTTTGAATGTAAATTTTCCATTGTATCATTAGGTTTTTTGAACTTCAGCTCTAACAATAAAACCCCTTTCATAGCACTAATTCTATTAGTAATATAAACTCATTGCTTGGTGTCTCCCAGCTAGGTGCAAGATTTCACCCATTCTTTTGAATGGTTTATTCAACAAATGCAAATGTATTCTTTACCTTCTATCCTTACATTTACCTAATTAACATCTCAAACTCCTATACATCAAAGCACCCAGACTAGCTGCTTTAATCCAATCAAGCCACAGACCCTTTTACAATTCCCATTTTAAAATAATTTCCAACAACAGTGCAGGTATTAATCTCTTCATGACATCCCCTCCCTATTGAAAAATGAACCGTCATAATTTTAAAAGACAGCTTCACTTTTTTAATAACCCATCTCACACCACCTCCTATTCTTATTACACTCTTACATTACCAGATGCATACATTAACATAATATATATACACAAGTCCTTGGTACCAACAGAAATAATTTCAATCCAGTGTCCAGGTTTTTTTTTTAAATGTCCAATTTTCTCTTTAAGCTTCAAACTCTTGATAACGCATCTGCAAACAGATTTTCTCTACCAGCAACATGTATATCTGTAGATTAAATGGTTGTAATAATAGGCTCCACCTGAAAAGTCTTGCACCTTTGTCTTGAAATTTGTCCAAAAACTTTAAAGGATTGTGATCTGTATAAACAATTATTTTTGACAAATTGCTTGCCACATAGATGTCAAAATGCTGCAATGCTAACACCAAACCTAACATCTCCTTTTCGATTGTTGAATATCCTCTCTGTTGTGCATTCAACTTTGTTGCAAAATACCCTATCGGTTTTTCAATTCCAATGTCATCATCTTGTATTCGATTAAGTAATTCATCCAGATGCTGTAAATGCTCCTCCCACGTCTGACTTAGAACTATAAAATCAAAATAAATAGCACAATTGCTAGACCTGCAATTACTTTTATTTGCGTTCTTCATACCAAACGGCAAGACTTTAAACTGACGTAGTCCGCTTGATGTCACAAAAGCCGACATTGCCTTTTGCTCTCTCCGATAACGGTACTTGTTAATATCCTTTTAGCAAGTCAATCTTTATGATAAATTTTGAATGTCCCACTTTCTCAATGCAATCTTCCAACCATGATATCGGGGAGGAATCTGCTTTCGTCACCACATTCACCTTTTGATAGTCCACACACAGTCTGTGTGTTCCATCCGGTTTCAGTACCAGTACAATGGGCGAACTCCAGTTACTGTAACTAGACTCAATATCATTTTGAAGCATGAAATCAATTTCTTTCTGCACTGGTGATAACTTTGCCAGATTTAATTTATGAGGATGTTGCCTTATTGAAAATAAAGTTGTACAGACACATCATGTATTGCTAAATCCTTCCTCCCCAACTTATTCCCACAAATAGGTTTTTGTGACTGCAATAGCTTTTCCAAATCACTGACGCTGTCTAGAGGGTAACTCAAGTACCCCTTCATTATCCAATTTGATTATAGGAAAATCAATTTCAGAGTCCTGCACCTCTTTCTCATCATCCACCATCACTAATATCTCCTTTTGTTCCTCTTCCCTGTATTTTTAAATCATATTTACATGAAACACCCTCTGCTTCTTTCTTCTATTTGGAGTATTTATTAAATAATTTACTTCACTCAATTTTTTTTCGATCCTGTAAAGTCCATTAAACCTTGCCTTTAATGAGTCATTCAGTACTGATAACAGAAGTAGCACTTTCTCTCCAGAAACAAAACTGCAAGTTTTAGTTTTCTTATCTACCTTCCCTTTCATCACTTGCTGTGATGTCTTTAAATGTACCCTAGCCAACTCTCACACACTGTCCAATCTCTCTCTGAAGTTTGATACATAATCCAAGAGAGAAGTTTCTGGATTTTGACCCACCAATTTCTCATAAATCAATTTCAGTGGTCCCCTGACTTCATGACCATAAACTAGTTCAAAAGGCCTAAAACCAGTCGATTCATTAGGAGCGTCTCTAATAGCAAATAACAAGAAAGGAATTCCTCTATCCCAATCCTGTGGATAATCCTGACAGGACGATCTCATCATAGTTTTTAAAGTTTGATGCCATCTTTCCAAAGCCCTTTGTGACTCTGGATGATAAGCTGACCTAAATTGTTTTATCCCCAAACTGTTCATTACTTCCTTAAACAGATGTGACATACAATTTGAACCTTGATCCTTAGGTAAGCCATATCTTGTTAAAAAAATATTAGTTAACTCTTCCACAATCATCTTAGCTGTACTATTTCTTAAAGTTATTGCTTCAGGAAACCTGATAGACACATCCATTATTGTCATTAAGTGCTGATTTCCACTTTTAAGAGAGGCCCTACACAATCAATCATGACCCTAGTAAAAGGTTCTTCAAATGATGGTATTGGGATTAAAAATGCCAGCTTAATCACTACTTGTGGTTTTCCTATAACCTGACATGTGTGACATGTTCTACAGAATTTGACTACAACCCTATGCAATCCTGGCCAATAAAAATGTTTCTGTACTTTTGCCTGTGTCTTTCTAATTCCTAAATGTCTCCCCATTGGAATTCCATGAGCAATCCTCAGAATCTCGTTTCCATACCCTAATGAGAGAACAATCTGATGTACCTCCCTCCAGCTTTCATTTGCTGAAACATGATCCGGCCTCCATTTTCTCATTAAAATATCGCCCTGAAGGTAATAACAAATTAGAATGCCTTTTGCTTCTGTTTCTGAGTAAGCTGCCTGATATAACTTTTAATTGCAAATTCTCCTGCTGCAACTTAATTAACTGCCTTGAGTTAAACACTTAAGCTGAACTGTCCTCTCCTGTCTCTTCTTGAACAATGTTATCAAACATAGTCCCTGCTAATTGGACTACCTGTCCTCCTTATTTATCTTGTTCTTCCTGATGAGCTTTTGATATCTGTATCACACAACCAGGAAACAATTCAGGATGCTCCTTCTGTAACACCTCCGTTGAAAACACTTCTCCAGGTTGCTCAACCACCAGACATCACCCACATTTGTGATCCAGCTATATCATTACCCAGAATAAACTGAACCCCTGCAATGGACAACTTTTCCACTGCTCCAACAATAACTTTGCCAGCTTTCCATTTACTCTTTAAATTTATCTTCCACAATGGAATAGATTTAGCATCTCCATGAACACCCCTTATTCACCTGCTCCTACAACACTCCCTCTGAACAACAAGTATCACTATCCCACAACACTAAGGATTGACTAGCCCGTGTCTCTTAAAATTTTAACATCTTTACCCCTACTCCACTTTGTACACATAGAAAGATTTTCCCTTCACACAAAAAACCTTTAAAAATTTCTGCAACCTGCTCCTCAGAATTCTCTTGGGTAAACTGTGAACACATTTCTACTTCTTTACCTGTCACTGATTCTCCCTGTTTTACTTGTACACCAATCACTGGTTTCTCCTGTGCCTTAACCTCAGAACCCACAGTACTTTTACTTCTAGAGCTTTTCTGCACCCCAATAATTCCAAAAGATTTTCCCTGCAATTTCCAACACAATGACTTTATCACAATGAAAACACCTCACTTCTACCTTCAGCACCTTCCTTTTTATTGAGAAAAAACTTCCTGGCAATTTCCAGCTACTCCTCCTCTTCCTTGGCTACCCACCTTCCTTTCATCTTACCACTTTCTATCCTTTTCCAATTTAAAAGGGTGACGAGAAAAGGTTTAGCTCTATGAACTAACTCAATCATCAGCTATCTCTGCTGCTTGCCTTGCAGAATCAACCCTCTGTTCCTCCACGAATTCTCACTAATGAGGGTTTGAGTCTTTAAATTCTTCCAAAAGAATTACTTCCCTGAGAGCTGCATATGTTGTCTCTATTTTTAATGCTCGTATCCACTGGTCAAAATTACTTTGTTTTAGTCTCTCAAACTCAATATAAGTTTGCCCAGGCTGTTTTCTCATATTCCTAAATTTCTGCCTGTACGCCTCAGGAACTAACTCAAATGCACTCAAAATAGCCTTTTTCACCACATCATATTTTACCAATACTACTCTGATAGAAAAGCATATACCTCATGCGCTCTATCCACCAACTTAGACTGTAACAACAACATCCAGTTTTCCTGCGGCCATTTCATCTGTTTAGCTATCTTCTCAAATGAAATAAAGGATGCTTCAATATCTTCTTCCTCAAACTTTGGAATAGCTTGTGCAAATCTAAACATCTCTCTACTGGGTTCTACTCTGGAGATAAGTCCTTCCTCGCCTCTTGGCGTCTCTTTTTTAACTTCCAACATTTTCAGTTGAAATTCTCTATCTCTTGTTCTCTTTCCTCCTCCCCTATCTTCGCAATTTCTAACTCCTTTTCCTGTTTTCTTTCTCTCTCCTGCCTTTCTGCCTGCTCTCTTTGGAATGTCCTGTTTCTTTCCTTTGCTTCTAATTCAAGTTTTTTCAGTTCCTCCGCTTGTTCAAGTGTTTCCATTTGTAACTGAAGCCTCACCACCTCCAGCTATGACTCACTAGTGTCAGGTAGCACTTCCAACTGTAGATGCTGTGCTATACCTTTATATCTGATTTCCTAGCCCCCACAGGTAACCCCAATTGTAATTTATCCGCCAACTCTTAACTTATTCTTGGATGTGTTTTATAACCCAGTTATATCTTCTACTCCCAGACACGCCTCAGCAATTGCCAAAACCATCTTGCAGTCTCACCAAGTATAAGAAAAAACCTCACCACGTATAAGAAAAAACCTCACCACGTATAAGAAAAAACCTCACCACGTATAAGAAAAAACCTCACCACGTATAAGAAAAAACCTCACCACGTATAAGAAAAAACCTCACCAACTCCTGAATTCAAAGTGCTTCTCATACTCGTAACCTTAAGATTCACCAGTTCCAGCCCAAACCAATCAAGGAATTACAAATATTATCACGCCAAGAACCCCCAATTGTTATGACACAGCAGTTGGTAAAGGCTGAGTTGTTTAAATCCCAGAGGGAAACTTGAACAACTGCCATAATCCATTTTTGCACAAATTTAAACATCTCCCTGCTAGGTTCTACTCTAGAGATAAGTTCTTCCTCACCTCCTGGCGTCTCTTTAACTGCTAACATTTTCAGCTGGGATTCTTTCCTCCCTCTCGATCTTCACAATTTCTAATTCCCTTTCTGGTTTTCTTTCTCTTCCCTGCCTTTCTGCCTGTTCCCTTTCCTTTTCTTGCAATTCAATCGCTTTCATTAGCAACTGAATTTGAGCCCAATCCAATGAGCCACCCTTTGGAATACTGTCTCTCAGGTATACCTTCCAATTTTAAATGCTGTGCTATCACTTCAATTATGTCTGATTTCCTAGCACCCGCAGGTAACCCCAATTGTAAATTATCCGCCAACTCTGTTAACTTACTCTTGGTTACTTTTTGTGACTCAGAATTATATCTTCCACTTCCAAAAAAGATTTAGCCATGGATACAGCCATTTTTGCAGTCTCATTGCTTCTAAATAAAAACTCCACAACTCCTGAATTCAAAGTGCTTCTTGTACTCATAGCCTTAAGATTCACCAGTTCCAAACCAATCATGGAATTTCAAATATATCCTAAGAGCCCACAATTATTATGATACAGCTGATGGTAAAAGCTGAGTTGTTCAAATCCCAGAGGGAAACTTGAAACAACTGTCACAATCCATTTTTGCAATTTGTAATTTAGAGGTGCAGACTTTGAATTCAGTAGGAATAAGACCACCGAGTCTCGTGGTTTTTGTATAAAACTAAATTAAACTTTTATTAATTTTACAAAAAATTAAACACATACATATGGATACAAATTACTACTATAATAACTTTTTAGCAAATCCCCAAATTAATCATCACCAGGTAAATCTCCACTAAGGAAACAGTAACCCATAGACTTTAAATACACATTTGACCATACAAATTCCAAATGGGGTTCCTTTGCAAGTTGGTTGGTGGCGTATAAGGTTGGTTAGGTCTTAAATGCCTCTAACTTACACATACACAAACTCCTTTCTTTATATACCTAGCTTTCCCTTTGAATGTAAATTTTCCATTGCATCACTAGGTCTTTTGAACTTCAGGTCTTCTAATAAAACCCTTTTCATAGCACCAAATTTATTAGTAATATAAACAAATTGCCTGGTGTCTCCCTGCTTAGTGCAAGATTTTACCCATTCTTTTGAATGGTTTATTCAACAAATGCAAATGTATTCTTTACCTTCTAGTCTTATGTTTATCTAATTAACATCTCAAACTACTATACCCCCCACCTTAAACCAGCTTATATTTCACCTCTCTCCTAATATTCACTCAGTTCTGTTGAAGGGTCATAAGGACTCAAAATATCTACTCTTTTCTTCTCTGCCGATGCTACCAGACCTGCTGAGTTTTTCCAGGTAATTCTGTTTTTGTTTTGGATTTCCAGCATCCGCAGTTTTTTGTTTTTATTATACATCAAAGCACCCTAGCTGGCTTTAATCCAATTAAGCCACACACAGACACAACTATAGACACAGACCCCCACTACAATTCCAATTTAAAAATAATTTCCATTAGCATACAGACATTAATCTCTTCATGACACCAAATAGCCTTTTTTTGGATGATATTCATAAGGAATAATGAATGGACTTTTTTATGTTCTTCATTCAAGAAATGCAAACACCAGATACCAATTATTCTTAGTTATGTCACTGAGAGCAAGAGTTCCATGATTAGAAAGCACTGCACCTTCACCATAACAGTGCAAGTTGGAACCGCTGACAATTAACTAGAATATCTGTGTCATCAACAGGAACAAGCCAAGGCACGATGTACAGTAACTATGAGCATTTGGAACTTTTCCCTCCTATGGGGAGGGAAATTGTCATTTAAACTGTGGAACACTTTCACTGACACAATTAAGGGAAAAAGAGAAAACTGTGGCACCAAATATATGCCGAACTGCTTTCATAAACACAATTCTCCCCGCTACAACCCAAGTGAAACATAACTCATCCATATGTGTATGAAAAATAAGGCTTCCCAATAGAGATAAAAGTCTGCTCTGACTGCCTCTCATATAATGCTATCTACACATTTACAAACATACCAACACGCTTAGTCCAAATTGCAACAATTTAGATTTATACAGCACCTTTAACATAATAAACATACCAAGGCACTTCATAGGAGCATTAAGGAACAAAGGTTAAATTATCACACACCTTATTGAGACTGAAAGATAGGGGGCTTTACAGACAAAATAAGTCGCACTATTCATCGACCAGTTTACAAAACTTTGTTCTTTTCTCCCAAAAACCTCGTCTCAGATGAGTTATTTTGTTTTACCTTTGTAATAAAGATAAATATTGTATTAGGGAGTCAGCATAGCTTATGGGAAAGAGATCAGTGAGAATCTTGAAATTGAAAATCTTTTGAGGAGATAGCCTTTGTTACACGGTGCTGTTTATTTAGATTTCAACAGCAACCTAATGTCTGTGATGTGAGTTATTTTAGTGCAGTCTGGATATTGTAGTTTCAGCACAGTGAAAATGTGATATACACAACACACATGTACACACAAAGGTGCTGTAAGGAAAATTTCTGAAAGATATTTCTAACAGAATTAACTTAATGAGTGAGCTTAGTGATTTTCCACCCAGAACAGTGTACTTTGTTGTGCATTTATGCCATGTATGTTTTTGTGATCATTGTACAGGGACCTCAGTGAAGGAAGAAAATGGAAGTTAAAAAAGTAAGAAATCATTTTGAGCTTGTTCTGTAGTATGACAACTCCAGATTGCTTTGCATTTTTAAAAAATAATTTAATTGGATTTTTTTTTGTGGTGTTTGCTACTTAAGAGTTTGTTAAGTCTCCTAACCCATCTAGTGAATGAACAGGGGATTTAAATAGTTTGCCTTCGGATTAATTGTATTTAGCCAACTAACAGGGATCACTAACAGTTAGCAGTTGTAAAAACCAGTTACAATTTTACAGGGCAACAAGTAAACTGCTCTGAAGTGCATGCTAGATTCCACACCTTCACCTATGTCCTAATCCAAAAAAAAATGAACATGAAGAGCACAAGAGCATTTATTTTACAAAATAATTTATTCTCAGATATGAGCAACATTGGCAAGGACACATTTATTGCCCATCCCTTGTTGCCCCAAGGTGGTGGTGAGGGGACCTACTTCTTGAATCAGTGTGACAGTTCTGCAGTAGTTTACTACAACTTAGTGGTTAATGAGAATAAATTAGAGAGCAATCAAGACTCAACCATGTTGGTATGGGATTGGGGCTACATACGGACTAGAGTGGTTAAGGATTGCAGGTTTCCTTCCCTGACAGAACATTAATTAGTAAGCCAGTTGGGATTTTGAGACTCTAAGCTTCAGGAAGCTTCGTGTGTCGGCGGCTCAGCTGCTTCCTCAGGACGGCGGTCGCTTCCTCGGTGTCTGCTTGTCGCCTCTTCTCCATCACCTCCCTCTCATGCTTTTAGCGAGGAAGAAAAAAGGAAAAAGCTCCAGTGGTTTTAAAAATCCTCTAAGCTTCAGGATCAATTTTACTGATGCTAGCTTTTTGGTTCCAGATTTTTAAAACCAAATTTGAACTTTTAGTGAAGAAATCCGGATTAACACCCAACTTTACTCACAAAGGCTGCCTCAGTATGTTAAGACATTAATATCCTGGAACCGGTGTTGTAACTACACCAGCTAAGTGAATAACCAAACTACCCAATCAATCAAATCAAATACAAGCATTAAGTGTGAATAAGTTTATGATAAACCCTAATTGCAGTTAGGAGGTGCATATATAAATTTCCTTTAACCAGTCAAATTTTAAACAGCAACCTCAGCCCCTCTTGCCATAAGTGGAACCAGGGAGATATACATTCGACTCAGTCATGTTTCTTTATAAAGTTGTAAAGTTCACTATAACACCATTCTCATGGTTTTCATTGGTTCACTGCTTGCTGTCACACACAACCAAGGTGCAGCCAACGGATCCTACCACAAGTCACTGCCGGAAAGAACACCCACTGACCTGTGCCCTACAGTCAGCACAACCTTTCAGCTGACTTCTCTGCTCGTGTTTTCCTCCTCCCACCCACTCTCACCATTGAAGTCCCTGGTGTCAACCACCACTGCCTGGGAACTCTAGCTGCTCCTCTGCCCTTGCTCCCACTCGCCTTTACTGCTGAAACCCCTGGTCTCTGCTGCCATCACCACGAGAGCCTCATACTGCTTCAGCACTGGCACCATCTTCTGCCGTTAGATGGAGCCAGGTCACTCGAAACCAGATGGCTGGTGAGTGCAACCTTGTTAAATTTATATTCCTTTTAAATTAATACATTTATTTTATTTTAAAAAGCTATTTCATTATAAAATGCAGAAATTTAGGCATGTACAGTATTTCAACTTACAGTATATTTTTATTGAGGAAAAATGCCCAAAAGAACCAGTCTACAGTTTGTACATTGTTATTTGTATATTATTTAAATGGAGAGACACTGGGGAACTCTGCGATGCAGAGGGACCACAAGTTAGTATGCAGGTACAGCAAATGATTAGGAAGGCAAATGGAATGTTGTTGTTTATTACAATGGGAATTAAATATATAAGTAGGGAAGTTTTAGTACAGTTGAGCAGGGCATTGGTGAGACCACATCTAGAATACTCAGTATAGGTCTCCTTATTCAAGAAAGGACATAATTGCATTAGAAACTGTGCAGAGAAGGTTCAGTTGACTGATTCGGATGAAGGGGCTATCTTATGGGGAAAGGTTGGACAGGCTGGGCCTATATCCACTGAGTTTAGAAGAACGAGAGGTGATTTTATTGAAACACATAAAATCCTGAGGGGGCTTGACAGGGTGGATGCTGAAAGGATGTTTCCGCTTGCGGGAGAGACTAGAACTGGGTGACACAGTTTAAAAATAAGAGGTGTCTCATTTAAGAGGAGAAGAATTTTTTTTCCCCCGCAGAGTGTCGTTAGTCTGTGGAATTCTCTTCCCCAGAGAGTGGTGGAGGCAGGATCATTGAATATTTTTAAGACTTCTTTAAATTGATTCTTGGCTGATAAGAGAGTCAAAGCATATGGGGCAAGACAGGAAAGTGGAGGTCACAATCAGATCAGTCATGATCTTTATCAAATGGCAGAGCAGGCTCAAGGGCCTGAATGACCTATTCCTGCTCCTAAGTCATATGTTCGTATTAGTTGTAATGAGAAAATCTGATTCGCTTAACGTTGTTGTACTTGATGTCACACTTTTAAAGAATGCAACTACAATGTTAAGTGAGGAACTACTGTAGGTAAGCCAGAGACTGATGGCTGGCAAGAAAAGGGTAATATTCAGGGACTGCTGTAACAGCCGTTTTAAGCTGAAATTTTGCAGACATGATTATTCATTATTTTCAATTCTTTGTAAGTCTGCAAATTTAGTGTGTGTCATTAGTCCTGCTAAATTACCTAGTTATTGTTTAATAAATCCATTTGGCAGCTTATAGCCTAAGCCATCGTTTAGGGAAATGTTTATTTTGTACCTTCTGCAGTTCAGTAAAAATCAAGTCCAGGGTATGGACTTGATAATGCATAATCAGCTGCTAAAATACAAGAGTCTTTTGTTAGGCCCTCTTGACCAACTACAAATTAACTCGATATTAGGCAGAGAAAGACAGGTTGTAGGAAGTGAAAGCTCACCCACAGGAATGGCTCCAAGGTGCTAAAATCAACCAAAAGACATGAAAAGAAACTAACAGAAGAGTCATCTGAACATACTGTAAACTGGTTGAACTTCATATAGAATGTGTTTTGTGTGTGAATTTATTCACCTATTTATTCTAAAATGAGACTTGGAAATTATGTTAAGAGTGCACTTTTAAAATGTGTCAATATGCTGCATGTTTGTGTTATGTTGGAGCACAGTGAATTTTGTTACCTTAGATTTTTTAAGTCTTAGTTCTGGATGGAAAAATGGACCTACCATGGCCTACAAAGGAACATTCCAAATTTTTTACAACACTTAATCAAAACAAATGACCACGTGGAAATCACCTAGGTGTAAATGCTTACCTTGTCGGGCAAGAATTTTTCCTTCTTCCTCAATATGCTTAATTTCTTGTGGTGTATACAGCCCCTGTGCTGCAAGGTAGTACCCATCTTTCATTCTCTTTTCCCCCAGTCTACCAAATACAGCCTGCCTCTGCTTCAAAAGAGAAGAAAACTGGAAAATCAGAGAAGTCTTGGGTCAAAAAACACACAATATCGGACCGATTTAGAAAACCTTCTATTAGAGGAGTTTTCTAGGTTAGAAGCAACATTTTTAACCTAGATTAGATTAGTTGCTTGCTTTACTGAGGGGGGTAGTGCACTTCCTATGCCCTCTATGCACAATGCTAGTGCTTACAATGTGCAACATTAGGAATATCTGGACACAGTAAACTTGACACCAGTACCAGTATATGACTGACATCCCTACCAGTCAAACATTATTTCCTAGGGCAGCACATGGTCATGAACTTCTAAAGATTTAAGCAGTGAGCAGATAGGGTGTAGCAAGCTCCTGATTACAACCAAACTCCTTTGGGAAAGGACATAAGCACAAGCTCAGGGAACTGGTGGCGGCTGAGAAGGAAAATTAGGGAGTTGATTATTCCAGGCACTCTCTCACATGCTCTAACGAATGATAATGACCTTCATACAGGCATGGGAGAGTTGCTTTGCCCACTTTCTTGGCCATTTGTTTCAAGAGGATGGTGAGAAAAAATAAAGATCACTTACCAGTTCTTCCTGCTGAGTACGTTTCACAAGGAGACGATCAGACGCTCTTCGAGGAACAATTTCTGAATATTTCTTCTGTAACTGTTTCTCCTGAGAATAGGAGAAAACTTATGTAACAACACATGATAATTACAAGACTATTCCAGTGTCACAAAAAAGCAATATCTCAACAGGGAGGGCACAGGAAACAGAGTGGGATCACTATCTGTTGGGTTTTTTTTAAAACATATACACATGGCAGATTAAATCCTGTTGACATGTTCCATTATGAATTAGAATGGAGACCGCTGATGTAGGCTAGCCATATTGCAATTACATACCACCACTGCTGGTGGCACTATACTGCCCCAGTGTTGTATCCCTCAGCTTCTCAGTCTACTGTAGAAATTCCTCTGCTCCAACTCTATCACTTCAACCCTTCTGTTCACCAATTTTTACAGTCCAGCTATAAACTTAAAAGGGCTTTTGAATTACCTTGGGGATTGAATTACATCTAGGTACCATAGACCAGTTAATTCCTACCTTCTAATTACATTTTGAATGAAGGCTTTGGTCTCAGCTCCCTGTGTGCAGTGCCTTGCATAAGTAAAACAACAAAAAATTGTGTTTTTTTAAAAACACTAAATCCAAACTTGCAAGCTGGCAAAATGAGCTAACTTTTGTGAGTATAGAAAGATAAGCCTAGTAGTTAATCAAGTTACACGGGTACAGTAAACTGATCAGGTTGCCTAGATTCATGTGATTTGTTGATATTTTATATACACTATGTATAAGACTTAAGTTGCCTTTTAGTCTTTGACAGCTAGCACCTGTAATTCACATTATGCAGCTGGCAGCAAAGTAAAAAGAAAGGTGCATATTTTTGTTTAGGCGCACTATCAGAAAGGCCCTTTTTTTAAAAAAAAAACTTGTCTTGCTGACTTGCCACTTGACTGCCCTGAGACCGTCCCATCACCCCCACCCCTAGCTCAGCTAATGTGAAATGAACTTACTAACAGTAACAATTTACTGTTTGAAACAGGGCTAACTTCATAACTGACCTTCTGCACAATCAGATTGCTGATTTCAGGAATGAAGTTCTCAGTCAAAATTTTGTATAGCTTCCGCTCTTTTGAACATTGGCTCTCTCCAAAACCGTTGGCTAGATTCTGCCATTCTTCCAAAGTGCGACATACAAGAGACCAAGTACTCCATTCTTCCAGGCGCATCTTCACTGGAGAAGCTAGTGCCAGAAATTAAACAAAAAGGGAGTTAGCATTAGCTGCAGTGATGGCTATTATGAAACGCTGTGATCATTAGATCCCTCAGCATCAGAAACCACAGGACAAAACTCATTCAATTTCTGCTAATGCCTACATCACCTCACTCCCCACCACCTTGAAGAAAAAGCAAAGTGGTGTCACACAGATAATATCACAAATCATTCAAAACAATGTAAAATGGAATAGCTTTTTTAAATAAATCAAATCCATCTTTTCCTACCTCCTGAACTTTACTATAAATTCTGAAGGGTTAACGTAAAGATAAGATTTATCCCCTTAATGTTCATTGCAAAACACTGTACAAAGGGTGAACAAAATCTGTGGAGCTAAGCTGCTGTAAAAATGTGCCTTGTGTAACATTTCATATATCTAATAAAGATCAGGGTATCTAATAAATGGCCTGCAGGCTAAAGCCAGACTGAAAGCCTTTTTTTAAAAAAAATCTGGCCATGGAGCCCCAGACATAAAATAATCTGTGGCCTACTCCACCCCCCAATCGATAAACTCACACACACACTGTTTTCAGAACAGGATTCTGTGCAGGCTGAAAAAGGCTACAAGACACAGCAGATTTCCGACCCTGGTTTGCAGGGCAGAACACGGAGGGTTTATTCAGTAAGGTGCCCCGTTAAAGTCACATTTTTTGTTGTTTTTATATCCTTACATGCAGACCCATATTACTGATTGAACTAAGTGATTCTGATTATACCTGCTTCAGTGTACCTTCACCTTCTGGTAATAAAGGTACTTAATGATCCAAACCAACTCTCATTTAACGCTAACTGAGTCCACCTTTGAAAAGGTTAAAGAAATGCAGATCCAAAAGACAGATCTGGTCCAGGCCACAAATGGTTTCCATGGTTAGCACTCCGAATCCCGATATTATACAAGTAGATATAGGGCAGTGAGAGTCAACTCCCATTAAAGTAGAAGTGACAGAATCAATACAAAAACTTTAATGATAGGTACCATTGACAAGCGTTAAGCCACTGATGTGACTAATGATTTGTTATTGGCACACAACTATTTTATGGTCTCATGGACATTATGGTACTAAAAGTTTGATGCAAGTTGGTCACACCTTTTGAAGTATTTTAAGTTGCTGAAGCAACAAATTACTGTACAAATTTATATGGAAACTTGGACAGATTATTCTTGCCATCAGGTCCCTTTCCAAAAAGTAGCATATTACAAATAAGGTTGGTCAAAGTGTCATCAATATCAGTTAGCTTACTAAACACCACATTTTATTCCTGTGAAAAAAAGGATGGTCACCACCTAAATTCAGAAGGTGCTCACTGCAAAGTTCACTGAAATTCTGAAGGAAGTTACTGACAACTGATGGGTAATGCTCCAACAATTTTTCATCCTTATAAAGTGGGATCACAAATGAAGAACCTTTGTGACATTACAATTTAAATTCTACTTCTTAGGAAGACTTTCTCCCTAGAGTCAACAGATGTTGTATATTGTGTTTTGAGAAATGCTAATTGTATCTGTACCTGATGAAGTTGCAGTATGACAAAACCTTTGAACCTCCAATTTTAACCTGCATATAATTCTCAATTTACTGAACTAAGTTCCATTAATCAGTTAATAAGTTATACCTATACTTGCTATACCCTCATGTGCTTACCATTATACCCTGCAGCATCATTTTCCTTCTGCACATTAGTCTCTTCATCGGAGGTTTCATAATGCGTTCCACTTCCCTTTTCAACATTCTCAAACTTACCACTGTTAAAATAGGGTAATTGAACATTTAAAATTTGTAACCACTCATCAAAAATATATTTTACAGTATGGTAACAGTGACACAATTATTAAACCTATCAGTGAAACACTTGGTATTTTACCTTTAACCTTCCTGTGCCATGCACCAGTCTCTTGGACAAAAGGACAAGGTGACACAAATTTGCATAGACCTCTGTCAATATTCCTTAGTTCCCCATTCTTGCTTGGGGAGGCAGGGAGAAGGGAAAGGTTTCCTTTCCACATGGGGCCATCCTTTGACAAAATTAAATCAGTAATCTATTACATAGGAAGTCATGAGCCTGAAACTCATCCTACACAGCACTTGGTAAAATTATACTGGCATACTTTGCAACCAAACAACTCAATATTTGAACAATTTGAAGAGAAGAGAATTCATTTAGTTGAATATGAAGGAAAGCAAGCACCTGCTTATAATTGTGGTAACTTTGTGCCAATGTAATTAAAGTGGGAGAATTTGAACAAAGTAAGTTTTAAAAAGTCATCATAATGATTTCCCTTTTAATCAATACTAGGTGTATAACAAAACAAAAGCACATCACATTAAGCACACTTTGCTCTTTTAGAAATCCTGGCCTGTAGCACATTATTGATGCTATATTTCAAAGAAATGCTTGATTAGATGTTCTACCCTACCTTGTTTTGGATAAACTATAACGAAGTTTCCACTTTTCCTTTTGTTTCTCATCTTTGCTCTTTATTGTAATATTTTTATGTAAGACTTTGGAATTTTTAATTTTTCCTTCTTCTTTAAGTTTCTTTCTTTTCCTAGGAGGCAAAAGTTTTGACAACAGATTTGAAACACTTTGCATTTCACAATGCTTGCTTTCTACAGTGAGCATACTATACTGTATTCGTGACTCAAGCTGTTACACACATCTACAAATATAACACTCACTTTTGGTGTACAAAACATTAAGTACATTTTGTGCTTGGAAGTGAATGATGCAGAAGTAGGAATAGGGACTAACATCTTCATTATGTCAAATTAACACCAGTTCCAGGCCGATTCCACATGTGTGGCAACTTTGGGCAACCAGGTCAACTTGTTGCCTACAAAGGCTGGTATTAGACAGGACAGATGTGTCCAATGTCTTCAGCCAATGCTCTAGAATTTTTATTTTGACAGTTATGAGCTAACTAGTGAATCTTATACTGTTACTAGACAGTAGGTCTGCACCTGAGCATTTTGAGAACTACAACTAACTGATTCTCTATAATTTTTGTTGGGATTGAATTTATTAAAATTAAAATGTAAAACCACTTCCAAACATATATAATTTCCTATACCTCTTGATTCTTGAATTGCCTCAGTTAATGCATGTTTTATAGT
Source organism: Carcharodon carcharias (assembly GCF_017639515.1). Lineage (NCBI taxonomy): Eukaryota > Metazoa > Chordata > Chondrichthyes > Lamniformes > Lamnidae > Carcharodon > Carcharodon carcharias. Next base: position 28,247,101 of record NC_054476.1, read on the forward strand.
TTATCACAAGACTGGTTTAAATTGCTATATTTGTGATAGTGAACTGGAAAATACATGTTTTAAAACGAGCAGCTTGGGGAGGTGGTGAAGTGGGGAGATTTTTTTTCCCCCAGATGAAAGCTATGACCTGGATACCATCATGATCAAAAAGAGCAAATGAGTAGACAAGGTAAATTAGAGTTTACTTAACACCAAACAAGGGTTTCTGGAGAATGAAGACTGCAGAAGGAATAACTGAATGAGGTAAGGAGGTTTTGAGTTAGTTGGGAGGAGTCCATTCTGAATTTCCTCTTTCAACCCATCTCACCGCTTGCTACATGCCCCCTTCCTCCACCCAATCATGACAGTCTTCTGTTCCTCTCCCTATCACCTTATCTTTACTCTCTCTTCCGTTCCTATGTCACTTCCTCTCCATTCCTGCCCACCCCAGCAGCCACACCCACCATCCACTGCCATTGGTTCTATTAACCCAACCTCTAAAATCTCGGTCTGAAAAATTCAAATTGATCACAAGAAATTGTGTTCAATAGCACAGGAGACCAACTAATAATAAAATCTTGCAGCTAAACAAGCATCAATATTTTCCATCATAAATTCCCATTTCCACGTTTATAGCGGCAGGAGGGTATAATTAGAGTGACAAGATTACATGGAAAGTTTTCAATTAAAAATGCAGAGATGGGAATTTTTATGAATATGAATGGTAATGTTAAGGAAAGAAAATTTGATTTCGAAATGGGTGTTGAATTACACCTGTGCACCCTGATCCAAGGATTCCCCCTTCCTGCCCGACAACCTGGGTCGACCTGAAAACCTGGTCATGATTTCCTATGTGCAATGGACAAGAGATTGACGAGCAAGAAAGAAAAGAGAGATAAATAAAACAAAGGTGATTGAAGGTTGGATGTTATTCATCAAGAGAGAGGGAAAGAAAATCAGTGGGAGAGTAGCCATTCAAGCCATACTCCTGAATCATGTAGACTGTGAAACAAAATTATACACAGAACAATTTCAAAACCTTAACATTGTTCATCTATGCACAGCAGTTTAGAACCAGCCTTGTGCTCAAAAAGCTTTAACCTTCATTTACAGTACAGAATTTACATTACTTATCATTCTTCGATGCCTTATGTTTTGGTATCTCCTTTGGTGGCATCGGCGGAGGCAGTTCTTTGTACAGCCTGGTGCCATAGAAATACCAGTAGCGTGCCCCAATGCTGTCTTCTCCGAGGGGCTCTACTCTTAAGCTGTCTGCTTCAAGGCCCTGAAACAAATCATTATATATCAACACTTGGATTCAAAATTCTCTGTAATGCTGTACCTCAAGCCAATGAGTTTTGTTCTGCTTCTATAATCATCGACTAGAAATGTTACTGAAAGATGAATGTAAATCATTCACAAAATAGGTGAAATGCGGAAAGAAAGTAGATATAGAAAGGTTCATTGGAAACTGAGTGCACTTTCTGCAGCTTTTTAAAAAGATATAAAACTGGCTTAATGAATTTGGATCTAAGCAAAATTGGTCAATAATCCAACTTCTTACCATCTCTCAAAAACTGGAAACTAAGAACATGAAACCTTTCATGAGAACAGAAGATGGTTAAGAGGTCTTCAGAACTGTGGGGTGGTGGTAGTGTGAAAAGGAAAACTATTTTCACCGGTCAGCAAGTCAATGACATAAATTTAAGGTAATAGTTCAAAACAAAGGTAGAATTATTTTACACCAAGGACTATTAGAATTGAGTATCCTACCAGAAGGTGTGGTGGAAACAGAATCCATATCAACTTTTATAAGTGAAGTGGATATAATATTTGAAACAGAAAAAATTGAAAGGGTACAGGGAAGGGCATGAGATTAAATGGATAGCTCATAAGTGGAGAGCTGTCACAGGAGCAATGGGCTGAACGATTGTGAAATTATCCCAATCAAAATGAATCCATTTGTCGCCCAGCTAGCGGTACATTAGCCCGCTGTGTACTAACAAGTGTTTTCTACAATAATGGCACAATTTTACTCAACTGGTGCTGCCTTTTAACATTTAAGACTGGGATCACCGGACCATGTTGGTATTTGCAGTGGTCACCACTGATTTAAGTGTTCTATTCTGTCTTTACAGGTAGCACCTTGCTCCCTCCCTTCAACACTCCCAGTCCATACACAGGCACCTCCTAATTGGCAAGATGTACTTCGAGCAGGACGAGTCAGATGTTCCCTCCACCCCATCAGACCAAAATCTAAATAGATCAATTAACAATCTTACTCCAGATTAAGATTTCAATGTAGTATGTTTCTTTTGTGAATCATGCGCAGTGGGAAAATATATCTCAGATACAATCTTGTCTTGTGTCAAAATGATTGCAAAAGTTCTCTTTAAACCAGTAGCTAACTGGCTTAGCATTTAACCAATTTTAATGGTATTTAGTTTTTAAACAGAGGGCATACTCCCAGATCCTCACTGTGCTCTGTAACCAAAACTTAACAAATTATACATCAAAGAAAGCCACAGCATGTTGCAAATACGTTTGCTCAACAGACATTGTCAATAATTTGAATTGAATAATACTGGGATTTAGTGCCCATTGTACTGTTTATACAAACACACAAACACAAAATACTGCACACTGGAAAATAAAGGGAAAAACAATGAAAGAAAAAGAATTATGGGAGGCCTTGATAGGGACGGTGGAACACAAAGAATTTCATGACTTTCAATGTCAAGACAATATGGAGAAGTGAGTAAAAGCAAATAGATTGCTAATCTGCATAGCCAGGAACAGTGCTGTCTATGTTCTATTGAAACTTTATGGTTCACTAATCAGGCATCACTTGGGAAAACATGTGCAGTTCTGGTTACCACATTTCCAAAAAGCCACATGCACAGTGGAATGGGTGTGGGAAGAAGAACAGAATAATCCTAAGTAAGGGTGATTATGTAAGATCTTCCTTTGATAATGTGAGTCATGCCAGAGGACTGGAGAAATGTTACACCCCTATTTAAAGAAGAGATCAGGATAAGCCAAGTAACTATAGTTCAGTTAGTGTTATGTCAGTGGCAGGAAAATCTTGAGGCAATAATCCAACATAAAATTAACTAGCATTTGGAAAAATTTGGTGAATCAAAGAAAGTCAGCACAAATGTGTTAAAAGGTTTTCATGTCTGACTAATTTCATTGAGTTGATAGAGAAGGTTAATGAGGGTAAGTATGTTTGATGTTGTTGATTTGTAGTTTGAAAAGGTGTTTGACAAAATATCTAGTAATGAACTTTAAATTTGCTTGCAATCCTTTGGGATTAAAGAAACAGTGGCTGCATGCATACAAAATTGGCAGAGATAGAAAGCAAAGATCATCAATGAACAGTTGTTTTTCAGACTAGAAGGAAGTAGAGAATGGTGTTCCTGAGATGATGGCATTGGGGCCACCGCTCTTTTTTGATCTTTATTCATGACCTTGGCTTGGGTGTACAGGGCATAATTTCAAAATTTACAGATAACATGAAACTCAAATGTAACAAAATGCACAGAATACTAAACTTCAGTGGGGCATAGACTGATGAAATACACAAAAAAACAGAGATGAAATTTAACACAGAATGGTTACAGCCTAGAAGGCCATTTGGCTCATTGTATCTGTGCAAACTCTCTACAGAGAAGTTGGAAGTGACAGCTTTTGGCAGGAAGAAGGGAGAGACAATACAAACTAAATTGCACAATTTTAAATGGGGTGCAAGAGCAGAAAGACTTTCTTTTTATTCATTCACGGGATGTGGGCATCGCTGACTGGGCCAGCATTTATTGCCTATCCCTAGTTGCCCTTGAGAAGGTGGTGGTGAGCTGTCTCTTTGAACCACTGCAGTCCATGTTGTGTAGATACACCCTCAGTACTGTTAGGAAGGGAGTTCTAGGATTTTGACCCAGTGACAGTGAAGGAACGGCGATATGTTTCCAAGTCAGGATGGTGAGTGGCTTGGAGTGGAACTTCCAGGTGGTGGTGTTCCCATGTATCAGCTGCCCCTGTCCTTCTAGATGGTGGCAGTCATGGGTTTGGAAGATGTTGCTTAAGGAGCCTTGGTGAGTTTCTGCAATGCATCTTGTAGATGGTACACACTGTCATTGGTGGTGGAGTGAATGTTTATGCAAGGGGTGCCAATCAAGCAGGCTGCTTTGCCCCAGACGGTATCAAGCTTCTTAAGTGTTATTGGAACTGCACTCATCCAGGCAAGTGGAGAGTGTTCCATCACACTGCTGACTTGTACCTTGTAGAAGGTGGACAGACTCTGGGAAGTAAGGCAGAGAGTTACTCACTGCAGGATTCGTAGCCCCTATCCTACTCTTGTAGCCACAGTATTTATGTGGCTAATCCAGTTCAGTTTTCAGTCAATGGTAACCCCCAAGGTGTTGATCGTGGGGGATTCAGCAAGTTAATGCCACTGAATGTCAAGGGGCAATGGTTATATTCTCTCTTGTTGGAGATGGTCATTGCCTGGCACTGGTGTGATGCAAATGTTGCCACTTGTCAGCCCAGCCTTGATATTGTCCAGGTCTTGCTGCATTTGGACATGGACTGCTTCAGTATCTGAGGAGTCGCGAATGGTGAACATTGTGCAGTCATCAGCAAAAATCCCCACTTCTGACCTTCTGATTGGAGGAGGGTCATTGATGAAGCAGCTGAAGATGGTTGGGCCTGGGACAGTACCCTGAGGGACTCCTGCAGTGATGTCCTGGAACTGAGATGATTGACCTCCAACAACTGCAACCAGCTTGCTTTGTACTAGCTATGACTCAACCAGCGGAGTGTTTTCCCCAATTCCCATTGACTCCAGTTTTTCTAGGGCTCCTTAATGCCACACTCAGTCAAATGCTGCCTTGATGCCAAGAGCAGTCAATCTCACCTCACCTCTGGAGTTCAGCTCCTTTGTCCATGTTTGAACCAAGGCTGTAATCAGGTCAGAAGCTGAGTGACCCCGATGAAACCCAAACTGAGCTTCAAGGAGCAGGAAATTGCTAAACAAGTGCTGCTTGATAGCGCTGTTGATGACTATTTCCATCAATTTATTGAGGATCAAGAGTAGACTGATGGGGCGGTAATTGCCGGGTTGGATTTGTCCTGCTTTTTGTGTAGAGGGCATATCTGAGCAATTTTCCACATTGCTGGGTGGATGCCAGTGTCATAGCTGTACTGGAACATGGGTAAGTTCTGGAGCAAACGTCTTCAGTACTGTTGCCTAAATATTGTCAGGAGCCCATAACCTTTGCAGTATCCTGTGCCCTCAGCCGTTTCTTGATATCACGCAGAGTGAATCAAATTGGCTGAAGACTGGCATCTGTGATCCAGGAAAATTCTGGAGGAGGCTAAGATGGATCACCTACTCGGTACTTCTGGCGGAAGATTGTTGTGAATGCTTCAGCCTTATCTTTTGCACTGATGTGCTCAGCTCCTCCATCATTGAGGACGGGGATATCTGTGGAGCCTCCTTCTCCAGTGAGCTGTTAAATTGTCCACCACCATTCACAACTGGATGTGACAGGACTGCAGAGCTTAGATCTGATGAGTCGGTTGTGGAATCGCTAAGCTCTGTTTATTGGTTGCTGCTTATGCTATTTGGCACACTAGTCCTGGGTTGTATCTTCATCAGGTTGAAACTTCATTTTTAGGTATGCCTGCTGCTCCTGGCATGCCCTCCTGCACTCTGGCTTTTTAAAAATTCATTCGCGGGATGTGGGCTTCGCTGGCTGGGCCAACATTTATTGCCCATCTGTAGTTGTGCTAGAGAAGGTGGTGGTGGAGTTGACTTCTTGAACTGCAGCAGTCCCTGTGCTGTAGGTACATCCACAGTACTGTTCGGAAGGGAGTTCCAGGATTTTGACCCTGCGACAGTGAAGGAACGGCGATATATTTCCAAGTCAGGATGGTGAGTCATGTGGAGGGGACTTCCAGATGGTGTTCCCATTTACGTGCTGCCCTTCTCCTTCTAGAAGGTAGTGGTCGTGGGTTTGGAAGGTGTTGCCCAGGGAGCCTTGCAGGGCATCTGAGATGGTACATGCTGCTACTACTGTGCGTCGGTGGTGGAGGGAGTGAATGTTTGTGGATGTGATCCAGTCAAACAGGCTGCATTGTCCTGAATGGTGTCAAGCTTCTTGAGTTTTGTGGGAGCTGCACTCATCCAGGCAAGTGGGGAGTATTCCATTACACTCCTGACATGCCTTGTAGATGGTGGACAGGTTCTGGGGAGACAGGAGGTGAGTTACTCATCACATGGTTGCTAGCCTCTGACCTGCTCTTGTAGCCACTGTATTTATATTGCTAGTCCAGTCAGTTTCTGGTCAATGATAACCCCTGCGATGTTGATCTTGGAGGATTCAGTGATGGTAATGCCATTGAACGCCAAAGGGCGATGGTTAAATTCTCTCTTATTAGATATGGTCATTGCCTGACAATTGTGGCGCGAATGTTACTTGCTATGTCAGTCCAAGCCTTGATATTTCCAGGTCTTGTTGCATTTGGACATGGACTGCTTCAGTATCTGAGGAGTCACGAATGGTGCTGAACATTGTGCAATCATCAGCGAACATCCCCACTTCTGACTGTATGATGGAAGGAACATCATTGACGAAGCAGCTAAAGATGGTTGGGCTAAGGACGAGGCTTGGTGGCATTGGTAGAGTGGGGGATATGCCAGGCAGATTATGTTCGAGTACAGTTCTGTTGCTGCCGATGGCCCACAGCACCTCATGGTTTCGAGTCTCGAGTTCCTGGATATTTTTGAAATCTATCCCATTTAGCATAGTGGTAGTGCCACACCACACCATGGAGGGTATTCTCAATGTGAAGATGGAGTGGTCACTCCTACCAATACTGTCATGAACAGATGCACCTGCAGCAGGCAGGTTGGTGAGGATGAGGTTAAGTACTTCTTTCTCTTGTTAGTTTCCTCACTGCCTGCCACAGACCCAGTCGCAGCTATGTCCTCTAGGACTCAGCCAGCTCAGCCTGTGGTGATGCGACTGAGCCACTCTTGGTGATGGACAGTGAAATCCCCCACCCAGAGTACATTTTGTGCCCTTGCCACTCTCAGTGCTTCCTCTAAGTGGTGTTCAACGTGGAAGAGCACCGATTAATCAGTTGAGGGGGAGATGGTACTTGGTAATCAGCAGGAGGTTTCCTTGTCCATGTTTGACCTGATGCCTTGAAACTTTAAGGGGGCCAAAGCTGATGTTGAGGACTCCCAAGGCAACTCCCTCCTGACTGTATACCACTGTGCTGCCATGACTGCAGGATCTCCCTGCCAGTGGGACAGAACATACCCAGGGATAGTGATGGTGGTGTCTGGGACATGATTTATAAGGTATAGTTCCGAGAGTATGACTATGTCAAGCTGTTGCTTGACTAGTCTATGAGACAGCTCTCCCAATTTTGGCACAAACCGTCAGATGTTAGTGGGAAGGACTTGGCAGGGTTGACAGGTCTGGGTTTGCTGTTGTCATTTCTGGTGCCTAGGTCGAAGCCGGGTGGTCCGTCTGGTTTCATTCCATTTTGTTGGCTTTGTAGTGGTTTTGTCAGGGTTGTTAAAAATGCATGTGGAATGCTAGGCTTTATTAATAGAGACAGTGTACAAAAACAAAAAAGTTATTGTAAACCTCTACAAAATATTGGTTCACTGGAGCAGTGTTCAATTTTGGGAACAACACTTTATGAGAGATATCAAGTCCTTAGAGAGGGTGCAAAAGAGATTAACTGAAACAGTACCAGAGATGAGGGTGTTATGTTAAATGGAGAGACTGGATAAGCTGGGCTTGTCCTCCTTAGAGGACTTTAAGGTTAAAGCAAGATTTGACTGAGCTTTTCAAATTTGATGGAATAAATAAGGAGAGATTATTTCCAGTGGCAAAGCCTTTGACAAGGTCCCACATGGGAGGCTTATAAAGAAGGTAAATGCACAATGGAAACAGGGTAATTTGATATGGTGGATTCAAAATTGGCTTAGTTGTAGGAGATAGAGGGTGATGACAGAAGGCTGCTTTAGTGACTGGAAGCCAGTGTCCAGTGGCGTACTACAGGGATCTGTGCTGGGTCCCCTATTATTTGTCATTTATATAAACGACATAGACGACTATGTGGGGGGTAGGATTAGTAAGTTTGCGGATCACACAAAGATTAGCCAGGTGATTAACAGTGAGGTTGAGCATCTTGGGTTACAGGAAGATATAGACGGGATGGTCAAATGGGCAGATAAGTGGCAGATGGAATTTAACCCTGAAAAGTGTAAGGTGATACACTTTGGAAGGTGTAATTTGACAAGGAAGTATTCAATGAATGGCATGACACTAGGAAGTCCTGAGGAACAAAGGGACCTTGGCGTTTGTGTCCATAGGTCTCTGAAGGCGGAGGGGCATGTTAGTGGGGTGGTGAAAAAGGCATATGGGACACTTGCCTTTATCAATTGAGGCACAGATTACAAAAGTAAGGAGGTCATGTTGGAGTTGCATAGAACCTTGGTGAGGCCCAAGCTGGAGTACTGTGTGCAGTTCTGGTTGCCACATTATAGGAAGGATGTAATTGCACTGGAGGGGGTGCAGAGGAGATTCACCAGAATGTTGCCGGGGGTGAAACATTTAAGTTATGAAGAGAGGTTGGATAGACTTGGGTTGTTTTCGCTGGAGCAGAGAAGACTGAGGGGCGCCCTGATCAAGGTGTGCAAAATTATGAGGGGCATGGACAGGATGGATAGGCAGCAGCTGTTCCCCTTAGTTGAAGGGTCAGTCACAAGGGGACACAAGTTCAAGGTGAGGGGCAGGAGGTTTAGGGGGAATGTGAGGAAAAGCTTTTTTACCCAGAGGGTGGTGACAGTCTGGAATGTGCTGCCCGGGAGGGTGGTGGAGGCAGGTTGCCTCGCATCCTTTAAAAAGTACCTGGATGAGCACTTGCCACATCATAACATTCAAGGCTATGGGCCAAGTGCTGGTAAATGGGATTAGGTAGGTCGGTCAGGTGTTTCTCACGTGTCAGTGCAGACTCGGTGGGCCAAAGGGCCTCTTCTGCACTGAGAGATTCTGTGAAGGATCGTCAGCCAGAAAACATTTTTAAGAACCAGAGGCAATACGAGGAAAACATTTTCTTTTGCACTGAGTTTTTGTGATCTGGAATGCAACGCCGGATGGGTGGTAACAAATTCAATAGTAACACTCAAAAGGGAATTGGATAAATACTTCAAAATAAATAATTTACCGGGTTTTGGGAAAGAGCAGGGGAAAAGGGTTATTTGGATAGTTCTACCAAGGAGCTAGTCAGCACAGCTACAATGGGCCAAATGGCCTCCTTCTCAACTGTTTCATTCCATGATTCTAGGATTAGCGAAACTTAATGTCTGGAGAAGTAGGGGCTGAAGGACAACCTTATCAAACTATATTAAAGTATAAAATGGCATGGATGCAAAATATTATTTCATCCGTAAGGTCAGTGGAACAATAAGACATCAATTGTACATTTAAACTAAATTAAGAGAAAAGTACTTGAAAATAAATCAGAAAAAAAAATCAAAGGGTAGTAATTTTGGAATAATTTACTAGGTAAGGTAGTGAAATTATAAACATTGATGGAGTTCAAGATGAAGTTGAGTCCTGTGCAGAGTGAGTTAAAACAAAAATTCAATAATCCAGACAGATGTCCCTACATTTTTCTTGTGCTTTTATATTAAGGGCAGAGTTTTAAAAATAAAAGTCTGCAATTATAACTTCAACTTAAGGACGTTGCAGTGTTAATGCAGCCTAAATCTGGAGTTACAGCATGACTAAATAATGGAGCAAAGTACAAGATTTTGAGGGACAGTGTGTTTTACCTTGGAGTTGGCCTGGGCAGCAAATTCAAATTTACCCAACACAAATTTTGCAGCTAGCAGAAACTGCATTGCACAGACTGAGTCTGTAGTGCAAATAACCTTGGATTCTGTATGGTGGCACACTAAACTTATCCTTTTATACAATGTCAATATTTTATTTTAAAAATGCAACACTATTCCTCTCTAATGTACATAGTTAACAAGTCTGTACCATAATGTAAGTAAGGAGATTAAAAATAAATAAAAACCCCTCACCTTTAGAAGGTCAAATACATCTGTAGCATCCAGGCGGTAATCACAGAGTTTGTGTAAAATATCCACAATTACTCGGGAAGAAAGAGCCCTAAAATGTATTCCCTGCAGTGGGTTATCCTTCCCCTCTTCAAGTTCCCATCGATGCCGTATAATGTCCTCAAGGTACATGTGGAAATTCTCTATGCTGATGAGACAAACAAAGTACTCATAAGTGGGCAATTCTTGCATTCAACTCAGAATATCAGCAAAGTGTTTTGTCTGTGCTGGTTCCCATTCTCCAAGCGTCAAGTAACAATAGGACTTAATAAATGTTGTGCCGAGAGTTTGTGTAGCAATTTCGGTCAAAAAATTGTGCAATCGTAATGACATTGCTTGAATTTCTATAGAGTTGCTTGATGTTATTGTGGAGACACAGGATTACATGCTCAGTACTGATAGTGAATGGAAAATACACTAGAGGCATCAGGCTAAACAGAATTTGAGAGCCCAAGTTTCAAATTGGAATTGATGCACTGGAGAAGATCTTCTATGTACCAATTGTACAGATATTTAAGTTTTATATCCAAAACCTCAATACATTGAAGTAACAGTGGACAAAGCGTTTAGAATCAAAACCAGGGTGTTTTGATTAAATAATGAACTCAACATTGACATCTGCACAGGAAGTGCTTGGAGCAATCAGTTCACTGATCTTGTTATTTCAACCACATCACATAACCAAGCACAACAACAACAACAACTCACCCAGTTCTCTCAGTAAGACCAAGTTAAAACACGACATAACAGTGTAAGATATATTTTAATTCTATGTTAACCATAAAAAAAAACAAATTTAAAGGCAATTCCCCTTTATAAAACTCTTGGGGCTTTTTCAGTTTTTTGTCTGTCATGTTAATCACTTCTGTAGAGATCATGACCAACCTCAAAAACTGGTGGTCATGTCACTCAAGACAGCTGAAATCTGGCTGCAAGAAACATAGCAGTTTTATACATGTTTGTATTACACGGCTGCAACTACAGGATTAAAAAGGTAAATATCCTGCAACAGCTTAGACCGGATTAGACTGAGCTCATTGACCTGCATATGTTGCTGGATCGGGAGCCAATCTATTTTTAAAATCTTCATCCTTACTTTTGAATTGTTTCACAGGGTTGCTTCTCCCAACTCTGTAACCTCCTCCAGCCCTCAGAGACCTCTATGTTCCTCGATTTTCACTGCTCCACCATTGGTGGCTATGCCTTCAGCTGGCTAGGTATGAAGCTCTGGGATTCCCTTGCCCAGTATCTCTGCCTTGCTCTCCTGCCTTAAAACATTCCTTAAACCCTACCTCTTCAGTAAAACCTTTGGTATTTGCCCTAATATTTCATATGGCTTAGAGTCATATTTGTTTGACAATGCTCCTGTGAAATGCCTTGAGATGCATTACAACGTTAAAGGTGTAATATAAATGCTAGTTGTTGTTGGATTCAAAATGTTGGCGCTTGGCATTCAGGTGTAATCCTTTCCAGTTAAGAACCCAAAATGGAACACCCTCAACCAAATAAGTGCAAAAAAGCAAATGAGCAGGCGTAGGCCATTTGGCTTTGAGTCTGTTCCTGCATTGTGAGATTTGGCTGATCTGCAACTAACTCCATATCCTTTAATAGCCCAGTTAACAAAATTCTATCAATCTACTTTAAAATTAACAATTTATCTAGCATCAATTACCATTTGTGGAAGACAGTCCCACATCCTTTTTGTGTAGAAGTGTTTCCCAATTTCATTTCTGAAAGGTACAGCCCTAATTTTTAGACTATGCTCTAGACTCCCAACTAGCAGAAATAGCTTCTATCTGCCCTGTCTATTCCCCATCTTGAAAATATCTCGAAAACTTCAATCAAATCACCACTTAACCGTATAAATTCCAAGGACTACAACACTAACTTGTGTAATCTCTCCACATAATTTATCCCTTGGAGTCCATTCTGGTAAATGTACATTGCACTCCCTCCACAGCCAATATATGCTTCCTAAGGTGTGGTGTCCACAACTGCTCACAGTGCAGTAAAGTCCCACCTTTCACAGGGGTTACTTTTCCACGAAATCTAGCAAATGGCAAAATCTTAAATGAGGGACACACTTTTGAATGGGACTCAATTAGATAGGTTCCAGCTCATGCACTTCTACCAGGATTACTGGTTAATGGTGTGGAGCAGGAAAGCTGATTTCTAAGGCCAGCTGAATAAACTCAAATATGTCAGTAAGTGTGCTCTGTGAGTAACTGACCCCAAGAATTATTTGCTGCATCCTCCATTTTAACATAGCATCCCAATCCATCAGAGTTCCTTACAGATGTTTCAATACTCCAGAGGTCAACTGTAACAGTGTTAAATTTGCTAGAGTGCATCTACTTTGGCTTTCAAAGATCTTGTGCGAAATTAATTCATGATGAAACTGATATCTTAGGATAAATTAGCCAATTCCACACTCGAGCTATGCTCAAAGATCTACTTGTCAAAGAAGCGGTGCAGAGATTTGGACATTTCAAATATGGGAAAGCGAACATTGCTCACACGATGGACAATGCAGTGTACAAAGTTCAGGTAAATGAAAACACGAACAAGGAAGTTGCGAAAGGCAGGACTTTACTGTACTCCAGGTCTAATCAGAGCCTTGTATACCTGAAGCCTTTTCTACCCATTTGCATTCTAGCCCACTAGGTATAAACGCCAGCACTCGTTCGCCTTTTTGATTATTTTCTGTACCTGTTCACAACAATTTAATGATCTACACAGCTGAAACTCCAATCCTTTTGGACAATCACTGTTTCTAGTTTTTCACCATTTAGAAAGTACCCATTCTACCCTTTTTAGGTCCAAAGAGGCTGACATCACATTTGCCTGTTTTGCCTGTTCATTTATCCCATCAACATCTCGGGTGATTTTCTGCTTCCATCTACACTGTTTCATTTTTGATTTTCAGCAGAACACAGTGGAAGTTTCAGAAACTGTGACTGTGTGGGTCTGCTGTCTATTCAAGGTCAGTTTTAATTCTTGTCCTAGTTTCCCATGACAAGAGTCCGATTACACACAGGAAATCAGTTTCTGCACCACTCCAGTTAGCTGTTATCTCAATTTTTTTTAAAATGATGCCATAGATGGAATAATTGTTTTACCAGAGGTGAGGCAATTTACCTAATACCCTAATCCAGTACAGACAAAGCTCAATTATCAGTTTCCCACAATGGGTAAATTAGGATGCAGAGAGTGTTCAAGGAGGAGCTGGCCTCAGAGCGGCCATTATCCTATGGGAGGCAGGAAATATCAAGGGGGAAAAGAGGTCAGGTCACATCCACCAAGGTCATTCTAAACAGACTGGAGAGATTCTTGCTTCACAAGTATGAAATGGGAGTCGAAATACATGGAAAAAATTAAGTCCTTTCACAACACAGCTTCAACTAGAACTCAAATCTACCTCTGTGAAACCCCTGCCGAGTGAAACAAACATGAACTGTACGACTACCAATGCTTATTAGCGGAAACAATTCAGGTAACATCACAGTAAAGTTAAAAATACAGACAAGGGAGACACCCCCAATTAAGCTGGCCTTGGAACCAAGCAGTGGGAACAGAGATATAAATGCACAACCGTGAAATTCCCCTTACTACCATTTTAGCAGAGATAATAACCCATCCATGTTAAGCAAGTTAACAGCTCAATTAAAATAGCAGAGAGAGGAACTTCAAGCGCATTAAGGCAATTATCTCATAACAATTTCTGGGCTATCATGTTCAGATTTCATAGGACAACTGTGAAAACGCCACGTAACCATAAATGGACTCATTATAAACAAGAACAGGTTTTGATGCAGATATATAATTATGGCACTGAGTTTAGTTGCATAGTATGAGCATCGCTTGGAATAAGCTCTTTTATATTGTAGCATAGTTTATAATGCACTTCCTTCACTTTCCTTTCAGTGGGAACTTAAGAGTTGCAATTAATTGCGATACTCCATTAAATCTGCAAAAAATCAAAAAAAGTTTTACTTCCACTACAATGGGAAACAAGGTCAAAAAGTGGATACCGAGATAGTTCAACAAATATAAGCCAAAAAAAGCATTAGTACAGGCACTTCACATCATTCTTAATATAGCCTTCTACATTATCACTCACTGTAATGAAGAAATATGGAGTGCTTAGTGACATTATGGCTGAAACTTTTCTCACCCAATACAGTTCCATGCGCCAAGGAAATTAAATATTTATGCTATAACACAGTAAATAGTTCTACCACACTAAGGTAATCTGATGATAAAAGCCCAAGTTAGAGTGACGCACTGCAGGAATCCTGTTTTAATTTCCATTCATCCCATTTTAATGTTACATTCCTTCAAAGACTGCACCAAAACAGGTGTGAAGTCAGTTAACAGAAAGTCTGAATTTGGAGACTGCATAATACAATTTAATTTGAGAGAACAAGCTCTCTCATGTTATTCCAATTATATCATCTTCTCTGATGTACAGAATTTATGTTCAGATTACTGGATTGTTTTCTTCAAACTTTAACGAATCAAGTTTATTAAATTGCAAGATTTCTAATCCTACCTGGCCAACTACTAGGATACAAACATCAGAGCCAACACACCATTGTAGATCAGTATGGATAGCCTTCAACCCTAACACCTCATTCCTACCAAACTTGCCACAATTAACTCTATTATTTCAACATGAAGTACAAGTGAACAAATGAAGATGTTTAAAAATTAATAAAAATACTCCACTCTACCCATACTGACCTAATATCTTTGCGCTGATAACATCCTCGAAGCAGTTTGGAAACCAAGTCCTCTAAGAAATCCCAGTTATCGACCAGCAATGCATCTTCAAATTCCTGGAAAAGCAAAATATGAGCATCAATTAAAAATTACAGTCACCAACACTATTTATCACAAGTCAATTTTAGCCATGACTAAATTCAAAAATATTTCGGGTAATAGGACTAGTGGTCCAAATATAAACACAATTTGAACATCTTGTCTTACTCTCCCAATTTCTTTCCCGTTCCCCTGCAGCAAGGAGAGAAGAGTTAAGATCTGTTTTTATTGCCACCTTCAGTTTTCAGAAACCAGATTTCTGCACCCCAAAATGACTCAAATATAATCAATATTTGTGGATAGCTAAAACAGCAGTTAGGTATTCACTTTGCATCTTTATTATCTGTTATGACAGTTACTCATCAACTTTCTAGACAATCTCTACAGGTCAAAGCTTGCCCAAGTTAGTTCATCCCATTCAACCTGTGCAGTTTCCCTAGGTTTAAAGCAAAGTGGTCAAGACATGTAATTTGTTCTTCAGTTCCATAATAACAATACTTTAAGATACTTAAAGCTAATGCCGTGTCAAATGTCCTGTGGCTCAGACAGCTTTGTACACCTTGTGTCTGCATTTGAATTCTAGAGATTCCCATGTATAACATGCTCACAGGCAACAGCTTTCAGAGGAGTTAAGTCAACCAGTATGAGAATATACTTTTAATAGAATTAACTCTACAGGACACAGCTACTGGAGAAAGTGCAGAAGATTTACAAGGATGGTACCAGGACTGAAAGATTAGAGCTATCAGGAAAGCTTGAACAGGATTTTTTTTTAAATAGCCCTAATAGAGGTCTTTAATGTGAGTGGCTACACAACCATCTGAGGCAGGCCCAAAACTTGTAACAGCAGGTTTACTGAAAATAATAGAATTGAAATTCCTGAGTAAGCATATTGTAGATTTCATAGCAATTAGGAGCTGTATGCAAACCTAATACAATACAGCTCTACAATACATTCAGAGAGAATGGTGCCATCTCAGCCACCCTAATCACACAATGTTACAGACAATTCAGGCTGTCAACTCTGCATTAGTGCTTTTCTCCACGAGCTACCTAATCTAATTCCACTGATCTGCTAGATTCTCCTGGCCTACGAACATAAGGTAATGATGGGAATGAGCAAGGTGTGTCTGAATCGGAATAAACTGCCCCTGACAAATTAATGCCCCTCATCTAATAACCACAGTGCTAAGGGAATATCCAGATATCTAATATGTTAATTGTACCAATGAATAATCAATTTTGGAATTGTGTGCATGCACTTAGGAACAAGGAACAGGTCAGCCTGGATTCACTAGCAAACATTACGCAGTAAATCCATTTTATTTTACATTCCCATTTACAAGTTGGTACAGTACATGGAACATTTATATAAAGGCAAGTGCACAGTGCACTCAGCAGAATAATGGCATTTCACAACTTAAATTGTGTTTTTGTGAAAACCATGAAATTTAAAATTGGGGAAAGAATGGCTAGCTTTTCTGGCTGACATCTCTACATATCATTGAGTGGTCTCTATGTAAAAATAACTTGAAGCTTACAGATGGTGGTAGGGCATAATCCACCAAAGAAAAGCAGACCAAAGAGAAAAATAAAAATTACTTTCAGCTAACGTGATAATTCAAGTAGATTGCTTCCTCTCCCTCTATTTTTAAGCTTCAAGTTTGCAGTAGTCCCTACATGAATATCTCCGTCACACTGAGCTGCTGGCCTGAAATTCATCTTTTCCCTCCTCCCAACCACAATTTTGCCTTTTTTTTTTAGGTTCCATACTTTCACTTTTGAGTTTCTGGGAAATATAAATTATTTCAGTGGTTAGCCTGTATGTTGACCTTTTCCGTAAATATTTCATGTGCCAGTTCATGAAAGAGATATGAATTAAATCTTTGATCATAACTCCAGTTTTTAAAATAAGAATGTAAAAAGATCACTGTCACCCTCCATGCCAAGTGAGACGTGAAAGACACCAAATGAATGTCAGTGGCACCATCTGTTAGCATCTATGTTGCCAGGTAACTGAAAAGCTTGCCAAGGCACAAGTTTTGTCATAGCAGCTCAGTGTTCTGGGTTGGTACAAAGGGCCCATTTGACACCAGCAAATAATCTCCATCTGCGCTGAATGTAATCATGTCAAAAGCAATAGTAGGAACAGTGGGGAAATAACATGAAAACTCCCATGCTCCATCCTAGACCAGCCATTTAATTTGATCTCTAGCATAAACACTCCAAAGCAGTGTCTGAACTAAAATAAAAACAAAAAACTGCGGATGCTGGAAATCCAAAACAAAAACAGAATTACCTGCAAAAACTCAGCAGGTCTGGCAGCATCGGCGGAGAAGAAAAGAGTTGACGTTTCGAGTCCTCATGACCCTTCAACAGAACTGATGAAGGGTCATGAAGACTTGAAACGTCAACTCTGAACTAAAAGCTTAACATAAAAGCTCTATTGAATTTTGTGAACTGCTTTCCTCCTAAGTAAAAGTACTAGCCCAGTGTATTCCAGTGGTGAATAAGCATAAGTTTAAATGCACGCGACATTCTTCCCATACAAACAGTAAATTCAACTTTACATCTTCATGGACTCAACATTGAATTCAACAATTTTAGATCATAACCTCCACTCCCATTTTCTTTTGTTTTTCTTTGCTGGTTTGATTTCCCCTTTTGTTTCCCTCTTATTTTCTTGACTTTGCTATCGGAAGGCAGCTTCAGAATCTTGTCATTCACACCTCCTCTAGACACTCTTGTTTCTTTACTTATCTGATTACCACTCCCTTTGGCATTGCACCATGAAACCTTATGTTATTTAATTGCTCCAGCCCTTCACCCTATCAAAGAACTTTCATTTTGCTCTTACTCCCATTATCCCCCCCTCTCACTCGCTATATACCAATTAAATTTCTAACTTTGCCCAGTTTTGATGAAAGATCACAGACCGGAAACAAACTCTGTTTCTACGTCCAGAGATGCTGCCAGACCTGCTGAGTATTTCTAGCATATTCTGTTTCTATTTTAGATTTCCAGCATTCTCAGTATTTTGTTTTTCTAACAGGATTGAGGCAACGACATCAGCACACATAGTGCTAAAAATACTAGATTAATCTGCAGGCTTCATTGGCAAATAGAACAGACCTATTCTTACTAGCACATTTATCAGTGAATTAACACAGTTAAAATATTTTTATTTTAAATTTTGACTATGATTGCTGTAATGTTGTGCAATCTTACAGTATTTCATATGCATTTAAGCCATACCCTATCAGATCAAGAGTATTTTCTTTAAAAGGACAGGCACCGTAGACATGCAATTTAATTTGGAATCACCAATGACAGTTAACTACAGAATATTCAACTTAAAGTTGTGTGGCTCAAAATCCCTTCTTTAAAGTTTCAGTTTGGTAGGGCAAAAATAATTGTTCATCTGGGTGTATTTACACAGTTAATTATATGGCCATTTCGCTTGAGAGATCATAGAAGTAACGTTACAGTATTTTTTATACCACCTGTGGCATCTGTTCACTCAAAACACAGCCCCATAGAGAATACTGCTGTCACCCTTCGTCAAGCTCCTACTCACATGAACTACTTTCTTACATGTAGTCTCCATACTAGTGATTTATATGTCCCACAAGTAGTACCTGCATCACGTAAGTATAAACATATGGCCTCCCCCTCCAAAAATTTGTAAAACATAAAGATGATACAAAATATATTTAATCCCAAATGCAACCAAGCATAGATACAGAATCTTAACCTGCAGATTCCAACTAAACACAGATGGATTGCAACCCCAGCGTTCTCAGCAGCACGGAAAATCAAAATGGCATTGCAAACTAGCCCAATTTCAAGCTATTTAGAAATATTACCAATTACAAGCTGTTTAAGTTTAATAGACTCCGGGGTTAGGTATTTTGCGGAAAATGTCGTCAAACAGCTGAAACCTCGTCATCAACTAGAATCTGGAGCACTTCTAAGTTACGCAGCCTGAACAGCATTTCGATTTCCATAAACCACTAGTCACTAATACCTATTTTAAATACTCAGAATCCTACAGAAGGAGGCCATTAAAGATCTATTCGTTTAGTTCAATTCTCCTGTTCTTTCCCAATAGCCATGCAATTTTTTCTTTTCCATACATATATCCAATTCTATTTTGAAAACGACTATTGAATCCTCCACCCTTGCAGACAGTGAATTTTAGATCATAATTCACTGCATTGCAATTTCTCATCTCCCCTCTCGTACTTTGGTCAATTATCTTAAATCTCTCAACACACCCAGTGAAACTGGTTTCTCCTTGTTTACTCTCCCTAGTGTATCCAATGGGTGTCATGTTTCCTCCAGTGACTACACTCCAAAAAGCATTTCATTGTTTGAAAAGTACCTTGGGGCACCCTGAGGTCATGAAAGGTGTTATATAAATGCAAATCAGTCCTTTTTTCCAAACTCCACCTCCCCCCGACCCCTAATTTTGTGCAACTCTATTAAATCTGCTCTAAGGACAATTCCATATTCTCTAGTATTTCCATTCAACAAATTCTACATCTTGGGCATCATTCTGGAAAATTCCCTACACATCTCTCCAAGGGCAAAATGAAAGAACAATGGTATCAGAACTGCATTTGCAGCATAATTCCAACATTGCCCTCTGATTTTCTTTCCCCATAGACCACTGCTCACCACTGTGTATTACAGATTTAGAAAAAAATCTACAAACCAACATTCACTATCCCTCCTCTCTCTAAGTCTTCAAGATGTTTCACTCTTATTTATTAATTATAATACAGCAAAATCCTCAGAATCCTTATAGTGATCAAAATTCTGAAAATAAAAAATAGATAAGATATACAATCTGTATTGGAAACAGTGAAAGACTGCTGACTCAGGCATCCAACATAAAGCATAATTGTTCTAAATAGTTTGACATTTTTAAAATATATAATTCTGAGTGACATTACAGTGGACTACATAACCACTGGCAACTGAATATTGTTGCAGAAGCCCCACCTTAATGGTTTGTTTTGTTTGGCAAAACAAACATGTCTGCTAACCCAAGGACACTTGACCCGTATACATTCCACTGCTACCGAGCTACTGAAGTCATCACAAGGTCACCATTAAAGTCACCTCTATATAGGATGTGATAGTATAGCACAGTTGTTCAAAAACTGGAGTCCGCAGGTCTCTGAGGGTCTGTTGAGAGGAATTGCCATATAAAGTGAATTACAACACTTTCAAATTATGAGAATTAAACAGTATTTTAATTTAGATGAGAGTGTCCATGGTTATTTAAGCCTAATCACAAAGGGTCCTTCCAACTAAAAAAGTAACCACTGGTAAAACGGTTGTAGCACTGACTCATAATCCACAGTCTGCGAGCTCAAATCCCATGTCAAATCATCGGATCACATTCAATAAAATCTGGCCATGTGTGAGCATCCAAACACAAAGGGATATAAATTAGGTAATGTCTATGCAAAGGGGCAATTTTAATTTCCAAGCTATTCATTAGCCGAATAGTGACTCATTTGGTATTGAAGGCAGAACAGCAGGGTAGAGTCCTAGGCCCAAACATCTTTGCTGCTTTATCAATGACCTTCCTCCCATCATAAGGTCAGAAGTGGGGATGTTCACTGATTGTGCAATGTTCACCACTGTTCGCAACTCTTCAGATACTGAAGGAGTACATGTCCAAATGCAGCAAGACCTGGACAATATCCAGATTTGAGCTGACAAGTGGAAAGTAACATTCACACCACACAAGTGCCAGACAATGACCATCTCCAACAAGAGAGAATCTAACAATCGCCCCTTGACATTCAATGGCATTGCCATCACTGAATTCCCCCAATATAAACATCCTGGGGGGTACCATTGACCAGGAACTGAATTGGACCAGCCAAATAAATACTGTGATGACAAGAGCAGGTCAGAGGCTAGGAATCCTGCAGCGAGTAACTCACCTCCTGACTCCCCAAAGCCTGTCCGCCATCTACAAGGCACAAGTCAGGAGTGTGGTGGGATACTCTCCACTGGCCTGGATGAATGCAGCTCAAACAACACAAGAAACTTGATACCATCCAGGACAAAGCAATCCACTTGATAGGCACCCCTTCCACAAACATTCACTCCCTTAATCACTGACAAACAGTGGCAGCAATATATACCACCTACGAGATTCATGCAGAAATTCACCAAGGCAGCTTAGGCATCACCTTCCAAACCCAGGACTAGTCTCATGGCATCTGGTCAAACATGGGCAAGAAAACCTCCTGCTGATTACCACGTATCGCCCTCCCTCAGCTGATGAATCAGTGCTCCTCCATGTTGAATACCACGGAGGATGCACTGAGGGTGGATAGGGTGCAGAATATACACAATTCCACATTCTCATCACCAAGAGTGCCTTGGCACACCAATACTAACTGAGCTGACCAAACCCTAAAGGACATAGCTGCTAGAAAGGGTCAGCAGCAGGTGGTGAGGGAACCAACAAGAGGGAAAAACATACTTAATCTCATCCTCACCAACCTGCCTGCCGCAAATGTATCTGCCCATGACAGTAACGGTAGGAGTGACCATTGCACAGTCTTTGTGGAGACAAAGTTCCACCTTCACGCTGAGGGTACTCTCCATCGTGTTGTGTGGCACTACCATTGTACTAAATAGGGTAAATTTCGAACAGATCTAGCAACTCAAGACTGGGCATCCATGAGGCACTGTGAGCCATCAGCTGCAGCTGAACTGTACTCGAACACAATCTGTAACCTCATGGCCCGGCATATCCCCCACTCCACCATTACCATCAAGCCACAGGATCGATCCTGGCTCAATGAAGAGTGCATGCCAGGAGCAGCACCAGGCGTACCTAAAAAAAGAGCTATCAACTTGGTGAAGCTATAACAAGACTACTTGCGTGCCGAACAGCATAAGCAGCAAGTGATCAACAGAGCTAAGCGATCCCACAACCAACGGATCAGATCTAAGCTCTGTAGTCCTGCCACATCCAGTCGTGATTGGTGGTGGACAATTAAACAACTCACTGGAGGAGGTGGCTCCACAAATATCCCCATCCTCAATGATGGGGGAGCCCAGCACATCAGTGCAAAAGATAAGGCTGAAGCATTTGCTACAATCTTCAACCAGAAATGCCGAGTGGATGACCCATCTCGGCCTCCTCCGGAGGTCACCAGCACGGATGCCAGTCTTCAGCCACTTCAATTCACTTCACGTGATGTCAAGAAATGGGTGAAGGCATTGAATAGTGCAAAGAATATGGGCCCTGACAATATTCCGGCATTAGTACTGAAGACTTGTGCTCCAAAACTGCTGCGCCCTTAGCCAAGCACTTGCAGTGCAGCTGAAACACTGACATCTACCCAGCTATGTGGGAAAATTGCCCAGGTATGTCCTGTATACAAAAAGCAGGACAAATCTAAACCGGCCAATTACCACCCCATCAATCTACTCACGATCAGAAATAAAAGAAATAGAAAAGGTCATCAACAGAGCGATTAAGCAGAACTTGCTTAGCAATAACCTGCTCACCGATGCCCAGTTTGGGTTAACCAGGGCCACTCAGCTCCTGACCTAATTACAGCCTTGGTTCAAACATGGACAAAAGAGCTGAACTCCCGAGGAGTGGTGAGAGTGACTGCCTCTGACATCAAGGCCACATCTGACCAAGTGTGGCATCAAGGAGCCCCAGCAAAACTGGAGTCAATGGGAATCAGGGGGGAAACTCTCCGCTAGTTGGAGTCATAGCTAGCACAAAGGAAAATGGTTGTGGTTATTGGAGGTCAGTCATCTCAGCTCCAGGACATCACTGCAGGAGTTCCTCTGTCCTCAGTAGCTTCATTAATGACCTTCCTTCCACCATAAGGTCAGAAGTGGGGATGTTCGCTGACGATTGCACAATGTTCAGCATCTTTTGCGACTCCGCATACTGAAGCAGTCCATGTCTAAATGCAGCAAGACCTGGACAATATCCAGGCTTGGGCTGACAAGTGGCATGTAACAATCGTGCCAGGCAATGACCATCTTCAACAAGAGAGAATCTAACCATTGCCCCTTGACATTCAATGGCACTACCATCACTGAATCCTTCACTATCAACATTGAGGGGTTACCATTGACCAGAAAATGAACTGAACTAGCTGTATAAATACTGTGGCTACAAGGGCAAGTCAGAGGCTAGGAATTGTGCAATGATCAACTCACCTCCTGACTCCCGAGAGCCTGTACACAATCTATAAGGCACAAGTCAGGAACATGATGGAATACTCCTCACTTGCCTGGGTGAGTGCAGCTCCCACAACACTCAAGAAGCTTGATGCCGCACAAGACAAAGCACCCCACTTTATTGGCACCACATCCTCAAACATTCACTCCCTCCACCACCAATACACAGGAGCAGCAGTGTGTATCATCTACAAGATATACTGAAGGAACTCACCAAGGCTCCTTTGACAGCACCTTCCAAACCCATGACCACTACCATCTAGAAGGACAAGGGTAGCAGATAGATGGGAACACCACCACATGCAAGTTCCCCTCCAAGTCACTCACCACCATTCCTTCACTGTCGCTGGGTCAAAATCCTGGAACTCTCTCCCTAACAGCATTGTGGGTGTACCTACACCATATGGACTGCAGTGGTTCAAGAAGGCAGCTCACCACCACCTTCTCAAGGGCAACTTGGGATGGGCAATAAATGCTGGCCCAGCCAGCTAAGCCCACATCTCATGAATGAATGAATAAAAAATGTTCTGTAGAAATAATTGTTTCCGAACAAAAGATATCACAGAAAACTACAGGTAGTTGGACACTTGGCATAGTTTTTAAATAGTGATTCAATTGCAGTACCAGATTTCCATCTGGGTAGACACTTGGGAAACAGTGACCATAATTACCTGGATTATAAAGTCAGTGGATGCTGGATGGCACCTGCCATTTATTGCATTAACAGCAGCCCACGGACTTTTAGTGGGCTTTTGAGGCAGCTTCGTTACTTGGAGTCCAATACAACATGGTGCTGTCTAAAGGGGATCTGGGGCTTGTGTGGACAGGGCAACCATCAACATGTCTCTGCAACCAATCAAGTTAAAGAATTCTTACTGAGACATGCAGAGTCCTAAACCATGAAATGCAAGTCAGAATATTTAATTCAATGAAAAATCACACACAAGAAGTGAAAGATGAGAAAGGATGGTGGCGATGTAAGGGATAAGAGAAAGAAATTTTAAAATAAAATATAATTTTTATAAAATTGGCAATAACTAAAATCCAAAAGAATGCAGCTCCACAACTGTAAAAGTAAAATTTCAAGACCAGAAAGAATTGTCACACTGTTTTAAAAAAATTCACTTACACTTGAATGGGCAAGTCCTAACTTTTTTTGACATGTTTATTGGATATCTGAGGGATAAGCACAGCAACATCTTGTCCATCATGTGTTTCCCTTGAATCTCTCTGCAAGATACCAGTGCAGTGGAGTTTGTGGAGCAAGGCAAATCAGACTGCAAAATCCCGATTTCCAAATTTAACCATGCATATAGGCATGATGCAAGTTGGTGCTCAATTTACACTTTAATAAACATTAATCACTGATAGCCTCACTGTTATTGCTATAGCAAAATGAGTGCCATTAGTAAGTTGGTCGGCCAATCCAAAGTTCCTGAAAATGATATGCTAATTTCATATCTCAAGAGAGCTAGATTTGCAAAGATGGCAGAGGACTTTAGAACCAGGTCACTTGAATGGGGATATCACAAGCACAGTAGAAAAATTCAGTGCCTTTAAAATCATCCTAATGTATAAGGGAGTTCCCTATATCACTACAGTCAGAAGGGCCCATGGTAAAACAAATAAAAGCAGCTAAATGGACATGTGCAAGGATAAATCAGACTTTTAGACTAATATAAATTAGTTCTCAGGAGGTATCAAGCTCAGGTGAAGGCAACAAAAGCTGCTATCAAAGCAGCCAAAGGTCACTGGAGAAGACAAGGGAGTCATGCCTTTAGCCATCCAGGCCCCAGCCTCTGAAATTCCTTCCCTAGATGTTTGTGTCTCCCCTCTGTGACTTCATACCTCAATAAAACTTTTAAGCACCTAGAATCATAAATGATACTGCACACAGGAGACCATTTGGCACCCACACGCCTGTGCCTGTCTTTGGTAGAGCTATCCAATTAGTAGCACTCCCATGTTCTTTCCCCAAAGCTCTAAATAATTTTCCCCTCCAGTATTTATCCAAGTCGCCTTTGAAAGTTGCTAATTAATCAGTTTCCACCATCCTTTCAGGCAGTGCATTCCCAATTACAACTCAATGTGTAAAAAAAATGTTCTTCATATCACCCCTAGTGCCAAACATCTTAACCATGTCCTTTGTTTACTGAACATTCCACTATTGAAAACAATTTCTCCTTACTTACTCCCATCAAAAACCATTCAGAATTTTGAACCTTTAACAAATTTCCTCTTAACCTTCTTTGCTCTAAGGGGAATGACCCTAGCTTCTCCAGATAAAGTCCCTCATCCCTTGTATGATTCTGGTAAATTTCTCTGGGTCTTCTCCAAGGCCTTGGCATCTTACTAAACTGTGGTGCCCAAAATTGAATGTAATACCCTCCTGTAGGCTAAGCAGTGATTTATAAAGATTTAGTATACCATTCCTTGTTGTTGTACTCTATGGTTCTATTAATAAAACCAATGACTCCATGTACTTTAATAGCTTTCTCAATTGGTCCTGTCACCTTCAGATATTTTGTGCAAAAACCACTTGCCATCACCACCACATTCCCCCAGGCCTCCCTGCTCTTGAACTCCCTTTAAAATCTAATTGACATTGCCTGCCCTCGTATTGCCTTCTTCGATTCAGTGTCAGCTTTTCTCTAATTAAACTCCTGGGTTATCTTTCTCCTTTAAAGACATCATATAATGCTTTAAGTGTGAAGTGGAAATGGATACAATCCTAGGTAGAATTAGGTTATTGTAAAACAGATCGGGCTACTGATCTTCACTGCATTCATCAAGTGTTCAAAGAAATGGGAATGGTGTTCATCTCACTTTGGTCTGGGATTATTCCTATGAACTGACCAGAGGCCCAAGTGGTACTAATATTCAGAAAAGGCAAAAACAAAACACTATGGAACTAAACTTAGTCGATCAGAAGCACTAACACACTTCCTTTGTCCACAGGTACTACCTGACCTATTGAATGTCTCCAGCATTTTCAGCAACAGCTTGCATCCATATAGCGCCCTTAACATCGTAAAACATTCCAAGGCACTTGTTTATTTTCAAAAAGGGCAACAAGTCACAAAACTGGAGATCCATTAATTTGAATTTGCTTTTAAGCAAGTTGCTGAAAGGGATCATTTGAGATAAAATATATAACTACCAGAATAGAGTAGGTGTTATTAGAAACTCTCAACATTAACTTCTAGGATGCCATGTCTTACCAATCTGGTCAAATCTTTTGACAATGGTGGCGGATGTAGGTAGCCCAGATCACTTTGCGTAACTAAATTTGTAAAATGCTTCTAACAAGGTGTCACAATAAGCTACTTTATATAACACAGCCCAGTAGAACTGGCAGGCAGAACTTGGGTTGGATAAGAAATAATTTAGGGTTTTAACTACTGGTCTGGATGAAGGCATTGGGGGGAGGGGGGAATGAAGAGAAAGAGCCTGCCAGTTCACAAAAAGATACAAAGATTTATATATCCGTTAGAACTTCAGATGAAAGCAAACAACTACCATCTGATATAAATATGACAGAAAAGTGGACACCCCCACCTGGCAGATGTTATACAAATATATTTAAATGAGTAGAGCTAACAACAAACATATGTATACCATTGCCGGGCTGCAAACTTGACTGTTGAGTTGAAATTAGACCCAAGTGTTATAGTACATAAATCTCTACACACTCACCAATACCTCTAGGCAATAGAAAAAGCAAATAGTGTGTTAGAATGTATTGTTAGGACAATCAAATACAAGACATGTCACATGATCTTTGTATATCCTCTAGAACACAATGCTGAGTTTTGCCACCCACTCCCCTCCCCCCCCACGTGGTGGGTGGTAGAGTTGCTGAAAAAGGCACAATGCAGCTCCACTAGATTGATGTCTAGCATTTTAGCATTTTATTACATTAATATATTACAGTAAAAGATGCTTTATGAATGCAAATTATTGATGTGGTTAAAAAAAACTTAGTTACCATTGATAGCCTAGCAAGCTGGATCGTCTATGGCTAGAAAAGTTTAGACTTCAGGGAGATTTAATTGAGGTATTTAAAATAATAAAGGCCTAGATTTTGTCTGTATGGATAGACTATTTGGAGTTAGATAGATTAGGAAGGAGGCAAGTGTATAAGTAACAAAGAACTAGGTTACATGTCAGAGTTTCTCTTTTTACGGAGTAACTGAACTTTGGAAAAACCTGTCACCTTATGCAGTGAATGCGGATTCACCATGTCACATGCCAAACAAATCTGGGCAATTTCCTAGTTGTGGGCGAAACCATAATGTACAAAATGTAGGCAGCAGTCTGGCTGTGTTTCATGTGATGAATTAATTTTGATCGCCATCACAACTTGGGAAAGGAATTTTTCCTGAATTTGCCTGGAGTTCAGGAAAATTCATCTCTTTCAGGAAATCAGGGTGGTTGCTGATAGGGACGACAAGGGTCATGCCATTTACTTGCATCACGGTGATCTTTGCTTGTCCATCATTTTCCTATGATATGAAAGTTGCTAGATTGTCATTACAAATACATCCGATCAGTAATGTCTTCAGAAATGGGGATCCCTTCGCCCTACCCAATCTGGCCCAGGAAAGATTTTTGTCCACAATACATGTTTCAGTCAAAAGTCCAGCTGCCCAAGTTTCAAAAACAACTTTTTTGAAGAACAGCCAGCAGGGATGAACATTAAATATGGTCTTGCCAATGTCACCCACATCCTGAGAATAAATATAGAGAAGTAAACTGATGCACAATAGACTTCCACGTTTATAGTGTAATTTGAGCTGCTAGTACAGGATACAAATATCCAATCAAAATATCAGTTGAAAATACCTAAGCTTCAAGTACCTCACATTATGAACTACAAATTTTATATAAAATACTCCAACAATATGAAAATGTGAAATAGAATTAAATATGCAATCCAAACCCAAAGTGCATACATTTAAAAGCCTCTTGAATTTTGCACTTCTACCTTAGACTGAAAAGTACAACCAAGCTCTATTTGCCAGCGATTGCAGAGTATGACGGTGTGCTTATGACACATGAGACCACACATCATTCTCCATGATTGCACTTTAATTATTGTGCCACAGCAGTTTCAGGACAGCTACAATGTAAAGCAGATATTGCCAATATGGACAATAAGATTAATAAAAGGTCCCTAAAAAGGAGATTATCAGAGAGAAGCCTTCCTAATGAATGGGGGAGCTGGGGATTGGGGGACCAAACAGAAGTTACTGTTGTACATGGCTACCGCAGAACTCAAATTGAAAGCTGAATCTGTTGTTTGAAGGGTTGTTAGGCTGAAAAGTGGGTGGGTTAACTTATACATGTATGACTATATACAGTAAATCCTAAATCAAACTGTTTTAAGGTGCTTTAAAAACTCATTACAAGAATCTTAATATGGAGAAAGTAACTGAGTTGAGAGATGATGATAGAATAAAATTTCCATCCACATTCAACTGAGATGAATACTATATTGCCGTGCGATCAAAGGAATCTATCAGACACGCATCTCCACAGTTCAGCAAAACTCAGAGCTCAATTAGTAGCACAATACAAAGACTGCTGCACCGAGTGTGAAATATTAGGCACATTTCCCCTAATACATGGGCAAGAAGTCCTTCCCATACAATAGTTCATTTACCATAAATGAAATTCTAAAGGCAAACTATTATATTTAATATTTTGATTGCATTATGTGGACAAGATATTTTCAGTTCTAACTGCTTGCATGTAACTATCAAATAATATAACAAAAACCAAATAACATGCAGCTATGGGTAGGTAATAAGGATGGGATTCACTGAAAATGTCAAATGGTCTCAGTAGCCACAACAGCAAAGCTTGCGCCTATTTACAGGCATCATCAGAACATAAATATAAATTATAGTCATAACTGGAATATATAGCAAGACTATGGACAAAAATTGCCAGAGCCTCTTAACTAATGTTTCAGCAAATAAAGCCAGGGTTTCTGATCTACAGTCCCAATAGCAATTAACAAGCTCACCAAGGGTTTATTCAGTGTCAAACATTATAAGTGTAAAGATACTAAGTTACCTTAGCAAAACAGGTGCATAAGGCAGTGCAATATTTCATTTTCCTTTTTCTTATTCATTCATGGGATGTGAGCATCACTGGCAAGGCCAATATTTGTTGCTCATTCCTTATAATATAACGTATCATCTGACTCAGTGAGCAGTGTATTGGTTTTATGAAAAAGCTGAAGCAAATTAAGCAGAATGGCAGGCACCGAGGAGTGCTATACAAATTAACAAAACACAGAACAAGCAATGACTGTGGGTACTTCAGAAGGCTCCAGAAAGGTACAGAAATCAAAAGGGTTGCAATAAAAAATAAATGTGGTTGGGCGTGTGCTCAAGGCTGTGACATAAACAAGGAATCCATATGACATCATAAATCATGTGATGAAAGCTTCAGCTGCTAACATAGGCTATAAATCCTGTGTGTTTTATAGCCTCGCAAAGGTTTTGCTTCAATATTGAAGATTTACTCGGAGCCTTATCTTGTTCCCAACCTTCGCACTCCAAAGTTCTTGCATGATCAGGGGATTTTCACTTTTCTTCTGAATTTTCTCAGAAAAATGACTCAGTTGCTCCAGTACCTTGCCCAAATAGTAATTTTTGTTTCATCCAGTAGCCTGAGCACCAAGCATCCTCTCAGTAGGCACATCAAAATTGTTCCTATATCCGCCACAAAATAAAAATGAAAGCCATTCAGCCCACCTTTGCTTCTCCTTTCGGAAAGGCCTTACATTCTTCCATTATGGCAGCCAATTCTTTTTCAAGTGATTCCAGAGATTTTGCCTCCGCTAGCCTACCTGGACGATTGTTAATGATTCTATAATTCTATTTTATCATAATCACTCCTAAATTTGACCTGTACTAGTTTTAACCTGTGGCCCCTTGTCCTAACTTTCATGGTTTAGTTTTGTGTCATTTTCTGAATCTATCTTTTCTTATATTTCTTATTATCTTATTTACCTCTACAAAGTCAACCCTTGGACACCTTCATTAAGGACTGAAAAGCCTCATACTCTCCGATTTCATACTTCATCCATCCGCTGCCATGAGGAACCAGCCACGTGGCTCTGAACTGTCTCCCGGACCCAAATGTCCAACTTGCGTCTCAGTGACCAGACCAATAATAGCGCAGTCCCCACCGCTTATAAATAGCACATTTGAGAAAGTACAATTTGTGGGATTCACATGATGGCTGGCGTAACAGCTGAGGTGAAGTCAGAACTGTCTCACCACTATCAAAATTAAACAGGTGAAAATGAATTGACGCAGCAAACAGTATCAAAACATATTTGTCTTCAGGTCATTTTTCAAATACATCCTCAGTATTTAGTACTTAATATTCAATTATTCTGTATTTTTAATGCAGTATTTAATTTTAAAATAGAGCTGGGAAGTGGCAACCTCAGTAAACTGACAAGATGGACTCACTGCAGCGACAGGAGTAATTTCCTCATGTTGAACTTCCAGAAACCTTTTTTTCAGTGATGGAAAATGAGTTGAACATTGCTTAAGAGGAAAGCCCTTCTTGCGTTGAGTAACTTAATGACTGGTAATTGCAAATTGCGAACAGCTACTTGAACAGCCTGAAATAGCCAGGCCACTTCAAACATTTTAAGTGGCATTTTTTATGATTAACATATAGGCGCTGCCAACGGTAAACAGAGCCAGTGTAAGCGATAGGTACTGTACTTGAAGTGTAGTCAGATCAGAGTACTGTACACAATGAACACAGGTTCCTCTGATTTGTATCCTGTTTTGGCTACATAGCTCCACACATCCTATTAACATTGTAGATTGCTGCTGCACAATACATATATCATCAAAATTCCTAAAACTTCTTTCAACTGCAACCCAGTTATTTTAACACTATTCAGGCTGTTTTGTGCTTTTGTAATTCTGCATTTATAGTGCTTATTTTTTCTTCCTCTAAGGCATACTCTAGATTTGTCATCAAATTTGCTCTGCCACCGCTCTGTCCACTTATGTATTTGGTCTAACTCACTTTGTGGTTGGAGCTGAATCATCAGCATCAGCACTCCCTCTCCACTGTAGTTTTACATAATTTACAAATGTGACCAATTTGCTCTGAGTTTCTAATTCCACATCACTGTGATGCACAAACAAAAGGGATCTCAATACTGAACTGTGGGATGCAGCTTTTAAATTTGCCCTACTCTGACCTAACCCCTTTAATAAAATATAATATTGTGTTTGGCCCTTCAGCCAGTTCCTCATACATTCTAAGTTGCACCCTGAACACCCTCTGCTTTAAGTTAACTAGTAACCTATTGTTACCAAATGCATATTGGAAGGCATATAACATTACAGGTTTTTAAAAGTCCATCAGGATGTCACTTCCTTAAAAAAGCCATGAAGTGAATCAGGCAACATCTAAACATATTCTAACCGTTGTTTAGTAAGTAATATTTTAATAATTATTGTGCAAATTGCTCAAATTGGGCTATTTGTCACCTTTTTTGAAAATGGGCACCAAGTTAAGCCCATTTCCAATCCACTTGGGCCTTTCCAATGCTTATCAACACCCTCACAGTAAGCATTATTGCCACACAAACCGTCTCTCTGGTCATATAAGAACATACGAATTAGGAGAAGGCCATTCGCCCCCTTGAGCATGCTCCCCCCACCATTCAATAAGGTAGTGGCTGATCTGCTTGTGACCTCAACTCCACATTCCACCTACCCCTGATAGACACTTGACTAACAGGGTAGTCAAAGGTTATCTACCTCTGCCTTAAAAATATTCATTGGCCCTGCCTCCACCGCTCTGGGGAAGAGAGTTCCAAAGATTCAGAAAGCCCTCAGAAAAAATTTCTTGTCATCTCCTTTTTAAATGGGAGTCCCCTTATTTTTAAACTGTGACCCCTAGTTCTAGTCTCCCACAAGGGGAAACATCCTTCCAGCATCCACCCTGTCAAGTCACCTCAAAATCTGATATGTTTCAAAAAGATCACATTTCAATCTTCTAGACAATACTTAATAGTCTTAAATTATTGGTTAAAATCAAGCAATCCTGTTAATCCCACTTAAGTAACTGCAATTTGAGGCCTTATTCTCATATTGTTTAAAGTAAATCATTTAACATCTGTTAATTATTTCATGCTTATCGTGGTTTCAGCATAGCTTGTATCTTAGGGGTTCACATCTCTCCTGACAGCCCTCACAAAAAATTTCTTACTGTAATCGTGAATACAGCTGCACCCTGCTCCAAGTTCCTCTTTGTACCGCTGACCACCTTTTCAATATCTTTGCACATCGTTCTTAATCTAGCTATAGCAATTGTAAAGATTGTTCCTCTCCCTGCATTTGGCTGATTAATTTATTAGTTGACCTAAGGTCAAACTTATTGCATGCTTCTTTATCTTAAAGTGTGCATTTATCCTGCATATCCCACATTATGCTTTTTAAAGGATTATCCCCTTACTAAAGTGCTGCACCATCAAGAATTTGCCCAAGCACACTTTTGAAGCTAGCCATTTTGAAGTTCTATACCGGAATCTAGTCCTGTGACACAATCCGGGATTCAGAAACAAACTTGATTATTCTGTGGTTCATTATCCTGATCAGACATCTGCTTACTAGGCAGCAATAGAGTAGGGACCGTATATGTTTTCTGCAAATAAAAAGCCCAACTACCACTCTCTCTCTGGCTAGGATAACCTTTCATGATATTATGGTACAAAGTAAAAGTAACATGGTCAATTCATAGGAAGAGTGATTAGAGCAGCTTTTTAATCAGTATTGTGTTTATTTTCATAGCCTTGCAGTGGACATTCTGCATGAAGGTGGGCTGCTGATTTTCTGTTGATGAAGGCTTATAAACAGCCAGTCCACTTTAAATTATTGTAACTGAAGCAGTTTATAAAGTTTTAGTGACACAATAATTGCCCATCTTCCTTTATCCTGCTGGAGAATAGAACATTACATTGTGGGTGATATTAGACGTTTTGGAAATGATTCAGCTCACAAAACTGATACCCATTATAAAGCATCTTAGTTACCTAGGTAAGTTTAAAATGCTCAGATTATTTATATTAAATATGTAGACTCCAGGCAGTTTGATGCAAACAATGAAAGGATTAAGCTGTGTTCAAATTAACAATTATTTCTGGATACATTGAGGACCAGCAATCATGTGTATAAGTTTTTTGAATAAAGCAGATTAGACATTAGGCAGTTTCTGTAGAAGATAACAGAGCTATGGAGCCATTGCCTTCCTGTATGAAGAGTATCTGCTGCATTTTTTCAAAGGAAAGCTGGAATATTTCCTGGCTGGAACAGAGGTCAATGGAATACAAGAGGTAGGTGGATTATCACTCTCCATGACAACTGTCTGAAATGGAACCAGATGTTTCTCAACCTTTGAGCCTGAGACAAGTTTCCGACCATATCTCTGCACCATCACTAAGGCCACCGACATTATCTTCATTCATGCTTTTGTTACCTCTAAACTATTCCTACAGAGTCCTGGCTGGCATTCCAGATTCTACCCTCCATAAACTTGAGATCATCCAAGGTTCCACAGTCTATGTCCTAACTCACGCCGAGCACCTATTATGTCTGTGCTCTGACTCCTAGTTAAGAAACGCCTTGATTTTCTCATTTTCAAATCCTTCTGTGCTCTCCACCCTCCCCATGTCTAAACTCCTCCAGCCTTACAATCCTCCAATTCTGGCCTCTTGAGCATCCCCAAATTTAATTACTCCACCACACTGGTGACCATGCCTTCAGTTGTCAAGGCCCTAAGCACTGGAATTCTCTCCCTAAACCTCTGTCTTTCTACCTCTCTTTCTTCCTTAAAATCTACCTCCTTGACCACACTTTTGGTCATCTGTCCTAATTTCTTTTTATGTGTCCCAGTGTCCAATTTTGTCTAAATACACTCCTGTGAAGCGTTCAGGAAACTTTACGACATTCAAGTTGTTAGAAGAATGTGGTGTCTTATTCAATAATGTAAATTATGGTCAATGGTTTCCTGAACTGGTTTTGATCATGTAATGAGGTCACTGAGTAATTTTTCAGATACCAACACCCCCCTCCCCAACTGTAAATTGGCCATGCAGTCATGTTATTTCCTCTTTAGAAGTGACCTTCATGAAGATTTCTCTTAACATTTGCAGGGAAGCATAATTACTATACAGGGATGAGTCAGCAAACAAGTGAATCAGCAATGAAAGTCATGGTGAAGAAGTTTGGCTGTACTCAGCAAGAAAATGGCACAAGCTGGAAGGAGTCGTCATGATCACTGGTACAGCACTCCCAAATCAGAAGGTTGTGGGTACAAGCCCCAGTCTATAGACTTGGGCAGAACATCATGCAGCACTGATTGGGTGCAGCACAGTCTAAGATGGCATCTTTTGGATGAGATGTTAAACTGAGGCCCCATCTGCTCTCTCAGAAGATCCCATGGCACCATTCTGAAGAGCAGGAGAATACCCAGTCATTATCAAATTGCTGTTTGTGGGATCTTGCTGTGCATGATTCAACTGCCAGGTTTCCTACATTACGACATCAACTACACTTTAAAAAGTGGCTCAACCAGCTTTATAAAGTGGATTCAACCCAAGGTCATGATAGGTGCGACATGCATGCAAACAGTTTTCTATATAAACGGAACCTAACAGCATTGTAACTAACATGTTTGATTATGTGCAGGCACATGTAGAGATGTATAGCAGGGCACAATCAGATAACTGGTATCACAGACATGACAACACCAGAAGGAAATGATTTACAATTTGTACTGTGATACCCTATCTCAGGGGATACAGCAAGGTTGATTTCATTTTGAATGAAAACATTTTTAAAATCCAACAGTACAAGCTAAACCATCTAGAAGCTCAAACCATCACATGCTATTTATAGCATCCTCAATCACAATATCTTTACAGCGCAGGTGGTCGTCATTCAGCCCATCGAGTTTTCCCTTGCTCTCTGAAAGAGCATTCCACTTAGTCCCACTCCCCTACCTTACCCCCATAACCTTGCACATTCTCTCTTTTCAGGTAGCAATCCAATTCCCTTTTGAATATCTCAATCGAACCTGCCTCCACCACCCTTTCAGGAAGCTAGTTTCAGACTCCAACGACCCTCTGGGTGAAAATATTTTTCCTCACATCACATTTACTCCTTTTGCCAATTATTTTGAATCTGGGCCTCTGGTTCTTGATGTGTCCTCTTGATTTTCTCACTATTTACCCTGTCTATACCCATCAGGATCTTGAATATCTCTAGCAAGTCTCCTCTCAGTCTTTTTTTCTCCAAGGAAAAGAGTCCCAACTGTTCCAATTTATCCTCATAGCTACAGTTCTTTATCCCTGGAATCATTCTTGTGAATCTCCTCTGTACTCTCTCCAATGTCTTCACATCCTTCCTCAAGTATGGCACCCAGAACTGGATGCAGTGCTCCAGATGAGGCCTAACTAGTGTTTTATACAAGTTCAACATGGCCTCCTTACTATTGTACTCAATGGTCCCTATTAATAAAGCCTAAGGTATTATATGCTTTATTAACTGTTCTCTCAACATGCCCTGCCTTCTTCAATGACCTATCTATGTATACACCAAGGTCTCTCTGTTCCTGCAACTCCTTTAGAGGTTTTCCCTTTATTTTATACTGTCTCACCATATGTTTCCTGACAAAATGAATCACCTCACACTTCTCGGCATTGAGCTTCATCTGCCACTTGTCTGCCCAATCCATTACTTTGTCTATGTCCTTTTGAAGAGACTAACCCTATCACATTTGACAATATTTCCAATCTTCGTATCATCTGCAAATTTTGAAATCATGCCCTGCACACCACAGTCTAGGTCATTAATACATATCAGGAAGAGCAAGGGTCCCAACATTGACCTCTGGGGAACTCCACTACAAACCTTTCAATCTGAAAAACAACAATTTATCACTCAATCTGTTTTCTGTCACTCAGCCAATTTCTTATCCAGGTGCCTACTTTTTCCCTTTTATTCCATGACTGAATTTTGCTCACAAGTCTGTTGTGTGGCTGTGTATCAAATGCTTTTTGAAAATCCATATACACCACATCAAGAGCATTCCCCTTATCAACCTTCTCTGTTGCCTCCTCAAAAAATTCCAGCAAGTTAATTAAATATAACTTTCCCTTAATTAATCCATGCTCGCTTTCCTTAATTATCCTGCATTTTATTCTGTACAATAGTTTCCAGAGGTTTCCCTAGCACTGAGGTCAAACTAACTGGCCTACTCCGGCCCCCTTCCACAACTCTTTCTCCGGTACATCGATGATTACTTCGGTGCCGCTTCATGCTCTCGTCGGGACTTGGAAAAATTTATTAATTTTGCTTCCAATCTCCACCCCTTCATCATTTTCACGTGGTCCACCTCTGACACTTCCCTTCCCTTCCTTGACCTCTCTGTCTCAATCTCTGGTGATAGACTGTCCACCAATATCCATTACAAACCCACCGACTCCCACAGCTATCTCGACTACAGCTCCTCACACCCCGCTTCCTGTAAGGACTCCACCCCATTCTCTCAGTTCCTTCGCCTCCGTCGCATCTGTTCCGATGATGCTACCTTCAAAAACAGTTCCTCTGACATGTCCTCCTTCTTCCTTAACCGAGGTTTTCCACCCACGGTCGTTGACAGGGCCCTCAACCGTGTCCGGCCCATCTCCCGCGCATCCGCCCTCACGCCTTCTCCTCCCTCCCAGAAACATGATAGGGTCCCCCTTGTCCTCACTTATCACCCCACCAGCCTCTGCATTCAAAGGATCATCCTCCGCCATTTCCGCCAACTCCAGCATGATGCCACCACCAAACACATCTTCCCTTCACCCCCCCTATCGGCATTCCGTCGGGATCGCTCCCTCCGGGACACCCTGGTCCACTCCTCCATCACCCCCTACTCCTCAACCCCCTCCTATGGCACCACACCATGCCCACGCAAAAGATGCAACACCTGCCCCTTCACTTCCTCTCTCCTCACCGTC
Organism: Carcharodon carcharias; assembly: GCF_017639515.1. Classification (NCBI taxonomy): domain Eukaryota; kingdom Metazoa; phylum Chordata; class Chondrichthyes; order Lamniformes; family Lamnidae; genus Carcharodon; species Carcharodon carcharias. The sequence continues at coordinate 28,284,345 of NC_054476.1, forward strand.
CCAAGGACCCAAACACTCCTTTCAAGTGAAGCAGCATTTCACTTGCATTTCCCCCAACTTAGTCTATTGCATTCGTTGCTCTCAATGTGGTCTCCTCTACATTGGAGAGACCAAACGTAAACTGGGCGACCGCTTTGCAGAACACCTACGGTCTGTCCGCAAGAATGACCCAAACCTCCCTGTCGCTTGCCATTTTAACACTCCACCCTGCTCTCTTGCCCACATGTTTGTCCTTGGCTTGCTGCATTGTTCCAGTGAAGCCCAACGCAAACTGGAGGAACAACACCTCATCTTCCGACTAGGCACTTTACAGCCTTCCGGACTGAATATTGAATTCAACAACTTTAGGTCGTGAACTCCCTCCCCCATCCCCACCCCCTTTCTGTTTCCCCCTTCCTTTTGTTTTTTTCCAATAAATTATATAGATTTTTCTTTTCCCACCTATTTCCATTATTTTTAAATATCTTAAAATCTTTTATGCTCTCCCCACCCCCACTAGAGCTATACCTTGAGTGCCCTACCATCCATTCTTAATTAGCACATTCGTTTAGATAATATCACCAACTTTAATACCTATGTGTTCTTTGATACTATTGTTGTCGACATCTTTTGATGATCTGCTTCTATCACTGCTTGTTTGTCCCTACAACCACACCCCCACTCCACTTCTCTCTCTCTCTCCGCCCCCCCCCACACACACCTTAAACCAGCTTATATTTCAACTCTTTCTTGGACTCGAACTCAAGTTCTGTCGAAGGGTCATGAGGACTCAAAACGTCAACTCTTTTCTTCTCCGCCGATGCTGCCAGACCTGCTGAGTTTTTCCAGGTAATTCTTTTTTTGTTTTTGTTTTGGATTTCCAGCATCCGCAGTTTTTTTGTTTTTATATCTTTGGCCTGCTGTTGCCAGCTTTATCCTTGCACCCCTTTTTGAACAAGGGTGTAACATTCACAATTCTCCAGTCCCCTGGCACCTCCCTGTGTCTAAGGAAGACAAAGATTATCACTATTGCCTCTGCAATTTCCACTCTCACTTCCTTCAGATGCATCTCATCCAGTCCTGGTACCTTATTTATTTTAAGTAAAGATAGCCTTTCCAACACCTCCTTCCACTCAATTGTAAGTCCTACCAGTGTACCAGTTACCTCCTCTCCCACCTTGGCCTGGGTAGGCTCCTCTTCTTTTGTAAAGACAGATACAAAGCACTCGTTCAACACCTGTGCTATTTCTCCAGCCTCCACATGCAAATCCCCTTTTTTGTCCTTAATCGGCCCTACTCTTACCACCCTTTTATTATTTACATGCTTATAGAAGACCTTGGGTTTCCCCTTTACGTTTGCTGCCAGCCTCTTTTCATGCTCTCTCTTTGCTTTTATTAATTTCTTCACTTCCCCTCTGGTCCTTCTATATACAGCCTGATTCTCCACTGTATTTTCTACCTGACATCTATCATACATGTACTTCTTCCTTTTCATCTTTACCCCTATCTCTCTCATCATCTAGGGCTCTCTGGATTTATTTGTCCCACCTTTCCCCTTGACATTTTCTGCAATATTCTTTCTGGTGGCCCACTGTTCGGCCACTGTCTTTTCTGCAAACATTTGATTACAACTCACTTGACTCAGATGCATTCTCATCCCATCGAAGTTGGCTTTCCCCCAATTAATTACCCCTGCTCTGGATTGTGCCCTGTCCTTTTCCATCTTCTTATCGTGTCCATGGTCAGTCTATACATGGCCCAGCCAGAACTGGACACATTTTTGCACCTTGTTGTTGATTTTGGCAAGATCTGCAACAGTGCAGGGTTCCTCTAGCAATAGGCACTGCAGGAGATGTTGCATAGTCTGTGGCTCAGTTCCAAATTCACAAGTTGTCGGGCTGGTTGTATATCCCCATTTGCTTAGTGACACCTTTGAATGACCTACACCAGTCCTAAGTCTGTTAAGGCACTTCCAGGTTGCCCAGATGCAATTAGCTCCTGGGGGAAGGCATTTTCCATGATCAACCTAAACTTCACGACACAATGATAACTGTCCCCTAGAAGCTCTTACACTGATATTTGATCCACTTGGGCCAATTCATTCCCCAGAACCAGATCCAAAAGTGCAAGTCTTCTCATTGGACTGGAAACATACTGCTGCAGAAAATGTTCTTGAACGCATTCCAGGAATTCTCGCCCCTCATCCCTTTGTACTATTCCTATCCCAGTCTATATTTGGATAATTGAAGTCTCCAGTTATGATTACTCTATAATTCTTGCACCTCAAAAGTATAACTTTTTTAGTTAAATAATTGCTTCCTCTTTCCAGTTTAATTATTCAGTTTCCTTTTCTAATTTTCGAATCCACTGTCACGCTGAATGCAACACATTGAAAATAGAAAGTGAAGCAGGTTCTAGGTCAAGGCCCAAGAAATAGTAATTTTCATAGCCAGATATGTCTATAAGACTCCGCATCAACACCTTGCTTAAAAGGAAAGATTACTGCGTCACTGCCTCTGCTGGTTCAAGGTAGTTTTCACCATTTCCCACAGCTCGCCTACACAGCATTATGAAACAAATAACGTCATGCTTTAGATTAAAAGATGAGTCACTGAGCCTCAATAGTCAACAAAGATAACTAAAAGGAATAATCGTAACAAATTGTATGAAGTGTATTTTTCACATTAGCTATACCATCCCTAAGCTCGAACATGCATGATCTAAACATGACACTAACTATTGTAAATAAAACCAGTGCCAACCATGGCTCAGCTGGTAGTACACTCACCTCTGAGCTACAAGGTCCTGTGTTTCAGCACAAAAAATAATCAAGGCTAACACTCCAGTGCAGTACTAAGTGCTGCACTGTTAGAGTTGACATCTTTCAGATGAGATGTTAAACCGAGATCTGTATGCCCTCAGGTGAATGTAAAAGATCCCATACCACTATTTCAACGAAGAGCAGGGGAGCTATGTGTGATAAAAACAAAAACAGAATTACCTGGAAAAACTCAGCAGGTCTGGCAGCATCGGCGGAGAAGAAAAGAGTTGACGTTTCGAGTCCTCATGACCCTTCGACAGAACTGAGCTATGTGTGATGTCTGGGCTAATATTTATCCTTCAATCAACATCACAAAAACAAATAATCTGGTCATTATCACTTGTTTGTGGGATCTTGCTACATGCAAATGCATTTCCTGCATTACAAGAGAGGCTACACTTCAAAAAGTATTGGTTGTAAAGCAATTTTGAGACATCTGACAGTTATGTAAAGTGCGCTATAAATGCAAGTTTCTTTTTGTCTAGATCAATACTGAAGCTTTAAACAGAAATATAAATAGGCTCGAAAAGGAGCAGTTTAGTGACTTCAATCCTCTTGGGTATGGTTTGGCCCATTTAAGTTAATGAAACTAAGTGGGTTTCATAGTAACCTACTAAAACTGGCACCAAAATTAAGCTTGAGGAACAGTAAATCCAGCAATGAGAAGTTGGGACAACAATGAAACCCCACACACTCGAGGGAGAGGGGCAACAATCCAACCCAAACCTAAAGTGTGAACAGTACGATAAATAGGCCTAAATGTAAGAAGGAGAAAACAATTAAACCGAAACCCATAGGGAAGACAAGGCTGGGAAAACAATAACTAAACCCGAAGGCTGAAGTGGAAAACAAAGTCAAACCAGGGGGCGAATAGTGCAAGTTTTAATAAAGCCAAGGTGAGGGGCAACAATTAAGTTTTACCAGGAAAACAATGAAACACGAGCCTAAGGCCACACGGGGCAAAATCCCCCATCCAAATCCCCAGAGTAGAAGCCAGTATTGCCGAGGCCGGGGATCCCGCCTAACCCCAGACTGGACCCCGGAGACTCGGGTGGCAGCACCGTCGAGGAAAGGCCGGTTCTCCCGACTTCGAAAGAGCGAAAGTGAAAGTGGCGTCAAATCCTTCTCATTAACCGACCCGTCACCGAGTACACACAGGACCCCCGACCCTGGGGGGGGCGGTTGGGGGTAGGGGACAAGGGGAGGGTTGAAGGGGGAGACCTGGGGGTCGGGGGGCGAGAGGGGAGACCAGGGGTGTTGAGGGGGGAGACGGGGGGGGGGGGGGGGGGGGGGTTGAGGGGGAGACGAGGGGGGGGGTTGAGGGGGGAGACGAGGGGGGGGGTGAGGGGGGAGACGAGGGGGGGTGAGGGGGGAGACGAGGGGGGGGTGAGGGGGGAGACGAGGGGGGGTGAGGGGGGAGACGAGGGGGGGGTGAGGGGGGAGACGAGGGGGGGGGTGAGGGGGGAGACGAGGGGGGGGTGAGGGGGGAGACGAGGGGGGGGTGAGGGGGGGTTGAGGGGGAGACGGGGGGGGTTGAGGGGGAGACGGGGGGGGGGGTTGAGGGGGGAGACGGGGGGGGTGCGAGGGGGGAGACGAGGGGGGGTGAGGGGGGAGACGAGGGGTGGTGAGGGGGGTGAGGGGGGAGCGAGGGGGGGGGGGGGACGAGGGGGGGCGAGGGGGGAGACGAGGGGGGGCGAGGGGGGGAGGGGGGGAGGGGGGAGACGAGGGGGGGCGAGGGGGGAGACGAGGGGGGCGAGGGGGGAGACGAGGGGGGGCGAGGGGGGAGACGAGGGGGGGCGAGGGGGGAGACGAGGGGGGGTGAGGGGGGAGACGAGGGGGCGAGAGGGGGGAGACGAGGGGGGGGTGAGGGGTGAGAGCGACGAGGGGGAGTGAGGGGGAGAGACGAGGGGGAGGTGAGGGGGGAGAGGGGGGGGTAGGGGGGAGACGAGGGGGGGTGTGGGGGGTGACGAGGGGGGTGAGGGGGGAGACGAGGGGGGGTGAGGGGGGAGACGAGGGGGGGTGAGGGGGTGAGGGGGGAGACGAGGGGGGTGAGGGGGAGACGAGGGGGGTGAGGGGGAGACGAGGGGGGTGAGGGGGAGACGGGGGGGTGAGAGGGGGAGACGAGGGGGGGTTGAGGGGGGAGACGAGGGGGGGTTGAGGGGGGAGACGGGGGCGTTGAGGGGGGAGACGGGGGCGTTGAGGGGGGAGACGGGGGCGTTGAGGGGGGAGACGGGGGCGTTGAGGGGGGAGACGGGGGCGTTGAGGGGGGAGACGGGGGCGTTGAGGGGGGAGACGGGGGCGTTGAGGGGGGAGACGGGGGCGTTGAGGGGGGAGACGGGGGCGTTGAGGGGGGAGACGGGGGGGTTGAGGGGGGAGACGGGGGGGTGCGGGGGGAGGTGAGGGGGAGACAGGGGGAGGGAGACGGGGGGGGTGAGGGGGAGACGAGGGGGGTGAGGGATCGTGAGATGGAAGAGGGGGGGCCACACACTCTCTCTTCCTCCACCGCCCCGGTTGAAAGACTCACTCACCTCGATCTCGAAGTCGGGCAGCGCGAAGGCGGCCCGGAACAGAGAGCAGAAGTGAGCGATGGCCGGCACCTCCCACCAGGAGCGCAGCCTGTCCACCGACATTCGACCTCTCGACTTCACGTAGCCCGGCTGCGCCATGGAGCTGCCGCTCCCATCCGGCCCAGGACGGATACACACACACACCCCAAGCCCGGCTCCGCTTGGCCGCTCCCTTCCGCCGGCTCCGCTCCCTCCTGCCAGACTCCCCGCTCGGCCGCTGACTCCACTCCCTCCTACCGGACTCGCCTCCAGATGCGCTCCCTCCGCCACTCGCCTCTCACTGTGACTAACAGCCTGACCGACCCGCGCCGCGCCGACGCCGTGTCTACCACCCCACAGCTCAGGAAAGGAGGGGGGGTGTGTCACAGACCAAGTCCCACTGAAAACCGCAGCAAAACAAACAAAACTCATTCATGCGAACCGCCAAAATAATTATTAACTTTAAATATTATTCGGTTGTTGTAATCGTTCAGTCAGTGCCTTCTTCATACACATTTGTTACATCTTAATCTCATTTTACCCCCCTTCAGGTGAGGCTGTGGTACGTGCCGAAGGAACCGGAAGTCGGCCCGTTACAATTGGAACTTTGAGCCGGCCGGCTCGTGGGCACTTTGTGTTTAGCTGTTGGCATTGTGCAAACTGCATTGCACTTCCCCAAATTAGTTATGCTCTTTAAACGCTAACCGATTTAAAATATGATACCTTTATGTGTCAGCATGTGGAATGCAAGTACATTTTGAAAGTTGTGTTCATCTCCTGCGGAAACGGAGTTAAAAAGGAATAATTCTAAATTGTGAAAGAATGGGCGCAGTTCTGATATGGGGTGGGGTAACTGCTATGATGCCACAGGCCATCTCCACATAAATCAAATTTATTTTAACTTTTTGATTGGCTTTAGAATGTGAATTGCATTGTAAATAGGGCTTTAGAATCAAGCATCCTTGAAACAACATATGTTTCGAGGGTTTTCCAATGCCTCTATTCCAGGATTCACGTTTAAAACTGGGATTTATTTATCCAGTGAATCCGGTAGGCCAAGCTATATAATTCTTGGAATTGTCAGTGAGAACAGCATTACATATAGCACATTCTGTTTGAGTTTTAATATTCAAGCAGTGCATTGGTAAAACAGACCAGAAGCGGGATATTGTTGCTGGATTGAGAATCAGATTGACGAACCTTTCCAAAATCAAAGTAACAATCAAAACGTCCAATTTGGCAGTGAAAAACCGAATATAAAGATGACGTATATATAATTAACGTATATATATGTAATTAACGTATATATATGTACACACATATAAACTTATTTCATTCTTTCATGGAACATGGATGTCACTGGCTAGGCCAGCATTTTTATTGCCCATCCCTAGTTGCCCTTGAGTAGGTGATGGTGAACCACCTTCTTGAACTGCTGCAGTCCATGTGGTGTAGGTACACCCACAGTGCTGTTTGGGAGGGAATTCCAGGATTTGGACCCAGTGACAATGAAGGAACAGCGATACAGTTCCAAGTCTTAACAGGACCAGGATAATATCCTTGCAGGAAGACTTGTTAGTGCTGTTGGGAAGGGTTTAAATTAGCTTGTCAGGGGTTTGGGAACCTGAGGGTTCGCTCAGATTGGAAGGAAGTAAAGCTGGGAACATGAAGTAGAAAAATAGCAAGTGAAATTAGAAGCAGGCAAAATGAAGGCAAGCATCAACTGGGCTGAGAATGTGGAATAATGTTAAAAAGACAAAGAAGGGTGCTCTACCTGAATGTTCGCAGCATTTACAACAAAATAGATGATTTAAAGGCACAAATAGAGGAAACATGGCTACAGGATGATAATAAGGGCTGGGATCACTACATTAAAGGATCTCAGATCAGAAGAATATATGAACATACGAATTAGGAGCAAGAGTAGGCCATTCGGCCCCTCAAGCCTGCTTCACCATTCAATAAGATCTGATTTTAACCTCATATTCCTGCCTACCTGATAACCATTCACCACCTTGCGTATCAAGAATCTATCTACCTCTGCCTTAAAGACACTCAAAGACTCTGCCTCAAACACCTTTTGAGGAAGAGAATTCCAAAATCACTCAGCCATCTGGAAGAAAATTTTTTTCCTCATCTCTGTCCTAAATGGGCGACCTCCTATTTTGAAACAGTGACCCCGATTCTCCCACAAGAGAAAATATCCTTTCCACATTCACCCTGTCAAGTCCCCTCAGAATCTTATATGTTTCAATCAAGTCATCTCTTACTCTTCTGAACTCCAACAGATACAAGCCTAGCCTGTCCAGCCTTTCCTCATAAGATAACTCCCCCATTCTTTGGGGGAGGCGATAGCGTAGTGATATTGCTGCTGGATGAGTAATCCAGAAACCCAGTAATGCTCTGGGGAACTGAGTTCAAATCCTGCCATTGTAGAATTTAAACTCAGTGAAAAGAAAATTGGAATTAAAAGCCTAATGATTGTTATAGAAACCCATCTGGTTCACTAGTGTCCTTTAGGGAAATCTGCACTCCACTCGTCACATCCTACCAACCAGAAAATGAGCCGTTTATGCCTACTGAATGAACAAATTGCAGAATCAGTTTGGATGGAGCTAAGAAACAGCATGGAGCAGCAAATATTGGTAGGTCTTGTTTATAGACCACTAAACAATAGTGTAGTTTGGGGCATGGTTTAATCAGGAGATTAGAGAAGCATGTCACAATAATCATGGGTGACTTCAATCTGCATGCAGACTGGATAAATCTATTGAGCACAAATGCTGTGGAGGATAAGTTTCTGGAGTGTGTTAAGGATGGTTTTCTGGAGCAGTATATTGAGGAACCGACTAGAGAACGGGCTATTTTGGATCTAGTTTTATGTAACAAGAAAGGGCTAATTAATAATCTTCTTGTAAAAGAACCTTTAGGGATGAGTGACCATAATATGATAGAAACTTACATTATCTTTGAAAGTGAGGTAGTTCAATCTGAAGTCAGGTTGTTAGATTTGAACAAAAGAAATTATGAAAGTATGAGGGGCAAATTGGTTGAGGTGGATTGGGAAAATACATTAAAAGGTATGACAGTACACAGGCAATGGATAGTCTTTAAAGAATTGTGATATAGTTTACAGCAATTATACATTCTTTCAAGGCACAAAATCCCAAAAAGAAAAGTCAGTCAACTGTGGCTAACAAAGGAAGTTAAGAGTTATTTAAGATTAAAATGAAGTTGCCAGAAATAGTAGTAAACTTGAGGATTGGGAGCATTTTAGAATACTGCAAAGACCATAAGGCCATAAGACAAAGGAGCAGAAGTAGGCCATTCGGCCATCGCGTCTGCTCTGCCATTCAGTGAGATCATGGCTGACCTGATAATCCTCAATTCCACGTTGCTGCCTTTTCTCTGTAACCCTTGATTCCCTTACTGATTAAAAATCTGTCTATCTCAGCCTTGAATATACTTAACCACCCAGCCTCAACAGCCCTCTGCGGTAAAGAATTCCACAGATTCACTACCCTCTGAGGGAAGAAATTCCTCCACATTTCTGTCTTAAATGGGTGACCCCTTACTCTGAGATTATGCCCTCTGGTCCTAGACTTTCCCATAAGGGGGAACAACCTCTCAGCATCTACACTGTGAAGCTCCCCCTAAGAATCTTATATGTTTCAATAAGGTCGCCTCTCATTCTTCCCAACTCCAATGAGTACCTACTCAACCTCTCCTCATAAGAAAATCACTCCATAGCCAGGGTCAACCTAGCAAATATTCTCTGGACTTCCTCCAATGCCAATATGTCTTTCTTTAATTAAGGGGACCAAAACTGTTCAGAGTATTCTAGGTGTGGTCTAACTGGTGCCTTGTATAGTTTTAGCTAGACTTCCCAATTTGTGTACTCCATTCTCTTTGAAATAAATACCAACATTCCATTTGCCTTCCCCATTACCTGCTGAACTTGTATGCTAGCTTTTTGTGATTCATAAATGAGGGTTCCCAAATCCCTCTGTGCTGCAGCTTCCTGCAGTCCTTCTCTATTTAAATAATATTCAGCTCTTCTAATCTTCCTGCCAAAGTGCATAACCTCACATTTTCCCACATTATTTTGCATCTGCCAAGTTTTTGCCCACTCACTTAACCTGTTTATATCCCTCTGTAGATTCTGTGGGTCATCCTCACCACTTGCCTTCCCATCAATTTTTGTGCCATCCACAAACTTGGCAATAGTACATTCATTTCCCTCATCCAAGTCATTAAGATATATTGTAAATAATTGTGGCCCCGGCATTGATCCCTGTTACAGGTTGCCATCCTGAAAATGACCCCCTTATATCAACTTGCTAGTTTACCCTCAGGGCTTATTTTCTACCACTTTATTACTTTTTTGGCCATCCTTTGTTGGTTTTTAAAACTTTCCCAAGCCTCTGGCTTACCACTAATCTTTGCCACATTGTGGGCAGGTTTTTCCAGTCGGCAGCGGGGGCGGGGCCCGCTCGCTGATGCGTAAAATGACGCAGGTATACTTCAGGCGTGCGTCCAGATGTCACCCCGCGTCATTTAGATTTTCAGGTCAGCGGGCGTGCGGCCAAATCGGCTGCGTGCCCGCCGAACTGTCATCAGCCTATTAAGGCCATTAAAAAACTAATTAACCTCAATGATGGACCTGCCCGCTCAACCTTAAGGTCGGTGGGCAGGCCGGGAGCCCAGGGCGGTCCTCGGAAAAAGCATGAATCCTCATCCACTGGCGGGTTGAGGTTTCATGAGTGTCTTTAAATTTTTACAAAAGGTTTCAATAAAAGTTATGGACATGTCCCAACTCATGTAACAATGTCACATGAGGGGACATGGCAGGGAAATTTTTTAACCCTCTTTATTTAAAGTTTTAAATCGGAGACGATCTCCCTGAGGCAGCACTCCTGGCTGAGGGAATCCCCCCTTGCCCGTACAGGGAGCGCATAGCGCTTCCTGGCACTGTCGTCACGCTGTAAAATGGCAGCATGCCCCCAAGCGGGGGCACTGATCGGAGGCCCGCGTCCGGTCCCACTCTACCAACCCCTTCCCGATAGGGGAAAATGTTGGCCTGTATGTTTTGCTTTCAATTCGATACTATCCTTAACTTCCTTGGTTAACCATGGTTGGTTTTTCTCCTTCCTAGAATCCTTCTTCCTCATTGGAGTCTTTGCATTGAGGCATGAAGTATTTCCTTAAATGCACACCCGACCCAATTGGGTGTGAAATAGTGCGCAATGATCGCACACATGATATTTTGGTCAAAGGGCACGCTCGAGAGATGGCAACACGCCTGCCAACAATTAAAAGGCCCATTAAGGTCCTTAATCAATTAAATAAAATAATTTTTTCTGGCGAATCGGACAGGCGGTCTTTAGATTTTATTATGAAACCTCATCCATAGGCAGGATGAGGTTTCCAACAGTAATTTTTTAAAATTTTAAGATTTTTAAACATCATTTTTAATATGCCCCTGTTCATGTAACTGAGTCATATGAGGGGGACATGTTTCTCTCATTTTTAAAATCTTTATTTCTGTTTCTACAAGTCTTCAGTTCCCTGTGGCAGCTCCCTGCCTTCAGGGAGCTTTCAGTGTGCACTATCCCACGCATGTGCAGACTTCTGCACTTGTATTCCTCCTGCCCTCACCCCGGCAGCACTGAGGTTCTCAGCGCATGTTTCACGCAGGCTGGTTGTTAATTAGCCAGCCAGCGTGAAATCGCGGTTGGGGGCTGATTGTGGGCGGTGGAGAGTTTCCCGGCCACTCTCAGGCCTGCCTGCTCCATCCGCCTGACGACAGGAAAATCCTGCCCCATGTTATGGTCACTGTTTCCTAGGGGATCATTTACTCGGAGATCACTTATTAAACCTGTATCCTTACACATTACCAGATCGAAAATAGCCTGATCCCTGGATGGATCCACAACATATTGCTCTAGAAAACTTTACCGAATATACTCTGAGTTCTTGCAGGTGGCTATCTCTGCCAATTTGATTTTCCCAATCTACATCCCACACCAATCTTTGAGCCACGCATTTAACTCCTTGTTTATTTACCCTATGCCAGTTTGCCCGTGGTTCAGGTAGTAATCACAAGATCCTTGGAGGTTCTGCTTTTTAATTTAGCTCCTAACTATACAAATTCTTCCAGCAGAACCTCCATTTTAGTCCTATAAATGTTGTTGGTACCAATGTGTGCGACGACAACTGGATCCCTCCTCTCCCACTCCAAGTTCCTCTCCAGCTCTAAGGAGATGTCCTTAACCTTGGCACGCTGCAGGCAACAGTCTTCAGAACTCACACTCATGGCTGCAGAGAACAGTATCTGTCCCCCTAATTATACCGACCCCTACCACTACTACAATCCTATTTCCTCCCCACACCTGAATGGCTCCCTGTACCACGGTGCCATGGTCAGTTCATTCATCTTCCCTGGGGTTCCCACTCTCATCCACATAGCTTGCAAGAGCCTCATGACTGTTGGACAATTGCAGGGGCCGAGGATCCTCAAATGCTAGCCCCTGAGTTCCCATACCTACCTCACCTGCAGTCATACCCTCCTGTCCTGATCACAGACCAAATTTGAATTACCTAATCCGAGGGGTGTGACCACCTCCTGAAGCAAAGTGCCCAGGTAACTTTTCCCCCTCCCTGATGTGGCGCAATGTCTGCAGCTCGCACTCCAGCTCCTTACTGATGGATCTGAAGTTCCTCGAGATGCAAACACTTACCACAGATGTGTTTGCTCTGGATCATCTTGCTATCCAGCAGCTCCCACATGCTGCAGCAGCAACACATCACCCATCCAGTCATCACTATTGTATTTTATTTAATTCATTAATTAATTACTCTAGTATCCCCGCTCTTTACACTTGAAGAATCCCCTGCTCTTTACGTTTTATTGTAATTAATTTTTTTACACCAGTATTGATTTTATACTATTTTTAAGAAAAAGATATACTCACCAATCCTACTCACCAATCAGCTGCTTTCCCTGCACTCACATCATGTTGTGGTTCGTGATATCACTCTGCCGCTGGTCTCACTGCAGGTAGGCCTCTCGATCCGTGCCTTTTATCCTCTCCCACTCACCTCATGCTCAAAATATACTATTTTGAGCCCAACAACTGAACACACTCAGTCCTAGCTGGGAGGACTAAGAAAATGATAAAGGGAAAATAGAATATGAATGTAAACTAAAAAACCCATAAAAATGGACCATAAAAGCTTCTATAGGTATGTAAAAAGGAAGCTAAATTATTACTTTGTGTCTGTATTCACTGAGGCAAATAAGAAATCTCCCAAAATTAAAGAACCAAGGGACTAGGGTGAATGGGGAAATGATGGAAATTACTATTAGTAAGCAGGTTGTATTGGAGAAATTAATACAATTGAAGGTTGATAAGTCTCAGGGACCTGATATTCTACATCCCAGAGTGTTGAAAGCTGTAGCTATGGAGATAGTGGATGCACTGGTGATCATCAAAATTCTATAGATTCTGGAATGGTTCCAGTAGATTGGATGGCAGCAACTGTCACCCCACTATTTAAGAAGGAAGAGAGAGCAAAAATGGGGAACTACAGGCCTGTTAGCCTTACATCATTCGTAGGAAAAAGGCTGGAATTTGTTATAAAGGATGTGACAAATGGACGCTTAGATAATAATGATCTGATTGAGCATAGTCAGCATGGGTTTCTAAATGGGAACTCATGTTTGATGAACATGTTGGAGTTTTTTGAGCATGTTACTGACAGAATTGATAAAGGGAAGTTGGTGGACGTAATGTAGTTGTACTTTAAGGAGGTCCCACAGGAGGTTGGTTAGCAAAGCATATAGGATAGGAGGTAATATACTGGCATGGATTAAGGATTGGTTAACAGGCAGAAAACAGAGAGTAGGAATAAATGGGTTGTTCTCACATTGGCACGCTGAGAAAGCACAAGGATCAATAATAAAAATAAAAATACCTGAAAAAGCTCAGCAGGTCTGGCAGCATCTGCGGTGAGGAACACAGTTAACGTTTTGAGTCCATATGACTCTTCAACAGAACTAAGTAAAAATAGAAAAGTGGTGAAATATAAGCTGGTTTAAGGGGTGGGGGTGGGACAGGTAGAGTTGGATAGAGGTGGAGATAGCCAAAATATGTCACAGACAAAAGGACAAAGAGGTGTTGAAGGTGGTGATATTATCTAAGGAATGTGCTAATTAAGGGTAGAAAGCAGGACAAGCAAGGTACAGATAGCCCTAGTGGGGGTGGGGTGGGGTGAAGGGAAGGGATCGAAATAGGCTAAAAGGATCAATACTTGGGTCCCAGCTACTCACAATATATATCAATGATTTGGATGTATGGATCAAATGTAATATTTCCAAGTGCGTGGATGAAACACAGCTAGGTGGGATTGTGTGTTGTGAGTGGTTTCAAGGGAATTTGAAGAGATTTAGTGGCCAAGATTTGCCAGCCCCGCCTGCCACTGAGATCACCTGGTCCCATCAAAATCAATGGACTTTTGGCTGGCCCGCGGCATCCCCTGTGGCGGGCACTGCCAAGGTGGGTAGGAAAGTCCCGGCCAGTAAGTGGGCAAGAACATGGCAGATGGAATATAATGTGGAAAATGCGAGGTTATGCACTTTGGAAGGAGAAACAGATGTGCAGAGTATTTCTTAAATGGTGAGAGATTAGAAAGTGTAGATATACAAGGGACCTGGGTGGCCTTGTCCATAAGTCACTGAAAGCTAACATGCAGGGGCAGCAAGCAATTAGGAAGGCTAATGGAATGTTAGCCTTTATCACAAGAGGGTTTGAGTTCAGGAGTAGCAAAGTCTTGCTTCAATTGTATAGACCTTGGTTAGACTACAACTGGAGTAGTGTGTGCAGTTTTGGTCCCCTTACCTTAGGAAGGATATTATTGCCATGGATGGAATATATAACAAAAGTTCACCAGACTTGTTCCCGGGATGGTAGGACTGTCCTATGAAGAGGGATTTGGGAAACTGGGCCTGTATTCTCTAGATTTTCGAAGAATGAGAGGTGATCTCATTGAAACCTACAAAATACTTAAAGGGGTAGACAGAGTAGAGGATAGGGTAGGTAAGGATAGAGGATTAGCTAACTAACAGTAGCCAGAGAGTTGGGATAAGGGGGGCATTTTTAAGATGGCAACCTGTAACGAGTGGTGTGCCACTGGAGTTAGTGCTGGATCCACAATTATTTACAATATATATTAATGACTTGGATGAGGGAAATGAGTGTACTATCGCCAAGTTTGCGGATGACACTAAAACTGATGGGAAGGCAAGTGGTGAGGATGACATAACAAGCCTGCAGAGGGATATAGACAGGATAAATGAGCGAGCACGAACTTGGCAGATGGAAAATAATGTGAGAAAACTGTGAGGTTATGCACTTTGGCAGGAAGAATAGAAGAGCTGAATATTATTTAAATGAGGAAAGACTGCAGAAAGCTGCAGCACAGAGGGATTTGGGGGTCCTCGTGCATGAATCACAAAAGCTAGCATGCAAGTTCAATAGGTAATAAGGAAGGCAAATGGAATGTTGGCTTTATTTCAAAGAGAATGGAATATAAAAATAAGGAAGTCTTGCTAAAGCTACACAAGGCACTAATTAGACCACACCTAGAATACTCTGAACAGTTTTGGTCCCCTTATCTAAGGAAAGCATTGGAGGCGGTCTAGAGAATGTTCACTTGGTTGATACTGGGTAAGGAGTGATTTTCTTATGAGGAGAGGTTGAGTAGGTTGGGCCTGTACTCATTGGAGTTTAGAAGAATGAGAGGCGACCTTGTTGAAACACTTAAGATTCTTAGCGGCTTGACAGGGTAGATGCTGAGAGGTTGTTTCCCCTTGTGGGAGAGTCTAGGACCAGAGGGCATAATCTCAGAGTAAAGGGTCACCCATTTAAGACAGAGATGAGGAGGAATTTCTTATCTCAGAGAATAGTTAACTTGTGGAATTCTTTACCACAGAGGGCTGTAAAGGCTGGGTTGTTAAGTACATTCAAGGCTGAGATAGACATATTTTTAATCAGTAAGGGAATCAAGGGTTATGGGGAAAAGGCAGGAAAGTGGAATTGAGGATTATCAAATCAGCCATGATCTCATTGAATAGCAGGGCAGACTCGATGGGCCCTACGTCTTATGGTCTTATGGTAGATGCAGGTAAGATGTTGCCTGGTTGGGGAGTCTAGAACCAGGCAACACAAATTCAAAATAAGGGGGAAGCCACTTAGGACTGAGATGATGAGAATTTTTTTTACTCAGAGGCTTATGAATCTTTGGAATTATTTACCCCAGAGGCCTGTGGAAGCTCAGTCATTGAGTATGTTTAAAGCAAGAAAGCTGCCAGCAGGGGGTGCTTGGAAGCAGCTGAGTCAAGTGGCAAAGGGCTATCAGAAACAATGATATTCTGATTTTAGAGTTATTGAGTAAGAAAGCGGTGTAGCTCATGCTTGAGCTGAGGTGTCCACAATCGTGAGATGATAAAAGAGAATTGGAGGGTCACCTGGCCGAATACTAGTGTAAGGACCCCAAGAAATCTCATAATTCGGAGAATAGCAGGAACACCGAAGAAATCAAAGCGAGTTCCAAAGAGCTGTGGCACATCTTCCTTTGGCTCCAGGAGAAGTGAAGGAACCCTTAAAATCCTGTAAAGTATAGGGGAACTCCTGGGTGGAAATAAAAATAGAACATTGAGTGTCCTATTGGGTATCCTAATAAGGGATTCCAAATATATTGTTTCATATAGTGTTACCTACAAGCTTTGTTTAATTCTTGTACAGTAAAACTTTTTGTTTAAAATATGAAATCTTGTGACGTGCTTCTTTCAATTAAAACTACGAGTCCAAATTTCTTTTTAAAAGATCATGGTCTCCCATGAGTTCAGAACAATGTTTATGAGAAAAAAAGGACTGTGACCAACCTGACCATTAACAGGAAAGACTAGAGAAACTTGAGATCCACATGCTAGGAATAATGTTAATAAGAGTAGAACTTTAGAGGTGACAGCTTGCATTTATGTAGCATCTTTAACATACAAAAATATCCCAAGGTTCCTCACATAAGAAATAGGAATATAATCAGTCAAAAAAAACGACACCGAGCTAAGACAGGTGACCAAAAGATTGGTCAAAGAGGTAGTTTACAAGGAGCATCTTAGAGGAGGACAGTGGCAAAGTTTAAGGAGGGAATTGGACAGCTTAGGGCCAAGATGCCTGAAATTTTGGATTTCAATCATGGGATAAGGATGTTAGAATGTACAACAGGTCAGGGATGGAGGACAGGATGTAATTTTGGTTTTAAAATCAAAGGCCGGGATTTTGCAGTCCGGTCGTGGGCGAGGTGACACCACAGCCAGAAGTCCATTGACTTGCGGTGGGACCGGAAGATCGCAGCGGCGGGTGGCTGTGAAAAATCCCGCCCAAAGTGTTGCTGGACCAGAAACCATGTAGGTCAACAAGCACAGGGTGATGGGAACTTGGTGTGAGTTAGGATAGAGGCAACAGAGCTTTATATGAGCCAAAGTTTGTGGATTGTGGAGGTTGGCCTGGAGAGCGTTGAACGATCAAGTCTAGGGATAACAAAATGCTTGAGAGTTTCAGCAGATGGGCTGAGGCACACAGCCTTTGTAACAAAGAGGGTATTTATGGTGTCAGATGCTTGGCTCAGGATCTAATAGGATGGGGAGGTTGTGGACAGTTTGGTTCAGCCTTAGACAGAGGCCAGCGATAGGGAGGGAATCGGTAGCTGGGAGAATGGTTGTTGTGAGGATCGAAGACTAAATTTAATTGAAGGAAGTTTCAGCTCATCCAGGACATGGATATCAAACAAGCAACCTGACAGCATAGAAGCTGTAAGGGATGGTGAGGTAAGCTGGATTTAATCAACATACATGCGAAACCTGACATTTGCAGATGATGTTATTGAAGAGTAGAATGTCGATGAGAAATAGGAGGGTCCCACGGATAGATCATTGAGGGGGGAATGTTGCAAGAGTGGGAAGAGAAATCAGTGCAGGAGATTGTCTGGCTGAGACTTGATAAGAAAGAGTAGAACAAGGCTAGGCAAACCCAATTATCTGGCAATGGAGAAGAAACATCATAAGATGGTGGCATGGTCAACTATGTCAAAGGCTGCAAAAAAGTCAAGAACTATGAGGAGGGATATTGCATGGTAACAGTCACAATATTATGATAAGATATGTTCTTATCAAGACAGAGATTGATAGATTTTTGATCTCTCAGGAAATCAAGGGATATGGAAAGTGGACAGGAAAATGGAGTTAAGGTAGCAGATCAGCCATGATCGTCCTGATTGCCAGAGCAGGCAGGAGGGGCCAGATGGTCTACTCCTGCTCCTATTTCTTATGTTCTTATTTGTGACTTTGATTAGGGCCATTTCAGTCCTGTTTGGGTTGAAACCTGATTGAGCAGGTTCAAACATTGGAGTTGCAGGAAAGGTAAGCACAATTTGGAAAGCAATAACACATTCAAGAACTTGAGGGAAAAGGAAATGTTGGAGATGGGGCTGAAGCTGACAAGGATAGAGGTCAAAGGTGAGTTTTTGTTGAGGAGATAGGAAACAGTATAGAAGAGATAAATACTACTTCAACTGAAATGGGAAATTGAGTACACAATCTCAGTGAACAAAAGCAAAAATACCTGGAAAAACTAAGCAGGTCTGGCAGCATCTGTGGAGAGGAGCACAGTTAACGTTTCAAGTCCGCATGACTCTTCAACAGAGGGCCCTCTATCCATCTCTTCTTGTCCCACCCCGCTCCCTCTTAAACCAGTTTATATTTCACCCCTTTTCTATTTTTCCTTAGTTCTGTTTTCCAGGTATTTTTGTTTTTGTTTTGGATTTCCAGCATCTGCAGTTTTTTGTTTTTACACAATCTCAGTGACCTGTCAAGGTAGTACTGAAACACTTGCATTTATGAAGCATCTTTCAAGACCTCATGATGTCCCAAAGGACTCTACAGTCAATTAGGTAGTTTTGAAGTGTAAACACTGTTGTAAAATGGGAATATAATATAGAGAAAGCTGTACCATGTCAGAGATATATTCTTCAAGTGAGATGTTAAACAAAGACCCGACTTTGGTTATATTAGGGTCAATATTCTTCAACCCAACACCATCAAAAATTAATACAAAGTGCTGGAAATCTGAAATGAAAACAGAAATTGCTGGAAATACTCAGCAGGCCTGAGACCATCAACAGAGAGAGAAACCTATTCAGAACTAGAAAAAGCTTTTGCATTATTTTGTTCAGTCCTCAGTCATCAACCTGAAATGTTAATTAACTGGTCAATCATCTAATTTGCTAATTGCAGGATCTTGCTATTGTGTTGCCTAAATAGCTAAGTGGTTATGGTACTGTGTTTATAACCCCAAGACTAAGAGTTCAAATCTCACAATGGCAAACAACATAACTTCATCTGAATAGGAACAGATGGAAATATGTTTGTACTTGAAAGAGTTACAAACTCCTTCATTATAAGTGAAGCAGTTAGGAAGGTTTTTTTGAGAAATGATAATAAGTACAAGTTCTTTCTTTAAACAGTGGTAGCATCCTACTCGCTTAAGCAGTCCCTCAGGATGAGGACAAATTGCTTCCAGTTCAGTTTGATTGGTTCTGCAATGACTGATAAGTCCAGTGCAGGATCTGCATACTCTGCCAAATGCAGGGCAGGTGGTTCTCGAAGAATTGGGTAGATGAGTTATTTGGAGGTTTCTATGCTCTCTCTGATGCTTCAACTTTGCCTCTGCATGCTTCCAATGAAGTCTCTCGATGTGTTCAGTGCCTTCTCAAATGAATCTCCTCCATTTTGGTCAGGGCCTCCCAGGAGTCGGTGGGGACGTTTGACCTCTTCATAGATGCTTTGAGGACAACTGTAAAGTATTTTTGTTATTCTCCAGGGAGTGTCCTGCCATGGCAGAGTTCCGAATAACAGTGATAGAGAGGATGGTTTGTTTCACATTAGTGAATGAAGCAAAAACTTTGGGAATCATTTAATAGTTGAAGGGACTATTGTGCTTTTCTTTCTCCCTGGATCCTAAACTTAATAAGCTCAATAAATTCCACCCATTTTAATCCTATATGATTACAATTTTTACAGAGCTCACCAATGCTGCAAGTTTTTCACAAAACTCTCAAGCCTTTCAGGTACCTATCAAAGCATTTTTTTCTTAAAATAACATCAAGGTGATTTTCTATATTTACGTTTTACACTGTCCAGTTGGACATACACCTGTCAATTATTTATATTAGCACTAAATTATATATGACCTCATAAAGTGTCAGTTACTCACACCACAATCAAATGAGGTCCAGTTACCATTAATGATGTTGCAGAGCCATCAGTAACACAACCCCAATTGATTGTGGTTTCAGTAACTTGATTTGAGGGGCAGTGCAAGCTAATACTGAAAATTATTTTGCTTTATTTTAAATATAAAACTGTCAGATCTTGTTATAAGGAATTGCAGCAGCCAAATTTCTAATAACAGTAACTACACTTCACAAAGTACTTCATTGACCATGAAGCATTTTGAGATATTATGAAAGGGGCTGGAAAAATAAAACAGGAACAGAAAATGTTGAAAAGACACAGCAAGTCAGGTGGCAGAAACTAAATTAACATTTCAGGTGATGAAAAATCAAAGTTTGTTTCTTTCCATGTTGGTGAATATCAAGATATGGGGGCTGGTTAGTTCAGTTGGCTAGGTAGCTAGCATGGGTTTGATTCTCATTCTGGCTGAGGTAGACTTGGGACCTGCCTCCTTGCCCTGCCCCTGAGAGTGAAAGGCAATGGCAAACCACCCATCACAAAGAACTGCCAAGAAAACAGCTCAGGATGGAGCATCAGCAGATAACGTGCCAAAGACCTGCCTTCAAGCAGAGCACACATGACAATGAACAGCAAGGTCCCTCTACTCTAAATGTTACCATTCAAGGTGAATTTCCTTTGCCCATATTTTAAAAATTGTATAATTACTTAAAGTTTCAAAATGTATTACTTAAAGTTTCTTCACTAAGTTTGGAAATAGCCTGTTTATACAAAACCACATTTACCAGCAAACTGAAACAACAACACCCTACCCTCACATATTTGATTATGCTATATGGTTTATAGGTGGAATTTTCCGAGCCCGCTGGCGGTGGGCATGATAGGTGAAATGCGCAGAAAATATGGTGAGACCTGCTTCAAAGCGGCATGAGGGCAGGTCGCGATCGTCCGCTCAGCCTGCCAACAGCGGGCCATGTTTGCCGCCATCAATCGGTGGGGAGCTAATTGTAATACATTAGCATATAATTGAAAGGCCATCCCGCCAGGCTCTTGGAACCCCCGCCGTATTGTCCGTCTACGTTGGCAGGAAAGCACACCAACATGTTTCACAACAGCACGCAGGCATTGTGTACTTGGCGGCCTTCACTTTGGTGAACCGAGGTGAGTGAGCAGCAGCGCCTCAGGAGCGCTGGAGGGGTGGGGGCAACTGATGCCTGGCCCCGGAGGTGACTACTGGGGGTTGATGGTTGTCTGGGGGCGTGCTGGGCAGCCTCAGAGGCGACTGCTGAGTGTCTGGGGGCAAGTGGAGCAGCAACCTCATGAAGAATGGGGCAGCAGGGGTCCCCTGCACATGCTGCCCAGGAGTGACAGAGAGCCATGGCTGGTCGGCACCTAGCGGCACCTGGGTTCTATAGACGCCGCCTGCCATTCCTGCAGATGACCGAGAACCAGTGTCACTGATGACTGCGCATGCCTAGGGACTTGGCGGCTCACATCTGCCACTTACTGTAGGAATTGGTGCCAAGGGGACATGGAGGGCATCTATTGCCAGTGGCTGTGAAAGTGACTGCGGCGCTCAATTTCTATGCCAGTGGCTCCTTTCAGGGCTCCACAGGTGACCTTTGTGGAAATTCACAATCCACCACCCACAAAAGCATCCATGAGGTCACGGATGCCATCTTCTCCACGACACACAACTTAGTGCATTTCACCCAGGACCGGGGCAGCCAGGATGCCAGGGCCATTGGATTTGCCCTGATCTCGGGATCCCCACAGGTGTAGGGTGCAACTGACTGCACTCATGTGGCATTCAGACCTCCATCACTACACTCGGTGGATTTCATCAACTGCAAGGGCTTCCAATAACTGAACTTGCAGCTGGTATGCGATTACCAGAAACACATCTTGCAGGTATGCGCATAGTTTCCAGGAAGTGTGCACGATGCCTACATCCTGGGTCGCTCGCAGATCCCTGCAGTCTTCAAGGGTCCACAGATGCTGCAGGGTTGGTTCCTTGAGGACAAGAGCTGCCAGCAGAGGCTGTGGCTGATGATACCCATGCAGCGGACTCAGACTGCAGCAGAACGATGCTATAATGAGACTCATGCAGCAGCTCACAACTTGGTGGAGCAGACCATCGGGCTGCTGAAGATGAGGTTCCGGTGCCTGGACCGGTCTGGTGGAGCCCTGCAATACAGTCCACAGAGGGTGTCACGCATCGTCGTCGTCTGCTGCGCCCTTTACAATCTGGCACTGCAACGGGACGAGGAGCTGGCTGAGGAGGAGGTGGAGGAACTGCACGTCTCCTCTGATGAGGAGGACGCTGATGAGGATGAGGGTGAGGGGGTCCTCGGTGGTGTTAATGACGGGGATGAGGCTTTCGCACTGGCTAGATGAGGCAGGCACGCTCAGGAGACCCTCAAAGCTGCCAAGTTTGTGGAGGATGATGACGACACGTCCCCACAGATCCTCACATCGCAGTTGTGAACCTTTGACTCCAGTCTGGCTTATCGCAGCACCAATACCCTTTGTGAGAATGCCCCTGTCATGGAGATGCAGTGGAGGCCCAATAGTCGCTCAATTGCAGGAGGATGATGACAACATGCAGTGAGGATACTCCATAGATCTTCACAAAACCTCTGAGCATGCGTGACTCCTGTCTGAATGAGGGCAGCTCTATGATCAGGATCATCTCAGAGACTCAGCCGTTAAACTTTTGACACATCTGATGCTGTGTCCGCCTTCAGCACCTCAGCCTTTCAGGAGCTGGTGCATAACGTCACTGGTCACAGATGCTGGTGTGATGGAGGCCAGACCCATCTTAAAGGTGCTGAGAGCACACAGAATGAGAGAACTCTGTGGCACCTGCCCACTACATCCTGGCAGCAATGGCTGGCACTGCCGAGATGCAGACAACAGTAATGTTTCCAGGGAGTGTGAGGCTGAACCATCACTGTGGTCTGAAGGCTGCACAGAGCACAAGGAAGAGGCCTTGGGCTGAGACACCTGCCTTTTATCTTGTGCAGAAAGGTTTCACATCTGAGTGATAAGAACATTGCTCATCAGAACAAGGAGCCACAGGCAGGGAGACATTCTTAGGAGTTTATTGACAATTGTGAACAGTATGTACAAGTGATCAACACCCATACCCAGGCTTTGCAACTACTTTTACCTAACTTTCCTAACCCTTCTGCTATGTCTTTGTGCTCCCCGGACATCTGCAGCAGAGGCGGAGGCAGCCTGCTGACTGTGACACCCTGTCTGAGATGACTTTGGCGGGCATC
Organism: Carcharodon carcharias; assembly: GCF_017639515.1. NCBI lineage: Eukaryota > Metazoa > Chordata > Chondrichthyes > Lamniformes > Lamnidae > Carcharodon > Carcharodon carcharias. Next base: position 28,307,286 of record NC_054476.1, read on the forward strand.
CTCTGGAGGGCTGAGACTTGGAGGGCCCCGGCCTTGCTTTAGGGGTCCTGCTGTGTGGTAGTGGCACCATCCTCAGCCTGTGAAGCTGAATCTGCGGAGGTTACAAGAAGATGGGTTTTGGATGGGCTGGTCACTCCCAGAGTCGCCTGGGCGGATGGCTCCGGAGCCTGCACCTACTGAGTCTCCTCCCTATGGGTGCCCAAGGACCCCTGGCTGACTTCGTGAGTGGAAGGGGTAGCTAGAGTGAGATCGAGCTGCCCAGCACCCCTCTCATGTGCACACTGTTGAAGGCCAACTATGGCATCAGTGATGGATTTAAGCCTGTGCAACAATGCAGGAGTGATGTCCTGGACCAAGGTCTCCATGGCAGCTGCCATCCTGCTGTGTTGACCTCAGTACATTGCAATGCTGGTGCTATCACCTCAGCCTGAAGACTCCTCCATCGTGCCTTGCAATCGGCGGACAACCCTTCCTGATGTTCCCGAGCTTGCCTTTGCAGCTCCAGTAACTGTGACAAGACCAAGTCCAGGGGTTTGTCATCTGACTTGGACTCAGCAGCGTTCTGGCCTCCAGCATTCCTCCGAGTGCCGGGGACCTGGGAAGTCCCTGCCTCTGCCTGCTGTGGATCAGAAAGTGCGGAGTGCTCACTAAATTGTGATCCCAAGGCTTCTGTAAAGCTAGGTCCCACTGAGGTGTGTCTCTGTGCTGGTGGGGGATGTGGATGAGCGCTGTGATGGGACTTCAGGGAGAGTGCCTTCAGATTCCTCTTCCAAGGCTTCTTCAGGGCTTGATTGGAGGCCCTGGGTCATGGACTCTGTCAGCTGTTTGGCAGTTGTGCCTGCGACAGCAAGGGGAGATAATTAGTGCATGGCAGTGGCTTGTGAAAGGACACAATACTCATGACATGGTAGTCTGATGGATGTTGCACTGCTGGGTCCTCACTTGGTAGAGCAGCGCCAACCTCACCATCAACACAAAACCGGTCCCAGTCATCACCGACCAGCTGGATGGCTGTTTTCAAATTCTGTCAGAACTTTGATCTCTGGCATCCCTCCACCTGTTTGCGACCTTTACCTCCTGTTGTTAGCCAGTTTGTCCTATGTGGATAGAGATGGGGAGAGTGTATCAGGACACCTGCCGGGCCAGATGATAAGTATGCCTGACCTGTGTGGGTGGTGAGTGGTCCAATGGATAGGATGAGGTCAATGATGGTGTGTGCGAAAGAGTGAATGGTGATGTCCCTTGCATTGGCAGTGAGTGAGGTACTCTGTGGCTGTGTGAAGGGTTTGTGAGTGTGTGAGTTGGGAGTGATGAAAAGAGTGACTTACCCTCGCGGAAGGGAGGAGATCATTCATCCTTTTGCAACACCAGGTGGCTGTCCTCCTCTGCAGGGCATTTACGCTGACCACCGCTGCCACAGCCTCCCAAGCTGGGTTGGTGACTTTGCTGCCCATCCTGCGGCCGGAGCGGGGGTAGGGCACATCCCGGCGGACCTCCAGGGTATCCAACAGTTACTCAAGGCACCCATCGTTGAAGCGGTGGGCTGCAGTCTTTTTTCCTTTGCTGGCCATGTCTCCTGGGCAGAGGTGGTGCGCTGGTGGCAATGAGCGCTTTGCTGGCAGCTGCCTTTGAAAGATGGCGGCTGGCATGATGTAACAGCGGGGTGATGGCAGGTGGGTGAATGAGAGCCTGCCCGCCGTGGAAATGGAGTGTTTCGCAGGAGTGAACAAATAATGAGGCGGGCTTGGGACGATACAGCGTGAAAACCTGCCATTTTTGTCAGCCGGTAGGACTCCATTTTACCTGTCTGCTACCGCACTTAGCGCAATTCTGGGAAAATTCTGCCAGCTAACTGCTCACCAAGTTATGTCATTTTGGAAGTTTCAAATAGTTCCAGTGTACCCAACACATCAATTTTATATTTCTCATCTTCATTAGTGAATTTTTCCATGATCTCACTCCTTCCTACGTGTAACCTCAAGCTCTACAACATTTAGAACTCTATGTTCCTCCAATCACACCTCTTGTACAACTCCCACTTCCTTCACTACACCGTTAGAGGTATTTTCCTTCAGCCATACAAACCTTAAGCTCTGTAATTCTCTCTCTAAATCTCTCCACCTTTCTCCTCCTTTAAGATCCTTTTAAAAATCTACCTGTTAATCACTTGTTCTAAAATATTATGTTATGATCAGGTGAGGAGGGGTCAAATGGCTCCCCTCTTTTCTCTCTCGTCACTTGACCACAATAGGCATTTTTTTAAAAAATAGATCTGCTTGCCAATTCCATGGGTATTTAACTGTTTACTATGACCATAAAAGAGATGAAGAGACAGGTTATCTTGAGTTTTTTAACAGGAAGAGAGAATACTTTTCATTGTACTTAACCCAGTCTAAGTAGAATATTAAAAACTGATTGAACAATGTAAAACTTAAATTTAGCTTACAGAGCAGAGAGGATAGATTAAGTAATTTAGAGTCCAGTAGAATTAAAGGGGTAGTTGGTGACTTAGGCTGAACCTAGTGGTTCTGCTGCTTTCGACTTTGAAGTGGACTAAAGCTACAGATGGACAATTTATCTGTTCTTCTGAAGACAACAGCGCTTGGTTATTTCTTTGCAAAATCCCTGTGGCACCTGGGTAATCAAAATCAGCAGACTGGGTTCAAAACTCAGTTGGATGGAGACAGAGGAAGAGCGAGAGAGAGGGAACCCATTCAGTGGGTGGAATTTTCTGTGCCCACTGGCATTGGGCATCATGGTGGACAATATGGCAGGGAAGGCCAAAAATCAGTTCCATGACATTGTGAAACAAGTTTGCAATCATCTGCTCTGTCCGTCATTGGTGGGCTATGTCTCCCACCATCGGACATCGGGAACTTCATTGTAATATATCTGCATATCATTATAAGCCCAGCTCACTGGAACAACCCCACCACGCTGGATCATATGAGCACGTCAGGGTGATTGCACACCAACGTGTTTCACAACAGCATATATAAGGCGTGCACCTGGTGAGCTACACTTGGAGGGGAACTCAAGGTGAACGCTCAGTAATGTTGCGCAGTGCTCGTGAGAGTCGCCTGTTGAACTTCAAGGTTGTTGTCCCGCATAGTCAGATGAGGGCACAGGCAAATTGCTTTTTCCCGGCTGGCTGACAGTGCGGTGCCGGGGCAAGGGCTGCCCTGCAAGTTAGGTGAGTTGTTGGGGGGAGGCAAGGGCTCATCTGTGGTTGATGGTAGTGCACAAGCATGTGTGGGTGGGGGTGGAGGGAAGTGGCCATGCATTAGGGAAACCTTGTATAAAGTGACCATTCTTCCGCAGCTGAGTCACTTCAGGCACAGTCACATTGACATGCGTGGAGTCGGGCCTCTAGCTTATCTGCCAACTCAAGCAACACAAAGGCATTAAAGTGCCACCAAAACCCCAGGGCTTTTCACACCATGCGCACAGACTGCAGGCTACTGAGCATTTTAGTGGATTTGAGAACAATCGGACACCTGCGCACTTTGTACAATCTCCTCTGGAAATCTGGCCATATAACAGTCACTGGTGGAGGCACTCACAGCCCCTTACAATGTCAGCATCCTGGTTTGGACCGGTGTCCCCCTAAGTTCAAGCTAACAGTGCAGCCTTGCAGTGTGGGTTAGGAGAATGCCTGCATCTGAGCTGAGAGCACAGGATGCAGTCCAATGGGCAAAGCTGCTGCCAATCGGTCAGGTGGAGTGCGGCAGACGAGGGTGGGGTTTCAGGCAGCCATGTACTGCACTAAACTCTGGCCATCGAAGTGGTGGCCAGCACTCCTGGGATGCATGAAGGGGCCTTCAGATTTAACCAGGAGAGGGTCTTAGAACACCAAAGCTAACCCACTTTCATCCTGCAGGAGGAGTACATCAGGAGCATGGCACCTGGTGACCCATGGCTTACAGAGAGTGGCGATGAAGGAGAAGAGAGCGACAGAGGTGCCTGGCTGGACGGAGGGAGGAGCAGCACCCTCAAGGAGAAGGGGCAGCTGGCGCTCCTGCACATGTCATTGAAGAGCCACAGTGAGCCATCACTGGTTGGTGCCTAGCTATACCCAGGGACTGTAGACGCTGCCTTTCATCCCTGCAGATAACAGAGAACCAGTGTCGCCGAAGACTGCGCATGTTCGGGGAACTGGTGGGTCACATCTACCATCTGCTGCAGGAATTGGCGCTACGGGGACATGGAGGGCATCCACTGCCAATGGCCGTGAAAGTGACAGCATTGCTTAATTTTTATGCCAGTGGCTCCACAGGTGACATCTGTAGGATATCACAGGCCTCCACACACAAATGCATCCATGAGTCAAAGATGCCAACTTCGTGAAGGGACACAACTTTGTTCATTTCGCCTGGGACCAGAAAAGCCAGGATGCAAGAGTGCAGGGATTTGCCCAGATCTCAGGTTTTCCACAGGTGCAGGGTGCCATTGACTGCACTCACGTGGCCCTCAGATCTCCATGGCAACAAACGGTTAACTATGTCAACCTCAAGGGCTTCCACTCACTGAATGTTCAGCTGGTGTGTGACCACCACAAATGCATCCTGCAGGTGTGCGCACAGTTCCCAGGGAATGTCCACAGCTCCTACGTTCTCAGTCAGTCTCAGACCCCTGACATTTTCCAGGGTCCACAGAGGCTGCAGGGATGGCTCCTTGGGGACAAGGGCTACCTGCAGAGGACGTGGCTGATGACACCCATGCGGCGTCCTCAGACTGCAGCAGAGCGACGGAATAACGAGGCTGATGCTGCAACTCGCACCTCGGTGGAGGAAACCATTGGGATGCCGAAAATGAGGTTCTGGTGCCTGGACTGCTCTGGTGGAGCCCTGCAATACAAAGGGTGTCACGCATCGCTGTCAACTGCTGTGCCCTTTACAAACTGGCGCTGCAGCAGGGTGAGGAGCTGGCTGATGAGGAGATGGACGAGCTGGACATCTCCTAGGATGAGAAGGATGTTGATGGGGATGAGGGTGAGGAAGTTCTCAAAGGTGAGGATGATGTTGATGAGGCTAATGCACTGGCCAGACATGGCAGGTGCACTGGGGAGTTCCTAGATTCATGGAGGATGATGAAGACATGCAGTGCAAAGACACCATAGATCCTCACATTGCACCTGTGAACATTCTAGTCTGGCTAATGGCAGTGCACACACCCTCTGTGATAAGGCTCATGTCACGGAGACGCAGCAAAGGGCCTAATAGTCGCTTGATTCCAGGAGGATGGTGATGACATGCAGTGAGGACACTCCACAGATCTTCACATAGCCTCTGTGAATGTCTGGCTCCTATCTGGTTGGGGGAAGCTTGCTTGCACTCTGTGATCAGGGTCATGTCATGGAGATGCAGCTATGAAACTTTAAACATACCTGCTCCTTTGTCAGCCTTCAGCACCTGTCCCTTTCACAGACGCTGATGAGACCACACAGGGAGAATGATGGAACTCTGTGACGTCTGCCCATGATATTCTAGCAGCAATGACAAGTACCATTGAGGTGCAGGCATCATTAATGTGTCCAGTGAGTGTGAAGCCGGACCATGACTTTGCTCTGAAGGGTGCAAAAAGCACAGGGAAGAGGTCCTGGGCTGAGACACCTGCCTTTATCTTGTGCAGGAACCAAGGTTTCACATCTGAGTGACACAAGCACTGCTCATAGAACAAGGAGCCATCGGCAAGGAGACATTCTTGGGAGCTTATTTGCAATAGTGGACATTATGTACAAGTGATTCACACCAGTGGCCAGGCTGTGCAGCTACATCTTCCTAACCTTCCTAACCCTGCCACTACATCTTGGTGCTCCCCCGACATCCACAGCAGAGGTGGAGGCAGCCTGACCTTGATGGGGGTCCTCTGGAGGCTCAAGTCCTGGAGAGTCCCAACCAGTTTTGGGGTCCTGCTGTGTGGCAGTGGCTCCCTTCTCGGCCTGCAGAGCTGGAGCTGCTGGGGTCACAGGAAGAGGGGGTTCAGGTGGGCCAGAACTCCTGGAGTCACCTGGGTGGATGGCCCCGGGGTGTCGAGCTGCTGGTCCTCTTCTCTATGGGTGCCCAAGGGCCCCTGGCTGACTCCTTGAGGAGAAGGGAAGCTGGAGTAAGATTGAGTTGCCCCATTCCCATCTCGCATGGACACTGCTAGAGGCCAACTATGGCATTAGAGATGGAGTTCAGCCTGCACAACAGTGCAGGACCGATGTCCTGGGCCAAGGTCTCCATGGCAGCTGCTATCCAACCAGTGTTGGCCTCAGTGCATTGGCATGCTAGCGCTATCACCTCAGCCTGAAGGTGGAGGGACTCCTCCATCGTGCCTGCACTCTGAGGAATGCAACGGGCATCCCTTCTTAATGTTCCTGAGCTTGCCTTTGCAAGAGGTATGACTGAGACCAGAGGCTCGTCATCTGACTCAGACTCAGCAAGTTTCTGGCCTCCAGCAGTCCTCTGAATGCTGGAAACCTGGGAAGTCCCTGCCACCCCATGCTTAGGGTCAAACAGTGCGATCTGCTCACCAGATTGTGATCCCGAGGCTACAGAGGTGAGTGTCTCTGCACTGGTGGAAGGTGTGGGTGAGCGCTGTGACGGGTCTTCAATGAAGGTCCCTTCAGATTCTTCTTCTGAGGTGCCTTTGGGGCTTGAGTCAAGGACCTCGGCCCTAGATTCTCTTATCAGTTTCCCAGATGTGCCTCTGAAAGCAAGGAGAGATAATTAGTACATGACAAGGGACTGTGAAACAGGACACATCACTCACAGCATGGTTGTTCAATGGAAGTTGCACTGCTGGATCCTCACTTCATAAAGCACCCCCGACCTCACTGTCAGCACAGGATTGGTCCAGACCTTCACCAGCCAGCTGGATGGTTCTATTTTTGAAGTCTGTTAGGACCTTGATGTTGGGCATTTCTCCACCAGTCTGTGACCTCTCCTTCTTGTTGTGTGTCAGCTTGTCCTGCATGAATACAGATGGAGAAAGTGTAAGTGGATTACCTGCCAGGCCAGATGATAAGTATGCTTGTCATGTGTGAGTGGTGGGTGGTCCCATGGACAGGGTGAGGACAGTGAAGGAGTTTGTGAGAGAGTGAACGGTGAAGTCCCTTGAACTGGCAGTGAGTAAGGGCCCTGTGGCTGTGTGATGGGTTTGTGAGCTGAGAGTTATGAAAAGAGTGACTGCCCTGGCAGAATGGAGGAGATCATTCATCCTCCTGCGGCATTGAGTGGCTATCCTCTTTTGCAGGGTGTTGGCACTGACCACCACTGCCACTGCCTTCCAAGCCGGATTGTTAATGTTGCTGCCCCTCCTGCAGCCAGAGCGGGTGTAGAGGACATCACAGCAGGCCTCCACAGCATCCAAAAGGTGCTCGAGGGGCACATCACTAAACCGGGGGGCTGCAGTCTTCTTACTTTTTGGGGCCATGTCTTCTTTGCAGCAGTCCTGGACTGGAAGCACTGAGAGGTGTGTGCGTGGCTACAGTTTAAATAAGGTGGCCTTTGTGATGAAGCGGTGAGGTGATGGCGTGGTGGGCGAATCAGACCCCGCCCGCCATCGAAATGGCATGTTTCCCGGGAATGCAAGATTGATGAGGTGGAATCGGGACATATGGTGTGAAAAGCTGCTGTTGCTGCCAATGGGTAAAACATTCTTTTTTCTGCCCCGCTACCGCATTTAGTGCAAATCTGGGGCGATTCTGGCCAGTGTCTTGTTCCTTCAGCATCTCAGTTGCTTGTGCTGTTCTGCAGAGAAAGCAGGTGCTTTAAACATAGAAAGGATTGGCTTATCACATGACCTCTATCTTAGCTGCCCAATGACACAAGTATGGTCATTGCTGGTGTGTTTCAGTTGTAACTTAATTAGATCATGGCTGGGAATTCCTCTCTCAGCCAGTCTCCCATTGTCAAATGATTATGTATGATGTTTTGTCTCCACTCAGCTGAGTATCCAGGTGGCTGTCTGGACACTTTGCTAATGGGATGGGGGGCGGCCTCCGTTCATATCTTTCAAGGCAATTGCTCCTGCAGAGGGTTTGCAGATAAATTGTCTCTATTTCAATGATTTGGAATATGCAGTGAGGCAACTGTGCAGCCAATCTGACTCTGATCCCAAATCACTGGAATGTGGCTTTAGTCTTTAGAAAAAGATCAATTAGGGGTTTCCAGCCAGTAAATTCAAAAATCATTTTTTAAATATTAAGCACAGTTTCACAACATCTCCACACCACACAAAATGAAATGCTAAGCGTGTTAGCATTTCATTACAAGGTTGTTAAAAAAAACAGAGATACACATTCGTGCCTAAGTATTCACTCACACATATATCTGACATCATGGTTACATTCTATATAGCTTGGAATTGGCTTCTGATTATTAACAGTTTTGGGGATGATTCTGTGCTGAGTTAAACACTGGATAAAGCATCGACTTTAACAATGTTTTTCCACGCAATTTGAGTAATCTTTAGGTGAAATGTTTGCAAAAGCAGGTGCCATCGAAATAGCCTTGCATTAGGTTTTCAATTTCTCTACATGTGTTAAGGTGTTGTGATCTGTTTAGGCTAAGGTCTCTCGATATCAATTTTGGACTTAAATTTCAAAGTGATGAAGATCCAGTAACTGTATCAGAGCTTCCTTCTCTACAGTGGAGTATTTCTTTTAGTGTCTGTTCAATTTTTTTTGAGGAATACCCAACTGGTCTTTTGGTGCCTGATCCATCATCTTGGGCAGGATGGCACCTGACCTTATGACACGAGTATCGATTGCCACTTTAAAGGTTGGTTAAAGTTTGGAGCTGACAGCACTGCTTTGTTGGTTAATGTGGCTTTCAACTGTTCGAAAGCTGTTTTGTGGCACATCCCTGATCACACTACCCTTGCTTTTCTCTGTAACAAATCTTTCAGCGAGGCAGCTATAGTGGTGAAGTTTGGGATGAACTTGCAGTAGAACACACATATCACCAAAAACTGCATTATTTCCTGTTTAGCTGTGTGGTTGGGGAAATCCACCAATACCTGTACCTTAGCTATCTTAGGCAACATTCGCCCTTGACCCACCTGAGCTTCAGTGAATTCGACCTTTACCACAAGATTTACCACAAGATCTGTAGACTGTAACCTTCAGAACAGGGTTGTCATCTGGTCTTGGGAGTCTCATCAGGTGTCACTGTATACCAAGTATACTATACAGTTAGGTAGGTCAGCTTCTACCTGATTCATCAGCCTTCAGAAGATAGCTGGGGCATGTCTTAACCCAAATGGCATAACTCGGCATTGAAATAAGCCATCTGGTGTGATGAAAATTGAGATCTCTTTAGCTAGGGTGGTCAAGAGATCCTTTAAAAAGCCTAAGATAAAAGCGGAATACTGAATATACTGGAAATCTGAAACAAAATCTGAAAATGCTGGAAAAACTCAGCAGGTCTGGCAGCATCGGTGAAGAGAGAAACAGAGCTAAAGTTTCAAATCCGTGTGACTCTTCCTAATATTTCCATGTTGGCTAACCAGATAGTGTAAGGGAGTTCAATTTCGGAATCATCCAGGCCTCCCCCTAACTCGTCCTAACTGTTCTCTTTGTCTCCCTTTCCTTACTACCTGACAGACCTGTGCATGTTTGTCCCCTTCTCAGATGTGATACTGCTTTAACATATGGACATGACATAGCCTTTGCTTTTTCCTATAGTCTGGGGTGTCACTCAAATAGTCCACCTTGCCAATCTTCTTTACTATGTTGTAGGGGCCACTGAACTTGACTTTCAGCAGTTCACCCTGTACGGGTAATAGCACTGGCATGTGGTCAGCTGGCTTGAATGTTCTTGCCTTGGCATGTTTATCTGCCTGCCATTTCATAGTTTTCTGGGAGGTTTTAAGATGCCCCAGAGCCATTGCACAGGCTCCCATGAGCTGCCCACAGAACACGGATATGTAGTCTAACAAGGAAGACTCTTCCCTTTGCTCTAAAAACTTCTCATTGACTAGTTTAAGAGGACCTTTCAATTCATTTCCATAAATTAATTTGAAGAGACTAAAACCAGTGGACTCATTGAGTGTGTCCCTGATAACAAACAAGAGAAATCCCAACCCTTTGTCATAGTCTGGTCCTACCGTCCAAAGCACTTTGTCACTGTGGGTGGTAGGCTGAGGATTTTAGTTGTGTTTTGCCCAGGTTACTCATGACATTTTGAAAAATAATGGACATAAAATTTGTGCCCTGATCCGATTTGATCTCAGTAGGCAGCCGATATCAGGGTGAAGAATTGAGCTAGTCCCTCAACCACTACTTTGGCTGAGATAGTTCTTAGGGGAATGGCCTCTCAAAATCGGGTAATCACAACCTTGATAGTGAGAAGATATTGGTAAACCCCTTTTGTTTTTTTGGCAGGGGTCCCAAACAATCCACCAACATTCTGCTAAATGGTTCCCCAAAAGCTGGTATGGGGCAAGTTTTATTGCAGGTTGGGGTTTCCCCACAATGTGGCACGTGTGCAAGTTTTACAGAACTCAACCACATTCTTGGTCAATGAAAATTTTGGCTTATGCGGGCTTGGTTTTTTGGATACTGACATGTCCAGCCATTGGAATTTTGTGGGCTATCCTTAATATTTTCCTACAGTACTTTGGCAGCATCACTACCTGGTGGACCACTATCCACTCTTCATCCGAAGGTCCATGAGGAGGTCTCCACTTCCTCATTTAAGTACCTAATTTTTATAATAGTAGCACTCCGGAATACCCTCTGCTTCAGCTTCAGCCTGGGCGGTTTGTGCTAACTTTTTTTAACACTGGCTGGCTTGTTGAATTTCAACCAAGGTAGGCCTGCTCAATACTTCCTTTGGCTCATTTAAATTTCCAAAGAAAGTTTTGGATAACCAAAGAGTAGGGTCATCCATTTGCAGTGCCAGTTCAGCCTCTCTTATGGAGTTTATTTGGCCATGAACAAGGTCACCACAGTCAGGAAACATGTCAGGGACGATCTCCTGTAATTGCTCTCTCTCCCTAACCTTGATTGACCTCCCTAAAAACACCGGGGAAGCTATCACCTTCACCCCTGCTGGGTCATTACTGGGCAGCAGATCGACCCATCCACAGGTAAACTATGGACAATCCCCATAGTTGCCAGTCCTGAAATAAGATCGCACTCCAATGTAAAGGTATGGGCAAAAACCTCCCCCCAATACCTTTCACTAATAATTTGGTATTCAACATGCTCGCTGATGGAAAGGTCATGCCTTTTCCCAGTCAAAGGGATTGGGTGGCCTCTGTTTCACTTAAGTATGACTATGGACTTGCTTGCCTCACTTGAGGGGTATGGGTTCACTTCTTGTTTAGACACAAAATCCTAGTAACTCTCAAGGGATTTTGTTAAATTCTACAGATGTTTATAGGGATCTTTTGCATGGTTAGAGCCACAGCCTTGTCTGCTGTGCTTTCCATCAGGGTCCCTTTGCCTGCACCTGTCTGGTGTGCCCCAATAAATCCTAGGGATTTTCCTTGTAATTTCCAGCAATCAGCCCAGAGGTTACCTGCCTTGTTGCAGTGGAAACACACAGGCTTTCTGGCATCACTCCTGTTCTCAGCACCTTCCATTTTGGCATGAAGAGGGCCCGCTGTCCTCGCAGTTTTTCCTTCCTGCCCATGGCTGTTCATTCTCCTATCACCTTCATCCTTTCTGTCCTTTTTAGGTTTTTGGGGGTGACTAGGGAAGGATTTCCCTTGGGACAAGGGTTTGTGGACAAGCTCGAGTGGCTGCCTGTCTGGCTTTTGAAACTTTTTGCTCTTCTATTTGGGTCTTTATTGTGATGAACAATGTATAATTTTAAAGTTGAATGTTATATATATATATATATATATATATATATATATATATATATATGTATAAATATGTATTTTTGTGTTAAGACAAGTAAGATGGTTCCAGTTTCATTTAAGTTTTTTTATGGACCTTGGTGCATTGACCCCTGAGTGGACCTGTGGCTGAAAGGAATATTGGGAAATTGAATCATCTCCTTGTGCTTGTATTGAGATCTTTCCAACCTTTTTTTCTGGTGTAACTTAACTCATTTTTCTTGTTTTAATAAATATTTTATTCTTTGTGTTAAAAGTTCATCAGCAGACTCCTGTGAATTTGTTCAGTAATTTTCCTCCATGGTTTCTAAAAAATGAAGTTAGGATCTATCAAGTCAGATTTCACTCTGGGATCTGACTTGTTCAGCTAGGATTGTAACAAAGTGGGGGCCCTTGCGGGATCACAACTTCTTGAATTTAAGTGGGATCTGTGAATCTTTAAAGAAACAAATAGGTGGAGGTGCTGTACATAGGAACAGGATTTGCTGTGAAGTATATTACACTGGTTGGAACTCAAAAATGACATGCCTAAGTTTGCAGAGGATGGAGTTGAAAGATATTTCATCTCATTTGAAAAGATAGCTGTGAGGTTGAAGTGGCCAAAAGCTGCTTGGGCCTTAATGTTACAAAGTGCCCTGACAGAAACAGCTATAGATATGTACATTAGTCTGTCAAAAGGGCAATCTGCAGACTATGAAACAGTTAAAAGGGAAATACTCAATGCTTATGAGCTTGTCCCTGAAGTTTATCAATTAAACTTCAGGACCATAAGGAAAAGGACTAATTAGACATCTGTAGAATTTGCTAGGGAAAAACAAATGCTATGGGATCGGTGGTTTTGATCACTGAAATTGGGAAAAAATTTTGATCATGGAAGAATTCCAAAATAGCATTTTAATATCCATTAAGACTTAATTAAATGAGAGTAAGTATCAAAGATCTGAGAAGTGGCAATTTTGCCTGATACCTAGATATCTAACACAGACAGTTACATGGGGAAATAGTCAAATGGGAATCAACAGAGGAGTTAGAGGAATAAAAAAACGTGGTGATGGAAAAGATACTAATTATATAGAACAGATAGAAGGACCTAAAGGTGGTGTAAAGAAAACAGTATGTTTCCATTAGAATAAAACTGGACATACCAAAGATAATTGCTGGAAGTTAATTCAAGAACTATTGCAGTAATAGGGATGCCGAAAGAATCATCAGGTAAATAAACAGGGAAGGAGATAAGTGGCAAAACAATAATTTTTCTCCAAGGCTCCTGAAAAAGAAATTATTGAGCCAGGTTTCACTCTGGGATCTGACATGTCCAGTATTAACATCAGCTGGGATTGGAACATAATGGAGAGGGGAATCACCTCTCTGAGGTTCTGATAGATGGGGTCTATCTTAAGTGCTCGTAACCATCAGTTGAAAGCAAGTTGCTTAACCTTTTTGAACTCGATGTAAGTTTGCTTGGCATGTTTTTAGAAAGTTTGGAATTTTTGGGAGTATGGCATTGGTATCAGCTCTTACACGCTCAGTATAGCATTTTTGGTCATCTCATAGTTTGCCGACCTCTCATCAGAGAATAGGGAATAAACCTCGTGAGTTTTTCCTGGTCATCTGATTTGCAGATGAAGGATCCAAATCTCCTCTGCTTTGCAAGCTTTTCAATGAGACAAAAAAGGCTTTCAAGTCCCCCTCATGGAAGTTTGATATCAGTTAAGAGTGTTTTAAGAAGTCAAGACTCGATCGTGAGCTAGGGACAGTTATCTTACAACTGTTGTGCCCGCTGGGGATGGTGGGCCTTTCCCTATTCAGTTCAAGGTGCCTTAATTCCCATTCATGTTTTTTCCCTCTGGAACATTTGTTCTTTCTCCCTTTCCTGGATTTCTCACTTCTCCTTCTTTTCCTGTCTCTCCCTTTCTTTTTCTTCAAAGTCTCTTTCCTCTTTTTCCCTTCTCTCCTGTATTTCTTTTTCCTTTTTTTCTGCATAGAATGCTAGCTCTAGTTTCCACTGTTCCAATTGTACCTTTGCTAATATTAGCCTGTCCACTCCAGATTCTATGCCTGTCTCCTGTTCTCCAAGTTCAATGACAAAATGGTTGGCCACAGACTTTAGGATTTCAGGTCTCCTAGCTTTTAGATGGATAGTTACACTCCTTAACTCTTCAATGGATAGGGCTTTTAAATCACCCCAAGTTACTTCACTCTGTTCCAGGAAGGTATTGACATTGAATGTGGACGTACTCTTGCATAGAAGACCATAAGAAAACCTGTATGAAAGTTTATAAATATACTTATAGAGATCAATTAAGTTTCCAGCTTGCAATTTCTCATTTGTCTATGTGTTCGATCATGGACACAGCCCCCAGATTTGTTACAATCAGGTGAGGAGGGAACGTTTCCTTGTTTGACTGCAGCAGGTTCCATGAGTGTTTAACTGCTTATGTACTATGACCATAAAAGTCATGATCAACCAGGTTTTCTTGAGTTTTTAATAAAGAAAAGAGAATAGTTTTTATTGTACTTAATCTAGTCCAAGTAAAATAATAATAAACAGCTTCAACTCTCTCATACACACACACTCGAAGTTCACACACACACACACACACACACACACACACACACACACACACACACACACACACACACACACACACACACACAAATAGATTACTGAGTGGGGAGGATAGATTAAGTTATTTAGAGACCAGTTAAATTAAATAGATATATGGCTCTTGAAGCTTGGTGACTCAGTGGGTTTCAGGCTGAACTCAGTGGTCCTGCTGCATTTGGTGTTGAGACCATTTAAAGCTGTAGACGGACTGCTGGGTTGAGTTTGCTGGTTGGTGGGAGAAGGAAGGAGCCCACTCAAGATCTTCAGTGTCTCAATTGCTTTTCCTGTTCTGCAGAGAAAACAGGTGCTTAAAACACTTAAAGGGTTGGCTTGTCACATGCCCTTCTCTCACCAGCTGTCCGGTGGCCCGAGAATGGTCATGGCTGGTGTATTCCAGTTGTAACTTTGTTAGACCATGGCTGGGAATTCCTCTCTCAGCCAGGGTCTCATTGTTCAAGTGATTATGTCAAATGGTTTGTCTCCACCCAGTTGAGTACCAAGGTGATTGCCTGGATGCTTTGCTAACAGGATAGGAGATGGCCCCATTCATCTCTTTCAAGGCAATTGTTCCTGTTGAGGCTTTTCAGACAGGTTGACTCCATTTGGGCAGTGATGCAAATATCGCTGGGTCAAAATCCTGGAACTCACTCCATAACAGCACTGTGGGTGTACCTGCAGCACGTAGATTGCAGTGGTTCAAGAAGGCAGCTCACCACCACCTGCTTAAGGGCAATTAGGGATGGGCAATAAATGCTGGCCTAGCCAGCAACACCCATTTCCCATGAACAAATAAAAAAAGTGCAGCCATCTTTGACTGTGATCCCGTCACTGAAATGTGGCTTGTCTTTCGTTTTTAGAATAGGTGTTTCCAGCCAGTAAATTCAAAAATCGTTTTTGATATAAAGCATGATTTCACAACAACTTGCATTAAGCTCAGTGTCATTTTTTTTTAGCCTAAATGACATTCTGGTGAAGCACTTTGGGGCATTTTACTATGTTAACAGCATCATATAATTGCAAGTTTATTGGTGAAAAATAACATATGGAAAATTTGGTGAGTAAAAGGGAATCACATTTTCTGACATCATCTAAATCCACATCTTAGTCAGATGAAATTTCTGTCATATATGTTGCCTCTGTCACTAGATGTCACTGTAGGATGTTGTAAGCTCTAGTTGTTGTGCCCCAGGAGGGAACAGAGCCAGCTGACTGACTTGGTTTTGAACCAAAAAAAGAATCAAGTCTTGGCCAACTCAAGAGTTGCAATGTCAACCATTTCATTAGTTATTTACAATGGTCTCCTTGCCCCGTGCAAAACTTAATAGTGATAATAAAAGAACCACAAAAGTTATTAAATACACCACTTTTAACTTAAAAACCTCACTAACACCTGGTACACTGCTGGAGTTAATCTAAAGCAGATCTTTCAACTAGGATTCTTGAAATAATATGCTTCAAATAGTGCATCAAAAATTCTATGTTTTCAATGCATCTGTTAACTTACTTGCACTTTACTGTTGTTTCTATATTGCTAAAATAAAATATTTTCTACACGTCACTTCTTTCCTTTGAATGGATTATAACATCTTTGCATTATTTGGATTGAATCGCACCATGATTCAAATATCCTCCCTGCCCTCTAACCCCGGTTCACATTAACACCACATAGAGCGGAATTTTCCCAGCTCGCTGGTGGCGGGTGTGATAGGTGGCATGCATGGAAAATATGGTGGGACCCACTTCACAACGGCGTGAAGACAGGTCACGATCTTATGCCGGGACACGTTTCCCACCATCGGTCGGCAGGGAGCTAATTGTAATACATTAGCACATAATAAAAAAGCCATCCCGCCTGGCTCTTGGAACCCCCGCCATATTGTCCGCCCACGTCAGCAGAAAAGCACGTTAAAGTGTTTCACAACAGCACACAAGCGATGTGCACTTGGTGGCCTTCACTTTAGGGGAGCTGAGGTGAGTGAGCAGCAGCATTCCCCACAGCTCGCTCTTTGTTTACAGGTCTCAGAGGCACCGGGGGGTGGGGATAACTGATGCCTGGCCCACCAGATGACTGTTGAGGGGGTGGAGGGTGTCTGGGGGCAAGTGCTGGCCAGCCTCGGAGGTGACTGCTGAGGAGGTAGGGGGTAGGGGTGGTGGGGGGGTGTGGGGGTGGGTGGTGTCTGGCTTATCGCAGCACCTCTGTGAGAATGCAGTGGAGGCCCTAATAGTAGCTCGATCACAGAAAGTTGATGACAACATGCAACTCCATAGGTCCTCACATAGCCTCTGAGAATGTCTGACTCCTTTCTGGCTGAAGGCAGCTCACTTGTGCTCCACGATCAGGATCATCTCAGAGACGCAGCCATGAAACTTTAGATGCATCTGATGCTGTGTCCACCTTCAGCACCTCAGCCCTTCAGGAGATAGTGCACAGCATCACTGGTCACAGATGTTGGTGTGATGGGGGACAGTCCCATCTTAAAGATGCTGAGAGCATACAAAATGAGAGAACTCTGTGCCACCGGCCCACTACATTCTGGCAGCAATGGCTGGCACTGCCGAGATGCAGACAACAGTAATGTTTCCAGGGAGTGTGAGGCTGGACCATCACTGTGGTCTGAAGGCTGCACAGAGAACAGGGAAGAGGTCCTGGACTGAGACACCTGTCTTTTATCTTGTGCAGAAAGGTTTCACATCTGAGTGGCAAGAACACTGCTCATCAGAACAAGGAGCCATAGGCAGGGAGACATTCTTAGGAGTTTATTGACAATAGTGAACAGTATGTATAAGTGAACAACACCCGTGGCCAGGCTGTGCAACTACTTTTACTTAACTTTCCTAACGCTGCCGCTATGTCTTGGTACTCCCTGGACATCCACAGCAGAGGTGGAGGCAGCCTGCTGTCTGTGACACCCTGTCTGTGATGAATTTGGCAGGCGTCCTCTAGGGGGGGTGGGGGGGGTCTGAGACTTAGAGGACCCCAGCATGCTTTTGGGATTCTGCTGTGTGGTAGTGGTACCCTCCTCAGCCTGTGAAGCTGGATCTGCGGAGGCCACAGAAAGAGGGGAGTCAGATGGGCCAGTCACTCCCAAAGTTACTTGGGTGGATGGTCCCTGGCTGAAGGGGTAGCTGGAGTGAGATCAAGCTGCCCCGCACCATTCTGTTGAAGGCCAACTATAGCATCCGCGATGGTGTTAAGCCCGCGCAGCAGTGCAGGAGCAAAGTCCTGGACCAAGGTCTCCATGGCGGCCACCATCCTACCAGCGTTGACCTTGGTGCGTTGCAATGCCAGCATTATCACCTCAGCCTGAAGACTCCTCCATCGTGCCTTGCAATCTGAGGAGTGCAGCGGACAACCCTTCCTGATGTTCTCGAGCTTGCCTTTGCAGCTGCAGTAACTGTGACAGGACCAAATCCAGGGGCTCGTCATCTGACTCGGACTTGGCAACGTTCTGGTCTCCAGCAATCCTCCAAGTGCCGGGGACCTGGGAAGACCCTTCCTCTGCCTGCTGTGGATCAGAAAGTGCGGAGTGCTCACCAGATTGTGAAACCAAGGCTACTCTAAAGTTAGGCCCCACCAAGGTTCTGGTCGAAGGTGTTGGTGAGTGCTGTGACGGAACTTCACAGAGGGTGCCTTCAGATTCCTCTTCAGAGGTTTCTTCAGAGCTTGCTTGGAGGCCCTGGTTCGTGGACTCTGTCAGCTGTTTAGCAGATATGCCTGCGAAAGCAAGGGGAGATAATTAGTGCATGGCAGTGGCCTGTGAAAGAGGACACATTATTTACGGCATAGTTGTCTGATGGATGTTGCACTGCTGGATCCTCACTTGGTAGAGCAGCACTGACCTCACTGTCAGCATAGAGCCGGTCCCGGTCATCACTGGCCAGCTGGATGCCTCTGTTTTCGAATTCTGTCAGAACTTTGATTTCCAGCACCCCTCCACCTGCCTGTGACATTTCCCTCCTATTGTGTGCCAGTTTGTCCTGCATTGATAGAGATGGGGAGTGTATAAGGATGCCTGCCAGGCCAGATGATGCCTGGCCTGTGTGGGTGGTGAATGGTCCAATGGATGGGTTGAGGTCAATGATGATTTGCGCGAAAGAGTGAATGGTTATGTCCCTTGCACTGGCAGTGAGGGCCCTGTGGATGTGTGATGGGTTTGTGAGTGTGAGAGTTGGGAGTGATGAAAAGATTGACTTACCCTGGCAGAACAGAAGAGATCATTCATCCTTTTGCAGCACTGGGTGGCTGTCCTCCTCTGCAGGGCATTCGCGCTGACCACCAGTGCCACCGCCTCCCAAGCCAGGTTGGTGACATTGCTACCCATCCTACAGCCAGAGCTGGGGTAGAGCACATCTTGAGAGACCCGATGCTTCAACCCGTCGTTGAAGCAGGGGGCTGCAGTCTTTTTGCCTTTGCTGGCCATGTCTCCCAGGCAGCACTGGTGAGCTGGTGGCGATGAATGCTTTGCTGATGGCTGCCTGTTAAAGATGGCAGCTGGCATGATGCAACATCGGGATGATGGCGAGGGGGCGACTGAGAAACGGCTTGTTTTGCGGGAGAGAGTATATAATGAGGCGGGCTCGGGAAGATACAGCGTGAAAACCTGCCATTTTCATCAGCGGATAGGACTCCATTTTACCCACCCACTATAACACTTAGTGCAATTCTGGGAAAATTCCTCCCATAACCTTAAATGACTATAGGCAAGGCCACAGATCAACTAATATTTACAAAGTATGGGAGTAACATCTAATGGTTGTAAATTATTTCTCAGGTTATTAAAAATAGAAAAATGTCAAAAGGAAAATTGCAAAAGGATGGCTTCCATGTAGGTAACTGGGTAATTATAACTGAAAATAACTTGCCTTTAACTGGCTGTAAAAGAGTTAACCATTATTTTTTGAATATAATACTCCATTTTTTCTAAACATTTATCTAAAGTTAGGGTGCGCTTTACAAATGTAACAAATCAAAACAGGTTTGTTGGCATGGGTTTTATAAATTTTTAGTTTTTCAAAATGAACAAGAAGCTGCTGGTGAGGCTTGAGATCATTTTAAATTTATTTACACGTATGGGAACCTTGAAGCGCTGTGTCTGAATTGCTGTCCTCAAAGGAGTAATGTGAAGTGATTCATTTTGGTAGAAAGAGCATGATGAGACAACATAAAATAAAAAGGGTAAAACTCTAAAGGGAGCAGAGGGACCTGGGTGTATATGTGCATAAGTGATTGAAGGTGGCAAGACAGTTTGAGAGAATGGTTAAAAAGCAAACAGCATCCTAGGTTTTATTAATAGGGGCATAGAGTACAGGAGCAAGAAGGTTATGTTGAACGTGTGTAAGACACTGGTTCAGCCTCAGCTGGAGCATTGTATCAGTTCTTGCTGCACTTTAGGAAAGATGTGATAGCATTGGAGAGAGTGCAGAAAGGATTCAAGAGAGTAGTTCCTGAATGAGGGGCTTCAGTTATGAAGATAGATTGGAGAAGGTGGGACTGTTTTCCTTGGAAAAAAGTCTGGGAGTGGATTAGATGGAGATATACAAAACCATGAGGGCTGGGCAGATTAGATAGAGAGAAACTGTTCCCATGTGTGAAAGGATCAAGAATGAGAGGGCACAGACTTCAGGTAATTTGCAAAAGCAATATGAGCAAAAAACATTTTCACACAGTGAGTAGTTAAGGTCTGGAATACACTGCCTGAGAATGTGGTGGAAGCAGGTTCAATTGAGGCATTCAAAAGGAAATTAAATTGTTATTTGAAAAGGAACAATGCCAGGGTTATTAGGAGAAGGCAGGAGACCGACACTAAGTAAATTGCTCATTTGGCCGAGCCAGTGCAGACACAATGGGCCAACTGGCCTCCTTCCGTGCTGTAAAAATTCTGGAAATTTTACACAATCCCCGGACTGCTTCATATCTCTCTCTCGTCATTACCATAAATGGCATCATCAGAGACATCATCTTCATTCTACTCCAGCAGCAAAGTTACCCCAGAAGATGTTGTCTTCTGAACCACCCATGGCACATGTGAGACACTCCTTAAAGTCATGTAGGATCAGAGATGTATTAATGGCATCCTTGGCTTCTTTAATTAATTGGAGAATGAGGAAAAGGTCTGTTTTCTTCAGGTTGCTTAACAGCGCAAATGCACCTATCCCAGAGGAGAGCTACTCGCTCCACTTTTGCTGTGTCTGCTGTTTAAATAATCAGTTGCAGCTGACATTCATTACTTGTATAAAAACAAAATACTGTGGATGCTGGAAATCTGAAACGAAAACAAAAATTGCTGGAAAAAACTCAACAGGTCTGACAGTATCTGTGGAGAGAAAACAGAATTAATATTTCGAGTCCATATGACTCTGCTTCAGAACCAAAGAGAAGTAGAAATGTGGTGAAATATATACTGTTTAAGGGGAGTGGGACATGTGAAGCTGGATAGAGGACCAGTGATAGGTGGAAGCAAAGGAGAGATTGCAAATGATGTCATAAACAAAAGGTCGAAGGGGTGATAATGGTGGTGATACTGGCTAAAGGAGGTGCTAATGGTGACGGTAAGAGTAGAAAGCATGATGACCAAGTGACAGCTGGCCCTAGTGAGGGTGGGGGGAGGGGACAGTGTGGGAGATAAAATCAAAATAGGCTCAAAGGTGGGGATAAAACAATGAATTGATATAAATTTGATGGGAATGACAAGGTCTGTGCACTTCTAATGTAGGATATCCTTGACGCATGACATTCAATGACACTTAAAAGTGTCGAGGACCAGCGTACAGCATTCCCAAGAGGGGCCTTGTTATGAAATCACAAAAAATATGAGTAGGCCATTCAGTAAGATCATGGTTGATCTGATTGTGGCCTTAACACCAGTTTCCTGCCTGGCCCACTTAACCCTGAACTTCCACGAAGATAAAAAAATCTGTCTAACCTGGCCTTGAATATATTCAATGACACTGCTCCCTGGGGAAGTGAATTTCAAACACTAACAACTCCCTGATAGAATAAATCTCTCCTAATCTGGGTCTTAAATGGGAGACATCTTATTTTTAAACTGTGCCCCCAGTCTTGGTGCCCCCAGGAGAAGAAACATCCCCTCAGAATCCTATGTTTCAATAAGTCGCCTCTCATTCCTCTAATTTCCAATGAGTATAGGCCCAAACTGCTCAACCTTCCCTCATGAGACACTTTCACCCCAGGAATCAGCCTAGTGAATCTTCTCTGAACTGCCTCAAAGTAAGAAAGGAGACCAGAACTGTACACTGTATTCTAAGTGTGATGTCACTGATGTCCCTTACAGTTGTAGCAAGACTTCTATTTTTATACTCCATCCCCCTTGCAACATTCGATCTACCTTCCTAATTACTTTTGCACATGTTCCACACCAGACTTTGGTCAAGGCTTCAACCATCCAAACTTTTTGTGTTCATGAATCATGCCTTGATTTTTTTTGGTAGAGCTTTTGTTTGGAGACAACATATGATAGCATCTTCATTGCATCTCCATATGCCCCAATCATGACAAAATGATTCTTCTCATTGACAGTTGAAATTAAGATGATAGACCATCAAATTTGAGGGATGTCTGATCCAGGTTGGCAGCATTGGAGGCACTATAGTGGTGTTCCTTTCCATTTTGCATGATGCTACTACTCACATAGCTTATCTTAAAAATCATCAGGCATTATGCAATTGAAATGCATTGATGTATATGTTGTGCCTTTGCATGAAGAGTTGGTATTATATGCTTTGAAGATTGCTCTTAGGGTCCAAATCTCTCATTACCTGAAGGGCTTTCAAACAAATTTCTTGTGTTGACTGCACATTCACTTACTTGACACTGAATATATTCCAGGTGTCTTGCTCAAGCTGTGGTTGCTGAACCTTTCTTCCATGTCCAGGGTCCTTTGCTTACTTAGAACTTTACCTTGTCACTTCATGTCTAAAGTCTGTTTGCCTTAACACAATTTTTGTGCTGTCAGTGTTACTATGGTTTTCAGCAACTTCTATTATAAGTCTGAAGGCTGCCGTGTAACTTGCTCTTTTCTCTATTGTGTTAATGATTAGTATGAAGAATCCCACCTTTTGAGAGTCACATGCTTTACTCGATTGATCGATAAACATGTTGGAGCCAACTATTTAGCAGACTAAGGTGGGAATGGGCTCTAGCTAATGGCTCTAACTTTATATATCCATATTCGAATAACATAATTTGAATATTGCTGAACAGGTTGAGCAAGCTGTTTCACGCTGCTACTATGCAGTGGCAACATGAGTGGTGTTTTCCACAGATGCTGCTGTCAATCCAAAGATGTTCTGCCTGCCACACAATTAAGCAATGTCACATATGAATTTCAATATCAATGTGATGCCAGGTACATAGGGCATATGTCCCAATGACTGGCTGATTGAATAAAATTTGTTCCTCCAGCTGTCTGTAATAGGCAGAGTACACAATCAACCTGTGCTCATAAAACCCAAAACGTCCACTGTTAGATGGTGCTGCAATTGGGCAGCACTTACTGAATAATCCTGAATGTGCTAATCCTACACTCTCAATAAATCAAGTCATATTCTCACTGTGGCTCATTTATGCTTGCCAGAAATGACACATACATACATTCTCACTCACTCAGGGGCCTGTTATCTGCAAAAAGTCCTGTGCCCCTTTTTGAATGACCTGAAAGTACAAGGAACCCGTTGCTTTCTCCATGGCAATGTCCCAACCAGAGTTGACTTTGCAATCAGTGCCTTTTTTTCCTGTAGTATAAATAATTGATTGTTTGAAATTTGGTCTTCTTTCGTTTGCCCTGATGTGTGCAAGACAAAAAGCTTCAGCAACATGTCTCTTTTCAGCAATATGCAAGTTCTATACTACAAGTGACTGATAGCATAGTTTATTCTACCTTATTACTATATTTAATTGCAGGGTGAGCAAAACAGAAATATTAATGCATTTCTTTCTGGGATAGACACAGCCAGATCAGTCATTTTGACGAAGTACCAGGAATTTTTTGCTTGAAGAAAATAAAACAAGAGTAAGTGAAAGACGGAGCAGGGAGGGCAATCAGCTAAAAAAATGCAAAGTAAGCTGCAGCATTTTAGTTGTTTTTAAATGCCTCATCAATGCAAAACCATTTTGCTAATTTGGGATCAAACCCTTTAGCTTAGTTCACTATCTTTGTCAATAAAGGGTTACTGACTGTAGCATTGCAAAACTCTGGTTGTGTATTATACATGGTGATAAGGCAAACTTGACTTTATGTTCATGAAAATCTAGTTAAATATTTGGGGGCATAGTACATTCAGAAAATTACAGTAGGCAAATCAAGTCCACATCCTCTCCATCACCTCTGGAATATTCTCTGCCTCAGCCAATATACTCTGAAGCCTTCATCCATGCTTATGTTACCTCCAGCCTCAACTATTCCAATGCTCTCCTGGCCAGCCTCCCATCATCCAGAATCTTGAGCTTATGCAAACTTCTGTTACCCATAGTCCGACTCACATAAAGCCCAGTTAACCTATCACCTTTTGTTTGCTGTGAAGCAATGCCTCTATTTTATGATTCATGGCCTCATTACTCCCCATCTCTGTACCCCTTTGTGGCCTCTTACGCCTGCCAATTTCCTTCGTGCCTTCAACTATCTTGGCTCTAAACTCTAGAATTCCTGTCCTAAGTCTGTCCACCCCTCATCCTTTACGATATTCCTTAAAAGCTACAGCTTTTGGTTATATGTCCTGGTACTGCATGTAGTGTCACACTTTGTCTGAAAATGCTCCTATGAAGTGCGTTGGGTTGTTATACTACAATAAAGTTACATATAAACATTGCTGTTGAATCTGGACACTCAAAAATTTGAGACCAGGTCAAACATCACTCCACAATACTGGCAACCGCAATCAGAATGGTGAAAAAGGTAACTGATGAAAGAAAATATCACACCTCCAAGCTTTCTGTAGATGGGAGTTAACCTTAAATTTTACTGTGCTTAACAGGGACAGCAGCATTTGATGCTGAAAGTGGGTCACTAAAAGTAGGGAAGCGTTCAATTCCCACCATGAGCTTATTATTGCTGAAAAAAGAGACATGTCAAAGCTTTCCAATTTGCACTCATCAGGACACCACAAGAATACCAACATAATGGGAAAGCAATAGTTCATACTGTATGAACACTGGTTGGCCAGTGGTCTCCGGTAGAGGCATGTTAAGGAGAATGGACTTAGTGATGGTGACTGACAGTTAACTGCCAAGCATTGTTTGAAATTTAAACTAGGCAGCTTGACCTTGATATTCCTCAGGGCAATGCCTTGACCAGAATCAGCAAGTGGCTGTCACTTATTTGTTTAGCTGAAACAGGCGTAATGTGTTTACATGTTCTTTCTGTCTGCAAAGAACAGGACCCTGTCTATTAATATATGTAGCTTCCAGTACATGCAAATGCACCACTGAGAACCCGACTGACAATCTTTAGTTGGTTGTCAGCATAATTCTTAGCAGCGAGATTATTTAGCAAATGTTGTCTAATCGCAGAATCACATCTAATGTTGGACACTGTGTTTTGTGCACTCTCCTCTCATACAGTATAAAATGTTGTCTTCCCCTTACCCTGTTATTCTTGTAAAGTGTCCTGATGAGCACAAGATGAAAAGCTTTGACATATTGCTTTTTTCAGCAATACTCAAGTTGTCCTGTATTGCTAAATGACGATGGACTTATTACCTCAATTTTTTTTTATCTACAGGGAAATTCTTAGCACCATTGCTTCAAAAATATCGGGAATATTACAGCAGTAATGACTTAAAAGACACAATTAAAGCAATAAACAATGTGGGAAGAGGCTTTTGAAAAAAGGTGCACAGTTTAAGGGTTAATCTGGTAGAGTAAAACATCATGATTCATAGAATGAAAAGCAACAATCAGATCAAAAGATAAACCACCAGAGTAACAATTTTGTAGATAAAATTATCCATAGTAACAGTCAAAACCAAGTTGAATTTAACTACATTTACAAATATACTGTACATAATGTTGAATTGTTAAACAGTTCTCATAGTACAATATAAACTTTTTTGGCTTTAGGTTTAGTAGGAAATTTATTTTCATGTATCAGAAAATAATTGCAATGTGTAACACAGCTACACTTAAAAGGCAAAACTAGTCCAATATGCATATCTGGTACACACTGAAGCAAACTTGTATTAACAGGAAAACAGAAATAGTAGTTTACCTCAGCATATAAAGTATACAATGTGATCAACATATAAATGAAAAGAATTTACTGGAAACAATGCAGAGTGTATTACAAAGATAAATGAACATAATTCAAACCACAATATTTTCTCTGAAAAATACAATTATTGATGAGATAAAATGTACAATTTATTTTAAAGAAATATGGGTATAAAGGCAAAATATTTTTTTCTTCAAAACAGGGAAAACAGATGTGTTCATCACCAGAACTGACACAAATGGTCACAGAATTGCACCAACTCCACGTCCAGTTTCCTGAACTTGCTATTTTCAAATGTAAAAGGAGTCTGTAACGCAACAAAAATTATATATTTTCTGATGGCAAATTTACTGTAAAGAATGTCATGACACACTAACCTTCTTTACAATATATATGGAAATTTGGTAGGCAGACATTAGAAAGATATGATTGCCTCTGCCTTGTCTTGTAGGTCAGTAAGAGGCAGGTTATCAAATTTAAAGCATTTTTTGTTGAACAAAACAGTTTTCTAAAGTGTTAAAACTACATTAATAAAGAAAATCATAATATACTTAGTGCATGCCTTGCCATTTTGATCGGTCACAAAAGTTTATTTTTTAATGTTTTTTTCTTTTTTTGGAAATAGACATTACTCAATATCTCAGGTTCACAGAATACAAATAAATCAAAAACATTGGCCATCATAAAAATGTGGTTACTGACATAATAATTAATAAACTCCCCAATGCCAAAATGTGTTTTCTTGACCACCATGTCTGCGTAGCTTTGGGCCAAAAAACAAGGTTCATCAAAGCCCATGAGTGCCACTATTAAAGGCCTAGTCTGGCATCACTAGAGTGCCAAAGTTCACTTCAACGTCTCCATGATATTTTGTTAGTGCCATAGGTAAGACCGTTGAAAAATCTCATATGTACGTTATGAACACTTCTGCTGTGCTTGTGTCAGAACGTCACCAAATTTTTCAAAGAGGTCCTCCACCCATTTCTCATTTTCCATACATTGCTGGATTGTTTCAACTTGGCCTAGGTCTTTATTCTGTTTTAGAATGGAAGCAGCCTGTCCAAAAGAATAGTCGAAAAACATTAGAAAGTTTAGTAAATGTGTACAGCAGATTTGGCTTTGCATTGATGTATACTTCAAATATAAATAGAAAAAACTTTTGATAACTTTTTATACATCAACTTACTTCTATTCACAGTAACAGGATCACAATATTAGATAGACTAAACATGCAAACACCCTTATCTATCAATTGTTAGAAAATAATGTAGTCTTTTGCAGACCAAATAATTAACTTTCATATTTGTAACCACCATAGAATGGAATATCAGTGGAATTTCTGTATTTTATTTAAACTTACAGTGCTAACTTGAAAACATTTATTATGAAAGAACTGTGCTCTGAGATGATGCACCAAAATCTTAGGAGGAAAGAACACAGTTTTGATCAAGTGCTGATTACAAAGCACATTTTTACAAGAAATGCCAAAGTCTCAATTTTTAAATCCAGGATTTATATAATTACCCTGGGATCTTCTTTAGTTTGTTGCAATTTAATAAAATTAAATGAATTCAACTAATACTACACATTGCAGAATGTTAAATACTGACCTCTTTCTTGCATATCAGGTAGGTGTGATATTTATGGTGATGAAGTGTGTGATATAAAGTACAGCACTGCAATTTCTCTTGATCTACAGTGAACTCCTAAGTTTAAAATACAGAACAAAATTTTACAATTCAGTAGAAAGTGTTAACTAATCACACAACCACTTAATATGGTTATAATGCAGCAGAATGCAAACATCTGATCAGATATTAACAGCATTGAGATGACAAACATTAGATGTGCTTTTATTCGTTAGCTAATTACCTGGATAACTTATATGGGGAATCATTGAAATTATAATCTGAAATAGTTCAGACATTTTTGCCACATTTTTAACTCATTGCATCTTCAGCATTGCATGGTGGAATCATTTCAAAAGTTACATCACATGCACATTGTAAAATAATTTCATGCTTAAATTTATATGAAACAAAATAAAAGCCATAGTTCTAGGCAATGCAAATTATCTCAACAGTAAAAAAAAAAGTATTTAAGTTAGCTGTTACACTCAAGACTTCTATAGAATATATTTATAAGAGTGAAGGTATCTACATCACTCATGGGTGGATCCTGACCAAGTTTACCAAAATAAAGAGTATAGAGCAGAATAACACAGAATGACTCCTGTAATAGAAACAAAACAGGGCCCATTCCAGAGAATGTTTCAACTGCATGGCTGATGCTCGTATCTGTGTGGGACCAACCAAGGTCAAGGGTAAAGTGTAAACAAAACAACAGGATGGAAGTGCAAAGAAAGGAAAAATGTGTTTACTTCAATGGTGTAGTCTCAAAAGCTAAGGCTGATGCATGACTCAGTTTACTATCAAGTAGCATTATGGAACAGTGTTTTTGAAATAAAATTATTGAGACTGTTAGTTCATAATTCTCCAAATCTCCTTCAGGATGCCCTGTTAGTTTGGCAGGTGTTCTTAGGATTTTGTGCCTTTTTTCATAAAGTATTATTGCATTTACTCTTCAACATCTTGCTGATGTCAAGAGGAGAAATATTATACGTAGTTAGCATGACTAACAAGCTTCCAGACATAAAAATTTGGCTGTGTGATTGATTGTAAGGAAGAAAACTGTAGATTTCAGAAGTTATCAATGAATTGGTCTGGTGGGCAGAAAAGTAGCAAATCTGGAGAAGTGTGAAGTATTGCATTTGGGGAGGTCAGCCGAAGCAAGGGAGTACACAATAAATGGTAGGATATGGAGAAGTGTAATGGAGCAGAGTGCATATCCAAAGATCCCAGGAAGTAGTAAGACAGACAGATAAGGCGATTAAGCAGGCACGCAGGATACTTTCCTTTATTAGCCAACATATAGAATATAAGAACAGGGAGGCTATGGTAGAACTGTATAAAACACTAGTTAGGCCATAGCTAGAGTGCTACACACAGTTCTGGTCACCACATTACAGGAAGGACGTGACTGCACTACAGAGGTAGGCAATGGGAAGATTTGCAAGGGTGGTACCAGGAATGGTTAATTTTAGCTATGAGGAAAGATTGGATAGGCTGTGGCAGTTTTCTTTGGAACAGAGAAGGCTGAGGGGAGATTTAATTGAAGTATAAAATTCCATGGGGTCCAGATGTAGTGGGTAGGAAGAACCTACTTCCCTTAGCAGAGGGGTCAAGATCTGGTGACATTGATTTAAAGTACCTGTAATTGGTAGAAGGATTAAAGGGAAGATAAACAAACAGTTTTTCACCTGGAGATTGGTTGTGTTCTGGAGCTCACTGCTTGAAAGGGTGGTAGCAGCAGAAACCTTCATTGCATTTAAAAAGTATATTGATATGCATTTGGAAGTGCCGGAACCTGTAAAAAGTGTTCTGGACAGGGTCGGGAGAGAACTGAAACCCTTAGAACCTTTCCCTTACTGCCCATAATCAGTGTGTTTCTTAGGCCCTAAATCATGTGTGGTTAATTTAAATAACAGCAGTAAGCTTTCACAGGTTTAAATAAAGAGGATTATTTATTCACACATTCACCCCAAAAGTCTGACACCACATCTCACACACGCACACACAAGAACAATACGGTTAAAGAGAATAGTGTACTTTCACAAGTTGTAAACAAAGGAATCGTAGTTCACAGGCTTGGTTCGTCGTAGGAAGAACAATTATTTCAGACCAAAGGTGGGATTGTCACTCCAAAAGGATAGTTTAGGTGATTTCAGTAACTAGTCATACATCAGAGATTGTCGGATTCCTTTGAAGAGATGGGTGTTCAGCAAGTCGTGAAGTTAGTCATTTATAGCTTCTTCTTACCAGGAGATCAAGTTTCTTTACAGTTGGATTTGGAGTAGAAATCAGGCTGGGTGACTTTTTTGATGCCAGTCTCTAGGTTTAAAAAAGGCATGGGTTTACAGCCTTTTCTACTAATTTTCTGCATAGGTGGTTGGTGGAGTCTGACTCAGTTTCTCTCTGGTCTTGGAATAATAAAGGGTTGAGTGTCAGAAGCTAGTTTCGGTCATATGATGGCAAGTTTCATTGTCCACATAATGGGTTGGAGCCAGGATGACTGATACACAATAGGGGAATGATTGGTAACCCATTGACATACCAGGGTATGCACTGGAAGACCTTATTTGATATTCCAGCCTCACGGCTCTGACAAATCTGGCAGTCATTATTTGTTGAATCTTTTCCATTGAACTGTTAAGCATGGTCACTTTGCACCTGAGAAAACCTTTTACATCTGAGAACTTTCCAGAGAAATTTTCATGAAGAAATTTATGAAGAAATTGCAAAAGTCAGCTGAGTTTTGGCATCCATCTTAATAGTCCCATTAATTTTCATTTTCAAATAAAACATAGTTCCAGGAAACTATTTACTGAGTGCAGCCCACACTTAAAGTTTTGAATAGGACATGCCTTCACTGGTCATGACAAAAGCTCCACGAGCTGAACTGTGGGATTAGGCTGACACAGGCACAATGGTCCCTTTCTGTGCCATAAATTTCCAAGATTCTATGATGCATAGAGGCATTTTGCTTAGGTGACACATTTGGGAATATTTAAAAGAAATAGCTTATAAACGTCAATGGGATTATTTTGGACAGAGCTATTTATTATACAAAATTATTTTTAGAAGCTGTGATGAAGGAAAAGAGATGATTGACTAATAAGCAAATACTATCTACAGCTGAATAAGTTTGACTGCATTATTGTAGAAATTTTGAAAGATTTGTTGAAATAGTTTCTGATCCCATGTGGTAGAAAATATATCAATCTGGAGGAAAAAGTACATTAGGCTTCTATTTTTAGTCAAAGTACAGAAGGTCTTACCTTTTGGCCCTTAGCATTCTGTTTTAATGATTGGAGCGTCTTCTTATTGTAATTTTTACCACTCAATTTAATTTTGGACATATTCGAATTGCTGCCCTTTGCTCCTGAGGCACATGTCGTCAGTTCAGGAAAATTCTCCAGTGCAGTCTGCAGACAGAACAAAATTCAAATTTTATAGAATAGAACAGAATACAGGAGGCAGCTATTGTCATTGCTGGCTGTCTGAGAGAGCAACTCAGTTAGTCCCACTCTTTTCCCCTGTAGCTTTGCAAATCGTTTCTCTTCATGTAATTATCTAATTTCCTTTTGAAAGCCACAACTGAATCTGCCTCCACCACCCTCTCAGGCAATGCATTCCAGATCCTAACCACTCATTGCGTAAAAAGCTTTTTCCTCATATCGGCAAAAGAACTGGAGGCATCCTTCCAACAATAGGAGCGGTTTTAAAAAATATTCTTTCACTGGATATGGGCATTGCTGGCTAGGCCAGCATTTATTGCCTGTCCCTAATTGCCCTTAAGAAGGCAGTGGTGAGCTACATTCTTGAATCGCTGCACTCCAGGTGTTGTAGGTACACCCACAGTGCTGTTTGGAAATTTGACCCAGCAACAGTGAAGGAATGGTGATATAGTTCTAAGTTAGGATGGTGTGTGGTGTTGTTCCCATGCATCTGCTGCCCTTGACCTTCTAGGTGGTAAAGGTCACGTAAAGGTGCTGTTGAAGGAACCTTGGTGAATTACTGTAGTGCATCTTGTAGATGGCACTCATTGCTACCACTGAGCGTCAGTGGTGGAGGAAGTGGATAGGCTGCCAATCAAGCGGGCTACTTTGTCCTGGATGGTGTTGAACTTGAGTGTTGTTGGGGCTGCACTCACCAGGCAAGTGGAGAATGTTCCATCACTTTCTTGAATTGTGCCTTGTAGGTGGTGGACAGGCTTTGGGGAGCCAGGAAGTAGTTGCTCTCTGCAGAATTCCCAGCGTCTGACCTGCTTTAGTAGCCACAGTATTTATATGGCTAGTCCAGTTCAGTTTCTGGTCAATGGTAACCCTCAGGATGTTGATAGTGGGGGATTCAGTGATGGCAATGCCATTGAATGTCAAAGGGAGGCTGGATTCTCTCTTGTTCGAGATTTTCATTGTCTGGCACTTGTGTGACAAGAATGTTACTTGCCCAAATGTTGTCCAGGTATTGCTGCATATGAGCACGGACTGCTTCAGTACCTGAGGAATTGCAAATGGCGAACACTGTGCAATCATCAGTGAATATCCTCATTTTTGAACTAATGATGAAGGAAAGGTCATTGATGAAGCAGCTGAAGGTGGCTGGGCCTAGGACACTACCCTGAGGAACTCCTGCTGGAATGTCCTGGGACTGAGATCCTACATATCTATTCTGTCCAGGCCTCTCATGATATTGAACATTTCTATCAAATCTCCTCTCAACCATTTCTTCTGGAAAGAAAGCAATCCCAACTTCTCTAATCGATCCTTGTTAATGAAGTTCCTCATGTTCAGTCAGAACAATATTTGTAAATCTTTTTTGAACTGTTATGGCACAGCAGATGGTAAATGCTAAGTTGCTCAAATCCCAGAGGGAAACTTGAAACAACTGCCACAACTGTTTTGCAATTTGTATTTTTATTTTGAGATGCGTGCCTTGAATTCAGTAGTAATCAGTCCACCGAGTCTTGAGTTTTTTTTTAACAAAACTAAAGTAAACATTTATTAATAGAATAAATGATTTTAAGCACATGCATAGGTGTACAAATTACTGCTATGATAATTCCTAATTAGCCTAATTAATCTAGCTCCCAGTTACACCTCTGTTAAGGCAACAGTAAAACAACATAGATTTCAACAGACCCAGGTAAAGCATGCAATACCCTGGACAGTGATAATCAAAATGAATTCTCTTAGCTTCGGTTCCTGGATTCAGCAGCTTAGTACAAAGAAGCTGGAGGCTTTTTACATCTGTTAATCTTAGAATGCCTTCTTCTTACACATAACCTCATCTCCTTTATACAGGTTTCTCCCTTTTTAATGTAAATGTCTTTGCAACTTTATTTTTTCCACAATATAAATCTTTCAAAGCACTCATTTATCAGTAATTTTTGGGAAAAAATAAACACACTGCTTGGCTTAGCCTCTGTTGGCTAGGTGTAACAACTTACCATCTCTTTGAAATTCACTGCTCTGCTTTATCTAAAAATGCAAATGTTCTTCACACTTTACATTCTAAAACTTCAGCCATGTTTACATATTTAGCATTTCAAACCAAGTTCCCTTCTGATACATCAAAGCACCCAGAGCAGCTGTCTGCAATTCAATTAAAACCCATACACACGCTACACAGAAACTAATGCAAACCCCACTATTAACTTACCTTTACAATAAATTACAATATTATGAAAATTATTATATTTTCATGACATAAACCCTCTCCGGTGTCTTCAAATCCTTCCTAAGTCTGATGCCCAGAATTGGACACAATAGTCCAGTTGAGGGCAAACCAGTCTTTTATAAAGGTTTTGTACTCTTTGCTTTATTTATGAAGTCTAGAATCCTGTATGCCACATTCTCAATCTGCCCCATCACCTTCAATGATTTGTGCGGCTATAACCCCATGTCCTAATGTTCCTGCCCCCTTTTTAGAATTGTATCCTTCATTTTATATTGCCTGTCCTCAATTTTCCTGCCGAAATGGAGCACTTTGCACTTCCTTACATAAATTTCACCTGTCCATGTCCTCTTCGAAGTCTATCATTATCCTGCTCAGATTTCACAGCATTTCCAAGTTTTATGTACAAATTTTGAAATTGTGCTCTGCACCTCAAGTCACCTTAATGTATATCAAGAAAAGCACCGAGCCCCTGGGAAACGCCACTGTGTACAGTATCTCAAGTCTGATAAACAACTGTTCACCACTATCAAGGAGGAGCGAGACAGCGAACCCTGCAAAGCATAAAACAGTGCGAGGAGGAGGAGAATGTGGGCGCAGTGAGGCTTAAAACATCGCAAGGGGGAAGAGGGAGAGAGCTCACCCAGTGATGCTTAAAATAGCACAAGGAGGAAAGGGAGAGAGGAGACCCAACAAAACACAAAACAGTACAAGGAGGAATGGGAGACTACCAGCCCGGTTCTAAGAAAAATCACGGGGAAAATTACAGGGAAACAGGTTAAAGTGATTGATTGGTGAGTATTTTTCTTGTTTATCTTTCAAAACTCTAGTAATTTATTAGTAATTGTAAGGTTTTATTAGCAGTAAAGTTTAATAACAATAGTAAAGCAGATATAGGCTTTATTAATTAAAATAAATTAAAACAAACAGGTAAATTAAAATGCAAAGATAGCTGAGCAGGTAATGTGTTGCAGCTGCCGTATGTGGGAGCTGTTGGGCGTCAGTGTGATCCATGGCAAGCACATCTGCAGGAACTGTCTGTGGCTCGAGAGGCTTCAGCTCAGATTCAATGAGCTGGAGGCCGAGCTATGGACACCACGATGCATCAGGGAGGAGGAAAAGTTACCTGGACGCTTCATTACAGAAGGCAGTCACACTCTGTAGGATAGGGCGGCCTGATTTGATCAGTGGTCAGAGACAGGAGGATAACTGCGAGTGAGACAGGTAAGGGGATCAGGAAGGTAGAAGTGAAGGACTCTCGACCCTTGCAATTGTCCAACGGGTCTGAGGTTCTTGAAGCTTGTGTGGATGGAAGCTGGGGCTGCAAGGTGGACGAGCGAACTGGTCGTGGTATCTTGCTACAGGAAGCCATTCAAGTGGGTAAAGTAAATTGGAATGTAGTGGTAAAAGCAGATAGTATAGTCAGAGGGATAGACAAAGTTCTCTGCAGCCAAGAGTGAGAGTCCAGAAGGCGATGTTGCCTGCTCTGGGCTGGAGAGGAACTGCAGTGGGAGGGAGGATCCAGTTGTCGTGGTCCACGTGGGTACCAATGACATAGACAGGGCTAGTAAAGAGGTTCTGCATAGGGAGTATGAGCAGCTAGGGGCTAAATTAAAAAGCAGAACTTCAAAAGTAGTAACCCCTGGATTATTACTTGAGCCATATGCAAATGGCATGAGGTAAATAAGGTTACAGAGATGAATGCGTGGGTCAAAGACTGGTGTGGGAGAAATGGGTTTCGATTCATGGGACACTGGCATCATACTGGGGAAGGTGGGAGCTGTACCACTGGGACAGTACTCACTTGAATTGTACAAGGATCACTGTCCTGGTGAATTGTGTAATTAGGGCAGTAGCAAAGGCTTTAAGCTAAATGGTTGGGGGGGGCAGGGGGAGAGGAGGGGGGCAGAGGTGGGGAAGAGAGAGAGAGAGAGAGAGAGAGAGAAGGATCATGTGAGAGGGGATGTGGTAAATCAAAAGGAAACAACAAGGTAATAGAGCAGGCTAGTAAATTGGGTAATGATAACCGGAACGTAGATCAGGCCAGGGATTGCAAAAAAGGTAAAAAAAAACATAGCATTAAAGGCTTTATCTGAATGGATGAATTGTTAGCACAGATAGAAATAAACATCTATGATAGAAATGAATGTCTATGACCTGATAGCCATTATTGCAAGGTGACCAAGGTAGGGACCTGAATATTGAAGGTTTTTTGACATTATGAAAAGACACAAAGCTAAGAAAAGGTGGTGGAGTAGCTCTGTTAATTAAGGCTGTCATTAGTACAGAAGTGAGAGATGACCTTAGCTCAAAATATCAAGATGTAGAATCAGTATGGGTAATTGTAAGTAATTGGAAAGTAAGAGGTCATTTGTGGTGGTAGTTTATAGCGCCACCCCACACCCCCCACTAATAGTTGTTACACGGTAGGACAGAATATACAGGAAGAAATAAATAAGGTGTGTAAGAACGGTACTGCAATAATCATGGACGACTTTAATCTACATATGGATTGGGTGAATCAGATCGGCAAAGGTAGCCTGGAAAATAAGTTCATGGAATGTATCCGGGACAATCTCTTAGAGCAGTACATTCGAGAGCCAACCAGGGGAGTAGGCCTGGTAATGAGCAATGAAACATGATGCATCTATTACCTCATAGTAAAGAAGCCTCTAGGTGGCAGCGATCATAGCATGATAGAATTTCACATTCAGTTTGAAGGGGAAAAGCATGGGTCTAAGATTAGTGTTTTAAACCTAAACAAAGGTTAGCTAAATAAAGACACAAAGACAGAACTGGCTAAAATGAATTGGGAAACTGGCAGACTTTTAAGGAGATATTTACTAAATCTTAGTAAAGCTTTATTCCAGTGAGAAAGAAAGACTCTGAGAAGGATGCATCATCTGTGGCTAAATAAAGTTAAGGATTGTATCGAATTGAAAAAAAACTGTACAAACCTGCAAAGATTAGCGGTAGATCAGAAGATTGGACAGATTTTAAGAGCAGCAAAGAATGACTCACAAAAAATAAAAGGGGAGAGTACAATATGAGAGAAAACTAACTAGTAACATTAGAGTTTCTACAAGTATTTAAATAGGAAAAAGAAACTAAAGCTAGCGTTGGTCCTCTAGACAGTGTGTCTGGGGAATTGGGAATGGAAAACCAGAAAATGGTAAAGGCATTGAACAGTGTTTTGTGTCTGTCTTCACATAGAAGACTTAGAAAACTTCCCAAAGTTACTTGAAAATCAAGAGGCGAAATAGAGGGGGGAAACTTAAAACAATTACCATCACCAGGGAAGGAGTGCTGGGAAAATTATTAAACCTAAAGGTTGACAAGTCCCCAGGACCAGAGACCCTATGTCCTAGGGTCTTAAAAGAAGCAGTTGCAGAGATAGTAGGCAGAAAGTGGAGGGCAGGAGGACAGTGGACAGCAGACAACTGGCCCCCCACTCCCCTGATGCAAAGTTGGTGTGGACCCGATCCACTCAATGGCAGCCCGCTCTGCAACCATAACGTGCCACAGGCAGGCTAAATAGGGGCAGTATGGCACTTCTACCCCTCACTGGTGAGGAAATCCTGCCCTCAGGAGCTGTCAGCCAATCCCCAAGCCAGGCAAGTCTGAGATTTTGGGCTGAGGGAGGGGTGGGGGGCAGTGGCGGCATGTTTAATGCAGCAGGCGGGTAGGAAGAAGGGGGGAATTCTATCCTGGGGGACCATCCCATGATCCCAAAGGGTGGCTCCCGAAGATAGTACCCCGTCTTCTTTCCCGCCCTCAAAGGTTTTTTTAAAAATCGGGCTGCCCACTCCCGCCCGACTACACACACCAATCGTTTTATGGTGTGGGCAGTGTATTACTGGGGTCAATTGGCTTCGCAATGAGCACAATTGACCCTTGATTATTTATTTAAATATAGTAGACAGGCTGTCAATGTTGGTGTCCGCCACCCCTCCTTATTATGGAGGCGAACTCTGGGCTGAGTGGGAATGTGGTGGGGTGGACACCCACCCTATTTTACATGACCTCTATAGCCAAAAACACCCCTGGGGCAAGTAAAATGTAGCTAAGTAGAAGCACCGGTTAAAAATGTTCCAAAATTCCTTAGTTTCTGGAAGGAAGCCTGTGGATTGGAAAATACCAAACCACCTTTATTCAAGAAAGGAGGGAGACAGAAAGCAGGAAATTATAGCCAGTTAACCTAACATCTATAATAAGGAAATTACTGGAATCCATTATTAAGGAGGTTATTGCAGGATGCTTAGAAAATCGTAATATCAAGCAGAATCAACATCGTTTTGGGAAAGAAAAATAGTGTCTAACTAATTTATTAGAAAAAAAGAGACATTTTGTCAAAACTTTTCATCTTGCACTTATCAGGATAATTTGCAAGAATACAATGTAAGGGAAAACAACATATTTATACTGTTTGAGGAGAGGGTGCTGATTGCTCAGCAAGTGGGCTCTGTTAGAGACATTGAAATGGACAATGCACCAGTTGATGGTGGTTGACAGTTAACTGCCAAGCATTGCTTGAAATTTAAACCAGGCAGCTTGACTCTGATTCTTCAAGGCAATGCCTTAACCAATGAACCTGTAAATGGCTGTCACTTAGTTTGTTTGTGACAGCAATTCGAAATCATCAAGAGGAAAAGCTTCGACAAAATCTCTCTTTGTCCACAAATACTCAAGTTCTGCACTACCTACCAAATGACTAATTTATTAGAATTCTTTAAGGACGTATTAACCAAAGTGGATAAAGGGGAACCTGTAGATATGGTGTACTTGGATTTCCAGAAGGCATTTGATAAGGTGCCACATCAAAGGTTACTACAAGATAAGTGAACATGGTTTAGAGGGTAACATATTAGCATGGATAAAGGATTGATTAGCTAATAAGCAGTGAATAGAGACAAATGGGTCTTTCTCAGGTTGGCAAGCTGTAACTAGAGTCTGCAGAATCTGTGCTGGGGCCTCAACTATTTACATCTATATCAATGACCTGCACGTAGGGACCGAACGCATGGTAGCTAAATTTGCTGATGACACCAAGATAGGTAGGAAAGTATTTTTTCAAGAGGACATAGAGTCTAAAAGGATATGGATAGGTTAAGTGAGTGGGCAAAAATTTGGCAGATGGAGTATAACATGGGAAAAAGCAAAAATTGTCCAGTTTGGCAGAAAGAACAGAAAAGTATTATACCACTTAAATGGAAAGAGGTTGCAGAATTCAGTGGTACAGAGAGATCTGGGGGTCCCCAGTACATGAATCACAAAACGTTAAGGTTCAGGTACAGCAGGTGATTAGAAAGGCAAATGGGGGGAAGTCCACTAGCCAACCAATCAGCACACTCTTCACATACAGTATAAAATTCATTGTTTTCCCTTGTATTGTGTTCTTGCAAATTGTCCCAATAAGTGCAAGGTGAAAAGCTTAAACAAAATGTCTTTTTTCTCTAATAAATTAGTTAAACAGGATTTCCCTTTCACAAAACAATGTTGATTCTGCCCAATATTACTGCATTAACCTCCTTAAATGGATTCTAGCAATTTCCTTCTGATAGATGTTAGACATTTGTTGTATGGGGAATAGATTATAAAAATAGGGAAGTTTACTGCAGCTGTACAGGACCTTGCTGAGGCCATATCTGGAGTTGTGTGTAAAGTTTTGGTCTCATTATTTGAAAAAGGATATAATTGCATTAGCAGTTCAAAGAAGGTTCACTCGACTCATTCCTGGGATAAAGGGCTTATCTTATGAAGAAAGGTTGAACAGGTTG
The DNA here is from genome assembly GCF_017639515.1 of Carcharodon carcharias. NCBI lineage: Eukaryota > Metazoa > Chordata > Chondrichthyes > Lamniformes > Lamnidae > Carcharodon > Carcharodon carcharias. The sequence goes on from NC_054476.1 coordinate 28,346,026, forward strand.
GGACCATACCCATTGGAGTTTGGAAGAATGAGGGGTGAGCTTATTGAAACATATAAGATCCTGAGGGGACTTGATAAGGTGGCTGCTGAGAAGGTGTCTCCTCTTGTGAGAGAGACTAGAACTAGGGGGCCACAGTTTAGGAATAAGAGGTCTTCCTTTTAAGATGGAGATGAGGAGTATTTTTTTCTGAGTGTAGTTAACATGTGGAATGCTCTTCTCCAGAAAGCAATAGAGACTGGGTCATTGAATTTATTCAAGGCTGAGTTAGAGAGGTTTTTGATAGGCAAGGGAGTCAAGGGTTATGGGGGCAGACAGGAAAGTAGAGTTGAGACCACAACCAGGTCAACCAAGATCTTATCGAATGGCGAAGCAGGCTTGAAGGGCTGAAAGGCCTATGCTAGCTCCCAAGTCCTATGCTCCTATGTATCCTATTTACTGTCACTCAGCCAACTTTGTGTCCTTGCACTCACCATTCCTTTTATTCCATCAGCTTCAACTTTCTTCACAAGCCTGTTATGTGGCACATTATCAAACACCTTTTGGAAACCATGTACACATATCAACTGCATTATCTCCATCAATGCTTGCTGTTACCTTATCAAAAAACTCAATAAAATTAAAGATAACTTGTCCGTAACAAATCCAGGCTAGTTTTCCTTAATTAATTCATGTTTGTCCAAGTGACTATTAATTTTATTCTGGATTGTCGTTTCTAAAAGATTTCCCACCACCGTAAAATGACTGGCCTTTAGTTACTGGGCTTATCCTTGCACCTATTTTTGAACAAGGGTGTAACATTTGCAATTCTCCCATCTTCTGGCACTACCCCTATATCGATGGAGGATTGGAAGGTTATGGCCAGTGTCCCTGCAATTTCCACCCTTTCTTTCCCTTGCTTTCCTTGGATACCTCTCATCCGGTCCTATCAACTTTAACTACAGCCAGTCCTCCTCATGCCTCTTTTTATTTTTTTATCAATTTACAGCTCACACTGTGTTTCAACTACCTCCTAATGATTTTGGCATCACCTTCTTCCTTTGTAAAGGCAGATGCAAAGTACACATTTAGTATATAAGCCTCAGTGCATAAGTCTCTTTTTTTTGTCCCTAATCAGTTCTATTCCTACTTTTACCATCCTTTTACTATTTGTGTATATAGAAGACTTTAGCACCCCTTTTATGATGGCTGTCAATGTCTTTTCATACCCACTTTGCTGCTTTTATTCCTTTTTTTTTTACTCTGTGAACATTCTATGTTTAGCCTGCTTCTCACTTGTATTCTCAATCTGACATTTGTCATAAGCACTCTTTCCCTGTTCATTTTACTTTCCATCTCTTTCTTCAGGAGCTCTAGCTTTTTTGTCCTACCTTATATCCTCATAAGAATGTACCTCAACTATACCTGAACCATGCCCAAATACAGTATTACCTGATTTTAATTAATCTGGGACTGATAACATTCTCCTAAATACACTTGAGAAGCTCTGCTACCTCTCCACCCTTTACAGTATTACCATCCAGTCTATAGTAGGGTAATTGAAACCCATTATAACGACTCTATAGTTTTTGCAACTCTCTATAATTTCCTTCAGATTTGCTCCTCTACAGCTTTTCTGCTAGTGAGTAGTGATCTATAAGAATATACCCAGTGATATAATGGTACTGCTACTGTTTCTTAACTCTTAACAAAATAGATTCAGTTCTTGACCCCTTTATGGCATCCTCTCTCCAGTCCTATAATATTATCCTTAAATAAGTATTGCCACCCCTCCTCAATTCTGTCCTTCCCTATCTTTCCTGAACACCTTATATCCAGGAATATTTAGTCCCCAGTCCTGTTCTTTTTTGAGACAGGTCTCCATTATTACCACATCATATTCCCTTGTGGCTACCTGTGCCTGGAGCAATCTTAGTTCAATAATCTACTTGCAACCTCTGAATGATTAGGCATTTAACTCCAAAGAATTTTTCATCCAGAAAGCATCAGGTCTTAACTATGATTCAAACCCAAAGGCCATAATTAACAGAAAACTAAAGCTCTCAAACTTAAAGTTAAATAATATGCTGGGGAAACAATGTGGAGCAGAACAACACAGACCATCTTACATACTCCTGGGGATAAGTGAAGAAGGGAGCATCACAAGTGGCATAGCTCTGCTGTTGATACATGTAGAATTTGTGAGAAACCTAAAATCATACTGTCTCACTCCTTGATTTAACTTCCAACACCTATATTTTGAAAAATACAAATTTTCATTGTATTTTCACAGTTTCAATCTTCTTTTGTAGGTTAGTTTACAATTGATGTAATATTGATGGTTTGTATAGCAGATTTTATTTAAGTAATATAATTACATCAGCACCACTCAAAGGAAAGCCAAAGGCATTGAAACTGTCTTCTGACTAGCCCACACAAATTTTATATTTAAATCATTAACTTAAACAAGTTACAAGTTGATCTGAGAACATGGAGACACAGAAACTTGCTGCAATACACTCAGTGGAAAAAGGGGAAGCCACTTTAATATGCCACCCAAGAGACCACATATCAATGTACAAAATTAAGAGGCACTGAAAATTGGTAATTAGCTGTTTTTATTAAATAGTATATTCAGAAGAATCAGGAAGGTTCTATTTTCCATTTGAACAAGAATATTTTTTTAAAAAGATGTACAAGTCAATGATGATCACAAAGACTAGATCTGCAGATTACGAAGAGTTCCAGCAAGGCTTCCTAGAAAAAAACTTCAAACTTTGCTCCAAAGTTTGTCATCACATGTTCTTATTATTCTTCGTCAATCTCCCCATTACTGAAGTAAAAGCTTTCAATTTTCTTTGGCCCAATTTGACAAAATATAGTACACTTGTGCATAATTTTATTCAGCTCAATTTCTTTTGCAATAAACAGTGTCATGTTTTGTTGTATACAACTAAACAGTGGTAATAACATACTTCTCCTGAATAGCTATGGTTACTTCTGAAGATTACTTACAATTGTGGAGATTATGTTGAAATGTATCATTCTGCTTGATCTACAACTTGAAAGCTTAATTATTTCAATATAGACTGTCACAGAATATCAAATCGATATTGCACGATTCACTAAATGTCATGTACAGAAATATAGGTACACTGTCAAATCCGGCTGCCCCAAAGCCGAAGTTGCTCCCGGACATTTTTGGAATGTGCCATGCTTCAATTTTAATTAAGCAAAATAAAAAAAAACATATCCAGCTTGCCATGGTGCCGGACTAGTTAGCGCGCACGCGTCGAAGTGGATATCTTCTTGCGCTGCAAGTGATCTTTTCGACCTCACCCAACCCAGATTAGCCTGAACCACCCACGGCCCAAACCAACTGACCCAAAATCAGAAGATCTGAAATCTGGCATGGTCTTGTTCCTGAGGTTGCTGCTTTTGAGACACTATCTGTTTTGATCAAAAAAGATTTTCTCCCCCAGATTCCAGTAGACAAAACTTAGAACTACCAGTAATCATACTACAATCCACTGTCCCCAAACACTGTCAGTAGCAACTAAATACAGGTACTAAAACCATATATTTGTAAGGATGCAACAGCTATATTGCATAAGGACGTTACCTTCACAGAATGGCAAGCATGGTTTTGAAAAGGTTCTCACCTTGAGTGCTGGCTCCAGAGGGAACTTTGAAATCATTCTCTTCTTGTTCTCATTCAGCATACTATCAATTTTCCTCATATGTGGCAAATACATCTCATCTACAAGAGATTAAATTAAGCTTACATTTAAGTGTTATTGAAATTCAAAGGTTAATTTCACCAACACCGTAGTTCTACAATGACACATTCTACAATTGTGGAATATAAACAACCAATGTTCTCTGTAGTACAGAAGTGAACTGATGATCATCCTTAGAAAGGCTGCAATTCATTTCATTTCATCTTTAATCTATTCTACAGTATGTCCCAGCACTGTGAAGTTTTAGTTAAAGCTATAAGAGTTTTAGGCGGAATGAAATTCATGAATGGTGAAGGATTCGTCTTTGACTCATTCTTGGGATGTGGGCATACTGGCAAGGTCAACATTTGTTGCTCTTGAGCAGGTGATGGTTGAGCCACCTTTTTGAACTGTTGCAGTCTACAGTGTTGTTTGGAAAATAGGAGCTGGAATAGGCCATTTGGCCCCTCAGCCTGCTTCGCTATTCAACTAGATCATGGCTGATCTTCTACCTCAACACCATCTTCCAGCACTACCCCATCCCCTGATATCATTGGTATCTAGAAATCTATTGACCTCTGCTTTGTACATACTCTGACTGAGCCTGCACAGCCCCTTGGGGTGGAGAATTCCAAAGGTTCACCACCCTCTGACTGAAGAAATTCCTCCTCAACTCGGTCCTAAATGGCCTACCTCTTATTCTGAGGCTGTCCCCCCTGGTTCTAGACCGCCCCAACCAGGGGAAACATCCTTGATGCATCTACTCTGTTGAATTTTGCACACTTCAAGAAGTCACCTCTCATTCTTCTAAACTAAAGAATACAGGAACAGTCTCCTCAATCTTTCTTCATAGGACAATCCACCACCCCAGGGATTAGTCTTGTGAGCCTTCTCTGCACTCTCTCTATGGCCAGAATAACCTTCCTAAAGTAAGGAAACCAAAACTGCACATAATGCTCCAGGCATTGTCTCACTAAGGCGCTATACAACTGCAACAAGACTTTTAGGGAGAGATCCAAGCTTATGACTCAGTGACAGTGAAGAAATGACAATGTAGCTCCAAGTCAGGATGGTGTGTGGCTTGGAGAGGAACTTGCATGTGGTGTTCCCATGCATCCGTTGTCCGATTCACTTTTGAACTTTACTATTGAATCTACTTCCTCCATCCTTTCGAATAGTGCATTCCAGGTCTTAATATCTCAATGCACTAAGAAATGCCTCAGCTGCTTATTATTTTAAATCTGAGAGCTCTGTTATGACATGGCAGATGGTGTGCCAGGCGGACCAAATCCACAAGGTTGCACTATCACACCAATTTTGCAATTTGTATTTATTATGAGAAGATGTGTGCACTGACTTTAGAAGTAGAGTCCACCAAGACCTTTAGATATTTTTCAAAAATTAAATTAAAATATTTATTAAAATAGAAGATTTCAAGCACATACACAAGACTACAATTACTTACTACTATAACAAATCCTAAAATTCCTAACTGACCTGACCCCCCAATTACACACCCCCTTTAAGGCAACAGTCCAAAATTGATTTTAGATTTAAAACAAAACCAGCAAGTTAACACAACACCTACTTGACAGTGGAACTCCAAATGGTTTTTCTACAACTTCAGTCACTTTACATAGCAGACTTATGCACAAATAGCTGGAGGCTCCTTTAAGGCTGTTTCACACACTCCTGTTAGGTCGTACATGGCCTTCTCTCACACAGCCTTTCATTCTCTTTATATATGTTTCTCTCTTCCTAATATGCAAATTCTATTGTTCCATAGGTCTTTGAAACTGAATCTTCCTCATAAGATAAAAACTTTCATGCTATCAATATTGGCATTAACCTTTGGGAAAAATAAACACATTCCTTAGCCTTGCTAATCCGGCTAGTTATCAAGAGACTGACGTCCCTTTGAAATCCACCAATTTCTTCACTTATCCCCAAAATGCAAATTCCCTTCACACCTTACATTGTCAAGAAGATTGAAGCTATTGGAAATTATTTTAAAATAGAGTTCTAGTGGTGTCTGTGTGTCTTAGTTGGGTTAACGCCAACTGGTCTAGAGGCTTTGAAGAGAAGTAGGTTTGAAATGTTAATTAGGTAAATATAGGGGGCAGGATTTTATCATTGACAAGCGGGAGTGCGGCCCACTCGCCAACGTGTAAAATTACTCGGGATGACATCGGGTAGAACTCCAGATGTCACCCCGCCCAATTTAAGTTTTCAGGATGGCGGGAGCGCAGCAAAATCAGCTGCACACCCGCCGACCTATCAAAGGCTAATTGAGGCCATTGACAGGATCAGTTAAGCAATTAAAGGACCTGCCTGTCCAACCTTAAGGTTGACGGGCAGGCCAGGAGCCCCAGCGGCAACTAGAAAAAACATGAAACCTCATCCACCAGCAGGAGGAGGTTTCATGTAGGTTTTAAAAAATTTTAATAAAGTTGTTATGGAAATTATGAACATGTCCTAACTCATGTGAGATTGTCACATGAGAGGACATGTAAGGGAATTTTTTTTTTCTATTTTTAATATTGTTGAAAGTAGAGCTGACCTCCCTGAGGCAGCACTTAGCCTCAGGGAGATGAGTGTGCTCTTTCGCATGCATGAAAGAGTGTACTCTCGATTTTAGGGACGCCCCCTCCACCCACAGGGCAGCACATAGCGCTTCCCTGCAGACGTCATGCTGGGCGGGCCTTAATTGGCCTGCCCACGTAAAATGGCGCTGCGCCTCTGATCGGGGGCGCTGATCGGAAGCCCGCCCACATGCGCCAGCCCATCAACTTCCCCCCTAACGGGGGGAAAATTCTGCTCAGGGAAGTTACAAGGTGAAGTGTAAAGGGGCAAATTTGCATTTTTAAACAAACCATTCAAAAGAATGGGTGAAATATTACACCTAGCCAGAAGAAGCCAAACAATGTGTTTACTTTTTCCAAAGCTTACTAATAAAATTAGTATTATGAAAGGGTTGAATTGTTAGAAGAAATAAGTTAAAAAATCTAGTGATATAATAAGAATTTGCATTCAAAGAGGAAAATATACATAAAGGAAAAGGCGGCTGTTGGTAAAAGAGGTGGGATTTCAAGATCTAAAGTCACCAGCCTGTAAGCCTCAAGCTGTTATATGCAAGGATCCAGAGCTGAAAGAAACTCATTTTGAATTCGGCTATGCCAGGGGTCTGTTTAAATCTGTGTGTTCTACTGTTGCCTTAATGGAGGTGTAACTGAGAGTCAGATTAATTAGGGAATTTTTTAAAAAGAAGTTATTATCATAGTAATTTGTAGACATATGTATGTGCTTACAATCTTTTAATTAATAAATGTTTACTTTAGTTTTATAAAAACCTCTTGTGACTTGAAGGTCTTATTATAACTGAATTCAAAGCCTGCATCTTGAAACATACAAATTACAAAAATTGGTTATGACAGTTGTTTCAAATTTCCCTCTGGGATTTGAACAACTCAGCATTTACCATCGGCTGTATCAAAATAACATGCTAAGCCAGCATCCATGCTTACTCATTAGCATGTCAAGCACATTTCTACATCTAGCTGCTTTTGATGATCTCAAGCTTTCAGTCTACTTGACTTCAAATGTAATTAAATCAGACAGACAGACCCAACTACAATCAGACCCATAAATCTACTTCACAATAAACCAGGAAAACATTATGAAAATATTATACTTTCATCATAGCTCCAGTTACTGATCTTCCTGCCAGAGGAAACAGTTTCTCCTTATTTACTTAAAAATCCATCAACATTTTGACCACCATTACTATATTGCCCTTTGACCTACTCTGGTTGAAGGAAAACAATCCCAGCTTCTCAACTGAAGCCTCATCCCTGGCATCATTCCAGCAAATATCTTTAGCATTCTCTCCTAGGCTTTTGACATCCTTCCCAAAGTTTGGTGCCCCAAAATGGTCACAATACTAATTAAGTCTTAACCAGTGGTCTATTAAAGTTTAGCATGACTTCCTTGTTATTTTTTAAAAATTCTAAGCCCCCCTAACCCCCTGTATAAAAAAAAACAAGATCCTTGGTTTTATAAGTTGATCTGCTTCAATGCTTCTGTCAATGCTTATCTGAGCCAGCTACTAGAAAATCTAAGATTGGCCCTGGGGCACCTCTCCAACAATAAGTCTCATTGTTTCCTATGGAAGCAACCCTGGTCCTTTGAAAATACATCTACGATTAGGAACTGATCTAGAATTTGGAGAGGGGGGGGGGGGTGTGTGTGTGTGTGTGTGTGTGTGTGTGTGTGTGTGTGTGTGTGTGTGTGTGTGTGTGTGTGTGTGGCGGGGGGGTGAGGTGAGGTGTGAGGGTGGGTGGGGAATGAGACACAGAAAAAAATCTCATTCTTACAGCCAAGGTGAAACCACAACTAGATAGCAGCAGAGAAGATATGCAAAAACCTGGAATATTCTTATGCTTGTGCATCTAACAGACTGTTTTCATAACGACATTGCAAATAGAAAACCTTTGTAGCTATTGCTTTGTCTTGTACCTGGATCTCAAAGCCCACAGTACTCTTAGAGTTCCTCTGAGTTCCTATCAATGCAATTGTTCTCCTGTTTAACCTCCAACAATTTGATCCCATATGTCCAGCCTTATTACAATGGTAACATATCAGTTTCCTTCCTTCAACGCTATTTTCCACCTTTCCATCTTTAATAAATTAGCATTCTTCGGCTTGATCCTTATTACTAACACTTTAACCATCATTAGGTTTTCTATATCTCCAATTTCATTGCTGATTTCCATTATGACCCATGTCCTACACTCAACTGTTTGTGTGAAATATATGTATCGGCTAAAACAGCAGCTTCCCTGATCTTTTTGCTTTGTCTTTCATTTAAATATATCTTGATATTTACTGGAATGCTATTTCTAAATTCTTCCTAAATCATAACCTCTTACATTTTCAAAACTCCTGCCTAATTTTAATGCCCTGAAATATGATCCCAGATATATATTTTTTTCACTTGCAAACTCTACGAAAGTCTAATTAGGTCTCTTTCTTATAGTTCTAAACTTCAACTGATAAGCTTCAGGGACAAGCTCATACAGATTTAATATTGCCTTTTTTACTATCTCATAGTCTGCAGATTGTTCCTTTGGTAAGCTAGCATATACATTCATTGCTACACCTGACAATATGCACTGTAACATTTATACTCCAAGCATCGCTTGGTCAATTCAATTTCATAGTTATCTTTTCAAACAAAGTGAATTATCTTTCAACTCCATCCTATAAACATATGAATTAGGAGCAGGCCCACTTGGCCCCTCGAGCCTGCTCCACTATTCAATAAGATCATGGCTGATCTGAATGTAACCTCAACCCCACATTCCTGCCTATCCTTGATAAATCTTTCACCCCCTCATTAATGAAAGATCTATCTAGCTCTGCCTTAAAACTATTCAAAGACTCTGGTTCCACCATCTTTTGAGGAAGAGAATTCCAAAGACCCTCAGCCCTCAGAGAAAAAATTTCTCCTCATCGGTCTTAAATGAGTGATCCTTATTGTTAAACATTGATCCCTAATTCTAGATTCTCCCACAAGAGGAAACATGCTCTCCACATCCACCCTGCCAAGAACTCTCAGGATCTTAAAGGTTTCAATTAAGTTGTCTCTTACTCTTCTAAATTCCAGTGGATACAAGCCTAATCTGTCCAGCCTTTCCTCATTAGACAACCTGCCCATTCCTGGTATTAGTTTAGTAAACTTTCTCTGAACTGCTTCTAACGTATTTACATCTTCCTTTAAATAAGGAGACCAGTACTGTGCACAACACTCCAGATGTGATCCTCTGTAAATTTAGGCACTAGTCGAAGATTCTCAGTTAAATCAAATTCTTCAAAAGGAATCAAAGTCACCATCTGAATCACTATCTCTCCTTTATTCCAAGTTTCACTTTAAACAATTCATACTGTCTGGCTTCTTTCTCTCTCTGAAGTTCTCTATATCTTTTCTTGTCTCTTTCCTCACTTGCTAATATCTCTCTCTGAAGTTGAAGTTCAAGCTTCACATTTCTATTTCTTATCTTTTTCTTTTCCTACTCCTCTTTTTCTCATTGAAGCTTTTTTATTTCTATTTCTTTTAATCTGCCCTTTTCTTTCTCCTCCTTTCTTTCTTACTCAAGTTGTTTTTCATTTCTCTTTCTTTCTCCTTTTCTTCCAGTTCATTTATTTTCAGTTCCATTTCCTGTTCAAGTTCAACCCTCTTCATTTGCAACTGGAGTCTTACTACCTCTAGTTGTGACACACCGTCAGATGTCCCTTCCTCCAATTTTAAATGGTGTGTAAGTGCTTCAACTATATCAGCCTTAAAAAATTCCGCTTTTATTTCCACCTCCACCTTCAAATACACCACAGTCACATTTTCCACTCCCAGAAAATTCTTGGCAATTGCCGGAGCCGCTCTGTGGTCCCACCACAGTTCAGTGTTCTTCTTGTACTTGTATGCTTTGGATTCACAAACTCCAACCCAATCAAATAATTTTAATAATCTCGCAAAGAGCCCCCAAATTTGTTATGAGAAGTAAATACCTTCCAGTCAACATTCCCTGACAGATGTTTAACCATAAAAATCCAGTAATATTAACCAAGACAAACTGCTGTAGCTTTAATAAAAGCATACCACACAACCTCTTAAACTCTCTTCCACTCTACTGTGGAAATCCAAGACTTCAGAACAAGACTGCTTTTTCCAGCCCAAGACTTTTCTGGCCTGACTGGAAGGTTGATTCAAACTGTGTCTTTCCCTAGCCCTGCTTCCAGGAGATCTTCCTCACAAAGCCAACTGCCAACAGCCAACCCCTAAGCTCTCCACAAAACCCTAAAATGCCTTTTCCCCCCTTTCATTTTAGGTTCCAATGTTCTCACATGTCTTTGAAACTTAAACCCTTCCAAATATAAAATCTTTCACGTTTCTATTTCATCTCTGCTTTCAGGTCAATAAAATGTAATATACCCTCTTCTGTTTACCAAAGGAACTCCTGTAAGATGCAAAACTGTTTCGCATCACCTCTGACTTCCCTTTGATATTCAAATGAACTCTCAATTTATCTAAAAATGCAAATATTAGATCCAACCTATTTACTTGTATCTTAAACCCCTCATATCTCATTACAAATGCACAAACCTAACACCTCTATCCTTTCATGCTTAACCTCCTAGATAACTGGTCTCTAGTAACCTTTCCCCAGCTTAAATCACTTACACTCACACAGCCTCCTTTACAGAATAATTCCCCACAAATATAAAAAAAATCCATTCTTACAAAATGTAGACAGAAGAGTGAAGTTACAAAATGGCAGATATTATTTGCTTTGACAAGGCTTTAAATGATGACTAATTTCTCCTTATTCCATGCATTACTCATTGTAGACAGTACAGCATCTATTAATGCTATGAAGTGAGTGAAAACCAGAATCACCAATAAAAATCTATGTTTACCATTACTTTGTTCTGATGCCTCAATCATGTCTGGATCCAAGGCTGTACTCACAAGTAACTCCATATAGTTCTTAAATGTCTCCTTCATTGTTCTGGTATTTAGGAAGCGAGCTACATATGGAGTTGTTAGAGGGCGTTCTAAAATACACAATAAGTAAGTATGATGCATTAAATTAGTAAATTCTTAGGCATATATTTAAATAGCCATTACTACTTTGGTGTTTGTTCAAATTTATTACCAGTGCATTCAGAGCATTGTGCACTAAACAAATACATATAAATATCTATAGTATTATTTAACAATATAGGATTATGCTCATTTAATCCACAAAATATATCTAGGAACCATATGCCACAATGGAACCTGCTTTAATCATCCATTTTTCAGCAATCTATTGATTATTTTCCAATTTAAAAATGGCAACCTTCAATTAAAACATTTAGTATACTAATACTCTAAATACACAGTAGGGTAGCTGTGCTGCGAAATGCTGATTATTACAATAATGAGGAGTGCAATTTTATGAAAACGATCTCTTTATAAAAGCTGACTAAGTCAAACACTATTAAAGAAAGTACATTATAAGTTCGACACATCAATCCAGTAAATGTTTTTTGTTTCATCAGCCTAAGTTTGCTTATATTTGGTGGCTGTTAAGCTTGAAGTGAGGGCTAAGGAATGGACATCCTTTTGGTAGTAACACCATCAGGTATTCTCTGGAAAGGTGTAACACTAGCTGATGCAGGAAATGCTTCCTCTATTTATTAAAGCATGCCTTAACTCCAATATCAGTACTGCACCAAGATGAATTTTCAATTCCAACAGCATACATTCTTACAGCCCAGTTTGACTGCCACTTTGCTCAGTTATGCTAGGAGGTCAGACGTCAGGTGAACTTGTAGGTGGAACAGGCTGGGGGAGATTCCTTCTCCCTCTTCCAAGATATAATTCTTTTACCGTGCCTGCATGGCAGTCTTGCAACTAGTTTGATGGCTTAGATGGTGTTTCTGATTAGAATAGCTTCTGCTGTTATCTTTAATACAGGTAACAAACATGTTGACTTAACCATGTGAGCTGTGACGAGTCCAAAGTCCTTTTTCCAAAAAAGGTGATGGGTTGGGTTGATACACAATCTGTGTTGTAGCTTTTCACACCCTGAGTGTTTCATACTGCCCAGTGTGACTGGGATGAGGTGCCACCAAAATACAATGAAAGGTCAATGAGATCCATTTCATATTTGGCTAATACCCATTGAATTAAATGTCTCTATTGCCCATGGTGAGGCAGTAAGACGAATCAGCTGGCATATCATTGCTCTGTTCAGTTCATCCTTAACAAATGACTTGAGTTTCACAAGTGGCTGGGTGTTCATATTTTAATAAAGGTATTTGCTTGAGTCTCAGGTCTGTCTGGAACTGATGTTGCCAAAGTCACGTGATATGCTGCCAACCACCTTTAAAGCTGTTGGACCCATTTTAAAATACAGCTTTAAAAATTTGTAATATCTTCAAGCCTGACTCAGTGACAGCACTTTTGCCCATAGTGATAAAGGTGATCATGCACAATGGTCATTATGACCAGATTCACTGCAGTGGTTGAAGGCGGCAGCTCACCACCACGTTCTCAAGGGCAATTAGGGATGGGCAATAAATGTTGGCCTAGCCAGCGACACCCACATCCCATGAACGAATAAAAAAAATACTTAGGTCAAACAAAATAATAAGCAATAAAGAATACACACTTTTCCACATCAATGGGTTGTCACAATTAAACATAGTAGCTTTTAATTATCCTTCAGCATTTCTAACCTTTTCAGCAAAGGCTCTCACAGCTATCCCTTCAATAAACTGGATTGCCCACAGCCTACAAGTTTTAAGAAGAGCCCGTCAGCTGGTGTCCCTGCACTTCTCTTTATGTCTCAACACCATACAAGACAGAGGTCAAAGTATTTTTCAACACAATGTCTGTGATGTGCTTTGATTTCCCAGTAATGCTAATGAATTGTTCAGTCCTTGGAAACAACCTCCATCTGTCACAGTCCCTATCTTACACTTATCTACAACTCATTTTTTGCCAGTTTTCTTTTTTTAAAATCAGGTAAGATAAATGTAGAAAATTAGCTGCAGCGGACTCAGCCAATAGTAATGTACAAGGTACCTTGCAAGTTATGCCACAGAACTAAAGGAGTCTAGGAGTAAAAACTGCTAAGTTATACACCAAGCAAATTGTACTGAACTCTTAAGAAAGAACTTGCATTTATATAGTGTCTGACACAAACTCAGGGCATCTTAAAGCTCTTTATAGCCAATTTCAAAATCCTTGAGAGATAAAATGTTGACAAGGACATTGCAGAAAACTCTTCCACTGCTCTTCGAATGGTGCCAACTGATCTTTAATGTTCATCCGAGTGAGCAGATCTCCATTTAACTTCTAAGCCAAAACATGGCACCTCAGATGGTGCACCACTCCCTCAGTACTGCACTAAAGTGTCAATTAGATTATGCACTGAAGTCTCAAAGTGGGACTTGAACCCATAACCTTCTGATTTTGAGGCGAGTGTGCTATTATTGAGCTAAAGCTGATAAATATAAATGAATAAAAATCAGGCATTGACAGGACTGCTTTAATGTTTAAAATTATGCACTAGAATAACTGACAAACTTTCCAGATAATAACCGACAATTTCAAAGGAAAATGTTTTCAACTGGGAAAAGATCTTAGCACACTGTCAACTCTAAACAATGGAAACATGTCATAAAAGATCATAACTCATTGTGTTTTTTTTTGAAGAAGAGGGTGAATCTGATTTAATACATTGCTGACACCTTGGAACTTTAAAAGCATTAAAATAGCTGCCTCAATGTCTCAGTTGTGCAAAGAAGCTCACAGTTGAGCCAAGATAAAAAGGTCCTAGATTTGATAGCCGGTCTTTGCTAAGTCAGGGAGAGGAATATTAGGCAATGTTCTCAATTCTGAGTGCCACTAAGTTACCGTGTTGGGAACTGGGGGGAGGTTTCTTCATCCAATTAGATGTTTTAGTGTGCATACATTTTATTGGGGAAAAAAATTAAAAGATAGTCCATGGCAACAATACAGAAGGAAAAATGTATTTAATTTGCAAACCTGCTTTTTGTTGAAGGTTTTTGATCGTTCTTCCCTGTGTATTCACTTTCAAAAGGAATCCACCGTCTGAAGAAGAAGGCATGTGTGAAGTTTTGTTAAAGACCTGTTTATTATTTTTATTGCTCCCATGTCCCCTTCCATTGTTTATTTTCTCTCCTCACTTCCTGAAGACTTTGGTACCTTGCTGGAGCACAGTTTCATTAGCAATAGGCACCTTCTTTGTCAACTGACTGACAAGAGGGGATCTTGTGGAGTCATTTTTAAGTTAAGGTGACATGTTATTCTTTATGGAGAGACAGTCTGTTTTAAACTAAATTTTAAACTTTTAATTTCCTACACTGAGATCCTAATCTCAATGTGGAGAAGTTCAACCAAAGAGAATAAAGTCTTGCATAGATCTTAATGGTTTGAAAGATTGCGAATGCTGCATTTTTGAAAGGGTGGAGTTTGTGATTGAGAATGCGATTACTAGCATAGGAACAAGTGTGCTTATAATTTGAAAAGCGTTCAGTTTTGTCAAAATTTGACAGGCTGTTAAACTGGGTTTCAGAGTGTTTTTTGCCTCTAAGGCCTGGGTTTAATTCTATCCAGACTGTTGGCATGCCAATTGTACAGAACTGTAAAAAGTTTTGTTCACAAGCTACATCTTAGTGGGCATGGAGAACTAATTGGCAATGCTAGTGAAGGATCCTGGTGTGAGAAGTGGAATTTATACTGGTACAGTAGGAGTGGTTCTCTGAGATTGGCAATAAGTTACACTTTTCGGGTAGAGTTAAGTGGAGCTTTACTCTGCAGCTGTTAGTGCTCGATATTGACACTGAGGAAAAAAAAAAACACTCCCAATACTGACATCCTTCAACTTGAATATAAAAGGTAAATTTTCTTTCAATAAAACAAGAACTCTTACACTAAATTACATTTATCTTATTTCTTACAATTAGTGATCAAGGTTTTGTGTTTTAGTTAATAAGATCTGAAATGAGCAGGTGTATTGCATCTTCATTTATGCATGCCGGATTTGCACTGTTCTGAACTGGTTTGAACACTTGCAGGCTATATATCAGTTCTTTGGTAATTAACAGGACAATCTGATGCAGACTCCTAGCTGAAAGACTTCTTTCCACCCTGAACCCAGATATTGCAGTGACACAAAAGACCGCATGGAATTTCTAAGATTACTTTTGGAATTTCCATGCATTACTTCTTGCAAAATATCATTTAAGCATGGTTTTGAAAATAAAAGTAAGTTATAACAGTTAACAAATCAAGTGTTTTAACGTAATAATCTAAACAATTAATAACCAAAAATGCAGAACCAATCTTTGTGCCTTTTTGGGGATTGCACTATTTAGAGATGGACTAAGCTCTAAGTAAAACTTATATTAAATAAAGAAATGTAATAAGGTCTCACCATCTTCATCATCACTCTGAGTTTCAAGAGAAGAGTCCGAGTGGGATGAATACTCCTCCTTCAGCCATTTCTTTCGTTTTTTGGGTGGTGGTTCAGCCTTTACCTTTAATTGTTTAACTTGTTTAACTGGCCTAGCTTTGGATTTTGCTGTTGAACCTTTTGACGCTGCAGAGTTACTGGCAGAGACTTTATTACTAGATCCCATCCTTGATTGGTTATGCCTGAAGACAAAGATATTGATGAAGAAAACCACCTGATGTGCTGTTCTAAATTAATTTTAGATCTGATGAATACATATTAAATATTCAGAAGTAATAACCATATGATAGACTTTCAACTGATACTTTCAAATATTTAAAATTCTTTCAGAATAAATATCTATATAAATTTATATAAATAATTATTTATTAATTATAATAATTATAAATAATTATTTAACAGTTACCATTAAATTGCTGAATGTACAATTAATGAGGTAGGTCAATAAGTCCAGTGACAGATACTTTTAAAGAACATATAAAAATAGTTGGATCTAAGTTGAAATATTTCAGCATGGTAGCATAGCATAATCTAGATCCAATTTTTCTTTTCAAAAGAATCTTGGATGCTAATAGGTTATAGTCGATATAGAAGATGTGACTTAAATATATGTTTATTTTTTGATGGCAGAAAATTTATTAGACATTTCTCTTTTACTGAAGATAAAAAGTACCACCACATGACACAGCACTTCAAAGATAACAGTTTGTCATGTCATTTTGGATAGTGAATTGCAGAATAATTTATTACTGTTTTTGTTACTAGATTCACATTCCACTTTGTACAAAGAATGTGACACAAAAAAAATGAGGTTGGTGAAAACCATAAATTCCTGAAAGATTTAGCTGACAATTAACATTCAGTGTAGTAAAATTCTACTTGCATTCTTCCTCACATCTGCTGCAGCAAAGGAATTCTGCAAGTGTTGCAATGCTAACACTAATATTTAATATGTAAAAAAATCTCTCAAAGAGTTCCATGTGCTACCAATAAACCGCTTAGAAATTATGCCTATTCAATCCAGCTGAAAACCAACACTCCAACATAAAAATGGACAAAATCAAAACATTTTTCATACCTTAAAGTTTGCAATGGTCTGTTTCGCGGCTTTTTGGAGCAAACTCTAACGTAATCCTTCTTGTTTACATTTTCAATAAATTTCACATACACCCGTTTATATTTGGTTTTTGCATCTCCAAAGTATCCAAGATACTATAAATTAAATTAAAAATATTTTTGCAAAGATCAGTATTTCAGATCAACTTCTTTATGTACATCCATCTATTGGCCACTTCTTGGAATGACAACTTTTTAAAATACTTTGGCTATCTTATATAAAAAAAAACAAACAAGTACAATCACAACATTCTTATTTTTATTCTTATATTTTTAACCATTTCTTTTGCTCAACACTACAGAATAGTCTGCACACTTAGACAAATACTAGAGTACTGTGTTTAAGAACGCATAAATGCCCTCTAAATTAGCAAACACTTCAGACACCCCATTATCTTGGGAAACTTAAACCCAGTGACTTGATAGCAATAATGAGCAATTTTGTGAACATGACTGAAGAAGAAAAAGTAAAACTTTGATGTATAAAATACATTAGTGTCAGGGTTCCACCAACTTGTCTGCTGTCCTATTGTTTGCAGTTTGGTCTTGAGGAGTTACTGGAATGCTTGGTATGGTAAAGTGGGTAAATTTAAACTTTCACAAGTATAACAAATTCTGCTTCTTTTATGTTCACAAATGTAGAAATCTGAAAACAACAATGCCCAAGGAATTTAACAGTAGTACCAGCATAAAGAGAAAGTAGAGTCTCCAAGTGACTTTGTTATATGATACTTTGAAGTGGGTCATTTGTAGAAATGAAATCAGTAGAGGTATGCATTATAGGATATCATGAAGACTGTGTTAGGGTATAAGGAGTTCCAATTTGTATGTAAACAAGTTACAAGGACAAAAAGGCATTTTCCTTCTCAAAAGTTTTGATACATGTTATTATGATCCTGGACCAGACTTCCAAATGTTTGACACAATCCGGTCAGGGACCAATACTTATTGTTTAAGACAAGCAAAGTTTGAGATACAAGATACTTGCTAAGAGAATAAGGCCACAAGATTCTACGGATTTTGAACAAACAAAAGTAAACTACTATATAAAGGTCAGAAAGATAATTTACAATATCTATTTTATACTCTAACATTCAGGATTATTGAGGTATACATGAAATAACAGGCAAACTGTGGTCAAACACACGACACTGCACAATAATGGCAGCTGTGACCAAGACAGAATTCACGGATTTCTCAGCAACCCACCAGTAAACACTCTTGTCAACCAATCTTGTTGAAACTCCGTCTCTCTCACAAGGGATTCCAGTCTTCACCTTCGAATTCTCTCCAAATGTTGCTCCAATTCTGACAGTGTCAACAATGGCACACCTTCTAGGGTTTCAATTTTGTCTCCCAAGGCTTTGTTTCCCTGGATTCCTCACTTACACAAGCACCAACTCACAAGCACAACTTCAGCTCTTCAGTTGCGCCGAGCACTGATCCTCTGGCCTAACATCACTCAGCACAAAGTCACCAACTTTCTGCTTCAATTACCAGGGCTTCTCCTGAGCCCTCAACTAAGTCTGCCACCTGCAGTCCTTTTCCTACTTGGAACCTTTTTCTCTGCTCCTCTTTCTTCTTAACTGGGACTTTTCCCTGTCCCCTCTTCCTTTGGGAACTTTCCCTCTGTTTCTTATTTTCTTCATGCAGGTGCACTGAGAGCTACAAAACTCTGTGCTGCACACGCGCAGCCTGCTCACAGTCCACACATGCGCAGTAGCTCCCAAGGCATGCTAGGAGTTGTAGTTCACAGCCTCCCGATGACAAGGTAAGTCAGGATCCCATAACAATATGTTCAGCCAGGGAAATGGGACACTCTTCATTATAAATACCCAGTGCCAATATCAAGCATTTACAGAACAAGCAAAGTATGATTTGGAGGAGAGTGCAGTCCTCTTATTCTCAGTAATATGACAAATTAATTTTAGAATATCCTGTATTTTAAGATAATTCTTTAAAAGCAACAGATCTGTTTGAGTTTCATCAGACCATGTTTTAAGACAACAGACAAAAGGTAAGAAAAATTACTAAATCACCTTTTCATTGAAATGTGAGCAACACAAAAAATTCTAAATAAAAAACTTTATATTGCTCACCTTATATCAAATCATTGAGCATACTTCAAATTACAAAAATAATTACTAATTATACTAATAATTACTCACGCTGTTGGTTGCAGAGAATTGTCTTCGTCCATCTTTTACTTCAGGCATAAATTTTTGTAACAAAGCTTTTTGTACCTTCCATATAGCAGGAGGTTCTCTACCAGTATTTAAGGCCACCTACAAACAAACAACTTAGCATTAGAAATTTTAAAAAATAAAGCAGTTTCCTCTTCAATTACTGACCTGGACCAATAACTCAATTGTCCAGATGGTCTCGGAATCAGTAGTAAAATCCAAACAGTGGACATTTAAAATATTCAAACTGCAACTAAGTCAACTTCGATGTACATTCAGATTTTTGAACACAGAAACAATGCTGATTCAGGGAAGGAGCACATGCGGGGGAGGTGGGGGGGGTGGAAACCAGTAACATAAGTCCAAAAGTCTTACTCAAATTTAGATCAGGAATTACACATAACTTGCTTCCAAATATCAGTACATTTCAACATTACTCAAGGGATACGCTGATTTTACATTAATGATATTAACCATTAGCACGTACTATCTCCAGGTGATATTTAGTCATGAGCACTGCTTGAAATAAAGGAATAAAATTAATCTCACCAACACTTAGTATCTCCAGCAAATTACTGACTTTCTGATCTAAACAACTCGCATTTATATAGCGATTTAACATAAGAATATATCCAAGGTGCTTCAGAGAAGCATAATCAGACATAATTAACACTGAGCTAACAAAGGAGCTATTCAGAGGAGTAAGAACTCAAAAATAGTTCTGGGTTTAAAATATTGAAAGTAATTGAAGTAGGAAAACTCAAACTTATGATAAATTTAATGTTACCCAAATTTAATGTTACCCAGCACAGCAGCAGTTGAGTTTACAGTCGATTTTCATAACAATTTAGGAGTTCTAGTGTTCTAGTTTAGGTCAGACCTAAGCTTAATCTTTTCAGTAATTTGAAAAGCTATGGAAATTTACGGCCAACCGACTTCATAACCAAACTGCTCCTGTAAAGTTTGCTTTGGATGGTGATCAACATCCCAATATAGCAAAACACACTTAAGTGAACCAAGGCATGGCTGCCTCAGATTACTCATTATTCTCCAAATCCTAAAAGAATTTTAAATTAAAAAAAATAGAAAGACTCAACTTGGAGTTTATTTTGCATCACAATTGCTTAAAATACTACTTTTAAAAGTTTTTCATATTCTGAAAATTAAATTATCTACATGATTATGAACCATCCAGGTAATGTGCATCATTACCTGGGTGGTTCATAACCATGTAGATAATCTGAAGCACTACAAACAAAGCACAAGATTCTGACCAATTGGCATTCAATTTCCCATAGCCAATATTTAAAGTCAACTCTCCAGAACAGATGGACTTCAAGAATATATCCTAACAGAATGTAGTAATTTCTCTCGAGGGGGTCAGCAGAAAGATCAAAATGAAACTGCACTGGAAATCGCTGCTTAATGCCATCTATCCCCCACTATGTCAAAAACTGACTGAGTGGGGTTCACTTGAAATATATTTTTTACATTTAACAACTACACTAAATCACCATACTAGCTGGGTTTCCAAAATCTCTAGCCCATCACCATTCGTTATAATACCATTGTAATATATTAAAATATTTATTGCTGAAACAAAATACAATATTAGGCTAACTACACTTTTCATTTATGTATCCTATGGACAAAACTCAATGCCTTCAGCCAAATGACCGAGGAGATCTTTTAAATGTAAGCCTATTCCTATGTACCCATCTATGGCTATTTGATCTATAATAAGTTCAAGATGTTGTAAAATGAGCATATTTCCATATATTATATAATTAAGTTAATTACTGCACAGATATGCGTCTTAGCTATCAATTTCACCAGAACTAATTTATAACCATTTCAAAAGAAAATGGCAATTATCCTGACAAAGTTTGCAAGGAGCCACATTTCAACTTCTCAGCCCATTCTTTCGATTTCTTCATTAGTAAAATCAGAATGGTGTTCTTCTCTAAAGAATGCAAACAACAACAATTTATTCAAAAGCCTCCACTGTTCTTAAAATGCTTTTAAAACTTCCACCCCATTAATTATGCTAACAAAAACAAATAGCTGTTTTACAGATTACTTCACTGACTTTCAGTCCTCATCACACAATTGAAAGTTCCAATTTTTTTTCCTCACTCTTCGAAATGTTCCTTTAGACACAACACTTCTTTGATGTTTTTACATATTTGGCTATGATGATTTAATCGTTCTGCAGTATTGGCTTCATTAATAAGCTACACCCTTCAGAAATCTTGAAGTTAAATAGAATTTGAAATATATATTTTGAGTTGTTAAATCACAATTGCTTTGCTACGTGATAACAATCATTTTTTTTAATTTTAGGAAAACAGCAGAGCCTTATATCACTAAACTTTTGCCATGAAACACTTATGAACATAAAAAAACAGGTTTGTAAAACAGAAAGTTGAGGTGCTGTGTGGGAATATTGAGAAAATGGCCAACATTGTATACAGACATAATTCGTAGTTGAAACGGTCAAGTGATTTGCAGGAGGTTATAAAGGAAAATGCTGGTACCAGCAATAACATTTATAGTAGTGCCTTTGCCAATGCAAACTGCCTGAAGGTGCTTCACAAGAATGTTATCAGGCAAAATTTGAAACCAAGCTACAGGAAGAGATATTAGGAAAGATAATTTGGTCAAAGAGGTAGGTTTCAAGGAGCATCTTAGGAGGCGGGAGCTGCAGAGAGGTATAGGGAGGGAATCTCAGAGCTTAGGGCCTAGGCAGTTGAAAACTGGCAGCCCAAAATTGGGGATGTGCAAGAGGCCAGAATTGGAGAAGTGTAGATCCCTGAAAGGCTTGTAGGGCTGGATGATAAAGGGATAGGGAAGGGAGGGGCCACGGAGAGACTTAAAAGCAAGGTTGAGGGTTTTAAAATTGAAGTGCTGCGGACTGGGGGCCAACGTAGGTTAGCAAGTAATGGATGCACAGGTGATGGATGATCGGGAATTGGTGTAAGTTATGGACAACAGAGTTTTAGATGAGCTCAAGTTTATGTAAGGTGGAATATGGGAGGCTGGCCAGGAGAGCTTTGGAATAGTCCAGTCTAGAGGTAACAATGGCATGGATGAGGGTATCAGCAGATGAGTTGGTGGAGTTAGGCAATGTTACGGAGGTGGAAGTAAGCAAGTTTTGATGATGAACTTCCAAATCACATATTAGCTTCATCTCTGGGTCAAACACATCCCCAAGGTTGCAAACTGTCTGTTTCAGCTTCAGAAAATTGTTAGGGAGAGGAACAGAATCAGTGGCCAGGCAACAGAATTTTTGGAGGGTTCGAAGACAATGGCTTCAGTCTTCCCAATGGATAGTTGGAATAAATCTCCGCTCATAAGATGATGAGAAATAGGAGGAGTTGACCATACCTCCCCTCAATCCTGCTCCACCATTCAAAACGATTGGCCTCCATTTTCCAGTCTGCTCCCCACATCCCCTGATTTCCTGAGACACTAAAAATCCTGTCCATCTTAGTCTTAAATTTATTTAACAACAGAAAATCCACAACCCTCTGAGGTAGATGGTTCTAAAGATTCACAACCCTTTGAGTGAAAAAAAAATTCTCTTCATCGCAGTGCTAAATGATTGGCCCCTTATCCTGAGATTGCACCTGATTCTAGATTCCCCAGTGAGGGGAAATAACCTCTCAGTGTCTACCTTGTCAAGCCCCATCAGAATCTTATATGTTTCAATGAGATCACCATTCATTCTTTTAAACTCCAGAGAGTATAGGTCCATTTTACTCAGCTTGTCTTCAAAGGGCAGCCCCCTCATGTTGGGAACCAAACTAACGAACCTTCAGTCTACCACCTCCAATGCAAGTATGTTCTTCCTTAAATATGGAGACCAAGACTGCACTCTAGGTTTGGTCTCACCAATGCCCTGTATAGCTGTAGCAAGACTTTCCAACTTGCACATTCCATCCCCCTTGAAATTAAGGCCAACATGCAATTTGCCTTCCTAATTGCTTGTGATACCTGCACGCTAACTTTGTGATTCTTGTACGAATGCATTTAAGTTCAACATTTAGAAGTTTCACACCTTTAAAAAAAATCCTCCTTTCCTATTCTTACTACAGTACAAAAGTGAATAACCTCATGCTTTCCCAGATTATACTCCTTCTGCCACCTCATTGCCTACTCACTTCATCTGTCCTTATCTCTTTGCAGCCTTTGTGTCACAGCTTGTATTCTCACCTACCGTTCTGTCATCAGTAAACTTAGATACATTACTCTCAGTCTAAGTCATTAATATAAAATGTAAATAGCTGAAGCCTCAGCACTGATTCTTGTGGCACTCCACTGGTCACAGCCTGTGAACTTGAACATGCCTCGTTTATCCCTACTCTCTGCTTCCTAACATTAACCAATCCTCTATCCCTGCAAGTACATTACCCCCAAATCAATAAGCCCTTAACTTGCATATTAACCTTCTGTGTGACACTTTATTGAACACCTTTTGGAAATCCAAGTATACGACATCTACTGGTGCCCCTTTAACTATCCTTCTACTTGCATCCTCAAAAAACTAAAAAAAATTGTCAAACACTGTTTCCCTTTCATAAAACCATGATGACGTTAATCATACTAAGATTTTCTAAGTGCATTGCTAAGATTTCCTTATTAAGAGATTCCAGCATTTACCCAATGAATGACTAGCCTGTAATTCCTCGTTTGCTCTCTCACTCCTTCCTTGAATAGAGATACATTTGCTCACTTCCACTCTGCTGGAACTATTCTAGAATCTAGGGAATTTAGAAAAATCATATTCAGCACATCCACTATCTCTGCAGCTCTCTTTTAGAACCTGCTGGAAACAGTAGTTGATAGCAGACAAACAGTGAGGCAAATTAAAGACAGCAGGGTGATAGAGCTGAGTGTTGTCAGCATACACGTGAAGTTTGACGCATTCTTGGATGATGTTACTTAAGGGGCAATATGCAGATGAGAAACAGAGGATTGTCAAGGATAGATCCTTGGGAGACTCCAGAGACAACAGTGTGAGAGTAGAGGGAAGCCATTGCAGGTGATTCTCTGGCTATGATTTTACGGGTTAAGAATCATGGAGGAGAGAAGAAGGTATGTCAACTGTGTCAAAGGCTGCCAAGAAGGATGGGGAAGGGTGAGGGCCATTTCAGGACTGTAGTGGGAATGGAAATTTGACTGAATGGAAGCAAACAATTATGGAAAAGACGCGCATAAACTTGGGCGGCGACAACAAGTCCACGGATTTGGAATGCAAAAAAAGGGTGATTGGAATGGGGCGGTGTTTGCAAGGATAGAGAGGTCAGTAGTTTTTATTTTTGGAGTAGAGAGATGATGACACCAGATTTGAAGGGGATAGAGAGAGAGCACCTGATGAGAGGGAGCCATCAACAACACCAGCTAACATGGCACCAGGAAGGCAAGTAGGGTAGTCAGTAGTTTGGTGGGAATAGGGACCAGGCAGCAGGAGGTGGGCCTCAGGGACAAAATGACATCATAAAGAACACACTGGGCACAATATGTAAAACAAGGGCGAAGGCATGGGGGAATATCAGAGAACATTTTGCTCGGTTGACTGGAGGAAAGGAGGGAAGTAGCAGAGGCAACTAAACAGATGGTCTCGATCTTTGTGACGAAGAAGTCCATGAGGTCCACATTTGTTACTGGAGGTGAGAATGGAGGAGGCATGGAGGGTGGTTCAAGACCAAACAGTTTTAGCAGAGGCAAGCAAGACCCAATATGCTTTACATGTGGACCAACCAAATCTGGTGATAAAAGATTTAAGCCTCCTGGAAAAACGAAGATACACAGTAATGGTAGTATCTTAGACAACATTTTTATTCAAACAGGTCATTCTTTTTCTCTCTCTCTGCATCAAAAAAAAAGCTGTTTTATTGCCTTTGGGATATTTCCTTCCCACAGCAGCTGAATGGACGATGACTGCTTTCTAAGACTTCCACCAACAATGTTCCTTATTAATTAACTAGACAGTAGCAAGTGTCCAAGAGCAACACAGTTTGACTCAGGCCTTTTCTCCTATCCATTAGGCAATTGGCTCATTTCTACTTTACTGTTGACAGCCCAGCTGAGAGCAGAACTTATGTGGGAAATAACACAGTAAAAATCACCACCAAATGGCATTTGCTCTGAAATCTGAAACCATTCTTTCTAATGGAAACATTTCATTTATAGAAAAATATTCAAAGAAAAAAACTCTAAGAAAAGAATTGTAACCCATATTGAGAGGTTGGCAAAACTGATATTAAAATATAATATTACTAGTAAAAATATAGCCATCTCTCTTTCTGGCCAGGGACTTTCCTTTGCTGAAGTATTCTTGATAGTTATGAATTCAAGCTGCCATGCTTGGAGATGTTCAAAAACAGAAGGTTACATTAGACTGACACCGGAAAAAAATGGTGGACTTCAGAAATAGAAAGAACTTACATTTATACAATATCTAAGAAACAGGATATGCCATAGGAGACCAACTGGCTCATGTCAAAAAAAAGAGTACACTGTCTAATCCCACCTTCCAGCTCTAGGTCCGCCACCCCATTGGCTACTACACCTCAAGTGCACGTCCATGTGTTTTTTCAAATGGTATGAAGGTTTCTGCCTTTATCATCCTTTCAGCAGTTACTCCCATCATCCTATGTGTGAAAGAAATTGCTCCACAACTCGCCTTTAATTTTTCCATCAATTATTTTAATCTACATCTCCTGGTTATTCTCCTTCTGCAAATGGAAAAAGGTCCTTCCTATTCACTTGATCTAGACCACTCAAAATTTTATCCACCTCATTTAGATCTGCCCTCAGCTACTTCTGTGGCTGAAGAAAACAAATCCAGTCTACCCAATCTTTCCCCACAGCTAAAATTCTCCACTCCAAACAACATCTTCATAATCTCTTCTGTATCCCTCAGCATGGATTTGTTAAGGGAAGGAAGCTCATGTCTGACAACTTGGTTGAATTTTTTGGGGAAGTGACAGGTAGGGTCAGCGAGTACAGAATGCTGGATATGGTCTACGTGGATTTTAGCAAGACTTTTGATAAAGTCTCTTGTGGCAGGCTGGTTAACAAAGTGAAGTGGAAAATTGGATCCAAAATTGGCTTAGTGGCAGGAAGCAAAGGGTAGTGTTTGACAGGTGTTTTTGTGACTGGAAGGCTTAAACTAGTGGGATTCTGCAGGGCTCAGTACTCAGTCCTTTGCTTTGGCTGCAGGAAGATATGGATGGTCTGGTCAAATGGGCAAAAAAAGTGGAAAATGGAATTCAACTGAGAGAAGTGTGAGGTAATGCATTTTGGGAGGTGCAACAAGGCAAGGAAATACAAATATATGGGAGAATACCAAGTAGTGTGGAGGAACAGAGGGACCTTAGTACGTATGTCTGAAGATCTTTAAAGGTAGCAGGGCAGGTTGTTGAGGTGGTTCAAGGCAGCATTCGGATACTTTCCTTTGTTAGCCCAGGCAGAGAACATAAGAACGGGGAGGTTAAGCTAGAACTGTATACAACATTACATAGATCACAGCTCGAGTATTGGGTGAAGTTCTGGTCACCACGTTACACTAGAGAGAGTACAGAAGAGAATTATGAGGATGCTATCAGGACTTGAAAATTTTAGCTATGAGGAAAGGTTGGATAAGCTGTGATGTTTTCCTTGAAACACAGGAAGCTGAGGGCTGAATTAATTGAGATGTGTCAAATTAGGTAGCAGTCTAAATAGAATAAACATGACAATCTTATCTCAGCAGAGGATCAAAAACAAGCAAGCATTAGAAGGATTCTTGGGGAGATGAGGAAACATTATTTTCACCCAGAGGGTGGTAGGGACCTGGAACTCACTGCCCGAAAGGGTGGCAGAGGGAAAAACTCACACCATGTTTAAAAAGTACTTGGATATCTACTTGAAGAGCTGTGACCTGCAGGGCCAGGAAAGTGAGGAAAGTGGGATTAGGCTGGGTATCTCTTTGCCAATCTTAGCAAACACGATGGATCGAATGTCCTCCTTCTAGGTTATAAATTTTTCATGATTTAATGTGATCATATCCTTCCTGCAATAGTGATCAGAACTGTACACAGTACTCTAGCTTCAGCCTAAGTATTGTTTCACACAGTTCTAGCATAACCTCACTGGTGTCCTATATGCCTTCTTGACCACCTTATCTTCCTGTCCTGCTGCCTTCTGATAATTTTTTCTACATCTCTCAGAAATGGCTTGAAGTCTTCATGCATAATGAATTACTTCCAAATGCAGCTATTTTGGGAGCAAATCTAACAATCACTTTGCACTAAGATTGCACAGCCACAGTGAGATGAACGTTTCCTTTATTGATAGCAGCTGTGGAAATAATATTGGCTAGTATACTGGGAGAACTTAATTTGCTTATACTAAAATGAAACCTTTCCTGTCCACTCGAGTCAAAGGTAGATAGATGGGGACTCAGTCTGATATCTCAGAAGGACAACAACACTTAACATTGCAGCATTTCACAGAATTATACTGAAGTGTTAGCCTAAAACGTGTACTCAAGTACTGGAGTGGGCTTTGAGCCCTGAATTTTCTTACTCAGGGGGAAGAGTTTTACCAACAGCACCAAGCTGGCACCATTTTGTTGCTTCTCATTTGTCAGGCAGTAATGCAAAATTTCCAAGAATATAAGATGCTAATTTTTAAAATGTCCTCATGAAACATGAAAAAAATGAGAACAAAGAAAAAATACTCAGAACTAGCACAGAAAATAAAAATACAACTAAAATGTTTATATACATAAATTAGAAGGAAGGAGACGAAATAGATTTCCCTCAAAAGTTTTCACATACACTTCTGCACTTAATGCTTGCCACAGATTGATATACTAGACTAGTTATATCTGAAACAATTGCTTTTTCCTCTCAAACTGAGGTTTCATTCTTGTAATAAAATGCTTAATTCCATTTCAAACAGGATATATGAAAACAGTTTTGTTTTACCTATTTAATTTTATAATGCAAGTGAAACAACAAAGGCCATATCTTAACAATAACACACGAGCTTCCGCCTGACAGCATTTCCAAAACGATTGTTAAAAATAAATATATATGTACCAAAATTTCTTAGTAACTTAATTTTAAGATAAGCTTACTTCATGTCAACTTTTTGTATTTGGTCCCATATCTGCCTGTCAGTTCAACTGCTTTATAGTGGGAAGGGAAAATCATTCAGAAACCTCAAGCAAGGGGGGCAATAGTGTTTGAATTATCCTTATTGAGTTGCAGCTCCTGTTAACCAATAATAGAATGACACCTACTTTGGAAAAGCCCTTACACAAAGGCTGTCCATTTGAAAAAGTGAGAAAGAAGCAGTACGATGGTAATCAGTGGCAGTCGTAAGGAGATAATGAGACTTCAAATAGAACAGAATTTTCTTCTGTTAGCCAAATGCAATTAATGTTGGAAAACGAATGGTGTATCTTTTAGCAATGTTTTCCCTGATTAGTCATGAACACTATATCATGCACTTTTATATCGAACTCATCAAAAGACAAAAGTATTAAGGAATTTTGTAAAAAGAATGAGTTACATATAGCATATCTGCCAGCCATAGAAATGCAACTCAAAAGATAAACAGGAACCTAGCAAGCTGCCCCTTAACTGACGTGAAACTGAAAAACAAAAGGTGTTTTACATTTTATGCTGTTTTATGGCTTTGTATATACGCTATACGGGTAAGATAGAAAAATGTTTACCCTCCTAATTCCATGAGAAAAAAAGGGCAGGAAACATAGCGCAATAGCAATAGTACAGTTGCTAACAGCTCTTTATTATTTTAAAAATTGCACGAACATAATTGGCTTTCCGCAGTACATAAGACAAGTAAAAACACTTAGAGGTATTATAAATTATTCCCTCCATTCAGGTACTGTCCTCCCTTTCAAAACTGCTGTCATTACCTCCTCCACACCTCAGTCCTTGCAAACCACCAGCCCATTTCCAACCACCTTTTTTTCTCCATTGTCCTTGAATATGTTGTGGCCTCCCAAATCTGTGCCTGTTTAATGCAATTTCATATTTATTTCTCTTCAATCACATTTTGCCCCTGCCACAGCAAAAAACGTGGCCCTAATTCATTATAAATGATATTCCTTGTGATTGTGACCATAGTACATTATTCCTCTTCTTTTTTGACATAGTTGACCACATCATTATCCAACACTTGTCTTCCATATTTCAAATGAGTGGGACTTCTTTCCTTGGTTCCACTATTAACAATCCAGAGTAAATCTAGCAATAGCTAAATTGAGAGACGGGAATGTGCGATGAGACCCGGGTGTCCTCGTACACCAGTCGTGCAGGTGCAGCAGGCGGTAAAGAAGGCAAATGGTATGTTGGCCTTCATAGCGAGAGGATTCAAGCACAGGAGCAGGGATGTCTTGCTGCAATTATGGTGAGACCACACTAGGAATATTGTGTGCAGTTTTGGTCTCCTTATCTGAGGAAGGATGTTCTTGCTACAGAGGGAGTGCAGCGAAGGTTTACCAGACTGATTCCTGGGATGGCGGGACTGACATATGAGGAGAGATTGAGTCGGTTAGGGTTATATTCGCTGGAGTTCAGAAGAATGAGGGGGGAAACTCACAGAAACCTATAAAATTCTAACAGGGCTAGACAGGGTAGATGCAGGATGTCCTCGAAGGTGGGGAGTCCAGAACCAGGGGTCACAGTTTGAGGATATAGGGTAGACCATTTAGGACTGAGATGAGGAGAAATTTCTTCACCCAGGGAGTGGTGGGCCTGTGGACTTCGCTACCACTGAAAGTAGTTGAGGCCAAAACATTGTATGTTTTCAAGAAGGAGTGAGATATAGCTCTTGGGGTGAAAGGGATCAAAGGATATGGGGAGAAAGTGGGAACAGGCTATTGAATTGGATGATCAGCTATGATCATAATCAGGCTTGAAGGGCCAAATGTCCTGCTCCTGCTCCTATTTTCTATGTTTTCCCAACACCACACAGTTACTACTGTAGTTCTACAAGGATCTATCTCTGGCTATCTCTGATTAAATCAATGGACAGAGGAATAGCAAATAGAATTCAAAACAAAATGTGATGAGAGTTGTTACCAGTATTAGAGCGTGCTGTACGCATTAAACAGTAATATTCTTGAGGAAATGCATTAGTAAAGAGTTGTGGGGGTTTTGGATGGGCCATTAGATTTGTTAGTTCAGTATTCACAAGTGGTCAAAAAAACAAAAACGGGAGATTGGGGGGAGTGGAAAGCGCTGGGAGGCTTTAAGTAAGTTTTTCATAACCACAGGACAACTCAAAGCACTTTACAACCAATGAAATACTTTTTTGAAGAGTTGTCACTACTATAATGAAGAAAACAGAGCAGTCAGTATGTGCTCAGCAAACTCTCACAAACAGCAATGTGATAATGGCCACATAATCAGTATTTTGAGAGGTTGGTAGCAATCTCTCCTCTGAATCACAGGGTTCTGGGCTCAAGTCCCACTTCAGGTCTCGAGCACAAAAATCAAAGCTGACACTCCAGTGCAGTACGGAGGGAGCACTGTACTGTCAGAGGTGCCATTTTCAGGTGAGATGTTAAACCGAGGCCTCATCTGCCTGCTTAGGTAAAAGATACCGAGGCAGTATTTCAAAGAGCAGCAGGGGTCCTGGTCAATATTTATTCCTCAATCACAGTTACAAAATATAGGTTACGTGGTCCATTATCATATTGCTTTTTGTGGGACTTGGCTGCACACATATTGGCTGCTGTGTTTCCTACATTACTAGAGTGACTACACTTCAAAAAGTACTTAACTGGCTGAAAAGTGACTTTAAGACATCCAGTGCTCGTGGAAAATGGTATATAAATGGGAAACATACCTAGGTTTACAAGACTTTCACAGCTATGAAAATTTGGATCCAGGATAATTATTCTGCAATTTACAGAATTTGAAGAATTGGTGGTCTAATTTGAAGTGAACAGTGTCAAATGGAAGATAAATTTAGTAACATTTTCAGGCTTGACTGATGTCAGGGGGAACTACAGCTACCTTGAAGGTCCTGGATTAGGGAAGATAATAATGCCCAGGTTTTATATCCTTGGTCACAGTCCAGCAACTGCAGATGTAAGCATCCTTCAAACATCAACTGAAGCCACGATACAGCTCAGCTGTGAACGTGAACAATTATTCTGCCAACGATGCATGGCTAAATGTTATAATTATGAAATTTATAAGATTGCTATGTTTTGGGGCCGTATCTTTAATTTGAGGTAAAGTGAAGGAGTTCATGTGACCTGTTCTGAAGTCTATCTGACTGCAAGCCTGGGTGCTTTGATTGTTAGCGATTAAAGGGGGCCCAGGTTGTTTTACTGGGAGGAAGGTACAAGGTGTTTACACTTGGAGACAATGTGTGCTAACTGTAAGTCTCCAAGTACCAGAAAAATGTTGTGAATGTCAGGTTGTAAACAGTTGTGCTTTAAACTGTACATTTACTTCCAAGATAAAAAGAGTTGGGGTCTCAAGGATAGCTAATCAACATTTCTACCTGGATGTAAGATCCACGTGATTCACGCTGCCAAGGAGGTGAGTTTTGAGAGGGAAAAGGTCCAAGATATCCCCGAAAACTACAGACAAGATAAGTCTGCAAGGATCCAGGAGAAGGAGAACAGCTATAGACAGCAAGATGCTGTGGTTCACCACGCAGGAATGCAGGTGGGAGCCCGTACTCTGACTGAAGACCAAATTCATGAGGAGCTAAAAGAAGGCTGGAACATTTGTCTAGTTTGCACCAGGGTTAAAAAAAACCTCAGTGTAAAAGTTCCCAGGCCAAGAAAGGAAAAGAAGTAAACCCTCAGGAAAAAGAATCATCTTGTACTGGTTCCGGGCAAATTTTTTAAATTCTCTCATGGGATGTGGACGTTGCTGGCAAGGCCAGCATTTGTTGCTCAACCCTTGAATTGAGGGGCTTATGAGGCCATTTCAGAGGGCAGTTAAGAGTCAACTACATTGCTGTGGGTCTGAAGACACATAAAGGCCAGATTGGGGAAAGATGGCAGATTTCTTTCCTTTCCACCTGCCGTGATGGGATTTGAACCCTTGCAGTCAAGAGTTATTAGCCTGGGCCTCTGGATTACCAGTCAAGTGACATTACCATTATGCCATCATCTCCCCCATGTCCACTTGAAGGACAGTGTGAAGTGTGTTTTCAGTTGAGCAAGAAAAAGGGGAATGTTCTGCTAGTGTTTTAAAGTATAGCTTGCCTACAAAAATAGTGTTTAGTCAATCATGCTTTTAGTCTTTTGTTACTGTAAAAGTCTTAAAATGTGAAATTTTGTTCTTTTATCTTTTCAGGCATTAACTGCAAGTTCGAATTCCTCTTTAAGAGTTATCGGTCTCCACAGAGATCGTAACACAAAGCACAGAAATGAAAAATCAACACTTCAGTGAGGTGCTAAAAAGTGACTGGTGCTCATGTAACTTTCGAGGTCAACAGCTTCCTCCTGGTTGGAGGTGGAAGGGCAAAGTGAGAAAAAGGAAAAAAGTCACCAAATCATATGGTGACAGTGTCCCAATAGTTAAACCAATACAATTTTAAGCAAAAGATGCAATCTGTGTTGCCAAATGTTGTATACACATCAATTCAGCAACAGCTGGCCTTATTTAATGAGTGAAGGAGCCAGATGTCTAAACAGAATTGTCAAATTCTAAGTCATAAAACAGAAAATGTTGGAAATAATCACCAGATCAGGCAATATCTGTTAGAGAGAAATGAGAAAAGGTGACTGAGCTCAAACGTGAACTGTTTCTCTCTCCGTAGATGCTGCCTGACCTGATGAATATTTCTAGCATTTTCTGTTTTTATTTCAGAGTTCCAGCATCAGCAGCTTTTAGCTTTTGTATTAGCATTTCCCAAGTATATGAGACTTTGGAAAGAGTGCTATTTCATACACAGAATTTTATTAGGTTTAGCATTAAGTTTAACCTCTTCCATCCAAACCAGTTGGAAAATGTTAAATAAAAACATGTCACATTACCTTGAGAGCTTTAATGTCCTCTATCTTTACAACAAATTCATCTCGCTCCCTGTACATGCCCTCTCCTCCACTTTCTATGTCATCTTCATCTGTTGAACCTTCTACAGCAAGTAATTCTTGCTTTGCAGCTCGCTCTGTAGGATTCAGGTCATCTTGTTCGTTTTGCTCGGGAGATTCTAGAGCTTCAGTTGGCTCCTGCACTTCCTCTTTTAAAGGAGGAGAAGGGTTTGCAACCTTTTCCTGCTGTATGACAGCAGGAACAGAAGAGTTGGAATCCTTTTCTCCATTAGTGATGAACTCTAGGAAAGAAAAATATGTAATAAATACAGAAAACAAAGGTCAAAACTGTAAATACACTTCTACTTCTTGAAGGTATTCTGCAAAATCTATTTATAGTAATTTAATCAAAGTACTGAACTAGTATTTTGATCTTCAACTTTTAGTCATAAAATCCTGAATAGAACAAATAATTATGGTGTTAGAATTTAGTATTACTTAACGCAGATAATTTTAAACACACTTTTTAGATTTACAGAAGTTATTTCAGCAAGGAGAATGTAATTAGAGGTATTTATTATACAATATAGCACTTAAAATAGGTTAGATTGGAAATAAGTTTTTGCTACAAAAGCATCATACAACATTTTTAAAAAACTTTATTAAAAAATTACCATAGAGCTTTCAACAATGATGAGTGCACGTTGATGTGAAACTGGCAGAAAAAAGGCCTTCTATTGCTGTCTTCCATGGAATGACAATCACCATTGGATTGCCAATTTGCTCCTGTTTCCCTACCTTTGTCTGGAGCTCCACAATTCTCGCCTGGACTTCCCTCCCAGGCCTGCTGAGCAACATGGAGCGTAGCTGCTCCTGGAATCCTTTAGCGTCATGTACAAGTGTCGGGGGAAGCGAAGTCACGCTCCCTTTTTACGGCACTAGCTGCCATATTCCGGTAAGTTTAAACGTCCCAGCCACTTTGACAAGCTAGTAGAAAAGGTAAGTGCGTAAGGTAAGTGGGTGAGGTGTGGTAGGAGGAGTTGGAAGAGTGGGGTTAATCGGCTGGTTGGTAGGGGGTGGGGGTGCAGAAAGAAAGGTATTTGGGGTGTTGGGAGGATGTAGTTGGAAGGTTCAGTGGGGAGGGGGTGCAAGTTGGAGGGTAACTGGTACATGTACCCAGGAGTTACAACTGGTTTTAATTCTTCTAACTTTTCCTGGGTGAATATTCTGCTACATAAAGTTGGAACCATCCAAAGTCTCCAACTTTAAATCAGTTTTGGAGGGCTCCAGACACAGGGTAATTGAAACTTCCTGGGCAATTCTCATGCAGTCTTTGCATGGGGATTTACAAGGGGACCCCTACCGCATCTTCCAGAGTACCTCGGGATACGGCCCTCCAGATAACAGAAGATCTATGCCAGGTTTTAAAGAAGAAAGCTCTGTTGCACTGAATAGTTTTCTTTAAAAAAGGTACTGAACTGAATCATTAACGTAAAATTGGGAAAGTGGAATGAACTCGGACTTAGATTAGAGAGCCTGTGCAGGACTTGATGGGCCAATTGTTATCCATCTGTGGGTGTAAAATTCTATAATTGTATTCCATTAGATTAGAACAAAATTAAAATTGACCACGTTAGATTGAAAGTCAGAACACATCTGCATAGTATGTTAATTCCCTCATATGATATACATCACAGGCCTTGTGCATGTGCCACCTGGAAATGTGGAATTAGAGACTTTGGGTCAAAGCAACTAAGAAAATATTCATAAAAAGGAATCCAGTCACATTGAGCCCTTCAAAATGTTTCTACAAATACCAAATAAACTGTAAATTTGTCTGTCCGATATTTAGTAAACATACAAATTCCTTTCATTTTCAAGGCAAACATAATTCAGAACATGTAACTTTCTAAAGCTCCCCTCCATTTCTAAAACTTTCTTTACCGAGACAAAACATATACTATTCTGAAACAGAAAGACTGTACCTGCATGATCAGAAAGCTAAATTTTACTTGTGGCAGTGAGCAGATTCTTTCCTACATAAATATACACAAGGTCTATCTTATTTTAAGTATGTAATCTTCCTTACCCTTTTTGTTCCATTTTTCTTTTTTATTAGAAGGATCATCCAAAACAGAAAGTGCTGAGGAAATACTCTTCTGAAGATCCTGGTTTCTCCCAACAGAATCTTCCTCATCAGAGGAAAATGCAGGTAATGTTTCCAGATTTTTCTTCATGTCGTCATCTAACTTTTTGCAAGGACTGGTAGATTCACTTTCGGCAGATATTAAGGCAGTTGGCACTGACTGATGTGTTGAAACTGGTGGAAGCAGGGGAGTATGAATGGTATTGGCAGATGGACGTCTATTGCGATGTGCCATACGCACAGAAGGTGCTGGAAACTGCTGCTTCGGTCCTGATTTAAGAAAGTCTAAAAAGGAAGCAATGAAACCACTTTTAACTTCTGGCTGCTTTTCCTCAACTTCTCTAATCTTTTGATTTATCCTTTCTTGCTGGTGGTAGCTCTCATAGTAACTGTCATTAGATGTATGAGGTGAGTTTGCATCTTTGGAATTCAGGCGCTTGCCCTGCCCACTTCGTTTTATTGGTTTCTGGCTACAAAGCTCATCATCTAAAGTTTCTTTAGATCGTACTTTTGCTCTGCGTTTCTTCTGATTTCCATCTAGCGCCAAATCTAGATTCCCTTCTTCTTCAGGCAAACTGTGAGACCATCCATCTGCCTGTAGTCCCAGTTTTAATTTAGGCTTCACTGGTCTCTTTAATTTTCGTTTGTTACCAGATCCTGGTGTAATCTCATCACCCAGGCTATAATCAATGTCAGACACAGCACTCTCATCTGTGTTACTTCTACCACTAGGAATGAAGTCTGGATCCTTTGCATTATTTATGGCACCATCATCTGGAATGTCATCATTATCCTCTTCTTCAGATTCTGGATTAGCACTTAAATGTTTCTTAATATCTTCAATACCTTGATCACTGGAATCTTGGATGGAGTTCAAATTTTGTGCAGGTAGCCCAGGCTGTAGGTGCTGGTCTGAAGTTCCAAGGGTTTGCTGGTCAAGGCTTGAAGTTTTAGACTGAGCTGAACCATCTAATGGTACTGCCCCTAGATCCAAATTAATTTGACTATTGCTTAATGTCAGATTATGCATATTCGGTTGATCTGGCAGCACAGTTTGTGAAGTGTGAAAACTTGGTGAAACGTGCCTTACAGATACAGTCTGAAATGTAGATTTTGAACCATCAGCACATTCAACTGGTCGAATACTGGATTCATTGCAAGTGGATTTGGCAAATTCTTGTGGAGTAACTCCACACTCCTCATTGGCAGAAAACACATCTTCAACACCAGAGAAGAGATTTCTCTCAACACCAAGCAACATAGATTCTGAAAAACAGACAGAACTAAGGCCAACAAACTGAGACTTTGAATCTTGCCTGTGTGATGGGTCAAAATGATCTTTTGTTGTCAACTGTAGTGGTTTAGAAGATTCAGTACCATCCAGCTTCATTGCTTCAGAGTTCTGTTGCAGGAGCTGTTGTTGAGATTGTGGTGCATTGGCTTGGGCAATGTGCCTCTCAAGTTGAAGAAACTGCGACTGATGATGTGATGCCTGTGACTGAGCTTGTATTTGCTGTGACTGTGCTGATGCTTGGGATTGACCTAGGCCTGACTGTAGTAACTGCGGTTGCTGTGCTACTGACTGTTGTATTAAAGACAATGGCATTTCACGCGATGAATCTAGGAGCACCTGTGCACCAGACAGCTGTAACCGTGGAGTCTGGCATACAGCGTGTGTTTGCAAATGTTGTGAAGTATTAATTACTTGTGCTTGATGAGCTTGTGGTCTAGTTTCCTGCGCCTTATGCAAGAGAGAATGAGGCTGCTTCAGTTCTTCAGCACCCATAATTATATGTGATGACTGTGATGGATTAGCTACCTTTTTCATGTCGTGTGTGTTCATATTGTTGTTACTGCCCACTGGCTGACCATGATGAGTCACCATTGCTTCTATGGATCGTGTCACATTAAATTGCTTTACACGTTCATGTTTTCTTTCACCGGTTTTTGATCCCTGAAGAGTGAGACCAACAACCTGGTCTTCTAGGCGAGAATTACTCCTGATGACACTTTGAGATAGATATCGGTCATCTGCTTTTGAGACAGCATAAACAGCATTTTCCTCACCGATTCCACTTTCTGTTATACCTGGAGTGGATGCATCAAGAGAAGACTGCTGCTGTAACAAATCTTGAATAGGAAAACTCTCATCATCTTCCTTAGATGGAACAAACAAATCTGAATCAGACTTCCTTTTAATATAAGACTGCTTTCTGTCTGTGGACGATTGAGTGTTCTGCATGGTCTGTGAATGAGACGATGAACTGAAAGTAGGTGAATGTACTCCTGACAAGAACTTCTGAGATTGGGGTGAAGGAACACTTTGCGGTTGACTTGTTGGTGAAGAATGTAGAGACATAAAGTTCTGAGTGGGACTTGAAGAAGATAAATTCTGTGCACGAGTAGATGAAGAAAATGGTAATGATTGGGTATGTGATGTCAAAGTCAGAGATTGTCCGGAAGCATAGCTTGGTGAAAGACTAACAGTTGACAAGCCCTGTGATTGTGCAGAATAGCTGCTTTGTGACTGACTCACAGCAGGCAAACCCTGAGAATGACCAGAAGGATAGCTTTGTGTCTGGCTAATAGAAGATAAATTCTGCGGTTGACTAGAATAGTTATCAGTGTGACTAACTGACGGCAATACCTGTGGCTGGTCAGAAGAGTAACTGAGTGCTTGGCTAACAGGTGTTAAGTTTTGTGACTGGCCAGAATAAGAAGCTGGTGACTTATTTAAAGTAGTTAGCTTCTCAGGCTGACTGGAAGAATACACCTCTGAGTGACTGACAGCTGATATGTTTTGAGACTGTGTTGAAACATAGTTCTGGGACTGACTAATTGACATTATTAGATTCGATGCCTGTCCTGAAGAGTACACTTGTGACTGGCTTGATATAACTGAACTTTGCTTTTGTGTAGGTGTGGAATAACTTTGTGTTTGCACAGTAGCTGTTGCACTTTGGGATTTGGCAGTTTTTGTAGAACGCTGAGCTGATCTTGAACAATTTTTAGCTTTTGAAGAATAATCAGGAGACTGAATGGTGGATGAATAACTCTGTGACTGCTCAACCGTTACTGCAGAGCTCTTCTGCTGTGTTCCACCATTGCTCACCTGAGACTGGTCTCCAAGTGGACTACATGTCAAACCTGCATGCCTTGAAGTTTCCTGAAAATCAACTCCACTCCCACTGGTAAGATAGCCTTGTAAGGAATGGTGAGAACTTGGTAATTGCCCCTGTACTGAGTGTGAGCTGGAAGGCCGCTGGTGATGCTTAATAACGCTACATTCTCTTTGAAGTGCCCTTTCAATGGAGGCAGTTGAACTAGAAAAAACTGATGTGCCATATGCTTGAGAGGCTTGTTGAGCTGGACCAAGTGCTGAAGGCAACAAGCTAAATTGTGGTTGTAAGTGATGAGGAGCAGATTCTTGAGCAGAGCGATATGTTGAAGACGGGGGTATGCTTGTACTTAAAACAGTACTACCAATCCTGTCAAAAGTCAATGGGGAAGGAACAGCTGCTTGAGAAGACTTTATCTGAAGTAAAGGATCATGAGGAGAAATAAGCCCATTTGTAGTAGGGCTGAAAGGTGCATCTTGTAGTGTCAGCGACTGTGCACCGGTAAAACTTCGACTAGTAAAGGTAGAAGGATGCTGATATGCTGCAAGAGCTGATGGTGGGAATGTTCCAGAAGCTTGCAGTGCTCCAGTGACAAACAGCTCTGTAGGTGTTGAAGAGTGCATACCTGGACAATTAAAAGACAATGAAACCAGTTCAAACATACAATTAAATAGGTATCTGCTAACATGCATAAACCACCCAAAAGTCTCTTCACATACAAAAACACTCGAAATTATATAGAAGTTAATTTTTAGCTCGATTTTCAACATGTATATATCACTCCAAAATTTGAAATCCAACCCCATTATAACACTTTTCACCTAATTTTTCAGATGGGTTAAGTGTTCAATTATTGTGAAACAGCTAAAATCTATTCAGATGTCAGAAATATAATTAAAAATCACAAAATTATCAAGAGGCTGTTTTATGCACATTCCTCCCCATATCCGCTGCCCAATTTAACTTGACCCTTTCCATATCTTATTTCTGTTTAAAAAAATGCACATTTTTGAACTTTCATTGCCTTTTCCGCACTCCGAAATTTTATTTGGGTTCCAAAAGTGGCTTTTTCTTCGTAAATTGGCTGAAAAAAACAACTTCAAAGGCTTTTAAAAAATTTTATGGAAGTCAGAGGCTGCAATTATATTATTCCAAATCAAAACAAGGTAGGCAAACAAGCAAACACATCCAAAGTATGCTATGGGTTCATGTTAATACTCTGACAGACTATGCATTAAAGAGGGAAACATTAAATATGCAGAGGGTATTTGAAGATTAAAACATATTCCTTGCGCGCAATTATAATAGTTAATTGAAAATTCCATAAAATTAGTTTTTGAGTGTTCAACATTAAGCACTGGTCACAGCCTCATCTTTCGTCTGAAAGTTCACAAGTCTTTGCTATGGTATGAAAGCTAATGCATTATGAAAAGTACTTCCCGTATTACCGTGCTACTTTTAAAATTGGTCTTGCAAACAAACTCAAAGCAACAGATACTGAAATGGTGTCTGGTCACAGAATGATAATTCGGTAATTTGTTTTTCTATTAGCACTTGGAAATAAATCTATTATGGACTTGGAAATATATCACTGTTCCTTCATCATCACTGGATCAAAATCATAGAATACTGGGCCAAAAGGCACTGTGGGAGTACTTTCACCACACAAGCTACAGCGGTTCAAGACGGCAACTCACCACCACCCTCTCGTGGGCAGTTAGGCATGATCGATAAATGCTGGCCTTTCCAGCAATGCCCAGATCCCATGAATGAATTAACAAAGAAGCTGATATATAATTAACAATATATTTAATGTGTATCAGTTGGGAACTCACTTGTGCTCATAGATCTAGGAGCAGGCTGAAAGAGGTGCATGATATGCAATATGTGTTTCTAAATTAAAGCTTTTAAAAGTATTAAGCCTAGGCTCCAGTGTTTTATCTTTCACCGTTTGTACAACCACGTGTACAAAATTACTGAGGTTTGTATTTGCAGACATTTTTGTACCTGCACTAAAAGCAACAGCTAAACCTATAATAAAAGCTTTCATTTTCTCACACTAGTTTTCAAGTTGCAGTGTATCTGGAAGGAAACCACATCCCCTAAATGGAAATCTAAAGTGATGCTCACATGGCACCCAGCTTTTATTCTGTTGGTTCCAAGTAGTTGTTTGAGCACAGTACAGTTGATACTCCAATATATCGAATTTTTTAATAGGCTAAACCAAAACATTGCAACTTTTGCCAGTGAAGGAATATTACCTATTTAACGCTTGGTACACAAAAACATCACTGATAAATCTGAATATGTTGCCTCACCAAGCCCAACAGCAGTGCTGGCAGTGGTATATGCTGTTGTAGTGCACCAAAGAGTGAAAAATTGTAGCAGCTAAGAAAAATGTGTCTTATTGACAGTCATGGGTGGCATTTCAAATACTAGTATTTGGCTGGCTGCTGGATTCAGGATGAAAAAGTGAAAAAATTTGGCACAAATTTCACTCACTATTTTCACTGCTGCGCACAGGCAGAAAAAAGTCAGCAACAATAGGCTTAAAATAATGGGACAGTACCAAAGCATTAATCACAATGATGCTAACTGCCAAAGCTGAAGACAGCAACATAAAGGATCTAAAACTTGGTCAAAAAGGTAGGTTTTAAGGAACATCTTAAAAAAGAAACAGGTAGAAAGTTGAAGAGGTCTAGGAAAAGAATCCCAGCACGGCGGAGCGGTGAAAATTGGAGATTCACAAGTGGTCAGAATTGGAGAAGCACATATATTCAAGGTTAGAGAGATAAGGAAGGAAGGACGAATCAATGGAGGGTTTTAAAAGCAATGGTCAGAATTTTTAAATCATGGTTATTCCAGACTGGGAGCTAATGTAGGCCAGCAAGCACAGGGTAAAATGAGTGGATGGTGTAATTTACAATATGGGCAGCAAAGTTTTGGATTAGCTCAAGTTTAAGGAAGGTGTATGGCCAGCAATAAGTACCTTTGAATAGTAGTGTCTACAGGTAACACAGGTGTGTAAGAACACTTCAAGGTAAAACTTTGTGTTGAAATTTTTGATCTTAACACTATTTTCACAATGTTCTCACCACAAATGTTGTTCTTGGAATCATTCTGCTGTTGTTCATGATTAGTTCACTTAGCTTTACAGAAAATTACTAAGAGCCAAAGTATAAGCATGACACTTTAAATAACTGGCAAAATACACTAATTCTATGGAGATCAGGTTTGTTGAGCATCTCTGTTTTTGTTTAAAAACCATCCTTCAAGACCAGAAACAGAGAGAAAAGTACAGTACTCTAATCTTCCCACAATATCATTTTAGTTATCAGTGCGCAAGGCTCTCTACCAAACAGCAGCTCAAACCCCTTG
Organism: Carcharodon carcharias; assembly: GCF_017639515.1. Classification (NCBI taxonomy): domain Eukaryota; kingdom Metazoa; phylum Chordata; class Chondrichthyes; order Lamniformes; family Lamnidae; genus Carcharodon; species Carcharodon carcharias. The sequence goes on from NC_054476.1 coordinate 28,387,733, forward strand.
GCTATGCAATCAAAAGAAATGTTAACTCTACGTTATCAGATCATAATAGCTGAGACTCTGTGGGAGATGAATGGATGGACAAGTTATTTTGCATTTTCCCCTCATCGACCTCCACAGATTCCAGGCTTCCAACTGTTCCACACTGTAACTAGCTGTCAGGAAGTGTGTCGATTCATTTATGGTTATTCATCTTCAGATTTTTTTCATTTCTAGCAGCCTCTGTTCAGTGCTTTCTATTGATACCACACACAAAACTGGCAAACCCCCCACCCCCGCTACTACATGTGCAATACAAGTTCACAAAAACAGTACAAGTCTCCCTGTCTCAATGTTTAGTTTTACCTGTCTGCCACGAAGGAGCTCTGAACTGGGGTAGCAGGGAGGCTGCAGCAGGTCCGGCCTGGGGCGTGCGTGATTCAATAGCTGAAAGGAAGTTCATAACTGAAGTCTCAGATGCACCACTGCCAGAATGTTGCATGGTTGCATCAAACAAACTGGATAGCCCTGTAGAAGTGGAGAAAACAATTACTGTAGAAAGGCAAATCTTATGCAATGCCAAAAAGGATGCAATCGGACATGGATAATCAGCCACTTTCATTAGAATTTAGTTGAAGGACCACCGCCATTATCACCTGACATCTACTAGCCAAAACAGCAAGTAATCTACTGTCTCAATGCAAAGTTACGAGTGGCTTCTTCTGCCACAAGTATTTGAAATCCTAAACTCTGCATAAAAGTACATATAAAGTATGTTTTTCAGGAGATGCTTCAGACTAATAACCTGATGTGTGCTTGCACACCTTACTTCCTTGTGAGGAAAGTTTATTATGGCAAACATAGGTGGCAAAATCCTAAGAGCTATCACCGCAAAGCCTTCAAATATCATTTTTGATGGAAGATCAATTGAAGCAACTTGTAAATTAATACGAGTGTGCACACAATTAGGGAAATCTTGGGCAGAGAGCCACAATAAATACAAGGAAATCCAGAATGAAGAAAGGCCATTTGGCCCAAAAATCCATTTCAGCCAAAGCATATATAATCCTCAGTTTAGCAAACATTAATTTTAACACGTCTTCTCTGGGGAAAAGAAAATCAAGCAGTGTATATCATCAGATAGCAATCCAGCTACGTTTTTAAAAAGGTGATTCACCTACCTCCTCTGGGAGTTGTTCCTCATATCCACTAGTCTGCAATTAAATCAACTCGGATTGTAAAAAAAGACAAAATTCAAACTGGTTGAAGTAAAAAGGAAGGAGCTTGTATTTAAATGGGGCCTTTCATGACTTCTGAATGTACCAGAGGGCTTTACAACCAATGGAATACTTTTGAAATGCAACCACAATTGTAGGGAACCAAGAAAGCCAATTTGCACTCAGGAAGGTCCTACAAATAGAAATGAAATAATGGCCAGGTAACCTGCTTTAAAGCGATTTAAAGTCTTTGAATAGGGCCATTGGTGATAACATTCACCCGAAGGAGTAGATGGGACTGCTGAATAATGTCTCTTCCGACACTTCCAACAGTGCACACTCCCCCAGTGTTCCACTGAAGAGCTAGCCTAGATTACGTATTGAAGTCTCTTGAGGTCTCGAGCACATGAACTTCTGATTCGGAACTGAGATTTTTATCCATAGAACTGTTAGTAAAGCCATTTTGAATAGACAAGCAGCCAAGAAGCTAATGGTCATTCCAACATGGCAATCAAAGTAATCGCTGGTTTTCCTGTATTTTCCAAATTGGGCTTCAAACCAAATTATGGCAAGAAATTACTGAGTTTGTCAATATTAAACTGCATATATTAACATTTCAAAGAAGCCATCCCAGCTATTACATTAAGTTGATCTTACAAATGCCAAGCTGTCTCATTACGAGAACACAGATCATTTCCTTTTCCCATTCTGAAACTTAAATGAAGACAAACTCTATTTCATATGGATTTTGAAAATAGCTATAAAGTCATAAATTTCCTTGTTAAACACAAGAAGTTTCACTTTTGTTAGGTGTCGAAAAAGCATTAGATTAGGAAATGAAGCAATGAAATTTAATTTCAACAGAGTTGCTGAGAGAAGGAAAAGTGCATATGATGGTCAATTTTAGATTTTTGGAAAAAAGAGGATACTTCATAAAAATAGCGGTAAGAATGCAAGAGTACTTGGGTAGCAAGTGCAAAATTGATTGTAAGCTAAAAGCAAGGAGATGGATAGCTTATCCTATCTAGAGAGATGACTGAAGAGCCTCTCTTATATGGGAACAGCAATAAAACCTTTGACAGATTTAGATTTTGCAGAAAGTTGAGGGGAAAACATGTTTGGCACAAGAAATTCAGCTTGTAGGAGGTAGCTTTAATAAGGAAGTGAACAGTCAGCGCAGTACATAAAAATTAGTTTCTCACACATATCCCACGACTCTTCCTCAAAATATTTATTCTGCACATTAAGGTGGATTTGAATTAGAATCATTTTTGGCTAAAGTACCTCACGTTGAAGTTAGAAGCAAATTGTTAACATCAGAAGAAATGTCATACATTGAAATTTGTTTCATAAAATGAACATAAGTTTATTAAGTTCTGGATTTGAACTATAACAGCCTTCACAACACAAAATTCAATCAAACAGGGCCAGCTACAAGCTGCTTCAGTTAAAAGGAATCTAAAGGATAAATGATAAACAACTAAAGCATATGACTTCATAGGTGGGCCAGTCTGATTACTGGTCATAACAAAATAGCAAGGAAATTATAATAAGGTCCACAAAAAGGATGCACACTGTACCCACTGCTCCACATCATGCATTCTATTTGCACTGCCCATTAGGCAAACACTAAAAGTTAGATATGAAAAGCAAAAGTCAACAACACTTGTGCATAGATTGCAGACTGATTTTGGCACTGTAGTGTGTGAATTTACCATCATCTGTTCTCCATCATTTTCATTAAATACAAAAAATAGTTTGTGGAGTTTGCATCACCACATGTGGAACAAATTATATCAGAAAGCAATTTCACATGGATTATATCTGATTGTTTTAGAGGGGACTACTTGACTGGGCTAAGAACTCATTTTGAACTATATTCCAAAAGTACAACAACAAAAAATGCATCTTCAGTAAGTGCAATACCCAAAGTCTCTAAAAGAAGCAAGATCCTTGTAATTCTGTAGTACTGGGGGCTAAACTGAGTTTTCCTCCTTCCATTCTCTTTAAAAAATATTTTTATTTGTTCTGAATTTATTCTTGCCCATTTAGTCAATTTTTATTTCAACCTCTTCCTGTTCTTACTTCTTTGTTTGTCATCAAATCAAGTTTTGAACCTGCTAATGGTGCCTACTGCTTTTCTTGCCCCTATCTCCATTTAATTTTTCTACTATTTCCTACGTGCATTTTCTTTGATCATCTAACGATCACCAATGAACACAGGCATATATATATGCACCAACAAATAGGGAGAGTCTATAGAGGCAATAGAAGCAGAGGGGAAGAAAAGTTAGCAAATAGAGAAAATTTCAGATACAAAATTGACAATATCTTTGGACATATAAAACTTGAAATCACTGCCGTAGTAATATGAGTTTCTCAAGAGCTTAATTGCATCTTTATCCTTTTATCTTAAGATAAAATTAAGACAAGAAAATTGAGTGCACACATGGAATTTTAAAAGGTATTTGATAGAATGCCACACAGAATTGTTGATAAGTCAATAAAATGGCAGTGTATGGTATTAAAAGCAATATGGCAACATGGATAGAAAACTGGATAAAGAACAGCAAAGAATTATGGTTAATGGGTGTCTTTTTTAATGCTTTCATGAGATTTGGGCATTGCTGGTTATGCCAGCATTTTTATTACCCATCCCGATTGCCCTCGAGAAGGTTGTGGTGTGCTGCCTTTTTGAATTGCTGCAGTCCATATGGTGTAGTACACCCACAGGAAGGGAGCTCCAGAATTTTGATCCAGTGGCAGCAAAGGTATAGCAATATAGTTCCAAGTCAGGATGGTGAGTAGCTTTTTTTTTTAAAACTCATTTACTGCATGTGGGCATCGCTGGCTAGGCCAGCATTTACTGCCTCTCCCTAATTGCCCTTGAGAAGGTGATGGTGAGTTGCTTTCTTGAACCGCTGCTCAACCAGTGTGTGGCTTGGACGGAAGCTTGCAGGTGGTGGTCTTCTCATATATCTGCTGCCCTTGTCCTTCGAGATGGTAGAGGTCACGGGTTTGGATGGTGCTGTCGAAGGAGCCTTGTTGAGTTTCTACAGTGAATCCTGTAGGTGATACACATGGCTACCACTGCACGTCGGTGGTGGAGGAAGTAGATGTTGAGGTGGTGGATGGGGTGCCAATAAAGCGGACTTTCTTTGTCCTGGATGGTGTCGAGCTTCTTGAGTTTTGATGGAGTAACAACGTGCCCCCACTGTGGGGGAACATGTGATTTCAGAATTGGTATCCTCAGTCATCTGAAGTCTCACCAAACCTGATGGACATCATCCTTGATTCTGAGGAGTCGCCAACATTAAGGGCGGTCATTCTCACTTCACCTCTGGAGTTAAGCTCTTTTATCCATATTTGGACTAAGGCTGTAATGAGGTCAGGAGTTGAGTGGCCCTGGCAGAACCCAAACTGAGCGTCAGTGAGTAGGATGTTTCTGAGTGAGTGCTGCACTGTCAATGGCCCCTTCCATCACTTTACTGATGAATGTGAGTAGACTCATGGGGCTGTATTGGTCAGGTTGGATGTGTCCTGTTTTTTGTGGACAGGACATGCCTGGGCAGTTTTGCAAATTACCGGGTAGATGCCAGTGTTGTAGCTGCACTGGAACAGCTTGGCTAAGTGAGCAGCTAGTTCTAGAGTACAAGTCTTCAGTACTATTGCTGGAATGTTGTCACGGCCCAGAGCCTTTGCAGTATCCAGTGCCTTCAGCTGTTCTTGATATTACTTGGGAGTGAATCAAATTGGCTGGAGGCTGGCATCTGTGATGCTGGGGGCCTCAGGAGGAGGTCTGACTGAAAAGAATGTAAACAGCAGTACTGCCGTGGTCCAGCAGATCAGATCACTACTCTTCTCAAATATAAAGAAAATAATCTGGACACAGGTCTATAAGACACAATATCAAAATTTGCACAAGATGGGGAGCCTGTCTAAATTTCAAAACAGTTGCAAGCAGCTTCAGGAAGACACAGCCAACTTAGTATGTTGGACAAATAAATGTCACAATAAGCAATACCAAGGATGAGAAACTTCAGTTTTGAGGAGACAATAGAGACACTTTTCGTTAGAATAGAAATCTAAGAGTAGATCAGATGAATTTTTCAAAATTATGGAACACAAAATAAATAGGGAAAAGCTATTGAGAGAATTGGTGAATAGACAGTATAAATTTATCATCACTGAAAGAAGGGAATTTAACAGAATTAGTGTTTGTTTACACAGGGGTTTGTTAAGCCATAGAACGCTATACTAGACATAGTAGTGAAGCAGAATCCAAAATAGTTTTTAAATGGAAAGCAAATAAATGTTTGAAGAAAAAATGAAAGAGAATTGCAAAAGGGCAGCAAGGTGAGGCTAAGTGGATAAACATTTCCAAAGAGCTGGTACTAATGCAATGGGCCAAAGATCTCCTTCCATCCTGTAAAAATGTAAGTTTCCAATTCATCATCTTGATCTCGCTTCAACTATCCACCAATTTAAAGTAATGCTTTAATGACTTTCCTAACAGAGTTCAAAATTCGACTTTATCTAAGGAGTTTTGGTTAAAGTGTAAAAAATGCAATCTTGCATGGCACATTGCTCAATGTAGCTACAGTCCTGCAAATACCATATGTTCAACTGATTTCATTCTAATAAAGATTTGACTCTGCAAAAATTGTGGCATATTTCAGGTTTGTTTCTACTTGGGAAGGATAAAGAGGATTTACATCAATATAACGCCTTTGCAGCCTTCAGGACTCTATTATGGTTGGAAATTGTTGAACTCAATGTTGAGTCCTGAAGGCTGTGTGGTGCCTAATCTAAAGGTGCTGTTCTGCTTCACTGGAACAGTGCAGCAAGTCAAGGACAGAGATGACAGCGTGAGAGCAGGATGGAGAATTAAAATGACAGCCACCAGAAGCTGACCAGAGGTGTTCTGAAAAGGTGGTCATCCAATCTGCATTTTGTGTCCCCCCTGTGGAGGAGACCACATTGTGAGCAGTGAATACAGTACACCAAGCTGAAAGTTGCACACGTAAATCACTGCTTCACATGGAAGGAGTGTTTAGGGCCTTGGACTGTGGGGAGAGGGGAAGTAAAAGGGCAAGTGTTACATCTCCTGTGTCCACAGGAGTTACATTTGTCCTTGACCTACTGCACTGTTCCAGGGAAGCTCAACATAAACTTGAGCTACGGCACCTCATCTTTCGATTAAGCACTTTGCAGACTTCAGGAATCCACATTGAGTTCAACAATTTCAGACCACAAACTCAGGGTCTATTTTATTTCCTCTTCTTTGCATGTTTTTGTTTTTCTCTTATTTTTTGCTTGCAGTCAGCAGCACACCTGCTCTTGGCACATCTTTTGCTTCTGTTTCTTTTCTTGCTCCCTCACCATTTTCTTTGGCCCTGGAAGACTAACTCTTTGATCAATCAATCTCTCCTGTCTTTCACTCTATCACAGAGCTCCCTTCTGTCCTTGTCCTACCCACCCATCTCTTGCTCAAAACCCATTACATTTCAAACTTTTCCCAATTCTGATGTAAAGACCCAGGCCTGAAATGTTAACTGTTTCTCTCCCCAGGTGCTGCCATAACGTGCTGAGTGTTTCTAGTACTTTCTGTTTTTATTATGAATAATGTAGTCATGTATATTTTGAGGAAGAAAACTTGTTAAATAAAATCTGCAGGTTGGTTGAGAGAAGATCTTTTTGTTTAGCATAACTCCAGGGAAGTATTAAGTATCTTTAAGAAACAATTTCCTACCAAGAAGAAAATCCCAGCATGTTGGCTCTTCTATCCAGGGGAATGTAAGGATGTCATTGAAGTACTGAAATGGAGGTGCTTCCTGCTTTCTGAGGTGACTCAATTTATTTTATTTACTGTCTGGCAAACCAATCTAGAGGCACCTGGCTGGATAAAGCATGCTACCAGAAAAGTACACTTGGTTAAAAATTAGGAACTGTTGATCCCAAAAATTGCAGCATGAAAATAACTTTCAAAATAATTTTAAAACAATACTCAAGAGAAAGAATAGGTGACTTTATACATTTTAATGCAAATCAGATGCTTTGACAAATGGCACAGGTATCCACCTCTTAGTTTTAAAAGAAGTTACTCAAAATTACAATAGAAATGATTTTGTACCTGTGGGGTGATGTGTAGTGGTATAGCCTGGCAGCTGGTGAGATGCTGCGTAAGCCGGTCTATGAAGGAGGTCAGTTTCTGGATGTGCTGCTCCATAGCTCAAACTGAAAAGACAAGTGATTTAGTCATTCAGATGCAAAAAACATTATTTTTTTTTTAAATGGTACTGTGGTGGAGGAAGAGCAAAGACAAAAGTTACATTTTTTTAATATTCATTCATGGGATGTGGGTGTTGGTGGCTAGGCTAGCATTTATTGCCCATCCCTAATTGCCCTTGAGAAGGTGCCTTCCTGAACCGCTTCAATTTACATTAAAATTGTATCCACTATAACTTGTTTAAATGGCTAAGAAGTGCAACACTTGTAACTCTCATAATGTAAAAAAAAGTTTTCAATGATAAATGAAAATGTTCAAATACAAAAAAAGAGCCAAATGGGAAGTGAAAATAAAAGCAGAACAAAGGAAATGGAAAGCATTGTAGCCACAATCTTTTATAAAACTGGTAATTGTGGGCAATTGTGTATTCAAATACAACAGCAAGCTCAGTGATGCTATCATTAATCTTAAATTACCGTAAACTCCTTCACTCAAGACTGCATATCTAAACTATTTGAATACAGCACACAGTGCAACAACAATTTTTTACATTGCCTTGAGGGACAAAGCTCAGACCTGCCATTTGCACAAATTATCTGCTGAACTATTTTCTCACTATCTCTGATTTTTCCTTCATTAAAATGCAGCCAATGAATAATGGTCAATCATCACAAAAATGAACCAACCAAATCCCTTTCCCACTAATTTTAAGTACTTTAAACAATTGGTCCCAGAATCCAGCCATATTGATTCAATTACATTCCTATTCTAATCAATTCCACACCCATTTATTCTGCCCCAACACAGGCCCTGTCATCAATTTTCTGTCTAATTGTATTTAGAAAATGCAGTATAAAGCACACACTTAAAAAATCATATTGGTGATGGACCGAACTGTCAGCAGCTAAAGCATGGGACAGATTAGCCAGGGGCAAGATGGGGAGGGGTGCCCATAATATTGTAGTGGATTTGGGTGAGGACAGAATGGAACTGGCATGACAGTTGAGCTAGGGGAAGCAGAACAAAATATAAATAATACAACCAGCTCAAGCTATAAACGACTATTTATTTTAAAAATTAAGATATCAAGGATCTGATAAAATTGCTCAGGATTACACCACCAGGTCAGAAAGGAACACAAAATAATTGCAGTACCAAATCCACACTCCCAAAGCCAATACAGGAGCAAAACCTAATCCACACATTTCCAACTGAAGTTAAGTAGCTTTAAGGTGGAGTTGAAATTTTCTTGATTGCAATATCTGTCATGCCAGATTTTTTTAAAAACTGTGTGGACAATGAGCTGGCAAAAAAGATAAAATATTTGGTGTAATTTCATTAATTTTCCTCTTATTTATTGGCAGCTGTTGCACATTGGCCATTTAATTTGCAGTTACTTGAAACTTTAGGATTGCTGGTTACTGGTCCCCGCTTGCTGAATTGCCATGCTTGTACAGTATGTACATGTTCAGTTAAGATTTGTTATTGTTCTAAAATTATGAAATCTAAGCCAATTAATGATGTCAGAAATTTAAAATGTGCACTATTGTATCATTTTACTAGAATGTATAGAGACCAGCAGCTTCCTATGAGCTGCACCATGTGTAGCCAAGGTTAAGGAACACAGGGTATGTTTAGCTACAAACCTGGCCTGTTCTTATAGACTAGGATTATCTGGATATGTCAATATTTATAACCAGAAGATATTTGTAATTACTTGTTAATTTCAGGCCACAGGTTACTGCATCTTTCTCATAATGTATCGTTTTGCACTTATAACAAAGTGTGAAATATGAAGGGTGACAGACATTACTACATCACACACAAGAACATAACAGGAGCAGGAGTAGGCCATTTCGCTTCATGAGCATGCTCTGCTCTTCAGTAAGTTCATGGTTGATCTGATTGTGGCCTCAGCTCCACTTCTCTGTGTTCCCCATAACCTCAATTTCCTTATTGATTAAAAATCTGTGAAACACTGCCTTGAATATATATGTAATATATATATCGACCCATCCTCCAATGCTTCGAGGTAGAGTATTCCGTAGATTAATGGTTATCACAGGGAAGAAATTCCTCCACATCTTCATTTAAATGAAAAGCCCCTTATTTTGAAACTGTCACCTAGTTCTAGATTCCCCACGAGGGGAAACATCCTCTCAGCATTTATCCTGTTAAACCCTATTTGAATTCTTCCATTAAAAGAATAGAGTTTTCAGTTTCACCTTTATGTGAACATGAGCTGCGATTGGGAATGAAGCCCACGCTGGAGGGGCCCTAGAGATCTTTTAATCAAATCTGTCTCAATTTCTTTTTACTGCCGATCATAAATGTCAGTTTCTCACAATTGCCTGCCTGGTGCCACCATGCCCTCCTAGACTAGTGTTTTATTTTCCAGTTCTTACTGATACCTCATTGATTTAATATCTAAACAACCCTTGATAAAGCAATTGAATCTTAAATAAGGTGTGTCAATAAGATCACCTCTCATTCTTCTAAACATCAGTGAGTATAGGTTCAACCTGCTCAACTTTTCCTCGTAAGACAACACCCTTCAACCCAGAATCAACCTAGTGAGCCTTCTCTGAACTGCCTCCAATGCAAGAATATCCCTCAGTAAATAAGACCAAACTGTATGCTGCACTCTTGATGTGGTCTCGCCAACATCTTTACAGTTATAGCAAGACTTCCCTTTTATACTCTTTTTACCCCTTGCAATAAAGGCCAACATTCCATTTGCCTTCCTAATTACTTGCTGTGACTGCATGCTAACTTTTGTGATGCATGTATGAGGACTCCCAGATCCCTCTGTACCACAGCATTCTGGAAGATCTCCATTTCAACAATATTCTGCTTTTCTATTCTTTCTACCAAAGGGGGCAACCTCACATTTTCCTCACATTATACACCATCTCCAATTTTTGTCCACTCACTTAGCCTATACCCCTTTGCAGACTCTGTGGGCAGAATTTTCTGCCTACTGGGCAGGCGGGCCTGACCCAATCTCCAGCGGGTGGGGAGCTGATCCCTGCCGAAGAAGCGGGCCCCGCCGCCATTTTAATTGGGCCCAGCGTGACGTCTGGCGAGAAGTGCTATGGCACTTCCTGTGCGGGCGGGGGTGGGGGATTCCTCAAATGTGAGAGTGCGCTCTTCTATGCATGCGCACGGAAGAGCACACATCTCCCTGAGGCTAAGTGCTGCATTAAAAACAGACATTAAAAATAGAAAAAAAAACCTTAACATGTCCCCCTCATGTGACAATGTCACACGAGATGGGACATGTTAATAGATTTCATTAAAACTTTATTCAATTTTTAAATCCCTACAAGAAACCTCATCCCGCCAGTGGGTCAGATTTCATGTTTTTTCTATTCTCCGCCAGAGCTCCTGGCCTGCCAGCCAACCTTAAGGTTGGACAGGCAGGTCCTTTTATTGTTTTAATGATCCTGTCAATGGCCTCAATTGACCATTGACAGGTCGCCAGGCCCACAGCTGATTTTGCTGCGGGCCCTCCTTCCTGAAGATTTAAATGGGGCGGGATGACATTGGGGGTTCCCCCTGACGTCTTCCTGCATTGGCGAATGGGCCCCACCCCCTGCTCGCCAACGGCATAATTCAGCCCTGTGTATCCTCCTCACAACTTAGTTTCCTACCTATATTGATATTGTCAGTAAATTTGGTTATAATACACTCTGTTGCTTCATCCAAGTCACTAATATAGATTGTAAATAGTTGAGGCCCCAAATACTAATGATCTCTGTGGCACACTAGTTACAGTTTGCCAACTTGAAAATTACCCACTTACCCTGTTTTCTGTTGGTTAGCTAATCCTCTATCCATGCTAATATTACCACAAACGCATCTCGTATAGTAACCTTTTATATGGTACCTTACAGACAGTTAACACGCAACAGTAAACCACTCAAATATTTACAAGCAAATTACTTTTTACCCAGGCTGTGCATATCTGAAATATGCAATTGAAATGCAGTGAGGGCTAAAAAGATTTATTTTGAAGTTCTCTCAGAAATACCGTCTGATTTTAAGGCAAAATTCATGTTTATTGATAGTTAAATACTGACAATAGGTGCACAAAATACCAAAATATTTGTATGCTGCACATTTTTCCAATCTACTGGGCAAGATGACACAACACCCCACACAAAAAACTGGCTGCATAGCAATGGTTTGCATTGCAAACTACTTCATTTTGGTATGGTTGCGAATTTTCTGTTTGAATATGCTTTCTCTACGAACTCATTTACACAGCAATTTTTCAAAGTCTCATCAGGATTTGATGCAGTGGTGAAAATAAAAAGGCTGCATTTGTTACCAATGCTGCGCATGCACTGTTCTCATGTTTTACTCTGTTATGTCATTGCAAGTGACAAAGTAGGTAGCCATCAGGACCAAAGATGGCACTGCTCATATCATCACGGCTGTGTTTTAGGTGACGCCCTTTAATTCCAATTTGAAGCAGATTGGCTGGAGTGCCTGTCACTCACTAAGAGTGAGTCAGTTTTCCAGGTCAGGGCCCCATTCGGAGTCGGGCCTTGGGCAGTGGGCTTACAAAGGAGGGGGATGATGGTTTGAGGAGGAAGACGACAAGAAGAAGGATGGGGGTGAGGAACGGGATGGGGGTAAGAAGGAGCAACGCGAGGATGCACCTGACGTCACTGATGCAAGCGCAGAGGGATACTGGCAGGCTGGATGCAGCGGAGTAACGTCATTGGATTTCCACACACGACCGGAACATTGCGCATGCGCAGACAGCTATCGGTAGCCTTCTTACGCTGGCAAGAGAAACATTGAAACAAAAAACACAAACATGGTCCACTGTAAGAAAACATGAATATATGGTCTTGTTTTAAAAAAAAAATACTCTTAGCTGAATACAAAATCAAAAAGGCAAATACTGTACAGCCCTTTGTGAAGTAAAATGACTTTAATTACTAATTAGAACCAAGTGCAACAACAAAAAGTTTCCTCCTCCCTTCAACGCAAACAATTGTCATCATGCAAAAAACAGTTACAAGCCTTGTAGCAATAAGCCATCTATTACCTGCAAACAAATCTTCTTTGTGACCTTTTCTTTGCTCTTACTTTTAGTGCATCTGTGCCATTTACCAGCCTTTCTGGACTAGTGATTGATGTTTGGGCATTTTATGATATTTTGCAAAATTAACACTTCACAAATGAACTGTTTCTAATAGTTTCATTTGATGGAAAACAACAATTCCAGCATCTGATGAAAACAAGTCACTTATCAATTTGGTTAACACCTAATGAAGTTCCTTGAATTTTATTGGAAATGAAGTACATAATTTAAATAAATACATTGAGCATTGCTGTCACTGTATAGTTGTAAAATTGAAGACATATTTGAAACAAAATGAGAAAATGCAAAATGTAAAGCATTTCTGTAGTGCTGATTATCTGACTAAATGACGAAAACAATGAAACACTAACTTCATCAGCACATGCAGCCATTGGCAATTAAGGTCTTAGTATGTTTTTAATTTCATGGAACAGTTGGAATCTTGGAAGCTCTATTTTATGCACGTTATGCAAAGTCACGCAGGTTATTTTCTGCGATTGTCATAAAAGCCCGTCTGGTCCACTGATGCTCTTTGGGAAGGAATCCCACTGCCTTTATCCAGTGTGGCATTTACATGACTCCAGACCCCTTGTGACTGATTCTTAACTGCTCTCTGAAATGGCCTAAGCACCTGACTAATGCAGCTCACCATCACCTTCTCAAAGGCAATTACAGATGGGCAATAACTCCTGGCTTGCCAGCGACGTCCACATCCTTTGTCATGAATAATTTTTTTAAAACTGAGTAACTAAAACTCTGGCTCTAGTTTGACCTGATCTGGTAACAGTGGTTAATACCATTCTAGTGGGCTGTTTATTGCTTGGTTTAGTGATATATATTTATCATTTTTTAAGAAATCCTATTAGGATTAAAAACTGAAGCATTCTTGTTTATCTTGATAACTCCAGCTATGGGATGTAATTTTATTTTAGCATTCAATTCATTTAAACAAGATTCTATAGCCAGCAGCTTTGAAACTGAAATGAATGTAATGGCCATGGTTATTGGTCTTTGGCCAATAGAAGTGGATAGTGTGTGTGTTGGGGATTGTAAATGTAAGATTTTTCCCATCAAAAGTCTTAAGTGAACATACTTCTTCAAATTTTGGGGTTTTAGTGGGATTAGTTACATTTCGATAAAATAATAGCTCCTAAGGGTTAAAGAGAAAATCAACTCAATTTTATTTCCCCAAGTCCAACTCATGAACAGTCAAGGTTTCAACACTGGGTCTATGCCACAATAAATGACCATGCCTGGGATAGTGAAACTTTCTAAACTTTAGAGCCGCATATGATAATCTTCAAACATTCGAGAGCCACAAGACAGACAACCTTCACAGACATATTTTTATTACTATCGCACATTTTTGTGAGGAAATATATCTAACAAAAATGTAAATGCAAATAGCATTAAAAAGTATATGTATGCAGGAACATTTACTAAGTTTAAAAAAAGGATTCATTATTCTTGGCTTGGTTTGGGGGGGGCAGGGGGAAGAGATTACCTGCATCCCAATACAGTACTTATATCAATCTTATATTCTGCTGTTCTGTAATAAACTTTGATCGGAAATCTTCCTTTCTCGACAAAGGCCGCAAATCAAAGGGTCAGCAGCAAGAAGGTGGGTTAGGGAACCAGAGAGGCCGCTCCAAAATGCTGATGATCAGGTCATGCAGCCCTACATCAGGCCGGCAGGAAACTACAAAAAAAATCTTATGATGGCACCGGGGTGGAGACTCAATCAATCATGGACTCACTGAGTAGCAGAGCAAATTCAAGATGAGCTGAAATGAATCTTTGATCTGATTTGTAAGCCTCCACCCACTGCTCTCCAATTTTCTCCTTTTGTGAAGCTGTTCATGGCAGAGGCTGCATCCAGCTGTTTATTTTCCTCCAATGTACAATGTAACAGTTTCACAGCACGAGGAATGAACCACACACTAAGTGTAAAAGAGCCACATGCGGCTCATGGGTTGCAGTTTGGCCACCCCGGGTAATGCAATAACCAACTGTGTTGTTGTTGCTAGGATATTGATCTCCTGCATAGGCATCTTTAAGCTTGTGGCTGACTGACAGTGTATGAGAGCAATGATTAAGAGGTCAAAGTGGATGGTGTGTAAGCAGGTACTTTCCAATTATTATTTCCCTTTGTCACCACTTTAAAAGACACAAAATACAAGAAATAATAACAAGGAACAGGAGTAGACCACTTGGCCTCTTGAGCCTACTCCGCCATTCAATAAGATCATGGTTGATCCAATTGTAACCTCCCACCTACCCCAGATAACCTTTTACCCACTTGTTTATCAAGAATCTCTACCTCTGTGTTAACAGTATTCAAACACTGCTTCTATTGCCTTTTGAGGAACAGGTGAATAAGGAGGTTAAAACTGTAGAATAGGTACCCAGAGGCAGAAAGAAAGACAGAACTTACATTTATGTAGCACCTTTCACTATTGAAGCATTTTACAGTTAAAAAAGTGTAGTCACTGTCATAATGCAGGGATATATGGCAGTCAATTTACAAACAGCCTGTTTTAATGATTTCGATTGACAAAACACAATGGAGCTACTCTTCGAATATCGCCATGGAACCTTTCATGCTCACCTAGGGATCAGATTAATGTCTCATCCAAAAGGCATTCAAACTTCCCAGGTAATCCAGACAGAGTTACTGCATTGGGGACTTCAGAGGAGTACCGAGGGGTATCTTGGCGGGTACGGCTATCTGGAGACCAGAAGACCTGGGCCCTAACAATGAAGCGCTCCCTCAGCACTGCACTGAAGTATCAGCCCAGATTGCTCGAGTCTCTGGGCATTAAACCACAACCTTCTGATTTAGAGGTGAGAATTCTATCAACAACTTGCACTTTTAACATAGTAAAACGTCTCAAGGCACTTCACAGGAGTGTAACTGGACAAAAACTAGTGCTGAGGTAAGGGAGGAGAAAGCAGAAAGAGTGACTAAAAGCTGGCAGTAAAAGTTAGGTTTTAAGCAGTATCTTAAAGGAGTGGCAGAGGGATTTAGAGAGGGATTTTCAGAGCTTAAGCTCTAAATGGCTGAAGGCATGGCCACTATGGTAGGATGAAGGAATTAGGAGCTGCAGATGCAGCCAGCACCTGATGAATACAAAGATCTTGCAGGATTGTATGGTTGCTGATATAGGGATGTGCAAGAGGCCAAGGAGGGATTTGAACATGAGGATGTCTATCTGTTTTTAATATATAAATTAATGCATTGGGGAGGGACTGGATTCCATGTACGTCAGCAAGCATAGGTGTAATGGGTTAATTGGACTGGGGCTAGTCAGCATACATGTGGAACCTGACATTCTGTTTTTGGGTGATGTCACGAGGGGCAGCATGCAGAAAAAAAATTGAGGGGGGCTCCAGAAACAACACTGCAGGACAGGAAGAGAAGCCATTGTAAGAGATCCTCTGGCTACAATTGTATGGGTAACAGTGAAACCAGGCAACTTGTCCCACTTAACTGGATGACTGAGAAGCATTGGAGGAGAATGCTGTGGGTCCACTGTGCTAATGGCTGTAAACAGGTCAAGAATGATGAGAAGGAATAGCGCTCCGAAGTCACAGCATGTCATTCATGACTTTAATTAGGACCATTTCAGTGCTGTGACGGGGTAGAAATCTGATTGGAGAGGTTCAAAAATGAAACAGTGCAAAAGATGGGCATGGGTTTGGGAGACATGTTGGAAGATTTTGCAGGTGAAGTGAAAGCTGGAAATGAGGCAGTTATTTTCAAGGTCAGAGTGGTCAAAGATGGAGCATGATGATGCCACATGAAAGTACCCAAGAAGTGGGAACCACTTAGCAGCTAGCATGGGGGCCAGGGATGGAAGATATATGGCCAGCAGTTTAGTGTGGATAGGGTTGAGAAAACATGAGGTGAGGTCTCCTGGGGCAAGATGAGCTTGAAGAAAGATAGAGAATCTAGACAAAGATGCAGGTTCAGATTCAGGGCTACGGCAAGGGAAGGGAGGGATGTGATAAAGGCAGCTGAAATGATGGTCTCAGTCTTAGTAATAAAGAAATCCACGAGTTCCTTGCACTTGTTTGTTGAAGGTGTGGGTGAATGGGACAGGGAAGACAAATGGTTATCTTTACATTCCATAATGATCCAGTGAGCAGTTTTGGCAGAAGGGAACAGAGCACAATGATGCTTGATTTATTCCGTAAGTTGGGGTAATAGTTTCCAGTAGTACCAGGAAAATACAAGTTATGTATTAAATGAATAGCTTAACTAGTTAAACTACATAGTATAGCTACAAATGATCAAATAATATTTTTAAACTTGAAACCTTAATTAAACAAAAAACTACAAAGATAGCAGGGTAGGTGATGTGCTGCAGCTATAGCAAATGGGAGCTAATGGACACCAGTATGATCCACAGCAACCCCACTTGCAGTAAATGCTTGCAGCTCAAGCAGCTTCGGCTCAGAGTTGATGAGCTGGAATCTAAGCTTTGGACATGGCTGTGTATCAGGAGGCAGAATGTTAGCAGGTCTCTTTATTCCAGAAGGCAGTCACGCTCCTTAGGTTAGGTACATCAGATTTAGTCTGTGATCAGTGACAAGAGGGTGTGACTATGTGTGAGGCTGGTCTGGGGATCCAGAAAGTGACACTGAGAAGCCTCTGCCCTTGTCCAATAGGTTTGAGGTTCTTACAACCTGTGTGGTCGAGAGCAGAGACTGCAGGAAGGGTGAGCAAACTGAACACAGCATTGTGGTGTGGGGGTAACTGGTGGGTGCAGGTAAAGAGGAATGTAGTGGTAGAAGGAACAGTATAGTTAGGGGCATAGATACTACTCTCTGCACCCAAGAGCCTGAGACCCATAAGCTGTGATGCCTGCCTGATGCCAGGGTTAAGGACTTCTCCCCAAAGCTGAAAAAGAATTCTGAATGGGAGGGGAAGATCCAGTTGTCATGGTCCATGTGGATATTAATGGCATAGGCAGGTTTAAGAAGGAGGTTCTTCTAAGGGAGTATGAGCAGCTGGAGGATAAATTAAAAAGCAGAACCACCAAGTAATAATCTCTGAATTGCTACGGAATCATGAAAAAATTTTCACAGGGTAAATAAGATCAGAGAGTTGAATGCGCGGTTCAAAGATTAGTGTTAGGGAAATGGGTTTCAAATCATGGGGCGCTAGCATTAATACTGGGGGAAAAGGGAGCTCTACTGTTTGGACAGATTTCATTTGAATTGCGCTGGAACCAGTATCCTGGCAAATTGTATAACTAGGGCTGTAGAGATAGCCTTAAACTAAATAGTGAGGGCAGAAGTGTTCACGTGAGGGGAAATTTAGAAATTTAATGAGAAAAGGCAAGATAATAGTGCAGAACAGCAGTGAGGGGAATGATAGTCAGAGCGTGACAGGAACAGTGCAGAGTGCACAAACATGAGGATGCACCAACAAAACGGGCCAGAGTAGGGACAAATTGTAAAAAGGCAGAATTAAAAGCTCTTTATCTGAAAACACACAGCATTTGTAATGAGATAGATGAATTGAAAGCACAAATAAAAATAAATGGGTATGATATGACAGTCATTATAGAGATTTAGTTGCAAAGTGACCAAAGCTGGGAATTGAATATTCAAGGGTATTTGACATTTCGGAAGGATAGATAGAAAGGTTGAGGAAAGTGAGGTAGCTCTGTGAATAAATGAAATCCGTTCAATAGTGAAAAATGATGTTGGTTTGGAAGATCAAGGCGTATAATCAGTTTTGGGTGGAGATAAGAAATACAAGGGTAAGAAGTCACTGGTGGGAGTAGTTTATAGGCCCCCGAATAGTGTCTACAACTGTAGGACAGAGTTTACATCAAGAAATAATGGGGCTTGTAAGAAAGGAGCTGGAATAATCATGCGCGATTTTAATCCTCATATAGTTCAGACAAATCAAATTAGCAAAGATAGCCTGGAGGAAGAGTTCACAGTTTGTATTCAGGGTAGTTTCTTAGAACGATACATCTGGAACCAATCAGGGAGCAGTTTTAGGTCCAGAAATGTGTAACGAGATGGGATTAATTAAAGATCTCATAGTAAAGAATCCTCTAGGCAAGAGTGATCATAACATGCAATTCACCTTCATTTTGAGGGTGAGAAACTTGGGTCTCGAATTAGTATCCTTCTTAAATAAAGACAATTACAAAAGGATGAGAATAGGTTGGACTATGGTGAACTGGGAAAATAGGTTAAAAGCTAAAACAATAGCGCAGCAGCAGGAGGCCTTTATTTTGTAATCTCAACAAAGATATATTCATTTGTTTACTATTCTAAATAGGGAAAAGGAGGGAGGAGAGAGTCTCTCTCTCTCTCTCTCACACACACACACACACACACACACACACACACACACACACACACACACACACACAGTGGAATCCTTACATTTATTATGCAATTGTGGTATTTATTTATCCAAGGAAATCTGGATTTATTTATTTCCCAGGTATTAAACAAAAAGCAACAAATTGAAAAGTCTCTGGATAGACCTTGCAAATCAGTGCTGCTTGACCCCATGCTCTCCAAACCCTAATTCAGTGTTGACATGCCCCAAGAGTCCCTCAGAAAGTTTTATTTCACTCTCCAGTGCTGCCAAACCACACAACCCCTCAGATTGCTAAATATCAGGACACATGCTCCAGTTTTGGTATATTCAAAGCTCCCAACAGTCAAACTGCACAGCATTCCTTTGGCAGCACCTTCCAAACCTACGACCACTACCATCTAGAAGGACAAGGGCAGCAGATAGATGGGATCACCACCACCTGGAAGTTCTGCTCCAAGTCACTTACCATTCTGACTTGGAAATATATTGTCATTCCTTCACTGTCGCTGGGTCAAAATCCTGGACCTCCCTGCCTAACAGCACTGTGGGTGAACCAACACCACATGGACTGCAGCGGTTCAAGAAGACAGCTCACCACCACCTTCTCAACGGCAACTAGAGATGGACAATAAATGCTGGCCCAGCCAGCGAAGCCCACAGCCCGTGAATAAATGAAAAAAAAAACAGAATCCACAGTCAAACTGCAGCCTCTGGGACTTGGAATACTATTTGTTGTTATTTGTGCTTTTTTTGATATCTAATGATCTCGACCTTGGTGTGAATCAGGCACAACTTATAGATGATACAAAACATGGAAGCATCGTGAATTGTGAGGTGGATAGTGCTGAACTTCAAAAGGACATAGACAAGTTGGTGGAATGAGAGAACAGGTGGCAGATGAAGTTCAGTGCAGAGAAATGAGAAGTGATTCATTTTGGCAGAAAGAACATGGAGAGACAATATAAAGGGTACAGCTCTAAAGGGGGTGCAGGAGCAGAGGGACCTGGGCATATATGTGCATAAGTCATTGAATGTGGCAGGACAGGTTGTAAGAGCGGTTTTATTAATAGGGGCATTGAGTACAAGAGCAAGGAGGCTATATTGAACTTATATAAGACACTAGTTCAGCCTCAGCTGGAGTACTGTGTCCAGTTCTGGGCACTGCACTTTAGGAAGGATGTGAAGGCACTGGAGAGATTGCAGAAAAGATTCACGAGAATGGTTCCAGGGATGAGGAACTTCTGTTATGAAGATAGATTGAAGAAGTTAGGACTGTTTTCCTTGGACAAAAGAAGGCTGAGAGGAGATTTGATAGAGGTATTAAAATCATGAGGGGCTTGGGCAGTGGATAGCGAGAAATTGTTTCCACTTGTGAAAGGATTGAAAATGAGAAGGCACAGATTTAAAGTTATTGGCAAAAGAAACAAAAGCAATAAGATAAAACACTTCCACATTGTGGTTAAGGTCTGGAATGCACTGCCTGAGAGGTGGAGATGGCATGTTCATTCAGAACAGTCTAATTCCCATTTGAATGATATTTGAGAAGGAAGATTTAACGTCTCACTCTCATTTCCACCTTTAATTCAGGTGCTGTAAAACGTAGAAACCCATTTGCTTTACCTGAGGAAATACAGGGTACTGGCTTTGTCTTGACTTTACAAAGTCTTCCTTAATCAATGGGATAACTGTTGACCCACATATTTCTACAATACCATGAACATGGGTGTCTCTATACTTTTGGCTTCAGCTGGCAGATGATCGAAGCATTTCATGTCAGCTGCTTTCCTATCATATAAAAACACCTTAAAGCTATTTGCCAGATCTTGCAAAAGAATAACCTATGGTAATTGGGTCTCCAACAAACCACCTGGCTTCCAATTGGCACATAACAAAAACAGTATAGACAAAGAACTCAATTACGGAACTGTCAACACAATTCCATCTCAATATCGTGTAGTTCTGCCAATCCACTAATTGCAGTTTGAATTTAGGTACGACAAAAGAACTAAGACTGGGAATTTAGTGCAGAAAAGGGAAATAAATGTAAATTATTTTTAGACTACTAAAAATACAATAGTTTGCCTCTAATAATTAAGACAATGAGTAGCTGAGTCTCATCACTGCCTAGTTCGCTGATCTTAGTTGAGCCTGTGATGGGGGAATTGTATTTGACTTCAGTGTTCCAGGTTAGCAAAAAGGAATAAGAAGTGAAAGAAATGGAAAGAAGAATCAGGATTCTTGCCCCTGGAAATCTGTGGGTGTGCACATATGGATGTCATATCGTGCTTAGCTGTGATTTTCCTCCTGTAGTGAAATAGATTATCTAGGATTAAACAAGCAAGGTCATTCGGCCAAGCTACAGAAAAAAGGAAAGCAACCAATGCCTGTGGAACTGTACCTTAGTAAAGAGTGAATGCTGTCAGGAAAGCAGAGTAAATTGACGTGAAAAGAGGAAAGACAAAAATGTAAATAATTTCAGACTTGCACAGTAAATTAAATGAAATACACGAATCTTAGGTTGGCCAGATCCAAGCAACAAGCTGAAACTTGCCACAGCCCAAGCTATTTTGATTTTACTCCTGTACTCTTTAGGAAATAACTGCCACTAATTTCCTTTCATCAAGAAAGGCTTATATATAAATTTTATATAAATTTAAATTGAAATCCACAGTCTCAACATTTTAAAGAAAAGTTTAAGATGCTGATCTTTAACTTCTTATAAGCTAATAGCCTCAGAGCATGCATATTTAATAGCTTGTTTATCAATATGACCATTAATAGTACTACACATAGCAGAACAATTCTCTTACATTGCAAAGAAAATTTAACCATATTGACATAAGAACAAGCCATTCGGTCTTTTGAGCCTGCTCCACAATTCAATAAGATCATGGCTGATCTGATTGTGGCCTCAACTCCATTTTCCTGTCTGCCTCCCATAACCCTCAGCTTCCCTAAATATCAAAAATCTAACTCAAGTCTTGAATATATTTAATAACCCTGCTTCCACTGCTCAGAGAATTCCAGACAAATGACCCTCAGAGAAAAAAATTCTCATCTCATCTCAATCTTAAATGGGTGACCCCTAATTTTTAAACTATGTCCCCTAGCTTTGGACTCTCCCATAAGGGGAAGCATCTTCCCAGCATCCATCCTGTCACGTCACCTCGGGATCTTACATGCTTCAATAAGATCACCTCTCATTCTTCAAAGCTTCAATGGAAATAAGCCCAACCTGCTCAACCTTTCCTCATAAGATAAACCCTTCATCCCAGAAATGAATCGAGTGAACCTTCACTGAACTGCTTCTAATGCAATTATATCCTTTCTGAAGTAAGGAGACTTAAACCATACACTGTGCTCCTGTTGCGTTCTAAGGCTCTGTACTGTAAAGTTCTGCAGTTTATCTCCATTCAAATAATACACTGCTTTTCTGTTCTTCTTGCCAAAGTGGACAAGTTTTGCCAAATTTTTGCTCACTCACAATCTAAATCTCTTTGTAGACATTTTATGTTCTCTTGACAACTTTCTTTCCTACCTTTGTGTCATCAGCAAATTTAGCTACCATACATTTGGTATGGTCCCTTTCACCAAGTCATTGATATAGATTCTAAATAGCTAAGACCCCATCATTGATCCCTGCGGCACTCCATTACTTACCAACCCAAAATTGACCTATTTTTCCCTACTCTCTACTTCCTGTTAGCCAACTAATCCTCTGTCCATGCTAATATGTTACCGCCCCTCACAATCCCCTCCACCATGAGCTCTGATTGTGTGTGGTAACCTTTGATGTGGCACTTTATCGAAAGCCTTTTGGAATTCCAAGCACACCAGGTCTACAGGTTCCCCTTTATCCACCTTTCTTATTACTTCCTCAAAGAACTCTAATAAATTAGTCAAACACAAATTTCCCTTTCACAAAACCGTGTCATCTCTACCTAATTGAATTATGATTTTCTAAATGTCATGCTATTACTTCCTTTATAATGGATTCTAGCATTTTTCTTTATGACAGGTGTTAGGCTAACTAGCCCACAGTTTCCTGTTTTCTGTCTCCCTCCTTTCTTGAATAAAAGGGTTGCATTAACGATTTTCCAATCCACTGGTACTTTTCCAGAATCTAGGGAATTTTTGAAAATCACAACCAATGCATCTACTATTTCTGCAGCCACTTCTTTTAAGACCCTAGGATATAAGCCATTAGGGTCCTGCAGACTTCTCAGCCTTTAGTTCTAACAGTTTTCATATCTGATCTGATTGTGGCCTTAACTCCATTTTCCTGCATGTCCCCCTTAACCGCTGACACCCTTATCAATCAAAAATCTGTCTAACTCAGCCTTGAATATATACAATGACCCAGTCTCCATTGCTTTCTGAGGAAAATAATTCCAAACACTAACAACCCTCAGAGAAGAATGCCCCCTCATCTCCGTCTTAAATGGGAGACCCCTTATTTTGAAACTGTACCCCCAGTTCTAGATTCCCCCATGAGGGGAAACATCCTCTCAGCATCTACCCTGTCAAGCCCGTCAGAATATTTCAGTAAGATCACCTCTCATTCTTCTAAACACCAATGAGTATAGGCCCAACTGCTCAACCTTTCCTCCTAAGACAAACATCTCTCATCCCAGGAAATCAGCCTTGTGAACTGCTTCCAATTAAAAGATGTCCTTCCTTAAGCAAGGCAACTCATTTAAACTATCTATATCCCTTTTGCAGACTCTGTGCATTCCCTGCATAACTTACTTTCCTACTTATCTTTGTATTGTCAGCAAATAGGCTGCATTAGAGTCGGTCCCTTCAAACAAGTCATTAATATAGATTACATAGTTGAGGCCCAGCGCTGATGAAGTTCTGATGAAGAGTCATACGGTCTCGAAATGTTAACTGTATTCCTCTCCACAGATGCTGTTAGACCTGCTGAGTTTTTCCAGCTATTTTTGTTTTTGTTTCAGATTTCCAGCATCCGCAGTAGTTTGCTTTTATTTTTCCCTTTTACAAAGCCATGTTGACCCTTCCTGATAGTATGATGCTTTTTAATATAAGAGAACTATGGTCTACTAATTGGAATGTTTTTAATATTCCCGATTGTTTATAACAATCTATTAAATAGGCTTGTCCCACAACTAGCATCACCTGCCTTTGCCTAACCTCAGTCCTCATTCATGTCTTTGTTACTTTCGCTCAATTAATCCAGATTTCTCCTGGCTGTATTTCTATCCTGCACCCACTGAACTATATCTCATTTAAATCACTGTTGTCCATATCCTTTTTCAAGCCATAATCGTCCAATATTTGCTGGCCTATATTGTTTCCTGGTTCCTCAATATCTCAAAAATAAAATTCTTGACCTCATGGCTTTTGATGTTTCACCAACTCATTAACCTCACTGAGCCACAAAGTCCCCATTCCTGGCTCCAGCCTCCTCTTGAGAATTCTTTCAACCTTTCACCCCATCACCAGCAACCGTGCCTTTAGCCAAAGTCCCTACCTAATGGTCTCCTTAAATCCCTCATCTTCCACCTTAAAATTTACTTCTGTAGCCAAGCTTTTGGTCACCTCCTAATTGTCCCTTCTTTGGATCCATTTATCCTCAAGTCCCTTTGAAACAGACATTTTTCTCCGTTAACGGTGTTACATAAATTTCAGTTGCTTTTTAAGCCACACTCCTGAACTGGAGTCCACAATCTAGGCTGGGACATCTGTAGGGTACTAAGATAGAGTGCTGTCTTCTGATTCTATCTATTCTATCTACAATAATTGCACAGATGTATGTTAAACTCTTATGACATGATCTGAACAGCATGAATTTCTCCCATCATCCTGACCTATTTCTTTTTGAAACAACATTAAAAACAGATCAACCAATCATTCATCTCAACTGATATCCGCGGTACCTCAATAAAAGACAAATGCTTGCCACAGTCACTTATAGAATAGTGAAGCACTTTGGGTCTTCCTTCATGATATAACAGTGTTATATAAGGCTCAATTTACAATAGTTACTGATCAAATGCTGTGATTTCCACAAAACCTACAACTGCTACTCAAAATGTTTTATTTCTCTAGCTAGCAACCTGTATTGTGCAGGAATCTACATTTTTAAAACTGCAGCGATACTGATTCCCACACTACTTCTGGGTTCTTAGCAAATATAAAATTAGACCTTAGGCAGAAGGAACACAAATGCATAAATAAAAGCTGATCCAGTTGTGAAAACATGAACACTTTCATAATTTTTAAAATAACATTTTTAATAAAATCAGTTAAGTAGAATTCCCTCACCCTACTAAAGTAACCTCTATGAAAAATAAGAATGGCCGTTTAATAAAATCACAGAATGCATGGCTTTGAAACATATCATTTGTCTAGTCGTGCACTAATTATGGAGAAAATCATGCAGTTTCTTTTGTTAACTTATAAGCATACAATATTAATGCAGAGAAATTAAGATTGATGTAACTACATGGCAGGTTGACGTGAGCAAGTATAAACACTGATTTCAAGCAGAGTATCTAATTGATATATAAAATTCTTGCAGCTTACACAAATAAAAATTCAATTGACAACCTTAGGTGATGCATAAGAATGTAAGAAAAAGGAGCTGGAATAGGCTATTTGGCCCTTTAAGCCTCCTCTGCCATTCAACTACATATAAAATAAAAAGAAATTAACTTGGCTTGACTGGAGCATTTTGAAAATTAGAATTCAAGATATGCTAGGGAGAAATGTCGTTTCAGGTGTTTAGTAATGGTGCAGGGAAGGAAAAAACCCTTAATATTTACATGATCTAGATGAGAAAAAGAGAGAGAGTGATATAAATATATCTGAAATGCAGCATATTTTAAAGTTGGCCTCGATTCTGCCAACACTCCTGCATACAAATCTGGTTCTCTACAATGGTGTGATTAACATCGAGCACTGCAAAACTTCAGACAAACGCAATAGCTAATTTGAGCATACCAAGAAGTTTCTTTACAATTTTCTGTTAGATGAATGAACGGTCAATCTGCTTTTGGTAAGACTGAAAGAATGTTAGCCAGAACACCAGGGATAATTACGTGATCTTCAAGTAGTGCCATGAGATTTTAACATGTACCAGAACCAGAGGGGCTATGTGGTATTGGTTTAACACTACATCTGAAGGACACAAGCTTCAACCACACCTTCAGTAGTCCAGTGGAGTGTCAGCCAAGAACATCTTGTGTTCTAGGCTCGATGAGAGCAGCAACATGTATTTATGTAGCTTCTTTAATATAGTTAAACATCCTAAGGAGCTTCACAGAAGCAATTATCAAACAAAATTTGACACCAAGTAAGGAGATATTAGAGCAGGTGACCAAAATCTTGGTCAAATAGGTTTTAAGGAGTGAGTGTCTTAACAGGGGAGAAAGGAGAAGGGTTTACAGTCGGAATTGCAGAGGTTAGGGCCTAGATAGTTGAAGGCACAGCTGTCAATGACTTTGACTCATTATGGAATAATGCCAGCTGAACCAAGACAACATTTCAATGGTCTGTGTTTTATTAACACCAACCTTTTCACTCATAACACGCAAGTGTTATGGGAATGGTATTTGAAAAATTAGTCTTTAAACTTATTTTTCCATAACAAACTGCCGATTCATTAAATAAATTAAATACAAAAACCCTGTACAGAGCGATGAAATAAATTCTGATCAGAATAGGATTAGTGTTCAGTGTATGCACAATCCTTTCTATTCTCTGTATTACTATTTTGTACCTTCATTACATCTAAGTAAATTACTATTTCACAACTGTTTTTACAGGAAAAGTTATACTGCCTGTGTGAACAACACATGCTTAATTAGGTTCCTGATCAAATTCATGCTAAGTTCTACAACTTACTAATTTGGAATCTCTTCAAACCAGTAACAATAAACTGGATAAATGGCTATTTTTTTTTTACATTTTTTGGCTTGGATGCTTTCTCTCTTCCCCACATCCTAAAGTATTGGTTATTAATTTTGGATTGGAGAGTGGGGGAAGAAACGTCCTATTCAATGTGAACATATACCTGCTGTTCCTCTCACGCCACGAACCTCCTGCAATTATCAATCTTACATATGGCTGGATGCCAGCAGGCTCATAACAGGAGCTGGTGGTAATGATACACTATCCAAATTTTCTTCCCAGCTGCAGATAGATGCCTGGTCGCTTCTTAACACCTCCCAAAACAAAGTGTCACTTGCTGGGAGTCCATGGAATGAGAAAAATAAACCTGCAAGATACTCTTGTGCACAGCCACTACTAAATCTCTAATCTATCATTTATTTCATGTAAACTAAAACCGAATAAAATTTATCTACATTTATTTACACAATATTAAAAAGATAGGATATCATTTTCTATCTTCTCCCCTCCTCCTCCCCTCCTAAAGGAAAATTAAGTCAAAGTTCCTTTATAAATGCCTGCCAAAAATGAAATCGCCAGATTCTTACTTCGTTATAACAAAATCTTATGTAACCTTGTGGACTAATTATGGCTGCATTTCACAGAAGTCTGTGGTTTTTGAAAAAGAAAACTCAAGTTATTTTACAATATGTAGCTATACCTTTGTCAAGTAGCTTCAAAATACTTAGCCCTTCCCCCCTCCCCCAAAAATGGAGACAAATTGATGCAATCCACTTTCAATAGATTAATGACAAAGGCACAGTGGAATTACAATGCATTGAACCATAGATTTATTAGTGACAATCATAAATTTATAACCCTTACTTTTGATCTCCCCAAAAGCAGATTACATTTTTTCTATGTCTACCCTATCAAACCCCTTCATAAGTTTAAAGACCTCTATCAGGTCACCCCTCAGCTTCTCTATTCTAAAGCGAGAATCAGTCTGTTCAATCTTTCCTGATAGGTACAACTTCTCAAATTCTGATATTACCTTTTGCACTTTCTCCAATGCCTCCTTTTTTGTAAACTGGAGACCAGAACTGCATACCTGCATATTATGTACTGAGTACATGCGTACAATGAAGTTAGATGTTATCTTGTAATATTTGCTATAAAGATCATTGCTCTTGCAAATTTCAGACATCCTGGCTTTTAAACCTAATCTAGGTAAACTTTTTTTCTTTCATTGTTCTTGAGAACTGAGTTCCCAGTCAACATCAAATTATCTCTGAACATGAGATGAAAAAAAAATTCCTGTTCCAAATTACTCCACAGCATTTTACTGAAATCCAGAATGTAAAGAAAAGAAAGGCCTGCATTTATGTAGTGACTTTCATGGCTTTAGGACATCCCAAACTGCTTTATGACAATTTGCACTTAGAAACACCTATAATATAATAAAATGTCTAAGGCCCTTCACAGGAGTACTGTAAAATAAAATGATACCTAGACATAAGGATATTTTAGGACAGATGACCAAAAACCTGCTCAAAGGGGTATTTTCAGGAGCATCTTAAGGGAGGAAAATGAAGCGAGGGAATTTCGGAGTTCAGGGTCCAGGCACTTGAAGACACAACCATCAATGGTGGGACAATTAAAATCCGGAATGGAGAAGAGGCCAGAATTAGAGGAGCACGGATAGCTGAGGATTATAGGGCTGGAGAAGATTTCAGAGATGAGAAGTGGAGAGGCCACAGAGGGGTTTAATAACAAGGCTGAACATTTAAAATTGAGGTGCTGCTTGATGGGGATCTACTATAGGTTAGCGAGCACAGGGGCGATGGGAGAACAGGTTTTGCTGACAGATGGAACACAAGCAGTCAATGCAGTTACTCTGAAGTGTATTCACAGCTATAATCAGGGAGCCTGGCAGCCAAATAGTGTACAGCAAGGTCCCACAAACAACAACGTTATAATGACAAGATTATCTACATAATTATGGAAGGCTGGGAGCAAACAAGTAATGATACAATTTAAAGGGTCCTGAAAGTTTTGTATTCAGTGCCTAAGAACAAAAAAGAATACATCTCCAGTGATGTTTCTCGCTGTTAATTAATAGTTGCTTCACTGGGAAACAGTACATCGCATAAGGATGCATAATTTGACCTCTTGATGTATTGCTCACCAATAAAACATATAAGGGGAGGGGAGGATCTTCTCTTGAAAAATGCTGGAACAGAAGAAAACCGAGTCTTATAACTGCTAAATTTCTTACAGCCAGTGGTGGAGAAGACCAGAAGTCAATCTTTACTGAGTTTTAGGTTTATTCACAAAGTGAAACATTACAAATATACAGCTCTTAACTCTACAATCCACAACATGAGTGTCAATAAGTGTCTCTTTATACGTGCACACGGTTTTACGATGGGTGCCTTCTAACCCCACCAGCCCATCTGCCCACCCACCTTTGTACAATTAAAAACAACCAATTAAACATCCGGGGCTCGCTTGTCTTCATCTTCAGGTAGGTCTCTTTAAACTGTCACCAGCACTTTCTCTTCCAAATAGGCAGGGAGACTCTTGAAATATGCAAGTTAGGGTCCTTTGCTAGTTGTAGGACTCAATGTAATGACCATAATACTGTAAATGGGCAGAGCATAAACTGAGCCCAGGATGTATTAAACATTATGCAGCGTAACCAATTGTCCTAGGCAGGGATTGCAGGAGACTGTTTATGAAAGGTTTTTTTGGTGGGGGGTGTGGTTTAAGTTATTTGTTGGATCAGGAAAAGCATTCCCTACAAAAATATACTGCTCTCCTGCCCCAATCTGCCCAGATCCCCTTTTCTGCTCACCAGGCCAATCTGCTGCCTGTCTCAGTGCAGGAGCCAAACAACTTTCAGCCTTCTAAGATGAATGAGAGGCATGTTTGTCAACTGCAACTGCAAGAACAAATTCAACTGGGGGCCGAACCTGAAGAACATAAGAAATAGGAGCAGGAGTAGGATCCTGTAGGCCATTCAGTGAGACCATGGCTGATCTTCTACTTCAACACCATATTCCTGCACTATCCCCCACACCCTTGACATATGCTGGGAATTTTAGTACACAGTTTGCATTCATAGAATTTCACTGGTCCTTTGAAAGTGGTAGTCTGCTACTTGGTTGAGCCTTTTTATTTAGCTAACAGTACGATAGCTCTCAGAAGCTCCACATACACAGATTTCACAAAGGCTCAGAAGCCTGAAGAAATTGTTTAGTAATATTTCAAGCAGACAAGAAGCAACTAGTCAGCTAAGTTTTGTATTTTTATATCTAGGTTAGAAACCTCATTTCCAATATTAAGTTCGCAGCATAATGAGAGCATGGAATGGAGACTGATAATCAAAATATATTTTGTGACTTAATTGTCTATGGTTCTCAATTTCATTGACTATGGTTCTCAATTTCATTGACTAAGTATTGACTTTGATGGTTCTCACAAGCCACTAGAAACGGAGGATAGTTATTTTTTAGATTATAAATATAAAGTATGAAGCAATCAGGTGACTGGGTAATACTTTGAAGTACAACATTTCAAAATACAAATGGCCTATGCTCGAAAATCTTTACTTGGGGTGAGTCAGAGATTGCTCCATTACAAAAAGGAATGCTAAAATGTTTAAGTGGCAGAGAAGGGTATATCGCAAGTGAAATGATTTAGAAAAAGGTATACAAAAGAGGTGATAAAGTGTTTTCTATTTGCTTGGAGAATGCATATGAGATCATTTTAGCCTAATCTGCTAGTTAAAAAATAGATAGGTTAGAAACCTCACTTCCAATATTATTTTACACCCTGCCTAATTTTATTTTCAATGGACTTCAACAGAAAGAGAAAAATAAGGCATGGTGCAAAACAAGAGGATGATCTGAACCTGTCCAGCGGGTTAGGCTAACATTACCCCCATAATATTTTCCTTAGCTCTTTTCTGAAGAAAGGTCAACAAACTGAAACATTAACTCTTGTTTCTCTCTCCACAGATTCAGCCTGACCTGCTTGAGTATTTCCAGCATTTTCTGTTTTATTTCATTGTTCGTTGGGTGAGCAAGTCTCTTTTCACTTTTATCTATTTTGGGTGTGGGCCTTTAAAGCAAATGTTAAGAATAAAGTAGATTCCTCCACAAACGACTCCGCAACAGACCTACCATAAGGTTCCACTTCAAAATACATTGAAGTCAGCAGCTTTATTACTCTAAACCTGAATAATGCAGCCCTCTAGAACTTACTACTATTCACAGTTGTTTAAACTCTCAATTTAAATTGAATAAATGAAGCCAATGTAAGCATTTAGAAGACATTACAAAATATAAAAACTGAAAAGTAATTACTACCCAAATCCTTCACCACATCATGCTTTTTTTCTTCAACAATATCTGTGTACAGCCCTGGAGATTAGTTGGTAAGAAGGTTAAGTGAAGGGAAGCACATGCCATGTAAAAATAAAAATGATCAATTGAGGGGTCTAATTTAATAAGCCATTAGAAAATGGAGAATAAAAATCTGAATTAATTATAATGAAACCTCTAAATTAGACACCTTAGGGACTGGTACCAGCTGTCTTTTTTTGAGTGTGCCCTCATTTTTAAAATGGTCATTGTGTGTACTATAAAAAAAATTCCAATAATATTGAAGAATCAGCTGAGATTATGACCAGTACTTAAATCAGTTCACCAATGCTAAGAAATTCCTTCCACACATCAGTGTTCAGCTGCTCACATAACAATTTTGCAATCTAAATTCCCAATTAATTTCAAACCACTCAATTGGAGCAGAGTGTAACTTCAGTAATGAACTTGAGTCTTTCAGTTCCGCTTACTATGGATATGATGGGCCAAATAGCCTCCTTCTGTGCCTTATACCCTTTGATGTTTATAACCAGCATTAGGGCAGTCACAAGAAAGAGAGAACTGTAATGACAGGCCGCACCAGTACACTGAATTTTCCAAAGTCAAGTGTTACAGACAGGAGAGAAACAGGCAAACTGTACTTATTTCCTCTCACCACCTTTCTGTAAGCAAAAGTTGGTTTGATTTTTTTTTTAAGTATGCAGTGGTGTGTTTTACATGCCCTCAGTTAGTAATATAAACATTGCTTGGTCTCTGCTAGCTAAGTGCCAGATTTCATTCCCCTTCTTGAATGCTCTATTCAACAGAATGCAAATGCACACTACCTGTCTTACGTCTCAAAACTAGTATACATCGAAGCACCCAGACTAGCTGGCTTTAATCCAATTAAGACACACCCACAGACTAACCCTCTTAATAAAAACAATTTCCAATAACATTATATACATTAATAGCTTCATGACAGTAGGCTTGAGGAGCAGGCTGTTGCTCTGCCTGGTGGGCTGCTTCTTGGTGGTTCACCAGTTGGATGTTAAACAACAGACTGCTTGTGAGACTAAAGTCCAAACAGGCCCGAGCCTTCGGTCATGTAACATGTCACATTAATGGTTAGCTGCAGCCTAACAATCAATTTCTGTGCTTCTGGCCAGAATTCCATTGTTCCTCATTGGGAGAGACACAAAGCAGTTATTAGCATCTCTTCCAGTATAATGAGTTTCAATCTCTCTTTTGAGAGAGTTCCGGTTGGGGCAGTCAGTTCGTCTGCAGTTCCGCTGCTTTCGTTGATTACAATGAGGTATGAGATTCCATAAGATGAGTGAAAATTCTTGTATTCTTCTAACTCTTGTTGGTAGCTCCCAAAACAAGGGGGCAATCCTGTGGTCACGTGACTTGTAGCAGCCTTTTTTTGGTTCAGCAGAAAGTCAATTTTTTTAAATGGCAAAAGAATAAAGTTCTAGATTTCTTTTCATGTCATATGTGTTACGAAAATATAATAATTTTCATATTTTTCTGGTTTATTGTAAAGTAGGTTTATGGGTGCAAGTATAGTTGGTTCTGTCTGGGTGATTTAATCACATTTGGAGTCAGGTAGACTGCAAGCTTGGAATTATCAAAAGAAGCTAGGGGTAGAAATGGGTTTGAAATGCTAATAGGCAAACATGGATGCTGGCTTAGCATGTAAGGTGTGAAGGGAATTTGCATTTTTGGATGACCATGGGGATGTTTGGATTTCAAAGGGATGTTAGTCTGTTTACAGCTAGCTAGATAAGCAAGGCTAAGGGTGTGTTTATTTTTCCCAAAGGTTACTGGCAATATTGGCAACATGAAAGTTTTTATATTTTGGGAAAGGTACTGTTCGAAAGACAAATGGAACAATAGAATTTACATATTAAAGAGAAAGAAATATACATAAAGGACAATGAAAGGCTATGTGAGGTGAGGACCAGGTAAGATCCAACAGGAGTATGTGAAACAGCCTTCAAGGAATCTCCAACCATTTGTGCATAAGTCAGCTATATCCAGTAACCAAAGTTGGAGAAAGTCATTTGGAATTCCACTGTCAAGTGGGTACTGTGTTAACTTGCTGCTTTTGTTTTTAAATCTGAAACCTATTTTGGGCTGTTGCCTTAAAGGGGGTGTGTGTCAGGTTAATTAGCAATTTCAGGAGTTGTTATAGTATTATGTAACTGTAGTCTTATGTTTGTACTTGAAGCCGTTAATTTTGCTAATAAATATTTTAATTTTTAAAATCTCTAAAGGTCTTGGTAGATTCATTACTTCTGAATTCAGTGTACACAAATTGCAAAACCATTGTGATAGCGTGGCCAAGTTTCCCTTGTGGATTTGGTCCACCTGGCACACATCATCATCTGCCACCTCATAACATATGGAACCCAATATAAGTCTTAAAATAGGCAGAACATTTGGAAGGGAACACGCTGGTCACATTATATGCAAGAATGACACTGCACTTTGCTGCAGGAAAAATGACTGATAGATGGGACTTTCAGGTCTGTCCCAGAAAGTAGCAGAGACTGAGATTCAAGATAGCAATCCACTTTCACAGAAGAAGCAGATCCACCATCAGAGGTGGAGGGAAAGAATGGGATGGTAGGGACAGGAGGAGCTGCTGGTAATGAAAGAGCATTAGGAGGTAGTGCTGGGACTGGGAATGATGGCCGTCTCTTGCCTTTCGCACAGGCATTCCTTGCTTTGGGAGGCTGGCAAGTAAGGTTACTAACTCTGGTTGGAGGCTCTCTTGGAGGTTTAACTACATGATCCCCAATTCATTCCCAGGTCTCCATTTCTTTCCTCACCAGCCCCCTTTTCCAGTTCTCACTCTCCCCCAAATCTGCAGTCTCTCCGATCCACTACTTCCCTCAGTCGTCTTCTCCCCCACTCCCGAGACCTAAAGCAACCCCTATTTCTTGCTCTAATTCCTGACACCCAAGCTCTAATGACTGCTACTTTGATTGTTCCTGAAACAGCAGCTGTGCCTGCTCTTTGCATCAGTAGGGGTGACATCATTGAAAAACTGCAGCCTAACACAATTGTGACATGAATGCAACCTGAAAGGGAGGTTGAATGATGACCCAGATTTTATTCACCCTACACAGGGACAGACTGCAGTGCTGAAAAGCATGTACGAACTAGCAATACAACAAACCTTTCCCGAGTTGCCAGAACATTTGGGGCCAAAAAGGAAGCAAGTAGCAGGGGGAAGTGTCAGTGATCCCAACTCAGTGGAAGTTCCAAATTGCAACAGCAAGTCCTGTATCAAGTTAAAAGGGTTTGCTGTTTGGAGGCTGTTCAAAAGTTGGGAGTGACTGTGGTTTCAGAGGGTCTCTTGTATATTTTAGCGTGCAAGTTGTTTGAGTCTCTCAATAATTGTCCTTTTTTTAAAAAGGGGTATCCGTTTATTCAAGTTTCACTGCCTGTGCCATTTCTTTCTCTGTCCCCACTACCCTTTACCTAAAGCTTCTGCTCGATACACAAAATCACGAGCTACACCACATGAAGTATTACCCCACCACCAAAACATTGAGCTGCCCATCATTTCTGTTTCTTAGTTATCAATCTTTACCATGTTAAGCCATATTAAGAGGAAAAAAGCATGGTTTATTATAATAACGGAATCTCTCAAGGCAACATTTTCAGAGCTTTTACTGTACAATGGAAATAAGTATTCCACATACAAGGGAGCATTCAATGAAATATAAACTGTCCCACTTCTGTAGAATTAAAATAGGTTTTAAAATATCTGCATTTTCCCTAAGCTTTCTTTTCCTGTTGTGAAGGTATTGCCTTTTTGCTGGGGTATGATTTTATCAATGCCTTCAGCACCTCACCCCAGAGCTAAGAAAGTATGTGGTCAACCACAGAAGGAGACACGCACGCACACACTTTCTGGCTGGTTGATTCTGCACACAAATGTTTTAAGTCAGCATCAAAGCACATCATAAAAATCCACTTCTAGCCCATGTGTAGACATCAGGTCCCTGATGTAGCAGTTAGTTCAGGATTTTTGTCAAATAGTTTGAGCTTCACAAAAATATTGGAAATGTTGCATTTTGGCTTTGTTCTTTTTTTCTGCACTTACACCTTAGTTGTATGTAATGATAATCAGTATTACCCAAGCTTGGTTAAAATTTTCAAAGCTGCAGGTAAAACAGGCGGCTGGTGGACAAAAAGGAAAAATACTTCTTGCGGGCAATTTTAATGTTAAATTGGACATGAAGTTGGATATTTTACTATGGACATGAAGTTGGATATTTTACTAATACATTCAAAATTAAGGAATTGGTTTGATAGCTTGTTAGGTGTTATATATTATTGCTTCTAGCCTTACACACAACCTTAGTGAAGGGGAAAATGGCAGCCTCAAACTATTTGATAAGTTGGCTTTGAAGTGTGCGAACGCTATTTTTTAAAAAAAAAGTATTTAAATGGTCAGTTTACTTAAGTAATCAAAAAATAATTGTGGAATAAGTCAATTGAATATTTGATCAATTAAGTGATTATTTAAGCAAATTGTATCTTTTGCCTATAGACACATGATGTTTTGTAGGGGGTGAGGCTTTTGAAATGCAACATTTTTAAGGTATGTCACCTCTGAAACCATACTCTCAGTCTTTGAAAATTGCAACTTGGTAGTTATGCTAGATGCAAGACTTCTTCTTAAAACTTGTATTTTTTACTGCAGTGAATACTTGCACTGCAATTGTCTCACTTATTACTCTCACAGTACATATCTGAGTGTTTTTTAAATTCATTTATGGGATGTGGGCGTCGCTGGCTAGACCAGCATTTATGTCCCATCCCTAACTGCCCTTGAGAAGGTGGTGGCGAGCTGCTTTCTGCTGCAGTCCGTGTCATAGGTACAGCCACAGTGCTGTTAGAAAAGGAGTTCCAGGATTTTGGCCCAGTGACAGAGAAGGAATGGTGATATATTTCCAAGTCAGAGTGGTGAGTGACTTTGGAGGGGAATTTCCATCTGTCTGCTGCCCTTATCCTTCTAGATGGTAATGGTCATGGGTTTGGAAGTTGCTGCCTAAGGAAAATTGGTGAATTCCTGCAGTGCATCTTGTAGATGGTACACACTGCTGCCAATGTGTGTCAGTGATGGAGGGAGTGGATGTTTGTGGCAATCAAACGGGCTGCTTTGCCCTGGATGGTGTCCAGCTTCTTCAGTGTTGTGGGAGCTTGTCTCATCCAGGCAAGTGGGGTGTATTCCATCACACTCCTGACTTGTGCCTTGTAGATGGTGGACATGCTTTGGGGAGTTAGGAGGTGAGTTAGTCATTGCACTATTACTAGCCTCTGACCTGCTCTTGTAGCCACAGCATTTATATGGCTAGTGCAGCTCAGTTTCTGGTCAATGGTAACCCCAAAGATGTTGATAGTGGGGGACTCAGCGATGGTAATGCCATTGACTGTCAAGGGGCAATGGTTAGACTCTCTATTGTTGGAGATGGTCATTGTCTAGCATTTGTGGGGCACAAATGTTACCTGCCACTTGTCAGCCCAAGCCTGGCTATTGTCCAGGTCTTGCTGTATTTGGACATGGACTGCTTCAGTATCTGAGGAGGCGCAAATAGTGCTAAATATTGTGCAATCATCAAAACATCCCCACTTCTGACCTTATGGTGGAAGGAAGATCATTGAAGAAGCAGCTGAAGATGGTTGGGCCTCGGGCACTATTCTGAAGGACTCCTGCAGTGAGGCACTATTCTGAAGGACTCCTGCAGTGATGTCCTGGAACTGAGATGATTGACCCACAATCAACTTCCTC
Organism: Carcharodon carcharias; assembly: GCF_017639515.1. NCBI lineage: Eukaryota > Metazoa > Chordata > Chondrichthyes > Lamniformes > Lamnidae > Carcharodon > Carcharodon carcharias. The sequence continues at coordinate 28,424,638 of NC_054476.1, forward strand.
TGCGGTAGGTATGACTCCAACCAACAGTGTTTTCCCCCTTATTCCCATTGACTCCAGTTTTGCTAGGGCTCCTTGATGCCACAGTCAGTTAAATGCTTCCTTGATGTCATGCACAGTTATTCTCACCTCACCCCCAGAGTGCAGCTCTTTTGTCCATGTTTGAACCAAGGCTGTAATGAGGTCAGAAGCTGAGTGACCCTGGCAGAACCTAAGCTGCATCAGTGAGCAGGTTATTGCTAAGCAAATTCCACTCAATAGTACTGTTGATGACCTCTTTCATCACTTTACTGATGGAGAATAGACTGATGGGGTGGTAATTGGCTGGGTTGGATTTGCCCTGTTTTTTGGTGCAGGACATACCTAGGCAACTTTCCACATAGCTGGTTAGATGTAAGTTTTGTAGCTGCACTGGAACAGCTTGGCTAGGGGTGCAGCAAGGTCTGCAGCACAAGTCTTCGGTACTGTTGCCGCAATATTGTCAGGGCCCACAGCCTTTGCAATATCCAGTGCCTTCAGCCATTTCTTGACATCATGTGGAGTGAACTGAATTGGCTTAAGACTGGTATCTGTGATGCTAGGGACCTATGGAGGAGGCAAAGATGGATCATCCATTCAGCACTTCTGGCTGAAGATTGCTGTGAATGTTTCAGCCTTATCTTTTGCCCTGATGTTCTGGGCTCCTGCATTATTGAGGATGGGCATATTTATGGAGCCTCCTCCTCCGAGTTGCTTAGATTGTCCACCACCATTCATGAATGGATGTGGCAGGACTGCAGAGCTCAGATCTGATCTGTTGGTTATGGAATCACTTAGCTCTGTCTATCACTTTCTGCTTATGCTTTTTGGCAAGCAAGTAGTCCTGTGTGAAAGCTTCAGCAGGTTGACACCTCGTTTTTAGGTATGCCCAGTGCTGCTCCTGGCATGCCCTCCTGCACTCTTCATTAAACCAGGTTTGACCCCTTGGCTTGATAGTAATGGTAGAGTGGGGGATATGCCAGGCCATCAAGTTACAGATTGTGTTCAAGTACAATTCTGCTGCTGCTGATGGCCCACAGCACCTCATGGAGGCCCAGTCTTAAGTTGCTAGATCTGTTCGAAATCTATCCCATTTAGCACAGTGGTAGTGCCAAACAACACAATGGATGGTATCCTCAATGTGAAGGCGGGACTTTGTCTCCACAATGACTGTGCGTTGCTCACTCCTACCGATACTGTGATAGATAGATGCATCTGTGGCAGGCAGGTTGGTGAGGATGAGGTCAAGTATATTTTTCCCTCTTGTTGGTTCTCTCACCACCTGCCGCAGGCCCAGTCTAGCAGCTATGTCATTTAGGGCTCAGCCAGCTCGGTCAGTAGTGGTGCTACCGAGTCACTCTTGGTGATGGGCATTGAAGTCCCCCACCCAGAAAACAGGCTGCACCCTTGCCACTCTCAGTGCTTTCTCCAAGTGATGTTCAACATGGAGGAGCACTGATTGACCAGCTGTTGGAGGATGGTACATGGTAATCAGCAGGAGGTTTCCTTGTCCTTTATTGACTTGATGCCATGAGGCTTCACGGGGTCCGAAGTCGATGTTGGGGACTCCCCGGGGCAACTCCCTACCGACTGTATACCACTGTGCCGCCACCTCTGCTGGGTCTGACCTGCAGGTGGGACAGGACATAGTGGAGTCTGGGCCATTATGTGTAAGGTATGATTCCTTGAGGATGACTACATCAGGTTGTTGCTTGACTAGTCTGTGAGACAGCTCTCCCAATTTTGGCACTCGCCCCCAGTAAGGAGGATTTAGCATCACCTAGCAGCCCTGTCAACCCTGCAAAGTCATTAAAATCTTATACTTCTTGCTCAGAAAACTTTAGTTCCTGCTGGCAGATTTTCCAATTAAAAATTCATGTCCACAATTATAATGGAATGAAGTAAACCTAGCACGCTATATTTAAAATCTCTTGACAATGGTGGTAGTGTAGCATTAGTTTTACATCTCCCAGCTCCTGATTCGTACTGAAAAGAACCTTGTGCTTCAAGCATTTCAACTTCTCAAATTTAAGTTTTGCTACTTAGCTAAGATCATATAAATTCAATTATTATACAAAGCAAGGTCAGAAATGTTATGACATTAAAAGTGTGCCCAATTACCCCACCTTCTATCCTTGCATGACTTGAATAATACACTTGGTCTTGATTCCCTTATGCAATCCCATTGTAAATTGGATAGTAAATAGAAATATCAAAGAATTCACACAACCATCAAGCTTTATTGAAATGTTAGTGGTGTTGTTAAGCCAGCTTATCACCTTTGGCCTTTTTTCATGGTAGCAACTAGCCACTTCTCTCTCCATTATAGAATTTCAGTAACTTTTTGCAATCAACTTAAAGACAAGTACAGGTCAAAACATGAGGTAATGAAGGGCAGCTCGAAGAAAAACAAGCAGAAATTGATTGTTAAAGCTTTTCTTTGTGCTCTGCTGGTCATTCGTTTCTCAATAAATAACTCAGCAAAACCTTATCTCCATTGTCCTATTAAGTTTTTTGAGTGACCACTTCAAAGGAATGTGTAGTCCTAAACTGTGTAACTACGATATTTTAGCAGATCAATTACTTAAGAACCCTTCCAGGCTCAGAGTGTCACTGACAAAAAAATAAACAAGGCAATGCCACTGCTTCTAGAGCACTAAAACACACCTAAAAAAAAAATTAATTCCATTGAGAACTCCAGAGCCAAAGACAATGGTGCTCCAACAGCAAAAACGCATCATCGGTATTGGAAGAGGTTGTCTTTTCTGGCTACAATCAAGCTGTAGCACGCCCAGACAGTGAAATGGTTTAATAATTACTGGCCTGCATGCACATTCTACAAACATTTTTTGCTTAGTGGTGTGTAAAAATGTATGAATATCTATGTCATTCAATCTACTGTGCATATTTTTAAAAAAGAGAAATAAAATGATTTTCTTTCAATTTTTAGGAAGTCCATTTATGGTTTAATAGCAGGGCTGCTGATAGCACAACTGCCATTACCCCAGAGTCTTTTAGTAGTATGAAGAAATTTATATATCTTCTGAGTTATCAGCTGTCCTCGGTCACTTTCCAACACCCCACAAAGCAGACCCTGTCATTATTGGTCTCAGCAGCAGAATGGAAAATCATTGACTGGCTGCAGGCACAGCTATGGCCATATGCACAAATTTTAATAGAAAACACATCACACACAATGCCTGGTAAATATACTTCACATGCATATTCACTTAAGTATCTACTACTACCACCTGTCAGTGAGAAACTTGGTGGACTTCCCATTTCACCATAATTTGGAATTCAATAATAAATCTCAGACACAACTTAGCTCAACTTCCTATGTTTCTGCCCAACAGTTTCTAGTCAGGCTTTGACTACATCAGAGTGATTGCTGAGAATGTTGACTCAATGACAAATCCCAGCCCTGCTCTCGATCCAGAATGCCATGGTGTGGTCCATAGGAGCTGCTTGTTATTTATTGGTTGTACTTGCTTTCTTCTGCTGGCCTGGAGTGATTTCAATTGATTGAGTTAACCACCATGACAGCTTCCTTCTCCATAAAATGTTGCTGGCTCGCATTAGACGCCACGTTAGCAAGTACCAAAAAGCAGTTATTAAAGAAATAAAGCCCACAAAATGATCAAAAAAGCACCTGTGCAATTTACTTGATCTTCATTTCACCAAGCACAACAAAAGGTTAAAGTTCACGTACCACTTGAATATGAACTGAGATCAGTCACAACAACAATTCCTATTATTCATGTTTTTTTAAAAAGTCAACTGATCAAAAATTGCCATTAACCATATCTGGATTTCCAATTAGCCAAATGCAGCTAGTAGCTATCGTACTGGACAATACCACTCTGTAAACTCGATCATATTTCTCCTAACACTATCCCTTTGAGACAAAAATACACTTGTTTAGGAATTAACAGCTTCTAAGATTGAAACAAAGAGATACTTCTCAAAGCATCAAAAAACAAAGAAACGTTCAATGGGCAAATGTTGGCTCAGTACATACCCAAAAACTTGGTCCATCCACACTTGCATTGCTTCCAGGCCTCACTTCTCCAGTGTCATAATTGCTGGACTCCTGAATTCCTCACTTCAAGAACACCGCTGCCTGAATCCTATCCTGCAAGAGTGCACTTGTCCATCAATCCCTTCCTTGCCAAACTGACACAAGTATGAGAAATAAGGAATCTGTACGGAAAATGGATCAGGGAGCGCATCTAAGAGAAACTGAGCGTGGCAGAGCATTCCCAACAGAAACAGTGAGAGACAGCGCGCAAGAGATAAATAGTCAGAGAGCATACACAAAGAAAGACTGGCATCCTTCCATCTGCGAAGGATGATGTCAATGCAGCCTCAGAATTTGGTGAGGTCAGATGAGATCATCGACTGGAATTCTTTTGATGGCTGAATAAGCCAGTTCTGGAATGGCAATGTTGTTACAAGTGTCACAGTGAAGTTGTCCCTTGTCAGTGGTATGGGATGATCTCTGCTGACACCTCGTTTTTTTTTTATTCATTCATGGGATGGGGGCTTCGCTGGCTAGACCAGCATTTATTGCCCATCCCTAGCTGCCCTTGAGAAGGTGGCGGTGAGCTGCCTTCTTGGACCGCTGCAGTCCATGTGGTGTGGGTATATCCACAGTGCTGTTAGGAAGGGAGTTTCAGAACTTTGACCCAGCGATAGTGAAGGGACGGCGATATATTTCCAATCAGGATGTGAGTGACTTGGAGGGGAACTTCCAGGTGGTAGTGTTCCTATCTATCTGCTACCTTTGTCCTTCTGGATGGCAATGGTCCTGGGTTTGGGTTTGGAAGGTGCTGTTGAAGGAGTCTTGGTGAATTCCTGCAGTGATGGTACACACTGCGGCTACAGTGTGTCAATGGTGGAGGGAGTGAATGTTTGTGGATATGGTGCCAATCAAGTGGACTGCTTTGTCCTGGATGGTGTTAAGCTTCGAGGGTGAGTCCAGAACTGAGGGCACTGTTTTAAAATTAGGGGTCACCCTTTTAGGACAGAGATGAGGAAAATTTTTTTCCCCTCAGAGAGCTATGCAACTTTGGAACACTCTGCCTCAGAAGGCGGTAGAGGCAGGGTCATTCAATATTTTTAGGCAAAGGTAGATAGGTTCTTGTTAGGCAAGGGAATCAAAGGTTATTGGGGTTAGATGGGAATGTGGAAATCGAAACACAAGACGAACCATGATCTTATTGAATGGCAGAGCAGGCTTGAGGGGCCAAATGGTGTACTCCTGTTCCTATTTCTTATATGTTCTTATGGTGCTGCTCCTGGCATGTCTTCCTGCACTCTTCATTAGGGTTGATCTCCGGCTTGGTGATAACGGTAGAGTGGGGGATAGGCCAGGCCATAAAGTTACAGATTGTGTTCGAGTGCAATTCTGCTGCTGCTGATAGCCTACAGAGCCTCATGGATGCCCAGTCTTCAGTTGCTCGATCTGTTTGAAATCTATCCCATTTAGCATGGTGATAGTGCCAAACAACACGATGGAGGGTACCCTTAACATGAAGCCAGGACTGTGCGGTGGTCACTCCTACCGATATTGTCATGGACAGATGAATCTGCGGCAGGTAGGGGTTGGTGAGGATGAGGTCAATTATGTTTTTCCCTCTTGTTGGTTCCCTCACCACCTGCCACAGACCCAATCTAGCAGTCAAGCCCTTTAGGATTTGGCCAGCTCAGTCAGCAGTCGTGCTACCGAGCAACTCTTGGTGGTAGACATTGAAGTCCCCCCACCCAGAGCACATTCTGCGCCCTTGCCACACTCAGTGCTTCCTCCAAGTGGTGTTCAACATGGAGGAGCACTGATTCATCAGCTTAGGGAGAGTGGTACATGGCAATCAGCAGGAGGTTTCCTTTCCCATGTTTGACCTGATGCCATTGACTCCGCACCACATGAAGTCTATGTTGAGGTCTCCCAGGATAGCTCCCTCCCAACTGTTTACCACTGTGCTGCCACCTCTGCTGGGTCTGTCCTGCAGATGATGGTGGTGTCTGGGACATTATCTGTAAGGTATGATTCCGTGAGGATGATTGTTGCTTGACTAGTCTGTGAGACAGCTCTCCCAATTTCTCAGACGTTAGTAAGGAGAACCTTACAGGGTTGACAGGGCTGAGATTGCCACTGCCATTTCCGGTGCCTAGGTCGATGCTGAGTGGTCCATCCAGTTTCATTCCTAGTTTGTGACTTTTTTGTAGCAGTTTGTTACAACTGAGTGGCTTGCTAGGCCATTTCAGAGGGCATTAAGAGTCAACCACATTGCTGTGGATCTGGAGTCATGTGTAGGCTAGACCAAGTAAGGACAACAGATTTCTTTCCCTAAATAACATTAGTTTGCAGGGCTGGTGTCTGCTTTGGAGCTTCTGAAACCATATGCTGTTGTGGTGGAGAACTCTTGCCCAAACTGGTGTCACCATTTGCATTGGTTGTCAGCTGGAGCTTCCCACTGGTCATGATTGACATTGAGGGCTTTCATACCTCCTTTCACGGCATCCTTGAATCAGAACTATGGCTGTCTAGCTGGTCTCTTGGGGCGGGCTATCTCACCTAATAGCATATTCTTGGGGATGCAGCCATCTTCCATCCAGTGCATATGCCAAAGCCAGCGAAGCCTTCTTTGCTTGATTAGCGCTCGCATGCTTGGCATGTTTGCCCTAGAAAGGGCAGCTTCATTGATGACTTTGTCTTTCCATCTGATGCCAAGGATGTGTTGTAGACACCGGAGATGGAAGTAATTGAGACTTTCTTCTTGGCAGGTGTAGGTTGTCACTTTGTTGCCATGCAGCAAAGTGCTGAGGATACAGGCCTTACAGATAAGCAACTTGATCCTGTGGGTCAGTATGTTGCTTTACCATGTCCATATAGACACAGGGACATAACTATCTGAAGCCTAGAAGATTCAGGAAGTTACTACATACAGTAACAAGGATTTCAATCCGATCCTCAGGAAATGTTACATTACCAGGTCCTCTGCTTATAAAATCGGAAATACAGTTCATAGGTAAAATATTTCATGAAAATTTAGAAAGCAACAGGCACTTTGGTGCAGTTGCAGCATACTTTATGCCAAGTAATTATGTGTAAAAGTAACAATTATACCAGTTTGCAACGTGACTCCATAAGCTGAAAGATCTCAGATACAACTGAATGTGTAACTGATATGCTGTCTTGTACTAATTGAAAAATTAAAAGTCTAACGTGAGCTCAGAATTGGAACATTGTTGCATTGGCAATAATTGATTGGCAACTAATGTAGCCTTTTTCATATACATAAACAGATTCCCTGTGCCATCACTTGAGTAATTTTGAGGTCTGAGGCACAGCTGTTATTTTTTAACCAATAAAACAGAATTGTGCATTTTAAGTGGTTTATATTGTTCTGTACTCCCCGTGAGAAAATGGCTGAAAGAGATACATCTAATAGAGGGAGAAGTTTCTTTATATTGGCAGCTCCTTAAAAATATCCAACTCCTGCCTTTAAGGACAGGCCAGGTCATGAGGTGAGAAAACCCAAATACTGTAGTAAATGACATTGGCTTTCATTCTTTGCATATGTCTCAAGTGGAAATTAATTATCAATGGCACCTAAAACAAAGAATAGCATACGAAGTGCCACAGACGTATGCTAGATGCAAGCATATTTCTGAAGTATATGTTCTTATCCATTCTTTAACTTACTGCTCCGCACAAAGAGGATCAACAGGCTAACTGATATAAATCATGGTAATAACCAAAGTGAAGTAGGAAAGCAAGAGTGTCCAACTCCTTGAAGGTCATTAACTCTCTGAATGACTCACCGCTCTCTCCCCAGAGACACAATACCACTTATCGACAGAGAATTGTCCCATGAGAGACGCAAGGTGAAAACTGCCGACTCTGACCACACAATTGCTTTATAGGCTTGGTGCCAGAAAAATGGAGGATTCAAATGTTATGCCCCTTTCCAAAAACAGGGAGAAGTATAAACTTGGCAACTCCAAGAAAATGATCCTAACATCAGTCGTGGGGAAACTTTTAGAGACAATAATCTGGGACAATTGTCTGAATTGCATATAGAGAAGTATTTATTTTTCTGTTCATGGGATGTAAACATAATTGGCAAGATCAGCATTTGTTGCCCATCACTAATTGCGATAGAGGTGGAGGCGTGGCACTTTCTTGAGCCACTGCAGTGCAAGTGATGTAGGTGTAGCTGCTGTTAGAAAGGCAGATCTAGTTTTTTGACCCAGCAATAGTGAAAGGGCAGTGTTATAGCCCAAGTGAGGATGGTGAGTGATTTGGAAAAATCTTTGCAGATGGTGTCCCCATACATCAGCTACCTTTGTCCTTCTAAGTGGTAGAAATCATGGATTTGGAAGGTGCTGTCACAAGAGGCTTGGCAAGCTGTTCAGTGCACTCTGGTTGACTCACACTGCTACCACTGTGCGCCAGTAGTGGGGGAAACAAATGCTTAAGATGGCAGATGGGATGCCAATCAAGCAGGCTGTTTTGTCCTGAACAGTGTAGCCCTTCTTAAATCTTGTTGGAACTGCACTTATCCAGGCAAGTGTTGAGTATTCCATCGCATTCCTAACTTCTACCTTGTAGATGGCAAACAGGCTTTGGGGAGTCACGAGAGTTACTTGCCACAGAATCTCCAGCCTTTGGCTTGCTCTTGTGGTGATGCTATTTATATGGCTGGTCTAGTTAAGTTTGTGGTCGATGGTAATCCCCAGGGTAGTGATGGTGGGAGATTCAGTGATGGTAATGCCATTGAACAAAGGGAGATAGTTTGATTCTCTTTTTAGAGTGGTCACTGCCTGGCACTTGAGTGGTGTGAATGTTACTTGCCACTTATCAGACCAGGCCTGAACATTGTCCAGGTCTTGATGTACGCAGGCACCAACTGCCTCATTATCTGAGGAGTTGTGAATGCTACTGAACCCTGAAATCATCAGCGAACATACCCACTTTTCACCTTCTGATGGAGGGAAGATCATTGATGAAGCAGCTGAATACAGGATGAGAGTGGGTGAAGATAAAAAATGCTCTGAAAATTTGCACTGGGGAGTCATGTACACAGCATAGCACAAAGCAGCAAAATCACTGCAGTGTGAGGGGCCAGAAAAATGTTAGCACTTTTTATGATATGTAGCAAAATCTAAATGTTTCTAGGCCACTTTAAGTGGCTGGAATTATTAGTGGGTGGAGATATTAATTTTCCCTTTGTTTACCTTCTGTTACCAGGAAAACTGATGATTTTGTACAAATGCATTGGTCCTCAACATTCAACGCAGTTAGCACATGTAATTCAGGATGAAGTCCATGTTAACAACAGAATAAGACCTTGCTGGATTATGTACCTGCGAAGCGAAGTAAAGGACTACAAGGGAGGGAGGGAAGGCAGAGGTCGTAAAAAGTGAGGCAGTTAAGGGTCATTTACTTTGCTGTGCCAGACATAGGCCAGACTGGATAAGGACAGCAGATTTTCTTCCCGACAGGACAGAATTCCACGATCAAAAAGTCAGAATTCTGCCAAAAGGTGGACATTTCTCATCCCTGTGGAGATGGTTGGGTCTAGGAAACTACCCTGAGGAACTCCTGCAGTGATGCTGTGTGTCTGAGATGATTGGCCTCCAACAACCGTTACCATCTTTCTTTGAGCTAGGTTTCACTCCAACCCCAATTCTCATTGACTCAAATTTTGCTAGAGCACCTTGATGCCATGTTCAGTCAAATACTTCCTTGGTGTCAAGGGCACTCACTCTTACTTCACTTCTGGAATTCAGCTCTTTCGTCCACTTTTGAACCAAGACTGTAATGATGTCTGGAGCCTAGTGGCCATGGTGGAACCCAAACAGAACAGTGAGCAGATTATTATTGTGCGTATCGCTTGATAGAACTGTCAATGACACCTTCCATTACTTTGCTGATAATTGAGAGCAGACTGATGGAGTGACAATTGGCCAGATTGGATTTGTCTTGCTTTTTGTGAACAGGTCATAACTGGGCAATTTTCCACATTGTCTGTAAATGCCAATGTTGCAGCTGTACGAGAATTTGGTTAGGGGTGCAGCTAGTTCCGGAGCACAAATTTTCAGTTCCACAGCCAGGACTTTTGTCACGATCCACAGCCTTTGGTGCATCCAGTGCCTTCAGCAATTTATTCAGATTCACATGAAGTGAATGGAATTGGCTGAAGATTGGTATCTGTGACACTAGGGACCTCAGGAGGAGGTTGAAATGGATCTTTGACTTTGCACTTCTGACTGAAGATGGTTGCGAATTTTTCAGCCTCGTCATTTGCACCGCCATGCTGGGCTCCCCATCGTTGTGGATGGTCATGATTATGGAGCCTCCTCCTCCAGTTAGTTGGTTATTTGTCCACCACCATTTACGACTGGATGTGGCAAGATTGCAGAGCTTTGATCTGATCTGTGTTTTACATGTTTGCAATCCTGTGTTGTAGCTTCATCAGAATGATATCTCATTTTTAGAAATGCCTGGTACTGCTCCTGGCATGCTCTCCTGCACTTGTCACTGAACCAGGATTGATCCCCTGGCTTGGTAATAATGGTAGCATGAGGCATATGCTGGGGTATGAGATTACAAATGGTTAGATACAATACTGCTGATGACCCACAGAGTGTCATGCGTGCCCAGTTTTGAGCTGCTAGATTTATTCTGAATCTATCCAATTAGCATAGTGGTAGTGCCACACAACATGATGGAGTACAAAGATGGGACCTTGTTTCCACAGAGACTGTGGTGGTCATTCTTACCAATACTGTGACAGTCAAGTGCACCTGCCACAGATAGATTGGGGATGATGGGGTCAAGCAGGTTTTTCTGTTTATGGTTGTCTCACTATCTGCAAGCTCAGTTTAGCAGAAAGACTTGGACAGTGGTGGTACTACCAAGCCACTTTTGGCGATGGACACTGAAGTCCCCCATACAGGATACATTCTGTGCCCTTGTTACCCTTATTATCTCTTTCAAGTGGTGTTAAACATGGAGCACTGCGGATTCATCAGCTGAGGGAGAGCGGGAGGTGGTAATCAGCAGGAGGTTTCTGTGCCCATGTTTGGCCTGATGCAATGAGACTTCATCACGCCCAGAGTCAATGCTGAACACTCCCAGTGTCACTTCCTCCCAACTGTATACCATCGTATTGCCACCTCAAGTGAGTCGTCCTGCTGGTGTGACAGGATATAAACCATGGAAAAGCCTGGGACATTGGCTGTAAGGTATAATTTGGTAATATTATTATATCAGGCAGCTGTCTGACTAGTCTGTGGAAGAGCTCTCCCAACTTTGACACAAATTCCCAGATGCTAGGGAGGATGACTTTGCAGAGTTGACTGGTCAGTGCTGTGTCTTTGCCTTTTCCAGTATGTTGGTCTTTACTGGGTAGTTCATCCAATTTTTATTGACTCTTCTGTACAGCCAAGTGGCTTGCTAGGCCATTTTTGAGGGCAGTTAAGAGTCGATCACATTGCTGTGGATCTGGAGACACATAGGCCAAACTGGGTAAGTAAGGGCAGCAGATTTTCTTCTCTACAGGGCACTAGTGAGCCAGATGGACATAGATAGATGTTTCATTACTAGTATTTGCTCATATCGCAAGAGCAAATAAAAGAAAAGCTATTGCTGTAACTAAAAAGAATTAGAAAACAATGATTCAGAAACTTGGATGTTTCAGCATCTTTTGTGCTTTGCATATACTTTCGTTAAATACAGCAATTGCATGGCAAGCTCAAAAAAAAATCAGCTTTAACTTTAAAAAGCTCAAGACTTTTAATCACTGCTTCATCAATCTTTTTTCTATCAGCAAATCCTCAAATTATAATTTTAATAAAAATTAGTAATGCTGTTAAGCATTTAATTTTTAAAAACAGTCACTATTTACAGGACCATAAAACAGCTGATAAAACTCACTGGATATCAACATAAAAATACAAGATGCCATTTTGTCCAGTCTGTAAGCATTTAGTCCCCACAAGCAAATAGTTCTAAATGCATTTTTATCCACCCTTGTCTACTAATATGGAATATCGCTATTGTTACTGGTGATTTCCCAGCTTCCCAAATTCTCTAAAACAAAAACAGAATTACCTGGAAAAACTCAGCAGGTCTGGCAGCATCGGCAGAGAAGAAAAGAGTTGACGTTTCGAGTCCTCATGACCCTTCGACAGAACTTGAGTTCGAGTCCAAGAAAGAGTTGAAATATAAGCTGGTTTAAGGTGTGTGGGGGGGGTGGAGAGAGAGAGAGAGAGAGAGAGAGAAGTGGAGGGGGGAGTGTGGTTGTAGGGACAAACAAGCAGTGATAGAAGCAGATCATCAAAAGATGTCAACAACAATAGAACAAAAGAACACATAGGTGTTAAAGTTGGTGATATTATCTAAACGAATGTGCTAATTAAGAATGGATGGTAGGGCACTCAAGGTATAGCTCTAGTGGGGGTGGGGAGAGCATAAAAGATTTTAAGATATTTAAAAATAATGGAAATAGGTGGGAAAAGAAATATCTATATAATTTATTGGAAAAAAAAGGGGGAAACAGAAAGGGGGTGGGGATGGGGGTGGGGGGAGCTCACGACCTAAAGTTGTTGAATTCAATATTCAGTCCGGAAGGCTGTAAAGTGCCTAGTCGGAAGATGAGGTGTTGTTCCTCCAGTTTGCGTTGGGCTTCACTGGAACAATGCAGCAAGCCAAGGACAGACATGTGGGCAAGAGAGCAGGGTGGAGTGTTAAAATGGCAAGCGACAGGGAGGTTTGGGTCATTCTTGCGGACAGACCGCAGGTGTTCTGCAAAGCGGTCGCCCAGTTTACGTTTGGTCTCTCCAATTTAGAGGAGACCACACTGGGAACAACGAATGCAGTAGACTAAGTTGGGGGAAATGCAAGTGAAATGCTGCTTCACTTGAAAGGAGTTTGGGCCCTTAGACGGTGAGGAGAGAGGAAGTGAAGGGGCAGGTGTTGCATCTTTTGCGTGGGCATGGGGTGGTGCCATAGGAGGGGGTTGAGGAGTAGGGGGTGATGGAGGCGTGGACCAGGGTGTCCCGGAGGGAGCGATCCCTACGGAATGCCAATAGGGGGGGTGAAGGGAAGATGTGTTTGGTGGTGGCATCATGCTGGAGTTGGCGAAAATGGCGGAGATTCTCTAGTTTGGCTAGAGTGCAAGTTCTTTCTCAGTTTTATATTTATTAAATAATTTCAAGAGTTGTTCTGTATCCTTTGGTATCATCAATGAAAAGCATACCACAGTGGCTGTTTCAAGAGATAAACAGTCTTTCACAACTCTTGCACATTACATTTTGCTTTAAAATCAATGCAAATAATGCTGGACAGTAGGGTCCTGCCCTCACTTACTCCTGTGTCTAGCAGGTTCAAGTTACATAAAATTACAACATAGAAACAGGCCTCTCAAACCATATTGGTGTTTACCCTAAGAGGAGCCCTAATTCCATGTGCCTCCATTCCCCTTGCTTTCAACCATCAAGCTAACCAATTGTTAAATGCTAACATAGTAACTGCTTCATCGTACTAGTGCATGCCAGAGCCTCAAAGCGAAATTCCCCTGCTTCTATCCTGAACCCTTGCATATAAACTTAACATCTATCGCCCCATTCTGGACCCCCCATCCGCAGTATTTCTACCTAATTTATCCCCTTCTCATAATTTTGAACACCTGTCATCCCAGTACAAACAGTCCCATTTTTTCAAGGAAACATTACAGAAAGCAAAGGGAGTAACTTAAGAAAAATCTTTAGATATTCAAATTTACCAGGCAGCATTTTTTGCATTATAATCTCTCATTTTAAGGTGAGTCTTAGCTTGCAATCAATTGAACAATTAATGTAATCTACTTTCCATTTCATAACTCACGCCAAGACCCGATTACCCATCAACTCTGTGCTTGCTGAGATACACTGGTTACTAGTTAAACACCTCAATTTTAAAATTCTGTATCACCCCGCCCCTCCAAATCTCTACCCTCCACCAGCCCTGCATAGCCTCCAATATCTCTTTGCTCCTGCACTTATAGCCATTTGAGAATTCCCAATTTTAATCACTCCATCATGGCGGCTATGTCTTCAGTTGCTTAGGCTTTAAGCCCTGGAATTCCCTCCTTCAACATCTCAATCTCTCACAAAACAAAAACAGAATTACCTGGAAAAACTCAGCAGGTCTGGCAGCATCGGCGGAGAAGAAAAGAGTTGACGTTTCGAGTCCTCATGACCCTTCGACAGAACTTGAGTTTGAGTCCAGGAAAGAGCTGAAATATAAGCTGGTTTAAGGTGTGTGTGTGGGGGGCGGAGAGATAGAGAGACAGAGAGGTGGAGGGGGTTGGTGTGGTTGTAGGGACAAACAAGCAGTGATAGAAGCAGATCATCAAAAGATGTCAACGACAATAGTACAATAGAACACATAGGTGTTAAAGTTAAAGTTGGTGATATTATCTAAAAGAATGTGCTAATTAAGAATGGATGGTAGGGCACTCAAGGTATAGCTCTAGTGGGTTTTTTTTTAATAATGGAAATAGGTGGGAAAAGGAAAATCTTTATAATTTATTGGAAAAAAAAAGGGGGAAAACAGAAAGGGGGTGGGGATGGGGGAGGGAGTTCACGACCTAAAGTTGTTGAATTCAATATTCAGTCCGGAAGGCTGTAAAGTCCCTAGTCAGAAGATGAGGTGTTGTTCCTCCAGTTTGCGTTGGGCTTCACTGGAACAATGCAGCAAGCCAAGGACAGACATGTGGGCAAGAGAGCAGGGTGGAGTGTTAAAATGGCAAGCGACAGGGAGGTTTGGGTCATTCTTGCGGACAGACCGCAGGTGTTCTGCAAAGCGGTCGCCCAGCTTACGTTTGGTCTCTCCAATGTAGGGGAGACCACATTGGGAGCAACGAATGCAGTAGACTAAGTTGGGGGAAATGCAAGTGAAATGCTGCTTCACTTGAAAGGAGTGTTTGGGTCCTTGGACGGTGAGGAGAGAGGAAGTGAAGGGGCAGGTGTTGCATCTTTTGCGTGGGCATGGGGTTGTGCCATAGGAGGGGGTTGAGGAGTAGGGGGTGATGGAGGAGTGGACCAGGGTGTCCCAGAGGGAGCGATCCCTACGGAATGCCGATAAGGGGGGTGAAGGGAAGATGTGTTTGGTGGTGGCATCATGCTGGAGTTGGCGGAAATGGCGGAGGATGATCCTTTGAATGCGGAGGCTGGTGGGGTGATAAGTGAGGACAAGGGGGACCCTATCATGTTTCTGCGAGGGAGGAGAAGGAGTGAGGGCGGATGCGCGGGAGATGGGCCGGACACGGTTGATAGGGTCCCCCTTGTCCTCACTTATCAGCCCACCAGCCTCCGCATTCAAAGGATCATCCTCCGCCATTTCCGCCAACTCCAGCATGATGCCACCACCAAACACATCTTCCCTTCACCCCCCCTATCGGCATTCCGTAGGGATCGCTCCCTCCGGGACACCCTGGTCCACTCCTCCATCACCCCCTACTCCTCAACCTCCTCCTATGGCACAACCCCATGCCCACGCAAAAGATGCAACACCTGCCCCTTCACTTCCTCTCTCCTCACCGTCCAAGGACCCAAACACTCCTTTCAAGTGAAGCAGCATTTCACTTGCATTTCCCCCAACTTAGTCTACTGCATTCGTTGCTCCCAATGTGGTCTCCTCTACATTGGAGAGACCAAACGTAAGCTGGGCGACCGCTTTGCAGAACACCTGCGGTCTGTCCGCAAGAATGACCCAAACCTCCCTGTCGCTTGCCATTTTAACACTCCACCCTGCTCTCTTGCCCACATGTCTGTCCTTGGCTTGCTGCATTGTTCCAGTGAAGCCCAACGCAAACTGGAGGAACAACACCTCATCTTCCGACTAGGGACTTTACAGCCTTCCGGACTGAATATTGAATTCAACAACTTTAGGTCGTGAGCTCCCTCCCCCATCCCCACCCCCTTTCTGTTTCCCCCTTTTTTTTTTCCAATAAATTATAAAGATTTTCCTTTTCCCACCTATTTCCATTATTAAAAAAAAACCCACTAGAGCTATACCTTGAGTGCCCTACCATCCATTCTTAATTAGCACATTCTTTTAGATAATATCACCAACTTTAACTTTAACACCTATGTGTTCTATTGTACTATTGTCGTTGACATCTTTTGATGATCTGCTTCTATCACTGCTTGTTTGTCCCTACAACCACACCAACCCCCTCCACCTCTCTGTCTCTCTATCTCTCCGCCCCCCACACACACACCTTAAACCAGCTTATATTTCAGCTCTTTCCTGGACTCAAACTCAAGTTCTGTCGAAGGGTCATGAGGACTCGAAACGTCAACTCTTTTCTTCTCCGCCGATGCTGCCAGACCTGCTGAGTTTTTCCAGGTAATTCTGTTTTTGTTTTGGATTTCCAGCATCCGCAGTTTTTTTGTTTTTATCTCAATCTCTCTACCTCTTCACTTCCTTTAAAGATGCTCCTTAAAACTAACTCTGTCAAAGCTGCTATTCACCTATCCTAATGTGTCATGTGGCTCAGTGTGAAAATGTATTTGATTACGGTCCTGTGACGTGCCTTAGAACTTTTCTGCGTTAAGGATAAATAAATGTAAGTTAAGGATATATAAATGTAAGTTCTTGCTGGGAACGCATCCTAATCACAGAAGCTGGAATTGGCAACAAATTTAAAGCATTCACCAAATTATTAGAAAGCCTCTCTATGCAGCCCTGTTAGGATTGAGCATGGCCTAAATCACAAAACTACATTGTTCCATTTATCAGACCTTCCTGACTGATAGGAAGTTTATTTTAAAAAATGGACGCGTATTGATT
This sequence comes from Carcharodon carcharias, assembly GCF_017639515.1. NCBI lineage: Eukaryota > Metazoa > Chordata > Chondrichthyes > Lamniformes > Lamnidae > Carcharodon > Carcharodon carcharias. Next base: position 28,441,502 of record NC_054476.1, read on the forward strand.
AAAGCGTTAACATTTTATTTAGAAAGATAAATACCCGTTATACAATATGCATGACTGAGATATAAAAAAAATTAAATACCAATCAAACTCTATTAGTGAAAGCTGGTAAAACTTAAAACTAGATTTAAAGTTGACATTTTTGAGTCTGAATCTGTGCACTGGGAATTATCTTAATTGTTTCCATCCCATTATAATGTAAACCATTAATCTAGCCATAAAGTGCATTTAAAATTGCAGTTTTTAAGTACACACAATCCAAACACTGACATGTGGAAAATTATTATATTAGTTTTGCAGGATTAGTGTTCTGGGTGAATAATGCAATTTAACATACTGCAGTAAAAATTGTTAATGCATTTCTACATAACTTTTATTAGCTAATTTTAATTAAAGCTTGCTCAGTGACTGGAGGGTGGCAGGCATACTTTAAGGTGTTAAAACCAATCACTTCTGTAGTACAGAACATAATCTGGGAATTTACTATCTGCAAAGTACAATGTTTTGTATCCAGCTGGGTGGGACTGCCTTTGCCATTCTCATCTATCCAGTAATAGCCCGAGAAAGACCGACCTGCAATGGCTTCTCTTGCCACTCCTGCACCGATACCTCTGGAATCCACCAAGGAACTATTCTTGGCCCCCTCAGGTTCCTCATTTGCACACCGCCCCTCGGCAACATTGTCTGAAACACAGGTTTCCACATGTACACTAAGGACACTTTGCTTTACCTTACCACCACCTCTCTCTAACCACTGTTCTCTCTGATCCGTCATGCTGATTGCCATCCAGTTCCAATAAGAAATATTGAGAAGACAGAAGGCATTGTCTTCAGTCCTATTCACAACCTCCATTCCTTTGCCACTGACTCAATTAGTCTCCCTGCTAACTGAGGCTGAACTAAGAGCATTTCCAATCTAGGCATCATAGTTCATCCCAATATGGGCTTTTGAACACATATCCACTACATCACCAAAACAGTCTAATTCTACCTCTGTAGCATCGCTCATCTCCACATCTGCATCAGCATTCCTCATCCATGCCTTTGTTACCTCAGGGCTTGACTATTCTAACTGAGCACGAGAGAAAGCTAGCTAGAAGTATAAAGGCAGTTAGTAATAGTTTGTACAAATCTTTAAATAAGAAAAGAGTTAACAAAGTGAGCATTAATGCTATAGAAAGTGAGTTTGGGGAATTAATAAAGGAAAATAAGAAGATGGCAGATGAATGGAACAGGTATTTTGCAACAGTCTTCACTATTGGGGATACAAGTAGCATCCCAGAAATAGATCTACGTCAGGAATTGGAAGGGAGAGAAGATCTCAAGAAAATTACAATCACCAGGGAAGTGGCACTGAGCAAATTGTTAGAGCTGTGGGCTGACAAGTCCCCGGGTCCTGATGGACTTCATCCTAGGGTCTTAAAAGAAGTGGCTAGTGAGATAGTTGATGTGTTGGTTTTAATTTTACAAAATTCCCTAGATTCGGGGAAGTTCCAGATTGGGAAATAGCCAATTCAAAAAGAGAGGAAGGCAGAAAGCAGTAAACTACAGGCCAGTTAGTTTAACATCTGTCATGGGGAAAATGTTAGAAGCTATTATTAAAGACGTCATAGACAAATTCAAGGGAATCAGGCAGAGTCAACATGATTTTGTGAAAGGGAAATCATGTTTAACCAATTTATTGGAGTTTTTTGAAAGAGTCACATGTGCTGTGGATAAAGGGGAATTGGTGGATGCACTGTACTTAGATTTTCAGATGACATTTGATAAAGTGCCACATCAAAGGTTATTGCAGAAAATAAAAGCTCCTGATGTAGGGGGCTGACATATTGACATGTAAAGGAGATTGGCTAGCTAACAGGAAACAGTTGGCATAAATGGGTCTTTTACTGGATGGCAGGATGTAACGAGTGGCATCCACAGAGATCAGTGTGGGGCCACAACTTTTTACAATTTGGATGAAGGGATCGAAGTTATGCTGAATTTGCTGATGGCACAAAGGTAGGTAGGAAAGCAAGTTGTGAAGAGGAAGTAAGGAGGCTAACACAGGGACACAGGTTAAGTGAGCAGGCAAAGATCTGACAAATGGAGTACCGAGTGGGCAAATGTTAAATTGTCCATTTTGGTAGGAAGAATGAAAAAGAAGCATACTAAGTGGTGAGAGATTACTGAGCTCAGATTCAGAGGGATCTGGGTGTCCTAGTGCATGAATCACAAAAGGATAGTATGCAGGTACAGTAAGTAATTTGGAAACTATAACATTCTATTAGCTTTATTGCAAGGGAATTGAATACAGAAGTAGGGAGGTTAAGCTTCAGCTTACCAGGGCACTGGTAAGATCACATCTGGAGTTGTGTGTATAGTATTGGTCTCTTTATTTAAGAAAGGATGTAAATGCATTAGAAACAGTTCGGAGAAGAAGGTTTACTAGACTAGTACCAGGAATGGGCGGGTTGTCTTATGAGGAAGGATTGGACAGGCTCCGCTTGTACTATTGGCCAATGCTATACACAGTACTCCAGATGTGGTCTCACCAGTTTCCTGTACAGCTGAAGCTTAACCTCCCTACTTTTGTATTCAATTCTCCTTGCAATAAAGCTAATAGAATATCATTTCCTAGTTACTTGCTGCCTTAGGAGGGTTAGGGGGTTCTTAAAGCAGGATTCAGTGTACAGCCACTACTGACCCTCTGAAAAGCCTCTTGGCTTTCCGGTTTCTATCAGGTGTGTAGTTTCTTCTCAGCCAAACTCTTACAATGTGATTTCATTACATGCAGAGTGCCTTGAATTGTGCAGAATTACTTTTCTATGTTCAATTTTCAGCCTTTTACAGGACGTGTTTTTTTGTGAGAGAGCGTGCGAGCGAGGGAGTGAATGTGACTGAGAGTGAGAGAGGGAGAGATTGTGTATGAATTTATATTTAATGATGGGGGCCTCAAGACCTAGGAAGAGAAAGTTTGTTAGCAAGATGGTGGCAGAGTTTTGCTTTTAGTTAGACATATGTTTAAATTTTAAACTGCCCTGAACCGAATGGATTTGGTTTCCGATTATTTGACCTATTTAACCCCATCCTTCCCTCTTCTCACTCACAGCTCAGTGAGTGGCCAGCATGTAATTGAGGTGCCATGGTCAGGCTTGGGCAGTCACCCATGTCCCATCAAAGGGTCAAAAGCTTTAGAAGAGGTGAGGAAATTGGCATGAGAATAAGAATGTGTAGATATAGGAGAGAGACAAAAAAAAATCTTTTGGATGAAGATAATATGCAAAAACACTCAGGCCCAGATTTCTGGAGTTTAGAAGAGTAAGAGGTGCCCTGATTGAAACCTTTCAGATCCTGAGGAGTCTTGACAGGATGGATGTGGAGAGGATGTTTCCTCTTGGAGAACCTAGAACTAGGGGTCACTGTATAAAAATAAGGGGTTGCTCATTTAAGACAGAGATGGAGAAATTTTTTCTCTCAGAGGGCTGAGAGTCTTTGATTCCACTGCCTTTCAAGGAAGAGCTTCCAGAGTCTTTGAATATTTTTAAGGGAGCTAGGTAGATTCTTGATAAGCAAGGTGGTGAAAGGTTATCAGGAATAGGCAGGAATGTGGAGTTGAGGTTATAATCAGATCAGCCATGATCTTATTGAATGACTGAGCAGGTTTGAGGGGCCTACTCCTCCTCATAATTTGTATGTTCCTATGTAATTGTTTCCTGACCAGCCTCCCATCTTCCTGCATAAACTTGAGCTTATCCAAAACTCAGCTGCCTGTATCCTTAGAATCTACATCAAGTCCCTTTCACTGATCTCCTCTAAGCTCATTGACCAATAATACTGGCTCCGAGTCCAGCAACACCTGAATTTTAAATTTCTCATGCTTGTTTTCAAATTCCTCCACAGCTTTGCCCCTCCCACACTCCAACCTCCTCTAGCCCTACAACCCTCCGAGATATCTGCACTACTACAATTCTGGCTTTTTGCAAATCCCCAATTTTAATCGCTCCACCATTGGCGAGCATTCAACTGCCTGAACTCTTTCCTCTGAAACTCCATCTCCAAACCTATCCATCTCCTTACTTTTCTTTCTCATCCAAGACACTCAAGAAGCACTTTGTAGCCAAATGAAGTATTTTGAAGTGTGTTCACTGTTGCTATGCAGGGTCCACAACAGCCAATTTGTGCAGAGCAAGATCCCACAAACAGCAATGTAATAATGGCCAGTTAATCCACTTTTTGAGATGCTGATTGAGGGTTAAATATCAGCCAGTACACCCAGGATATCTCCACTGCTCTTTTTCTAAATCGCAATGTGGGATCTTTGATGTCCACCTGAGGGAAGATGGGGCCTCAGTTTAATGTCCCATCCAAAAGATTACACCTCCAACAGTACAGTATTTCCTAGGTGTTTTTGTAATGTTCCTGTGGAGTACCTTTGGATGTTTTACTATGCTAATAACTTGCAGTTCTTTAATTCCCTTAACATTTCAAGCCATCCCAAAGCACTTCACAGGAGCGGTCACCAGTTAACAATTTGGCACCAAACATCACAAGGAAATATTATGGCAGGCTGATCGGTTTTATGAGTACCTGTAGGAGGTGAGAGGCAGCCAGGTTTAGGGGGGGAATTGGATCTTGGCAGCGGATAGCCCAGCTACCAAAAGTAGAGCGATCAAAATTGGGCACGTACAAACATACGAATTAGTTGTAGAAAATGCCATTTGACCCCTCGAGTCTGCTCTGCCATTCAATACGATCATGGCTGATCTGACTGTAGCTCTCTAATTTCATTTTCCTGCCTACCCCGATTTCTTTTATTCATCAAGAATCTATCTACCTTTGCCTTAAAAATATTCAATGACCCTGCCTCCACTGCTCTCTGGGGAAGAGAGTTCCACAGGCTCACGACCCCCAGAAAACATTTCTCATCATCTCTGTTTTAAACAGGAAAACCCCTTTTTTTTTAAAAAAAAGTGTGTCCCCTAGTTCTAGTCTCTCCCACAAAGGGGAAACATCCTTTCAGCATCCACCCTCTCAGGTCCCCTTAAGATCTTATATGTTTCAACAAGAACACCTCTTATTCTTCTAAACTCCGATGGCTACAGGCCCAACCTGTCCAACCTTTCCTCATAACAAAGATTCCTCCCTTTCCAGGAATCAGTCAAGGCCAGAATTGGAAGAGCGCAGAGATCACAAAAGCTTGTGGAGCTGGAGGAGGCTACAGAGATACGGAGGGATTTTTAAAAACTAGAGATATGGAGGGATTTTAAAAAAGAGATATGGAGGGATTTTAAAAACTCAAGCGTTGTCGGACGAGAAGCCAATGTAGATCAGCAGGAACAGGGATGATGGGTGAATGGAACTTGATACAAGTTAGAATATGGGTAACAGAGTTTTGGATGCAAGATGGAAGGTGGAAGGTTGGCTAAGAGAGCATTGGAATACTCAAGTCAACAAAGGTAGGGATGGAGTTGGGGGATGTCATGGAGAAAGAAGAACGCAGTTTTGATGCTGGAGTGGAAGTAGTCAAAAGCTAAGATCAGTGTCAAATACAATACAAGTTTGTGAATGATCTGGTTCAGCCTCAAGACTGTTTCCAAGAAGGAGGATAGTCAGTGACTAGGGAATGGAGTTTGTGGCAGAGACTGAAGATATTAGCTTCAGTCTTCCCAATATATGGTTGGAGGAAATTTCTGCTCATGTGATACTAGATGTTGGACAAGCAGTATTACAAATCAAAAACAGAGGAAGGGTGGTGAGAGCTGGCGGTGAGATAGAATTGGATGTCGTCAGCATCTTATGTTGCACTTACAGATGATGTCACCAAGAGGCAGCATATAGATGAGAAATAGGGAGTAAGGGACACACGGAGAGGAGTCCTTGCCTGAGTGCAATGGAGGCAGAGTGCGAAGTCAGGAATTTGGTTCACTCCAATCATAAATGGGAACCTTACACTTAAAAAGAGCCAATTACAAGGATAAGAGGGGAGAACTAGCTAAGGTTGATTGGGTAAACAGACTAAAAGGTATCACAGTAAAAGAAGTGTTAAACGTTTAAAGAAACGATTTACAAAAATACATACATTGAAAAACAAAAACTCAGCAAAACTGACCCATCTATGACTCAGTCAGGAAGTTAGGGATAGTATTAAATTAAAAGAGGCTTATAATGTTGCAAAGAACAGCAGCAAGTCTGAGAATTGGGTGTGTTTTAGAAACTAGCAAAGGGCCAACAGAAGGTTGATAAAAAGGGAAAAAATAGAGTACGAGAAAAAACTAACCAGAAACATAAAAACAGGTTGAAAGAGCTTTTTAAGTAAACATTGGTCCCTTAGAAGCAGAGACAGGAGAAATTATCATGGGGAATGAGGAAATGGCAGAGGAATTGAACAAATATTTTGTGGCTGTCTTCACAGTAGAAGACAGAAGTTGCATACCAGAAATAGAGGGTAACCTAGGGGCTAAAGAGAGTGAGAAAATGAAGGTAATTAATATCAGCAGAGGAAAAGTATTGGATAAACTTAAGGGACTAAAATCCAACAAGTCCCTGGGAGCTGACAGCTTATACCCTTGCATTGTGGTGGATGTGCTAGCAATGATTTTCCAAAATTCCTTAGATTTGGGAACAAAGTTAGCACATGTAACAGCACTTTTCATGAAAGGAGGGAGGGGAAAAACTGGGAACTACAGGCCAGTTAGCCTAACATCAGTCATTGGGAAAATGCTATTATTAAGGAAGTCTTAACAATACACTTAAATCAAAATGCTTTTAGAAAAGGGAAATCCTGTTTGACAAATTTAGGGCTTTTTGAGGATGTAAATAGTAGGGTAAATAAAGGGGAACCAACAGATGTGGCAAAGCTGGATTTCCAAAAGACATTCGATAAGATGCCATATGAAAGGTCAATAGGCAATATAAAAGTTCATGGAGTTAGGCATAATATATTAGCATAGACAGAAGGTTGGTTAATGGCCAGGAAGCAGAGAGTGGGCATTAGCAGGGAATTTTCAAGTTGGCAGGTTGTGACTGGTGAAGTGCCACAAGGATCAGTGCTGGCACCTCAGCTATTTACAATCTATATTAATGGCTTAAATGAAGAGACACAGAGTAAACTAAGTTTGCTCATTTGCAAAGCTGTGGGGAAGACACAAGAAAGCTGCAGAGAGATATAGACAGGTCAAGTGAGTGGGCAACAAGATGGTAGATGGAGTAGATGAAGTATAATATGGGAATGTGTGATGTCATTCACTGGTCGTAAGAATACAAAAGCAGAATAGTTTTTAAAAGGTATGAAACTTGTAAATGTTGATGTTCAGGAAGACCATGGTGTGGTCATACAAGGAACACAAAAATTCGCATGCAGGCATAGCAAGCATTTAGGAAGGCAAATGGCACATTGGCCTTTATTACAAGGGGATTGGGGTACAGGAATGAAGAAATCTTGCTGCAACTGTACAGAGATTTAGTGACACCATATCTGGAATGCTGTGCACAATTTAGGTCTCCATATTTAAGGAAGGATATACTTGCATGGAGGTGAAGGTTCACTAAATTGGTCCCTGGGACGAGGCGACTGTCTTATGATGAGAAGCTGAGTAAATTGGGTCTATATTGTTTAGAAGAATGAGAGGCAAACTCATTGAAATATACAAGATACTGAAAGGTCTTGGTAGGGTAGATGCTGAGATATGTGTGGGGGAAACTATAACACGCAGGCACAGTCTCAAGATAAGGGACTGATCATTTAAGACTGAGATGACAATAAATTACTTTCCTCAAAGGGTTGTGAATCTTTGGAATTCTCTACTCCAGAAGGTTGTGGATGCTCCATCATTGAATACCTTTAAGGCTTGAGAATCAAGCGATATGGGGAGTGGGCAGGAGAGTGGAGCCAAGGCCAGCCACGATTGTACTGAATGATGCAGCAGGCTCGTTGGGCTATATAGTCTACTGTTGATCCAATTGTGTGTGTTCTGATAAATAGGAGACACTTTATTATGTAAAATGGAATCTAATCTAACAAATTTCATAATTTGTTTTTCTAGAACAAATAACTTTGAAAGAAGCTGTCTTAAGATCTGTATATGTCATTTTGACATAGCAATGCTAGCAACATCATAAGAATTCCACTTCCCATGCAGAAGAGCAACACAGCGTAGAACTTCTCTGTTACCACTTTCACCAACTAAATCCACAGCTAATGCGTAATGCTGTAAATACCCCACTCTGCAAGGTGGCTGAATTGTAAACTGCTAAAGCGCTAAAGTAGTACTACTGATAACAATCACCAGATTATAGGTAGGTGTAAAAAAAACGCTGTTGCACTAAAGAGATTGGATAACATTAAATCTGATTCCAATGCCTTAACACCCTTACTTACAGAATAAGAGATTTATTCTAACTGGCACTTAACAAGCACAGCTGTTAAACACACTATGAATATTTCCACTACATAGTTAAATACCAATACATTATTACATCATGGTAACGATGATTACAAAAGACCACATGGAATTCCTAATGCCTGATATAAAATTTTATAACCAAAAAAATTCTCAGTGCAACTTCACAAAGCATTTTAAATTTACCATTTCTAATAAATTCACTAAAATTATGACTCTTGCAAACTAAATTGAGGTTGAAAAACATTAAATGTGCCTTAAAATGGGGTTTTTAATTTAGAAGCTTTATTTTAATTGTGCTAATAGATAGGTGATATGCTTCACTCAAAAGCATTATGTAATTTATCAATAATTCTCCCGTCACATTTAACTTCTTTCATCAACATAAAGCTTTCTTTCCTAAATTTAACTCTCAATAACTCAAACGCCAGGTACAGAGAATAGGCAGCCCATGTAATTCTTTCATAATGTTTAAAATGTTCTATGTTAATACATGCAGTTTCCAATGCATGTTAATCAGTTTCCATGCAATCGTATTTCAAAACTGTGTTCCCTTAAAATTTTGATTAGTAGTAATTTTATAGACATACGTGTGTGCTTACAATTTTTCTTGTATTAATAAATGTTTAATTTAGTTTTATAGAAAAACCTCACGAGACTCGGCGGTCTTATTACTACTGAATTCAAATCCTGCATCTCAAAACATGTGAATTGCAAAATGGGTTATGACAGTTGTTTCAAGTTTCCCTCTGGAATTTGAACAACTCGGTCTTTACCATCATCTGTGTCATAATACTTGGTTAGTGACCTCTTTCCGAATCACTATCTAGGTCCCCCAATTTTATGCATCTTAATTCAATCTCCCCTCAGTCTCCTCTGTTCCACAGAAAACAAATCTAGCCAATCCAATCTTTCCTCAACTAAAATTCTCCATTCCTGGCAACATCCTTGTGAATCTCTTCTGTACCCTCTCTGGTGTGATCACATTCTTCCTGTCACATGTTGACCAGAACAGTATGCAATACTTTAACTGCGGTCTAACCAGTGTTTTACACTGTTCTAGCATAACTTTCCTGCTCTTAGACTCCAGGCCTCAGCCACTAAAAGAAAGTATCCTGCATACCTTCTTCATTTGTGTACATACACTTCCAACTCCCTCTGTTTCTCTACACTTTTGAAAATCATATCATAAATCGTGTATTCCATGTTGCCTTGTTTGTCCTCCCCAAATGCATTACCTCAGGCTTGTCTGGGTTGAATTGCAATTGCCACTTATCTGCCCACCTGACCAGTCCATTGATATCTTCCTGCAATCTGCAGCTTTATTCCTCACCATCAACAACACAACCAATTTTCATATTATCTGCAAACTTGTCCCTGACATCTTAGTCTAAATGATTGATATATACTATGAACTACAAGGAACCCAGCACTGAGCCATGCAGAACCCCACTGGAAACAGCTTTCCGGTTACATAAACTCCCGTCAATGATAACCTTCTGCTTTGTGTCACTTAGCCAATTTCGGATCCAAAATGTCACTTTCCCTTAGATCCCATGAGCTTGTAATTTACTGATCAGTCCGCCATGTGGGACCTTGTCAAAAGCCATCCTAAAATCCACGTAGACTACATCAAATGCCCTACCCTCATTGACACTCCTTGTCACTTCCTCAAAAAAATTCAGTCAAGTTAGTCAGATGTAAATTCCCCTTACAAATGCATGCTTACTGTCCTTGATTAATCTGCTTCTCTGTAAATGATAATTTATACCATCTCTCAGAATTTTTTTCCCAAATCCCAACCTGGTTATGTACAAAACTGTCCTATAGTTAAGTGGGAAATGCAATACATCAAGAGTTTGAGAAATGTAAATGTCCAATCGGTGCAAGGCATCCTTTTTACACAATAGAACAGAAACTCTTAACAGAACAGAAAAATCTGAATTTCAGCATTCGGCACTATACATTTCAGGCAGTTTGTCAGCGCTGACAGTCAATCTATAAAACTGATCAATATTTCCAGAACTCCCTTAGCAAAACTACTCCTAGAAGAGATTTTACAAGATAGATCCAAACTAAAAATATTGATGAGTTTGACTTAACAATACACATGGAAATATAAATGCAAAGTAGTGCACAATATGGCACAGTCAAAAAGAAAATCCCAACTGATCACATGTATCTAAGTAACTTTATTTTGAAACATATCCAGAAGCTAGTTTTATGGTTGCAAACAGAATCAAAGCAGACTAAAAAAATGAATTACTTTTCCAATCTGTGAACATTAGAATACTGTATCTCTAGACAATAGAAATGCTGGATATAGTCCTGTTGTTGTCTCTCTTTCTCCAAAACAATGCCAAGGTAGGCAATAAAAACAAGTTATCATTTGCATGAAATAATCTAAAATTATTACAAAAGCATTTACACAAAACCTCTAGTATCCTTCATCCGGGGAGCCAGTTAGCTCGGTTGGCTAAGTGACTAGCTTGTAGCTCAAAATAATGCCAACAGCACAGGTTTGTCTCCCTTTCTGGCTGAGCTAGACTTAGAACCTGCCTCCTGAGAGCAGTAAGCAATGCAAACCATCACTGACAAAAAAAGAACAGCAAAGAAAATGGTTTGGGATGAAGCATCAGCAGACAATGAGCCAAGGACCTGCCATCAGGCTGAGCACACATGACATGACATCCTTTACCCAAATCACAATAAACTGTAAGAAATAGCTGTGAATGCATTAAGCCCCATCAGTCCAATAGATTCCTTTAAGCAGAGCATAAACAATGGAAAGGTTTGGTCATTAAATATTCCAATGATTTCTGTAAGTTGTTACGATACGTTTTAATTCTGAATTGTGGAATTGACATTTAGAGACAGAGGAGGCATTTGTTAGCATGCCTTTTTTAAAATGTAACCCAGGTTGTCAACAGACTGAACAGTTGTGAATTTTGGTCAAAAACCAGTTGAGATCTCAATTTGTTTTGCAGATGAATAGTTTGAAGTAGAAGGGTTCATCATTTGCCCCCTTTCAGTTTTAAAACAAGATATCACTGAACAGTCAAACTTTTCAAATTTAAGATATTCAGGAGAGTTTTTAGCTACATTATGGTTCTCCGAATTTTAGTTTGAAACAAAATCTGAGAAATACACATCAAGTTTAATACAAAAAAAGCATGAATGAAGTTTTCTCCTTTGTAGATCCCTAATATTGGAAGTAAACTTGACACTTCATACTTCATATATAAACAATTACATAGAATTGACTGCAACAGGTTATTGAGCCCAATTGGTATATTGTTTATCCAACATTATCCTCCTCCCACTCCTGACTCCGCTACTTCCCTCTCCCCCACGTAAGTATCGAGTCTCTCCTAAATGTATCAAATGCAATCGGCTCCAAACTCAATATGGCAGCAATTCCATATTCTTACCGCCACTTTGAAAATCTTACTGCATAAGTATCTAGTGCTTCAATGTCATCTATTAACCCACTAAAAGAAACTGCACTTCTGCTGCTTGGGATTGATCCAACCAGATTGAAATTGTCTTATTATTTTCAAATTTAACCAACGAATAACCAATATAGAGTATACAGGAAGGAAAAAATAAATGTGGCAAGAAAGAAAGATAGAGCAATAATCAAGGATTACATGAAGGAGCCTCCAGGCAACAGCGATCATAACATGAAGAATTTCACATTCCATTTGATGGTGAGAAGTGTGGGTCTAAGATTAATGTTTTAAATCTAAATAAAGGCAAATATAAGGGTGCAAAGGCAGAGTTGGCTAAAGTGAACTGGGAAACTGGGTTAAAAGATAAGACAGTAGAGATGCAGTGGCAGATTTTTAAGGGGCTAGTTAATAACTCTCAGCTAAGATTTATCCCAGTGAGAAAGAAAGAATATTTGAGAAGAATGCACCATCTGTGGCAAAATATGGAAGTTAAGGATAGCATCAAATTGAAAGAAACACTACAATTCAGCAAAGATTTGTGGCAGGTCAGAGACTGCACAGATTTCAAGAGCCAGCAAAGAATGACAAAAAAATTAATAAAAAGGGAATTAGATTACGAGAGAAAACTAGCTAGAAATATAAAAATAGTTAGGAAGAGACAGTTTTGGTTTCCTTATTTGAGAAAGGATATAAAGCAGTTCAGAGAAGGTTCACAACTCATTCCTGGGATGAAGGGCTTATTTTATGAAGGAAGGTTGAACAGATTGGGCCTATACCCAGTGGAGTTTAGAAGAATAAGGCGCAATCTTATGGAAACATAAAACATCCTATGAGGACCTGAAAGGGTGGATACCAGGAAGATGTTTTCTCTTATAGGGAAGAGGCTTCCCTTTTAAGATAGAGATGAGAAGAAAATTTTTCCCTCAGAAGGTCATTAGTCCATGGAATTCTCTTCCCCAGAAAGCAGTGGTGGCTGGACCATTGAACTTATTCAAGGCTGAGTTAGATAGATTTTTGATAGATAAGGGAGTCAAGAGTTATAGGACAGACAGGAAAGGGGAGTTGAGACCACAATTAGATCAGCCATGATCTTATGGAATGACGGAGCAGGTTCAAAGGGCTGAATGGTCTACTTCTGTTCCTAAGTCCTATGATCCTATGTAAAATCACAAAGCAAGGTTTCAGTATCAGAAACCAATGTTAAGCTCATTATCAGATAGTCTAATCCTTTAACCTTACATTTCCTTTCATGCCCTCCTTCTTCTACGGCAGTCCTTTGGGATTGTGGATAACTTGCTCATCCTGTCCATAGTGGATTACAATATTATCTGCATAACCACTAAATGAATATTCTTCTATTGCTATTTTCAAAAGGAACTCACCAACTGAATACAACAATTACTTACCAAAAGTGGTTGAAAGTATAAGAAAGCATATTAAAGTTTCTTAATCAACAAATTAATTCAGGAAAGCGAGCTGAAATCCTACCATGGCAGATTGAGAATTTGAATCCAATTTAAAGATTCTGGAAATAAAAAACTGCTTATTAGTAAAAGTGACCTTGAATCAGGCAAAATGCATAAAAATCCAACTGGTTCACTAATTTTATATTGGGAAGGAAACCTTCCTAAGAAATAAGAAAAAGGAGCTTTCCATTCAGCCCTTTAAGCCTGCTCCACAATCATGGCTAATCATATCCTTACCCAGTCCAGCCAAGATGTGACTCCAGTCTCAAACCAATGCAGCTGACTAACTGCCCCCTGAAGAAACCTTGCAAGCCACTCAGTTGTTTCAAACTACCACATGCAGTTCAAGAAGCACCACCTTCTCAGAACAACTAGGGATGGCCATAAACGTTAGCCTTCCCAGTGACAACCATATCCAAAGAATGAATTTGAAAAATTAAAACTGGAAATTTGCAGACAAATGGACAGAGTTAATATTCTTTTGGTAAAACAGGAAAATGAACATGACTTCCCAACACTGACATCCTTAGCAAAAACAAAAACATCTGAAAAAACTCAGCAGGTCTGGCAGCATCTGCGGAGAGGAGCACAGTTAATGTTTCGAGTCCGAATGACTCTTCAACAGAACTAAGTAAAAATAGAAGAGGTGAAATATAAGCTGGTTTAAGGGGGGTGGGACAAGTAGAGCTGGATAGAGGGCTAGTGAAAGGTGGAGATAACCAAAAGATGGCACAGACAAAAGGACAAAGAGGTGTTGAAGGTGGTGATGTTATCTAAGATATGTGCTAATTAAGGGTAGAAAGCAGGACAAGCAAGGTACAGATAGCCCTAGTGGGGGTGGGGTGGGGTGAAGGAATCGAAAAAGGCTAAAAGATAGAGATAAAACAATGGATGGAAATACATTTAAAAATAATGGAAATAGGTGGGAAAAGAAAAATCTATATAAATTATTGGATTGAAAAAAGGGTGGGGATGGAGGAGAGAGTTCATGATTTAAAATAGTTGAACTCAATATTCAGTCCAGAAGGCTGTAAAGTGCCTAGTCGGAAGATGAGGTGCTGTTCCTCCAGTTTGTGTTGAGTTTCACTGGAACAATGCAGCAGGCCAAGGACGGACATGTGGGCATGAGAGCAGGGTGGAGTGCTGAAATGGCAAGCGACAGGGAGGTCTGGGTAACGCTTGCGGACAGACCGAAGGTGTTCTGCAAAGCGGTCACCCAATCTGCGTTTGGTCTCTCCAATGTAGAGGAAACCGCATTGGGAGCAATGAATGCAATAGACTAAATTGAGGGAAGTGTAAGTGAAATGCTGCTTCACTTGAAAGGAGTGTTTGGGCCCTTGAACAGTGAAGAGAGGGGAAGTAAAAGGAGCAGGTGTTGCACCTTCTGTGGTTGCATGGGAAGGTGCCGTGGAGGCGGTTGAGGTGTAGGGGGTGATGGAGGAGTGGACCAGGGTGTCCCGGAGGGAACGATCCCTGCGGAATGCCGCCGGGGGGGTGAAGGGAAGATGTGCTTGGTGGTAGCATCATGCTGGAGTTGGCAGAAATGACGGAGGATGATCCTTTGAATGCGGAGGCTGGTGGAGTGATAAGTAAGGACAAGGGGGACCCTATCATGTTTCTGGGAGGGAGAGGAAGGTGTGAGGGTGGATGCGTGGTAGATGGGCTAGACACGGTTGAGGGCCCTGTCAACCACCGTGGGTGGAAAACCTCAGTTAAGGAAGAAGGAAGACATGTCAGAGGAACTGTTTTTGAAAATGGCATCATCAGAACAGATGCGACGGAGGCGAAGGAACTGAGAGAACTGACATCCTCCCCTTCATTGATTTTGTGTTACCATGAAAACAAAACCCAATTTGGACAACAGCTTTGCTCTCAGTCAGCTGTCCACAGTTGTGTCAAGCTGGTGAGAGACGCTCTATTCAGGCGTGCATTGACTTTCATTCACTACCACTCAGATGATGCCAGCCAGGCGGAGCGAGCCAGAGACTTCGCAGCGATTGCTGGGTTCCCCCTTGCCCAGGGTGCAATTGACAGCACACATGTGGCCATCAAGGCGCCAGTGGTTTGAAGCCTCCCGTGTGTCCCTGCCTCCCTGGAGGTTGCCTGGGTCAAAGTCTATCCCCTCAGCGTTCTCCTGAGCGTGCTCATCCTTGGACTCACTACTGGACTCATTGTGTGCAGCCAGAGCATCTGCATCAACATCTTCTTCCTCCAAAGGATCCCCCCTTTCCAGCGCCAGATTGTGGAGAGTGCAGCATGCAACCACTATCAGTGACACATGATCTGAGGGGTATTGCAGTGCGCCCCCTGAACAGTCCAGGCATCGGAAGCACATTTTGAGAAGACCGATGGCTCTCTCTATCACGGCCCTTGTGGATGCATGGCTCCTATTGTACTGCTGCTCGGCCTCTGTTCTTGGATGGCAGAGGGGCGTCATAAGCCACCTTTTGAGGGGATAGCCCTTGTCACCCAGTAGACATCGATCCAGCCGGTTGGAGCACTGAAGAGCCTTGGCACCTGGGAGTATCTCAGGGTGTATGCTTCATGGGGGCTGCCTGGGTTCCTTACACAGACTTGCAGAATCTGCAACCTATCTGCACATTGAGTGGAATCCCTTCCTGTTGATGAAGGTACTGGGTTCACCCACTGGCGCCTTGATGGCCACAAATGTGCTGTCAATTGCACCCTGGATGCAGGGGAACCCAGCAATTGCTGCGAAGCCTCTGGCTCACTCCTCCTGGCTGGCCTCGTCCGAGCGGTAGTGGATGAAAGTCAATGCCTGAACAGAGCGTCTATCACCAACTTGACACAACCGTGGACAGCTGACTGGGAGACTCCGCAAAGTTCACCCACCTACCCCTGGAAAGAGCCGGAGGCATAGAAGTTGAGGGCAGCCGTGACCTTCAATGCCACTGGCATAGGGTGTCCACCCACACAGTTGGAGGTGATCTCAGGGCCTAACATCTGACAGATGGAAGTCACCGTCTCCCTTGAGAGATGGAGCGTCCTTCGGCACAGCACCTCAGACATATTGAGGTAGCTGCATCGCCGCCTGCAAACCCTGGCAGCAGGATAGTGGCGTCTTCCACCTTGGACTTCCTGTTGGCCCTGCGCCCCTTGTGCCTGTCCTCCCAAAGGTGGCTTCCCTGGAAGCTGAATATGAATTCCTGGCCTCCTCCCCCTTCTGGCCCTCTCTTCCTCCACAGAGGATGTGCCTCCTGTGGAGAGCACAACCCCTATTCCCAGGGTAAGGGAGGGCTACCTGAAATTTGCAAGGCCCAAAAATTATGTTTACTCTAGAGTCCTGAAGCCTGTTATTCCTGTAAAAGCAACTCTGAAGAGATTTGAAGTTCTCCTGTTCAAACAAGCAAGTAGCAGTAAGTTTCTAAAGTAAATGACTAACAACCAGCATTCGCGAGCCCACTTGCCCCTCTTATCCCGCCCATGGATGAAGTTTTTAAAAATGTGGCCTATCCTCTTGCCCACTGCGCCGTGCGACACTCTGAAAATCACATGGGCTCTGAAAAATTGCGGTGTATTAATGGCTTAAGGGCCTTAAGTGGCCCGGTAATTAATGGCGGGTCTGCATTGGAGCTCATAGTGCCCGCCCACCCAAATATCCTAGTGTAGTTGGGACGCATGCCCCTCGTCATCACGTGTCATTTTATGTGTGAGCGTGTCAGGCCCGCCCCCGCACGCCGATGTTAAAATTCTGCCCCCAGATTAAACTATTGCATAATAAGTAAATTTAACCCCATCACAAACTATGCAGCCAAAATGCTGTCAAATGTGCAAGGCAAAACTACAGTAGGGAAAAATGATGCCTTAAATTATGATCAGGTTAATATTTCATTTATGCTAGTTATCTGTATTAAGTACTTCAGCATTCAATTTAGGCTAGATTGATATTAAGGTAATGCAAAAAAATTGTTTACAATGCAGTTCCCCAATGGGCTTGTGCAATTTTGCAAATGTTTTTTGGCTAATAATTTAGATGAGTTAATTATTTTGCTTGATGTCTGACCAATTGGCAGGGGGTGAAATGAAAGGACCCTGCCTCCTTAATGAGCTTACCCTGATGATAATTTCATTTGGCAACACAGTAAACAACCTGAGACGACTTGTAGGTCAGATTCTAGTCAAACATCCAAGTCTAAAACAATAATATCAACACTTTACATTAATAATAGCATATGTTGTAAGGAAAGGTAGCCAATGCCTGTTCCAGAATGCAGCTTTAAATAATAAATTGATCATTCGCATTCAAGAATAGTCATAAAAAATCAGTTTAAAAAATATCAGTATTTGGTGAGTCACTGGCGCTCGGTTAAAAGAAAACATGCTTTCAATGCTTATTAGTGCTGCTAATAAACACAAACATTTGTACAACGGCTTTAAAAAAATGTTGCTTGTGTGCTGCAGGCAGTGGGATAGACAATATTTGCAATCAGATTTTAATAGTGTAATGGATAGGGGGAAGAAGGTAAAGGAAAGCATGCTTTCAAATTTAGTGCAGCTAACAAGCACAAACATTTACATGAGGGATTTTAAGAAATGCTTCTTCTGTGCTGGAGGCAGTGGGATAGCCAATAACTGCAATACTTACAATCAAATTTTAATTGTGCAATGGGGGTGGTGGGAAGAGAAGGAAATGAGGAAATTTTGACACCACCACAACTTGGATGAAAGCTCAATAGAACTTCGGTAAAACAAAAGTGTGAACGCATAAAATTTTCAAACTGTGCAAAAGACCCAATAATGCAGCTTACAGATGCTGTCTTCCCAAAGTTGTGTAGAAAGCTTTAAAATTGGGCAACTACAGTGAATAGTCACGGTTCACAGTGCACAACATGGTCAAGAGTAAGAGATGAGGTAAGTGGCAAGTAAAAGGTGACAAAAGACTTGCATTTCAAAAACCTGAAGGTGGAAGGATCTGTACAGGCTTGAACTCCTAGGAAACAATGAGTTAAGAATAGGTGGATGTGCTAAATCTTGATCTTAAGGTAGTGACGTAGAACCTTAAAGTTGGAAACAGGGGGATGAAATAACAAGGCCAGCATATGTGGAGCTCTGAAGGGCTTAGAGGAAAGCTTAGAAAACTACTGATCATAGTAGTAACACAAAAAATTGTGACATAGAGAAAGGCTACAGAGATGAAGGAAGAATTATCTTTCAAACAATAACATGCCCAGGAATACAAAAAGTTTTTAGAAGCATCTTCCCAGATGTGGCAAGATTATTCTTTCATGGGATGCAAGTGTCACTGGAAAGGTCAACATTTGTTGCTCATCCCTAATTAACCTTAAGAAGATGTTGATATGCTGCCTTCTTGAACTACTTCAATCCATCAGGTGGAGGCATACATACAGTGCTGTCAGGAAGGAAGTTCTAGGACTTTAGCCCAGTGACAATGAAGGAACAGATTATTGTTCCAAGTCAAGATATGTGACTTGGAGGGGAACTTACGGGTGGTGGTGTTCCCACGTTTCTGCTGCCCTTCTTCTAGATGGAAGAGGTTGCGGGTTTGAAAGGTGATGTAGGAGGCGGCTTGGCAAGTTGCTGCAGTGCATCTTCTATATTATATACACTGCTGCCACTGTGCATCTGTAGTAGAGAGTAATGTTTTAAGATGGTACATGGGATGCCGAACAAGTGGGCTGCTTTGTCCTGGATGGTGTCAAGCCTGAGTGTTGTTGGAGCTGCACTCATTTAGGCAAATGGAGAGTATTCCATTGCACTCCTGAGGTGTGCCTTGTAGATGATGGACAGGCTATGGGGAGTCAGGAGATGAGTTCTCACTGCAGAATTCCCAGCTACTGACCTTCTGTTGCAGCCACAGTACTTATAAGGCTGGTCCAGTTATCCAACCTTCAAGTTAAAAAGTTTAAGGAAAAGAAGAGCTTTCTTGAAAACAACTTCAGCAAAGGACATGCATAGCACCAGGGTTAAATTACTGGTGGTGTAAACTTCATGTACAAATTAAGATCATGCGAGCAACAAATTGATAGCAATATTTAAGTAACCCATGACACATTATTCATGCTAGAACGCATGCAGAGATTTTGCAGAATTGTTAAAAACTCAACTCTACTCTAAAGCTCCCTTTACACTCGCCTGATTTTAATTCAAATTCCAGGAATCTGGCATTTATGAGCCAACTGCCAAGGTTTACATGACTAAATCCAGATTCTTTATCCTAGCGACAGACTCAGACACGAGAAAAAAATTGGTCTACAACGTAGTGATCAGGAAAATGGAAATGCATACAATGTAAAAACTTAAAGACTAATCTTCTGGAATAAAAATTAAAACTAATCAGTATTAAAAAAAAGCTTGAAACCATAATTTAATGGACCTGCTTCATAAGTGATCATCTATTTTAGATCTTTTATTCCCTACTTACTGTCTTTTTTCCAGTCTGAGTACATGTAGGTTTAAATTATAAACTTCTCCACAAATACTATCAATATCAATGCATCACTTGATGTGTGCTTCAAAGGCCATGGCAGATTTCACTAACAATTTTTCCTCCACAGGATAGAATACTGTGATGTATAACAAAGTGTTTGTCCCTCTTGGATATGAAGCAGCTAAATTTGAGAGAGTGATTAGCTGAATCTGAACTGGCTTAGAATTAAAACCACGGTCTCTAGAATTGAAATATAACATTTTGCAGTTACAATTAATGTGCTGACTACAGGTATTCTACTCTGAAACTTACAGGGAAAGGGAACCAATATACTTTTACATGTTCCCAATATTCCAATTTAAGCAATTTAGTGAAAATCTCAGGGTATTTATTTAAATATATTATCTTTTTTGTCAGCTATCTCACCTGAGTCATAGGGTTCTGAGCTCAAGTCCCAATCCAGAGACTTGAGCACAAAATCTAGAATGACCATCCAGTCTTCCACTGTCAGTTGTGCTGTCTTTTGGATGAGACATTAAATCAATGCCCTTGTCTGCCCACTTCCGTGGATATAAAGGATCACTATAATTTCGAGGAAGAGCTGTGGAATTCTCCTCAGTATGCCAGCCCTCAACCAAAACAATGATTATTTGGTCATTGTCACATTGTTGTTTGTGGGGCCTTGCTGTGGCTGTTAGTTACTTTGGGGCTTTCTTAAATTGTGAAAGACACAAAAGAAATGCAAGTTTCTTTCTTCTTTACTATCAGGCCCCTGTTTACTTTGAAAACTTGGCACCCATTTAATGACAGAAAAGAATTGAAGTTGGATTGCTGTGCTTTCATTAAAAAAAAGTCCAAAAAGTTCATGATTGAAGCAGCCTTTATACTTTTGCCTTAAAGGATAATTAGTAGCAGAATGTAATTAATTAAAGCCACACACTTTGGGAAGTAATTAATTAGCAGCGTGGCAGTCCTACATACATTATACGTGGTAATCTGTCAACTTAATATAAAGCTTGCCTCAACAGCAAAGTTAAACGTGCAAACCACGCTATATTTGAATAATGCTCGCGATTTTTATTTGGCTGTTGTCTTTTAATAAAGTTTGAAGCACTTGATGGGAACTCATAAGTCCCGGCAAAAGAACTCGTGTAAGTTCTTGCAGACCACGCCTACTCTCGAAACTATGATTTTAACAACAAAAAAAAGGCACATATCGAACCCTGCATGCACACCAAATCAGGACATTTTTATAAACAACCACTGTTTTTGCTTCGATTATATTTTTTGAAGGGGGGGGGAACCAAAACTATTTTGTACAAGGTTCCATCGACAGGGATCCCCGGATCTGAGGCCAGCTTTGCAACCCACCCCCACCCTCCTGCACATGTTATAGCCTTTAGCAAACTCCAAAGGGGAAAAACAATAAATCTATCGGCGAGGGAAGGAGAGTTGAAACACCCGCAGAAAAGCCGGGTTTTTTTTAAAAAAAAATTATTAACCCTGGGCCAGCCAAACACAGCGGCCGACAGCCTCGGACTTTCCTTATGCTACAAGGCGGTTTCTCCCTCCGCTGGACACCGACAGGTTGCAAGCCCCCGACACCCCACCCCGGGCTAACAGCACTAGGCCTCGAAGCCCCCGATTGATTTCTATCCCTCTCTCTCTCACACACACACAACACACACGGGGAAGGGGCTCACATTCATTCCTGGTCTCTCGGCGCCTTCTCACCTGGACTTGACGCCACTGCCCGCCCGCTCGTACGGCCACGTTTGTCCGCCGGGCGCCAGCTGGTCGCTGAAGTTGGGGGTCGGGTAATTCCTGTCCATGATTTTCCCCGAGTGCGGCGCGCTCGCGGGGGCCGGGCCGGCCGTCACATGCCTCGCGCTGGCGGGGCGGCCGTTGGGAGCTGCGGTCCTCGCGCTGGCGGGGCGGCCGTTGGGAGCTGCGGTCCTCGCGCCACTGTGCTATGTGAGCGCGAGCAGTAGGCCGGCGGATGCGTTGGAAATCCAGATGAAGAGAAGTGGCGGATGTGCTGGAAATCCAGGCAACCTGACTTTCTGATTTTTTTCTCTCTCTCTCTCTCTCTCTCCACAACGTTTGGTTTTCTCCCAGGATGCACCTCCTGCTCCAGATCTGGCGGAAGGGAAGCCGCTAAAACGTAAGGAATTGGGGAGGGGACAAGGCTAATGGCTGGCTATTGTTGGATTGTCCAGGCCTATTTTATCTGAGCTGCTTTGTTAATGCCTGATCGCTCAGGACCACAGTAGCAGTGATTGCTAAGGCTTGATAACCTAGTCCCAGGTCACTTGGGTTTTCTAAGGCTTGATTTCCTAATTCCACAATACCGAAATTCCCTAATGCTTGATTCTACAAAAATGATTTGGGGCAGCTGACACTCCCAGAGCAGTACTGATGGAGTGCTGCACTGTTGGAAGTGCCTTAAAAAGAGACCTTTTCCACAATACCGAAATTCCCTAATGCTTGATTCTACAAAAATGATTTGGGGCAGCTGACACTCCCAGAGCAGTACTGATGGAGTGCTGCACTGTTGGAAGTGCCTTAAAAAGAGACCTTAAACTGAGTCCCCCTTTGCCCTCAGTACTGCTCTGGGAGTGTCAGCTGCCCAAAATAATTTTTGTAGTGGACATATATTATCCCTCGACTACTATCTCGAAGAACAGGAAAGATATTTCCGTTATTTTGGACAAAATTCCTTCTTATCAACATCACAAAAATGTGGTTATTACCACTTTGCTGTTTGTAGGAGCTTGTACGCTAAATGGGTGCCTGGTTTGCTACATTAGGACAGTTTCTAAACTTGAGAAGTACTTCTTTGGCTGTAAAATACTTTGGCATCATGTTTGGGCACGGAAGGTGATATTTAAATGCAAGTCTTTCTTTCTTTAAAATGGAAACTAAAAGTATTTTATAAATATGCAAATGGTGAAAGTGTAGTCAAAGGAAGGAAGGATGTGGGCGTGCAGGCATAGGGACCAAAAAGGATCTTTTTGTGGATGTGGAGGTACTAAATGAATGATTTGTATCTGTCTTCACTGAAGAAGAGGATGCTACCAATCTGTTGCAGTAAAGGAGGTAGAGAAATTAAATATGATTTAAAATAGTTAAAGAGGAAATACTTAAATGGTTGGCTGTATTCAAAGAACTCCCTAACAGCGCTGTGGGTGTACCGTGGATTGCAGTGATTCAAGGCTCACCACCACCTTCTGAACAGTAATTAAGGATGGGCAACAAATGCTGACCTAACCAGCAACACTCACACCCATGAATGAATAAAAGAAAGTCACCCAATCCAGATAGGATGTCTCCTAGGTTGTGGAGGATAGTAGAGTGGAAGTTGTGGAGCCTCTGGCCACAAGCTTCCAATCCTCTTTAGAATTGTTGGTAGTGCAGGAGACTGGAAGCTTTATTATACCCCTGTTCAGGAGTATAAGAGGCCAGTTTGCCAAATGTAGTTGTTGGGGAACCTTTAGAGACAACAATCAGGGGCAAAATTAATTGTCACTTCTAAAAGTATGTGTTAATAAATTAAAGCCAGCATAGCTTTGTTCAAGGCAAATCATGTTTGATTAGCTTGAATGAGTTCTTTGATGAATAGGGTTGTTGAGGTAGTGTGGCTGAGATGTATATAGTCTTTCAAAAGGTGCTTCATAAAGCACCATGTCATAAACTTGTTAACAAAATTGAACTCTTTGGGATTATAGGGGCAGTGGCATTGTGGATGCAGAATTGCCTAGGGACAGAAAGCAGAGAGTAGTGGTGAATTGTTGTCTTTCTAGATTCAAGGGAAGTGTATGGTGATGTTCTCCAGCAGTCAATGTTATTTTAATTCTATATTAATGACTTGGGTATATAAGTTATAATTCCAAAGTTTGCAAATGAAGCCTAGAAAAGCAGCAAAACAATAAGGAGGATAGTAATAGACTCCAGGGAGTCATAAGCAGATTGGTGGAATGGACAAGATATATAGCAGATTAAATTTCATGCAGGGGTATGAAGTGATTCATTTTGAATTTGGGAAAATGATGGCAGGAAATATAAACTGAAAGATACAATTTTAAAATCGGTGCAGGAACAGAGAGACCTGGGGTGTGCACACACAAGTCTTTAAAGGTGGCAGGAAAGGTCTGTGGAATCCTTGGCTTTAGAAATAGAGGCATAGAGTGTCTAGCAAGGAAGCTATGTTAAGCCTTTATAAAACACTGGCCCCAGCTGGTGTATTGTGGCCAATTCTGGGCACCACATGTTAGGAAAGCTTTGGAGAGACTGCCAAAGAAATTTACTAAAATGGTAACAGGGATGGAAAACTTCAGTTACATGGTTTGACTAGAGAAATTGGTGTTCTCCTTAGAGCAGAGAAGGTTATGGTGAGATCTAATAGAAGCATTCAAAATCATGAAGGGTTTGGATTGAGTAGCTAAGAAAAAATTATTTCCAGTGGTAGAAGGATCAGTAGCTAGAGTACACAGATTTAAGGTAATTTGCAAAAGAACCAGAGGTGACATGATGGGAAAATCATGCAACATGTTGTTAAGATCTGGAATGCACTGCCTGAAAGGGTGGTTGAAGTAGATTCGTAGAATCACAGAATGGTTACAGGAAATATGGCCCATCAAGTTCAAGTGATTCCTGCAAGAGTAATTCCACTAGTCCCACTTCCACTTTCCCTGTAGGTATGCAACTTTCTTATCTTTAGGTGCTTATCCATTTCCCTTTTGAAAGCCATAATTGAATCTGTCTCCAACACGCTCTTAGACATTCCAGCTCCTAACCACTCTGCATTTAAAAAATTCCTGATTTCTGTATCCCCTTTGATTATTTTTCCAATCACCTTAAATCTGTGCCTTCTGATTCTCAAGCTTTCCACCAAAGGGAGCAATTTTTCCCAATCTGATCTGTTGGGATACCTCATGATATTGAACATCTCTGTCAAATTCCCTCTCACTTTCTCTTCTCTAAGGAGAAGAACCCAGCTTCTCTAATCTATCCTTGCAACTGAACTCCCTGGAATCATTCTTGCAAATCTTTTCTGCTCTCCAAAGCCTTCACATCCTTTCTACAGTGCGGTGCCCAGAATTGGATGCAGTACTTCATCTGAGATCACACTAGTGTTTTGTAAATGTTCATCAAAACTTTTTTTGTACTTTATGCCCCTATTTATAAAGCCCATACTTCCTCATAATTTTTTAACCATTTTGTCAACCTGCCCTGCCACCTTCAATGATTTGTGCACAATTATATGAGGTGTCTCTGTTCCTGCATCCCCTTTAGAATTGTACCCTTTAGTTTATATTGCGCCTCCTCATTCTTCCTACCAAAATGTAACACTTCACTACATTAAATTTCACCTGCCCGTTCTACCAGCTTGTATATGCCCTCTTGCAGTCTATCGCTACCTACTCAGTTTCCAACACTTCCTGTGTCATCAACAAATTTTGAAATTATGCCCTTACCCTTAGGTCATTAATATAGTACATGAAATTGAATAGTAAGTTTCAAAACAGAATTTGTTAATCATTTGAAGAATATTTTGCAGTGCTCTGGAAAGAGCAGAGGGAGTATTATTAATTAAATATATCTTTCAAAGAATCAATAGAGAAACAATGGGCTAAATGGCCTCCTCTGCTGTATTAGTCTATGACTCTGTGATTGTGCAGAACCACAATACCAGGCTTGCTACTACATTATTTCTTATTGTAATACCAAAATTCCTACCCTTGACTTTTAGAACCACAAGCCAGGGCTTGCTAATGCTTGATTTCTTAGTCCCACAATACTAGATCTTCCTAATCCTTGATTGTCTGTCACATAATACCAGGGTTTGCTAATCCTCAAATGCTCAGAATCACAACAGCAGGCTTCCTAATGCTTGCTTATCTAGTCCCCAATACCAAGCTTGCTTATCCTTGATTGTCTAGTACCCCTATATTAGGTACCCTAATGCTTGATTGCTCAGAGCCATAATATTGGACTTGCTACTTTTGTTTTTCTACTTGTCAATTGCCTCATCCCGCAATACTGGGTCCACTAATGGTTGATTGCTTAGAACCATCATATCAGAGCTTGCTAATGCGGAATTGCTGAATCACGTAATACCATGACTAGCCTGATTACCCAATCCTATAATACCAAGGCTAGTTTGCTGATGGTTTATTGCTCACCTCACAATCTTAGGGATGATTTTGATTGCCTACTGATATTTGATAGTCTTCAGCTTAATGCCATCTGCTTCCTGACGCAATCACGGAGTCGGTCATAGGCAGAATTTGCTTTCTAGATGCGTAAACAGATATCTTCATCAATAGCGGCATCCCAAGAGAGCACACTTGTGAGTGCAAGGTAAAAGAATTGCTCTACAACCTTGAGACTGGTGCCATCAATGGCTATGCTTGGTGCTTCATAGCATGTGCCTAGTGCAAACCCAACCAGGCCATTACCCTTACTATCCTGCTATATGGCACACAATCTTGGTTCTGCTATAGGTGCCACTTCATAGCTCTGGAACCCTTCCACCAAAGACACCTGTGGTCAGTCACGATGGCAGGACAAAATCACAAACAACAGGATCCTCTATTGTGCTGGATTCAAAAGCATGGAGATCACCTTCCAGAAAATTCAGCTGATATGGATAGGCCATGTCTCCTGCATAGATGATTACAGGAACCCCAAGCAGATCTTTCAATGGGGAACTGGCTAAGGGCAAACAACATCAATGTAGTCAGTACAAGTGATATATGGACACCTGAAAAAAAGAGCCTTACAAACATGGGAGGAAGCTGGCAATGTTTCAGCAGTAGAAGTATGCAATATTAGTTATCAATAGGCTAAGTTGTTTGAAATTCAGATCTGAGTTGAGTTGCACAACTTCTGGTTTCAGCAGAGTGAGCAACCAGAAAGGAGCTCAGAATCATGAGTTAGGATACGGAGATTAATTTGTTGAATAAAATGACTTAGTTTTCTCAATGTTTAACTGAAGAATATTCTCAGCTCATCCGTAACTTGATTTCAGATGCTTGACAACCTAGTGATGGTCACAAAATCAAGGGTAGAGCTGGGTATCATTTGCATATGTATAAAAACTGATCAAAATTTTATAAAAAATATCTTCAAGGGATAGCAAATAAAGAAAAAAGCAGGAGCCTGCATGTTACCTTTTGATACTTTGGAAGTGACTATGCAGGTTTGGGAGAAATTATTTCTGGAGATACTTCTGTAAATATAATTAGAACTTTATTATTTGTATAATATTTCTAAACATGTTCTATAAATAACTGCACAGTAGGAAACCAGTTAAACATTCCTTTTAATTTAATTTCCAAGTGCTGAATAGCATCAAGCCAATTTCAACTAAATCTATACAGCCTGCCTCCCATGATCACAAACCACAAAGTAATTATTCATTGATAGCAAGGTGATCAATATCACACAAATAAATTAAAATTGTTAGCAACCAAAAAAAGACCATTAGGCATATCTTTCCTTGATAGAATCCCAGCTACCCACTGTCATCTCTCACTCATGGAATATCACAACACTTCTTTCTTCCCTTATGTGAAATATCATCAGCAAGTACTGCAGATACCAACAATGCCTGAGGATTAATTTATGCATTGTATTGAATTTATGTCTCTTAGGAAATAGAGATAGTTTAAGTAAGTATATTGGTATTTATGGGTGTTAGGAATGGTTTTTAGCTTTAAAGTTTGTTTGATTTGTATTTCTGTATCTGTGTGTTAAGAAAGGTCAAATTGAGTTTCAGTTTCACTTTAAAAAGGTGCCTGCATTTCTAATGAGGCTTTTATGACTATTACAGCTAAGGTAAACAAACAAGAGTAAAAGAATTTGGCTGTTGCCTAGCAATAGGTGTCCAGCGACATAGGTCCCTCCCACAGACACACACACAAATGCTAGAAACAGCAGTTTGATTTTGGAAGCTGTTTGAGTTCACTTGGTTTTGAAGAGACAGTTAGCTAGCCCCAAGCTAAAGAAAAGACACCAAAATCCAGGGGAGTGGAACAAGAGAAAGTCTCAAGCAGACCTTGTAATCAAAGGAAGGACAGGAATGTGGAAAAGGTCCTGTTAAGTGAAGTTAAGAGTGAGGGGCAGAGAGAAAGGCTCCAAGCTTCAGATTTAAAGAGAGAAAAGCTGCAGAAAGCAGATTTAAAGTGAAAAGAGCTTGCAAGAGGCAAGAAGATCCAAAGAGACAGCTGAAGGTCTGTAACTCTTTGCTATGGGCATGTGAAGCAATGGTACTGTTGACAGCTGAGTTGGTGAGAAAGAGCACGTGGAAGACATCTTGAATGCATGTGATGACCGAGGGGAGAGGAATATCAGATGGAGAGTTCAAAGCCCTGGATGTGAACCCTTGCGGAAGGTGTCTGAGAGAAAGTATCTGTTTGGGAGAAGATTACAAAGCGAGCTCTTGGAGAGTGGGGATTGGAAACCCTCATGTGAAAGTTGGAGTTTAGTGAGACTGATTGGCTCATGGTGTAACAAGTGTCTGGGAGAAGTGGAGGAGAGATCCATAGCATCTGATGGAGGTGGCATCTGTCACTTGGTTTCATAGTGTGGTGCCTGACCACAGGGTGCCTATTAGTACATGGACTATGTACATACTGTGAACATTATAATATAAGATAGCTTTTGCAACTTGTGTTATCCTTACAAATCTTTATATATCTGTAAAGGTAAAGTTATGGGTGAAGGAGTTTTGTAATATAGTTCATCTTTTCTTGTTTAATAAATGTTTTATTCTTTTGTTAAAAGTTCATCAGCTGATTTCCGTGACTCTATTCAGTAGCTACTCTCCACATATCTAAACAAACAAATAAAAGTTAGGACCTATCAAGCTGGGTTCCACTCTGGGATCAGGCTTGTCCAGGGGTAATCTCGGCTGGAATCATAACACTCTGTTTCAAAGCCTAGGATTTCTACAATATGGTTAATTTCACCTGGAATTCTACACTCATGTCGTGAAATAATGCCTTAATTGAGGTTATATGTAATTGCACAATGTTAAAATGCATGTGGCAATTTATTGCGTTATTTTCTGTCAGTTTTTAAAAATAACCAGTCTGGAAATCTTCATGCCATAGGCCATTTAAACTTCATTCAATAATTCAGTCCAAACCAATCAATAAAAAATGCAAATGCTCACATATAATTTATGTAAGATTGATCTGATATCTTTGAGGTTTCAGTATCTTCAGATTAAATTTGGCACTGAATTGAATATTGTATGTGCTGATCATTAAAAATGAATAATTAGGCAATATTTTGTGTGTGAATCAAGATTTAATACTTCATTGTTTATTAGGCAGGAATTTCACACAACGGAATGAACGGGACTTAGTTTAGTACATTAGAATTCAATGCTTGGATCAAGTGTGCATTGATCTGAAATCAACACCATTAAAAAAATTCTTAATGCTGCTTTGATGTGTGGAAATGGCTAACAATTCTGCATTTTGCTCCTAGTTTAAAAATGTACAATATTTTGTGTTTCTTTTGCTAGTCCATTTACTATACTTCCTATTCTGACTTCAAATTTGTTGAATATCACAGATTCCAATATTGCTGAAAAAAGACACTTTCTGTCAAAGCTTTTGGTCTTGCACTCATCTGAACAATTCACAAGAATACCATATTGTAAAGGGAACAACAATGTATACTGCATGAAAAGAGTGCAGTATAAATATAAATATAAAATTTACAAGTGGAAGATTATTGACCACTTGAGGGCCATTTTCCAGCCAGCCTCAATTTTCAGACTGACGGGAGGAGTTCGCGGCTGGGGGAACCCAAAAATTAATCGTGTTCAGGCATTGGGAAGGAAGGGGGAGGAGCCTCCATCAGAAGCTACCTTTTAATATCAGGTGCCCCCCTAAAACATCTGGCCCCTGCAGGTACTCCCTCCCTGACCTGTCCACCAACACCCCAACCCACCCTGCCCACAGCTCTAAGCCTCACCTCCACACCACGTCCTGAGACCTCCACACCACGCCCTGAGACGCCCACACTTACCTGGTCCTGGAATCCCGGGACATAGGCTGTGGAGACTGCTTGCAGTCCCAGTCCTCTCCACTGCATCTTCTGCAGGGACTAGAGAGCTGGTGACCAATCAGATTTGCCAGCAGCTCTCTGATGCCGGACTTCCTTTCCGAGTGAGGGGTGGAAAACCTGTTTCCAGCCCTTTAACAGTTGTTGGAGTATTAAATGGCTGTGCGGCTGGCATTATCGGCAGGAATGCATTCTCCATGGTGGGAAGGATAACCCTGCCATCCTAAAATCCTAGTCATAGATTTAGAAAGTAATGCTGAAGATGCCTTGACAGTAAGTACAACAGCCATAGTACTGTGGTGGCAGTGAAGGACATGGATATTTAAGCTGATAGATGGAGTGCTGATCAAGTCGATTGCTTTGCCCTACTCTTGAGTGCTGTTGCAGCTGCACTCCTATAGACAGGTGTAGAGTTTTTCATAACACTCCTGGCGTGTTTTGAAGGTGATGAAGAGGCTTTGCAGAGTCATGAGGTGGGCTACTCACTGCAGAATACCCAGCCTTTTTAACTGATCTTGTAGGCATAACAATTTTTTTGGCTGGTTCAGTTGAGTTTCTGGTCAATGGTGACTCCATGGATGTTTAAGGTGGAAGATCAGTGATGGTAATTAGTGAACGTCAAGGGGAGATAGTTAGCCTCTATCTTGTTGGAGGTGCCAGGTTCACCACCTGGTGTGGTATTTAGCTATACAGAGCAGGACAGTCCCAAGTTTGATTTATAATCTGTATTGAGTTAGTTAATCTCAGTAAGGTCATGCTTTAATCAGCTTTAGCATTCTTAGAGGAAAGAGACATCCTGCTCTACCTCTCCACCAATGATCTCTCTGAATTTTCTTTACAGAGGGTATTGTGCACAGCCTATTTATTTCAATGTGCATCATCTTTAAATTTTTTTGCATGGCCTAAAGGCTTGTCAGTGGCTTGGGCAGTACCTTCCATGAATGCAGTGGGGCAGTGCATGCGTGCAACTTAGAAGGAGCATTACTCCCCACAATTTTCATCAACTCCACAAATGTTTGAGCTGTTAGAGTGTTTAATGACCATAAGACCATAAGACATAGGAGCAGAAATTAGGCCATTCAGCCCATCAAGTCTGCTCCGCCATTCAATCATGGCTGATAAGTTTCTCAACCCCATTCTCCCGCCTTCTCCCCGTAACTTTTGATCCCCTTACCAATCAAGAACCTATCTATCTTGGTCTTAAATACACTCAATGACCTGGCCTCCACAACCTTCTGTGGCAATGAATTCCATAGATTCACCACTTTCTGGCTAAAGAAGTTTCTCCTCATCTCTGTTCTAAAAGATCTTCCCTTTACTCTGAAGCTGTGCCCTTGGGTCCTAGTCTCTCCTACTAATGGAAACATCTTCCCCGCATCCACTCTATCCAGGCCTTTCAGTATTCTGTAAGTTTCAATCAGATCCCTCCTCATTCTTCTAAACTCGAGTATAGACCCAGAGTCCTCAAACGTTCCTCATATGTTAAGCCTTTCTCTCCTGGGATCGTTCTCGTGAACCTCCTCTGGACCCTCTCCAGGGCCAGCACATCCTTCCTGAGATACGGGGCCCAAAATTGCTCACAATATTCTAAATATGGTCTGACCAGAGCCTTATAAAGCCTCAGCAGCACATCCCTGCTTTTATATTCCAGTCCTCTTGAAATAAATGCCAACATTGCATTTGCCTTCCTAACTACGGACTCAACCTGCAAGTTAACCTTAAGAGAGTCCTGGACGAGGACTCCCAAGTCCCTTTGCACTCCAGACTTCTGAATTCTGTCCCCATTTAGAAAATAGTCTATACCTCTATTCTTCCTACCAAAGTGCATGACCTCACACTTCCCCACGTTGTATTCCATCTGCCACTTCTTTGCCCATTTTCTCCTAACCTATCCAAATCCTTCTGTAGCCTCTCCGCCTCCTCAATACTACGTGTCCCTCCACCTATCTTTGTATCATCTGCAAACTTAGCCAGGATGCCCTCAGTTCCTTCATCAAGATCATTAATGTATAAAGTGAAAAGTTGTGGTCCCAACACTGACCCCTGCAGAACTCCACTGGTTACCGGCCGCCATCCTGAGAAGGACCCCCTTATCCCCACTCTCTGCTTCCTGCCAGACAGCCAATCTTCTATCCATGCTAATGCCTTGCCTCTAACACCATGGGCTCTTATCTTACTGAGCAGCCTCCTGTGCGGCACCTTGTCAAAGGCCTTCTGGAAGTCCAAGTAGATAACATCCAAAGGCTCTCCTTTGTCTAACCTACTCGTAACCTCCTCAAAGAATTCTAACAGATTTGTCAGGCATGACCTCCCCTTGATGAACCGTGCTGACTTTGCCCGATTTTACCATGCACTTCCAAGTATTCTGAAATCTCATCCTTAATAATGGACTCTAAAATCTTACCAACGATCAAGGTCAGGCTAATCGGCCTGTAATTTCCCATCTTTTGCCTCACTCCCTTCTTAAACATGGGGGTTACATTAGTGATTTTCCAGTCCTCTGAGACCCTCCCTGACTCCAGTGATTCCTGAAAGATCACCACTAACACCTCCACTATCTCTTCAGCTATCTCCTTCAGAACCTGGGGTGTAATCCATTTGGTCCAGGTGATTTATCCACCTTCAGACCTTTCAGTTTTCCTAGCACCTTCTCCTTGGTAATGGCCACCATACTCATTTCTGCCCCCGACTCTCTTGATCTTTGGGGATGTCACTCATGTCTTCCACTGTGAAGACTGACGCAAAGTACCTATTCAGTTCCTCTGCCATTTCTTTGTTCCCCAATACTACTTCTCCAGCGTCATTTTCCAGCGGCCCAATGTCCACTTTTGCCTCTCTCTTACCCTTTATATATCTAAAAAAAACTCTTGCAATTTTCTTTTATATTACTGGCTAGTTTACTTTCATATTTAATCTTCTCCCTCCTTATTTATTTTTTAGTTGTCCTCTGTTGGTCTTTGTAGGCTTCCCAATCCCCTAGTTTCCCACTGCTCTTCGCCGCATTGTATGCTTTCTCTTTAGCTTTTATGCTGTCCATGACTTCCCTTGTCAGCCATGGTTGCCTCGTCCTCCCTTTGGTATGCTTCTTCTTCCTAGGGATGAATTTTTGCTGTGTCTCCCAAATTGCTCCCAGAAACTCCTGCCATTGCTGTTCCACTGTCTTTCCTGCTAGGCTCATCTCCCAGTCAATTCTGGGCAGCTCCTCCCTCATGCCTCTGTAGTTGCCTTTATTCAACTGTAATACCATTACATCTGATTCCAGCTTTTTCCTCTCAAATTGCAGGGTAAATTCTATCATTTTATGGTCACTTCCTCCTAAGGGTTCGTTCACATTAAGCTCCCTTTTCAAATCTGCCTCATTACACATCACTGAATCTAGAATTGCCTGTTCCCTAGTGGGCTCCACCACAAGCTGCTCCAAAAAGCCATCTCGTAGACATTCCACAAATCCCTTTTCTTGGGATCCACTACCAACCTGTTTTTCCCAGTCTACCTGCATATTGAAATCCCCCATGATTACTGTAACCTTGCCTTTCTTACACACCTTTTCTATCTCCTGGTATATTTTGTGCCCCACATCCTGACTACTGTTCGGAGGCCTGTACATAACTGTTTTTTTTACCTTTGCGGTTCCTCAACTCTACCCACACAGATTCTACATCATCTGACCCTACATCATTTCTTACTATCGGCTTAATTTCATTTCTTACTAACAAAGCAACCCCACCCCCTCTGCCAACCTGTCTATCTTTTCGATAGGATGTATATCCTTGGATGTTTAGCTCCCAGTCCTGATCCCCTTGCAGCTATTTCTCTGTGATGCCCACCACATCATACCTGCCAATGTCAATCTGCACCACAAGCTCATTTACCTTATTTTGTATACTGCGTGCATTCAGATACAACACCTTCAGTCCTATATTCCCCTCCCCCTTTCTCATTGTCATCCCTTTATCTGATGTGCTTGAAGTTAGATTCCTAGCCCTTTCCAAACACTCTGTCCTATTTTGTGTTCTGGAGACTTTAATAGCTTCTCCTGGGCTCTCCTTTCTTTTCAGTGTTTTCATAATTTTCCATGAAGTGAATCCATCCCCCCACACGCTAACCTGCTGCTTTGTTTCCCATTTGTCATACTTCTTGGAGTTTTATCCTTCCCTTCCACCTTCCCCCCGCCCCTTTTCTAGTTTAAAGTCCTGTTGACCACCCTATTTACCCTTTTCGCTAGAACATTGGTCCCAGATCGGTTTAGGTGGAGACCGTCCCAACGGTACAGATCCCTCCTGTTCCAATACTGATGCCAGTGCCCCACGAAATGGAACCCCTCTTTCCCGCACCACTCCTTTAGCCACGTGTTTACTTCCCTTATTTTTGCGTCCCTATGCCAATTTGCACTTGGCTCGGGTAATAATCCGGAGATTATAACCCTTGAGGACCTGTTCTTTAATTTAGTTCCTAGTTCCTGATAATCCCCAAACAGGTCCTCTTTCCTAGTCTTACCTATGTTATTTGTCCTGACATGAACCACAACCACTGGATCCACCCCCCTCCCTCTCCAATATCCTTTCAAGCCGGCCACAAATGTCCCTCACCCTGGCACCGGGCAGGCAACATACCATGTGGGACTCTTGATCCTGCTTACAAAGGAAGCAATCAATTCCCCTAATTATAGAATCCCCTACAACTACCACTTGTCTTTTTGCACCCCCTCTTGAATGGCCTCCTGTGCCACGGTGCCATGGTCAGCTGGCTCATCCTCCCTATAGCCCACTTGCCCATCCACACAGGGAGCAAGTACCCTTTTTTTTGCAAAAATACACTTTATTCATAAAATATCTTCAACAACATTCCAAACCATTTCAAAATCACCAATACAAAAGTACAATCAGGTTCAACTTTTACAACGTGTATCACAAAGTGCATCAGTACAAACAATGAATATTACAATCATTTGCAGACATTCTTTTTGAGCTGTACAGCCCGAGGGGCTCTACACAGTTCCCAGTCCCTTGGTGCATTGTGGCAGAACGGTCTTAGGCAGCGACCCTTCCCCATTGCGCCTTTGCGGCTGCTGCCCCAAGCTTTAGTGCGACCCTCAGCACATAGTCCTGGACTTTGGAATGTGCCAGTCTGCAACACTCGGTCGGGGACAACTCTTTGCGCTGGAAGACCAACAAGTTTCGGGCAGACCAAAGAGCGTCTTTCACCGAGTTGATGATCCTCCAGCTGCATTTGATGTTTGTCTCGGTGTGTGTCCCTGCGAACAGCCCGTATAGCACAGAGTCCTGCATCACAGAACTGCTCGGGATGAACCTCAACAGAAACCACCGCATCTCTCTCCAGACCTTCTTTGCAAAGGCACAATCTACAAGGAGGTGAACAACTGTCTCTTCCCCACCACAGCCACCTCGAGGCCAACATGCCGAGGGGGTGAGACTCCTGGCGTGTAGGAAGGATCTGACGGGGAGGGCCTTTCTCACCACCAGTCAAGCTACGTCTTGGTGCTTGTTGGAAAGTTCAGGCGCTGAGGCATTCTGCCAAATGACTTTGGCAGTCTGCTCAGGGAACCATCCCACCGGATCCACCCTCTCCTTTTCCCTCAGGGCCTCTAAGACGTTACGTGCTGACCACTGCCTGATGGACTTGTGGTCAAAGGTGTTTCTCTGCATAAATTTTCCCACGAGGGACAGGTGGTACGGCACGGTCCAACTACTTGGAGCGTTCCGCAGCAGTGTGGCCAGACCTATCCTTCGCAACACCGGGTACAGGTAGAACCTCAGCACGTAGTGACACTTGGTGTTTGCATACTGAGGGTCTACGCACCGCTTGATGCAGCCACACAAGAGAGCCAAAAGGAAGAAGGGGCTAAGAAGGAACCAAGCCATTTCCCAGACAAGTGGCAAGAGGCGTCTCCCATCCGACGCAGATGAAAAGGGCAGCAGCCCTTCGGACTAAGAAGTGCCAGGGTGGCACCGACAGAAGAAGCGGCAAAGCTCCAGGGAGTTGGAGGACGAGACACCCGAGCTCCAGAACATTGGAGACAATGAGGAGACCAGCGCACCCCAACTTTGCCTACAACCCGAAGAGGCCAGCGCACCACAGCCCCAGGAATCTGGGAGCAGTGAGACGCTCAGCGTACCCCAGCTCCGGGAAGCCCAGAGCAGCAACGCCCCAGAGGGGGAGAGGATGGGAGAAGCTTCTCCAACAAAGGTCATTTCAAATCCCGCTCTTTGCATGGACCCCCAGATGCCACCTGAGCAGAACACTGCCAATTGGGAGTTTCAGGACAGCTTCCTCAGCCCATCCAAAGTGAGGCAATTTGTGCACACTACGAGTATGAAGGAGCAGACTAAAGGTCTGGGACTCTCAGGGACAACAGTTTTGGCAAGAGAATAAATGCTTTAAAATGGGCTAAAAGATTGTATCCATAAATGTGCGTAGCATTAAATCTACTACGCGATGTGTTGCGACCTTGGACTACCTTGACAAGGTCAAAGCTGTCCTGTTGTTTCTGCAGGAGTGTGCGCTACCGCACCTCAGCTCCGACAGGCAATGGTCACGATGATGGTCCCACGGGCCATCGATCTGGTCGGGCAGAAATGACTCTCGTTCCTCCGGCCTGGGTATTCTACTGCGGGGAGGCAACTTCACCGTCTCCGAGGTTAAGGAGGTGGTGGGCGGGTGCCTCCTCGTAGCAAACGTAATGTACAAGAATGCTCCATTCCGGTTAATTGACGTGTAACGTCACAAGGGACCGAGTGGCTGGAGGTTTTTCAGCAGCTCCCACTGCTGCTGGCGACCTCCAGGCCGGTCATTCTGGGCGGTGACCTCAACTGCATCATCAATGCGGCTGGACGATCCAGCAGGGCTGATAGCAGATTGGACGCTACATTCAGATCCCTGATGGAAACAGTTAAGGATGCCAAGCTGCACGACGTCTTCAGCAACCCTGCAGACGGAGCGCAGCGTAGATACACCTGGTCGCAGCCAGACGGATCCATCCGTTCCAGGATAGACTTTCTGTTTGTGTCCCGTGCATTTGCAGTCAAGCCGGTGTTTTTCTCTGGCCACTGCCTCCTACTGGCTGACTGCCACTTAGAGAAGGACCAGAGGGTGGGCAGGGGACATGGAAGCCAAACATGCAACTGCTGACCCCAGAGAACATTGAGGAGCTCAAGAGGGATTACAAAGGTTGGAGAACCATGAAACCCCTCTTTGAGTCCCTGACACACTGGTGGGAAGTGATCAAGGGAAACATCAAGAGGTTTTTCATCCTCAAAGGCATCCAGAAAGCTAGAAAGGAACAGAGGGAAATGTCC
The DNA here is from genome assembly GCF_017639515.1 of Carcharodon carcharias. Classification (NCBI taxonomy): domain Eukaryota; kingdom Metazoa; phylum Chordata; class Chondrichthyes; order Lamniformes; family Lamnidae; genus Carcharodon; species Carcharodon carcharias. Next base: position 28,478,606 of record NC_054476.1, read on the forward strand.
CGACTCCAGAAAAACATGCAGAATCTGCTCCGGCTGCAATCGATGGGGGTCGATGTCAAGGAGGAACTCCAAGAGGTGAAGAGCCAGCAAGCCTCGCTCTTTGCCTTGGAGGCCTCCAAGATCATCTTCCGCTCCAGAGTCCGCTTCGTGGAGCAGGACGAGACGTGCTCACGTTTCTTCTTCCAAAAGGTACACAGAGAGAGCTCTGTGATCAGCAGCCTGAAGGAAGAGGATGGCTCAGTAAAGTCTTCACAGTCCGACATTTTGAGGATCAGCAAATCCTTTTATGCTGGATTGTATGACGTGAACCCCCAGACAGCACGGCCTCCCAGTCCTTCCTGTCCTCTATTAAGGAGGTCTTAGACAACAGTACGCGGGAGAGCCTGGACAAATCACTAACTCCTGACGAACTGACTAAGGCCCTTGAGTCCTTCGAGAAGAGTAAAACTCCCGGAAGCGACGGCTTGCCGGCGGAGTTGTATTCGGCTCTATGGGTCTGGATCGGCCCAGACCTGCTAGAAGTGTACGAGTGTATGCTCCTGGCCGGCAGTATGTCAGAATCCATGAGGAAAGGCATGATCACTTTCATCTACAAGCACAAGGGGGAAAGGGAGGAAATTAGAAATTGGCGACCCATTTCACTGTTGAATGTGGACTATAAGATTCTGTCCAAGGTCATCACCAATCGGGTCAAATCCACTCTGGAATTGGTGATCCACCCCGATCAGACCTACACTGTGCCGGGCAGGAAGATCTTGGACAGCCTCGCGCTGCTCAGGGATATGATTGCCTAGGTACAGGACAGGGGTTTGGATACCTGCCTCATCAGCCTGGATCAGGAGAAGGCCTTTGACAGAATATCGCACACCTACATGGTGGATGTGCTCTCCAAAATGGGGTTTGGGGAGGGAATTCGCACTTGGATCCACCTGCTCTACACTAACATCAGTAGCGCAGTCTCAATCAATGGCTGGGAATCAGATAGCTTTCCGATTAAATCTGGAGTCAGGCAGGGCTGTCCCCTCTTGCCTGTTCTTTTCGTGTGTTGCATAGAACCCTTTGATGAGTCCATCAGGAAGGATCCGGGCATAAGAGGAGTGATGATTCACAGGCAGTGGAGGCACTCAGATCAAAGCCTCCCTGTACATGGACGATGTCGCTGTCTTCTGCTCGGATCCAGTGTCGGTGCGCAGACTGATCCACATCTGCGACCAGTTCGAACTGGCCTTGGGAGCCAAGGTAAATCGTAGGAAGAGCGAGGCCATGTTCTTCGGGAACAGGGCTGACTGATCCTTTGTCCCCTTCACTCTCAGGGCTGATGGCTTGAAGGTGCTGGGGATATGGTTCGAAGGGACCAGGGCATGCATTAGAAACTGGAAGGAGCGAGTGTCTATGGTGAAAAGGAAACTGGGCATGTTGGCACGACGCTCCCTCTCCGTTGCGGGTAAGAACCTGGTCATCAGGTGTGAGGCACTCTCGCCGTTGCTGTACATGGCGCAGGTCAGGCCCATTCCACACTCCTGCGTGGTGGCGATCACCTGAGCCATCTTCTACTTTATCTGGATGTAGAAAATGGATCGTGCCCACAGGGACGCGATGTACAAGCTTCTAGATAAAGGGGGAGAAAATGTGCCCAACATCGCCCACACAGGGAGCAAGTACCTCGTACCTGTTGAACAAGGTCAAGAGCTGAGGCTCCTCTGTTCCTGAACACAGGATCCCTCTACCTGCCTCACTTGCAGTCACACCCTGCTGACCCTGACCACTGACCGGACTTGAGGTACTTAATCTACCGGATGTGACCACCTCCTGATACAAAGCGTCCAGGTAACTCCCCCTCCCCGATGTGCTGCAGCGTCCAGAGCTTGGACTCCAGCTCAACAATTCTGAGCATCCAGCAACGAACACGTGCTGCAGATGTGGTCACTGCGGCTCGTAATGGGATCTGCCAGCTCCTACATCCTTGCTACAGCACGTCACCTGCCCAGCCATCTCTACTTAGATAATTAATTTATTAATTAGCTTTGCAGTTTTTTTTTCAAATTTGGTGCAGATTTCCTACCAACCAATCAGGTCACAGCTTTCCTGTGACGTCATTTTTTTCAGTTTTGGCTTCAGTTACTCTGTACCCCGAGGTCACCGCTCCAGTGCTCCTCTCTCCGAGTCTGCTCCCTAGAGACAAGGCCACAAATCCCCAAGGTAAGCTACATTTATACTCACCGCTTCGGTGCTCCTCCCTCCAAATCTGCTCCCTGGAGACAAGGCCACGAATCCCCAAGGTAAGCTAGATTTATACTCACCACTCCGGTGCTCCTCCCTCCAAATCTGCTCACTGGAGACAAGGCCGCAAATCCCCAAGGTAAGCTAGATTTATACTCACTGCTCCAGTGCTCCTCCCTCCGAGTCTGCTCCCAGGATTTACTCACCAATCAGCTGCTTTTTCTTTAAAATCCACTTTCAGAAGGGTGCCTCTTCCTCTCTCTCTTTTTAGGTTTGAGGAAGAGGGAGGGATGGAAACACTACAGTTTGGGGCTATTCCATTCTTTGACAGTGGGTCCTCCTCGATTCCCTCCTGAGTCACGGTGGCTGCGATGACTTCTCCCAGAATGCTTCAGTCACTTCTTACCAGCGCCCTCTGTTGAATGCCCTTCCTCCTGTTAAGTGTAAGAGTCCTTCTCCTCGATTCCCTCCTGAGTTGCGGTGGCTGCGATGACTTCTCCCAGAATGCTTCAGTCACTTCTCACCAGCGCCCTCTGTTGGATCAACAGATGTTTGTCTAACATCTAGTCATAGATGAGACAAAATTTCCTTCAATTAAGCACTGCGAAGTTTGAAGCATGCCAAAAACTCTGTACCCTTGCCACATATTCAGCCTCCTTCCACAACTGCTCGTTAAGATATATCTAACAATCCTCATACTTAGTATCCTGCACAACCCAGAGGTGAGTTTCAAACGCTATGGCCTGGATCTTTCAAGCAGTGGCAATGGTGGTTGGATTGCCACAGCACTTGAAAATTTGCCTGACTCAACACTGCTGCACACTTCTTCCAGGGCCTTCCAATCCCAGCTTTCACAGAAATGTATAGTGCAGCATCCCTTGGGGAATCAATGTTAGAGCGGAGTAGGATCGGGGGAAGACAGAACAGCTGCGGTTTTCAGCACTAGCTGCTGTATGGTAAGTTTAAAGGTCCAGTCTTAATGGGTGAGTGAGTGAACGAGTAAGTGGGTAGGTGGGTAAATGTGTAAGATAGGTGACTGGGTAGTCGGGTCAGGGGGATAATCGGGTCAGGTATGTTAATTATATTGTTAGGATACACAGGTAAAGGACACTGTTTAATCATGTACTTTGAGCACATAAACACAGCATAACTAGGACACTGGGTGTGTGGGAGGAGAGCTATGAGACTGAACAAAGTCAATAAACTCTCCATAAAGAATAGCTCTGTGTCTCGGTTTCTGCTTCACCAACCAGCTTGGATCCTATTAACATCATGGAGGTAGCTGGGTCAGATTGGTGAATTAGTCAGGTGGGTAGTGAGATCGGGGGTGGGGAGGGGTGCGGCGGGGCATCTAGTCGTCAAGTCTGGTGGGGGGGATCGGGGGTGATGGGTCAACTGTGTAGTTACCCAGGTGTTAGACTAGGTTTTAATCTGTCTTAACATTTCCTGGGTAACTACTCAGGTAAGTACTGTAGAACTGTCTCAAGTTTCTGACTCTTGCTCAGAGCTGGACACATTTGTGCAGGGTCCCAGGAGAATTGCCCGTTGCAGCTGATGTTAATGCTGAACAAGCCAGATTTCAGATTGAAATCCACCCTGCCTGATTGTAATTTTTTTTGTGTTGTAAAAATGAGGAGGGAAAGTTATTGAACACAAAAGCACTGGACTCCAGTGATAACTTTCAAAATTTAAAGAATTAAAAATGTTTATTAGAAGATTGAAAAAAAACTTTAACATACAAGATAAAAGATACACAGTTAGAAAAATCTTACAAAACAACTCCCAAAATACTTTATCAGAGGTACGCAATAAAACTATCTTTTTGGCAACAGCCCTTACACAGTCTTAACCATAAAATTCAGGAAATATTACCCAAACCGAGAAATAATTTTCACTTTAAACAGAAGTATGATCCATGGCTTCCCAGAAGCACTCCACATTGATGTGTTTTTTCCTAAGGGAGATTTGAAATAAATTGTTTCTCTGGACAAATGTCCTCCTGGCCCAAAACTTGAGTTGCTTTTCTTCAATTAAAAGACTTTCACAGCTTTTCCAGCACACTCCAGACACGCAGGAATTGGCCTTCAGTGGGACTTCCCTCACAGCAACTCTACAGCTGAAGCCCAGTTATCATAAATACCCTTTTCACCCCTTTCATCTTAGTCCTCTATTGTCTTCAAATATCTCTTTGAAAACTCAGTTTCCCAAATATTAAAAGCTTTCATGTTCTTACTCCACCACAATTTTTGGGTCAATTAAATTTTTAAATGCCTGCTCCTGAATACTCTCAGATCTCCTGTAAAATGCAATTTTTCTCTGTCACCTTTGAAATTCCTTTGAAATGCAATAGCTACACATCAATTTCAAAACTTAACCCCAAATGCAAATTTCAAATCTTCTCTGCTTACTTGTAAGTTAAAACCCACCATAAAGCCTCATTACAAAATGCAAGAAGATAACACCTCTACTCTTTTATCCCTTACTTTCTACAGACAATCTGGCTCCAGCAATCTCGCCTTTGACTAACTCTGGGCACACACAGACACAGTTTATCCTTACCTACACAGAATATATACATACACACAGAAATATAAAAACATACACATATCATCACACCATCAGAAGTTGAAACTTCCCAGGCCATTCCCACAAAGGCCTGTGCATCAGAGCTTGCACTTCCAGAAGGCAGTCACACCCCTTAGGGTAGGGTCTTCTGCTTTGGTCAGTGATCAGAGACAGGAGGGTGTGACTGTGAGTGAAACAGGTATGGGGATTGAGAAATTCAAAGTTCTTGCCACCTGTATGGACGAAAGTAGCGGCTGCAGTGCGAGGATGAGTGAACTGACCAAGGCACCATGGTACAGGAAGCCATTCAAGTGGGGGAAGTTAATAGGAATGTAGCAGTTGTAGGGGACAGTATAGTCAGGGGGAGAGACATAGTTCTCTGTAGTCGAGAACAAGAGTCCAGAAGGCTTGTTGCCTGTCTGGTGCCGGGGTTCGGGTCATCTACTCTGAGCAGGAGAGGAATTTGCAGTAGGTGAGGGAGGATCTAGTGTTCATGGTCCATGTAGGTACCAATGACATAGGTCAAACTAGGAAAGAGATTCTGCTTAGGGATTATGAGCAGCTAGGGGGCTAAATTAAACGGCAGAACCTCTGGATTATTACCTGAATCATAAGAAAATTGGAGTAGGGTAAATAAAATTAGAGAGAAAAATGTGTGGCTCAAAGACTGCTGTGGAAGAAATGGGTTCCGAGTCATGGGGCACTGGCACCAGTACTGGGGAAAGTAGGAGCTGTGCCATTGGGAAGGTCTACACCTGAACCATACTGGGACCAGTGTTTTGGCAAGTCATATTACTAGAGTGGTAGAGATGGCTTTAAACTAAATAATGGGGGCGGTGGGGGGGGGGAAGAGATCATGCGTGTGGAAATGTAGTAAATCAAAAGGAAACAACAAGGTAATAGAGCAGGTAATGATAACCAGTGTATAGCAGCAATGGACAGAGAGTACAAACTTAGGAATGTACCAGCAGATAAGACCAGAGGTTGCAAAAATGGTAAATAAAAAAAGAGTTAAAGGCTCTGTATCTGAATATGCTCAACATTCGTAACAAAATGGATGAATTATTAGCACAAATAGAAATAAATCAAATAGAAATAAATACGTGTGACCTGATAGTCATCACAGAGACATGGTGGCAGGGCGACCTGAATATTGAAGGGTATTTGACATTTCAAAAAGATAGGAAGTTAGGAAATGGTGCTAGGGTAGCTCTGCTAATTAAGGATGTCATTAATACAGAAGTGAGAGATTACCTTAGCTCAAAGGAGCATGATGTAGAATCAGTTTGGGTAGAGATAAGAAAGAGGAAAGGTAAGAGGTCACTAGTGGGAGTAGTTTATAGGCTGCATAACAGTAGTTCCATGGTAGGAAAGAATATATAGGAAGAAATAAATGGGGCTCTTAAGAAAGGTACAGCAATAATCAGGGGTGACTTTAATCTACATGTAGATTGGGCGAATCAGATTGGCAAAAGTAGCCTAGAAAATGAGTTCATAGAGTTTTTCTTTATTCATTCACGGGATGTGGGCTTCACTGGCTGGGCCAGCATTTAGTGCCCATCTCTAATTGCCATTGAAAAGGTGGTGGTGAGTTGCCTTGAACTGCTGCAGTCCATGTGGTGTAGGAACACCCAGAGTGCTGGTAGGAAGGGAGTTCCAGGATTTTGCTCCAGCAACAGTGAAGGAATGGCGATATATTTCCAAGTCAGAATGCTGAATGATTTGGAGGAGAACTTCCAGGTGGTGGTATTCCCATCTATCTGCTGCCCTTGTCCTTCTAGGTGGTAGTGGTCATGGGTTTGGAAGGTGCTGTCTAAGGAGCCTTGATGAATTCCTGCAGTGCATCTTGTAGATGGTACACACTGCTGCTACAAAATGTCAGTGGTGGAGGAAGTGAATGTTTGTGAATGAGGTGCCAATCAAGCAGGCCGTTTTGTCCTCGATGGTGTCAAGCTTCTTGAGTGTTGTGGGAGCTGCACTCATCCAGGCAAGTGGGGAGTATTCCATCCTGACTTGTGCCTTGTAGATGGTGGGCAGGCTTTGGGGAGTCAGGAGGTGAGTTACTCTGCACAAGATTCCTAGCTTCTTATCTGCTCTTGTAGCCACAGTATTTATAGGGCTAGTCCAATTCAGTTTCTGGTCAATGGTAACCCTCAAGATGTTGATAGTGGGGGACTCAATGATTGTAATGCCATTGAATGTCAAAGGGGAATGGTTAGATTCTGTCTTGTTGGAGATGGTCATTCCCTGGTTTTTGTGTGGCACGAATATTACTTGCCACTTGTCAGCTCAAGCCTGGATATTGTCCAGGTCTTGCAGCATTTGGAAATGGACTGTTTCAGTACCTGAAGAGTCGTGAATGGTGCTGAACATTGTGCAATCATCAGCGAACATCCCCACTTCTGACCTTATGATGGAAGGAAGGTCATTGACGAAGCAGCTGAAGATGGTTGGGTCAAGGACACTACCCTGAGCAACCCCTGCAATGATATCCTGGAGCTGAGATGACTGACCTGCAGCAACCACAGCTATCTTCCTTTGTGCTAGGTATGGCTCCAACCAGTGGAAAGTTTTCCCCCTGACTCCCATTGACTCCAGTTTTGCTAGGGCTCCTTGATGCCATACACGGTCAAATGTGGCCTTGATGTCAAGGGCAATCACTCTCAACTCACCTCGGGTGTTCAGTTCTTCTGTCAGTGTTTGAACCAAGGCTGCAATGAGGGCAGGAGCTGAATGGCCCTGGCAGAACCCATTCTGGGCATCAGTGAGCAGGTTATTGCTAAGCAAGTGCCGCTTGATAGCACTGTTGATGACCGCTTCCATCACATTACTGATGATTGAGAGTGGACTGATGGGGCGGTAATTGGCTGGGTTGAACTTGTCCTTTTTGTGTTCAGGACATACCTGGGCAATTTTCTACATAGCTGGGTAGATGCCAGTGTTGTAACTGTGCTGGAACAGATTCACTCGGGGCATGGCAAGTTCTGGAGCACAAGTCTTCAGTACTATTGCTGGAATATTGTCAGGGCCCATAGCCTTTGCAGTATCCAGTGCCTTCAGCTATTTCTTGACATCAGTGGAGTGAATTGAATTGGCTGAAGACTGGCACCTGTGATGCTGCCGAGGAGGCCGAGATGGATCATCCACTCGACACTTCTGGTTGAAGATTGTAGCAAATGCTTTAGCCTTATCTTTTGCACTGATGTGCTGGGCACCCCCTTCATTGAGGATGGGGATATTTGTGGAGCCTTCTCCACCAGTGAGTTGTTTAATTGTCCACCACTATTCACGATTAGATGTGGCGGGACTGAAGAGCTTAAATCTGATCCGTTGGTTGTGGGATCACTTAGCTCTGTCTATCGCTTTCTGCTTATGCTGTTTGGCACACAAGTAGTACTGTGTTATAGCTCCACCGGGTTGAGGCCTCATTGTTTTTAGGTATGATTGGTGCTGCTCCTGGCATGCCCTCCTGCACTCTTCATTGAACTTGCACTCTTCATTGAACCAGGGCTGATCCCCTGGCTTGATGATAATTGTAGAGTGGAGGATATGCTGGGCTATGAGGTTACAGATTGTGTTTGAGTACAATTCTGCTGCTGCTGACGGCCTCATGGATACTTAGTCTCAAGTTGCTGGATCTGTTCAAAATGTACCCTATTTAGCATGATAGTAGTGCCACACAACACTATGGAGGATATCCTAGAATGTGTTCAGGACAATTTCTTGGAGCAGTATGTTCTAGAACCAACCAGGGAGCAGGCTATTCTGGTTCTGGTAATGAGCAACGAGACAGAATTAATCAATAACATCATGGTAAAGGAGCCTCCTTCTAAATGATAGAATTTCATTTTCAATTTGAAGGGGAGAAGTGTGGGTCTAAGACATGTGGTTTAAACCTGAATAAAGGTAATTATAAATGTATGAAAGCAGATCTAGCTGAAACAGATTGGGAAACTAGATTAAAAGGTAAGATAGTAGCGATGTAGTGGCAGAAATTTTAAGGCAATATTAAATATCTCTCAGCAAAGATTTATACTAGTGAGAAAGAAAGACTCTCTGAGAAGGATTCATTATCCATGGCTGAATAAGGAAGTTAAGGATGGCATCAAATTGAAAGAAACACTGTACAAATCTTCAAAGATTAGTGGTAGGTCAGATTTTAAGAACCAGCAAAGAATGGCTAAAAAAATAAAGAGGGAGAAAGCAGAGTATGAGAAAAAGCTAGCTAGTAATATAAAATCAGATAGTAAGAACTTATACAAGTATTTAAATAGGAAAAGAGTAACTAGAGCTAGTGTTGGTCCTTCAGAGAGTCTGGGGAATTGATAATGGAAAACAAGGAAATGTCAGAGGTGTTGAACAGGTATTTTGTGTCTGTCTTCACTGTAGAAGATTTAGAAAACTTCCCAAAGATACTTGAAAATCAAGAGGTGAACAGGAAGGAGGAAGTTAAAACAATTAGCATCACTACAATAAAGTGCTGGGAAAACTATTCGGCCTAAAGACTCACAAGTCCCTAGGACCAGATTCCTTGGGTCCTAAAAGAAGTGGCTGCAGAGATAGTTGATGCATTGGTTATTATATTCCAAAATTCCTTAGATTCTGGAACAGTGCCAATGGATTGGAAATTAGCTAATGTAACACCTTTATTCAAGAAAGGAGGGAGACAGAAAGCAGGAAACCACATGCCAGTTAGCCTAATATCTGTCATAGGGAAATTGCTAGATTCCATTATTAAGGAGGCTATAGCAGGATCCTTAGGAAATCATAATTTGAGCAGGCAGAGTCAATGTGCCTTTGTGAAAGGGAAATCATGTTTAACTAATCTTTTAGTGTTTTTTAAGGAAGTAACAAGTGAGGCGGATCAAGGGGAGCCTGTAGATGTGGTGTAATTGGATTTCCAGAAGGATTTGTTAAGGTGCCATGTCAAAGGTTACTACATAAGATAAGATTACATGGTGGGGGGGGGGGGTGTGTAACATATTAACATGACTAAAGGATTGGTTAGCTAACAGGAAGTAGAAGGTTGGGATAAGTGGGTCTTTTTCAGGTTAGCAAGCTGTAACAAGTGGAGTTCCATAGGGATCAGTGCTGTGGCCTCAACTACTTACAATCTACATCAAAGACTTGGGCAAAGGGACCAAATGTTTGGAAGCTAAATTTGCTGATGATACCAAGATAGCTGAGAAAGTAAATTGTTAAGAGGAGGTAGAGAGACTGCAAAGAGATATGGACAGGTTAAGTGAATAGGCAAAAATTTGGCAGATGGAATATAATGTGGGAAAATGTGAAATTGCCCACTTTGGCAGAAATGGAGAGAGATTACAAAACTCGGTGTCACAGAGGGATCTAGGTGTCCTGGTGCACGAATCATAAAAAGTTAGTATGCAAGTACAGCAAGTGATTAGGAAGACAAATGGAATGTTGGCATTTATTGCAAGGGGAATAGAGTGTAAAAGTAGGAAAGTTTTACTTCCCTACAGCTGCAAAGGGCCTTGGTGAGACCATATCTAGTCTGTCTGTGGACAGTCTGTGGACAGTTTTCGTCTCCTTATTTGAAAAAAATATATACTTGCATTAGAAGTAGTTTGGAGAATGTTCATTCATCTCATTCCTGAGATGAAGGGCTTATCTTATGAAGAAAGGTTGAGCAGGCTGGGCCTACACCCATTGGAGTTTCGAAGAATGAGAGGTGGTCTTATGAAACATAAAAGATCCTGAGGGGACTTGATGGGGTATATACTGGGAGGATGTTTCCACTTATGGGGGAGACTAGATCTAGGGGTACAGTTTAAGAATAAGAGGTCTTCCTTTTAAGATGGGGATGAGAAGTTTTTCTCTCTGTGAGGGTTGTTAGTATGTTGCATCCTCTTCCCCAGAAAGCATTGGAGGCTGGGTCATTGAATTTATTCAAGGCAGAGCTAGACAGATTTTTGATAAACAAGGGAGTCAAGGTTTATGGGGGACAGACAGGCAAGTGGAGTTGAGATCACAACCACATCAGCCATAATCTTACTGAATGGTGGAGCATGCTTGAAGGGCCAAAACCTAGGACCTGATTCTAGGTCCTATGTTCCCAAAAAAAGATACTCCATGTATTTCACAAAGGTCATCTGCAGGAGATGTTACATCTCAAGAAATCCAAAAATACTTCAAATACATAGAAAATTAGAAGTCAAAGTGAAAAACATTTACATTTGGGGAAGGGAGCCTGGGCGGGGTGGTGGGGGGGGTGGTGGTGGTGGTGCTGCAGGGTGATGGTGCATGGGGGATAATGGTCCCTAATTCCTGGAGGGAGTGTCGGGGAGGGGGTCATTGATCTTGAGGTGGGGATCCAATCTTCAAATCCAGGAGGTACTGTTGCAGTTGGGTGTGTTTGGGTCTTTGGATGGTTGGGGGTGGTGATAGATGGCAAAAATGCAGTGGGCTAAGAGGAAAGCTTATGCTCTAATTGGGCAGCAGTTACCTCTTCCACAAGGCAATACTTGCCTTGTCTCGATAGCAACCTGGTCTCCCAAGACTGGAAACCTGATTAGTCAGGGTTAAACATGCAAGATAATTTAAATATGAGGCACGCAGCCTCATTATATTATTTAAATAGACAATCCACCTCCTGAGGATGGGTTGGGTTCAGGTTTCAGATTTTAAAAATTTAAACATCCTTCTTGATCCTAACGTACCCTTTTTTGCGGTTAAAATTAACCCAAAATTTCAAATGTATTTTTTAAATTATTGGACTACAATAATTTAGTATAATCTACTATTTTATATTATATAATATACTCTTTATATTATAATTTTTTTTTAAAAAAAGAGAAGACTAAGGGGTAACCTAATAGAGATATTTAAAGTTATGAGGGAGTTTGATATGATAGATGTAGGGAAAATGTTTCTGTTTGTGGGGGAGTCCAAAACTTAAAGTCACAGTCACTAATAAATCCAATAATGAATTTAAGAGAAACTTCTTCACATTGAAAGCAAAAGATTCAGGAACAAGTAATTTACAACTGGCATTGGGACAAATTCCAATACTCTTAAAAAATGGGTCCCAGATGTTGTCAGACTTATGTTGGACTAATTGTGTAGAGCAATCCAATCAGGCAAAGCTATGACTCTAAGTTTCCTGATTCATTGTTGTTTATTTGCCTTTCCAATGACTTCCATTTCATAATATTTGCCTGTGATCACATAAATAATCAGACTGAGTTCTTTGAAATGCTCAATTTTCTTTAGCAGAAGTCTGATAAAGGAGATACCAGGTTCACAGGAAGATTTCTAATTTTATCTGTTTCGGTTGGAATCATTTTTAACCTGGGCACTTCCCATGATTGAAACCTTAGTCTGTAGGCCTTCATCCCTTTAATGCGTTGGGGTATGTGAAGAAAGAGAGTTCTACAAGACAGAAATTTTCTGATATACAAGGCTGGATTTTTTGCTGTCTTCTGCTGGGTTTGCGCCCATTTTTAGGCTTTTCTCCCTGGACTGATTATTAAGCGACAGGAAATCCAGAATACAGTGCTTTTGGACTCAGCAACCATTATAATCAGCACTGGGCCAAAGGAGAAAATCTATAAATGCAGCAAAATCAGTTCTTTAGAGGAAGTAACTGGATTGAAACTTTGGCAATTCAGTCCCACTGTTGCAAGCATTTATAAAATCATAAGAAATTGGAGGAGTAGGCCATTAGGCCCATCAAGCCTGCTTGGCGATTGAATAAGAGCATAACTGACCTGATTGTGGCCTTAACTCCACTTTCCTGCCTGTCCTCAAAACCTTTAATTCCCTTGTAGATCAAAAATCTGTCTCACTCAGTCTTGAATATTGTTAGGAAATAGAGATAGTTTGAGTGAGTTATATGTATTTGTGGGTGTTAGGAATGAGTTTTAGCTTTAAAGTTTAAAATTGATTTGTATTTCCGTATTTGTGTGTTAAGGAAAGGTCAGGTTGAGTTTTAGTTTCACTTTAAAAGGTGCTTGCATTTCTAATGAGAGTTTTACGATTGTTGCAGCTAAGGTAAACTAACAAGAGTAGAAGGACAGGGGTCTGGAGAGGCAGGTCCCTCCTACAGACACACACACAAAAGCTAAAGAAACAGCAGTTTTGAGTTCAGTTTGAAGCCAGGACTCCAGAGAGCTTGAACACTGGGAGAGGGAACTGCAGAGTTAGAGCAGATTTCTCAAAAGAACCTAAAGGTTCCAAGGCCAAAGTAGTGAGACAGAAACAGGGGAAAGTCCCAAGCAGACCTAATCAAAGGAAGGACAGGAAACAAGAAAAGGTCCTGTTAATGAAGCTAAGAGTGAGGGGCAGAGAGAAAGGCTCCAAGCTTCAAGTTTAAGGAAATAAAAGCTGCAGAAAGCAGATTTAAAGCAAGGACAGCTTGCAAGATGCAAGAAGGTCCAAAGAGACGGCTGAAGGTCTGTAACTCTTTACTCTGGGCATGTGAAGCAGTGGTGTACTGCTGAGTCGCTGAGAGAGAATGTGTGAAAGACAGCTTGAATGCATGTGGTGACCCAGTGAAGAGAAACATCAGAAGGAGAGTTCAAAACCATGGATATGAACCCTTGCGGAAAGCGTCTGAGAAAAAGTGTCAGTTTGGGAGCAGATTTCAAGGTGAGTTCTTAGAGAGTGGAGACTGGAAACCATCGTATGAAAGACGGAGTTCAGTGAGACCGGTTGGCTCAGTGTGACAAGTGTCTGGGGGAAGCTGAGGAGAGATCCATAGCATCTGTTTGAGGTAGTATCTGTCACTTAGTTTCAGAGTGTGGTGTGTTTGACTACAGATTGTCATAGTAAGTACACAGCCTATGTAAACCTATGAACATTAAAGTATAAGATAGCTTTTTTAACTTGTATTATCCTTACAAATCTGTATATATCTGTAAAGGTATATGTGTGGGTGAAGGAGTATTGTAGTATAATTCATCTTTTCCTGTTTAAAAAATGTTTTATTCTTCTGTTAAAAGTTCATTGGCTGATCCTGGTGACTGTTCAGTAGCCACTCCTTATGTATCTAAACAAACAAATTAAAAGTTCGGATCTATCAAGCTGGGTTCCATTCTGGGATCAGGGCTTGTCCAGGGGTAATCTCAGCTGGCATCATAACAATATAATCAGTGAGCGGTTCCCAACTCCCCCACAGCAGTGAGCTCCCATCCAGGAATAGCTTTGGGAGCCCACTGATAACAAATTAGATAAGATTGGTTCACTGGGGCCAGCAATATGTCAGAGAGGCTGGTGCAAAGTCCACTCTATCACTATAATACAACATATTGGTCAAGAGGAAATCTCGTCTTTGCTCTTTAACAGGCTTTCGACATCTGTTAAAGATGGTTTGGGAACTAAAAAGAAGCAAAGACTTGCATATATCTAGCACATTCATGACATCAGGGCATCCCTAAATGCTTTACAGCCAATTAAGTGCTTTGAATGTGTTGTTACTGTTACCGTATAGGAAATGCAACAGCCATTTGCACACAGCAAGCTCCCACAAACAACAAATGTGATAATTGGTTTAGTGGTGTTGATTGAAAAATAAATATTGGCCTGAACACTGGGAAGAGTTCCCCTGCTCTTCTTGGAAATAGTACTGTGGGATGCATTACACCCTCCTGACAGGGCAGGCAGGGCCTCAATTTAACATTTCATCTGAAGGACGGCATTTCTAATAGTGCAGCACTCCCTCAAGTGTCAGCCTGGATTTGTGCTTAAGGCTCTGAACTGGGACTTAAACTCATTACCTTTCTGACTCAGAGGTGAGAGCACTAGCACCCTTCTCGCACCTGTAATTGCTGATGCCTTTATTTGTTGCATGGCAATGACTAAACATGATCAGTGCTTAATCTACTATCACTTCCATATCTATTTCAATCTTTATCACTAGCTGATTCATTCATAAAGAATGTTTCCAGTTTATTTTCAATGTGTATATTTGTATTAACTTTCACCTGTCAGAGTTCTGCTCACTTGCAAATATTACCTCAGTCCTTCTGTAATTGCTTGGTTGCTTCATCAAACTGTACTGACACTGCTTTTGCAAGTCTGATCAATTTTCTGAATCCAAGTCGTTTATTTAAGTGAAGAAAGGCAGAAGCCTGGACACTGATCCATGAGCCACTTCCGTCAGCATCATTCTGGCTTGACATTACTCTTCCAACTGGTTGCTGCTGTTTTCTTCCTGTAATTCTGTTATCTATTTTCTGGTTTTACCTAGGTTATCCAGTACTTTAATCTTGTGTTTCATCCTTTCATTTTTAACTTTGACACAGGCTTTCTGGAAGTCCGTGCATACTGTACCATAAAACTACTTAATTGGTTACTTCCTCAAAGTCAAGATATTTGATCACAGGGTCTACTCCTTCTGAAAGCAGTGTTGACTGTGACTTACTAGATTCTTTTCTTCTGGAAAATTCCCAATCCCAATTTGTTCCTGATGATTGAATCCATTACTTTGCTAAGGATACCCACGTTTGTTTTATTGCCTTTATTGAAAATAGCTGCTGATCTCTTCTGTACTTACTGATTCCTTCATGAAGACTGTCAGCACTTAAAGGAATTCATCTCCATTCTCAATACCCCCTTGGGAATACAGCATCCATCTCTAGGGATTTATTGGTT
Source organism: Carcharodon carcharias (assembly GCF_017639515.1). Taxonomy (NCBI): domain Eukaryota; kingdom Metazoa; phylum Chordata; class Chondrichthyes; order Lamniformes; family Lamnidae; genus Carcharodon; species Carcharodon carcharias. The sequence goes on from NC_054476.1 coordinate 28,494,005, forward strand.
TTGACTTTCCTCCAAAGCTTCAACTGCCATTTGTGACACAGAAGGATATAGATAAAACATGATGTCAGCAGGAGCCAGCTGCTGCTGGTGCCACCTTTATGTTTATTTTTTGTTATTTGACTGCACATGTTAAGTTTCATCACTTTCTGAAAGAGTGTCTCGGATAACAACCCCTTGGGAAGCAATGAACCAGTCACAACAAGCTGCTTTTAATCACTTCCCACCAGCTGCAACAAGAACAGAATTGGATGAGGGCCTGCCCTCTCAACCAGTGACAGGATATGCCACCGAGAGGGAAATCAAAAATGAATTTACAAAAGTCATTCAAATACTGATATATATGTATAAATTTGTGTGAATTCTTCTAGCCAGTTTAACCATGCAGACTCTATTGCTACATTATCTATTTATAGTAATTAAAGTTAGTAATAAAAATACTGACATTTATATGGCACACTTGATGTAGAAAAATGCCCCAAAGCATTTCACAGAGGCATAGTCAAATAAATGAAAGCTGAGCCAAAGGAAAAGATTATTAGGTGTGACCAAAATCTTGATCAAAAAGGGTTGGTTTTAAAAAAGTTATTTAAGGTAGAGGCAGAGGAGTTTATGCAAGGAACTCTAGAGCATGGAGCCTAGGTGACTAAAGGCAGAGTCAGTGATGGGGCAGCGGGATATGGATGAACAAAAGAGGCTGAGTGAGAATAGTATAGCAGGCTTTGGAGAGGTGGGTGGGTGAGGGGGCTTAAGGTTGTTGAACTGGAGGAGGTTCCAGAAATAGGGAGGGCAGAGCCATGAAAGGGTTTTAAATATGAGGGGTGTGATTTCAAATTTGGGAAACCAGGAGCCAATGTAGGTTAGTGTGGACAGGGGTGCTGGGTGTTTGTTATGAGATAGGATATGGCCAGCAGAGTTTTGGATGAGTTGTAGTTTACAGAGGATGAGAGGCCGGCAGTAGAGCATTGGAATAGTAGAGTCAGCAAATAGTAAACATGTAGTTGAGAATTTCTGCCACAAATGGGCCAAATAGAAACAGAGGTAGGCATTTTTTTATTTGTTGACAGGATGTGGGTCTTGTTGGCAAGGGCAATATTTTATTACCCACCCCTAATTGCCCCTGGTGTACCCACATCTTGAATCACTGCAGTAGGTCATAGTAGTTTTGATATAAGTGAGTAACTTGATAGGTTGTTTCAGAGGGCAATTGAAGACGCAACTGCATTTCGGTATGTCTGGAGTCACATGTCTGGTGGAGGGTGAACAGCCCGAGGTTGTGGTTCACATTGGTACCGATGACAGAGTAGAAAGAGGGATGAGGCCCTGAAAGCAGATTTTAGGGAACTAGGTAGGCCATTATAAAGCAGGACCTCAGAGGTAGTAATCTCCAGATTACTACCAATGCCATGCGCTAGTGAGCATAGAAATAGAAGGTTAAAGCTGATGAATGCATGGCTGGAGAGGCAGTGAAGGAGGGTGGGATTCAGATTCCTGGGGCACTGGGACCGGTTCTGTGGGAGATGGGACTTGTACAAGTTGAATGGTTTGCACCTCAGTGGGGTAGGGACCAATATCCTTGTTGGGAGGTTTGCTTGTACTGTTGGGGAGGGGTGGCACCCTGAGGGTAGACTCAGATGGGGCAAAATCATAAATGTTAATGGAAAGCAGAAAATCAGTGAGTGGGTCTGGAAAACAGGAAACAAAAGATAGAAAATAAAAAAAGAGTTTGGCAGTGCTCAAGGGTATTTAATTCAATGCAAGAAGTCTAGCAAATAAAGCAGATGAGCTGAGGGCACAGATAGAAATGTCATAGTATGATATCATAGCTACTATAGAAACACGGCTTAAAAGGGACAGGAATGGCAGCTCAACATTTCTGGTTACAGGGTTTTCAGCTGAGATAGGGAGGGGGACAAAAAGGGAGGGAGGATGACAATTTTGGTTAGAGAAGCAATTACAGCTGTGAGGAGGGATGATATGTTAGAAGGATCATTAATTGAGCCCATAAAGATTGAGTTTAGGAGCAATAAAGGGGCAGTCACACTACTGGGAGTACACTGTAGACCCCCAAACAGTCAGAGGAGATAGAGATTTGCCTATTTATTTGCTCTTCTAAGAAGTGCAAAAACAGTAGGGCATTAATTGTAGGGGATTTTAAACACCCCAATATTAACTTGGATATTTTTAATGTGAAAGGAAAGGAAGGAACAGAATTCTTAAGGTGCATTCAGAACTTTTTTGGCCACTATCTCGCAAGTCCAACAACAGAGGGCAAGATTCTGGACTTAGTTTTAGTGAATGAAGCTGGGTAGGTGGAAGGAGTGACAGTGGGAGAGCATTTTGGTGGTAATGATCATAATTCAGTTAGTTTTAACATCATTATGGAAAAGGACAAAGATAAAACAGGAATTAAAGTTCTAAATTGAGGCAAGGCCAATTTTACTAAGCTGAGGAGTGATTTAGTAAAATTGGACTTGAAACAATTACTTGAAGGTAAATCAGTGTCAGAGCAGGGGGAGGCATTCAAAGGGAAGAACCAAGGGGTTCAGAGTAAACATGTTCCCACAAAGAAAAAGAGTAGGATGGCCAAATCTAGAGCTCCATGGATGTCAAGGAGCTTACTGGGTAAGATAAGGCAGAAAAGGAAAGTTTATATCAGACACTGAGTACTCCATACAAAAGAAAGAGAAGGGGTGAAATTAAAAAGGAAATTAGGAAAACAAAGAGAGCATGAAGGAATATTGACAAGCAAAATCAATGAGAACCCAAAGATGTTTTATCAATACATTAAGAGTAACAGAATAACTAAGGAAAGGGTAGGGCCTATAAAAGACCAAAAAGATAACCCATGTGTAGGCGGAGGGTGTGGATATGGTTCTTAACGAATACTTTGCATCTGTCTTCACAAAAGAGGAGGACAATGCAGACATTGTAGTTAAGGAGGAGGATTGTGAAGTATCAGACATGATAACATAGGGAGAGAGGAAGTATTAAGGGAATTTGCAATCTTGAAAGTGGCTAAATCACCCAGGCCAGATGAAATGTACCCCAGGCTGTTTAAAAAAAGCCAGGGAGGAAATTGCGGAGGGTCTCACCATCATTTTCCAATCCTCACTGGATACAGGTAAGGTGCCGGAGGATTGGAGATCTTTTAATGTTGGACCTTTGTTGAAAAAGGAAGCAGAGGTTAGACCAAATAACTACAGGCCAGTCAGTCTGAGCTTGGTATTGGGAAAATTACTGGAATTAATTCTGAGGGACAGGATAAACTGTCACTTAGAAAGGCATAGATTAATCAAGGGCAGTCAGCATGGATTTGCTAAGGGAAGATCATGTCTGACTAACTTGATTGAATTTTTTGAGGTGATAACAAAGAGGATTGATGAGGGTAGCATAGTTGATGCAGTCTACATGGAATTTAGCAAGGCTTTTCACAAGGTCCCACATGGCAGACTGGTTAAAAAAAATAAAAACCCATAGGATCCAGGGGAATGTAGCAAGCTGATACAAACTTGACTCAGTGACAGGCAACAAAGGGTAATTGTTGATGGATATTTTTGTGACTGGAAGGCTGTTTCCAATGGGTTTCCACAGGGCTCAGTAGTAGGTCCCCTACTTTTTGGAGTCTATATTAATGATTTGGAACTAATTTTGTAAGGGGAATAATCAAGAAGTTTGCAGACAACACAAAAATTGGCCACGCAGTAGATAGCGAGGAGGATTGCAGGAAGATATCAATGCAGTAGTCCGGTGGGCAGTAAAGTGGCACATGGGATTCAACCCAGAGAAGTGTGAGATGATGCATTTGGGGTTACCAAACAAGGCAAAGGATTACACAATAAATGGGAAGATACTAAGACGTGTTGAAGAAGTGAGAGACCTTGGAGTGAATGTCCACAGATCCCTGAAGATAGCAGGACAGGTTGATAATGTGGTTAAGAAGGCATATGGAATCCTTTCATTTATTGACCAAGGCATAGAATATAAGAGCAGGGAGGTTATGCTGGAACTATACAAAACATTAGTTCGGCCACAACTTGAGTACTGTGTGCCTTTCTGGTCACCTCATTACAGAAAGGATGTAATTGCATTAGAGAGGGTACAGAGAAGATTTACATGAATGTTGCCAGAACTGGAAAATTGCAGCTATGAGGAAAGATTAGATAGGCTGGGGTTGTTCTCCTTGGAACAGAGGAGGCTGAGGGGAGATTTGATTGAGATGTACAAAATTGAGAGGGGCCTGGATAGAATGAATGGGAAGGGCCTATTTACTTTAGCAGAACAACCAGTGAGTAAGGAGCATAGATTTAAAGTGATTGGTAGAAAGATTAGAGGGGAGCTAAGGAAACTTTTCACCCAGAGGTTTGTGGAGGTCTGGTACACACTGCCTGAAAGGGTAGTGGAGGCAGAAACCCTCAACACTTAAAAGGTGTCTGGATGTGCACTTCAAGTGCCACGATCTACAAGGCTATGGATCAAATGCTGGAAAGTGGGATTAGTTTGGGTGGCTTATTTTTCAGCCGGCACAGACATGATGGGCCAAGTGGCCTCCTTCTGTATCAGAAACTTTCTATGATTCTACATATAGGCCAGACCACATAAATGGCATTAGTGAACTGGTGGGGATTTTATGACAATCAGGAGTTCCATGGGCTGGAATTTTATGCTCCCCTGGGGTGGGTTAGCAGGCTGGTGTGGTGGAGGGGGGGGTGGGGGGGTTGTAAAATTGGATGCCAAAGCAGTGGCGCCATACCTGTTGCCTATCCGCCCTTGTGGATATTTTACCCCTGGTGGGGGGGAGGCATCGGGCACCCCACTCACCAGCAGGTCAATTGAAGCGCTTATCATTATTTGGCCACTTAAAGGCCTCCTCCCACCTCTGCTGGAATTTTTCCAGCGATGCGGGAGGTCGGCACGAAGTGTCCAAACCACCAGATTTCACCTGGCACCATTGTGAATAGAAGTGGGCTGTGGGGTGGGGTTTGGGGCATCTATTTATCTCCTTGCCTCCTGTTCAGGCACCCTGTGCCCATCAGAAGACCCCACAAGGTATTTCTCCCCCCTCATTTCTCTGGTCCCAGTGGCACTGCTGAAAAAGAATCTGCTGCCTATTTGATTAACTGACAGCTCTCAGATATGGGATTTCCTCTCCAAGGTGGGAGAGAAGGCCCACCTCAAACCAATTAATGACCCGACAGCTGTAAAATGGCTATGGGGCAAATTGACCTAGTGCAGGTGGGCTCACCCCTGCCATTTACCTTGGGGGCAGGGACCCAAACCCCAGAGTAAAATTCAGTCCACGTTCAACATTACTGATTCTAACTTTTTATTCCAGCCTTATTTACTCAACTGAATTTAAATTGTTCAACAACCATTGCAAGATTTGAACTCACAGCTCTGAACCATTAGCCCAGGCCTATGCATTACTCATCCAATAATATAACCACTTCATGACCATTCTCTCAGGAAGTGGATGACCTTTGTGATGGAGAGGATATAGGATTGGAAGCTCAGTTTGAGATCAAATTGGATTCCGCGGTTGTGAATTGTTTGGTCACTCTAAGAAAGTAGTTAAGCTGGAAATGAGGTGGTTGTGGGGGAATGAATTCAGTGGCAAGCAAGTGGAATTTGTGGTGGGGACAGAAGACAACATCTTTAGTCCTTGCAATGTGGATGAGTGCCGCTCCAATAACACTCAGGAAGCTGGACACTATCCAGGACAAAGACGCCTGCTTGATTGGCACTCCACTCATCACCTTCAACATCCACTCCCTCCACCACTGACATACAGTGGCAGCTGTGTGTACTTTCTACAGGATGCACTACAGCAACTCACCAAGGCTCCTTCAACAGCACCTTACAAAGCCATGACCTCTACCACCTAGAAGGACAAGGGCAGCAGATGCATAGGAACACACCACCTGCAAGATCCCCTCCAGATCAAAATCCTGGAACTCCCTTCCTAACAGCACTATGGGTGTACCTACATCAGATGGACTACAGCATTTCAAGAAAGTGATTCACCAACACCTTCTCAAGGACAATAAAAATGCTGGTCTAACTAGCAACATCCACATCCCATGAAAGAATTTTAAAAAATGTTTTGAGGAAACTGGTTCATCCAGTACTGAATGTTGTACGAGGGGAGAAGGTAGTGGTAATGTCACTGGACTAGTAATCCAGAGGTCCAGGCTCTGGATTACTAGTCCAATGATACCTGGGGACACAGGTTCAATCCCAGCATAGCAGGTGATGGAATTTAAATTCAAGTAATAAATCTGGAATTAAAAGCTAGTCTCAGTCATGGTAACCAGGAAACAATTGTTGTAAAAACACAATTCCTTTAAGGAAATCGCTGTCCTACACGTGACTCCAGATTGACTCTTAAATGTGCTCCAGAATGGCCTAGCATGTCACTAACTTGCAACATGCCGCTACAGTAAAGTCGGTAAGGAATTGACATCGACCTAAATACTGGAAATGACAATGGCGCAACCAGCCCTGTCAACCCTGCAAAGTCTCTAAACTAACATCTGGTGGGCTTGTGGCAAAATTAGGAGAGCTGTCCCACAGAGTAGACGAGAAATGGCCTGATATAGCTATATCCTCACCGAATTATACCTTACAGACAATGTCCCAGACACCACTATCCCGCCGACAGGACAGACCCACCAGAGGTGATGGCATAGTGGTATACAGTCAGGAGGGAGTTGCCTTAGGTGTCCTCAACATTGACTCCAGACCCCATGAAGTCTCATGGTATAGGTCAAACATGGGCAAGGAAACCTCCTTCTGATTACCACCTACCACAGCTGATGAATTAGTACTCCTCCATGTTGAATATCCACTTGGGGGAAGCATTGGGTGGCAAGGGCAGCATCCCGCCACCCCCCCCACCCCCCCCCCCCCCCCCCCCCCCCCCCCCACCTCTGGTTGGGGACTTCAGTGTCCACCACCAAGAGTGACTCAGTAGCACCAGTACTGACTGAGCTGGCTGAGTCCCAAAGGACTTAACTGCTGGACTAGATCTGTGGTAGGTGGTGAGGGGACCAAGAGGGTAAAACTTACTTGAGCTCGTCATCACCAGTCTAGCTATCGCAGATGCATCTGTCTTTGACTGAGTGTGGCTGCAAAGAGCCTTAGCAAAACTGAAGTCAGTTGGAATCAGGGGGAAAGTTCTCCACTGATTGGAGTCATACTTAGCACAAAAGAAGATGGTTATGGTTGTTAGAGGTTCCATTGAAGCAGTCTGTGATCATGTACAACCAGACCTGGCCAATATTAAGGCTTGAGCTGATAAGTAGCAAGTAACAGTTGCACCACACAAGTACCAGGCAATGACCATCTCCAACAAGAGAGAATGTAAGCATCTCTCCTTCACATTCAATGACATCACCATTACTGAATCTCTTCCAAAATCCTGGGGTTACTATTGACCACAAACAGAACTGGACCAACCATTTAAAATACTGTGGCTACAAGAGCAAGTCAGAGTCTGGGAATTCTGCAGCGAGTAACTCACCATCTGACTCCTCAATGCTTGTCCACCATCTACAACACTCAAGTATGAGTGTGATGGAATACTCTCCACTCGCCTGGATGAGTGCACCTCCAACGACACTCAAGAAGCTTGACTCCATCCAGAACAAAGCAGCCTACTTGATTGGCACCCCATCCACCACCTTAAACATTCACTCAGTCCACCACTGATGTACTGTGGTATCTGCATGTACAATCTACAAGATGCACTGCGGCAACTCACCAAGGCCCCTTCGACACACCTTCCAAACCCATGACCTCTACCACCTTGAAAGAGAAGGGCAGCAGATACATGGGAACACCATCACCTGCAAGTTCCCCTCCAAGCCACATACCACCCTGACTTGGAAGTATATCGCCGTTACTTCACTGTCGCTGGGTCAGAAAGTTGGAACTCTGTTCCAAACAGCAGTAGGTGTACCTACACCAAATGGGCAGCAGTGATTCAAGAAGGCAGCTCACCACCACCTTTTCAAGGGCAATTAGGGATGGGCAATTCACACCTCGTGAAAGAATAAAAAAAGTAGTTTGTCAACACATAGGCAATGGTAGGATCAAGTGAGCTGGTGTAGGGCGAGCATTGGATGTCATAAGTGCACAAGAGATAAAACTAGCTGGTAGAACATTAGTGCAGCTTTTAATTACCGGAAGTGCACAGATCCATATACGCTATGCTCTCGCATTATTAGTTTTACCTTCATTTAGAAAAAATGTTTTGTTTTTAGCTTCTCTTTGGCCTTTTTCTCTTGATTTCTTTAATTTATCCCCATATATTTTCCTTTTGGAGGAGAAGATCAGGTTCTTCAAAGAAATAGGTGTGCTGAAAAATTGAGTGTTCTTCCACTTTTTCCCACCCAGTGTCAGGATGGTCAACTGCAGAGTAGATCTTCTTTCACTTTATTCAAAAAACAAACTTTAGCAAATTCAATAACACTTAGGTGCCCAGCTGCAGTTTAGTGGCAAAGGTTTTAAGCAGTGCTTCCCAAACATGTGGGTTGCAGCCTCTAGTAGGGTCACGAGACACAGTTTTGGAGTCGTGAGCTCCAAGGCAGCAATGGCTGTCATGGAGCTCACACAGACTGCTAACAGCTGGGGGACCCCTTTAAATGCTGGTGTTTTATTTTCTTTTGGTGGGTATAGCCTAATAGACTTTCTCTGAGGCCTGACTGTTGCTGCTGTAAAACAAAACTGTGAACAGATAGGTGTTTGTCTTTATGATAATATTTTGATTGTTAAAACTTAGTTATGTTCCTAATTTTGCATTTTCCATAGTAAGCTTTCCATTTAATTCACTGCAAAAATGAACCCAGAAAAGCAAATTACTTTATAGTCTTGGGGCTTTGCTCTGCCAGTCCATAGAACTTCCTCTGAAATGTCTTTTTGGAATTTGATGCTTGGATTGATTGGCCATAAATTTACTAAATAAGTGAGTCATCACCATCAAGGAAATTTTAGGGATGAGGTTTATGGCCACAGACTTAGTTTGTTCAAAAACTATTTAAATATGTTTATTCTGCCAAGTGAGGTATGTCGGAAAAGGACCCATTTCAAAACAAAAATAACACATGAGCCGGGATTTTCCACTCCATTTGTGGTGGACATCATAGCAGGCGTAAACGGAAAATATCGGGCAGACCCGTTTCCCGCCACCACATGTCAGGAACTTAACTTCAATACTTTAACATCTCATTATAAGCCCTACTCGTCGGAATCATCCCCCCACGCTGGATTATGAACTCATGTCAGCGTGATTGCACACCGGCATGTTTCACAACGGTACATAGGTGACGTGAACCTGGCAACCTGCACTTCGCTTGTGACTTCGACGTTCATTTGCCTACCTTGCTTTGGGCAGCACTTGCAGTCATTGGCACCAGGCTTCGCAGGCAGTACTTGCAGTCATTGGCACCAGGCTTCGCAGGCACTACCACAACACTTTTAGGGGGCCTCACAGGCATGTCTCTACCTATCAGACCAACAGTAAGGCGGGAATGGCTTTTCAATGGCTGCAGGGCTAGGGCTTGCTTGAGGAATGGGAGTATCCCAGGGTGTGTGTGGGGACACATGTTAATCTGTGCAAGTAGCCTCAAAATGGTTAGGGTTGAGGAGGCAGCCTCTAGAGATGAGGAGGCCAGATGGAGATGAGAGGGTCTGTGTTAGAGTGGTGATGTCCCTTGAGCTGGCAGTGAGATGCCAGTGAATTTGAGGGCCTTTTGAGTTTTTAAAAAATTCATTGATGGGATGTGGGCGTCACTGGCCAGGCCAACATTTATTGCCCATCCCTAATTGCCATTGAGAAGGTGGTGGTAAGCTGCTTGCTTGAACCACTGCAGTCCATGTGGTGTGCGTACACCCAATGTTGTTAGGGAGTGAGTTCCAGGATTTTGACCCAGCAACAGTGAAGGAACAGGGATACATTTCCAAGTGAGTGACTTGGAGGGGAACTTCCAGGTGGTAGTGTTCCCATGTGTCTGCTGCTGTTGTCCTTCTAGATGGTAGATGGGTTTGGAAGGTGCAGTCTAAGGAGGCTTAGTGAGTTCCTGCACTGCATTTTGTAGATGGTACATACTGCTGCGACTGTGCATCTGTAGTGAAGGGAAAGAATGTTTGAAGATGGGGTGCCAATCAAGCGGGCTGCTTTGTCCTGGATAGTGTCAAGCTTCTTGAGTGTTGTTGGAGCTGCACTCATTCAGGTAAGTGGAGAGTATTCCATCACACTCCTGACTTGTGCCGTGTAGATAGTGGACAGTCTTTCAGGAGTCAGGAGGTGAGTTACTCGTCACAGGATTCCTAGCCTCTGACCTGCCCTTGTAGCTTCAGTATTTACATAGCTAGTCCAATTCCGTTTCTGGTCAATGGTAACCCCCAGGATGTTGATAGCAGGGGATTCAGCAATGGTAATTCAACTGAATGTCAAGGGATGATGGTTAGATTCTCTCTTGTTGGAGGTGGTCATTTCCTGACACTTGAGGTGCGAGTGTTACTTGCCACTTGTCAGCCCAAGCCTGGATATTGTCCAGATCTTACTGCATTTGCACATAGACTGCATCAGTATCTGTGGAATAGCAAATGGTGCTGAACATTGTGCAATCCTCAGCAGCATTCCCAATTCTGACCTTATGATGGAAGGAAGGTCATTGATGAGGCAGCTGAAGATGGTTGGGCCATGGACTCTACCCTGAGGAACACCTGCAGTGATGTCATGTAACTGAGACGATGGACCTCCAACAGCCACAGCCATCTTCCTTTGTGCTAGGTATGACTTCTACCAGCTGAGAGTTTTCCCCAATTCCCATCGACTCCAGTTTTGCTAGAGCTCCTTGATGGTCAATTGCTGCCTTGATGTCAAGGGCAGTCACTCCCACCTCACCTCGGGAGTTCAGATCTTTTGTCCATATTTGAACCAAGGCTGTAATGAGGTCAGGAGCTGAGTGGCTCTGGAGGAACCCAAACTGAGCATCAATAAGCAGGTTATTGCTAAGCAAGTGCCATTGATAGCACTGTTGATGAGCCCTTCCATCACTTTACTGAGTGTGTCAGTTTAGTGTGATGAAATGGTTGCCTAACCCCAACAGCACAGATGATATAATTCATCTTTTTTCTGCACTGGATGGCCAACCTCTTCTGCGCAGCGTTGGCACTGACCACCACTGCCATCGTCTCTCAAGCCGGAGTGGTGAGATTGCTGGACCTCCTGCGGCCAGAGTAGGGTTAGAGGACATCATAGCGGGCCTCCTAGGGCATTCCAGGGACAGGTCACTGAACTCTTCTTGGCTTTCAGTGCCATGTCTTTACTGGAGCAGTCCTGGGCTGCAAGCATTTTAGATATGACGCCCAGAGTGAGGAAATGGTGAGGTAATGGCATGGCGTGTGATTCTGAGGCTGCCCGCCAGCGATACAGCGTGTTTCCTGTGGCTGCATAATTAATGAGATAGGAAGCGGACGAAACGCTGCAAAAGCCCGCCCTTGTGACTGGTGAGAAAAACATCTTTTTTCACACCTGCCACCACACTTAGTGCAATTCAGGGAAAATTCCGGCCATGAAGTTCCAGGAAGTAGTCTGCAACATTCAACAACAACCTGCTTTCATATAGCCTAAAGCACAGAAAAATGTCCTGGGCATCTCTTGAAATTGTATTTGTGAACAGCATTCTACTTCCTTTGCAGCAATTCAAATTAGTATCATTACCAAACACAGATAGATAAGCTGTGTCCATTTCTCACTGCTGAAATACAAGGGAGATATTCTGAGAGATTGGATTTAAAAAAAAATATTTTGGGAAATATTGTGTTATTCCGTAAAGAGGCTGGGTGTCTGCGTGTGTGTGATTAAGCTGGGCAAGAGATTGATCGGATTCAGGTTGTCTGGAGGGGTTTTAACACATGAAAAGGATAGAGGTGTTAAGTTTGAGATAAAAATAAGTAGGTTAGATCTAACATTTGCATTTTTAGATAAGTTGAGAGTTTGTTTGAATATCAAAGGAAAGTTAGAGGCGTCAAGAAACATGTTTGAATCTTGCAGGGGTTCCATAGGTAAATAGTCATGGGGATATTATATTTTATTGACCTGAAAGCAAAGACTAGAAACTTGAAAGGTCTTATATTTGAAAGTGTTTGAGTTTCAAAGAGGTGTGAGAGCAATGGAACTGAGATGAAAGGGGTTAAAAAATGTATTTTAGAGTTGCTGTTGAGCTGGAGCTATTGAGACATGTGGAGATAGCTGGAGCTGTTTGAGCTATAGCTGGAGCTCTGGGCTGGGACAATCACCCAGTTTGAATCCCCCACCCAGTAAAGTCAGAAAAGTTTTGGGCTGCAGCAAGCTGTTTTATTCTGAAGTGGATTCCATCATGGAGTGGAACAGGGTAGAGGTCATGTCATTTGCCTTTATTGAAGCTACAGCAGTTTACCTTGTGAAATATTACTGGGTTTCATGGTCGACCTGTATAAGAGAGTGTTGCCTGGAAGGTGTTTACTTGTGGGTTTGACCAAGTAGAGTGTTTTTGTGGGAATGTTTTGTAAGACTAACCTTAATTGTGTAACTGCAATCTGATGTGCTTAAGTTTTCTTTTATTCTTGTTAATAAAACTTTTACTTTTAATTTTTTTTAAAAACCCATGTGTTACTGGACCTTTTACTGCTGAGATCGATACATCATCTTCTCATTTTCAGAATACTAAAAAAGGGTATGGCCCATAACCCCAAGTTTCTCTCTGGGATTTGGTTTGCTTAGCAATTAGCACCAACTGTGGTCATAACAATTCAAGCATTGAGACAGTAGAGAGGCATCACAAAATTGATCCCGGTGTTATGAAGAAGGACTGGAGAAACATGTGCTTTTCACCTTTAAAGGATGGTGTTTGAGAAGAGATATAGAGATAGAAGTGGCACTAAAAGGTATTAAAAGATAAATCTGGAAAAGTGTGTTGAATTGTGTGTATAAGTCAAAGGTCCCAGTTTCAAATTAGCAAAAGGCAAATTTAGGAGTGATATCAGAAAATTCTTCAGACAAGGAATGCTCAACTTGTGATAGATTCTAGATGGAGTAGAGGCAACAACCCCGGAATACTTTAAAAAACAATTAACTGCTGAAATGGGGAGAATTTGGGGTCATTCAGGATGAATAAGCTACAATGGGCCAAATGGCCTACCTCAACTGTAACTCTTCTCCTCTCCCCCACTCAACAACTGAGCACCAACTCTCCACCCCCCTCACTCAAGAGCTCTACTTCTGCCAAATTTTCATTCTGGAGTGACATGAAGTCTGAGGCATTAAAATGGGATCACACTGGAAACAAGTTTGGGAAGGACTAGTTTAAAGAGACCTGGAAGTGATAGTAGATTCATTGTGGAGCAGTAGATAAAAATGTCAGTTGTGGTTCAGTGGTAGCACTCTCACTTTGGGTCAGGAAGGTTGCAATTACAAGTCCCACTTCAGAAATTCAGGCCCAAAGGTTAGGCGGACTCCAGTGCAGTGCTGCACAGTCAGGCATGCTGTCTTTTGTATGAGATGCATGTAAAGATCTATTGGCACTATTTCTGACAAAGAGCAAGGGATTATTAAAACAGATTATCAGTTCATTATCTTATTGCTGTTTGTGGGACCTTGCTGGATGCAATTTGGGTGCCGGGTTTCATATATTACATCAGTAGCTACATTTCAAAACCATTTAATTGGCTATATAAATGCAAGTCTTTCCTTTTCTGTGCCAACCATCTAATGAATTTCTTGCAAGAGTTTATCAAATTAATGCCAGTTCTGCTAAATTCTGATCAGTATTGCTAAGCTTACTACAAGCCCTCAGACCACAGGAACACATTTACAACAGCAGAGGATATAGTGCACTAGCACCCACTTCTCCCAATTTTCTTTGTTACCTTCATCCCTCTTTGTTTTTCCTCAACCAGTTATCAAACAACAATGGACAATGGTTTTTTTCCATATTCTATGATATAATATTTAACTGGCTTACCTTGAAACAATATGCAATCAGGGAGAGGAGTGGGAAAAATGGCAATGAACTAACAATTTTTAAAAGTCTCTTGTTATCCATAGAAACAAGACGGTCAATCTGGATGCAGTCAGCATTCTGCTTTTTTAAAATTCATTCATAGGATGTGAGCATGCTGTCAAGGCCAACGTTTATTGCCCATCCCTAAGTGCCCTTGAGAAGGTGGTGCTGAGCCACCTTCTTGAACCACTGCAGTCCCTGTGCTATAGGTACACCAACAGTGCTGTTACAGAGGGAGTCCCAGGATTTTAACCCAGCAACAGTGAAGGAACAGCAATAGTTGAGAGTCAGGATGGTGTGTGACTTGGAAGAGAATTTGCAGATGGAAATGTTCCCACATGTCTGCTGCCCTTGTTCTTCTAGCCAATAGAAGTCATACATTTGAAAAGTGCTGTCAAAGGAGCCTTGGTGAGTTGCTGTAGTGTACTTTTTAGATGGTACACACTGCTACCACTATGCATTGGTGGTGGAGGGAGTGAATGTTTAAGGTGGTGAATGGAGTGCTTTATCCTGGGTGGTGTCTAACATCCTGAGTGTTTTTGGAGCTGCACTCATCCAGGCAAGTGGAGAGTGTTCTCTCACACTACTGCCTTGTAAATGGTGGACAGGCTTGGGAAGTCAGGAGATGCTCTTGTAGCTATGGCTGGTAAACTTAAATCTCTGGTCAATTGTAAACCCCAGGATTTGGATGGTGGGGAATTTAGCAATGGTAATGCCGTTGAATGTGAAGAGGAAATAGTTAGATTCTCTTACTGGAGATGGTCATTGCCTGGCACTTTTGTTGCACAAGTGTTTCTTAACATTTATCAGCTCAAGTCTAAATGTTGTCAGGTCTTACTGCGTGTGGGCATGGACTGCTTCAGTAAGTGAGAAGTTAGGAATGGTACAGAACACTATGCAATCACCAGTAAACATCCCCATTTCTAACCTTATGATGCCAGGAAGATCATCGATGAAGCAGCTGAAGATGATTGGGGCTAGGACACTACTTTGAGGAACTCCTGCAGTGATATCCAGGGACTTAGATGATTGGCTTCCAACAACCACAGCTATCTTCCTTTGTGCTCAGCATGACTCCATCCAGCATAAAGTTTTTCTCCTGATTCCCGTTGACTTCAATTTGGAAGGGCTCCTTGATGCCACACTCAGTCAAATGCTGCCTTGATGTCAAGGGCAGTCACTGTAACCTCACCTCTGGATTCAGCTCTTTTGTCCATGTTTGGACCTTGGCTCTAATGTGGTCTGGAGCCAAGTGGCTGAAACCCAAACAGAGCATCAGCGAGCTGGTTTTTGATGGCCTATTTCTGCTCCTCCTTCTATATTCTTAACGCTCGAGGTGCATCTGACATTCAAGCAAACGGAAAGTAAGTTACAAATCAGTCAGCCTCTATAAATATGCCATACAATTAATTAGAAACCTCTTGATGGGGACAGACTGGTGTAGCTGTTTAGTTACTGAACTGTAACCTCTGGGCCTGGGATTAAATCCAACCCAGAGTAATGGGATGAAAACTCCTTTCTATCTGCTGGCTAAGTATCCACTAAACCGACGACAAATGAAAAAGACTTGCAAAATGGAAATGGAAACAATTGTAAAGGAAAGTGGTAGATACCAGCTTACACTCAACTGCAAGAAAATGTACACTTATGTAATGACAAAATAAAGGACATTCCAGTATGCAGCATCACAGTAAATGGAAGTAAGTTAGAACACGTCAATAAATTCAACTATCTAGGAAACACAATAACATCTGATGTTAAAAGCAGTACTGTAATTTGAAGGAGGATTGGACAAGCCAAATTTGTTTTAACAAAATTAAGCAACATTCTAAGAAACATCAGCTTGAGTCTTGAAATGAAAATCCATGCACTAAAATGTTATGTTTGGTTAGCAATGAATTATGGATGTGAAGGTTGGAGCATTGAGAAAGAGGAAGAAAAAGAAAATCAATAGCTTCAAAATGTGGTGCTTAAGAAGGACCCTAGGGTAAGTTGGGTGAAGAAAAGAACTAACGAAGAAGTATTGAATGAGCCTGGAAGAACAAGAGAACTCAAATATCAAAGGACAAATCGAGTTCTTCGGATGATATCCGTGCATAAGGGAAAGGGTGCCAAATCACCAATGGAAGGATTAACTAAAGAAGAGCAAGAGGGCAATAGTGAAGGAAGCATCTAGATACATTAATGACCGGCTTACCCAGAACTCCAAGAACAAGGTCATCCACTGGTGCTATGATCAGAAGTTTGGAAGACCCTGGTCCCCTACACCACTCAGCATAGCAATTAGATGACGATCTGCCGGCTATAAAGAGCACCTTAAATTGCTGGTAGTCTCGTTCTGGTTTTCTCCGTTGATTTGAAGCACAGCATAAAACTGCTCCCAACTTGGCACTCTCACTAATGGGAGCCACAAGGATAGCTGAAGTGAGAAATTGGCATGTCTCAATCATGTGGTAGCAGGTGCTTGAATATGGGGCTAAGTTACACTATAAGTGGTGGCTTCATTTTGCATTTGACTTGTAGATTGGTTAAGAGGTACTTGATGCTGACACTGTAAACTTGAAATGAGAAATTGCCCCATTTTTTGGCACAGGCAACTCTTACTCTAATATACAGTAACTGTTTTAAAGAAAGAAACTTATTCTAATAGTCCAGATAACAAGTTAGAAACTTTAAAAGCGTTATCACTTATGTGACACTGATGCAATTTTACATCCATCTAAATACAGGAAAAGTCCCAAAGACAAGCTATCTTCAAAGTACACAGCGGAATGTGTGGTTAATGGTTAACAGAGTAGGAAGGAGATTTCCTGAAAGCAGTGAGGCTGTTCATCACTGCAGGTCAAAACTAGCAGTCATACAAAAAGGTTCCTGGGAATTTTTTTCGTCAGTTGTTCCGTTCCTGTTCTTTTATAACCTCTAGAATAGAACCAGTATTATTTAATATAATTGTACAAAAAGCACATCATATCACCCAACAGCCCCAACATATCAGTAACTACCAATGCTGATTTGCTTCATTTAAACTAGTACACAAGTTTCAAAGTTGGAGGACCACCTGACGTGTCTATTCCTGGATCTAGCCAGGGTATTGCCATTCATAAATCCAGGATGTACACAGCCAGTGTTTACCCTGGCTGTATTGGCCTCTCTTCTGCAGCCTCGTCTATGCCTGAATGACGCTGGAGAAGAAGCAAGGGGTGTCTAGCTGTACGCTTGAAACCTTCCATGATGAGTGGGCACTGTAGAACATAACTGAAAGTGGAAGCAATATTATTTAATTTGAATTTCCCTTCACTTCTGCTTAAGTGTTTATTAGTTATACCCCTCTAAAAAGGGAACACTTTTGTCAAATCTTATTAGTTTGACAATACTGTGGCACCCCAGTGTCTCCTGAAGGGTTCAAATAAAAGAGACATGCAGTTTCCTTTACATCTTAGAGAGAATATTATAATATTTGATCATATGAAGCAGGAAGGTACCAAGTTCAGTCCCTGATCTGTTCTGTGGTAGGTCATCTCAGACAGGGTAAAAGCAGAGACTACAATTGCCTCAATTACCCCAAATTAGGGAATAAAGTATGTCAGTTTTCCCCCTCATGGTTGCTTGGCCAGTAAACCCCTATCATACAGTGCATACGTGGATGTAAACAAGGACAGAATCAGGTTTCACTCCATATAAGGGCAGCAAGCACCCACAGGAATCTCTTCCAAATGACCATTATTTATCATCGAGTGTAGGCAATGAGGTTAGTGAGAAATTCCAACTCAAGATGCACCATAGCTAAGAATAGTTCCTGCCCTCAGCTGATATTCACACATATACTTCCAGTAAGCGGTCTAGTCAGCCCCAATTTTCCCCTCTTTAACCCAAGAACTGCTGTGAGCAATCACCATCAGAGTGGAGATCAGATAACTCTGCACACACACCGAAGCTGGGACTTTCCTGTCATTTCTTTTACTTTTAAAACCATCTTGCTTTTGCGCATACGCTGACTTGAATTTACACATTTTTTTTTTCTTTATTCTTTCACAGGACGTGGGCGTCACTGGCAAGGCCAGCATTTATTGCCCATCCCTAATTGCCCTTGAACTGAGTGGCTTGCTAGGCCATTTCAGAGAGCAAGATTCAGAAGAATCAAACACATTGCTGTGGGTCTGGAGTCACATGTAGTCCAGACCAGGTAAGGACAGCAGATTTCCTTCTCTAAAGGATGTTAGTGAACCAGTTGGGTTTTTACAACAATCGATGATAGTTTCATGGTCATCATTACTGAGACTGGCTTTATATTCCAGATTTTAACAACTGAATTTAAATTCCACCAGCTGTTGTGGTGGGATTTGAACCCGTGTCCCCAGATCATTAGCCTGCGTCTCTGGATTACTAGAATAGTGACATTACTACTATGCCACCATCTCCCCCTAAGTTTTCTAACTTGCGTTCCACAGTGCCACATAATTATATAAGCGTCTGGGGAGGACAGATCATTCCTTGCACTTTGTCAGAACACAAAAATAGAAATAAGACAATTTTTCTCTTTACTAAAATATCATTTAATTCATAATTCATCATTGAATTAAATTGTAAAGCATAAACGTATTACAATAGCATGCCCAACTGCAATTTACTGGGGAAACAAGACCTAACAGTTTCTAGTGTGCCAGAGATATCTGCATCTTGTATGAGCCTGAAAACCATATAGTTCCCCTGAAATAATCTGAACCTTACCTCATAATTTTCATTGGCATACATGCCTATTGCTTTGTTTGCTTCAGTTG
The DNA here is from genome assembly GCF_017639515.1 of Carcharodon carcharias. NCBI lineage: Eukaryota > Metazoa > Chordata > Chondrichthyes > Lamniformes > Lamnidae > Carcharodon > Carcharodon carcharias. The sequence goes on from NC_054476.1 coordinate 28,512,828, forward strand.
TGGTTCAGTCGGTAACATTATCACATCTGAATCAGATGTTGGGTTCCATTCCAGCACACAATCAAGCCTGATATTTCAGTACAATACTGAGTGAATGCTGCACTGTTGGAGGTGCCGTCTTTTGGCTAACATGTTGTTGCTAGTGGGACCTTGCCGTATACAACTTACAACATTTCCTATATTACAACAGTGCCTATTCTTCAAAGCACTTTAAGAGGTCATGTTGTGAAAGCCACTGTATAAAGTGCAAGTCTTTTTAAAAGGAAAATTTCATTAGACTGAGCAAATCAAAGAGTATGGACTCTGTGGGTTTAATGATGGTTATTTATGGCAAAGACCACTGAGCTTAAGCTGTAGAGGGACGTTTTTGCAGTTTGCCAAATGGAGCTACCATCAGTGGACAGTTTGTTGTTATACTTTTTGTAGAACACTTCAGTTTCTAAGATTAACGAGGCTGAATTGTTTTTTTTGAAGAAAGCAGGTTTTATTTAGAATCAAAACATTTTAGAGTTATTAATCCATTAACAAAGACACAATGCACAAGTGAAAAACAAAATAGTCCTACAGAAAGAAATTATTTAACAATAGGTGTATAGAATCCAGAATGATGATCTATAACACACAAAATTTTAATGAGTGACTGGTTAAAAAAAGTGCCAAAGGGAGGACAAAGATAGAGCAAAAAGAAACAATCTTCTTGTGGATAATGTCTCTTCGCAGGGAAATGTTTATTCTGGGTGTTTGTGGGGTAGGAATTGGGGGCTGGGGAAGGTTAGGGTTAGAGGAAAAAGCACTGAGATACCAGTTTCGATGGGGGAGACCAAATTGCTTCAAAACCTCCTCGGTAGCTGCAGCCAAACCATGACTGCTTTTGATGGCTCAGTTCAAAATAAACTCTGAATTCAGCTCACAAAGAGTTGCTTTGGTCATAGTTAGCCAGATATCTGACAACTTAAGCCTCTCAGATTTCACAATAATTAGGGACTTAAAACACACAAAAGGAATGATTTACTTAGAGACTACCATCTGGACTTCATTCCCAGGGCTTTACTTTGTCATAAGGTAATAAGGTAATTATCCATAGTCCACAAAGGACTATAGGCATCTCTCTCTATTAGAGAGAGACAATTGGATATATCGTTTGAGGTGCGCCATTCTGCAAGCATAGGGCAAGCTTCCATGAACTACGACGCCATTGGTGTCATCCTGCATCACACTCTAGCTATCTAGACTACTGAACTAACCGATCCCCTTACTTTGTCATAACTCCATATGATGTGGGAAGCATATCAGAATTGATTCCCCATCGAAGTGTGTCAGTAATTCCTACCTTAAACAACTGTATGCAAGTCTAATTAGGCCTGTTTAGGTTTTAAACTGAAATAGCTTCTCTTTGATTCCTCTTCCTGTCAGGCTTGCTGACTTGAATACCTTTGCAAAAATTGTCAGGCTCCATTCTCTTGAGGCGACACAAGAGCCTTTCCTTTTCATTTCTCTTTCATTTTTTAAGATAACATGCTAACTTCAACAGGGATTAATCATCCAGGAGAGGCAAAATCAACTTCTGATCAATACTCAAAATAGGAAAAATGACAAGGCTAATTTTGAAGTTTTATACTTCAATTTTCTCATCTCCTGAAGGCATTGTCTCCCTCTCAGGGCAACAGCTCTATAAACTCACTCTATTATATTATCCTCATCCAAGCAGCAATGATTCATGCATGAGACTTGTGTATTAGAGTTGATAGGCTATCCAATTGCCCAAACATCACTTTAGGTTACATGGAACTTCCAGAAGCAGTCCCTGACCATGATTAGGAGCAGGGATTCTAACTTGTTTTGTTTCTCTGTAACATAGAGTCACTGTCTTTACATCAGCCTGACAGATCAGATAATTCCACACACAGACTTGGATTAAACCTGGAATATTTCCGGTTCATATAGTTTAGCTACTGAATAGTTAAATTTGCTGAACAACTGGGCAGTTTATTTCTCAAATAGGTGAAGAGAAAAGTTCTAAAGTACAGCTGAGTTTCTTTCATAGCAAGATAGCACTGGATCTCTAAAGGGAGAAAACTGAAGAGGTTAGGTATGGTATGGAGTTGTCACTCAAATTCAGATCCAGGTTTATCCACAGCAGTACTAATAAATGTTATTGGTTATAAGCAGTGATTAGAAATCCAATGCACACACCTTTTTTCCTTATTCCTAACATGCAATAATGTGTCACCACTTACTCTTTGCTTACTAGTCCATAGGAAGTTAGTCTAAGGATAGGGTACAAGTTGCCAGTTGAAGTATACTGGTGATGGAAACTACTCAACATAAATCATTCTAACTTCATCAACCATCTCCCATGACTAGATTCCTCTCCATCCCATTAACCCATTCAGACCCCTTAATTCATCTTCTGGTATACAGTCTTACAGATCAGATTAATGCAGAATGCCTACAGACATTATTCCATCATTTATGCTTTAAAGGGAAAGCTCTTGCATTACATATTGGTACCTACTATGTTCAAAGCAAAGAGCTGAATTTTTCATTAGGCTTACCACAATCTTACCAAAAAAAAAACCCCTCCCATCACTGGCACAGAAAAATAATTGAATAAGTGGTATAATGTGTCTTATACTATAACCGAACTCTCTGATATCATAATTTGAATGTTCTCGTGCACTGAAAGTAGTATATCCAGGACAGTAGCTAACCAGACATTTCAATTTGGCCATGAATTCTTTAGATGTTGAGCTAGTGATTGAACTCCAATGTGGGCATAGGCAGAATTGTTCAAGTTATGGGCAGAGAAAGATAAAAGGTATCAATGAATTTGTTCCACAGCCAACAGTTTTTTTTAACAAGTTGATGCTTTTGTGTCTGGTATCGATTTGAGTTATTGAACTGCTAGACTTGCAGAGATTTTGAATTTCAGAGACCTTGAATTTAAGATGTGTTTGAGTGAACCTGAATAATATAATTCCACCTTATTCATAATTGATATTTGATAAACATCATGGGAAGGCTCGTGTCTGATTACTCAGTGATACTAAAGCCAGGCCTGATTTCACAATATTTAACAAATTTTTCAATCACTCTTGGAGTTGGAGAATCCTGCAACTTGGAGCCAATCTCAGACCTGTACTTCCACCAAAAAAGCATGAGAGTCAGTGGTTTGCAAGATTTAAATGTGCATTGTTTAAAATGCTGTTCCAAGTGTACTATGAATTAAAGTGTTAGAAAAAGATTAAACAATGAAAAAGAATCAACATTTTTGTATAATTTCCTGATAATTTTACATCTCCATGTAAAGTTATGTACAAATATCACACATTCAAATACAAACAAAGAATACTTAATTAAATATCATTTGTATAGTGCAGATTTCATTATTAAAAATACATTAAATTTAAATGTTTACTGTTAGCGTGAATATTTTATCAATTCTAATTTTTGTTCATTATCGAGAGCGATGGGATTTCCAGGAACCAGAAGACGACCTGTACAAACAATATAATTGTGAAAAAATGTTTTTAAAAGTTTACTACAATATGTAAAATTTTCAATGTTTGAACAGCTTCAGAAGGTTATATTGCTGAAATTTTAAGAGAAACCTCTATTCTAGCAGGCCTGGCAGCATCGGTGGAGAAGAAAAAAGTTGACATTTCGAGTCCTCATGACCCTTCAACAGAACTGAGTAAAATTAGGAGAGGGGTGAAATATAAGTTGGTGTAAGGTGGCGTGGGCGGGGAGGGCTGTAGGGACAAGCAAGCAGTGATAGGAGCAGATAATCAAAAGATGTCACAGACAAAAGAACAAAGAGGTGTTGAAGGTGGTGATATTATCTAAACGAATGTGCTAATTAAGAATGGATGGCAGGACACACAAGGTACAGCTCTAGTGGGGGTGGGGTGGAATAAGACTAACAGGGCATAAAGTATAGATTTTAAAAATAATGGAAATAGGTGGGAAAAGAAAAATCTATATAAATTATTGGAAATAACCAAAGGGAGGGGGAAGAAACGGAAATGGGGTGGGGATGGAGGAGGGAGTTCAAGATCTAAAGTTATTGAATTCAATATTCAGTCCGGAAGGCTGTAAAGTGCCTAGTCGGAAGACGAGGTGCTGTTCCTCCAGTTTGCACTGAGCTTCACTGGAACAATGCAGCAAGCCAAGGACAGGCATGTGGGCAAGAGAGCAGGGTGGAGTGTTTAAATGGCGAGCGACAGGGAGGTTTGGGTCATTCCTGCGGACAGACCGCAGGTGTTCTGCAAAGCGGTTGCCCAGTTTGCATTTGGTCTCTCCAATGTAGCGGAGACCACATTGGGAGCAACGAATGCAGTAGACTAAGTTGAGGGAAATGCAAGTGAAATGCTGCTTCACTTGAAAGGAGTGTTTGGGCCCTTGGACGGTGAGGAGAGAGGAAGTGAAGGGGCAGGTGTTGCATCTTTTGTTAAAGTACTTCATTGATTGTAAAGCGCATAAAGGTTTTAAAAGGTGTTATTTAAATACAGGTCAGTTTATTTCATTGCTATTCCCTGTTAGACTTAATGGGCCGTAACATCAGGTGGAGTGTCAATTGATATGATTGCCACTCCGCTTATAATAACTTAGCCTTGAAATGCAACCACTCCTATCTCACCCAACCTTTCGACTCAGGCCAGCAGGCAAGATCGCTCCAGATCAACAGGTTCTCAAAGCCTACTTGTTGAGGGACAGCTCCGTGAAGCAAGTTATGCCCACTTTTTACAGCATTAAACTTACTTGCTTTGCAGCAGCTATAGGTCCAGCCGCTGAGAAGCCAGGGAGAAACTAAGTGTATAAGGTAAGTGGGTAGGATTGGTGGGACTGGGCTGGGGGTGCAGTTGAGAGTGGAGGCGCCCAGTTGGGGGTCGGTAGTCAGGGAGTCCCGTGTGGGATGGTAATCATTATCCCAGGGGAGGTCAGTACAAATAGTTAGCCAGAAGCTAGAAGTGGTTTTAATTCTCCTAACTTGTTCTGGTAACTATTGTTGTAAGACAGTCAGAACCATGCAAAGTTTGCAATTTAAATCACATTTTTGGATGGTTCCCAGAGCAGAGAGGTTCCCTAGCATATCTTTGGGGTACCCCCTCCAGAAATGCTGCCCTGGAGCTCGGAAGTCATGGACCAATATAACTACCAAAGCCATCATTTTCAATATACATCAAGAAGTAGATTGAAAGTTTGGGATTCTAAGTCAAAAACTTGCCTTTAAATGTTAATATGTAAAGAGATTTAAATTCAAAATGATAATGGAGAACTAATCACACCAATCACGAGCAACTTTTTTTTAAACATGCCAGTTACTTACAACTTCTTGACACCCAGATAACAAACAACAGATTCCTTGGCAAAGACAAATCACACTTTTGAGTCCCACCTAAGCTAGGTTATGACTGCTTGGGAAATCATATTTCCAGCCCAACCTCTGGCCAGGCTGTTGGCTGACATTTAGATTGTTGGCTAACATAGATTGAAAGATCTTTGGAAAGCAGAAGATTTCGTCCTGAGTCCATCTTTTATAAGTTTATGAGAATGAACTTAGAATTTATATGGTGCCTTTCACATCCATACATTGTCCCAAAGCAATTCACAGCTAATGAATCATGCTTGAGATAAACTTATTGTACATAGGATTACCAGGAAAACATATATTCCAATAACTAATATTATAACTACTGCATTAGTTCTGCAGTCTTAAAAAAGACAAAGGTATTACCTACCCTGGGTAAGGGGGTGGAGGGGCATCATATTGTCCAGTTGCCACAAGTGCCTGTTCATAGGAAGGTAGAGCTGACTCTGGATCTGTAGTAAAGGGCACAGGATTCATGGATGTTTCCTCAGTCCTCCTGATAAGACAAGGGAATTAATATGCACTCAAGCGGACATAGTGGCATCTCAATTCACTGGTCCTGGTCCTGTTTTCTACAAGAATGGAACAGTCACCAGATATATAGGAATGTGTAGTTTCAGACAAAAGTTCAGGATGGAAAATACTGTAGAGACAGGAGGTAATAAGACCAAAACATAGTTACTGTAAATGAAAAATAATTAAATTCTCTACACAACTCTTGACCAACCAGGTACAAGCAAAGCAGAAAAGATTCATGAAAATCTGTGCTTATATTATTTCTGACTCTAAGCTGCCACAGCAAGTTAGGTGTTTATTACAAGAAAAAATGAATGTACGGTCATGTCAGTACACTTTACAGCATTCAAGAAAACAATCATATGCAACATTGGGCTGTATACACTACAATAAAATAATTCCAAACAAACAGCTTAACGTAACTAAATGTTGGCTTAGATTTTACTGTCAGCAGTGAAGTGGCAGCGTTCGCCTCTGACTGTACAAAAAAACAAACTGATTTGTAGGTTCCTGCAAAAACTTCCTCTTCTTCCTGCAACAAAGACTTGCTTCAGGACCAACAGCAAGGTGTGGTGTATTGCAGATAAAATCATGGCCCCTCGTGACATCACAATCAGAAGACATACCCTTGAGGTCTGTCTTATGCTCAATGACAGATTTTTTTTTAATGATTTTAAATATTTTAAAATTATGGCAACTGTTATAAACTTGCAAATACTTTTAACACTTATAACTGTGTTACAAGTCTTTCAGAGTCGGTCTCGCAGGTATCATGCCACTAGTCCCTCCCCCTGCTTCTTCTAATCTCTGTAGTTTTTACCTACACAGATTCTTTTGTGGAAATTGTTTTCAGTCATGGTTGGCAATCATTACTTGTCGAGCAAGTCAAAATATTTACACAGAGATCCACTTGCTCCTCGTCACAAGTAAATTGAAACATTTGCAGGCCAATAATATGTTTATAAAACAGTGATCCTGGCAACAAGATAATTGCATCCATTTGATGTTCTCTCTATTCCCTAAGGTTTTCTTGTCATGTACTTCAAAAAAATGCCAAACAAGTCATTTAAGATGCTGGAAGTAACCACTTGAGTTTAAAGTTAACAATGCTTTCTATTGGTAACAAAAGCTGACTTCCCTCAGGTTACAACTTTCCAACTTCCAGGTATCCATTCTACCTAGGCTTACCTTCACCGTCCCAATTTCTATTATGCTATTATCTGCAGGCTTAAATGAGGGATAAAGGATGAATCCCACCAGAAAAACGCAAAGTGCTTTACAACCAATGAAGTATTTTCAAAGTATAGTCACTGTTTTAATGTAGGAAACCGGAGGAGGATCGTGACTTTGTACAAGATACCAGAATGATCACAGCTGAATAGTAGCGATCATTGTACAGTACAACAGCCTGAATAACCACAAATGGCAGCCAAGCTGATACAAGCACAAGGCATCAAAAGGGTTTGAGAAGTTGAAGAGTTTAGGATTGTTTACTCTGGGAGAAAAAAGACCCAGGGAGGTATTAGTCAAATATTTGAGGTTTGTAGAGTTTTTTTTAAGCAAAGGTTGCATAAACTTAGTTTGTATTCCCTTGATTTTACAAAGTTCAGGGGCAGTAGTGTTGATCAAGTTGAAGCATTAAAAATGATCAAAAAATTTGTTGGGTAGATACAGAGAATCTATTTTCTTTGTTGGGAGAATCCAGAATAAGGTGGTGGGCAGAACTCATATAACCATAACATTTTTGCTAGGCAATTCATTCGAGAGTATTTTTTCACACAAAGAATAATGTAAATCTAGGACACTCTTCTCCAACAGTCTGTGGATACCAGGGAACAATTGGTATTTTCAAGACTGAGATCATAGATTTTTGTTCAGAGAATATGTATAAATATGAAGCAAAGTTAATGGTTTTGAGGTTCACACCAGCCAAGATCTGATTGAACAGGCTTGAGGGGCTGAATGGCTTACTCCTGTTCCTAAATATTCAAGATCCTCAAGGAAATTGAAACAATAATACGTTTAATATCACTGCAAAGTTTAGAATCAGGGTAACTGGGCTTAAGATTAGAAAAGGGAAAGGACACAGTTTAGATTTAGCTACTCAATGCACAGGGCAGTAAATGTGTGGAATAGCCTGCCCAGGGAGTCAGACACTGGATCAAGTTAAGGGAGAATTGAGGGGAATTAAGGGAAATAATTGAGTGAATGGAGAATGAAGGGGGTTTTTTGGGACAGGGCAGACAAACTTGGCATTTGCAAGTCACACCATACAAAAGACATTATTTTGTATCAACTTCCTGCCTGTGTCACGGCAAATCTAGTTTTCCACCCTATTCTCGCCATTCTTTCCACTTGAGAAGTGGACATTGTGGAGACTGCATTGTTTTTCAGCATCTCCGATTTTCCTGTTGTACGTCATTTGATCATTTTCACCAATGTTCATTGATCTCATTGACACATCCCATTTTCTTGTTATGACACCTCTCCTGAATCCCGTACATCAGCCCAAACATCTGCCAACTGTCAATGCTTTCTGCACCTTCATCAGTGTCATCAGCTTCTTAACTCTGAAATTAAACCAAATCTCCTCTCCTTTCCTCTGTTACTATTTTGTTGATCCTGTTTGTGTATCACCTGCAATTAATGCATGCTGCAGCTCACAGCTCAGCGCTGTACAGGCCAACACACCTTGGAGTCTTCATTTTTAAAAATGTTTACAAATATGTAGTTAAAATTAACCATCTTAAAGCTGAAGGAAATCACTTAGGAAATGAGTCTGATTTTTAAAAGCAAAAAAAAAAAAGCACCAGAATGATGTTCCTAAACATTCTGACTCCACTCCACTCCCAATAACCACTTGCATTTATTTAGTAATAAACAGCCCAAGACACTTCTTGGATCATAATCAGGCATAAACCAACAGAGGTTCAAGAAGAGATATTAGGACAGGTGACCCAAAAGCTTGGTCAAAGAGGTAGATTTCAAAGTGCATCTTAAAGGAAGAAAGCAAACTAGAACAGTGGAGTGGCTGAGGAGAGGAAATGCCAAAACTCAAGGCCCAGGGGTCCTTGTCTTCAGCGGCCTATTTGGGGCAAAGGGAGTGAGGGATATGAATGAACAAGTTGCTTTTTCTTAAGAATACATTCCATATCATGTAAACACTTTCTCTGTGTATTTTGTGTTTACCTACAGCATAACAGTGAGAACACTTCAAAAACTGCACTTTGGGATATCTAAAGATTGAGAAAGGTGCTATACAAGTGCAAGTTCTTTCTTTCTTACTTGCTGTTGCTACCATTAATCAAGTTTTAAAAAATTAAGTTAATTTATATGTAACTTTGTTAGAGCAGAGGGATTTCCTTGTAACTTAAATAGGTCAAAGTTTTTTTTTTAGTGAACATATCACAAACTGTTCTTTTCATTTGCTATTAAGGCCATTGGTTTAGTGATTGGAGAAATCAAATTTTGGGCAGAATTGTAAGCAATGTCAATGCAAGTGTAAAATTACAATTATATTGGCAGATTAAATCAATAGGAAAATTTGTGGGAAATGAATTTCAACACAGGCAAATGTGAGGTCATCCACTTTGGATGCAAAAAAGATAGAACATGGTGCTTTTTAAATAGTGAAAGCTAGAAACAGCAGAGGTCTGAAGAGATTTGGCGGTCCAGGTACTTAGACCATTAAATGCCATAAACAAGTACAAAAAATAATCAAATAGGCTAATGAAATGCTGGTCTTTATTTCTAGACGGCTAGAATACAAGGAAGTAGAAGTCCTGCTTCAGCTAAACAAAGCCCTGGTTAGACCACACCTGGTAAACTGCGAGCAGTTCTGGGCACCACACATTAAGGATACATTGGCTTTGGAGGGAGTACAAATGGTACCTGGACTCCAAGGGTTAAATTACAAGGCAAGATTACACAAGCTAAGATAAAAGTAAAATACTGCGGATGCTGGAAATCTGAAACAAAAACAAAAGTTTTTTGTCATGCTGTCAGACCTGCTGAGTTTTTCCAGCTATTTTTGTTTTTGTTACACAAGCTAAAGTTGTATTCTTTGAAACTTAGAAGGTTAAGGGTGATCTGATTGAAGTTTAACATATCCAGAGGAACAGATAGAGTAAGTACAGAGAAAATAATTCCACAGATTCTCCTTAGTCCTAGACTCCCCATAGTATAAAAAATTAGAATCAGATCTTGCAGGAATGAAATTAGGAAACACTTCTTCATAATAAGGGATATTGGGCAAAGGCAAGCATATGGAGTTAGTTCACAGATCAAGAGCAATCTCAGTGAATGGCAGCAAAGGCTCAAGGGGGTAAATGACCTACTCCTGTTTCTATGTTCCTATGTCTTACTACATTGGGATTTGAACCACTGTTTTTAACAGATCAAATATCAGGATCCAATTTTCAGTGAAAATCCATGTATTCATTGCCGAAGTGATCTTGAGACAACAATTTGTCTCAACAAACTTGGACTAGAGAGGATGGAGTGTGAAAAAAAAAAATCAATCCACTAGGCCTCTCATTCCCAATTAGTATGTAGTAAATCCCAAAAGTAGAGGACAGGGTTGCCCTTGGTAAGCAACTACAGGGCAGCAGTTCCAATAAATCTGACACCTAATGAGATTCAGGGCAGGTGATCGGAGGGAAAAAAACCAACTGGGATTTACATTCTCAATGTGACCAGAATCATGGATTTCTCTCATTTTCTGTATCCGAATTACAGACATGCAGGTCCAAGTTTGACCCTAATGTTCTGGCAGAAACCATTCGCTTTTTCATTCAGCAGCTCAAGAAGTCCAATTATATTAATATTGAAATCTGTGTTACATTTTCATACCAAGTTTGTATTCCATCACATTGTGCTTACAATGTAAGAGCTAACAGACTTCAAAAGGCCTTGTAAAATAGAATATGTTGGGCAGAGCAGTGAGTCACAGTCAGCTCTGCAGCGGGGTGGGGGGGGGGTGCGGGGTGGTGCGGAAGAAGCTGCACTACAGAAAATCTTTTCACTGATTATCACCTGATTTAAAAAACATACTGCAAGAACCAAACCAAGGTTTAGTATTTGTTAATCTGTAAATGATCCGTTACTGGCTCAGCAGATTTTTCTCTATTAGATGAAATGTGTTCAAATCTTGCTAATAACTTTAGATTCAACACCTGCCCCTGTGAGAAACAGCTGTCAGCTGCAGACTGTGCATCCTTCCATCAAACTGTGTTTTAAAAAGGAGTATGGCAGGTTTGCTTAGCTAGAACCTTATCAGAGGATCTAATAGAATACAAAGAGCTACGAGAGAGAAAAAGAAAAATTGCAAGATAAGTGCATGCATGACAGCAAGATGCATACACAGGAAGTCAGAGGCAAGAAAGAAAGTGAGAGGGCAACAGCTTATACTAAAATCTACGGAAACTCTGATCTTTAAGCCAAGTGATGATCATGGCTGTACTTATGTTTGTACATGCTGATGTTCTAGATGAATACCTTCAAAGAATATTCCCAGACATTAAACTGGTAAAATATGGCTTACAGGATTTAATTTTTTTTTACTTGAGACGTAAAGATAAAAAAGTTCCCCTGATAAATTATTCAGCAAACCATCAATTAGAGAAGGACAAAATGCCAAGATTTAGTAGGATTCATTTATCTGAAGTACTAAAGCTGGCCCAACAGCACATCAATTTTAATGCAAGACCATAGGGGTGGCATGCTGGTGATTCCAAATCTGCACTCAGAGCTGGCAAGCAACACTCCTGGACAGCAGCACAGGGAAAACTGTCCCCAACATTGTGAAAAATAGCTGGGTTTTTGATAAGACCCTCCTCTCCTACAATACAATGTCTTCAGCAAAACTGAAAAGTCAAAACACAATAGACCTAGAGTGGAACCAGTCAACTTTTGAGTCATCCAAAGGATGTGCTAAGTCCCAAAATAAATGCACTTCTTCTTGTACCAAGCTTCAATGTCCCACCACACTGCTTATTTTACATTGGGCCATAACTTTCAACTAGAGTTGGAAAGTGCTGGCCTGCAGAAATTAGAAGAAACAAATACCTGCTTACCTGCCCTTGAAAATTACGTGGACACTTCCATTCACTGGAACTGTGTTGAAAGACGCCTCGCAGGCCCCAGCGAATTGTGGCTTGGTGGGGAAGAATTCAGAAGTCTGGAGGGAGGTTCAGAAGTCTGGGTGGGGCGGCAGAGTTTGAGGCAGAGGTCAGTTGTAGGTCCAGGGAGGGTGGGGGTCAGAAATCCATTGGGGGGAGGGGTGGGGGGTTGTGGAAGGTTCAGGGGGTTTGGGTGAAAATCGGAAGGGGGGGCCGGTGTTGGAAGTCAGACGGAATCTGTGGGGTCAGTCTGAGTCTTTACAATAGTTATTCAGAAGTTAGAAGGGGTTTTAATTCTTCTAACTTTTCCTGAGTAGCTATTGGTATAACCTTGGCGGAACCATCCGATGTTTGCAATTTAGACTGCATTTTTGGATAGTTCACAGCGCGGCGCAATTGTCCAGGAGAAGTGTGCATTTCTGGACAATTGTCATGCAGACCCTTACCTGGGAAACTCCCAGAGGGATTCTCCAGTAGATCTTTGGGGTACCCCCCATATCCAACGTTGCTGAGCTTGGATGTTACAGGCCATCATTTTTTTTTTAATTCTAAACACAAACCAAATCTAATGATCCATTCTTAGACTAATTTGCAATATAGAAAGGTATATTGATACAAAGACTTACATAGAAACAGGCCATTCTGCCCAGCTGGTCCATATCAGTGTTTATGCTCCACATGAGCCTCCTTCTACCCTGCTTCATTTAACCCTATCGACATTTCCTTCTATTCCTTTCTCCGTCATGTATTAATCCAGCTTTCCCTTGAATGTATCCATATTATTTGTCTCAGCTGGTTCATGTGGTAGTGAATGACTTTCCAACCACAATCTGGGTAAAGAGGTTTCTCCCAAATACCTTATTGGACCTATTATATTGATGGCCCCTACATTTGGTCTTACCCACAAGTGGAAAGATCTTTTCTTTGTCTGCCCTATCAAATAATGGAGAGAAGCATTATTTTTCTGCTCAGCTTCAAAGCTTGACTGAGGTACCTCAGTGGAAAAAAAATGAGTGAGGGACTTCCTGATGTTACTCGGCTTTCAGCCTCGAAAGAATGGTATCTGAGGGATGATCTTATGAGAGAAGTACGTAATGTGACAAACCACAGAAAAAAGGTAGATTCTGAAGATTACTTCACACAAACTACAAGTAGGAAAAACATACACAGGCTCTCTCAGTCAAAACAGGAAAGCTCTTAATGACATAAACAGGGAAGTTGGTCAGAGACAGTTTTCAAGCCTAGATGTTAGAAAGCCACAAGCTGCCATCTTTGGCAATAAAGTCATCAACTAAAACGCTTCAGCGATTAGACTATTTAAGCTGTACACTGTAAATTGAGCTCTTCTGCACAAATCGCCCTTGGCTAGGTGTCTAGGACCAAGCTGATCAGCTGTACTGCCCCCGAACCCAACTTCTGAACTGCTCATACAGATGGTTCATGTTCAAAGATGTAAAACAGCTCAGAGAGAAAGGTGTGTGGGGGAGCATGAAGGAGAAAATAATCTTTTTCTCTCCTCCTCTCAATAACACACCTCACTATACAAGCAAAATCTTTGACCTGGGTTTTCCTCCCTCATATCCTATCCGAGTGTTAAGCCCTGAAGTAATTGGATGGGCACAAGAGTGGAAATTGGTTGTCCAAATTTTGTAATTGAAAAGAAAACTATAAGTAACTTGTGTAATATAAAGCAGCTCATGGAATTTTTCAGCTACAGCAGGCTACACATTTTAGGTATTTTTCACTCTCCACCAAATAGGCCGACTCAGCTGTCAATGGAATGTTGAAGAGCCACTCAGGATTAACAGAGAGGAGCAGGTTGCAGCAACTCACAAAGGGTCCTTCAACAGCACCTTCCAAACCCGCGTCCTCTATTGTTGTAAGATGTGTGTAGTTTGGTAGGTTTCGAAGAGGTTCTGAGTCTTGTATAGTTTAACAAGTGTTTATTACTCATAACGATAAACATAAATACATTATAAGGTCTAAGCTAGGAGTTGTCTCCATGCTTTCCCCTACACACGTCTCTGTGTAGATTGCCTTCTAGACTCAGGTCATGTGTTCCTTTACAGCAGTGTGGGTGGTACTGTACTCAGTGCCACATTAACTCTTGCTATACCAGACCCTTACACTACGCCTCCCCATGTCTTTATCCAACATATTTACAATGTATTCATATTTACCCAATATATTTATATTACTTTTAATACTTCTTTCCCCCCCCCCCCTCAAATCTGTGTTTACAGGTTCACAAGGTTTGGAGGCTTTATAATTCTTCCAGATTTTGTTTTTATGACAGCTGGAGGAGTGGTAGACTCTGTTGTACTAGGCAGACCTTGTTGGATAGGAGGTTGTTTTGGGTGTGGTCCTTGTGGCATTTGGCTGATTGTTCTTAATTCTCTTTTTTCATTCTTTGTTCTTTAGAGTTGAACTGTTCCTTGTCATTGCCCCATCTGATGTTACTGATGGAGACTGGTTTATCCCGTTGCCTACAGGTAGAACGAACTCTCAGCTTGTCTGTGGTGCGCACTGTGTTTCTTCCTACGTACGGTTCGCTGTGATGCATATTGATGTTTACATTTCAAAAATGGAATCTCCATTCCCACTTGTTTTACCATTTTACCCAAATAATCTATTACAGTCTTATTTTACAGTTGTTTTTCGAGCTTATGAATCTTTCCATTCAGCTCAGCAACTACTCTGGGTAAGCTCAGTTGTCTTTGTAGCTGTGGAACTCATAAGTTTAACAACTTCACCTGGGCACTCAGTTCCTTTTGGAATCTTTCTTCCCTGATTACTGACTGCTGTTTCGACTCTTTCAGTTCATTCATTAGATCTTCAAATGGTTTTGTCGAATTTTCCTTATCTGCTTTCAAAGTCTGATTTGCTTTTCCATACTGCGCATCTCATCCTGCATGTTGTTCAGATTGGATTGAAGTTCAAGAATTTCATCACTCTTGGTTCTCTTCATCAGTTTTAATTCTGCATTCAAGCAACTGTTCAGATGCATCAGCAATTAATTCGCTTGCTCCAGGCATTTTCCACAATGCTTTCTACAGACTTTGGACATTTGATGTTCAACTTTTAAATGAAGATCTATCTTTGTTGAATCTGTTTCAACAAGGTTATCATTAGGTCTTTCAAGTCCTCTTTCAAATGTTCTACTTCCTGTGAGTGACATTCATGTTCTCATCAGTTCTCGTTTTTTCCCCATCAAACTCATCTTTTGTCCATGAAAGTTGGTTCTCTATACTGATCAGTTTTTTTTTTAAGCAAAGCATAATTTCTCTGTGCTATCCTTCAAGCTTACATTCTGTAATTGCACTTCTGCCAATTGTTTCCAAGACTGTTCACACACTTGTGAGAACTTCTACTTTCTCTTGCCATTCTAGGTTCTTGATGTTCATTTCAGCCATTTCATTTTTCAATGACTCAATGGTTCTCAGTAAGTTGGAGGTATCTGGTGCTTTTCCTTCTCATTCTTTGGTCTTTAGCTCCAAATTTATATTTACTAATCTTGCTTCTATCTTTTCTTCATCCACCTGCAGTTTGGAACACTCCATTACCTTGCCTTCAAATCATAGTCAGGCTTACTCAGTACTGTCACAGTTGCAGTTCAGGTAATGTGTCGAGATTTTCAAAAATATTTATTTTTAAGACTTTTGGAATATTCTCTGTCTGATGCCATTGCATGGTTTGTTTGGAAATTGTTTCCCCTTTAGTGCTTTACTGGGGGATTTCTATCCCTCTTTTTAAGCTCTGTGCGCTCCACAATGTGAAGGTTAAAGTATTTGTCAAAGGCTTTTAATATTCCATCAAAGCTGGTTGAAGATTCATCATTGCACTGCATTAGGATTACTTCAACAGCAAGCTCACCAAACAAGTATAAAAACATTAATCTGGACTTCCTCTGATTTTCTACTTAGACCTGATGTACACCGATAATTTAAAAATTTTCTTCTCCAGGACACCCAATTTTGCATTAGGTTTGGTCCTTGCATGAATCCAAACTGGTGTGGTAAGGTAGATTTTTGATCCATGGTCATCAAGTTTTAAATGTGTGCAAAGCTTTAAATACTGTTAGGAAATCCAAGCAGTACGCTTCTCAACAAGGTTTCCCATGCTTGTCAGTTTTGGTGGGCTCCTGCAGTAATGGCAGCCTTGAACCTTCATTTAAGATTTTCAGTAGCAACTCCCTTGATCTGGGTCTTCCCCACAGGGAGAGTTCTCAGGTCTTGAAACTGTCAATTCCCAGCTACTGCTGGAGTTTAAAATACTGGTTTTTAAATTTAATTTTAAAAATATTTTCATTTGGAGCGAGCTTAGCTGCATGTCAGGTGCCAACTTGGGCTTATCGTGGTGCATTTTAAAATGGTAATTCTAACTGCTGCTGACTTAAAAGCTTTTTAAAACTTGTTCCGGCCAAGAAATGAAGTTTTTCCTTTTGCTCACACATGCTAGGTCTTCTGACTCTGCATCTCTGGGATTGAAACTGGACTTCCATGAGAGTCAGTGAAGTCTTCTGCGGCAGTATGGAGTTTTATTTCTGTCTTCTACTTTGGAACTTTTCTCCGGCGATCTCCTTCTGGGCCTTTGTTTCTAGTGCTTTTCAATAAGTCAATGTTGCTTTTTCAATCTTTCAGCATTTAAAATTTCTTCTCCGGCTTCCAAGAGGTTCTGGGTTTTTCCGATAGTTGCCACTATGTTCGGTGTAGTTGTGTAATTTTGTGTTGCGTGTAATTCAGTAGGTCTCAGGAAGGAGGTTCTGAGTCTTGTATAGTTTAACAATAAGCGTTTATTACTCATAACTACACACATACATACAGTATAAAAGATCTAAGCGAGGAACGGTCTCTATGTTTGCCTTTATACATGTCTCTGTCCAGTCCAAGGCTGCCCGAGTCATGTGTCCCTTTACACCACACTGTGGGCAGTACTGTACCCAGCTCCACATTAACCCTTTCTATGCCAGGCCTTTATACTACATCTACCCCACCTGGAGAGAAAAGGGCAGTGGATGCATGGGAACACCACCACCTGCAAGTTCCCCTCCAAGC